>NC_090927.1:1267856502-1270356502 GCF_040938575.1 Ambystoma mexicanum
TATGTATGATGACCCACAAAGGAATTAACTCCTGTGGGCAGGCCTTCTGGAATGTCAAATATTGTATGGTAATTATCATTACTGTAGTCCACCCCTCTCGTCAAAGTTCATACTAAATGAAGGCTCCATAACTTCCCAGACTGAAGCCAATGAAGTTGTCTAAAATGTTACCTTACTCCCCGCCCCTACTTGTCCTCTGGCTGGTTTCATTTTCCTAGACAAGGAGCCACAAGAACATAGGACTAGATGGCTGGACTAGGAGTAATGAGGATTACCATGAGGATTACCATGTGTAATTTGCTGGTATTCTCTGTCCATCCTTGTCTTGCGGCAGTCCTTACTAAATAAAGCAATTCACACAGGGCCAGCATGGTGGAGAGTCAAATACTATTGTATGGTGAAGCTGAATCTTTCTACATATATGTGTCGACCGTGTTTCCAGTTATGCCATGATCATTGCACAGGAAGTAGCCTGGCCTATGGTGAGTGGTTGTGGAGAGGTACAGTAGCGCAGCCCACAATCTTAGGCTAATAAAGAACCATGAATGCCACCAACGCCACTAAACAATGAGAAGATATCCATGCTAAAACACAACTGCATTTCTCAAGTTCGAAATCCAGGACCAAATGTCATCGTACTCGATGAACGACCCTTAATAACAAGGAGCTGCATCCTGTGGCTACAGCAAGCACCCATCAGCGGCTTTATCAAGACTATTTAGGGCATGTTGTACCATTTCATGATACCCATTGCACATTTCACCCATCAGCGGCTTTATCAAGACTATTTAGGGCATGTTGTACCATTTCATGATACCCATTGCACATTTCACCCATCAGCGGCTTTATCAAGACTATTTAGGGCATGTTGTACCATTTCATGATACCCATTGCACATTTCATGATACCCATTGCACAATGAAGCAATGGGTGGCAGGGGCTGTCTACCTGATGCTGTTTGGAACCTGTTAATCTAAAAAGGAACGTAAAGGCAGTGTTTACACCTGAATATTGACAAGGAGTAACCTGATGCATCTGCTTTAAGATTAGTCATTAACTATTAGCCAAAGAAACACTTGGTGAATGGCACTGTCATTTCTGATACTAAGTAGATATTAAGATAGTTAGGAACAATGCAATGGCTATGAGACATTATCCACCCCTGCAGGACTCATCTATAAAAGTGCCAGGCCAGTGGACAAGGAGAAACATGATATCATGGCTAACAAGAAGAAGTTGGACCATGAGGAGGCAGTACATGTCACATACATGTACGTTCCGCAAAAGGCCCTAGAAAGAGAACTGATTGCACAAGAGAAGATACTTACCTTGCCATAATCTGTGCTGCTGTGAGGTATCAACTGTGCCTCGAACAACTGGATGTGTATGGCAATCGTATTCTCCCAGAATCAGCACTCTTTCCAGCAGCCTTGAAAGAGAGAGATAGAAGGAGAGAGGGTGATGCTTGTTGTTCCATGCTTTGATGGTTGCAACACACGAAATGAACATTCATCCCTCGTGTGTGTAACCTGTCATGCTGGTGCACTTGCCACACTAAACCTGATAGAGGTAGAACACCCCTAAATGAGAATAATGACATAGTATGCTGCATATAGGCAGTATTAAACAAATAACATGCTTTGGAAAAAAAGAAAACTATTTCCATAGAAGAAATATATTGGATCTGAACCACCATATTTACCCTCTAAGGAAATTAAAGTACCTGTTTGCTTGGCACTCTGGATCTTGTTGATCTGTAGTGTACTTATTCCATGCATCATCAAAATGGACACCTTAGATGCTTAACTTTCATCCATGCTTGGGGCCTGCTTTGTCATGACAAGGACAGTTCTTGCATGTGAAAACTCCCTTCCAGAGAGCTACTCAATGTCATGGAGAAATGATTTCTCTGTGGCATGGGCAAAATCCACTACTCGGGGGGAGGAAGACCATGCTCTATCCAGAGGCCTATAAGGTCTTCCTACGGTTACTCATATAAGACATTGTTTACATGGTACATTAGATCCACCCATGAAGGACTACAAAATCTATAAGGTTTGTGGTGCGAGGCAATTATCTGGTCTATGATGCCATGACATTATCTGTATCAATCAATGAAAGACTTGCCCAGAAATGGGATTAAGATGCATTGTCATTGAAATAGGCGAGAGAAGATTCAGCCATTCATCCACACCCCTTTTACACTATGCATGTTCATATTTTTTTATCAAACACCTCAATATGACTCATTGTTTAGAGGCAACACATTTTCTCTCAGTCCAAAATGAATGCCCTGCTCATCATCCTGGCACATTTTAATTTGGATTATCATGAAGCAAGATCTATTAGATGGCGGATTCTCTCATATTGACTTCCCGCAAACCCATTTAAAAGAGCGTTCTTTTGGATTGGATTTTTTCTTCAAATATACATTTTTCGGACCCAGAGGTCAGTTTGGTGGAATCCGCAGATCAGACCATTCTCTCTTTCTCCTCTCCAGTGCCTGGCATAGCAAGATCACCCTCTAATGATAATAATGATAACAAACAAACGTTTTATCATGACAAATGTAAACTACCAGCCCATAACCTGAGCCCGATATTTGGGAACACAGTCTCAGTCCCACTATTGTCGGCTTGCTCAGGCATTTCTGCCTGGCTGGAATGGTACAATTCTGAGATTAAATCAACCATTGAGTCGATTACCCCTCTGAAATCATTAAAGCAAAACATCTAAGGGACACTTGTTTTAATGCTAAATTGGAAACAATTAACCCTGAGCATGTAAGGGTAGTGTGCTAATGGAGGCGAAATCCCGAACAACCGAACTGTATAAAACTAAAATGTTTGAGATCCAATTTTAAAAGAAACCAAGAAAGGTCATTGACACAGAAGATAGCTGATTTTGCACATTCATCCTAAACCCCTTTCAAGTACCTACACAAACAAACTAATGCAGGTTTGACACTTGAGACCTCTTTATTTCACTCAAACGACCAATGCAAGCAGGAACAATCATTTTTCAAGACCAAAATAAAAAAAAGTATTATGGATGGGATCTCTGTCTCGCTTTCTTTGAAAGAATTTAAGAGCAAGGCACTCAATGTCTGGTCCAGCAGCCAATCAACCAACTGAGCTCTATTAGGATCACAGGGCCATCACTATGACTATGTTGTGTGAATTGGAATGGTTTTGCCCGAAGGAGCTATCAGCCATGGAGACCAGGAACATCATAACAAGTCTCATTCCAACAAATTGTCCCAGTGACCCCTGTGAGGCAAAGCTAATCAAAACAGCTTGGAGGTGCTGGCACCTGTGATTGCACAGATTATAAATATATCTTTTAAGGCCTCAATTATTCCATATAATTTGAAACCTCTATGGGTGACTCCATTACTGGACGTTTGCAAATTATAGGCCCATTTCAAATGTCCTGTTTCTTCTAAAAATACTTGATATAGTCACCAAGCAACAGCTACAGACCCATTTGAAAAATAAGGACTTGTTTGGTGATCAACAAGCAGGTTTACAACTATATAGATGGCCCTTTTGGATGCCAAAGACACCCTTCTGAAGATAGCCACTGATGGACAGATTAGCATGTTAATTCTGTTGGACAGCTCAGCCGCATTTGACACCATAGACCATGATATTCTGTTGACTGGCTTAAGTAATTTGGTATTAGCTTCAGAGGAGACCACCCGATGGTTTGGATCGTTCCTGAGGCACAGAGTTCCCAGAATGAATGTGAATGGCTTTGTTTCAGATGAGGTATCAAAAACATGTTAGGTCCCCCAGGGTGCTTGACTTTCCCCTTTGTTATTCTTCAATATATATATATGAATCAGCTGCATGAACTTGTTTCCAAAACTACACAGATGGAAAATATTCTTTACACTGTGTGGACCCTGTGAGAATAGTTTAGCCCACGTACAATCAGTCATCCAAGATGTGTAAGAGTGGATGTCTCTTAACTAGCAAGACTAAATTAACTGAAACATAGATTTTGCTTCAAAATATGGCTGTTTGGATCATATACAATACTGCACATCGGGAACATATAACTCCCCTGTACAGAAAGCTACAGTGGCTTCTTATCCAGGCAAGAATTAATTTCAAGATGCTTACCTTGATCTATACAACTCTATACTTTGCCCCAACATATCTGAAGAAACGGTTTGTCTGGTACCATGCCGACAGACCAGTGAGCTCACTACTTCACTTGTCCCGTCATACACCCAGATTTCAGAAAGTAAGATCATTTTGTGAAAGCAAAAAGAAGATATCGAGGCTGAGTACCCCAAAAGGAAATACACCAAACGCGGGTACGAAAGATACACAGATCTTTATTCTACAACTGAACAGTTTCAAAGGACAAAGCAACAGATAGCTACCAGGCCCTCAGTACAACACAGCGAATACGATGCCCTGTTCGGTGTGCTCAGTGAGTGGGACTGTACAGTAGAATAGTCACACCTTTTATACAATGCATAATCTGATGTTCAGCCCACTGGCAGGTTAATGAATCTCGGATCTAGGGTTCATGCCGAGTTTGTTCCTAATTTATGCAACTATACATTTAGGGGTTATCCTTAATACATTTGCCAACAAGTTATAATAGTAACAGTGTGTCTCTGGATTTCACGTTGAACCTCCGCACATATCTTTATACAATATAGTAAAACAAGTGCTCACATAAGTAGCTCAGACAGTATTGTGCACAGTATGTGCTCATGGATTAGCTTTTTCGGCACAAGTAATCCTTTATACACAGGTCAACGAAGGACAAGGTCTCAGTAGATGACCCTAACATTTGGCCTGCAGGCAGTTTATACATCAACTTGTACGCAGAGGTCAAGACGGCCATGTTACATTCAAAACTACACTGTCCACCATTTTGGAACACAGGGTGACTTTAGTGAGAGAATCTAAAATGGCAGAGGAACCTAAAATGGCGGCTAATACTGATCTAAGGTCAGGACCTTGCAACGCCGATTTCTTCACAGAGCGACTGGTCTTAGGCCAAGATATACAATATAGGTGGCACGACATGATTTCCCATTCGAGAATTTGGGAGAGCGGGGACAGTGGGAGGGAGGAAATTGTGGGACAGCCTGCCCAGAGACATCAGAGAAACACCTGACTCGTTGCAGTTTGGAAAGATGTTAAAGACCATTCTGTTCGATGTGCGTCCTTAAGCCCATGGGTAATCGAATGCATGGTACAAATGTGAAAGTAAAGTAAAGTAGAGTAGAGATGACTGATCTCTTTCGTTGCCTGATGACTAACCACAGGGCATCTTATCCATTATTCAGACTTTTCCCCATTTGGTAGATGCTAGAGTGCTTTAAACCAGTCTTGGTAGTAGTGCCATTCCTCCATTAAAATAGAAGTGGGAGCTGGTAGTGCTTGTGAAGGCTGGACGAGGATGCAAACATATGCTATACATATAGCACACAACTATATTGTACTACCAAGAATGAGGGACACTTATTGGGGTGGAAAAACCTTGTGATTCATCCACTATTTCACACTGCCAGTAACACAAGCACGTAGAATCCAAGGAGCACACACACCTTGCTACCCATTTTGTCTGCAAAAGCCAGCATTCATGAACATGGGTGGAGCCATAGGTCATTTACACCTGCCGATGCCCTAACGAAGAGAACATCTTCCAGGCGATGAAGATATTAAATTGACCAATAACGTAACAGAGGAGGCAACAGGAAGTAGATAAGTGCCATAGAATACACTTTTTAAAGAACAAGTGATGTCACAATGTGATATTATGCATCAGTAAGAAGGAAGTAGCCTGTCCCATTCTTATAGAATCAACTGACTAGCGACAAAAGACAATTCGCTGTCCCTGATTCAGCGACCCAATCTCCCAATATAATGGCATTCAGCACTTTTGGAAGTCGCTTCCATTTTGAACTGTTTGCTGAATGCTGACCCACTGCCAGCTCAGGCCCAATAGGAGGCATTACTGTTACTTTATTGATGGAGAAACAAGCTGATCCTGCACCTGAATACAAGTGACAGACCTAAGCCCACAATCACTTAATACGTGAAGTACTAATCACGCCCAAGCGTGTGAGCATCTCGATTCACACGTCCAGTTTCATTCAGTAGGCTTGGATAATACTCGGTCCTCCAGTAGCACGCATGCTTATTGGCAGAAATGATGGCACTGAAAACGAGCATAACAATTTTAATTGAATCCCAGAACCTGTGATCATGATCACAGCAGATTTATCTGAGAAAACACCTGTCTCAATAAGATATCGACCCAGCCTACAAGTATTCCCTCTGCAAACAAAAGTCTAAGGACGCTGTGTGGGTGAGTGTTTTTTCTATTATCATTGCATAAATAGGCATGACGAGGCGCAGGGAATAAAGTGTAATTGTTATCTAAACAGTCCGCTGCTGCCGTCTGAGAAAGGCCCTGCGGAGGACTGCGTCACCCATGTGGCAATGCCCATGAGGGCAATGAGAGAGAGCAGAGCCTTCACTTTGAAACCTGGCCTGCCCTGCACTGAAATTGCCTACTTTAACCCACGGTCGATAAACCACTTTACCCGCTTTTGTCATGAGCAAGTGACATTCAAAACATTCTTGATGTCGGGCCTCAAATCAATATTCACAGCTCACAAACCAAGGGCCGAAAAACAACACAGAGATTTGAACCTGTGATCCTAAAGCTACAGTGACCCTTCCTGTGGGCGGACAGCAGAAGCCCCACATTCTGCATATATTTTATTGTATTGATCATAACGAGATGAAAAGGCAAAGGAAGGATCATGGAACCAACTGCAAGCACCTAAGAATTTGGCTGTGCAAGTTCCACTGTGTTACAGCGAAAAAATGCTACCACTGGAATGAAAAACCGACTCCTGAGAAGACTTTTACTGGACCACTGGGGAATAGTGGAATGTTCATAGCTCTGCAACTGGGCAGTAAGATTTAGATATTAACCCTTTTATTGCCACGAGGTAATTATGGAATCCGATGTAAGCATTAGTTCACAGATGTGGATGCCAAGACAGGGCTTTGACATATCCTGTGACGTATCCTTACACTTCTTTTTAACGTAATTGGATGTGATTAAGCCACTCAGGAAACTGTATGCCTCATGATTCCGCTGGTTGCTGGAAGGTTTACCTTCCCCAGTCCCATTTCAGCGGGTCCTAATGCAGCATTTATAAGCAACAAGCATCCATTTAAAACTTGCACTCACCTTTCTTGACAATAACATGGTTGGGTTGAGAGAATTATTGGAGTGACTGATCAGCTATTAACAGTGGTCAATATAGATACAAAGCAGCACAAACCTTGTTTCAATACTAGGAAAGAAGGGCCTGTCCACGTATGGCTCTTGCCATATCAGAGGGGGTTGGTACATGCGTGGATGAGTGAAAGGAATAATAACAATGACCGTACCATCATAGCAATGGAAACCTGGATCTAGTTTCCTTGAAATACTGACTGCCCTTTAAAATAACCGCAAGAGGGAGACCCACTTTTTAACACAAGTGAGCCCCGCAAGGGTCCATAACAGTGTGACTCCCAGGGTATCTGTTCACATAAATGTGACCCATTACAGCGGGGTCAGCAGCTTTATTGCAAACTTGACTGTCTTCCTTTTGTGGCCTGCAACAGCGCAGCATGGAAGGGAAGTTCTGTTTTGGAAAGGGATATCGACACCAGCAGCATCATGGGTAATGTCTGAGCTTGTTGAGGGGGAAAGGGAGGAATATAGTCCGTCACAGCATAACCCTTTTTGTAGCCTTTACTCTTTCTTACTTTTAATCTTTCTTTTACCTGGAACTGGCAATATCCTTCTCCCAGCCTTTTTGTTGTATCTGCTAACAGATAAAAAAAAATAGGCACAGGTCAAGGAAGTGTATGGTGTTGAATTCCCTTTAAGGCTTTTTGTTGGCTCTGCTTGGAGACAGAAAAACACAGAGCAAGGAAATTGTAAATATTCCAGACGTTTTAGAAAACGCCTTCTGCCTGGGAGGGTGGGAGCCTTCATTTGGTAAGGACGGTAACGATACAGGATACAGGGGTAGACAGAAGGTAATTAATCTTTGCCACTCTGCAGCAATTGTTACTAAGTAAGAATAATGAATTAATTATTGGAAGTCTGACATTGTTCTGGTGAGGCTATATCTGGCCCAAAGAAAACACTGGATCACATGTAATGGATAATTTGTGACATTGTTGTGTGGGCTTTAATGGTAGAATCAGGATCAAATTAACTTAAAGGCCATGTTAAGCCCAAAAGCCAGAATCCAAAATGTGAAGACTGCCAATGTGCCTAGTGAAGTCAAGTGTATGTACTTCTGCAGTTGAAACAATAAACATGTGAAAAATGAAACCATGGTGCATAAGGGATTTGGAAAAGCACATTGTGAGCTGACCGGCAAAAAGGCAGCATTTCATTTTTAACTGCCACATGAAAAATACTGTTTTCAAAGAAAGAGAAATACACTTATTGAGTGTGCCTTGCATGCGAAATTCAAGCCATGAAAGTACCTTTCATTACATGTGAATGAGGCCTACTTTCCAGTGAAAATGACTGAGGCCTAATGCGTAACTTTGAAAAATCCAAAATTGTTATCAGGGAAGTGAATGCATTTTGCACTCTAAAATAATGAGCATATGGACTTAGAATTTCGATTGACAGGGTAATGCGAATACAAATCATGAGGGAAAAATGAGCAGTGATAGCAAGATGCAATTTTATTAAAAAGAAACAGAAGGCCTCATTTATGTAATGATAACATTTGAACATCTGTTCTGTGCATGGAGAAAGGCTGGGTTCACCTATAAGACATTTCCTCCTTCCCCATCAAGGGGTAAAAGCACAGCTCAACTCCTTATCTGAAAGTCAAATCTCCTTGAAATTTCTGCAGAGCCAACTTGTGATGGACTAAGGTTTTATTAGGTTAGCATATGACCCCAAAGATAAACAGAAGACCCATTAATGGAAATACATTCTTTAAAAAATACATATATTTAAATTAGTTTCATGGTGTTGTCAAGGTTTGAATGCCAAATGACATGTTACAGAGCCTGCCCCATGAAGTTGAGAGGGCAGAGTTTACACCATCTGGCCAGTAAGATAAGATCTCTACTGCAGGCCTCTGGCTTTGCAAGAGTGATTCATGGTTTTACACCATGCCAGAGACAACAATGAAAGCAGATGCCCAGAGTTATTGTTCATCAGAGAAGTGAAACCTAATGTACTTGAAGTAAAAATATGCATATAATTAAGAGGGGGCAATATGAGTGTATGCCGAATCATTTTGTATTGATTTTCTCAGGAACCGTGATACAAACAGAAATGGGACAGGTATCATGGTAAAGCTTAGCAGAAGGCATTTCTGTTTCCATACCTCTCATCAAAACCTCTGGAAACCACGTTACAGCCTAATGTGTTTCTAGCTCCCTAGAACATGTTATGAAGCAGAAACCTCTGGAGGTAGTAGCTTGGGGAATTATGTAACTGCATATCAAATTTGGTGATATTGACTTGAACCCAAATATATGTATTATTATTATTAGCCATAAATTAAAAAGTGTAAAAAATAAAAGGTAGAGAAAACGTAATTTTAAGTTGGAGCTTTTGCCCCTCCCAATTTGGCCTTGGTAAACTGAAGGGATCAATCAGAGAAGGGGCGCTAGCCCTTGAATAATGGGATACAGAATAGAAGACCAATGAAAATGAATAACCAATAAACTGGCATATGATAATTTAGACATTTTATGTGGGCGTGGTGGAAGATTCATAAGGACAGGCACACTGGAACTCAGGAGAGCTGCCTGGGAAATCAATGAGGGAAGTTGCCTGATATCACCTGGGTGGAACTGCTAACCAGGAGAAGGGACCATCTTTGACCAGAGGAGGCAAAATAGAAGGGATGATGATGGTGGCTATCCATGGCCGTGGTTGGAAACCTGACCAGACCCATGTGTTTCCCTTGAATAGCCAGAAGTATTGATGCCTTTCCTATGCGCCAACCCAGAGATAATTACATAAGTTAAATTCTCCAACTTACTTGTCCAACTAAACCTAGTCTTTTGGGGATATGCTTGAGTTCATACGTTTCCCTTAATTAGTGGGTGTGGGCCTGGCAGTAGACCCTTAGACATTTTTTAAAATACTAAATTAATTAATTCCAATAGAGCAGAATTACACAGGGTGATTGTGTTAACATTCAAAATTAACAACAATGCCTCCAGTGTGGAGCGAAACTATAGCCTAATGTAATTGGGTATTCCTATTCTTTTGCCAACCCCAAAAATCCCTAAACAAAAGGATGTTTAAAAAGAGGAAATTCTCCTGGACCCTGAATTAAGACAGTAGGAGTCTGAAATGATTAACTGAATAACTGGGTTTGTGTGCAGGGAGAGAAAAAGTGTCTTCCCAAAGTTAAACAAAATATAATCCCTGATTTAAAAGTTACAGAATGTGGGAAATTGTTGCCTGAGAGAAGGGAGATTTTGCATTGCAGAGTGTTGATGAAAAGGGCTTCCAAAGAAAAGGAAATGTGTCTTTTCTGAAAGGTTTGTTGTGCAATAAGACTGTCAGCTTTTTCATTCATCCTGGAATAATTGTTTTAAAATGACTTGCCAAACATAAAACATTGTAAAATGAATAACCAGATTATTCCCTGAGTAAAAGTGAAACCAAAATTGGTCACTGTATATACATTTTAAATCATACCCTAGTGTTTCATATCCTTTGTCACCTGTAATGTTAACAAGGAAGGGCAATCTGTTAGCAGATGTCTAGGGGTGTCCATAGCACCTCTGCGTAGCCTGCAAATACGCTCCTTTCTAGGTATATCATAACAGGCCCCAGTATGAGATAAATTAGGCAGTTGATTGAACCTTCAACACATTATAAACCGCCTTACATTTACATTCTGTAAATTTTTTATATAGGTACAGGCAGCATTTACTGGGAAAGATTGCATAGTACACTCAAGATAACTTGATTTCTTCGCTAGACTAGCCACAAACTCATTTCTATCCCAAATTGCGGTCTTTATTTTGATCTCTTTACATTTTGCAGCCAGGTTCTCAGAAGCAGAGCAAGAACACCCTATCTCCATAAGGAAAGACTCAATCTCACTGAGCCAAGGTTTATGAGGGTGTTGAAACCCACCCCACCCTTTTTGACCAAAAACGTAGGCGAACATAGATCCATCATTAATCTGGAGCATTAACATCTTAACATAAAAATTACAGGTAGCCATCAGTTTCCGAGTTGCAAGTGAATTAATACCCAACTCACAGCAAATATCTTCCACAGGCACTGACTGTGACAAGCCCAGACATGATCTCCATAATTTACCTTCTAAGCTTTTTAGCCAACTCGTCTCACTGGTCATATACACTTCAAACCCTTATAAAATCAAAGGGACAATACATGCCTTATACAATTGTAACAAACCATTGATCTAATGTAATCCTGTTTTTGATATAAATGATTTGTTTGCCTTAAACTTAGTAAGAGTTTGTTCATGATGTAATGAGAAAAAGCTACTGTGTTCAAATTGTTTGTGATAGATATGCCCAAATACAAATAACTAGAAACTTCCCCCACTACTGTATTCGTATAGACCATCAGCTTTTTTTTATGTTTCTTCTATAAGCTTTGATTGTCATAATCTTAGTTTTACATAGATGTATACCAAGATAATGGTCAGTAGCAAATCTTCCCTGTGTTACATAGCGACGCTGAAGTCCCAATGCCATTTTGGTCTAGTATTACACTGTCATCCGCGTATGATAGCCAAGCTATTTGATGTTGAGAAATTCGTGCCAGAGCATTGTTGCATTATTAAAGACTGACTCTAATTTGGCCGTGTAAATATTAAACAATATTGGAGCCAAGTAACAGCCCTGCTTTAGACATGATTAACCATCATCTCTTCACTAAACAAACCTTCTTGATTCAACCTGATCTGTATTATATTATTGGTGTAAAATGCCTTTATAAAGTACAATATTTGAGGTTTCAATTGCCCAACTTTCATCTTTTCCCCAAAAATATTTTGATTAACTGTGTCAAAGGTCTTTGAAAAGCCCACAAAACATATCAAAAATGCAGTTGACTTAGACTTTAGAGTGTCTCAGATGAGATACATCAATATCCAGAGGTTAGACAGTGTGCTGCAACCTTGCCTAAAAACAGTCTGTCAATTACTTAAAACATTTTTAACATTTAACCACTCATTGACATATCATAAAAGAAGTTTACAGAAGATCTTTGTGCTAGAATCAATCATGGCTAAACTGTGATAGTTTGCATGTGAAGATCTTAAACCCTTTATATAGATTGGTACTAACAGTGACCTTTCCCAAGAGCTAGGTATACATCCAGTAGTAACGATTGATCGGAAAATGATATACAATGTATGCGCCCACAGTTTTGGTTTTGCTTTAAACAATGTATTTGGGAGACCATCAGGTCCAGGAACTCGAGAAGACTTTAAACCTTTAATTATATCTTCCATGTCTTCTTCTTTGAACCTAAAAAAGTCTTATCCTGGTAATCTTCCTTCACTTCCAAAAGATTATCTTTATAATATAAGCAGAATGCATAGTTTGACCAGGTATCCATGGACATCAGGTTAATTTCTCTAAACATACAACTGGAATTATGCTTATTAAATATGTACCAACATTTCTGCATATCCCTATCATTCAAAGCAGTAAACATGAGCTTCCTTAGAGCCCATGTGCATTCTATGCCCGTTTTTAAACTTCATTTTAAATGTTATGTTTTTTGAGATGCCGGAAATTCATGCACATTCTTTTTAACCAAAAATATATCTTTATTTAGTTGTCTTCTCTTATTTGCAACCATGATAAAATATACTTGATTATGCAGTCTGTCCTGTAAAACTAATTTGTTTTGGCTGTTACATAATATTCTTTCTGTAACAGACTAATTTAGTGAATACGGATCATCCATGGTGGTAAATTGGTGCCCTGTCGCTTCCAACAGGGAGTCTGATATCATGACATTATACCTACCCAGGTTACTGCTGGACCATCTGAGTCTATTCCCCCCATTATTAACCAAGAACTTACTGCTTTACTGCTAATCTGGTTATTTCTACCCTGTGTTAAATTACAAATTGAGAACTCAACCACATTGTGATCACTCAGTTCATTGGCTATCAAACTAAAAGAATCAATCATTGCAAAACTATTATCATTTTTTTATTTGAAGTCTATCCAAGAATGTTGAGGTCCATTGGACCAAGTGTAACACAGGTCCCCCCTGTTCACATTTATAAACTGTAGCAGTTGATAGGCCCGAATAAATAATAACCAAGGGTTAGTATCTTTAAGAAGTTCATCTTCCATACTTCTAATGACCCCATATTGGTACAAATTGTGATGACACAAACAACGTTGTAAGATGGAGAACTCCTTTGTGGGGAACATAGGCATTTCATAGTTCAGATCCCCCACAATGTAGAATAAATCACACAAGTTTGCACTAGACCAGCTCTCAAGCAGCACCTCAAGTTGGTCAATAATTAAATTGGATGTGATATTGCCGGGAGGGTTATAAACATTCAGCAATAAAATTGACTTTTTGGTACCTGCATTTATACATTCACATCTTATTGCTAGAACATATTCAGACTCAAAGATGTGTACAAATTATTCTGCCTTCAAATGCATGGCCACCACAGTTACCAAACCCCCAAATGGTCTTCAACTTATGTGTTTCTGTACCTTTCTTTGAAACACTACATAGCCGTCTATATATAAAGTCTGCATTAAACAAGTATCTTGAAAGAATGCTATATCAGAAGTTAAAATAAATTGCATCCCTAAGAGATTTACTGAGATCGTAAACCCCTCATATTCCATGAACACATTTTTATATTACGGTCCTTTGGGTGTAACTGTCATTTAACACCCTCAAGTGTCGACTCTACACCATAGGAGTTGTAGTCATAGAGTGACTTGTGCTTCTCGTGGAGTGAGAGACATATTTTGGGGACAATATTTTTAATCAAATCTTCAGATAAAGGACCATTAATACATAGGTTGTCAGTAGTTTTTTTTTAGATTTAGTCATAGTACTTTCTTCCTTAATAAATTCATAACTCTGGGATACAAAGTTAGTGGCTTGCGACATAATAAGCTCAGAAATGATGGGGGATAACAAGTGAATCACTGCCCAATTATAGTTCCAAGAATGTTCTGGTATTTCCACAAAACACATATCTTTAGACGAGATCATTTTTAAAGTAGACTTCTGGTGAATTAGCTCAAGAACATTAGGGCGATTTAAATAGGGGCTACTAGAAGAGGCATAAAGATCTTTAACTTTGATTTAATTTGAAGTCGTCTTTGCCACATTAAGGGAAGGAATATCCAAATTCAATATATTGCTCTTATCTTGGCCACTCAACTTGGATGTAATAGTTTGTTCTGCCTCATTTGTCATGACTGAGTGGCCTACTGGTCCTATGGAAATATTACTACTGCTTGCAGTGTTAGAACCACTCAAACACCAAATCCATCTGGTCAAGACGCGTATTCACCACTGATACCGAAAAAATGATCTCTAATGGAAGCTTGATTATGAACCTGTTCCTTCAGAGTATGCACATTATTTTCAGTCCGTAGGACAGGGATAAACTCCTGAGGCTGTCTCCCCAACCTATCTTGGTTTTTATTAGAAGTCATTTCAAACCCTTTAGAGGTTTCCTTAAATGACATATTTTTAGGAAAGGGGGATGCCAATGCCTGAGTGGCCACAGATTGTACTTTGTTTGATGACAGGTGGACAAACTTTAGTACTAGAAATAAAATGTCTCTTCTGAGATTTCTTCCTTCCTGGCAGAGGAGGTGGTCCACTAACAGCATGTTCAGAAGGGGCGGCCTGCAAGGAGTTACCCTTATTTCTGCTACTTACACTAGAAACTGGAGAAAAAGGCTTCCCCATCATCTCACCCCCACCCTCATGCCGTACATTCTTAATTTGTTGGGTATCCTCAACAACAATGATTGAATGATTGAATTCAGAGATAACTCTTTAAATGTAATACTGTTAGCAAGTTGCAGTGAAAAAAGTTACTCTGATACCCTAAGAACCTCTTGTTTTATAGTCTGTTGATCTTTAACAGATTATTACAAATTGGCAATTGAATTTGAGGAGCGGAACTCGATCCACAGTGGTTGAATATAGATTTTCTTCCCAACACTCTTTTTTGAAATGCGAATGGGCTTTTGAACTCGCAAGCAAGTAGGTTGATTATTAGACCGAAGCGAGTACCCACGATTAACTGGTGGCATCTCAAACATTTAGGGAACCATCAGAATGTTAGGTTCTGCGTATTGAAACCAAGTCTAAGAGGAGTGCAAAATAGTCTGGAGCATGGAGTTGGAGGACAAAAGAACACTATGAGCATTCTTAACTCTAGCACATGCCCTGGCAGCGGGTATAAAACATCTTCCAGTAACTCACCTGTAAGGGATTTTAATCAGGCACACACCCAAGTCTCGCCTAGCATGCACTGCGCAAATGAAACCTGTTCAATCTCTACTTGATCACCCTCCCACCAATAATTCGTTCACACAACATCCTGTGTTAAAACTACGCCGACGACACTCAACTCATTCTAAAACTCTTGAACTCAAAACCCAACTCCCGACCTGACCTGGCCTCCTGCCTCCTTGACATAGAACTCTGGAAGACCCAAAGCCACCTCTTGTTGAACCCCTCCAAAATGGAAATCATGGTATGTGGCAACTCCGAACTTCTTCCGCACCCACTACCCTGGCCATCCGCCATGGGCAACTCACGGACCCCCTCCAACTCAGTGAAAAATCTTGGATGCACCCTTGGCTCTGACCTAACACTCTTGCGCCAAGTCAACAACGTCTCAATGTCTTGCTCCTACCATCTTAAAAGCCTTAGGCGCATCTTTTCATACCTCTCCTTTCCCAACAGACTCTACCCGGTCCAATCAATCGTTATATCAAGACTGGACTACGCAAACCCCCATACCTCGGAGTCCACGCGTACCAACTGAATAAACTCCAAAGGGCACATAATGCGGCAGCCAAAATGCTACTTGCGCTCGGCCCAAGAGACCACATCTCCCCAGCCTTAAGACGCTGCACTGGCTTCCAGTAGCCTGAAGGGTGACTTTCAAAACCTTATGCATCTCCCATTGAGCACTGCATAAAACCGGACCTCAATATCTTCAAGACAAGCTAAAACCCTATCACCCCCCACTCACCCTAAGATAGAGTAACGTAGATCAAAACATTGAAGAGGTTAATAAGAGTAAATCATACGGAAACAGTAAAGAGATTTAAACTGCTGAAATGGACATAATACATGAGGAGTGAATGAAGTGAATGGCGTGGATGAAATAGTTTGAATGGATGAAGCGTGTGGAACAGACGAATGCGCTGAGTGGAAGAATGCATGAATGGAAGAACAGATGACTATATAGTTCAAATGAGTGTGTAAATCGAATGAGTATGTAGATCAGATGAGTGTATAGAATGGATGAACATGTTGAGCGGATGAGTGTGTAGAGCGGCTGGGTGTGTAGAGCGGACGAGCGTGTAGATTGGATGAGTGCGTAAATACAGAGAAGCGAGTGGAATGCAGGAGTGCGTAGAACAGATGAATGTGCAGAATTGATGAGCGTAAACCGGATGAGTGTGTAGAACAGATGAGTATGTAGCGCGGATGAGTATGTGGAGCGCATGAGTGTGGATAGCGGATGAGTACGGAAGTGCGGTGAGTGTATAGATCCCTGGAGCAGATGAATGTGCAGACCTGGCGAATGTTTAGAGCGGATGAGTGTATAGAGCGGATGAGTGTATAGAGCGGATGAGTGGATAGAGCAGATGAGTGGATAGAGCGGATGAGTGGATAGAGCGGATGAGTGTACAGAGTGGATGAGTGTACAGAGTGGATGAGTGTACAGAGAGGATGAATATATAGAACAGGATTACTGCGTATTAGCAAATAACTTTATAAGGCTGATGGGTGCATATTGCTGTTGAATGCGTGGACAGCACGAGTGCATAAAGCGGATGAGTGCGGGGAGCGGATGAGTGCGGGGAGCGGATGAGTGTGGGGAGCGGATGAGTGTGGAGAGCGGATGCACGCGGGGAGCTGTTGAGTTCGGGTGCGGGTGAGTGCGGGGAGCAGGTGATCGCGTAGGGTGGGTGAATGCGTAGAGCAGACGAAGGTGTAGTGCATGCGAGGGGATAAAGTGGACAAATGCCTAGAGTGGATGAGTTACACAGACCGGGTGAGTGCGTAGAACGGATAAGCATGTAGAACGGATGAGTGCGTAGAACGGATAAGCATGTAGAACGGATGAGTGCGGAATGCATGCAGAGTGCGGGGAACGAATGGATGAGCGGAGCGGGATGGATGAGCTGAGCAGAAGAATGTGTAGAGTGGAGGACTGCATAGAACAGACTAGTGGGTAGGGCCGGCAAATATATAGAACAGACGAGTGCATATGAGCGAATGAGTGCATATTAAAAAAGGGGTACGTAGAGGGGATGAGTGCGTAGGGGGGATGAGTGCGTAGAGGGGATGAGTGTGTAGAGGGGATGAGTGCATAGAGGGGATGAGTGCATAGAGGGGATGAGTGTGCAAAGGGGATGAGTGCGCAAAACGGGTGAGTGCCTGGCGCGAACAGGTGCCTGGAGCAAACGAGTGCCCGGAGCGAACAAGTGCTTGGAGCTAACGAGTGCCTGGAGCGAACGAGTGCCTGGAGCGAACGAGTGCCTGAAGCGAACTGACGTGTTGCGTAGAGCGGATGAGTACGTAGAACGAACAAGCACAGATTGCATCCAGTACTGATGACTGCGTAGAATGGATGAGTACCTAGAGCTGCTGAATGCGTAGAGCATGGGGCAGAAAGGAGTGCATGAGTGGGGCAGACAAGAGTGCATGCGTGGGGCAGACAAGAGTGCATATGTGGGGCAGCCAAGAGTGCATGTGTGGGGTGGACAAGAGTGCATGCATGGGGCGGACAAGAGTGCATGCGTGGGGCGGACAAGCGTGCATGCCTGGGGCGGACAAGGGTGCATGAGTGCGTCGAGCGGACCAGAGTGTGTGGAGCAGACTGGGGTGCATGGAGTGGATAGGAGTGCATGGAACGAACTGGAGCGCATAGAATTGTGGGACGTATATAGTATGGTTTGGAATGCAGAGAATGTTTGAAAGAGCATATAACCCATCATATCACACCACCATGCTTACTCTCTCCTTTACACCACCACTCAACTAAAACACAGAGATACTATGACACCATTCGGTATATCTGTTCTCATACCAACATCTGCCGCACACTCCACATCATTCTAAGTAAACACTGCTGGTTACACCCCCCCCCCACCCAGGCGTTGTCCTCAGGCCTAATGCAGCCACAATCGGTCTGGATAAATCCTGCCAGAACAAACACATACTCCTGATCTCTCAACCACCACACCTACCACTAAGAAGCAGCTATTAAACAAATACTGCACCAGCTGCACACATACCCGGTGTCCACACGCACCTTTGACTCTCTCTACTCTCTCTACTGATCTGAACTTCAGTTCCCAAGGGCGTTCAACCTACCAGCGCCTTCAGACCATACCAATGGTATATAAGGCGCTATATACATACAAAATAACATAACATAACATAACATTTATTTTTGTCTATAAGTTCAATATTCTGAATGATATATCACTCATATCACACCCTTCTCAAAATACCCCCCGGTCACACTGAACCAGGAATCAGGCTAGTTGGTAACGGTAGATATTTATTTATTGAATTAGAATTTAAAATCAAATCACAATATATTTTTAATAGGTAACAACAATCACCAATTGGGTGACAAGAACAATGAATAATATCTTTAATGCACTGGGAATCAGGTTATGAACACGAAAATAATGCAGCAAAGAAAAGAATACTTTTGGGTGGGTTTGGAACAGATAGAACTGTGGTTAGAGATTCCCCCTGCAACACCCCTCAACCCACCAATAGGCAATTTAAATAGATATGAGGAGAGAGCAGGTACTCGGTAATAATACAGACCAAACAGAATATCACTCCCACCTTCCCCCTTTAAACACAAGAGAAAAACGGATTTGACTTTTCAACTGTCAGTATGGCTTTGAAACTGGCTGAGCAAAAACACAAAATGAGTTCAAAAATGCTTAAATTATTGTAAACTTCTACGGGATCCGCTTTGAACCGATGCAAGCAATCAAAAGCAATGATTTAATCAAAAGAAAACAATTGGAATCTCAAAGGCAAAGGGGGAAATAATTTAAAGACAATTCACATGTGTAAAACTTTTGCAAAATGTAAATTCGCTTCAAACTTTGACTATGCGATTTTTGATGAAAACGGGACAACAACTGTTTCTATCTTTAAAAGTAAGGGAGTTATAGGGTTTTTAGTGAGAGGTGTTTTTCGAAAAATAAAGGCATGAATTTGGACAAAAACTTCCGTTTAAAACCAGAAAATATGGATTATGCTTTTACTCAAGGCTAGAGCATGCAGACTAGACAACCAGGTTACTGAGACTGATTCATGACTTCAGTAACAGATCCCCAGCACCTTCCCCGGCGGAACCAGTCCAAACACTCGAAGTGGGATTTATGGTTAAGAGTTACACAATACAAATGACCACAATAAAAATGACCATGAAAATGACACTTTAGCAAAAAGACAGAATAAGATAGCACTAAAGATTTTGACACTGGTTATGAAAGTAAGGATAGTTCTGAAATTAGGGTGGAACAAAATAAGGCAAGGTATACAATAGTTCTCTAGCGTCCTGTTAATACTCACAATCCACTGGGATTTAAGATTTTTGGCCAGTCAAGATTCTGGTCAATGGATCAGGTCTATCAGGGAAGGACAGCACATCAGCTAGGCCGGTCACCGGAACAGTGGGATGGCGAGTTCATCAGGCAAGCATTATGGTAGCAAGCCAGATAGTTCAGGATGCTTCCCCACACCACAGCGCTTCACTGAGTTGTAAGGATTAGTTGAGGATTGAGGCCTTGCTGAAAATGGTTCAGCTACTGCTTGGCCTGGTGATTGGCATCTGGATCTAGAAGGATGTTGAAGGCTGGATGTTGAATGCTGGATCAAAGTGCTTCGCTGGAATCAGAAGAGAGAGTCCGATGTGTTGTAAGATGTCCCTATTTATCCTGTCAAATGACCTCACAAAAATGGGTTTATGGGCCGGCTTAAATAAACTTGCCCGTGTGGACTGGGAATGGATCAGAGCCTCATCTCCACCTTGCATCCGAGTGATTGGATCAAAGACTGATGATGTCAAGTTTATGGTTTGGTTTTTACAATACTTAGAAACCTCCCCTAGCCACTAGTATCAAAATCGAATTTGTCTTAAATACATATTTATACATTTGTAACCTCTACGAAAATCACATACAAGTATTACATATTTTATGCAGTATCCGTTCATCAAAATCCCACAGCTGTGAGACCTTGTTTTGCCTTTTTGCAGCATTTTGTCCATTTCACCATGAAAACATTTTCCAAAATGTCTTCAAATTTCCACAAATATACGTGTTTACCATAGGAATGTGTGTGCAAAGTTTAACAATTCGAGCATGAATATAGTTCCCATAAAACCATATATATTGCCGTTCCTATTCAGAATATGCTACACAGTTCCACCTTGTTTTGAAATATAGGGCCAAAAATTCGATCAACAAATCTGCCCTTTTTTATATTTTTCACTACTTCTGATAGCGAGTTATAAGTCTCTAAAAAATTGGCATTGCATATTCTTAGCAGAAAATGGTCAAGGAGCAGCCCCACCTTTGGGATTTCCTTCTGCAAGCCTAGTTACAACCTTTTCACACGTCCATTTCCTGGCCTGGAGAATCTGCCACTGTTCAGTCCCTGGCAGCAGACACAAGTCTAGCATACCCCACAATTATCATATGTCAGTGAGTATCTGCTGAGAGCCATGCCCTCCCCTTGGGTGGAAACCTGTTTCTCAACCCCTCGCAGTCCAAGCCAGCCTAAGTTATTTCTTAATTACTTGACTTGAAATCCAGCATAAAACATCATATAACCTATATAATTTACATTCTTAGATTTAAACCTGTGGGATCAAAACAACTGAGATTCGTGTTCCTTTCAGCAACAGTCCTTTTATATTTGCTAATCCGGCAGATCTTTAGTTTTAGACAACTTTAAAGTTTAATCAGGAGAGCCCATTTGACAGGGGCTGTCACTCACAGGTAGCCCAGTGTGGCTGCACACAGATTTTTGACAGGAATTGTCATTCACAGGCAATCCAGTTTTGCTGAGAAGGTGTATTGCTCTTAACATTTCAGGACCTTGTAAGTTCATAGTGCTTCATTAGATTAATTGAATTTTAGCGCCAAGCAAGATTTTGAGTGTTGGAAAGGGTTATGTACAGGCATTTTGAAGTTTCAGCAGCAAAGTAAATGTCATTTACAGGCACATTTTGGAGTTTCACTTGCAAAGCGCTACTTCTCCCTCTGTACTCTAGTTTTACTTGTCATGGAGCCCGCTGGCACTTTTTCTGCATCGTGTGCTCTGTTCCACCATACATGCACCATGGGTGGCAGGTTGTACAGCCATCTTATTGTGTGTTGAAAAACACGGTTTAGGAGGTTTTGGCACACACAAGGGTTTTGCTGCCAATTTACTGTTTCTAGCACCATAGATAGCAGAGTGAGGCCGCATAGTATAAGAGAGTGGGTCAATACATCCCACACACCGCAAAAACTGTGGCAGCTGCCCAGCTGAAATGCTAAACACACTCTGACACACTCGTTCGTGTGCACTTAGCACACGCCAAATTATTTTATCCCCCTCAATGCACCGAGCCAATTGCTCCCAGGTCAGCAAGCATATCTGTGCATCAGGGATGGATCCATGCATGATCAGCAGAGCTCCAAAGGTTGTAACAAACAGTAGCAGTATGGGCAGCAAAGAATGTCCTGCTCAACTGTTTTAGACACTCCGACACTCGTTTGTGCGCGCTTCCCGCTCGCAAATGATTATATCCCCTGCAATGCACCAAGCTGATTGCTCCCAGGTCAGCGAGCAGAACTTTGCATCAGGGATGGATCCAGGCATGATCAGCAGAGCTCCAAAGGACGTAACACGGAGTAGCAGTACAGGCAGCAAAGAAAGTCCTGCTAAACTGCTTTACACACTCCGGCACACTCGTTCGTGCACGCTTCGTGCACGCAAATTATTTTATCCCCTGCAACGCATCTAGACGATTGCTCCAAGGTCAGCAAGCAGAACTTTGCATCAGAGATGGATCCAGGCACGATCAGCAGAGCTCCAAAGCATGTAATACGGCATAGCAGTACGGGCAGCAAAGAATGTCCTGCTAAACTGCTTGACACATTCTGACGCACTTGTTCGCGCACGCCGAATAATTTATTTCCACAATGCACCGAGCCGATTGCTCCCAGGTTAGCGTGCAAATCTTTGCATCAGGGATGGATCCAGGCACGATCAGCAGAGCTCCAAAGCATGTAACACAGAGTAGAAGTACAGGCAGCAAAGACTGTCCTGCTAAACTGCATCACACACTACAACACACTTGACTGTCAGCTTTGCAAAGGGTGCAAAGCCTGTCAAGATTTGGTTTACATGTAATGCAGTTAAACCATACTGTAATGCCTAGCTAATTACACATGGAGATAACCATATAAATTGCTGTATGTGTTCAATTATTTTTGCAAAGTAAAGGGTTGCAATGTATTTAAATTAAACTTCATATAAAGAGAAGCATTAGTACCAAGCTCATGAGGTTTCAATTTGCTCATGCAATGGCTATGGTGTAGTTAAATTATCTTGTTATGTTTTAAGGTGCTGCATCATTTTGGCATTCCTGGATTTTTACATGCTAAAGTATTGAAATGTTCATTGGACCTGTATTCTATTTACTGGAGACTTAAAAGCAAAATCTCACATGTGTTTTACTCTCAAATCTGTTGTTACTGTTTATCCCCAAAAGGTGAATTAAATATATCTCACAGTTGTCACTTAATTTATAGGTGGGTCTGAGCAACGGCACTCCTGAAGTTTGTATTGCATGAGCTCTGCAGTACACACCGATTTTAAAGATTTGCAGGGTAATTCATAGATTCCCACGCAGAAGTAGCACACGTGGCTGGGGCATAGAGGGAGTGTGCACCAGCGTGCGCCAGCTGTGTGTGCTAAATCCCATTTCCATGCACTGCGTATTCATGGATTACAACATCCATATCCAGTTGTGGTGCAGCGACCATCCAGCAGTGCCAGTTATGCCCCCAACCCCGCCCCTTGCGCCAAAAACAGCCGCACAAATCCACAATATGGGGCAAAGGCCAGTGGACCAGCATACAGCCCACAACAATGTAATTGCACCAAAAAAGCAAAATCACCCCTCTCGTGCCAGCCAAATCGCATGTAAAACTCCTCACGCACCCCTCGGAATACACGTGTCCCGCTCGCGCCAGCAAAATCACATGTAAAACTCCTCGCGCACCCCTCGGAATACGCGTAACACAATTATGCCGGCCAAATCGCATGTAAAACTCCTTGCGCACCCCTCAGAATGCACATACACCGCTCGCGCCAGCCAAACCGTGCGTAAAACTCCTCAAGCAACCCTCAGAATATGCGTACCACGCTCGTGCCCGCCAAATTGCATGTAAAACTCCTCGCGCACCCCTCTGAATACGCGTACCCCGCTCACGCCAGCCAAATCACGTGTAAAAACCTCTTGCGCACCCCTCGAAATACGCGTACCCCGCTTGTGCCAGCCAAATCGCATGAAAAACACCTTGCGCATCCCTCGGAACATGCGTACGCTGCTCGCGTCAGCCAAATCGCATGAAAAAGACAGCGCATGCTCGGAACACCCGCAAATGCACCTCGCAAGCAACCCACACCACAACGGAGCCCCCATCACATGTGAGCATGCCAGCAGGCAGCCCACACCACAATGGAGCCCCCCATCACCAGTGTGCATGCCAGCAGGCAGCCCACACCACAACGAAGGCCCCCATCACCCGTGCGCATGCCAGCAGGCAGCCCACACCACAACAAAGCCCCCCGATCACCCATGCACATGCCAGCAGGCAGCCCACACCACAACGGCGCCCCCATCACCCGTGCGCATGCCAGCAGGCAGCCTACACCACAACGGTGCCCCCATCACCTGTGAGCATGCCAGAAGGCAGCCCACACCACAACGGAGCCCCCATCACCCGTGCACATGCCAGCAGCAGCCCATACCACAACAGAGCCCCCAATGACAGCAACCTGCCAGCAGACCCTGACTCATGTCCCACCTACCCCTACCAGTGACGGCAACCTGCCAGCAGGCCCAGACGCATGCCCCCCGCCCCCACCAGTGACGCCAACCTGCCAGCAGCACCTGACTCATGTCCCACCCACCCCGACCAGTGACGGCAACCTGCCAGCAGGCCCAGATGCATGCACCCCCGCCCCCACCAGTGACGGCAACCTGCCAACAGGCCCCGACTCATGTGCCCCCATCAGTGACGGCAACCTGCCAGCAGGCCCCGAATCATGTCCCCCTACCCCGTGATGGAATACAGACCCCAGCATTGTATGCACACCCAAATTAACCATCCACAATGCAAATCCACGACCATCCATTGTTGCCACTCCCCAGCGCATGCCCCATCCCACGTCAATCACAAAAGCACACGTGCATGCATCCCTAGACATGTGCAACATAGGCACACAGCAGTGACACATGACTGAGCCTGACAACTGACACATGCATCAAGCAAATAATAGTTATAACAAAAGAAAAAAATCCAGTCACTCAGATATAGTGCTCCAAAATGGTTTGGTAGTTTAATTTCTTTGGTTGACAGTGTTTCTACAAAATATTTTCATCATTGCTTTGCAATATCTTTCCCTCGACACGTGTTTCCCCATAGTTTTTGTGGTTCCTCAGGAGGGTTAAATTCTTCAATGACAATGTCTGTAAGTTTACAGTATTTACTGCATGTGAATGTGTTGTATTCTTGTAAAGACATGTGATGTTATCATTAAGTTGTCTCTTAGGGTTCCCCCTCTCAGTCGGCGTTGCCCAGTCCACAAATCAATTCTGAAGCCAATTTCACTGTTCCTTTCGGCGGCGGTGTAAATAAACCAAATAATAGCAGACCACACCAACACTGGACATGAATGAAATGTATTAAATATAAAAAATATGACAAAATGAAAAAGAATCATGATTATGAATAAACAAATAATGAAAATGTAAATGAAAACAAAATCAGAAAGTGATACATGGAAAACATGAAAAAAAAAATATGGTCAATTGTTCTTCACCACTTCTGCATATCCACAAGGAAAACTTGAATTAAAAAAACATTACCTCATGGCAAAAATAAAAATGAAATCCACTGAACATCCAACTATGTACAGGTAATGTCCACAAGGGTCCATGATCCCCCTAAAAATGAACAATCCAGGAACAAGGTCCATCAAAAATCCAGCTATTTACAAAAAGTGGAGCAATGTCCAATAACTCCAAAATACATTTTTAAAAAAAGGAAACTTCTACATAAAGAACTATTCACAACGGTGGCGGGCTAGTCCTACGGCTCACTTCTGTTGTTAATGCCACTGGCCAGGTTATCATCAAGCTCCATGTTGATGTCCCGGAGGCGGGCCTGGGCTCTGTCCTCGAGGTCTCGCAGGGACGTCACCATGGTCTCCACCAACTCCCTGCGAGTCTCCTCAAGGAATGCTGCCCGCCTCAATGGCTGGTGCATGGAGTTCTCCGCCCTGACCATCGTGAGCCGTGCCCTCTCCGCCCGCCGCCACTCTGTATCTGTATGCTGGCCCAACCGCTGCCACATGGAAGACACACTCAGTCCCGGGTCCTCCTGCCTGTCGGCTGATGCCTGCCCCCGGGATGTTGTTGGCCTTGAGTGCTGACGCCTCCCACGTTGAGCCTGCTGCTGGACCAATGCCATCTGCCTCTGCCACCATGACGGCCTCGGGGATGATGGAATCCCCCAGTGCCAATGTGCACGTGCTCTGCTCGGAGGTGCCTGCACATCCTTCATTGGCAGGGGTCCAGTTGTTGGGGTGACCACCTCTGCTGGTCCTCTGACTCCCGACTGTGGCAGGGATGTGCCCAGGTGACACATGGGAGGGGAGACAGCACGGAGGATGACTGGTGCATAGGGTGTGCAGATAAGGAGGGTGTTCGCTAGAGCACCCAGCACACGAAGGAACCCTGTGCCAACGACCTGTCCTAGCAAGTCGACGCAGGCACACAGGTGTTCGAAATGATGTGTGTTGTCCTGCCTGGAACAACGCACATCATCCTGAATCCCCGTGTGCGCAACGCGACATCGACTAGGACAGGTTCAACCCTGTAAGGATTGCCATGTCCGCAAGTAGAGGAAGGTCATCCCCTACCTGCGAAAAGTCCTGGACAGAGGCATCCCTGCTGGTGCAGGATGATGCAGTCACAGGATCAGGGACAGGATTAGACGCAGGCAACTTCAGGGTGACCTGTGATGCCTCCTGCCCCTACCACTGGACTGCACCACTTGCACCAGTGAAACCACCCCCTCCAGGCCCCATGCGTGGGTCTGATATAGCCTCCTCCTCAACCACACCCCCCACCAACCTGGGTGACTCTGTGCCATCTTCCGTAGTATGCCCTTGTGGGGGCTCACCTGCCCTTTCTTCTGCCGAGGAGTCCACATCCAAACTTGGCCTCTTGGACCTCCACTCGGCAGCTGTGGCCATGGACGTGTCCCAGGCCCCTCACTCCCGGAAGATATTATTACCTTGGAGGAGGGCAGGGCCTTGCGTCTCCGGCTGGCAGTGGCATCCCTGCCACTGGGCTCCACAGCACCGTCTCTGCCTTCTTCATCAGTCAAAGCTGCTGACAGGGAGGGACAGAACAAGGGCATCAGGACACCGTACAATGGTCTGCTAGAGACATAACTATTGCACATGAGTGGCAGTGTCAAACATCACAGACGGCATCACACTCCCCATCACTCAGGTCAATTTAACCCACACTCATGCACAAACAAGCAGGGAACGTGCAACAGGCATCTGTATCCATTCACATGGAACTGCATGAACATCCTAATCATGGCATGACGTCACAAGCATCATAGAGCATGCCATTCACATGCACACATGCCACCAGACAGACATGCATCTGGCCATCTCTACTGCCTGTCACAGTGCAATCATCGTCAACTATGTCACATCTGCCAATCGGGTGCCTAGATGTCCATGTCAAATGCATCCATGCGTCTCACAGTCACACACATACCTAACAGACACACACACATGTACACTGTGCACGTACATGAAGGTGGGACGAGCATCCATGTGTCACACCCCAAACATGGCTGAGTACATACACAGGCATGCAAACATGTGTGCATCTTCAGATGCAGTTGTACATCATGCATCAGAATACATACACCATTGATGTGCAGCACACATGACTGGACTCACATGCAGCACGGTTCTGTCCCTGTACATACACATCCATACATGGGCCAGGTCAGAAATATTTCCAAGCTGCACACTCCTGCCACACCTCAACATGCACTGTGTCGAATGAGAACGCATGGACACTTACTGCTCGACTCCAGACGGGTCTGCCTCTCGAGGACCTGGAGGTGAATCGCTGGTCGAATGTGCTCCAGGACCCTCACCTGGTCGGTCGTAAGCAGGACCCAAGAGGCGTCGGACCTTCTTGAGGGTCCTGGACTTGAAGTCCTCCCAGCCCTTATGGACATGTTTGAAGTCGCAGGGTGCCACCCCCACCGCGTTGATGGCACCCATGATGTCCAACCAGATCCTCTCCCGTCCATCCTTGTCGGCGCATGCTCGTCCGAAGAGGGCATCATAATGCCCCAGGACTTGATCTACCAGGATGCCAACTTCATTTCCAGTGAAGCTGGCAGCCCTCTGCCTCTCTGTCGGGGAGTCGCCACTGGTCCCAGATGGAGTTCGGCCCGACATGGCAACCCCAGAGGCAGGTGTGGGTGGGCAACTGGGTCCTGGGGCTGGGCTGTGGAGCGATGAAACACCAGTCGGGAGTCTTCTGTTCCAGCAGTGGTGGTCACAGCAACTGGACCCCTGGCAATGGCTGATGTGCAGGCACCAAATAGCAGGGCACGTTGGCAGCAGGCAGGCAGGCAGCAGCAGATGGCTTGTAGGAGGCTCCCCAAGGCTCTGGGGGGCATGTAAATGGCCTTCTGGGCAGGAGTGTGGTCTTCCGTGTGTTGTCGCATGGCCAGCTTGATACAGAGTGAATCCGCATGTACAAAAACAGCATGTCAGCTTGAGATTTCCAGAAATCCGAGGAAAGGCCCTTAGCGCGTAAGCGTGCGAGTGATGTTACGCGTGTGGGAGTTGCCTTCGGCAGGGGTTAAAGGTCCCGTGGGTAAGCAGTTCGCTGTACGTGCTTTTCATGGAGACCGACACGTGTGTCTACTCCTCTTGTGGTTTCACACGTGATTACTTCACAGCGAATAGAGTTTGTACTTCTTCTGGCAGGGGTGTTGCCTACACGCACAAGCGCATGTGTTTTTCTTTTCCACACAAGGCAGACGGTGAGTCGTGCATGCTCTTTTTCCCACTGTGGTTCCCCCTGTGCATCGCGTACCAGTTTTCGAGGTCATAGTAGCCTGTGGGTCCCACACGTATGTGTTTTTTGTGTCCCTGGGTGCCACAGCGTCCTGCGGGACGTTTATTCCATGCACGTGGGCTACCAGGGGTTGCATGCACATTTATCTTTTTTGAGGTGCCTGAGTGTTGCGTGGCCTGTCATTTATCACCAGGGGTCACAGACAGCCTTGCAGGTGCACAGGGGTGCGTCTAACATCACGTACCCTGCCCCCTTCACCCCAATTGCCCAGGACAATTGTTGAGTGCACCTCTTATTGGTAATATACCATCTGTGCCATGGTTTGGAGGCCACCAAAGGTAAAGGGCGGAAAAGTTGGGCATCCTCCTAGTGTTGTGCATGGTCGGGCACGTGGCCGGGGCGTCCAGTGGGTACAGGGAGTCCAGAGTATCTAGGGTGGCCGCAGAGGGGGAAGAGACAGGGGTGCACCAGTGGGGCAGGATGTCCAGCCACGTGCTGGTGCAGCCATGACACCACCCCCTGCGGCTCCAGGCGATGCAGCTGTTGCATCCGACCCAGGTGCCCATATGACCTGACAGTCAGTTACATCTGCTGTCACGGACCCACCAATAGTGGTAGCGGCAGGTGCAGCTGTGGCGACCACCACTCAGGCTTGGGGTCAGCCTGCACATGATGCATTGGAACCCGAGGACTCCCAGGCAGAATTCCAGGTGGTCAGGAAACACAGGCCGCGTGTGTCAATGGGCTGCTGTGACCGAGGCACACGTATCTGGGGCAGTGGCGACATATGCTGCCCCAAGCAGCCAGGTGGTGGTAACTGCATGGGCCAACACCACCCCTGCTGTGAGTCTGCCAGTTAGGACTGTGTCGGTCACAGACCTTGGCACTGTGGCAGATGTGGTACTGGGTCCTGGCAAGAGCACCCAGCAGCCACTGACTCAAGTCAGGCCTTCCGTCCTGGTTCTGCCAACCACTCCTTTAGTCCAGTCCACTAGCACCACTGCCCCTACTGATCAGGACGACATTGGCCACTCAGGATCTGTACCACTGCCCAAGAGGAGGAAGCGTGCTTCTGCGCAAGAGGCTGGGACCCCAGACACTGCTCCGGCCTCCAGCACGTCGAGGAAGAAGCCTTTCAACAAGCAGGAACTGGACTTCTTTGTGGGCTACATGTCGGCACACAAACGCAATATACTGGTGGGCCCACAGTGCCATACTACGCCTGCCCAGCGTTGGGTCCACTGGCAGCATATTGCGGCTGGTGTGAATGCCATGGGATTTCAGGTATGCACAGCTGCTACAAGCATTGGAATGACCTCTGACGCTGTGCAAAAAAAAAAAGGGTGCCTCTAATTATGCCATGACTCAGGTGACTGGCAGTGGGCGAGCACCAGAGGAGGATGCACTCACTTAGCACGAGGAGATTGCTGCAGAGTTCATCGAGGCAGAACTAATCCATGGAGTGGGATAGATGATGGATTATGATGCATGGTCTGGTGAGTGTTGATGCATGTTTGTCCAGGACATGTGTGTTTGGCTTGTGTGATGTGTTGTGCTTGACTGCCACTACATGCTATGTATACATGGTGTCATGTGTGAGTCATGCAATGCTTCACTGATGCGTGCCTGTTGTGATGCATGCAGGATATGTGATGCACACAGGCACTGTCCTCATCACTACACATGCACCCTACTCACATGCAAGTCACTCGACTGCCCCTCCGGTACATGTTCCTGCTCACTCACATGTCTGCATATAACCTGTGGTGTTGTTTCACTCAGCACTCAGGCTATCTCATCACATGACTGCTGTGTATGTGTGGACAGCCTGGAAGGTTGTCCTCCTCACGGGCACGCTTCCTTGACTCTCAAACCCTCTGAAGCTCAATTTCAACAGGGCACTGATGAGTCACATGTTGGCCTACTGCAATTGCCTGTTCCCCATTCCTGTGTACATGCACACTTCCCTCTGCAAATCTGCAAAACATGTACTGTGGTGTAAATCCTTTCTCCTTGGTGCAGTGTGTCTCACTCGGACTGTGCAGATGGCAGTGTCTCCCTGTGGACATGAGTGCCCATTCATGATCCATTTGCATTCTATGTATGCCCCTATGGGTCCTTGACAGGCTGATCATCGTAGTACGTCTCCAGGATTATATAAGTGTCATGGTATTTGGTCATCCATTTAATGCTCACTCTGGGTCTGTCTCTCATCATGCACAAGTTTAGGGTCTCCTCATCTGTGTCGTGCACATGCCTCACCCTGTTACAGGCCCCCAGCCTCTGTTCAACTGGTTTTTGTGGCTTCTGCATTCATGGGTGTACTACTGATGGTTCCTCATGTGTCCTGCTTAATGTCCACTTCTCATCTGCTGTAGTGTCATTTGACTGACGAGATGCAATTGACGCATACCAACACTGTCTGCCAATGCACAGTTCTCTGGTCAACTTTTCATTGCCATGCACTGCCTCCCTTTAATTCCCCAAAGGGTGGGGGGTTCACTGTATCCATGCAACCCAGTGCATGCACTTTGCGCATGATGGCTGCACTTGCACTTACACTGCCGTCATGTTTAGAGATTGACATCACTACGTACGTGTTGATGTTGGTGGTTGAGGTTGTACACATGCACTACACTGCACCCACTTCTGTACCATGTTCAGGCCTTCAACATGCCTACGCAATGCTGCTATGTCAAAGGGACCTGGCATGTATGTTCCCATGTTCATTCCTTCACTGTATTGAAACGCACTAGCGTAGGTGCATCCTGTGACACATGTACTCTGTATTGGTGATGGTTGTGTGAGTGCTGCATGTCAACATGCATATTACTTGTGTCATGGTGTGTTTGGTTTCACTTGCAGCTGTGGATTTTTGGGTGTTCCGCCATGCTTATGCTACTTGCCATTACTTTGTTGCCATCTCTCTTTTCTGCCTTGGATCTGTGCCTGCCAGAGGTTGTGTGTGATGCAGGTGATATGCAACATGCAGTACATGTGTAGGCTTCACATTTTACACACATCCATTTCTGCTTTCGGGATACCCTTGCATTGCAATGCCACTGGATGCATGTCAGAGTTTGAGTTGTGTGTCACATGTCTGCTTCATGTTTTGGCTGTCGATGTTGTGATGTCTATGTGTGTGGTATGTGCTGCTGACATGTGTCCTCATGTTTCTTTTGTTTACATTACAGGCGATGAGGCACTGGAGGCAGAGGATGACGATGTGATTCCAGACACGGTGGTGGGTTTACGTCAACAACCTACCACCAGTGCTGGTCGTGGGGTGGTCGACCACGAAAAACCACTGTTGCTCCAGACCACCGTGTCCAGGGCTTACTATGAATCAAGCTCTTATGGACTCTCTGACCACAATGTCGAATTGGATGTGCATCATGATGTATCGTCGCTGGTGAGTGATCCTGCAGTGGATAATCTTCTGTCTGCGACACCTGCAGTTAGGGTAGTGCCCTCAACGGGCCAGGAAGTGTTGGAATGTCCACCTGTGGTGGTTATGGGTGCTGGGTCACACTCCACACCAGTTGCTCGTGTTCCTGGGGCATCTGGTCGACGGAGGGGTGCAGTGCTGCAGCCGGTGGCAGTGCCAACCCAGCAAGGACCACAGCTCCTTGGGCCCAGCTGGTGTAGTGTTCGGCAGCGCGGTGGTCATGCGCCTCCGGGGACCACTGAGTGCGAGCATGCGATGTGTGCCATAGCGCAGCAACAGGGGAGAGCAGTTGAGATGATGGCTCAATGCATGGAAAGTGTGGACTGTTCCATCCCCCCCGAGAGGCAGGTGGAGCTCCAGCAGTAAGCAACACAGTCCACGTGCCGCTCATTCAGGCTGGGCATGGCGGCCTCCGACAGGGCATGCCAGGCTGAAATGGTGGCTTGCACGAAGCACTTGCTGCTCAGGCATAAGCACACAGGGAGGCCCTGAGGGAAGAACACCAATCCCTCAGATCTACTCTGGGTGTGCTCATGATGACCCAGAGGACATGGTCAGAAGAGAGGATGGAGCAGCTTGAAAACACCATCTCGGCTGAAATCCATGCAAGCCGGTAGGTGCTCCTTATGTCATGTGAGGCCATGCAGGCAGAACTCCGTCATACACATGATAGCACGTGATGGGCTGCATGCAGACCCATGTGCCATAGCCATACAGGACGGGGCTTACCAGACCCACATGCTTGCTGCCATGGAGGGGCTTGCTGTGGATAGGCATGGTCAGGCAACTGTGCCACGTCCACCTTCTGATTTACAACCAGAGGGTGACAACGACTTATCTCTCACACAGGTCGGGCCGTGCAGGCGTTGAGCCAATGGAGGATTTTTTTTCTTTATCTCAACATCAACACATGTGGGTGTTGAGGTGCACCGTGTACCTTCGTCCTTCTGGGTGCTCCCCCCTGGGTCGCATGTGGCCATTTTTATTTTTGTTTTATATTATTGTTTTGTCTATTGTGCATTCTGACACATGGATGGCCCGTTGTTATACACCCCTAGTGGGGATTCCCGATGGTTTCTCCAATACATATCTGCACTTCATTTTGGTGAGTATTTTGTTGACTGTGCATTTCATCATGTTCCTTGTGATGTTTTTCATGACTTGCCTGTCTATGTTGTTGATGCACTTCCTTCTGTAGTCGGTAGCATGCACCCTTTGGCTGTGAAAAACACACTGATGATGGGAGGGGTCCGTGTGGTGACAATGTCACATTGGGACACTTGGGCTACAGTGATTGGTCACTGTCTGACATTGTCAATGTGGGGTACTCTGTACATGATGTGTTCTGCTGGTCAATGGATGATCCTATGTTGGGTTTGCTTTTGAGGTGTCAGGGGATTTGTGTGGTTTAACACACTCGGGGGTCCACGAGGGCAATGTTCACATGTGCTGTGTACAGAACACTTAGGGTCACTTCATTTCACATGCAATTATTCAGTGCATGTCCCTACTGACACAAACACTTAGACAACGCACCCCCACACCAACAACGACAACAACATGCACACACGTGCACCCAAATTGCCTTCTTAGGCATGCTGTATCCCTGTAGTACATGATCACTTTCAATTCCTTGATCGTGTACATGCATCACAGGGTACTTTTGGTTGATTGTACTTATTTTTCATGATGCTCACAGGGTTTCACCAATGCAAAGCACACTCACTGTGCTGTCTGGTGAGCGGTGTGTTGCAGGGGACACACACACAGCACATGGTGTTTCTATTAGCACATTTCTATTGCCTGATGTGCAGGGCAACAGGCATTTTCACTTTTATTGCTTGTACCGCTGGTGGCATGCATTTGTGCCACACTTTTTATGGGTGGGAGGTTTTGGTCAGTCATTTCATCAGATTCCATGTCAGGTGTAATTTTCTTATGCCTGTTTACATTTCTCACATGGCACTTATTGACGATTGTGTCATGTGTTGTGCATTTGGTTTGCTGTTTTGCCGTTGCATGCCATGGAATGGTGTGGTGGGCGGGGGTCATGGTGGTTGGGAGGGTTTGGGTGACATACCAATATTTTCATGCCCTGTTTTGCAGGGGGGTGGTGGGATATGCACCTTCCATGTGTTCCTTTTGGTCACACGGGATTGGTTATGTTTAAGTAGCTAGGGATGCACACAATGTAGCACTTCTCTGGACACATTCTCAGGGTGGTAAAGTTGTGACAGTTGACTGTCCCTTTGTGATAATCAATTGTCACCTGGTATGTGCCAGGCCTGTGTGCATTAGGCAGGGGTGGGAGTTTAGGTGAAGAATGTGGCCACAAGCTGGGTACAGGCTGCCTCGCCACGTGACCTTTCCCCTCCCATGCGCAGCGCCTGTGCGTGTGGTTGGGGATGTGGGGGCACCACCATGTCCACCGGTACGCCTGCCGTGTTGCAACATTGTGCAGGACACATGCTGCCACAATGATCTTGAAAACTACTGGAGGTGCATATAGTAGCTGCCCGCCAGATTGGTCAAGGGAGCGGAAGCGTGACTTGAGCACTCCGAATGTGCGCTCCACTATGGCCATGGTTGCAATATGGGTGGCGTTGTATCTTACCTGGGGTGGTGTGGTGGGGTTCCGTATTGGCGTCATCATGTAGGTGCTCAGAGGGTAGGCACTGTCCCTTGGGGAGGTGATAATGGTTGTCATTAGTTGGGCTGGTGTATTTGTCTGTGTGTGACATGCATACAGGGCGGACATTCTGTATATGAAACTGTCATGGGTGAACCCTGGATAGTTTGCATAGGCAGAGGTGATGACTCCCTTGGCATCGCATACAACCTGCACGTTGATGGAATGCCAGTGCTTGCGGTTGCGATAGATGTTCTCAGTGGCCCTAGATGGATGTAGGGCCACCTGGGTGCAATCTATGGCACCGAGCACTTTGGGGAAGTGTGCCATGCTGTAGATGTCCTGGACCATGGCATGCCTTTCTGCAGGTGTTCTGGGCATGTATATGTGCCTACGGACTGAGGGGCGCACAGTCATGATTGCCAACACCTGGTGTAGACAGCGTGACTGAGTGGGCTGTGAGACGCCCCCGACTATGGCAGTTGCCTGCTGACATGACCCAGTGGCCAAAAAATGCAGGACATTGAGCACATTTTCCAAGGGACTCAGTGCTTGGGAGCACAAGGTGGGTGATGTGAGGACATCCTCCCACTTAGTGACCAGGTCTAGGATGATATGAGGTGGAAACCTATACCTGCCATAGACCTGGTCATCAGGCATCCCAAGAAGGCTGGTCCTGGGCAACAAAAATGCGGAGCCTGGCTATTCTCCTCCTCCTGCTGTGTCCCACGATCACTGCTGAGAGAAATGGGACATTCATCGTAGCTGTATATGCTTGTTTGTTGTTTGCACGCACTTTTATACTGCGAGGGGGCGCTTCTGCCTGCTTTCGTGTGGTGGACGTATTTGTGCGTGTGCATGTCGTTTGGCGTGTGCGGTTTTTCCCTATTCGATTCCATGAATACGTGTTGTTCGCAAGCATGTGGGCGTTGTGTGTATTTCCCAGTGGTACTTCCCCCGTTACGCCCACATTTTCACGCGTTGTTCCCCATTCTTCATGTTCCGCCCCCTTTTTAGGTGTGTGCATGTCGCGTGTCACGCACAGCATTTGGAAAGTCACAGTGACGTGTAAGGTAAGCGCAGATTTGGCACAGCTCACGGGAAAGCCACGCGCAGAGCCTTCCATGAATCGCTTGCGCGCGAATCGCACGCGTGCACTTGCTTTCTCACGCTTGCACCACACATTTCGGCACACAATCATTCCATGAATTACCCTCTTGATCTCTGCATCCAAGCATGCAGTCCTGTCTTCTGCTGACTCCCACCCATGCCCCTCCTCCATCCCCTTTCCTTGTTGGTACTTCTGTCAGATGGAGAGTCTGCAGTTCTGCTTACAGGGACTTTATGTTAGGATGCACTCTTGAAGGTGCCCACTCCCCGACACAATATCCCAAAATCAGAATAAACGGACACACACCAGTAGAGAATGAGACAAGGAGAGAGATTGCAATTTTAACAAAGTTTCTATAAATAAAATTGTGCGCGCAGAGAACTCTGCTGCCCGGAGAATGCTGCGCCAACAGATACACGGGCAGCCCATTAAAGAGGCATCAAGCGTCATAAGTGACATCACATTATCAATGTACAATCCAGTAGCTCGATTGGGTAGTGTCATCAGTGCGGAATGGATCCATATGTGTTCATCTCATGGGGTGGTCGGTGCTTAGGTGTCACTCCTGAGGCAGGTTGGTCAGCTGGGCTCATCTTTGCGAGTCGAAGGTCAGGCCAGCAAAATTACAGTTTCCCTGACTAACTGAACTTGCAAAAACAGCATTTGAGAGCATGAGACAAATGACACTCGTAAAATCAGGTAGGAATGTGGGTGCCTTTCAGTGTATCTACACAAGTTATAGGCAGGCCTTGTACCCTCTGCACCCTGGTACCCACAAACCTAGAATTCCCGTCCCAGGTGCCCACCTTGGAGTTTTTGATCTACCTAATGCCTCGTGATGCAAGCAGAATAGTGTTAGTATTAGAGAGGTGCACCCTCCCTCTCCCTGTATTAGAGAGAATATGTGAGTTTCTGGGGTCAACACTCTCCGGGGTGTCTTTGTTCGATCAGAACAGAGGGGCATGGGCGTGGTAGTTTACAGCTTAGCAGGGTGGGGGTCAGAAGGGACACAAGCAGGCTTTGTGGAGATGGATGAGTTCTCAGGCAGAGGCCTGGTCTGGTCTCACAGAGTGCAATGAGCTCATCTGTTCTGTGATGGCACTGAAGGTTGCAACAATGAATGACTGGACTTCCGTGGGAACAGAGTTTGTGCAAAGTTGGCACCAGGCAGTGGGGAGAGGGACCTGGGATGGTGGTGTGAAGCGCGGGGCAGAGAGAGAGGGAGAGACAGGTGTTTAGAGATCATTTCCCGACGTATTAAAAGCTGGCGTCTGTCGAGGTACACAAAGGGCTCCTTGTGCGTTAGTAAAGACTAATTGCATGATTTCCTTGTTAGTAATTAATAAGTAATTTACACAGATTACAGTTGGGCAGAAATGGGGACATCTCCCACCTTCAGCACAAGTGATATCCGTGCATGCAGGAGTGGTGAGGGGGGCAGAATAGACCATATCCCTCCCATCACTCTTGACCCTCATGTTGCCGACAACTTTCTCTACCCATCCACCATCAGTTTTCTGCAGCCCGGGAGGCAATAAACAAAATGTCTTCTGAAAGGGGCGGCCTGGACCACACTGCCTGCAACAGAGCAGGGTGGCCATCGGTAACATATATTCATTAAGCTTCTAGTATCATGCAGTCTGGTGTGCGCAACATGGGCCTTTCTGTGCGGTCATCGTGAGCAATGACTGAAAAGGCAAGGTATGTGTAATGGTGCCAGAAATCACCCCATTACATATTTTCAAAAATATGTCCGACATGTATGTTTATAAATAAATGCCATGATTAATCTTTTTACTGCGGTTTTGCAGAATTCTGTACATTGAAATGGTAACAGAAATGAAATTGCCAGGTTTATATATGTCATCACTGCGAGATATGTGGTTTAACATAAGTTGAAAGGTCGATAAAGTCCTTTGCGTGTGTATTTCTAAAATAGCTTTATTGTACACATATTCTTTGTGTCCACGTGTGCTCTGCTCTTGTAACTAGGCAAAGGCCAGCTAAGACCTAACCTAACACAGCTAACACTTATTTAACTGTACACCCTTTACTGGCTTATCACTCATTGATATCATTTAGCAATCTTTCACTACATAATGATGTGGTGGGGGGTTGCAAAGACCCTAAACAAATGAAGGGAGTGCTGCAGAGGCCCCTGATCTGGCTATTTAATGTGACGGATCCGGCACTACCAAGCACCATATAGTGACAATTATGGGGCTGATTCAAGGAATTATGTGCGCCAAAAAACGGGCTCTGTGCGCCATTCTGCCCACAAATCCCTGTTTCACAAATAGGGATTTGCGAGCAGAATGGCGCACAAAGCCCGTTTTCGGCGCACATAATTCCATGAATCAGCATGTATATGTCATGGTCTGATAGCACAGCATGATGTGGCATGTTAGCAGAGGACCTGGGCGCATGAAGGGAGCACTTAAGATGTTCATGCTATAGCTATTCTAGGTGAGGGGAGCAGGTACTACCAAGGCCCATACTGTGACTGTTAAAAGTGGCAGTCTGGGAGCACAATATAATGATGTTGGGTTGTTTGCAGTTCACCTGAATGAGTGAAGGGAGCACTGCAGAAACCTCCGCTGTGATGATTTTGTAAAAGGCAGCAGGCACTACCGAGGCCCAATGAGGTGATCAGGGAGCCCAACACAATCATGTGGTGAAGTTTGCAGACGTCCATGCTGTGGCAATGTGAAGGAGCAAGCACTACCAAGGCCCATATTGTGACTACTGTATGTGTCAGACTGGGAGCATAACATGATATGGGTAGGTTTGCAGTAGGCCACGATGCAGGACGGGTGCCCTGCAGAAGCCGGTGCTGTGGATATTTTATGGCAGGGAAAGCTTGAACTGCTAAGAACCATGCTGTGCCTTTTCTAGGTGAAGAGCGACTGTTCCATTGGAGGTACACCTGCACTGTGGTGCACTGTGGAGGCCAATGCTACGTATGTTCTCCATAAGCAGAGCTTGAACATCCACTGCTTGCCCCACTGTTTCTGTTTTTTGTGAGTGGAGCATGAACTGCAAAGTTCCATGCTGCAACTGCTCTGCATGAGGGGAACAGGCACTACCAAGGACAATACTGAGATGATTATATGTGCTTTAGGATCATAATGCTGAGGCCCATACTGTGCCTGTTTTACTTGCAGGGAGCTTGCAGTACTCGGACCATTCCTATATCTATTCTATATGAGCCGCATTTGAACTGCTAAGGCCAATGCTAAGCCAATTGTATCTGAGGGAAGCTTGCACTGCTGAGGACCGTGCTGCAACTATTCTGTTTGATGGAAGCGTGCACTGCTGCTTTGCAGCTCTGTGCCAAAGGAAGGCTACTGTGCCCCTTTTCAGCCTGCAAGACACTTTTCTCTTTGTGGGAAGGTTCTACTGCTAATTCTGACTTTTAATTCTCCTCTGCAAGAAACGCTTGCACTACTGACGTCCATGGTTACTTGTTTGGGAAACATGCAGTTCTGCTGCTCATGATATGCTCTATTTGAACTAACATGCACTTCTTTGGCCCATTCTGTACCTGATCTGCTTGAGGAAATACCCTTCTAGGGAAGCCTATTGTGATGTACTCTTTGAGGGAGGTTTATGTTGAACAGTTCTGTGTTTGTGTGAATAACAAACTGAAATGCTGTCGTTCTGCATATGCAAAGCATTCATTGCTGTTACCACGACGTGCCTAGTTGTTTTGTCATTGAAACCTGAGGCGCTGATGCCCACAATGTGCCTATTCTGTGTGTGGGAGAGAGGTTTGCCATGATGCCCTACCAAAACCACTAAGGCCACGGCAACCTACTTTGAACAAAAATGTTCCAAGTGCAAATTGGACAGCCATGCCCACCACCCCTTGAAATGTCCATTGACACATTCTCCACCACCCCAATCACACACGTGTAAGGCAGGATTTAGGCTCCCGCATTAGCTGCCAAGGTGATTGCGAACGCAGAAGAACACCCAGGTCAAACTGGTATTTTCTGTGTAAATCATTCAAAAGCTTGCACTGCTACTGAATGAGGTCTACTTGTGGGAGAATCCTGGATTGCTGAGGTCCATGCAATGCCTGTCCTAGGCCCACACAGGAATGTTAGCTGCTCCACCTGCAACTGCTGCTGGATTAGTTCATCTTGTGAGAGGAGCCTGGATTGCTGAGACCCACGCCGTGCCTGCCATAGGCCCTGCATTGAACGATTGAGCCTTTCGAACTTCAGCTTTATCCGTTTATTTGTTAAGGAGGCATGTACGGCTGCTTGTCGAGCTCCTGATGTGTGAGAAGCCTGGATTGCTGCAGCCCATGCAGGGTCTGTTCTGTGGAGACTGATGTGATGCACCTGCAAATGTACCTGTTATTTGTGAAGAAAGGGTGTACTGCTCCTGGATGAGTTCTTGTTTGAGAAGTCTGGATTGCTGAGGCCCAGCAGTGCCTGTTCTTGGCCCCGCATTGGAAGATTGAGCTGCTCCACCTGCAGCCTGACCTGCTATTTGTGAAGGAAGCTTGCACTGCTATCGGATGCGTTCTTCTTGTGCGAACAGCCTCGCCGGCTGAGGCCAGGCAGGGACAGTACTAGGCCCAGCATTGGAAGATTGAGCTGGTCTACCTGCAACTTGACCTGCTATTTGTGAAGGAGGCTTGCACTGCTATTTGTGAAGGAGGCTTGCACTGCTATTTGTGAAGGAGGCTTGCACTGCTACAGGATGTGTTATTCTTGTGTGTACAGCCTCATTGGCTGAGCCCAGGCAGGGGCAGTACTATGCCCAGCATTGAAGATTGAGCTGCTCCACCTGCAACTTGACCTGCTATCTGTGAAGGAAGCTTGCAGTGCTATCGGATACGTTCTTCTTGTGTGAACAGCCTCGTTGGCTGAGCACAGATGGGGACAGTTCGAGGCCCAGTGTTGGAAGATTGAGCTGCTCCGCCTGCAACTTGACCAGCTATTTGTGAAGGAAGGTTGCACTGCTACGTGATGCGTTCTTCTTGTTTGTACAGCCTCGTTGGTTGAGCCCAGGCAGGGACAGTACTAGGCCCAGCGTTGGAAGATTGAGCTGCTCCGCCTGCAACTTGACCTGCTATTTGTGATGGAAGGTTGCACTGCTATGGGATTCGTTCTTCGTGTGTGAACAGCCTCATTGGCTGAGCACAGATGGGGACAGTTCTAGGCCCAGTGTTGGAAGATTGAGCTGCTCCGCCTGCAACTTGACCTGCTATTTGTGAAGGAAGGTTGCACTGCTATGGGATTCGTTCTTCTTGTTTGTACAGCCTTGTTCGCTGAGCCCAGGCAGGGACAGTCTTAGGCCCAGCGCTGGAAGATTGAGCTGCTCCGCCTGCAACTTGACCTGCTATTTGTAAAGGAAGATTGCACTGCTACGGGATGCGTTCTTATTGTGTGAACAGCCTCGTTGGCTGAGCACAGATGGGGACAGTTCGAGGCCCAGTGTTGGAAGATTGAGCTGCTCCGCCTGCAACTTGACCTGCTATTTGTGAAGGAAGGTTGCACTGCTACGTGATGCGTTCTTCTTGTTTGTACAGCCTCGTTGGTTGAGCCCAGGCAGGGACAGTACTAGGCCCAGTGTTGGAAGATTGAGCTGCTCCGCCTGCAACTTGACCTGCTATTTGTGAAGGAAGGTTGCACTGCTACGTGATGCGTTCTTCTTGTTTGTACAGCCTCGTTGGCTGAGCACAGATGGGGACAGTTCTAGGCCCAGTGTTGGAAGATTGAGCTGCTCCGCCTGCAACTTGACCTGCTATTTGTGATGGAAGGTTGCACTGCTATGGGATTCGTTCTTCGTGTGTGAACAGCCTCATTTGCTGAGCACAGATGGGGACAGTTCTAGGCCCAGTGTTGGAAGATTGAGCTGCTCCGCCTGCAACTTGACCTGCTATTTGTGAAGGAAGGTTGCACTGCTATGGGATTCGCTCTTCTTGTTTGTACAGCCTTGTTCGCTGAGCCCAGGCAGGGACAGTCTTAGGCCCAGCGCTGGAAGATTGAGCTGCTCCGCCTGCAACTTGACCTGCTATTTGTAAAGGAAGGTTGCACTGCTACGGGATGCGTTTTTATTGTGTGAACAGCCTCATTGGCTGAGCACAGGAAGAGATAGTACTAGGCCCAGCGTTGGAAGATTGAGCTGATCTGCCTGCAACTCGACCTGCTAGTTGTTACAGAAGCTTGCTCTACTGCCCACACTTCATCTGCTCTACATGCAAGGGGTTCTTTCATCGCTGACCTGTTCCCCACAAAGGAGGTTGCATTTCGGTTGCTTTTTCTGCATCTGTTTTATCGTCCCTTCATAAGTGCCCATAAAACCTATACCCACTGAGCCAATTTGTCAGAAACGTACACTATAAAATGAGCCATTGTGCTAATATTGACAAACAATTTCTAGCTCTGAATCCCCTCTAAACCTTCTGGAAAAAGAGTCCTGTTGCCTCACTTCACTCGCTCATGCAATTTACACCTCCCTCTCTTTAAAAGTTCATCAGATGTCAATGTTTTTACTATGATAAAAATGAGTATCATTTTGTCAAATACCAACACGTTTCCAAGCCAAAAAGTCTCCAACACCTTCCTGACCTCCTGCCTGTAGGGCTGTATAAAGAACTGGTTGCCATCAAAGAGAAAGCTTGAACTCTGGCACTTATTATTTTACAAATTAAGCAGTGATCACATGCTAACAATGCACTATGCAGTAGAGAATACAACTCAAAATTAAATGTTCCTTTAGGATTATTGCTTTCTCTGGTGTGTGTGTCCCTCAAATCCACAACTCTATGCTGGCTTCCAGCAGCAAACATCATTCTAAGCCAGAAGTGCAGATGTATTCACTCGCACAGTGGCCATCACTGTAGGCGCCCCCCACCCCTCCATCTCTCAATGAATCGTGTACAAGATATCTGTTTTCCATTAAAAACCCTTTGTCAATGCATTTGAAACACAGGACGGCTAGATTTTTCCCCAGCCCGCCGCACATCCACTTTTTGGGTTGTCACGCCCTCCCTTCTTGAATGTGGGAGCACACCTCTGCTCAGAACCACACAGTTGTTGTAGCGTTAGTCCACGGACCCCAGATGCCTTTCCTCACAGATCGTTCAGTAGAATATCTATTTTTGTGTAAGAACTATGGTAGACAGGAAATGTATTTCTGCACAGTCGTAAGGCACAGTTTTAAAGCAAGGTTTGGTAGTGCCTGTGTTTGCCTGAGGCTGTGTTCCCGGTTGACTATTTCTGATACATGCTGCTTTGTTTGCTCTAGGAATCCTCACGTGCTTGAGGCGATCTGGAATGATACGCTGGAGGATTATCACTCCCAATGATGCTGCCAGTGAAAGTAAGCAATATACAATTGTGTTCACATGTGAGAAAACAGTTCTTCTGAGACGAGTTTACTTGCGCTCAATATTTGTTGACCATGGTATCCGTCATCTTGTTCCTGCATTATAGTTTTTAAGGCAGACTGTTGTTTTTTTAAATGCCATCTATGCTAGTGCACGTTATATTTTTAGAGCATGGTGGCTGAGGAAGAAAGCATTAAACCAGGACAGTGTCACTGTTGGGACTAATGTCTGATCATATCTTATATAGAACGCAGTTTATGCTCCATTCGGAAGTACTGTACTTTTTAACATTGTTATTGATGTGTTCTAACTATCTATTGTTTGTGTAATGGCTGTTAAGTTGATGGTCTTTTACCTGAACAATTATGTATGCATCTTATACTGTAAAACTGTAATACGTCATTTATTCTGCTGCTATGTATAACTTTGTATGAACTTTGATGGCTTCTTGCCGAAATAAAGTATTTGAGGATGATGATGGTGTGCTTCTGTTCATACCGTGCTGCAAACACAGTACACAAATCAGAGTGCGTCATTTTTAGCCCAAAGCAAAAATCGATATGAAATAGTGAACGCGGGAAAAGCGTTTTGCTCCGTTCCATGTAGCACATGCAGCAACGCAGCAGAATGCATTTGCTCAAAGCTTAGTTCTGGGAAGGCACCCCATGGTTTTTATTTGACAACTATCAAAAATAATGCAATACAGTATAATTCTGAGTGTACTGCGCAATCTGTTTCCTAGCAATGAAAATGTTGATGCGTCAGTTTGCTCCCGGGTACAAACGTGGTGCCCTTTAGGCAGAGTCTGCATTGAAGTTGCCAAATTAAAGCCTACCAACTATTTGCAGTTGTGTCAGTGGCCAGACCACATTGCCCTTTCGAGAAACTAATAGGCAACATGGAAACAATGTGTCAGGGCTGGAAAAAGTTAAAGGAATGGTTTGCTCAAAATTTTTTATTGCCCCTACGGGTCGGCCATGTGTTTTTAAGCCTAAGTCGCTCGATTTTAGAAAAATTTCCTATGGACCTTACCCAAGTTTTAGTCCATTAAACGCACACGAAAACAGGCATCAGGGAGCTGCCATTTTGTGATAATCCTATCGTTTCCCCCATCGCCCTGGCTGACCTGCTTTTGCGGCACTAAATCATATCCCCCGCCCCTGAGCCTGTCATCAACAGACGCGTACCGCCCATTTCACAACGCCAAAGCACGTCTCGTGTCAACATTCGCTGCGCTTCAGCTAATGACGTGTCGCCATGGAAATGGCAGGTCGCCTCTTTCCTCAATAAGTATAAACAGACCGTTTCACAACACACAGCAGCAGACTTTCGCTTCCATTCATCTCTCTCTGTTACTTTGAGCATTCTGTGACTCGTTTCTGTGCTCTGGTCAGCTACCTTTGTTGCTTGTAGCCTGTGTGAACAGATACCAGTACCACCGCTATAAATTATTTTAGTTTGTTTAACACACAATGGCTACAATAATGCCCTACATGTACAAGCCTGAGTATACCGAGGAGGAACTACTGGAAAGGGAAACATGCGAAAACGATGGGCCTTCGGACGGCAGTTGGGAGGACAATTCAACAGCTGAAGAGCCTGGACCTAGTCTCATGGACGGTGTTTCCACCTGGTGCACATGCAATCGGTGCGAGCTAAGGCCAACCGAGGACGAGAACTGCTGCTGCTGTGAAAACTCGGGATGCGTGGCCTACATTTCGGAAGGCGAGCCACGACCGCAATGCATCACCGAGCTGCCAGACTTCAGGGCAGCCTGCCTCACACGGTCCGTGTTGAGGATAATGATGGTGCTTATGCACGAACTTCGCGCAACTGTTCGTCCTTGTAATCTGAGTAACGAGTAAGTATACTCTGCTTGTCATGCCACTCCTATTTCATGGTCTTCTACTATATTCAAAATTACATATACATATCATTGTAACGCATGAAAGTCGTTCAATAGAGTGCAGTTTCTAGATAGCATTTATCCGAGCAGAATGCCATTAGTTACAAGAATTGTCATTGACAACAATTGTTTATTAAACTTATCTTGGTCATTTAAAAACAGTTTGTTTCATTCCTTTTCACAGGTGGTACAGGCTGGTGGCCTATCGTTCCTTTACATGGTGGTTTCACGGGAGGCTTGGACACCGCGTTCAAAGAGTAATACCCGCCTGTGCCATTCGTGCCATAAGAGAAACGTTCCCGAGTGACAGCGGTTAGTACAGGGGATTTTCTCTCGTTGTGCTGCAACCTGACCTGTACAATGTTTAAAGTCTTGTATTTTTGTGTCATCAAAATAAGATACAAAATAAAACACCACATACATTTTAACAACGGTTGTTTCGATTTTTTAAATGAATCAAGTGTGTCTCCATTCAAGGATGGACGTCAGCCATCTGTGCTCCGAATGGGTGAATGTCAGGTCGCTGTGAAGCAGGGTGGTCACTATCTAAGCTAACATTATATATTCTCAATAATGCATGCACTAAATAACACTTGTTCAAAGTCTTTCAGTCGGTTATGTCTCTATAAAAGTCACACATATATCTATACTATCAATTAACATTCGATAATACAGGCCTTAGGTTAAGGGCCTTGACCACTATAATACACTGTTTGAAGTATGGGTCTGTGCTCACAAGAATCTCTGGTATGTGGCATTTGTTATCGATAGGCAACGATATACTGCAGTATGGGTCTAATGTTAGTTGGGGATCTGCTAGGTGGGCATCATGGCGTGGTCAGTGTTCTGGCACATGAAGAGAATACCTTGCAGGGACACAGGGTCAGAATGGCAGTAAGTTTCCACTGGTGAGGGTGCGTGGGCAAGGACACGTTTGTGGAGATGAACGAGCTGTGTGCTTAGTTCAGGCTGGTTCACATGCAGGACAGTGATCTCAGAGGAAGAGTGATGTGTTACATTTATTAGCTGTTGCAAATACCTCAGGAGTTTTCCAGTCAGAGTGGGAACGAGGGTGGGGGCCATGTGCTCTGCGCAGTGAGGCCTGGTCACCAAGATGGAGTGGAAAGGGGGTACAAAAATGGATGCCTGTGTCCTGCTCAGTGGTCCCATCTACGCGAATGTCAACCAAAGTTAACATCACATAAGGGCAAGGGGCGAACCCACTACTGGAGACACTTGGTCCGAGTTTCTACTGAGAAGTAAAGGATGAGAGGGGCCTGATGGCCCCTCGCTCCCACACACTTGCCTGCATGCCCACCGGCCCCTCCATTCCACCCCCTCTATCAAAGGCGGTCGGTTCGCACCCGGGGATGAGCACTGGCATGGGGGGCTGTCACGGGCGCAAACGGCCAAGGTGCCAAACAGCATGTACACTTCAAAAGGTATCCCACGCCCAGGGGCAATTGCTCACATGGCCTCCTCAGACCCCGTGTCTCCAGGCAGGCCTCCCCTGAGGCAGTCCACCCCCCTGCAATCCACATAAGTGTGTCTCCATTCAGCAGTATTCCTGTGCCTTATCTGCATGCCCCAGGCCCATCCATCCCACCCACCTCTATCAAAGGCGGTTCACACCCGGGGATGAGCGCTGGCATGGGGGGCTGTTATGGGCGCAAACGGCCAAGGTGCCAAACAGCATGTACACTTCAAAAGGTATCCCACGCCCAGGGGCCATCGCTCACATGGCCTCCTCACACCCTGTGTCTCCAGGCAGGCCTCCCCTGAGGCAGGCCGCCCCCCTGCAATCCACATAAGTGTGTCTCCATTCAGCAGTCTTCCTGTGCCTTATCTGCACGCCCCATGCCCATCCATCCCACCCCCCTCTATCAAAGGCGGTTCGCACCCGGGGATGAGCGCTGGCATGGGGGGCTGTTACGGGCACAAACGGCCAAGGTGTCAAACAGCATGTAAACTTCAAAAGGTATCCCACGCCCAGGGGCCATCGCTCACATGGCCTCCTCAGACCCCGTGTCTCCAGGCAGGCCTCCCTGAGGCAGGCCGCCCCCCTGCAATCTACATTAGTGTGTCTCCATTCAGCAGTCTTCCTGTGCCTTATCTGTACGCCCCAGGCCCATCCATCCCACCCCCCTCTATCAAAGCCGGTTCGCACCTGGAGATGAGCGCTGGCATGGGGGGCTGTTACGGGCGCAAACGGCCAAGGTGCCAAACAGCATGTACACTTCAAAAGGTATCCCACGCCCAGGGGCCATCGCTCACATGGCCTCCTCAGACCCTGTGCCTCCAGGCAGGCCTCCCCTGAGGCAGGCCGCCCCCTCTGCAAACCACATAATACCACGACATACACACGTCATTCATTCACAAACACACCCCTGTTTCTAATACTTTATAAACCACTTGATATGTCTCATGAGAACATCTATGTGCTTTGCAAGTCAACTCCTGAACCTTCTACTTGAGAAGCACTGAGATCTATGCTACTCTGCTCGTCGTCGTGCTATCTGTGACCGCTTCGAGCAAACTCGTTAGTGTGCTACCTGTGGTCATCTACCTGTTCTCCTGCAACATACTGCTCGGCCTGCTGAATCCAACTGTTTGTTGGTCAAGGTAAGGCCATGTATCCTATTCATATTTCGGTCCTTTTTACATTTCTATCTATTTGCGATTACAGTACCCAAAAGTGCTATGGTCAGTAGTCTCATTGCTATTGACTTGAGTTTCAATTGTTATGCTATCAATAGATCTATTTATTTTCATCTGTGTCAATTGTCATCGAATTGCATCCTTCAGGGGTCCAGTCTATAATGTAAGCATGTTTCCTTCTCGTGCAAGACAGAACATCCAAGGGACGAGTCACATGTTCAGAGTTTAGTCACATCATTTAAAACATTTCTGTAACTTATGCAAATACTAAGCCGCACATGATGAACTGGTATAGTTCCGGCGACCAAAACAAACCTTGCATTGAACATGGTATGGTTCATTTACTTTTTTATGACATTTTTATTCAAGGTTTTATAATAATCTTGATATTTACTTTTCAGAATTTTCAACAATGCCTGCCTGTTCAATTAGCGGTTGCCCTTCGAAGACCCATGCTAAATCTGAAGGCACTACAATGCATGTATTCCCGAAAACTGTTGATCGAATAAGAGAATGGGTCAGACATTGCGGATATCCACTGGATGAGCTGGAAAGTAGAGTCCAACAACTCTTAGAGGACAAGAGGGGTGATCGATACTGCATCTGCAGCCGGCACTTTTCCTCGAACATGTACGCCACATCTTGGGTAACAAAGAAGAATAAATGGCAAACGACACAAAAATTGCTCGCAAACGCTATTCCAACTCTATTCGTCCACATTCCGCCACTGGTGAGTCAAGTGTCCGTATTTAGCTTTAGGCCTTGTGGTAGTGTGTAGGTTGCCGAATGGATTAATTGATATTTTAGGTGTTGTTTCCAATTTGTAATACTTTCGACATTGATATGAGTGTATAGCTTTTTAAATAAAGACATTTATCAATATATTATTTTTAGATTTCATAACCCACAAACGAAATCTACATATGGGCACAGGGAACTGTGCTATATTACGCATTTTCAACAGCATTACTCAAGTATTCTGTCTCCTTACATGGCAATTTTAAATATTGGCATTTCACTATCGAACAATAATTTACCTTTACAACTGCTTGACTATCCCTTGAATCTGAAGCAAGAACATTCTAGTTCCGTGACGTGCTCGCAGTTATCAACCACTTCTAGCACGTATCAGGTAATCGTACTTGGCTATTCCACTACAGACTTGTTTTATGCATGTCAAGTAATAGTTTTTATGTATCGTGTGATTATTTTACCAATTGTTTGGATAGTGCTTTCCAATTGATATACACCTTAGTTGTCGTCCCCTGGGGTTTGTTTTCAGTTATAATTAGTGTTATCCATACTAATGCAAGTACTGTCTTTCAGGGAGATGCTGAAGCGTCCACCAAATTGACAACAGCCCTAGATGTTCTTCAGCAGCACGAGGTATGGATACTGACAGCTCCATCGACCGTGATCATCAGGACTGGAACACTTGTCGTTTGATTGTTCTACACCATGTTTCATTCATGGTTAGCCATTGATATGTACCTGTGCGGTCGACCCCAAGTGTGTGTTGTGTTTTCAATATTGTAATCCTTACTAATGCAAATACTATGTTTCAGGCAGTTGTTGAAGTGTCAACCCACGCACTTGATGCGGAGCCTGACATTCAAGTAATTCCAGGGGAAGCGGGACCATGCGGATACGAATCGTCGCAACAGCTTTCGGAAGTGCGCACCACATTTACAACATCCATAGATATTCTTCTGCAGCACGAGGTATGGATACTGATAGCTCCATCGAGCGTGATCATATAACGTGATACCATTTGCTATACTTTCTTCCCTATTAACGCAAGTACTGTGTTTCAGGGAGACGATGGAGCTTCCACTACAATCACAAGATCCCATTTAGATGATGCAGATGTAAAGAAATCGGGGAAATAAGTCGATTAAATCTGATCATATTTAAATATTCCTTGATTCTTTTAGACAATGCAACAATTGTGGTTATCTCTTTATATGTACCTGTGCCGTCGACCCCAAGTGTGTGTTATGTTTACAATATTGAAAACCATACTAATGCAAGTACTGTGTTTCAGGGAGTTGCTGATGCCTCCTCTACAATACAATCATTCGTGGCAGTCCATGCAGAGCTAGAGTTATGGATACTGACAGCTCCATCAAACTAGGTCATCAGAGCCCGAATACTTGTCGTTTGATTGTTCCACACAATGTTTAAATCGTGTTTGGCTATTGAGATGTACCTGTGTGTTTGTCCTCACGTGTGTTTTATGCTAACAATATTTTGATACACAGTAATGAAAATAATATGTTTCAGGGAGTCGATGGAGCCTCATTCCGTGCTGTCTATGCGGATACAGAAAATATAGTTGTTGCAGCGCAAGAAGAATGGGAGACATGCGGATACGAATCGGAGAAACAGCGTGCAGATGTTGAAGGTCGAGTCAAAAAAGTTGCAAAGAAAAGAAACAAAAATAAGGTTAGTTACAAACAGTTCATAACTTTAGAATTTTTTTGTGCTGGGGACTATTTTATGTTTTTTTCCAGTCAATTGTACTATACTTTATCTTGTGTTTAAACTGAACATCCATTTTCCAATCTATCCTCTAGTTACCCGTGGGTGTCCGAACTATACATACACAGACAGTGAAGCGAATGAGAGATGTTGCTTGCCAGACCATTTACACTATGGAGGAACTATTAATTCAGATGCTGCGTGTTGAGACTAGAGATGCTCACGTCCAATGGCCAGAACATGAAATGAATGTGTCCGGACAATCCATTAAAGTTGTAAAGGACCATTGCTACAGTGCGACCGCACCACAACAACATGATACTGGATGCATTGAAGATAGCTCTGAAGTAGTCGCAGATCAATTTACACAATCTACACCCGCCAAAAATTTGACAGCAAAAAAGCTGTCGACATTGTTGTGTTCTCCCATCAATGTTGAAGTAGCAGATGTTGAAATGACAGAGAATGAACCAGCAGCAGCATTCACCGATGCATCAGAACTTGATAACAGCAATATTTCTTTCAAATGTGGTGATATGTCCTCAACGTCACAGGCCGAAACAACTTTGACGCAGGATGACAGTCTAATGAAAGAGGGCAAATACATAGTATTCGACAGTTGTTTGATGGATATTATAAGTATGCTGAAATGTGGACATTCCGTTAGAGGGAAAGTATGGGGGAAGCCACTGATTCATGTGACTCGTCAAAAACAAGGCAGTAACGTCACAATACATGCCGCGTGTAGATTAAATCATACGTTGTCATGGTCTGCACAACCGATGCTGGGGAAACTGCCAGCAGGCAATCTACTGTGTGCAGCTGCATCACTCTTTAGTGGCTCCAGTTCTAGAAAGTTAGAGTCTTTCTTTCAGTTTGTGGGACTCAATTTCATTTAGAAAATGCAGTACTACAAATACCAACATGATTATCTGTTTCCGGCCATTAGTGATGCTTGGAAAATTGAACAATTGTTTCTAGCAAGTACATTCAAAGGCAAACAATTCAGGCTAGCCGGCGATGGAAAGTGCGACAGCCCTGGATTTTCTGCCAAGTACTGCACCTACCACTTTGAGGACATGGATAGTAAGAAAATTGTGAGTTTGGTGGTCGTGCAGGTAACACAATGTACATCCTCAGTGGCCATGGAGAAACTAGGATTTATAAAATCAGTGTAATATCTACAATCAAGGGGAATGCACATCGACCTCATAGCCACGGGCAGACACGTTTCAATTGCCAAGACAATGAGAGAGCAGTTCCCACATATTAAACATCAATTTGACGTATGGCATCTTGCTAAATCAATCAATAAGAAAATCTCAAAAAAGGTTTGGAAAGTATTTCAGAGTGGTCCCAGTCTATCAGCAACCATCTTTGGTGGAGCTCCAAAACTTATGAAGGGTCAGTGGAAATACTACTTGAAAAATGGCGGTCACTGATGCACCACTGTACCAACGTGCACTGCTGGTCAGAAAACCTACATTTCCACCAATGTGAACATGGCCCTTTGTCCCCAGTGGAGGCACAGAAGAAGAAGTGGTTGAATCCATCTTCACCGACACACAAAGCCATTGAGAAGATTGTTTTCGATAAAACTCTATCAAGAGATTTGATGGGACTGACAGAATTCTGTCACACAGGAGGTTTGGAGGTGTTCCACAATATGTGCCTAAAGTACAGGCCAAAGTGCTTGCATTTCAGCATACAGGGCATGAGACATAGGACTCTACTTGCCGTCTTGCCCCATGAAGAGAATATCGGCCGTGAACAATCAAGGACTACGGGTAATGTAAGGATGCCTCGCTACACTAAGGCCTTTTCAAAAAGAAGTAAGCAATGGGTGATCAAACCAGTCTATGAGGAAATGGAGTTCGACTTTGTCAAAAGCCTTGTTGTTGCTGTATTAGAGAAGCACAGATATGGAATTTTGAATGTTTCTGTGCAGAGCATTGCTACTGTGCCATGTCCACCCAAAGGAGAGCTGGTTGTGAAGTACAAATCCCGGTTTAAATAATTGTAATACAATTGTCTTTTTGTAAATAAATGTTATTGTACAGTGTACATACAAAGTACGCTAACCCTAACCCCTACCCTCACCATCCTGGGTGGCGAACAACCTGGGTGTCATCTTTGAATTCTCTCTCTATTCACCTCATATTGCTGACCTTGTCTATATGTGTATGTATATATTTTTGTTGATGTAACTAATTTTCACAATCTCATGTAAATGCTGCGCACTGTTAACCGAGGGGAGGCTTGCGTATTGCAAATAATAAAAAAAAAAACAATAAATCTCACTTTCAACTCAGCTCCTCGGGTACTTTATACTTTCCCTGACCTTCCCCAAAAAATTAAAAGTCTCAATAGTTATGGTTCTTTGGGGGTTCAAAGCTCGCAGACAACGAGGACAAAATTGGGGGCCTTAGAACGCGCCAAGCGAGCCGTTGCAGATGGGAGAGAAGCCAGTTCGCATTTGCACATTGAGGCGCAGTACATAGATGGATTCGAAACTTCAAGTTCTCACAGATGGCTTTACTACGGGATTTTACAAAGAAAGAATGTATGCTCATTTCTAGTGAAGGTCAGCGGCTTTGATTTTCAGCTCGCACCCTGAAGAGGCCCACAACTCGCACTGGCAGTATATGGTTCTATTGTTTTATGACCTTGAGAGACAGGGACCATGCCGAAAGAACTTCATTTGAAGGTGGGGGTGCAATACCGATAAGGCAGAAAATTCTGAAACTAGACCGAGTTTCATGTTAGTTCAGTATACGAAAAATCGTTGTCAAGAGCACAGTGGGATTTACGGACTGCATTACACAGAGACACAATGGAAATTGCAAATATAATGTAAGTAACTCTTTAGACGCTTTTATACCGGAATGAAGAATTAATGAATGGATGCATGAATAAATGAATGAATGAAGAGCTAGGAAAACGTTTGTGGGATCGTCCTTTTAGCGGGCACATGGGCATGCAGGTCCACATTCCACACGCACGTAGACAAACAGTTGTTTCTCATTGTGTGCTAACCTCGATTTATTTCGTTACTTTTCGCATTGATTTTAGAGCCGAACATACTCCATTGCACTATCCTTGAAAGCAAATAGTTTCAGCTCGGCCGTAATAAATAAAATGAATAATATTAATAAAGATTGGCTGGCGAGACTAATTATAAATGTTATGTTTTCAAAACAGGTATATCCTTCCCTACTTCTACTGCCACCAGTTTCAGACCCCGGCAGATGGTTTTTTCAACCGCCAGCTGCAGCTTCTTGTAAACAACTGCACCACTTTGATGATTTTATGGGACGATCGCCAAGGGCCCATATGCCCTTACGCGGTACTTGCAGCTAGAAGCAACATATCAACCTTTACGCTGGCCTAGTGCCTACTTGATGGAACAGCCTTGCGGTTCAACGTGCGACCGAAGTGCTTCTTTTAACGAAAACCAACACCCTGTGTACCATAAAGGAACAGCGCGTGACTCACGATAAACTTTTACGGATTTGTGGATAAAGATAAAAGAAAATAAATGGCATTCCAAGTTCATATGTCAATTGCTGAATATTCTATACACATTTAATGTCAAATAAATGTACTTTACCAAATGTACCGTGTTGCTGTTTGATTTTAAAGTACAGTTTAATATTCCGAATTATGGCGCGCTGTGTTGTGAGTTGATCTGTGTTGGTTTCCGGGTTTCTGTGTGAAGTCTCGTAGAAGACAACTGGGCGCGTTTGCCTACGCAGCACAGAAACGTCACGGAGAGAGGCGGGGAATATGAATGTTTTGATAATGTCAGGCTCAGGGGCGGGGGATATGATTTAGTGCCGCAAAAGCAGGTCAGCCAGGGCGATGGGGGAAATGATAGGATTATCACAAAATGGCAGCTCCCTGATGCCTGTTTTTGCGTGTGTTTAATGGACGAAAACTCGGGTAAGGTCCATAGGAAATATTTCTAAAATCGAGCGACATAGGCTTAAAAACACATTGCCGACCCATAGGGGCAATAAAAAATGTTGACCGAACCATTCCTTTAAGGACTGCATAGGATGGTGTCTGCACAATAGCGACTGGAAAATGAAAAGCTGAAATATATTGCACACTTTCAGTAAACGACTGATGGTGGGATACGCGTAGTTCTCTTTGTCAAAAATAAAAGTCGTTCAATGTTCACCTTTAGTCTATAACAATGTCGCGTTGTCTGGTCAAATTGTTTCAAAGTTTCACTTCACAACTAGAACATTTTCCGGAAATGTAGCAGAGAAAATTAAGTTTACATGGAAGATGCTAAACACTTGGGTGTAGGCTCCATACAAATGTCAAATACATGAATAAATAAAGAAGATCAGCACTGTCACAAAAACGATGACCCCCATTTTACATGTAGCATACACAGTAGAAAGATACCGAAAAAGTATTTCCGTGGATTTATCCACATCTGCCTAATAATCGTGTAAATCACTCACATTATACCTGCATTTAGCTCCACTGTCTACACCACCAGTTCTTGAGGGTTACAGCGGGTCACTAATATTATATGATTGGTTATTTATAACTTGCTTAATACCCAGAGGTTTCTAAGCATGGACCAGGGATCGAATCTGTGGTGCTCCGTGCTGTCTTGCTTCCAAGGCAAACACGTTGCCCCTGAGCTTGTCCAGTATAGACCCTCAACATTGAATTGCAAATCAGCGTGCCCAGTCGTCTTAAGGTTTCTTGGCCGCTGGGTAGACTGGTTCCATATGCTCCAATTCACCCATTTATTTTATGAGTGATTTTATATTGTATGTACTTATTTTTTTTTATGAGCGTACAAAATACACACTCGACTATTATTTGTTGCTGCACACTGACATTTTCAAGTCGAAGCAGAGACCAAGGAAAGTGAAGAACAAAGGTCGAATAGTCTTGATGGAATAATCGAGGATCTGATGACGAGCTAGGTCTTCAGGAGTTTTCAGAATTTAACCAGAGAGGTTGCTTGGCAGAAGTGCATGTGTGGAGATATTCACAAGAGAAGGGGATAGCCTATGTTTACTCTTCCATGGTGCGACCTTGAGGAGAAACTGTCCCACAAAGCATAGTTGTGTGGCTGTGTGATAGAGTTAAATCCTGCTTTTCAGCTAAACAGGTGCTAAAGTGAAAAGTATTTGAAGGCCATGCATTACATATTAATAAAAATTGAGTGTTTCAATGTGAACGAGTTGGATTTTCATAATAATGGCGTGATACTTGCAATGAGGAAGCAAGATGCATTTGAACAAATGTATTTTCTTTTTTTTAAACTGATAGATGGGAAGGTTGTCAAAATCTGCCTTTGCATAGGCCATACGAGAAATGACAAAATGCCCCGGATGGCTGTGCGATTCTCTTGAGGGATGAGTGTAAGGATGTGCTGTAGAGAGCTGAGTTGCAAGAAACGTGATTTCACCAATGCTCCGCTTTGAGAGAAAATGCTTACACATACAAATGAGTCTGTGTTATGGGGCAGTGCTTGCCGCCCTATAGTTAAGGTGAAACCTATGTACCATTGACTTTTGTGAACATGCTTTTGGCCCAAATTGGCCAATATAATTGCCTGTCATGGGTGCTCCCAAATTGGAAAATGTGAGGCAATTTCATGAAACAGTTCAAAAGGTATCAGGTGTTGAAAAGAGTTATTTTTTGATTAAATCCATTAACTTTGCCATAGTCAAAAAAGGGCCTCCCTTACACAGGTGCCCAGAAATAATTGCCAGATGGATCTGTACCAATACACAAACAAAGTGGTGTAGGTGTGCCTTTTGGGGTTGTGGTGTTGATCAGTTCTGGATTTATGAAAAACCTGGCAGAGAAGGGGGAGTCTTAGTCCAATTTATTTTATATATCTCAGGCCAGACCGACTCTCGAAACTTCTACATGGGCCTGGTTACCAGCGTGTAGAAAAAGCTTTTGGTAACCAGGCCTGAGGTGAAGCCCGCGAGGAGGAAAGGGCGCGCTGTTAACTGCTGTTCGGCTGGGCTCCCCTAATCTACCTTCTGTGAGCTGATTGACTTTGTTTGCACTCCCTGCCATTGCCGCTCCGAATCGCGTAAGTCTGTCAGTTGCCAACAGCTGACAGCAGTTGAGGAGAGCGCGACACGAGAGCCGTCGCATTAACCTACTCACGTGACTCGTGTCACTTGACATTTGGAAGACACACCCCCGGATCAGTACTTTTAAGCACAGCAGCGCGACCCTTGCTGCGTGAAGCCCGCGAGGAGGAAAGGGCGCGCTGTTAACTGCTGTTCGGCTGGGCTCCTCTAATCTACCTTCTGTGAGCTGATTGACTTTGTTTGCACTCCCTGCCATTGCCGCTCCGAGTCGCGTAAGTCTGTCAGTTGCCAACAGCTGACAGCAGTTGAGGAGAGCGGGACACGAGAGCCGTCGCATTAACCTACTCATGTGACTCGTGCCACGTGACATTTGGAAGACACACCCCCGGATCAGTACTTTTAAGCACAGCAGCACGACCCTTGCGGCGTGAAGCCCACGAGGAGGAAAGGGCGCGCTGTTAACTGCTGTTTACGGCTGGAGTCGGCGGAAAGGCTAGGTAAGTGAGTAATACTAAACCGACTTAGCAAAGCAGAAGCATCTGCAAAGTGCTATTACAGCAAGTTAAAGATGGATACTGTAAAACCCTGCACTATACTCCAAGAGAAGTTGGAAGAAACGCTAGCTCTGAACAATAGAGTCAGAGCACATGACAACATAAAACCGCAATTACATATGGCACATTTAGAGGAGAAGCCAAGACCAAATAAAAAAAAGAGAATAGTGCACCGAAAAATGAGACAAAAGATAATATCAGTGACCTAACACAAAAAACATCACCGTCGATAGACGACAGTAAGAATCCTCAGACACAGTCTTTAATCAGAAATGCTGTAGACTCGATAAGCACACTACCAATTGTAACTCCAATCCAACAAATGCTACCAGAGGCTAATACTGACTCAATGGTAGGAGAAACCCAAGGAATGGTTAACAGTAAATTACAAAAAACAAGATCAGAGGATTCCTGTATTACAACATCCTTGCAAGAGAGAGCAAGGATCGCAAAACAACATTGGCAGTCAACCTATCGTCTGACTCACTCCCTCTGCGACAACAATATGCAGTCTCTCCCCATCAGGATAGCAAGGTTGTCACTTGACATCACCGAGATAGATGCACTAATGGACTGTCAAGAAAAAAGACAAGAAGTGTTCAATGGAATCTGCTCAACTGGCAATACCAAGCAGATTAACACCTCTACGCCGATAAATCAAAAGGAAAGTCGTACAACAGTGAAAACATCCAAGGATAAAACAAATAATCATGTAATAAAACCAAAAACAAAGAGTATTGAATCGTTATCTATAAGTACCGACTCCGACACTACGAGAGACTTGCCTAAATCTCCATAGAGAATTCCCACCACGATGCTAGATCTGCAAAACACCCTGATTGCAGTATTATCAAATGCAATGATTTCATTTCTGAAAATCCAGGAATCCATGGTCAATGCTACAAAAGACCAAGCAACGCTTCTTGCAATGATTATGACAAAACAAACTCAGTTTGAATCATTCACAAACATTATACAAGAACAAATGAAATACCAGTCAGAAACATCTAGGACATGGCAATCCCGATTAGCAGACATGGCAAGAGTGGACCATATAGATAAGCAGAATCTAATGGAAACAGTGTCAACTATAACAAAAACACTAATAGATGAAAAGGCAAAAAAAAACTGCATACGATACCTGAATAAAAAGTAATAACTCAAGAAACCCAAACTGAGGAAAAACGGTTTCTAAATAATACTTACATCGACCCAATAACACAGTATGAAATGCAACCAATGATAATTGAAACAAACAACCACCTCTTGCCGTTAATTCAAGTCACTCATGAACCACCAATATGCACACCCTTTGATATATTTGATCTTTCAAAACGAGGATCGGCAGGACAAGATGTCCCAAATAAACCAATTCATAAAAAAGCGATTAAGAAATCGCAAACGGAATCTCTGGCATTTCTGAGGAAAATGAAAAGTGTACAAAAATCACTAAGTGACAAATCTTCACAAGCTAATCAAAATAGTGTAAACAAGCACATAGAGCAAAAAGTTTCAAATCCTATTCTGGCTACAAAAAATAGTTTCAAACAAACTTCGCAATTGGCAAAACAAATATCTCTGGAGCCATTGGATGACCTTATAGATGTAATCAATCAAGATACTAAAAATCAGTCAACACATCAGGTCCCGATAACGGAGCCCCAGATAATTGAGGATTCACGGATGACAACTCAATCATTACTAACATTCAAGACGAGGAATTGATTGTTATCGATCAGTGCTATGATACATCATTGGCTACTTCGATACATTCCCAAGACTCGGACGACCAAGAAAATAACATATCCCTTACTTACTCATCAGTATCAAATGAGGAAAAAAGGTTATCTGCTGGAATTCAACAGAATGAAAAAAAAAATTATGAGAAACGGATGCCTATCCTGAGACCTAATTTCCAGAACCCTTTGAGTATCACGTATGCTAACAGATTAGCACTACTTCAACTGATGCCAAATACAGAAGAACCAGTGATACCCAATAGATCTAACACCCTGCGATTATTGAAAGCAATTCCGCAACTAAGGGAAATCGAAACGGACGATATTGAAGTATTTATCTTCCCAAACAAAAATCACATAGAGGAAGCTCACCTTGACTTCTATTCAGAGGAAATCATGCAACAAGTGCTATCAGCAAACCATCAATTTAAGAAACTTGGTTTCAAAGTAGAAGAAATCTTTGTAACCAGAATGATGGCGATGAAAGAATCTTCGAAAATTGCACTACTTGATCAAAGGAAAAAAAATATCGAAAGGAATGAGACAAAAGGAAGTGACCATCCAAATAACTCTAATCAAGAAAACGTCACCGAAAAAGACAATCATAGCCGACGAGCTAGGAAAACATATCTATAACAACCAAAGGATAACCCAACTGGCACAAATAAAATAACAAGGGGTCACAAACACCTTTTAGAAAACCCCTCTTCAACATTAGCAGACTCAGAAATAATCTGCCTACAAGAGACCTGGCTGATCAATGAGGTCCTCTGTGAGGGATACATAACTTGGATGAATCCTGCAATATCTTCGAATATAGGCAGACCGGCATCAGGAATTCTAATTCTAACGAAAATCAATACGATGTGGGCCATAACTGCAAGAAAGAACATCAATTCCTGGGCTCAATATATTACTATCAGCATGCCAGTCTATAATTCAGAATATAATGACAATAACACGAACCAACGCGTAGAATATAGATGTATTTCAATCTTTAACATCTATTGGAATCCTACTGCAATCAGTGACAACAAATTTATCGATTCCATATGTGAGGAAATTGACTCCATTGTGCAATCTAACAGTGAAAATAAATTCATCATAGCTGGCGATTTCAATATTCATCTTTTCGATAAAGAGGGTAATAAATATACTCTGCAAGAAATGTCACCTTGTGCTAGGAAATGGATGAAAGAATTGAGAATTTGTAATATTTCGTTAACTGACCAACCCATGAATGCAAAGGGAATACCGTGCTCGACATGGACAGGAAAAAATTCCACTTCAATAATTGATTATATATTTGCCTCCGAAACTTTACAGAAATTAGTATTTGCAACTAAGAACACTACAAACGACGGAAGCGATCATCAACAAATCTCAATTTCATGGTATGCTCAAAAAACCACCGCTGAGCAAATAATCTTACCAGAATTTGAAGTATCGAATGGGTTGAATAAGTTAAGAATACGAAACCATCAAGTCTGTGAAATACTTTCAACATTTCAAGAAGCCCCCATGAAAGATCACGAAAAGTTGAACTACGGATGGATACTAGAAAAATATAAACATTTGCAAATAAAATCAAAGAATACAACCAAGACTTCCCATAGGCACCAATATAATCCAGAAATCAAACAAAAAAAACAAGATCATCAAAAGAGACTACGGCAATTGAAATTAAAGAAAGAACCAAACTTTGAAAAACAAATAAAAAAAGAAGAACAAAGATACTCTAATTTCCTAAAAAACAACAAGGCTATGATGAAACAACATGATGCCGAGGCTTTTTTGAGAGCTCTCCACAATAAAAACACGAGAAATTTGTGGTCAATGATGAACAAGAATTCTACCCAACAATCAATGATACAAGAGGTAGAGCCTCACACGTGGGTTGAACATTATCAAGAAGTCTATAACACCAAAACACCAAACTTGCTAACAAAAAGACCAAAGGACAAGTGGACTTGGAAATTTAACTGGGACGTTGAAGACATAACAAACAAAATTAAAGCTCTAAATCCATCACGTGCACCAGGCCCGGATGGGCTCTCAAATGCAGTTCTTAAAGCAACACCAGAAGTATGGGCAAAATTCTTCTTTCATTTATTACAACTAATAGAAAGAAGAAAAGAAATTCCCTACACGTGGAAAGTCGCGATTCTGATCCCTATCGACAAAACAGAAGATCGAAAGAAGCCAAGTAACTATAGACCAATAGCCCTTCTAGATCCGTTGGGAAAACTATTTGCAAATTATCTACAAAAACAACTGAACATGTGGGCAGCAAACAACGGAAAGCAAGCGAAAAGACAAACTGGTTTTGTGACAAAGATTGGAACCAATGTAAATCTGTTGTTACTGAATATGATAAAAACAGAAGCAAGCATAAGAAAACAACAAGTCTACGCCCTGTTCGTAGATCTGAAAATGGCATTTGACTCTGTAAACAGACAAAAACTATGGCAGAAATTAACAGCATGGGGTTGCCCTACATCCATCCTAAGTCCAATAATTCAACTATACTCAAATACATCGATTCGAGTTCATCTAACAATGGACGGTATGGTCACACAATCCATCCCTACCTGGAATGGGTTGAAACAAGGATGCCCTCTAGCTGCTTGCTTATACAATCTATATACCAACGACTTTGAGGCTCATATACAAAATCCCAAAGCAAATCCTCCGAAGATCAATAATGAAAGTATCCATACATTAATCTACGCTGATGACATCATAACATTGGACAAAACCACAAAAGGCCTACAAGAAACTTTGAATAAAACTGAAGCGTACTTGTACAAAAACGACTTACAAATGAATACATCCAAAACAAAGGTCATGAAACTGGTCACTCAAAATCGGAAAACCGAACATCTGATATAGATTTTGCTTGAAAACAAAGAAATAACTACAACAAATTCAATTAAATATCTTGGAGCTTTGATAAATCCATCAAGCAACGAAAAAGAATGGTATGAATATATAGAGGAAAAGGCAAGATCCTTGGCCAGACAAGGAAGGTTCTTTCATCTGAAATATGGAACATTCTCGGCAAAGGCAACAACATTACTGTACAGACAAAAGGTAATTCCTATAATAACTTATGCCAGTGAATCCCTAATCAACGAGAAGGTCATCAATTGGTCTGTTTTGGAAGGGCTATACTGGCGGAAAACGTTAGCTCTCCCAAAATCATTTCCCATTGCAAGGATTCGATTTGAATTTGGCCTGCAGTCTATTGAATCCATAGTCTCATGGAAACAGATGGACCTGTATAGAAAAATTATTTCAGATGATCAGATCCCGTCACTAGAAATACTAAAAACAAAAGAATAAGCATTTCAACCGGCAACTCTCTTGAAATGGATAACAACAATAAAAGGAAAATTGCAACTTGAAGAAATATCAGAAGAAATATTGACAAAGAGACCTCAGCAAGCGAAATAAAAATTAAAAAACAACGATTGGATAAAAACAGTAGACATACAAAAAACCTACAAACGTCATCTCAAATGCGACATAGAGGTAAGAGCTCTAAATGAACTTCCAGAATATCTAGGTCATTTTCCTGATAGAATGATTCATGATCTATTTTTAAGATTTCATCTGAACATATTACCAACTAGAGATTATCTAGCAATGTTCGATAAAACTGGCATGGTTTCCCCGGACTGTAGATTTTGCAAGGAAGTGCAAATAACAGAAACATTATTCCACCTAATTATGGTGTGTCCTGTGCTGAAAGAAAAAAGAGAACTATTTAGAGACTTTTTTAGGATTTCGAACAAAGCGAAGACGACTGAAGAAAGATGGCCTAATCTTCTTCAAGGAAAAGATCAATGGCTAATCATTACAATAATCAAATTTTGGATTGAGATTATGAAATGAGTTGTAATGTGCAGAACAAATGAATTGTTGATCTATGAAACTAAGAAAGTATTTTAAATGTAAAGTTTGTAAAATCAAACACAACATTTTAATAAAAAAAAAAATAAATTAAAAAAAAAAAAAAAAAATATATATATATATATATATATATATATATATATATATATATATATATATATATATATATATATATATATATATATATATCTCCCATGGTGCATTGCAGCATCTCAGACTTTTCAGAAATGAATAGACGTCATATGTATTTTGTTGATGTGAGCCCCAGAAACTGTTTCCAAATATATAATACAAGACCAAGGGGATCATTTTACAAAAATTGTTAATTGCATGCAGAAAACCACCAATGGTAGCCCTTACTCGTTGCTGGGCTGACTACTTGCAATGTTAAACATTTACAAATCTCAGTTTTAAAGTGAAGAGTAAGAACTAGGCAAGTTCACCTTTAGCCTTCACTTTTAGTCTCCGTTTTATACAAAATGTAAATGCTGCCTTTAAAAGGATTCACATGGAATCCATAAGCTTTTATCAGGTGATTAAAACAGTCAGATTCCATAGAAATCCATTATTTTAAGGCCTGTGTTAACATTTCATGCTGCTATTAAACCAAATGATCTTTGGAGTCGGTGAAGAATAGCACAGTGGAAATGTTACTTCTGTCTTATCCTCTTACTTCGCCGACAAATGTCACTTAAATTTCCTGGAGTGTACACGTAAAGTGTAAATGTCTAGCGCCTTGCTTTTATGCCTTACTTTTACATTACATTGCCTTTAAAATGACTCCAAAAGTATTAAACCCGTTCTCTTTCAAATTTGTCACTATCATAAAGTGATCTCATAGCAATAGGGCCACAGACCCTTATCGAAAAAATCCTGTGGTGCGTAGATTAAAGCATACAGATAAAATTGAATATGAAATGTATGATGATATGAAAAGAAAAAAACATTAGTACTACAGGTGATGTGATAAATAGCATAACACATTATTTGATAAAACTTAAGTTAAGAGAAAGTTAAGGTAAAACAGTCCAATGCAACAAACCTATTGAAATTCACAGCCTATAGGCAAAGGGAGGGTCATGCTCCAGGCAATGATGCAACAGGCATTATCAGTGTGCTCTGATTTCAAGTAATGTCATTGATGGTGTTATAAGCATGAATGGTAAGAGCGTTTGTTACAAATGATGCCATCTTTGATTCAATCAGTGTGCTCATGGGCTACACAACTGGTGGACCCAGAATTTAAGTCACATAGCTTCCAACACAGGATTTTGATGTGTTAAACTACCTCCTTAACATCACTTCAAAAAAAGTTTTTCAATATATATATATATTACATGGCCAGCAGAAGCTGCCCTGTAGTTATGGTTAAGTTACTCAACTCATAGAAAGAGCACGTTTTGTGCAGCTCATAATTTTGCCCCCATGGACGAATCTTCACCAAATTCTGGAAAAAAAGGTAAATGGACTCCTCAGAATGATTTTGCAAAGTTTATAAGAGAGGCCCAACATTTGTGGAAAAACTCACAGACGCAATGGAAAACATTTTTTGCTCGTGCCTACAGTCCAAACTGCTGGATGAATATGTACAAATGTGTGCTAGGAGCGGCTACTTAGTCCTGAAAATGTGCTTTTGTACATTTGATGTAAATCTGTTGAGTCTTTTTTAAAAAAGTTAACAAAAAGTAGGTAAAAAATAAATAGTGATATATGTGTCTGGTCCGCCGAATCATTTCCTGATTCGGAGTCTGTGGACAGCTCTGGAACAATCAGAGAGAAACGTGAAGTTCGCAGACAGCATATGTGCTCACTGATTGGTCAATTAAAAACATGAGGCACATCAAAACATTTGAAATGGACGCCATATTGGATCTACAAACAGCTCCCATAGTCCGCGGACATTGTGGGAAAAACATATTAAAAAACACAACATTGCACTTGCCAAACTAATGAAACTATCTCTGGGGATGTGATGGGTGATGAGGTTGGGATGGAGTATGGCCATAAAATGCTGAAAATCAGGTGTTTTTTTTGTTCTACGAAGTCCGTGAACCTCTCAGATGTTGCGGGACATTCATGTGTATTTCGGCATTATAGGGTCAGTGAAAAGCAGTTTTTGGATGGCTTATAACTTTGGCGCCACTCAGTGATACTGCATGAAATGTTGCAATATGACTTTAGACCGGACCCTGAATAGTTCTGCAAAGATTAGTGCTGTTTTGCCAAGAGAGGGCAAAATTAGAGGGCGGGGGTCCCAAAATATTTGAAAGGCTTTTACATTTGGTGCCATTTGACAAATCTGCACAGAAGTTTGCAAAAAGATTTTAGACCCAGTTTGAATGTTTTTGCAAAGTTGGGCCGGATTTTGTCAAGAGGGGGCAAAATTACAGTGGGGGTATCAACATTTTTAGATGTCTTATAACTTTGTTGTTATTTGACGAATCTGCAAAAAAGTTTTCATAACGATTATAGACCCAACCTTGAATGTTTGTGCAAAGTCTGAATGGATTTTGTCAAGTGGCGGCTAAGTCATGTGACTATTTTTTGTACATACATTTTGACTCTTTTCAAAATTAAAACATGGACGGATTTGCAACAAACTCATGCAAGGAGCATTGGCAAGGACCCGAAAGCATGATTTTGCAAATGTGCCTGTACTTCATTTTTTGAAAAGTGTCATAAAGTAGATACGGAAAAATAGTGATATACCTTTGGTGACTGAGGTATAGCTTGTGATATGATATGATATTTAATTTATAGCGCGCCCATACACAAGTGTTTCAAGGCACGACAAATGTGGCCATGTGCAGTGGGCAGATTATCTGGCCCATGGCTGGACAATCTGACTGCTGGCCATGACCACGAGGGACAGGCAATGGGGTTAAAGTGGGCATGGCCACTAAGGACCGGCTATGTGGTGAATAGGTTTTAATGGGAAAGAAATTCTGCTTGTGGCTTCAACCGGAAGTGCTGGACAGGACTGCAGCAAACATTCTCGAGGAGCATCAGCAAGGACCTCAAAGCATGGTTTTGCAAATCTGTCCAGTGTTTTATTTTTTCTGAATTGTCAAAATGTAAGTATAACAAATTGTGATATAACTTGGCCCTGAGCAAGGACAAATGTGTACTATGATTTGCTTATTGGGTCGTGCAGCATTGGCGAAGCCTTAGGTTTAAATGGGAAAACAATATTCTGCTTGCGGCTACAGCCTGAACTGCTGGACTGGATTACAACATGAGCGAGGAGCATCAGCAAGGACCTGAATGCATGCTTTTGTAAATCTGTCTTGTGTTTTTTTTTTTCAAAGTTTAACAATGTAAATACAAAGCATTGTGATATAATTTTGGTGCATGAACAGTGAGCCTGGCCCTCGGCAAGGACAAATGCCTACTCTGATTTATTTATTGGGGCATGCGGCATGGACAAAGCCATAGGTTTAAATAGGAAAAAAATGTCTGCTTGCAGCTCCAGCCAGAAGTGCTTGACGGGATTGCAGGAAACATGTGTGACGAGCATCAGCAAGAACCTGAAAGCATGCTTTTGCAAATTTGTCCTGTGTTTTACTTTTTTCAAAGTGTCAAAAAGTAAGTGCAAAAAACTGTGATCTAACTTTGCTGCCTAGGCATTGGGTCTGGCCTTCGACAAGGACACATGTCTACTCTGATTTGCTTATTGGGGAATGCAGCATGGCCAAAGCCCATGCCCCATGCAATGTGGATACTGGCCATGGCTGCAAGTCATGAGCACTGGCCATTTGTCACATTATGAGGGTATAGAGGACACTGAACTAGGATGCAGGGTAAGTGCATTGGATAACAGGGGTGGTTTGGTAGAGCTGGGGTCATGGTCGAGAGGCATGCCATAAGCAAATCAACCATGACTTGCATCCTCAGCATGCACCGCTGATAACGACACACATCAGTATGCGTTGCAAAAAATATGTTTGTTAAAGGTGGTTTAGAGTTCTTTCATATATATTAAAAGAGGAATTATTAATAACTGGTATACAGTGATGTAACATCATGAAACATTTCCCTTCATAAAAACCTATGAAATTCACCGAAAAACATTTGTGAAAGGGATGTTATGGTTAAGTTGCACTAATAAAAACCTATGAAAGTCAGTGAAAAAACATTATTAAAGGGACGTTATGGTTACAAGATAAAAAAAAAAGAAATTTGCCAGTTATGGTAAGCTAAGAAACCATAGATGACATCACACAAGAAATACATTTTGATGAAAAGTCCCTACCATGGGTTGTGGTTATAATGTTGGTAACAAGATGTCTGGGGTCATTGGGAGACCAAACATGAAATACATAATGTATTAAAGAATGTACTCATCTAAACAAAACGTTATATTGGAGTGTTGTTGTTAATACAGGAACCTAACCATACATACACATAGTCAATGGCTGCAGCATGCACCATAGAACTACAATATTCTTTATTTGGTAATATTGATAATAAAATAATGAATGCAGCCATATCAGAGTTTTTAGTAATGTTAAACATAGAATAAATAGCTAACAATTCAAGACTTAATGCACATTTGTGTTAGTACAAACAATACATATGAAGACCCACAATGCATACAATTCAGAGGCACATACAGGGAAACTAAAGTAAGGAGGAAAGTAATGACATCACCAGAAAATGTCAATAACATTAAAGTTCATCTTCATGTATACAAATGAATTGTGTGTTTGAGGCTTGCTTATTGCCCAGTGTATGTGCACCATGAGCTGAGACCAAACCCTGAGAAAAGTACTTTAAGAGCATGCGACAAGGTTAACGTCTAGCTATAAAACACATTTTGAATTTCCATATTCTGAGTGTGAGCGAACAAAAACACCTGACCTAGATATGTCAGTGAACAAAAACAAGTGGCCTAGATATGTGATGTCATCTGTGATGTCATCAATGACATTTGTGATGTCATCTTTGATGTACTGGGTGTTAGTCTTAGCAGTGCATGGTGCTGGCACAAGTTATGGTTGCTTAGCTTACCATAACTGCTGAATTTCTAAGGTTTTTCGGTTTTACTTGTAACCATAATGTCCCTTTAATAAAGATTTTTCTTGAATGTCATAGGTTTTTATTAGTGCAACTTAACCATAATGTCCATTTGTAGCAGCCCTGTAGTTATGGTTAAGTTGCTCAACTCATAGAAAGATCACTTTTGGGTGGCTTATAACTTTGCCCCCCAACCCCGGATGAATCCTTATCAAACTTTGCAAAAAAAGGTTATGAATGATTCTGCAAAGTTTGGTGCAGTTTCATGAAGGGGATGAAGGGGGGCGCAAAGGTATTGGGAGGGTCCCACATTTGTTTAAATTCTCATAGACACAATGGAAAAGAAATGTTGCTCACACCTACAGCCCAAAACCCTAGATGGAATTTCACCAAACATGCGCCAGGAGCAGCGGCTTGGATTTCAAAAGCATGCTTTTATAAATTTGGTGTAAATCCTTCCAGTAGTTTCTTAAGAAATGGGAAAAAAGTAAGTAAAAAAGATTTTGTGATATCTGGATCCAGTCCGCTGACTCATTTCCTGATTTGGAGTACGCAGATGCTGCTGGACCAATCAGGGGATAGTTTGGTGTCCACAGACATCAAAGACGCACACTGATTGGATGTTCAAAAACATGAGATGCGTCATTTTTTTTTAAACAGTCGCCATGTTGGGTACGCGGACAGCCACCACTGATAATGGACATCACAGAGAGCAGAAATTCTGGAAAACGTATTTAGGGTTAGTTTGTGTCCAGAAGAGGGTTCTGAAAAGGGTTCTGAAAAGGGTGAGGTGCTGGAAAAAAGTTGACAGGGAGCAGTTTGTAGAGGTGAATACAAGTCTGGCAGGTGCCGCCGAGTTCACGGTCAATTTTGCTATGCGCTGACAGAAAGATGAGAAAAAAGTCTGGAAAACACATTTGGGGTTATTTGGTGGGCAAAAGAGGGCCTGGAAAGGGTGGGGGAGTGGAATAAAGTTGACATGGAGTTGTTTTTATAGGTGTAAAAAAGTGTGCAGGTGCCGCTGAGTCCATGGTCAATTTTGCTATCCACGGACTTCATTTGGATTGGAGGGTATGCTGGGTGAGTCTTGGTATTTGAAGGTATATTGTACATTCTATTTATATGGTTTAATTATATTGTGGTGGATGTGGTCAGTGGCCAGATACTTTGGGGCATGGTGCACCCAAGAATCTGGCCACTGGCCACACACACTATAGAATATGTTAATAGGGACTGTCGGGGGAGTATACCGTATTTATAATATGGCAGAATGATATAATTGAATTTTATATAGTATTTATGATTGTAGCCCGATTGAGGATAGTGCTTATGGAATATGTATTTGCTTCTTTGCGAAGACAACAAATTGGATAATACTTTGTTTGATTACTTTGTTGCACATAGTAATAAAGCTGGAATCCCTAGTTCCTTTTCTGTGAAGAAAACTGTATAATTTGTTACGCAGGATAGTTTAAAACCTTTAATTGCATACAATTTTACATATAGGTTTACTTTCTTTTTTACCCTCATAAATACTGCATTGTATGTACTATGTTTGGTTCAACATTAGCGTGTGCTACACTGTTGTTGTATTGGCATGAAATAATAATTGGGAAACAAATCCATACTGGATTAAAAAAAAACTACTGCAATTATGTGAGTGTAAGTGTGATAGAATGTTTGTTTGAAGTGTGTTGTAATTAAGGGAATGTTTAAAGTAGTTATATACCTGTTGGTGTATTCTAAACTATATTGGACTTTGTAAGAAATTTTGCAGTAAGAATAATTGTGATGGCATATTAGAAGTGTATTACAATGAAGGGTATTTTTAATGTAGTTAGATACCCATTGGTGTATTCTAACAGACTTGGATTTTAAAAGTACTGTTATAGTATTTTACATGTAGTTAGATACCAGTTGGTGTATTCTAACTGTTTACTGTGCTATTCTTTAGTGACTACATTTGGGTGGAAGGAATATTAAGTAGGCATTTGTTAGATTTGCTGCTAACCTATGTTTTGGGGTGTTTTTACATTCAAACCAACCTCTTATTTTTTGACATTAGTAGTATAGTGTCATGTGGTGAGTTTGGCACCTATGTGGTAGATTATGCCCACTATTCTGAAGTTACTTTTTGCCAGGAGGTACTTGGCCATGTGTGAAGCTAGTAAGCTTACAGTTGTTTTGGTGCCATCTGCATTGTATCTTAGAAGCATTAGTATCACATATTGGCCATGCAACTTTATTTGTGTGCTGGAGCGATTGTCTGAATTACATAAATTGCATAATATGCTATGATTTGCATTCTGCAGAAGCTGGTGAAATGGAATGGATTCACAATTTGATGTGGATACATACAGAAATCATTCATTAGGGATGTGCTCTTGTGAAACATGGTTGCAGAGAGTGCATGTATGTTTCCACATTTATGAAATCTGTAATATCTCATTTATTGGCATGTATTTGGTTTCTAGTACTTGTAGTACCTACATTAGACATTCTTGTGGATCTTCCTGTCTGTTAACAGTGAATTTTACCATTACAATACAGTGGTCAAATTCTTGCCTTATACCTGGGACACTGTAAGTGCTGTTAGGATTATGTGTGGCATTTCTATGAAGGTTGAGCATTTCCAAACACAACTGGTCCAAGCTGCTTAAGTACATTTTGTGATTAATTGATGCTGATTGGAAGAGAAGATTGATTGCTCCATTTGCATAGCAATTTACTCCAGTTTTGTCGCTGAATTTAAATGGACCAGAGAGTTGTGCCTCTGTATACTTTGATAGGCCTGCAGTTGTTTTTTGAGAAGAGACATGTATCTCTTTGTTTTCTGATGGATGTGCAGTTGTTTTGGACTGGACAGCTTTGTGGTTGTATTATTTGATGGAGCAGCAGTTGTTCTTTGTCTCTTTAGCGACATTGCTGGGAGATCTGCTATAGGTTCTGTCTGTATTTATTTATACATTTGTTTCAGCGTGCAAAGCTCATGGGCATCCAGACGCTACTTGCAGAAGGTGAACACAAGTCCGCAGGGGAAGGGAAAGGGGAAGATGGTCTGTTATGCAGGCAGGTTTTGATGTGCCTTCTGAACATGTTGTATTAGTTTTCTTTTTAAAGGTTTTCTTTCTTGAGGTACAGGGTACATTTCTAGTTGGGTTGTGTATAGTGCACATAGCCTGTTGTTTTCTATGATGCAATGCATGTCAGAGTTAACTTTGTTTGCATCAAAGTTAACTAGGAACAGGCCATTGATTGCACGCAGACGTGAAAGTGCTATGTAACTCATACCTTCTTTACAGACTCTGCTGCCAATGGCAATCAATGTGTGATCTAGGGTTAGACCTTGTGATTTGTGAATAGTGATAGCATATGCAAGAGATAGAGAGAACTATTTTCTGTGTACATACATGTCTTAGAAAAGAAGAAAACATGCTTTGTGCAGCCTATTTTGTTTAAATTCTGTAAGTTTGTCAGTGTGGATGTTAGCAAACTAAATGTTGTTGTCATCTGGATGTGTTTGGAAGCTGTCCAAATCTCATAAGGGACGAGGGTATCAATCCCCTCTCCCGAACCACAGACGCCGAATGGATTGACCCTCCCACCGTGGTTGGCACGGGTACCTGAATATCAATGAATACAGGAAAAACCGCGTGGCAGCCAATGGGGGGAAGAAGGAGTTAGGGAAAGGGGATGGATTGACAAACGAAAGGTAGGGAACAGAAACATACACAATTAACATAGCAACTAATAACATCAACCTTAACACCCTGATATATCCTCCTAGTACTATCAACCCTACTCATAAATCCTACATGTCATGAATTCCTCCAGAGGACTTGTGGAAGATCATCCCAATACCCTGAACCCAAAAATGACTCACGTGACCTACACAAAACATAACATGGCAGTAGCAGAATGGCACACGCAAGGGAATTCCCTGTTATGAAGTAGACAAACACATGGCCTGTATAGGCAAGTGAAAGCACAACAATGTATGCATAGAGAACACAATGAAATTCCATTAAACTGCCCGTGCTTTACAGACCATCATTGGTCCTCTGAGTTTTCCAGCATCCAATTAAATGTACAACAGTCTTGTATTATGATGAGGGAACAATAATGTGTGAACATACTGTCCTGTCAAATATTTCCTAATTCCCTTTTAACAATCAGCATATGGTATTTGATGCCAGCCGAGTTAAATTACGCTAACGCCCACAAGAGCGTTTGACTTGTCACGCTGTTAAATGAGAACCCGCCACTTAACTGAATGCTCAGACACCTCCTTGGGACGTCCGATCCTGAAGTGTAAGGCTGAATCCGCCTGCCGGCCTTCGTTCACCGCCGCTGCCCAGAATAATCCAGAAACACCCCAACGCTTAACAGTACATACGGGGAGTCTGGAAGTGTACTTAGCTTAATGCTCGGACGCCTTCGAAGGCAGTCTGAGCCAGATGAAATAATGCAGGATGTTGCCTTACCGCCCTGTGACACCGCCACAGCCCAGGCAATTCAAACACGGCTTTCACTCAGCTCCGTGGGACAGCGACATTCCTGCTGCTCTTTTCTCTCGCTGCCTCCATTAAAGAACCTGCCGCTGCTGCCTCCACCCGTGCTCCATGACCGCAATCAACTGCACCGGAGCACTGGCAATTTGTGACTATAAGCCTCAGCCCAGATTGCTTACAGCTGCGTGGTGTGGAAGCTGAACTGGGAAATGTAGTTTTTAGCCTCCTACTGCCTGCTCCAGGCCTTTGCATGCCCAAACCCTTCATTCTGACAGTACCTCGTCTCCCAGGGCTCTTCCCAGCGCCTGCCTTTTCAGGATTGCATAAATGAATCAGTCTTACCAGGCGTGGAGCATTTACTGAACTGGCGGGTTCCCACAAGCAGTCTTCAAGGCCATATCCCGCCCATTGAATCAGATACCACAAACCTTGCCGTCTTCTCCTTGAGTCCAATTTCTTCTTCACCTAATATTCTACTTGACCTTCCTTGTGAATAGCTGGTGGTCTCCTCACACGGGTTCCTGGCACTGCAGGTTTAAGCAAACACACATGAAACACTGGGTGTATCCGTAAAGTGGTAGGCAATTTTAATTTTACAGCTACTTCTGATACACATTTCACCACTTCATACGGTCCAATGAATTTAGGTGCAAATTTGCAAGGCCCCACTAAATGCAAATTTTGGGTAGACAGCCAAACTTTATCCCCCACCTGACATTGCGGGGCTTGCTGTCTTTTCTTATCTGCATAAACCTTGCATTGCGCCTTTACCTGATCTAAATTAGCTCAAGCCTTCTGTCTGCTGTTTAGCAGTAATTGTTTCATTTCCTGAAGCACTGGAAGATTGACCACCTCGGGTAACTGTTCAGGCAACATTTCTTGCATTTGTCCATATAAACACTTATTTGGAGCCATACCCAGAGACGCATGCTCCGTATTATTATAAGTGAACTCGGCTAACCATAAAGCCTGCACCAACGAGTCCATACCATCATGTAAGTAACAGCGCAAGTATTGTTCAAGTGTCTGATTTAGTCTTTCTGTCTGTCCATCTGTCTGAGGATGATAACTTGTGGACAAGTCACAATTAATTCCCAACATCTGACCGAAGGCACGCCAAAATGTGGACGTAAATTGAGGGCCTCTATCTGAGACAATACTGCGAGTTAGTCCATGTAGCCTAACCACGTGTTGCAGGAACAATTCTGCCAACTTCCCAGCTCCTGGAATGCCTCTATAAGGCACAATATGGGCTTGTTTGGATAAGTAGTCTTCCACCACCCATATGGTATCATATTGGTCATCCGGCGGTAAATCTGTAATAAAGTCCATTGATAAATGTGTACACACCTTCTCAGGAGTAGGCAACGGTTTTAGCAAACCTGCTTTCTTAGTATGATCAGTTTTACTCCTTACACAGGTTTCACATCTCTGTACATACTTAATGACATCCTGTTTCAGAGCCGGCCACCAAAAATACCTTTCTAGCATCTCCTGTGTCTTCTTACTACCCACATGACCTGCCAAGGGCGAGTTATGGCACCAATGTATTGCTTTCCTTTGTAACTCACACGTGGGAAAATATAATCGTCCATCATAATAAGGAAGGTTATCTCTGAAAGTTTCTAATGGATCCTTCACTCCCCAATCCTGATTTCTGTGTTTTCTCATTTCTTGTTTCACTTGATCCAATAATTTGGTCACAACAGCTCCCACCATTTTTTCTGCTGGAATTATAGGCTTTACTTCTGTTATTACATTCTCTAAATTTTGCTGACGAGATAGAGCATCGGCCTTACCATTTCTTTTTCCGGCCTGAATGTCACCAAAAAGTCAAATTCATTGGAGTATTGTGACCAACGCAATTGTCTGGGGCTCAATGCCTGGGCGGTTTTGAAGTATTGTAAGTTCTTATGATCCGTAACTACCATTACCTGGTGTTTGGCTCCCAATAAATAATGCCTCCACTCCAGAAAGGCTGCCCGGATGGCTAACAGTTCTTTATCTGTGATTGAATAGTTTTGTTCACAGTTTGTGAGTTTTCTGGAATAGTAAGCCACAGGGTGCCACACCTCGTTCTGATCTTTCTGAGACAACACTGCCCCCACCGCCACATTGGATGCATCAGTTTCTACTTGAAACATTTTTTCTGGATCTGGGTGTCTTAAGACTGGGGCTGATGTAAAAGCCTTCTTTAGCTCCTGGAATGCTCTTTCCGCCTCAGGATTCCAACAGAAACATGTGGCTTTTCTCAATAGTTTAGTTATAGGGGCAACAGTCTGTGAAAAATTGGAAATAAACCTCCTATAAAAGTTTGCAAAACCCACAAAAGATTGTATGTCTTTAACACATTGTGGTGTGGGCCAATCCAGAACTGCTTGTATTTTACTTTTGTCCATTATTATTCCTTTCGCAGTCAGAATGAACCCCAAAAACTCTACCTGTGTTGCGTGAAAGGCACATTTTTCTAATTTCACATATAACTGATACTGTTTTAATTTGTTCAGCACTGCTCGCACATGGCCTACATGTTGATCCACTGAATTGGAATAAATCAAAATGTCATCGATATATACAATAACAAAAATATCAAAAAATTCACTCAAAACTTCCTGTATAAAATACTGAGATGCCGCAGGAGCATTACAAAAACCAAACGTCATAACCAAATACTCAAACAACCCAAACTTAGTCCGGAATGCAGTCTTCCACTCATCCCCCTCTTTTACATGAATCAAATTATATGCTCCATGTAAATCAAGTTTGGTGTACACCACTGCTGTTTTTCACCTGATCCAATAGTCCTGAAATTAAAGGCAATGGGTATCTGTTCTTTACTGTCACATTATTCAAGGCCCTATAGTCTATGCATGTTCTAAGTGTTCCTTCTTTCTTCAGAACAAAAAATAAAGGAGATGAGACTGGTGACGTGGAATGTATAATAAAACCTTTTTTCAACATGTCATCTAAATACTCTCGCAAATGTGTATTTTCAGTTTCTGTCAAGGCATATATCCTGCTACAACAAGGCAACTTGGCCTATGGTTCCAAATCAATGACACAATCATATGGTCTGTGGGCCGGCAACCTGTCTGCTCCACCTTTATCAAATACACTCGCAAAATCATGATACTGGTCAAGAACTTGTAATCCCACCACCCCCACTACTTTAGATGTGACTGTCTGATCCGCCAAAAAACCCGCAGGGCCTGACTCTTCTTCCATATGACCCATACATTCTTGATTTTCAAAGAAAACTTCTCTTGACACCCAGTCAATTCGCGGATTATGCTGCGTTAACCAAGGAATGCCTAAAACGAGCCCAAATTGCGCTGCTGCTATCAAATCTAGTACAATCTCTTCCACATGTCCTAGTCCACACTTCATTCTTATCGGCTGGGTTTGCTGACAAATGGGCCCTGAAATAAAGGGTGAGCCATCCACCGACTAAACCCCTTCCACCTGTTTCTTCTCTCTCACTGGTAATCCTAATCGTTTGGCCAAATCAATATCAATAAAATTTCCTGTTGCTCCCGAGTCCACAATAGCTGACACCATCTGTTTCGTACAGGCAAAGAATAGGGTCACCAAAATGTACAAATGGGCATTACCCTTGCGTGTAGTATTTGCTACCCAAGTGGGGAACCTTCCTTCCACTAGGTCTGACACCTGAGTTCCCCCTAAGGCCGACCCAATCCTTTTCCCGACTCTCCTTTACTCCTAGCTCCACCTGCAACCCTTTGTGGAGTATTTGGACAAGTCCAAATATAATGTACCGGTTGTCCACAATACAGACACAAATTGTTAGCCTTCCATTGCTCTTTCTCAGCTGCTGATAACGGACCCCTAACTCCTCCAATCTGCATGGGTTCACCTTCCATATTTCTGTTTAGCTTTCCCCTATCCAATCTTACAAACGGTACCACCTCTGATCTCTTTCTGTCTCCCTTGCGTTCATTCATGAGATGGTCCAACTTTAATGCTAACTCAATCATGGCCGTACAAGTAGTAGGCTGTGGATCCACCTGGGCCATGGCATCCTTTAACTCTTCTCTTAATCCTTGATAAAACAGCACCGTCTGTTTATTTTCCGGCCAGTCAGTTTCAATGACCAATTTATTGAAATGGGTTACATATGCCACCAAATCACGAGTTCCCTGTTTTAATGCCAATAGTTCTTTACATTGGGCTAATTAAACTTCCCGACGGTCGAACAAATGACCAAACTTAGCCAAAAAGGTGTCCCAATTATATAATAATGGGTCGACTTTCTGCACCAATGGCATAGCCCAAGCTGCAACATCTCCTGTTAAATATGATATAACAAATGCTGTCCTAGCCTGAATAGTCTCAAACACAGTAGGTTTGCACAAAAAATGCAATCTACACTGTGTCACAAACATCATGAACTTCTTGGGGTCCCCTGAAAATCTCTCTGGGGCTGCTAGAGGCACACTACTTGGAGGCTGAACAATCACTGTCGGCGATTTACCCCCCCGCCCTTCCAGAAGAGGACCCTGCTTTCTCCAAAGGGGTACCCAGCGCTACTAACCCCTGCACTTGTGTCTTCAGAGTAACTGATTCCTGTCTAACATGTACTAACTCCTTGCTTGTAAAGCTTTTACCGCATCCGCTAATGAGGGAGGGTTATCCATTTGGCCTGGGTGGTTCACTATTCCCGAAATCGGGGGCAGTTGATTCTGTCAAAATCTCATAAGGGACGAGGGTATCAATCCCCTCTCCCGAACCACAGAAGCCGAATGGATCGACCCTCCCACCGTGGTTGGAACGGGTACCTGAATATCAATGAATAAAGGAAAAAGTGCGTGGCAGCCAATGGGGGGAAGAAGGAGTTAGGGAAAGGGGATGGATTGACAAAGGAAAGGTAGGGAACAGAAACATACATACATAACATAGCAACTAATAACATCGACCTTAACACCCTGATATATCCTCCTTGTACTATCAAACCTACTCATAAATCCTACATGTCATGAATTCCTCCAGAGGACTTGAGGAAGATCATCCTAATACCCTGAACCCAAAAATGACTCACGTGACCTACACAAAACACAACATGGCAGTAGCAGAATGGCACACACAAGGGAATTCCCTGTTATGAAGTAGACAGACACATGGCACATATGGGCAAGCGAAAGCACAACAATATATGCATAGGGAACACAAAGAAATTCCATTAAACTGCCTGTGCTTTACAGACCATCATTGGTCCTCTGAGTTTTCCAGCACCCAATTAAATGTACAACAGTCTTGTATTCTGATGAGGGAACAATAATCTGTGAACATACTGTCCTGTCAAATATTTCCTAATTCCCTTTTAACAATCAGTATATGGTATTTGATGCAAGCCGAGATAAATTACGCTAACGCCCACAAGAGCGTTTGACTTGCCACGCTGTTAAATGAGAACCCCCTACTTAACTGAATGCTCGAACGCCTCCTGGGGACGGCCGAGCCTGAAGTGTAAGGCTGAATCCACCTGCTGGCCCAGAATAATCCCAGAAACACCCCAACGCTTAACAGTACATACGGGGAGTCTGGAAGTGTACTTAGCTTAATGCTCTTACGCCTCCGAAGGCAGTCCAAGCCAGATGAAATAATGCAGGATGTTGCCTGACCGCCCCGTGACACCGCCGCGGCCCAGGCAATTCAAACACGGCTTTCGCTCTGCTCTGTGGAACATGGACGCTCCTACTGCTCTTTTCTCTCGCTGTCTCCATTAAAGAACCTGCCGCTGCTGCCTCCGCCACCGCCTCTGCCCGTGCTCCATGACCGCAATCAACTGCACCGGAGTGCTGGCGGTTGGTAACTATAAGCCTCAGCCCAGATTGCTTACAGCTGCGTGGTGTGGAAGCTGAACTACAATCTGTTCCCATTCCTCCTGGGAAATGTAGTTTTTAGCCTCTTACTGCCTGCTCCACGACTTTGCATGCCCGAACCCTTCATTCTGACAGAAGCCAACAACTGTACCAATTGCTCCTTTTACTAAACCCTGTTCTACGTCACGGTTACGTGTCAGAATTACTCTGCAGTTTAGACACAAAATTATTACTTTTTCTAATCCAGCTGTGTTGGAGATACATTTTTCTAATCTATTAAGTCAAGCTGTTGCAAGTTGACACTTAGGGAGTGCACTTCTAGATTGTCTTTGAGGCTGATATGCAGTATGGGTTGCATTTCTTTTTCAAACATTATATTGTGAATTAACTACAGCTTGTAAGGGTTGGCATTAAGGGCAAGTATTGTACATTTTGTTGAGTTAATCGTTCTTTGACATCAGGAGCAGATGTGTTTTGCCCATATAGCTCATGAATTAGTCTAGTATTTAAGATTAATTCTGCATCTTTAGTAAGCTGAACAGTTCCAATCATTTTTAAAATGTTAGCATAGGTGAGATCTGCAGACTGATATATGTTTTGAGTTAGTTCTCTGTAGCAAAAATGTTGCCAAAGATTTACATTTCCAGTGCTGCCAATTGTGTTATGGCATTGTTTGTGTACTAATATATATATATATATATATATATATATATATATATATATATATATATATATATATATATATATATATATATATATATATATGTTGACCTTTTACTGGTGTTAACTGTAGGAGAGGACTCTGACAACATGAGATTGGAAACCATGCTTACTTCTTCTATAAAAAGCACTTTCATTTCTTTCAGAATTCTGTGTACGTCAGTACCAGCTTCTGATGATCATTTGTTGTATTCTAATTTGATTTGATCTTCTACCTGGAGGAGCAGTAGTCAGTGTAAAGTTACAACTCCTATGTTGTAGACAGCAAAGCCTTTGGGGGAAGTTACAACAGCTGAAATGTTGTTGTTTGTTAAGTCTTGTAGAAATCTGTTGATTATTTTAACATTTTACCGGAACAAGCTTCACCAATTACAGACAGGAGTAAAGGTTTATCATCTTTACAGCTACATGTTTAAGTTTCATGCTTACACCAATGTAAACATGTCTTCAATGACTTCTTGATAAATGGTGAGTTCTTCCTCATTTAGCTGTGATTTTGAGCACTGAATAGTCTTCTTCCAATTTTTTTTTTATTGAAGCATTATATTTTCTATCTCAGTCATGGCTATTTCTGCCTCATTTAGAATGAGAGGTTCTCCATATGGTTCTTGGCTTCCTGTAAGGGAATGTTGACTGCCCTGAGGATTGTCTTTATCTAGTAGAGCTTCAATTTCTTCCTCTTGTTGGCATTCATTGTCCAACATTTGTTTGTTTGTTTGTTTGCTTATTTGTAGAGTGCGCCAGACCCGAAGGTATCAGCGTGCGAAAACAAGAATACTTTAAGCTTACATGCAAGTTACAAGATTACATAGTCACAGGGAAGAGCAACAGGTCAGTACAACAATACAACATATAATACATATTCAGTTACAAGTATGTAACCACAGCTGAAGTGGGTCCGACCTAGGTTACAGGTCAAGTGCGTGGAGTAGCCAGTAATGCTGGAGTTACAGATTGTTTTCTTTAAGGCACTTGATGACGTTTAATCGAAAGTGTGGGTAAGATTGATCAGTCCTTAAGGTGGGTGGGCGGGAGTTCCACAGTTGGGATGCTTTAACGGGGAAGCTGTTCCCTCCTATTATAGTCATTTTGAAAGGGGGAACTGCTACGCAGTTTGTGAAAGCTGTTCTGGTGGGTCTGGACGTGGCTCTTCTTTTGAATCTCTCTGTCAGGTAGCTAGGGGCTAGATTGTTGAGGCATTTAAATGTAAGGGAAGATGTTTTCAGTTTTATTTTGTCAGTAGTTGGGAACAGTTAGATTGTCTTCTAATTGTTGATATGTGTTCTCTATTGGGCATTCCTAGGGCTGCTCTAAGGTCATTATTTTGCAATATTTGGATTTTCTTAGTAATGTATTTAATAGCTCCCAAGTAGGGAGCATTGCAGTAATCCAGTTTGGACAGCACAAGTGCTATTGCCAAGGTGGTGCAACTGATTGTGGATAGATATGGTTTCGGTGATCTAATCAGCTTACAAGTATAGGCTGTGGAAGGTGCCACGGTGTTCACTTTTTTTGCCAGTGTGAGGCTAGAATCGAGGTGAAAACCTAGTGTTTTTACCTCCTTAGCAACTTCGATGTATGTCCATCTATAACAAAGGCTGTGTAGTCCTGGCAAATATTCTTGATGTTAGATGTCGTCCCCAGGATGATGAGTTCCGTTTTGTTATCATTCAGACATAGACCATGAAGTGCCATCCATGCCTGAATGATGAGGTATATCCTATTTAGCAAGGCCAAATCCTTTTCATAATCCCCAGAAAGTGGGATGAGAATCTGGGTGTCATCTGCATAGTTAGTGTAGGTAACACCTAGAAAGTCCAGATCATCGAACAGGGGCTTGGTGAAGATGTTATACATGATAGGGGAGGCGCATGATCTGTCACTCACCAGGTAAGATTCCTGGTGATACTGCAGCGACCCGGTCGGACTTGATAGTAGAGCCCTAGTTAGACCTAAACCAGGGCCTCCTCTCTGTTGAGGGATTTATAACTCTTTTTAGCAATATGCCCCCAGACTGCTAGGCACAGACTGTCAAAGGAGGCCAATCACTCAAAAGAGGGGGAACACACACCGCTATGAACAACAGCTGTAAAGGAAACCACAGTGTTTTAATTGTAGGTAATTAATATAGCCAAAGCACAGTTAGATTGCAATGATATAATACCTGAACTAACTAGCAGCTAATCCTCTTCATGACAAACAGACCCTAGAGAGAAAATAGACAATGGACTAAGCGTTATATTCCCATATGCAGAACAGATCGAGGAGAAGGAGAAGTATCTAGTAATGGGTCACAAATCTTACCGTGTTAAGATGGTAAGTTAGGTACAAAAGAAATGAAGTCCCAAAACGACTGGTGCAAAACAACAAACAGGGTTTGTTAGTATGGGTGCTACTATATCCCGACGGCACACGGAAAGTACTATATCCGGGGGGATGCACATCTCAACATAGCATCCCAGTGTGCACATGCAGAAATGGTATGTTATCAAAATGGGAAAAATCACAACTATTTGTAGGTATGGATTAGCAAGGTTATAGACACAGGATAGTGTACTAGTAGTTACTTGACAACAACAGTAGGTATGCCCAGGTAAGAAAAATATACTTTCAGTGTTTCTTTTCTTTAAACTGGTGCAGAGGTGGACAGAGAAGGCCAGTCCATAAAGGGGAAGTCCGGGTCCGGTGCACTGGCGGTAGAATCCAAGACAAAATCAGAACCCGGAAAGGAGTCCGTGAGCAAGCCAAAAGTCCTTATGCACAAGAGAAGGAAACCAAAGGCCAAATCAGGATCACGAAGGGCAGTCCGTAAGCAGGCATTGAGTTCGTTACACAGAGATCAGTCCTTGAGGTGAGCAGAGGAAATGGAACACAACGGGAGTCGGAAGGAAGGAGGAGCCAGGGTACTCAGGAGGGCAGGAAGGTAAACAAGGGAACGAGGATCTGTAGACGAATGAAGACGGAACATCTGGAGCAGAATCCACCGTAATACCTTCAATAAGAAGCAACTATCAACATCCTTCAGAGCCTGAAATACTAATTAAAACAAGGCTCAAAGTTTCCCATTGGAAGGATCAGAATGGTGACTAAAGGATGATGGGAAATGTAGTTCCACAGCGTAACTGCCCACATTATAGCAACCTCCAGCACATATGGAAAGGGGCTGCGAAGCGCCGTATTTTGTGAAAATAAAAGGTGTCATTTCTGGCGGGATGTTTCTGAGAGTTAACACGGGTAAGTGTAGATGTCCCACGAGGGACCGGCACCCCTTGATTCATAACATCATCCCTGGGGTACACCACATGTGATGGGAGCAGGTTCAGCCACTGCTGCAGTGGAGAAGACCTTCATAGTTATTTTGCTTAGAAATTATTTGATCCATGCTATGGCTTGGGGTGAGGAGAGTGCGCTGCTGATTCTAAATGGTTACAGAGTACTTTGTGGTCCACCAGGTCAAACGCTGCTGAGAGATCCAGGAGAAGAAGAAAGGCAGCTTTTCCTTGAACCCTACGCTCGTTGACCTGGGCCTTAAAATCAATGAGTGCAGTTTCAGTGCCGTGCTGTGGTCTGAAACCTGATTGCCTGGTACCTAGGAGTTAGTGAAGCTGCAGATATTTCTGTATCTATAGATAGGTGATTGGCCTGTAATTAGTAGGTATAGCTGGGTCCAATGATTGCTTATTAAGGAGAGGGAGGAACCAAGATTCCTTAAGATTACTCGCTATGGTACCTGAGGTGAATGAGGCATTTATGAGTTTAGAGATAAATGGAGATAGCTCACTAGCAGCGTCTTTTATTATTTGTGCAGGGCAATTATCGCCTCGACAATTTGAAGGCTTAAGTGATAGAATCATTTTTTTAACCTCCATTATGGATACTTTAGTGAAGTTGGGTCGCTGTTCAGGTTTGGTAGTGGTATGTAATTTGTTGATTTGGGCGGTAGTGGGTGGTATGATTAATTTTTTCTTGTCACTCTTAATTTGGAGGGTGGCAATTTTGTCATTATGTGCTTTCTGAATGTCAGAGCACCATGTTTTATTTTTGACACAGTTTTCCGGTACCGGGATGGGGTTCTCCAATTCCTTTAGTAAAAGCTCGTTGGTACCTGATTTAGCTTGCATTATTCTATTGTCAAAGCTTTCTTTTTTGGCTCGCCGTATTTCGGTTTTGTATTTTGTAGAGGTATTGATAAGGGTTACTTTATTTGCTTCTGAAGGTGATAGTCGCCAAGTGGATTCGCACTTGCGTTTTTATTTTCTCAAGGATTTTAGGTGTGGGGTAAACCAGGCATTTAGGTGTGCTATAGGTTTACTGTTTCTCATCTTTAACGGAGCAATAGTGCCCAGGGCGTTGACCATGACTGTGTTAAATTCATTAACTAGGGTGGATGGATCTAATGTGTCTGGTAGTGCGTTTGAGGTAGGGATAATTAGAGGTAATGATCTGTAGTTATATTCTTTTTAGTCCTTGTTAGTGTCGGGGGTGCTACTAGGTTATTTTGAGGCGGGGATGATTTTAGCATCTATGGAGAGGCTATGAGAGCATGGTCTGTCCATACTTGTGGACTGATGGCGGTGATAGTGGTATTACAATTTTAATCAGCCACCCAGTCAAGTGTGCAGCCTTTCTCATGGGTAGGCTGTGTCACTTTTTGGGTAAAGCCGAGCTCTGAAAGGACATTGGCTATGTTCGTGGCTTGTGCATCTTTGTAATCGTTGAAACCCAAGTTTAGGTCTCCTAGTATAATGGCTTAAGATGTTTTTTTTTAAGTTATCTGAGAGGATTGTGGATATGTCCTCTTCGAAAGAGCCGATGGGTCCTGGTGGCCTATAGATAAGGTGTATGGTGATAGTTTGAGAATTGGATGTGAGGATCTTGATGCTTAACGACTCGCAAGATTTGGTGTGCAAGGGTGTTGCTATTCTCATTGAAAAGTTTTTTTTGTATTGTATGGTTTGTATTGTCTGAAATTGACATTTGTTATAATGCTTTCATTTTCTTTGAATACAGCTTTAAATAAGTCATGGTCACCTAATAATTCTTCTTCTTTTCTCCAAGGTTTTAAAAGTTGTGGTAGGCCCATGTAATAAAGTTCTCTATGTTGCATAGATTTAAATGACAACTTTATATGATTAATTAGGCTGTCTTGCATATGTTTTACTAGGATTCCTTTATAAATTGAGACTGAATATTTGCCAGTTGTCTCATCTGGTGTGACATTGTTTTTGTAGGAGTAGTTTTGGGCTATGCCATACAGGCACATGTTTTCCAAAGCAGTACTTCTGTTTGGGTAGTATGTGTCAATTAAATTGTTATTTTAAATGTCCTGGCTTACAGCCATGCATCCAAGAATCTAGAAGCTGGCCACAATCACCACAGCGTAATACAGCCATGCACCCAAGAATCTGCCCAATGGCCACAACCCACACACATAAGCCAGCCGCCCGAGGCCCTGCCCACTTCTGTATACATACTACCGCAGTACTTGCAACCAGTAGGCAGACTCGTGGGTGCAATAAGCCAGCCACCTGAATCCCTGTGCACTTCTTTACACATACTATTACAGTACTTGCAACCAGTGGTCAGACTCTTGGGTGCATGGCCTTTGGCCTTTGGCCATGCACCCAAGAGTCTAGTGGCTAGCCACAACCACCACAGCATAATACAGCCCATACAAACATCCTCATATCATTTACATTCCACTCCGCTACCCTAATTAAGCCTGCCTGCAGTCACCGGATAAACTGCTTTCTTGTTGAGCTACCCGTGAACTGTTGTGGTGTCCACAGACTGCCACAGGCACAACACAGACTTCTTTCTGAATAAATACATCATATGAACCACCTGTCACTCCCCCACCCATTCCAGCCCCTCTTCCCAACACCAAATGCCCCCCCAAAAAAATGTCCAGCCCTGTTCGCGCTGCGCTATCCGCAAATATCACAAATATCCACAGATAAAACATGGCGAGTGTATCGGAAAAATGTGACGCACATCACGCTTCTGTCCAGCCAATAAGTGGGAATGTCATATATCTGCGGAAATCACGGTGCCCTTCAGACCAATCAGAGTCCTGTCCAAAGAGCGAACAGGTAAATGAGTCAGCAGAGCCAGATATTACACATTTTTTTGGCACCTACATTTTGCCTGTTTTTAAAAAAATGACAGGATGGATTTACACCAAATGTACAAAAGCACGCTTTCGGGACCAAGCCGCCAGTCCTGCCATAAATTTGGTGAAAATCCGTCCAGCGGTTTCGGCTGTAGGCGGGAGCAATGTTTTTTTTCCATTGTGTCTTTTGGGACCCCCTATAACTTTGCCCCCCCTTGACGAAACCTCACCAAACTTACCAAAATAATTCAGATTGGCCCATATACTTTTTTTTGCAAAGTTTGGTAAGGATTCGCCCAAGGGGAGCAAAGTTATAAGCCACCCAAAAAGTGCTCTTCCTATGAGTTGAGCAACTTAACCATAACTATACGGCCGCTACCGCAGGCCGTGTAATATTTAATTAATACATACATTCACTGATAAAACTTTGTTCAATGGACGTTATGTTTATGTTGCACAAATAAAAACCTATCAATGATTAAAAGCAAAACCGAAAACCTCCAGAAATTCTCCAGTTATGTTAAGCTAAGCAACCATGACTCGTGCCACCGCTGTGCACTGCTAAGACTAACATCTAGGACATCAACATTATGTACATTTACTCTACCCAAAAATACCTTTTTGTACGTAATGATCACTTCAAAATGTACACATTATTTTTTTTTTATTTAGCACACAATATAATGGAATGCACCAAGCACAAACTATAACTGTACACCTCATATTATAACCTCAGTACAACTCTGCATACACACTCACATACACATTCAAAAACAAGCTCTTACTAAATAGTAAGTACACTGTATGTATTTCTGTATTATTGCCATTCATTATATAAACATTTCTTATAAGAAAAAAACACCTTTTTTATTTTTACAGAAATGGCAAACACACTTGAGTGGTTGGAAGAAAATTGCCCAAAAGAAGAAATGCGTTATGATAACATATCTAATGGTATACATCTTTAAAATAAATAATGTAATGTATGCATACCTCACTGAAATAAACAGAAATGTGTTTCTTATAGTACATAGTTTTCACAAAGAAAGAACATCCAATTTAATTATGCATAAACCCAACAGTCAGAAAGAGAAGCCGTATCCCTGACTAAATATAATGAAATCATGATATTGTCTGCAAAATTTGGTGAAATCAGTATGACTGTAAAGAACTTGTCAGGTATGTAAAAAATAATGTGATTTAAAATGTTCATTATCACTGGCCTTTATTTATTAATGTATGTATTTTAATTCTTCATAACGCGCCAAAAGACCTGCAGCCCTTGAGGCGCACACAAAACAAGAACCAAGCAGACAATTAAAGAGAAGAGAACACAGGAAACCAGGAAAGAACATGAAAGCTAATGGGCCGTTAAGAGAAGGGTCTTCAGCTTCTTTTTAAATTCAACAAGAGATATTGATTTAGGTGCAAGAGTCTAGTCTAGAGAGATTTAGGTGCAGACAAATTGAATTCCACATAGCAGGGGCCACAACATCAAACGTGGTTTTACCAAATTTGGCAAGGCGAAATCTAGGCTGGCTAAACCTGGTCTGTTCCAGTGACCTAAGAGGTCGTACCGGCACATAATGCTGAATGCGCTCAGAGAGGTAGCTGGGGGCTACAGCGTTCACACATTTAAAGGTAAGTGTCAGGATCTTAAAAGAGATCCAGTGCTGGATGGGCAACCAGTGTAGTTTTTGTCTGGCTTCAGTTTGGAATGCCATCTTGGAAGACCCAGCACTGCGCTGACCGCACCATTTTGTGTAATCTGGAGGGCAGCCAGGTTGGATTGAGCAGTTCTATCTAAGAGACTGTTACAATAATCTTGTCTGGAGTTTACCAAAGCCGAGGCTACAATAGACATTTTGTTAACAGACAAAAAAGGACGCAAAAAACCAAGCTGCTTATTAATTCAACCGCATGATGCACGAGTCTTGGCAACATGAGATCTCATAGTAAGCCCTGCATTGATGTTAACACTGAGAGTTTTTATGCTCTGAACCATGGGATGGACACGCTGGAGATCAAGAATGATTCATTTTCACAGGGGAGATTTTTTAGCATATGGCTGGGGGCGGCGATGAGAAGCTCTGTTTTTGTCATTGTTCAAGGCCATGGAATTCTGGGTCATCCAAGAATGAATAAGAGTGTAAATGGCGCTAATAGCATCAGAGGCCACAGAATACAAGCCCTCAGTTCAAGGATGACCTGGGTGTCATCAGAATAATTATATACAGGACACCCAGGTCATCAAGCAGCAAAATAAGAGGAAGAATATAAATGTTAAAAAGTGTCAGTGCCAGTGAGGATAATTGAGGAACACCACGTGTCAGAAGAGAGGATGAGGCATCGTGAACAACAACACGAGGATTACGGGGGCCCACAAAGGAGACCACCATTGCATAGTTCAATCTGTACACCCAACCCAGCCTAGCAGCCAAAAGCTAGCGGTCGTCCAAATCTAAAGCGGACATATAAAGTGCTGGATGGCCGTGATCGATAATGGCCACCAGGTTGGACTTTAAATTGAGCATGGCCATCTCAGTGCTGTGTCGGGCACGATAGTTGTATTGGCAAGACCCCAATATGGAATTTTCCTCAATTAATCTTTGTAATTGAAGATAAGCCACCCGATCCATCACCTTGAGAAACAAATGGGACGTTTGTGATCGGGCGGTAGTGCTTGGACTGAAGCAGATCAAGATTATCTTTTTTAAGAAGTGGCGGGATCCACGCTTCTTTGAAATCCATTGTTACCCGACCCTCAAGAAAGGACTGATTGATCAGTTTGGTCAACCATGGGCCAATGAAATGGAGACACTGCACCAATAGCCTGGAAGACCAGGCATCACCCTTGCATGTAGTCGGCTTCATATCAAGAATAATCTTGGTTACTTCAGCCACTGTGCAGCGCGTGAAGGAAAGCGACAGCTTGTGGGTAGCGATCAACAATGAAGAGGGTAAGTGTGAGACTGCTGGTGACATCAGTTTAGAACTAGGTTTTGGAGATAAGAAACCAGTGTAAGAAGAACAAGACACCAGTGAGAGTGCTGGAGTCAGAGCAGCATGCGCAACATTGATCTGGGAAGAGGCACTCACCTCCAAGTGAGAGGCAACTTTAGCTGAAAAGGTGTCATGAATCGTTTGACACCATGTAGAATCTTGCAGTGCCTTAATATTGGTCTTAGTGTTAGAGTTAAAATCAGAAGGATAAAGAACAGCTCTTTTGAACTTGAGTTAGCTTGAACAATTCACGTATTGTAATATTATGATTTAGCAGCCTTGAATTTTTTAACTGTGCATTTATACTTGGCCAGAAGCGCTGGCGATGGTTGCTTCCGCCAGGAACGCTCTGCTGCTCGACTACCATGCCTAAGGATTAAAATAAGGATTAGAATATCCTCATTAAACCAATGCTTGGTCGATGTTTCTGGCTTGATATGCCTAGACGTAAGAGGAGCAAGGTCCTCTATGATAGAATCAAGTGTAGATTTCACATGGGCTGAGATGGCCGCCGAACTATCAAAGTTCTGCATATTTCTCAGTCTATTTTCAAGCTGCTATGACAGCCTCTAAGGCATACGTTTTTTAAAAGATCTAACCATAATGAACTGTCTGGAGTTACCACCAACTCTCGCTGAAGCCGCAAGCAGTGTAATGGAAATAGTGAGCAGGGACAAAGTGTGATGGCTGGAATAGAAGTAGAGACACTATGCAACAAAACCCAGTCAAGGATTGGCTCCTGATATGCGTAGGCTCAGAGACTTTTTGTATATAGCCGATGGCTGGAAGGGCAGCCAGCAGTGGCTGAGCGACCCTATCAATGGGCACATTTGCCTAGAGGTTAAAGTAACCCATTAGGACCACCGGATCATTACCTCCTCTGCCACTACTGAACAATTGTAGAAGTTTTTCCTCAAGCATAGGAAGACTTCGAGGTGGGTGATATATAACAATAACCGTAATGGTGATGTTATCATTGATCTTTATCTTGACTACCAGGGATTCACATTCATCTAATGGCTCATGAGGCGATAGATGATGCTGAAAAGTATCTTTCAGTTAAAGGGTGACACCCCCTCCTCTAGTATCCCTGCGGTCATACCTTAACAAGACGTAATCTGGAGGGACAGCCAGGGTAGCCACTAGCACGTTGAGGAAGAGGAACTTCCATGATGAAGAACTCCAGATCCTCATGGACTGCGTGGCCATGCATCACTGTGACATGTTATAGACAAAACAGGGGCATTTTTAAGGATGGTACCTCGAATCTAGGGTACTTTGTCCTTTCTGTTATCACAATATATATTAACACACAAAACAGAAATTGGAAAACAGCTTCTCTCGAGCTAGTCAATTAGTAAGCCATTAGTGCATAGCCCTAACACTCTCCTTAACCAGAAAAAACACTCTTTCCCTTCATGCCGCGGCTGGCCCTAGAGAGCACTGTAGCACCGACTATCCAAAAGAGATAGATGAAGAGAAACTCACCCTATTCCTATAATCAATGGATTGACTTTCAGGCAAGGTATCGACAAGTGATTGTATTATTCGGAGGCCCAATGTGAGAAAAATAGTTAAAAATTGCAGTTAGGAATTCATGCCCCAAAACTGCACACTTTAGTCAGTCAGGCAGTTCGCGTGGGACTAGGCGTCACAGATTGGACAATTTATTTGCCCTCCGCGAAGTATGTCTGATTGTCTCAAGTGTAATGTAATAAAACATTTAAGAATATAAATAACACTCTCAACATGTTGTTCTACTCCCACACATTGCTTCTCTCTTAGGAGTACACACATTATTTAGTTTTTGAGAGATCATAGTTTTCACATTAAAAACATTTAGAATATCAGCATCATTGATTAAAGTTCCCAAATGCTTAGTCAGGGGATGTCACTTTGACATATGCCAGCAACCAGGGGGCACACATACACCTGCTCATCCTATGGTGCATTGGCAGCATTTAACGGATGAGATCAACGCCTTAGGGTTTGAGAAGCGCACTGCTGCTCAGGTAGTGAAGCGATGGAATGACCTCACCCGTTGCACCAAGTCCAAGCTGGGTGCCTACCTTGCCTCTGCTCTTGCAACTGGAAGGGGCTCACCAGAGGAGGTGGAGCTGACCGAGCATGAGGGTCTATGAGCCAATTCATTCTAATGGAGCAGGTGCAAGGCATGGGAGGCCTGCCAAATTACGAGGGCACGTCCAGTGAGTGACCAAGATTGTGCATTCTGAGTACGTGTAGTGAGGCATCACCAAGATGTATGATTGTGGTGCGCTGCTTTTGAATGACTGCCCAGGTGAACCATGTTGTGGTGTACTGACTCCTGTCCAGTGTACTCAAGGGTGGATACAACCCATGTGTTGTACATCAGTTGACCATGGCCGTGTGACAGTACTCATCCCCCACTAAAATACCCACCCAACATCTGCAACATGATACCACAATGTGCCCTCTTGTTAGTTGCATCCTTGATGTCAGTGACTCTGCTCTGCTAGACATGTGCTTGTGTCCGAAGAACGAGCTACACGTCAAGCCCTGCAGGGTATAGATCCTCTATTCACACATGTGCGTAGGTGCTTCCATGCTACATAGAACATCCAAGATGACAACCAACACACCTTACGGTGCACCCTGAGTGAGTGTGCATATGTCTAGACCAATGATCCCCAATGTGTAGCTCGGGAGCAACATGTTGCTTGCTGCACTCTAAATTGTCGCTCGCAAGTTCTTGTGGGCCATGGTTTGGAGGCCTAGATTGAGGTGCTGAGGGGGATGTGACCTCAATAGCAATATATCCAGGACAGAGTCCTGGACAATGCGAGAATGTTGACCAATGAGCCTGCTGTGGTTCCAGATGGCTTATTTGTTATACATGCAAGATGTGTGTTTGTTGCCAGCATGCACATTATTTTTCATGATCTGTCTTTACTTATTATAGCAGTGTCATTGTTAAGCCGAAACATGTCTGGAGATGCTTGTGGTCTTGTGCAGAAGGGATGTGATCAAGCAGTTTGGGCTGGACTGCCCCTTTTGGGGTGGGACCAAGACTGATTTGCATATGTCTTTCCCTTTTTGTAATGGCTTGCAAGTGAAGAACGATGGTCTGGAGGGTTCCCCAAAGCAATGCCAGAGGTTAAGATTATTTCTAAACCTTCCAGCCATCACCTCTTCTGTTTTGCTATTGTTAAAACCCTGTCACCTTCAGATACTTTGCCCAGCTGACAAAGTTATTAATAAGTAAAATAATGGAAGCATGTTTTTGTTCTAGAGAAAATTGACATATTATGTTCCTTTGTACAGCTAGTAGGAGCATAATGGACAAAGAAAGTGGTATTCATACCCAACTTTCCTTTAGTAAATAATTTGAATACATTATATTTATCGGAAAAATAAAAGTTAGTACCACCTATATTTATTATTACATAGTGTCGTAGTGGAAAAGTGGTCATCGTTTGATGCTCTGCCCATCTGGCACATGGATAATAGGCAGATAAGGGAAATGCATGTCACATTTTTCATAGTTAATTTGCCCTATATTCAAATTCAATTAAGATATTGTGAATAAATTTAAATTAAGTCAATTAATTAATCCAAGCACTTACTCAACACCAAAACCCACTATGACGTGGTTACAAAATGCTCAAAGTTTTTATCGATATTTGCACTAACTCTTGTGTAAAAACCATTTTGGTTAGAGAAAAAAGGCCTAAAATCCTTCAGAAAAGTATTATTTGTATTCCTAAAAACTTTTTCATCAATGTACCAGGCCTCGGGAGCCTTGAAATGCAATATTTGCCATTACATGCCAAAATAACACTTAGAAGGTAACCTCCAAAGTCCCAGTGAAGTGATATTTAAAGCCTACAATGTAATGACCAGTATTAATCAATATTTATTTAATCATATTCCTCCCTTAGAAGACAGAAGCTGTAAAATGTTCTGCTCCCTGTTGTTGTTAGTTAACAATGCTTGGAGCATTGAAAATAAGCTGCTTTTGGCTTTTCATACCGGGTTTAGAACAGGTTTTAGTACACTTGATAATATGTTGGCATTACATTTTGTTATCTCAGGTATACAGGAAAATAAAGACATGAATTTATATGTGTGTTTCATGGACTTCTCAAGAGTCTTTGATTGTGTCATCAGAGACAAACTGTTCAGTAAGCTTGCAAATTGCAAAATTAATCCCTTAGTGTTACACTTATTAAGAGAAATGTATAGCAATACAACAGTTTCCATTTGCTTGAACAAGGGGGCAAATAGACCATTGCCTACTATCACTAATTTGGGCCTTAAGCAAGGCTGTGTCACTTCACCTGTCCTATATAATCTTTATGTAACAGATATGGGGACAGATTTGAGAACATCAATAACCACCCTCGGAAGATCGGAGAGTGTTTCATCAGCTGGAGGTTATATGCAGATGACACAATTTTGATGGACAACACCCTGATCAGCCTACAGAGGACTTTAGATGAGTTGCAACGATACGCTCTTGAGAATAATTTGACTGTTAATTTAGAGAAAACTAACATTGTTATCTTTGGGGGCGGTATAAAAAAGCAAAAGAAATCTAAGTTCCAATGGAAAATTGAGGCTCAACCGATTGAGGTGTGTAAGGATATTTGGCGTGTTACAGCACAGAGTACAGCACTACTGCACAGGTAGCAATTTTTTTTTGATGCAGCACCACCACATGGGTGTGGTGCATTGCTATATGTGTTGCCAGAGTAACATGGACATATAAGGAAAGACAGGCTATTCAGTCAAAAACGATTTTTACATATAAGATGCAAATCTATTTTTACAGTTAAAAGCACATGTGCACATTCAAAAATGCACACTATTTTTCACCTGAAATGCCTATGGTACAAGAGACACATTTGAAAATTAATAACTAACCTTATTAATAACTAACCTGACTAATAAAACTGCATTTAACATAACCCACTAATAAAAATGTGTCTCCACTGCAGAATTAGGCCTACTCTGAAAGTGAACTTTTAAACGCACATTCATTTTTTTTTTCTCTGCTGCTCTGTCCACATAACTACAGGAAGCAAAGAGCTCGAAGGAACAGGAAATCAGTTGGTTACACATTTTTACTGTCGAAATGAGCCATTGTGTAGTGAGGGAGGAGATGACATGATTGATTCTGATTGGAGCAGCGTCATAGCAAGTATCATGCTAGAGGCTGTGATTAGAGTTTTGCTGGGGAAGCTTGAGGAGAGGGAGAGAACAATGGAGATCTTGCAGAGCTGGGAGAAGGACCTGTTTCCTGGCTGAAGCATTCCTGCTGCAAAAGCTGAGAATTCCAGGCAATAACCCCGGTTTGAGAACGACAGACGCTTGTTTTCACTGGGGTTAATCTTCAAGGGAGCCAAATTCAGAAAGAGAATAGCCGGAGAAAACTCATGCTGAACAGATAAGGTAATTACAGAAGTGTGGGAGCTGTGCGAAAGTGTGCGAAACTGTTCAGTCAGTGTATTCGAGGGAGTCCCAGTCCCTTAGCATATGTAATGTTACCAATTGAATATATTCTCGCAGTTCTCTGTTCATTTTATCACAAATAATGTTGTACCATTTCATTTATTTCTGTAAAAAAGGGTTAAACTGTGTTTAAAGGAAATTTCTATAATACAAAAATATCTGAAAACAGATAGCTAGTGTGTATTATTTCTCTCTTTCATTTTGCATGGGAAAAGGTTTAAACGTGGGTAGGTTTTTAAACAGTGCAATTGTCATTTTAAAACAGATGTGTGCATGATTATATTCAGTATGGACAGTTGTGAGTGACTGTTTGTAGCATAGCTTGTTGGAGGTACATGTGCCAACGGGAAGAGAGACTCTCTGGACATAGTTCCATACCGTATGTAAGGTAGTGGAAATTACCACAAAAATACCACAATAGCCCATGGTGGCACACAACACTAACACTGAAAATGTGGTATCCCTAAAATGTAGGCCTGAGGTCTCTCTAGTGATCAAGAACAATCTAGATAAAAAAAACAAGGGATGTTGGATATTGGGGCCACAAATAAACCAACCACGCAAATTATCGCGCACATTATCTAAATAGGTCTGAATTCTGAAATAATGCAATGTATTATTGTTATGTGTGATCCAATATGAATACAGAGAGTGATTATTGCTAAAGGTATTTTGGCGGTAAGAAAATACCGCAAAGCCCCAAATATCCACAAAATACCCAACATATTTATGGTGCGTTGCAGGCCGGAAAAGTGATCATAGAGTACCTACTGGGCGTGGCAAGCGTGTCTCACACTGCCATTTGCACATTAAAGGGAACCCATTTTATAATAGCAGTGTGCCACTAAAAACGAATTTCAGAATGTCACAAAGGGAAACCACATTTTCAGACCTAGTGCAATATTTAGAGGCAAAGTTGTTTGCACATGGGACGTGGTCGTCGAACAGCACCTTAGAATGGCGTGACCGCATTCAGGGTGAGTTGCAGAAAGAAAAACTAGACAATATTTTTGCAGAAGGCAGCATAATTCAGTTCTGCCTTACAAGATTATTGAATGCAGCCGATAAAAGTGCAGAGAAAGACTGTTTAATACGGCTATGCAGCAAAATATGGTTTATTTTGAATAAGTCCCTGCGAATGCAGGAGAATGATACCCAGCTAATTAACAGGTTAAAGACTGAATTAGATGGGGCAAGTAAAAATCAGGAAATGTTAAGAGCAGAATTGGATGTATGCCAAAAAGACATGCAATTAAAATGCAGAGACTTTGATGCTCAGTTATCCAAAAGCAAGAAACAATTTGAGGATAGTGAGCAAGAATTGGTACACTTAAAAGCCTTAGTGGACCACATTAGACAGGATAAAGATGAGGTTGTTTCAGAAATGCAGATTTTACAAAAAGAACATTGTGAAAATGAATGTGATCTCCAGAGTGCAGAACAAGAAATGATTAAAATGATTCAAGAAAGAGACAAGAGAAATAAAGAGTTCAATGAATGCCAAATGCAAATGTGCGACATGCAGGAGGTGATTAATAAGATGAGTGATGAAAACAACTATTTGCAAAATGAAGCAAACAGACTCCTTAAAAAGTGTAAGGACTTACAACAGCAAATGTGCATTCCCAGGTCCCAGGAGAGGCGGCAGGGTACCACATTCAATGGAGTGGAGGTGAATTCTAGCTCTGCTCAAAGAGCTAGTGCTCCAGTGACTGGGCCGGTGACTGAACTTGGTTGCAGCGCCCTTGGGGGATTTGATACTCCCATTGGGGGCAGCCACCAATCTCATACACCTGAAAACAGGATTGAATCACAAAATAGTGCAATTCCATGCATTGCAACAAGTAGCCCCATAAAAATAATGAAATCCATTAAAGCCCTGATCAAACCATTTAAAAAGGGAGGTCAATGCTGCATTGAGGATCACTTAGAAGCGGTGCATGACATTTTTAAAGCACTCCAGATACCTAAGGAACAGTACAGACAATATTTTCATTTAACTTTAGATGCCCCGACGGCCAGCATCATAAGGGGATTAAATGAACATCAGAATATGACCTGGTTGGAGTTTGAAAAAGAAATTAGGCGTCATTTTTCTCCTTTTCAGTCATTGCAGGAGGCAAAGAAAGTCGCTTACACAATTACTGCTGGACCTAATACAGCCCCTCGCCAATTTTTACAAGACTTAAAAAGAGCATTTTCTCGCTTTGATGTATCTTTGGACTCAAATTCCAATGAGTTAAAAACTGCATACTTTTATGGGCTACAGAAAGACATCATATCCCAATTGGTCCGTGAATTTGACCGTGACAAGTCCCTTGAATGGATTGTACATCAAAGCACAAAACTATATGAGGTACTCTATTGTCAGGGTAGAGAAAGTGATAAAATGAAAGATACTAGACCTAAATCTAAAGAACCCTCAGCCACAGTAATGGAAATCAGGTCAGCCAAAATGTCCCTTGAGTCTGCTCAAAGCCAAGGTAAAAATAATGTGACACCTGAACAAAGGGGTAATCAACGAAGATCGCCATTTCCTGTACCAATGTTCCAATCACATGATCCTAGTAATAGAGAGAGCTACATCAGCCCTAGGTATTTAGGGGACAGACCCCGGGTAGGATATCGGCCTGATATGGCAGGTATGAACAATAACCAGAGACAAAATCAAGATCAAAGAAATGATGGTCCCTAGCAGTCATTGGGGACACAGAGCAGATTTGATCCCAACACCATGATATATGGTAATCAGGATAGACCCCGATATGTGGATCGATTTACTGATAATGGAAATCAACATAGGGGCCAGTACCCACAATCTGAGAGACAGGACATGAGGCAAAACGTGAACTACAATCCACGTCAGTACAATGATTCCCCACCAGGGCACTATAATCAAAGGATGGGTGCAACCCGCTCCCCTCCACAAATGAATCAAGAGTTCAGAAACCATCCCAAACGACATCAATCACCTGAGAGGTATCGGAATAGATCCAATCAGGGGGAAAACAACCAATATCGACCTAGGCCACAGAAAGAGGATCCTAGAGAGATGGAAAGGTTCCAGTGCCTTGAGGCCCAAGTGAAAATGTTAGCTGAGCAAATAGGAAAGCTCTATACAGCGCAAAAACAACCTTCCAAAGAGGGGGCTGATGGCCATAGCAATGACCGGGGGGCTTCCGAAAAGTGACTAAGTACTCATGATAACTGCAGTGCCAAAATGACAGATTGCTCTGATATAATTTTGCATAACGACTCTGAGATGCCTAATGGATTAAAAATGAAAGTACCAGTAAATGAACTTGTGACAGAAAGTGCAAATACTTCTAAAAAAGAGGTACGGTTTAACCAAGAGCTAAATAAAACAGTAAAGATTTGCACAAATGAAAAAGAAACATTAGGAATTCCAAAAGAACAAAGGGACAGATTTAAGAAAAATGACTCATGCATGGGGAATACCAGTGAACAGGGAGTAAGTGGGGATGCTATAGCTCCTTCCCTGGGCAAGCAAAACAATGACCAAACACAGACAGAAAAAGGAAATACTCAAAAGGAGGGTACAAGTCAATCACCTGAAGAATTCTTTGAGCCACATATTTTTGAAGAGGCTGAAAGGGCTGGTATCACACTAAATGATCACAAATGCACAGAATTAAAAAATGACAAATTGCTGAATGATGTTGTTACACATGTTCAGTTGGAAGGTTGTAATGTGGTCTCTGATGTTACCCAGATGGATGGGCGAACAGTGGCCACACTCCAAAAAACCTCTGATCATGGAGAAATGAATAAAGTCTCTCGCGCAGAAATGGGTAAAAAGGAGGGAAAAATGTCTTTCCATTTACCAATGTGCTTAGCCAAAAGTGAAAAAGACCTGAGAAAGGTGAGCCCTGAAATCAGTAAGAATTCACACTTCTTATGTGTATTAGAGGAAGTTGAGGACAGATATTCTGCACCCATCACTGTAGAAGAAAAATGCCACACCTTTGCTATGATTGACACTGGCGCACAGGCCACAATTATGTCCAAGGAGCTGGTAAAGAGTATCAATGAAGGGAGACCCCCACAGAGTCAGATCACAGTGAAGGAAAATCAAGGTCCAGTGCATAACCATCATAGGTGTAACTGAGGTTGACATAAAAATAGGAAAGCACAGAATGAAACAAGAGGTATTGATCACATCTATTTGTGAAATTCCATTTCTGATGGGGACAGATTGCCTGAAAAGATTGTCTCCTCTCATAGATGGGGTGAATGGAGTGCTGTGGTCCTTAACCAAAAAACCATTGAGGCCTAAGAAACTAAAATCACAAAACAGCAATATAAATGAATGTCACACCGTTGCCAAAACAAATGATGCTGTGGAGGTATATCTCCAGAATAGCTGCATACCTAGTGTCACTGTTATATTAATGTGTCAAGAAAAAATGCAGAGCGACAATGAAAAACTACCTGTACAAATATACTTGGACCCAAGGAAAAATTGGCAGACTGCCATAGATGAGCACACATTATGTTTTTATTTAAAAGAGAAAACATGCAAACAGAATATTGCTCCTAAAACAGATTCAGAAAAACACATTACCACTCTGGCAGAAATACACATGGAAGATGAGCAACCATGGGTTCATGTTGGTATAAATGACTATTTTAAAACAATAAAAGCCACTTTAGCGCTTGGACATGAAAGGAGTTTCATTAATGAGAAATTGTTGCAAAAAATAATGGAGAGGGAAGAAATCCCGAAATTTAGGATTAAAAACCAATATGTTTCTGGGTTGGACAGTCCAGACTTTGAAAACCGAATTGCAGGCAGATGCATGCTTAAAATTAGCATTGGGCAGAAAACAATTTATCATAATGTATGGATAGTGAGTGGAGCACAAAATGAATTTTACATGGGCAATGACATCATGCACAGAATGTGTATGGTGTTAGATTTCCTTAATCAAAAAATATGGTCACGCCTAGGTGGTCCGGTACCTGAATTTGAAGACAAAAGAAGGGCTTATCATTGTGCACAACTGGTTCCTTATGCAATCGAATTACAAATGAGGAAAGATACTATTATTCCTGCATTTACAAAACAGTTTGCAATAACACTGAAATGCAAAAATGGACAGCAGATGAAAGGCTCTGATGCATTTGTATGCCTGAATGAATCCATAAAACAGCAAGGCCTGTATTGTGAATACATTCCATTGGTAGACATTGGTGAAGGATCTGTAAAAATTATGGTAAATAATAAAGGTTGTCAGGATATTCATTTAGAGGAAGACTCCCCATTAGGAATGGCCATACAAAAATCACATTATACGGCAGATTTAAATAACATGGTGATTGGAAATATCCCTGAAAAGTATGTAGATGCCAAGGGTGAGTTGCCAGAACACCTGGACTCTCAGCCCAAAGGAATATTTAAAATTCATTCTGTGTATCCTTATGATTCAAATGAGACAGTGTGCTGCCATCAAGAGGATTGCATAATATTTAATTTAAATGAAAATGAAACAGAAAATCAGCCCATTGAAGTGGAAGCTGATATGCCAAAATATTTAAAAGTGGCAGCTTTACAAAAAGACACAGCCACACAGTTAGAGGAAAGCGCAGAGATTCCCTTACCAGAAGATTTTCCAGAATTTTCCAAAATGGTAGAAGAGCAGATCTCCTTAGCGGATGCGTGTGAAAGCAATGAGGATAGGGACAATCTGAGGGAGATATTTATGGAGTTTAAGGATGTATTTGCAAAAGATGCTTATGATTGTGGTTTAACTGATTTACATGTGGCCACACTACCAGAAGGGTGTAGCAGAAATCCAGTGTTTGTACGCCAGTATAGACTACCGCTGGCATGTTTAGAATCATTGGCAGAGATTATTAAAAATTTGGAATTGCGGGGAATCATCAGGCCCATTCATAGCACATCCAATACACCTATTTTAGGTGTGTTAAAGCCAAATGGTCAATGGCGGCTATGTGCAGACTTTAGAGAGTTAAATAAAAGGGTACCAGTATCTAGATGGCCACTGCCATTCATTGATCAGGGCCTAGCTCAGGTACATGGTTCAAATGTATTTACCACATTAGATCTCACCTCTAGATATTGTTGAGTGCCATTGGCAGAGGAGATACAACATTTAATTTCCTTTACATTTGACAGGACTCAATATGCCGGCTTAGAGCTCTGTTCGGGTACATCAATAGTGGGAGTGAATTTGGCATATTTTTGAGAAAGGCCATGCCGGATGCAGCGGAAAGAGGAACAATAGTTTATGTGGACGATGTCCTGATAGAAAATGAAAGCCTGAAAAGCCATTTTGATGAAATAAGACATGTACTTGTCCAATTGTAGAAGGCAGGCGCCAAAGTATCTTTGCAAAAAGCACAATGGTGCAAGAAAAAAGTGAACTTTCTAGGGCATGAAGTGACTGAACATGGGCTAAATCCACAAAAGAAGAAAATAGAGGCCATACAAAGGTTAAAAGATCCTAAAAATGTGAAAGGAGTAAAAAGTTTATTAGGGATGACAGGCTATAACAGAAAGTTCATTGAAAATTATGCAGAAATCACTCAACCATTGACTAAACTGCTTAAACTGAATACTCCCTGGAAATGGGAAAAAGAGCAGTCTGATGCAGTGGCTAAATTAAAGGAATGTCTTGTAAAGGCACCATGTTTAGCATACCCCATAAAGGACAGGGATTTCTTTATAGAAATAGGTTTTTCTGAACATTGTATGTCAGCAGTGTTATCACAAAAACACGATTTGAATCACAAAACCATTGCCTATGCAAGTAAGGCATTTTCCCAAGTTGAAATGAAATTTAATGAATGTGAAAAGGCCCTATTAACCACTGTGTGGGCGCTACAACATTTCCGCCCCATTGTTCAGGGAGAAAAGGTGATTATTGGAACAAATCATCAACCTTTGCAATTTTTAGAGAGTAAAAGAATTAGATCAGGTAATCTAGCGCAGTCCAGAATCACTTCATGGACGCTGGCATTACAAGGTTTTCCCGTAGAAGTGAGATATGGACAAAATAAAAAGAACCCAATTGCTCAAGGGTTAGCTGACTTACATGACTGCGCAGCTGAACAAATACCAAATTAAATGGAAATGGAAACTAGTTTGCAGGAATTTGAACAGTCACCACACAAAGCTTTTGATGAAAAAACATGCAAGGATTTGCCAACTGTATATGTGGATGGTTGTGCTTTTCACATTGAAAATGACAGTAATAGACAATTAGTGGCAGGAATAGGAAATGTCTGGTTGAAATGTGAAGGCGTCCCCAGTATAGGGCTGAGGATTGGAGATAGGAGCAGTCAGGTGGCGGAATTGGCAGCCATTTATAAAGCAATTGCTACTGCAGTTGATAAAAAGTTCAGTGAAATTGTCCTGGTGACTGATTCTGACTATGCACGGAATAGCTTTGTGGAGTATTTGCCTGGTTGGAAAGCAAGAGGCATGGTTACCTACAACGAAAAGCCACTTAAACATGGAAAAATGATACAAGCCATAGACAAATTGGTGTCAGAGAATGATTTAACAATATACTGGAGAAAAATTTGTGGGCATTTAAAAACACCAGGAGAGGATAAGGAGGGAAATGATAAGGCAGACCACCTGGCTAAGATTGGGGCTGTGATGGGAGAATTGCTACCTATTGATTATTTAATGGGTGAAATACAAATTGATGCAGTGACACGTTCTAAAGCACCAAAGGAGGTAGATCAACCGGTGGTGCAGTGGAGTCTTGACACGCGAGACCAAGATTTGATTGAGGCACAAAAGAATGATCGAATTTTGGGAATCTATTATAATCATTTGATAGATCCCGAACAAAATTCTTTGACAGAAAATGATTGTATGGGAAAAGAGGAGTTGAGGGTGTTATTAAAGAACAAAACACAAATTAGATTACAGGATGGACTCATGATTAGAGAGTCCATAACAGGACAAATACAGTGGGTAGTACCCCTTTCATTCAGAGGACTAATGCTACACCATGCACATGATGCCATAACTGCAGGCCATAGAGGTTCACAAAAAACATTAGAAATACTAAAAGATTATGCTTACTGGCCACATATGTCCCAAGATGTGGAATTATATACTAGAGGATGTCTAGTATGCGCCCAATTTAAACCTGCTTCACCAATGCATAGAGCACCATTGATGAAAAGAGGCCTAACTCTCCCATGGTCAGATTTGCAAATAGACTATGTAGGTCCTTTAAAAAGGTCGAGCAGGGGAAACCGTTATATTTTAAGTGTGGTATGTTTGATGTCAAAGTGGATTGAATGCATTCCTGCACCAGATTGTAGTGCGCAAACAGCAGCCACATTGCTGGTGTACCATGTGTTCTCAAGGTTTGGGTTGCCACAAAGAATTGAGTCAGACAGAGGAAGTCATTTTACAAGTACTCTAATGAGTAAGGTATGGCAAATACTAGGTGTGAAAAGGAAACTACATATCGCATATCGGGCAGCGTCTTCAGGTACAGTTGAAAGAAGCAATAGGTCTGTTGTGGATATTTTAAAGAAATTTGTGGCAGAAGCAGGTTCCAGCTGGGATTTACGTTTACCGTTGGTTTTGATGGCAATCAGGTCAACTCCTGCCAAAGCAACAGGTGTTAGCCCCCATGAGGTCTTGACAGGTAGGAAAATGGTGTTACCACAACACCTACTATACAGAACACATGAGCAGACACTTGTGAGTGCATCCACAGTTCATGAATATATTGATGAACTGAGGAGGCATTTGCAACATGCATTTGCTTTTGTGCAGAGAAATCTGGAAAAAGCTGTTGACAGTGCAAAGTCTTATTATGACAAAAAGACATCAGTAAAGGAATACAGTGTAGGGATCAGGTGTACAAGTTTCATTTTGGAAAAAGTAAACAGAAAAATTCTAAATTTCTAGCAGCCTGGCAGGGGCCATTTCGAATTATAGACAAGGTCTCTCCTGTAGTTTATAAAATTTTGAAAAATTAAGGTGAAACGGCAATAGAGCAGTTCGTCCATGTAAATCAAATCAAACCATGCCATCCCAGACATGAGATCAGGCAGCTTGAGTATGTAGAAACAGATAAAGTCCCTTGAACACAAAAAGAGAAAATAAATGGGTACAATCAGGAGGCAGTGACAAAGGAGTTAAAAAGTTGATTGTTATAATGGCACATAAACACTGTAATATATGTAAAAATATATAATATAAAATAAATAAATAAATAAATATATAATGGAAGCTCATGGTTGGTGTGCAGAGAGAAAATGTATTAAATATTGAATGCTGTTTTATATGTGCTTGTTTTCTTTTTAACTTGTGTTTAATTTCAGAAAAAAAAAAACGAAATGTTTTTACCAAGCATGTTTTATTTTTGGCAAAAGGGTGAAGTTAGTATTGTGCTATGTACTTAATTTGTTTCTTTTCTATTAGATTTAGAAAATTAACATTATTTTGTCAGAGGTTCCGGGATCAGAGCCCACGGGAGACGATGGAGTCCCGGAGCCCACGTGGACGGATTCCGGGAAAGCCCCAAAGAGGGGAGAAGACCAAGGCTGCAAAGCGATCAGCATTGAAGATGATACCGATGATATGGTTAATGATGATGATATTTGGAGGGATCTTCAAGAATTCAGAAGCACAGGTTGTCATTGAACCTGGACCAGCATCTGGTATCGCAGTGGAAGAGGCACCAGGATTCATCATGAGTGATAGAAGGATGATTTTCCAAAATATATACATACCATTGAATCCTGAGATTTTGATTGAAAAACATTTGAACAATACCGGAATTATGATTGAACAGACTAAAGTGTGGCTGGAAATAAGAAAAGAGGACACTAAGCAGTCAATAAGAGAGATATTAATGCAGTTGGAAAAAAACATTTGTGAATTCAGCAGACATTAAGAAGAGGAGAGGAAAGAGAGGTGCAGTGATGCTCGCGATATCGTTGGTAATGTCTATAGTTGGAGCCATAATAGGTACCACAATATCAACAGCCAATTCTATTTCGGTAGGAACACTGAGTACTAAAGCGCAACAACTGAGTTTTGACCTAGAAATAATACAAAAAACATTAGATGGAATTAGAGGGGGACTGGATGAACAAGTAAGATTCATAAATGAAACTGCAATCATTCTAAATGAACAAGCGGATGTAATGCAACAGGCGACTAAAATAATACTTAAGCATGACAGAACTTTAAATGAAATATTGAACATAATGAGTCCTGTTGATAGACTATTAACAAATTATATGAGAGAAGTTCAAACTGCAGTTTCACAATTGATCCAAGCACATATCCCCTTGTATTTTGTTTCACAGGATATTATTCGTCAAATGATAGAAAGATTGACCAGGAGGGAAATTGATATAATACAGGTAAAAATTGCATTCGAAATGGGTAATGCAATGCCGTTATATGTGGACTTGGAAAGACTAGAGATCGGATTTTTGCTATGCATCCCATATGTAGCCCCTGAACTTATTTATCAAACGAAGTGGGTACACAACGTGGGATTTTGGCAAGAGGACAAATTTATTAAGATTAAGACTCCAGAAGTGGTGGCATTTCAGTCATGGGAACCTGATGTTTATTTAATACCAAACCTGGAAATATGTGTCAAATTTAAAGAACAAAATTATATGTGTCCAGGTAAACCGTTTGTTCCTGATGCCACAGATGCTATTTGTGGTTTGAAATCTGACCCAAGTATATCAGAAGGATGTGAAGTGATTATTAGCAATATGGGGAGTGAAGAAATGGCACAGGCTAAGATGGTCAGAGGTAAATGGTTGGTTAGCACCTGTTTAAAGAACATGACGGTAGTACATTTAAACCATGGAACATACGTGGTTAAACAGGTGAAATATAATGTTTTTTATTTACAGGTTCCAAAGGATACAATTGTGTCAATTGGGGGGTTAACATTGTTTCATGTAACAAATGATGTTTGGGAAAGCCAAGTGGAAAATATTGATTTTTTTCAAAGGGATACTTTTCCAATAGATCCGGATGTGGAATATTTATTGAATCACAAAGAAAGACATGTTATAAAAATGAATTTGAGAAAAAACAATATTACAATTAGTAATCTGAGGATAATAGAAGTGGAAAGATTTAATTGGGGAACCTGGGGGGAACGCTCAATAGTGGGTTTGGCTGTCCTGGTGCTAATCATGGGTGGATGGTTGATTGTGCTATCAGTAAAAATGAAAATGTTACTGATTTTAGTAGCTACATCAGGAAGAGAAAGATATCCCAATACACATGCATTTTAAAAGAAAAAAAAGAACAAGTTGTTTTTAGGAATTGGCTTGGATCGTAGCCAAGTTCTAAAAACAAAAGGAGGGTATGTAAGGATATTTGGCGTGTTACAGCACACACAGGTAGCAATTTTTTTTTGATGCAGCACCACCACATGGGTGTGGTGCACTGCTATATGTGTTGCCAGAGTAACATGGACATATAAGTAAAGACAGGCTATTCAGTCAAAAACGATTTTTACATATAAGATGCAAATCTATTTTTACAGTTAAAAGCACATGTGCACATTCAGAAATGCACACTATTTTTCACCTGAAATGCCTATGGTGCAAGAGACACATTTGAAAATTAATAACTAACCTTATTAATAACTAACCTGACTAATAAAACTGCATTTAACATAACCCACTAATAAAAATGTGTCTCCACTGCAGAATTAGGCCTACTCTGAAAGTGAACTTTTAAACGCACATTCATTTTTTTTTCTCTGCTGCTCTGTCCACATAACTACAGGAAGCAAAGAGCTTGAAGGAACAGGAAATCAGTTGGTTACACATTTTTACTGTAGAAATGAGCCATTGTGTAGTGAGGGAGGAGATGACATGATTGATTCTGATTGGTGCAGCGTCATAGCAAGTATCATGCTAGAGGCTGTGAGTAGAGTTTTGCTCGGGAAGCTTGAGGAGAGGGGGAGAACAATCGAGATCTTGCAGAGCTGGGAGAAGGACCTGTTTCCTGGCTGAAGCATTCCTGCTGCAAAAGCTGAGAATTCCAGGCAATAACCCCTGTTTGAGAACGACAGACGCTTGTTTTCACTGGGGTTAATCTTCAAGGGAGCCAAATTCAGAAAGAGAATAGCCGGAGAAAACTCATGCTGAACAGATAAGGTAATTACAGAAGTGTGGGAGCTGTGCGAAAGTGCGCGAAACTGTTCAGTCAGTGTATTCGAGGGAGTCCCAGTCCCTTATCAGCATATGTAATGTTACCAATTGAATATATTCTCGCAGTTCTCTGTTCATTTTATCACAAATAATGTTGTACCATTTCATTTATTTCTGTAAAAAAGGGTTAAACTGTGTTTAAAGGAAATTTCTATAATACAAAAATATCTGAAAACAGATAGCTAGTGTGTATTATTTCTCTCTTTCATTTTGCATGGGAAAAGGTTTAAACGTGGGTAGATTTTTAAACAGTGCAATTGTCATTTTAAAACAGATGTGTGCATGATTATATTCAGTATGGACAGTTGTGAGTGACTGTTTGTAGCATAGCTTGTTGGAGGTACATGAGCCAACGGGAAGAGAGACTCTCTGGACAGACATAGTTCCATACCGTATATAAGGTAGTGGAAATTACCACAAAAATACCACAGTAGCCCATGGTGGCACACAACACTAGCACTGAAAATGTGGTATCCCTAAAATGTAGGCCTGAGGTCTCTCTAGTGATCAAGAACAATCTAGATAAAAAAACAAGGGATGTTGGATATTGGGGCCACAAATAAACCAACCACGCAAATTATCGCGCACATTATCTAAATAGGTCTGAATTTTGAAATAATGCAATGTATTATTGTTATGTGTGATCCAATATGAATACAGAGAGTGATTATTGCTAAAGGTATTTTGGCGGTAAGAAAATACAGCAAAGCCCCAAATATCCACAAAATACCCAACAGGTGGTAGAAACATACCCCTATTTAGGTATGTTAGTAAGGAATAATCCACCTTGTAATTATTTTTGTGATACAATTGAAAGTAGAATAACTAACAAATTGAATGTTATACGCTCCAATATGGCCTGTAAAGGTGGCTACTCAGTGGAGGGGCTGCTGGAGATATATAGAGCTGCATCATACCGGGGGCCTTATATGCGTTGGAGACCTTGGCAGCTAGACATCTTGTAGATCTAGGTAAAATGTAAGGGAAATGATGGCGATCTGCATTAAGACTTGCCAAATCTATCCCTATAGAGGCTATAAGGTGTGAATTGGGAATTTCTTCCCTTTCCACCTTGTGGAAAATTAAGTGCTGTAAGCTGCATATTAAAACCATGATTCAGTGGGATAATGATGTTAGCTTGCTGAAAGTTATGGGCAGATGTATGGCTGGAAAAAAATATGAATTCGGTTTTGAAAGACTTGACAGCCACTTCTCTAAATTTTCTGAGTAAAATTAATATGAATTTTCCTAAAGAAAAGATAGGCATGTGTGTGTTTTTTTTAAGACATTGAAGAGGAAATCAATCCAGTGGGACCTTCGTAAAAACTTAGAGCTGTTAGGCAAAAAGAGGCGATATGAAACATAAAGCTCACAAGGCTTGATAGTGTCTAAGCCTTGTAGTTATTTACTGAAGATAGGAAATCCTGCTCTCTTTAGATTTATTATGCCACAAAGATTTAATATACTTCCGTGTTATGAATATGTCTATGGTTGGATCGGGATACCTAGAGAAAAAATAATTTGTAGGCTGTGTAAAAGGGAGGTTGAAACAATAAGACACCTCCTTACCGATTGTGATAAAATGCTAGATTTTTATTATAGAGGATACAAGGATCTAATTTATGATATTAGAACGGCCGCTTCAGACCAATTTTGGTTTAGTATTTATGCGGCAGATCTTCTGATGTATATGAGTGCGGCTTACTATATCTGGGGAGAAATTTTAAGAAAGTTGGATGAATTGCTTGTTAGTAGGATTGTGAATGTAGATTAGGGGATGGAATGTTTTTTAACTAGAGCAATGGCGGAGTAGGTTTCTTTATGTGTGCATATATGTTGTATATGTTTTATATGTTTTAAATGTCTATATGTTTAATGCTGGGTTATATTATGACAAGTACCCCTTTCATAATTGATTGATTACATTGATTATATGAGACTGTACTAGGACTTATATAAGATTGGGAATTATGATTGTTTTGTTTTAAGGGAATCATGATCAAATTGTAAAAATTGTGCCATATTGTTTTGAATTATTGCGATGGGAGATTGTGATATGAAATGAAATTTGAAAAGATATTTTGATTATGTGTATAAGTGTTTAAGGTTTTTAATTAACCAATTGCACTATACGAAAATAAATAACAAAATATATATATATTTCTCCCTTAAGTTAGCAACATTTAAAAACCATTAGTATCAGCCTCCTGCATTCTGGGGATCTTATTTCACAGATGTCCCCATGCCATTTTATATGTATACCTAACTCTGTATACAAGGCTAAATAGGTTAGCCTATGTATATTTTGGACATCTGTCTCTCTGCCCATCGGACACGCTCTTGGTTTAAAAGCTATTTTGAGTTGACCTAATGTGCCAAATTACGTTATAACCTACCCCTATCCAAATGCACTGTGCCTTATGACCCACCTTACCACAAGTATTTTTCTTTACCATGGGAGGCTGCAATAGAACCTACACTGAAATTCCCTTTTTCTTTATAATTAACAGAAAATCCAAGGCGTGCTTGTTAGGAAGAATTCTCATAAAATGTGCTAATTCCCTTCACCTTAGAGACCCCCAGCAACTTTGCTGGATTTTGAGTACTTGATTTTTTTTACCTGGAGAAAGTGTAACCCTTTTTTCCCACTCTCTCATGTCTTGAAAGGTGTTTTACTCTTGTGTTTCTTTTGGTTATGGAGACTAACCCACTCCATAGGCATCATCTTTTCATTTGTGTCACACAGCACCCTCTATGCAGTGGCACAGGGAAACCTTTCAGGCTTTCCCAAGGTTTAAATACCTTCTCTGGGATAAACTACTGTTTCTCGGAGTAAGTAAAGTGAAATTGACTTTATTAGTCTTTTAAATTCCTAGACCCAGCACACCCTATCTTACAAAAGAGTGCTGGAGGGGTTACTTAGTATCCCCTGTGTCTAGATACTCATGTAGCAGTCAAATGCTACCGTTTCCTCTCAGAATGGCTGGTGGTAGTGGTTTTACACCGAACTATCATGATTTTTCCAAATCACGAGCGCGGGTAGCGTTAAATCGCGGGAGCCATGTTTTTCAAGATGGCGTCTGAGCCCCCTCTGTGAAAACATGTCCTGGTCTTCTTTTTTCGCCATTTCTTTGTGGAAAGGTCCTTCTAGGGTGTTGCTCTGCGCGCCAAACCAGGTTTGGTCTCTTTGTTCATTCGCCTTTGGCGGGCTTCAGGAGTGAAGACCGCCTCTGGTGCCCGAGTGTCTGGGGTAGGCAGGAAGTGAGGGAAGTACCCAAAACTCCCTGTGCTTAGTCTCCTAGGAGACCCAAATGCACTCTGTGGTGATTGGCTGACTAACTGTCCGGCAAGGACAGCCACCCTGCTGGGTGACAGCTGGGCTGGAATGAATGGGAAAAAACTGAATAAAAGGCGAGTCACTTGGCTTGGAAGGCAGAGTTGACCACTGGAACGAAGGAACCGAAGACGAGCTTGAAGAGGACGGCTGCTGCAACTCCTGGACCTTTGGTTTGCCTGGGGAAGCCCTGCTGCAGGTCCGAATCGCCAAGTTCACATTGACAGAGAAGCCCTGCAAGGACAACTTCTCCTTTTGAGTTGGTGGGACCAATCAACTCAACAGTAAGCCACCTGGATATCAGTATTGGAGCTAGTTGCATTTTCCTGAGAGTGCTGCAGGAAACCTTAAAACCAGGGAGAGGGACACCAGTTTGTGTGCATTACTTATAGCCACCGGAATTGAAGTTTGCCAAGTGCCAGCTTTTTGACCAGTCCCAGTGCAGTGGAGGAGTCCCCCGATGTCCTCCCTCTTGTCCCCAGGACTGAGGCCCAGGAACAGTGAGATCTGCAGGAACTGCCAAGAACAGAAGTCATCAGCTGCATCTTTTTCTTCATTGTAAGGTACTGTGAAATGATACTGAGATAACTTACCTCTCATAGTGAAAGTGGTTGAGACTTTTGCAACTTGCAGGCCTAATCAGCTTGTGATCCAGCATATGATTCTTCTTTTTACAAACTACTTCCAAGAACTTGTGCAGAGACTTTACTGTTTACTTACCAGAACTGCTTTATCCTATCCAAGACTTTCGCCCATTGACTTTTGGCCTTATCCTATTGAATTGAAATGGCTCTTCTGGTCAACTCAAAGTATTTGCACTGTCTAAGAATAATTGTAACCTTTCATGTTCTAATAATCTTTGCCTTTTACTCCTCTTGAAAAGTATTCTGAAATAGTATTGAAGTATATTTGTGTGTGATTATATTGCCTCCTTCTAATGGATTTATAACTGACAGATAAATAAATGTATAAGTATTTATCAAAGAAACCTTGAGTGTAAGAGTTTACTTGAACACTTGTGATTGTCGACCTCTGTGTAACATCATTACTGCTCACATTCCCCTCTTTAGATGAGCCTGGATGCTCATCTCTCCTACCAAAACTGTGTAGTACAGACTTAGACCAAAGGTTGGTTTGCTTACACATGTAGTCCTAGTTGGGTGTAGTGGCCCCAAAGGGTACTGCATACAAACTTTCCCTAACAGTGCATTAAAAAAATAAGTACAACATCTTAACTGGTCCAACACCTTCAAACTGAACAGCCCCATCCAGGTGACAATCCACAATATAGTAATCTGACTGTGGAACAATATTGCTGATCATGTATGCTTATTAGTGCACCATTTGCCACTAAAGATCCCAGAAAACCCCCAGGCAGAATCCCAAATTACAAATGAAAATCAGTGCTCCATTTTTGACCAATTTTACTGTCCAAACATTTGCACTAAATTTCTTAAAACTATTTTGCTCAAGAACTTGAAATCCTTGGTAATGTTTATTTAGATCTACCATATTTTGGAACAACTTGACTGGTCCAATGTGTCTAAAAATGTACTACTGACCACTCATTTTCCTCAACATTTCCTGTAAATAACCACGTAATGTCAAACCAAGTTAAAGACCTTGCAAATTTACTGTACTAGAATTGCACGTGGTCTAGATAACTATTAAGTACTGCAAATTGAAATGTTTTATATGCAGTCTTAAGTGTATTACATTACTAATTTGTGTTGCAATCATTTGTCCACCAACTGAGTGCCAATATGTTCCATCGAAAAATGTATGTTGCTCACCATTTCATTTGATCTGCAAATTATGCTCATTGCGCAGAAAAGGTTGGGTACCCCTGGTCTAGACTGTGCACATCCCTGCTGTCACTATGGCAATGAGTCCTGAGTCAAATGGATGTGAGGCCTGATCCCTGTTACCCTCCCACACTCAGCACATACTCCATGGGTCCATGCCCCTCTCCCACTTGTGGGTCATTGTACCTTGTTCCCATCTCCGACTCCATTTACTTGCTCTCTTCACCTCACAGACCTTGCCTAGGTGGTACTCTTACAGTCATACATCAACTGGGACAGATTCCTGTTTCCCACATGTAGGCATGTGCCAGGTCAACACTGGTGTGGCATGGGATGGATGCATACTTGGATGTGGATATGTTTGTCTACTTGTTGAGATGTCATGTAATTGCACATCACTGAGCCACATGCCATGCCCATTTCACTGATATTAGTCAACAGTTAGCTGTGCCATGTGCCATAGTGTGCTTGCTAATGGCCCTGTTTAATGGCAATGGGTCCACCGGCAGCACAGCCCTGAACAGGGAATTGCCAGACTGCATATGTCATGATCATATAGCTTCTTGTACATAGTGCGCGGATGCTGTTTCTCTCATGGTAATATGCCCTGCATTCTGTTGCATGACAGCAATGTGATACACATGTTTACTGTAGACACGTTGCACATATATCCACATGTCTTTTTCTGCCCATATGCAGGTGAAGAGGCACCAGATGCAGAGGAGGAAGAGGAAGAGGAGGAAGAAAAGTATGTGGCACTTTAGACCACCAGTGGCAGACGTGGCGTGGCAGGCTGTGAGAATCCACTGGTTTTACAGACCATACTGAGCCTTGCTTCAGACCATTCTGACTCTTTGGACTCCAGCAGCTCTGATGCTGAACCGGATGTGCAGTCCTCAATGCTGGCAGAGGTGAGTGCACCAATGAGTGGAACAGTTGGGGGCCTGTGAGTCTGCTGGGGGTCAGGTGCCTTCACAAGGCCAGTCAGTGGTGTCACACCCATCTGTGGTGGTTACGGCTGCAAGGCCACATTCCCATGTATTGGTTTCTGGTCCTGGGGCAGATGTCCAAGGGAGGGTTGCAGTCCTGCAGTCAGACACAGTGGCAAAACAGCAAGGGCCAAGCTCCCTTGGGTCAGGCAGGTATGGGCCCCGCACACATTGGGTTTGTGTGCAGCCTGGGCAGACAGAGTGGGAGCAGCAGATGTTGCTTTCTGCACACCAACAGGGTGCTGCCTATGTGAGTTTGGCTGAGGGCATGTATTGGGTGGCCAGTTCCATGATCCCCCCACCAACACAGGTGGAGCAACAGCTGCAGGTCATGCTGTCCACATGCCACTCCCAGAGGCTGCACATGGAGGCCAACTTCAGGGGCCGACAGGCAAATCTGAGGTCTCTACAGGCATCCTTGCTTGCAAAGGGTCAGGCACAGAGGGAAGCTCTGAGGTGTGAGTTGTTGATCCACAGAACTGCAAACCATGAAGAAGAGGCAGCCACCAAGAGACTGTTTCGCTAGGAGATGAGGGAGACTATTGTGGTGGAACTCTGTGCAAGCCATGAGGTTGTGCATGGTGACCTCCAAGCCCTCATTCTGCTGGTGCATTCATCAGTGACACGCATGACCGCTGCCACTGAGGACCAGGCCAGGGCACTGCGTGGTGAGCCTCCAGCATCACTTCCACTTTCTGATTCAATGCAGGATTGTGGTCCCAGCAGAGACATGCCTCTCGGTCCACCAAAGCCATGCCGTCTGTGAGCCTATGGAGATTTATTTAGTAAAAATATTTATTTTACATTTTATTTTCAGGGGAAGTAACCCATAGGTATCTAGGCACTAGTTTCATTATGGAAAGGAACCTAATTTGTAGACACAGTTCCAGGTGAAAGTGATGCAGAATTCACAAAATGCTGACGCAGTCAGCGGGTACGCATTAGCACTGTCTTGCATGTTGAGCATGCGTCATTGGTCACCATGTTTTCTGAATGTGTAACTTAACATATATGTGCTTTGCATGCTATCATGTCGATATGGTCATTGTAGTTGTACTCATTTCACTGTGTTACCTACCTTGGTCAATTCATCTATGGGCGCACATACTGTGGTGTAGCGCATGTAATCGGCCTTCCTCAATCCAGGCAGTATACTGCTTGATGTGGCATTTGCTAGGACTTCCCTCTCAGTGCCACTCTCTCTCCCTCTCTCTGTTGTTGTCCACTGCACTCTTAGGCAAATCACAATCAATGTCCTGTCACCCTCTTGCTCCCTGTGGTGCTTCAGCAGTGGGTGCTCTCTTCATATTTTCTGTATAAATTCATCTGTTGTGATGTATGTGCATGCTCTTTCTGTTGTTACTATGCATGTTATTGGATTTAGGGGAAGCATCTACCGATGGTGTGCATCGTATGCAAGGCAGGTTGGTACCGTGTGCAGGTAAGTGAAGGGCATTTGCAGACACTTGTGTGGTGTTTGCCTGGGAGTCTTGCACTGTGTGTGATCACTTGGGATTGACTTGTCTTGTGGGTCACCAGTACTTCGTAATAGGTGCATGTTTCACAGGGTGTGGTTCTGGTGATAGGTCTGGGCATGCTGTTGTTTCTATGGATTGGTGTTACACTTCGGCAGAGAAAATCTTCCCTGCGGAGTACGTCTCATTCACAGGCTCCTTTGTGGAGCAGATACAGGTTGCCATGGCGCCTGTACAAGCTACGGCGGAACCCTGGCAGCTGACACGTCTCGTACGTGAAGGACGTACAACAAGGCACGCCCCCCATATGGGTTTAAAACTGCCGTCTTCCAGAGGGCTTGTTGCTGCTAATTAGTGTTTCTTACTATTTGCGGTTATGTCTGTTTTCCTTCGTAAAACTTTGTCACAAAATCCCGTATTGATCTCCGGGTTCCGACCCATGCTTGACCTCTTGGATTGTTACGTCTTCTATTCTATTGGCGCTTCTTACAGACCGCTACGGTATCGACCCGGACTGCCCCTGGACTGCCTTCTCTCCGTCCTTATCATTGTCATGGTCTCCTGGTATTTGGCGCGGAACGTTATTTGGATTGTCCTTCCCTGCTCCTGCTGTCTTTGCAGCTCATTCGCCAGCGGTACTCGGAACACCTCAGTTGCTCCAATCCTCGTCTGGAAAGTGTGTTTTTCAGGTAACCTACTTTGTTTGTTTTCTGCTATTTCTGCCAGCGCCATTTTTGACTATTGTACCTCATTTACCTACTGCTCTGTTGGTATTCCTCTCTACTGGATTTTGGAACATTCATTGGACTACAACAATCAATTAACTTATTTTTAAAGTGCATATTGACGCTCTCCTGATCCTGCACCAACCCGGCTCTAGCGCGACCCTCGTGCCGTCCGGGTTTACTTCCCTGTACTAACTTACCTGTTTATTATTTTATCCTGTCATTTTCTCCAAAACTGGAAAATCGTTAACCCTTGAGAGTCCCACAATTCAGGTCTGTTGTTTTGGCTAAAAACTCTTTATAGGAAGAATCCATTAGATTAATTCACTCATTTGGGTTTAATTCTTTTCTTGTAGGTCCATCCCGGGGAAAGGGATAAATTGTTTAATATGCTGTTTAATATCTTTGTATTCCTTTGCAGCATTGGTATTGGCGGTGCATGTTCTCCCCGCTCTTTTATTCAATTGAAGAGCCTAGCGAGGGTAGAGCCCAGGAACCATCTGAAGAATGAAAGGAAAGTCTGGAAACCTAGATGGAGAATATTGCACATTAACAGGGAGTAAAACAATTCATACTTATAAGGAATGTCACAAAATTAGAGAAAGATAATGTTGTTGAATTGTATACGTCAAGTGAAATCAATGTTAACATTAGGTTGCTATGTATAAACTGTTATTTGTTGTGAAATTTGTATCCCTATTTATCGGGGAAAGAAGTACAGTATAAAATACTTAACCTCTCTTTTACTCTTGACAGATTCAATAACTCCTTACCTTCAGCGCTGGGGAGGTTGGAGTTTCCAAAAAGGGGGGGTCCAGTACCAAAACCCCAAAATCTGAAAAGGGTGGAGTGCAGACCAGACCGCCACTCCCTCAGGACAGGAAAAGAGCAGACATGCTCCAATGAGGAAATTCATGGAATGAGACAAACAAAAGAAGGAAAAAAACACTAACACTCCCCTTGCTCTTTTCTCTGAGTTAGCTGAATCAAAGACCAGGGGGGCAACTTGTGGGGTAAAAAGACAGCTGCAGAGTGACAGAGATGGAGAGGTCATTCTAGGCTCCATTGTTAGAGTAAAGCTGGCTAAGTGTGGAGTTCTATTGAAATTTAAAAGCTAGAACCAAACAGTGATTTTGACATAAGGCCTAGTGAATGAGCGACAAAGGGCCTCCATCCATTTTGTTAGAATGTACAGGCGCTGAACTGAAGAAAAGTGTGGCTTAGAACTGGAATATTGTTAACTGTGTCTAATTGATTCAACAACAAAAAAGACACGTGGCACTGCAGATGCTGACTTCGTCAAAAGGCACATGTGACAGATTTAAGGATGTGCTGCAGAAGTGCTCATGGAAGCAAATAAATGCATTTGAAATATTGTGCATTTAGAAGCTAAAAAGGAGGAGTGATACCTTACATATAAGAAATAAAGTTGAATGGCAGACTGTAATAAAGAGACTTAATTTCAGCACATAAAATGACAGCATTTGTAGTGAAATGCCTATTTTGTTTTTGCAGCAGTGAACACTGGTTTCTTATGTAACTATGTCCTATCTGTGTAACTAATACCACGAGAGGACTGATTTCTGTTTAAGCATTATGTATAGAAAGAGTTTATTTCTTGCCAGCAAGCCTGAATGCAATACAAAATGTCATACGTAAATATGTTTCTTACATTTAAATGCTATTTCTAAGAATTGTACATGTAACTGAATGGGGTGTATCTGGAACTGTGACCCCCAAACCTTTGGGCTGGGTTCATCAAGGAAAAAGGTTTGGTGCTTCAGTTAAAAATACAAGAAATGTTTCAAGAGATATTGCAACTACGGTGATAAAGATAACCTGACATACATAAATGACCTTTAAGGTCAGGTTCCCCATAAAGTGTGCATTAGCTCAGAGCAAAGACCCTTTGAAGCTCAGAATAAGAGGGTAGAATAAACATTAGCCCGAACAGGTGGCTGTTCAAATGTTTCAGGAGACCTGGAAACTTAGAGGGGAAAGGGATAAATGACACTACCTCTCATATTATGCAGTACCATTGATTAACATTGTACACATTTTCCTAAATAATAAGAGCATTGTGTAAAGGGAATAAAAGCCAGCTGGAACCATGTAAAAGCAACATGTTTGTGATGTACATAGCTTAGGTTATGATCAAAATTATGATTCTGGCATTTTCATAAGTCTGAGGAACTGGAAAATTTGAGATCATGAAATTAATGTTTGAATTGGGAAGTGTCTGATTTTTAGCTATTTTGCCACAGCAGAAAACCATGAAAAATGGTGAAATGGTGGCTCGGCCCTAGGAAGCGAGTGCTCAAATAAAATTAACATTATCTGACTCACCATAAAATGTAGAATTAGAAAATATAAAGATTTATGTAGGTATCTGAAAAATGTACATAGCTTTCCATGTTGTGAGATTTTCAGACCCCAAAAAAGTATAACTCACCTGTTATTTTGGGATGATGTATTTTTCCTCCTCCCTCAGCCTACATCATAAGCATCTGCCAACTCCTGGTCCTATGAGCAGCCAGTAGGCGTCTTAGTGGGGAGTGTAGGGAGAGTGCTAGCCAATCATTACCGTGGAAATTATGATAATGAAGGAGTGTCATCAGCCCTATAAGACGTCAATTTTGCATCAGAAAAGGGCTTTTTGACTTTATTCCCAGAGGTAGCCTGCTGCCGGACTCTTGCGAGGAACAACTAGCAGAGGGGCCTCAATCCTTGCACTGGAGACAGTGACAGGGAAATCTAGATGCTAGCTGGGACCCCAATCAGAGGAGCCAAAAGGAGTCTGGGTGTAGGAGAAAATCCTTGACTGAAGCCCTTGACCAAATCTGTGCTATCGTCAGAGGAACCCTGCTGTGTTTCCCTGACCAAAGCCTCCCATGTAATTAGAGATCAAAAGTGTGAGGGGGAAACTTCCAGCTATAATCTCCATCTCGCAAAGCGGGTAGGGGGGTGGTACTGGGAAGACCCTGTGCATAATTTATTAAATCCAATTAAAATTAATTCCACTATAGAAAATCACCCTATCCATTCAAATTGAATTGTGTTGGGAACAGCTTGCCTTAATCCTTTCCATTATATTGTTGGGGAGACGGGAAGCTTTGTAGATCCTCAGCCCATTGAATTGAAGTTAAATCAATTAATTACCATATAGAAAATCACGGGATGAGTGTTGTTAGAGTTCCAAACTATAAAGTTCATGCCCAGTGTGTTAGAGCTGGTATAGACAATAAAGTACTTGGTTGACTCTACCTTTCTGAAACCCCTGTCTTCTGTATTGAAGGAGGGTGTCCGCAATCACAAAAAAAGTAACCCTAAAATGCTGCTATTCAAGTAATTGTAGAGGGTGTAAAAAGAAATTCCCCATGTATTCCCCTGTCCCAACCTTTCCTTTCATATAAAAGCCTAAAAAACGATTTGACCGTCCAGTTTCTTTCTCAAACATTGCCTTGCTAAAAATTAAGCCAAAACGATTTTTCCATTGTATTGTGAAAGTGTTCTATTGGTTAAGGTTAATTTGCAATTAAATCTGATGTAAGTTGTGACTGCATATTTCAAAATTGTACCTGTTTTGTTTTAATAGCAGAAATTAATTTGGAGTTGTGATATTGTGTAGTGCCACAGTATTGGTAGCTGATGTTGGTTGCTAGTCTTCCTTGACAAACCTTAAATAAATACATATATTCTTACGATACACCAGCCTGGTTCCTAGCTTATTAGTGGTACATAGGCTATTTGTTGGGGTGGTGCGAGATAAGTGGGAAGCCTCACTAAAGTTGAATCTGTATAAGAACTTTGGGTGCGCGCCACCTTGCTTGGGGGGAAAGGACCACCCTGAGTTGAGTGTGACCACCTAATAAACCGTGACACACCAATTCATTATTAATAAATAATTTTCTTATTAAAATTTGTCAAATTGATCATATAACTATCACCACAGCAAAGTGCCTGGCTTATTCCTATTTCAGAAGCTGACTGAATTAAAAGCAAAGCTTTCTTCCGGGCGTAACCGGCTGGTGTGGTTATGACAACAGATTTGGCTCCATAAGGGCCACTCCAAAATTGATCTGTCTCAATAAAGTCAATAGATGGCCCGGTCATTGAGTAGCCCTTCAAATATACACTGTTGAAATGGGGGCAGGAGGTAAGAATGTGTCAGATCGTTTCTACCATTGCTTTACATAAGCAACACTTTCTCTCGTCATATTGGGTTCCAGGCCAACTATCAACATACTCCAAAGAAGGGAGGATGTTATAACACATACAGGTAATGAATCTTCTTAGTTGAATACTTCACATCCTCGTTAAATATTTACAAGGTAAGTTTGATTGGAATCCTTGAGTGATATATGTTCTGTGGTGTTTCTTATTGTGTAAAGTATTTTCAAACTATTGTACGCATCCCAAGCCTTTGTTTTCACCTGTAATATAATCAATGCATTTGGGAGGGTAGTCAGATGGGCCACCGTTACCATTAAATTTCTAAGGTGGTTTGTAACAGTATGCCATAGTTCAAATAGGAAATGGCTGGCTTGCTCACCGTGATATTGTTTTGCAATAAGTGCAATGAGAAATGCAGTCGTCAATTGGGGAGAATGCAAAGATAGTACAACATGACAACAAGATAACAACCATAAGGATCTCAATGATGGCAAGCCAAGCTCTAATCTTAGAGCTTGCAATGGAATCAATGGTGGAACTCTCAAAATGGAGCAAAGAAGTTTACCTTCACATTTTTCAATCCACCCAATTTTGGGTTCGGAAGTTACCATAAATCCATATACAATTCCTGGGACTATACTCGTCCTGTAGATATTAATGAGACCTTCTATTTTGTATCCTCCCTTATTGCTAATGAACTTTTTCATCACCAGCCATTTCTTCAGTACTCTTGGACTGACAATGCCACCATAGCAATACCGGTCTGGGCTAGATTTGATGAAAACCCCAAGATACATGTAGGTTTCTACCACTTACAAAGGTTTTTGGTTAATCCTCCATGTATAGTATGGTTTCCTTCTGGATTTACCTCCAATAACTAGAACATTGTTTTTTTTTAAAATGATGATCTAGATATTATTTTGTTTTAAGTTTCTAGTGCATCCATTGAGTGATGCAAACCAATAGGGTTATAGTCTATCAGTATCGTTTGCGTATCCTAACCATGCTATTGGTTTGCCCCCAATAGAGGGAGGAAAATTACGGGCACACCCGCTTTAGACCTCGATTGGTTACAATAGGTTGGGTAACCAAACCTTCCTTATTTAGGTGAACGACAACTGATGTATCTAAGTAGATTGCTTTAAGCAGGTATAGCAAACTGGGATCAATTCCCCAGTGACTTAGTTTACTCCACAGTAATGGTAGGGATACTGAGTAAAACGCTTTGGAAAAGTCCACAAAGCAAAAGTAAAGCTTCTTTGGAAAATTACCCCCGGTCTTGGCCATGGCACAATGCAAGTGACAGATGTTATGAATAGTGCAATGGCCTTTCCAGAAACCTGTCTGTTGCTTGCGGATCAGGTCTCTTTTTGTTGCCCAAGTATTAAGATGTTTTACTGAGATGCCCAGTATATACTTTATTTTTTTGGATGATTTCATATTTACAGAAATATAGCAAGTCACACAAATTAAACTATGATTTGCGGAGCCAAGTGCAGCAAATTAAGTGTGGGCCCCTTAATTTAAATGTGATAATATCACAGGAAGTGACATCACAAGATAATGACCACTACGTATGTAGGCAGCAGTGAAAACATTTTAATCCGAGAGGAGGAATTACCAATAACTACTCTAGCAAAGTATAAAAGGTGCCCACCTTTTAAGCCGAGCAATTTATAATTAAATATTCCTAAGAAAACAAAATCCAAACATGAGACGTGAGCTTTAATGGCACTTTTATGTGTTCTAGTGGATAAGCGTCTGCATTGGAAACATGACAACATGGTGTGAAATCCTAGTAGCTGAATACTTGAGCAAGCACATTTTTCTTTAATGCTGGCCTCAAAAACACATAACCGCGGTCCACCCACATGTATCAACATGTGCCCTGTTAATCAGTACAGGGACAGAACCAGAGAAAATATTCTCTCCATTCTCCAGGATGACAACCTCTCTTGTGACATACTTGGCAAATATGCATGGCTCACGTGCATGCTTCATACATAATGTGAGGAAAATGTTACATTCTACTTAAACACTTCTTGGCTTGGGAAATATAAACATGTGGAAATAAGACAAATAGCTAAAGTGGTTGTGTGCAATATGTTTAATTGTGCTGGAGAAAGGTACAGATTTATGCAGATAACTGCTGCTAAGCATGTGCTTTCAAAATAAAAATGCCCCTTTGCAGTTCTTAACACAATGGGCCTCATTACAAGTTTGCCGGTCTAGTAACAACGGTACCGGGTAAACTTGCCGGTACATTTGTGACCGGACTGACAAACTATGAGGTCTGCTTGCGGGTGCCTTCCCGCACGCCAGGTCTGACCTGGCGGGCGTACCGGCACACAAGAGCAGACCTCGACAGATGCACCGGCACCATTTATGAATGGTGACGGTGCATCGGGTCTACCCATTCCCATTGAGCCCTATGGGGCTCAAATAGGAACGGGGACTTATAATTACCGCCACCTGGCAATGGGCAATTACCGGGTCTGCCGGGGCCAGAATGGCCAGGTAATTGCTCATTGCCAGGTGCCGGTAAATTCATGACTCTGCAGGCCGTGCCGGTATTTACTGGCATGGCTACCGCCAGGGTTAGAATGAGGCTCAATGGTCTCTTAAATAGGCCATCAATAGTAAATTGCACCCACTTTAAACATTCAACTTTAAGAAAGGAAGTGGTCAACAGTGCTTATGAGGCCTGCAGTACCTTTTGGGCTGCTGGGAGGGGTGATGGGGAAGGGTTTGCCTCTCCAGAGTCACATCAGGAGGCTGACAGGTGAAAAGTTGCCTCCCCAGAAGAAACAAAAGGGAAACAAACCACAAGGGACAGCAGCCATTTTTGAAAAAGATATTCCGGCAAGCTTCCCGGTCATCATGCAGGCTGCAGCATGTGCTGCCTGTGTGCGCAGAGTGGACTGCAGCAAGCTTAGTGATTCTTAGCACACAGCCCATGTTGCAGCCTGCAAGAGGGAGTCAACGGCTCGCTGTGTGTGGGGCCCTACCAGGTGCTGGGCCAAGTGCAGCCCCACATCCTGCACACGATTAGCGCCGGCCCCGCTCACCAGCGCTCTGTGGATACTGTGGAAGCACTCCTGCTGCAGATGGAAAAAGATTGCTAGGGGAAAGCTCTACAATCCTTCCCAGAGCAGGTCCTTGATAGCAACCTCTGCTTGTCAGATGAGGCACCCTCCAACCCACTCACAGCAGAACACAGGGAACACTTCCACCACACTTTACTTCCACCTCACTTCATTGTGCTTTACGCAGTCTCGTGAGTTTTCTGTTCCACCGTTAAAAAGACAGGCTTGAATTAGCATGGGACAAAGAGAAGCCAGACACGACTTGCTGAAACGCAACTCCTATGACATTGGCAACACAGGAAACACACTTCTGCCACACTTCTCCACTCCACTTTTACTCAGAATGGGTAAAGACAGTCAGGTCTGATAGCAACTCTAAATGCTTTAGAGAGGACTCAGATGAAGTTAGGAGACATTTACTAACGCATTGGTGTCACTAATAACAATGACCAGTCAAAGCAATCAATTCACAGACCATGGCTCGTTTCTCTCCCCAATGCTTTCAGGCTTTCCAAAGTGTCCAGAAGTGTCAAGCCACTCCTGAAGGACACAAATAGCTGACTGGACACATCTGCTAGTGGTATTATTTGCTGTCCCAACTATACAGAAATATGACCAATAACACCAGTACACCTCCAAACTAAAATGACACACTGTGTGCCCAAAGCCTAGGGCCTGCACGTTTTTTGCAAGGCAACCACTGAGCATTGTGCCACCCATCACTGCTGCGCACTGCTGCTCACCTTTCTTATACCCCTGACACACAGAACCACACGATGCCCGCTGGGCAAAGCTGGCTCTGCGGCAAGGGTGCCGCTAGTGGTTCGCCAATACAGGAGAGTCAGCCTGGTTTACTGCCACCACCCATCCAAAACACCATTTCAACATCCGGCCCGACACCAGCTCAGGCGTGAAAAGAGCAATCATGCCTTACAATGGAGAGCCACAACCATGGCTTTCCCCTCCTCCCATCAAGGGGAAGAATTGTGCTATGTAGGGAGTTGTTTCCAGCCACCTGCAAGAAAAATTAAGTGCAAAAAAATGCAAGTACCAGAATCCTTAGAGTCAATTAACTTGCCACACATGAAAAGGAAATGAAGAAAGACACGCCTGAAAAAGCAAAGAAACACAGCTTCCCTGAAGATTGATGGAGTCATGAAAATGTATATTTGGAGGAGAAGCTAATGCAGGAAAACTTGACTGGCAACAGAGCGCCTGCCTTGTCACCAATTTTTAAACATTGTTCCAGGAGTCCCGGGCTCAAAAGGCAGCAGCAGCAGGGCCATCATGCCTTACAATGGAGAGCCACAACCATGGCTTTCCCCCTACCCCCATCAAGGGGAAGATTTGTGCTATGGAGGGAGTTGTTTCCAGCCACCTGCAAGAAACATTAAGTGCACAAAATGCAAGTACCAGAATCCTTAGAGACAATTAACTGGCCATCCTGAAAAGGAAATGAAGACACACCTGAAAAAGGAAAGAAACACAGCCTCCCTGAAGATTGATGGAGTCATGAAAACGTACGTTTGGAGGAGAAGCTAATGCAGGAAAACTTGACTGGCAACAGAGCGCCTGCCTTGTCACCTATTTTAAAACAAAGAACAAGACAGGCTAGAAAAGAAAAGTGAAGAGGAAGAAGCTCAGAGATTATGGGATAAAAGAATACAAAGAAGAAAAGAAGAGAAAGTGCATAGAGCATACGAAGGAAGGGGGGAAAAGACGAGAAGAGCAAAGGGTTAGAGAGGAAGTGAAGAAACAGAGGGAATTAGTCAAGGAAATGGAGCAAAAAACGGAACAAAGGTAACGCGACCTTGAGCATATTAGAAGGGGGTTATTGTAACCATGTCCAGCGATATCATGTGGCAACATAGAGGAGTTTCTCCCGTCGCAAGGGGCAGTGCCAGGACCATCTAGCGAAACCTTAGATGAGAATTTTGAGATAGGAAGCATCGGAGATAGGATCGATAAAGCTTATCGAGAAATGAGGGCAAAAGGTGAATTGGGAAGCAGGGGAAAGTAAGATCGATCTCTAATTGACCGGTCAAAGGGCAAAGAAGGAAGCCAGTTTAGTCTCGAGCATAGAGCCTTGTCTTTGGTCAGGCTGACTTGGAACAGAGATGAAATGGATGATAGTCACACTAGTTTGGGGACTAGATATGTCAGACGAAGACAGAGAAACCTTCTGTGGGGAGGAGGGAGAAAGTGCATGGGGTCCTGAAGGATGCACGCTGTCAGACAAGGAAGTTAGATAGTCTTATCTGGAACAACCGAAAGATAGGATGCCAGATCTCATAGCATATCCCGAGCACCCTAAACGACAATCACAAACTGAGAAAGGAGAATCGCCACCATATGTGAGCAAGTTAAGGTTATTGCTCGGTAGAAGGCGATGTGGAACCATTGTCCCTGCTATGGATCGGCAAACAATGGGAGCTGATTGCAGATTTGGGTTCACTCAGGATAATTTAAGAAGTAAACTCCCTAATTTAACGGCGTGTGCAGGAAATTGGATTTATGAACTATAAAAACAGGAGGAAACATCTTAGCTACAGGGGACATTAAGGGTCTCCTAGCAGCCATTCTTGGGGAAAGGACTGATGACATTCGGACACAAGCAGGCTACTCAAGTGTCACGGCACATAATACAGCTGATGATGGAGCACCATTTAATTGTAGAGCAGATGTGTGGAGAGCTCTTAGGGTACGGTATCCTGACACATCCGATATGGATGCAATTATGGCACGTAAGATGCAAGAAGGCAAAGATCCACTTGCTTACATTCAAACTATTCAGGAACTTTGGGAGCTCTCGATCATTGAGGGAAATCAGTGGTGGTATTTTACCACATTTTATGTCAGGGACTATCGGAGCAAGTACAGAGACAGCTCAAGAAATGAGTGGGAATGGAGTATAGGCCTTGGGCAGAGATACAGTTGACCATAGTACATCATTGTTGAGTATTGCAGGAGAAAAATAATAAGAAGGAAGAGGCTAGGAAGCTAGAGGAAGCCAAATTAGTTCAGAAGAAGCTGTCAAAATATGCCATTGAGAGTGCAGTATTGACAAGCAGAGAAAGGCTGGGAATGCAGCAACACGCAATGGTTGCATCACAGGCAAATAATCAACTCCAGATGGAACAAGGAGGAAATGGGATCATGCCGACAGGCTGAGGGATGGGCTTCAGAGGGAGAGGTAATTTTCAAAATAATCAAGGTGGCTTTCAGAATATGCAGAATGATAATCAAAATATGCAAGGAGGGTTTAATCAAGGAGGGCAAGTTAGAAGAACACCTCCCATATGTTGGATGTGTGGTATGGCAGGACACGCTGCACGCATTTGTGGAAGCCAAGGCTTTGTACAGAATGGTCAATTTGCAAGAGGGGGGACAGCTTATCCACCTGCATATGGGTTTGCACAAGATCAGATGGTCTATCAAGTGCAAGCGCCGCAGATGCAGCAAGCACAACAGCCACAACAAGCACCATTTAATCCACTGCAAGGACAGTCACAGCATGCACCCATGCTGATACAGCAGAATGCAAATACAGGCCAGTTATTGACTCCTAGAATAGGGGGAGCTTCTGTGGTGGAAGTCCTTTCACAGGTACAGGGATGAGCATATATCCACAATAGGACAGCTCACAGGGCGACTTGATGTGTTCAGTACTATCAGTAACACCAGACCCCAAGAGGATGATGTGACGATAGAAGGTAAATCTTTTTCTTTTTTCGTAGACACTGTGGCAACGCACTCATGTATACGGGAGAGAACATTGCCATTATCAGGTAATGCCATGAATGCTCAGGGCTTCTCTGGAGCTACAAGTAGAGTTCCTTTTACTAATGGGTCACCAGTCTCAATAGGAGAATGTGGCATTATTGTATTCACAGCAGACACCAGTTAATATTTTGGGACGAGATTAATTGACAAACCTTAATATGACAATTTCCTTCACTGATGATGGCATAGTGTGTTCTACTCCATGGATACTCTATTTAAATGTGGGCAAATGTATTTTGGCATTTATAGGGCACATGGCCCTATGAAGAGTGTCAATGGAACCTGAAGTCTTCCTTTATGGGATACGCATTTTGGTAACATGGTTGCCTGGCTTAGTGGGAAAGACTATGAGAATACCTGATGAGTTTTTATTTAGGCCATGGATACCTATGGACAAAGGGGGTGGGGATTATTCCCTTAGAACTAGTTGCAACCATAGTAAGAGGGGAATTGGCCATGCTCGAATGATTTGACAAAGGCAGGCCATGGAGAACAGTGAGTGCCATTGGGGAAGGGTATAGACCGACTGCGTCACAGATGAGGATATGTTTAAAGATGATCCAGCAGATGATGTCTTTGAAATGAATATCACATATTCGATCAGAATAGAGAAAAGAGAGGTCCCACAGCAAATGATGATAGTACAGCAGAGTCCAGCATATTTTGACGAGGACTTAGAAAAAGTGCCAGCCTTGTTATGGACTACAGGCCCCTATGATGTAGGCCTATTGAAGGGGGTACGAGAAGTTAAGATTAAACTAAAGCCAGGAGCAATTTTACCTCAAGCAAGACAATATCCCATGTCTCGAGAGATGGATTAGGGTACTTTTAAAACTATTTGTGCACTAATGGAACAGGGTATCTAGTGATGTCAGAGTGACCGTGCAATACCGCTGTGTAGCCTGTGAAATAATCGAAGGGAAGGTCATGGCGTTTAATCCAGGACATGAGGCCGCTAACCAGATTGTAGAGGCAGAATTTCCTCTAGTTCCAAATCCTGCGACGATACTATGTAGTATCCCTGTTAAGGCACAATATTTCACATTGATTGACTTGAAAAATGCGCTTTTCTCAATCCTGTTGCATAAAGATTTCCAAGATTTGACATCATTTACTTTCCTCCAGACAAAGCTGAAAAGCACTTGTTTACCTCAAGAGTACTGTGAGTCTCCATCAATCTTTAATAGGGTCCTTCAGATGGACCTAGGCAATATTGATTTGAAAAGTGTTGCGCTGCAGTACATAGATGATATTTTGGTTTGTAGCACGACAGAAGATGAGTGCAGACAAGACTCAATTCAGTTAATGATTATCCTAGTAGACAACGGATGTAAATTGGATAGAGAGAAGTTACAGTACTGTCAAGAAGAGGTGTTGTACATAGGCCAGTTGATTTCACATGAAGGAAAAAAGGGCTGAGGCAATTATGAAAACAGGAAAACCGCACACAATAAAGCAAATGCAGCAGTTTCTGGGACTATGTTTGAGCATGGGTAGTTGACTATATTTCATACACAAGACCACTTTTGCAGGCTCTAAGAAAGGTACAGGTAAAGAAGGATAACAAAGAATGGACTGAGGAAATGGAGGAGGGGTTTGAAAAATTAAAGAAAGAAATTTGTACAGCTCCAGGTTTAGGAATTCCCAATTATTCTGAGTTGTTCTAGCTGTTTTCTCACACGAATGGGACAGTTATCACTGCAGTGCTTACACAGAGGACCACATTGGGGTATATACCTCTGGCATATTACAGTGGGATTTTAATCCAGTTATGAGAGGAGACTTTCCTTACGAACAATAGCTGGCAGCAGCCGCTTCGCCATTGATCTATGAGCTATAGTAATGGGGTGTTCCATGACATTATTCTTTGAGCGTGTTTTGTTCGGTATTTTGGACAAACCTAAGGCAACGTTGACAGCCCAGAGAGTATCTGCTTATGAAGTTGTTATATGTAATCCTGCGATTAGGATAGTCAGGTGCAGAATAGTGAACCCTGCCACATTTGTAGCTGGGCCAGTTGCAGAGGGTGAGCATGTGCATGAATGCGCAAGTTATGAAGAGTTGTATGAAGACATACCACATGTAAAAAAAATACGCTGTCAGAAGGAAAGATTCTCTTGATTGATGGGTCTTCGAAAATCAATCATATTAATGGAGAAAGACTGACTGGGTCAGCTGTAGGAAGGCATAGAGAAAATGGGGAATTTGAAATTGTGGCAAGCATAAGGCTGCCTTCTCACTTTTCGGCACAGGCAGCAGAATTGGTGGTGCTTATTATCGTGCTTGAGAAATACAAAGGGGAGGAAGTGATGGTGTACAGTGACTCCACCTATGTGACGTCAACCTTGCACGCAGGGCTAGCATGTTGGAAAAGGAGGGGTTACCTCCAAGCGCACGGCACACCTGTGCAGCATGCAGCATTATTGGACTGATGTATTAAGGCACTACAGCTCTCAGCAGCCATTATAATAGTTAAATGCGCAGCACATACTAAGAGAGATGACTTTATTTCATACGGAAACAAAGCTGCGGACGAAGAAGCCAAAAGGCTTGCAACTTCTTCAGACATCTCGAATTTTAATACTCCTTATATAAGAAAGGGGGAAATTATGGCTGTGATAATGCAAGAAGGTTTTAATCATTTGCCAAAAACACAGTTAATGGAAATTCAAGGCAGCGCACTGCAGGAAGAGAATGAATTGTGCAAACAAAGGGGGTCCTCCTTATCCCCTTCTGAAGCATTATGGCAGCAAGATAGCACTTGGAAGCCAGTAATGCCAGTAGCATTATGAAGGGTGGTGCTTGAACAGCTGCACTACCCTGCACATTTAACTAGCGAAAAAGCCTTGCAGCAGTTATTGTGGAGGATTGGTTTGTACCAAATCTGTTAAAACACATTGCTGTTTATGTAGTAAATTGCATCGTATGTCAAAGGTTTACTGCTGGGAACACATTGCAAACTATCAGGGGAGTAAACACTCGACCAAATAGTCCTTTTTAGCATTTACAGATCGATTATGTTGACATGTTGCAAGCATGTAGTGGATACAGGTATATGATAGTCGTGGTGTGTCCCTTTTCGAGATGGATTGAAGCAGGTTCATGTACACACCCTGATGGCACTTGCGCAGCAAAGTTTTTAGTACAAGAAGTATTTCCAAGATGGGGAGTATGTGAGGTGCCAAGATCCGACTAGTGGCCCACATTTTGTTGATGAATTATTTGAACAGATTAGATTGTTATTGAAAATAAAACATAAGTTTTCTTCTGCTTATCCCCTACAAGCAAACGGGTTATGTGAGAGATGCAACTGTCTTCTCAAAGAGAGAATTTCTAAATTAAAATTGTCACTAAAAAAGGGATGGCTTTATTGTCTTCCCCTAACATTATATGCATTAAGGAATCAGTCTGGGTCAGACCACCACCTCCCACCCCACGAACTAGTAACAGGGAGGCGAATGAGAACACCTCTTACCCCTCCATCAAGGATTAGAAGCGATGCCCAGAAGACAGCATAAATGTTAGGAAAATAATTCATTGTGTATTTGACATGTATGACTGCTAGTATCTCTGTCATTTCAGATCAATTCGAGCGCAAGAGGTGTCGGTCTCAGGACACAGATGAAGACCATTTAGCAAACCAAACCTGAAAAACATTTACCAGTACCTAACCTTTGTGTATTAGTACGAACATTTCACTAGGAAGTGGCACGAGCTGCGCTCAGTGGACGCTATATTGTGGACAACATCACTCCCTCAGCAGTAAAAGTCCAAGAACGACGCGCATGGATTCCCCTCAGTGACGTCAAGCCATATGCTGGTGACACCAGAACACCCCCACCCGATTTGGAAGGAAGTCAACACGAAGTAGTTCAGCATGTGCAGACTCGATCGATGACAAGGAAGAAGGACGTTGAAACTACTCGTTGAAATATATGCAAGTGTGCATTTGGACTGTGGCTCCCATGGGACACTCTGTATAGATATTATAGCAGGAGTGTGAAAGCAATCGCTCTTAAGCCACAGGACTCTTTCGAAAATAAACATTAGAAAGTTGTGGATGTAACACCATTATGCCTAAACAACAACATTTGGTTAAACATTGGAAGAGGGAGCAGTTTCCCGACTCATTTATTTCTGAATTTCTCTTTGGACACCCAAATGGTCATTTCTGATGTCAACATTTACTGGATCTTGTTTACTGTCTTTTTTTGTATTCTTCGGGCGTATCCTGAACTTGTGGGGAGAAGTACTGACATTTGTGTTTTCTTGCATGATCCTAAAAATGGTCCAGTTATAAGGAAATTGCTCTCAGCTATTATTAAGCACATTTTGCAATTATGTGAGCACTTAACTAATCTGCCTGATTAAAAAGGTTTTTTCCTTCCTTAAAAATAGTACACAGGGATAATGTGGAATCCGGAAAGGGACACAGTGGCAGAAAACAAGCAAGTTCAGCAATGTATGGTAATTCGCCACTGGTGGGGACTAATGCATTGGTGCCTAATATATGTTTGCACATCATCTATTATTGTTTTCCTGTTTTTACTGATGCATGCTGCCTCCCTTACTGGTCCAAAGAAAACAACAGTCGCCTTGATTCTTCCCACACCAGTGACCTATGCAGAGTTAGATGTTACACGAAGGCCAAGACCATATGTGATTATCCCTACAACAACGACATGTGCAAGGCCACTGATTTCTCTGACAGGTGTCCCTATGATTCCTCCCGTAGGAAGGATAATGTCTGATGTACTTCATGAGCATTTTGCACGTATCCTTTTTGAAAGAAAGAGACCCAAGAGAAGTGCAATAGAAGATGATTATGAGCTAAATAATTACATAGACAGTTCAGCACACTTGGGGAGCAACATGTGGTATCAGCACATGACAGAAGTGGGAAAAAGAACCTCTGAGTAGAGTTGCTATGTTTGTGCTCTCCTTCACTATGCATTGGGGAATTCTAAGATATTCATAGCTATAGAAATAGACGTCCAGACAGCTCATTGTCAGACGCACCTTGCATTCTGCCATACAAGAGGTCAATTCCAGGGTCAAACAGCATCCTTGGACGGGTGACTGAATAGTCAGCGCCAGAAGAACATGACTATGTTCAAGATTTGAAAATGAGAGCAAGAGCACACATCAGAGATCACGTGATAATATACAAACAGCCTGGAATTAAAGGAGCAGGAATCAGATGGGAGATAAACAGAAAGCTAAATTGCCAAGGAAAGACTGATGAAGAAATACAAAGATGCAAGGAGAGAGGCCTGATGCAAATCTGACAAACAGTACTTTCACCAGATAGCTGGGAAGAAAGTATAGTCGTATGCAGAGCAGTGGCAGTAAAAGGACATCACAAACCAGCTATTGATCGTGTGGAGAAGGGGTGCAAGCCTCTCTGGCCGAAGCTTGACAAGCTGCTGACATGGGTTGAAGACAGAGCAGGCCCAGTACAAATAGTGCCTCTGTCAAGCGCAAAGATATGCTTCAGAAACAATAGCATATAAATAGTTGGAGAAAACCAACAATGTGGACAATTCTTTGATGTACCAGGAATGAAGGATGGGACAGTAGTGATAATGGACCACTTCTGGGCTTGTGGATCCAGAGTTTATATGAAGCTACCCAGGGACTAGGGAGGACTGTGTTCCATAGTGATTATTCATATTCCAGGACAAGTGATTCCGAAATGTGACTTGAACATTGGGGAGTTTCCTAAGGCTGATGCTCATCTGAGGAAGAGAAGATCACTTGAATTTCTTGATCAAACAAAGAGGGAGATCTACTTCTCAGCTAAATCAATAGAAGTTTTTGGTGCCATTCAATATCAACATCAATTGTTCAGTCAGACTTCAGCAATATTCACAACAATCTTCATGCCAAGAATCCAGGTGATGATGAATGCCTAATGGTTACAGATAACCAGATGGGAGCTTCTGCAGACAATCAACACTACCATAAAGGGATTCAGTGCTATCAAGGAAGAGCTAAGAGCCATAAGACTGATGACACTCCTGAATAGATATGTCCTGGACATGATTACAGCCATGGATGGAGGTGTTTGTGACAAAATCTTGCCTACCCCCGATGAAGAGAATGGGACTCTGACAGAGGCCATAATATTGTTGACAACCTTGCATAACAAGATGGACGATGAAGTAGAAGATATTGCAGACGACAGCTGGTTTGCATCAATCTTCTCATGGGTACCGCAATGGATGGTGAATATCTTCAAGTTCCTTGGAGCATTACTGCTGATGATAATGTTTGGATTCTGTGTGATCAAGATAATAATCACACAATGCAAGAAGACAGCAAAGAAAGCAGTAGGAATGAAGATTATGATTGATGTTGAATCTGGATTTGAACACAAGGATCAGACCTATGATAGAATCAGAGACTATATAAAGACCAGCATCCATCCACCAGAGGGTATGAAGTTCCTGTATCCAAGAGACCACAAGAAGAATGTGGGAAGATGGATCTACTGGAGCCCGAGTAGACAATGTAGCCACATGATCTGGAGTGTGGACGAATATGTAAAATCAGCAGAATCTTTGAAAGGAATGATGAAGATATGGCCTTCAAAGAAGCACTTCATCAAGAACGGATGTCTAGATGTGGAGGCTGATGAGAGAGTGGTCGATGAATCAACCAGAGGGGGAGTGTAGAGGAGAAGCCAAAAGCCTCCACCAGAAGTCCTGCCCTAACTTGCCAATCTGTTGGGAACCAGAAATAGTGACCAAGGCGACACCTGTAATGATGCCTATAACATGAGCAGCCTTTGAAGAAAAGTATCCATTAAGGAAACCATTCTTTATGTATCCACAAAAAAAGCTGACAGTCTCTTGGGAAGGATCCCGGAAGAGCACATGAAGACAGATGAAAGAAGAGATTGGTGATGTTGCATGAAGAAAGTGACCCACCTCAGAAGAGATGACAAGAAAGAAGGTGGATATACCATATAGAATCTGATGACGAAGTTAAGAATTCAGTGAAAAACATTTTATCAAGTGTACAGACGCAGTAATGCAAGTAGACTAAGAAATCATAAGGCTGGCTATTCGTAGTGAATAGTGCAGGCGCTGCCACCAAGGTATACATATGCATAGGAAATCTGTAAGTTCTACATCCTATTTTAGCAAACTGAAATTCCTGTGAATAGAACGATTTGAAGCGTGGCGCAGCAGAATAAGCCTGGCTGGAGATGGAAGGAGAATCGAGAAGGTTTGCCTGGCTCAGTGTCAAGGATTGGGGCAGCCAAGAAACTAGTTATCTATCATGGAAAGATACAATGAAAGAGAAGCAGAGAGCTGAGCTCCTATTAAGGTGCGGCGGAAGGACAATTAATGCCAAGTTTTATTCATTAAATGTATTAAATAATATGAAGGAGCTCAAAATGTGGTCTCTAGTCACATGGTCAGATGAAAATAGACTTTGGGCAAGCTACGCCTAGACCAGAAGATAAAGCCATGCACACACTCCCTTTTATTCCCAGGAGCAGTGATACTTGCATGGCCAAGTTCAAAAGACTATTCTCATGGCAGACAGCTTGAGTGATGATAGATGATGGGCTAATTGGGTGGGGTACCAACTTGCATGCTGCTAACGAGTGGAATATTCCAGAAGGGTACAAGTGTGCCAACCAATTATAAAGGGCCATGTACCGTAGAGCCCTATAGTTTAGAGATCCAATTAGACGTTGTGTATTTGATTACGCTCAAAATGACTTGCACTAGGGGTGGGCAGAGTTGTCCACCTGACAGTAGAGGCCCAATCACAACACCAACCCCCATAGAAAGTATACCTAGATATTCCCTGTTATCCAATCACAGTCCCACATGCGTTTTCTTAGTTTGCCACATAGTGTGACGTCAATGATGGTGAGTTTTTAGTATATAAGTGTGTTTTTTCTAAACTATTGTGAGATGTTACTGCATGAAATCCAATGATGTCCGTTGTACTCCCTGTTTTAGATAATTGTTATTAAAAACAAACAGGCCGATTCATGGAATAATTAGCGCGGCGCAAATGGGCAAAAACGTGTGAATCGCAGTGGAATAGCGAAAATCGCAGTGCAAGTGCGAAAATCGCACGAAAAGCAGCGCACATCGATTCATGGAAGTCCGTGCGCGAGAAAACCAGCGGATGTGCGATAAAAAAGTGCGCGGCGCACGTTGGCGCACAGGCCATCTAACAGCGTGCGCCAGGTCACAGCGAAAATCGCACAGGCCACAGCGAAATTCGCACATAGCGCGGCGCACGCAACAAAAGTAGGCGGAACACGGGCGTAACACTCGGAATGGGGAACAACTTGCCAAAATGTGGGCGTCACGGGGGAAAGTACAGGGCACAAGTGCGCGGAACGCCCACACGCTCGCCTACAACACGTATGCATGGAATAGAATAGGGGAAAAAAGCGCACGCTCAAACCAGCGCACAGGCACAAACACGACCGCCACAAGAAAGCAGGCGGTAGCGTCTCTGCAGCTGTAAGAAATGTGCGCCAAAAGGTGCGCCAACAAATAGCACCTATATACTGCCATGATCAAGGTCCTATACTGTGGCCCTCCAGGACAAATGACGTGCAAAGGGGTACCCACAAACACGGACACCCGCTGACAAAAAATATGTGTGCGTGTATACCGGGGTGCGCGGGAAGTCTCACACGCGATTTCAGCAGGGTACGTGTATTTCAGGGGTGCGCGGGAAGTTCCACACGCGATTTAATCAGGGTACGTGTATTTCAGGGGTGCGCGGGAATTTCCACACGCGATTTCAGCAGGGTACGTGTATTTCAGGGGTGCGCGGGAAGTTCCACACGCGATTTCATCAGGGTACGTGTATTTCAGGGCGATCGGGCCTGGGGGAGCGGGCTATGTGTATTACAGGGGTTCGCGTGAAGTTTTTCACGCGATCGGGCCTGGGGGAGCGGGCTACGTGTATTACAGGGGTTCGCGTGAAGTTTTTCACGCGATCGGGCCTGGGGGAGCGGGCTACGTGTATTTCAGGGGTTCGCGTGAAGTTTCTCACGCGATCGGGCCTGGGGGAGCGGGCTACGTGTATTTCAGGGGTTCGCGTGAAGTTTCTCACGCGATCGGGCCTGGGGGAGCGTGCTACGTGTATTTCAGGGGTTCGCGTGAAGTTTCTCACGCGATCGGGCCTGGGGGAGCGTGCTACGTGTATTTCAGGGGTTCGCGTGAAGTTTCTCACGCGATCGGGCCTGGGGGAGCGTGCTACGTGTATTTCAGGGGTTCGCGTGAAGTTTTTCACGCGATCGGGCCTGGGGGAGCGGGCTACGTGTATTTCAGGGGTTCGCGTGAAGTTTCTCACGCGATCGGGCCTGGGGGAGCGTGCTACGTGTATTTCAGGGGTTCGCGTGAAGTTTTTCACGCGATCGGGCCTGGGGGAGGTGGCTACGTGTATTACAGGGGTTCGCGTGAAGTTTTGCACGCGATCGGGCCTGGGGGAGCGTGCTACATGTATTTCAGGGGTTCGCGTGAAGTTGTTCACGCGATCAGGCCTGGGGGAGCGTGCTACGTGTATTTCAGGGGTTCGCGTGAAGTTGTTCACGCGATCGGGCCTGGGGGAGCGGGGTACCACTCACCGTCTGCCTTGCGTGTAGAAGAACGCGTAGCCAACACCCGCTGTGAAGTAATAGCGCGTGAACCCCAACGGATGGAAAACACACGCACCGCACGAAAAGCACGTACAGAACATAAAGGCACGCGGGATCACCAAGCCCTGCCAGGGCAACGCCCGTGCGCAAAACGTCACAGACGCGCTTACGCTGTAAGGGCCTTTGGTCCAATGAAATCGCGCTAAGGGCCTTTCCTCGATTTTCACGCTGACGTGCAGGATTTTCACGTGCCAAATCACGCCGTATCAAGCTGGCCACGCGAAAACACACGGAAGACCACGCTCCTGCCCAGAAGGCCGAATTACTGCCCCCCAGTGCCCCGAGCAGCCTCCCACGTGCCATCTGCTGCTGCCTGCCTGCCTGCTGCCACCGTCCCCTGCCATTTGGTGCCTGCACATCAGCCATCTGCAGGTGTCCAGTTGCTGTGTCCACCCCTGCTGGAACAGAAGACTCCCGGCTCGGATAACATCGCTCCACAGCCCAGCCCCAGGACAAAGTTGCCCACCCACTCCTGCCCCTGGGGTTGCCATGTCGGGCACATCAACATCTGGCACCAGTGGCAACCCCCAGCCAGAGGGGCAGAGGGGCACCAGCTTCACTGCCACCGAAGTTGGTGTCCTGGTGGAGCAAGTCCTGGGGCAGTATGATGCCCTCTTCGGATCGTCCCGCGCCAACAAGGAAGGACGGGACAGGATCTGGGCCGACTGTGTGGTTGCCATCAACGCGGAGGGGGTGGCAACCCGCACCATCCAGAAGGTCAAGAAGCGCTGGGAAGACTTGAGGTCCAGGACCCTCATGAAGGCCCGGCGCCTCGTGGAGGGGGGCCGGGGCCGCATGAGTTCCATCCAGTTGAGGGTCCTGGAACGCGCACACCCAGCGCTCCACGCCCAGGTCCTTGAGAGGGAGACCCGTCTGGAGTTGAGCGGTAAGTGGCCAAGCATTGCTGTGTGAGACAGGGCATGTTGCAGTGTGCTGGTTGTCTGATACTTGCCTGCATGTGTGACATAGGCCATGTACGCATGTATGTGTGCAGGGACATCATGGGAATGCATGTGCGACCTGTAATGTGTGAACCGCACGGTTGTTGCATGTGTTTGAATGCGACATGGGGAGCCCTGTGCAGATTGCACACATGAGAGCATGGCAGTCCCTGTTCCTGGACATGGGTGGGGGCGAGGGATGGGTGCTGATGCCAGATACATATGTGGTATCCATGTCTGTGTGCCTGACCTGCGTGTCTGTGACTTGTGAGTGCCATGGATGCATGACACATGTCTGTGACAATGTACAGATTCACTGATGCAGCCTAGTCATCCTTGTATGCACTGTGATTGGGGTGTACGGGGCCAGATGGATGTGACTGAGGTGAAGTGTGTGCATGTGATAGGCATGACCCATGATGCATGTGAGTCCCATTACATTGTATGATTTGAGAGTCCATTGGACATGCATTGAAATGTCCATGGCACGCACCATGACTGTCACTGTGTGTGTTTTGCCGCGACTGACACATGTGTTGTGGTGTGACATGATGGAAGTGTACTTTGACAGTGGCACTCATCTGCTATTGCTTCCTGTCTAGGGGACCATTGTACAGTACCCTGATGCTTGTGTTCTATGTCTCCCTCTATGCAGCGGCTAGTGAAGGAGAGGGCGGAGACGGCGCTGTGGAGCAAGGCGGCGGGGATGCCCCCACGGCTGCAGCGGAAGGGGTGGGTGAGCCCCCACAGGGGCCTGCTACGGCGGTAGACGGCGAGGAGCCATCCAGGTTGGTGGTTTCCACAGAGGAGGAGGGGGCCGCCACTGAGGCGCACATGGGGCCTGGTGGGGGCATCCCTGCTGGTGCAAGTGGTGTAGTCCAGGGGCAGGGGCAGGAGGCAGCACAGATCACCGTGGAGGGGCCTGTGCATGTCGCTGTCCCTGAACCTGTGGGTGCACCACCTTGCACTGGCAGGGATGCCCCGTCCCAGGCCCGTCCGCAGGTAGAGGGGATGTCCATGTCATCTGACTCCCCTCCACCTGCGGACGAGGGGACCCCTGGCCGTGTGGAGAAGGTCCTGATTGGGGTCGCAATGCGCACGGCTGTGATTCGTGATGCCGTGCGTGCTTCCCAGGAGGAGCACGCACGTCATCACGAAGAGCACCGTGCCGACGTGGCCCAATTGGGATCGGCCATGTTCGGGGGTTTCCTGCATGTGTCGGCCAATCTGGCGGCCCTCTCCTCCTCTGTGGAGACTATACGCCAGTCGTTCTCCTTGCCGTCTTCCGGCACAGATGCCACCAGGGCCCCCTGTGGACCTGCCCTGACCAATGCAGCCAGCTCGGTGGGGATCCCATCCCTGCCACAGTCGGGAGTCAGAGGTCCAGCAGGGGTGGACAACACAGCAACTGGACCCCAGCAGATGGAGGATGTGACGGCATCATCGGGCAGGGCAACTGCACGACGGCGTCGGTGGTTTCCATCATCCTGGGTGCCGTCGTGCTGGCAGAGGCAGTGGCGTCGGAGGCAGCAGCAGGCTCGACGTGGGAGGCATCATGGCTCGGGGCCATCAAGATCAGAGGGGCAGGCATCGGCTGGAGGGCTGGAGAACCCTGGGATGGTAGTGTCTTCCGTGTGGGAGCAGTTGGTCCAGCGGATAGGTGCGGAGCGGCAGCGGGCAGAAGAGGAGCGGCTCACCATGGTCAGGTCGGAGTTCTCCATGCGTCGGGCGTTGAGGCGGGCTGAGTGCCTCGAGGAAGCTCGCAGGGAGTTTGAGGTGAACATGGGGTTATCCCTGCGAGACCTCGGGGCCAGGACAGAGTCCCGCCTCCAGGACATCGACATGGAGTTCGATGATGCCCTGGCCGGCAACATCACAGAGTGAGCCGCAGGACTTGCCCGCTGCCATTGTATATAGTTCTTTAGTTAGTTAGTGTTAGGTTTCCTTTATTTTATGAGATTTTTTTGGACCGCTCGGACAATGGCCACTTTTCTGTATATAGTTTTTTTATTAGGTAGTAGTAGGTTTCATTTATAGTGTTGGGCTCATGGACCCTGGAATATTCTTGTGTATAGTTGGATTTTTTAAAATACATTTTTTTGATTTACATTTGTGTTCACCATGAGGCAATGGTTTTTCCTTATTTTTTTTCACCATGATTTTGCTTTGGACAACATTAGTTTTTGGATTCCTTTGTTTTTTTGATTTTTACATTATTTATCGGACAAGGACAATTTATTTTGTTATCCCCATTGTTGTATGTTTTATTAGTTTACTTCATTTTCTTCGAGAATACATGTTTTTATAACTTTCTTTTGTGGTATTTTCTCATTGGTTTAATGCATGTCATGATATGGGTTTTGACATTCACTTGCACCCATTGTGTATGTGTGTGTGACGGACATGTGTTCATTTACATACTTGCCATTGGGGTTGTATCATGTAATTGCATTTGCTATGTGGGTGGATGCAATCCTTGGCTGGGTGTTTGTGCTGGGTATGCTGCCCATTACTGCCATGATTGTGTATCGTCAGGACCTGGGGGCAGGTGGACATGGTTTGGGGCCTGCTGGCAGGTGCCCCACAGTGCTGGGGGGTGGGGGTGGTGGGGAACATGATTTGGACATGGGTGGGGGCCTGCTGGCAGGTGCCCCACAGTGCTGGGGGGTGGGGGTGGTGGGGAACATGAGTTGGACATGAGTGGGGGCCTGGTGGAGGGTGCCCATGCACTGATGGGGTGTGGGGGTACAGGGGGACATGAGTGGGGGCCTGGTGGGGGCTGCCCATGGTGGCTGGGTGGTGGGGGTGGTGGGAGACATGAGTGGGGGCCTGGTGGAGGGTGCCCCTGGTGGCTGGGTGGTGGGGGTGGTGGGAGACATGAGTGGGGGCCTGGTGGAGGGTGCCCCTGGTGGCTGGGTGGTGGGGGTGGTGGGAGACATGAGTGGGGGCCTGGTGGAGGGTGCCCCTGCACTGCTTGGGGGTGGGGTGGTGGGAGACATGAGTGGGGGCCTGGTGGAGGGTGCCCCTGGTGGCTGGGGGGTGGGGGTGGTGGGAGACATGAGTGGGGGCCTGGTGGGGGCTGCCCCTGGTGGCTGGGTGGTGGGGGTGGTGGGAGACATGAGTGGGGGCCTGGTGGAGGGTGCCCCTGGTGTCTGGGTGGTGGGGGTGGTGGGAGACATGAGTGGGGGCCTGGTGGAGGGTGCCCCTGGTGGCTGGGTGGTGGGGGTGGTGGGAGACATGAGTGGGGGCCTGGTGGAGGGTGCCCCTGCACTGCTTGGGGGTGGGGTGGTGGGAGACATGAGTGGGGGCCTGGTGGAGGGTGCCCCTGGTGGCTGGGCGGTGGGGGTGGTGGGAGACATGAGTGGGGGCCTGGTGGAGGGTGCCCAAGCACTGCTGGGGGTGGGGGTGCAGGGGGACATGAGTGGGGGCCTGGTGGGGGCTGCCCATTTTGGATGGGCTGCCTGCGGGACATGAGCAGGGGTGCAGGGTAGTCCCCCGTGGTGTGGGCTGCCTGCAGGGGCCGTGGAGGTTGTGGAGCGTACACCAGGGAGGACCCACACGGCCAATTCACGTGTAGTACTCCCCAGAACCCCTGAAATACACATACCCTGCTGAAATCGCGTGTGGAACTTCCCGCGCACCCCTGATATACACGTACCCTGCTGAAATCGCGTGTGGAACTTCCCGCGCACCCCTGAAATACACGTACCCTGCTGAAATCGCTCGCTCGTGGAACTTCCTGCGCACCCCTGGAATACACGTACCCTGCTGAAGTCGCGTGTGGAACTTCCCGCGCACCCATGGAATACACGTACCCTGCTCGCACTGGGCCAATCGCGTGTGGAACTTCCCGCGCACCCATGGAATACACGTACCCTGCTCGCACTGGGCCAATCGCGTGTGGAACTTCCCGCGCACCCCTGAAATACACGTACCCTGCTGGAATCGCGTGTGGAACTTCCCGCGTACCCCTGAAATACACGTACCCTGCTGGAATCGCGTGTGGAACTTCCCGCGCACCCCTGAAATACACGTACCCTGCTGGAATCGTGTGTGGAACTTCCCGCGCAGCCCTGAAATACACGTACCCTGCTGGAATCGCGTGTGGAACTTCCCGCGCACCCCTGAAATACACGTACCCTGCTGGAATCGCGTGTGGAACTTCCCGCGTACCCCTGAATTACACGTACCCTGCTGGAATCGCGTGTGGAACTTCCCGCGCACCCCTGGAATACACGTACCCTGCTGAAATCGCGTGTGGAACTTCCCGCGCACCCCTGAAATACACGTACCCTGCTGGAATCGCATGTGGAACTTCCCGCGCACCCCTGAAATACACGTACCCTGCTGAAATCGCGTGTGGAACTTCCCGCGCACCCCTGAAATACACGTACCCTGCTGGAATCGCGTGTGGAACTTCCCGCGCACCCCTGAAATACACGTACCCTGCTGGAATCGCGTGTGGAACTTCCCGCGCACCCCTGGAATACACATACCCTCCTGAAATCGCGTGTGGAACTTCCCACGCACCCCTGGGATACACGTACCCTGCTTGCACGGGGCCAATCGCGTGTGGAACTTCCCGCGCACCCCTGAAATACACGTTCCCCGCTTGGCGTTTGCTGTTTGCCAGCCCGGTGAACTGGTCCAGGGTTAGCGCAGCCCTTTGCGATGATTTAGCGATTTTGATGGCTTTTCCTTGCGCGAGGGCGTTCTTGGGGGCGTTACTGGCGCTGCTGCAGGGTCGCTGCGATTCTCTGCGCCACGGCTGGTTTGGGAGCCTAAAATCCATGAATACGCTGTGCGCGGAAATCGGTTTTAGCGCACGTGCCTGGCGCAGACAATCGCACGCGGACACTCTGCGCCAGCCGCTTGCGACACTTTTCTGCGAAATTCTATGAATTACCCTGAATGTCTTTGTCTACTTCCTGAGACGGTTTTATTATTGCTGTTTGAGTAATTTCTCCATCCCCATCCACCTTGTAGAGTGTTACCTCCGGTTAAAAGGCCTACAGGTTAAGCGTGCTTTCTTTTCGGCTAAATGTACTTTAGAAGTAATAAACCTCAACAAATGTTAAGTGTGTTTTGATTTCTGCAAAATTTACTTTAGCTATTAATAACTTCATTAACGGTGGTATGTTTCTTAGAACATCTGTATTATTGAGAACTTCACACATATTAGCGTAGCAGATTATTTTTAGCAGTAAGGAGAATTAGCAGAAAATGTGATCCTGTAAAAGAATGTTACATGCAAAAAACGTTTCTGTCGTGTAGTTGATAAAACAGAAAACTTCACAACTATGCATAGTTTAGAAGTGGGGAACTTCACTCAATTATGCTGGTGTACAACACGTTTGAACACCTCTAGTAAAAATCAGATTGGAAGAAGACAGGGTAACCTCACGAGGGGGAGGAATACTGGTAGAGGAAAAGACAAAAACATGAGCTAGTGAAGGAGGGAAAAAACCAGAGAGCAATCTCCTAGAGAGCCAGAGTCTGAAGGTTACTAGGCAACAGTTGGCCCTTGCCAGGATCAGTTGGTGCAAGGTAGAATGCAATGGGATCAGGGAGGTTATTGTGACATTAGACTAGTAACGAGAAAGGAATCAGGGAGGAAGCCCAGACAAGGCCGAACCCCATTGATGCCTCTCTAAGTCCACTGACCCCTCTGCTTTAAACACTTTAAACACTTAGCACCTGGGTGAGACTTGGGGTACATGAAACTAGAAAGCTGTGATAGAGGAGGCTTGGTGTGAAGGGGCAGATAATAGGGTGCCTGGGGGTATCTTGGGGTGCACTGGGCACCAGAGGGTAGCTGGGGTGGGCAGCTGCCCCGCCTGCCCCCAACTCCGCCAATGTTAGAAAGCCTGTGTCTGTAGCAAACGTAGAAAAAATGTATGGGTCACCCAAAAACCTGCATGCCCTAGAAGGATTGATAGAACCCATTTTGGACTTACGAACTAGGACAATTGATCCAGGGGCCAGGCAGGCAGGGATGGATATCTTCCAACAATGGCAAAACATTGTGCAAGGGGGCATCTTTGAGGGGATATGGACCCGATTTCATCTGGAGAAACCATCCTGACCAAAGATTTATTTGGGGAGATCCCATTTTGATTTAACTTGCCCTCTCTCATAATAAACCCCAAGTAAAGATTTGTAAATACACTGTTTGGTCTTTGAGTACAGCTTAGTCCCAGGTGAAAGCCTGTGACAATACTGATCTATGAGAGTTTCCATGTCATTTTCACGAAATAAATTACTTTGTTGTAATTTACTTCTTGGAAATTACTTCGAATTTGTTTTAGTGGAGGGTCACCCTGACCTCCTTTCCCCCTTCACTATCACCCCTACCCTAAACCTCTCCCGACCCCGCCTTTTAGCCCGTAAACCCCCAATATAATAGTTTTCGAAGTCATTTCGAAGTAATTTCCTTTGAGTAAATTACTACAAAGTAATTTACTTTGTGGAAACAACGGCAGACCATATGACGGCCTCAGGCAGTACCTGTCAGTGTCTCAGACATTTTGTTATTGAAATTCGTAAACGCATGCAGCCATGCCTCCTCCATACTCTTTCATTACCAGCTTTTTATTGCTTGGTGTCAGGGCTACACTTCTTTCTAGTGCAAAACAAAAGCCAGGACATACGTAAACCCGCTACATTCCAATTTCAATAGGAAATGGGGCACGTCGGGGGTCTCTCGTGATTTTGTTGCTATTTTATCAGTTTCTGTGGCCTTGATGTAAATGCCTTGTCAGAAATGGATGAACATTATAAAGGATACATTTTGACCCCACTGTTTGCCCTTACGGTGTGCCTGGAAAGGAAGGGCAAGGTGCTAATATGCGAAATGTCAAATGACAAGCATTTATAGGCACCCTAACCTTCACACTGTCCAGAACACCCAGTGACCACTTCCTGCTTTATGCACCAGACAGCGCTTTAAAAGCTCGCTGGGCAACCGTGAATAGATTCGTCATCCTAAAAACATGTGAAATCCTACTTTTATGAACACTTTTTAGACTATTTTATGGCGCGCTCTTGAAAGAGGTCGGCTACTCCAGACCAAGTAATTTTGGCGAGTGCGCCGCGAGGTACCTCAGGCATGTGGTATTTGAAGAGGCGGGACAATATGTCTGTAAGACCATTTGCGAAATCACTCAAACGGAATTGTGTTTGAAAAGTTCCTTTTTGGATAATAAAGATGTGCCTGTAACTAGCAAACTCATACAGAGCTTGCAACTGGGAGGTATGTTTACTTAAACCAAACTGTTGCTCCCACGAGCAATCCAAAATATGATGTGCTTGTTTTCTTGGAAGTTTGTATGTGGCTATTCATAATAATCTGTTTGACTTTTATCTTGTTCTTTTTCAATTCTTACTTTTTTAAAGACATTTTTATAGTTATTGGAGGTATTAAACGTTGACTTGTGTTAACTACATAATACAATAAAAAATAAAAAAAAAACAATGTGCTTTTGATGAAAATTAAATAAAATAGCACAAAAGCACATTTTGTTAATTGATTCTAACATAGTTATATTAACACGGATACCATATTGGAATTCGTTTTGTTTCAGTGGCAAACATTAGGGTTATATTTCTAAAAGTGAAATCAAGCATTCTAGAGCAAATATACATACATACACAGGGCTGGTTACTGTGGTTGCATTGGGAGTTATGAAGAGAACGAACACATCCGTATAAGTACTTAACAATAACGGCCAGATGTCTGATTGAAACCAGAATCTCTTGATTTATGTAGCATGTGAAATGAAGAGGACATAAACACGTTTCGTAACATTTTTAGTGACGCTAAGATTGTCCTTTTTGAAAAATGGACCAGAATCAATCATGGCAAATTGTTCCATCCATAATGTTGGAGACTGAGAAGATATCAGGAATTTGGTACTCAGTATATGGGAAATGGACTGCCCTTCAGCAGAAGAGAAAACCACAGTATAAAATGAAGAAACACGCTGTTAAGGTCAAAAGATGTAAAATGTACAAACTGGGAGATAAGATGCGGGTACTCTTGCTCTCACAATATAAGGAGGAGCAAGCTAAGACTCGAGTGGAAAGGATGATTGATGCACTAAGCAGGCTAATAAAAGACATTGGGCTTGATTTACAAATAAAGAGCAAAAATAGCAAAGCCATTGCCCCTCCGCTGAGATTGCACCATGCAAAACTATTGCATGCCGATCTATTTCACAATGTCCAGGTCAAATCCAACAGCCCAAAGGGAAAAATGTATACACGGACATGCCCGCAACATGAACTGAGTGCAACAAAAGGTTGCGCCATTGGCCCACATTGTGCCGAGACGGAAAGCGCTAAAAGTGTCGATTGCATGGTGCAATCCTACAGAAGACCTCATTGACTCCTCAGTGTATTTACTAATAATCTTCAATACTCCTAGCCCTACCCTTCCTCGTCATAAAGGCAAAGACATTCTCTGGGAGGCCCTATTATGCAAGTGCTCACCATAGAAACATTAGGTACCCCAGAAAGAGGGACTGGCAAGTGTGAGCGACCCCAACATACAGCATTGTGATGTGAACGCCAATTGTATCAAAGACATAGCTTACACTGAAATATTCAGAAGGCCCGCATCTGTTGGAGTACAAGTGTGGCAACTGGACTATCAAGAAGGACATCAATGGAAAATTGGGGCAGTACTTGAGCCACTTGGGGGTCCACTCTTGGTTCTTTGACAATTGCAAGTACTTCTAGTCTTCAGTGCTGAGGTGGCGATGTCATGACTGAGGGAGCTGTGGATGATTGCCAACTGAGGGATGAATGCTGCATGTGACCCAGAAAAACGGATGCAGGGAGGATGATCACAAGTAGCAATGTCCCTGTTACTGAACATAGGCAGTCAGTTTTGCAGTTGATGAATCATGTGCATGTGGACCCAGAACAGCATGATGATACATCCCATGGTATCTAAATACTCTGTTGACTGCTGTATTTGTGTGCTGTGGACACACACCATGTGATGCATCATGGCTCCAAGAGGAATCTCCCTTTGTTGCTCTCTTTGCTTATGGTGCCAATGCATCATTTGCACATTCCACCAGATGTAAGTTAAGTGTGTAGTTCACACTTACATGAGGTGGCATGGATGGTCACTCCTTCTTTACCGATGCCTCCATTGCAGAGGATGAGGCCTTCAGTGTGCAAGGCTGTAGAAGGGGAAGACTACATTGTGTGGTGGCAATGTTGTCAGCAACTGTGTTGAACATTAATTGGATGGGCATCTTGCAGTCATGGTACTTTCACAAACATCGCCCCATGAGAGGAGGATGTTGATGAGGACTAGCCAGACAGCGAAGGCTGGGAAATGACTGAATGGTCTCTATGTCTATTTCGTACCTAACCCATGCATGTGGATGACTAGAGTTGCGTGACCCACTTGAAAGTCAATTGTCACATTCACCAGCAACTACAGTACCATTGGCTACCCATGACAGAGGGTGTTTAGGGTGTTCATGAGGAGTGGGATTACACATTTAATGTATGTTGATTCTATTATGTATTGTGTTTTGTTCAGAGTGTTGAAAATTCACTGGACACCTTCCTACAGCCAGTTGTTACAGGATGGTCATGAACATGGATAACAGTAAGGAAGAAAGTATTGGTGTACATGGGAGATATTGCGCCTCATTACGAGCCTGGAGGTAGGGGTTAATGGGGCTGGTAGAGCTCCCGGCCCTGTTAACCCCCTACCGCCTCATTACGAGCAGACCAGGATTCTAACAACGGGCACGTCATTAATGGGCCCGTTGTTAGCATCATCCCCATTCCCATTGAGCCCTATGGAGGCTGAAATGGAAATGGGGATGTACCGGGTCCGGGTTCCTTGAATGTGGAAATACTGGGCTCTCCAAGGTCGGAATTGCACAATATTTCCCCATTCAAGGAACCCCTACCCGGTACCCGGAATGGGGGTAGCCATGCCGCAAAAAACAGCATGGTTACCTCCAGGGTCGTAATGAGGCCTATTGTGGCGAGAGAGTCAGGGAACTCTCCGATTGAAGATTGACTATCCTTGGGTAGGAGTGACATGAAGTTCAAGCTGACTGTCTGTATTTGAAAGCGGGAAGCTGCCAAAGGTTACTAATAACAAGCAAGTTGTGTAGAGCTACATGTGGTTGCATGTGCATGAATCGCTATGAATAAGAGGGATGCCTTGCACCATCTTCCATGGACGAACTTAACATAATAATCAGTAGGCAATGTGGATGAGAGCCTCTGGGTTGTGGGTGTCTGTGGCTGACATACAGGTATCAGTAATAAAGAAGTAAAGGTTGTTTGTGGAGATCAGCTTGCCGACATATAATGCATGCCATGTAGTTGAGTGCATGTAGGTGATTACCACTCCTCATGTAGTGGGTCAGTTGTAGTTCATATCTGCCATATGTGGACATGCTTGAGGTAGAAGCAGTGTCATGTCAATGATGGTGTCTGCGAAAAGCAACATCAACAATGAGTGAAGAGGGTGTGTCTGATCTTAAGGGAGAGAGACAGGCATTGAAATCATTATAGGGAGCACACCTGATGTGTGAGGATCAGGACATGTGGAAGTGCTAGCTCACGGCCCACACCGGAACTATGCTGCAGTATGTTAGTACTACCCTTAGAATCGCTGGCAGATGGATGGCCGGTAACCTAATAGTGAAAAAGAGGAAAGTAAGGGGCATGGAAGCACAAGTGGGTTCGCATCACCAACAAGTACTTCCACCTACTTTCTTCCTGTGCAATGGCACATGTCTCCTATAACGACAGACAATTCTCCTTCAAGGCGTACGTAGCAGTAAACCAGCAAACACATTCCAAGCAATATGCACCCAATTCCCTAATCCCAGCAAAATAAATCACAGTTGCCATACACACTTTGGTCCCCTACCACCTTGATGGCCTTCATGCCCCATCAAAGCCCTTATGTTCACTACACTTACACACCCTGAAAAAAGTCCTGCATGTTGTACCATCATTCATAAAAGGGAATTCCAAGTGTAACAGAGCTAAACAACCTTCTTCTACAGCATTGGCTTAGACCTCAAACATGGGTCAGATTCAAAATAGCATGTGCCATCTATAAACCTGTCAGTCTCAAGTCCCAAAGATGCCTTCCTAATATCATATATATCACTTTAGCCCTACATCCAGCTGAAGCAAGGACATGTTCAGACATCTGCTTTGCTATACCAGGAAAGAAGAAAAGGAACTCAGGCCTTCCCTATCAACGACCACAAACCCTGAAACACCTTCACTGTCAAAATTTGACCCACCACTACAGTCACATAATTCAAGATTGAGAGCAAAACCATTATCCCCAAGAAATATCTCATCCACACCTACGCTCATGCACTCTCCACACCCCACTGAACCTGACATTGGAACTTCTCATGTCCCTGCTACATCTCCTGGTTGCATGCACATTGCATACTGCATATTTGCCTACACTCCCCCATTGTCACTTCCCACACACTTGCCCCATCCATGTGTGCATCCCCATTAAACAAAGGAGGTCCACTGTTTCTTCCTAAATCAAGCTCCAGCATGAAGAAATACATAAATGAAATCAAGAGAAAGAAAAGTTCAAAGCTTCTTAAAGCTCACATCACCTCCTCAAACACCCAACCACCCACCACTTACAGTAATTGCCTGCCTGTTTGTCTACCAAACACTGGAAGCTACAAAGCAAGGTATGTGTTGGCCCGACACTCAAAAAAGTCAAAAACATAAACCTGTCACCTGCTAACACCGCTCCGTGACCAGAGACATACAGTACCCATGACACACTGATGGATACCTACATAGTGCAGTGTAGGTATCCATCAGTGTATCCTGTCCTGCAACAACATGTCAATTACCAGAATGACCCATAGAGTATTGCATTGAACATTGTGACAATCATACCACAGACCCTGGAACATGGAGATGATGTGCCAAACATATAATGACATGCGCACTAACCCACTCAGACACATACAACAGCAAGCAAACACATTCATCATGTGCTGCAATAACAATGCAACGCCAGAGATTGTCACACAAAAGGAAGAAAAGTATTAAAAATACATACAAGATATGAAAAATAAGAACATATATACAAAACGATATTGATAAATGTCAAAAGAAACCTAACCCTACCTGTCCCAAATGATAAATACATAGAAACAAACATACACAAACGCAAACCATGTCCTTAAATTCCGTCAGAACCTTACAAGGTGGCTCAAAGACTCTGACAAGTAATGTCTTGCCCTGACTATACCAATGCCTGATCCTGAACAACATGTATGCATATAGTTTGTATGTATATAATAAGCTTGATATGTAACTAAAATGTATTCTGTATGTTATTTTCATGATGTGTAACTAAGCTTAAGTAATCCTATGCAATGTGTAACTAAGCTGTAAGTAATCTTATGCAATGCGCCCTGATAGCCAAGGGTCTGGAGCTCAGTACAAGCAATAAACAAAAAACAATATACAGAAATCAAAGATTCATGTCTTCCTCCAGTGCTGGCAATGCTTGGGCCAAGGCCAACTCCCCTTCTACACTGGCGACCCAGGGTCGGCCTTCGCTCTCCATATGGAAGCTCTCCAGGGCCTGCCTTATCCTTGCCTTAATGTCTTAGGCAGCCCTCAGAGAATCCCCCACCAGTGAAGCCTGAGGAAAGGTCACTTCCTCCCTAGCCCTGGCAATGGTGACATCATATGCTGCAGCCTGGGCTGCCTCCCTCTCTTAATCCTGTTGTCACATTTCCTCCAGCCCATGTACCTCCTGCTTCTGCACTCTTAGCTTGGCATCCTGACACGTGATGTTCCTTATCTGTTGTGCCCACCTATCTGGCTTGATGGCAATATCATGCCTTCTCTGGGGCAATAGCTCCTGCTACCTGGCAATCCAGCTCAGCCACTGGTTCTCCCTCTGCAACGTTGATTGGCTCTGGAGAGAGACTTCAATGCTGGCACTATCCTGTACTCTTCAGTCACCACAGCCTGTTCACCAGCAGGCACCATGGCAGGTCAAGATGCCTGCACCTCCCCCTGCAGTCCAATCATTAATGCCACTGAAATAAGTGACCTCCGCCTCAATTGAAGAACTACTTGCTGTTTATTGAGGTAAGTGAAGACATACAGTCTTTGACTGTGGTCTCTCCTGCCCCAAGGCTCCAACTGAACTCCTGGAGCTCTCAAGCATTCCAGCCCTCAAGCGATAACTTTCTCAATGGAACTGAAAGGTAATATTCTCTAGGCTTCAGCATACCGAAATTCAGCACAGCTACATACTACATAACAGCCAACTCATGTGCCTTGGTATGGATCTCCACCTCCACCAGGGACAAAGGAAAATACGAAGAGGCTGATGGAGAGACAGCAATCTAGCACTCAGAGCAAAGGCCAGTCATGTAGGCCCCACTTGAGGTAGTCTGGGGCACAGATTTGAAGGTGGACAATGGGTCCATTGAAATTGCCTGTCCAAAGGGGCCACACCTGATCAGTGTTTCTACCAGGCAGGTAGACACTGTTTGCCCTTCCGGTGTGCCAGGAAAGGAAGGGCAAGGTGCTAATATGCGAAATGTCAAATGACAAGCATTTATAGGCATCCTATCCTTTACACTGTCCAGAACACCCAGTGACCACTTCCTGCTTTATGCACCAGACAGCGCTTTAAAAGCTCGCTGGGGCAACCGTGAATAGATTCGTAATTCTAAAAACATGTGAAATCCTACTTTTATGAACCATTTTTAGACTATTTTATGGAGCGGTCTTGGAAACTGTCTGCTACTCCAGACCAAGTAATTTTGGCGAGTGCGCCGCGAGGTACCTCAGGCATGTGGTATTTGAATAGGCGGGACAATATGTCTGTAAGACCATTTGCGAAATCACTCAAACGGAATTGTGTTTGAAAAGTTCCTTTTTGGATAATAAAAATGTGCCTGTGACTAGCAAACTCATACAGAGCTTGCAGCTGGGAGGTATGTTTACTTAAACCAAACTGTTGCAAAAACGAGCAATCCAAAATATGATGTGCTTGTTTTCTTGGAAGTTTGTATGTGGCTATTCATAATAATCTGTTTGACTTTTATCTTGTTCTTTTTCAATTCTTACTTTTTTAAAGACATTTTTATAGTTATTGGAGGTATTGAAAGTTGACTTATGTTAACTACATAATACAATAAAAAAATAAAAAAATAATGTGCTTTTGATGAAAATTAAATAAGCACAAAAGCACATTTTGTTAATTGATTCTAACATAGTTATATTAAAACGGATACCATATTGGAATTCGTTTTGTTTCAGTGGCAAACATTAGGGTTATATTTCTAAAAGTGAAATCAAGTATTCTACAGCAAATATACATACATACACAGGGCTGGTTACTGTGGTTTCATTGGGAGTTATGAAGAGAGCGAGCACATCCGTATAAGTACTTAACAATAACGGCCAGATGTCTGATTGAAACCAGAATCTCTTGATTTATGTAGCATGTGAAATGTAGAGGACATAAACATGTTTCGTAACATTTTTAGTGACGCTAAGATTGTCCTTTTTGGAAATGGACCAGAATCAATCATGGCAAATTGTTCCATGCATAATGTTGGAGACTGAGAAGATATCAGGAATTGGGTACTCAGTATATGGGAAATTGATTGCTCTACCGCAGAACAGAAAACCACAATATAAAATGAAATAACTCACACTGTTAAGGTCAACAGATGTAAAATCTACAAACTGGGATATACGATGAGGGTACTCTTGCTGTCACAATATAAGGAGGAGCAAGCTAAGACTCGAGTGGAAAGGATGATTGATGCACTAAGCAGGCCAATGAACGATATTGGGCTTGATTTACAAAGAAAGAGCTAAAATAGCAAAGACTTTGCCCCTCTGCTGAGATTGCACCATGCTAAACTATTGCATGCCGATCTATTTCACATAGTCCAGGTCAAATCCAACAGCTCAAAGGAAAGAATTTAGACACGGAAATGCCCGCAACATGAACTGAGTGCAGCAATAGGTTGCGCCTAGGGCCCACATTGTGCCGCGACGGAATGCGCTTAAAGTGTTTTATTGCAAGGTGAAATCCTACAGAAGACCTAATTGAATCCTTTGATTACTTAATGATAATCTTCAATACTCCTAGTCCTACCCTTCCTCGTCACAAAGGCAAAGACATTCTCTGGGAGGCCCTATTGTGCAAGTGCTCACCATAGAAACATCAGGTACCCCAGAAGGAGGGACTGGCAAGTGTGAGCGACCCCAATATACAGCACTGTGATGTAAATGCTAAATGCATCAAACACATAGCTTACACTGAAAGATTCAGAAGGCCCACATCTGTTGGAGTACAAGTGTGGCAACTGGACTCTGAAGAAGGACATCTACAGTGGAAAATTGGGGCAGTACTTGAGCCACTTGGGGGTCCACTCTTGGTTCTTTGACAATTGCAAGTACTTCCTAGTCTTCAGTGCTGAGGTGAAGATGTCATGACTGAGGGAGCTGTGGATGATTGCTAGCTAAGGGACGAATGCTGCATGTGGCCCAGAAGAACGGATGCAGGGACGATGATCACAAGTAGCAATGTCCCCCTTACGGAACATTGGCAGTCAGTTTTGCAGTTGATGACTCATGTGCATGTGGACCCAGAACAGCATGATGATACACCCCATGGAATCTAAATACTCTGTTGACTGCTGTAGTTGTGTGCTGTGGACACACACCATGTGATGCATCATGGCTCCAAGAGGAATCTCCCTTTGTTGCTCTCTTTGCTTATGGTGCCAATGCATCATTTGCACATCCCGAATACATCAGTTAAGTGTGTAGTGCACACTTACATGAGGTGGCATGGATGGTCACTCCTTCTTTACCAATGCCTCCATTGCCGAAGATGAGGCCTTTAGTGTGCAAGGCTGTAGATGGGGAAGACTACATTGTGTGGTGGCAATGTTGTCAGCAACTCTGTTGAACATTCATTGGATGGGCATCTTGCAGTCATGGTACTTTCACAAATATTGCCCCATGAGAGGAGGATGTTGATGAGGACTAGCCAGACAGCGAAGGCTGGGAAATGACTGAATGGTCTCTATGTCTATTTGGTACCTTACCCAAGGATGTGGATGACTAGGGTTGTGTGACCCACTTGAAAGTCAATTGTCACATTCACCAACATACAGTACCATTGGCTATCCATGAATCAGGACATCTGGACGTGCTAGCTCATGGCCTACACAGGAACCATACTGCAGTATGTTAGTACTATCCTTAGGATCGCTGGCAGATGGATGTCCGGTAACCTAACAGTGAACAAAAGGAAAGTAAGGGGCATGGCAGCACAGGTGGGTTCACATCACCAACAACTACTTCCACCTACTGTCTTCCTGTGCAATGGCACATGTCTCCTATAACGACAGACAATTCTCGTTCAAGGCGTACGTAGCAATAAACCTGCAAAAACATTCCAAGCAATATGCAGCCAATTCCCTCATCCCAGCAAAATAAATCACAGTTGCCATACACACTTTGGTCCCCTCCCACCTTGATGGTCTTCATGGCCCATCAAAGCCCTTATGGTCACTACGCTTACACACCAGAAAAAAGTCCTGCATGTTGTACCATCATTCATAAAAGGGAATTCCAAGTGTAACAGAGCTAAACAACCTTCATCTACAGCATTGGCTCTGACCTCAAACATGGTTCAGCTTCAAATTAGCATGTGCCATCTATAAGCCCGTCACCCTCAAGTTCCAAAGATGCCTTCCTGATATTATATACATCACTTTAGCCCTACATCCAGCTGAAGCAAGGACATGTTCAGACATCTGCTTTGCTGTACCAGGAAAGAAGGAAAGGAACTCAGGCCTTCCCTATCAACGACCATAAACCCTGAAAAACCTACACTTTCAACTTTTGACCTACCACCACAGTCACATACATAATTCAAGAATGAGACCAAAGCTATTATCCCCAAGAAATATCTCATCCACACCTATGCCCATGCACTCTCCACACCCCACTGAACCTGACATTGGTACTTTCCAAGTCCCTGCTACATTTCCTGGTTGCATGCACTTTGCTTGCTCCATATTTGCCTGCACTCCCCCATTGTTACTTCCCACACACTCGCCCCATCCATGTGCACATCCCCATTAAACCAAGGAGGTCCACTGTATCTTCCTAAATCAAGCTCCAGCATGAAGAAATACACAAATGAAATCAAGAGAAATAAAAGTTCAAAGCTTCTTACAGCTCACATCACCTCCTCAAACACCCAACCACCCGCCACTTACAGTAATTGCCTGCCTGTGTGTCTACCAAACACTGGAAGCTACAAAGCAAAATATGTGTTGGCCAGACACTTAAAAATGGCAAAAACATAAACATGTCACCTGCTAACACCACTCCGTGACCAGAGACGTACAGTGCCCATGACACACTGATGGATACTTACATAGTGCAGTGCAGGTATCCATCAGTGTATCCTGTCCTGCAACAACATGTCAATTACCAGAATGACCCATAGAGTATTGCATTGAGCATTGTGACAATCATACCACAGACCCTGGAACATGGAGATGATGTGCCAAACATATAATGACATGCGCACTAACCCACTCAGACACATACAACAGCAAGCAAACACATTCATCATGTGCTGCAATAACAATGCAACGCCAGAGATTGTCACACAAAAGGAAGAAAAGTATTAAAAATACATACAAGATATGAAAAATAAGAACATATATACAATAAGATATTGAGAAATGTCAAAAGAAACTTAACCCTATCTGTCCCAAGTAATAAATACATAGACACAACCTTATACAGAAATCAAAGATAAATGTATTCCTCCAGTGCTGGCAATGCTTGGGCCAAGGCCAACTCCCCTTCTACACTGGTGACCCAGGGTCGGCCTTCGCTCTCCATATGGAAGCTCTCCAGGGCCTGCCTTATACTTACCTTAATGTCTTAGGCAGCCCTCAGTGAATCCCCTACCAGTGAATCCTGAGGAAAGGTCACTTCCTCCCTAGCCCTGGCAATGGTGACATCATATGCTGCAGCCTGGGCTGCCTCCCTCTCTTAATTCTGTTGTCACATTTCCTCCAACCCAGGTACCACCTGCTTCTGCACTCTTAGCCTGGCATCCTGACTCATGAAGTTCCTGATCTGTTGTGCCCACCTATCTGGCTTGATGGCAATTTTATTCCTTCTCTGTGGCAATAGCTCCTGCTACCTGGCAATCCATCTCAGCCACTGGTTCTCCCTCTGCAACGTTGATTGGCTCTGGAGAGAGAAATAAATACTGGCACTATCCTGTACTCTTCAGTCACCACAGCCTGTTCACCAGCAGGCACCATGGCAGGTCAAGATCCCTGCACCCCCCCCCCTGCAGTCCAATCATCAATGCCACTAAATAAGTGACCTCCGCCTCTATTGAAGAAGTACTTGCAGTTTATTGAGGTAAGTGAAGACATACAGTCTTTGACTGTGGTCTGTCCTGCCCCAAGGCTCCAACTGAACTCCTGGAGCTCTCAAGCATTCCAGCCCTCAAGAAATAACTTTCTCAATGGAACCGAAAAGTAACATTCTCTAGACTTCACCATGCCGAAATTCAGCACAGCTACATACTACATAACAGCCAACTCATTTGCCTTGGTATGGATCTCCACCTCCACCAGGGACAAAGGAACATACGAAGAGGCTGATGGAGAGACAGCAACCAGCAGTCAGAGCAAAGACCAGTCATGGAGGCCCCACTTGAGGTAGTCTGGGGCACAGATTTGAAGGTGGAGGAGGGGTCCATTGAAATTGCCTGTCCAAAGGGGCCACACCTGATCAGTGTTTCTACCAGGCAGGTGAAAAGTATGACCTGCTCTCTATGATGCGGTGCAGCCTGCTGTTGATTTTCAGGCACAGTATTATGGAGTGCATCAGAGAAGGTATGCACTGCTTCAGCTGATGGGCCTGTGACACTAGAACATACTGACCTCCATACTGTTGTCCATCACCTATTGTCTCACAACAGGTCTTCAACATCTGCATCCCCCTGAGATCATGCACTTGACACTGAGTCAGACCTTCAATGTCATCCTCCTCACCTTCCACACCCAACCCAGGCGCCCTAACTTGGGACTCCAAGCTCTAGGACTACTCTGTCTGTTGGGAAACACTTCACTGCCCCTCTGCTGCTGAGGTGCACACCAGAATAACCTCACCTACCTCCTCTTCTTCAGCAGCAGAAACATCAAAGGGAACCACCACTGCACCACCCCTCCACTCCGGCATATGCCTCTCCATCGAGCTTGATATCATGGATGGTGCCTGGGGTCTACAGTGCCACCTCAAGGACTTATCCCTGGCATCCAGCTCTTCCTCAATTGTAGCCCCCTCTTCAGCTGCTTGAGACACTGGAAAATAAGGACAGGAGAAAAATATCACAGTAACAATGTGTACACACATTTCCAGGGGTACAAATATCACATTGCAAGCTACTAGTCAGCCATAATAAATCGCTTGCAACCTCAATTCAACACATACACACAGTATGCCATTGCTCACTTGGCAAGAGACAATTGCCACTGGCAATGACCAGTGGCAAGTGCCAATCATAAGCCCTACACTTGTCTACAGGAAACCATGATATGTTGCCATTCAACCATTAACCCGACATAGCTCACATGCTCTGGGCAGAGATGCCTTTCTCAAATGGTTGTCTGCAGAAACAGTGTAATGGAAAGGGGGCACTTTTCTTTCAATTCACAGTGTAATGTCTGTCCATCTGGCTATGAGCATCCCAGACTTTCTTCCAGCACTGTATGTAATAAATGTGTATTTGAAAAGGTCAGCGGAGGATGGCGTATTTTGATCTCTCCATGACACATACACTAAGGGCCACTATGTTCCCCAACACCATGCAAATGCTTATTGGCACATCTGCTTGATGGCAAAAGCATGGCCACAGCAATGGAGAATTAAATGTCAACCTGCCATGGGAATGGAAATCTAAAGATGTCCATCTGTGCAGTGTATTTGCTTGCAGGCCAATCTGAACTCCTGTCCCATTCACCTCTCACAACCTCTTATTGCCACCTGGCTACATTTGCATGCATCATGCTGCACCAGATAAGTTTAGTGTGAGCAGATGACAAAAGGACTACACCACCTCATGTGAAATTCACTGAAGAACAGCACATGAGCACAGGTGTTTTTAAACATTACATGGACACATGCCTTGGACAACCTCTACAAAACAAGATGTACTTTTCCCATTCGTTGCCCACTAGGCCTACATTGATTTATGCTCTAACTGATTACTTAGGATCAGCGTATCTGATTTACCTTCAATCCCAATACTTACAATGTTTCTATTGTGGTTCCTCAGAAGATTTATTTAAGACATGCGCAAAGAAACCTAAGAAACAGGGAAATGCAAAAGCTCGGCAGTAGATGGAGTCCAACTGCCGAGTACCATGTCCCTGGACTCCGTTCTAGCCACACCATTCACAGTCAAGACCACGTTGCGCTTACCATCCAGCTGTTCCTGGATTGGGGAAGCTGTATTGGACTCATGAGCTACTGGAAATTATGTTGACAACACTTATGCTCATGAGCATTTTATCCCTGTCGTTCCCAAGGAACGTCCTGAGTTGGTTAACACGGTAGATGGTACCACTCTACTGTCTGGTCTAGTGACAGAACATATGGTAGACCTTGTCATGACCACTGACGCAGGACATACAGAGTCAATCCGATTTGATGTCATAACAACACCTCAGTCCAAACTGATACTGGGTATGCCCTGATTGAAATTGCACAATCCGGTTATTGATTGGAAGAATGGAGAAGTGTATTACTCTTCAGAATACTCTGAGAACAGTTGTTTGGGATCAATAACCCTGAGTAGAAATCCGTGTCGACCACTGCTTAGCGTGGCACCTACTATCGGGGGGCTCATATCTGTTTCACTATCCAAAGAATATGAAGTGTTTCAGGACGTATTTGATGCCAAGGGAGCTGACATCCTGCCTCCACATAGGCTCTATGATTGCCCCATAGATCTGGTGCTGGGTGCAAAGATTCCTTCAGGTCGCGTTTACTCCTTAACTATGAAGGAAGATGCAATACTGAATGAGTATAGCGATATAGCCTTGAGTTACAGATTTTATTCGCCCTTCTCGTTCCCCCGCGGCCTCTCCAATGTTTTTTGTTTCCAAGAAGGAGGGGGACCTCTGCCCTTGCATCGACTACTGGGCACTCAATGCAGTTCCAATTCATAATCAGTAGCCCATACCTTTGATATCTGTTCTCTTGGACCAATTAGGTTCTTCCACAGTGTTCACTAAACTGGAATTAAGGGGGGCCTATAATTTAGTCAGAATGCAGCAAGACGACGAATGGAAGACCACGTTCAAGATGAGTAGTGTGTGATGTCATTTGCCTTATGCAATGCCCCCGCTACATTCCAGCACTTCATCACTGATGTTTTCAGGGACATGCTTGATAGTTTTCTGGTTGTCTATTTGGACAATAGACTGATCTACTCTTCCAATCTCAAATCCTATGTCAAATACATGTCCTCGGTCTTACAACGTCTCAGGGAAATCCGTCTTCATGTAAAGCTTGAGAAATTTATGTTCCATGCCAACAGAGTGGAATTTTTGGGTTACGATATCACGGACAACCGATGCCTATCAATTTGAAAAGGCTGCAGTCTTTTCCCAGCATTTTTATAGATGTTTTATCATGTCTTTTTCGCCCCCCTTACCTCTCTCACAATTTCAAAGAAATCCTTTGTTTGGGACCAGGCAGCTCAGGTAGCTTTTGATACCCTAAAAGCAGCGTTCACAACTTCCCCTGTCCTACTGCATCCAAGTCCTGCTTTACCCTATGTTGTCGAGGCGGATGCCTTCAACATTGCAATCGTGGCAATCCTCTCACAGAAATGTGTGGATTCTAATGACCTGCATCCAGTCACTTTCCATTCTAGGAAACTGACACCCTACAAGGTCAACTACTCTATTACCGAGAGGGAACTCCTTGCTGATCAGGATGCTTTTCTTGTGTGGAGGCACCATCTTCTGGGGACGAACATCCCTGTGTAGGTCTACACTGATCACTGTAACGTTTTTGCCATTACAATCTGTAAAATGCACCACAGCCTGTCATGCTTGTTGGCACAAATTTTTCTCAATGTACCATTTTGTCATCACCTACAGGCCTGGTTCGATGCATTCAAAAGCAGATGCGTTATCACGCATACATGGACCTACCACATCTTCTGATAAGGATGCCACCCTCCTACTATCTCATCAGGTAATCTGTTGCATGGTGCAGCCGCAGACCACCTTATGATATACTAGGAGGGAGGAATCCTTATCGGAAGATGTGGTATGTCCATGTATGCGTGATCTCCCACTGCATCCTTTAATTTGTTCGCGACCTGACTAAGATATGAGATGCGATCACCTGTCAATTGCAAAAGGGCAACTTTCGTGATAAGGCTTATTCTGACATTCACAGGATACCAGCTCCCCTGTATCGAGTGGGTTCCAAGGTGTGGTTGTCCACTCGTAATCTACACATTCCTGGTCGTAGAACTTTGTTACCATGTTTTGTGGGTCCATACCCGGTTACTGCTGTTATTAATCCGGTCACTGTATGCCTGGCTCTTCCCGTCTCCTGGAAGATACACCCGGTTTTCCATGTCTCTCTTAATAAGCCATTCATCCGTCTACTAGACTATCGTCCCGGCCTCGCCCAATCAATGTACAAGGATCGGACGAGTATGAGGTTCAGCAGCTTCTGCATAGTTTAATACTAGACTGGGTCAGTGGGCATCCGCTGGAGGTCAAGGACAACACCCTGGATGTTGTTCAAGACCTTCCTTATCATCACGGTTTGGTCTATCTGCCAGACGTTAACACTCGCAGAACTGCATTACAGTGGTGTCATGATACCAAATTCTTGGCACACCCGGGCAGTAGAAAGACACTCGATCTGTTACGGCACTGGTGTTGGTGGCCAGCAATGAGTAAAGAAGTTCCAGAATACATAATGGCCTGCGCCTTTTGTGCACAAAGCAAAGGCACGCATGCCAAGCCCATGGGAATCCTACATCCACTACCCATCCCTGAACAACCATGGATAATGTTATCAATGGACTTTGTGGTAGAACTGCCCGAGACCTGCGGCTGTGATACTATATGGGTAGTAATAGATTCATTTTCCAAGATGGCCCTATTCATTCCTTGTAAAGGTCTTCCCACTGCACTCGTCTTGGCAGGGCTGTTTTTGAGACACGTTTTCAGATTCTTTGGCCTTCCACACATTATAGTTTCTGATCGGGGATCCCAGTTTACCTCTCATTTCTGGAGGGGTCTCACGCATTTCCTAGGTATCAATGAAAGTTATTCAAGTGCCTATCACCCACAGATGAACGGCCAAACTGAACGTCTTAATGCTACTCTTGAACAGTTCTTGTGGTACCTTGTTTTTCAACATCAGAATACCTGTTTGTCAGTCCTAGTCATGGCGGAACTTGCCTATAATAACTCCATACATACCTCCACAGACTCGTCACCTTTTTTTGATATGTATGGTAGGAATCCCTGCATTCTCCCTTTGCATCCTTTAATGTTGCAAACCAGCCCTGCACTAAATGCTTGTCTTTACAACCGGACTAAGATACAAGATGTGATCACCTGTCAATTGTGAAAGGCTAAAGCTTGTGGTAAGGCTTATGCTTGTTATTGTATCCCGCACCAGGAACTCCATTTACATTAGTTGTTCTACCTTATAGGTCCTATCTGGAGCTGGTTCAAAGTTGACCATTCCAATCACAACAGAGGGGTATATGAGTCCATTCAGTTTCCTGGGTTTCCATTCCATTCAGGTTAGAGTCACTATTGTCTATTTATCATCCTTGTTGTATAGTGCCAGTACAGTCTAGTGATTGTGTTTCTTGTTCTGTTTACAGTTTCTGAGTTTCGTGCTGTGTTCCATCTTCCAATTAATAGACTCCTCTGCATGTATATTCCATTCAGAGGGGTACATTGGTAGGAAGAACTCATTGGCTACACTTCGATTTCAACTACCAAGGAATTCTGACAATAAGGTATTGTCTGTGTAGTTGTAGGCTTTCAGTCCATTGGTTCAAATGGCATTCATTAGGGGTGACATGTAGATGTTGAAGAGGAGTGGACAGAGGCTAGATCATTTTGGTACGCCTTTGGTGATGTTTTTGGTGTTAAATGTAAATGGCAGTAGGTATGTTCTTTCCGTTTGGTTGCTGAGGAAACATTTTAGCCATTGTAAACCGGAGTCCATTATGCTGCATTTCTCCTGTCTCTGGATTAGTGTTGTGTGTCTGATTTTGTCAGAGGCAGCTGATATGTTTACTATTATGAAGGCCGATCAGGTGCTGTTGTCTATGTTTCTTTTTAGGTCATCCCATACAAGTGCTGATTCCGTTCCTCTCATGGGTTTGAAACTTGGGAGTGTTTGAGTGTTATTTTGGTTTCTACATTGCTCAGCAGTATTTTGTAGATCTTGGTTTCCAGCAGTTTTGCTGCGTAGAGTATATTCAATATAGGTCTGTAGTTCATGGGGTCTTCCTCACTTCCTGTTTATGAGGGGCTTGATATATGCTGATTTGAAGGTTTTATGTACTATTCCTGTGTTTAGGGAAAGGTTCATCAGTAACCAGAAGTATGATACTGGTGTTCTGTGGTTGAGGATTTCTTTGAAGATGCCTGGCGGGCATGGGCCACTCGGGGATCCGGCAAGGTTGGCATCTTTTATTCGTTTGTTGAAGGTTTCATCATCTATGGGTTCGAATTGGTCGAGTTTTGTGGCGGTTGGTGGTGAGCTGGTTTCTGGTGGTTCGGATTTGTGTTCATTGTTGCGTGGCTTGCATTGATGGTCTGTTGAATAGTTTCTCTTGTTTGTTCGTAGCTGGTTTTTTATGCTGTCACAAAGGGATTGTGATGGTATGATACATTTGTTGGTTTTTAGTTTCCGTGATGATTTTGAATTGTTATTTTGTGGGTTTGTTTCAGATTGGATTCTTGTGGTGTAGTATGCTTTTTTTGCTTAGCTTTATGGACTGATATATAATACTGGTGTTCTGTGATTGAGGATTTGTTTTCAAGATACCTTGCGGGCATGGGTCACTTGGGGATCCGGCAAGGTTGGCATCTTTTTTCGTTTGTTGAAGGTTTCTTTGTCTATGGGTTCGAATCAGTTGAGTTTTGTGGGGGTTAGTGGTGAGCTGGTTTCTGGTGATTACAGATTTGTGTTCATTGCTGTGGGGCTTGCGTCGATGGGCTCTTGAATGGTTTCTCTTGTTTGTTCTTAGGTGGTATGCGATGTTGTCACATAGGGATTGTGACGGTATGATGCATTCGTTGGTTTTTGATTTCCTTGATGATTTTGAATCGTTATATTGTGGGTTTGTTTCCGATTGGATTCTTGTGGTGTAGTATGCTTTTTTTGCTTTAAGGACTGATGATGTGTATATTTGGAGTTTATTTAATTATTCATTTTTGAATTTGTAAAGCACTGCATCCCACGGGCATCAAGGCGATGTGGCAAACCAGTTATACAGTACATATACTTGGGGAAAAAAACATTTTGACAATCAGGTAAGTGTAGAGCAAAAGTCACATACGTGCAGCTCATAATCTGAGTGCTCAGAAAGGTCAATATTTTAGGTGAAGAGCCAGGTTTCTAGGGCTTTCGGGAATGTCCACTGAGATTCTTCTGCTCTTATCAAAGGAGGAAGGGAGTACCAGTGAATAGCAGCTACTGAAGGGAAAATGGTGCCCCCTCCTCTGGCTCTTTCGAATTTCGGTGGTGCGATGCCGTGAGTGTGAACTGGCCGTACTGGTCTGAGAATGTTGGACCGAATGATTCTTTGCACCAGGTACTCTGGCGCTGTATTCGAGAAGCATTTGTGCATAATAGGAAGGATTTTGATGATAATCCTTTCCTGTATAGGTAACAGTGGGTCTCCGTTCTTGCTACTAAGATATGATCTCTTCTCGAGATAATGAGTGCCAAGCATAGCACGTTGTTTTGGATCGCCTGCATTTTGCTGATGTTCTTCTTGGCTGAGTTGTTGTTGGTATTTGTTTTTATCCGATTCGTTGAAATGGTTTCACCAGTGTTTTACAGTTTGCAGGTTATTTTTCTGAGTTCCCTTAATTCTTCTGTGAACCATCTAGCTACTATTTTGTTTGCAGTGGCTTTGAAGAGTTTTGCAGGTGCTAATTGATCTAGGGCTTCTGGAATCCCAGTGTAAAGTGTTTCTTCCACTGAGTCAGGAGTCATTCTGTTTAGCTGGGAGATGTTTGGTTTGGTCGATTCCATTAGTTTTGTTAGGGTTTCCAGGACAAGACTATTCCATTTTCATTTGTTAGTAGCAGGTAGTATTGCATCACGGGGCAATATACAGTTTGGGATGTCAATGGAGAATGGCATCAAGTGATGATCACTCCATATGAACGGTACCACATGGACAGTGTAACATAGCTGTCCTTTCACTCATGATTCTATTGTTCACACAAGAGTTGAAGAGTATCTGGTATTTTGAACGTAACACACATGTTACAGCGAACAATCCCAGTGTTAGGTCTGGGGATTGGCATGTGGCCCCACTAAAGCTGTCTTTTCATGAATTACATATTACTGCTTTCCATGTATGAGTCATGTCTTCAGTGCTCTCAGCAGCCACTGGGCAAGTAGGAGGTTTAATGAATGGGTCACATGCCATCTGGTTACCTGTGCAAAGCCATAGTCCTGAAGTGGCTGTTTTGGAATGTCAGTCATCATGCCCTGGCAAGACTGTGAGTGCAAGCATTTGAATACTTCTTAGCAGTGTCCATTGTTCCAATGCCCACCTTTGACTTACAACACACAAGGGGCAGGAAGCCAAACCAACACAGATTGGAAATTCACAGACAAGTGAATATGTGGCTTGGAACTGGAGAGATCCTTAGTCAGTTGGCAAGAAGACACAGGATAACAGGGAAAAGCTAACTGTCCCCAATAACACCTCCCACTAATCCTAGTTGATGGTGATGTGCTGCCTATCAACTGAAAGTGGATAGAAAAGAATATCCCTATATAATAGGTAATAGGTTTAATTAATGATGCCATCCTCAGATCCATTGCCAGCTGGAAAGTGTCTTAAAAAAATAGAGTACTGTTTTTCAATGTTCTTATGGTGCTAATATTGTGAACCAGTGACCACAACAGATACAAACAATCAAATAAGTTTAAAAAGTGATTTAAAACTAAAGACCACTATCTCGGGAACCTATAATTGTATTAATCCCGGATCTGTTGGTTCCCTACTCAATAATATAAATGTGCATTGAAGACATAGTAGATCAAATGACAAGAGCTCAATTACTCAAACAACCATTCTATTGTCATCAGTAACTAGGCACGCTGTTAGATCAGCACTTAAAGCAAAATGTGCTGTATTTCTTTCTTCTGTTATTGCAGATTTCTGTAAAGCCAAAGCTGCATTCTACCTTAAGACGATAAAGTGTAGACATGAGTCAGTGCCGAGCCTGAAGCGTACCGATAGTCCAAGCAACCTAATCACATGCTTTGACTTATGGCAGGCATGATGTGGCTACACAGGATCATGTAGGATAACTGTGGGCACTTCCCACTTTTTTTCTTTTTTGGGGCCCTGTTGCAAAGGGTGAAGAACGCACCTAGAAGTATCGATACAGTAGAACGGGCTACCCCTCCCTTATGCACAATTACTCGTGAGAGGTACAACTTCCACAGGCAGGTCTTAGTCAATATCTGCTCGTATACCAGGGATTCTGTTTAAAAAAATGAATTTATTGATCCACTTTTTTCATTGTATACAAAAGAATATAAAAAACATTGGTCTATTATCGGAAATACAAAAAACTCAGCAGTAACTGTTCATTATTGAGTATGCATCATACAGAAAATTACTACAACATGTTACGTGAGAATGCAGTGTTCACAGTTCACACCAAGGGGTTAGTACACCAAAATGTGTTAGAGTGCAATTTTAAACACAACATATGAACTTTGAAAAATAACACATGGGTCACACATTTCACGACCTATCGAACTTAACATCTACTCAAATTTAGCATGTTTAACCAGACTTAGGGCTGTCTTATTAATGGGAATCTTTATGGTCTGCCAATAAGGGATGATGTATTTCACAGTACAATAGCACAAATTTCCAGAGTTGAACCCTGAAGGTGACTTCTAGGCAAGTAGTGTTTAGTCAAACAGAAGGTCGATACACTGGGCCTCATCTCGAGTTTGGCGGTAACATTTAAATGCGGCGGTAGCGCTATTACTGCTGCATTTAAGGGTCCGCCAAATCATGGCCTTGGCTGATTTCCCCCCAGCTCTTAGCTGGGGGGAAATCTGCCAAAAATGTGCCGATTTTCGGCTCTATTACCGCCGGTGGGAAATCCGCCAGCAGTGATAGTGTGAAAATTCCCCATTGGGCCCAATGGGGAATGAGGAATTCCCGAATGGGCCCAATGGGGAATGGGAAGCAACCGCTCCGCCAAACCCGTGATCCGGCGCTATTAGCGCCGGGGGGTTTGGCAGTAGCGCTAATAGCTCCAGCGCTAATAGCGCCGGCCCTACTGCCCAACTCGTGATGAGGCCCACTGTGTTTTAACCCCACATTTAAGGCCATCCGTCATGTAATGTTCTTGCACAGAGTGAGAGAGGGCCTTCATCAGGACATGCAATTTCTTTCAGTGTGGAGATATATCACGGAGATCCTGTTTTCCAATTGGACATTTATAAGGCACTCATACAACAACAGCATATTACGACCCTTTCTCACAGAGTCCAATTTATGGATCCATTTTTCTTCTGTTATCAAGAGTTATGTCGCGGTCACCTCCCCTTGGGTGTTGGTTGATGATTTCAATGACAAAAATAATTCATTTAGTTTGTGTTTTTATCCGTAAAATGTGTGACCATTGGTTTATCTGCTATGTGATTTTTAAGACAGGAGTTATGGCCACATATTCGCTGTCTGATTTCGTATTTCATCTTGCCAATATAGATAGTGTTTTACAATTGGTGAAAGTCTTGAAACGCTAATTTATGCCATACAGGTAAATGTTTTTCATATCTGCTTGTGGAAGTTGTACCTCTCACTAGTAATTGTGCATAATGGAAGGGTAGCCTGTGCTACTATATCGATATCGCATAGGAACACGGCTAAGGACATGAGTATACTTATGTAAAGTATGTAGGTGAAGGTGGTGATGGGGATGTAAGTCCTGCATGTCCTAGCATGCATGTTTTGGTTGTAAGGCATGACAATTGACCATCAGTGGTAGTATGTAGGTAGGCTTCATATGCATATATGGTACAACTTTGAAATCTGATACTGGCAAATGTAAATGTTAAAAATGACCTTAAAATGTTATCAAGTAAACAAAACACTGTTTTCATCCCATTCATTTTCCCGCAGAGAAAAAGTGTAGTTTATGGACAGCCGTAGCGCAAATAACGCTGGGCAGATTTGGACCAAATAAGAAACAACCTGGGCACAAAGAGTTGACTTACATTTCTTGATCGGTTTGAGGTAAATCATTGTAGTAGTTTTAAACATATTTGACAGAGAACATGGTGCCCCATGCACCTTAAAACCTTTTTATTGGTATTGGTGCTTTGCAGCAGAGAGGCTGAGAGGGGCAAATAACATTAGATTTGCTGGATAAAATCTTCTAAACCAAGGGATTGTCAAGGCCCCTCCCAAACTGGACATTTTGGGAACAATTCGTCAAAAAATGAAAAAGCTATTAAGAATTGTGTGAATGGTGAGAATAGTGTATAGTGGCCACGGCATAGTAGGTCCAAAAAAAATATATTGGGGGAACTTGTACACTGGACACAGCTGATGGCAGTGACCAAAAACAGTGGGCATGGCTGAAAGCCATGCTCATTAGTGAGGGGTGAAGACCCTGGCTAGCGGGCACAAAAGACATGCATAGTGGCCGCGGCCAAAGGCCATAAAAGAAACATATTGAGGGGACATATACAGTGGAAAGGGCCAAGGGACGTGTCACTGGATAGTGCCGAAGGCCATGGCTAGTGGCCGATATTAAAACTATGGTATAACAAAACCCTTGAAATTCACAGAAAAAACTTTAGTTAACGTGCAGTTAAGTTGACCAGATTTAACACAAGAAAACTCTTGAAATTCAGCGAATGTGGGAAGTTATTACCAGTTTAACTCAGCGTGTTCCTGTTGCAAAGCCCATGAGTACATATATAGTATAAGAGAAGGGATTCACAATGACATACAAAATGAAATTATGGGGGACATCAACGGGAGAGTGCAAAGTTAAGCTGGTCATGACTTCCCATATCCGCTGAATTTCAAGGGCTTTGTTGCTTTAAATCTGGTCAACTTAACTGCAATTTATCTAAGGTTTTTTTTAGTGAATATATAAATTCGCCTTCAGCTGTGTCCACTGTACATGTTCCCCCAATATTTTTCTTTTGGTTCAACTTAGTGTCCACAGCCTTTGGCCGTGGATACTATACATGTATTTTAGGCCCACTAGCCAGGGACCTTCTGCTCTATATTTTAAAACACTAAAGGGCCACTAGCCACGGCCAACGACCATATCCACTGTACATGGTCGCCTGATATGTTGCTTTTGGTCCCACTAGGTGGACAAAGCCTTTGGCTGTGGCAACTAAACATGTCCTTTGGGCCCACTAGCCAGGGTCTTTACTTAACTTTTTTCCCATAACCGCAGTTATCTTGGTAATGCACTACAAATATTTGCAGTTTTTTGTAGGTACCCGCCTCCTCAAATAACCTATGTTATCTATAAAAACTGCAAAAAAAGAAATTCTTTGCTGCCCTCCCAGTCACTCACAAAGTGCCCCCTTCCTTTGGCATGCTCCCCACGCCTCTGTTAACTTATTTTTCTCTCCCTAGCCCACTTCCATTCCCCCCAACAATCATAGTTTCGTGTGACACACTTAGGTTTTCTTTCCTAAACTATTTTTTTTGTGTGCCCTCACCGAGATGTAGAGAAGCACTTTCTACTGCAGCATCCTTTTCATACCAGCCGTCACAAGCTGAAGGGCCAAAACATGACATGACTGATTGGCCTTCTAATGGCACAATGCTGAAGATGTGACTAACCTGAATCATTTTCTAGATGCAATTGTCCAGCTGATGACTGTCTGCATTCCCTATCAAAGGATTAGGCTTGTGTGGGCATGGGGGGCAGCAGGGTTAGTGGAAATGGACACGCAGTTGACTAGTTCGAAAACATGCTTCAGTAGGCTTGCACATGCTATGATTGCCACTACCAGGCGGGTGACTTCTATTTTAGCTGGTCAATTCCATTTTTAGCCTGTGCTTTTAACCAAATAGCATTGTGTGTGTGTGACTTGTGTGTTTTGATTACGCTGAACGGCGACTACCTGATCTTCATAATTTAGATCGGGCTATTCCGCTTTCTTTGTCTTCTCCGACTTCGTGCCCTGCCTCCAGGCATTATTTAGCTTGAGCCCTGGAACGGGCACGCCTTTAGTGTGCAGAAGGCACACAAAAGGCAAGCACATCTTGGCATGCCCGGGAGTCATCTGGGCCTAGAGTGTCAGTGGTATTGTGGCCAGTGTCCTTGGCATGTGTGCTGTAGGTGTGTCAAGACAGGAAATTGTTGTTCACACAACATTTCCATTGTATGTTGTAGGTCTGGCTCCATGACATGACCCTTGCATGGTGTACACAATACAGGAGGTTTTGAATGTTCAAATGCATTGCATTTCTTTGGTGTGAGGCCACAGAGGCCAAAACACAAATGTGATGTTGTGCAGTACATTGTCATTGAGAGAACATTGCATGAAGCCTCTTTGATTGTGTGTCTAGCATGTGATGTGCTTGGTCAGTTGATAATATGGAATTGATGTAGTGGGCCATCAGCCTGATAGAATGCATGTGATACTGGGTTATTGTGGAGCAAATCTGATGGACTGCAACACTTTGGGCCTGGTTAGCTGCTGATGTGGGAGAGTTTGATGGTGCTAAAGTGCCGAACTTAGTCATGGTTCAGTTAGTGTTAATCTGCTAATGGCTAGGCCTGTAGTGCCCATCTGTGGGGAGATATGTGTGGGTAGTGTGTGTAAGGTGGTAGGAGATCTTAGAGGGGAGTCGGTTAGTCAGGGGAATGGTACAGTAGGCCATACAAGGCAAAAACAACCTGCTACGCTGCACTGCCACCACTGGCCTCTTGCAGACAGGTCCCATTCTTTAACTATCTCATATTGCTACTGTCAATCTGTCTCTCTAGCTTGCTTTCTTTCAAATTGACACATGGCATTGCATTTGCAACAAAACAGGCATCTGCGAGTTGACCGATGAGGAGAGGACAATCTTGAAACTCCAATCAATTGCCATAAACTGCATGCTAAGCATTATGGCAGGCAAGAATCTTTGGTTCAGAGAAAGACCCACTTGAAATGTGGAGACACAGTCACCCATTTTGCCTATTTTATGAAGCTGGTTGGGTGGCTGAGGAATGTCTCAAAACTCACTGTTGCATGCTCAGGTGCTGTGCTCAGTGGCCAGCTCAGAATACTGTACGGCAAGGGCAGGGCCTGTCTTGGGCAGGCCAAGTAGTCATTAGTCAGCGGTTGGTAAATCGATAGGGTTAGGGGCCAGAATCCCTGCTTGTTCCACCTGGGGATATCACCTGATGTCTCCCACAGGCCCCAAAACCTGTCTCACCCTGGCCAAAAACGACATGCTCTCTTGTCCTAAGTGCCACAACTCACCAGGTTTTGAGGTGGCACCAGAACATTGATATCAGAGTGATGATTCAACCCTGCAAGGGGTTCTTCACATTTAAACGAGGAGCAGAAAAGATAGACGGTGGAGTGGTATACTGCTTTTTTAAGTAGGGGCAGGGTGCATAGGATGTCAGGAAAAAAATACTGAAATCTCGAGTTTGCATTCCCTCATGCTCTTGCTAGTTAAAGCTCTCTGACAGATGTCCCCGAAAAGTTTTGCACCACAGCTAAATTGTGCCCATGCTTTATTTATCGAGATATAAAGAGGTATCCTTTTCAAGGCAGGGAGGGGTTGTCGGTGATTAATATATGCATAAGTTGTGAGCTGCTCCCCCTCATCCAACAACTGCTATCTACAATACAAAAGAGAGGAAAGAGAAAAAAAGCCTGTCTTTACACAAGTTGGTATGATGTCCTAGGAAGAATGTCAGAACATCTTTTCCATAGGATTGGCAAAGCAGGCCTTACTGTGCACTATGTCCGCAACGGATGATGGCGCTGCATGTAGTCCATATGATGCTTCTAGGTATGGATGAAGTGAAGCATGTGTTATGGGGATCCTTTGAGTGTTTGTGTATGTTTGTGACATGTAGAGGGAGGTGGACGTATAGTGTATTTTTTCTGTGATTGGGCACACATGCATTGTTGCTCCAAGACATGAATCCACAAGGTGTTATATTCGGGCAGACAGGACTTGCTATTTTTCGTCATTGAAAGCTGGCGGGGCTATGGGTTTGTAGTGAGTCCACAACACAGGGTTTGTTTTATGCAAAAAAGAAATGTGCACTGGATGATTGTGGATGGCCTGTCCCTATGACCTTTGCCCCATTAGGGGTATGGTTGGGGCTTGCGGTTTGGGGTGCAAACCCTCCTGCACAATGCAGGTATGCCTCAGCATGTTGTGATGGTATGCAGGACACAACATGCCAGTATGATTTTACATACAACTGGTGGTATATATAGTAATTCAGCACCTGAGTGATCAAGGGAGAGAAACTTTGACTTGAGCGCTCAGAATGTGTTTTCTACTATGCCCCTAGCGGCAATCTGCATTGAATTGTAGCATGTCTAACATTGGTTTGCTGGATTCCTGAAGGGTGTCAGGTGGAATGGTGAGTGTAGGTAGGCACTGTCCCTTGCAAATGGGTAAATGGTGCATATTGGTTAGCTTGGGTCCTGTGGTAGGTGAATATTGTGCATGCGGTTGTTTGAGTGTGTGTTTGGATGTCTGTTATGGGTGAAACTCACGAAGGGACCACATGTTGCCAAATTTCCATTGTCAAATCCTGATGATATGGGAATCGTATAGGAAGTTGTTGCCATGAGTGCATTTGGCAAAAGTGGCATTCACATGCATTATGTCGCCATGTGTCTTGCCGTTTACCTGCACATTCATACAATGACAATTTTTTCTGTACTGGTAAATTTCCTATGTTTCTCTGAGTGGGCGCAGAACTACATGCATGCAGTCAATGTTTCTGAGGACGCAGGGGAACTGTGCAATGGCATAGAGCTCGTGGGCCAGCTTTGCCTAACCTGTACAGTGCAGAGCATATATATATATGGGTATGCAGCTGTGCAGTAGCACACTGCAAGACCTGATGCAGGAACCAGTATTGTGTGGGCCGCGATATGCCCCTTACAATGGTGGTGGTCCGCTGGAATGAACCAGTTGCTAAAATGGTAAGGACAGACTACACTTTCACATTCAGAGGTACTTCATCTGATCACATGGTGTGTGAGGCCAAGTCAGCCTCTGACTCCCTGACCATGTCCATGATGACATGTATGGGTAAATTGGTGTGTGCCATAGACTTCCTCATCTGGCATTGAAAGAATGATGGTGTGAATGTGGAAGATGCAGGGCCTCCTCCTCCTACACATTGCATTTTGTGCAAGCAGTGTGTGGTTGTTATTTCTGCTGGGCTTCACTATGCTGGCATGATGCTTTTATACTTTGTTCCTGGTCTTTATAGGCAGTCATTTTTAGGACCTTTGGAGTTCACGCAACAGTGCTTTTTTTTGTGAATTTTGCACTTTGGTGGGTGTGTTTGGGAGTTTGGCCATTGCCATCTTGCCTACGCCAATGTCACTCCCCATTAACACAAATTAACGCATCTTCCTGTATATGCAGCACCCTTCTGCGCCCTTGCGTTGGTCCTTCGGTTGTGCTAATGTGGCACTAACGCCATAGAGCGCAATGTGCTTCCGCAGGGGACGATGTGCTCAGGACCAGTGCAAACTGCACTTTGTGAATTTCATTCAGACTTTTTGTGCTACACAAAGTGCACATTTTAGTCGCAAAGTCACTTTGCACTGCACAAACACATTTTTAAGTCAGGCCCATTATATCTGTGCACGAAATATTCATAGGGAAGCTCACACATCTAGTCTTCTTAGGGGATGCTGCCAGCACCAGCACTTTTGATACTGGCTCATTCTTATGTTTTGCTTTTGAAATGACTCTCGACTAAAATGTTTATGGTAACGGGTTAGAAATAACATTAGTACCCGGCACGCGCGTTGCACCGGGAATCCAACGTGTTGATTGGCTCTTTTCCGAGCCATACCACACGGTATTCCCATGTACGCCATGCGTGCTGGGTTCTCTGTTCCCGGCGAGGGGCGTGGCAGCCCCTCAGCCAATGAGGAGGCTTGAAACGGGGCAATCCCCACTCCGAGCCTCCCCATGGCTGGAGGCTGCCTTCGTCCCCTGCAGGGGACTCAGGTAAGACTTTTTTTTCCCCCTCCCTCCTCCCACCTCCCTGCCCTCCCCACCCCACTTACCTTCTATCACTTGTTCTCCGGCTGAGGACGATGGAAGCCTCCAGGTGTGTGGAGACTCAGAGCGGGGCCGCTTCGAGCTTCCACACGGCTGGAGGCTTCCATCGTCCCCCGCCGGAACCGCAGTACTTTTTTACTTTTTTCTTCTTTTTTTCCCTTACCCCCTCCCAACCCCACTTACCTTCTTTTTTCTTCTTTTCTTGGGAGCGAACGTGCTGGAAACACTTTTGTTCCAAGCGCGTCCGCTCCCGATGGCCGCCATGGAAAGGGAAAACGGACTACATTTTTCCTTTCTCTGCGGCCATTTTTTCCACTTTTTTTTTCTGTTTTGAAACGCGGCAGCATTTCTAAACCGAAAATAACGGCTGGGGTAATAATGGCAATAAGACTCTTGGCGGCCCCAGGGGAATTACCTGGGACGGTATTGGCCCACCGCCTCAGGTCTTAATGCCACAATAATATATGTGCTACCCTATAAGGGAGCGTGCGAAGCAGAGAGTATACCAGTCGAGTTTCTTGATTACTAAATATAATTATAATTATAATTATATTATTATAAATATCATGAATAGGATGTTTGCCTCAATTATTAGAAATCACAGGTGTATTTTACTGTTAAATTCAGACAGTAAACTTGTTTTTAAAATTTCTGCCAGGTAGGGACCTGGCGAGAGCCAACCAGAATGCTTGTTGCATTCAGATTGTCTCTCGCCGGGTACTAATGCTATTTAAAAGTCGCTAAATGGATGATTATTCATGGCTTTTTCTAACCTTTCTATGAACTATCTGTATTCAAGCTTAAAGCTTTTTTTCCAGTGGCTGGAATCAGCAATTTCCAGATTTGTTTGAAAATATCAGAAGATCATAACATGTACTCAATATATATTACAGGGCCTGTGGTAGTGGCCCTGTAGTTATGGTTAAGTAACTCAACTCAGAGAAAGAGCACTTTCTTGGCGGCTTATAACTTCGGCCCCCACACCCCCAGGATGGATTCTCACCAAACTTTGCAAAAACAGTATATGGCCTCTCTGATTAATTGTGGGAGGTTCGGTGTGGTTTCGTCCAGGGAGGGCAAAGTTATAGGGGGTTCCCAAAATGTGTGGTTTTCCTCATAGACTCAATGGAAAATAAAATATAGTCACCCCCTTGCCTCAGGTGACTGCCATAGCACCTCGGACCCAGAAACAGCGGTACAAGGGCTGAATCCCTTTGATGTACACTAACCTGGGTCCCTCTCCCCCCCCTGGGCCAGCCCTGCTAAACCCTTGCTACCTCTCCCCACACCACCTTCCCCCCTAACCCCCAACACCCCGTTGATAAAAACGAATAGAAGATTTTTGATCTCGGCCATCTCTGTGAGCAGAAGGTGACAAGGACAGCTTGACAGTTTTGTAGGTTCGGAGGGAGGCGCGATGATCGACAGTGTTCTCCTTTTGAGGGGGTTTGGAAGCCCAAAAAGGGCTGAGACAAAGGAAGGAACTAGCCCCAGAGGGGGCATCAATTGTGAACTCGCTCCTGATGCTGGACGGAACATTAGGCTTCTCACCCACCTAGGCCATCTGAACTCTCGCCCCCCGAATCCAGAGACATGGACACAGAAGAAACAGGGGAATGTGCTTGAGGGTGTGCTTAGGCTACTGGAGCAACCAATGGCTGTGGGACTGTGGAACCAGAATTTGGGCCAGTAGATGGACAGAGAGGGGCCAGTCCCAGGGAAGCAGCCAAAGGTGGGACCAAAGATGGGGCCAATGACACATTCGTGCCAGTCAGCTTCGAAATGCCCATAGAAATCCTCTCGCACCCGATGGCCAAAGTGTCCAGGAGAGTGGCAGTGGCCACACAGTCAAGGCCCCCTCCATGGGTTAACAGATTGACCAGGGGGACGGATCCATCCAGGAAGGGACCTGCCGGACCAAAGGTGTGGAGAGGAGTCAGAGCAGGACCATAAGTGGGCACATAGGGCCGTGTTAGAGGCCCCATTTGTGGACCGGAAGTGCAGGGTAGTTTGAAAGTAGGGTCGACAGAGTCTCCCTCTTTAGCACTCACAGAGGCTGTGTACAGATGGACAGGGGCTCCATTCATGCAGACGCTCCAGTATGAGCTCCCATTCCCTGCATGACACCCGGAGCTTTAAGCGACATTCCCCCCCTCAGTCTTCTGCCCATGATTTGCTTCCGTTGCCCCAAAGAGGCTGAGGGGCCATGTAGGTTTGACAGAAGAAAGGATGTAGAAAGGTAGAGGGGGGAAACAGGGGAAAAGATATCTCCTCCATCCAAGGCTCCGCAGGCAACATCGAGGGTGGGGCCGACCATCATATAGCCTTGTTCGGGAGAAGTCAGTTCCAGAGCTACGGTTGCCCTCCTGGGCTTGGAAAATGGCAGGAAAACGGGCCGCAACACCTGCGCCCTTGATCCCCGCGGGCAGTTTTTTTAAATGGCTAAAAAGTAGGTAAAACAAAATAGTTATATCTGGGTCCAGTCCGCCATCTCAATTCCTGATTCGGTCCGCGGACACCGCCCTGGACCAATCAAGGTCAGGTGTGATGTCCGCAGATATCGGATGCGCCCGCTGATTGGATGGTCAAAAACATGAGGTGCGTCATATTTTCTGAAACTGTCGCCATGTTGGATCCGCGGACAGCCACCAGCGTCCACGGATAGCACGGTGGGGGAAAAAGTCTGGAAAACACATTTGGCGTTATTTGGTGGCTGAAAGAGGGGCTGGAAAGGGTGGCGAAGTGGAATAAAGATGATATAGGGCTGTTTTAATAAGTAGAAAAAGTCAGTGCAGGTTCCGCCGAGCACGCGGACAGCACTGTGAGCGGACAGTTTCTAAAATACACTTGGGGTTGTTTCATTGTTGAAAGAGGGTGTGGAAAGGGTAGAGCTGTGGAATAAAGATGATATGGCACAGTTTCTATAGGTGAAAAAAGGGTTTGCAGGTGCAGCCGAGTCTGTGATCAATTTCGATGTCCGCGGACACCAAATCAATGGCACGGGGTTGAGGGCGAGTTTAGTTATTTGTAGGTGTTTTGTATGTACTTTTTATATGGTTTAATTATGTTGTGGTGGTTGTGGCCACAACCAATATAGTAATATGTGTATAGCAATTATAGGTATTATAGGGGGGTAGACCATATGTGGTATTTGTGATTGTAGTATAATTTAGGATAATGCTTATGGAATATGGATCTGTTTAAACTTGGTACGGTTATTAGTTGTATACATTAGTAAAGCTGGAATCTCTGGTTCGTTTTCTGTGGAAAAAACTGTATAATTTATTAAGCAGGATAGTTGAAAAGCTTTAATTGCATATCATTTTACATATACATGTACTTTTTCTGACCCTCATAAACAATACATAATATGTACTACGTTTGGTACAACATTAGTGTCTGCTACACTGTTGTTGTATTGACTTGAATAATCATTGAGGAAAAAAATACAGAGAGAAATAAAAAAGAACTACTACAATTATGTCAGTGTAAGTATCATAGTATGTTTGTTTGAAGTGTGTTGTTATTAAGGGAATGTTTAAAATAGTTTTGTAGTTACAAGAATTGTGATGGTGTATTTCAAGTGTATTGCAATAAAGGGTATTTTTTAAGTAGTTAGATACATATTGGCGTATTATAACTATATTGACTTTTAAAAGTATTATTGTAGTATTGTGGATGTAGTTAGATACATGTTGGCATATTCTGTTTATTGTGCTACAGTTTAGTGAGTACAATTGGGTTGGAGGAATAGTAAGTAGGCATTTGTTAGATTTGCTGTTGACCTATGTTTTGGAGTAACAGAGGTGTCATTACATCCAAACTAACCACTTCTTTTTTTAAAATATGCAGTAAACCCTAAAGTGGTTGTGGCACCAGTGTGGAATATTATACCTACTGTTGTGAAGGTTTTCTTTCCAAGAGATACGTGGCCGTCTGTGAAGCCAGTAACCTTACAGTTATTTTTGGTACCATCTGCATTGCATCGTAGAAGCATTAGTCTGACATATTGGCTATGCGAGTTGATTTGCATGCTGGAACAATTGTCGGAATTGCAAATTGGAATAATATGACATGGTTTGCATTCTGCAGGCGCTGGTAAAATGGAATGGATTCACAATTTAGTATTGATGCATATACAAAGTGTTCATTAGGGATGTGCTCTTGTGAAACATGGTTGCAGAGAGTACATGCATGTTTCCATATGTATGAGATTCAGAAGATTTCATTTATAAGGATGTTGTTGGTTTCCAGTACTTGTAGTAAGCATATGTCATGATTCCTGCCCTTCATGTCCCAGCCCTCCAAGATGTCAGGCTGGAGCCAGGCCACGATCACCTACATGGCCCTCAAGGGCCTCTCCATCCCTCCAAAGACCCACTTGGAGTCAGACTTAGCGCTTGTGGCACCAGACTCACTCACTTCCATAGGATAACATTGGGGATTGGACTTGTAGTGCATTGATGGGGACAAGATGGATGCCCCTACATATTTCGGTTCCCAGTACTGAATGTGCAGTCTAGCCTTTTGGATGTGGTTCAGCCCAGAGACACCTGGGATACCCAGAGACTATTTATGCCACGCCCAGGCTGAGAAACATGCTTTGTGTTTTCTGCACCTGCAGCGTGACACTCACTGTGTTCGGATCGGTCTCCAGTAGGCCTGCATCTTTCTTCTGTGCTCAACTCCTGCAAGAACAAGAACACTGTTAGGAACAGCCTTACCTTGCGGCGCGTCTGCCCATCATTCATCGCTTCTTCTGTTCTGCGGGCATCTTTGGTGGTGTCATTCCCATCCCGGCACGCCGCTTCCTAAGGAAAAGGGAAAAGAACAGAAAAAAGGCATTAGTAAGCATTCAGCAAATCTTCGCTTATTTTTAAAGATTGTACGAGCTTCAAACGCTTACCTAAATCCCAGCTGCTCTGGGTGAACTCTGTCTCCGGAACTTCTCATCCATCTGCAAGAGGGAAAAGACACTCCAGGTCAGCGTTGAAACATCTAGAGGCGCCGCATACCATGGTTACTCACCGCATTTCTTCTTCATAACCGGCATCCACGCTGAAAACGTTGCGGCACTTAAAGACACAGAAAAATAACTCAGTTCAATACAAATACGAAAGAGTCGCATTGCACATCGCGCTCTCACTCAACGTCAGCGCTACTCATCTCAGCAGTACGCCGCCATCCCCGGACGCGGCCATCATCTAAGGAAGGAAAGGAACAAAGTTAGAGAACTGTTTAAAAGACTCATTACACTTACCTGTCGGACTCTTGCCAGTTAAGTAACTAGGCAGCAACGAGCCCGCATCAATCAATGCGCCCCTGCGCTGAAAGCAGGACGGAGAGCACACTTTCCAAGAAAACAAGGTGAGCTGTGGATCAAAGGGAAGGGTTGGACCCCGGGGAAGAAGGGGTTCAAGCACACAGAGACAATAGGGAGTTAAACTCTACCAATCCTGTGTTTCAGGCCCACTCTCCAGTCGAGCAGACTCCAGGGAAGGGTTTGAGGTCGTGAGAGGTCAGAACAGGCTGAGTGACGTCCCTGTGAATACCAGGTGAGTGTTACAGCATATTAGGAATTGTTGTGGATCTTGCTTTGTGTTTAAGGTACATTTCACTATTCCTGCACAGTAGATCAATTCTTGGCTTATACCTGAGACACTGTAAGTGTTGTCATGATCATTTGTGGCATTTCTATGAAGGACGAGGATTTGCAAACACAACTGGTCTGAGCCGTTTAAGTAAATGTTGTGAATGAGTAGTGGCCATTGGAAGAGAAGAATGATTGTTACATTTGCATAGCAATTTACTCCAGTTGTGTTGCTGAATTTAAATGGATCACAGAGTTCTGTCTGTGCATCGTTTGAAGGGCTTGCAGATTTATTTTTAAGAAGAGACATTTGTCTCTTTGCTTTCTGATGGACATGCAGTTGAGTTTATACTAGACAGTTTTGTGGTTGTATTAGTTGATGGAGGAGATGGTTGTTATTTCTTTAGCTGTATTGTTGGGGGATCTGTTGAACATTCTGTTTGCATTAGATTTCTTTTTAAGGGTTGAATTTTTTGAGGTATAGGGTACATCTCTAGATGGGAGTGTACAGTGTACGCAGCCTGTTGTATTCTATGAAGCAAGGAATGTCACAGTTGACTGTTTTTGCATCAAAGTTAACTAGGGAAATGCCAATGTCAATCTCTGCATGATCTAGGGTTTGGCCTTGCGATTTTTGAATAGTGACAGCATATGCAAGAGATAGAAATAATTGTTCTCTGCGTATGTACATGTCTTTGAAAAGAAGGAAATGTGCTATTGTGTGGACAATTTTTTTAACTTCTGCAAATTTGTGACAGTGTATGTTGACAAAGTGAATGTTGTTGTCATGTGGATATGTTTGGAAGCCAACAACTGTACCAATTGCTCCATAAACTAAACCTTGTTCTAGATCAAGGTTATGTTTTAGAATGACTCTGCAGTTTATGCACAAAGTTAATATTTTCTCCAATCCAGCTGTGTTGGAGATAGATTTTTCTACGCTATTTAGTCGTGCTGTTGCTTGTTGACACATAGGGAATGTGCACTTCTAGTTTGTCTGTGGAACTGATATGCAGTATTGGTTGCATCTCTTTTTTAACATTGTCTCATTGAAGTAACTACAGCTTGCAAGGGTTGGTATTATGGATGAGCATTTTAGATTTTGTTGATTTAATTGTTCAATTACATCAGAAGCATTTGTGTTTCACCCTTATAGCTCATGGATTAGTCTACTATTTCAGATGGATTTTGTAAGCAGACCATTTTAAATGCTTTCTAAAATGTTAGCATCAGTGAGGCCTGCAGACTGATGCATGTTTTTAGTTTGTTCTCTGTACTTAAAAAGTTGCAAGAGATTTACATTTTCAATGCTGCCGAGTGTGTTGCAGCATTGTTTGTGTCCTAATGTTTTGAAAATAGGCTGACATTTTACTGGTGTTAACTGTTCTATAGGAGTTCTCAGAAAACAATACCATGTTTTCCTCCAAACAGTTCTTTGTAGCCGGTTTTTATGACTTCTTGCATTCTGAGGTGAATTAAAGCCAAAGTGAGGTTGGAAATCATGCTTACTTCATCATTTAGGAGCACTTGCATGTGTTTCAGAATTCTGCGTACTTCAGTAGCAGCCTCTACTGATAATTTGTAGTATTCTAATTTGTTTTGGTGTTCTACTGGAAGAAGTAGTAGTCAGTTTAAAGTTACACCTCATATGTTGTAGGCAGCTAAATCTGTGGGGTCTATTAAAACAGCCGAAAAGTTGTTGTTTCTTACGTTTTGTAGAAATGTACTGATTATTTTAGTTAAGAATGTCTTACCGGAACCAGCTTCAGCACTTGCATACAGGAGCAGAGGTTTTGAATTTGTACAGCTACACATTTTTGTTTCATGTTTAAAACCATGTTCAATTTCTTTATTGATTTCTAGATAAATGGTGAGTTGTTAATAATTTAGCTGTGATTTGAGCACTGACAAGTCTTCTTCAGATTCGTTATATTGACACATTGTATTTTCTACCTCGGTCATGGATATTTTTTGCTTCATTTAGAATTAATGGTTCACAAAGTGGTTCTTGGCTTCCTGTAAGGGAAGGTTGACTGCCCTCAGTGGTGTCTTTATCTAGTTGAGCAACATTTATTTATATTGTTTGAAATCAACATTTGTTATACTGCTTTCATTTGCTTTGAATGCAGCCTCAAATGAGTCATAGTCACCAAATAATTCTTCTTCTTTTCTCCAAGGTTTAAAAAGTTGCAGTATGATATGATATGATATCATGGATGGGGAAACAAAGGGAGGACAAAATAAGGATATTACTAGGGCTTGTGTCATTCAGATCACACAAGTGGGGAGAAGAGGGAAGGGGAGAAGTTCCAGGGGGGAGGGCAAGGAGGGAAGTGCAGTTAACTCATAAATGCAGCCAGCGGGTGGTTCATGAGTGCAGAGAAAAGGGACTGTAGGGTTGCAGATACAGACCCTTAAGTTCTGGGGAGCCCGGAGGCAGCACAAGGGCAAATGGACATGCAGGAGTCTGGGCCTGAGTCATAGGGTGACCAGTGTACGGAGCAGTCAGGTGCATCAGCAAGAGAGAGGATGAGAGAAAGCATAAGCAAAAAGGAAGGTCTTGAGTTGCTTCCGGAACCAGAGGTGTTTCTGCTCAAGTTTGAGAGAGGCAGGGAGGCTGTTCCCAAGGGAGACCCCAGATGAGGAGATAGATCTGACCCAACTCTCTGCTTGGAGAAGCATCTGACCCTCAATGAGTTGGAGGGAGATGAGCGGAAAGCTCGAGATTGAAGATGTTTTGCAAGCGAGTTGGAGGTAAAGCGGTCCCATGCCACAGAAAGCCTTGTGGACGATGCAGAGGGTCTTGGAGCTGATCTTTATAGCCACGGGGAGCCAGTGAAGAGATTTCAGAGTTGGAGAGATACAATCCCTAGGCTTGAGGCCAAGTCAAGTCTTGCAGTCCTGTTCTGGATAAGTTGTACATGTCAAAGAGTAGAGGCAGGAAGATTTAGAAAGAGGCTGTTGCAATAGTCCAGCCTAGAGAGGACCAGAGTTCTGGAGACAATGAGCTTCTGGGGGAAAGTGAAAAAAGGAAGAATACCTCTGAGGAGGTGCAGCTGATAGTTTGACTTCTTAGATATGTCAGAGATGTAAGGAGACAAGGAGAGGGTGGAGTCAAAGATGACATAAAGGTACTTAGCCTCACAGGAAGGAGCAGGAAGAGGGCCCAAATTGGGCGGCCAGAGAGAGAGAGGAAAGGAGGGAGCGGGTGTCCCAATGAGGAGGATCTCCGTCTTAATGGCGTTAAGGCAGAGATCATTGGTGGGCACACCATTCCTGAATTGTGACGAGACAGTCTGGTATGAGAGAAGAAGCAGAGGTCGCTGCAGGGAGCCTGAAAGAGAGTTGTGTGTCATGTGCATAACAATGAAAATTGGAGCAGAAAGTAGAGAAGCCTTGGGCAAGAGGTGCCAGATAGTGGCTGAGGAGCCAGGGAGAGAGTTTAGACCCCTGGGGAACACAACAAGCAGAGAGAGAGATAGAAGAGAGGAAAGACCCCAGTTTGACCTGAGAGGGTTGGTCGGTAAGAAAGGACATCAACCTGGCCAGGGCCTGATCAGTAATAGAAAGGATGGCATGGTTAACCTGGCAGTAAGGCCATGTCTATGTTGCAGAGATTTAAATTATAACTTTATATGATTAATTATGCCTGGTTGGTAAGTTTTACTAGGCTTCCTTCACAAGTTCAGACTGACTATTTTCCAGTTGTCTGATCTGGTTTGGCATTGTTTTTGCAGTAGTAGTTTCGGGCTATGTCGTACAAGCAAATCTTTTCCAAAACAGTACTTCTGGGTGTATGTGTCAATTAAATTGTTTTTTAAAACGTCCTGGCTCTTGGGATCATTTGTGGCTATTGTTTCAATCTCTTGGTAAGATTTTAGTGCTCTTTTTTGGGGTGAAGCTGGCTCAAGGTTTAGCCAGACCATGTGTTCAGATTTACCATATAAGGCTGTACCTGTTAAACGATCTGCAGCTTCATAGCACCTGTATTCTCTATGGGAGAGTATTTATAAACTGAAGCTGTACAATATTTGTGCAGTGTTCTGTCAGATGATATGTCATCCCAGAGGTCTTTTAGCTCTGTTTTCTCAACTTTGGTGGCATAGACCCTGACATATCTTGCAAATGCGGTGGAATTGTCTGCAATGTATTGTATGCCTATGTTTGCATTCCACAATCATTGATGTACTTGGATGATTCGTCCCTTTTAATGTTGTATCTGTTTTTAGGGGAACTGCCTTTTACACTCTGTCTAACTGAAGACATCAATCTAATTAGTTGTCCTTTCATGGAAACTAGTTGAGGGAACCCAAAGTGACATTTGGTATAGGATTTACCTTTATATAACTACGTCAGTAGTATTCACCAAACTTATGTTTTTGGAAGCTTAAAATGTGTGCTTTCTGAAGAGATGTCACAGGTTATGTATTTTTCAATAAATTGTAAAACTGTGGCGCCATGTCATGGCCAGATTTCAGAGCTTCGTTTATCCACAAAAGCATGTGGATGTGTGGTGCTCCTCTGGATTTATATTCTTTTCTCCCAAAAAAGTGTTGCACTTCTTCGAGCGGGAGGCTAGTTTTATTGCAGATGAAGTGCAGCATGGCAATGAAGCAATGGTGAAAGTACCTTGATACATTGACAGGGTCAAGAAAACAGATTTCTCCTTGGGTTTTTATATCTATTCCATTTTTGTTTTGGTTTGCAGTGTGTAAGAAGTTGTGCAAGTTATGCTATGCGTACTCTGCACAGCTTAAAGTAACAAACCATGTGAGTGGGCCTATGTTCCTTAGCATACAACATAGATCAGCCTGACGACAGAACCAGTATTCTTTTGTACCGCGCATGTTTGCCAAATGATTTGTGATACTTGACTGCAAAACTTCATCTTTGTCTTTTATTTTTTGAAGTAGTTGGATAGCAGCAATGTTAAAAAATTAGAGCCTGTTTTTAATATGTGTGCCACTCCATAACATAGAGTTGCTAGTTCACTTTACGAACAGGAGATGGAAAATGTATTCTACATTTTGTCTGAATCTGGGAACTTCAGGAAACATTTGTAAGGGGCAATATTCTGATGCACTAACTTTTGTGGACCTTTCGTCATATCTCCCTCCTTTTCCTGTAGGAAAGAGTAGAGGAAAAGAACGTGCTTCTACACTTTTTTCTCAAATGCTCATTAGGGATGCTTTGGCTTGATGCATTTGATATGTTTCTAACACATATTCAATGGTGTCCTTGAACTGTAGTGGGTTAATAGTATACTGGTCTAAAATGTTGGCAGCAGTAAAACGATCTACACATTTAAATTGGCCAGTTGGTGGTGCATCTTGAATTTTTTGGGTGGTTTATTTAAGTAGTCCTCTATGTTTATATCTTTGCCGTATTCATTGTTTTATTTTAGCTATTGTAGGGCGGTCTATCTTTGTTTAAGTCAACTAGTTGTTTCTAAATGTGTTTGTCTTTTGTTGGTACACCATTAACTAGTCCAATCAAATATTCATCTATTGGTCATTGTACTCCTAGAGTTTCTACATTTTCTTTAAAATGTAATGGCAAATATACTACTTTGCCACGGATGCCCTTTAGTAACTCAGATGTGGTTATTTGGCTGTTTTTGGCAGAAGGCATATTATAGCTTGAAATGGGTGTACTGTTTGAATTATAATGTTCTCATTCAAGTCAAGTTGTTGGAGAGCCTTTGGAAGTGGAACTATTTCTACATTATTAGTTATAGGACTTGAAGGCATTTGGTTATTGTCAAGCTTCGTGTTGCAGTATTTGCAAATTATTGAGGGGTCAGTTATTTTGTATTTATTTTCTACTGTTAGATATAAAGCAATTTGGAACCATTGGGATTCTTCATTGTCCTCTATTTTGTAGGCCTTATCTACTGTTTTTGTGCTCTTTTTATAAAATGTTCTACAACAACAGAGACATACCTGGTCTGGTATTTCAGCAGATGTGTTTTAAAAATTAACTATTTCTTTTCTGTATGTGTTTGTTAGGAGGTTGGTGTGTGTAAGGTTTTCGGTAATGTTTTCTGAAGTTATTGGACTGTCTAAGGCAACTTCAGCTCCGAAGAACTTACTTTGGATGTGCTCTATTTTTTTAAGGAGTTTTTTGGATTTCCATGTAGGATAATGTTATTTAAATTTTGCAGTTCAAGAGCAGGTCTTTTTACATAGTATATTCTATGCACAAGATTCTGTATAGCGGAATGGTATGTTGCTAACATTTTGATATGAAATGAAGGCTGATGAATTTCCTTGCAGACCAGTGTGGCTGTGCACTGGACAGGAGTCCTTGGTTTTTAAAGTTTTTAATCTACTTTTGTCTTTTATTTTGACATAGTGATTGAGGAATTTATAGTGGTTATGTTAACACTGATAGTTATAGTGTTAGGTCCATTAGTAGGTCTGCTTTTCTCTGTATATCTTTTTTTAGTTTTAGTTTTTGCAAGAGGGGGTTTACCTTTTTTAGTTGTGGCTGGTTTACTTTTCTTGAGTGAGATTACTAGCTCTTTTTTGTAATGTTTTCTATAACTTGTTTTAGAGGTGGAGGCGTATATGGCTTGCTTTTATTTTTATCTGCTCTATTTTTTCTTTCTTTTCTACAGAGTTACTTTTTAGTATACATTGTGTTGTGTCTTTTGGGAAGACAGACCCTTTGTGTTTGAAAGTTGTGGAATGTATATGGATGTATTGTGCATTGGTGTGTGGGTGTGATTGTAGAGATGAGTAGCATGTTGTGTAAATGTGTAGTGCAATAATTGTGGTTTGGCAGGTTGTAAGAGTAAGTGTGTACAGGTGTGATGGGTTTGGGTTAGTGAGTAAGAGAGTGGTGGTACGAATGAATAAGTTGGAACATTGTGATGTTTTGAAGGAAACAGTGGGTTTTATACCAGTGGTGTTGAGATGGGAATAGAAACACTGTGCATGTTACAATATAATGAGTAAGAGTGAAATAAATGTTGTTGAATGGAAAATCATTTTCTAGGCTAATTTATAGTGACACAACATTGTTACAATAATAGAGAGATTAATACTATAGTAATATACTTACTTTGCAGGATGTGAAGAGTGTTCTTTCTGAGGTAGCTGTTCTCAGGAATTCTTTCTTTCCTGTAATTGTAAAAGAAAGTTAGTAGGTATATATGGTAATTGTCCAGTACTTTAAGTAAGAGAGGTTGGTATGTATGAATGTAGGAGGATTTGTTAGGAAAAAGAGTTAATAAAGTTGTGTTATGGATAGTGTACTAAAGTATGTTAAGTATGTTGTTGGAGTATGAGTAGTGGTGTTTGAGGAATAAGAAAGAACAAGGCAGACATCGGTGTAAGAAAAAGGTGCATGTGTAGGTTACTTTAGTGCTGCTGATTCTAATGAAAGATGTACTGTGTTTGTGAGGAAATGTATGTGTAACGTGTTGCAATGTTTTTAAAGAATAGGGAAAGTGAGGGCTAGTGGTAATGCAATTGCAGATTGTTGTTGCAGCAGTGTTTGGTGTCTTATAGTAGAGGTTGGAAAGAAGAGTACTTTATATGTAATGGGAAGTGCTGTATATAGATACTGTGGTGGTATACACATATGTGTAAGCAGGTGGACAATTGTGGTAGTGTAAAGGATGCAATGAGTGAGTTTGGAAAGTGTGACATGTTTATGGAATGGAAAATGGAAAATGATGAGCGTTTACAAATGTTTCTTTTTAGGAGCATTTTAATGAATGTTAAAACATGCACATGTGCATTTATAGGAGCACTGTGTGCAACCTTTTTGTAAAAAAATAAAAGCAGATGGAAAAGATTTGCAACACTTGGTGTGTGTAAGTTTAATATGCTGACAGTACATGTATATTTGCCAATATAATACATTCCAATCTGTAAGTGCTTATGTAGTCCTAGTGTTTTTGTTTTCATTCTGTGACTTGTAGTTCAATTTTTCCCATTATAAAACCTGGACTACAAGTTCCAGACTGCACAGAAACAACCAGGACTGGATAAGTACTGACAGAATGGAATGGGGTATGTTAGCAAGTGTGCATGTACTGCCAACAAACCAAGTGCCACTTTAAGATGTTGTAGACATGTTTTGCATCTGCTTTTTCTTTCTTTTAGGAAAAAGTTAGACACAGTGCTGCTATAAATGCACATATGCTCCTGAAAAGAAACATGATAAACGTGCAGCATTTTATATTTTTCATTCACTATTAATGTCACACTTTCGAATATTCCATTCCAGTCCTGTCTTTTTCTTTGCATTGTGGGACTTGCAGTCTAAGTTATATAATGCGAGAAGCAGGGGAAGTGGAATTACAAGTCACAGAATGCAAAGAAAAAAATTAAGACTTTATAAGCACCTACAGATTGGAATGGGTCATGTTGGCAGGTATGCATATACTACCGACATATTAAACGTGCACACACCTAGTGCCACTTACAAATGTTCTACAAATGTTTTGCATGTGCTTTTTTCTGTTAGTAAAAAGTTACATACAGTGCTGCTATAAATGGACATATGAATTGTTTAACTTTTATCAAATTGCTCCTAAAAATATATTTTTTTAAATGCACAGCATTGTAAGTATTTGTTGGATGATGTGAGCAGGTGCTGAATGCTGCAATGCTCGGCTTCTGCGGGACTGGTTAAAAACGAGAATATGCTTATCGCGGAGCTCAACGTAGGGTAAGTAGCAGGAACCGTTATATATATGTGTAAAAGAGTTGCAGAAAATACTTTTAAAAATATAAGCATACATGTACTATGTATTGTTAGATGCAGATGTTATTGAATCTCGAAATTGAAATGTTGGAGAGTTTCACAGTAGTGTTTGATGCAGATGACTTTGATTAACATGAGATGTTTACTCTCAGAGGTCATGTGTACATCTAAAGTGTTGAACTGAGATGACAGGGTTAGGTGTAGAGGTTGGATGGAATTGGTGGATGGATCTGTGACTGTTTCAAAACAGCCAATTAGAGAGTGTTACAAACATGAAAGTGGAAATGGTAGAAGGGCTGCCCTTGTGCTATGGGGTCTGAAGGCACTTCCCACATCTGGGTCTTTCAAGGATGCCTGTCATGGAGAGGGGACTGTGGGGATTAGCTAATGAGGTGTTCTGGTTGTGGTTTACAGGACGAGAGGGTAGTAGGTGTTTTGATTGTTGTGTGTGGGGAAGATGGGTGTGGAGATGGATGTGGCTATTGCTAGTAAAAAGCTTACTATATGGATGTTGGTAGATTGTTGGAAGAATAATTTGAAAATGTACACACTGAGTTGTGTGACATCTCTGGTACTATTGGATTGGAGAGGGTGGAGGTTTGGTAGTATGCAGTCTCTGGCCTAAACAGGGTGAGTTTACTATCATTTTGTAAGACTATGGCTCACTTCCAATGCCCAGATATTATTGTTGTGCATTGTAGAGGAAATAGTTTGGGCTATGTTACTCCACTATCTTTTCAGGTTGCATTAAAGGATATGTAGCAAAGCTTCATGGAACTATGTCCATGTGGGAAGATAATTATTTCACAAATACATTTATGGGAAGTGTGAAGATGCCCAAATGTGTTTTGTGCAAAACTAGAAGCAGGTAGGCACCAAGTAAATAAAGGTGTATGTGCCTTTTTGAATGGTGTAGGCATGGCATCTTTTGAAAATGAAAACATTTTGGGAATCAGATGTTTCTTGTAAATATTAAAAATGCACTGAGAAAGTTTATGTGGAAAAGGTGTACAGTGCATATCAAAATGGTTTAAGTAATTCTAGGAAATACAAATCAGAAAAGGCCAAAAATAATTCAACTGGAAAAAACAAAAAACAGCTCTTTTAGAAGTCACCATTGTACAATAAATTGTTTAAATTGAGTGTAAACCGCCCCACCCCCTTCAATTGAGCGATCTGCCCATGGGCACTGCAGTAGTCCGCCGACAGCATGTGCCACATCTGGGTCATTTAACATCAGGGGATCAGCCAATCAGGTTTCCTCGGTGTGGTGGAAGGAGTTTTGTTTGGTGAGAGCAATGAAGAGGGTTATGGCTATGTTTTTGAAGAGGCAGGGAGTGTGGATTTAGGAGGACTCATGGATCCATTGGCAGAAGGTCTATTCTGAGCACTGTAGATTGGCTGAAAATCTTGGATTCCATGAATTTGAAGTATTATGGTATAGACTGCAAGAAATGAAGTGGGCTGACTTTTTCCCATTTTATGAGAAAATGGTTAACTTAGAACATCCGGTCATCGTTGTTGTTCATTGTGGAGGGAATAGTAGCAGGTACGTTACCAGAATTTCATTGCAGTTTGCAATGAAGGATGCATTTGGAAAGGTGACAGAAATGTTTCCAAATTCACAAAATTATTGGTCAGAGACAAATGTGGATGTGTTCAAAATGATTTTGCCCGCAAATGGAAAAAGCAAGGCGCAATGTGAATAAAGTGGTGTGTGCTTTTTTGGGAGATGTTGGCATGACATCTTTTCATAGTGAGAACATTAACAGGGTAATTCATAGATTTCAGCGCAGAGGCAGCGCACGCGAGCAGCGCAGAGAGGTAGCGTGCACCAGCGTGCGCCAGCCGTGTGCGCTAAACAGCATTCTGGCACACTGCGTATTCATGGAATATCAAAGCCATTTTGTGCGCTGGCACAGAGAACATCCCACAGCGGCAGTTACTCCCCCAAGAACACCCCTTGCACAAGGATAAAGCATTGAAATGCCCAATGCAGCGCAAAGGGCCGCGCTAACCCTGCACCAGTTCACAGGGCCGGTCCAGTGTATTTGGGCGCTGCGCGGGGAGTATCACAAGCGATAGGCCTTGTGCGAGCGGGGTACATGTATTCTGGGGTGCGCAAGAAGTCTTGCACGTGATAGGTCTTGTGCGAGCGGGGTACGTGTATTTTGGGGGTGTGTGGGAAGTTTTACATGTGATAGGCCTTGGGCGAGCAGTGAACATGTATTTCGGGGGGTGCGCAGGAAGTTTTACATGCGATAGGCCTTGGGTGAGTGGAGTACGTACATTTTGGGGGTGCACGGGAAGTTTTACACACGATAGGCATTTCTCAGTCTCTGACATGCATGCATGTGCAGAGGTATTTATACTCACCAATTAGCCATGGGTCACCATGCCGCCCATTTTCCAGGTCCCGGATTAGGGGTGACATTCTGAATATGAAACTATCATGGCTGGACCCTGGATAGTTGGCATACACTGAGGTGATGATTCCCTTTGCATCACATGCAACCTGCAAGTTGATGGATTGCCAGTGCTTGCGGTTTCGATATATATGCTCAGCGGCCCTGGGAGGATGTAGAGCCACATGGGTGCAATCAATGGCATCTAGCACTTTGGTCGACAGGAGTGTGGTTTAATTTGTCTTTCATGTTCTGTTTTCCATTCTTGTTTCCTTTTCCTTCTTGTATCGGGGCATGTTTGTGGTTGCAGTGTTTCATGATTGTTGTGGATTGGTGCTCTATTGCAGATCTGATTGTGTGTTAAGCTAGTTTGGTAGTAGGCTCCCTATTTGAGAGGCTCTCTGTTGTTGATAGTTCCTGTTGGTTTTGATCACAGCGAGTAAGCCATAGTGTTTGACTAGATATATCAATGTTGGGCTACACACAGTGGTGGGTGCCTTGCTGTGGTGTGATTTGTGGTGGCTTGCTTTGTGAGGCCTCAGTTTTGTCTTCTGTTCCAGGAGCAAAGGTCCTCCCGGGGAGGATTCTTTCTTGGTTTTAGGAATTGATCAAAGTGGAGCTACACACACTTCAATGTTGTCATAGACTTGTGGTGATTTATTTTGTCACAGAGGTCTTGGGTTTGTCATTTGTTCCAGGGGCAAAGGCCCTTCTTGGGTGGTGGCTTCTTTCTTGGCCTCAAGAATTGATTGATGTGGGGCTACACACTGTGGCGGGTGTCTTTGCTGTGGTTATAGGCTTGTTTTGTTTTGTTTTGTCACAGAGGTCTCGGTTTTGTAATTTGTTCGACGAGTGAAAGCACTCCTGGGGTGACATTGTTTTTATTTTTTTTGTCTCTGGAGTTCTCACACTGTGTGGTGATATATATCAGGCAGTTAGGTTTGTTGGTGAGCGAGATTGGGTTTGGCATGGTGGAGCTTTTTCGTGTGGTCTGTTGGTTTGAGGTCAGGAATCCTTATGGTGGGAAATTTCTCTGAGATTTGTGGTGGCGAGTTACTGAAATAGCCAATATTTGTACTGCCCTTCTTGGATCTGGGTAAATGTCCTTGGGCTAAGGTAGATATAATGGAAAGCCAAATCATGTGTGACCTAATGCAGTCTCCACTCCTGAGACACCTATGGATTCTTCTGCTGAGGGGGTTAAAAGGCAACTTAAAGGGGAGACTAGCTGCTGACCCACCAACAAATTATTCAAAACTGGGCTTAACTATCACATAACTTTCTGTGCCCCCTCTCTGCATGGCTGCCAAGAGTACTCTTAATTTTATGTTTCTCTAATTCTATGCGTGTAATTTAATTATTTTATTTATTTATGCATTTGTAAAGCACCTTAGGCCCAAAGGCAAACGGGCGCTGAAGACAAATACAAAAATTAGGGACCAGAGTATGAAGATAAAACAACCATCCAATAAAACAGAAGCAAAAATAAAAACAGATGAACCAGAATAAAAATGCTAAAAGACAAAGAAAAAGCTGTCAGGTAAAAATGATAAAAACAGTTGCTGATTAAAAGGTGCAAATATGCAGGCACACAAGATAAAAAGGGGAAGAGACCCCGGATATAGGTAATTGTGCCTTATTAGTGTATCAACCTTGTTGCACAGCGCTCTGTTAATTCAAATCTTGGCTTGTGCCACATATAAGGCACAGAACATACTTAAAGTAACTAAAGTTTAAAGGATTTTGGTGCAAAATTTGAACAGGGGGTAAGTTTGCAGTTTACTTATCATAATGGTAGGGCTAATTTATTTTACTTATTTGACAATACCTAATCCCCCGCACTATCGTGAGTGGGGGTTTAGATTCTATTAAAGACAAGGAGGCGAGTATTATGCTTTCAATCTTTACTACTGACAAAATAGCAGCAAAGAAAAAACTTTGTTTAAACAGTAACATTTTTCTCTTTAAAACAGAAAAACATATAAACTATAAGCACACAGTGCAGGAACCCAGTTCAAGATTGAGGCTCAGAACCAGCCCCTCAACCAATGAGGATGAACCCACCCCATAAATGTCCTTTACTCTAACAGCAACTCCTCTTCTGAAGCTGCAAATGACGCCTTAAACAGAGAAACATATAAGGTCTACAGTCCAATTAAAGAATAGTCCAGCCAACTCCTCAAGGCACAGACTCCGAAGATCTTGCACTGATCCAGTATTCCCCAGGAGATCAAACCGAAGCTGAAAAAGGAGACAAATGTTAGCACTGGGTGGGTGGGCGGGATAATACTTGCCTCCTTGTCTTTAATAGAATCTAAACCCCCACTCACGATAGTGCGGGGAATTAGGTATTCTATGGCACGACAAGGAGGCTCATATTATGCAAGTTTAAAGCTCTTGCATCACATTGAAAACCACATGATCAATACGTTTATGATAAAATGTCTTAAAAGTAGATTCCCTGGACCAATCAGCTGCTTTAAGGATCTGCTCCAAACTTCCCCCAAGGAAAGCTACTTTTGATGCCATGGCAACCCTAACTGAATGAGCTCCAAAGGAAGAAATGTCAACACCAGCTTCTTCCATAACCCATTTAATCCATCTAGCAAGAGTAGCTGAGGACACTGCCTTATAAGGCTTACGGTATGAAATAAGCAGCTGAGCGGTAACAGGGGGACGAAGATCTACTGTTTTAGCTTCAAAACACTTCAAACATTGAACCACACATAATTTATTATTTCCAGGAAACGCTGGATAAGAAACAGAAGAAATCATACATTTAGTTCTCTTTGTCACAAAGAAGGTCACTCCCTGAGGAGAGAATACCCTATTGTCCACATCAAAAGCTCTGATATCAGACACTCTCTTAATGGAGACAAGACAAAGAAGCATTGCTAGCTTTGAAAAAAGTTGTTGAAGGGATAAATCCTGATTAGGAGGCCAACCAATAAATACATTCAGTAGCTTATTAACATCCCAAAGAACAGAATACCTGGCTTTAAGATGGACCTTAACCCTGATTGACTTAAGGGCCTTTCTTACCAGGAAATGCTTTCCAACTGGTTCCCCTTTTACTAGAACATGACCGGCCGATATTGCCGACCTAAATCCATTAATACTTCTATAGGCTTTGCCCTCCCAAAACAATTCAACAAAAAAATTAACTATTTCTACCGGAGGAGCAAAAATGGGATTGAGATGGCTAGCCATACACCAGCTAACCCAGCGACTCCATGCTGAGGAATACCCTGCCTTCGTGGAGGCTGTCCAAGAGTCTCCGATGACGCCAATAGAGTCCTGCGAAAGGCCTCTGAAGCACCAGGAAGAGCTGAAATCTTCCAGGCCAAAAGGGAAAGATGTCCCTGAAGTACCAGGTTGTGAGGGAGACCCGCCGGATCCGTAAGGAGCTCGGGGTGGAGAGGGAAAAGACGAGGATAGTCTTTCGCCAACTCCAGGAGAGCGGGAAACCAAACATGAGAGGAACAAAATGGGGTCACCATAATCATTGTAGCAAACTGTCTGCGCAGTTGTACCAGTGCCTTGGCTATCATGGTGAATGGAGGAAAAGCATAAGGCAGAGGGCCCGACCAGTCCTAGAGAAACGCATCGGCCGCCAGTGCTAGGGGGTCTGGTCTCCAACTGTCAAACCGAGGAAAATGACAGTTGAGACGAGAGGCAAAGAGGTCTATTTGAATGGGACGCCAGAGAGACTGAATCAAGGCAAAAATGTCCTTGCCCAGCATCCAGTCGCTGCTGTCCTGAAGGTGACGGGAATTCCAATCCACCACTATATTGCTGGAACCTGGTAGATACTCTGCTTGCAACAGAATATTCTTGTCCAGGCAATAATGCCAAAACTCCCTTGCTAAGTCCGCTAGGGCCTTCGAGTGGGTTACCCCCAGGTGATTGATATACTGAACTGCTGAAATATTGACCATTCGAAGGAGGACACAGCAATTCCCCTGGTCTTTGAGAAGGCTCTTGACCGTGAAGGAACCTGCCAACAGCTCCAGACAATTTATATGGAGCAATTTCTCTTGATCTGACCATTTCCCCCCAGTGGAAACCTGACCTATCCTGGCCCCACAACCGGCTCTGCTGGCATCTGACTCGAGAACTACATCTGGGGACAGCCCAAAGATCGCCCTGCCATTCCAGGCATCCATATGTCTGAGCCACCAATGAAGCTCCAACCGGGCTTCCGGATCCAGGCTCACCCTCTGACAATATGACAGACTTTTGCGCAGATGACATCCCTTGAGACGTTGAAGCGCTCTGTAAGGAAGGGGCGCCGGAAATATAGCTTGAATGGAGGCGGACAACATTCCCACAACCCTCGCTAACTGACGGAGGGACACCAGACTCTTTCCCAAAATTAAGCGAATCTCCTTCCGAATTTGGGAGAGCCTGGATTCTGGTAGAAGAAGGATGCAGCGCTTTGAATCTATATTAAAGCCCAGAAATTGGATGCATTGAGTAGGACAAAATATGGACTTCTTGGCATTTATTACAAACCCTAGGTCCTGCAACAGGGAGATTGTTAGATTCAAATGATCCTGCAGATCCCGGAGATCCTGAGCTAAACAAAACATATCGTCTAGATAAATTATACTCCTGATTTCCTTTGACCTGAGAAAAGCCATCACCGGTCTCATGAGCTTGGTGAAGCACCACGGGGCTGATGACAGGCCGAACGGGAGGGAGGAAAACTGCCAAAAGTGAACCCCCCATGAAAACTGGAGAAACTCCTGGTGAGGAGGACAGACTGGAACCACCAAATATGCATCCTTCAGGTCCAACTTGACCATCCAATCCCCCGGAAGGAGGGTATCCCTTAAAATATGAATCCCTTCCATTTTGAAATGATGATAAACTACGAAAGAGTTGAGGGCTCTGAGATTTATTACAGGGTGAAACCCCTCTTCGGGTTTTGGAACCAGGAAAATTGTAATGAGGAACTGAGAAGCTCTGAAGGTGGCCGGAACCACTGCACCCTTGAAAATGAGATCCTGAATCTCTGCGTCCACTAACCTCTGCTTCTCTTGATCGGACAGAAGAGGAGGAGGCGGAGAAAGTTGACATGGGGGGGAGTAAAATTCTATCTGAAACGCCTGAACCGTCTGTAACACCCAAGGATCTGAGGTGAGACCCCTCCACTGATGAATAAATTGAACCAACCTGCCCCCCAAACCTTTGTGGGAAGAAACATTTACGAGATGAGACAATACCTGGAGCTGATCTCGCTCTACTAGCACCTCTGCCATTTCGACCTCTCCATTGAGTTCCTCTTTGAGGGTAGAAGGGTGTCTGGAATCCTCGAGCAGAGGAAGAGTGATGCGCCCTCCAAGAGGTGTACTGCTGGGGACGGAAAGTGCCCCTGAAGGAGGAACAGCCAGAAGAGAGGGCTCTTCCTCGTCCGGCCTTATCAAAAATTCTGGGTGCAAACACTTTCCTAATGTTTGGCTGGGCCTTGTCTAGTGCAGTAAAAGTATGCACATAAGCTGAGAGATCTTTAATGAACTTATCACCGAACAGATTTCCTTGAGCCTTGGGGCCCGCCTCTCCTTCCGCCATGTCCTGTAACTTAGGATCAATGCGCCTAAGGAGAGCCTTACGCCTCTCCTTTGAAATACTGGCATTAGCATTGCCGAGCAGCCAAAAAGAACCCTGTATCCAGCCTCTAAGCACTTGTACATCTATTTGTGACTCATTAATGGCAGCTTCTTCTGCCAGTTCAAATATCTGGGTCAAGGGACCTAACATGACCAACAGCTTGTCCTGACAACCCTTGAGAGCCCCGTCAACCCCTTTCTTTGGGCCCTTTCCCCTCTGGGAAAGGAAAGCCACCATAGATTTATCAATCACTGGGGTCAATCTCACCTTGTTCCTCTGCCCTTATCTTGTTCCTGTCTTCACTAGTAAGAGACCTCCTGACCCAATGATGGAGGAACGCGGAGACCGCCTCCGACGGGTGCCATTCCGCTGATCTAGGGTGTTGAATGAGAGAGGGGTCAAAAAATGGAACCCCGCTGTCGTCCAGCAATTGGTCATCCACAGTCTGAGACATTCCCACAGAAGAAATCTGTCTCTTTTGCCTCTTCGGCGGTGAATCCGAGTCCTCGGAAGAGTCAGGGGATGAAAGCAGAGTAGAGGTAACTCTAATAGGGGCAGAAGACTGATAAATACCCTCCCCAAATCTACGTTTCAAAGACCTAACCGGGGAGTCAGGGGAAGAGGGAGAGCTCTGAATCGGGCTTAGTTGCCCTTGCAAATGTTTAGATTTGGCTGTACATTTTCTGGGAGCTGTAGAAGGACCTTGAGCAGGATTGGGATGAAAATCGGCAATTTTATTAATTAATCTGTCAAATGCCGAAGCCAAAGTAGAATTTTAATTCCCCAAGGCTGAGTCCATTGAATCCCTTATGACCTTGGAGACAGACGGGGTGGAATCAGAGAGGCCTCCCCCACCCCCACCGCACCAAAACCTTCAACAGCCCTATCACTTTTCTTTGAAGCAGCCCTAACGTGGGTGCAAGCATCCACCACAGGGACCCCCTCTACTCCCTTAGCTGACTGCATGCTGTCAATAAAGGTAAAAGAAATATGTGCAACCCCCAACAGCCACAGATAACCAGACCAAGCAGGTCTATCCATGCTACACTTGAGCAAAGTGAACAAATGTGCGTATCAAATAAACATGAAAATATAAAAAATGTTAAACAACTTTTTTTTATGAACTAACCCAGGTAAAACAAACCCAGAGCCCAGCAGGCAATATGTGAGACAAGCAAACAACACATCAGGTTCGCCTGAGCAATGCAAAGTGAATTATAAACTCTGCCTGAGGGAGTAAATCACATAATTCGCTGAGCAGGCGAGTATTGCCCAGTCAACACCTGAAATCCACGGTGTGAGCGAGCGGAAAGACGTTTCCGCCTCTAGCAAGGCGAACGCTTCCGAGAAAAAAACACAGCGCCGAGCAGGCGCGAATGCCAAGTTGGGAGGGCTATATTCAAATACACGGAGACACCGAACAGGCGTCGCACACAATTTCTTGAAAGAAATGTAAATGGAAAGTAGAAAAGGCTGGAGAAGGGCGGAGGGGGACAAAAGTAAAGGGGGCCGACTCTGGGTGTGACAGAGAAGAGACTAACACCTCGCGCCGAGCTCCAGAGAAATATATATATATTCACTCTCAACGTTCGAACAGTTGAACGCTGAAACCGAGTTGTCGAAAGAAACAATTAAACCACAGATACAATGTATCAAATAAGCGATCACAGAAAGTAAGGACTATCGTGAAGCAATAGGACTTATCTTGTTGCGTCAGCAGGAAAGAAAGAGGAGCTGCTGTTAGAGTAAAGGACATTTATGGGGGTGGGTTCATCCTCATTGGTTGAGGGGCTGGTTCTGAGACTCCATCTTGGACTGGGTTCCTGCACTGTGTGCTTATGGTTTATATGTTTTTCTGTTTTAAAAAGAAAAAGTTACTGTTTAAACAAAGTTTTTTCTTTGCTGCTATTTTGTCAGTAGTAAAGATTGAAAGCATAATATGAGCCTCCTTGTCTTGCCATAGAATCAGGCAGCCCAGTTTTCTGCTCCAAATAAGGAATTTGGCTAAGCACATTGACATTACAAATATGAAGGCTTATTTCTTCATACTTATCCACCGTAGAGCGTTTCTCTTTCTAAATAATCCACTCTTTCTTGTCTTGACAAATATATTACAACCATCGGAAAAAATTGACGTCTTCAGAACATTTAATAACCGGTTTCCTCTTAGAGGGACATTTCTGAAAGAAAGCAGAGCTGTAAGTGTGAGTGAAAGGGGGATGGGGTATTGGCAGGCCATTCCAAGATGATAATGGCTCTGAGCCTAGCAGTCGAAATAACCGTCCTTAACATAAATAACAGGCTTCTTAAACATATAGCTTTACAATAACATTGGTGCTACAGTAAAACAGCTCTAACTGGAGCGGCAGTGTTTGTTTTTTAGACCAGACCTCATTCTTCACCCAGCTGTTTGCCATTAGTGCGCTAACCATAGCAGTGTGAAATACGATGCTGCCAGATTGAGGAATTCTGCCTGCATCACTAAATTTAATAACGCCGGAGAGAACAAAGAATTTTACGGCAGAACGTCCTAACCATTCTTTTTGCCGGTTTTTGTCTGCAACCGAATGTCTTTCGCCAGCAGTTAGTTCTCTTCTCTGCTTCAATGTTGAACTCTACCAATCTTGATGTTGCTGCAGAGATCACACCGAAGCGGCAGCCGGGGCTTAGAGCGGAAAATGAGTGTGTTACAGAACATCTATGAAATAAAAGACAGACCCTGGTTTTATGAAGTTCATTTTACTGTGCAGGAAGGCGAAAAGAAATGTTGCCAGACGCACACCCTGCTGCAGAGCAGACACATAAATACATGTATGAATCACACGGTTGCCAGGGCTTGCTTCATGGACGCCCTCCCCCTCTCTCTCTCTCTCTCTCTCTCTCTCTGCGCCGGTCCGAAGGAGGAGGAGTTAGTTTGGGGTCTCTGGGTGCAAAGGGTGATTTTGCTCTTGTGGCTCGGTGCATCATTAAACGGGCAAACGTTGTAAAATAAAATGCAACACACGCATTGAAGAACACACGTGTCCCCATCTAACCCAATGCAAAACATTTTGCCCATCGCAACTCGAGCATTAAGTGTGTCAGTGTGTCACATATGTGAGTACAGAATGGGAAAGTGTGTTACGTTCCGTTTTACATGTTCTTCATACATTTGCATTATCGTAAGTGGTGTGTGTGATGCCTCGAAAAAGGACAATGAGAGGAAAGGTACTTTAAAATGACACATAAACAACCAAAATAACAATGGGCTGTTTCTGGCTGACTCCAGTGAAACCAATACTGGAGTTTGAACAAAAACGTAACAAGACACCATAATTGCAACCAGCGTCGTGGAGTACTCCCGAGTTAATACTTCTGCGTGCAACAGTGGCTAATGGTGTGAATTGTTATCATTGTGTGCATTATAACAACGCGTGACTGTTTGATCCATGGATTCGGGCGTGTGGTGCATTAATTGGCATGCAAACAACTGGGCACTTGCCACATGACACCACACCACTTTAAAAGCGAATAGTGCGGAAAATGTTTTGAAAATAGGTAACATGTTTAATAGTAAATCAATGTAAACCGTTCTTCATGTTACATATAGGAAACCGTTATTTATCCCACATCCGCCTGAATATGTATTTTAAAATGCAGTAACCGCCCCCCATTCCTCCTCCTTCACACAGCTGTAATACTCAACTGTGACGTTCGACCGGCCTTTGCTGGAAAACTAAAATGCTGCCAATGGTTCTGCGTAATGCGTGAACACTGGCACGTGCAGCCGGATCTAGGAGAATCGGCGAGCCATTCACAAACAGTTGCAGTGTCTGAGGAATGGCTGGCAGACGAACGAACCTCGGCACATTGGCACTTACAAAAGAACTTGGAATGATTTGTCCAATTCATACTCGCTTCTCTTTCTCATGTTCACTGTAAGAGTGCAGGCCACGTGAAGATATATATCACGTTCTTTATTAATCGCCATGAAGCATGTCATACAGTCAAGCTGCAAATCAATATGTATTCAACAAGCACGCTCAAAGGTAGATGTTTTGAAGGCGTGTCGTCGTTTGATACATGAACGAACACGTGCGAGCACCTGGCTTGTGTCAAAAGATGCTGTCTATGAAAAGATTACCCAGAATCACCATACTTGCGCAATAAGTTGTGACTTCTAATTTTTCAACATGGCAGGAAAATATACAGGATACACTCTGTTAAGCAGAATCACATGCAGTACCCTTGGGGAACACTACATGCAATTAAGACTACAAGTGTCAGTATAATTTCTCCTTTGGTACAAACATGTACTACACAATTATGTGGTAGCAGTGGCTGAGCAGCAAGAGTTGAGTGAGCAGTCGAACAAGTTACACATAGGACCAACAAATACAGTGATTCAACCAAACACTTACTCAAGGTTTCTTGGTAAAATAATATACATTTATTTACACAGTCAGTTTGAAAACATTACACTAGCAATAGCTGCTCAATATCATATACAAATATACTACAAATACACAACCAATACGTTACTGAAAAAGTTCAGCTCCCCTGAAGTGGGAGCAAATTGGCACTTCAGATACTTTAAAAAGGGGTAAAAAGACAAGGTTATAAGAATCAACAGCACAAATACTTTCATAGGGAGGGCAAAGGGTTTCAGTAAACTACAACCAGCAATTCAGTTCATAGGCCTGGGCCAAAGTCAATGGTTCAGAGTCTTTGTATAGGATAGCACAGTTCTGGTAGTAAACAATTAAGAGGCCGATTCATGGAATAATTAGCGCGGCGCAAGTGGGCAAAAACGTGCGAATCGCAGTGGAATAGCGAAAATCGCAGTGAACGTGCGAAAATCGCACGAAAAGCAGCGCACGTCGATTCATGGAAGTCCGTGCGCGAGAAAACCAGCGGATGTGCGATAAAAAGTGCGCGGCGCACGTTAGCGCACAGGCCATCTAACAGCGTGCGCCAGGTCACAGCGAAAATCGCACAGGCCACAGCGAAAATCGCACATAGCGCGGCGCACGCAATAAAAGTAGGCGGAACACGGGCGTAACACTCGGAATGGGGAACAACTTGCCAAAACGTGGGCGTCACGGGGGAAGTACAGGGCACAAGTGCGCGGAACGCCCACACGCTCGCCTACAACACGTATTCATGGAATAGAATAGGGGAAAAAAGCGCACGCTCAAACCAGCGCACAGGCACAAACACGACCGCCACAAGAAAGGAGGCGGTAGCGTCTCTGCGGCTGTAAGAAATGTGCGCCAAAAGGTGCGCCAACAAATAGCACCTATATACTGCCATGATGAATGTCCCATACTGTGGCCCTCCAGGAAAAATGACGTGCAAAGGGGTACCCACAAACACGGACACCCGCTGACAAAAAATACGTGTGCATGTATACCGGGGTGCGCGGGAAGTGTCACACGCGATTTGCAGGGTACGTGCATCACAGGGGTTCGCGTGAAGTTATTCACGCGATCGGGCCTGGGGGAGCGGGCTACGTGTATTACAGGGGTTCGCGTGAAGTTCCTCACGCGATCGGGCCTGGGGGAGCGGCCTTCGTGTATTACAGGGGTTCGCGTGAAGTTCCACACGCGATCGGGCCTGGGGGAGCGTGCTACGTATATTTCAGGGGTTCGCGTGAAGTTTCACACGCGAATAGCCTGGGCGCGTGAATTTGAGGGGTGCGCGGGAAGTTCCTCACGCGATCGGGCCTGGGGGAGCGGGCTACGTGTATTACAGGGGTTCGCGTGAAGTTCCTCACGCGATCGGGCCTGGGGGAGCGGGCTACGTGTATTACAGGGGTTCGCGTGAAGTTCCTCACGCGATGGGTCCTGGGGGAGCGGGCTTCGTGTATTACAGGGGTTCGCGTGAAGTTCCACACGCGATCGGGCCTGGGGGAGCGTGCTACGTATATTTCAGGGGTTCGCGTGAAGTTTCACACGCGAATAGCCTGGGCGCGTGAATTTGAGGGGTGCGCGGGAAGTTCCTCACGCGATCGGGCCTGGGGGAGCGGGCTACGTGTATAACAGGGGTTCGCGTGAAGTTCCTCACGCGATCGGGCCTGGGGGAGCGGGCTACGTGTATTACAGGGCTTCCCGTGAAGTTCCACACGCGAATAGCCTGGCCGCGTGTATTTCAGGGGTGCGCGGGAAGTTCCACACGCGAATAGCCTGGGCGCGTGAATTTGAGGGGTTCGCGGGAAGTTCCTCACGCGATGGGTCCTGGGGGAGCGGGCTTCGTGTATTACAGGGGTTCGCGTGAAGTTCCACACGCGATCGGGCCTGGGGGAGCGTGCTACGTATATTTCAGGGGTTCGCGTGAAGTTTCACACGCGAATAGCCTGGGCGCGTGAATTTGAGGGGTGCGCGGGAAGTTCCTCACGCGATCGGGCCTGGGGGAGCGGGCTACGTGTATAACAGGGGTTCGCGTGAAGTTCCTCACGCGATCGGGCCTGGGGGAGCGGGCTACGTGTATTACAGGGCTTCCCGTGAAGTTCCACACGCGAATAGCCTGGCCGCGTGTATTTCAGGGGTGCGCGGGAAGTTCCACACGCGAATAGCCTGGGCGCGTGAATTTGAGGGGTGCGCGGGAAGTTCCTCACGCGATCGGGCCTGGGGGAGCGGGCTACGTGTATTACAGGGGTTCGCGGGAAGTTCCACACGCGAATAGCCTGGGCGCGTGTATTTCAGGGGTGCGCGGGAAGTTCCACACGCGAATAGCCTGGGCGCGTGAATTTGAGGGGTGCGCGGGAAGTTCCACACGCGAATAGCCTGGCCGCGTGTATTTCAGGGGTGCGCGGGAAGTTCCACACGCGAATAGCCTGGGCGCGTGCATTTCAGGGGTGCGCGGGAAGTCCCACACGCGAATAGCCTGGGCGCGTGTATTTCAGGGGTGCGCGGGAAGTTCCACATGTGATTTGACAGTGTGGCTCCTCCCAGGTGTACCCTGTACACCCTCCACGGCACCTGCAGGCAGCCCACACCACAGGGGACTACCCTGCATCCCTGGTCATGTCCCGCAGGCAGCCCACCCAACATGGGCATGCCCCCCAGCAAAGGCACATGTCTCCTTGAACTAATGAACACCAACACATGTCCCCTTGCACCCCCACCCCCCAGCACTGTGGGGCACCTGCCAGCAGGACCCCACCCATGTCCAACTCATGTCTCCCACCACCCCCAAACCCCAGCCACCAGGGTCACCCTCCACCAGGGCCCCACTCATGTCTCCCACCACCCCCACCCCCCAGCACTGTGGGGCACCTGCCAGCAGGCCCCCACCCATGTCCAACTCATGTCACCCACCACCCCCAAACCCCAGCCACCAGGGTCACCCTCCACCAGGGCCCCACTCATGTCTCCCACCACCCCCACCCCCCAGCACTGTGGGGCACCTGCCAGCAGGCCCCCACCCATGTCCAACTCATGTCTCCCACCACCCCCAAACCCCAGCCACCAGGGTCACCCTCCACCAGGGCCCCACTCATGTCTCCCACCACCCCCACCCCCCAGCACTGTGGGGCACCTGCCAGCAGGCCCCCACCCATGTCCAACTCATGTCTCCCACCACCCCCAAACCCCAGCCACCAGGGTCACCCTCCACCAGGGCCCCACTCATGTCTCCCACCACCCCCACCCCCCAGCACTGTGGGGCACCTGCCAGCAGGCCCCCACCCATGTCCAACTCATGTCACCCACCACCCCCAAACCCCAGCCACCAGGGTCACCCTCCACCAGGGCCCCACTCATGTCTCCCACCACCCCCACCCCCCAGCACTGTGGGGCACCTGCCAGCAGCCCCCCACCCATGTCCAACTCATGTCTCCCACCACCCCCAAACCCCAGCCACCAGGGTCACCCTCCACCAGGGCCCCACTCATGTCTCCCACCACCCCCACCCCCCAGCAGTGTGGGGCACCTGCCAGCAGGCCCCCACCCATGTCCAATCCATGCCCCCCTGCACCTGGGTCCCAACATTCCCCAATCTTGTCCGTAATGCCCATCCTCCCCTGCCAAAAGGCCCAACCAACTATCACACCCACCCACATATCAAAGGCAATTACATGTTACACCCCCAATGTAAATAATGCAATTTAACACATGTCTGTCACACACAATGGCTGCAAGTGAATGACAAAACACCCAACATGACATGCCTGAAAGCAATGAGATGATACGACACATTGAAGATTAAAAAAATAATATGTATTGAACAGCAAATAAGAAAAAACACAAAGCAAATCAAACAAAACAAGATGAATGTCCATGAAAAAATTATGAAATAATAAAATAAGCCAATCAAGAAGATAATCCTGGGTCCATGAGCCCTACCAAATTAAACCTAACTGACTACTAACTAAAAAGGGAACTATATACAAAAAAGTGGTGCATTGTCCAATCGCAACCCAAAAAAAATTCAAAAAAACAAAGGAAACCTAACCCTAACTATACAACTATATACAAAGGCAGCGGGCTATTTGGACGGCTCACTGGTTGTTGTCATGGGCCAGGGCATCCTCGAACTCCTGCTCAATGGCTTGGAGGCGGGCATGTTCCCTGGCCCCGAGGTCCCGCAGGGATAACGCAGTGTCAAGCTCAAACTCCCTGCGAAGACCCTCGAGGCACTCAGCCCACCTCAGCGCCCTCCGCATGGAGTCCTCCGCCCTGACCATCGTGAGCCGTTCCTCCTCTGCCCGCTGCCGCTCCGCACCTATCCGCTGGCACAACCTCTCCCACACGGAAGCCACTCCCATTCCAGGGTTCTCCTGCCCTCCGGCCGATGCCTGCACCCCTGATGTTGATGGCCCCGAGCCATGATGCCTCCCACGTTGAGCCTGCTGCTGCCTCCGACGCAACTGCCTGTGCCAGCACGACGGCATCCAGGCTGATGGAAACCACCGACGCCGTCGTGCACGTGCCCTGCCCGATGATGCCGTCACATCCGCCATCTGCTGGGGTCCAGTTGCTCTGGTGTCCACCCCTGCTGGATCTCTGACTCCCGACTGTGGCAGGGATGGGATCCCCACCGAGCTGGCTGCATTGGTCGGGGCAGGTCCACAGGGGGCCCTGGTGGCATCTGGGCTGGAAGACGGCAAGGAGAACGACTGGTGGATAGCCTGCACAGAGGAGGAGAGGGCCGCCACATTGGCCAACACATGCAGGAAACCCCCGAACATGGCCGATCCCAATTGGGCCACGTCGGCACGGTGCACTTCGTGATGACGTGCGTGCTCCTCCCGGGAAGCACGCACGGCATCACGAATCGCAGCCGTGCGCAACGCGACCCCAATCAGGACCTTCTCCGCACGGCCAGGGGTTCCCACGTCCGCAGGTGGAGGGGAGTCAAGTGACATGGACATCCCCTCTACCTGCGGACAGGCCTGGGACGGGGCATCCCTGCTGGTGCATGGTGGTGCACTCACAGGGTCAGGGACAGCGACATGCACAGGCCCCTCCACGGTGACCTGTGCTGCCTCCTGCCCCTGGCCCTGGACTGCACCACTTGCACCAGCAGGGATGCCCCCACCAGGCCCCATGTGTGCCCCAGTGGCGGCCTCCTCCTCCTCTGTGCAAACCACCAACCTGGATGGCTCCTCACCGTCTCCCACCGTAGCAGGCCCCTGTGGGGGCTCACCCACCCCTTCCGCTGCAGCCGTGGGGGCATCCCCGCCGCCTTGCTCCACAGCGCCGTCTCCGCCCTCTTCTTCACTAGCCGCTGCGTAGAGGGAGACAAAGAACACAAGCATCAGGGCACTGTACAATGGTCCCCTAGACAGGAAGCAATAGCAGATGAGCACCACTGTCAAAGTACACTTCCATCATGTCCCTCCACAACACATGGGCCAGTCCAGGCAAAACACACACAGTAACAGGCATGGTGCATGCCATGGACATTTCCATGCATGTCCAATGGACTCTTGAAACATTCAATGATATGTAATTCACATGCATCATGGCTCATGCCCATCACATGCACACACATCACCTCAGTCACATCCATCTGGCCCCAAACAGACCAAACACAGCGGATACAAGGGTAATTTTGCTGCTTTACTGAATCTCTGCATTGTCACACACATGTGTCATGCATCCATGGCATGCACAAGTCACAGACACGCAGGTCAGGCACACAGACATGGCTACCATATATGTACCTGGCATCAGCACCCATCCCTCACCCCCACCCATGTTCAGGTACAGAGACTGGCATGCTCTCATGTTCATAATCTGATTAGGGCTCCCCATGCGGCATTTCAACACATGCAACAACCATGTGCATCACACATCACTGGTCGCACATGCATTACCATGATGTCCCTGCACACATACATGCATACATGGGCTATGGCACACATACAGGCAAGTATCATAGAACCAGCACACCGCAACATGCCCTGTCTCACACAGTAATGCATGGACACTTACCGCTCAACTCCAGACGGGCCTCCCTCTCAAGGATCTGGGCGTGGAGCGCTGGGCGTACGCGTTCCAGGACCCTCATCTGGATGGTACTCATGCGGCCCCGGCCCCCCTCCACGAGGCGCCGGGCCTTCACAAGGGTCCTGGACCTCAAGTCCTCCCAGCGCTTCTTTATCTTCAGGACGTCGCGGGTTGCCACCCCCTCCGCGTTGATGGCAACCACACAGTCGGCCCAGATCCTCTGCCGTCCTTCCTTGCTGGCGCGGGACGATCCAAAGAGGGCATCATACTGCCCCAGGACATGCTCCACCAGGACACCAACTTCGGTGACAGTGAAGCTGGTGCCCCTCTGCCCCTCTGGCCTGGGGTTGCCACTGGTGCCAGATGTGGAAGTGCCCGACATGGCAACCCCAGAGGCAGGTGTGGGTGGGCAACTGGGTCCTGGGGCTGGGCTGTGGAGCGATGTAATACCAGTCGGGAGTCTTCAGTTCCAGCAGGGGTGGACACAGCAACTGGACCCCTGCAGATGGCTGATGTGCAGGCACCAAATGGCAGGGCACGGTGGCAGCAGGCAGGCAGGCAGGCAGCAGCAGATGGCACGTGGGAGGCTGCTCGGGGCACTGGGGGGCAGTAACTCGGCCTTCTGGGCAGGAGCGTGGGCTTCCGTGTGTTTTCGCGTGGCCAGCTTGATACGGAGTGATTTGGCACGTGAAAATCCTGCACGTCAGCGTGAAATCCGAGGAAAGGCCCTTAGCGCGTAAGCGCGTCAGCACGCATACGCGATTCTATTGGACCAGAGTCCCTCAGCGCGTAAGCGCGTCTGTGACGTGACCCGCACGGGTGTTCCCCACTCAGGACGTGATGACGGGGCACACGTGGAGATACTGCACGTCAGAGTGTCATCGCGTGTAATTGGACAAAAGTGCGCGTACACGCGATTGGCCTATGTACGTGTATTTAATGGGTGCGCGGCCACTTACACACGCAAGTACGTCTGCGAACCTGTATCCCGTGGTGCGTGTGAATTTCCACACGCTATTGGACTGGGAACAGGATTCCAGGGCTGCGCGGGTCACACGCTGTATCCCGTGGTGCGTGTGAATTTCCACACGCTATTGGACTGGGAACTGGATTCCAGGGCTGCGCGGGTCACACGCTGTATCCCGTGGTGCGTGTGAATTTCCACACGCTATTGGACTGGGAACTGGATTCCAGGGCTGCGCGGGTCACACGCTGTATCCCGTGGTGCGTGTGAATTTCCACACGCTATTGGACTGGGAACTGGATTCCAGGGCTGCGCGGGTCACACGCTGTATCCCGTGGTGCGTGTGAATTTCCACACGCTATTGGACTGGCAACAGGATTCCAGGGCTGCGCGGGTCACACGCTGTATCCCGTGGTGCGTGTGAATTTCCACACGCTATTGGACTGGGAACTGGATTCCAGGGCTGCGCGGGTCACACGCTCGCCTAGAACACGCGCTAAGCATAAATTGCGGACTTTAACAATAACAAGCTCAGACGCCAGGATGAACATACCGTTCCTAGCAGCAGTGGCAGTGGGCTACCAAAGGAGGAGGAGGAGGATAGTCAGGGCCAGAATATTCACACCCAGAACCAGCCTTTTCGGGATGCCTGATGACCAGGTGTATGGGAGGTACAGGTTTCCACCACACATCATACTGGACCTGGTGACTGAGTGGGAGGATGACCTCACATCACCCACCCTGTGCTCCCAAGCACTCAGCCCCCTGGAGAAGGTCCTCAATGTACTGCACTTCTTAGCCACTGGATCATTTCAGCGGACAAGTGCCATAGTGGGTGGGGTGTCACAGGCCACCCAGTCACGCTGCCTACACCAGGTCTTGAACATCATGACTGCACGCCCATCAGTCCGCAGGCACATATACCTGCCCAGAACACCTGCAGAAAGGCATGCTGCCGCCCTGGATTTTTACGCAGTGGCACGATTCCCCAAAGTGCTAGGTGCCATCGACTGCACCCATGTGGCTCTACGTCCCCCCAGGGCATCTGAGCACATCTATAGGAACCGCAAGCACTGGCATTCCATCAACGTGCAGGTAGCATGTAATGCCAAGGGAATCATCACCTCAGTATATGCCAACTATCCCGGCTCCACCCACGACAGCTTCATTTACCGAATGTCCACCCTAAGCCGGGACCTAGAAGCTGGGCGGCATGGCGATACATGGCTGCTTGGTGAGTATGTATGCCACTGCACATGCATGCATGTTGGATACTGAGCAAGGTCACAACCTCACCAATGATACCAATCCCCACCTCCACAGGGGACAGTGCCTACCCTCTCAGCCCCCACATGATGACGCCAATTCGGAACCCCACCACGCCACCGCAGGTAAGATTTACCTCAGCCCACATTACAACCAGGGGCATAGTGGAGCGCACATTCGGAGTGCTGAAGTCACGCTTTCGCTCCCTTGACCGTTCTGGCGGGCAGCTGTTATACGCTCCCCCAGTAGTGTGCAGGATCATAGTGGCAGCATGTGTCCTGCACAACGTTGCAACACGCCGGGGCCTGGCCGTGGACATGGTGGTGGCCCCACATCCCCAACCACATGCACAGCCGCTGCGCATGGGAGGGGAAAGGGCACGGGGGGAGGCAGCCCGTACACAGCTAGTGGCTAATTACTTCACATAGAAATCACACCCCTGTGGAGTGCACACTGCCCTGGCACATTCCATCTGACAATCAATGATGACTCAACCTGACACTGATCCTGAATGTGTGGAGAATGAACCGGGAATTCCATGTCAGCCTGAGATTGTTCACCTGGAAGTGTCACAATGTGTGCATCCCTACCCACACAGACACCACCAATGCAGTTTTGTGAAGTTACACATTGAAGCAGCTAAAATGAATACCCACTTGCAAAATGCAACAAGAGGACAGTGCCATGTCAGCCAACCCAACCCCAGCACTGCCACACGACACACCGTGCCATGTCATGCTAATTGCAGGTAAACAAAGTAATCCCCACAACATGACATCACTCTCACTATGTACAGTGGCACTATTAGAAACCTGCAACACCTGAAATGCTCACAGCAATGCCGGACCAACAACATACTTGAGCAGGTAGTACCATTAACATGACATCAAAAATGTAACATATTAGTAGTCTCACCACCTGGAAATGCCTGCACTCCCACCACTACCAACTGTGCAGTGTTGGCGCCATGTAGAGTTGTAGGTGCACTGCTGCCAACATGGTCCCCATCGCCAGACTAGAGGTCCTTGTGTGGACTTGAGGAAGGGACCTGCAAATTGGGAGGTAGACACAGAAGAAGAGTTACACATCAATGCAACATGCAGTGTACAACACAACAGCAATATGCACTAGGAATGTATACACAGTATTGACTACAGACTGGCCACACAGGTCATGGGAGTCCAACGTCACTGTGTAATTCACTGTCACTTGGGCACACCCTTTGCAAGCCCATGGAAACGGGAAGCAGGAGGGGTGTGTGTGACTCAAACCCAAGCATCTGAACCAAATACATTACAAGCCTGCATGTGCCCAGCCACAATGCAGCGTATGCCCACAGGAACCACGGAAGCCAACAGATCGGAGCCAACAGATCGGAGCCAACAGATCGGAGCCAACAGATCGGAGCCAACAGATCGGAGCCAACAGATCGGAGCCAACAGATCGGAGCCAACAGACGGAGCCAACAGATCGGAGCCAACAGATCGGAGCCAACAGACGGAGCCAACAGATCGGAGCCAACAGATCGGAGCCAACAGATCGGAGCCAACAGACGGAGCCAACAGATCGGAGCCAACAGATCGGAGCCAACAGATCGGAGCCAACAGATCGGAGCCAACAGATCGGAGCCAACAGATCCTCCCAAAAAAATTGGGAATAAAAGAAATCAAAATAAAAATAAAAATAAGAAAAATCAAAAATGGCCATTGATGGGCCCGGGGGGGTTGGGGAGGCCACCCAGGAGGTCCGAGGACAGGATGCACACCAGAACCCACCTGCGTGGATCCTGGGAAAATAAAACACCTCCATGGGCTCATGGCCCACACGGCTACCCTATTGTGGGAGTGTCACTGCTGTCGCTATTATCACCCTGTGCAGCTGCATCCGGAGGTGGTTGCACTATGGGAGGCAGCCCACGCAAGGCCCTAGTCTGCTCCTCCATGGCTGCAAGCATGCGGGTGTGGTAGGTCTGGTTCTGGAGGATGAGTGTGCGGAGGTCCCCATGCAACAACTCACGGGATGCCCGGACCTCCGCCCTCGTTGCCTGCATCTCAGCTGAGAGCGTACGGGTGAGACGCTCCAGCTGCTGTTCTGTCCTTTGGTGTGTTGAAGCCTCAAGCTCAACAAGAGTCGTCCTGAGGTGTAGGAGCTCCTGCCTCAGGGCTTCCCTGTGGCCCTGGGACTCAATGGAGATGGCCTCCTGCAGAGTCGCCAGTGCCGCCCGCCTGTCCCTGTTGGACCCCAACATGTCCTCCCTGTGTGACTGGCAGATGGAGTCAGTTGCCTGCTCTAGTCGCTCCATCAACCTTTCTGGGGGGACAATGGAAGTGGCCACCCTATCCATGGCCTGAGCCATCATCTCGGATGATGCAGCCTGTTGGGTAGCCATACCGTAAATGGATTGCTCCCATGCGGTATTGCCAGGTGGCGTACGGCCACCACGTCGGCGGGCACCACACCTGTCTGGGGCAAGGCGAACTGCGCCTTGCTGTGCCGGCACTGCCTGAGGCTGCAGGACTGCATTCCCCCTCTGATCTGCTGGCCCAGGAACAGGATCAGATGTCGCGGAGTGTGACCCTGCATCCGTAACCACCAAAGGCGTAGCTGCCAACACTGACATCCCCATGGAGGGTACTGACCCTGGTGCAGGTGGGTGAGACAGAACAGAATCCCTCCCTGGAACACTCACCAGCGACGGCACGTAGGTCTCATCCGAATCAACACCTGAGTACAGCTCGGGGGAGGTGCAGCCAGAGACACCCCTTGAGAGCACGACCTGCAGCACTTGTGGGTTCTCCCCCACCACCACACCACGTCCCTCACTGGTGGTTGGTCGGCCCTGGGACACCTCCTGGGTCTGCACCATCTCCACAACCCCAGCAGTATCAGGTGCGTCTTCCCCTGCAAAGACATGAAAACAAAGTAATGGAAACAGGCATTAGCACCATGGCACACATTGAGGGCTGAGAAGCAAGAGAACCAGTACTTGATTGACATGTCCCACATGACTAAAACCCTCCCATGCATGCACCCTCACTGCGTATGAAGTGCAGGCAAACGGCACACACTGATGACACCAAGATGGAAGAAGAACAAATTTTCTGCATGCTGCCTGGCAGTGGCATCACACATTGGCCTGTGATTGGCAGGTGAAACACACATGCCATCACACAGATGGCATGTACCATTGCTATTGAGTGAAGATGGAGAGGAGAGCAGCACCTATTCATTCAGTCCAGTTCCCGCATGTAATAGCTTTTCTGATTCTAACAGGTCAGATTTTTCACCTGGAGCTGCCAGTCTGTAATGGTCAAATTGCACAGGGACATGTGTGTACAAATGATATCCAGGTAACAAAGTCACTCCCCTTTACCATACCCATGTCAGACATGTGACTAGTGGACAGCGACATGCCTAGTGAAAGTGGTGGAATGCAAACAAACTGACTGAATGAACAGTGAAAAATAAGCAAATCTGTTGTGTCAAGGTGACACTTCAAGGGCAACTGGCGTGCAGTTGTGCTAGATGTCTACTGTTGGCAGAAGGGATACTGCTATGGCCAAATGCAGCTGCGCAGGAAGTATTGCATGAAGCACATGGCTGACCCATACGACTGAGGCGCACACACTCTCTCCTGGCACCCAAACAGAAGCCCTCACACACACACCATGCACATGTATGACACACACATGCATGTGCACTCACCGGACAATGCCTCGTAATCAGCCAGATCTCCCACGCCTTGGATCTGTTCCTCCGTGACGTAGGTCCCAGCGACTGACTCATGTGGAGTGAGTTCCATGTCTACTACTGGAGACCCACCTCCAGTCACTAGAGTTGCGGCATGACTTGAGGCCAGCTTACTCTTTGCCCTGCGCTTTAGGTCATTCCAGCGCTTATAGCAATCATTGGCTGTGCGCCTCACGATTCCAAGGGCACTTACGATGTCCGCAACGGTCTGCCAGTGTGCCTGGCGTTGTGCAGGTGTGGTCTTGGATCCTGCAACAATGACCATCTCGTTGTCATGTCCGGACACATACTCGACAAGTGCATTCAGTTCGTCATCCGTGAAGCTGGGCTTCCTGGACGGGCCGGACTGTGTAGCCGTGTCTGGGGCATCAGCCTGTGCCGGACGAGCACTCTTCCTCTTCCGCTTGGAAGGTGGTGGTGATCCTGAGTGTCCTGCGCCGCTCTGGACACTAGGGGCAGGAGCCCTGGTGGACTCTGTATCAGGAGTGTGGGATTGCACACTCAGCATGGGAGTTGGTGCAGGCATTGGCTCGAGTGTGATGGTGTCAGGGGGAATCTCAGCAGCATGGACTAGGACCGACACTGTCCTGGCTGGGTGTGTGAGGGCTGGGGTGGATGGAGCCGCAGCTGCCCCTGCAGCCACTCCGCCCTGCCTCCTTGGTGCAGTAGATGACCTTGCTGCCCCAGATCCACGTGGCATGATGGCATCAACGTGCACCAGCGCACGTGTCGTAGCCCTGCTGACCTGGAAGTCAGCCATGGAGTCAGCCAGGTCTGGTGCCACAATGGGCTGGTCCAACAAGGGCTGAGCATGGATGGTGTCAGCCACTTCAGCCTCAACGGGAGGGGGGGAGGGGGGGGGGGGGGGGGGGGATGATGGGTGCCCTTGACTGGTCCTCCACACATGGGGGGACAGGCTCACCCTGCAAGTTACGACCACGTCCCCTACCGGATCCACCACGGCCACCACTTGTGGCTCTTCCACCTTTGCCACCCTTACGGAATCCTCGCCTCCCAGCCATGGCACTGATATTAATGTGCGTATGGGAGTGGCTGTAGACAATTGTCCTGGGCAATTGGGGGTCAAAGGGGTTGGGTACCAGATGGTAATTGTACCCTAGTGCTCTGGCACGGCTGATTGTAACCCCTGGGGAAAGATGACGGGTCACGCAACGCACAGGAGGCCCAAAAAAGGGAGATGACGTGCACGCAACCCCTCCTAGACCACGTGTGCAGAAAGAAAAACCTGCACTACGCTGTGGCACCCAGTAACACAAGAATGAACGTATGCGTGTCACACGCAGCCTAGAATGACCTCTGAAGGGGTAGGCAACACACGGGGCAAGCACAGAAGTTGGATACGTGCGTGACTCACCGTCTGCCAGGTAAAAGAGCGTGAAGAATGAGCGCGTTTGGCTGGCTAAACCCCCGCCAAAAGAAGATGTGTACGCTGTCTGAGAAGACAGGACAACAGTAGAAGGGGACACTGTTTGAGGGAACAGGCCCAGGTAAACCAGTAAAAGAGAAAAAAGAGAAAAAGCTGTCAGAGGAAACAGGGAATACGAACTGGAAACGCCGTGAAGTAAATCGCGTGTGAAACGACAAGAAGTACAGATTTCACCCACTCGCTCTCCACGAAAAGCACGTACAAGGAAATGGTGTTCTACATGTACCTTATATACAGGCCCACACGTACAGCGTCACTTACGCGGCGTGTACGTTCACCAATCACACGCTTTGTCACTCCTGCGTGTAGATCCATTTTCACCAATCACACGCTTTGTCACTTCTACGTGTACATCCATTTTCACCAATCACACGCTTTGACACTGGGACGTGTCACGCAACAATTTCCTGCACGTGCAGGTGACTAGAGGCGCGCATATGCTGTTGACGGGTTTACGCGCTAAGGGCCTTTGCTGACGTGTGGGATTTCACTACCTATCAGGCTGTCCACGCGTTCACACACGAGAGACCACGCTCCTGGCCAGGAGGCGAAATTACTGCCCCCCAGAGCCCTGAGCACGCTCCCACCTGCCATCTGCTGCTGCCTGACTGCCTGCTGGCCACGTGCCCCACAGTGCTGGTGGGTGGGGGTGTTGGGAGACATGGGTGGGGGCCTGGTGGAGGGTGCCCCTGCACTGGTGGGGGTGGTGGGAGACATGGGTGGGGGCTTGGTGGAGAGTGCCCCTGGTGGCGGGGGGTGGTGGGAGACATGGGTGGGGGCCTGGTGGAGGCTGCCCCTGGTGGCGGGAGGGTGGGGGTGGTGGGAGACATGAGTGGGGGCCTGGTGGAGGCTGCCCCTGCACTGCTGGGGGGGTGGGGGTGCAGGGGGACATGAGCAGGTGTGCAGGGTAGTCCCCTGTTTTGTAGACTGCCTGCAGGGGCCGTGGAGGGTGTACAGGGAACACCTGTGAGGACCCACCCAGCCTAATCGCGTGTGATGATTCCCACGCACCCCTGTAATACACGTACCCTGGCTAATCGCGTGTATAACTTCCCGCGTACCCCTGTAATACACGTACCCTGGCCAATCGCATGTTAAACTTCCCGCGTACCCCTGTAATACACGTACCCTGGCCAATCGCGTGTTAAACTTCCCGCGTACCCATGTAATACACGTACCCTGGCTAATCGCGTGTATGACTTCACGCGTACCCCTGTAATACACTTACCCTGGCTAATCGCGTGTTGAACTTCCCGCGTACCCCTGTAATACACGTACCCTGGCCAATCGCGTGTTAAACTTCCCGCGTACCCCTGTAATACACGTACCCTGGCCAATCGCGTGTTAAACTTCCCGCGTACCCCTGTAATACACGTACCCTGGCCAATCGCGTGTTAAACTTCCCGCGTACCCATGTAATACACGTACCCTGGCCAATCGCGTGTTAAACTTCCCGCGTACCCCTGTAATACACGTACCCTGGCCAATCGCGTGTTAAACTTCCCGCGTACCCCTGTAATACACGTACCCTGGCCAATCGCGTGTTAAACTTCCCGCGTACCCCTGTAATACACGTACCCTGGCCAATCGCGTGTTAAACTTCCCGTGTACCCATGTAATACACGTACCCTGGCTAATCGCGTGTATGACTTCACGCGTACCCCTGTAATACACGTACCCTGGCCAATCGCGTGTTAAACTTCCCGCGTACCCCTGTAATACACGTACCCTGGCCAATCGCGTGTTAAACTTCCCGCGTACCCATGTAATACACGTACCCTGGCTAATCGCGTGTATGACTTCACGCGTACCCCTGTAATACACTTACCCTGGCTAATCGCGTGTTGAACTTCCCGCGTACCCCTGTAATACACGTACCGTGGCTAATCGCGTGTATGACTTCACGTGTACCCCTGATATGCACGTTACCCGCTTTGCGTTCCTTGTTTGGCTGCCCTGTAAACTGGTCCAGAGTTAACGCAGCCCTTTGCGATGATTTAGCGATTTTGCTGGCTTTTCCTTGCGAGAGGGCGTTCTTGGGGGCGTTACTGGCGCTGCTGCAGGGTCGCTGCGATACTCTGCGCCACGGCTGGTTTGGGAGCATGTAATCCATGAATACGCTGTGCGCGGAAATCGGTTTTATCGCACGTGCCTGGCGCAGTCAATCGCACGCGGACACTCTGCGCCAGCCGATTGCGACACTTTTCTGCGAAATTCTATGAATTACCCTGTTAGTCTTTGCCACGGATCTTAGAAGAAATTGGTCAGGAGAAAAGTTAGACGAATGTTTATGGAAGGACAAGCCTACGAAGTTGGGAAAGTTTCACAAACTTTCACCGTGGCTGAAAAGATTTCCGGACCACATTTGCACAGTACCTTTAAAGTGAAAAAGAGCTGTAGCTGAGGCAGTTGTTCCTGGCAGTTCGAGCAGATCTCGCTGTTCCTGAGCTTCAGTCATGGGGACAAGAAGGAGGACGTCAGGAGGTTCCTGCACTGCCCATGGATGAGGCCACAAGCTTGGCAAAATGTTAGTTTAAGGTGTGAGCGCCTTAAACTCCAAAAGCTGGTTTCCTTCCCCCTAGCTATCCGGTTTTCAACAGCACTCTGAAGAAAATTTGATCAGGATGGGGACGGTGTCCAAGTGGCTTGCGAGTTGGTTGTTCCCACCAAACTCAATGGAAGAAGTTAACCTTGAAGGGCTTCTCTGTCGATGGAGTTTCAGGCAATTCGGACTTGCAGCAGGGCTTCACCGGTCATCCAGGAGTCGCAGCAGTCCTCTTCCTTCAGCTTGTCTTCAGTTCTTTCGTTCCAGTGGTCGACTCTGCTTTCCAAGTCCCAGAGACCTGCTTTTAAACAGTTTTCCCCCATTCATTGCAGCCTGGCTGTCACTCATACAGCAGGCTGGCTGTCCTTGCTGGACAGCCAGCCGGCCAATCACGCCAGAGTGCATTCAGGTCTCCTAGGAGACTTAGCACAGGGAGTTTCGGGCATCTCCCTCACATCCTGTCAACCCCAGACACTCAGGCACTAGAGGAGGGCTTCAGCACTGAAGCCCGCCAAAGGCCAAAGAACAAAGGTACCAAACCTGGTTTGGCGCACAGAGACAAACACAAGAAGGACCTTTCCTAAAAGAAATGGCTAATAAAATTGACCGGAGTCTGTTTTTACAGATAGGTCTTGGGCGCCATATTGAAAAACATGGCTAACCCTATTTTTAGCTACCATTGTTCACGGTCGGGGAAAATCATGGTAGTTTTATCTAAACCACTGCGCCCAGCCATTTAAAGTAGGATGCTAGGCAACCCCTCCAGCACTCTATAGGAAGATAGTGTGTGCTGGGTCTGTAAATTTAAAGAGACTAGTCAAGTCAATTTAACTTTACATGCTCTGGGAGACAGTAGTCAGTCCCAGAGAAGGTATTTAAACCTTGGGAAGTCTGAAAGACATCCCTGTGCCACTGCACTGAGGGTGCTGTGTGACACACAGAAAGAGATGACGCCTATGGTGTTGTTTTAAAACTCCATAACCAAAGAACACAAAAGGAAAACACACATAAAAATACATGGAAGAGTGGGAAAAAAGGCTCACACTCTTCCCAGGTAAAAAAATCCAATCCTAGAAATCCAGGGAAGTTGCCGGGGGTCTCAACAGGTAAGGGAAATTAGCACATTCCTGAGAATTCTCCCTAACACACTCATCAATGTAAACTACAAGATCCGCTATGCATCGGAGGAAGTATAAGAAACATGTCTAATGTAATCGTAACAAGTGAGAGATGCAGAGAACAATCAGAAAAACGTATCTTGCATACAAATGACAATTATGAATACAAAAGAAAAAGTATAAACATACAATCTGAAAATGAAAAGAACAGAAAAAGGAAAACATCACCGCAGGTTAAACAGTTGAAACTCAATGACAGCTAACAGGCTAAAAAATCTAGAAGCGCTGTCAATGCCATAGTTTGTGCATTTGTGTAGTCATGGAAAAGGAACTTACCTGTCACTGCTCTAGTGGTATGAGCTGGCCATTGATAGTAGCAGATGCACATTGGTGCGAGTATCTGGGCATCTACTAGCAGTGCCTGGAAAATGCCTAATACTTATACACAACCCGAAACCGTTGGTTTTGCAAATGCTTGTTTTTAGAGGACTTAATTGAAGGACATGCATAATGCTTCTAAATCTAGTGGCTTAATTACACCAATAGTGTCTTTACAGCTCCAATTAAGCCATTAAGGCCCTGATTCATAGAAAGTTTGGCACGGTGCAAAGGTAAAAAGTACACTTCCCGCTGCACAAAACTCATGTTGCCGATCCATGGATTGGACTTTGCTTGGGTTTGCAATTACTTTGCTCTGGTCCTTACCTACTTTGCATGGTGCAGAGATCTTTGCATGACACACAGCACAAAGTATGCAGAGGGCCAGTGCAAAGAAAGAAATAGGGGACGCAAAATGCATATTCCGCATTCTTTCTGCAAAATGAGAAGGAACGAGAATAACGTGGGCATGTTGAGGTACGCGCCACATAAGAAAACATGCCCAGTCAAGTGCAAACATAACCCAATTCATGGATTCCCAACAGCAACTTCACAGAGTGAAAAGGCACACACAAACCCTCTGATTTCACCATCACATGAAACTGAACGCAACGTACAAAGCGCAAAGGCTTTGTATAAAAGTGTGCAATGTACACTATCACAAAATAGGACTTCCAGGATGAATCCTGCTTGAGTGGCAGTGATAGTTCATGGAAGGAGGAGGAGGTTAATGAGGAACAGGATTTTCCATCCTTGCAGAGCATATGTGGAATGCCAGACAAGGTGGTGCATGCAAAGTACAGATTCCCTTCTCATGTCATCCTACACATGGTCATGGAGTGGGAGGAAGACCTTGCATCACCCACCATCTGGCCCCATGCACTCACAGCACAGGAGAATTTGCTGACAGCCCTGCATCTTTTGGCAAAGGGCTCATTCCAGCACACCTCTGCCATTGTTGGGGGTATATTGCACCCCACGCAATCCCTGTGCCTACACCATGTATTGTGCTGCATAACGATCTTGTGTGTGTAGGCACATATACATGCCATGCACACTGCAGGCAAGCCAGAGAGTGTGTATGAGTTTTATGCCATTGCACACTTTGCACGGGTACTGGGATCCATTGATTGTTCACATGTTGCGCTACAGCCCCACAAGGAAAGCGAGCACATGTACCGCAATCAAAAGCGTTGACATTCAATCAATACACAGGTCACCTTCAATGCGAAGGGAGTTACCATTCATTTGAATGCCAATTTCCCCAGAAACACACATGATAGCTTTATTTACTGCCATTCACCACCATAGCAGTCCCTGGCATTGGGAACCATTGACAACACCTGGCCCATTAGTGAGTATCAACTATTACACAAATGGAAGCAGTCACATGACACACAGAATAACAGACCATGCCAATCAACGCTAACAACAACCATTCCCACCTTTGCAGGGGACAGTGCCTACCTGCTCTTATCATTCCTGCTGACACTATTCACGAATCCTGCCACCTCAGATGAGTTAAGGTATAACGCAACACACATAGCTAGTAGGGTCAGAGTGAAGCTCACTTTTGGGCTGCTTAAGTCACACTTGCGCTCCCTTGACCACTCTGTCGGCATATTGCTATATGCCCCATTAGTAGTATGCAAGATCATTGTGACATGCTGTGTCCTGCACAATTTTGTCACACATCATGGCATACCAGTAGAGTTCCAGGAGGGACATTGCCCTCAGCCACAGGCAACACTCATCCCAGGGAAGGTCAAAGGACACAGGAATAGGATGCACGCAATCAGGTCATGCAAACCTACTTCACCTGAATAGCTGCCCCTGTGGAGGACACACAGTGAAGTCACACCCCTGATGCCCTTCAATGATGAATCAGGGCTAATCCACCTTGCCCATAACAACACCCTGAGAATGTGTGTCACGGAGAGGCAAACTGTGTGTGTCCATAGCCATCAAATCAAGTGCACACACCACTGACGCAGTCATAGCAAGTAGAAACAACAGTATCATTGTGGCTTACACAAAAGCACACCCCACAATCCATGAAACATGTTACCACTTTGACATGCCCACCACCAATATTTGTGCACTCAGACAACCAGCAACACAAAGGAGAGCAGAAGTAGAAATGCACAGTATATAATGTAAGCAGGAACAAATGCCTGGGAAGACTGTTCTGGCCCGTCTAGGTGTGTGTCACCCTTCTATGCAGGTGCAGTGGCTACTTCATTATCTGCCAACAATACAGCTCCTGAAACACATCTCCATATAAATAGTTATGCATACTGAGAAAAGTGCAAGTTGAGTCCAATGAAAATGTCCATCTCACATGACAGCATGGTCCCTTGAGAGTCTGTTCCAGCTGTCCTCGGTCATGTACCAATGCACTTCTCAGGAGGTGCCAAAGCCAGACTACACTGCCTCAGATTTGGCATGCAGACATTTTACAGCCCTGTGTCCTTGCATATCAGCAACTGTGTTGTTGGCTTAGGTATGCCAGAGGGACTGGGATTACTACAACTCACTGGTTCAGCTCCCAGGGCCCAATGACCCTCCCCCATTACCCAAAGGGAGGACTCTGACAAGGGCAAGTTCAAAACTGTCGTGTATTACAAAAACAGACAGGGAAAATACAGGACATTGGAAAATTCCCAGAATCACTGCTCCTGAGCCCGTGTCGGGCCATTTTGTTTCATTTCGACGTCACAACATGGGCCCTTCCCCCAAAAACCTAAGAGTCTGCCTGGTTGGGTAATTGGGGTGTATCACTTATGGACACCTATAGACATTATTTGATTGGTCCTCACATGTCAGGTGGCTGGTCTGCCCCTTCCCCAAGAAACTATCTATTAAATTGTTGCAGGGTCGCAGGATTACCATTGGCCCTTGCCCTCTGCCATCCACCCCTGGATTTCTGTTCCCTGATTGGCTGGAGCTGATCTCCCCATGCCTGGAACCCAGCTCTGTTCTCAGAGCTCTGTGTACCTTCTCAAGGTAATGAGAAAGACTATGGGCCTCATTACGAGTCCGGTGGTAGCCATGTCAGCAAAACCGGCAGGCTGCCGCCAGACTCGTGATGATTTACCACCGCCTGACTTGCCCGAATAACCGAGGCATTACAGCCCCGTCGGTCCGTTAAGTTAGGCAGCAGCAATTGTTACTCCCCATTCCCATTGAGTCCCAATGGGAATGGGGAGGACGGATGCAAAGGGACTGTGCGCAAGAGTGCCGGTGCTTCCATCAATGTCTGTGAGCAGGTCTAACCTGGCGAGCGGGACGTCACCCACCCATAGAACTCGGATTGTGCCGGTCAAGTAACAACGGGGCCGGTAGGCTTATCGGCACCTTTGTTACCAGAACCGGCATGCTTGTAATGAGGCCATTGGTATTCCCAATGTAACTGTTAGTACTGTCACCTCTGCCTGTGAGAGGGCCCTCAGCGCTGCAACATTGTTAAATATTACATGTTTCACTTAAATCTGTGTTACTGAGAACCGTCCGTTTTTCCCAACGCAAGCGTATGACCATTGCCTGGTTAGGCTGCACCACGTGGTTGAGGACCATGAAATCGAGCTCTCAGGTCTGCAATTTATGAGAATGAATCATGTTTTTCTGCAGATGCCTCCTTGTCATTTTAGCTTCGGAATGTGCTTCTTGTCTCTGACCTTGGCTGCAAGCCCTGGTCTGCAGTTCTGTGCAGTCTCGTACTGCTTTTCTTTGTTTCTCATTCTGTGGCCTGCAGCCTCATATACCCTCATTATAGTTGTACTACAATTTCTATATATCTATACCGTGCCATGTTTCCCATAGGTTAGTCGTGTTTGGTCCTTCCAAGCTCCTTACATGATCCTGTAGTTCCATAGGGTGTTAGGCAGAAACCTGTGCAGTTCCCTTAGGGACCACTGCAAAAGATTTAAGACTACAGGTGTTGGCAGTAAACCCACTTGGTAGCAGTCTGTACCACCCAGATTTACCTGGTAGCTGTGGCTGAGCAGTCAGACATCCCTCAAGAAGAGTTAGGCAGTATGCAAAGTATACACAATAGGCACTCAGATACAACAATACAAGCAAACACTGACCACAACTTTGGTATCAAAGTATATAATTATTTATTTAAAAACACACTGTTGAAAACACTCCAGAACTCTTATTGTAAAATATTCTAAACACAGTTACTATTATAATATATACACCCCTTTTTCCTTATCAGATAAGTCACTGTAAAACACCACTTATTTTCATAAAGAGGTGAGCGCTTAACTAGATGGCACTCCAATAAGTTTGTGAGAAAGGGAGTGAAAAAGACAGAATATGGAAAGGTACACCACTCTAAGATTCAGGAACACGGTTAGCAAGGCAGAAGAGCAAAAGTCACTGGTGAGCCAAAGTCCAAAGGCTGGGCCCACTCTTAGAGAGAGCAGAGCACAAATGCGCCCAAGATCACACAGTTACACTAGGCTTACAAAGTCTTGCAGAGGGTTCAAAAAGAGTTTAGAGAGGCTTAGGAAAGTTTAGCCAGGGTGTCCCAGGCTAACCCAGGTTCTAAAGCCGGGGGCTAAATCTTCCCCGTACAGTTGGTAGCAAGGGAAGCCATACGGGACACAGTACCTTAAGTGGGAAGGATCCTCCAGCTGTGGCAGTTTTTCCTGGTAGTGGGTGCAAGTTGCGTCGTCATCCAGGGGAAGAGAAGATCTCAACTTGGAGGAAAGAGGAAGGTCGTTGCACTACCAGGGCAGAAACCAGCCGCAGAGTTTTCCGGTTAAAGGTGGTACCTTTGTTTTGCGGTCGTGGTAAAACGTGGTATCCCGATTGCCGGGGTGCTTGGCACAGGCAAGGCAGCCACGAGGTACGTCGGGAAGGTGAAAAGACGGTGCAACTGGTTATCCCCACCAGTCAAAGGAAGAAGACTCTCCGGCGGGAGATCTCTGTCGTTGGGAAAAGTGGTGAGGCGGTCCAGCAGGGCTCCACCGGTGGTGGTGTCGTGGCAGGTCGGCTCAGCTTCTCCCTTGTCGGATTCTTAGGTCCTGTGGCAACTTCTGAAGTTCCAGTCCCCAAAGCCCTGCTTTTATGCAGCAAACCCCCATTCACTCAGCCTAGCTGTCACTCAAACATGCTAAGTGGTGAGCCGGCCGGCTCACCACTTGGGCCAATCAGGATGGAGTGCGACTTGAGTTGCCTAGGCAACTCAGTCCAGGGTGCCTAAATTCCCCTCCACCCCTCCTAAGTACCCCAGACAGAGTGGCACCACTTTGGAGGGCTTCTGTGGAGAAGCCCGCCAAAAAGTGGAACAAAGGGCTCGATTTGGGTTGGAGTCACAGAAGAGAACACAAACGCCATTTTAGAATCAAGTTTTGGCAAAAAATACCAACCGGAGAATTCATATTAATTAAATAAACCGGCGGTATGTTCGAGGCTACCGTAAATAATGAAATAAAGATAGTAGCCTAAAACAATGGGAAATCCCATAGGAAAGTATTCGCGGTTGAATATGAAAAGTAGTATCCACTGCCACCAGCCAAAACTCGATCAGGGGGGACGGAGACATGCCCCCTCGACTAACAGACCCTGGGGCAATCGAATTGCCCCAGCAAGTACGTTCACAATATGATGGTATGTACTGGTTCTGTTCAGAATTTAAGACTAGTAAAGTCAATGGTGACTTTACATGCACTGGGAGACAGTAGTCAGTCCCAGGGTATGGAGTCTATACTGGGGGGTCACTATGACACCCCTGTGTCACTGCACTGAGGGTGCTGTGTGACACATATCACAAAAACACATGAAGCCCTATGGAGTAAAAGACCCCATAGCCCATTAAACACATCTAGATTCAAAGAAACACACCCAAATCGTGTCCAAGAGTGAGGGTAAAAGAGTCTCACTCTTGGCAGGAGAAAAAAATAAACCCCAAAAATCCAGCAAAGCTGTTGGGGGACTCACTAGGTTAGGAAATTCAGCCTAAACAGAGAATTCTCCCTAACACTCGCCCCCCCCCCCAGACTAAGGGACAGGAAGATTTAATCCACTCCTGGATGAACCTCATACCTCTCGTCGATGACATACATCCTAGAGAGTCCATCAGCATTTTGATGGTGACACCCTGCCCTGTGCTCAATGGTGAAATCAAACCCTTGCAGGCAGACTGACCATCTCAATAGTTTTGGATTTCCCCCCCTTCATTTGCATTAACCATCTCAAGGGTTGGTGGTCAGTCTGAATGACAAAAGTAGAACCATACAAGTATGGCCTAAACTTCTTCAGTGCCCACACAATAGCAAAGCATTCTCTTTCTATTGTTGCCCACCTTGTCTCAGGATCCTTCAGCTTACGGCTGATGAAGCAAATGGGGTGCTCCCTACCCTTCTCATCCAGTTGGCTTAGAACTGCACCTATACCTACATTGGAAGCATCAGTTTGTACAATGAAAGTTTGGTGGTAGTCAGGAGCTCCCAATACTGGTGCTTGGCAAAGAGCTTTCTTCAGTTGTTCAAAGGCCTGATTGCACTCCTCATTCCATTTCACCTTTTTAGGGAATTTTGGAGAGGAGATTACATTCAGTGGAGAAGCTATGGTCCCATAGTTCTCAATGAAATTCCTGTAATACCCCGCGAGGCCTAGGAAGGCTCTCACTTGGTTTTGAGTAGTAGGTGTTGTCCAATTTTGCACAGCTTCAATCTTGCTGAGCAAAGGCCTTATTTCTCCACCTCCTACCTCATGCCCAAGGTAGACCACCTTAATTTGACCTATCTAGCATTTACTTGCCTTGATAGTCAAATTGGCCTGTCCAGGAGCCTGCAAAACATGTCCTAGGTGGTTCACATGATCTTCCCAGGAGTGGCTGAAGACTGCAATGTCATCCAAGTATGCCATGCAGAAGTCCTCCATCCCAGCCAGAACTTGGTTTACCATCCTTTGGAATGTAGCAGGTGAATTTTTTAATCCAAAAGGCATGACCTTAAACTGGTACAAGCCAACTGGGGTGGAAAATGCAGTTTTCTCCTTGGCATGGTCTGTCAAGGCTATTTGCCAATAGCCTGACGTAAGGTCAAACGTGCTGAGGTACTTGGCTGCACCAAGTTTATCCACCGACTCATCTGTCCTGGGTAAAGGGTGGGCATCAGTCTTGGTGATTGCATTAAGAGCTCTATAGTCCACACAGAATCTCAAGTCTTTGGATCCTGCCTTTGGTACTAACACAACTGGGCTAGACCATGGACTAGTAGAGGGTTCTATTACCCCGAGATCAAGCATCTTCTTGACCTCCCCCTTGATATGGGTTCTCACATTTTCTGACATTCGGTATCATCTGCTTTTGACTGGCAGACAGTCACCAGTGAGTATCTCGTGCTGTCCCCAAGGGGTCAAGCCTGGTGAGAGTGAGAACAGGGAGGCAAACTGATTTAACATAGAATTGCACTCCTCTTGTTGCTCACGTGTCAGATCTGAAGAGAGATTGACTCCTTCAATTTTTTCATCTAAAGGTACACCTCTGAGGAGATCAGGGAGAGACTCACTCTCTTCTTCCTCTGCTGCTGAAGCTAGACGCAAGGCTCCTACTTCAGGTCTGGAGATGTACGTTTTCAGTCGGTTGGTGTGGAAGACTCTAGGAGCTTCCCTGGGTCTGCCCAGATCCACCAGATAGTTGACCTCTCCAAGTTTTCCCACAACTTTGAAGGGTCCCATCCATTTGTCTTGCAAGGCCCTCTGCCGTGTTGGGAGCATAACGAGAACTAGCTGGTCTTGAGTGAACTCAACCATGTTAGCCTTTTGACCATGCCAATGCTTGACCAAAGCTTGTCCAGCTTTCAGGTTATCACTAGCTTCTGCCATCATGTGTGACATTCTCCTTCGGAGACCTATCACATAGTCAGTCACTCTGACTGGCTTGAGGGGAGGAGCGCCTTCCAACCCCTCCTTAATCAGGGCCAATGGACCTCTGACCGGATGGCCATAGAGAGGTTCAAAGGGAGAATAACCTACTCCCTTCTGAGGGATTTCTCTATAAGCAAAGAGAAGGCATGGCAGTAGAAGGTCCCACTTTCTTTTCAGAGGTTCTTCTAAAGCACCTATCATGCTCTTCATGGTTCTGTGAAACCTTTCTACCAGCCCATTGGTTTGGCGGTTGTAGGCGGTTGAGAACTTGTAAGTAACTCCACAGGTTTTCCACATGGCTTTCATGTAGTGGAACATAAAGTTTGACCCCCTGTCGGATATTACTTCCTTAGGAAACCCAACCTGGTAAAAATACCAAGGAGGGCCTTAGCCACAGCCGGAGCTGTAACAGTCCTCATAGGAATTGCCTCAGGGTATCTAGTAGCATGGTCTACTACAACAAGGATAAACCTGTTGCCTGAGGAGGTATGGGGATCAAGGGGACCAACAATGTCAATCCCTACCCTCTCAAATGGGACTCCCACAACTGGAAGAGGCACTAAGGGTGCCACATTCTTGGCGCCAACCTTACCAGAAGTTTGGCAGGTATGGCAGCTCTTGCAAAACGTATCTACTTCTGCCCCCATTTTTGGCCAATAGAAGTAGAGTGAGAGCCTTTCCTTGGTCTTCTTGAAGCTCAAGTGACCAGCCAAAGGAATCTCGTGGGCTAAGTGCAAGAACTGTTGTCTGTTTTCATGAGGTACTACAAGGCGTTTGTAGTCTCCAGGTTCAGACTCAGTTGGTTCACTGTAGAAGAGGCCATCTTCCCAGTGCAACCTATACTTCCCAGGCTCTTGCCCATCAGCCTGAGCAGCTGCCTGTTGGCGGAGACCCTCCAGAGTTGGACATTCTCTTTGTACCTTACGGAAAGCTGTCCTGCTGGGCCCACCTTCTGCCAGTAAAGACTGCAGCTCAGGATGGTCCTCAGGGTCTAGATCTCCAATAAGTTATTGGCCTCCCACTAGCTCTTCTTCAGAGTCTAGTTCAACCATACAGGGTTGTACCTCCCTCTCAGCCTCAGCTGGAGGTGGAGTTACAGGTGTAACTGTTGGAAGCACTGGAGTGCTTGCTGCTGATTCTTTTCTAGGAGTCTTGGGTTGCCCCTTTGCTCCTGATCTGGTAGTTACTGCAGTGAGTTTCTCCAGTGGTAAAGGAATGATCTCTGTCATCATCTCCTGAGATAACTCTCTCAGGGTTTTCTCTCTTGCAGGTTTTGTGAGCTCCTGTAACCTTTTACTAGGTGGTCTGGGGGTATGTGACATAACTCCAAGAGCTTTTAGCTCATTACCCAACAGAACCCTACCCGGCACTTCACATTGTACACTGACAGGTATTTTTACAGCCATGTCATTACACTGGATGAGAACTGGTAACTGGGGACACATCTGCACAGGCCCTCCAGGTAACTTGGTGAGGCATTTGGGTGCCTTAGCAACATCCTCTGCCTTTAAAAATTATTCATCCACCACAGTTATGCTGGCCCCAGTGTCTCTAATGGCAGGAGCCTCCTGACCATTCACCTGGGCACTGTCTTTATAATACTCTTTAGTATTATCTGGGATAGAATTATACACATCTAAATTATGTTGTTCCCACAACCCCAGAGAGACTAAAGAAACACTGGCTGAGACTCCAATGGGTTCATCAGCCAGCAGTAGAACGTTTCCACTTGCCATGGGGACTTCCTCTTCTGGAGCGAAGGCTAAGGAGGCAAGTTGGATCCCTGAAGGTTTACCCTTGCATCTGGGATCTCCTTTCACATGGTTAGTAGAGCCACAAACAAAGCATTTACCAAATACCTTCTGGAATGGAGGCTTGTTCTGACCTCCCTCTGGTTTGGCACCAGAGGAGACACTATTCTGCTATGGTTTCCCTGGTGGCTTACCCTTCTGGTTTTGGTTGGGGCCCTCTTTGGAATTTGCAGTATTAGAATTCTCTTTGGAGTCCTTTTTAGGCTGTTTCCCCTCATCCTTTTTCTGAGTTACCCCAGAATCCTTGTGAGTGGCCCTGTTAGCAACCCACAAGTCAGCAGCCTTAGCTAGTTTTAGGGAATCTAATTCCTTTGAATCAGCCAAGTGCTGTCTGAGCTCAGGAGAGCAGGCATCATAAATTGACTCCAACATGAAAAGATTCTTCATACCTTCATAAGTGTTCACTTTATAACCCTTAATCCATCCCTCTAAGTTTTTCAAACCTTCACTCACCCAGGTAGCCCAAGGGGTACCATCATGCTTTTCGAGGGTTCTAAACCTCTTAAGATACTGGGAAGGGGTCTTCCCTAGCTATCAGAGCTAGTTTCACACATTCATACTCTTTCCTATCCTCCTCCCCCAACTCCATTACCACATCAGTTGCAACAGGGGGAAGCCCAGAGAACAACCAGGTGAGTAAGTCATTTCCTGTGATGTTCTGGAGCCCATGATTATATTCAAACAGAGACAACCAATCCAACACATCCAACTTAGGCTCATACATACCAACCAATTCTTTAGGCATCCGGGGTCTTTTAGGACTGGAACTACTAGAGGAGCCAGAGAGAGAAGCATTTTCGACAGATAATTTCTTCATTTCTAGCTCATGCTTGAGCTCCATTTCCCTTAGCCTTAGTTCTTGATTCATTTCCTGATGTCTCTGTTCAGCCAGAGTATTCAGTCTCTTGAACTCTAGTTCAAGTTTCATTTTCTCTAATTCGAGATATTGAGGACTAAGTGTGGGACTTGGCAAAGGCCCAGTAGGTACAGCAGGTAGAGCAGACAGAGGCCTAGGGGGGACAGTCACAGCAGCCTCACCCTCCTCTTCTGACTCTTCCTCAAGATTATCAACATTGTGATCAATATCAATTTCTATACTGTTATCTACATTTTCTGTCATGGTAGGTTCCTCAGAACCATCATCCAGACTTTGGTTAACTAACAACCTTTCTATTAATTCCATTTTCTTGCCTTTAGTCAGGAGGTTCTTATGATTACATAATACTCTTAAACAACCAGCAGTTTTTGTAGCAAGAGACTCTTGACTATAAGTTTCCATAGTTGACATGTTAGAAAGATTACGTTTTCCGTGCTAAGCTTTATGGTTAGTTGTACTAAGGTATCTTAAAGCACTGTAAAGTGTATACTCAATACAAATCCCACCGCTGTACACCAGTGTTAGGCAGAAACCTGTGCAGTTCCCTTAGGGACCACTGCAAAAGATTTAAGACTACAGGTGTTGGCAGTAAACCCACTTGGTAGCAGTCTGTACCACCCAGATTTACCTGGTAGCTGTGGCTGAGCAGTCAGACTTCCCTCAAGAAGAGTTAGGCAGTATGCAAAGTATACACAATAGGCACTAAGATACAACAATACAAGCAAACACTGACCAGAGCTTTGGTATCAAAGTATATAATTATTTATTTAAAAACACACTGTTGAAAACACTCCAGCACTCTTATTGTAAAATATTCTAAACACAGTTACTATTATAATATATACACCCCTTTTTCCTTATCAGATAAGTCACTGTAAAACACCACTTATTTTCATACAGAGGTGAGCGCTTAACTAGATGGCACTCCAATAAGTTTGTGAGAAAGGGAGGGAAAAAGACAGAATATGGAAATGTACACCACTCTAAGATTCAGGAACACTGTTAGCTAGGCAGAAGAGCAAAAGTCACTGGAGAGCCAAAGTCCAAAGGCTGGGCCCACTCTTAGAGAGAGCAGAGCACAAATGAGCCCAAGATCACACAGTTACACTAGGCTTAGAAAGTCTTGCAGAGGGTTCAAAAAGAGTTTAGAGAGGCTTGGGAAAGTTTAGCCAGGGTGTCCCAGGCTAACCCAGGTTCGAAAGCCGGGGGCTTACTCTACCCCGTACAGTCGGTAGCAAGGGAAGCCAGGCGGGACACAGTACCTTAAGTGGGAAGGATCCTCCAGCGGTGGCAGTTGTTCCTGGTAGTGGGTGCAAGTTGCGTCGTCGTCCAGAGGAAGAGAAGATCTCGACTTGGAGGAAAGAGGAAGGTCGTTGCACTACCAGGGCAGAAACCAGCCGCAGAGTTTTCCGGTTAAAGGTGGTACCTTTGTTTCGCGGTCGTGGTAAAACGTGGTATTCCGATTGCCGGGGTGCTTGGCACAGGCAAGGCGGCCACGAGGTACGTCGGGAAGGCAAAAAGACGGTGCAACTGGTTATCCTCACCAGTCAAAGGAAGAAGACTCTCGGGCGGGAGATCTCCTCTGTCGTCGGGAAAAGTGGTGAGGCGGCCCAGCAGGGCTCCACCGGTGGTGGTGTCGTGGCAGGTCGGCTCAGCTTCTCCCTCGTCGGATTCTTAGGTCCTGTGGCGACTTCTGAAGTTCCAGTCCCCAAAGCCCTGCTTTTATGCAGCAAACCCCCATTCACTCAGCCTAGCTGTCACTCAAACATGCTAAGTGGTGAGCCAGCCGGCTCACCACTTGGGCCAATCAGGATGGAGTGCAACTTGAGTTGCCTAGGCAACTCAGTCCAGGGTGCCTACATTCCCTTCCACCCCTCCTAAGTACCCCAGACAGAGTGGCACCATTTTGAGGGCTTCTGTGGAGCAGCCTGCCAAAAAGTGGAACAAAGGGCTCGACTTGGGGTGGAGTCACAGAAGAGAACACAAAGGCCATTTTAGAATCAAGTTTTGGCAAAAAATACCAACCGGAGAATTAATATTAATTGAATAAACCGGCGGTATGTTCGAGGCTAACGTAAATAATTAAATAAAGATAGTAGCCTAAAACAATGGGAAATCCCATAGGAAAGTATTCGCGTTTGAATATAAAAAGTTGTATCCACTGCCACCAGCCAAAACTCGATCAGGGGGGACGCAGACATGCCCCCTCGACTAACAGACACTGGGGCAATCGAATTTCCCCAGCCAGTGCGTCCACAATATGATGGTTTGTACTGGTTCTGTTCAGGATTTAAGACTAGTAAAGTCAATGGTGACTTTACATGCCCTGGGAGACAGTAGTCAGTCCCATGGTATGGAGTCTATACTGGGGGGTTACTATGACACCCCTGTGTCACTGCACTGAGGGTGCTGTGTGACACCTATCACAAAAACACATGAAGCCCTATGGAGTAAAAGACCCCATAGCCCATTAAACACATCTAGATTCAAAGAAACACACCCAAATCATGTCCAAGAGTGAGGGTAAAAGAGTCTCATTCTTGGCAGGAGAAAAAAATAAACCCCAAAAATCCAGCAAAGCTGCTGGGGGACACACTAGGCTAGGAAATGCAGCCTAAACAGAGAATTCTTCCTAACATAGGGTTATCTGCGATACGCGTCTACAAGCTTGCTCTCCATCTCTTTGTTTGCCCTGAGTTCAGTGTCTCTGCACTTGGCTAATGAGAAGAATAATAAAAGCTTTTGACAGTATCTATATGTATCTGACATAAAGGTGAAAGGTGTGTAGTCAGGCTGCTCAAAAGAACACTCAGTTCCGATTTCAAGTCTCAATGACCTTAGGTAAGCAAAGAAACTGTCATCCAAGATTGTGAATGGAGATTTTTAATTGTGATCACAGCCGACACGTGTTTAGAGCACGGGGTCGTCCTCAAGGCTGTTTTAGATATTGGGCCTCATTACGACCCTGGCGGTACGGGGTAAACGGCGCCGTGAAAGGTGCCAGCGCCGTTTACCCCATACCGCCTCATTACGAGGTCCCCTCGCGGGACCCAGGAAGCAACGCCTGGTCAAACCAGGCATGCTTACCGGATCCCACGATGGGAAGAGGAAGCAAACAACAGGCCAACTGGTAATGGCCCGTTGTTTGCTCCCTCTCCCATTCCCATTGAGCACTATGGGGGCTGAAATGGGAATGGGGAAGGACCGGGTCCGGGTCCTTGGAGGAAGGAATTACCAGGCCTTCGAACTCGGAATGGCCCGGTAATTCCTCATTCTGAGGACCCGGACGCAATTTCGGCGGCAGCCATGCCACCAATAGTGGCATGGCTACCGCCAAGGTCGTAATGAGGCCCATTAACAGTAAAGCCACATTAGAAAAGTTAACATAAAACCCCATAAATCGAAGCAAAATTACAAGAGTGTGAAAACAAATCATATGATACACCATATGTGAAACACATCAAAAAAGATTGTACATATTAATTCAGTTTCCATATTGATATACAACCCAGTGTGAGTGATTACGCATTTGCACTCACCATAGGCTAATAGGGATAAGGCCCTTTATGTCCTGGTTCAGAGAAATTGCAGGGATGCAATTATGTGAGTACTTGGATACTACCTGCAAATTAGAAGAACTAGATAAAGGATACCTAAAGAAGTTAAAGGAATGGTGCGGTCAGAAATATTATTGTCCCTATGGTTCGGCCATGTATTTTTAACCATACGTTGATCGATCGTACAAACATTTTCTATGCACCTTACCAGTTTTCATCTTTTGAACACAAGTAAAATCAGGCAGCAGGGCGCGGCCATCTTGTTGATAATCTTATCACTTGCCGCATCGCCCTGGGTGAACTGCCTTTGCGGCACTAAATCATATCCCCCGCCCGTGAGCCTGACATCACCAAATCATTGATATTCTCTGCCTCTCTTCATGACGTTAGTGGGCAGCGTAGCCAGTGGTCACCTACGCAACTTGACGCAGAACCCAGAACACAACACACATCGTCTCACAATACAGCGCGTCACAATTCGGAATATGAAACAGCACTTTAAAAGGAAACAGCTAGACTGTACAATTGGTAAAGTACATTTATTTCACATTAAATGTTTCGAGAACATTCAGCGATTGAAATATTCAATCAAAATGGAACTTTTTTCTTTGCTCTCGATCCGCAAATGTTTATCGTGAGTCACGCGCTGCTTCTTTTTGGTACACAGGGTTTTCGTTTTGGGTAAATGGAGCACTTTGATCGGACTGTGAATTGCAAGGCTGGTGCATCAACTTGGCACTAGACCACCATAAAGGTTGTTATGTTGCTCCTAATCGATGGTACAGCATAAGGGCATATTGGCCCTTGGCAATCGTCCCAAAAAAGAGTCAAATAAATCCAGTGATTGACATGTAGCTGCAGCTGGCGGTTGAAGAAACTGTAGGTTGGGGTCTGGAATAGATGACAATCGCAGAATGGCAGGATGTACCTGTTTGCAAAAGATAAAAATAGAAATGTGTCTCAGTAGCCGATCTTTATTACAATTGACCATTTCATTTATAAGCGCAGAGGTGACACAATGTGAACCGAGAGAACACAACGTGGAATATCAAGTACTCCGCTATTTGCTTCCAAGGATTATGCAATGGAGTATGTTCAGCTCTAAACGTAATGCGTAAAATGAGGCAACAATTCGAGGTGCACAATGTAATGATTTATTAGCGTTGGAAGAAGGGTGAAACGAGTGGTGGTCTACATGCGTGTCGATGCTGGACTGCACATGTGCCCTGTAGAAAGACCAGCACACAAAGGTTGTACTTGCACTTCATTGCAATATGCCACACAGAACAAACGAGTACAATGTAACCCAGCAATAACGGTCAGCTATTCGTATTTGGACTAGTTCTGGTATAAAGTTGTCTAAAGAGAAACTTACATTATATTCAGCATTTCCATTCTCTTGACGTAATGCAGACTGTAACGCAGACTCTGTTCGTGTCAACAATTTTTCATAAACTGAATTTACATGTAACTAGGTCCAGTTCCCGAATGGACAACCTTATCATATCTTATGTTATTACACCCCTCCCTCAATTCAATCCCTTTCGGAATGGTCCCTGTCTCTCAAGGTCAAAAAACAATAGAACCTTATACTGTGTGTGCGACGCGTGGGCCTCCCCAGCTCCCAAGCAAAAATTCAAAGCTGGTGACCTTCACTCACAATGAACATACATTCTTAGTTTGCAACATCCCATGTCAACGCATCCATGAGAACGGATATTTTGAAGCACGGGCCATGAAGGAGAAAATTGGGGGCTGTCACTGCTCGCTGTTCATGGTGCTGCTGAGGGGTAGGGGAAACTTGGCAATGACAGAATCCGCCCTACTCCAAAATTGTAGTCGATGAAACACAAAAACGGAGTCAAAGTGTGTCTAGTAATAGGCATGTTTTCACAGTCAGTACTTCTTGCGTGCCTATTATATTATGTAGCCTAGGTCTCATCCCTTTTGTGTGACAAGCAGATATTCAGCTGTTTGGGTAACTGTATGGCAAGGCAACTGCCAAATCCCAAATATTCTTACACACTGTTATCCATCGGGCACTAACACGATAAATGAAGGTCCCACAGTAGCTCGGCTAAACTGTGAAATGTGAAAGCAGTGTTACATCAAATCAAAATAATTGTACTATTTTTTTTAAAAAAGGAATAAGAGCATAGATTTGAAAAGAAAAAATGCATACTTTATTTGGACACTTTATAAAAAAAATGTTGGCAAAAATAAAAACAGATGGTAATCATTTGTACTGGGATTTGAACTGTTCAACAAGATTTGCTTTGGGTGGACATGGCGTGTTGGCAATGTTTTTTGGCAATGTGTGTGTGCTCTGAACAAATGTGCGCGCACTTCCATGAGTATGCATCTCTACGACATTAATAATATGATATTTAACAAAATCGAATTCCATTTCCTCATATACTGGTTTGACCACCCATTTTTTGCTTCTTTTCGTAAAGGCTATAGTGTAGGGATGCATCCCTAAGTTTCCTGCAGTCCTAGGTTGTTCATGGCCACATTCTCATTATGCGCTAATACCGCTAGTAATGTCCTATATTTCATCTCTCCGATGTCGAAATGCAATCTCTTTGGCCTGTACTTTAGGCACATATTGTGGAACACCTCCAAATCTTCTGTGTGACAGAATTCTGTGAATCCCTTCAGATCTCTTGATAGAGTTTTATCAAACACAATCTTCTCAAGCGCTTTGTGTGGAGGTGAAGATGGAATCAACCACTTCTTCTTCTGTGCCTGCTCCAGAGACAAAGGGCCATGTTCACATTGGTGGAAATGTTGGTTTTCTGTCCAATGGTGAACGTTGGAACAGTGGTGCATTAGTGACCACCATTTTTCCAGTAGAATTTCCACTGACCCATCACATGTTTTGGAGCTCCACCAAAGATGGTTGCTGAAAGACTGGGCCCACTGTGAAATACTTTCCAAACCTTTTTTTTTCCCCCTGCAGCAGATATGTTTTTATTGATTGATTTGGCAACATGCCATACATCAAATTGATGTTTAATGTTTGGAAACCGCTCTCTCATTGTCTTGGCTATTGAAATGTGTCTGTCCGTGGCTATAAGGTCGATTTGCGTTCCCCTCGATTGTAGATCTTCCAGTGATTTTATAAAACCAAGTTTCTCCATGTCTACCGAGAATTTACATTCAGACACCTGCACAACCACCAAACTCACAATTTTCTTACTTTCCATGTCCTGAAAGTGGTGTGTGCAGTACTTAGCAGAAAATCCGGGGCTGTCACACTGTCCATCACCGGCTAGCCTGAACCGTTTGTCGGAGAATGTACTTTGAATAGACAATTGTTCAATTGTCCAAGCTTCACTAATGTCAGGGAATAGGTAATCACGTTGATATTTGGAGTACTGCGTTTTAGAAATGAAATGGAGTCCCACAAACTGACAGAAACTGGATAACTTCCTGAAACTAGAGCAACTGAAAAGTAAAGCTGCCGCACACAGTAGATTGCCAGCTGGCAGCATCGGTTGAGCGGACCATGAAAATGTTTTATGGAATTTTTGACAGGTGGCATGTATTTTGAGGTTACTGCCTTGTGTTAGACGAGTCACATTCACCAATGACTTCCCACATACTTCCCCTCTCACTGAATGCACACATTTCAGCATCTTTATAATCTCCATCAAGCTGCTGTCGAATACTATGATTTTGGCCTCCTTTGTTAGACGGTCATCCTGCATCACTGTTGTTTCGGACTGAACCGTTGTGGACATATCAGCCAAACTGGGCATACTATAGTTGAGATCTTTGTCTAGTTCGTCGGTCAATTGTGTTGATGCTTCAGTCTCTGTCATTTCAACATCTGTTACTTCACTGTGTATAGGAGAAAACATCAATGTCGACTGCTTTTTGGGTACCATTTTTTTGGCGGGTGTCGATTGTGTCAAGTGCTCTGTGACTAATGTAAAACTATCTTCTATACATTCAGTTTCATCTTCATCTGGCAGAGCAGTCGCATTGTAGCAATTAGAACATTAAATTCATTTTCTGGCCATTGGACAAAGGCATATCGAGTCTGAACACACCGCGCCTCAATTAATAGTTCCTGCATGGTGAAAACAGTTTGGCAAGCAGCATCTCTCATTTGTGTCGCTGTCTGTGTCTGCATAGTCCGTACTTCATCGGGCAACTACAGGACAGATAGGAAAAAGGATGTTCAGTGTAAATCCAACATAAAGTATTATACAATTTACATTAAAAAAAGCATATAATGAAGGCCTCAGCACAAAACAATTGCTAAAAATATAAACTGTTTATAAATAACCTCATTTTTCTTTCTTTTCTTTGAAACCTTCTTTACTCTAATATCACCATCAGCAAGCTGGTGCACCGACTTGGATCCGCATGCCTCCCATTCAATATACGGATCTTGTATACATTCCTAGAAAAGAGTATCCATTTAAAATAAGTCATTTGCATTACTCATAAAAGTAGACCGACTTTCTTTCATTAGAGGGTACTGTCAGCATGCATACCTCTGGCTCCGGATCGACTACAAGGGAGGATGTAATTGTAGAGGACGCTCCAGCAACTCCCGGAAACACAGTACTTGCATTAATATGGATTAAAATATTGGAAACTGAGCACACACTTTGGGACGACGACAAAGGTACATATCAATAGCAAACCACGAATTAAACATTGTGTAAAACAATTACACGATATGTAAATATGATCAGATTATCTCGTTCGATGTAATTGTCAGTACCCATACATCTGGATCAACTACAAGGGATGTTGCAATTGTAGTGGACGCTTCAGCATCTCCCTGAAACACAGTACTTGCATTAATAAGGATGAAAATATTGGAAATTGAACACACACTTTGGAAAGACGACAAAGGTACATATCAATAGCAAACCACAAGTGAAACATTCGGTAAAAGAATTAAACGATACGTAAATATGATTACATTATCTCAAATTCCATGCATAAAACAAGCCTGGAACATAATAGCTAAGTAAGATTGCCTGATACGCGCTCAAAGTGGTTGATGACTCCAGGCAAGACATGGATGTTGAATCTTGTTGCTTCATATTCGATGGATAGTCATGGAGTTGTAAAGGGAAAGTATTATTTGATTTAGAAATGCTAATATTAAAAACTGGCATGTAAGGAGACTGAATACGAGAAAATTATGCTTATGTAAATGCATAATATATCATAGTTATCTGTGCCCATAAATCAATTTTCTATGAGGGTTCTAAAACGAGGACTGATGTTTAGCAAAATGGTCATTATTTAAAAAGCTATCCAATCATATACATATCTAAAGTATTATAAGAGACATTTACACCTAAAATACCAATCAATCCATATGGTTACCTGCACAATATCGCAAGGCCTAAAGCTAAATCTGGAAGCGTGACTCACCTGTGGCGGAATGTGAACAAATAAAGTTGGAATAGCGTTTGGGAGCAATTTTCAAGTCGTTCACAGTTGATTCTTCTTTATGTACAAAGATGTGTCGTACATATTCGGGGTAAAGTGCAGGCTGCAGATGCAATATCGATCACCCCTCTTGTCCTCCAAGACTTTTTTGACTCTACTTTCAAGCTCTGCCGGTGCATATCCGCAATATCTGACCCATTCTCTAATTCGATCTACAGTTTTAGGAAATACATGCATTGTATTACCTTCAGATTTGTCATGGGTCTTCGAAAGGCAACCAAAAATCGAACATGCAGGTATTGTTGTAAATTCTGCATAAAAAAGATCAACATTATTCGAAATTTTATTTGCATAAAAATGTGAGAAAGAAGGAATTAGACCATAGATTCTACAATGCAAGCTTTGTTTTGGGCACCACAGCAAAATCAGTGCAGCGTGGCGGCTGTATTATAGGATAACTTTCACAAACAATTAATTGATTTGACGAAAAACAGAACATGTTACTCGTCCTTTGAATGTACTATTGTGCATGAAAAGGAAACATGCTTATAACATAGACACGGTCCGCGAAGGATGCAATTCGATAGCAATTGACACTGATGAAAATTGATATATCGATAACATAAAAAATGAAACAAGTCAATAGCAATTATTTCGAAATAGATAGACATTTACAGATGAAGGAGATATGATTTGGATACATGCCTTACATTGACCAACAAACAGTTAGATTCAGCCAGCAGAGTAGTTAGTGGCAGGAGAAAAGGTAGATGTTCACAGGTAGCACAGTGACGAGTTGACTCCAACGGTCACAGAAGTTCACAGATAGCACGACAACGAGCAGATTAGCATCGGTCACCAGGATTCTCAGGTTGCACGTTCACGAGTTGACTTGCAGTGCTCGAAGATGTTCTCAAGATAAATATCAAGTGGTTTATAAAGAATTACAAAAAGGGGTGTGTTTGTGAATGAATGACGTGTACATGTCGTGGTATTATGTGGATTGCAGGGGCGCAGCCTGCTTCAAGGGGAGCCTGCCTGGAGACATGGGGTCTGAGGAGGCTATGTGAACAATGAGCCCTGCGGGAATGATAGCTTTGAAGTGTACATGGTCTTTGGCACCTTGGCCGTTCGCGCCCCTGACAGCACCCCTTGGCAGTGCCATCCACTGGTGAGAACTGCCTTTGATAGTGGAGGGGGGATGGATGGGCCTGGGGCGTGCAGATAAGGCACTGGAACACTGCTGAATGGTGACACACTTATGTGGATGGCAGGGGTGCGGCCTGCTTCAAGGGGAGCCTGCCTGGAGACACGGGGTCTGAGGAGGCCATGTGTACAATGACGCCTGTGTGAAAGATAGCTTTGAAGTGTACATGGTCTTTGGCATCTTGGCCGTTCGCGCCCCTGACAGCACCCCTTGGCAGCGCCATCCACTGGTGCAAACTGCCTTTGACAGTGGAGGGGGGATGGATGGGCCTGGGTTGTGCAGATAAGGCACCGGAACACTGCTGAATGGTGAAACACTTATGTGGATTGCAGGGGTGCGGCCTGCTTCAAGGGGAGCCTGCCTGGAGACACAGGGCATGAGGAGGCCATGTGAACAGTGACCCCTGCGTGAAAGATAGCTTTGAAGTGTACATGGTCTTTGGCACCTTGGCCGTTCGCGTCCCTGACAGCAACCCTTGGCAGCGCACATCCACTGGTGCGAACTGCCATTGATAGTGGAGGGGGGATGGATGGGCCTGGGGCATGCAGACAAGGCACTGGAACACTGCTGAATGGAGACACACTTGATTCACTTAACAACTGAAACAACCATTGATAAAAAATATGTTGTGTTTTATTTTGTTTCTTATTTTGACAGCACAAAACTACTACACATTATAAAGGTCTGGTTGCAGCACAGCGAGGGAAAATCCCCTGTACTGACCGTTGTCACTGGGGAAAGTTTCTCTAATGGCAGCAACGACACAGGCGGGTATTACTCGTCGAACGTGGTGTCCAAGCCTCCCATGAAGCCACCATGTAAAAGAACAACAGGGCACCAGCCGGTACCACCTGTGAAAGAGAAAGTTACAAACTGTTTTTAAATGACCAAGATAAGTGTATTAAACCTTAGTTGTCAATGGCAATTCTTGTATCCAATGGCATTTTTGCCAGGACAAATGATAACTAGACACTGCACAATATTGAACGACTTTTATACGACTATTACTAGAGAATTGCAAGACTAAATTGATATGACAATGACAAATTGAAGTTACGAGAATATAGGAGACAACCATGAAATAGTAGTGGCCTAACTGACATCACAACCAGAGTATACTTACTCGTTACTTGGATTACGAGGGCGAACTGTTGCGCGGACCGTGTGAGGCAGGCTTCCCTGAAGTCTGGCAGCTCAGTAACGCATTGCGGCCGTGGCTCGCCTTGCGATATGTAGGACAAGCATCCAGAGTTTTCTCGGCAGCAGCAGTTCTCCTCCTCGGTTGGCATTAGCACGCGCCAATTGCAGCTACACCAGGTGGAAACACCGTCCATGCGACTAGGCCCAGGCTCTTCATCTGTTGAATCGTCCTCCCAACTGTCGTCCGAAGCCCCATCGTTTCTGCATCTTTCTCTTTCCAGTAATTCCTCCTCGGAATACTCAGGCTCGTACTGGTAGGCCATTATTGTTGCCATTGTGTGGTAAACAAATGAAAATAATTTATGGCGATGGTACTGGTATCTGTTCACACAGGCTACAAGCAACGAGGGTAGCTGAACAGAGCACAGAAACGAGTCACAGAAAACTCAAAGAAATACAGTGAGAGGAATGGAATAGAAAATCTGCTGTTGTGTGTTGTGAAACGGTCTGTTTATACCTATTTAGGAAAGAGGCATCCTTCCATTTTCATGGCGGCACGTCATTAGCTGAAGCGCACAGAATGTTTACATGAGACGTGCTTTGCTGTTGTGAAATGGGCGGTACGCGTCTAATATTATCAGGCTCAGGGGCTGGGGATATGATTTAGTGCCGCAAAGGTAGTTCAACCAGGGCGATGCAGCAAGTGATAAGATTATCAAAAGATGGCCGCGCCCTGCTGCCTGATTTCGATTGTTTTTAAAAGACGAAAACTCTGGTAAGGTGCATAGGAAATGTTTGTACGATCGATCAACGTATGGTTGACATGGCCGAACCATAGGGACAATAATATTTCTGACCGCACCATTCCTTTAAATAATTGATATGCAATTAAGCATGGTCAACAATGTCAGGCAAGTGCCCCCATCTGGTGATGCATCACATAATTGCATCTCTGCAATTTCTCTAAACCAGGACATGTGCTTAATCACTCACACTGGGTTTTCTATCTCACTCTGATAGGTTAATCATTCCACCGGTTTATATGTAATTGGTAACATCTATCTATTTGGAGTGGCACTCTTTTGGCATTTTTGGGAATCATCAATGCATGACACAATCGTTGGTACTCATTTAAAAAATGACACCTCATTAGTTAGGCACAGCTTATTTGCTATTTGCATGAATTTTAATGCAACCTTTAACACTGAGGAATCGCAATTACTTATGCACACAATGACATATGTATACAACGACATCATGCTAAAATCACCTCCCTGTCTTCTCCCCCCATCTGCTCTCTTTAATCATTTCACTGTTACGCTATCAACTTGGAATTGGGTATGTATACCCGTAATGTATATTTTAATTGTATATCAATATGGAAACTGAATTAATATGTACAATCTTTGGTTATTTGATTTGTTTCACATATGGTGTATCATATGATTTGTTTCCACACTCTTGTCATTTTGCTTTGATTTATGGGGTTTTATGTTACTTTTTCTAATGTGGATTTACTGTTAATGTCTAAAACAGCCTTGAGGACGACCCTGTGATCGAAACACGTGTCGGCTGTGATCACAATTAAAAATCTCCAATCACAATCTTGGATGGCAGTTTCTTCGCTTACCTAAGGACATTGAGACTTGAAATTGGAACTGAGTGTTCTTTTGCGCAGCCTGACTGCACACCTTTCAACTTTATGTCAATAATTTTTGAGGGAACCTAGTGGAACCTCCTGTGTAGCTTTGCAGCATGGGACAACACGCAATATAAGAGAGTTGAGCGCACCCCATATATCGTTACTTCCCTTTCTCATCTATTTATTTATTTTCAAATTTCTTTATTGGCATTTATATAAGAGACAGTTGCATCATAACATTGTGCGATCACATTGGTATAAGTCAGGATTAATCAAGATAGGCCAAATAGAAATTAACAATTAAACAGAAACAACAAAACGTAAACAACATTAACAAGTCTCCGTATGGTCAGTGGCGTAAGCAACGTAGGAAGATCAGGCAACAAATAAGTTCAAGTTATGGACTGCGCAAATATTCTGTGTCAGATAGCATGTTTCGATAGTGGCAAGTTTCTCAAGGGGGTTTATCGTCATTGGGGGGGTTAAGTAAGGCCCAGGTGAGAGTTCTCCAGGCAGAGAGTGCCAAGCTCGTGTCTTCGGGGGATGTGGTAACCCCATCCTCCCAAGCAGAGGTTTCTGCCCCTATCCAGCGCTCCAGTTCGTTACGCCATACCTGGTATCGTGGGCCTCCAGGTCGCTTCCAGGCCATAGCAATGGTCCTTTTGACCAGAATGCATACTAGGTCCATGAGCTTAACTGAGTGTTTGAACTTGGCCAGTCTGGGATACGTTCCGAGAAGGCACTCCTTTGGGGTCCACTCATATCTGGTCATGCCTGCCTCGCTACAGAGGAGTTCCACCTTCGCCCAGAGTTGCCGGACCTGGACACATCCCCAGAACATGTGTAAAAGATTTGCTTCATCTCTGCCGCACCAAGGGCAGTTATGTTGGGGTAGCCCATATATTTTGGCTATTCTAAGTGGTGTCAGGTACGAGCGATATAACATATTAAGCTGAATCAATTTAAATCTAGAGTTTCTAGATACCACGTTGGGAAACGCTAGTGCTCTGCCCCATTCTGCTTCAGACAATTCATGCCCCAAGTCTCCTTCCCATTTGAGTTTGAGATCCTGACTGCGGGGATTGGGCCTATCGATTAGGTGGCTGTATATACGGGACACAGGCCTCCATCCATCTCCCAAACTATATAGGAGTGTTATGAAGGGGTCAGTTTCAGGTTCTTCTGGCCACGCGTCCCATTTGGTCCGGGCAAATTTACGGATCTTTAAGTACCAAAGGAATTGGCCAGCCGGGACGCCATCTACTGACTGCAAGGAGGAGAAATCCCGGAAGGAGCCCTCGTTATATAGATCCCCCCAAGTGTACACTCCCAGCCTTTCCCAGTATCTAATGGAAGCAAGGTCTACAGAGTTCTGACACAGGTCGGCCAGGAGCGGTGTGTCCGGAGTATATCTATGTTTCAAGTGGAGAAGAATTTTAACCCTTTGCCATATCTGACGACCCAGGGTAGCTAAATATGGGATCCCATCCACAAGACATTGAGGGGCCCAGATGAGTTCGTTTAGCCGGATCGGAGCAATTGAGCGTTGTAAAAGCGCTGTTTCGGGGGTGTCATCATCAGCTAGCCATTTAGCCACGAAGCTTAGTTGGGCAGCCAGGTAGTATCGCTCCAGATCAGGGAGCCGAATGCCTCCCTGCTCATAGGGTAGGGTCAGCGTGGATAATGCAAATTTGTGCCTACTAATTCCCCACAGGAAGTCTTTAAGTATCTTCCCCAAAAGGCGAAAGAAGGGTGTCCTAATATAATAAAAAATGTTTTGGAAACCATAAAGAAATCTGGGGAGAACAATCATCTTGATGATGGAAGCCCTGCCCATCATGGATAGGGGGAGGCGAGCCCAAAACCTAATCGACCTGCGCAAGGGAGGCAGCGCCGCTGCCGTGTTGTTGACGTGCATAAGTTCAGGCGTGTGATAGATATTAATGCCCAGATAGCGGAACGTGATGGGGCGCCAACTTATACCCAGCAAGGGGAGGTCATCGACGTGTGTGTTTTGGAGGGCACCTAACGGAAACAGACAAGACTTATGTCTGCTGAAGTGTATGCCTGATACCTTGGCAAAGTTGCCGAGGACCTCCAGCATGGTCGGGACATTCAACTGCGGGTCCCTCACATAGAGGAGGACATCATCTGCATACAGGGAAATTATGTGGTCCACCCCGTCTAGCCTTATACCAGCATCGAAGAACTGTTTCCTAAAAAAAATGGCGATGGGTTCGAGCCCAAGTATATATAACATAGGGGAGAGCGGGCAGCCCTGCCTCGTGCCCCTTTGTATGTCCCATGCCGTGGAGATGAGCCGGCCAGATTTTACTCGTGCTCGTGGTTTAGTGTAGAGAACTGTGATCCATCTAACGAATCGTTCTCCAAAGCCAAACTCCCGAAGCACCGCAATTAGCCATTCCCAGAAAATAGAATCGAACGCCTTGATGGCGTCCAAAGAGAGTAAGGCATAAGATTCCCCTACATGAGTGGAATGTGATAATACATGTTGTAGCCTACGAAGATTGGCAGTGGTGTTGCGGCCCGGCACAAAGCCGCTCTGGTCGGGGTGCACCACTCCTCCGATCACCCTGGACAGCCGCTTAGCCAGAATGGTTGTAAGAATTTTGACATCATAATTGAGCATCGCGAGAGGGCGATAGGAGTCACAGTCATCTGCAGGTTTACCTGGCTTGAGGAGCGGAACCACCAAAGTCTCACGCATGCTCCCAGGCAGGATACCCGTCTCGTAGGCTTCTAGGAACACCTCGTGCAGCAGCGGAGTCAATTCCGGCTCGTAGGTTTTGTAAAATTCGGCAGGTAGCCCATCACTGCCCGGGGCCTTACAAGTGGCCAGAGACTTGATGGCATCGGTTATGTCATCTATGGTGATATCAGCATCCAAGGCCTCCTTATGTGACAGCGGGAGTAGGGGCAGGCCAATTTCATCCAAGGTGTTTGAAATTTCCTCAGGGGGCACCACGTCATTATGGGAGTATAGTTGGGCATAGAACTGCCCGAAAGTGTCGTTAATCCCATGTTGGGTCCGATGTAATGTGCCATCAGCATCTCTTAAGGCTGCAGTCGAATGTTTAGGGTGTTCTTTCCTACACAGCCAGGCGAGCAGTCTACCAGGTTTATCAGCGTGGGCGTGTGCTTTATTGGTTCTGGTGATATAATCAAATTTGGCCAGTCTGTCCCAAGCTTCCTTGCAGGTGGCCCTTGTACTGGCAAGCCTGTCTTCCTGCGGTTGGGGGTCCAGGGTGTTGGATTCTAGCTGTTCTATTTCAGTTTCTAGTAATTCAAGTTCAGTTCTTAGGCGTTTTCTCATTCCTCCAGCCTTTGCTATGACCTCTCCCCTTACAACCACTTTGAGAGCATCCCAGACTGTGCTTAGGTGGTCAACACTGTCTTTATTCTCACGAATGTAGTTCTCTAGGGATTCCCTGAGATCTTCCCTGAACTCCGAATCTTTAAGTGCCTCGGTGGGCATCCTCCATGTAGGTATAGGAGGTCTGGGGCCCGTGACGTTCCATTCAATTACCAGGGGAGAGTGATCAGAGATGGTACGGCCCAAATAATTGGAAGAAGCAATCTGGGGAAAGCTTTCTCTGCCAGTAAAGAGGTAGTCAATTCTGGTGTGAAGATTATGTGGCGAGGAGTAGAAGGAATAGCCTCGATCCCCTGGGTGTTGCTCCCGCCAGATGTCTACCAGGTCTAGGCGGTTCAGCATGACATTCATAGCGGTGGTAGCGGTCGACGGGCCCCCCAAGGGAGGAGCAGATCTGTCAAGCACTGAGTCACTGACGCAATTAAAATCGCCTCCCCAGATAAAGAATGTGTCTCTATACAGTGTAATCTTTGTGTACAACATAGCAAGGTGCGCAGGGATATTGTTGTTGGGGAGGTATGAATTGACAATGCATACCTCAGTTTGTTCGATGTGGCCCCAGAGTATCACGTACCTTCCTTCCGGGTCCTGTTCGGCTTTTTTGAGCTGGAAGGGGATGTGAGGGCTGATCCAAGTGAACACCCCTCTTGCGAATTTAGAATAGGCGGACCCGAACCCCTGTCCACCCCAGTATGATTGGAGCGTCGCGGTGGATTCCTTGGTTAAGTGGGTTTCTTGTAATAGGGCCAGCCCTATCTTCTTCCTGTGTAGAAAGGATTTAACTCTGTTGCGGCGTAAGTAGGTACCCAAACCCCTCACATTCCAAGTGGCGATCTTAAGGCGTGTAGACATGATGGTGGTAGAGGAGTTGGAGCGCTGAACTCATGGCAGTCTCAACCGTCTTCAAGCCAGCTTCGTGTGCTGAACAAGTGCCCCCTGGGTCGGCCGTCAGCAATGCGCATTGTAATCTTCCTGTTGCCCATGATTGTTGTGTTGATATATTAAACGGAGACTTATGAACAAATTTAACTTCCACTCGAACAGGTGGATCGAATATGAAAGATAACTGTGTGTTGCCCCCAGCAGTCGTTCTGGGAGGACAACGCTCGGGGGCTTCCGCTACCCATAGGCCGATCCGGGTCGTGAGGTGCGGATGTGGTGTTGGCCATAGGCCAGCCATGCTTGGGGTGGGTTGTGACAATGTCCGTGGGTAGTCCTTATAGCTCCCGTCCTTGAAAGAACTAATTGATCATTACAGCAAAGAGATCTGTTCGTGATCAGCCGTTGGGCGTCAGGGCGTGATCCTCTCCCTCAGCCAAATTATTGTGCTCCATCCACATAGTGGCTGCTGCCGGAGTCTCCATGAAGACAGCTTTGCCTTTGTATAGTATCTTAAGGCGCGAGGGGTACAGGAGCATGTATTTAAGATCCAGCTTCCGCAGTTGGGCTTTGACAGGTATAAATGAGTTCCTGGCGCGCTGCACTTGTGGGGTATAATCTGGGTAGATAACGATCTTGGAGTCATTGCGTCTGATCTCGCCTCCGTTCCTCGAGAATTTGAGGATCGTCTCTCTATCGCGAAAGTTTAAGATCTTGGCTATCATCGGGCGTGGGTGTGATCCCGGTGGGGGTCGTTTTTGTAGGGAGCGGTGGGCTCTCTCGACGGAGAATCCCTGTGTAAGCTTGCCAGCTCCCACCTCTTGTATTAATAGGGATTCAATAAATTCCGTGGGGTCGGTACCTTCCATCCCTTCCGGAACGCCAAGGACTCGGATGTTACTGCGGCGGGCCCTTCCCTCTGCTTCCTCAGACCTCGCCTCGAGATGAGCCACTTGTTTCTCAAGTGCGATAACTTTGTGCTTTAAGTCCTTGGCAGTGTCTGTGGTGTCCTGCAGTTTTATTTCCACCGTGTTTATTCTTTCCGCTAGGTTGCGGGCATCTTGGCGGATGAGCTGCATGTCTACCTTAAGTTCATCTATCCTGGTCTCCATGCACGTTTGGAGTGTGGCAATGGCCTGCAGCACTTGGGCGTTGCTGGGGTCGTCAACTGTTGCAGGGGGTTCCGTCTGTGTGGGGATCTCATATTGGCTGGACTGTTTAGGTTTAGCCCCTGAGAACGAGTCCATGATTGTTGCACCCCTGTTTTTGTTTCGTGAGGTAGACATTAGTCCCTCTTAATGTTGTGGAGGCAGATACGAGCCCTTAGACAGTGAGTAACAAGGCGAGCGTTATGCAGTGATGCACAGTGTTAGTCAGTGATGGCACCGGAGAACACAGTGGGGGGTGCAATTAAGTATACGCTCCTGCGCAGGGTATTCTCCCGGTTGGGCAATGGAGTGCTCTGCGATCTCTCAGCACGCTGGGCCGCTGTCCTGTAACCCTGCTAGGCCCTGCTGTCTGCGGCACGGGCGAGTTCCTGCTCCCCGGTGTTGGGTTAGGGTCTGCAAGTCTTCCGGTTCGTCTGAGCGTGGACCGTTCCCTCTTCAACCGCGCGGTTGCCTGTTCAGGGAGGGAGGAGGGCCCCGTGCAGTACGCTGTAACGACAGCGGCAAGGGTACGCTAACTCTGCTGCCTCTCTGGCCCACGGAGCACCACCGCACTCGCGGCTGGCAGTTCACCGACGGGTCTCGAAATGGCAGCGGTCCGCCTACCCCCTGTGTCTCCTCTGCAGCGGTCCCAGGGCCTCGGATGTAGTTCCGTTCGCTCCCCTGGGTAATGCGGAGGCTCTCCTGTGCGCTCGGGGGCTTCTGGGGGGGAGGGAGATCTAAGGGCGGCCGGTCCTGCGCCTGGTTTCCACTGGGGTCTTTCCGCTCTATTCACATGGACTCCTTCGACGCGACCTTCTCCCCGCTGCCTCGCTGCCGGCTTAATCTGCTCTTCCGTCAGGCCTCGGCGCCGTCCGCCATCTTGTTTCTCCCGGGGGTATCAGTTCGGATGCTGCGTTTTCAGGGACGCCGGCTCCGTTTCTCTTCGTTCCTGCGCCGAGCAGGGCCAGAATCGCTTCCCCCACCGGAGTATGGGCTTGGATCTTGTTCAGGTCAAAATTTTCGATCGAATTAAGGATCTAGGCCAGGATCGAGACGGGAGCTCCTCACAGACACGTCTTTACACCATCGGCGCTGGCCACGCCCCTTCCCTTTCTCATCTATATGTATCTTTCCTCTACCTACAGAACTGTGTAAGCATGTTCTCCAGGTGTGCAAGTGTATGTTTGTGTAACTTCGTACATGGCTGAAAGTTTACTTTGTGACTAGCTTGGCTGTTTCATGGGGTCACTAATGACGTCAGCACAATGGTTTCTTGACATTAGTCAACATCATCCATCAAGGCATTTGGGTCCATGGCAAGTGTTGAAGCACCATTGTGTCCAAAAACATGTTCACTGGATAAGGTTTGAATGGTTGTCTAAGAGGGTATCTCTGCGCATATGTGGATGTCACTGGCCCTCCTGGGGGTGTCCGAATAGTAAGTTGCTTTGTGCGTTCTTAACTCTTCAGGCTGTCATCTTCCTGGGGGTCAGGAGGGGCATTCCAGGGACCCTCTCTTCAGTCCCCCATCTGATGGACTTGTTGACCAAACCACCATACTCCGTCACCATTGCTTTTGGTAGACATATCTGTGTTACTCCTCCAAGATATCCATAGTGATTTGCATGCTCATCGAAACTCCATATCATATAACTGCAATCCCCATCTGGGTTGCACCATACCCATTTTGCCCAGTATCTGTTGTTGTCAAAGGGATTGTTGAATGTTATCATCTCAGTTGGGAACAGTGGGCACTCCTTTATCTTTGCCCTTAGGTTATTTCTTTCTTTCACTATCTTGTCCTTTTCTTCGTCATCGTTTACATCCACTAACACTTGCAACCCTATCATTTTCTCAGGTATTTTGCAACATAATGCAGATCTTGATCACGCATAGTCCCACTAGTACTAATATTAGTACCCCTAGTAATACCTTCAGTCTGTCCGCCAACTATCTTGGCATCCATGACCATATATATGATAGCCAGCTCTGGTCTTTTCCTGTTCTTTTTGCTTCCTCCTCCATTTTGGTATGCATTTTCAATAATCTTGTCACTGCTTCTGTCAGTGTGTCATTCTCTCTGTTATTTGCAGGCATGAATGTGCAACAGGAACTCCTGATTTTGGCCCAAACTTCTCCTTCCATTGCTGTGAGAAGGTCTAGAACATATCTGTTCTGGTGAGCCATCAACCTTATTGCTCTGAGGTCTTATTTACTCATGTTGAAGCCATTTACCGCTGAGTTTATTGTCTGCATGAGCTCCCATCTTGTTATCTGCAACCATTTTGCATTTGTGTATGTTTGCACAGCTGGAACTACTGACGCGAAAAACATTTCTGTCCTATGGAACAGCTGGTGTTCAGGTGGCACATCGTCCAGGGATGCTTCTGATGCTGTTGAGAAATAGTTGTCTCTTTTCACTCCACTCACTTCTACTGACCATTCTTTCTTCCCTTTTCTTCTACTTCCACTGATCTCTTCTTTCTTTTGTTATTATCTATTTTAGGGAAGTGGTCCATCTTGATGTCCTTTTGTGGCACCACCAGCGCTGGCATATTGATGTGTATCAATGAGCAAACTCCTCCTCAGTTGGGTGGCAGCTTCTCGTATGCCTTGGATCTGCATGCCTAATATCGATCCATTAACACTGCTGTCCCAACTTTCATTGCTGGATGCTTTTCTCTGTACCTACACTCTGTGCTTTCTCCAACCTTTACTGCTCCATCGTTCTGGAAACACAATAATGGTTTCTTCAGTGGTATTATGGGCATTGGTCCAGCTTCATCTTTGACCAATGAAGCCTGGTCTAGTTGCCAGTAATTGTTATAGGTACATAAGGCATTGTGCTCTTGCTGGTGGTATTTCAGTTCCTATAAATGTTCTGGAGGACTCATGGCATAGGGGATTAATGAGCAGACATAGCGGGCTCTTACCAGTGGTTTCTTTACCTACTTTGATCATGTGCTTGTACCACGTATTGGTCGATACTTGAGCAGTATCAGTGAGATATAGGTTCACCCCTCCCATGTCTGTATCAGCACTGCACTTTCCTCTCCTTACTGGGCTTGCAGTACTTCCCTGTCTTCCTGACATGGTCCTTCCACCTGCTGAAGTTGGCCTAATGTTGGTAGAGGATACAGCGGTAGCACTAGATACAAGGGATATTAGCCAGAAAATGAAAGCAAAAAGACCACTTGTAAATAAGAGACAAGAAAAAATGAGTACTTTTTTAATAACCGTTTCCATGACTTACTCTGTGTGGATCCTGGTGCAGCTTGAAGATATGAGTTGCCCACCTGAAATGTGCAAAACAAGCATTAATGGGTTAATATGGTATTAGTTCAAGGCCCACCAACAAAGTAATCAGCCATAGTAAGAAGGAATAGCTGTTCCCATACAGAGATGCTATAAAGACATGGAAATACTCATTAGGATGACTCTGTGTAGTGTTGGATCTCTTAACAAATTGGACAGATTGGCCTTCGAAGGTTTTGGGATGAGGACCATGGGGAATCATGGAACAAATGCAATAGAAACAGTTACACTTTCACAATCAATGTGTGCAGAAAGAAAAATAACACACAGTGAACCCTAACTCTGGATGTGTAGGAAGTCCTTGCCCTATCTCTCCTGCCCATGAGCCTGTAACCATTGGGTGTTTTCTGTTGGGCTGTGCTGATTCCAGGTTATTGTTTTGCTCTTCTGTTTGAGGATCTTTGGCCCTGTCGATGTTGGTGCTAGGAGAGGCCACCGCTTTGTAGGGCCTGATGTCACTGAGGTTATGCAAAGTGTTCATCCCAACCATTTTGGCAGCTCACTCAGTCATAAGTTCAATAACGTGCCGTCCCGTGAACCGAGAAGAACTGGAGAATTACGTAAAAGTACTTGGTCCCCTAGATATAAAGGTGACTGTTTCAGTAAGTCCTCATTGGTCTTGGTGCTGTCGTTCTCTTCTCTGACTTCAGGGCTCTCCTGCTGTCTTTTCAGCTGGCAAGAAATAAATGAGGCACTAGCAATCAAGGAAGTTGCATACTCATACATTTCTTGACCCAATACATCAGACACACTCTCGCCATCTTTGATTGTCCTAGTGGGAAGAGCTAGGGGAAGTTGCATGCACCGTCCTGTCACCACCTCATGTGGGGCTAAATGGTGGTCATACCCGGGCTTATTGCGCAGTGCGAATAATACTAAGGGAAGGCAATGGGGCCAATTTGTGTTGAGCGTCTTTTTAGTTTTGGCTATAGCCTCATTGAGGAAGCTGTTTAGGCACCAAACACCCGTTTGTCTGCGGGTGATAGGCACAAAAGAATTTGTGTAGGATTCCTAACAAGGTTGTGATGTTCTGGAACATCTCACTGGTGAAGTGAGGGCTGTTGACTGACCGCAGGACCTCAAACACGCCCCATCGTGGGAATATCTCCCGGACCAGGAATTTCACTGCTTTAAGGGCATCAGGATGGGAACAAGGACTGGCCTCGAACCAACACAAAAATGGATATACAACCACTATCATGTAGCGGTAACTATGGCAAACTTGGATCATGTTGACATACTCGACGTGCAGGTGTTGGAATGGACCCACGGGGCGAGGTATGGCTCCTCTCACTACCCTCAATGTTTGACCTACAGTATATTTTGTACACACTAGACAATTAGTCATGAATTTAGCCACGTGTTCCACCAAGTTAGAACAGAACCATTTTTCTCCAATACGAGCAGCAAGCACCATCTTCCCTGTTTGGGTCGGATAGTGTAGTTGTGTTAGTGCAATGTGCAATAATGAGAATGGCATTACCACTTTCCCTGTATTGTTTTACCACTATAGGGTGCCTGTTGGAGATACTGTACATCCCCTCTTTATCCACAGCTCTTTTTCTTCACTGGGTGCTGCTCCCTGCAACTCCATAATTTGTGTCACTGGTAATGTGTTGTACCCTTCTTTTACTATCATAGTTCTTGCATAATCAAGAGTGCGGGACAATCCCTCCATTTCTAAAATGTCCCCAAAATAGGCAGTGTGTTTTGCTTCCACATCTGCTGCTTCATTACCCCTGGAGATGGGGTCCTCACCCTCTTGTGTGCTTGACACTTTGCTATTGCTATTTGCCCTGGGAGGGCTATGACCTCTATCAATCTGCCCAGTAGGAGTGCATGCTGTACCGGTGACCCATCAGCACGCCTGAATCTCCTCCTCATCCAATGTGACAGCCCAGATTGCACTGTGGATGTTATGTAGTCTGAATCTGAATATTAAGGCCACTAATTCTGCTGCTTGTGCTGAATAATGTGACGGTAGACGTACGCTTGTCAGTACCTTGCTTGTCCCTTCCTCTCTCAACCTCACAACTGCTGGTGTCCCAGTATGCCTTTCTGCAGTTGTTTGGTCAATGGTTGATGACCTGTCAATGTAGACTAGGTCTATCCCCTCAAGTGTGTCCTCCCGTACTTTGTGAGTGTCACTAAATTCTTCTATGTTTGCTGTGTAGTCGTTTGCAAAGTCCCCTTTCTGTAAGACATCAGCGATAAAGTTCGTCAGGTTGACAAGTCTGCATCCCACTATCTTGAGAGCCGAGTTTGATAGTAACACATTTTACCCCAAAGCTATCTGTCTTGTCAATGTGCTCTTTGGTCTTTCCAGTACTGCAAAGAGAGCAATCTCCACATAAAGAGTGGTGCTGCATCCCATGGTAATACTCGCTGACTTGTCCTCTCATGATGGGCTCTAATTTCTCACTGTAGTAGGCTAGGGTTTTGTCTTCTGTGTCAGTACTGCAGTCATAACCACTGCATCAGAGTGTGAGAATGGGAAACATTCCTTTTGATAATATGGGATCCGTAACACTGGAGCTGTGCATATTGCTTCCATAAGCTCATCAAATGCCTCAATCATTTATGTTGTCCATTGTAATGTGTTCTCCGCTCTTTGTGCTTCTTTCAGTGCACTCAATAAGGATCTAGTGTACATGCTCTAGTGGAATACCTGTGCCCTGCAGTAATTGCAGAGTCCTAGGAACTGCTGCATTTGTCTTACAGTTGTGGGTTTTGCTGTCCTGTGTATTGATTCTGCCCGTTCTGGTGTTACTCTTCTGCCATTTTGGGATATCATCTGTCCAATGTACAATTCCTCTGTCTGGCAATATTGTAGCTTGGCTTTGTCTACCTTGTACCATTTTTCTGACAGTACTGTCAACATGTCTACTGAGTCATTTATACACTGTTCCTCTGTCTTGCTGCAAATCAATATGTCATCTACGTACTGTAGAATCATGCTCTCAATCTGTAGTTTGCCTAGGTCCATTTGCAGTACCCTATTGAATATGGAAGGTGATTCACAGTACCCTTGAGGAAGTCTTGCATGTTTACATTTCTTATTTCTATATAGAAATGAAGTGAAGTCCTGTGTGTCTGGGTGTAGAGGTATAGAGAAAAATGCATTCTTCAAATCTGTGACTGTGAAGTAGGCAGCTTCCATGGGGATGCTACGCAAAATGGTCACCGGATTTGGAACTAAAGATAATTCTGCTTCTACAATGTGGTTAAGAGGGCGCAAGTCCTGTATAAAATGCTATGACCCCCCCTGTCGCATTTTTTGCTGGATACACAGGCGTGTTGCTTGTTGATTCTGATGGTACTAGGATGCCCTGCTTCGCTAGTGCTGCAATGTTCTCATAGAAAGCTTCATATGCCTCTCTCGATGAGTGGGTACTGCCTAACTCATGGTAAAATGGCTCCTGGCTTCAACTTTATCTTCACTGCCCCTATCCCTTTCAGGAGGCCCCCATCATAGGAACTTGTGGTCCATAAGATGCTAGGGACCTTTGCCAAATCCTCTTAGAGAAAGGTCAGCAGTGCTTTCAGTGCCATGGCCATTCTCTGAGGTACATCTCTGTAATATATCCTCACCCATGCTCATTTCAAACACCATCTTGTGGTCTGATCTGTTGTCTTTGAATAGTTCTTCATCTGTAACTGTAGTCAACCTGTGCCCTTCTGCCACTGCGATCACTGCTCACCATGGTTGCCCTGTGTCATCTGTCCTATGCACTGCTTTCCAGTCATCCCCCACTATTCCTGCCTCTAATTCTAGTGGCACTATTGTACCTTCCTTCTCATCTAATGGTACTTCTGGCCTGAATGCGTACTTGTTTTGAATGTGCCACATTTTCCCCTGAATCCCTGGGAGCTATGCTATTATTATTTCAGTGCCATACTGAAACAGCTCCTCGTCTACTGGCATCCTCTCTGTACCTTCTGTTCACAACATGCTTGAATGTTTTCTCTCACAATTAGAAGGTGTATCCCTGTTATGGAACATATTATCCCCTTGTCAGTGAATGAAATGGTCATGTTAAGTCTGCTCATGATATCCCTCCCCAGTATGTTTACAGGTGTCTGTCAAGAGTATAGTAGGGGCAAAGCTAAGTCATGTTCCCCTATGGAAAGTGAAATATCTTCTGTGAAAGGAACCACTTCTGTCACCCCAGAGAACCCTTGAGCTTTCATGGCATTGCCTGACATACTATTTTTCCCTTCCCAGATGCAGAATTTGGTCACTCCTGTGTCTACAAGAAAGGAAAAAGTTGTGTCACCATCGTCACCCATATGCTTGGTTCCTCCACAGGGTTGGGTGTAATCGACAGGATGGAACACATCAAGTCCGTCTGTGGACTGTCCTATTGAGGGTGTAATGACATTCTGTTTTCCAAGAATGGTTTGCCCCCACTACAGTTACCCCCATAGTTTCCTTATGGGAGTCGTTGTCATGGAGTCTGTGCGTGCCAATATCCCATTGTTTGGGTGTGTGCTGTTCTGCATCCGCGGTACTTGCTGTGACATGCATGTGTGTTGTATTTACCTTGCATCTATGGTATCTGTGGTGCCTGTGGATACTGCTGCATAGGCGCTTGCATTTGTGGTGCCTGTGTCATGGTCTGGTGGGTCTGCGGATATATGTTCGGTGTCTGTCCTTCTTGTTGTGCCTGGTCCTGGGCATAGAACTCGTACTGTTCTCCTTGATATGCTGGCTGGTATTGCATTACCCCATTTTGTTGCGTCCCTCCCCTGCTTCTGCATACTCTCGAGATATGCCCTATCTGTCCACACACCCAGTACTAGGGTGGTTCTCTCATTTGCCTCTGATTCCCCCAGAAACCCTCTGGGCACTGCTGAATTTGCTGCTCATATCCTCGAAACCCACCTGTAAATCACCCTTGGTTCTGTTGCATCTGATGCCCATACCCACATCCCCTTGGTGGACCCCCGCTTCCTCGGAACCTATGTTGCGCATCCTCCCACCCCACAAACCCACCTCCCATGGACGGTGGTGCATACTTCTTCTGTGGTGCCCCTTATCCTCCTATGCTTGTTAAAACTGCCCCTTCCATGGCGTATTTAGATAGCTTCTTCGGTACTAACTTCGCCTTGTCCTGCTTTATTTCCTCACACTTGTTCCTCGCATTCTCTTCCATTAACCTACAGTAATGTACTATTGTGAGTTGTATTTCTGACCAAGGCTTAGCTTCTATCCCCACCAGCTTCTTTAGTTGCGCTTGCACCTGTCCGTCAAACTCTGGCATAGTATATGATAGAATAATGCCACTGTTTTATCCCACTGATCTTGCATTTCAAGGCACCAGAGATTTGAATAGTCTGAATATAGTGTAAGGATTCTTCGTCTTCCCCCCATTCTGCATGCCATAATCACACTAATGTCTGACGTGTCTGGGTACTGTGTCCATAGAACTTGCCATACGGCTGCTCTGCAGTTAGCAAATGGGGCACTATTGTGTGCCATGTCCTGGGTGATTATACCTGGGTACCCCACCCTTTTTCATACACCATCAGCGGCTTCTCGGAGGATCGCCACCAATAGCCCCTTTATGTCTCCCACTGTTAATTTCTGCCCCACTGTCATTCTTTCCATTTAGTATATCCATTTCCCTTCACCCGTGGTCTATGAGGGTAGCCTACACGTCAAGTTTTCCTTATCTATATGCTTCCGCTGTACATATTGAGGTCGCCCTCTCCCTGTTCCAGTAAGAGCAATTGTGTAAACCCGATCTCCCTATCCGCTTCTCTTGTCAGCCTGATCTGCTTATCCAATCTTTCAGCTTCCTTAGCATCTGTAAATGCCCTTGCCATTTCCCCCTTCCTCCATACGGGAAGGTCTCTAAGCCCCGGCATGTATGGGGTTTGATCGTCCATACTGAGTGATGTGTACCTGGACTGTTGTGATCTCTTGTCTTTGTCATACCTAGATCTTCCTTTGTCTCTTTCTATTTCCCATGTCACGCTTCTTTCTGCAGTTCACCCCATCGATTGACACCTGGGACGCCATTTTACATCGTTCTCACTTCCCCCTACGTCCTCGTCCGATTCGGTGTCCCCAGGTTACTGTCAATATCGTCCACAAAGCTTAGCCTCCTTGAGGTTGTGTCTGTGCTTAGCTTTTCCCTTTAAAGTCAATTCAAGTTCCTGCTGTCCCTCTCCCTGAGGACACCTTGTCTGTCCTGACGGATGGTGTAGCAGTCCTGTCATGTGTGGTGCTCCGGTCTTGCTCCGTTCGCCTATCGCCTCTAGGGGTGTACCGAATTTTGGCTTCTAGTAAGTATTCAGCCAAATTCCGGCTGATAACCAGCTATTGGGTTTCGGACAAATACTTACTTGAATCATCACTCGAAGCCCAAGTTATACCCCTACTCCCTCAGGCTGGTGCCCGAAAGCTTCTGTCTGCCAGAGCTCTGCACAGGAACATCCATTCCGGATGCATCGCTGAGTGGAAGGAGATCATATGGCGGCTGACATCTGCATACCAAGTGCATGACTTGGGCTGGAAACGCAATTCATAAGCAGAGCACATGTACCAGCACCACAAACAGCTAATACCATTTGGCAGTGTAACTGCAGAGTTAAACACCAATGAAGTGGCAATTTAAGCATCATGTGGGTGTTGCTTGCTACTGAAAACTGTGGTCTATCCATGCAAAAGTCCACACCAATATTCCTTTGTATGCGCTTTCCACTACCAAAGCACGACTTCCTGGACAAGGGAATCCCTCAACAGAGCCGGGCGGGAATAGTTGCTGTTCAGGTGACATCAGGTGTAGAAAGCATTCTTGCCGGTAAGATAGTTCAGTGGGTTGAGCACCTGCTGCTACGATCTGTGTGTGATTAAACACTCAATTCACACCTGGGCAGTATGCATGAGATTGTTACCAATCCAGCGAAGCGCATAATGCACTAAACACTCAATAGTAAAATTGGCTCTGGTCCCTGGACACTGCAGTGCGGCATATCAAGCTCATAATGCACTGCAGGAAGCATATGTGACACTTTGAAAACCAAGTAAACTTCATGAGAGCCTTATGGTTGCTGTTGACTGCCCCTTGCTCTGCAACACTGCAAATTATCCACAGAGGCTTTGTGAAGCCCACAGTCCAATGAGCCATCGGCTGTGTGAACAGGGAATGCTACTTGCATGTTTAATAATTAAGAACGCAATTATAGGAACAATTAATTGCTGGGCCTGCTCACCACATGTAGGAGGTGCAAACTGTAATTCACAGCACTGAATTCAACGCCCCCTCCCTCCTCCTCTCTCCAACGTAATGTCTCCTTCAGGGCCCACACTACAAAACTAAAGGAGAAACAAACATGCAGCTTTTCACTAATTTGGCACTTTACCTTTGACTTGATGGTGTTTGCATTGATTTGGAAAGAGTGGTGGATTACTTTTTTGTTGTTGTTTCTATGTTATTATCAGGGCCTATTCTATTATGTAAATGTTTAAGTAATTAGAGTTGTGATGACTCCTTTTGTGTTTCAGTGCCTTCCTAGAGCCAGAAGGCTAAAGATGGGCAGGCCTAAAAGGAACATTTGACAATATGAATAGACACATCCCAATCCCCCCTCACAGTCATTGCATACATCATGCTTACTATACTTTTGGGCTAGTCTTACTTACTTGGGCCATGCCCAACACGCAACACCTATTAATGCACGAAAATACAAACAGTGCAGTTATTGAACACCTTATTTTCTGATAGTGTATTCCTTTCATGGTTTACACAAACATCCTCGGTAGACAACATTGAAGGGAAATGCAATAAAAAAATGGATGCACATATTTTAAAGTGTGTTTTTCATTTACAAAGTGTTTTTCTTGTCTACATAACTTTATTTCTTCAAAAAAGCAACTATTCCGCACCAGATTCGGCTCCGGCCGAATACTTGTTCAACTATACGGTATTCGTTGAATACTAAAATCTACTATTCGGTACACCCCTAAACTCCTCCCACCATGTCATCTACCGTGCCCATTCCACACTTTATTCTTAAGTCTCTTACTGCGCGCTCCTCCTCCTCCTCGCATTTGTGCTCTCTTGCGAGTCACTCTATTTCCCACTTTCTCCTTTCCCATCTTACTAAAACTTGCTTCTCCTTCTCGTCATCCTCTCTTTGCCTCTCTAACTCTTCAAACTCCCTGCTTCTCCTGGTCTTCCGCTTCTCTCGCTCTTTCTCTTCTTCCCTTTGCCTGTCTCTTTCCACTCTCTCATGTTCTTCCTTTTCTTCCCTCTCCTTCCTTTCTATTTCCTCCATCATCTCTGCCTATTCTCACGCTTCGCTGCTTGTCATGATGCCTACCCCCGGGCATCAGGATCAAGCCCATCAGCTCCGGGAGCAGGCATCCAGATACTTATTAAAACCCCAACAGCCCCGGCTGGGGACTGTTTGGGTTCAGTCCTGGTGCCATAGGCGCCAGGCTCATCATGGAAATCAGTCCTGGCGCCATAGGCGCCAGGCTCATAGACTTTACTTACCTGATGCAGACCATGCTGCTAGTGAGTCTAAGCCAACGTGAGGCCTGGATGGGACTATTTTTCTACAGGGACTATATTTTACTCGGGCGTGGTTCTAGGGAACTTCTTAGCTGGAACTACTTTGGAGGCTATTTAAACCACGCCCGAACAACAGCACACGCTTCGCGTTATTCTGCATCCAGCAGCGTAACGCTCACCGTGCCTGCAGTCTGCATCCAGTCTTCTGCCATGCCCGCCTCAAATCTGGAGCTCCTAAAACCAAGAGGAAAGAAAAGGACAATATTAGAAAAACAAACTATTTCGAATTCCTCACCTGATTTCGGATCCATCTCGCCTCCGGACCTGGAAAGAACATCATTTCTGTACGCATCGCATCTCCAGCTGCAGCGCCGCGCCATACTCACCAGTCCTCGCAGCATCTTTCGATTTGGCGCTGCCTCCACCATTTCTTCGCCGGACTCCGGCACCTGAGGGACAAAAAAAAACAACAAGGTGAGCCGAGAAAACCATCAAATAAAACACTTATCATCATAGACTTACCTGATAACCACCGGAGGCATTATTCTATAACTCTCCACAGCTTCATGTGCCGCACCTGCAAAGGGAGAGAAAACAACATGTTAAACACCGGCAACATTTACCGGATGGTGTCGGGTAATACAGACTCTTACCTGAGCTCCACCAACTGCCACGAGGGGTATCTTCAGACGATCTTAGTTGCAAGACAAGGAAGGAAGGGGGGACAGAGTGAATCATCGGACATATTGAACTCTATGAACTTGATACTTACTGAACCTTGCCAGGAACCTCAGAGTCAATACTCTCCAGAACTCTCCCACGTCTTCAAACCAGTGAAGTAACTGGCATCAACGCGCCCCTGCAATCCACGCAGGATGAAGAGCTCATCATTTAAATACATAAGGTGAGGTTCCTAAAAGGGGATATCGGAGGTGACAAGAAGGGAGAACGAGAACAGTGGGAGGGAGCTATCACTCATATCCACGGATGGCTAAATCCCTTTCTCCACTTGCAGGAGAATACTTGCTCACTATTCCTAGAGAGGCACAGCTCCTCCCTACTGATGAGGTCCAACCAGACCGAAACATGTGTCTGGGGATGCTGTTGGTACTCTTGTTCAGAGGAGAATTACCTAGCATTTCGGTGCTGGACGTTCCCAGGGCAGGACAAAGACTGATATGTTTGGGATATTTCTTCTCTGTGAAAGATAGTGAGCTAAAGACTCTGGGTAAGTCTCTCGTAACCAGGACTAATGTCTGGCAGAGGAACTCCCATGACCCCCATTGGTAATTTGCATTATTTTACAAGCACAAAAAATACTTTCAATTCAGTTTTCTCAATTTCACAAATACCAGTTTTCGTCAATTCTTCCTGAGCCTTTCCGGCTCCCAACCAACCTTCCAGCCGTGCTCCGTGCACCACCCTTCTACAACTCTCATCCAATTTAGGCTGACCCACCAATCTTGTGCACGGGCCTTCCGCGCACCGCCTCAGAACAGCCTACTCCGTCAATTTTAAATTCTCAACACCAACTTCTGGCTCCCCTTGTGCTATGGACAGGCCCAATGGGTGATGTCACCTGTTCACGAAATAAGGGAGTGCTAGAGATCACTTACAACGCTCACAGTGCTAATGTCCCATTACACAAACATTTACACAACCCCAACATGAACATACAGCTGTTTTCCTGGTTTCTAACAAGGGATACAAATATATCTTGTGCTCAATCTGTACCTAAAAAGTCACCTTGTAGATAAAATGCCTCCACAAGACTTAACCAGAAGAGCACCTTCCACAATATGAAATAGCTCCCTTTGCTAAGCACTTACACAGGGATACCATCATCCATGACCTGAGCTAAAATGCCCAATACACGGGGAATCCAATATTCACATATCTTTTGTCATCCGTACCCTTAAGTCAATAGTCTAGGTTATTCACCAGAATCTTTTACCTTATGACTGAATGCTCCCTAACCACAAAAATGATATCTACCTGAGCTCCTTTCCCTACTCTGCTTTACAATGCTCAACACTACTAAACAATACTTGACAATACTTCAAAAGATACTCAACAATACTTGTTACCACCCAACACCCAACATTACTTTACCACCCCCCTCAGTTGCCATGTACTCCGTGATCTACTGATGCTGTTCAGCTATTGACTCCCCCAAAGCTGCCACGTCACCATTCTAGTCTGCTGGGCTCCTCACAGACCACGGGCAGGATATTTCCAAGGTTGCTCCTGATGGCCTTTGCACAAGGGTGCACCTCCCATAGGGCTTGCTTTCCACGAGGCACCCCTCAGCCCTCCAGATGCTGCAGCAGAAGAGGTGGCTTATGCCGAGCGGGCGTAGCCAACCATCCCTCGGCTACCAACTTGTTGGCTCACATATGGAGGAGGGACTGGGGGTTACTACAAGCTCACTGTTTCAGCTCCAAGGGCCCAATAACCCTCCCCCAGTACATCAATGGAGGACTCAGCCGAGGGCAAGTTAGAACTGTTGTTTATTACACCAACAGACAGGGATCATGCAGGACATTTGAACATTACCAGAATCACTGCTCCTGAGCCCATGTTGGGCCATTTTGTTTCTTTTCAACGTCACAACATGGGCCCTTACCAAAAAAAACTAAGAGTATGCCTGGTTGGGTGATTTGGATGGTATCACATTTGGATGGCACATATAGATATTATTTGATTGGTCCTCACATGTCAGGTGGCTGGCCTGCCCCTTCCCCAAGAAACTATATATTACATTGTTGCAGGGTGACAGTTTTACTACTGGCCCTTGCCCTCTGCCACCCAGCCCCGGACTTCTGTTCCCTGATTGGCTGGAACTGGTCTCCCCAGGCCTGGGTCCCAGCTCTGTTCTCAGTGCTCTGTGTACTTTCTCAATGTAATGAGAAAGACCATATGATCACAATGTAGTTAGCACTACCACCTCTGCCTGAGAGAGTGCCCTCAGCATTGCAACATTGTTAAAGATTTCATGTTTCACTTCATGTCTGTGTTACTGTGAACTGTCCGTATTCCCACCGCGGGTGAATGATCATTGCCTGGTTCGACTGCAGCACGTGGTTGAGGACCGCAAAATCAAGCTCTTGGTTCTGCAATTCTTGAGAATTAATCCTGTTTTTCTGCAGATGGCTCCTTGTCATTTTAGCTTCGGAATGTGCTACTTGTCTCTCACCTTGGATGCAAGCCCAGGTCAGCAGTTCTGTGCAGCCTAGTTCTGCTTTTCTTTGTTCCTCATCTATGGTCTGTGGCCTCGGTAACCTCATTATAGTTGTACTATGATTTCTATATATCTATTCTGTGCTATGTTTCCCATTGGTTAGTCGTGTTTGGTCCTTTCATTCTCCTTACATGATCCTGTAGTTCTATTGGGTTAGCTGTGATAAGCGTCTGCAAGCCTGCTCTGCATCTGTTTATTTGCCTTGTGTTCAGCGTTTCTCCATTTGGCTAATGAGAAAAATAATAAAATCTTTTGACAGTATGCATATGTATCTGTCCTCTGTCTTTAGAATTGTGTTAGCATGTTCATGTTCCTGGGGGTGAGTAGGGGCATTCCAAGGACCCTCTCTTCAACCTCCCCATGCAGAACGTCTCAGAAGAAAGGAAAACACAAGGTCAGAGCAGGTAACATATCCAGTCACCCAATGACACAGTACCATGTGCTCCCCTGAGTGTCATGCAACAACTGCAAGCAATGACTCACCAGCCTCCCATCTTCATGTCTCGCTGCGCACCCATGCTTCTGGACCTGCTCACCCTAGGCCAATGCACTGAAAAACACCCCATACAGTGACAACATCCCCACCGACTACTGCACCACCACGTGCTTCCCTGAGTGTCATGCAACTGAAAGAAATTACTCATGTGCCTCCCTTCTGCATCATGCCTCCCACTGCACCCATGCTTCTGTAAGTTAGGAAAGATTTCATTTATGTGCAATTTTTCTCGCCATTTATGAACACCCCCAAACTTTTTGCTTTTGTTTGGCTTTTCTATCCTGACTTTTTCCAGTGGAGCACAGCCTTCAGCTGAGCTCCCCTGGGCTTTTGCACACTTGTTATGTTGAAACCTTCTCATCCTTCAGACTGTCAGTACTGGGAAACTATGTTTAGCTTAGTATTTGACTATGTTGACATTTCTTGGTATTTTTTTTAACAATGCACAATGTACCTCCCAGTACATTCAGCGGAGTCCATTTTTTTTAAAGGCCCTAGAAACCCTCAAAGGATTTTTTGGTCATTGTACAAGTGTGCCTGGGATAAGCTGGTGGCAGCAGTTACTTATTATAATGTTTTATTTCTTTTTACTGAATCATATCGCGTTTACCGTGTGTGGTTCAAGACTGTGGCCACATAAAAAAATGGCTGAGCCAGAAAGTCTTTTGTTCTGTGCCATGGTCTTTTTGTCCCTTGCCTTAATCCAGGTCGAGTGACCCAGGTTGTCCTCATATGGGCATGCTGCCTCCCGTGAAAACCGATCTCTTTTGCAAGCTTCTGCCTGTCACATGTGTCTGTGTCCAAGAAGCAGGTTGGGACTGTCTGCTCCCAATCCATACTACTTGTGTCATGATGTCTGTAGTCCCTGACTGACTAAGACCATCCTGGACCGTGATTGGTCCATGACTGGAGTGCCTGCAAGAGAGCAGATCTTCAATTGGATGTCCTCAAGTGTGGTGCAAAGCCAATCTTGGATTAGAGAAGGGTCTCTGCATCCATTCCAGGTCGATCACCTGACTTCTCACCAAACTACAGAAGGAGCCAAGCCTCCTGCATGAAGAAAGAGACTTGTGAAACCGCTGGAGATGCTTTGGAAGGTTTTGGTACCCTTTGCCTTCTGCTGTCCTGTCTGACCCCTGCTTTCTTCTTTGATCCACAAGGCCTGGCAAGGCATGCCCCTTTGGAGTAGTGGGAACAACAACACTCAGCACGCCATGCTTAACAAGCAAACTAGCCCCTTCAGAAGTATTCCTGGGCCATCCAGTGAACTGTCCAGCTCTAACTCACGGTATCCCACAGAACCGCCGCCATCTCGAGTGCAAGCCCGAGACTTGGGACATAGATTGCTTGTGGTCCCATGCATTCACCTGCCAAATTCCGGAGGCCTAGCTCCATTGGGTCCCAAATTAGGAGAGTGCATCACGTTGCCCATATCTGTGTTTCCCACGTCACTACCTGTTGGTGATGTTTGCTGTAGATCTCTTGCTGTTTTGCTCTCCTTTGCCCTGAAGCCTGCTGCAATGGAATTTTCTTCCTACCTCCTTTGGAAGCTGATAAAAGGCAACTGTCCCATCATAGACTATCGTTCCTCCCTGCAACCGCTGAGAGCCGGAGCACCGGGAAACTGCAGGTCTCGAACCTACTAGCGACCTCGACTAAACTGTCAAATTTTGGTCGGGACTGTGCGGAGTGTCGGTGAGTACTTGCATCACTTACTGGTGGCACCCTGGCACAACAAATCACTTTTACGCACAAGTATCCCTTAAAAGGTATCCGAACTTGGCTGGGTTAGCCTGCGCTCCCTAGCTATTCTCGCCATTTGAACACTGCTTTGCCGCCAAGGGCAGGGCCTACTCAAATAGTGGGAACCAATTCTTCATCACCTCAAGCTTCTTCCTGACTTGCTACAGCCCTCCCAAGAACACCCACTTTTCTCTTCACCTGCACACTCGTGCATTTTTACACACAACTGTACTGTTGAGCACAAGACTCCACTCTTCTTAGGGGTGAACTCGAAAGTTAGGGAATGACTCAGAAGAATCGCCTAATGCTACTAATGTGCTAATTAAATGCTCTCTTTACAGGTTGTGGCTTTACTTATATCACTGAAATGCATTAGGAAACGTAATGTATATATATTGTACAGTAAAAGGAGTTTGTGTGATAACTGTTTTCCCATTACTAAAGTTACTTGTGTCTATTGGTCTGGCCGACAATAAATGTATAGATATGTTTTATATACACTTGTCTAAAAGTAATTTGTGGTTCATTGCTGTGTGTGCTCATTGTGGGCTTCCGATCAGTCTCACCTCTCCCAAGACTTAGTCTTCACCACCTGCCAAACTACCTAGATTGGTCTGGCTTGTCCAGACGGTTCCCCAGTTTCATTAAACCAAGGGTGGCCTCCTAAACCTCTGCCCACCAGGTCAGAGTTTCAAAATCCATCTTAACACTGTACTTACTAACCCCAGGCCAACACACACAAATACACCCAAAACAGTGGGAACATCCCTGCCACCAATGACACCATAGCCTGTGCTACCATCACCTAGAGGGGTGAGGGTAGGCATCACCTAGAGGGGTGAGGGCAGTTGCCCCACCAGCCCCCAGCCCAGCAGAGGATCCAGCTGAGGACCCATGCACAGAGCGTGCTATCGGAGCAGGGCCTGCCTGACCCTGTCCACACAAAGTGCCTGACTTGCCCATGCCGGACGCTTCGCGGCACGAAATCGAGGCTGAACCTCGATTTCACTAGGAAGAACCGCTGGCAGGCGGATCGCCGGCCAGTCCGAAGGCCATACTAAGGCCTGTTGTGTGTCCCAGGTCCCCCACTGCCACCATCCACCTAGAGGGGTGAGGGCAGGAGCCCCCCCAGCCCCCCAGCCCAGCAGAGGATCCAGCTGAGGACCCATGCACGGAGCGTGCTATCAGAGCAGGGCCTGCCTGACCCTGTCCACACAAAGTGCCTGACTTGCCCATGCTGGGCGCTTCGCGGCACGAAATCGAGGCTGAACCTCGATTTCACTAGGAAGATCCGCCGGCAGGCGGATCGCCGGCCAGTCCGAAGGCCATACTAAGGCTTGTTGTGTGCCCCAGGTCCCCCACTTCCACCATCCACCTAGAGGGGTGAGGGCAGGAGCCCCCCCAGCCCCCCAGCCCAGCAGAGGATCCAGCTGAGGACCCATGCACGGAGCGTGCTATCGGAGCAGGGCCTGCCTGACCCTGTCCACACAAAGTGCCTGACTTGCCCATGCCGGGCGCTTCGCGGCACGAAATCGAGGCTGAACCTCGATTTCACTAGGAAGAACCGCCGGCAGGCGGATCGCCGGCCAGTCCGAAGGCCATACTAAGGCCTGTTGTGTGCCCCAGGTCCCCCACTTCCACCATCCACCTAGAGGGGTGAGGGCAGGACCCCCCCAATCCCCCCAGCCCAGCAGAGGATCCAGCTGAGGACCCATGCACGGAGCGTGCTATCGGAGCAGGGCCTGCCTAACCCTGTCCACACAAAGTGCCTGACTTGCCCATGCCGGGCGCTTCGCGGCATGAAATCGAGGCTGAACCTCGATTTCACTAGGAAGAACCGCCGGCAGGCGGATCGCCGGCCAGTCCGAAGGCCATACTAAGGCCTGTTGTGTGCCCCAGGTCCCCCACTTCCACCATCCACCTAGAGGGGTGAGGGCAGGACCCCCACCAACCCCCCAGCCCAGCAGAGGATCCAGCTGAGGACCCATGCACGGAGCGTGCTATCGGAGCAGGGCCTGCCTAACCCTGTCCACACAAAGTGCCTGACTTGCCCATGCCAGGCGCTTCGCGGCACGAAATCGAGGCTGAACCTCGATTTCACTAGGAAGAACTGCCGGCAGGCGGATCGCCGGCCAGTCCAAAGGCCATACTAAGGCCTGTTGTGTGCCCCACGTCCCCCACTTCCACCATCCACCTAGAGGGGTGAGGGCAGGAGCCTCCCCAGCCCCCCAGCCCAGCAGAGGATCCAGCTGAGGACCCATGCACGGAGCGTGCTATCGGAGCAGGGCCTGCCTGACCCTGTCCACACAAAGTGCCTGACTTGCCCATGCCGGGCACTTCCACCATCCACCTAGAGGGGTGAGGGCAGGACCCCCCCCAGCCCCCCAGCCCAGCAGAGGATCCAGCTGAGGACCCATGCACGGAGCGTGCTATCGGAGCAGGGCCTGCCTAACCCTGTCCACACAAAGTGCCTGACTTGCCCATGCCAGGCGCTTCGCGGCACGAAATCGAGGCTGAACCTCGATTTCACTAGGAAGAACTGCCGGCAGGCGGATCGCCGGCCAGTCCAAAGGCCATACTAAGGCCTATTGTGTGCCTGTTTGGAGCCACAGGAGCCAGGGGCCAGGAACTCTGCCCGCTCTGCTCCAGGTAAACCAGTGTTGCCACATGCATAACACCATTTGCTGGCTAGAAGCGCTTAATTCACAGCGCATTTCTTAGGTTCCTGTCCAATTAACGCTGCCACCCCGCACGGCTGCACACGTCTATGCTGTCCATGCCTATAACGTGCCACTCGGATACCTCGCATTTCATCTCCCGACTCAGACTGTAATGCCTGCCTAATGCCATTTTGTATCTAGATGACTTTATACTGTGCCTAGTAAACTGTGTTGCACTGCTTCTAGTTGCCTAATTGTGCCATTTTGAATCTAGATGTCCCTGTACTGCGCCTATTGACCTGATTTGCACTGCTGCTGGATGCCTAATTGTGCCATTTTGAATCTAGATGTCCCTGAACTGTGCCTACTGACCTGAGTTACACTGTTGCTGGCTGCCTAGTCGCGCCACCTCTACTCCTTTATACCCTTTGTCCTGAACCCATATAATTATATCCTCAGTCCCCTGAGAAATACAAGCTGCGACATGCAGCTAAGAACCTGTGCCAGCATTGACCTTGTACTCATAGTCTTCCTAGGACTATCAGCCTGCACTGCTGCCAGCCACCGTGCAAGTAAAACTAAGACCTTACTTATTCGCCCATCAACCATGTTCTACCATCCCGAGCCTCTATCGAACCCTTACCTCAATGACCCAGCCCTCTGGCTCAAGCACTTTGCTACCAAACCCACTCCAAACATCCCATGTACTCTACAACTAAGGAATAGCAGACTTGGAACTAGACTGCCTAGACCACCATGTATTTTGAGCAATCGCTCTGCCCTTCCACTGCCCAACTCTACCGCAACGCCTAGTCCTCCACCATCCACCTTAGCCATCGCAGCACTCAAGGGAGCCCTTATCAATGCTAGATCCCTCACGGCGCACGCCCTTGACATCGCTGACCTCATCACGGTCCAGAACCTTGACTTCCTAGCTATCACCGAAACCTGGTTACATGACGCCTCTGGCCCACTCCTCGCTCTATCCCTACCCAAGGGTTATACCATTATCAGAAATGACCGCCATTCCAACTTGTCGAAAGGAGGTGGAGTCGCTTTTATTCACAGCAACAAAATCGTTATGAGAGCTGCTCGCAACATACAACTTAGTTCTGCAGAATCTCTCTCAGTGAAACTATCGCTCTCTCCTACCAATACAGCAACACTCCACCTTATATACAGACCTCCAGGCCCATTGGGTTCATTCACAGATGAGGTTGCATCCACCTTGTCGACAAACACCAAGCCCAACTCTCAGATACTGCTACTAGGAGACCTCAACCTAGGTCTCTCAGATCCCAAGGACCACATGACCACTGAAGTAGACACCACCCTCTCCAACCTAGGCTTCCAGCAGCGTATTTGTGATCCTACACACATCAAAGGAAGAACGCTCGACTGGCTAGCCGACCTTAACTGTAACACCAATGTCACTTCTAATGATGCATGCGCCTGGTCTGACCATTGATTGATAGTTGATTGATAGTTTATTTATATAGCGCCTATACACAATGTGTTTCAAAGCGCTTCAAGGGGGGGAGGGGACATAGGAAAATACAGTTACATTCCGAGAAGCCCTTGAAACAATACAGAATGTGAAAATAACTATCATAATAGGCCTGTCGACATTTCTGATAGTGCAAGTGCATAGAACAAGTAAGGCAAGAGGTAATGGATAGGAAGGAGAAACAAAGCAAGCAGTAACATTATTAAGTCTGACGACAATTTACGCAGTGCAGGTGGTAACAAGAGGAGGGGAGGGAGGGGGGGGGCCATGGGACGGAGATGGAAGGAGAACAAGGCACGCTACATAGCAAAAATGTCGGTGACAATATTTGATAAGTAGGGGAGGGGGGAGGGAGAGTACAAGGGGGGAGGAGGGGGGACAGACAAGCTGCTATCAAGAGTCAAGGAACAGGTGATAGCAGTAAGTGCTAGGAGGGGGAGTCAGAAGAGGAGGGAGAATAGGAGGGGAGGGGAAAAGGAAGGTAGTAGAGAGGATGGAAGTGAGGAGGAAGTGACCATCATGTTATCACCTTCCTCCTGCCAGCCACCAACCCCCAGCCCAAACCTACCATAGCCCCCGCTATACCTACCAGAAATAAAAAAGATATCACGAGGGAGAAACTGCTTCCTCTTATCCTCCCTTGCTTGAACACTCTTGCTGCACAGCAGAAGGATAAGGACCCCACTGTCCTAGTAGACACCTATAACAGCCTAATGACCAATGCCATTGAGAGCCTAGCTCCACTAAAAATCCGTAAAGCCAAACAACAGTCCCACCTGAACACCTGGTTCACCCCGCAGCTCAACGCGCTGCGCAAAGAAAAGTGCAAGGCTGAAGCCCTTTGGAAAAGCCACCCCAGTGCTGCCAATAAAGCCTCCCTTCTAATCAACTCTCTTAATTACAAGGAGGCCATATTACAAGCCAAAAAGGAGACATACAATACACGAATATCCCAGGCAGAATCGAACACTAGAGAATTATTCAAAATCCTCAAAGAGCTAGAATCTCCCTCACTTGCCCCGGACACGTGCACCAAGGACAGCACCTGGTGCAACAATGTACAAAATGCCCTTCTCAACAAAATATCCACCTTGCAATCCAAAATCAACGCCAAACAAAATACCCTCCACACCCCTACATTTAGCAATACCAGGCCACCTCAAATAACAACCCCTGACTCCCCAGTGCCGTTCAGCTTCACACCACTCACCGTTCTGGAGGTTGAAATAATCATCTACAATTTAAAACCCTCAAACTGCCAAGGGGACACCTGTCCAGCCCCGATCATTAAGGAGTCGGCACATGACCTCGCTCTTTTTATCACCTCTTTCATCAACACCTCCTTTCAATCGGGAGTGGTCCCCAATAACCTAAAGGATGCTTGGGTTATCCCTCTCCTAAAAAAACCCACCTTAGACCCGGAGGTTCCAACCAATTATAGACCTACCACAACGGTCCCATTTCTGCTAAAGATCTTAGATAGAGCAGCCTATCTTCAGATATAGAACTATCTGGAATCAAACAACCTACTAGGCACGAGACAATCTGGCTTCAGACCGAAGCACGGTACGGAGACAGCCCTCCTCGATCTCAAGACCCAAATTGAGGATCTCAAAGACAAAGGTAAACTAGCCCTGTTACTACTATTAGACTTATCTGCTGCCTTTGATCTGGTTAATCACCAAATCCTCTGTCACCACTTGAAAACTGCAGCTCACTTCTCCGACATGGCCACAAATTGGATTCAATCCTTCCTGGATAACAGACAGATGAGGGTATTCTCGCCCACCTCCGCGGCTGACCCTGCACCAGTCCCTTGCAGAGTCCCCCAAGGATCGTGTGTATCCCCTACCCTTTACAATGTATTTACTAAACCCTTATTTGATGTGCTTGACTATCTGGGTGTCACCTACACAAATTATGCTGATGACACCCAGATACTCATCCCCATCACGGGTGATTACACATTAGACTCAAAAGCCTTGAATGACGTTTACCATGTCATTCAAACATGGATGGCCCAACATGAGCTCTGTCTCAATGATGACAAGACAGAGCTCCTCATCCTAGGCACTCAGCAAAGACTAAACAAGCTGAACCCTATGTGCAGTTCCTTTAACATCGATGGAAATATAATAAAAGTCTCCAAAGACACAAAAACGCTTGGAATGTACCTCGACTCCACCCTCTCCCTTCACAGACAAACTAATGCAGTTGCGGCCGCCGCCGCCTATACCTGCAAGCTGATCACAGCATGTCGCCCCATCCTCTCCTCGCACAACTGTATTACCCTTGCTAGGACCCTGGTCATGTCTAAACTTGACTATTGCAATGCATTGTACCAGGGCACTAATCAGGGGAACCTAGACAAGCTCCAAATCATACAAAATAACGCCATCAGGGCAGCCCTCAATATCCCCAGATCTGCACACATTTCGGATACCAGGAAGAACCTTCATTTTTTGTCAGTCACCCAAAGGATCTCACTAAAATCGCTTGCCCTTACCTACAAATGCATGAACAATCTGGCCCCAACTTATCTTTCCTCACGATTCACGCTGTACACTCCAGTTCGCTCACTTAGATCTACCCTGAACCAGAGTCTACTGATACCTAGATATAAGCTCCAAACAGCTGGTGGTTCTAGCTTCCCAGTCCTGGCAGCCAAACTGTGGAATGCTGTCCCCTCGACTATCAGAAACCTCCCCTCCCTCAACCTTTTCAAACATAGAGTCAAATGTTGGCTCGCCTCCTCCAATGCCTAAGCTACATTCGGAAAACGTGTTGCAATAACCTATGTAAGGATGTACTACTTGACAAACCATGTATCGTTGTACTACCTACCTATGTCTATTTCTATGCCATATTTATTGTTTGATATATTATCACTGTATGCAACTTATGTAACCATTGCTTTAAGAAATGCGCCCGGTAGCCTCCGGGCCTGGTCTGCGCTATACAAATAAAATAAATACAAATACAAATACAAATACCATGAGTGCAGTGTACTAACCTGCACAAATGACTCACCTGGCTCCCAGCTACATTATTGCTCCCTAAATCACCTTCTCAGCTTGCATAGACATGCAGTGCATGAAAGAAAAACAACGGACAACCTTGAGGTGTCCCTATGGAACAAATACACTTGGCAGCTATGGTCTACCCAGTGTCACGATCCGACCCTGGAGGGTATGGGAACATTGGAGGGTGTTCTGACTGTTCCAACACATCTTTCTCGTAATGGGAAGTAGCGGTCTAGTCTACCAACATGGCTGCCACCGATTGCTGTTTCCTTCCACCAGAGCTCCAGTTCGACGCGTTTCAAGCCTCTATCGGGTAGGTCAACGCTAGTGTGCTGAACAGTATTCTGTTCCGTTCAGTCCTCATTGCCTTCATTTGTGCTTTGTTTCCCTCATTCCCCGCTCCTTACCTGGCTTCTTGTCCTTTCCACATCTCATGCGGATACTCCATTGCTTTCTTTCCTTTCACTTATCGCATGCATACTCCATTCTTTCCGCTTGGCTGTTGTGGACCGGCTTTTCTCCGGTATACCTCCGGGTGAGAAGACTTCTCGTAGTGTGCTCTGCTTGCATGCTCTGTGTGCATACCCAGACTCCGAGCCGTTACCCTTCTTCCGTACCAAGAATCAACTGCTTCCTGGTGCATGCTGGATTCTGTAGTCTATGTTCCGGAGGTGTTACTGGCACTCAGTGTTACCAAGGATTATCCACCTGAGTCACATCAGTTCTCACCAACGCAAGTGTATTGGATTTCGCACAAGGACCCTCATCAGTTTCAACCAACGCAAGTGTCACTCACCTACAGGGTTTTTCAGCTGTAGCTTTTCCCTGGTCTGGGGCGGGCTCCCCAGAGAATCCCTGCTGCCAGGCAGACTGCTTACTAGGCAAAGTGGCCTCCGGGTGAGCCTGTCCTTATCTCTTCAAGCAGAAAAAAAAGAAAGGGAAGAAGAATGCTGTCAGTGCCTGGAGAGAGAGAAGAAAGGACATCTCATCTGAAGAATCCGAGGAAGACCTTTCAGAGACCTCGGGTGAGGAGTGGGGTAGTGAGAAGGGTATTGAGCTTGTTGACAAACCTGTTGTACGTGAGAATTTGCAACACCCCAAAACTATGGCAAGCTTAGAGCAATACCAAGAACTTGTGAACGCCATTCAAGGACTCACTGAAGAGGTACAGACCTTGAGAACCGATAACACAGCCCTCAGACAGCAAGTAAACCAGAGGGATGAACATCGTGTGGCAAGTATGATGGAAATCCACAGAAGTTAAAGGAATTTCTGGACGCCAGTGTTATATAGTTCACCTTTCGTCCAAAAGCATATGAATCTGACCAGCCAAGGTGGGATTCATCATCTCTAATCTAGTGGGCAAAGCTTTGGCATGGGCAACCCCACTAGTAACCAATTTAGACCTGTCCCTTAATGATTACGGCAGCTTGGTTCAACAGTTCCGGAACAGGTTTGAGAGACCTGAAGTATTATATTCTACCTATGAAAGCCTCCTTGACAGCGGACAAGGAATGTCTGATGTGCAAACTTACGTATCGTGTTTTCAGAAGGTAGCCACAGAAGCTGGCTGGCCTGATACTACACAACAAACGCTGCTTAGGCAGGGATTACAAGAGGAGATAAAAGACACAGGGCCTCATCATGAGTTGGGTGGTAATGCTGGCGCTATTACCGCCGCGCTATTAACCCTACCGCCAAACCCCCCGGTGCTATTAGCCCCAGATCACGGGTTTGGTGGAACGGTTAGTGCCCATTACCCATTGGGCTCATTCAGGTATTCCTCATTCCCCATTGGGCCCAATAGGGAAAATTTGCGCTATTACCGCAGGTGGATTTCCCGCCAGTGGTAATATCGCCAAAAATCAGTAAATTTGCCTAAGATTTCCACCCAGCTCAGAGCTGGTGGGAAATCCGCCACGGCCATGATCTGGTGGACCCTTAAATGCGGTCGTAATAGCGCTACCGCCGCATTTAAGGGTTACCGCCAGACTCGTGATGAGGCCAAAATTGGCTAGAGTAGCCCGACCTACGTCTTTTCAGGAAATTGTGGTTTTGCCTTTACTGATTGAATTCTGACTGATGGAAAGAAAGGCGGAGAAACGGAGACCTAGGTTCAATATGTTGCTTCCTCTTAGCCTGCCATCACTACCCGAAAAGCCACAATCAGACAAACCAATCTAGATCGGGACAGCAAGAGGTCCACTTACTGCCACAGAATGAAAGAGATGTAAAGTCCTCGGTCTTTGAATGTACTGTGGCTCAGACACTCATCTTCTCCAAAACTGCCCAGAGGTTTCCCCCAGGCGGCAGGGAAACGACAAATCCTGACCTTGATCAGGGACAAGGAAGGGGCTATAACCGGTCCGTATGATACTACACAACCTAACACTCCAGACATCTCATGCCATCTCATGGTTTTAAGGTGTTTCTAGAATGCAAAGGTGGATCCCTATGGAATGTCTGGCTATGCTTGACTGCGGAGCAGCAGGTCATTTTGTGGACGACCAGTGGGCCAAGCACCATCATATAACAAGACGCCTCAAGTCTAGACCCATTCCCGTCGAACGTGTCGACAGCACACCATTAACCTCAGGACCTCTATTGTTTAAGAAACCCAGGAATTGAGAGTCAAGATGGCATCACACCAAGAGTGCCTAACCTTTGATTTGATACAAGCCACCCACTTCCCAGTCCTACTGGGCATTCCATGGCTTAGAAGGCATAACACTGAGTATTGATTGGGAGCTCAACACAGTGCAGTTCCGTTCCCAATATTGTCTTCAGCACTGCATCAACTCGAAAGAAGAAAATCCTAGGATAGGCATCACAGTACTTCTGCCCATTCCTAGTATCAATTCCATACCGGTTCCCTTTCGGGACTATTCAGATGTCTTTGCAGACGTCCAACCAAGACAACTTCCCCCTCATCGCAAGGAGGACTGCAAGATCGATCTGTTACCTGGGTTCACTGTTCCTTTCGGTAGAATGTTTCCTTTGTCCCTACCAGAAAAGGAAGCATTGAAAGAATACCTGGCCATTAATCTTCAAAACGGCTTAATCAGGGAGTCAACATCCTCGGCTGGTGCTTCGCTCTTCTTTATCTCCAAGAAAGGAACAACAGAACTTAGACCCTGTATCTACTTCTGGGGTTTAAACAGCCTGATCATCAGGGATAGCTATCCCATGCCTCTGATGAAAGACATCATCAAAGCTGTAAATGGTGCCCGAGTTTTCACTAAACTGGACCTTAGAGGGGCATATCATCTGCTGAGGATCTGCGAGGGAGATGAATTGAAGACGGCCTTTAGAACACCTTTAGGCCACTACGAATATAGAGCCAGGCCTTTCGGATTAGTGAATACACTGGACCAGTTCCAAAGATTTATGGACAAGATCTTTGCTGACCTGCTCTTTTCATCAGTTGTCATCTATCTAGACGACATTTTGGTCTTCTCACACATGCTTAAAGAACAAAGTCAACATGTCAGAGAAGTACCACACTTACTGGCTATGCCAGAGAAATGTGTGTTCGAAGCTGACACAATGCCTTTTTTGTGGTTTATACTCTCAATCGGTCAAATACAAATGGACCCTGAGAAGACTAGGTCTATCACACAATGGCCCACACCCAATTCCGTCAAAGATGTACTGAGGTTTCTAGGTCTCTCAAATTTCTATAGGAAATTCATACCAAGATTCTCATACATGGTCCTTCCAATCACCACCCTACTATAAAAAGGGGTGAGGTTTGGTTGGGACCAGAAGGCAAACAATTCTTTTAACCTCCTCAAAACTTCCTTCACGTCAGCACCCATACTCAGACAACCAGACCAAACACTCCCATTCATTGTAGAAAGAGATGCATCAGGAGCCGCATTGCTCCAGAAGAAGGAGGATGAACTAGAGCACACCATAGCCTATTTTTCTTGGATGCTAAACACCAGCAAAAGGAACTATTTGGTGCTGGAGAAGGAACTCCTGGCAATTTGACAGGCCTGTGAGGAATGGAGACATCTTCTCCAAGGGGCTGTATATCCCTTCCAAGTGCGTACTGACCATAGAAACCTCTGTGTCCTGCAACAAATGGAGTGCAGGAATTCCAGGCATGCTAGATGGGGCTACTTTTTCTGCCAATTTGACTTTGAAATACCATATTTGCCCGAGAAAGAGAGCCAACTGGCAGACGCTTTATCCTGCAGTTCGGGAGAAGACTCCAGGAGATATCTGGGGAATGAGAGACTGCTTGCAGGAAAGAGATTCATTGATGTGATCAATACCTTCCTGCAACAGGTACAAGCTGTGCTTAATACTCAGCACCCTGTCTCCTTCCACACCCTACCCAGAAGGGTGACCTTCTATTTAAAGGTGACCTGCTTTATTTGCCCACCAAGATTCTACAGACATAGGCCATGTAATGGTGTCACGACCTCCAAACAGCAGGACTTTAGGGGCAGTCTGCAACACTGGAAGGGATTTCCCACCATTTTTGGTGGCCTGCCATGTCAAAGGATGTCAAAAAATATGTCTCTACCTGCCCTGCCTGTGCCCAGAACAAGTACTCCTATACTAAACCCCTTGGTTTACTGCAGCAGGAACCTCCACCAGCAGAACCATGGCAACACGTGTCAATGGACTTTATTGTCAATCTTCCTCTTTCACAAGGTTGTTCAGCGATAATGGTCACTGTTGATTCATTTAGCAAATTGGCCCACTTTTCACCATTGAAAGGTACACCTGCCACTTTCCTTACTGCAGAAGTGTTTCTGAGAGACGTAGTTCAACTGCATGGTCAGTGGCAGCAAAGTGTGGGGTAGCACCCCTGACCATCCAGGGCCCTACCTTCAATGCCTTTCAGCTTTGCCCTCCAGAGTCTGCTGGGTCCCCTGTGAGGAACTCTGCTGAGTAATGTGGCAGGTGATCTGCATCAGAGGCAGGTGCCCAATGGCTTGGCTAGCACCCCTGGATGTCCAGGACACTGGCTGGGGCACCACTGAATCATGCCCTCTAAAGAGGCCTGGCAGGGATTATCAAACCTCCTCTCCTGCTCGCATTGGCATGCATTGTGGAATAAAACAAGGAGTTGGTCAATGAATCCTGCATGGAACTGTGAAACCTGACAACTATGGTTTACTGAGGAGTGCCCTCTGCATGCTCGGGATGTGCCCCCCAGCCCTGCAAAGCTCTTATGCATTTAGCAGTTGTCTGCCCTGCCAAGGTCCCGGCAGCCCCCCCATGCCTGCACCAGAAGTCACCTGGGTGTTCACTCCTGGTGCCATGCAGAGGGTGTGGTTCCATGCCAGGAAGCCAGGGGAGGTGCCTGCTTAGCAGGCTCATTGGAAGAGCTATCTCATGCTTCTGCCTGAGCTCCATGATGGCTGTGGGTGTTTCCCCTCCCTTGACCGCTTTCCTCAAATGTGTGTTGACCATTTGCCTGGCTAGCAGTGGACCTGGGACACCCTGCTGGGTTTCCCTGTCCTTCCCTGGAGGGAAAAGCTCAAATGTGCCCTGACCAGAGCACCAGTGCTGCCCTTCCTCACTCTCAACCATTGTGCGCCTGGCTCACATATGGGTCCCCAGCGCGCCCTGCCCATTGGGTCCTGCCGCCCGTTGCCAAGGGGCCAAAGTACCTTCCTGCCCAGTGCCATTGAAATGCATTGCAATACCAGAAGGCTGGCCTCCACTGGAATTCTGGATGCCCATCATTTATAAAGAGGCTGGATGATTTTGGCCAGAACTCCCCCACTGTCACCCAGGCTACACAGAATACAAGAAATCTCATTCATCTTCCTCTGGATTACTGTAGACAGTGTGTATGGGTCCTGTCTGTGCCCCGCTTGGTTCTCGTTGCCCCACCTGGGCTTCGTGGTGAAACCACCATGCTTGTGGGATTAATGCTTAAACCACTGCACCTATCCAAGCCGGCCAATGGATGGGCTCCACTTGATGTCCTATCAGAGCATGACCTGCTGGCGGTGCCCTGCTGCCTCACAGTGGGGAAAAATACCACCCTATTGGTCCAAGAGGCCAGCAGTGTGCATGGCCAACAAAAGATCCTACGCTGACTTGCATGTGGATGACAGGGTGGCCTGCACCTCTGCCTCCCTCCACTCTATTGGACTGATTTGGTGCACTTTGTTCATCTAGGTTTGGACTGCTTGGCTTGCCTAAGCTATTGTTCTAAGCAATGACTTTTCACCTGCCTTGTATCATGTCAATGGCATGCCCTCTCGGGGAGGGCCTCTCAATGTGGCTGGCTCTCATCTGCAAGCACAATGACTGGCTGAGCAGCCTCTGGGAAACCACAGTCTTTGGGTACTGAGGGAGGTATGGTTTCAAAGCTGAAACCTAAAGGAATAGACAGAAGGGCACCACCACGAGTGGAGTCTGCAGCTCAATAAGCCCATATATTGGAAACACTACCTGGCCTGTAAATAGAAAGGATGAACAGATTGGTAGCTCTGTCCCAATTCTGTGGGTGGTGGTTCATGTCTGTTCTAAATTGGTTGAGCCATTTGTCTGGGTAATTCCAATAATGAACGAGACCCCCCATTGCAGCTACCTATGTGACACCCAGTGGTTGGTGTTCAACTTCTTAGAGGGACAAGTGGCATTCAGCCACACAAGATTGACCTACATGTCTGTGATACTGTCAGATGTCTGGGCTGAACGTGTGCCTCACTAAATGGATTAGCTTGTGACCACCCTTTGCCCTGCATATAACCCGCTGAACTCCGTTCATGTTATGGATGGTCTATTGCAACTATATCACATGAACTAGGAATTTACAGTAAGTCGCCTGTCACTATAACTAATTGGCTGGTTAAGTGAGGTCCCTGGCTCCGTCCGGCTGGGGTTGAAGACAGCCCTGGCGGAGCACCGACAAGAGGGTCAAACTTGATTATCCTGAGGAAGTAAAAGTCACAACAATGGGCCTCATTACAAGTTTGGTGGTAGTCTTGCCAGTAAAACCAGCAGGTTGCCGCCAAACTTGCGATTTATTCCGACACCCGTGAATGGGCAATTACCAGGTCATATGGCCCCGCTGGACCCGGTAATTGCCCATTCGTGGGTGCCAGAAAAAAATGCTCCCCATTCCCATTGAGCGCCATAGGGCTCAATGGGAATGGGTACGCCCGTCAGGCCAGTCCTCGTAGTTTGCTGGTCCGGAAAAAACGGTACCAGCAAGCTTACCGGTACTGTTTTTACCAGACCGGCAAACTTATGATGAGGCCCAATGTATTTGTAGGTGAACCTGTTGAAGGATCAATGGCGTAGCAGCTGTTGAATCTTAGACATGCGCACCCAAAGCCCAGGGTGACCCTTGTGACATGGTCTGCCAGTGGAGAGGTCTGTGGCTGGGGCATGTGGGGGACCAGGTGCTGTGAGTGGGATCCTTTCAACCGGAGTGGTCGGTGAGCCAGCAGATTGACAGGGATGTCTGGCAGGGTTGGGTTAACCTGCTGGGAGAACTCCAACAACATACTGGTGAGCGAGCTTTGAGAGGACCCCCTCCTCTCCTAGCTGGCACTGGAGAAGCTGTGCTGGTAAGGTGTACTCCTCTTTCTGACCTGCTAACAGACAGTTGATGGTGAGGGCACCACAGTCAGAATAGAAGCCCCGAGTGGGTCAATCCAGGAACCGGGTGAAATTTGGCTGTTCTCAAAGGATGTTTTTCTGAAAAAGCAGGAGATCTCTACTCTCTGGAGCGGAGAATCAAAACATTATCAGTATGCTGAAATGAAATTCCAGAGGAAATTATTTATAAAAATATCAAAAATATTTATTTATATTGATATTAAATTATGAAACTCAGAATTGTCAATTAATCAAAAGCAACCAATTATATACACGTTAACACAACCCTGTGGCCCAAAAAGAAAAAACAAAAAAAACACAGCAAAGGATGGTAAACACAAATACCTCCATTACATTAATTCCATCAATCAGTCTACCCTAATACAATCATACAACAAAATAACCAATGCTCAAATTACTAGATACAATACATATCAAAACACATTTCATTTTAATACCAACAATAAATCACAATTGATATGTTTTTTCTTCTTTTTTGTTGTTTTTCGTCTGGCTTAGAATGTAGCTAATCATTGCAATGTTTCCAAGCCACAAATAATCCCCAACGAGTTTCAACGCGAAAAGTGTTGTTTCACCACGTCCTCATGAGGGGGTTAAAACCATTCTACAACCAAACATACAAATTACAATTGTGTACTTGTAGGCACCAAATAATTCAATGTGATTGAACAGTGGTAGCTCCCTGTAATAGCCCTATAGCAATTCTTAACATTCATGTGTGCGGGTAGTGAATATTACCATGATTAAACTAAACCATAAGGGGTGCCTCTACAAGTCCATCAGACAAACCTTCCGTGACTCAGTGCCCAGAGATCCCCATGCCTGCAGTGGAGCAAAAGTTGTGCATAGCAAAATAATTGACAATTCTGAGTTTCATAATTTAATATCAATCTAAATAAATATTGTTGATATTTTTTATAAATGATGTTCTCAAAGGATGCATCCCCATGTGGAAATGGGCCTGACACACTGGCCAAGCTTTGAGCGATGGCACAGCGAGGACAACTCCATGGGTGGGCGTTGAGGTTCTGGCTGGCCACTGCCATGGGTGAGCAATGGCCATGGTTATTGGTGCAGCAGGAGACATACCCTTCTGACCAGTGTGAGGTTGGCATCATGGAAGGCAACACAGACAAGAGATTCAATGTAACACAAATACCTTTATTAACTTAAATGTCAGGATGGTGTCAGACCTAACTTGCCCTGTGCTAAGGTGGAATTTCCCTAAATAAAGAAACTAAGGGTAGTATGTGTCAGTAAGTTCAACTTAAAAGTCTGACTGTGTCCAAAACCTATGCAATGTGTAGGGATGTCAACCATAAATTAACCAGTACTTGATAAAAGGATTCCCCAACCCCGTGCTGAAAAACCACTCACATAAATTTGTGAACAAATTTTGTGGAAACGGAAAGGGTTTAGTGAAGAACAGTGTCAAAATGTATTGTACTGAGTGGAGATTTTAAACATATAATACAATAGTCACCATTAGGCACTTTGTTCCACACTGACTCAAAAGTAATACTACCCTGCTCTTGTATTGGCACAATATACCAAGAACTCCACAGTGTTCCTATACAATTAATGTTTCACATACTGGACAGCAGCTTCCTCAAATATTAATATTTATGTATAATACCAAAGTGATCCTAGAAAAGGCCTGATTTTCATGCAAGTAACTTGTTGCCAAAAACAAAGATGCAAAATTATCTGATGGATTATACCAAAGCAATCATGGAAGATACGCAATTATCATATGAGTGTCTCATAACAAAGACAATAATAAGTACTGCCAACACGTGTTTTAACCTGCTATCGGGTCCACCTCAGGGCATGTTGTAATTATTAATTCTCTGGGTGCTATTCGTGATTCAACTCACAAACACTATTTGCATATCATACAGCTGCATCATTAATATTGCTGCATCTGAAAGCCCTTGCAATAAAGCGAATGGCAAGTATTCATACAACAGGGTCTTTCTTGGAATAAAGCAAATGCTAAGTATTCATACTGATGGGATGTCGGACCACATGGAGAAGAAAGAGGGAAAGTGAGGGCAAAAAAACAGACAAAATTCATCTTAGTCTATTTGGCTGCACACAAATGTACATAAAGCAACATTTGCACCGTGAACATTCAGAGCATTGTATGCCAATGCTAACTTAACTATTTTGACCCCATAGCACTGATCATCGCATGATAACTGATTCATATGGCACAAGAAAAAGAATGAGAGTTCATATAGCAAACTGTGCAGTCATATCACAGTAACACATGGTTGCTGACCAACAAGATCTTAATATCAATCCCACGCCGAAGCGGGCTCCAAATATTACTTCCAGTGTCCGGGTGAAATAATCGCAATTCACTGCTGTTCCATTAGGCACGTGTAACGGGAAACCGCTGAAAATAGTCAATTTAAGCACTGATTAATGGCACTGAACGAAGGAACAGAAAACTGCTTATCGCCACAAGAAAAACACTCAGCATATATTGCTGTGAACTATCACTCACCTCAAATCCCTTTTATGGTTGAAACTAAGAACACTGCTCAGCGGCGCACATTCCAAAAATTGAGAAAAGGCCAGTGCCTGCAATTCTTGAGAGACCTGACAAATAGAAGTAAAGCAAAACTCCTTAGCAACTGCCCAAATAGATGTAATCCTTTCAAATGCTAAAGCAGCAAACCCTCACTAATAGCACTCACCAGCAAAATGTTAATGACAGCTCCTAGTCAGCGCCTCGATGCGCACATGTGTCACTGTCCAGCCTAAAGGTTGGCAAGTAGTGGAGGCACTCCATATAAACGTCAGTATAGGTCATGTGAATGGTCACATGTGTGATCACGTTCCTGTACTGATAGCCAATGGAAAGTGAGATGATGTCTCTATTCTTTTTTCTTAAAGGTTTATATGCAATATCAAAGAAGAAGGTAAAGCAGCCCAGTGTACTGCGTATCAAAAATAAAGTTATATGCTATAGTCTGCTTGACTAATGCGTGTGAACATTAAAGCCCAAATGGCTTTTTGGAATTTCCATGCCAGCTAGGCAGCAAATATCGTACGAATAATAGAGATTTTTTGATGTGATATGACACTCACGATTAGTCTTGTGGAAAAAGAAGCAACGTAAACATGGTTGCAATAATAATTGTTTCAATTCCCAAGTAATTTCTGGCATAGATGGTCGGTCCTGTTGGGAAAAGGTACAGCCTGCACCCTCCAATTTAATAGACACATTGCCCATTGTGCCACCAATGGTGATATGATTGAGAGCAAATAATTGATCATTACTAAAGGTAAAATGTCATCAAAGGATTTACGTTGCAATGGTATAGCAAAAACCCGGTGTCTGAAAGATGTATACAGGTGCTATACATGACTTGGGGCGGTTATAACGATTGGACCCCCATTTCACAGAAACACATTAAGTTGATGTTCTTTGTTTAATCCAAGTTTCAGACATCGTAATTTGCATATAATTCATGCCTCTTGTTTGCGCAGCTGTAGTTGGCGAACTCCTCCCCTGGGATGTTGTTTCACCACTAGTAAGCCAACAAAGCGAATGTCTTGTTAGTTGTCCAGCTGATGTTGTGCCTGCCAGTGAGTAGCCAAAGGGAGTTTAATGTCCAGGTTGTTAAGACTGGAAAGGTGTTCTCGGATCCTAATCCGGAGTTTCTGAATGGTACTGCCGACATATACCTTGTTGCACACACACAATTCCATGTATGACAAATTTGGTTTTGCAGTTGATGAAGTCAGTGATTTCCATTTGTAGTTCTCCATGGCATGTGAAGGTTTTTGTGGGTGATAGTGCAAATTTACAGAAACTACAAGAGCCACAATGGTGGAAACCAGAAATAGTATTACGAAGCCAATGCAAATGTTTTTTGGTATCAGGTCTGAGGAAAGGGGGACTCAATTTATTTTGCGAGGTAGGTAATTTGGTATGTATAATCTTGGGTTGATCCAAAATGTACTGTGTGATATCACTGTCTAATTTAAGATTGTGCAGTGTTTATTGAGCATGCAGTAAATGTGCGCACTGTCACTAGAGAAGGTTGTTATAAACGTCACCTGATCAGGAAAAGGCTTATGAGGTGCGGCTTCTTTTTGCAGAATAGCTGCCCGATCTATATCCTGTTTGTTACATCCTGCCTGGCCAATTAAATGTGCTGAGTATCCCCTTTCCTGAAACCTGATTCCAATACATTCAGATTCTAATTTAAATGCCTCATCTTGACTATAATTACGTCGGGCATGAAAAAAAATCCCCTTTGGGATGTTAGCAATAACACTCTTTGGTGACAACTTTTTGCGTGTAAAATGGAGTTGGCTGCTGTCTGTTTCCTGTGGGTGTTAGCCTGTTAAGTATTCTGTACAATTGATATATCCAGGTCTAAGAAGACCATATGTGAAGGATGTATTTGGCCTGTGAACTCTATGCCAAAGTTGTTAGAATTGAGATATTGTAAGAAAAGGTTAAATTCTTATTGGGTGCCCTTCCAGACTAAGAGCACATCATCTATATAGCGTTTCCATAGGTGAATTTTCTGGGAAAAGCCATGTTCAGTGAAGATATATTTATGCTCAAAATAAGCAATGAACAGGTTAGCAAGCAGACGGGCATATTTCGCTCCCATGGCTATGCCACTGGTTTGAGAATAATATTTGCGATTGAAAATGAACTGATTGTGATTGAGAGCAAAATCTAAGAAACGTTTTATTAATTGCACTTGGGTCATGTAAGAAGCAGAGATTGTTCTGAAGGTGAAATCGATAGTATCTAGAGCCAGATGATGTTGTAGGGATGTTTATAAGGATTTCACATCCAAAGTCGCTAGATAAAAGCTAGGTTGCTAGACAATTTGATGTAACAGGTTCAATGGATGGGTGGTATCTTTCAGGTACGCCGGGATTTGTTACGCTCACCTGGTACCCACGGGGACGCCACCCAGCCCTGGTTGGATGATTTGCGCTCTCAAACCCTCTCCCGGTCCCTTGGTAAGGCCTCTGGTTAAGTATGGGTCTGCAATATCGGAGAGCTGGGTTCAATACCAGATTGTCTTTTTGTTTTCCCACCTCCCTTGGCCTCAACTCCTTCCTCCCCCTTGGGTCTTCTCCTTATCTTAATATTGTAAAAGGTGGATTCTCCGTCGTCCACCTCGTGGCAGGGGTGCGTAGATGTGGGGGGGGGGAGCAGCGACCAAGTTACTTCACTGATGCAAGCCCCCCTGTGGGAATGCAGTCCTGCTGCGACTCCGTAGGTAAAGTAGTCCCAGGCCTGCCACACCCAAAAGACTAGACCGCATAGCTCAATTCCTTGTAACTGAGGTATGTGTGTGCCTCCATGTTGGCTGGCAAGTTAAATAGTCCCAAGTAAATAGTCCCATTCTAATGTTGGTCTTCATGATGGTTATGAGCCTGGCACCAAAGGTGCCAGGACTCACTCCAAGAGAGTCTTGGATGAGGTTTTAAGGCCTTTGACCTGGCCCTAACTGTGCCAGGGCCAGGGGCAAGGGTCATGACAGCACTCACCCACAAGGCCCCTCTCACGGTGGCATTTCTGCCTGGTCCTGGTTTGGCTGGGTAATTCTGATGGAACTTTTTAATTAAGCGAGGTGCATGGATGTATTCACTAGGCTCCCATGATCTGTCTTGAGGGCCATATCCCTTCCAATCAACTAAGAACTAGAGTTTGGATCTGGTGTATTTTGAGTCTAGGATATCCTTTACTTCAAACTCTGATTCTCGGTTAACTAATACTGGTTTTGGTGGTGTTGTAACCTGAGTACCAGGTTGTACCGGTTTCAGGAGTGATACGTGAAACACAGGATGAATCTGCATAGTGGGTGGTAGGGCTAATTTAACTGCCACTGGATGTATTATGGATTCAATCGAATAAGGGACCAGATATCGGGGAAGAAAGGTCTGAGTCCCTTTTATGGGCACATATTTTGATGCTAACCAGACCGTGAGTCGGGGGCTTTACTACGATGTTGGTCAGCAAATTTCTTTTGTCTGTTCTTTGCTTGGAGTACATGTTCTGCTGCTTCTTTTAAGGCCTGAGAAATAGTCGTATGTAGGGTTTTAACCGCTGGCATTTCCAAAGGGGTTGGGAGATACAATTCTGAAGTACTTGTATGTCTACCATATATAGTGTAGAAAGGGGCTTGTCCAGTGCTGCTGTGTAATGAATTATTATAGGCATATTCAGCTATCCATAACACGTCCTTCCAATTTCTTTCCACTTGATGTTACATGCAAGTTAAGTTTTGCTCAAGGGTTTGGTTTGTTCTTTCTGTTTGGCCATCTGTTTGAGCATGGTGACTTGTGGATAGTCGAATGTCAATTTGGGCCATTGAACAGCATTTCCTCCAGAAGTTGGATACAAACTGACTACCTCGATCTGAGATCAAGACTGATGGAAAGCCATGTAGCTGTACGATTTCCTCCAGGAATACTTTTGCTAAATTGGATGCATTTGGAAGACCCTTAAAAGGAATAAAGTGTGCCATTTTAGAGAACAAGTCTACAACTACTACGATGGTGTTGAATCCTTGATTGGGAGGTAGATCTGTAATGAAATCAAGGGACAGTGTGTGCCATGGTGCGGGAGGAATTTCCAATGGTTGGAGAAGACCAGCTGGTTTCTGCTTTTGGGACTTGTTTTGTGCACACACACACCGCAAGATTGGATAAATTGTATGATGTCTTTACACCATGTGGGCCACCAATAGTTTAGTTTTACTTTAACTCGAGTTTTGGCAATTCCAGGATGACCTTCAATCAGGGAGTCGTGATAACCCGAAATAACCTGCTCTTGTAAATCTTTGCTTGGCAACTATAGACGGTTCCTAAAATATGGTAACTGGTCTTTAATGGTGTAATGTTCTCCTTGAGTACACCACTCTTGTGAGAAAGTGTGATCCATTAAGAGTTGGATCTTGTTTTGGAGTTCACCCTGTGTCAATGTTGTCGTAAGACCCAGGAGTTTGTCTTCTGGAATGATGGCTACTGGATCTCGAGTTATGTATACCTTTTCATCAACACCCATGCGGGTCAAGGCATCAGACTTTCCGTTAGTCATATTCATATTCAGTCATATTCAGTCATAGTCATATTCAGCGAAGAAAAGAGGCCACCGCAGTTGACGGGATGATTGAGCCTTTGCTGTTTTTAGGTATTGCAGGTTTCGATGATCAGTTATGACCATGACAGTATGTCTAGCACTAAGGAGATAGTGTCGCCATGCCTTGAAAGCTGATTTTATAGCCAACAGTTCTTTGTCTGTGATAGCATAGTTGAGTTCGGGAGGTGAGAATTTTCGTGACCAGAAGGCCACAGGGTGTAACTGGCCAGTTCCTGGGTCCCTTTGTGAGAGAACAGCTCCCTTTGCCATGCTAGAGGCATCTGTTTCAACTATATAAGTGAGGTCTGGGCGAGGATGCCGTAGAACTGGAGCAGAAGTGAATTTTTTATTAAGTTCTTGAAAGGCCTTCTCTGCTTCTTCGGTCCAATGGAACTTTTAATTGTTTTTTCTCAATAGTGATGTAATTGGATGCACTATTTGGGAAAAATTTGGGATGAATCGGCGGTAAAAGTTTGCAACGGCCAACATACTCTGGATTCCTTTATATGAAGTTGGTGACGGCCAGTTAAGAATGGCATCTACCTTGTGCCTATCCATTCTGATACCTTTTGGTGTGAGGATAAAACCGATGAACTCCACTTCAGTGACATGAAAAGAGCATTTTTTGAGTTTAACATACAGTTTATGTTGGCGGAGTTTAGCAAGGACGGAGAGTGGACATGCATGACATGATCTTCTTTTGTAGCAGAATACACTAAGATGTCATCAATGTAAACCAGGGAGCAAACGTCGATTAACTCTTGCAAAATATCATTCATAAAGTAGTGGAATGCAGCAGGAGCGTTGCAAAGTCCAAAAGGCATTACCTGGTATTCATACAAGCCGTATTTGGTACGAAAGACGGTTTTCCATTCATCTCCTTTCTTCACTCGAACAAGATGGTATGCCCCCCTAATGTCCAGTTTGGTATAGATTTGGGTGTCTTTGACTTGATCCAATAATTGAGGAATAAGGGGCAGTGGATAACATTTTTTTACTGTGATCTGGTTCAATGCGCGATAGTCGATGCAAGTCCTCACATCTCCTTCCTTCTTTGGTACGAAAAATGAGGGACTGGCTGCTGGTGATTTAGATGGGCGGATAAATCCATTTGCCAGGTACTGATCAAGATAAGATTTGAAATGGAGGTTTTCTGGTTCAGTAAGTTCATAGATTCGACCACAAGGAATTTGCGCACCAGGTATGAGGTCAATCTGACAATCGTAGGGCCTGTGCTGTGGTAGAGTATTGGCTTGTTCTTTCTGGAACACATCTTGAAAATCTTGGTATTCATTTGGTAGAGTACTAGTCACACCTAGTGCAATCGTCGCCGTACTGGGAGTAGCAGATTTATATAGGTCTGTTTTCCCCTTTTCTTGGTAATAACAGGTGCACGCATAATCATCGGAAAAGGCCAACTTCTTGGCACGCCAATCTATTAGAGGGTTGTGAGCTACCAACCATGGCATTCCTAAGATTAGTCGAAACTGAGGAGCTTTGATGAGATCGAATGCAATAGATTCTCGGTGTCCATCCTGGCACAGTAGGCTTAGTGTTGCTGTACATTGGGTTACTGGTCCGGAAGCTATTTCTGTCCCATCAACAGTAGTAACTATTTCAATAGTCGACTTAGAGCATAAGGAAAGCCCCATCTCTGCTGCCAGATCTTGGTCTACATAATTCCCAACTCCTCTGCTGTCAATGTATGCTTCAACAGCATGCATCCGAGGCGATTGTTGGTGATTGATCAAAATTACTGGTAATGCAAAGTGTGAGGTCTGTGGCTCATCCTTCTCGCTCGACAAACGGACCTCTACGCTTGCCGGGCTTGGTATTTTTCTGACTCCTTATTATTATCTTCCTTCTCTGTGGCTCCAACAGTTCTCCTTGGTGGTTTCACTGGACATTATTTGAGGAAGTGGCCTGATTTTCCGCAATATAAGCATAATTGCTGTTTCCTTCTCTTGTCTCTTTCAGTTTTAGTTAAAGGGGGCCGTACACCTCCGATTTGCATGGGTTCTACCACGTTTTCCAATGTACGTGGAACATTATCCTTTGACTGGACATACACAGCTCGAGTGTCTAACCTTATACGGTCCGCTTTTCGGTATTGTAATCTGTGATCTAATTGCACCACAAGGTTGATCAATTCTCCACAGTCTTTAGGTGGGTTAACCACTTGAGCACGGACATCCTTTAGTTCCCCTCGTAGACCCCGATGAAATAGCGTGGTCCTTTTTCCCTCAGGCCACCCAGCTTCAACGACTAGTCTGTTAAATTTTGCTATATATGTAAGCAAGTCTTGACTTCCTTGACGGAGTGACAAAAGTTTGTTGTCTAATGCTTGGCCTTGGGTATGACGAGCAAAGAGTTTTTCCATTTCCATCTGGAAACCCCCAAAGTCATGTAACAACGGACTTACCAATGGAACCGACCAATCCGCACCACTGCCACTCAGATATGACAAGACAAAAGCAACCTGCGCTTGGTCGTTAGGAAAAGCCCCAGGTCTGCAAAGGAAATGAAGACGACACTGGTGCATTAACGTTACATACTTCTTGGGGTCCCCTGTAAACCGTTCAGGTGGAGCTAAAGGAACTGCCCCAGGAAGGGTTATTTGTACTGGATTGGTGGAAAAATTTGGTACAGGTGCTGGCGGAATGTTATCAGGCAATGGGGTCTGTCCTGCCTGTGATTGGAGCAAATATCTACTTATTTAGTCGGTACAATCCTTAGTAACAATCAAATCCACCCTAAGAGTGCTGGTTTCTTGTCTGGCTGAATGTACTTCAGCGCGTAATTGTCCCAACAACTGAACTAAGTGGTCAGTCTCTGAAGTCTCCATGACGCCCAGGTGGATAATATTATTGAGGCTTTGCGTTCTGTGACGCTCACCTGGTATCCACGGGGATGCCACCCAGCCCTGGTTGGATGATTTGCACTCTCGAAGTCTCTCCCGGTCCCTTGGTAAGGCCTCTGGTTAAAGATGGGTCTGCAATATAGGAGAGCTGGATTCAATACCAGATTGTCTTTATGTTTTCCCACCTGCCTTGGCTTCAACTCCTTCCTCCCCCTTGGGCCTTCTCCTTACCTTAATATTGTAAAAGGTGGATTCTCCGTCCTGCTCCTCATGGCAGGGGCGCGTAGATGTGGAGGGCGATGTGACCAAGTTACTTCACTGGTGCAAGCCCCCCCTGTACCTGCTGCGACTCCGTAGGTTTGCTGCTTTACAGTCTTTATATGCAGTTCTTATGTTCCTCTTAGTTCGAATAATAATGTCTTGCTTCTTTCCTTTTAGGTATGGAAAGGTATTTTGGTGTTGTCATGCAGTTTGAAGATGAGCATGGGCCGGTAGGCGAAAGCACGGTGTGCGCGATGTTGTCCGGAGAGTTATGCGTGATGCGCAGCGCTGATTCGCCTTTTATATTGCTAACCTGTGTCTTTTCTCTCCTTGCAGGTTGCGACATTCCTCGCCGAGCACCGTAATGTTCCAGCAATGATACTTACCAGGAGATGACTACGCAGGTAAGAATTGTGTGGCTTTCTTCAATAGGGAGGAAACGTGAGTAAACACTTACTAATGCTGTCTTTCTTCTCTTTTCAGGTTATGGTATTCCAGGATGCATGCGGTGCCGGATGATGGAGTTCGTACCTTCAGGTGAATGGAACTGAGGTCAGCGATGAATTGGAGACAGGATACTGTTCCAGGTAAGTTTCGTAGTGTTCTTTCTCTCTCTGCAGGTCCTTGGTTTCAGGTAAACTGGCATCAAAGAACTGGAAACGGTGAGCGTTACGCTGCCCACAGCAGAATAACGCAAAGCATGTTCTGCTGTTTGGGTGCGGTTTAAATAGTCTCAGGTAAAGTAGTCCAGGTAAAATAGTCCCAGGCCTGCCACACCCAAAGTAGTCCAGGTAAAGTAGTCCCAGGCCTGCCACACCCAAAAGCATAGACCGCATAGCTCAATTCCTTGTAACTGAGCTATGTGTGTGCCTCCATGTTGGCTGAACCCCCCAAGTTAAATAGTCCCAAGTAAATAGTCCCATTCTAATGTTGGTCTTCATAATGGTTATGAGCCTGACGCCAAAGGCGCCAGGACTGACTCCAAGCGAGTCTTGGATGAGGTTTTAAGGCCTTTGACCTGGCCCTAACTGGAAGGCTGACTTGCCAGTGAGGGCCAGGGGTAAGGGTCATGACAGATTTGGGTTACCAATTCTTTGATTGAGGAATCAATATCTTCGGATAGACCCTCTGTAGCCCAACCCTGTCTGCTCATTATCGGCCTTACTGCTGGTAAGTGATCAAACTGTTTGTGTACCTTCGGCAAGAAATATATTGTGGGCATAAGTGGTTTGGGTCTTATGAGGAACGTTTTTTCCTGATCAGTGAGCAAACCTTGCGAGTGCCAGAACTGAACTAATGTATTCAGATCCTTTACTGTGGCAATTGTTGGGTCAGATGGTAGTTTCTTATAGCACCCCGGAGTGGCAGAGTGGCAAGGTGCTCAAGGGCTATTGCAATGTAATCCTCAGTGTTCAAAATGACAGTATTCCCTCCTTTGTCAGCTTCTCTTATGATTATTTTTGTCATCTTGCGCCAAGTCCTGTAATGCTTGTCTCTCAACATTTGATAGGTTGGATTTGTTACTGTACAGACCTGGAAATTTACCATCAATTTAATCATGTATCTCATTGGACACAGCTTGATAAAAAGTGTCAATTACATTCTCTGATGCATAAGGTTGCATGAATTTAGATTTCGGACGATGTTCTAAAAGATCTATATTACGTTGGTGTATTCCTAATTCACTGCGAATTTCTGTTAATGATTTAGGTGTGTCATCAGACAAAGGGCCACATTCCGAGATTGGAGGTATTCATGGCGCTATTTGCGCCATGGCTGCCTCCAATACCGGGTCCGGCACCGGTCTTGTTCAATGGGGACTTACCGGTGCATTCCGACCATGGTGGGACCATTAAGTCCCCATTGAACAAACCATTCCCCATTCCCATTTGAGCCCCCATAGGGCTCAATGGGAATGGGGAGGGTGCTAATAACGGGCTTGCGAATGGCAAGCCCGTTATTAGCACCGACCACATGTCCCTTACGGTTCCCGCTAAGGGACCTCGGAATTGGGCGGTAGGGGATTACCGGCACCAGTCTCCTTACCGGTGCCCGGTATCCCTTAGCGCCCACCTCGTAATGACCCCCATAGACAGTAAAAGTTGAATATATTGGCAGCAGGTTTCAGGAAAGAGGATACTCAGCACATTTAATTGGCCTGGCACAACGTAACACATGGGATATAATGAGGGCAGCACTTCTGCTAAAAGGAGCCGCACCTCATAAGCATTTTCCTGATCAGGTGACGTTTATAACGACCTACTCTAGTGACAGTGCAAACATTTACTGCATGCTCAATAAACACTGGCACATTCTTAAATTAGACAGTTACATTACACAGTACATTTCGGATCGACCGAAGATTATATATACCAAATACCCTACCTTGCAAAATAAATTGTGTCCCTCTTTCTTCAGACCTGATACCAAAAAACATTTGCATTTGCTTCGTAATCCTATTCCTGGTTTCCACCATTGTGGCTCTTGTAATTTCTGTACATTTTCACTATCACCCACAAAAACCATCATAAGCCATGGAGGATTACAAATGGAAATCACTGACTTCATCAACTGCAAAACCAAATTGGTCATATATGGAATTTGGTGTGTGTGCAATAAGGTATATGTTGCAGTACCATTCAGGAACTCCGTATAAGGATCCGAGAATACCTTTCCAGTCTTAACAACCAGGACATTAAACTCCCTTTGGCTACTCACTGGCAGACACAACATCAGCTGGACAACTATGAAGACATTCGCTTTGTTGGCTTACAATTGGTGAAACAACATCCCAGGGGAGGAGATCGCCAACTACAGCTGTCCCAGCAAGAGGCCCAAATTATATGCAAATTACGATGTCTGAAACTTGGATTAAACAAGGAACAAGAACTTAATGTGTTTCTGTGAAATGGTGGTCCAATCGTTATAACCGCCCCATGTAATTTATAGCACCTGTATAAATCTTTCAGACGCCCGGTTTTTGCAATGTAAATCCTTTGATGACATTTTACCTTTAGTAATTATCAATTATCTGTTCTCAATTGTATCACCATTGGTGGCACAATGGGCAATGTGTCCATTAAATTGGAGGGTGCACGGTGTACCTTTTCCCAGCGGGACCAACCATCTATGCGAGAATTACTTGGAAATTGAAAAAATTATTATTGCAACCATGTTTACGTTGCTTCTTTTTTCACATCAAAAAATCTCTATTATTCGTACTATATTTGCTGCCTAGCTGGCATGGGAATTTCAAAAAAGCCATTTGGGCTTTAATGTTCACACACATTAGCCAAGCAGACCATAGCATATAACTTTATTTTTGATACGCGGTACACTGGACTGCTTTGCCTTCTTCTTTGATATTTCATATATTTCTTTAAGAAAACAGACCAGAGACATCATCCCACTTTCCATTGGCTATCATTACAGTCACATGATCACACATGTGACCATTCACATGACCTACACTCACGTATATATGGAGTGCCTCCACTACTTGCCAACCTTTTGACTGAACAGTGACACATGTGCGCATCGAGGCGCTGACTAGGTGCTGTCATTAACATTTTGCTGGTGAGTGTTATTAGTGAGGGTTCACTGCTTTAGCATCTTGAAAGGGTTAAATCTATTTGGGCGGTTTCTAAGGAGTGCTGCTTTGCTTCTATTTGCCAGGTCACTCAATAATTGCAGGCACTGGCTTTTTCTCAATTTTTGGAATGTGAGCCGCTGAGTATTGTCCTTAGTTTCAACCATAAAAGGGATTCTAGGTGAGTTATAGTTCACAGCAATATATGCTGAGTGTTTTTCTTGTGGCGATAAGCAGGTTTCTGTTCCTTTGTTCAGTGCCATTAATCAATGCTGAAATTGACTATTTTCAGCGGTTTCCCGTTACATTATTACACATGCCTAATGGAACAGCAGTGAATTGCGAGTAATTCACCCGGACATTTGAAGAAATATTTGGAGCACGCTTCGGCGTGGGATTGATATTAAGACCTTGTTGGTGAGCAACCGTGTGTTACCGTGATATGACTGCACAGTTTGCGGCATGAACTCTCAGTATTTTATTTAAACGTTGGGTATTTCTCTCTCTCTCTTCTCTCTCTCTTCATTCAGTAACATACCGTCTCTAGATTGGTCCGTCTGTTACATATGGTCTTTGCACTTTATATTTCTCTAGCTCGCCACTGTGTGAGAACAGGTATTTATTTCCAGTCTTCTACATGTAAAGCATTTATTCTTGGAATTAGCGACACGCACCTAATTCATAGACTGGTATCAGACCTTTTTGTGAAGCAGTTATGTTACTCAGAGAACATTAAATGACATTTAAACAAATTTAAAAATGTGTAAATACATTGGGAGATGTGACATGGTTCCCTGGGGTAGCGTATTCCTTGCTCCCTCCAATGTTGCTTTTTATCACGTGTTTGTCAATAATGTTTCTGCTTAGAATGCTTACTTTTTCTTGTGCTATATGAATCAGTCATCATGCGATGATCAGTGCTATTGGGTCAAAATATTTAAGTTAGCATTGGCATACAATGCTCTGAATGGTCACAGTGCAAATGTTGCTTTATGTACATTTATGTGCAGTCAAATAGACTAACATGCATTTCGTCTCTGTTCCTTTGCCCTCCTTTCCCTCTTTCTTTTACATGTGCTCTGACATCCCATCAGTATGAATACTTGGAATTTGCTTTATTCCAAGAAAGACCGTGTTGTATGAATACTTGCCATTCGCTTTATTTCAAGGGCTTTCAGATGCAGCAATATTAATGATGCAGCTGTGTGATATGCAAATAGTGTTTTTGGGTTGAATCACGTATAGCACACAGAGAATTAATAATTAAAACATGCCCTGAGGAGGACCCGATACCAGGTTGAAAAACGTGTTGGCATTACTTATGATTGTCTTTGGTATGAGACACTCATGTGATAATTGGGTATCTTCCATGATTGCTTTGGTATAATCCATCAGATTATTTTGCATCTTTGTTTTTGGCAACAAGTTACTTGTATGAAAATTGGGCCTTTTCTAGGATCCCTTTGGTATTATACATCAATATCAAAATTTGAGGAAGCTACTATCCAGTATGTAAAAAATCAATTGTATAGGAACATTGTGGTGTTCTTGGTATATAGTGCGAATACAAGAGTGGGGTAGTATTACTTTTGAGTCAGTGTGGAACAAAGTGCCTAATGGTGACTATTTTATTATATGTTTAAAATCTCCACTCAGTACAATAAATGTTGACACTGTTCTTCACCAAACCCTTTCCGTTTCCACAAAATGTGTTCACAAATTTATGTGATTGGTTTTTCAGCGCAGGTTGGGGAATCCTTTTATCAAGTACTCTCCAGCAAGTGGGTAGGGGTGTGCACTTTTCCCTACAAACCGCTGCTAAAATCCTCATCCAATACAGGTACAATCTCATCTTTTGGGCCCTAGCGCATAAGCATATAGATATCCCACATCGCCTTTCTTAAATTAATCAGTGTTTCAAAAGTAAAGTTCTGAGCTATTTCCAGCTCATGCTTATTCTTCAGCTACTCCTCCCCAAATGTCAACAAGTTCACCACAATGTTCAAGTTACCTTCTTTTGGATTTAAAGTGATATAGTTCCACGCCTTTTTAAATGTCAGGATTTCCTTTCCGAAGTTCAATACATTTTCATGGCAGCAAGTCTAAGGGTTCCCTTCCCCAGGTTCAATATCAAAAGATGTCACAAAAAGAATGATCTGGAAGCTTTGTCTTTAAGCTGAGTTCCACCAATTGTTCACAGCTCAGGGTTCTGTTCCTAAAGCCTTATATGCATCAATAGTAGTTTTCCTTTTGACACAATAGTAGGTTGCCTTGTTATCATATAGGGGTTCTCTTGTCTTGGCCCATTTGTTAGACCACACAATCCACCCATTACAGGTCGCACAACCAGGAATCTTGAGTTCTCTTTGAGCAATTCAAAATCCAACAAACACGTGGTCTCTCAAATGCAGCTCTAAAAACTGTTTCTCAGACTTTACTTCAACTCTGCGGGTTCTCTATTTGCATTCAGTTTGCTATTCAATATTACTAGGTTTTCTATTTTCACTCAGTTCATTATTCAATATTAGCAGGTTTGCTGCTTTCATTTAGTTCGGTATTCAATATTTGCAGGTTTGCTGTTTTCATTCAGTTTGATATTCAATATTAGCAGACGTAATGTTTTTCGCACCACTTGCCTTTCTTCATTCATTTAACTTCATAGTTCCATTTGTAACTGAATTATTTATTCCCTCTGTGATGTTTACTATCTTCAGAGCCCGCCCGTAGCACCCAGATCTCTGGGAAACCTGCCCAGCACTCACTGGTTGTAGGTGCCTTCCTCCAGCGATCCTTGCTGCTTTCCTTCCACCCTTTGGCTGCTGCTTCAGATTACGATTGCTCCGCTCGCGTGGGGACAGGAGCCCGGTCAGCATAGGGGCTTCAATGCCTTCGCAAGACCTTACACAGCGTCCTTGGTGTTCGTGCCTGGCTGTAGCCCCTTTTGCTGCCACTTCAGATAGGGATCTTCATTCTGCACTGGATTGGAGGCTTCCCTGGTTTGGGGATGTCAGCCGCCATCCCGTCTCATTCTTGGGTCCCACCACGGCTGCCTCCAGATTCCCAGGGTTTTACATCGATCTCTGTTTAAGTTCCTCAGGTCTCTTTCTCTCACTCCTTCATGGCTTTACCTTTTATACACCTGTGGTCCTTCAATGGACTGCAGGTGTATTGCATCATTCTATTCTGCCTGACTCTGATTAAGAGGACATGCCTAGACTAAATACCTTTCATGCATCTTCTTTGTACCAGTACCTAAGTGGTGAACGTGAATCGTGTTAATTACTCTCAGTTGCTTCTTCCTAGTCTCAGTACTAGCGTGGTGAGAGTGTGTGGTGTTCATTAATCTCAGCTGTCTCTTCCTTGTCTCAGTACTGTCAGATTCCCCAAAAGAAGAAAGAAGGGAAGTGGACCTACAATAACCCATAAATGTCAGGGGGGAGGGGTTTAGGTTGTTTGACATCAGAATAAGGGGGATACCATGTCTCCCCTAAATGTACCCCACTCTCAACTCTTTTTCTCCTCTTTCTAGTATGTATGGCTATATAATATCTTTTGTCATTCTCAGGGTCAATGGGAAATGGGGAACAATATCGCATAACTGACTCTGGGATAGGGGTTCCTTCCTGAAAGGAAAATGTTGAATACTGCAACTCATCTAAGGGCATCCCACTTCCAATACCAAAGGATCCTCCACCCTTACGGTCGGGACCCAAGAGCGATTATTCCTCCTTAGCTGATTTATCAGAGGACTCAAGGGGAGGAAATGTGAGGACGCCCTCAGATTTCTCACACTAGGTACCTGGAGTTTGGCCCTGTGTGGTTCGGCTGTGGTTTGAAGACCATAGCGGTCCAACCCAGCCCCCAACCTGCCTGCCACTGGGCCTCTTCTCCTCCTCCCCGTAAGGGGAATGGGAGGACATGGGTGTGAAAGGATGAGCAGATTGGTCTGGTGGGCCAGCAGTGGAGCTGCCTATCCCCCATCATCATGGGAAGCTGCTGTTGTGCTGCTGCAGAAGAAGGTGGGTGGGCCTCCTGGGCTGAGTGCCTGGAACCTGTATTTTGAAAACCGCAAAGGTCTTTACTGAGTCGCAACTGGGGAAGCTAGACGGGACACCTGGCTGTCTCGCTGCATGTGTGAGCGGGACAGATGGTGATGTCTGCCCCAGCTCTCCTTCCTTTGCAAGTTTGGGCTGATGTCTGGGCCAAAAAGTTGAAAAAGAGACTTACCAGGATTCACTCACAAATGGCAAGTGAAGATGGAAGAACCCGGCGCAGAATTCACATCCAGCGGCAGGGTGAGGCTAGTAGTGCGCCCCGTCACGCTGGGATCAGGTCATCTTTCAGTTGGTTTGCTTGGAAATGCAGGCCAGATGTGGTGGTAAACTCCATGTAAGGCTAAATACGGACACAAGACCAATAGCCAACAAGTACCATAAGAGAAAGTTGAAAAGAACTCTGAAGACTGAGTGCAAGACAGCGTGAAACCATTGAGAGGTAAATGGTCCATGAAGTCCACTTGGAGGATTGTACACAGCGAGCAGGTTGGTCTCCCAGAATGGTGGATCCCCTTGTGGGACTGCCGCACAGGACCACATAAGCCCGGTAGGTTGTATTCCCTACATGGTGGCACACTGTGACTGGCTCTGGGTTGGCTGAGACGGCCCCAGTGGCAGATGGCTCTCCAATCCATCAGAGAGTGTTGCAGGCCCTGGCAGCTGTTTTGCTGTATCTGCAGGTCCGAGGAAAATTAACTGCTGCCGTTTCCTCCCCCACCAACCATCACAGCCCCTCTCGGGTGAGGGGGGGTCACTAAGTCAGTGGTGGTGGAAGGGGCCCCCTGATCCAAGTGTGACTGCCGACTGGGGTGACTGTCCTCAGTGCACCACGACTGCTTTGTGCGGCTGGGCGGGGAAGGCCACAAAGGGTGGCAGGGGTTTGCGGTGATGTCGGTTACCCACCCAATCCATCTTCAAACACAGAACAAGGAGTCAAACATGTGTGGGAGTCAGCAGCCTTTACCAAACCCTAGGTGCAATGAAGGCGAGGGCTGCCATACACCAGTTGAGGGGGGATCCCATTATGGTGTTGTGACGGGCGTACCACCGGCACCTCTACCCCACTCTGTTGGGGAAGTGGAACATGAGCATGTGTAATAGGATCCAAAAGATGGTGAACAGAGCCCAGGAGGGTAAAGCCAGAGGAGACACAGGTAGTGGTCTGTAGTGATCTTGATGTGCAAATTGTTTGTGCATCCTGGATATAGAGATAAAGACTAATCACACCATTAAGTAGCGGGTTCTCTCTGATGTTACCCCCAGCAGAGCAGGCACTCGTAAACCCTACTTTCACCTGGTAAAGCACATATTCTTGGAGGTCTAGGTCTTGGAGGCGATAGTATCTCAAACTTTTCTCAAACTTAAAATGGGAACGAAGCCCAGTTCACTGGTGTGGAGCCAGGTGTCAAATGCATGTGCCCAGAGGGGCACTTTGGGAAGGAAAACTGCCACTGCGGGATGAAGCAAATGCCCGGTTAACGCAACCCATGCCAATGTTTATTAGACCCCAAAAAAGGTGTTGGATGATGCAGACAGCCGGACGGTGGAATCTGCTAATGATTGCGTAACAACTCACCTGCTCAATCTACTGCTTAATCTACTGGCCCTGAAATGGTTGGAGCTGGAGCGTTGGGCCCATACTAGGCCAGCATTTGTGCTGAGAGCCACTGGGGAAAACCCCCAATGAGTAGGAGGGCTGCTTTGGTGCACATGGATGCCTGGGGCACAAGCTTGCGTGGAGCACCCACAGGTGCAGATCTTGGTGGTATTACTAAAATTAAAAAGAGAACTTTGAAGGCTGAAGTGGAGAAGGGTTACATGTGGACAGCATTTGAACATGGGAACGTCGATCCCAAGAGATGGTCGAGTGCTGTTCGGAAAGGAGGAGCGAAGGCCTCTGTTGCTCTCACACAAATGAAAGGGAGTTGTTTTTGGACCCCCGAACCAGGAGTGTCAGAGACAGGTTCCCTCGTCCTGTAAAGTGCGGTAATGCAAATGATACCAGAAAAGCTGGAGAGGTCTCCTGACCTCTCAGGAAGGTCAAGCTCCAAGTTGTTGAGGACAGAGCCCCGGACAGCTGGGGTGGCACTGTGTAGACCATAGCTTTCAAGTCACCCTATCCCATGCTGGACTTCTTCACCCAGTACTGTTTCTTTTGATTCTCCACACTGCATGTCTTTGTGAGCGGATGAGGAGGTTGTGCAAGCCCTGCTGGTGCCCCTGACTACCTGTCCCAGCCCCAGTAGCACTTCCCTGGGACACTTACTGGACCGTGTCACCCACCTGTGTCACGTTGATGGTGGGGGCCTGCTCCGGGCAGTTTGGTGCGTCGGTTGCAGCCACAGCCCACAGAGTTCATCTAACAGACTGTGGCATTGTGGTACTCTGGGGTTTAGGACCACATTTCCCAGGAGGCATGGAGGCATGGGGAGAGGACACAGGTTGCACATGCAGCCTTTTGGCCGTGCTCTTAAGGCCCCTGTCCACCCATGCCAGGTGCAGGATATTGATGATCACGGTATGGGTGGACGAAGTGACCTTGAAAACAAGAGCGATCTATGCTGACATGCAGCACAGTAATGGACACTGGCCAGGCGGTGGTGATCTGCGCTGAGGTGGCAGGCTTCTTTAACGCTACTGCAGCTTTGTCTGGGGTGCCTCACATGGGCACTCGGAGCTCCGTAAGTGTACGGCTATGCTGCAATAAAACATGCCTGACAGTTATGTGGCCAGTAGCGCAGCGCATGTATCAGAGCGTTTCACAGCAGACTCATTAAATGTTGGGAGATAAAGACATTGCACAGAGCTGTAAATAAGGTACAAGGAAATTAATGTGTGGTAGTTCCCACTACTCACATGTGGGGGCTCCGGAAAAAAAATATACTGGGGCCTGGTAAAGCAGTCCAGGGTGGGCGACATGCTGCAAGGTTGTTGTCCGGAAAACTGATTTACAAGAGCCTCCGTAAGGCACACATTTTGTCTGTGTTTCATGTCATGCTTGCCAACAGACCATGAGTTTTGTTTCTTCATGTGGAGAACCCACCAGAGTCTTTCCCCATTTCGCTAACATGCTTTAAATGTTTGTTTGTTGCATTTGCCATTGTGTGCTTACTTGTTGTTTGATGCAAATCTTTGTCATACGTGTTCACCTGATTCTGACTTTACAGATCTTTTAGGAATATGAAAGTCACTGAAAACATAGAGTCAGCTATTGGGTATGGCATTGAAAGTAAATGGTGTTTAAGAGTCATGTGACAGGTGCAGGTAATAGGAAATGTGGCTAGTGTGTTAGCTAGACACTGCCAGGAGTAGGTCAGGACAAGTAGTAGGACTATATGTGGTATGACATCCACATGTGTTTTTCCCTAATCACTCCCATACCTATCCAGCGCATGCTACCAAAACCATCTTTTGAATTTTCCTGCATTCCCAGTTCCTATCCACAACCCCTCTCTAATCCCTCTTCCCCCTACTGGCTGCCTCATGGTTACCTGTACTACCAAAATCCAGGAACCCATGCCAAACACGGTGGGAGGGTCCATCCGATTTGGCTTCTGTGGTTCTAGAGAGGGTTTTCGAAAAACCCTTGCCATTGCTACTGGTTTGAAAACCTGGGCACCCAGCGGCTGGGCTTGCTTAGGGCTTGTCCCTTTGTGGCCAGGCCTGTTGTTCCCCACCCCCTCCGGGGACCCAGTCCAAACATGGAATAGCCTGTCCATCTCCTATGACATAGGTCTGTCCCATGTACTATCATGGAGCCTGGTTGCAGACAAATGCCGGGTGTAACTCAGGTAATCTGTTCTGACCGCTGAGGCCACATGGCAAGTTTGACCCAGTTGAAGGATCAGATGCCTGCGACAGTCACACACTACCACATGGCTGTGTTGCCATGAGGTTCAGCCTGCCTTAAGGCCACCACCCAGGGTCTGGGGCTGAAGCTGCCATATGCAACCAAGGCCCAACCTCTACCATGACGCCAATGAGTTGAATACTGCCTCTACGCTGCTGGCTGGGCCAAGTCCATCTGGTCTGCTAGGCTTACTGGAAAGGGAGAACAGTGCTCAGCGCTCATCCCACACCCCTGCAGGTGCACCCAGGTTGCATGGTAGTTTACGGTGGACACCGTGGTTCAGCAGCGGGAATAAGGATAGAGACCCTTGCGGCACCAGCACTGCAGTAGTGCCATTGATGATACTGTGCCTCAGAGGATAACTACAAACAGATTGCAGTGAGGTATCTGCTCTGCTACTCATGAATACCAGACCCAGAATCAGGTTTTCTATGAATGATCATGCACCACATTTCCCACAAACATGAGTTGCACTATGGGTGAGAGGTTGGCCACTTGTGTCCACAACTGAGTCCTGAGGCAAACAGGTCTATGCATCAGTACACAGGCTGCCTATCTCAGGCCAATCGAGGCTCCACAATGCTGGGTTACCGTCACAGTTTTGTGGGGAAAGTGACTTAGAGGCATTCAGTCATGATCACACAGATGGCAGCTTTGCCCTATTGCCTCCTCAGCCACATTGCGTATGATAATGGGTTGATGTTGTTTGGCCTGCAAGACCTCTAATCATTTGCCTCACCAGATTAAACTGGGGTATCCAAGTGCCAACTTCCTGAGAGAAACATCAGAGGGAAAGAGACACCAGATAGACTGATTGCTCATCTGACACTATACCCATGTTGGACAAACGATTTGCATGTCATGACCGCTATGGACCTCCACCACAGTACCCTCTGCAATCACCCTGCCCAGGTATAGTGCACCAGGTCTCGTGTCCTATCACACATGTATCTGCAACACCTCCACAACAGAGTCAATGAGAGGTGCTGGTGGCAAGTACAGTGCAATTGGATCATACTTCAGCTGACGCACTCCGGCCCTCACCTCCATAGTGCCACAGGCCTTGGTTTGGCTTGCCAGCTTGTACAGAATGGTCCGGGTCACAAGATGAGTCGGTTGGTTAACTGACATCAGTGCAGACCACTACCATCCTTTGTGGGCCTCCCCACCTGGCAGTGCTACATGGTCATGGTACACTGAGGACAGTCATCCCTAGTTGGCAGTCACATTGGGAGAAGGGTTCTCTTTCCCCTGTCTCTACCCTGCTGACACCTGGAAGATGCTGATATGGATGCCAGGGGAGTTTGCACTGGTGGTCAATCACCCTTGGCCATGTGGACATGATGAAACGGAGCCAGTTGCGATCACCACAATGGAGGTAATGTGCCCTGTGCATGCTGGATGTGCCCGGGTGGTGGTCCTTCAAGGGTATCCACTGTGTTGGATGACCAGATTGCCTACCGTGTAAAATCCCTACCTGTTGATCTCCAGATGGAATCATGCCCTCTTCAACTCACTCTTCAAAGTACACTTCAGCTATCACTTACAGTACTTGTTGGCTATCAGTCTCACAACCACACTTATACTTGGATGGATAACCACCCGCTTTGTGTTGCATTCCCAAGTACCCGACTCATAGATAACCAGATCCCACCGTGCAGGTGGACACTACCAGCCGAACACCATCCATGTGGTGTGCCCTGAATCGAAGGAATTGCGCCCCTTGAGTGATGTTGGGGAGTCAGTATTCTGTACGCCACATTTCCTGCACCCACCACTAGATGCGTATGATATGATATGATATGGCATTTTTAACGTGCCTATACACAAGTGTTTCAAGGTGCGACGAGGCATGGGAAGGGACACAGAGGGAAGACAGAGACAACGATCCTAGTAGGTCAGGTGACATTGAGACCGCGCAAGTGCAGGGGAGGGGGAATAGTAAAAGTGCAGGGGCAAGTATGCAGTGCTGAGCTCTTCCCTCTCCATATCCTGTTACAGAGGGAATCCTGGTCAGTTAATTCATCCCTGCTTAGTGAGATGGCCACATCCAGCATCTCCTCACATGATGCATGAGAGGTTGGGAGGAGGCAGTGCCACCTATCCTGCCTGCCTGGCGAGATGGACCCACGCCTTTTTAACATCCCCACTTGGTTGTCCAACAAGACCATTGTGGAACCTAACAAACGTGTTCTCAAAGCACACCCATTTAAGTCTGCCTGCTGTCCTCTGTGGCAGCATGATGGGCCTTCACATAGTGACGGTGACCAGGGTCGGGACTGGCATATGCATGCCTTGTGCAAGACCACCAGCTTGATCACAAAATCCAACTATGTGCAATTACAAGTGAAGCAACTATAACATACACATGTGGACCTCAAATCACCACAGCTGCTGCCACCACACTTTCCCTCCAATGATTTCCTCTGAAAGGATGTGAAGTGTACACATTCCAATCACAGGGACTTTGAAGAATCCTGAGACATTTATCCAAGACACTACCTCCCCAAATTGTGATTGGGCAATTAGCATGCCTGCAGCCTTCCTTGGATGTGGTTGCTGTTCGTCAGGCTCACTCATTTGAATTGAAACATGAGTCACCCTTTCCTGTGAGCACCATGGTTGGTACAGGAAGTTGACAGGTCAGACATCACAATGTATGCTTCAGTCACCAAAGCAGACATGATGTGCCATATTGGTCTAGGTCTGCATGGCCACTGGTCCATTGACACTCCAACTTTGGAATGTACTACTTTGAGACATCTATTGGCGCTCCACATCTACTCCTGTCTGGAAGACGGCCTCATGCGTCTATGCACCGACACTGTTGCTCATCCAAGTCCACCAGCAGCCGGGGCCATGTAATGGGTGATGGTGACATCATGCACACATTGCTGTGATTCCCCGTGAGTCATGACTAGCACTCAAAATTGACAATACGCATGCATGACACTGTGAATGTGTCCAATGAGATGTGTCTTGCATGCCATTACCACACATAGGAGGACAGGCACAGCAGTGAAACCTGTCAGAATGCGATTTGTACTGTGACACCAACATTTGCCACACACAGAAAGCATGCAACCATCTTCCTGAATGCAGGACGTGTGATCAAAGGGTACACAGTAGCATTCATGCAGTGCCCATGGATGGCTGCCAACTGCAGCCAACTGTACTCATATATGAAAATTATCTGGTGATACTACTAATACGCGCTTGGCCAGCTAAAATTGAAAATGGGTTATTAGCACATATCACATATTCCTCGATACACTTTGCAATTAGTCAATAGCGCAATTTATTCTGATCCAGAGTATTTCTAGTAGCAGCCGACACGTGTTTCGACACAAGGTCGTCTTCAAGACAATTCTAGTATAATGATATTACCCTATGGGTATGAGTAACGAGTAACTTCTTGAAGGATGGAGGTGCTATACTGTTATTATTTAGTGAAATCCTCAGTGGTCACTGGCATCTGTTTTCTTACCTTTGGATGCAATAGAGAATGTTGTGTATAGCTTCTTATATAAACCTTGTTATTGTCATGATCTCTGCTTCCAAAAGATCAGGACTTGCCCGACTCCCTTGGAAGCAGACCCATAACCCCGGTTCCGAGTGCCAGCCAGTCCCAATTGGGACCTTTTGGACCCTGTCCTGGAGCCAGTGGCACCAGGCTCATAAAGATGCCCAGTCCCAGCGCTGGAAGCGCCGGGCTCATAATGCTTGGGTGGACTTACCTGCAGCAGACCATGCTGCTTACTTATCTGCCAGTTGAACCCCTGATCCTCTTCTGTTTGGGACTACTTTTCCTGTTGGGTGGGGCAGTAGCCACTCCCTAGGTTCAGAACACTGGAACTCTTCTGGAAAGCAGGAACTCTTTTCTTACCTAGGCGTGGCTGTGGAAGGAGACACCTAAGCACTACAGGAGGCTATTAAAACCACACCCGATGGATGAATCTTGCTTTGCGTTATTCTGCATTCTCTGCAGCAGAACGCTCATCGTCTCTTCTGCTTCTGATCCTGGGCCTAAGGGAACAAAGGCTTACCATCCTGGAATCCAGTCTTCAGCAGCACCTGTAAAGACAAAGAAAGAACAGGTTAGCACTACGGTCTTCAGTGGCAGCGCATCTCTTACCTGGTCCATCGGCTGTCACCAACACCTCGCGCTGCATTCCGGAATCTGAAAGACAATGGCTTACCTACTCTTCGCATGCTCCGGAGGTCTTCGCACTGCATTCCGGCATCTAAAAGACAAAAGCTTACCAGCTCTTCGCACGCTCCGGAGGCCTTCGGCGCTGCATCCCGCATCTGAAAGACAAAAGAAGGTGCGTTTAAAGACATTGGGCAACTTTATTCCTCACGTGCCATTACTCCTTCCCACGCCGAATCCAGTGGGTATTCCAGCACCCTTCAGCTTCTCTAAAGCTCCGAACTTGTACCTGCAAGATAAAAGGGACAGTTAGTGTGCATCGTGAAGCAGGCTACAAGCGCTTACTTACGTGCTTCCAGGCGCTTCTATTCCTCACGCGGGTTCGATCCTCAACTCTCATCAGCCCGCCATCCGCCATTGCCGGAACCCTGCAAAACAAGAGATATCATTACAAAAGACTTTTAAGACATTTGAAGTGCCCAGAACGTACCGTTCGTGCAGTTAACGACGGACAGCAGTCCTCTGAGGTCAAGAGGCCTGCACCCTTATCCAGTGAAGAAACTGGTTACGGCACCCTGCCCCGAGGCAGATGGAGAGCTCGGCGTTCACTTACCTAAGACATCTTACTCTTCGAGTCAGACATACAGTGCACAGAGGTCCAGCCCAAAGAGCCAACCGTGTGTTACACATCACCTTTGAAGATACGGCATTCACCCAGTCAAGACCGGCGCCTCTGCGGGAATCAGGTGAGCGTTACAGAACGCAAAGCCTACCGCAAAACTCCCACCCAGGCGCTATGGAAACCTCGGATACCGACCAGCTAGCCCAGTTACTTGGGGAACTAAGAGCAGAAGTGCATGCAGCCCGTCAGGAAACGAATGCTCTAAGAAGGGAACTGAATATTTCCAAGGAGCGAACAGACGATCTCGCTAGACAATTGCTACAGTCACAAGCCGGACAAACTCCGGTACCCGCATCAGGGGCAAATCTTCCTTCAACATCCTCTACGAACCCAGTGCAGATCAACCTACCTGGGAATGTACCTCTGGCTCCGCCCGAACGATTTTCTGGCGACCCAAAGAGGTCTGCAATATTTATTAATTAGTGCCGGTTGCACTTCTTATGTCGGCCAGCAGCCTTTCCAACTGATCAAGCTAAGGTAGCTTTCGTGCTTTCGTACCTTAGTGGCAATGCGGCAGACTGGTCGATCCCTCTAGTTAATCAAGATGATCCGGTTCTCCATGATTTTCAAGCTTTTCAGCTCAGTATGGAAAAACTGTTTGCAAGACATTCACAGGGGCAGGCCTTGGACAATGAGCTCCTTTCATTGCGACAGGGTAATCAAGACCTTTTGGCTTATATTGCGTCTTTCAACAGACTGATAGTGGAAACTCGATGGCCTGAGGACAAGAGGATTACGCTGTTTTATAGAGGTCTACGTGGAGAGCTCAAAGATGTGTTAGCCCAAGTAGTGAATCCCCCGCAAGACTGTTCGGACTATATTGACTTAGTCGTTCAAATTCACCACAGACTGCAGAACAGGAAGGCCGATCGTTCCAAGTTTGATGCTCGAGTATTTTCCAAACCACCAACTCCTACCAAAAGAGTAGACTCCGGGGAACCCATGCAAATAGGGGGCCTGAAAGGACCACTAACACAAAAGGAGCGGGAAAGGAGAAAACAGCTGCAATTATGCCTCTATTGCGGAAACTCGGGTCACTTTCTTCGAGACTGTCCGGTGAAACCAGCCAAGAAGGCAGTAGGAGCTGCAGTTACCAGGGTCACAAACTCTGAGCAGGGAAACAACCTCGCCCGACAAGAATAGAGGTCCTCTTGCCGAGCGTTAAAACCAGTTCCGTGACCTCGCATTTCGTGATACCTATGGTCCTCATTAGCCCTGAACATCTGGATCGATTACATGCGATTGAAGCTTACGTCGACAGCGGTGCCATCTGCAATTATGTGGATCATGAAATGGTTTTGAGGATGAATCTGACTCTTTGTCCAAAGGCTGTAAAGGACGTCATTACTACGGTGGATGGTACGGAGATAGCCTCCGGACCAGTAACGCATACCACCCAAGAAGTGACGCTAGTAAGTCAAGATGGACACCATGAGAAGATCGTGTTCGATGTGATCAAGGCCCCACAGTTCCAGATTATTCTAGGAATTCCTTGGTTAGAGAAGCACAATCCTCAGATCGATTGGCGAGCAAGAACGGTTCAGTTTCCAGAATGTGTCTCTACTTGTCACCCTCGACCTGGTGTTGCACTGGCAGCAATTTCCTCGGAGGCTCCCCAGTTACCTCCTGAATACCTAGAATTCCAAGATGTTTTCCCGAAGGATCAGGCTAACTCTCTACCTCCTCATAGGTCTTATGACTGCCAGATAGACCTGATACCTGGATCTACTCCTCCTTGTAGTAGAATTTATGCCCTCACCGAGCCTGAGAATCTTCACCTCCGACAATACCTGGATCAATACCTAGCAAATGGGTTTATTCGTCCTTCCAAGTCCCCTGCTTCCTCAGCTTTGTTCTTCGTTCCAAAAAAAGAAGGGGACCTTAGAACTTGTATAGATTATCGCGCCCTGAACCAGATCACTGTTAAGAATAGATATCCGTTACCTTTGATCCCTGAACTCCTGGACCAAGTCAGAAAAGCATGCATATATACAAAGCTGGATCTTAGAGGAGCCTACCACTTGGTACGAGTAAAAGAGGGCGATGAATGGAAGACGGCCTTCCGCACCAAGTATGGGCTATTTGAATATCAGGTCATGCCCTTCGGACTTTGCAATGCCCCGGCCGCCTTTCAATATTTTATGAACGATGTCCTCAGAGAGCTCATAGATGTGTGTGTTGTTGTTTACATTGACGACATCCTTGTTTATTCTTCATCGGAAACTGAACATCGGAAACACGTGAAAATGGTCCTCGAGAGATTGCGTCAACACAAACTTTTCGCTAAGTTGGAAAAATGTGTTTTCAACGTGACTGAAGTTGAATTCTTGGGATTCATATTATCACCTAGCGGAGTGCGTATGGATTCAAAGAAGGTCGATGCAATTCTCAAATGGCCATCGCCATCCTCCGTAAAAGGTGTTCAAAGCATGTTAGGCTTCGCTAACTTTTACCGCAGGTTTATCCCCGAATTCTCTCGTATAGTCCAGCCCATCACCGCCTTGTTAAAGAAAAACAAACATTTTGAATGGTCTACCGAGGCGGAACAAGCTTTCCAGAATTTGAAGACTAGATTTATCTCTGCACCGATCTTAAAACATCCTCGCCCAGAACTCCCCTACATCGTTGAAACTGATGCTTCGAGCCTTGCCATGGGGGCAGTTCTATCACAAAAGGACCCATTAACCAATCAGTTGCATCCCGTGGCATTTTGGTCCCGCAAATTCTCGCCTCCTGAAATCAATTACACTATTACTGATAAGGAACTTCTAGCTATCAAGTCCGACTTTAAGGCTTAGCTGCATTATCTTCTGGGGGCCCGACACACCGTTACTGTGATTACAGATCACCGAAACCTGCAATATTTGAAAACCGCAAAAGCTCAATCCTCTAGGCAACTCCGTTGGGCACTATTCTTTGCCGAGTTTGACTTCATAATTACCTATCGACCTGGTACAAAAAATGGTAAAGCTGATGCCCTTTCTCGGATGGGAGTGGAAGAACATTTGATCAATCCTAAACCTGTACCTATCATTCCCGAACAAAGAATTCTAGGTGTAATCGCCACACAATCCATAGAGGAAGTTAAGGATAAAGCCAGGCTACTGGTAACTCCAGCAGACATACAGAATTGGCATCTGCAGGGAAAGGACTTTACGGTGAAGGACAACCTATTATATTTCCAAGAACGGTTATACCTGCCCAGCACAGATTTACAGAAAAAGGTAATCTCTTGTTATCACGATTCTTTAATGGAAGGACATCCCGGTATGACCAAGACCTCGGAAAAGATCAAGCGCTACTTCTGGTGGCCGTCTTGGAAAAAAGATATCAGAGACTTCATAATGTCCTGTGGAGTATGCGCCCAAAACAAGAGTCAAAAGGAAAAACCAGCCGGCCTCTTACGCCCTATTGACATCCCGCCTCGCCCTTGGCATACGCTTTCTATGGACTTCATCACCGATCTACCTCCATGCTCCGGATACAATACGATCCTAGTAATCGTGGACCTATTCTCCAAGATGGCGCATTTCATTCCACTCAAAGGCTTACCAACAGCAGCAACTCTGGCCCGAGAATTTCTCGAAAACATCGTCCGACTGCACGGTTTTCCTTCGGTTCTAATTTCGGATCGAGGTAGTCAATTTATTTCTCATTTTTGGCGAAGTTGCTGTCGGTCAGCTCAAATTGATGTGAGACTTTCGACCAGCCACCACCCTCAAACCGACGGACAAACCGAGAGGACCAATCAAACTCTGGAACAGTATTTGCGCTGCATGCTACAACAAACTGAAAAAACTTGGAAAGATATCCTTTGGATAGCCGAATATGCCTACAATAACTCTGTCCACTCGGGAACTGGGAAGACCCCGTTTTTTCTTTTATAGGGTAGTCACCCTCGAACTCGGAGTTGGATCCACTCCAAGATCTTGGAACACCAGCAGTAGACCACCTGCATTCTACAATCACCCAAGCCTTTAAGGAAGCCGTTTTTCACCTTCAAAGGGCTAAAAAACAATACAAGAAAGGAGCAGACCAACATCGGAAGGAAGCCCCCCAATATCAAGTAGGAGATCAAGTCTGGTTATCCACCAAATATCTACCTCTAAAAGGACCACGCACATTCAACCCAAGATACCTTGGTCCCTATTCCATCACTACCATAGTAAATCCATTAGCGGTCAAGTTGGACTTGCCCCCTCACATGAAGATACATCCGGTCTTCCACGTCTCTCTATTAAAACCCGTGCAACCTCAAACCCGACTAACTACATCTCCAAAACCTATTCTAGTTGATGGAGAACTCGAGTTTGAAGTCAAAAGCATCCTGGATTCCAAGATCTCCAAATCTAAACTATTTTACCTGATTGACTGGAAAGGCTACGGTCCCCAAGAAAGATCCTGGGAACCTGCAGAATATGTCCACGCGCCTCGTCGAATCAAAAGATTTCATCGAACATTTCCTAACAAGCCCAAACCCCCGGAGAAGTCCGGTTTGGGAGGGGCCTTGAGGGGGGGTGCTGTCATGATCTCTGCTTCCAAAAGATCAGGACTTGCCCGACTCCCTTGGAAGCAGACCCATAACCCCAGTTCCGAGTGCCAGCCAGTCCCAATTGGGACCTTTTGGACCCTGTCCTGGCGCCAGTGGCACCAGGCTCATAAAGATGCCCAGTCCCAGCGCTGGAAGCGCCGGGCTCATAATGCTTGGGTGGACTTACCTGCAGCAGACCATGCTGCTTACTTATCTGCCAGTTGAACCCCTGATCCTCTTCTGTTTGGGACTACTTTTCCTATTGGGTGGGGCAGCAGCCACTCCCTAGGTTCAGAACACTGGAACTCTTCTGGAAAGCAGGAACTCTTTTCTTACCTAGGCGTGGCTGTGGAAGGAGAAAACTAAGCACTACAGGAGGCTATTTAAACCACACCCGATGGATGAATCTTGCTTTGCGTTATTCTGCATTCTCTGCAGCAGAACGCTCATTGTGTCTTCTGCTTCTGATCCTGGGCCTAAGGGAACAAAGGCTTACCATCCTGGAATCCAGTCTTCAGCAGCACCTCTAAAGACAAAGAAAGAACAGGTTAGCACTACGGTCTTCAGTGGCCGCGCATCTCTTACCTGGTCCATCGGCTGTCACCAACACCTTGCGCTGCATTCCGGCATCTGAAAGACAAAGGCTTACCTACTCTTCGCATGCTCCGGAGGTCTTCGCACTGCATTCCGGCATCTAAAAGACAAAAGCTTACCAGCTCTTCGCACGCTCCGGAGGCCTTCGGCGCTGCATCCCGCATCTGAAAGACAAAAGAAGGTGCGTTTAAAGACATTGGGCAACTTTATTCCTCACGTGCCATTACTCCTTCCCACGCCGAATCCAGTGGGTATTCCAGCACCCTTCAGCTTCTCTAAAGCTCCGAACTTGTACCTGCAAGATAAAAGGGACAGTTAGTGTGCATCGTGAAGCAGGCTACAAGCGCTTACTTACGTGCTTCCAGGCGCTTCTATTCCTCACGCGGGTTCGATCCTCAACTCTCATCAGCCCGCCATCCGCCATCGCCGGAACCCTGCAAAACAAGAGATATCATTACAAAAGACTTTTAAGACATTTGAAGTGCCCAGAACTTACCGTTCGTGCAGTTAACTACGGACAGCAGTCCTCTGAGGTCAAGAGGCCTGCACCCTTATCCAGTGAAGAAACTGGTTACGGCACCCTACCCCGAGGCAGATGGAGAGCTCAGCGTTCACTTACCTAAGACATCTTACTCTTCGAGTCAGACATACTGTGCACAGAGGTCCAGCCCAAAGAGCCAACCGTGTGTTACACATCACCTTTGAAGATACGGCATTCACCCAGTCAAGACCGGCGCCTCTGCGGGAATCAGGTGAGCGTTACAGTTATCCTGTTACTCTTAAGTGAGTTTTGAATGAATTGTCTCCATGAGAAATGTATGGGTTAGTTCCCTTGCACCTTCTATGTATGTCTTTACCACCTTATTAAGGAAGGGTAACCAGTCTGCAATAGAACTCTGTGTGTGATTTTTCATATATGAGCATGTCATGGGAAATTATCAGCACATACAACATACACATATGGCACTCACCAGATGTGTTGACATAGGTGTCTATGCCTCCCACCCCTAGCTCCTATTCACTCCTGATCAGTACACTTGAGACCACTCCGAAAGGAGTCAGCTCCTCCTCCTCCAGTGGCCTGGGCAGAGGCCATGTTGCCATTTAGCTTATCCTTTGTTATTTGAATGAGGTCACCTATCCGCTTTTGGAGCTGTCCAGCAGTGTGCCTCTCCACACCACAAGCATCAATGAGGTCTGTGACCTCCTGCCACATCCTCTGCCGCTGAGAGGGAGTATGTGTGCTGCCAGTCAAGGGGCAGAGATCCACATGGTGTTCCCGTGCATGCTCTGTAAGGATTTCCAGCTCCTCATTGGAGAAGTGCTTCTTCCCCGGTGGCCAGTTCTCCTTCACCGGTGACTCATCATGGGGTGGTGCCTCTTCCTACTCTTCAGGATGCCCCCTTTTGGCTCTAGTGACCTTTGGTGGTGCTGTGGCACCTCTGGTCTGGGGCTCACCATGTCCTGTTCCTGGTGATGAGGCACAGTGGGTTCACCACGACCCTGTCCTCTCCCTCTCAGAGCCTTGCCACTCATAGTGCAGGCACCCCCAGGCTATGTGATGGACAACATAGATATGTGGTTCTGAAAGGCTTTGCAAAGCATCCCACTAAAGAAAATGTGATACATAATGCATAGAGGGCACCACAGGGCACCCCACAAAGGAAAATGCAGTATGTAATGTATATATGAATCTGCAAGTCATACCACAAAGGAAAATGTGGTAGGTGATGCGAAAAGTGGTCTGTGAGGTGAGTGTCTACAATCTCAAATCCCCTGTACCTTCTTGCGCACAACTGGAAATGTGCATCTCACCTCTTAAATCTCCCCATCTCTGCTGTGGGCCATGTAGGGATACAGTGTGCAGCACGTATCACGTTACTTATGAGCTATGGTTCTTTACTCTGATCTCTATGATGTCTCATGAGTCAATGACAGAGAAGTTCCTGCTGCCTCCATGCCAAATTGATTGCCTCCTCCTTCCCTTTATTTCCTCCAAACCTCTTCATCTACTGCTGCCTATTATTGTGTGTCTGCTGCCCACCAGCAATGCCTTAGAGTGCCTGCTGTTCCCCCATTGCCCGTTCTATCATGGGTAACATGTAAGGCTCTGTGACCACCTTATCTTCTGTATTGGAACTTCCACCTCTCTGTCCCATCACCGCAGCTCCACGCCACATAATCAGGACCCAGCTAGCCCACACCTGACTCAGGGGTTGCCATATCTGCTCCATCCTCTCCATTAAGTGGCACGATCATGGTGGCGAGACAGAGGGCTGCCAACTAAACCTACACAGAAGTTGGCATCCTGGTGTATCGGGTGCTGGAGACTTATGATGCCCTCTTCAACCCAGCAATACATCTCAGAAAGGATGTATGTATGAGGATATGGTACCACATCATGGCTGCCATCCACGCAGAGGGGGTGGCAGTCGTTCTGTGAAAAACGTGAAGAAGCGCTGGGAGAACCAAAAGCACCAGAACTATGGTAAGGCAATGGAAGCACTTGAGGCTGTTGCAACCATGGAGGGGCACCTTGCAGGCTGCCATCAATTGTCTACCCTTCAGCCCTGGGTCCTGGAGAGGTTCTACCCAGCGCTCCACACCCAGACTGGAAAGCACGTCTTGAAGCTGCTGGTGAGTACCCATGGTATGCACTGCTCAACAGTGTATGTGTGTTGTGCAGAGGTTTGCATGATTGCAGGTACTTCCTTCTGTGCAAAGCATGTGTGTTGCACAGATTTACACCGGCATGCAGCCTCCTGCCAATGCTGGGTGTATGTGATGGCAGACATCTGTGGAGTGGACAAGCGTAGGTATGTAAACTGTCAGTTATTGGTCAGTTGGTGCACTCGTGTGCATGCAGTGTGAATTGATGACAGCAAGTTCTTTGACAGGTACAGATGCCAGATCACATTGTTGGGGGCATGTAAGGGACATGCACGCACTACACCTCTATGGGTTGCACATTTGCAAGCGAATATTGCATCATCCACACTCAACAGCTGAGACTGACACATGCATCGATGTTTGGAAATGTCATGTTGGTGCATTGACCTCTCAGGGACGGGAGTGTGATCTGTCAGCCTACTGCATGGGGAGCCAGAGATGACATGTGATCATGCCATTTGTTTGGGCTAGCAGTAACAGCATAGGTGCATGCACCTTAGCAATGTGTGCCTGTATGTGTGGCATACTTACAGGTGAAACTGTCAAGGGTGCATGTTGCTACATGTAGTTGGGTGGACAGGTGACCAAGCGAGTGTTGTGAGACCTCCCCACTTGCTGGCATGGCCATGCTGTGTGTAATCAAATCATGACAGGCTTGTGGGGTCCTGCATAGAATACGGTAGCATGATAGCTTTGGTGTTTCCAGTAGTGCACCATGCATGCCCGGGTGGGTCCCCCAGACCAGCTATACCCCCATGCATTCAGTGTTTTCCCACCCTACCAAGGGACCCGCTGCCCATCCCTCTACCCATGTGTGGTGCATCCCAGGCCATGCTGCATGGGGGTGTGGTCTTTGCAGGAGGCCCGGATCATGGACCACATGTGCCCATCATGATCCTTTGACCTGCACAGTCATCTGTTGGTGGATCTTTGGAATGCATGGTAGGTCCAGAAGGCTGCCGGCTCCGGAGGTCCGGATGGGCTATGATCTGGAATGTACTACTGTTGTGTCTATGAGGAGGCATGACACTTTTGGCCAGTCCTTCTTCTCTGTTACCTAGGGTACACAGTTTACAAGTAAGCATAGTTGCCCACCTCTGGCCGACTGTTGACAGTGTGCATGGGTCCTGTCTGCCCTCCACTTAGTAATCGCTTATACCCCCAGGCTCCACACATCCCCTGGACGGACAAGGGCCATGCACCACACAACATACCCACAGAGCTTTGCCTGCTGGGGATGCTCTTCTGAGTGGGCAAATACTTTTGCGGCCGAGCAGGGTGTCTGGACATCAAATTGCCCTCAATGACTTGCACTGCAACAGCAGGGCAGCCTGTCCGTCTGGCTCCCTGCATTCCACAGGTTAATTTTTCACACTTGGTTCATCTGGGGTGGAACTGCTTGTCCGTTGAGTCAGGCATTTACATGTCACCTGCGTTGGGACGGTGTTGAATCCAGGGCAAGCCCCCTCAGGGAGTAGCCCCTTACATGAGTGTCCCTCCCCTCCAAGAGGGGCCAGCCGTTCCCCAGTGTTCATGTGAGAGTACACAGATGGTGGGTTGACTACAGGGCTTGGCCAACACACAGTGGGTGTGGGCCCAGGTGAGTCATGCTCATGCATTTCTCAACCAAGCTTATTTTACAACTTGAGTCCAGGGCGACAACAGCTCCACTGGTGCCAGCCCACCCTTCACCACACCTGTGGTATGTGCTTGTGCTGTAGCCATCCCTTTCTTGCAAGATTAATGCCTGGGCTCAAGCTTTTCCTCCCACCCATCCAGCTAGGCTGTTGGTAGGTCACACGGACAGGCCTGTTTACTTACCCATATGACATATACTTCACAATATTATGACATTGAATACGGAACGGAGTTCTGCGATTTATTTTACCAACTGATAGATTTTTCTCTCCGGTTTCAGCACACGCACCGATGCGGCAGCAAGCTTAAAGTTTTCCCTGAAACAGACATGTGGAAATCCACGGTGGACCTGTTCTGCCTAGACCTTTATGATTTAAGCACAGTTCGAGAGGGTAAATGTTTATTTTATTTTGGTTTAATTCTTACTTGGAATGCATCACTAATTCCTATATAAATAAGTCCATTACTAAGTGCACGTCTATTTACTTGGTATACCTTTGCCTTTACATACAGGCCTTATCAGGAGTGTTCCTCTCCTTTCTACCTTACATTGATGAGCCTCTTGCAACACCCTCGAATTGGAAGGTATGTGTTTAACTTTGGTGTATTCAATATTTGATAAGGGGTATATTTGGGTAATTCGACGAATTCTATGAATACCTATGCAATTAAACTTTAGTACTACCTCTTTACTACAGTAACTTGTTGTGCATTTACCTATTGCTATTGGCTCTCATAGCATGCATTGCTATATATATATATATTATTTTTTTATTATTATTATTGTTATGGTTAAGTTGCTAATCCCATAGGAAGAGCACTTTTTGGGTGGCTTATAACTTCGCTCTCCCTGGACGAATCTTCACCAAACTTTGCAAAAAAAAGTATATGGACCACTCTGAATTTCCTTGAAAAGCTTGGTGAGGTTTGGACCAGGGGGAAAGTTATAGTGGGGGTCCCAAAATGTCTTTTTTCCCATAGACTGAATGGGGAAAACATTTTGGGCGTGACTACAGCCCAAACCGCTGGATGGTTTTTCACCAAATTTGCAGCAGGAGCAGTGGCTTGGTCCCGAAAGCGTGCTTTTGTAAATTTGGTGAAAATCCATCTAGTCATTTGTTTAAAAATGACCAAAAAGTAGGTCACAAAAAATTAGTGATATCTTTGTCTGCTCCGCGGACACACTTCCCTGTTCGCTCCACGGACAGGACAACGATTGGCTAATCGGCTTGCATCATGTCCACGGACATGCGACGTGCCCGCTGATTGGGTGGGATGAAGCGTGAGGTGCGTCGGATTGTTTCCATGCGCCCGCCATCTTGGATCCGCGGACATCCGTGGACAGCGCGGTGACGAACGGGGGAGAAATACAAGTTTGGGAGTGTGTTGGTGTGTAAGAGTGCTTGGGGAGTGTGGGGGAGTAAGAGATGGGTCAAATGCTGTGTTTGTTTAGGTGGTAGGCACCGCTGATGTGTTTGTCATGTCCGCGGTCACCGCGCCTTTCCGCTGACATATTAAAAATTAATTGCGGTGGCCCGTATAGCACAGTTAAATTGTTTGATTCTATGGGTGTTTCATGCTGCGGTGGTTGTGGCCAGGGTCTCGAGTCTTGGGTGCATGACCGAAGGCTTTTAGCAGGTGTTAAAATCCATGGCGCTAAGGGACCATGTTGTTAATTACGCCACTAATTTACGGTGGCGTAATTAACGCCTTCCCCACTCCCATTATGCCCTATGGGGCAAAAATGGGAATGGGGAAGGGTAAATGGGTTAATGGCGACTTAACGCCCCGCCAACCTCGGAATGGGGCGGTAAGTCCGCCAACCACCATGGCGTAAACATAGTTTACGCCATGGCGGTAAAGGTACGGCCCAGGCGGTAACTTACCACCTGGGTCGTAATGAGGCCCTATATGTGTTGTCAGGATTGTTGCTTGCATTTCTATGAAGGACTAACATTTGCAAACACAATTGGCCTGTATTGTGTAGGTAAAGGTTGTCAACAATTGGTGGCAATTGAAATAGAATATTTATTGCTACATTTGCATAGCAACTTACACCAGTTATATTTGAAAAGCTGAATGGACCAGATAGTTCTGTGTCCAAGTCATTTCTTCGGAGTGTGTGCTGCTTCTTTGAAGAAGAACCTGAGTTACTTTGAGTAGTAGATTCTTCTTTGGTTGTAGTAATTGATGAAGTATTACCTTCTTCTACTCTCTTTGGAGGATTTGCAGTGAGATCCTGTTGCATTTCTGTTTGAAGTAGTTTTCTTTTACAACGTTTTCCTTTCTGTGGAACAGGATACGTTTTTAGATGGAGGGTGTACAGTGAACATAATCTATTGTATTCTAAAATGCAAGGAATATCAGCGTTTATTTTACTTGCATCAAAGTTGATTAGAAATAGACCGTCAAGTGTACGTAAGCGTGATAGTGCTACGTAGCATGTGCCTTCTTTAAAGACAGTGTTCCCAATATCTATCAATGCTTTATCTAGGGTAAGACCTTGTGATTTGTGAATGGTGACTGCGTATGCTAGAGTTAGAGAAAATTGTTCTCTGTGTACATATATGTCTTTGAAAAGATGGAATCGAGCTGTTGAGCATCCTATCCTTTTTACTTCTGATAGTTTGTCAAAGAGAATATTGACAAACTGAATGTTGTTGTCACGTGGGTATGTTTGAAAGCCAACAACTGTACCAACTGCTCCATTAACTAGTTCTTGCTCCACGTCAAGGTTACGTTTAAGCATTACTCTACAGTTTAAAGATAATTTTAACAATTTCTCCAAACCAGCTGTGTTGGAGATAGAGTTTTCTAAGGTATTTCGTTTTGTTGTGGCTTGTTGACACATGGGTAGTGTCATTCCATGTACGTCCAGTTTGTCTGAGGAGCACATTTCATTTATTGGTTGCATTTCTTTTTTCAACATTGTTTCATTGAATTTTGAACAGCTTGCAAGAGTTGGCATCAAGGACATACAACTGACATTTTTGTGTGCTAATTTTTCCATGACATCAGTAGCACATGAATTATGGCCATACAGTGCATGGATGTGTGGGGTTTTTAATATTGATTGTGCTTCTTGAGGTAGTTCACCAACTCTAATACTTTTTAAAATGTTGACATATGTGAGGTCTGCAGACTGGCGCATATTTTCAGTTAATTCTCTGTATTGGCAATGTTACCAAAGGTTGACATTTCCTATGCTGCCAACAGTTTTACGGCAGAGTTTGTGTCCTAAGGTTTCAAAAATAGGTTCACCTTTCACTGGTGTCAATTGAGGAAGATCTCCGAAAACAATAATGTATTTTCCTCCAAAGAGCTCTTCGTAGTTTGTTTTCAGTACTTCTTGTAATGAGGTGAATCAAAGCCAACATTAGTTTGGAGACCATGCTCACTTCACCTATTAGTAGCATTTTCATTTGTTTTAACACTCTGCGTAGTTCCATTGCAGCTTCTGTAGAAAGTTTGTAATAGTCTAATTTGTTTTGGTGTTCTACTGGAAGGAGTAGTAATCGGTGAAAAGTGACACTGCCTATGTTGTAGGCAGCTAAACCTGTGGGGGCAGTTACAAAAGCTGACAGTTTGTTGTTTGTCAATTGTTGAAGGAACTTGCTGATGATTTTGATTAAGAATGTTTTGCCTGAACCAGATTGACCACTGACCTATAGTAGTATAGGTTTTAATTTTGGCAGGTACATTCTTTATTTTCATGTTGTACAACATGTGCAATTTCTTTTGTTACTTCCTGAAAAATACTACACTGCTCATTGTTCAGTTTTGATTGCAGTACATTAAGTCTTCTGTATCTTTTTCATAGTGAGACATGATGTTTTCTACTTCTGTCATAGCTAATTCTGCCTCATTTGGTATTAGTGGCTGTCCCAGTGGTTCTTGGCTTCCTGTTACAGAAGGTTGACTACTGTTAGGAGTGTCCTTATCTAGTTGGGCCTGGAGTTCTTCCTCGAGTTGCTGTTCATTGTGCAACATTGTTTTTGTACTGTGTAAAGTTTACATAGGTTATAGTGCTTTCATTTGCTTTGAAAGTGTCTTCATAGGAGTCATAGATATCTAATAACACTTCTTCTTTTCTCCATGGTTTAAAAAGTTGTAGCAGGGACATGTAATATAGTTCTTTATGTTGAAGAGTTTTTAATGACAATTTGATATGATTAATTAAGCTTTGTTTGGTAAGTTTCACTAAACTGCCTTCACAATGTGTCACTCTTTATCTACCTTTTTTTTTCACCGGGATTTATATTATTTTTGTATGTGATGTTTTGGGCTATGTGGTATAGACACATTGTTTCCAAAGTGGTACTCCTGTTTGGGTATTATGTGCCTAGTAAATTGTTTTTCAAAATGTCTTGGCTGTTGGGATCATTTTTGGCTATTGTTTCTATGTCGTTGTATGGTTTTAGAACTCTTTTTCTAGATTTAGCAGGACCAAGACTTAGCCATACTATATTTTCCGATTTTTTATACAAAGCAGTACCGGTTAAACGATCTGCAGCTTCATAGAAGCCACATTCTCTATGAGAGAGCATTTTTATGCCTAAGCTGTACAATTTCTGAGACAGTGTTTTGTCCGATGATAGGTCATTCAAGAAGTCTTGAAGCTCTGTTTTTTCTACTTTGGTTAAGTAGGCTGTAACATATTGTGCAACTGCAGTGGACTTGTCTGCAATGTACTGGAAATCTTTGTTTGCATTCCATAAGAGGGCAACGATTGCATTGTAATCATTGATATATTTTGCTTCTTCTGTTCTTTTTATGTAATATGTGTTCTTAGGTGATTTACCTTTAACACTTTGTCTAACTGAAGACATGAAGTTGTTCACTTCACCTGTTTCTGTAACTGGTCTAGGGAAACCAAAGCAGCATTTGGTATAGTATTTACCTTTGTTTTTGTATTTGCAACAACAATATTTCCCACATTTGTGTCCTTGAAATTGTACAATATGTGCATGAAGATCACTATTTGTTGCTTCCGAGGGAATTTCACAAGTGACATATTTTTTGATAAACTGCAAAACAGTGGCATCACTGTCTTGACCAAATTTAGGAACATCTTTAATCCATGGAATCATGTGGATATGTGGTGCTCCTCTGGCTTGGTATTCTTTTCTCCAAAAGAAGTGTTGCACTTCTTCGAAGGGAGGAACAGTTTTATTACAAATAAAGCGTAGCATAGCAATGAAGCGATAATGGAAATATCTTGAAACATTAACAGGATCTAGAGAGCAAAGTTCTCCAGTTGTTATTATATCTATGTTTGTTTTGTTTTTGTTTGATATGCATAGGAAATCATGTAAATCTTCTCATGCATATTCTGCACAACTTAATGTAACAAACCAAGTGGGTGGGCCAAGGTTTCTTATCATACAACGTACATCTCTGTGACATCGGAACCAGAACTCTTTAGTACCATGCATGTTTGCTAACAGATGTGTAATGCTTGATTGTAAAACCTCATCTTTTACTTGCACTTTTTGTAGTAATTGCGTAGCTGAAATATTTTAAAAGTGGGTTACTGATTTCAATGTGTGTGCAACTCCGTAGCATAGAGTTGCTAGTTCACTTTCAAAGAGTAGGTGGAATATGTATTCCACATTTTGTCTAAATCAGGGATCTTCAGGATACATTTTTAACGAGCGGCATTCTGATGCTGTTATCTGAGTGGGTCTATCATCGTACCTTCCTCCTTTCCCAGTAGGAAAGAGTAGAGGAAAAGCACATGCTTCTATACTTTTTGCCCATATGCTGATTGGTGATCCTTTGGTTTGTCGCATTTGGTATGTTTCTAGTTCATCATCTATGGTGTCATTAGAGTGTAATGGATGAATTGTATAGTGGTCTAAAATATTGGATACTGTAGCAGGATCTAGAAGTTCAAATTGACCAGTTTCTGGTGACTCTTGAATTATTTCAGTGGTTTCCCTCAGGTTTTCTTCAATATGAATTTCTTTGTAGTATTTATTATTGTCTTTTAGATATTGCAAGGCTTGTCTAACTTTATGTAAGTCTACGAATTGTTGCCAATTTATTTTGTCTTTTGTAGGTACACCATTTACTAAGACAATGAAAGATTGCTCGATTGGACGTTGCACTCCCAGAGTGTGCACATTTTCTTTTTGATCTAATAGTAAATAAGCTACTTTGCCACGAATGCCTTTCACTAATTCAGAGGGAGGTAATTTTGCTGTTTTTGGTTGAAGGCGTATTATTGCTTGAAATGGGTGCACTGTTTGAAAGATGATGCTCTCATATAAATTGAGTTGTTGCAGCGGTTTTGGTAGTGGGAATAATTCTAAGTTATTCATGATAGCACGTGAAGGAGTTTGGTTGTTGTCAAGTTTTGGAGTGCGGTAACTGCAAAGTATTAAGGGGTCAGTTATTTCGTATTTGTTATCTGCTATAAGGTAGAGAGCTAATTCAAACCATTTGGAATCTTCATTGTCTTCTATTTTGTATGTTATGTCTATAGTTTTTGTGTTACTTTTATAAAAAGTTCTGTGGCAACACACACACACACACACACACACACACACACATGGTTTGGTACTTCAGTGGATGTACTTTTAAATGTTAGTATTTCTTTTTTGTATGTGTGTAGTAGAAGGTTGCCATCTGCACAATTGTTGATAGTCTGTTGTAAAGCTATTGTATTTTGTAATTGGCTTTCACTTCCAAAATATTTTCTCTGGATATGCTCTATTTCTTCGAGTAGGTCTTTGGCTGTACCATGTAGAAGATTGTTATTTAAATTGGCTATTGCTAAAGCAGGACTTTTAGCATAGTACAATTTATAGACTAGATTTCTTATAGTTGAATGATGTGTTGATATCATTTGGATATGATGGAAGGTGCATTTGCAAAAAGGTCCTGAAATGCAGGCTAATGAATGTCCTTGTAGTCCTGTGTATTTGCGCACTGGACCGGTATCCATATTTTGTAGCAGTTTCATTTTGATTTTGTCTTTGCCTTTCACATACTGATTGAGGAACTGGAGTAAAGATTTGAAAGATTTTTTGGCAATGTTACACATTGACGTGCATGGGCATTTGTATACTGGACGTTCAGGTTCAGTCAAATGGAGAGGTGATACTGAGTTTTCTGGGGATATTTTTGTAAGCAGTATTTCTTGTTCCATTATAGTATTATTAGGTTTTTCATACCCTCATCCACTGCTATGTATGGTAATTGTGTTTGTTTGCTTTTGTTTGTAAGCTTCTTCATTGAAATATGGTTCTGTGCTCGTGGTGTGACTCCATTCACCTCCACTGATATTTAAGAAGTTATTTTTGTTACCATTCCGTTTATTGAGAAGTCTTTTTTGTAATTTAGTAGTTCGTTTTGTTAGTGGTTTTATTCTGTTTAACACTAAAATAAATAACTTCCTCTTGAGAGGGATTGCACTGTCTATCAAAGCTTCTAAGATTAATTTTCTACGGTAGGTTTTAAGAGTTGTGCATGATTTGTCTCCTGTTTTTATAAGATTCTGAAGGACTCTGTGACGGAATATTTTTGCTAAAATACTTTTTCTGGTATGCTTACTTGCCATTACATTAAGATTTATAGGAGCAGTGTTAGCAGTAGTGGTAGCTGAATTCTTGTTAATCACTTTCTGTTTCGTTTTACATTTTGATAGAGGAGGCAAAGTTTCTGTACTGGAGGCTTGTTTTGTTTCGCTTAATGACTGCATTAGCTGTTTTGTTTGAACTTCTTTTACAAATTCTGCTAGAGATGGATGCTTATTTTGGACAGTTTTATTTTCATTTGCTCTACTTCTATGCTGATTTCTACAGGCTTGCTTTTTGGTAGGCATTCTTTGGGGTCTGTTGAAAATAAAAATAAGGTATGGGTTGGGCTGTTCTGCAATGTGAGTGCTGTGTGCATGAGTGTCTGAGTATGATGGTAAGGATGTATGTGGTGGTGTGTGATTGTGCATTGGGCAGCTACAACTAGTTGGGAAGGCTATTCTTCTATTTGTGTGTTACTATACTGCGGTTCAGATTACAGTAGAAAGTAAGCTAGTGGTGAGGAGAAGCACTAATACTAAATCTAATGGTATAGAATTAAAACAGTTCTTTGTTCTGTAATACTAATATTCTAGGGGCTCAGTTATGTCGTTTGTGTGCCGAAAAAAGGGGGATTTGTGCGCCATTCTGGCTGCCACTCTCTGTTTAACAAATGGGGATTTGTGGGCAGAATGGTGTACAAATCTGCATTTTCCGTTGCATAAATTTCATGAATCAACCCCACAGTGTGTTTGAGTAACAGTAAGACTATTATGGTAGTATTGCACTTACTCATTTTGTGTGGAATGAGCAGATTTCTTCTGAGTTGTTGTTTGTACTTCAGATGCTGCTGCTTTTCAGGAGAGTGGTCTTCACTGCAATTGTAAAAGAAATAAGTTAGTAAGTTTGTGTGTTTATAGCACTGATGTTAATTTAGATGTTGATTTTTATGTTTTTGTAGTAGTATTCTTGTTTGATATATGAAAATAGGGTGTGCATGCAGTTTCCTTTGAATATCTGCAGCTTTAATATTTTACTTATAATATGTTAGTTCAAAATGCTTTGCAAATGAGTAGAATACTAAGGGTATGAAACTCACTTGGTTTTTTAATGGTGTGTTATTGAATGTTAGGAGAAAGAAGAAATAATCATATACTTATTTTGCAATTTTTATAAGGTAAATGGCAGATGCTGTATAGAAAAGCATGACATGTATGCATTTGTGAAGATGTGGGTAATAAATCAGAAGGATGTGATTTACAGGTAGTGGTGTTATTGCAGCAGGGAGCTTTTCAATGATAGTGTCTACCTGTGTGAGTGTATGAAGATGCATGATCATATCCTGGCTGTGTGTAATTTATAATACACTACTAAGTGTTTTTCTACAATTATACTGTTATTTCTCCCATCTTCTAATATTATAATTTTTTAGATATCTGTGTGTGTAAAAAAATCTTTAGATAGCAGACAGGTTTGGAAGTGACCGTTGATTATAGCAGATGGGAAAAATGACAGTAAGTTTGTTTTATAGGTTATACAGGTTAATTGGCAGTTACTCTTTTTATATGCATTCATAGGAGTGGTACAAGTTTGTATTCCTGCATGTGGATATGCACGCAGCTGCAAGTAGAAATCTTGGAGACTTGTACAGTAGTTTTTGTAGTAGGTGCTTTCCAATGATATGAGACTTGCACTCAGAGTGATCAACAGTACATCTGAAGTGCGGAACTCTGATGATGGAGTTAGATGTAGAGGTCTTGGATGTGATTGGTGGATGGTTGTGCAACTGCTTAGCTGTGTCTATTGAGGGAATGGCACAGAGAGTGATGTGGAAAGGGTAGAAGGGCTGTCTAAGAGTTACGTGCTCCACGGACACCGCGGCTGTCTGCGGACACCACGGATGTCCGCCGGCAGGGCGTGCCACATCCAGGGTTTTCCAGCAAATCCAGCATGGAAAGGGGACTGTAGGGATCAGCCAATCAGATGTTGAGGTTGTGGATTTGTGTTGAAAGAGACTGTGTGTAGTGAAGATGGCAGAGGTGGAGAAAATCGGGGTGTTGGTGCTTGGAGATATGTTTGTCAATGGTTTACAGCAGTATGCTCAATGCAGGCATGTGGCAAACAATTTTGATGTTCAAGGAGTGGAGGTGGTGCGGAGCACTGTGCCTGATTGTAATGTACAGGGAATTGTACAAGTTTGTGAAGATATCGGCAGGATGAATAGTCCCCATGTGGTAGTTTTGCACTATGGTACTTTCCATTTGGGCTATTTCAGTGCCCGTAATTGGTTGGCAGATTTGGAGCACTTGGTTCAAGCAGTAATGAAGATACTTCCAAATACCAAAGTAATTTTTTCTGGATTAGTACCTAGGGCAATATGGGACAATAGTTCTGTTTTTTGTCCTCAGCAAAACCTTGCTAGGTGTGCCATCAACCGAGGCATGTGTGCTTTCATGCTTAGAGCTGGTATGTTCTTCTGTAATAATGAGAATATTGATTCCAGTAATGTTGTTTATTTTAAAGAAGATGGCATCTCTTTGGGCCTCATTACATGGTAGGTGGTAAGGGTTTACCGGTACCGGTAAGGGCACCGGTACCGGTAAACCCTTACCGCCTTACTACGAGGTCCCTTTGCGGGTCCTCCCTTAACGCCTGGTTTTTCCAGGCGTTAAGGACGGGACCCGCAAAGGGACCTCAGAGCTAATTACGGTACCGCAATTTGCGGTACCGTAATTAGCACCTTCCCCATTCCCATTATGCCCTATGGGGCAAAAATTGGGAATGGGGAAGGGTAAATGGGGATTGGGGAATTACCGCCCCCGCTCACCTTGGAGTAGGGCGGTAATTCCGCCATCCACCAAGGCGGACTCGGTACGGTACTGGCGGCAACCATGGCACTAATAGCGCCATGGTTACCGCCTACCGTGTAATGAGGCCCTTTATCTTTTACGGGAAATGCCATGCTGTTTTGGAATGTAAGGGTTGCTTTGGAGAAGGTTATGTGAAGGTTTCAGGAGTAAAGTAAGAAAAAAAAATACAAAATAACCAGAGCCAACCTCAAAGGGGAAATGGGGCACACTATTTAAATTTACATTCACCACACTCAGATTTTCGATATGTCCGTGGACATGGCGGTAGTCCGCGGACAGCGCATATTACATATGGGGATTTTGGGGTGAAGAGGCATGCAAATGAGAATGAGCAGAGCAAGGCATTGGCCAGTAAAGTTTACTAGGTGTGTTGTGTAAGGAGAAAGTTTGTCAGAAAGTCTTTTTCCTGAGAGAAGAACAGATGGCCATGGCTGTGTGTTTCAGAAAACAGATTATCTGGATTTTGGGAGACTCATGGATACATTGGTTGGAGGTGCATGCAGAACGCTGTGGAGTAGCTGCAGATCTTGGATTGCCTCATGTGGAAGTGTACTGGCATGGAGTGTGTGGAATGAAGTGGCTGGACTTGGCACCTCTCTGTGCTACTTTAGAGAAAGAGCATCATCCAGACATAATTATAATTCATTGAGGAGGGAACAGTTTAGGACATGTTTCTGGAATTTCATTACAATTTGCAATGAAAGAAGGACTTAGGAAGGTCATGGACATGTTCCCAAATTCCCAAGTATTTGTTTCTCGTATTGCGCAAAGACAAATGTGGCTGCGTTCTTCTTCATTTGGTCCACAAATGGAGAAAGCGAGGCACAATGTCAATAAGGCTGTTTGTGCCTTTCTAAGAGATGTTGGCATGTCCTCTTTTCACACTGAAAATATTATGTTTCGTAGCACATACATTTTTCGCAGATGTGGAGTCCATCTTACTTATGCTGGCAATCAGATTTTTCTGAGAAATGCACAAAATGCATTGCAACCTTTTTTGGAATTACAGTCATCTATTTTGCAGTAGATATTGATGATTTCAAGTTTTTCAAACACACTAAAACACCACCAAAAGGCTCTTTTCAGAGCCACCACTTCCTCCCAGAGAAAAGTGCATTGGTTTTGCTAGGGCAGCATCCTAAAACTTTGTATGTCCTAGAACTGTTTGCAGACTTCTAAAAAATGCACAGGGCCCTGCACTGTTTATTTGCCATTTCTATTTTTAAACTGTGAAAGGCGGCTCTGAAAACATCCTTTTATTTTTTATTTTTGTTCTTTTATATTATTTTTGTTTTTTACACATGACACACTAGGAGAGGAGGGGAAAGGAGGGTAATGAATGGACACCAACCACAGGATAAGAAAGGGCAGGTGGATAGAGGAAAATGTAGCGTGGGCCTTACTTAGGTAGGTAGGAGATCTTCTGGTGCTCTGTGAGTGCAGTCTCAAAAGCACTTCGAAGATTCTCCCCCCTGCAGAGTAGTGCGTTGCAGTACATACACAGTATTGTGACACTCGAAAGGTAAGGGTCAACAGCATCGTGAATGGCCTGTGAGGCAGCTGGAGGGATGCGCTCTCCCACAGGAATGTCTCTTGTGGTGAGAGGAGCGGAAACGGAGTATGTGGTAGAGGAACTCAACCTACTACGTTCATCACAAGGTACAACCTTGCGAACGGCCCCACCGTGGAACGACTTCAGGTGTCGCTTCATGGATGTCGTACAAAAGCTGTATGAACCACACCTCCCACAACTCAGAATCATTGTGCACTGGTTGCAGGTGACCTTGTTTGCACGTGCTTTTGGTATATTACCATGAATGGTAAACAACCGCCACACCCAAGACTCCCGGCAAGTGCTGGTAGTAGGGACTTCCTCTACCTCATCCTCTTCATCCTCTTCATCTTCGTCCTCTACATCTTCACGCCTGTTACCCTCTGCAGGCCCTTGGGGAGGTGGTGGTGGTGGAGGGGTTGGGGGTGATGCTGAGGCAGATGTAGCAACAGCAGCCATGGATGCCATCAGGGTTGATGAGATAATCTCTGCAAGAGCAGCAAAGGTAGCAAAAGTCAATCTGCAATAGCCCGAACCACAATGAAGATCAGATCTGGGGTGTGGTCTTTTATAGGGGTGGAGGAGTGCGCTTCGCGGACAGATCGAACACCCCAAAAAGGTTAAGAACTTCCAAAAAGTATGTGGAAAGCCAGGGTCATTGTCTGGGACATGTGCAATGATGAATTTTTACTGTAAAATTCTTTGGATTGTCTGAAAAGGTTCTTTTAAAATGTGCGGGAACTGGACAGTGTCCGCAAATCAGGACACACGCTCAGCGTGAGTGCGGTCACATGACGATGTCGGGAACACATCCGTGAAGGGAACGGGTGTCCAACACTTGTGCGCATGCGCGCGGATGTTCTATGAACATTGTTCGGGTCCTCAAACAAATTAAAAGTGCTACATAAGTGAGACGGATAGTTACGGAGAGGCGTGTTATTCGTAGGAGTAATGGGTGTGGTGTGCATGTGCGTAGATGTTCTATAGACTGTAGGGACAGGTATAGTGTTCTTAGGACACCTTCATTTTGTTTAATTATGGACATCACGGATAGCGCACATGTACTAAGAACTGTTCCATTTTGGTTGCGTACACTACGGACAGGTATAATGTCCTTAGGACACCTCCATTTTGTTCACTTATGGATATTCCGGACACCGGGTGTGTTCTACAAACAGTTCCATCTTGCTTGCGAATGGTGCGAACAGGTAGAGTGTCCTTAGGACACCACCATTTTGCTAATTACGGATATTCCGGACACCAGGTGTGTTCTAAGAACAGTTCCATCTTGCTTGCAAATGGTACGGACAGGTATAGTGTCCTTAGGACACCCCCATTTTTCTAATTATGGATATTCTGGACAGCGGGTGTGTTCTAAGAACAGTTCCATCTTGCTTGCGAACTGTACGGACAGGTATGGTGTCCTTAGGACACCCACATTTTGCTAACAGTCCACGGACACACCAACTGACTTTTTTTTAAAATAAGACCCAAAGGATTGCATTTTAAAGACACATAATATTTTTTTTTTTTTATATACAGATACAAAATGTATGAAATAGAGGGGGAAGCAGAAACTGAATACAGGGGAATTAGGAGTTTGCAGAGGATGATGGGAGGAGATGAAGGGATTGAAGTCTCATCAAAACGTTTTTCTTGGTGTTGAGGGTTTGGGGATAGTTCACTGGGACATGGAGAGGGGGAACAGGTGCATGTGGGACAATTATATTAAGGGGCCGATTCATGGAACAAATGTGCGCCGAAAATCCCAGCGCAAGCAGGCGCAAGGAGGCGCAAGCGGGAGAAAGGAAGCGCACGCGTGCGATTCAAGGAAGGCGCTGCGCTACTTTCCCACTGGTTGTGCGCCAAAACCGTGCATGGCGCACGCTGGCGCACACATCTCCAAACAGCGTGCGCTAAGCGCACAGTGAAAGCACACATAGCACAGCGCACACAACAAAAGTGGGTGGAACAGTGGGCGTAACACGCAGAATGGGGAATAACGCGTGAAAAAGAAGGCGTAACTGGGGAAGTACTGCAGGGAACTACACGGAACGCCCACATGCACGTGAACAACCAGTATTCATGGATTCGAATACGGGAAACCCACGCACGGCAAAAGACGTGCACAGACATCAACGCGTCCACCACATGAAGGCAGGTGGAAGCATCCCAGCGCACAGCATAAAAGTGCACGCAAACAACAAACACGTATATACAGCTACGATGAATGCCCCATTTGTCGCAGTACTGATCGTGGGACACCGCAGGAGGAGGAGAATAGCCAGGGCATGCATTTCTTCACCACGGACAAGCCTTTTTGGGATGCCTGACAACCAGGTCTATGGCAGGTATAGGTTTCCACCCCATATCATCCTAGACCTGGTCAGGGAGTGGGAAGATGACCTAACATCCCCCACCCTCTGCTCCCAAGCATTGAGCCCCTTGGAGAAGGTGCTCAATGTCCTACATTTTTTGGCCACTGGGTCTTTTCAACAGACTACTTAGATAGTGGGGGTTCTCACAGGCCACGCAGTCACACTACCTACACCAGGTATTGGCAACCATGGCAGCGTGCCCCTCAGTCCGCAGGCACATATACATGCCCAGAACAACTGGAGAAAGGCAGGCCATTGTCCAGGACTTTTACAGGGTGGCACACTTCCCCAAAGTGCTCGGTGCCATAGATTGCACCCATGTGGCCCTATGTCCACCTAGGGCCACTGAGCACATCTACCGAAACCGCAAGCACTGGCATTCCATCAATGTACAGGTGGTATGCGATGCAAAGGGAATCATCACCTCTGTCTATGCAAACTACCCTGGCTCCACCCATGACAGTTTCATATACAGAATGTCCACCCTGAGCCGGGCCCTGGAAGCTGGGCAGCATGGAGACACATGGCTCCTAGGTGAGTACAAATGCCCGTGCACGTGCATGCATGTCACACACACACACACACAAATACACAAACCCCAATAATCACAACCATTATCACCTCTCTAGGGGACAGTGCCTACCCTCTGAGCAACCACATGATGACGCCAATCCGGAACCCCACCACACCACCACAGGTAAGATACAACGCGACCCATATTGCAACCAGGGCCATAGTCGAGCGAACATTCGGAGTGCTCAAGTCACGCTTCCGCTCCCTTGACCGCTCTGGCGGACAGCTACTTTATGCACCCCCAGTAGTGTGCAGGATCATTGTGGCAGCATGTGTCCTGCACAATGTTGCAACACGGCAGGGCGTACCGGTGGACATGGTGGTGCCCCCACATCCCCAAACACAGGCACAGGCGCTGCCCATGGGAGGGGATAGGGCACGAGGCGAGGAAGCCCGGACCCAGCTTGTGGCCAGACTTTTCACCTAAAGATGATGACAAAGAGACAGTCAACTGTCACAACCTTACCACCCTGAGATTGTTGCCATGGAATTGCCACATTGTGTGCATCCCTAGCTACTTAAACACAAGCAATCCTGTGTGACCAAAAGGCACACATGCAAGGTGTGAATCACACAGACCTGCAAAACAGTCCATGAGTATCACTGGTATGTCACTCAAACCCTCCAAAACCACAATATGACATGGCAAGCAATAGCCATACACCAACACAGTACCAAAAAGGTACACATTACCATGTGAAAAATTTAAATGGGCATCAGAAAATGGTGTCTGACATGGAATGAGATGAAATGACTGACCAACAACCTCCCACCCAAAATAAGTCATACCCAAATGCATTCCAAAAGTCGGATTTTAAACATAACACTGAATGCCTGTCCACATGCACAATGTGCATTGCAAAATCAACACTGCAGCTCCTGTGTGCCGTGTCCACCTCCTGCAACACACTGCTCAGCGCACAGCACAGTGAACAGCCATTGTGTGTGATGCACACCCAGAGCATCACATCTAAGCGACAAACTACATGAAAAACCAAAATAGGCATGTACGGGATCCACAAATGGTCATAGAACATGTGCTGCAGGGACACAGTGGGCACCAGAAGGCAAACAGAGTGTACACGTGGACATGGAAGGGTGGTTGTACATGCAGTGGATCATAGTGTGAGTGTGTGGGTCAGTAGGGACATGCACTCAACATGTGCATGTGAAATCAAGTGACCATCAGTGTCCTCTACACATCACATGTGAACATTCACCATGTGTATACTCCAGCATGTCAAATCACAACTATCCCCTCACACCTGAAAGGTAAACAACACATGAACAGGCATTGATCAGGAGAATACATCATGTAAATAGGAAAGCACAATCACAATTTCAGGGTGCCCATCACACTGCAGGGCAAGGCAACTATCAACAACAAAACACCTCCCTCCCTCACAAATCACCAGAACCACTGAACAACTGCATCTGGGTTATTCATCCGACATCCTTGAATTCCACCTGGCCACAGGATCACCCTTCCCCTTTGTCACCATCTCCCACCTTGTGTGTAAAAAGTTGCCAGCACCCTCAGAGTCCACCTAGATTTGCAAAAGCACAAAATCCAACAGAACTCAAAGCAGGACAACACAGAAGCCAAACAAATAGCCTGCAGGCAGTAAAACAAACCAGAACAGCCTCCAGTAGATGACTTGAAGTAGCAGTATGCCACAAAGGCCAAGTACTACCACAATGATGTTAACAACCAAGGTCGCACAGTAAAACAATGTCACTACAGGATCTGAACCATGTGTGGCACATAACATAGAATGATGCACCACAAACGGATGTATACTGTCACAGCTCCCATGTACAGGCACAGGAGTGGTACCAAACAACCACCCCTACCATGGGCTGGGTGCCTGCAAGGTCTAACTCACACAGGCCTCTGAGACCCTGGTGGGGAGGAAGGGTCAGGGATATGCAGTCGGGACAGGCATTGGCATACTGGATAACCGGAATGAGGGGCAGGAGAGGGGAGTAGGATTGACACAGGAAAGTAGGGAACGCACAAAAATGTAGTACAGACATTAACACATGCACAATTTGATCAAACTTGTTCACATGCACATAGCACCAAATTACTCAAATGTAAGTCAAAGAGAAACTTATCTCTGGGGTGAGTGCTGGCCTCCTTCCTGTGCACTCTCAGGTCCGGTAACAGGAGCAGTTCAATGCTGCAAAGAGAGCCACAGTTAATAATCTGTGCGTGCCCAAAACACATAAACTCACTACCAAATATGCCCCAAACTAACAAAATACACTACAAACAGACAAACTTGTGTGGATGCTTCATACCCATACGTAACATTACCCCTCTGATGGTTCATACACAGTCAATGTAGTAGGTCAGGCACCGGTGGGTGCGTGGCAAATGGAACACCAATGTGTCACGATTCACACAACATGCAATGTTCCCTGTGTAAGCAGACAGACGCATTTTGCAAGGTCTGACTTCAGAACAAGTCCTGTACCACCATGACCAAAATAAAGTAGCCAGTGCATGTATCAATTTCTACTTGGAAATGAAATGCACTGCACCCAAGTCTGTCCCTTGCTGTCTGTCCCTGTGAGCTGCTTCATTCCATGTCTCAGAATGCTACATGGCTAATACAAGTGCCTCAATGGACCATGGTGGATCAACTAGCCATCAGTCCACTAACACATCTGAGCTGTATTGTGCGCTTCTATACCAATATTTGTCCAAGTTCACCGTCAGTGCTGCTACTAAGCATGCATGTTCAACTGGCCAGATGGAAGGTTTCCTGCGTTGTGACCCCCCTGTGCTGCTCACCTTGCCTGGAGTCCCTTGAAACACGTCATCGATTTTCGGATGAATGATCGCAATCCCTGTGCCTCTGCCTGTGCACACATGCGCATGTTGGCAGCACCAAACGTGTCCTGATTCCAGACGTCCAATGGCCCATGTCTGCTGGCAAAGGTGGTCTTGAGGCTCATCCCCCTGCAGAAAGTGCATGAAACACATGATTAATGCTTAATATTCATCTGTGTGTGTCTCTTCAGGCATTACATGACTGGACCATGTCAGAGACTTACATCAGAAATCACACCATCAGTCTGTCTTTCACAGCAACAGTGTGGAACACACTATCTACGGCATGATTTGCAACAAGCACATGTTCATTAAAGATAAGAAACATACCACACAATGCATAGCAATGAATGTACACATGAATCATTAAACACCCCATCTAGCAAAAGAAGAACAGTGGACAATTACACCCCAATCATCCCAACTAGGGGTGTTAACACAAGTTCCACAGCCGCAGACATGCCACAGATATGACAGTCCATTGCCCTTGTGTAATAGGCTGTTACACCGAACCATCCTTGCAAGCCCATGGATAAGGGAATCAGGAGTGGCATATGTGAGTCAAGGACCCCAAGCAGCAAACACATACACAAGACAAGCTTGAAGGGCCCGGCTGGAACAGTCAGTGGATGCTTTCAAAAGCCACAAAGCACCACACCGTCACATGAAAGCACAATAGACTAGCAATTTTAAACTATATTAACTAATTACACTAACTATGAAAAACCTACTTTACCTATTTAAACTAACTTTCAAACAGAAACTTAACTTACTAAACTAAAAGAAAAATAAAAAATGGCCACATACGACCTGGGGGGGGAGGCACCCAGGAGAGGGGAGGTACAGGGTGCTGCTCAACACCCACATGCGATGATGCTGAGGAAAAGAAAAACCTCCATGGGCTCAACGCCTGAGCAGCCCGACCTATGTGGGAGATAGATTGTCGTCCGAGTCTGGCTCTTCCTGGAAAAGAGGACGTGGCACAGGAGCATGACCACGCCTAGCCGCAGCTTGCCCCTCATTGGCAGCAGGTCTGCCGGATGGGTGAGCCTGGTTCTGTGTGGTGATGACATGTAGGTATTCATGCAGAACCTCCAGTGATACACGTGCTTCCTCTTGCAAGGTAGCACCTGTGACACAGAGTTCCTCCTGCAAGGCCTGGCTTGACAACCGATGCACCTCCCGGCAAGCATGTAGCTCAGCCGAGATGGTACGCTCAAGCTGTGCAAACCTCTCCTCTGCCCGCTCCCTCTGGGACATCAGAAGGACACCCAGAGTGGATCTGAGGGAAGCATGCTCCTCCCTCAGGGCCTTCATGTGTGCCTCTGCGTGATTAGCAATTGCTTGATGCAGAGATGACATTTCAGCCTGGCGTGCCCTGTCTGAGGCTGCCATGCCCAGCCTGAGCGAGCGGCCGTGGACCGTGCCGCCTGCTGCTGGAGAAGCACCTGCCTAGCAGGGGGGAGCACAGATTGGGCCACACGCTCCATGCTCTCAGCAATGTTCTCCATTGCTGCCCCCTGCCATTCAGAATTGGCAGTCATGTATTGCTCCCACTCAGTATACTGTGGTTGCGCGCGGTGACCATGTTGCTGGGCTTGACCCCTGTGGGACCCAAGGACCGGGTGTCCTCTTTGTGTTGGCACCGCCCGCGGCTGCACGACTACATGCCCCTGTTGACGTGATGTCCCAGGCACATCAGTGACTGGTGTGGAGGGTGACCCTGCGTCCCGATTCACCATGGGCGGAGGTTCCAAGACTGTCTGACCCCTCAGTGCAGGTGTCGTGGACAGAGGAGTGTCCACATCAGAATCACTCACCCCTGACATATGGACCTGATGCTCATCCAACTCGACATGGTCGTCAGAGTGCTCTTCAGGGCTGGACTCATAGGCAGCCAGAGACAAGATGGACTGTAGCACTTGGGGGGTTTCGTGGCCTTCCAGCCCACTACCCCACTTGTGCTGGGTTGATGTAGTGATAACAACCCTGTGCCTGGCATGACAACACCATCCTCTGGCTCCATTGCATCATCATCTGAAAAATAGAGAGAAGAAATGTCACTACACATGTTAGAAGCACACAACACACACACACACCGACAGCAAACACATCAGGCAGACATGTGACACACAAATTAGAACCTGGCATGCATGCTGGGTCAACTTGAAATTGCTTCTGTGATTAGACCTGTTGAAAGGTGGCAGTTTGCACTGAAGTGTGTCTATGCAGTGCAGCAAATATGTTCGTTACTCACTACCTACATGTACAAGACTCCATGGTGTGTGTCAGAAAATGTGAAGGCAGTGCAAGGTCAACTTCAGGCATCACATGCAATGTGCATTCAATGGGCAGCATATCTATAAGCAAAGCACCCCTCCACCAAAGTGCAAAAGCAGGGATGCCTAGCATGGTATCAAAAGGCTGAGCATAGACCTGTGTATTGACAGACAGTGTTGACTAGCATCAACAGCTTCATGAGAGTCAAGTGACAACACTGCAAATGATGATGGGACAGTAAGCAGGACACATGATGAAACCTCTGGAGTCCACCCACGTGTGAAGAAGACACTACACCAGTTGGACAGAGTCATTGGCCATTAAACAGGCTGAGGCCTGTGACCTTAACAGATTGTCAGACCCTAAACATGTGTGCAACGCAGTACTGAGCCAAAGTTGATATGGGAATGCAGATGAAATGCCATGCAATTTAGGTCATCCTGGACTTGTATTACAGTCATCATCCAGTCATGGACACATATGGGCATGCGTGGAATGCACATGGAGCATGAATGGGCACTCATGTCCCTGCGGGGCATCTGACCTCTGCAAAGTCCAAGTGAGACACCCTGCATCAAGTACTAAGGATGTACCACAAAGGATATGTCTGGCAGATTGGCCGCTAGATGTTAGCATGTACACAGGAGGCATGAACAGGGAATTACCCAACAGCAATATTGAAGCAGACCAGTGCTAAGGTGGAATTGGTGTGCAGAGCAGGGGGTTGAGGGGCAAAGGAGCATGCGTACATTGGGTACCCCCTTGCAGGCAGAGTACACATGCACATCAGTTATGCTATGCATAGTTCCTGGGCTGAGAGGAAGCTCACCCCACGCTACATGCAGAAGTGCCAGTGAGCTGGAACATGGACCGGAGGGGCAAACTGGTAACCAGCATGTGAGTAGAGTGCAAAAGTGGTGATGTGGACAGTCCCCGTCTGCTCCACATGTCCACCATCCAGCAGAGTAGACATAGATCAGGGAAGCATTGCATTACTCACACATCATAACCATGTACATGTGACATGTAGTGGCAGTCATGCACATCACATCACACAAGTAAAACACAGACGTCCTCGACAAACACGCATCAAAACTCACTGGACTGTGCATCAAAGTCCGGCATCTCTCCCACTCCTTCGACCGATTCTGATGGTATGAACTCCGCAATGAGTGACTCATGCGGAGTGAGGTCTTCCTCCTCTGGTGCAGGACCACCGCCAGTCACCAGAGTCAAGTTGTAATTTGAGGCACGCTTAGCCTTAGCGCTGCGTTTGAGGTCATTCCAACGCTTTTTGCATTCTTGCGCCGTGCGCACTTCATGGCCGAATGCACTCACATGTTCCGCAACTTGCTTCCAGTGGGTATCACGGTGGGCAGCTGTTGTCTGACAATTAGCACCCACTAGCATGTCACGGCGGTGGTCCCGCACGTATTCCACGAGGTAGTCCAGTTCCTGGTTGCAGAAAGGCTTCTTCTTCGACGTGCAGGAGGTCGTGGCTGTGTTTGGGGTCCCAGCCTGTGCTGCAGGTGCAACCTGCCTCCTCTTGGTTTGTGGCGCAGACCCTGGCTGGCTGATGCCGCCCTGATCAGTATGGCCAGTGGGACCGGTGGATTGAGCCAAGGGATTGGCAGGTGGCGGGACAACCAAAGGGCTGACTTGTGTCAGTGGCTGCTGGGTGCCCTCTAATGGACCCTGCGCAGCAAAATCCGCTGTGGCAGGGTCATTGACCGTGACTGTCCTGGTTGGCAGACTCACAACCGGGGTGTTGTTGGCCTGCATCTGCCCCTGCACTTGCCATCTCCCAGAACCACAGGGGGTGGTGGCATGACTGCACCGACACATAGCACAACATCGTGCTCAAGTGGCGCACCCCTGCCTCTTCCCCCTCCGCGGCCACTCTGGACAACCTCAAGTCCCCCTACTCCCTGGTCACCCCGGCCACGTCCCTGACCACGCCCGCCATGAGGAGTACGCCCAGCTGAGGCCCCCCTCACCTTTGGTGGCCTCCCAAACATGGCACAGATGGAGTAGTGCCGGCACAGATGGAGTAGTGCCAATGGGAGGTGTACACAATTGACCTGGGCAATTGGGGTGAAGGGGTGGGAGGCAAGATGTTAACAGCCCCCATGCACCTGCAAGGCTGTATGTGACCCCAGTGATGTAGTGACAGGTCACGCTACGCTCAGGTACCCCAAAACTGCAGTAAAACCGTGCACGCAACCCTGCAGCCTACATGTTTGGAAAAAACCTCCCGCAGTACGCAGTGGCACCCAGTAACACAAAAAACGCGTACGCGTGGGACACGCAGGGTACTATGACCTCAAAAACGGTTGCGATACACAGGGGCACCCGCAGTGGGAAAAATAGCGTGTGCGAATCACCGTCTGACTAGCGTGATAATGAAAAACACGCATAGCCAATACCCCTGCAAAAAGAAGAGATACATCCTCGATCGCTTTGAAGATGTGATGGGGCGCAAAACAACACGAAGCAGCTACACATGTCGGTCTCCACGAAAGGCACGTACAGCGAACTGCTGGCCCCGCTCACCTTTAACCCGTGCTGAGGGAATCACCCGCATGCGTCACGTCACTTACGCGTAGGCCCTTTCCTCGGATTCCACGCATTCACATGCGGACGTGCAGTTTTTCACACGCGCTGAACCACTATGCCCACGTCACGAGGGAAATGCCCACGCGTGTAACATCAGAGAAGCACTAACGCACTAAGGGCCTTTGGTCCAATGAAAACGCGTACGTGTGCTGACGCTCTTACGTGCTAAGGGCCTTTCCTCCAACTACATGCTGACGTGCAATTATTTCACGTGCCAAATCACTCCGTATCAAGCTGGCCACGCAAAAACACACGGAAGACCACGCTCCTGCCCAGAAGCCCAAATTACTGCCCCCCAGAGCCCCGAGCACACTCCCACCTGCCATCTGCTGCTGCCTGACTGCCTGCTGCCCACGTGCCCTGCTATTTGGTGTCTGCACGTCAGCCAGGGTTCCAGTTGCTGTTTCCACCCCTGGTGGAACAGAAGACTCCCGACTGGGATACCATCACTCCACAGCCAGCCCCAGGACCCAGTTGGCCACCCACACCTGCCTCGGGGGTCGCCATGTCGGGGCAAACACCATCTGAGACCACTGGCGACCCCCAGCCAGAGAGGCAGAGGGCCACCAGCTTCAGTGTGAAGGAAGTTGGTGTCCCGGTGGAGCATGTCCTGGGGCATTATGATGCCCTCTTCAGAACATCACGCTCCAACAAGGAAGGACGGGAGAGGATCTGGGACAACGTAGTGGTTGCCATCAACGCGGATGGGGTGGCAACCCGCGACATCAAGCACGTCAAGCAGCGCTGGGAGGACTTCAGGTCCAGGACCCTCCACAAGGCACGGCGCCTCGCGGAGGGGGGCCGGGTCAGCATGAGTGACATCCAGATGAGGGTCCTGGAACACGTATGCCCAGCGCTGCACGCCCAGATCCTTCATAGGAAGACCCGTCTGGAGTTGAGCGGTAAGTGGCCAAGCATTGGTGTGCGAGACAGGGCATGTTGCAGTGTGCTGGTAGTCTGATACTTGCCTGTATGTGTGACATGGGCCATGTATGGATGTGTGTGTGCAGGGACATCATGGTCATGCATGTGAGACCAGTAATGTGCGAACCACATGGTTGGTGCATGAGTTCCAATGTTACATGGGGAGCTGTATGGCAAATGCACACATGAAAGCATGCAAGTGTCTGTTCTTGCACATGGTGGGGGTGTGAGGGATGGGTGCTGCTGTCATGTACATGTATGGTGCACATGTGTGTGTGTCTGAGAAGTGTGTCTGTGAATTCGATACGCCATGGATTCATGACACATGTCCGTGATGATGTGTAGATTCACTCATGCAGTGCGGTCACCGTTGTATGCACTGTGTCTATCCACCGTGTCTGTGGTGTACAAGGCATGATGCATGACCCTCCGGTGATGTGTGTGCATGGGATCAGTGTGAGCGAGGATGCATGTGAGTTTGAAGGCAACATTTTGATTAATAGAGGCCCTTGTACATGGATGCTGATGTTGATTGCAGGCGCCATGCCTGTTTATGCATGTATGTTGCGTGCATTCAGCCATGTGTTGTGGAGGGACAGGGTGGAAGTCATGTTAGACACTGCCAATCATGTGTTATTGCTTCCTGTCTAGGGGAATATTGTACTGTACCCTGATGCTTGTGTTCTATGTCTCCCTCTACGCAGCGTCAAGTGAAGAAGAGGGCGGAGATGGCACTGTGGAGCCAAGCAGCGGGGATGCCTCCACTGGGCGGCGACGCAAGGCCCAGCCACCCTCCCAGGACTTGCCATCATCCGGGAGCGAGGGGGCTGGTGCCACATCTGCCACTACGGCTGTGGTGGAGGGGCCGGGTAACCCCCAACAGGGGCTTGCAATGGTGGAAGACGGTACGGAGACATCCAGGTTGGTGGTCTCCACTGAGGTGGAGGAGCCCGCTACTGAGCCGCACATGTGGCCTGGTGGGGGTAGTACCACTGGTGCAAGTTGTGCAGTCCAGGGCCAGGGTCAGGAGGCAGCACAGGTCACCGCGGAGGGGCGTGTGCATGTCCCTGTCCTTGACCCTGTGACTGCACCACAATGCACCAGCAGGGAGGCCCCGTCCCAGGCCCGTCTGCAGGTAGGGGAGAGTGTCATGTCATCTGCCTCTCCACTACCTGCGGACGAGGGGTCCCATGAACATATAGGTCTGTCCTGATTGGTGTTTCGTTGCGCACATGTGACATTCGTGATGACGTGCATTCTTCCTGGGCAGAGAACGCACGCCATCACGAAGAGCAGCGTCGCGACGTGGCACTGTTGGGAGGGGCCCTGGTTGGTGGGTTCCTACATGGGACGCGCACTCTGGCAGACCTCTCCTCCTCTGTGGAGACTATGCGCCAGTGGTTCTCCCTGCTGCCTTCCGGCCCAGATTCCACCAGGGCCCCCTGTGGACCTGGCCTGACCAACACAGCCAGCTTGGTGGAGATCCCATCCCTGCCAGAGTCGGGAGTCGACGGTCCAGCAGGGGTGGACACCACAACTGGAGACTAGCTGATGGAGGATGTGCAGGCCTCATCGTACAGGGCACATGGACAGCAGCAGCAGCAGGAGCAGGCTCTAGGTGGGAGCAATGATGGCTCGGGGCCATCGACATCAGGGCGGCAGGCATCGGCCAGAGGGCAGGAGGACCCTGGAATGGATGTGTCTTCTGTGTGGCTGCGGTTGGGCCAGCGTATAGGTGCGGAGCGGCGGTGGGCGGAAGAGGCGCGGCTCACCATGGTCAGGGCGGAGTTCTCCATGCGTCGGGCATTGAGGCGGGCAGAGTGCCTCGAGGCGACTCACAGGGAGTTGGAACAGGCCATGAGTGCCTCCCTGCGAGACCACAGAGTGACCTGCAGGACTTGCCCGCCGCCATTGTATATAGTTAGATAGTATTAGGTTTCCTTTCCTTTTTTTTATTTTGGTTGCGCTTGGACAATGCACCACATTTTTGTATATAGTTTTTTATTAGGTAGTATTTTTGGTAGGTTTCATTTCATCAGTTGGGCTCATGGACCCTTTATTGTTCATTTGTACATAGTTCACCATTGGATTATTCTCATTTTTTTATTTTCACCATGGAGCAATGGATTTCACTTTCTTTTTTCCCTTGGATTTGCTTTGTTGGACTGTGACTTTGGACACCATTTCTTTTGGATTTCTTTGGATTATGATTTATTGTTTTTTATTCTTTTACGGACATGCAGCGTTTCTTGAATTATTCCCATTGTTGTGTGTTTCGTTTTAATTACATTCATGTTGTGTTTAATACATGTTTTTCTTCATACTTCGATGTGGGGTATTGTCTCATTGGTTTCATGCATGTCATGATATGGGTTTTCACATTCACTTGCACCCATTGTGTGTGTGTGACGGACATGTGTTCATTTACATACTTGCCTTTGGGGTTGTATCATGTAATTGGCTTTTCTATGTGGGTGGATGCAATACTTGATTGGGTCTTTGGGCTGGGGAGGCTGGCCATAAGGGCCATGATTGAGGATCGTCATGACGTGGGGGAAGGGGGACATGAGTGGGACATGAGTGGGGGCCTGCTGGCAGGTGCCCTGCACTGCTGGGGGGTGAGGGTGCAGGGGGACAGGAGTGGGGGCCTGCTGGCAGGTGCCCTGCACTGCTGGGGGGTGAGGGTGCAGGGGGACATGAGTGGGGGCCTGTTGGCAGGTGCCCCGCACTGCTGGGGGGTGGGCGTGCAGGGGGACATGAGTGGGGGCCTGCTGGCAGGTGCCCCGCACTGCTGGGGGTGGGGGTGCAGGGGAGATGAGTTGGTGATCAGTACTGCAGGCTGACATGTGGCTTGGCTGGGGGGCATGCCCATGGTGGATGGGCTGCCTGCGGGACATGACAAGGGGCGCAGGGTAGTCCCCTGTGGTGTGGGCTGCCTGCAGGGGCCGTGGAAGGTCTAGAGGGAACACCTGGGAGGACCCACACTGCCAATTCACGTGTAGGACTCCCCGCGCACCCCAGAAATACACGTACCATGCTCAAATTGCGTGTGAGACTTCACGCGAACCCCAGTTATACACGTACCCCACTCACACAGGGCCATTCGCGTGTGAAACTTCCCACAAACCCCAGTAATACAAGTACCCCACTCGCACAGGGCCCTTTCGGTTGTGAAACTTCCCGCGAACCCCAGTAATACACGTACCCCACTCGCACAGGGCCCTTTCGCGTGTAAAACTTCCTGCGAACCCCAGTAATACACGTACCCCACTCGCACAGAGCGAATCGTGTGTGAAACTTCCCGCGAACCCCAGTAATGCACGTACCCCACTCGCACAGGGCCAATCGCATATGAAACTTCCTGTGAACCCCAGTAATACACGTACCCCACTCGCACAGGGCCCTTTGTGTGTAAAACTTCCCGCGAACCCCAGTAATACACGTACCCCACTCGCACAGGGCCAATCGCATGTGAAACTTCCCGCGAACCCCAGTAATACATGTACCCCACTGCACAGGGCCAATCGCGTGTGAAACTTCCCGTGTACCCCAGTAATACGCATTCCCCGCTTGCTGTGTGCTGTGTGGCGGCCATGTATACTGGTACAGAGTTAGCGCAGCCCTTTGCGCTGGATTGGGGATTTTGATGGCTTTTCCCTGCACTAGGGGCGTTCTTGGGGGCGTAACTGGCGCTTCTGCAGGGTCACTGCGCCACTGTGCACCACGGCTGGTTTTGGTAGCTAAAATCCATGAATACGCTGTGCGCAGAAATGGATTTTAGCGCACGCGGCTGGTGCAGACAATCGCACGCGCACACTGTGCGCCAGCCGCGTGCGCCACTTGTGCGCTAAATTCTTTGAATTACCCCCTTAAATTTTTTCTTTTATGTGGTCCTCCACAAAATGTTTCAAAAGATTAACATTTTCCATAAGTTTGTCCATTTTATGTTCCATTCGCTGCAGAGTATTTTCTAATGTCTCTGTTGGTGTATTGTTTTAAATGTTTGTATGGTCTGTTAAAAAAAATATACATGTTAAGTGCACATAAATTAATGATTATTAATTTGCTTATAAAGAGAAGTGTCTACCATTAGTATCACTGTCTTCAGACATTTCCTCACGTGGGAAATTTTCCTCAAGCCATTCCAAAGTGCTGGACATGTCTGTGTAAAAAAAAATATATTACTTTTAGTGTGGCTAATACAGAAAGTTTAGAAATATATAAGAACAATTAAGTTTACTTACTAGTTTCTGGTAAATTGTGTTCTTACTGTTGTGTAGGTCTGTCGTTGCTCCTAGCTGTGCAGTTTCTGTGAGGTAATTATGTTGGAAGCATATCTTTTTTGTTTTGGTATATTCCATTTTAGTACATATGCTATTTAAATGGACAGTTGATGTGTTGCATATATAGGTTCCACTTCCTATTTATTCTTATATATAATGTGTTTATGTGCTGCTTTTTGAACTTGTTCCATGTTTATATGGCATGATAGAACAATCTAAGATACCCCCTGAGTTTTTGGGTAGTGTTGCCATTGTCCGCGTCTGTCTGCGGACATACGCACAGTCTGCGGACATCAAAATCACTAGCAGGGGGTTCTGCATGTTCTTTGTTACATGTATGTAAAGTAAGGGAATCCTAGTAAACATCTATCAAATTCACACTATGAAGCAAAATAAAATTTGATAAAGGGAGGTTATGGTTAAGTTGCGCTACTAAAAACCTATGAAATTCAGTAAAAAACCTTTGTTAAAGGGACGTTATGGTTCAAAGTAAAACCGAAAACCCCCTGAAATTTGCCAGTTATGGTAAGCTAAGCAACCATAACTCACGCCACCACCGTGCATTGCTAAGACTAACACCCAGGACATCAAAGAGACATCACAAATGTCATTGATGACATCATGTGCATTTACTTTTCATAAAAAGTATGTACAAGGGATTCTTATTATAATGTTGATAAAAACACTGTTTAAAAAAGAAGTGTGAAGGATCATTGGAATAGATATCTTGAGCTATGTAGTGCATTAAGCAATGCATTGATATAAATAGCATTCTATTAGGAAGCTCTTTACAGTATACTAAACTACTCATGTATAAATATAAGCATTGTGTGCAGCATACATGATGGAGGTGCAATATTCATAATCTTACCTTGTTGAATAGTGAATAGTGAAATTATAAATGATTTCTTATTAGAGTGTTGTGTACTGTGCAACATGTAATAAGTAGCTGATAAAGCCACTTATTACATAATTTCATTATTACATACAAAACACAAAGACACAACAACACATACAAATATGAGCATATATAGAGAAAGTGAAGTACGCAAAAAAAGCAGTAGTAGAAGCAGAAAGTGTTCCCAACCTAACTGATTAACTTTATGCACAGAAAGGCTTGCTCTGCTTCAAACCTACTACTTCCCTTTGTACAAATATCACATGTTGTGGCTGCACCCTAAACAAAGTAATGCAAATACAAATATGAGCACATCCAGAGAAAGTACAGTAATAAAAAAACAGCAGAACAAAAAGAAACTGTTGATAACCTTACTGATTGTCTTCATACACAGAAAGCATTTCTATCTTTTAAGTGTGTATTTTTCCTATGTATAAGTTTCATATGCTGTGAGTGGACCGTAAGTGAATTATTGTAAAAACATATTTGAAGTAGGTCTACAAATATAGTACTTTTTTATTTCTTTGTTCCTGACTATTACTGTCTAAGATATATCACTAAAGGAAAAAACAGCGAGTCAGACATGTGATGTCATCAGTGATGTCATCAATGACATTTGTGATGTCTCTTTGATTTTCCTGGGTGTTAGTCTTAGCAATGCACGGTGGTGGCGTGAGTTATGGTTGCTTAGCTTACCATAACTGGCAAATTTAAGGGGTTTTTCAGTTTTACTTTGACCCATAATGTCCCTTTAACAAAGATTTTTACTGAATTTCATAGGTTTTTGGTAGCACAACTTAACCATAACGTCCCTTTAACAAAACATTTTTACTGAATATATATATTTACATATATATATTTATATACACATTTTTGATTAGTGCATTCGAAAAAAATAGAGTATGAATTCTCTTAATGATTCAAGTGTATAGTCACTAGAATGTTGATTTGGATTAGGATTCTTTTATGTAAAATCATTTATCAATTACTTTATATGTTATATTGCAGATTTACTGCACCTGATGAAGGGAAGTGTTGTTCACAAAACGCACTGTGCCTATGTTTCTTTGCTAATATAAAGAAGAATCTTTTATGGAATTGGCTCCATTTAATTTATTCCCTATGAATGCTTTCTCTGTAACATTTACATGAATTGTGATACATTATACTGTCTGCTATTTACCGGCTGATTTTCAGCAGAAAGGTTTTTCTCTTAGATTGTATCTTACTCCGTGTCAGGGTAGTGCTACCTCCCCCGCACCCAAGCTCATATCGTAACAATGTAAATTTTTGACCACATTTGTTTGTACATCAGGTGTGCCACTATACATCATCTCTACACTAGTGTGATGCTCATCCAAGGCCAGCTACCTGGGCTCCTCTCACCTGGCTAAGCACTCATGTCAGCAGTGGTGGACTGTTATATTAGGGCATGTTACTTGAGTGGATCATCATTACATGTTCAGGAGTCCTCAGTAACGTCGAGTGATGTGGGAAGTCCACAGTGCACAGTGCCATGTTCTCATCCGACACCAGCCATGAGGCATGAGGCATTAAATGGCAATTTTCCCAGCACTGCTTGGGGGCAAAAGTCATTTTGATCGAGCTCAACCCACAGTGTTATGCCATTTGCATACCCCAGCACAGTATTGGTGTCTGAAGGCCAGGCACTGGATGATAGCCTTATAGCTAGCACTGTGTCATGGCCACGCATCCATCAGTTCCTTCGGCCAGTAGCTTCGGCCAGGAACAACTACCCATGTGGCCGGGCCAGGCCCTCCAGATGTCCTGAGTCGCAGATGGCCCAGCTATATCCCACATATGTCTGCAGCCGTGCTCCATGTACCCCATTTTGTGCATATATTGAACTTGGTGGTTGGTGTCTCCCTATGTGACGCACATGTGGCATAGGTTCTTGAGGGACTTACATGCTGGTACCAGGGCACCAGAGCAGGTGTGTGACTACAGGCTTGGATGCTGTGGGAGTGGCTGAGCAAGGCCAGCAGTTGAAGGTCCAGGCATGACACAGGTTGGTGTCCCAGCAAAGTGCTAGTGGGGCTCCATAAAGCAGTTGGAGTACCCAGGCCTCTCAGAAGGGTACTGCTCTAGTGCATCATTGGCATAGCCCCAGTCAGGAACATTGTGGCCACACATTTGTGTGTCACTGCGTAAGCCATGGCTATCAAATTTCCCTGTCCCATGCGCGACTCCTCAAAGCCGTCCTGTTTGCCTATCCCATGCTGGATGTCTATGTCAGCGGACAAGTTAATAATGCGAGACATGCAATGGTGTTAGTGATACATTTGTCGAGGTGCACTTCCAATGGCCAGTTACATTGGTTCACTTTGGCATTGGTATTGTGCCATGTCATGATTTCTGGCAATGTGTTTGTGGCCACATGTCAATGTGGTGGGTTGACATGTTTGTGTGTCATGACTGTAACTCATCATTGTCCCGACACCCATGTGTAAGTATTCATGCTGATTGCATGGGAATGTGTGTGAGTGTGTCAGTTGCTGGTTGATCCGTTCTGACTTAATGGAACTGTTTATGTTGTGTATGCCACACATGCATTGTCACTGTTGACTGATGTCAATGTTCTTTATCCACTTTTCCACAGTTGCTGCAACAGGTGAAGAGGGCGGAAGCAGTGCTGTGGAGCAGAGAAGTAGGGACAGGGCCTCCAGACCCAGACATAGACTCCAGACACCCACTGGTGTCACCTCCTCTTCTAAGAGCAATGTGGCTGGGGAAGTGCCAGTACCATCAGGTGAGGCTGCTGACACCATGTCCCAGGAGGGGCCATCAAGGATGGAGGACTCTCTTGAGTCATCTGGGTTGATGGAGGTGGAATTGAGGAGGATGCCAATGCAGGCCAGGCCAGGTGGGAGCTTCGAGGAGGGTGTACAGGCTGCACCCCTGTCCAAGAGACATGAGGATGTGCAGTTCACCATGGAGGGTTCTGCATGGCCTCCTGCCCCTGGGCCATCTCCTGCAGCAATGACCACCTTCCTGGATGCCGCCACTCAGACCAATCCCCCACTTCCAGCCAATGATGCAACCCAGGATCGCACCCCGGGTCTGCACTTAGAAACCTCTGGGTATAAGTGTGTTATAAATAACCTATCATATCATATCAGTATCACGAGCAGGTGAGTTTCTTCCTGGCCCAGTTGGCGTGTGCAATGCTCTTAGGTGCTCTCTCTGGGCTGGACACTACAATTGCCTCTCCTCCACTTCTTCCTCTATACCTCAGTTGTCTTCCAGTGAGCCTTCCGTGCCACATACCACCACAATGGTGTGCAATGGTCACTGGGGGGTGGGAGGTGTGACTACTTGAGGCATTGTGGGTGGAGGTCAGTGGGGTTCGTGAGAGATGTGAAGAGTTGTGGGGGCTGCCTGGGTAGTGTGCAGAGGTCAGTGTGGGTTGTGGTTGGTATGAGGTCCTGAGAAGGCTGCCTGGGGTAGTGTGCAGAGGTCTGTGGGGGTGGTGAGAGGTGTGTGCACTTGAGGGGGCTGTCTGGAGTAATGTGCAGAGGTCAGCGTGGGTGGTGGTTGGTGTGAGGACTTGAGAGGGCTTCCTGGGGTAGTGTGCAGAGGTTAGTGGTGAGGCGGGAGGAGGGCAAACTAGCAGGGGCTGCCTGCGGTAGTGGGCTGAGGTAAATGGCGATGGTAGGAGGTGGGAAGGCTTTACCTACTTATCAAAAACACAATTGATGGAAGTTCAAGGTGAAGCTCCACAGGAAGAGAAAGACCTGTGGACATGGAGGGGGTGTTATTTATCCCCTTCCGAGGAATTGTGGCAACAAGACAGCACTGGTAAACCGGTGATGCCTGTAGCCTTATTAATGGTGGCGTTAGAATAGATACACTTCCCTGCGCATGTCACTAGGGAGAGCCTTCCAGCAACCATTGCAGAGTACTGGTTTGTACCGAACCTGTTAGAACCTGTTGCTTTTTATGTTGTACATAGCATCATATGTCAAAGGTTTACTGCTGGGCACACGCTGCAAACAGAGGAGTAATTTTTCGACCAAATGATAGTGGTGGTGGGCCTCTTCTCAAGGTGGATCAAGGCCGGTCCATGCACACACTCTGACGCCACTTGCACTGTGAAGTTTTTAGTCAGAGAAGTATTTCCTAGATGGGGAGTATGTGAGTTGCTAATCAGACAATGGCCCCCATTTTGTGAATGAGGTATTTGAGCAAATTAGCTTAATACTTAGCATAAAGCACAAGTTTTCTTCTGCTTATCACCCGCAAGTGAACGGTATATGTGAGGTCCTCAACCTTCTGCTCAAAGATAGAATAGCTAAGTTGAAATTAACACTGACAAAAGGGTGGCTGCATTGCCTGCCCCTTGCATTATATGCATTAAGAAATCAGCCCATCCCTGACCACCACCTCACACCCCACAAACTAGTTACAGGGATGCAAATGAGAACACCTCCGCCGAGGACTAGAAGTGATGCCCAGACTACTGCAGAATTGTTAGGAGATGAGTTATGTGCATACTTCACATGTACGATGGCTAGTATATCTGTCATTTCAGATTAAGTCAAGTGGATGGGGTGTCGGTTTTCAGGACACAGATGAAGACCATACAGCAACCAGAGCTAAAGAACTATGTTTACCTAGACTATTTGCTGAAGATAAGGTTTTAATCAGAAATTTCACACGAAAGTGGCATGAGCCCCGTTTCAGCGGTCCTTTCTTTGTGGAGGACATTACTCCATCAGCAGTCAAAGTCCCAGGACGACGAGCTTGGATCCACCAAGGTGATGTGAAAATCTATGCTGGACAGGCCGACGAACTCCCAACCCATTCGGAAGCAAGTTAAGGAGTAGAAGTTCAGCACGTGCAGACCCTATCGATGACGAGGAAGAAGGATGCAGAGACTGTCAAATAGACAGATAAAAGTGTACATTTGGACTTTGGCTCCCCTGCAACACTCTTTGTAGCTGCTAAGCAAGGAGTGAGCAAGTTACTGTTCTTGAGCTACAGGAGTTTTTGCTGACATTGGACTGTGGAGTGTAGAAGTAAACAAAAAATGCCAGATCTAGACTTTGTGTTTGACGATTGGAAGAGGGAGAAGTTCCCAGACTCATTTCTCACTGAATTTCTTTTTGGAGGTGCCTATGGTGCTGTCCGATGCTGATATACACAGACTACTTCTTAATGTCTTCATATTTATACTCAGAGCTTACCCTGCTCTTGTTGGGAGGTGCACTGATATATGTGCTTTTATCCAGGAGCCTCAGAATGGGCGGCTTATTAGACGCTTATTGGCAGCAATAATAAGACAGATCAGACTATTAACTGAGCATCTTACTGGAGTTACAGATGAACCTGTCTAGTGACAATGCCCACAAACTACTTGTTATGATCTTTTACTATTTGCTTCAAGTTCATCCTTACCTTTTTTGGAGAAATACCAACACTTTTGTGTTTATGCGAGATCCTATGAACCATTCAGCAATCAGCCAGTTACAGATTTCACAACTACCGGAGCATCTGACATGTTTGCCTGAATAAAACGAGTTGTTTCTTCCTTAAAATTAATCACAGTCAAACATGTGGTCCATAGAGCTTATTGCAGGTTCTGAAAGTCAGCAGTGTCAACGATGAGTGGAGAGGCGTTGATGGTGGATCCTCATGTATTGGTGCATGATATATATCTTTGTTCTACGTTTATCATTGTTTTTCTTATTCTGCTAATCCACACTGTGTATTTCATTAGTCCCAAGAAAGCAGTAGTCCGTTTGATTCTTCCCACTTGTTACCTTGGCAGAACTAGATATTGTGAGACAGCCAAGGCCATAGGTGATTGTCCCCACTCCAATTGCTTATGTGGAGACACCTGGTCCTGTGGCAATTGTTCCCAGAAATCATGCAGGAAGGACTCTTACAGATATTCTTACTGAGCGCCAGATAAAGATTCTGAGAGAGAGAGACAAAGAAAGAGACCTAAGAGAAGTGCAAGGGAGGATGATTATGAATTGAATGATTATTTGGACAGTATTGGACAAATTTGGGGAACAACATGTGGTATCAGCACATGAAAGAGGTGGGAAAGCGAACTTCTGAGGATTGCTATGTATGTGTACTCCTACCTTATGCTATGGGAAAGTCTAAGATATTCATAGCTATCGAAATAGATGTTCAAACGGCTCATTGCCTTACTCGTCTTGCACTCTTCCATACAAAAGGTCAATTCCTGTGTCGAACGGCATCCTTGATATGGGTGACAGAATGGTCAGCACCAGATGAAGATGATATGTGAAAGATATAAAGACAAGAGCGAGAGCACACATCAGAAATCATGTGCTAAGATACGAACAGCCTGATATGAAGGGAGGAGGAATCAGATGGGAAGTACACAGAAGACTCAATTGTCATGGAAAATCTGATGAAGAGGTTCGAGACTGTAAAGAAAGAGGCCGGATGCTGGGGAACAGTGCTTTGTCCAGACGGATGAGAAGAAAGTGGGGTCATATGCAGTGCACAAGCAGTAAAGGGATCTCACAAAGCAGCTGTAGAGAATGCAGAACGATTGTGCAAACCTCTATGGCTGAGGCTTGCAAAGTTGCTGACATGGGTCGAAGACAAAGGAGGTCCATTGCAGATTGTGCCTTTGGCTAGTGCAAATCTATATTTCAGAAACAATTGCACGAGAAAAGTTGGAGAGAATCAGCAGTGTGGACAAATCTTTGATATACCAGGAATGAAGGACGGGACTGTAGTGATGATGGATCACTATTGGGCTTGTGAATCCAGAGTTTTCTTGAGGCTGCCCAGCGATTGGGGAGGACTATGTTCTATAGTGATTGTCCATGTTCCATCATTGGTGATCCCAAAGAGTGACTTGAATATTGGTGAATTTCCAAAAGCAGATGCTCACCTGAGGAAAAGAGATCTGCTGAGATCTTGACTCGAATGAAGAGGGAGAACTATTTTTCAGCCAAATCGATAGAAGCTTTTTATGCCTTTCCATATGAACACAGATTGTTGAGTCAGACATCAGCAATATTCACGACAATCTTCAGGCCTAGGATTCAGGTGATGAGAATTGCCAAATGGTTACAGATAACCAGATGGGAGCTTTTGCAGACGATCAACACCACTATAAAAGCATTCAATTCTATCAAGGAGGAGCTGAGAGCCATAAGACTGATGACACTTCAGAATAGGTATGTCCTGGGCATGATCACAGCTATGGATGGAGGTGTTTGTGCCAAAATCGGAGAATCATGTTGCACATTTATACCCTTCTCACAATGAAGAGAATGGTACCTTGACAAAGGCCATAACGATGCTGACAAACTTATATTTCAATATGTAAGACGAAGCGGAAGACATTGGTGATGACAGTTGGTTTGGGTCAATCTTCTCATGGGTTCCACAATGGATGGCGAAGATTTTCAAGTTACTTGGAACCCTGTTGGTGATGATTATGTTTGGATTGTGTGTGTTCAGGATAATAATCACACAATGTAACAAGACTGCAAAGAAAGCAGTAGGAATGAAGATTGTGATTGATGTGGAATCAGGATTTAAACCAAAAGAGCTAACAGATGAAGAAATTAGAGACTACGTGAAGGCCAGCATTCATGCACCTGAGGGAAGAAAGTTCCTGTACTCAAAGAACCACAAGAAGTATGTGGGAAGATGGATATATTGCAGTCCCAATGCACAATGCATGCACATGACTTGGAGTGTTGATGAGCATGTGAAATCAGCAGGATGTCTGAAGGGAGTCATAAAGATATGGGTCCCAAAGAAGCACTTCTTCAGACGAGGATGTCTTGATGTGAAGATTGGTGAGAGTGTCGATGAATCGCCAAGAGGCGGGAGTGTAGAGGAGGAGTCAAGTACCCCCATCAAAAGGTCCACACCCATGTTGCCTATATGTTGGGAACCAGAAATTGAGACACGTGCAAGGTGTCCATTGAGAAAAACTTATATGCATTCACAAAGAAATAATGGCCTTTTGCACAATGTTCCAGAGGAAGTGTGAAAATGAGTGAAAAAGAAGACTGGTGACATCATGCGGAGCAGAGCCGATGCACCCAGAAAAGATGCACGAGGTAAAAGAACATATATATTCTACAAGATCTGAAGAGGAGGTGGTAAATTTTAGCAACATTTTGTCTCCAGATGAAGATGCTCATGCTACAGAAACGCTGAAGAAAATGCTAAATCAGTTTACACTTGTACAGACGCAGTAACACAAGTAGACAAAGTGATCTTAAGGCTGGCTACGTAGTGAATAGATGTGGCGATGCACCAATGTATAATAGATAGGAATGTATAGGACCTGGATATTCCACAATGCACTTTAAGCAAGGCTTGAAACGCTGTGATTGGAAGGGGTTTTTCGTTGTGACACAGTTGGAAAATAACTGATGGCGGAGGAGAAATACAAGAAAGGCTTGGCTTGCCCAGCACCAAGAAGTCAAGGTCGCTGTGAGCCTGGTTTTCCATCCAGTAGTTACATGAATGTGAGAAAGAAACAAACTTCTGTTTGAGATGACATGGAAAAACACTGAAGGCGTCAAGAGTTCATCATTTAATAATATTAAATGCAGTAAAGAGCTTGAAAACGCGGGCTCCAGTTACATGGTCAGATCAACATAGACATTGGGTCGAGCTACACCGAATTCAAGAAAATACTCCCTTTTATTCTCAGACACAGAGAGCTTCTGCAAGGCCAAGTTCAAAGCCTACTTCGACTGGCAGTCTGGAAGAGTGAAGATAGATGTTGGGCTAATTGGGAGGGGAGGCATGATCACGCTGACCCTCCATGCACCTGGGGTGGTAGCCTGTGTGCTGTTAGCATGTGGAATATTCCAGAAGGGTACAAGAGTGCCAAACCAATTGTAGAGGGCCATGTATCAAAGAGCCCCATAGTTTGTGTAACCAATGAAGTGTTGTGTATTAGTATGACACAAAAGATGACTTGCACTTGGAATCGGCTTAGTTGCCCACCTGACAGTAGAGACCCAATCACTTCCCCCGCCAGTATGGATTGTATACTTAGATGTTGCCTGTAAGCCTATCACATCTTTCTGTAGTTTGCCACATAGTGTGACATCACTGGTGATGAGTTATTACTATAAAGTTTTTTTATAATATGCGCTTAGAGAAATCGAGCAAATGTCCGTTGTAACTCCCTGTTTTAGATAATTGCAAATAAAACAGACTAAGTTTTGCCAACTTCCTGTGTCGGTTTGATTATTGATGTTTGAGTAAATTCTGCATCCCACCTATCTCTAAGTATTTCTACCTCATCTTAAAGGGCCCAAGGTCTATGGGTTCAAATTGATTGGAAGAAAACAAAAAATCAAAGGGTGAAGCAAATGTTTTATTTGTTGCAACAGAGCCAATATATAATTACATATCTTTGCCAACTGGCTAGCATGTACCAAAACACCTAAAGCCAAATCCAAAGCAACACTATTTGAGTGGATCATCAGGACAAGGGCTTTGCGAAGTTGCACGACTTCACCTTCACACACTTTGTGAAGTTTCCCACAAAAGTTTGCGAACTTCATAAATTCACAAAGTTATTTACTGGCACTATACATGCTGGAAAATCCAGAGCCTAGAGGCTGGACTCCGGCATGATGCGTGATATAAAAAAGCAATTTCATTTGTTTAATTAATTTTAATAAAAGGCCTTTCCCCCTGTCCAAAAGGTTAATATTTTTTATTCCTCTTGCACCTCCCACATTTGAGTAAACTGATGCAGTAATTTCCTATGCAAAGTGTCACTTGATGTCTCTAATTCAGACCCAGATAGACCACCTTCCAGGCCCTCATAGGTCTAAAAGTTTGGAATGTCTTTAGGAAGAGTGTCTAACTTTAATTAATCTGCTACCCTTGTGTGAGTTATGTCTGTTTTAATATGTATTTCTTCAATGACGTAACTTGTGTTGACATTTCGTTAAATAACAAATAATTGTTTGGAGGCAAGTGTTGATTTTAACACACTGCTTTTGAATCCTATAAATCATAGCACTCAGGATTTATCAATATGGTGTGAATACCCTGTTCTAAAGGGCTGGAACAGGAGGTAACGGCCCGACAGCCGCCGCCGCATCAGTCAGGTAAGTGGGGAGGGGAGTTGGGGTTTAAAAAAATATATGTATGTTATGGGACAGAGGACGGGGGAAAAATGGCAGCCCATGGCAGGGGAGGCAGCTTGTGGGTTCCATGGAATGAGGGCTCAGATTACAGGTATCAGCCCGCGATCCACAGAACCTGATTGGCTGTTCCCCCCACACTGGGTGCTAATATTTCTTAATAATATGTATAAATTAACTTGTTCACTTCCGTTATACATCAGTACTGTTGTATACCTATATAAACAACTCTGTTGTGTATCTGTATTGTTGTATACCTCTGTAAAGCGCTCTGCTGCTTCTCAAAGCTAGGTCCGCTCTCAATAAATACAATAATAAAAACCTAGGTCCGCTCTCAATAAATACAATAATAATTTCTAAATATGTATGTTTAGTCTAATGATCAGGCTTTTTCTGCAGATGCCAAGTAATACTAACAGTGTAACTGTGAGTGAATGAAGAACCCTCCCCTGAAAGATGTGGAAAGGAGATTTCAGCCTAAGGGCGTCTGAACCTATTCCATAGAATCTGTAACCTGGCCCAAAAGTTTGAGACTGAAGGCAAGTCCAATAAATGCTAAACCCGATGAAACAAAGACATATACACGCCCCAATAGTCACCACCTAGCAGGAAGGCTATTCTGACCAAATCAGTAAGACTAAAACTGGGTAATAATCCAGATAATCAGGTTTTGAAGCATAAAACCACGCCAGGTTGTGAGGAGGCCAAGTCTGAAGGAAGAAGCTGGGAAAAAAGGTTAGGGCCAAACAGGAGCACTGCGAAGGAGTGAATGAAAAGGAGGGGTGGCAGCAGAAAAAATATTCCAGAAAAAAGGAGGTCACAAAAGTCATAGATAGAGAAACATTGATCACGGAGAGCGCAGTCACCAACAGACTAGCAAGCTCATGGAGGAGAATGAGTGCTGGTGCACAAAGTCAGACACGGGAGTCACACTACAACAGATGAAACCAGGTGGCTTGGAAATATAGTGCAGCTCGAGCACGCCAGATCAGAAATCATCCTAGCCTGTCCTACCAGCCATTAGCACTATCATTGGAAGGAATCAATCCATATGCATTTTCTCAATAGAGCATCCCACATTTCTGAATTCTGACACACAGCAGCTTCCAGCTCATTATAGAAAAGAAATCTTCTTTTCCAGACTGAGGGCTACAACATGCTCTTTCCACATAGCATGCCCAGGTCGAACACTTGAATTTTGAGGTAATCAGCAAGAAGCAATCAGTCCAAGCCTTATCTAAATACCAACGCCCAAGACAACAGTGAAAGTGACTTCTCCCTGCTCTGAAAGATCTCGATTATTCTCCCCCTCCCCTCAAGCTTCTCCAGCAAAGTTCTAATCACAGCCTCTAGCATGATACTTGCTATGACGCTGCTCCAATCAGAATCAATCATGTCATCTCCCCCCTCACTACACAATGGCTCATTTCTACAGTAAAAATTGTAACAAACTGATTTCCTGTTCCTTCGAGCTCTTTGCTTCCTGTAGTTATGTGGACAGATCAGCAGAGAAAAAAAATGAATGTGCGTTTAAAAGTTCACTTTCAGAGTAGACCTAATTCTCCAGTGGAGACACATTTTTATTAGTGGGTTATGTTAAATGAAGTTTTATTAGTCAGGTTAGTTATTAATAAGGTTAGTTATTCATTTTCAAATGTGTCTCTTGCAACATAGGCATTTCAGGTGAAAAATAGTGTGCATTTTGAATGTGCACATGTGTGCTTTTAACTGTAAAAATAGATTTGCATCTTATATGTAAAAATCGTTTTTGACTGAATAGCCTGTCTTTACTTATATGTCCATGTTACTCTGGCAACACATATAGCAATGCACCACACCCATGTGGTGGTGCTGCATCAAAAAAAAAATGCTACCTGTGCAGTAGTGCTGTACTCTGTGCTGTAACACGCCAAATATCCTTACAGGTGCCAGAAAAACTCAGACTCAATTATAGTGAAAGTGAAAGGCAAAACCCAGCTTGGGGACAGCATACAAGCAAAAAGGTCACCGCTCTAAGAGCTCTCATACAAAACAATACTTTTTGTACCAAAAACATATCAGCATAATGACATTGTGATACAAAACCTACCGGTGCGAGGATTGGTTAGGGGAATTGACTATATACATATCATATACGGGTTAAACTTCTAATTGGATAATTACTATTTGATGGCTTCTCCTATTACCACCTCTAAATTGATAACAATAATAAAACATCATTCATACGATTAACTATTGGTTGACGCAATACGTACCAGCTGGCCTAGCATTGAGGGTCTTGATTGGTTGGCATTCTACTGACCAAACTTGGACAACTGACAGGTCATCAAGATATGAGCCAGATTGGAGTAGGGGGACATAGGTCAGCAAACTTCTTTCCTTTCAATTAAAAAATATACCATCACTTATTCTAGGCCATAAGCCAACGTGATTCGTCTGTAATTGGCTTTGCATGCCACATCGTGCCTGGGAATATGCGTGAGGAGTAAATCAGGTGTCCTATCTGTGTTTGTTGTTAATGTTAATGAATAGACAGTGATCTTCAATTATGGGTCATGTGTGAAGAGGACTGTGTTTGGAATTATTTTACCCTGCATTAATGAGTATTTTAGCTAATATTAATGCAAGTGTTATTGCTTTCTCTACCCCTGGGGCCTTTCTTGATCCATTCCCTATTGAGTCTTTAGGCTTATAATTATCCTGCACCTGGCTTGCCAAGGCTTGTTGTGCTTTTTATTAATCTAGGAATATGTGGCTTGTGCCTTGGAATTGTTATCTCGTGTTGTCTCTGAGACGCTCGGACCCGCCTTCATTTCTCAGTAATCTTGGCTTGGTCTGCATAGCTACTGTCTGAGCTCTGCCTGGATCTGTATTTCAGTAAATTCAGCATTTTGAGTTATTATGAAACCTTGAGACCTTTCGTTTACTTATAAACACGTTGCAGCTTCTATTTTGGAAAACATGACTACCCATTACTGTTGTGTTTCTATGTTAGTGAACTATATACATGTCGTTCGGGTTACATTCAGCGTGTATATTGCTTATGTTAGTATTGGTCATGTCTTTATGGCTGCAATGTTAATATTCTTCATGTGTAAGTGCATATTTGACATAGTGTATTCTCTTCATGTTGAGTGCCTGTGTGCTTCCAGGTCTAGTGGATGCATTTATGGTTCCATTATTAGTTTTAGTTATTCTCGCCATCTTCAGCTTACATCATGTTGATCTCCTGTTGTACCTGCCTGGGATAGAGGCAGTATGGTTGACTTATGGAGTAGTTTTTATCACCTGTGCGGTATTGGACCGGAGGGGGGGCAATAGCTATGAACATATTCATCTGTCCCTCAACATTTCCCCCTCTGGTCGAGTTCTCAAACACATTCTCCTTTGTGCTCTGCCTCACATAAATCATTTTGGGGGTCCATATTTCAGTCACCCCCTCAAAGTTCCTGCGTGTCTTATGTGTTCATCCAGGCTCCAGGTCATACTGCAGCAATCCCCTTTGGAATCATTATATACCCGTCATCCGATATAATTACGAGTGTCTCGGGGATAAGTACTTTTTGATCCTGGAGGAGTAATATGGCTTTCCCTTGTGTGGATATGAGGTAGGTCATCTTTTTGAGTGTACTCATGTAAATGAGTATCCATGTTTTTTACTATATCCATTCCAACTACCCCTTTGGCAGCACTTTTGCAACTGTTTATTATTATACCTATAACTCAGAAGGCCACTAGTATGAATACTACTATTGCTATTAATATTTTGAATGCATTAGCTAGCCATGAGAATAGGTAGCTGAACCAGTCATCATTTTCAACCGTGTTCACCTTCTCTACCATTTTTGTGCGTAATTCTGTTAGGGTGATTATGACCTCTGTGAGGGTTACATTCTGTCCACTGTCGCAAGGTAGTATGTGCAGCAGGAAGGCACCATTTTTGCACCCTCCATGCCAGTTATTAAAACGAAAACATACCTATTTTGGAGAGTCATGAGCCGACATGATCTCAGCTCTTCATTTAAAGCATTGAAGCCTTTCACAGTTGCATTGATTGTTTGCAACAGTTCCCATCTGGTTATTTGCAATCATTTAGCGTTCGTGCTTGCCTGCCACCCAGGAGCAAAAAAGAAGGTAAAGAACGCTTTTGCCCTGCTGAATAATTTGTTTTTATCTGGTAGGTCGTCATAGGCCTGCACTGTTTTAGTCTTTCTGCATTTTAGGGTGATTTAGGGCAAGATACCTTTTATCACTGAAGTGTGCGTTCATTCAGGGGAAGTGGGCAATCTGTACTTCACTTTGAGGTACTACTAGGTACAACTAGAGTGGGGGTAATTATTACCACTACGGGGCAAGTCCCTCCCCAATTTGAAGAGAGCTGCATGTAGACGTTAGAACCACTGGCCAAAAGTGGTCCATTAATACTGCCATACCTACCTCCATCCCAGGAAAATCGTAAGTCTTTTTGCACCCTTTATTTTCTCCTACTTTTACAGCACCTGTATTGGGGAATATGTGCAGCGGGCATGCTTCATACTCTACCCACATCAGCCTTCTACTGTATTTTGCCCATGCTTTGAGGCACTGTTTACTCTGGTTGCTCTGTATGTATTTCTGCTTTGCAACTGATCAGTCCTGCCGTCAAGCCTCCTGGGGTAAACATCTGTCCTTCTATTTGGAACTGGCCACTTTCCCAACATCCAGCTATTTCTCTTCCTCATTCATTAATGCAATTCAAGAATTTCTCCTATTCTCGGATACAATAGTATATAACCTATTACCTCCTGTTGTGTTTTAGTGTTTTTCATCATTGACACCTGTTTTAGAAAATTGTCCACGGTTGGAGAACCTTCTTTTGTTACCCATTCCAGGGAAGACCTTGTACCCTGAAATTGAAATTGCCCTCTTGTCATACATGTTGCAAAATGTGCTAAACAGTGTGATGAGTATGCAGGTATTCCTGTTGCTATAAACACCCTGGAAGCGCCCATGGCATAGAGGACAAGGGCAAATACCTAGAAGCTCTCTTTAGACGTCTCCTTCAACACTCTGCTCATGTGCTGATATCACAAATTATTAGTGACATAAGCAGCATCAGTAGTATATTGCCCATGCCCCAGAAATCATCTAGTACACTTCTTTTTGATCTCTTCCTCTGTGTAGCTACTATAGAGAATTCATTTGTCACCATTTCACTTGCCATTGTGGCAATAGTCATGTTTTGATATAGTGGTGTTGCTACATTTTAAAGCATCAACACTCTTAATGCCATGAGTATAGTAAAATACAGGCTGCAAAATGTAAAAAAAAATGTTGCTATGATTATTATAGCTAGCGTGTCTACCTTTTGCAAATAACTAGGAGTATTATTTCTTCTGAGAGCTAAAAGTGAATATCTGATATGATTAACTAACCCCATTCTTTCCAACCAAAGCAAATCCTTTCCAGTTTCTTCAAAGAGTAAATGTTCACATCTTTCAAAAACCAAATAGGCCTTTATGTTGAATAGTAACACAGGAACACTAATATTCCACACTCCAAAGAAGGGGGAAGTGTTCATCAGACAGGATAAGACCATACCAAATATAATTGTCATAGGATGCATGTGTTACTCTTCTGTACAAGGTTTGAGTGTCATGCTCTGCTTCATGTAAAGATTGTTGCAAGAATGTGCACTTAATTATCTGTATATCTAAAGAAGGGGCAATGTCCATTCATACTTCTTGCTGTTGATTCTTTTTCATTATGGACCTCATCTGGACGCTTCTTGATTCCTGTTCACCTTCTGGCATAGGGTGGTCTGGCAGGGGGTCTCTCCTTTGTAAATCTTGACATCACCAAGGTGCAGCCAGGGTCTCCTTGCACCTTCACAGCTCTTGGTGTAACTGCTTGTACAACAAAGGGACTATCAAACTGCAACCTATAACAGTGGTGCGTACAGTTTTGACAGAGGATCTTGTCCTCAGGGAACACTGTTAGAGGCTTCAAGATTATTTCTAACCCCAATTTGTTGGTTTTCTTCATCAGTCTTCTTTGACTCCCCCTGCAGAGCTAAAAGCTGTTGAGATATACATTTAACAGACTCTGTCATAGCAAGCAAATAATCTTGCATTTCAGTTCCCACAACATTAGCAACATTATGTCCATCAGTTCAAGCTTGAGTTGGAGGAGCAAGGGGATGTGCATACAGCGTCCTGTCAGCAGCTCATGTGGAGTCAGGTGATGGTCAGAGCCGGGTTGATTGTGTTTTTTCAGTGTCACTTTTAGATTGGCAATCTGCTCCTTTTGGAGGCCGTTGAGGAGTTGCTGTTTGCTTGTGGGTGAAAAGCAGATGGAAATACCCAACATAATAGTGATGTGCTCCAATACTTCATTTACAAAATGTGGTTCATTGTCCGATCGAAGCACTTCGCACACTCCCCATCTTTCGAAGACCTTACGTACAAGGAACTTTGCAGCACATGTGGCATCAGACCTGCTTCAATCCATCAGGAAAAGGCACATACATCTACTAGCATTTATCTGTAGCCGTCGCAAATTTGGATCATATCTACATCATCTATATGCCTATGATGAACGGGTCCAGTAGGATAGGGTATTGCTCCTCTCACTGTTCACAAAGTGTGCCCAGCTGTGAATTGTTGGCACGTTAAATATTTTATAATAAAATTTGTGACATGTTTGATCAAGTTTGGGACAAACCAGTCATCTGAAATCAATGCTGAATGGCATTCTGTAGATGTGTATACTGGGTAATGCAATTGATCTAATGCTATTTTGAGCAACGCTAAAGGCATAACTGGTTTCCTGGTGCTGTCCTGCTGTACCGTCTTGGTTTCCATAATTCTTGCTCTCCTGGTTGTGCTCTTCCCTGTAATACTTTATTCTATGCTATGGGTGTTGTATTAAAACCGCCTTTCATCACCATATGGCATGCACAGGTGTATTTATTATGTGCAGTTTCAAATTTGGATATTTCAGGAAAATATGCTGCTTTTTTAGCTTCAAGCTCAGTGGCCTCGTTACTGCGTGAAATCATGTCTGCACCTCAGGTGTGCACTGCGCACTTCACCAAGGCGATGGTCGATGGGAGTTGGAAGAAGCCGCACCTCTTCCAACATTACAGTCCTGCATGTTCTGTTGAAGTCACATAGGCAGAGTCGGAATACATTGTTACCGCCTAGTCTTCATGTGCTTCAAGTGCCAAAATTAGCACTACTATTAGCTCAGATCAAGTAAAGACATCCGCCTGGAACCAAAATCCTACAACAAAGAAAACTCAGAGGATCTTCTTTCTCTCATCTCTCACTAAAAACTTGGAACGACTTACCAAAGAACATACGCAACACTAGAAACCACCTACTATTCAGAAAACTCCTCAAATCCTGGCTCTTTGCTGCATAACTAGAAGAAAGCCCACAGGGGCATACACACAGCTGAAACATTGATGAGTGAAGAAACTGATTCCAGATCCCACTAAATAATCAACTACAAACAGAACACAAGGAAGACATTCCACGACATGCCAAACTTACCAACTGAGAGATAGCTATAATAAGATGACACCAAAGTCTGAATAAATAGCTAGATCAGGTCTGAAGGACAAGGACTATTAACAATAGCATCCTGGCCCGTATTACACCAAGCACCATCAGACCACTATCAACAGATACCGAGGGCATAGGAGACGGAGGATCCACAGCACCAAATTAGAGGGGGGAACAGATAAACCCCACCCATTAGACTAGGCATAATACAACATAGCCGGAATGCACTGAATCACCGCCCACAACAGTTAGATGGACAAAAGGAAAGTGTCTACTAAGCGTAACCACAGGAATGCTAGCTATATAGGAAATATCTCCAAGGACTAGGACATACAAACCACTAACTCATCCTCTAATCTCTGCATACCTAATTCACCCGAAAATCAACACAACCATTTCTCGGCCAGCAAACTGCATGCACTTCACCACACACCAATAACAACCTACAAACAACACATAAACTGCACCAACAGTACACAAGGTCTCACTTCAGCCTGATGCTCACACCAAAGCTCAGCGCACGGTGATAACCAAACTGAAGCCGCCAACAGCACGCCACTTCTCTCACTCTCCTACTCCTTCTCCACCCGGGTAACTTAACCCACCCACTTTCTTATTTACAAATCTGCCTGAGCGCCTGGGGACCAACTCCGTTGATGACGGTGTGCAATATAAATACCTTTAACATTTAACATTTAACCAACAATTCTGCTGCCTGTGTCGAGAAATGCACAGACAATCTTGCACTTACCACTGTCTCAAAGTTATCCGTACATTTTGCTTTTATGACTGCTGTCCCGCTGTGTCTATCACCCGTGCTCTGGTCTATTGATGAGGATACATCAATGAAGAGAATTGGTCCCCCTACTAGGACATTTTCTTTAACATGTGGTATCTCATCATAATATTTAGTATACTTAGTGAACTCATGCACGTTGTCTGCCTCCTTCAGTGGTTCTACTATAAATCTTGCTGGACTTTACAACTCTGCACCTAACAATTTTGATCAATGGGTTTGGGCTTTTCAAGGATTCCAAATAGGGCAAGATCAACATATAAAGAAACTGCACATCCCATGATTCTGTTGGCAGATTTCTCAATCGCAAAGGCAGCTGCCGCCAATGCTTGTTAGCATGGGTAATTACCTCTCATTACTGGATGTAGGATCGCACTGTAAAATGCTAATGGTTTGTGTCACATGATAGTCTTTTGTGCGAGGACTGCTATCAATACTATCCCATTAGAATGGGAGAATAGGAAGAATGCTGCATTATTATCAGCGATTGCTAATATAATACAGTATGTTTAAGCTTGATCCCATGATAGGTAAACAAGGTCAAATACTGGGACTCCTCAGGGAGTGGGATCAAAAGAAAAGTATTCTTTAAATCAATCATTGTAAAATATGTAGCTTTGGACGGAATGTTACACAATATTGTTGCTGGGTTCGGGACCAATGGGAACTCATCCTCAACTTTATTGTTCAGGGGGCGTAAATCCTGAATAAATCTCCACAACATCCTCTCATTCCCTTTTTCATTGGGTACACAGCTGTGTTGCATGGGGATTCTGATGGCACCAATATCCCTTGTCACATTAGGGCAAAAATGGTATCGTTAATGCCTCCTTTTACTTCTTTTGACAGTGGATATTGTCTCACACATGGTAAAATAGCTCCTTGCTTCAATTTAAATTTGACTGCCCCCACTCCTTTCAATAAACCAACGTCATATGGGCTGCTGGTCCACAATGTACTTCCTGGAGGAAAGACAGTATCTTTTTGACCAATCGCATGCTCTGGGGTATTTCTCTGTTTTCAATTTTTAGCTGATGCATAAGCCTTATTTTGTACATTACTTCCTCATCTGAGTCATCATCTGTAAACAAGTCTTCATCTGTTAGATCAGTCATTCTGTATCCTTCATCAAGAACTATAACTGTCATCAACTCCATGCAAAATCACTCTGCCTTCTCTCACTATTGCTGCCTCTAGCTCTATTTTAATCACTTGCCCTTCATCCTCATCCATGGGTACTTCTGGTCTGAGAAAAAATTCTGTAGGTAATCATAATATTCGTACCTGTATTCTTGAAGCCATGCTAATATTATGTGTACCCTGTAAAGAAATACTTCCAGATCTAATATCACACCCCTTTGAGTTTTCTGGTCATATTGCTAGTTTGCATCTGGGTTGCCGGGGCAGACATCTCCTCTCACAAAAATAGAATCCGGATATTGGCATGCCTCGATTGGCAATACCAGTGGCCAAGAGTTCCTCCAAATCTAGTCTAATTGTAGACTCATATCTAGCCGAGTGTGGGTGTCAGTACTGGTCAATCACTAGGGATTAGACCTGTTTTTCCAATAGACAAGCTGTCTGAGGGTTCAGTGGGGAACCGGTTCTTGAAGACCTTACTCTCCACTAGCCCTATTATTGAGACCTTACCCATTTGCATCATTAAGACAACTAGCACTGATAAGCCTTTGTCTGCTGTTAGTAATGAACAACATCCTAACATGGCTGGACTGATTAAAACAGATTCACACATGAGTTCTCTATCTCTGTTGATCTGTACATCTGAAATCTACCAGGATCAGGTCATTGGTGGCACCAACAGCTTTTTGGGTAATTCCATTAAGCCTGAAGATGTCATACATCTATCCCCCATGATTTCTTCCACCTTTCATATGCAAAAAAATGTTAGCTTGTTTACCCTCTTTGGATTCTCCAGACAAGCTTAATATTGGTGCCATCATCAGTGGCACCAGTCAGACTGACCCCATAGAAATTGTGCGAATGCCAGCGTTAGATCATTCTGCCCCTGGAGGAGTGTGGATCACTATGAGGAGTGTGGAAGATCAGGAGCCAGGAAAACATGCGAAGGCGATCAAATACCAATTATTAAACTCAAGATCACTATTAAAACACTCAACTGAAGAAGCTGACTTAAAGACTGAGTATGATGTTGATATCTGTGCCATGACTCTTGAGTCTGTACCTCAGGGAGGGCCAACCATTGTGCGGGCCGGATAGGGAGAAGCCTTCCGGATTGGGATTCAGACAAATGAAGTCACACCTCGCCACCCTGCAGGAGAATCTTGTTGTGGGCTTGGCTTGGCTGCTTCAGAGGGCCTCATGCACTCAAATGAATGGTTGGAGAATGGTAGGACCCCTGCATTCCTAGGAATGGCAGAACTGGCAATGGCTGGCTTTTGCTCACCTAGAAGATTCACAGTGCAGTCCAGGTGCAGTCCAGGTTGTTGAATGCCAGTCTGTCTGCCCCCCCCCATGGATCTGCTAACACCCCCAACGGGCCGCCAACACCCCGCACCCTTGACCCGTGGGCTTCACCCTGCCGGGCTTGGGTCTCAGGAGGAAGTAGTGCAGGGGGTGTGGCCTCAGGTATGGTGTCCCTCCAGGGACAAACAGCGTATCGAGCAAGCAGCAGGCCGCCAACACCCCATGCCCTTGACCCACGGACTTCACCCTGCCGGGCTTGGGTCTCGGGAGGAAGCAGTGCTGGGGGCGTGGCCTCGGGTTGTGAAAAGAGGAAAATAATATGAGGCCGGGGGAACCCAAAGGAAACACACCAAACACCGGTTACACAGAAACATACAAAGTACTTTATTTTAAGGTCAAGCAATAACAAAGTCAAATGACAGGTCAGATAGCTATCGGCCCTCAGTGCAACACAACGAACTTCAACAGGGTTCAATGTATTCAGTGAGAGCTTGTACATTGGGACATTCAGGCTTTTATACATTTCTCCAGCCTGTTGTCCAACCCCTTCACGGGTTAACCATTCCATGAATGTGTAACAGGTCTAGGGTCTCTGCCAGGTCAAATCTAATTTATTCATTTGTATGTGCATAGATCAGTTCCGTTGATACAGGTAATCCATTTACATGCTGGTCAACAGAAGGACAAGGTCTCAGTTCACGACCCTAACAAGCGGCCTGCAGGCAAGTTATACATTAGCTGTACGGAGGTCATGCCAACCAGATTCTGATCGAAATGGCATCGTCCACCATTTTGATGTTCAGGGTGACTTTTAAACAGCAAGAGAACCTAAAATGGCGGTTTGATTCAAGATGGCGACTTACATCAATTTCTAAGGTTAAGACCTTGCAGTAGAGAGTTATTCGAGTACAGTTTTATGCGACTTGGCGTAGGCCAATATACATACAATCGTTTACACTAGGAGGCATAATTTAATATCCAGTTTTACAGGGTATGGTGTCCCTCCAGGGACAAACAGCGTATCAAGCGAGGAGCGGGCCACCAACACCCCGCGCCCTTGACCCGTGGACACTGGTCTTTGTTTACGTATTTTCTCCTCATTTGTAATATCTTCACTACTATATGCGCAGGTGCATATGTGGGGTTAGTGTATCCTGCCGCTGCTTTTAATTCTCGTAATGTGCATAATCCCTGTGCTTCAGGGGACAGATCGCTGGGCAGAGGGGGGGGAGCCATAAGTGCTGTGTTCCCCTCATCATGCAGATTAAGAATCCATTCTTTTATGGGTGGTTCCTCTGTCTCCTCTCCATACACTTGACACAATTCCAAAATAGCTGGTCTATTCAGCAACTGTTTTCCCTTACTTGCAGCATGTAAATATGTCATCATGTGTTGCAGCACTGATTTTAAATGATTGCCTTCTTGTGGCCAAGGCATAAACAATTTGGCCCTCAGTGTCCTGGGTAATGCTTTACATAAGTGAATAATGGGAGTGTCTCCCATAATGATTACATTACAGTTGGGTTTACCAATACTTACCAATTCTCTATTTCAAATTCTAACTCACTCACTTACCGCCCTCTCATTCTCTCCCCCAACAATACTTCTCTTACTCTTAGTATTGTGCATCTCTCCCCAAAACCACAACTTCTAAGTCACCCAACGCTCCTGAGCGACATCCCATATGCCCCTCACACAGGAGCAGTTCACTGCTCCGGCACCGGACCACACCCTTCGGTCCACACCAAAAGTTCTTGTTCTCCACAACATACACCAATATACACAACAAATCCACTTTTCACGAAATCTAAACTACCTTACAACCTGAGGCTGGCATTAGCAATCACTACACAAATAATACAATAACATACGGTCATCTCCCCAACTCCTGGTGAGGTAATCTACTCTTATTATTTCTCCGTAAAGAGGTGTACTAAGCAGTCTTTCCTGACTTTGTCAGAAGATATCTCATTATAGTCAATCTTTTCACTTAATCAAAATTTCACAATATATAAAAATATAAACTTGTTTTGCCAGGCCGATGTTATACTTACAGGTGTGGATCAGCTGAGAATCTTTGGTATCGAGTCTCCCCCAATCAGCCATACGGCCTCCACCTATGGGTGTCATGTGGGGACCAGACAGGAATTTTCTCCAAGGGGGCTTCTGTCAACCTCTCTCTATTCACGTGTGATACCACTCTCCACAGGTAGGGAGTCCTCAACAATCCGACTGCCGTAGCCAACCATTCTCTGTGACCATCTAATAAAACAGCCTGGAAATCGCCAATATTGTGCAGAGGATGAAGAGCTAGAATAACACAGACTCAATGATGAAAATAGTCAAAGTGTGATGGAAATAGTCAAAGTGAAAGGAAAAACCCAGCTTTATTAACGCCCATAATAAAGTGGGGACACAATACAATCAAAACCGTTGCAGCTCTCAGAGCTCTCATACAAAACAGTACTTATTATACTAAAAACACATCAGCATAATGACATTGTGATACAAAACTTATGGTGTGAGGGATTGGTTAGGGGAATTGACTATATACATATTCTATAAGGGTTAAACCTCTAATTGGATAATACCTATCTGATGGCTCCTCCTGTGACCACCTCTGAATTGATAACAATAATAAAACATAATTTATACAATTAACTATTGGTTGGCACAAGATGTACTGGGTGGTCTAGCATTGAGGGTCTTGATTGGTTGGCATTCTATTGACCAACCTTGGCCGACTGACAGGTCAAGACATGAGACGGATGGAAGTAGGTAGAGAGAGGTCCGACAGCTGCTTTCTTTGCAATTAAAAAAGGTACCATCCCTTATTCATAAGCCACGAGGCAGGGTGATTCCTCTGTAGTTGGCCTTGTATGTCCAATTGTGTCTGGGAAACTGCATTAGGAGTAGGTTGTGTTCATTGCTAATGAATAGACAGTTTTCTTCAATTATGGGTCACGTTTGAGAGGGCCACGTTTGGAATTATTATATCCTATATTCATGAGTATTTTAGCTAATATTATTGTGAGTGTTATTGCTTTCTCTACCACTGGGAACTTTCTTGTTGCATTCCCCATTGAGTCTTTAGGCGTATAATTATCTTGCACCTGGCTTACAAAGGCTGTTTGTGCTTTTAATTAATCTAAGAATCTGTGGCTTGTGCCTTGGGAATTGCTATCTCGTTTTTTCCATGAGACGCTCAGACTCACCTTAATTTCTCAGTAATTTCTCAGTAACCTTGGCTTGGTCTGCATGGCTACTGTCTGAGCTCTGCATGGATCTTTATTTCAGTAAATTCAGCATTTTGAATTCTTGTGAAGCCTTGAGACCATTCATTTACTTAGAAGCATGTTGCGGCTTCCATTTTGGAAAAGATGGCTACCCACTACGGTTGCATTTCTATGTTAGTGAACTATATACACATGTTGTTCATGTTACACTCAGCTAGTATATTGCTTATGTCTTTATGGTTGCAATGTTAATATTCTTCATGTACAACTGCATATTCCACCTAATGTGTTCTATTCATGTTGTGTGCATGTGTAGTGAATGCATGTATGGTTCCATTATTAGTTTTAGTTATTGTTGCCATCTTCAGCTTACATCATGTTCATCCCTTGTTATACATACCTGGGCTGGGGGCAGCATGGTTGCCTTAAGAAGTAGCATTTCTCACCTGTACAGTATTGGACCGGGGGAGGGCCAATAGCTATGGACAACATTTTAATCTGTCCCTCAACCGTAAACTACTCCACGTTACATAATATAATGTTGAAGGATCGATATCTGCTGCCATTTATGAATGAAATTCTGCAGTGAACAAAGAAATGGGGCCACTTCTCAAAAAGGTCAGCAAGTAACAGTGCAGATAATGTGTTTGTTTCACAAACAGCACTTTTGGAAATGCACAGGTCACCTTATTCTCTAAGGGTGACCTGTGCATTTCAGGGGTGCTATGTGGAAAGATGTTCTCCCTTTTAAACATGAGAGTTTCAAAGTGGGCTCCCGGAACGCAAATTTAACAGGCTGCCAGCACTGTAAAACAAGTTAATTGATATATTATTATTTTCACCAAGCAGGCACCGCAGGTATAATGCACCCTGAGATACAACCTCCACCACCCTATATAACAGGAGAAGGAGGGAGTCAGTGTCACCCAGCCGCGGCGGCTCACATCTGTTGTCCTTTGATTAGCGTTCAGATTCCCTCTGATGTAGCTGGAATCCACGTCTCGCTCCAGCACAGAAGGTTGGCAAGCATAGATCATGCAGCTGTGCCTATCTTCCCGACGGAGCACAAATGCTACAGATCTCCCCTTCCTTATAATGTCACAAAACAAAACAACAAAATTGCTAAATGTGGAACTGGATGTAAGTTCACACGTAGTCCTTCATACGTCTTGGTTTACGATAAACTCTTCTCCACCTGGACTTGCAATTCATGTCTCTGATGAAGGCTGGTAAGGAAATCACTTCAGATTTGTTTGAACAGTCTTTCGGCACATTCTCCGGTACAGATACTTTTCTTCGAGAACTCCCCCCTCACTGGTCTCATTCAGACATCCACCAACATCCTCACCACTACTGACATTCGAATATTTGCCGTCATTACAGACCCATACTCTCTCAACATTCCAAATCCTTCCGTCCTCCATTCTGACATAATGTTTGAATGCCTCCACAACTCTGATTGGTCTGGACCATTTACACGAGCCTTCTCTGAGGACATGGGGAAGATTGATTCTAACCATTTGTCCTACAACAGTATCCCTGTCCTACTTATTTATGGACCTTTTCTCATCATAAACAGATTTGTTTTTCAATTGAGTATTTCTGATCTTATTACATACAGCCCCAAAATCCTTCTACACCCCATTATCTTTGTTGTCCAACCATAGCAGTGCCAGTTTAGTGTTCACCTTCCTCCCTCTACTTAACTTAAAAGGAGAAAGACCAGTGGGGGAATGTAGTGTGAAACGATGCGCTACAATCATCTCCTTAAGCGCTTCCTTCCAATTTATTCCATTGGACCATGCTGACCTAATAGTCTGCTTCAAAACTTTGTTAAAGCGTTCTACTGTCCCATTCGTCTGTGGGCAGTAAATAGCACTCTTTTTGTGTACAATAGAGTACTTACTGCAGAAATCCACCATCTCTTTAGATCTGAATTGAGTACTGTTGTCTGTCATGATACTCCCTGGGTACCCGTCTCTCTCACAAATCTCAGATAGAAATTCAACCACAGTTTTCCCTGTGATACTTGGTACAATTAAAACTTCTACCCATCAAGTAAGGAGGTCAATTACCACTACGAAAAATGTTTGTACACCATTGCTATTCACAGGGCCTAACACATCCATGCCAAGATCTTTCATACTTTACTCGGAATTTCGGTAATCACCATAGGCTGTTTCACACCCACACAACTCTTTTCACCATTGCTGCAAAGGATACAATCTCTGATGTAACGTTCTATTTGCAAATCGCATCCAGGCCACCAGAAATCATTCCTTATCCTCTGTTTAGTTTTTACTATTCCCTGGTGACCTTCATGACCAAGTTCAATCACTCTTCGGCGTAAACTTGAAGGTGGAATTATTTTGTCTCCTCTCATGATGATATTATTGTGTACATGTAATTCATCGGCAACAAACCAATAGTCCATAAGATCTGCTTCTTCAAATCTTGTTTTACTCTATGGACCTTGACTGTTGACTAGTTCCTTCAGACGTTCTAGCACTTTGTCATCCTTTTCAGCATTATTCCATTTCATCCTTGAAATGGATGCTGCCTCCATGTTCAAAACAACTTCCATATCATCAACTTCATCTATAATTTCAGATATATTGGTAAATCGAGATAAACAGTCGGCAGTGATGTTCTTAACTCCAGGTACAAAACGTACGGTGCAATTATATTCTTGAAGAAGCATCACCCACCTCCTGATGCGATTGGATACTTTGTCTAACCCTTTAGACATGATGACATGAACCGGGGGTTTATGATGTGTGCGGAACTCCACTTCACCACCCCAGATGAAGCTCCTGAACTTTTCCGCCGGCCATTTTATCGCCAATGCCTCCTTTTCAATGGCGGCATACAATCTTTCAGCCCCCTTGAGTAGTCTCGATGCAAATGCAATTAACACTTCGCGGCCCTTATTTTCTTGCGTAATGACAGCTCCAAGACCTATATTACTGGCATCGGTAGTGATGGTGATCTTCTCATCGCTACTGAAATTTTTTACCGCTGGAGCTTTGTCTCTTGCTGTCTTTATACATTTGGATTCTTCCTCGCATTCATCATTGCATTAGAACATCTTCTTCTTGAGCAATTCTTGCAATGGGACAATGTGTACAGCAAAGTCACGGACAAAATTAGTGTAGTATTCCGCCATTCCGATGAATGTGCGCACTTCTTCTTTGTTACATGGTCTAGGCATTCTTTTGATAGTGTTCACTAATTGTGCCTTAGGTGATATGCCGTCTGCAGAAATCTTGTGTCCTAATTATTCAATCTCTTAGCAATTGATTTTGCATTTGTCCTTGCTCAGAGTCATTCCAACTTTATATAATTTCTCACACACATCTCTATCTTTCATCATGGTTCTTTTGACTGTCAGCATATATCAAGATATCATCTTGAAAACATATCACTCCAGGCATTCTCTCAAAGAGATTGTGCATTATCTTTTGAAACACTGATGCCGCTGACACCAGTCCAAATGGCATCCTCTTGAATTGATATAAGCCATCTGGCGTAATAAAAGCAGTGAGATGTTTGGACTGTCTGTGTAATTTAACTTGGTGATACACCAATGTCAAATCGAGAGTGAAAAAGAAACTTGATGGCCCAATTGTAGAAATCAACTCCTGTATGTTGGGGAGAGGATGTCTGTCTGGGACAACACAGTTGTTCAGCTCCTGCATATCCACAATATCCGGAGTTTGTCTGACTTTTTCCTGAGAACCACTAATGGCGAGACCCATTCGCTGGCATCTATACCTTCAATAATGCCTTGATCTTCCATCATTTTGATCTCCTTCCTGACTTCATCTCGCATAGATAAAGGTACACTCCTTAACTTCTGGGCCACTAGAGTATGATTGGATTTCAATTGTATTTCATGCACATAACCACAAAGACACCCAACACCATCACGAAATACTGCTTCCATGACATCATTGGTGTCGCACTTTCCTATATTGAGACTATTCTCAAACTTGTTCACATCATTGCTGATTGAAAAGACAGCTTGTTCCGCAATAGAATCTATTTTTACTTGTAGTTCACTTTGATGAGTCCAGCTCAAAAGGGGTGTTTTGTCTACACTGGTAATGTAAACCTTTCCTTTAGTTTTCCTACCTTTGAATTTTAACGTGCCCCAGAACCAGCCTATTGTATCAATCTTTACACCACCATAGGCTCTGGGTTTGATATCGGTTTCATGTAAGTACTCATGCTTTTCTTTATTCCATAGCTGTTGCGGTATCAATGTGTATTTCGCACCAGTATCAATCATCATGTGCATTTCTACTCCATCAATGGAAACTGTAGCTTTAGGGCTCTCTAACACTTCTTCGTCATCATCATCTATTATAACAGATACACATTCTTCACCTTCCTCTCCATCACCGTGGTCACTATCTGAATTCCCCCTTATCCAATTAGAGGACATATTGCAAAATCTGCAGCACTTGGAATAATGGCCTTTCCCTTTGCATCTGCTGCATATGATTTTTATTGCTGGGCACTCTGGGTCGTCGGCCTAATGATTAATGCTGTCGCACCTATACCATATCCCCTGACGCCTTTTTCTTGAATTCACAGGTTTTTCATTTGGACTGTCTCTCCTGGTATAGTTATTGGAACTTCCTTTTTGATTGGTCCTGTATTTTCCTCTGTCAATTTGTGGTGGTTTATATGGTCTACCAAGCACATTTTTTTTCTGACAGAGGCATTGTTAACCATGGATATTGATTTACTATCTTCAGCCACGTTGCACGATATTTTTGCAGTTCTCATGTTATTGCTTTCTACTTGGACAGATTTCATTTTGTTCTTTAGTTCCTTTACACATTCTGCAGTGTGTTCAACTTCTTTCACTACTCTTAGCACAATATTTAATGAAGGATCATTCTCTGACCAAAGTTTTTCTCTTACTTTTTCACTCCTGCACTCCAACATAAACTGCTCTCTTAGTCTTTCATCCAGTTGATCACTAAAATTGCACGTCTTGGCAAGTTTTCTTAATGCAGTAATATATTTCTGAACAATTTCTCCCTCCTCTTGTGTCCTCTTGCCAAACTTATATCTCTCTAATATGATACTTATTTTCTTCTCGTAATGTTTATCAATCTTTTTGACTGTACGTTCATATTCATTGATATCTACATCCTCATCGACTGGGAGTTCTGGTAAGGATTCATACTTTTCTTGGAAAGCTGGACCCAAACAGTGCAGTAATAATGATTTTCTCTTTTCTGCACTACAGTTCGGGCTACAAACCACTCCTGCATAATGCTCAATAAAACGGATCCACCCCTTCCATGGTATGCTGGGTTCATTGGCATCAGGCATAAAAAACATGGGGGGAGGAACACTGCTGAACGCCATTGCTGCCAGAATATATTGTCACTTAGTTCCTGTCAACATTGCACTTGTACTGCAATGTTCCAAATATAAAGTGGTACTGTACTTATGTATTGTTTCTGTATTGGCTGAAACGGTGAGTTGTATACTTGTTTGGCCTCCACACACTGTATAAATTCACTTATTTGTCTTCTCAAGGACCTTTGTATATTGTATGAGTGCATTCTTTGAATCTTACTGGAATGCAGTTTATCTTATCTGAAATGGTAACCTTAGGAGCCGCTGCCACGCTCGGATTGAGCGGAGCGGAGACATTGACAGAGCAAAGGTACGTTGGCATGAGCAGAGCGGCCTCACGGGTAAATAACAAAGCACCCGTCGTAGCCGCGATTGGGTACGGTCCTCGTCGCCAGTTTGTAGTGTTCAGGAATCGAAACACATGATGACACGGGGCATATTTGGGGTTTACACTAAGTTTAATTGTACAGAAGTAAATATCTATATAACAGGAGAAGGAGGGAATCAGTGTCATCCAGCCGCCGCGGCTCACACCTGTTGTCCTTTGACTAGCGTTCGGATTCCCTCTGATGTGGCTGGAATCCACGTCTCGCTCCAGCACAGAAAGTTGGCAAGCATAGATCATGCAGCTGTGCCTATCTTCCCAACGTAGCACAAATGCTGCAAATGTACGTGTCTATGGTGACATCTCCACCTTCCTTCTCCACCTACTTTGGCAATTATTATGCAACATGTTTTGCTTCTTCCTCATCTTTTTTGAGATCCCTAGTGCATGTTCTACCTGTTTGACCACAAGGGACATGACAGAGTCCTTTGTCCAGGTAAATAGAGGACTGGGCTGAGGCTGGGACAGTACCCAAAGTCTGGGATGTGGACCTGGAAATATTCAAGGGTAAGAGGATGGCCAACTATTCTGTGTCCTTCACCTCCTGTGGTGATGCAAGCCTCTGCATTATTTGGGGGTCACTAGGGTTAGGAACAGCTGCTCCTGGTGACTGGCCTGCAACCTCTGGCACTGTCTCTGCAACCCATCGTCAAGAATTGCTGAGGCAGTGTGAAAAGGAAATTAAAGCAGGTTCTCAGAGGCTCTTCAATTTCCAAATCAGTCTGTGAAGTTTTGGGTTTCTTTAATGTGCCGTATTTGTAAAGGTGCTGCATAGGTGCAGCTGGATAGTGGGTTTTGTCCAGTATAGGCCAGGCTGACTGGCCATCAGTCCTACCTACAGCTTCAGTGTGAACTACAGCTTTTTACTTAATGGCAGTATCCTGGTGGTACATCTGCCGGGATACCACCAACGCAAATAGTGACACCACAACTTGGTCTGGCGCTATTAGCATCAGCTCCTGAGTTGTGATAAGGCTGTTACTCCACATTGTGTTAAGAGTCCAGAGGACTCTATGGGGCATGTTGGGTGCTATTACCGCCGGTGCTAATTGCACTGCAAATGGAGGAAAGTGGCAAGATTTACCCCAAGCTCAAAGCAAGATTTTATGAACATGTGTGTGGAACTTTCAATCAACCTCTATTCATTTGCCTTCTTATCTACAGGTTTTGGGCAGGAGATATTACATTCTCCATTAAAAGGTACAATGGTGCATGTACCCTTTCCCATTACACCAAGGTCTATCTATGCATTTCAGGATAAGAGATTGCATGAGTGTTACACTTTGCATGCTTTTTCATTTAATAGAATGAATTATCTAAGCACCACCTCACCTAAGTCTCACACCAGAGACAAACCATAAACAATCTTATGTCAGGCTATGTAGCCCCATGACTGTGTAATGACTATGTTGGAAGGACTGATGTGTTCTGTTTAATTTGGTATAATTCTACAGAAACAATCTGTATTTAAGTTGCACAGGCCGCTGTCAGTTGTAAACAGTGCTTGCCAATACAAAAGTGCATTGGACTTTAAAAAGGGAATGAAATCTCACCTGCGTTCAGTTTTGAAAAGCCAACCCAAGCCTTTTTTTATCTTATACTGCTCCTCCCTCTCTGTTGAAACTGGTTTACCCTTGTTGTTCCCAAACCACCCTTATGCCCTGGGATTTACCGCAGACAATTCTATAGGGTGAGTTGGAGTTATATCAGGGCTGAATACTTAACGTTTAAATGGGGAATCTCATTTTTGGAGATCAACCTAGACTTTCTCAGATTAAAATGCATGAGTCTGTAAACTCTCTTAAACTGATGCATAGGTTGCCAGTATGAACTGCTTATCTCCTTTCAAATGGGGGTCATGTCTGCAGTCCCTATGGAAAACTAGCACTCCAGTTGATATCTGTACTCCCCTAGTCAGCCATCTCCTTCCAGTAAAATCCCAACAAATAATGATAGACTCCTGTCTAACTGCGTGCAGGGAATTTTAAAATTAAGAATCTTCCACTAATCCTGTGACTATGTGTCGGGGCTGTTCACTACTCTTCCACTACTCATCTTGTGACTGGCATGGCTATCCCCCTTAGTCTTGTGACCAGAAGGGAGGGGGAAACTGTCTCCTAATCCTGTGGAGAGGCATTTTGTTTATGTAATATATCCTTTGATGGGAATGTGCTAGTTTAATAATTAAGACCATTATAATCTTTACATCAGGTCCGAGGATTCGAGATGTGATATGACTCTGTGAGAGGTACATTTTTGAGAGATCATTATTTGTCATTTTTTAAAGACTTTTTTATCATTATAGACTAGCTATATTTCATACCTACTAAACACACATTTTCTTATCTCAAAATCACAATTAATTTCAGGTTCATATGAGCTTCCACAATAATGTCATTGGGCCTCATTCCGAGTACGGCGCTAACCAATGGCGCTATTGACGCCTTGGTTGACGCCGTACCCGGACCGGCAGCGCCTTGGTGGATGGCGGAATTACCGCCCCATTCCAAGGTTGGCGGGGCGGTAATTCCCCATTCACCAAGGCTCTTCCCCATTCCCAAATGAGCCCCCATAGGGCTCAATGGGAATGGGGAAGATGCAAATAACGGTGACCGTTCATTACGGTCACCGTTATTGGCTTGGAGGCCCCTTTGCGCCCTCGACTTTAACACCTGCTCAAAGCAGGCGTTAAGGGCGAGGGCGCAAAGGGAACTCGGAGTATGGCGGTAAGGGATCACCGCCACCGGTCTCGTTACCGGTGGCCGCTATCCCTTACCGCCATACTCGGAATGAGGCCCATTGATTTTAATTGGAAAACTAGTTTGAACATGATTAGCGTTCCAATGGTTTGGGCAAATCCTTCCCTGTAAGACCCACACAGCTTTGGAACGCGCTCCTTCTGGTGATTAGACTGGAAGAAAACAGGCTGGCCATACGTAGGGCTTTGAAGACTTTACTGTTCGAGTAATCGCATGGCTAAAGCAGGGCATGATCCACCTTGAGTCCATGTGTCCCATATATCTTTCTTGTTTGTCTTCTGTCTGATTTTTGCACCCTGATGCATGCAAGCTTTGGTGCACGCAGGTGGAGAAGCATCCATCCATCTTGTGTTCTGAGGTCTTACAATACATTTCCTTAGGTGGGGGCTTACAGCTGAAAGCTGAATCCAGTTTACAGATGCAGACAAGCCACCTGTTCAAACTAACAAAATACAGTGTTATGGAAAGTAATGTAACTTAGAATGTAGTTTTGTTTCTTCATTTCAACTTTGCATCATTTTAGTTAAATGAAATGCATTGCAAGATATAATTGTTGAAACATGGATGAAAGGTTATTATAATAATTTACAAGTGCACTTTTCTCTGTGCTCTGACCCAGGACATCCTGGAATTATTCATTTATCTATGGGAATCCAAAATAAATGTTCTGGGGTCTACTGGATTCCTTTGCTGTCAAGCATACTCGAAATGCCTGGGCCTTTTTACTTTTGGATGTAACCACTTTCCTATTTCAACAAATAGTTCTCATGCTTCTGTTTTTCCCTGGTATCAACAACTCAGTCACTTCATCCACTGAACTTAAACACTCTCAAAATGGTTACAGTTTGTGGAATTATCAATGCCTCTTGTGCTCTATTGAAGCACTTTCTGTTCTCAGTTTATTTTTGGAAAATATTCTTTGACTCCATAATTTCTTACAGGCCCCCCTATTGGAACCATCATCTCCAGAAGAAGGAAAAAAGGTTCAGGGGTAATTTCCTCTTGAAAAAGGGTATTGTTTTATTTTCTGACATGGGATACACATCAGGCTTACAAAGCGGATCATTTGACAGGCATGGGCCCGTCCACATTGAACTCTGGATTGCATTTTTCTTTCTTCAGGTAAGGATAATCAGATCCCTCCCCCTTTTCCTTTGTTGGGGTGTGCGATTGACACCCTTTACAACCCCCGGCCCTCTACCCTTGGTCCATTTTGTCCAGAAGGCTGGACGGAATATTCTGTTAGTCACAACAGAGAGGGTTAGGAAGGCTAATTTAGTATAATATAATAACAATGTTTTATTTCACAGCTTTCTGTATTCCCAATCCTACCATATTGTTTGCAAAATACTACCAAATAATTATTTATTTCAACTAGTTTATAAACATTACATAGGAAATTAATCCATTGAACCAAATCATTTTACTCAACTCTTTACACAGATTCCTTTCTTTGATCATAATTCATCTGATCAGGAGGAAGAACTGATTCCTTTTTCCGATGAAGGGCATTCCAAGGGTGATAGATTTTTTGCAGTTTCTCATGGAATCACTGCTCCTCTGTCTGCTCCCCTTCTGGAATGCGCATTTTGTAGGCAACGGGAGGGATCTTACTAGTAATCTCATACGATTTCTTCCAGCTGGCAAGCAACTTACATTCCTCAGACAAGTTCCATTGGGAATTATAGTGATGAACTCGGTCACCTACCTCATACTATTTATTGGATGTCTGTTGGTCATAATAGGTCTTTGTACGTACTGCAGATTTCTCCATGTTTCTCTGTGCATAAGCGACAGCAGGTTGGAGATGATTATGTACATTTTCTACATATCATGAGTGGTACAAGAGTTGATCAATGTCTGTTTCTGTGTTCATTATAACAGATCTTGAGGCAAGACCATTTTTCTACAGGTCATGAATTTAAAAGGAGACATCTTAGTCACAGAGGAAAGAGTAGGCCACAGAGTGATCAGGACTAGTGATAATCATGAATCCCATCTTGATCCAGAATCCACTATTACCTAATTGAAAATTCCTACAATGGTTTTAATATATTGATCCTGCCCCACTGGATACCGGGTGGTAGGCAATATGAAGCTTTCTCTTTACTCCTAGAATTAGCCACATTTTAATCATTACCTCACTGGTCAAATGACTTTCTCAGTCGGACTCAATCTTTTGGGGAATGCCGAACCAGGAAAAGATGTTCATCAATAACATAGCTGCTGTCTTCGATTTAGAGTGTGTAGACATTTGTAGTGTTGGGACTTCAAAGAACCCAGCACGTGATGGACAGTGAGCTTCTGCACGAGGTGTCGGAGCGTGGCGAAGAAAGAAGGGTTCCAATCCAGAATGCCAGTAGAGAGACAGTTGGAAAAAAGACTGAGAGGAGGAAGAAGCTCGATGTTCATGTCCCCTTATTATAAGCTAATATCTTTGTTAACCGTTCGATGTAAAGGTTACTAGTTAAGTAATAATAAACACTTGTTAATACATTCTTCCATGTGCCCCATACTTCAACATTCAACCCACTTGGTTTAAGAGATACATAACGGTCAACATATATTTCTTGATGAGTACAGAACGAGTCACTGGACAATAAAGTCAATCTGGAGATCAGACCATGGTAAACTCATTCCTTTCTTTTGAACAGTGTCCTTGTGAGTGGGATAACTTGCCTGGAACTGAGGTCATATCAGACAACCTTTCATAAATATTTAGGTCCTAGTCCATGTGTGGTCAATAATCAACCTATGCAGGATCTCCATTGTCTTTTGGAAACCCAAATGATCACCTGTTACTGTGCCATTGTGAGGAATTGCCATCTGGCAAGGGTACAAAGCCCTGGTTTTTATGGGAACATAAAATAATGCGGGTGATGCCTTCTCTAAAGGAGTAATCTGCTAACCAGATCCAACTTTGTCGCAGCTCATGGCAAATGCATAGTGCACTTGTGCCCTGCTGCATCAGTAGCTTGATCCAAAGCACCCACTGTGCTCATGGCGCAGAGCAGGATCCAAGGTCACAAGATGCCCAATCGACTGCTTCAGTGAGAGCAAAGTCACTGCAGCACAGGGGCGACATTTAACATATGTCCCCTGTACCCAAACCAAATGTTCATGAGTACCCCTTGCTGGTGACAGGGTAATCTCTAAGAATAAGCTATGCCTGAGGTTAGGCATAGTGTATGACAATGCTTATAATCATGACCACCACATTCCAATTGATATTTCACATGTTTCAGCCCCTGTGAGTCATCTCTGCTGTAGAAAGGAATGTGTATTTGGGTCAGACGGACTGATACTGCCACACGGCATAACAGGAACACTGAGGACCCAGCCTCTCTTTGATTTTCTTTGTGAGGGCTGGTAAACCCTACCTCCCCCTCCGAGGCAGCCGCACAGCAGGCAGCTGTTCTGGGCTCAGGTGTCATGAACCATTGGACGTGTCCTTTCTGGACTTCCTGGTCCATGACCCACAGGGGCTTGCACTCATCAGTACTCCCAACATGGCCGCCGAACGCGGAATACTGTTTACCAGTTGCCGCGCCGTACGCATTACGTTCTATAAAGTGGACATGCCCCCGTGGCCCTGCGTGTCTCAACGCTACCACTTGCCGTGGCTAGATGTGTGCTGCCGTAGTTCGCTTGTGTTTTTCCTTTGATTCTTGGTTCCCAGTACCCCTAAATTCCTCCCCCTTTATTCCCCCTACTTTTTGACCTCCTTGCATCCCGGATCTACGTGCACTCGTATTCCGTGTGCACTTTTTGCTGTTTCCTGGATTTCCTCGGACTTCAGGGACATCTGAACTTTCCCAGGACTCAGAACGCTGAACGCACGCTGGAACCCGAGGACCTGCATGTTGGGTTATACAAGACCCGAACTCTACGAAAGAAGACTCCATCGAAGAACTCCAACAAACAACAAAGACAGGTGAGAAGGTGGAAAACCTGTGACAGATTGAGACGACAACAAACTGATACAGATACAGACATGGAGGCTGCAGTTCAAGACCTCATGCACAGCATGCAAGAGTTAACCACAGAAGTTCAGAATCTCAAAGCTGAGAATGCCGCATTAAAACAACTAGTCCTGTCATGTGATTTCGCGACCAAGGAAAGTGTATTGCTGGGTGGAGTAGTGGATAAATATGATGGCTCCTCAAAGAACCTTTGTGGCTTCCTTGATTCATGTTTAGTGCACTTTACCTTTAAGCTCTACTACTTTTCCACCCCCAGGGCAAAGGTGGGCTTTATGATTTCACATCTCTCCGGGAATGCGTTAACCTGGGCTACGCCCTTAGTTAATTCTGAAAGTGCCCTCCTGGATGATTATGATGGGTTTGTACGGGCTCTAAAGACCATGTTTGACCGCCCAGAACAGGTTTACAGTGCCCAAAAACGTCTATTGGATTTCCAACAAGGGTCCTAGGTCATGCTTACCTATGCAACACGCTTTAAGCAACTGGCCCAGGAAGCAGATTGGTCCCCGGAGGCCTGTTTCACTCTATTCCGAAGAGGACTAAGCGAAGAAATAAAAGATGGGCTAGCCAGGGTAGCTCGCCCAGGTTCCTTCGAGGCCCTTATGGACCTCTCTTTACAAATAGACTTTCGAATCCAGGAAAGGAAGGCAGAAAAGAAGAAAACAAAGATGCCTTACCAAAAGACCTCCATAGAATCTCCCTCTAAACCCGAGCCCACTCCTGCCCCGACCACAGATCCTGAACCCATGCAACTGGGGGCCTTCCGTGGACCCATATCCCCGCAAGAAAGATTGAGACGGATCTACACCGGGCTGTGTATGTACTGTGCCTCATATAAACATCTTGTAAGAGAATGTCCTTTGGCCCCTCCACAGCATTCGGAAAACGCCAGCTACCGATCCTATATGGAGCACAGCTTCGGGAGAGAGATGTTTGTTCCACATCTATTCCATCCTTGAACTCTCCTGGACAAAACAACCTTGTGATCTTGCAGGCCTTTCTATCGCCGTCCAAGAAAGAAACTTACCCCATTCTGGCATTAGTGGTTTGTGGAGCCATGGGGATTTGGGTCACTACCCACCACATTCCATATGAAACTCGAAACATCATGCAACCTGTAGAGGCCATTGATGGACAACCTCTCTCTTCAGGATCAATCCCCCTGCAAACCAAAGAGATCCAGCTCTCGATGAACCATCATCAAGAGATGATCAAGTTTGACATCATAAAGTCTGCCCATTATCCAATGGTACTGGGTATGCCCTGGTTACAGAACCACAACCCTGTAAGCACAACCCATGCATCAACTGGGCAACAGGATTCTTGTTTCTTGGCTCCGAACATTGCATGTCTCACTGCCTCACTTTCCTGGAAGCGGTGAGTGGAGCCGTAATCTTCACGAAATTGGATCTCAGAGGTGCCTACCATCTGATCCGTATAAAGGAAGGTGACGAATGAAAAACGGCCTTTAGAACACCCTTTGGTCACTTTGATTCACTTTGGATTCCTCGTCAAGATCCTCTGAAGGTTCGCTGACAGACCAGCAAGGCCCACTAACGGTTTCAAATATTATCCAGGTCCCCAGAGCCTATCAGGACTACACTGATGTGTTTTCAACTGCCATAGTTCAAGCCCTACCCCCTCACAGACCTGAAGACTGTGCTATCTATACTGCTATCTATACTGAACCCTTGGCAGTGATTCCCTTGGGAAGGATGTTCATCCTATCAGAACCAGAGAAAAGGGCTCTCCGAGAATACTTGGATACCAACCTAGAAAATGGCACCATACGACCATCCAAATCCCCAGCGGGAGCTTCATTGTTTTTCGTTCTCAAGAAAAATACTAAGGAGCTTAGGCCTTGTCTTGATTATTGTGTTCTGAATCAATGCACCCTCAAGGACCGCTACCCATTGCCCTTAATCTCGGATATCCTGGAAGCAGTGAGAGGAGCGGTAATCTTCACGAAATTGGATCTCAGAGGTGCCTACCATCTGATCCGTATAAAGGAAGGTGACGAATGGAAAACAGCCTTTAGAACACCCTTTGGCCACTTTGAATACCTGGTCATGCCCTTTGGACTCGCCAATGCCCCAGCGGTCTTCCAACGTTTTATGGACCGGGTGTTCTCCAATATGCTGTTCCTCTTCGTCATAGTTTACCTGGACGACATACTGATATACTGCAAGGACCATCTTAAGCATGAAGAACATGTCAAGGCAGTCCATCAATGGCTACGTGAACATAAACTCCTGGTTAAACCCGAGAAATGTCTTTTTCATGTCTCTACTGTTCACTATCTCAGATTTGTCCTTAGTCCAGAAGGAATTGGAATGGACCACTCAAAAGTAAATTCCATACTATCCTGGCCTGTTCCAACAACTGTGAAACAGATTCAATCCTTCCTGGGGCTTGCCAACTTCTACCGGAAATTCATACCTTCCTTTTCGGAGATAGTTCAACCGATCATTACATTGTTGAAGAAGGATACTCCCTTCCTCTGGACCACAGCCCAAGATGAAGCGTTCCAACGTTTGAAGTCGGAGTTTACACAAGCCCCCATCTTGGCTCAACCTGACATTGATCGACCTTTCCTAGTGGAGACTGATGCCTCTAACTACGCCATCGGAGCAGTCTTAAAGCAGGAATTCGAGGACAAGTTAGAACACCCCATCGCTTATCTCTCGCGAACCCTAACTCCCAGCGAGACCCATTATTCTGTTCTGGAAAAGGAACTGTTGGCCATCCGTCAAGCCTTCAAAGAGTGGCGTCATCTATTCCTGGGAGCTAAACATCCTGTTCAGGTCCGTACGGATCATTGGAATCTCCAAGTCCTACAATCCATGGAATGTAGGAATAGTCGTCAAGCCCGTAGGGCCTTCTTCTTTGCCCAGTACCGGTTCCAAATCCATCAGGTACCTGGAACACACAACATAATTGCTGACGCCTTATCCCGACGTCCCGACTACGAAACTCTTGAAGATCGATCCTTCCCAAAGATGTTCCCCCATACAATTTTCGTAGCTCAAGCAATCACTCTCCTGGAAGACATTCGGATTCAAACCCAGTCCTCTGAGATCTGGAAGGAATTTACTGGGAAGAATCGATGGAATCTTAAAACCAAGGATGGGTATTTGTTCAAGGACAATGGCCTGGTCATTCCCACACAGAGACTGCAACAAAGGATTACAAGCCTCTGTCATGATACCCTTCATTCAGGACATCGTGGCATTACCAACACTCTCCGTTTAATACAAAGACAGTTTTGGTGGCCAAAAATGAAACATGACGTCCAGCAGTACATCCAAACCTGTGCAGTTTGCAATCAAAACAAGCATGATAACATGAGGCCGGTGGGTCTCCTACTCCAACCAACGCTACCAACAATGCCCTGGGAATTTATTGCTACAGACTTTATTGTGGAACTACCACCTTCCAGGGGATACACAACTATCATGGTTACCATTGATTTATTCACTCACATGGCTCATTTTACACCCTTGTATAAATTACCATCTTCCTCAGAACTTGCCGGAATCTTCCTGGAACACATATTCCGACTTCATGGACTCCCTTCCAAGATCATATCAGATAGAGGTCCTCAATACATATCTCAATTCTGGAAACACTTATGCCGTATACTAGGAATCCAACGTGCCCTCTCCTCAGGTTATCATCCACAGACCAACGGAGCTACAGAACGTGTGAACCAAACCCTGGAGCAGTATCTTCGTTGTTTCAACACCAAGGTTCAGGACTATTGGTCTCTTTTAATACCTGTGGCTGAATTCGCCTACAACAATTCGGATCACTCGGCTATCAAGACCAGCCCCTTCTTCTGCAGCCAAGGATTCCACCCTTCGATTCTACCATCCCTTCTCCCACATCCTACACCAGTTCCTAAAGTCGACTTCTGGATTGAAACCCTCATCAACATACACAAGGAAGCCAAAGAACACCTCGAAAGGGCCCGAGCAAACACCAAGCACTATGCGGACTCCAAAAGAAGACCAGGACCTTCCTATGCAGTGGGTGATAAAGTCTGGCTATCCTCTAAACTACTGCCTCGACACTTACAACCTAATAAGTTGGCTCCTCGGTACTATGGCCCTTTTTCCATAAAGGAAATCATTAACCCAGTGGCCTTCCGACTCAAATTACCAGACTCCTGGAAGAGGATCCACCCAGTGTTTCACACATCTCTAATGAAACCATACGTCCAGACATCCCGGTCTGCTCCAAGATCTACCCCTGTGGTTGACGACGACCAGCTAGAATACGAAGTGTCCCGAATATGTGACTCCAGGTACAGACGTGGTCAGCTACAGTATCTAGTGGAGTGGAAAGGCTATCCACCCAGTGAACGCACCTGGGAACTGGTCTCAAACCTAAACGCCCCCAGGCTACTTCAAAGGTACCACCTTATACACCCGGGCAAACCCGGAGGAACAGGCCTTCGGTGGAGGCATGCTGTCATGAACCATCGGACGCGTCCTTTCTGGACTTCCTGGTCCTTGACCCATAGGGGCTTGCACTGAGCAGTACTCCCAACATGGCCGCCGAACGCGGACTACTGTTTACCAGTTGGCGCGCCGTACACATTACGTTCTATAAAGCGGACACGCCCCGCGTCCCTGCACATCTCAACGCTACCGCTTGCTGTGGCTAGATGTGTGCTGCCGTAGTTCGCTTGAGTTTTTCCTTTGATTCTTGGTTCCCGGTACCCCTAAATTCCTCCTCCTTCATTCATTCTCCTTTTTGTCCTCCTTGCATCCCGGATCTCCGTGCACTCGTCTTCCATGTGCACTCTTCGTTGTTTCCTGGATTTCCTCAGACTTCCCAGACATCTGAACGCTCCCAGGACTCCGAACACTGAACCCACGCTGGGACCCGAGGACCTGCACGTTGGGTTATACAAGACCCAAACTCTACGAAAGAAGACTCCAGCGAAGAACTCCAACAAACAACAAAGACAGGTGAGAAGGGGGGAAACCTGTGACATCAGGTGTCAAAGGATTACAGCCATTCAGGAGGAGTAGCCTTACACCAGGGTGCTGCATATCCAGAGGGCTTATATGTCAGTAGGAGAGAAAGGGCCGCAGTAGGATTGGCAGTAGTGCTCTGGATACTGGAAGAATTATTCCACCATCTTGTTTCTTACTGTCTCTCTTTCCATTTCCTGTCTCCTCCACTTCCTCTGCAGCAAAGCACTTTGGATGCAAGATCAACAGGACAAAGTCCACTCCAGCCAGTAGCAGGGATCAGTCCTCTAAATAAGGCTAGATTTAGACCAATCACCTGAGGATTTATGCTTTTAAAAGGAGTCTTGCACCCCTTCAACAGATTTCCCCTCATGTCCTCAAGGATACTTTCAGGCCAAAGAGACTTTCTAAACATTCTCACCTGAACTTCCTTTGGGACAGTTGCACTGTCCAAAGCCCTCTGCCAGAGGTGAAGGAGAAGCCATCCAAGACAGACGGAGGATCTGTCCCCTAACCACTCCCAGGGAACATCAGGATTGACCTGTTCTGTGGACCAGGACCAAAGATTCTGCAACAGATCTTCTATGCTAGAAGAGCAGACCCTGACCTGGAGTATTCGGTCCTCGAGTCCTTTGCAAAGGTCTCACAGCAAGCAGAGGGCCAGACCAGATGAAGCTCCGTGTTCTCCCACACCGAACCAGTCAATCTGTGTTACCCTAAGAAAGGCGCAGTTCCTGGTGTCTGAGTTCCTCCAACCAGCGGAACTATTGCACTTCTTCTAAACCAGCTCATCACTGTATTGTGTCCTAGCGTCAGCCCACCAATAACTGAATGCAGGTTCTGTGTCCTGAAATGCCCTAAGGTCCACTTGGGGCCTAGAGAGCGGTTAGGTCAGGATTGCTCCTATTTTTAACCCAATATGCTTTTTATGTTAGCACCCCTGTAACCCTGCACAGAGTTCTACCTTTTCCTGACTGTTGCATATTCTTTGTTCTTTCCTTTGCAGTGGGTTTTTGGCATTGGCATGGGCGTAATTATAGGACTTCTGTGGCATGCTTTTTTGTTCCCCCCATCTTTTGGAGGGAGGGCAAGTGGGCCGCAAACATCAAATATGTAATTGGACAGTGCAAGCCCGGCTGGGGTGCCCAGCAAGGCTTGCGCTGTCTCATTACATAATGCGGAGATGCCTGGCAGCCACGCTGCAACACATTTAGGGCTGGGATGCCCTGCGTGGCTCAGTACCTCACCCTGGCTGGGCTGACTCAAAGTCAGCAGCCATGGTGCGGAACTTGGTGTCGCAGGGCCGGGCCTCTTGCTGCCACGCTAGCAGCAGCACTTCTAAGTGCCGCGGCGCAGATAATCGCTTTCCGGCTTTGTGTTCGTGCGACACACAAACAGGAACTAGGAAGCTCATTCAGCTTGCTGGTTTCTGTCTGGTGATGCGTGAGTGCGAAGAGGTTAGGTCGGTGTAAAATGAGACATGGCCCGGGCGACATTTGAAAGCAGAGCAGAGGTACTTTTTAAAAAAGAAAAAAATTAATTATGTTTGTGTATGTTTTTGGGGGGTCTAGGCTGCTGGCTGACCCTAGTGCGAACGAGTGTCACATTTGGAAAATGTGAGGAGATCACAGAACACATTAAGGCCACTTTTCAGATGCTACTAAAGCACCACCTTTCTAATTTCAAAATGAAGTTGGCGGAAGATGCCCCTTCCCCAAATAGAGTGGAAAGAGTCAAGCTGAGAAAACCTGTGATCCAAAACAGTTGCACTCTGCAAATTCTATTAAATGAACGGAGTGCTATACGCCATCCAAATACGGAGGACTTTTGTTAAGTAGTTTTTGCTCGGGGTGCGCAAAAGGAACCGTATGGGATTTTGTGTTAAAAGCACACTTTTAGGAGCCCTGTATAACTTTTCCCCCTGCTGCCAAAAATAATCTTCACCAAACTGGAAAACAGTATTTCGAGCTTTGCAGACTCTTTTTCAGGACGGTTTGGTGCAAATTAGTAAATGGGTGTCATGGTTCAGGGTACAGGCCACCAAAAACTGCTTCACTTACCAAACTAAGCAGGGCAGTATCCAGCATTGTAAGAGTGTGGGTGTGGGGGGAGCAACGAAATGCAGTGTGTGGAATTCAACATGGTCTCATTGGCGCCACCAAACCGCCCACCCCTGCCCCAATCTACTTTTTTGGTAACATTAGTGGAAGATGGCATTTTAACACACAACAAAAAAAATAAAACTGCAGCATAATTCCGGATGCAGGAAACTCATCTATTAGAGCTCTTTCCATGCCCTATAAGGCAAAATACATGCAAACTTCCTAATTATTATATGGATTGCACCAACAGAAGTGAGTTCACAGAAAAGGACATTGCAAGGCGCATCACCAGTCTTTGATACTTGGAGGCACCATGGAAGTGACTTTAGAATAAGTTGCCATAAATTAGCCAAGTGACAAATAGCTTTGTGGTGCAAAATACCTACATTGCACTATTTTTATACGTGGAGAAACTCTATAGTCATTAGGCTTTCCCAATATAATAACATGATACATTAACATAAGCTTTGAAGTGAATCAGAGTCACTTGCACAGATAAGGGACAATGGGGGTCATTATGACCCTTGCGGTAGCCATGCTGGTAAATACTGGCACGTCTGCTGCCGGAGTCATGAATTTACCGGCACCAGGCAATGGGGACTTATTGGGGCATTACAGCCCCGGCAGAGCCGGTACATCAAACATTGCCGGGTGCCGGTAATTATTACTCCCCATTCCCATTTGAGTCCCATTGGACTCATGGGAATGGGGAGGCCGGATGCACCGGCACCATACATGAATGGTGCCGGTGCATCCATCAATGTGTGCTTGCGGGTGCAAGTCTGCCCGCCAGGTCAGACCTAGCAGCCGGAAAGGCACCCGCTAGCAGAACTCGTAGTTTGCCGGTCCGGTAACAACGGTCCTGGTAGCTTACCGGCACCGTTGCTACCGGACGGGCAAACTTGTAATGAGGCCCAATGTGATTAAATGATTTGTTCACGATCACACACTTGGATAAATGGTGAAATTGGGATGTGGACAATTTAAGCGACCGCGCACATCTTTCCAGGTTTAGTTGATATAGGTATTTATTAAGGTTTTGCTTTCCATTTCATGTGCGTAAATAATTATTTATATCAATGCCTTGGAAGCAAACCACATTACATAATAAACTAGCCTTTCATAGTAAACTAGCCATACACTATATACATTGTCATAGAAATATGTTGAGCAATGGGAGTATGTCTTTAGTTTTATTCTCGCCATTCTGCATGCAAAGTCACAATAGAATCATGTAGATTAATGTGAGGCCAACAAATCCCCCTTTTGTTTTAAAGCCATAGTCATTATTTCAAAAAGCATGCAACATTATGCGCCTTCTCACTTCTGATCACTCCCTCCCATTCACATTTCTAAAGGGACAAAAGTCCCTACTAATAATAGCCCCCTCCCTCCCATCAGTGCCTAATGGCTCACATTGTAATGCTCTGTTGATACAGAGCAACGTGAGGACCCTCTGCTGTCCGGAGCTCCTTGGGACATTGTCCTGGCAGTGGGACACCTCTACCATTCGGAACGGGTAAGGTGTCCTGCTGCCAGGACAATGAGCGTGCTAAGCAGGAATTGCTCAGCACACATTGTCCTGGCAGCGGGACACCTTTGCCGTTGGGCGCCCTCTTTGAGGTGCTGAATGGTAGAGGTGTCCTAATGACAAATGTCCCAGTCTGGCTCTTAAAAGACCAACAGGGGGCAGCATGTCCCCCTGCCTCTCCCGCTCGGTACTCCACTGCTTGGAGCCATTTGAACACAGGAAAACATTCCTTAATTTTAATCAGTCAGAATCTTGTAGAAAAAATCTATCAGCACTTACACATATAAGGTGCTGTGCAGAACATGAGTTTGGAGATATATGGCATTTAAAAATTGATACCAAGTATACTTGGTCACCCACTGCACTGCATTAGCCGATGGCTTCTGCCTTTGAATAAAAGGAAAAATCAAGGGAATTTGATTGCTGACATTGCAGTGAATCTATTCCTTTTCAGCCACCGCTTTATAGTTCAGCTAGGTCAAGTCAATTTAGCCCAAAATTTCATGGATCAGGGGGTGATAAAGTCTGGTCTGCTCAATGGACGGTACACCACTGTTTCCATGTGTTATTGTATATGTACATATACATGTTGTGTGCACACAGTGTATGTCAATGGATGTGCTGGGTGCATTTGTGTGTGAGTTAGAATGTATGCAAGCATATGTGTGTTAACCTTTGTGTCTGAATGAATGATAAATAATGCATTCTTTGTATGTTCTGTTGAATTAAGTTTGTGAATGTTATGTTGTGTCACTGGGTGCATGGCAGGCCGGCTGAAGATGTGTGGGGGGCCCAATTGAATTTATAAAATATTCCACCAGTCTTATGAAAGTTATAACAGAGCGTCAGCAATGGACTTTTGTGGTGTAGTAGCCTAATGCTATCCCTCAGGGATTTAGGTTGTTTGACCGAGGTACAAAATCAAGGCGGAATTGACCGTTGTCATTTTCACTGTGAATAATTTTTTACCTTGGTACAAAAAATCTAACCCATGTCCCCCAAACCGCCAGTACACCCATAACACCCCCCCTACTTACCCTTTCTCCATCCGCCGCCTCTCCTGTACCCTGCAGCTTCAGATCCACCCTTCTAACACGGGTCAGATCTGACGCTGCAGGGTCCCAATTTCTTTGTTTCTTTTGTTGGGTCCCCTGCCACCAATGCTGAGAACACACCTGCAACCGCCAAAGCCAAAAATACCGAACATGGGGAGCGGGGCACACCCCTGAAACTCCAGCTCTTCATGTTTGGTAGCTTTGGCTTCAAACTAATGGTGGAGACCTAATTCAGTCAAATCTACCATTCAACCAAATTTTTTCAAACAATTTGGCAGAAACGATCCCTAAGAACCACCATCTGATCTCCCTCCACCCTAGCCCTGTACCCCCCAACATGTTCAGCAAAGTTACTCCACTGGTTTTTGGTATAGTAATCTCTTTTTATTCTACTTGGAGATGGTGTGCTTTATTTAAGTGTTTATATTTAGAAACCTTGATTGGACCTTCCCTTTATTTTAGACTGTGATTTTGTGTATTGTGGGCCACAACGAGTTCATCTTCACACCCTCTTGAGAGTATAGCCTTCCCTCTGCCTGCATTACCATAAAAGGCAAAGGAAGTATATCTCTTGATTGTCCCTGTTTAATCTTCACGATTCCATTGTGTTTTGGTTTGTGGAAGTATGAGCGCTGAGTGGCTATCAGGTAATATTATCCCCACCAGTAATATTGCCATGTATAAGGTCGTCAGGAATGGCCATAGGCGATATTATTATTGGGGATAATTAGTGGGATAAATGGGAGTAGGGTTGCGGGGGTGTCACTCGCTCCCTTTAAAATAATATGGGGGTTATAGGGGTGTCTACCGCAGGTTTAATGGGTTAATATGGGTGCAGAAATATGGCACCATTCTTGTATGTCGATATTTTTACAGGGATATTAACACATGGAACCGGCTGAGTGGGCCATTTTACCCCTACTCATCCTTGTACTCCTCCGAGGCAGAATCCAGTTCATCACACTCATGGCCATGATTTAACATTATGCTTATAAATGAGGTAGGTACCAACCACCGACTGTAACCCAATTAGGGTTTCCTAACCAAAAGTCCATCTCGAATTTTGAACATCTGCTGGATCTTTATTAACACTCGAAGATCTTGTTTTGCCTGGCAATCCAGTTCACATAAAGGAAAGTTATCTGGATCTTCTACATATTTATAGAATCATTCTATAATTGGATCTTACTTCTATACATGAATCCAATCTTTGTCTGGGGCATCTCTACTGCTTTGCAGAGTAGAAAACTCACTTTCAGCTAGAGGTTGTGAATGAGTCGCTGTTGTTACTTTTATTTCTCCTAGGAGATGTTCCACAGCAATTTATTTGCCTTGGGTTGTTTCAGTTTTGGCTAGTTAATCAGCTAAATCATTTCCAGTTTTATCAGGACATTAAACTTTTGAGTGACCCTTTATTTTCTTACAAAATGGTGTCATGTTGTTTGATCCCACTAAATTATCCATTGTTTGGATTAGCATTCCATGTTTCAGGGGTTTGTTGTTTGCACAAAACATACCTTTGGCTTTCCAGTTTTCTAAGTTCCCAACAAATGCATTTCTGACATAATTTGAATCAGTTACGATTACGAGATCCTGAAGCTGGTGATTTAATTTACAACAGTAATGACAGCTTTGCATCTTGCCATCAGTTCTGACACATGACTACTCTGGGGACGTATTATATAACCGGCTGGAAGTTCAGGGTTGTCATTCACCCAATCATTCCCAATGCCAGCTACTAATTCCTTCTTGCCATTTTTATTGGTCATTAGCAAACGGGGCAGGGGGAGCAGCCAATCATGTTCCATGAAACACGGCCTGAAACCGCTAATTTCAGCCTGCGTTCTATGGAACCCGCAGGCTGCCTCCCCCAGAGAGGGCCGCCATCAACCTTTTCCAACTCCCTCTCCCCAGTCCCTCTTACCTGATTGTTGCGGCGGAAGCACCAGCCGCCACCACCACAGCAGCTTCCCTACTCGTTTTTCTGGCCACCATGGTAATAGAAGAGGGGCTCTGTATGGAGCCCCACCTTCTACAACCATGGTGGCCATTTGGATAAGTACTTTCATTCATTGAAAGGGACGTGCGTGGCATCCCGTTCATTAATTAAAATATTTTTTTTTTAGCAACTCAGGGTTCTCATGCTGTTAGCAGCCCTTTCCTCGGGCTGTAATCGAGGGTAAAAGCCTGGAGCCCTCGTTAACTGCCCTCTCTTCGCTCTGACTGACACGTCTGGATGCTGGGCTGTTACCCCCATTCCAGCCCTTGGAACAGGGTGCTAATGCCTAAACTCTTCATCCTTCAAACATTATCTTAGACATAGTCCTGTATATCAGCCAATACCTGTGCCACAGGACTCCATTTTCTTTTTACCTTATCTTATATCTACAGGGTAACCCTGTATTGAAAGAATCTTGGAAGTAATCCTTGAATTAGAGACATTCCCAGTGTGCAACCGGTCACTCTGAAAATATTGTAGAGGTTGGTGGAAGGTAACAACTTTTATATGTTCTCCATGGATTGGCAGACTGTAGTTTTTCAATGCCCATACCATTGCCAGGAGTGATTTTTCACATTCATTACATTTTATCTCCATGGGTTATAACATTTTTCTTGCATAAGAGATCACTTCATTAACCTGGTCATGCTCTGATAAAAGACTGCAGTTAAACAAGTATCATAAAATCCTGTTTCTAGGAAGAATTCATTTTTCTTTTATGTTATAAGTAAGCATGATCCTTGGGATAAACTTATTTTCAGTTGTTTCACAGCCTCTTCCTGGGAGTCCCCAGACTCCAACCTTGACTCCTGCCCTCAAAGGTTGGACTAAAGGTTGAATGATCTTTGTGTAATCCTCTATAAATTTACAACTGTAATTAGTTCCTTCTAAAAGTCTTTGTAATTCAGATAGATTTGTGGTTTTCTTCAATTTCAGTAGATCCTAAACCTTCTTCTTCTGGAAATTAAGACCCTCAGCTGTGATTTCATGGTCTACAAAATGTACTTTAGTTCTGCACAATTGTGCTTCCTAATCAGATAGCTCTGCACCTGCATTTGTGAGTTGGGGCAACACATAGCAAATCTCCTCCGAGTGTTTCTCAACAGTTGTACCTTTGGTTAGCAGCACATCCTCATAGGCCAAATTCCCCCTTTCTGAAGATCAGGCATGGCTTTATTTAGGAATATGTTCAACTCCTATCCACTATTAATATACTCAAAGGGAATTCTAGTCCATGCTTATTGAGAGGTAAAGGCAAGTGTATATTGGATTTCCCATAATTCTGAGCAGTCCAATATTAATTAGTCAAATTGAGGGCATTTTATACTTGAAAATCCTAAACCTGTGCAAGACCCTGATCCATATAAGGAAGGGGCCACCATGACAAATGCACACTGATTTTTGAGATAAGCTACTTTGTGAGCATGCCTAGTGAACTACCATATCAAAAGAGTCTGAAAGGGAATTTCCCCTTCCCAACCACTGCAATTCATTAAATCAGTGTAAAAGGGGCATCTTAGAACACCTTTTCTGAACATATAGGCTTAAATAAATCACAAATATTTATGTGATTATAAGCCAAATTTATCGACAAGTCCAAGACTAGAAGATATGCCACAATACTCACCGAAAGCACTCCTGTGCAGAGAAAAAACGTGCATGAACAAAAAAGCTTTGCATGCTCAGGATAAACAATAGGTTTTGTTGTTTATGGCTATTCATTTGTCGACACTGTTTAGAGACAATGCAGAAAGTGTCTAATGCCATTGGAAAAAAAACACTGATGTTTATTATAAAGGAGCAAGTATCGCTTAGCACTGATGTGACTGTCAAAAAATTCACACAGAATATAAATAATCCAAATGGAATAATGGCAACAAAAAGGAATGCATTAGAAAACATGCCAATAGGATTCATGTGTCACTTTAATGAAGTCATTTAAGGGCCAGGAGAACATGCCTCTGTTTGCGTAAGGATGAAAATTCCATGAGAATAACTGCAGCACAGAATATGATGATCAGAATTCCTGGGCCTCTGCTTGCTATCCACATTCCAAGGTCCTCTGAGTTGTGACCTTTGCTCAAAACTAGCCTTACAGCTAAATGGCATATACACCATCCATTGTTACTCCACAAAACAGTACAATGTGCCCAAGAAAAACAGGAAACAATGAATAGATAAGAGCCTATTCTCAAAGTTCCACTGATCTGATATTTTTTCGAATCAGTGACCAGTAGACTAGTTGCATTGGTAGGAACTCCAATAATATTACTGCCCAGTCTCGCAAGTAATTTTAAAGGGAAAGAATGTATTTTAATAAACATGAAATAAATCATTTGATTCCTAGTAGGGAGTAAAATCATATCAGAGCCCTCCTTGTAACCCTGAGGTAGGAAGTGATATGACATGGTAGATAATGCAGCTTATAGTTTCGCCCAATTTTCCTCACCACAGCCTAGACCAAATTCAACAGGAGTCTTACTGCAGTTTCGCCTAGAGCAGCATTGAAGAAAATCAAACATATTTGCCTTTTAAGTCAATAGAAGCAATGATCATAGATATGAAAGATTGAATGCTTTGTACTTTAAATAGGGACCCATTTTATTAATATTTTTTTATTTTTGTAAAATATTAAGGTATATTAGAACCGGCGAGAGTCAAGCAAAATGTAACACACATTCTGATTGGCTCTCGCTGGGTCGTTACCCGGCCGAGAATCCCTCGATTCTCGGCCAGGATTCCAGCTGCTTTGTCCACGGCGGGGGGGTGTAGCAGCCTCTCAGCCAATGAGGAGGCTTGTCCACGGCCTGAGGCTGCCATCGTCCACTGCCGGGGATTCAGGTATGTTTTAAAAAATATATATATTTTCACTCCCTCCCTCCCTTTTTCGCTCACTCCCTCCTTCCCTTTATCCCTCCCTCCCTCTCTCCCTCTCTACTCCCCCCAACCCCACTTACCTTCTTTTCTGTCATCTTTTGGGAGCGAATGCGCTGGGAACACTTCTGTACCCAGCGCGTCTGCTCCCGATGGCCGCCATGGAAAGGCAAAACTGACTCCGTTTTCCCTTTCCGAGGGCCATTTTCGGTGTAGATTTTTTTTTTTTTTTTGCTGTCCCGAAATGCCGCAGCATTTCGGGACAGAAAAAAAGCTTTTAGTACCCCGCCACTCGGGGCATATTGCTTAAATATGGTTAATACAACCTTTACAACCTTTACAATTATAAAACACAAATAAATATTATGTATAAGAAACATAATTTCAAACCTTAATCAATACCAAACAATAAAACATACACATCATATATTAACATTAAAATGATAAAAACAGTCAACTGAGTTATCGTCTAGCAACATTAATGGTACAAAGTAATTCTTCACATTTCATCCAAATTAGTAAGCTTCAGACTTTTAAAACCCCCTAAAACGTCCAGACACATTGCTAGGGAGCGAACTCTCAGACATGGATCCCAGAACAGTTCACAATCAGTAAAATTGTCACCCAAAAATAAATGTCTAAAATACTTAATACGAATGACACTCAAAGAATTTCAACATGTTAACAGATGTTATACGGTTTCCAATTCATCCCTTTTACCACAGAAGCAGAAAAATGCATGTTCCTGCGTTATCAGCCTATGATGTCTAAGCAGCATTTTTTTTAGTTGGCAGCAAATTCCACCTAAACTGAGTAAAATCTTCTCTGGAATAACGATTAGGGAAAATGATCAACTGCGGAGCAGGATCGCCACACTTCTTATGCTCATGCTTCAAATGGTTCAATGGAATTTGTCAAATGTATTGCACCAGTCCAAGTTGTACAAATCAAACTTCACTCCCACTGGATTTAACAAAAGACCATTATGGTCTTTTCCACAAATAGAGTTCAAAACAGGAGATAACATACACCTATATAATGTTAAACGTCGCCATTTTACTCTTACTTTCAGAGATCTAAGACCCGGTTTGTAACGTCTGACTGCAAGGGGAACAGCTGCCAGGACTTGCAGAGCTTTGTGCCATATCATGGCTTCCAGTCTGTACAATGTATTCAAAGGCCAGGTTCTCAGCAATTCTGACCCATATACAATCTTAATACCAATAACAACAAAAATCAACCGTATTTATTGCTAACTCTAACCATTTGATTCGCTAAAGCCTTGGCCTTAAGATACAGTATACCAACAATCTTGGCTTTCTGTGGTTGACAGATTGTAGGATAGCCAAGATATGTTAGGCCGTCAACTGAGACTATGAGTTCATTATTTAAAAAACATTTAACAGGAACTTTCTTTTGACTCTTTGAGACTTGGAGAATCATAGTTTTTGCAGGATTTATTTTCAAACAGTTCTCATTGGCAAAGCCCTGCAATGCAATCCAGTCTCTGCAGGCCATTTGGGGTGAAATCAAAAAGTAAAAAGTCGTCAGCGTACGCTAACCATATAACATTTATATTAGCTATCTTTGGAGAACCGAAGGAAGCTGGACTAACATAATCCCCCACATCTGAAACATACAAATTAAAGAGGCAGGGGAGCCAATATGCATCCCTGGCTCAGACCAGATTTTGTTTCGATTCTGTGAGAAAGCTGGCCCTCCTGATTGAGACCGATTTGTATAGCCGAGTGGCCATGTAATCCAATTATAAGTCTTAAAAGCCCATCGGGTATGCCCCACTTAGCCAGTTTGGACCCCAAGTGTGAGCCATTGAATTTATCAAAAGCTGATGACAGGTCAATTGAAGCCACAATTACTGATGAATATTTAACAGAGCATGACAGTTCTTGCAGACATTTCACAATTAAACCATTAATAGAGGTACTATGACCTTTTCTGAACTCGGTCTGGCATTTACTCAAACGGCCAAAACTAAGGGCCCATTCTTCAAGATGAATCAATAACAGGGATGCAAAGACCTTACTACCAGCATCCATGATAGAAATTAGTCAATAGTTCCTTGGGTCTGTGTTTGCATCCCTCTTATAAATAGGAATACCATAAGAAGTACGCCAACTGTCTGGAAACTGTTCAAGTGCTACTATTTTCTTAAAGATTATTCTCAATATGTTGGCCCCTGTAGCAGGATTGCCTTACAATATTTTGTTGGATAGACAGTTTAGCCCAGGGGCCATACAGTCACTGCTACGGATAATAAATTCATGAATCTGTTCAATAGAAGCCTCAATCTTTGACTTTGTTGCAATAGCTGCGGCCCCACCATGCTCAAAATTACCTTCCTCCTAGTCGGTTGAATAAAGGGCCTCAAAGTGGGTAACCCTCACATCCTCTGCCAGACAGTTGGCTTGACAAGTAGCATGGGCAGTCTCCAATGCATTAATAATTTCCCAAAACTCACAGATTTTCTATTTAAGATTTGAGAGCATAAATTCAGCCCAGCTTAATCCATGCCCTTTAATTTGTGGAATTTTTAATCGAGAACTTGTCCATCAGTGCAGCGACAGACCCCTCCAAGTTACATAGAAAAAAGGCAGACACTTTCCACTCATAAGTATGTCTTTGCATCAACTCAGCAATTTCACAATTAAAACGTCTTATCGTCCCCTCTCTCCACTTGACTCTATTTCTGCCACAGTTAATCCCCATGTTTACAAAAGCAGCACACACTGAGGATCTCACATTTATTGCAAACTCAGCACACAACCTATTATGATCGCTTAAGTAAAATGGGTCTACCATAAGATTGAAACAGCGATCAAACAAAAATGTGTCAGCGAAAATATAGTCTAGAACATAATTGCTGCTACCACAATGCCAGGTGGTTTGGGATGTTATATCGCCAGGGATAGCACCATTTAGCATTCTCAAGACCATAGAGGGCAAATGCAAGAGCCATTTCCCTCCATTCACCACCTTGGGTTGATGATTCTCAAGGCATGCGGCAAAACCAAATTCCTTGTCAGCTGTGTCCAGCAATAGACATTGAGAATTGAGATCCCCAGCCACCAAAATTGAACTGCCCACATTATCATATTCCCAAGAAGCTATATGACCAGAGAGGTCATCCAAAAAAGAGTACAAAGGGGAAAGACCTCTGTGCCAGTAAATGTTTACTAATAAAACATATCTTTCGCAACCATTGTCCCACAACTTACCTTCAGCCACCAAGGTGCCAAAAACACACCAGCCACTCTCATGTCCATATCCATTTTGACTGCAATGAGAAGGCCACCAAAAGGTCGACCCTGAATACCATTACAGGCGAATTGTACTGCACCCACAGTGGGCCCTTTAAATCAGTAACACGTCATACAAGGATGGGGATGCAGACTAGCTCTTACACCAAATAAAACTGATTTAGGAGGTCAGCAAAATGTCTCCTCCGACTGTTTTATTTTCAATTGTCTAAAACAGGGAGTTACAACAAACATCAACAGACATTCGCTCGAGCTCTCAATCATTTTGCATAAAAAACACATTTATATAGCAGAAAATGTGTCATACATGACGTCATACTACGTGGCTAACTAAGGAAACCTATGGGGTTTGTGATTGGCTTAAGGGGAACATCTAAGTATACTTTCTTTAAAGGATCGATTTGTTATTGGGTCTGTACAGTCAGGTGGAAAACTTATGCCCACCCCTAGTGCAAGTCATCTTCACCAGTTACTAGATAAACGATACACCATTGGCTATCAAACTATAAGGCACCTCGTTGTATGTCCTTCTACTATTGGTTGGCATGCTTGTACCCTTCTGGAACATTTAGCTCACTTGCAGCACGTAAGTTGGTACCCCAGGTGCCAGTGGGTGAACTTGACCGTGTCTCCCCACCCAATTAGCTCAACATCTCTCATTGCACATTCAGTCTGCCATTTAGATTGTCTTTCAACTTGTCCTTGTAAAGTATCACTGCTCCTGAGAATAAAACGGAGTATAGGCACACTCTTATCGCAGTCCAGGTCTGTACGCCCAACTCCTATTTCCATCCTTGACTCACGTGACAAGAGACCATATTTCAGCCTGTTTTGAAGCATTTAATTGTCTTGAATTAATAAACTTGGCACTCATGGTGTTCTTTCTTGCACGTTAACAAGGGCTGATTCAGCTTCTGATGTACATTGTTCTTCAAGGATAGATAACCGGTTCTTGGCCACGCCATCCTTTCACACCAGGCCAGAACGGTATTCCAGGATTTTCCTCAATTTTCAGCTGTTTTCTTACTGCAACATAACCATCCGATCCTTCTTCCTTCATGGGTCTGAGCTTACTAAATGTGTGTCACTGATGTCCAGAATTCTATATAATGGCGGCACCACCTGCATTCCATTCATTATGTATAGCTAGCCTTTAAGATCACTCAGTCTATTTGCGTTGCTGCATCTGTACAGTTATAAAACGCCTTGCATTTTCCACTGTGCTCTTCATACATGCAATTTTCATTCAGCGTATGAAAGTTTACTCGATTCCTTATTTCATCATCAGATTCTATAAGGTCTATGCATCTTCTTCTCGACCATTCTTCTCAGTGCGTCACGCTCCTTTCTTGTGACTTCACCATCCTCTTTTTCTCTCATATTCATATTAATTTGCGGATCTCCTCCAAGAGATTAGCATCTCCGGCGTTGTGGATGTCGCAATTTTCGGCTTCCAACATATAGGCAAAATGGGGGTGGGACTTCCTGCAGAGGCATTCTGCTGCTCTTCTACACTCCCCCTCTGGTTGATTCATCAACCACTTATTCATCAGTCTTCACATCTTGGTATCCTCCCTTGAAGAAGTGTTTCTTTGGAGGCCAGATTTTCAGTACTCCCTTCAGGGATCCTGCTGATTTCACATGTTCATCAACGCTCCAGGTCATATAGTTTCACTGTCCATTCAGATTACAGTAGACCCACCTTCCCACATATTTCTTGTGGTTTCTTGGATACAGGAACTTTGTTCCCTCAGGGGCTACAATGCTGACCTCTATATATTTTCTGATCTCTTCATCTGTAAACTCCTTGGGTCCAAGCCCTGACTCAACATCGATCATGATCTTCATTCCTATTGCCTTCTTTGCTGTCTTTTTGAACTGTGTAATTATTATCCTGATCACCCAGAATCCAAACATCACCATCACTAATACTGCTCCCAGGAACATGAAGATATTCGCCATCCAATGTTGAACCCATGAGAAGATAGATGTGAACCAGCTGTCATCCGCAATATCTTCTGTCTAATCTTCCATTTGATTGTGCAGTTTCGTCAGCAACGTTATGTCCTCTGTCAAGGTCCCATTCTTGTCATCATGAGAAGGTATGAATGTGCAACATGATTCTCCGATTGTGGCAGAAACTCCTACATCATTGCTGTGATCATATCAAGGACATATCTGTTCTGGAGGGTCATCAGTCTTATGGCCCTTAATTCTTCCTTGATAGCATTGAATCCTTTTATGGTGGTGTTGATCATCTGCACAACTGAACAACCTGTGCTCGTATGGAACAGCATCAAAGGCTTCAATCAATTTAGCGGAGAAATAATTCTCGCTTTTTGTTCGGTTGGGAAATGCAAGTGATCTTCTCCTCCTCAAATGGACATCTGCTTTTGGAATCTCTCCAATGTTCAGGTCACTCTTCAGAATCACTTATGATGGAACATGAATAAGCACTGTGGAGCACATCCCTCCCCAGTCTCTGGGCAGCTTCATGTAGGCTCTTGACCCACCCGCCCAATAATGGTCCATTAGAACTACTGTTCCACTCTTCATGCCTGGTACATCAAAAATACAGCCACACTAGTGATTTTCTCCAACCTTCCTCATGCCATTATTTCTGAAACACAAAGATGCACTTGCTAGAGGTACTATCTGCAATGGTCCTCCTCTATCATCAACCCATCATCAACCCATGTCAACAACTTTGCAATGTCCGGCCAGTGATTCTTGCATTCATTCTCTGCAGTATCTGTAACTGGTTCATAATATCCAGTTAATGCTGCTGCTTTACATACAATCAGGCCTTCAGCCCATCCTCTAGAGTCAGCACTGTTCCATTGATTTGCAATTGGCCGCTTTCACAACGTCTCTGAATCTCTTCTATATTCTTGCCTTGACAATTTAGCATCTTGTTTTCTTCTCTCCTGTTTCCTGTTCCACTTATTCCAGGCTGTTCATATCTGATTACTAGATGCCTTGTTTCTGCCTTCCCTCTTGTCTTCAAGTCTTGCACATAGTTATCTTCTCGTTGAGATGGCTTTCCAGTTACCCATATCAGGGATGCTGTTCTGCCTTGCAACTGTCCTCTTGTCTTGTAGAGTGCGAGATGCATCATGGAATGAGCTTTCTGTACTGGTACTTCTGTAGCTATTAATATCTTAGAGGTTCCCATAGCACACAGTATGAGAGAGCAGACATAGCAACTCTCCTTAGACATTCTTTCTCCCACCTTTTTCATGTGTTGATAACACATTATTACCCAGTGTACTGTACTATCTAGATAAGTGTTTATCCCATTATCGTCTTCCTCTGTATTTCTCCTGTGTCTCTTAAGTAAAATATTTGCAGCCCATGGAAACCACTCTAAAGAAGCTCTATGCTGGGGAGATAACACGCAGACTTTGGCTCATTGATAATGGCCAAATCTACAAGAATTCCTGGAGTGGGGAGAATCAAAGGGACTTCTACTTTATTTGGACCAATGAAATTGAGCGTGTGAACAAAGAGAAACAGGAATACAAAGACAGAGACTGAGTATGCATATTTATACACCAGAATATTAGCCCACACCATTTATGGCATTCTGGAATCTCTTGGGCTTGCTCATTTCTCAAAATTGTACCAGTTTCAACATTCCTCATTTTTACTTCAGTTTTAAGTAAGGAAAACACTTTACCCAGGTAACTGTAATAGATTAGGTATTTGTAGCAATTAATCTACTATTGCTATGAGCAGCCGTCTGATTACAGGGCCATTCTTAGGATCCTGTAAAAAAGTATGGATGTCCACGTCTCTTCTAACAAGGGCTGGATAAGCTCAAACAATAAAAACAAAAACAGTAAGCACAAGGCGATGCACATCACTTTCCGGGAAGACCATAAAGTCAGTCAAAAAAATATTCAGTAAGAAACGAATCGGTGTACTGTTCACGTTTCCAATTCTTAACTAACTGTTGTCATTTAGGCATAATCAGGATATATCAGCATTTCTCTAAAGTTCATTTTCAAGATTTCTTGTGTCTCAAACAAAAGAGTTGCATGCCTGGTATAATAGCCATAAGGAGTGTTCAAGGGGACCCACAGTCCAAATGCAAATCTGCATTTATTGGTCAGTTTGTAGCCTTATAATCCTTCTTCTTTGTCATCAATTGAGTCTGCACACACTGGAATTCTTCTTCTTGTCTTGCTTCTGGATTGATGGCCGGGGGTGCTGCGGCCTCGCCGGTGTAGAGTTTGATGTCATCCAGGTGCATCCACCATTGTCTGACTTTTGACCCTTTACTGCTGAAGTTCTCTGTAACAGACTGGCCATCAAACCTTGGCTCGTGCCACTTCCTAGTGAAGTTTTTGATTAACACAGTACCACTTGCAATGAGTCTCTGAGTTGATAAAAGTTTGGAAGATCCAGTTGCTAAATGGTTTTCATCTGTGTTCTGAGACCGACCCCCTTGTCGCTAGAGTTGATCTGAAATGAGAGAGATACTAGCGGTCATACATGTCAAATAATCATGTAACTGATGTCCTAATATTTTTGCTTTACTCTGGGCATCACTTCTACTCCTCGATGGAGGAGTTACAGGTGTTCTCATTCATCTTCCTGTCACTAGTTTGTGAGCTGTGAGGTGATGGTCCGAACCAGGCTGATTCCTTAGGTCACATAAAGCTAAGGGCAGGCCATCTAGTCATCCCTTTTTCAGTGTCAGCTTGAGCTTAGCAATCCTTTCTTTAAGGAGGCCGTTGAGTCTCTCACATATCCTGTTCACTTGTGGGTGATGAGCAGAAGAAAACTTGTGCTTAATATTAAAAAATATGATATGATAGAATATGATATGATATGGCATTTATAACGCGCCTATACACAAATGTTTCAAGTCGCGATGAAGCAAGGGATGGGGGAACAGAGGGAAGATAGAGACAACGATCCTACTAGGCCAGGTGACATTGTGATCGTGCAAGTGCAGGGGAGGGAGAATGGAAAAGTGCAAGGGGAAGGTGGAGGGGGCAGTGCAGTACATGGGATCAACAATAATATGAATAAAAAACAATAAATAAAAAGTATGGACATCTGGTGGGAAGTTCAAGGGTAAGTGTAGACATCAAGTGTCAAGTGCTGGTAGGGGACTGTAGGCATACAGAAAACAGCCCCGGAGTGGAACTGGCAGGGAGGGGACCTGGGCTCGGGATCAGAGGGTAGCCAGGTGACCAGTGCAGTTTCAGTTTCAGCCATGAGTTCAGCAGGGGAGAGGAAGAGAGAAAACAGAAGCAAAGAGGAAGGTCTTGAGGTGCTTCCGGAACAAGAGTTGGTTCTCCTCAAGTTTCAGAGAGGCAGGGAGGCTGTTGCAGAGGTTGCCCCCTATCCCTGCCTATTTTTGGCTTGTGGCCAGGGCTAATGGTGCCATTCAGGAAGTGTTTTGTAGCACACCTGAGCATAAAATTGTGTTTTACGCGGATGATATTGCGCTCGTCCTCAGCAACATCACAACCTCTCAGGGAGTTTGAGGGGCTTTTGGGCTTGGCTATTAACAGGAATAAATGCCATGGTTTGAATGTTTCTCTTTCCCTAGAGGTTTCCATTGACAAAATGCATCCCATTATCGGATCTCAGCACTTCACACACTCCCCATCTTGGAAAGACTTCATGTACTAAAAACTTTGCTGCTCAAGTGACATGAGGGTGTTTACATGGACATGCTTCCATCCACCTAGAGAAGGGACACACCACCACTATCAGATACCTGAATCCACTACATACGTGCAGCATATCAGCATAGTCAATTTCTAAATGCTTAAAAGGACCATTTGGTTGAGGAATTCCTCCTTGAATCATTTGCAGTGTATGCCCAGCACTAAACATTTGACATACAATTAAATGTACTACATAAAATGCAACATGTTCTAACAAGTTTGGAACAAACCATTCTTCCACAATTATTGCAGCAAGATTTTCCCTAGTTATATGCGCAGGGTATGGAAGCTGTTCAAATGCTACCCTTAATATGGCTACTGGCATCACCGGCTTTCCAGTGCTATCCTGTCACCATAATGCCTCTGTGGGGGATAAAGAACACCCCCTTTGCCTCCATAGCTCATGCTCTTCCTGTGGTGCACTGCCTTGAATCTCCATTAATTGCATTCTTGGTAAATGATTAAATCCTTCTTTTACTACCATAATCTTGACTACTTTCTCCTTAACATCTGGAGTATCAAAACTTGAAAAATCTGCTGAATATGCAACTCTTTTGGCTTCTGCATCTGTGGCCTCGTTCTCACAAGAAATTAAATCAGTTCAATTAGTATGCGCTGCACATTTAACTATCGCTATGGCTACTGGTACTTGTAGTGCCTTAATAAGCCTGTCCAATAAAGATGCGTGCTGCACTGGAGTGACGTCCGCTCGGAGGTAGCCCCTCCTTTTCCAACATGCTAACCCTGACATCACATAGGCAGAGTCACTGTACACCATCACTTCCTGCTCTGCATGATTCGTGAGTGCGACAATAAGCGCTACCAATTCTGCTGCTTGCGCTGAAATGTGGGACGGCAGTCTTGAACTTGCTACAACTTCAAACTCGCCATTTGCTCTGTGCCTCATTACAGCTGCGCCATAATGCCTTTCTTCACTTGTTTGATCAATTTTCGAAAAACCATCAATAAAGACAATTTCCCCTCCTGACAATGCATTTTCCTTTACGCGTGGTACATCATCATAAAACTCTACATAATTTGTGCAATCATGCACATGCTCACCCTCTGCCACTGGCTCAGCTACGAAGGTGGCAGGGTTCACTATTTTACATCTGACAATTTTAATCACTGGGTTTGATATTATCACTTCATCAGCAGGGGCTCTCTGGGATGTAAGCTTCTCTCTCTGGGTTTGAAGCTTCTGCTTATGAAAAATTGTCAGATGTAAAATGGGGTTACTTGTTCCAAAATGGTACATCTTAACTGACTGAGCTATGGAGTACCTGGCCTCAGTGAAATGTGCTGGCACAGGAGATTTAAGTTTTTACAGCGTATATTGGATTTATGCTCTGTCACCATGTTTTGATTTTCCTCGTGGTCATACACACTTTGTCACAAACCATCATTTGTTTGACGGCATGTGTTTCATCATTTTCATATTGCACATTCTTTATATATTGCTTTCTAACTTGCTGGTCTTTTGGATTTTCATGTCCATTTCTTTTTTCCTGTTCCTCATTTTTACACACTTGAATGGTCTGGTTCAAATCTAAGTTAAACTACACTCCCTTTTTGTGTGTGCCACTGTTCCCGAACTCACTTTCAATTGTTTGTTTTTTTGGTTATAAATCACTAAGCAACTCAGTGTTTTCATTCAAAGATAATTCATGGTCACCTGTATTCTCTTCGTGAAAAAAATGACTAACTAGTCACTCCTGTGACATTATGCACTTTCACTTGGCTGTTGTTTTTGTACTGAACACAATTTGCCTATTTTCTCAGAAAACATTTTAAGTAGGGCCTCTAAGCATTGCAACCTGTCCATTCCCCTTAACTCATACTTCTGTGCTCTAGGCTAGTAGTGATTGAATTCACCCTTATCAGTCCTGTTCTGGAACCTTTCAGGATATTGATTTCTGTTTGTGTGTCCCCTGAATTCCCATGACGCAGGAGGTGGGGATCATGCAGTGACCATCCTTTGACTTTGGTCAACCTGTGGTGGGGACTGACAATATTGGCAAGGTGTATAGTTCACATTCTGTCTTTCATGTGGTGGGAATTGTTCTCTCTGTTGATTTCCATTCTCAATGAACCTGCATACCTTGGTCTTCCTTGATTTCCATATACCATGGTGGAAGGATCCAATCTACTCCAATCTACTCTGGGACCCTAATGCCTGAAATGGCCCATTATACATCTGATTATGGGCGTTGTTTAGCCCTGGAAAATCATAGGGAAATCTTGCCTTGGGAGAAATAGCAAGCAACCGAGGACTAATCTATGTATTTCTGTCCCTGGGATCTATGGATTTGGGAGGCCCCACCACTTTGATTGTGTCGCATGTCATTCTTCATTTGAGTTTGAGCTGTCTCTAATGGCATCTTTCCAGAATTCACATCTAGAAATGCAGGTGTAGATTCTTTGGATTCTGTCTAGATTCCTTACCCTTGGTCTCTTCCTTCTCATGTGAGATTATTTCACAGATCTTGGAGGCTTGTTCAATGATCCATTCTAAGGGTTTCTGTCTGTCAAATATGCGCACCAGCTGAAATACAATATCTGGCTGGAGCCCATAGAAGTAAGCAGTCTTACATTTTATTGAGTGGGGGTCACAGGGCACATCAAAAGATGAAAATGCCCGAGGAGATTCATTTGGCTGGGCTGACAAACTGTAAGCAGCCTTTTTGGCCTGTTGAATGGAATGATATGGTGAGAATTGTCATCTCATCTCTTTCTGAAAATCCTCCCAAGACAAATGCTGTTGCTCATTTAGGCCACCACTAACACTGGCAGATGAAGAATCAAGTGTAAGAAGAAAATATCTGCCATATTGTGCCCTAGGAATTCCAAGCATTTGAAACAATCCAATTACAACCTTGAGGTGGTCCTTGATACAAATATCTAACCCTTTTTTAATGGTTTAATTAAAGCCTTAATGGATTTAATTACCTTCAGTGTACTATGTGGTGTACTGACCAGTGTAGTGATTTGTGTAGTGCTTTGTGTAGGGCTGGCAGGGATGGCAGACTCAGCCTCCAGCATTGGAGAGCTGCCAGTTCTTGCTGCCTGAATAACAGCTAGCCCATCACCCAAATTGTGACTGCATCCAGTCTCAGAGAAAATATTCCCTTTTGACTGACTTCCCTTCTTACCTCCCTGCACTGAGCCTGCATTTTGTAATGATCACCTGATTAAACCCTCTTATCATTTTCATACATAAGTCTAAACATATCATCTTCTAATGCTTGCAATTCCTTGGCCTTTTCACTGCCAGCCTTCATGAGCATCTGAATTTCTTCAATTGCTATGTCTCTATGATATGTGATATGATATGATATGTCATTTATAACGCGCATGTACACAACTTTTTCTAGGCGTGACAAGACAAGGGAGGGAAGACAAATGGAGGACAAAGCAAACAATCTTACTAGGCTTCATGTCAATCAGATCGGGCAAGTATGACAACGCAAAGTGCAGGGGGAAGAGAGAAGAGGGAAAGTTCCTGGGAGATGTATGGAGGAAGTGCAATCAGCGCAGAATTTCTCTGAGTAAGTGCAGCTAGGGCAGCACGGCTCTGGGTAAGTGCAAAGAGGCATGGGATTGTAGTTTTACAGTTACAGCTCCAAAGTACACGGTAGACCCGGGGGAAGTGCAGAGGAGATTGATCTTGGAGGAGCCTGGTACCCAGTCTGAGGGTAGTCAAGCAAACAGTCAGAGCAGAAGACAGGTAGGTCAGCAGGGGAGCGGGAGAGAGAAAGCAGAGGAGAAAAGGAAGGTCTTCAGCTGCTTCCAGAACTTCAGGTGGCCCAGCACAAGTTCATTTTAAAAACTTTATTTAACAATTAGCTTGGCATCGCCTCAGAGAACAATCTAATCATTTCAAATTACTGAGACCATTCGTGGTACAATTAAAGTATCGTGAAAATCAACCAAAGGGCCAATGTAACATTGGAACATATAAGGGAAGCAAGCATCTGGTTAACCATATATTCCTGACACCCTTCTACTAACTCATGGCGGGGGTGGGAGAAGGTGGTGTATCAGCCTCTTCCCAAGAATCATCAGACAAAGAGGAGACGTACAGTCGAAAGGGGCCCCAAATGCCTCTTGGTCTGGATCTGCTTGGTTGCGTCAGCATCCAGCACTCTGCGGTATCTGAGGCCCACGTAAGGGCGCAGAGCCACTGTTCATGTGTAGGGGGTCTGGATCGTAGCCATACCAGGAGAATACAGCGGGTTGCTAGAAGGAGCCCCAGGCTCGCCAACTTCTTGAGGTCTCGACTTAATACATGTAACTTGTAGTAGAGGGAGGTTAGCGGGGATGGGGCAATGGTACATTCTAGCATGTCTGACAGAGATGTGCATACTGTAGGCCAGAACTGGGCAATTTGAGGGCATGTCCATATCATGTGCACGTAGTCAGCGTTAGCGGAGTTACATCATGGGTACGTGTGCGGGTGATCCCATGACATACGATGTAGCCTAGCCGGTGTGTAATGAAATCTATGTAAAAGTTTACATTGGATCAGTTTGAAATGGGAATTGAAAGAGATTGTCTGTGAGCGGGTACACATGTAATCCCAGAGCTGATCGGTCAACTCATCCTCCAAGTCCCTGTCCCAGGATTCCCTAAGTTTGGTGAACGGGGGATCATGCTTGGGTTTGGAATATGGTGTATAGTCTTGAGACCTTACCTCTCAGGGACTTGGTGCCAATTATTTCTGATAGGATTGGGTCATCTTGTGGGATTGTGGGAAAGTCGGGGAGGCTGGCTTTCAACACTCGCCGCATGCCAGCATACTGCAGCCAACAAGTAGGTCTACCTCGTAGTTGTCTAGGGAGTTCACCCCACTTTGTGAAGGCACCTTGTTCCAACACATCTCGGACAGTTAACAGACCTGCCGCTGCCCAGCAGTCCATAGTTCCGGAGTCCACCCGGGGGGACATGGGGAGGAAGTCCCAGAGAGGAAAGTCCCCATGAAATGGGTGCATGTTGCCAGTTTGTTTCCATAGCCTGGCTAAGGGCTGAACCGTAGCCCCCACGGGACCCGAATGTTTGAACCAAACTGTGCAGTTAGGAAACACCAGGGAGCGGATATCACATTCATCAGTAGCTAGGCATTCTAGTTTAACGTGAAGTGGTGGGTCTGTAGGCAGAAACCAAATGATGCATAGTGGGATTGGGCAGCTATCCAGTACCCCTCAAAGTTGGGACCACCGAGACCCCCCTTCGCCATCAGGACCGTCATTGGCGTGAGCTTCAGAAGGACTGTGCCTGAGTGCCAGAGGAAGCAGTTAGTGGTTCGAGGGAGCAATGTGAATACTCGGCCAGGCCAGATCGGGACATTTAAAAATCTGTACAGTAGCTGAGGGAGTATCACCATTTTAAGAACAGCAATCCTACCTGCTAGAGTTATTGGAAGATTTGCCCACCCAGCGCATTTCCAAGCCAATTTAACTAGATAATTGCCATAGGTGTTATCATACAGAGAGACAGGGTCTCGTGTAATTACTACCCAAGGTATGTGAACTCGGATTGGGCCCAGACGAAGTCCTGAAGGTCAGACGGGGGGAATGGTGGCCTCTGTCAACGGGAAGAGAATTGATTTAGTGCAGTTCACTCTGAGACCCGATAGTTCGCCGAAACAAATGATATCTTCTAGTATTGGGGAAAGGTTCGTTTTGGGTTGTCGGATGAACAGAAGAGCGTCATCTGCATATAGCAAGATTATTTCAGGGGAGCCAGTCAGGCGCAATCCTTAATGTGAATGTTGCTGTCGTATATTGTTGGCCAATGGCTCCATGACCAGAGCGTATATCAGTGCATTGAAAGGGCACCCCTGTCTCGTGCCTCTCTCTATTTGAAATGGTGTCGAACACAGATTGTTAGTGCGGACTCTTGCGACTAGAGAGGAGTATAATAGCTTGAAGCAGGTTCTGAATTTGGGACCAAAATTACATTTTTCGAGTACCTGCCACAGAAACCTCCGGGAGAAGGAGTCGAATGCCTTTTGCATGTCCAGGGTTGCTGCGACAGCCAGGGCACCAGGGTCAATGCGGGTAAATATGTTGAATAATCGGCGCAAGTAGGAAGTGGAGCGGCCTGGGATGAACCCTGACTAGTCCGGATGTATGATGTAGTGCATATATGGAGCCAGTCTGAGGGCCAGAACCTTTATCTTGGCATCGCAGTTGATAAGCAAAAGGGCCGGTAAGAACCACATTGTGTAGTGGGTTTACCTGGTTTAGGCAACACTGTTATTATTGCTTCGCGGAGGGAGGGTGGTAGAGTTCCTGTGAAGTATGCTTCGTTCCAGGCGGTAAGTAACGGGGGGACAAGGCGAGACAAGGATCACGGCACCTTCCCTGAGGCCAGCGAGTCAATGGTATTTGATAGCTCCTCAGCAGTGATCGGGACGTCGAGGGCCTCCCTGGTTTCCACAGAAAGGACAGAGAGCAGAAGGCCGCCCAGAAATGTATCGATTTTGTCATCCATAGCTGTTTCGGCAGTGGCGTACAGCTTCTCATAAAAGGAGCGGAAATCGTCATTTACCTCTTGCGATGACAGGGCTAGGGTACCATCTGCCTTTTCTATCGCCGGGATATGCAACGATCCCCTTTCGAGCCGGACAAATCTGGCAAGGGCTCGACCAGCACGCTCACCCTCCGGTATCTTTGCGCTCCCTGGGGTTTATCTAGGAATTTACGCTCGTGTTCAGCATGTGTACGGAATGAATCTAGTTTGTTACTTATGTCGGCCAACGTGTCGGGTGATTGTGTAGCAGCATACTGTGTTTCTAAGGTGGCAAGCTTGTCTTCACTTTTGGCTATGTCTCTCCTAATATTTCGGAGCACCCCTGATTCTCTGGAAATTGTCATTCCCCTTATTTATGGTTTGAACGCCTCCCACAAGGTGGTTTGGGATGAGACAGAGCCGGTATTTAAAGTAATCGATATCGGTGCCTAATTCGGCTTTGTATGCAACGTCTAAAAAGAAATGTGGTTTGAATCTCCATGTCCGCGTCGTGGTAACGACCGCGGACCATCGAAGGGATATTGTCACTGGTGAGTGATCAGAGAATGTCCTAGCAAGAATGGAAGTTTGAGTGATGGTTGCTAGTAAAGTGTTTGTAATGAGTCACCTATCGATGCGGGAATGAGAATCATGTACTGATGAGTAAAAGGAGAATGTGCGAGAATCGGGGTGAAGTATTCACCATGGGTCGCCAAGTTCAAAGTGGGCTTGTAGGTCCAGGATAGTTTTAGCTGCCTTGGAGAGTTGGCGAGGCCTGGAGCCAGATCTGTCATAGTGAACATCGAGAATGGTATTAAAGTCCCCCCCCCCAGAGTATCGGAACAAGTGGGAATCCAGATAGAAGTGTGGATAGGTGTTCATAGAAGTCAGGAACATCCACGTTCGGTCCATACGCTTTTAGCAATACAACCTCCATGCCCTGCAAAGTGCCAAAAAATAAAACATAACGCCCTACATGGTCAATGCGGACTTCCTTTTGTTTAAATTGGGTACTCTTGTGTATAATGATCATAACACCCCGGTTCTGAGAAGAGTAAACAGTGCAATACCGTTGAGAACCCCAGGATTTAGCAAATGTCTCACATATGGGCGCAAGGCTGTGTGTCTCCTGTAGGAAGAGCACACTAACATGGTGCCTTTTGGCATAGAGCTGCATTTTCCGCATTTTGACAAAATTATCCAGCCCCCTTATGTTCCAGCTCATGCAAATTACGGTGTCAGCCATCATTTCCCAAGTTGTATGTTACCAGTAGAAAATGGTCTAGGCCATTCCGTAGTTACCCAGCTCCGTCCCAGACCATGTGTATGTAGCAGTAGGCTCAATGGTCTCAGTGAGCGTGGTAAGGAAACTACAGTCCCCCAGTGCTTGCCAAGCAATTTTTCTGGTGTAACCCCATCCAACCCTCCCCCACATACACCCTTCCCCTAATCGGAAGATGATCCCCAACCCAGAACACAACCAAAACACAACCATTGGCAACTTCGCCTGGGGTCCTTAGCGCCAACTGAAAAATAGCACACTCGTGCTGGGATATTGACTAGGTCATTGTGGCATAAAATCAGTGAACAAAACTTTCATTTCTGCAAAATGGTTTGAACGTGTAGGACCTGGCCCAGGACCAAGGGAATCACTCCGGCAAAGGGTGAATGTCATGAAACTCTCTGATGCCTGGCAACGAAGGAGGTCAAACATCACAACAGGCAGCCAGGGGGATGTCCCTGGGAGTGATTACAACGACAAGGGACCCCTCCGGCGGGGGATGTATGACAAGAATCAATCCGAGGCCCGATCCATAGTAGAGAACAGTTATCACAAAAGGCATAGTCAGGGGTGTCCCTGGGTGCATTTACGATGGGCTGATCATCCAGGAAAGTGCTCCTTTATAAATTTGGTCACCTCTTCAGGAATAGTAAAGAAGAAAACCAGATTTTCATGCTCGACCCTAAGCTTGGCAGGGTACAAGATGTTGTACTTCGCTCCTAAGTCCCAAAGTCTCTCCTTCACGGACAGGAATGTTTTCCGTTCCCGCTGGATGGCAGTGGAGAAATCCGGGTAGAGATGAATTCTGGAGGATCCCAGGAGACGATCGCCCTTGATCCTTGCAGCATGCAGTAGGGCGTTCCTGTCACAGTAGTTCAACACCCTCGCTATAATTGGCGGGCAGGGACTCCTGGCTTAGGTTTGGCCGTTAGAGATCAGTGGGCCCTTTCAATAGTGAATTGTGGAGACAGTTTTGGAGAGTCCAGCAGGGATAGCAGGGTTTGTTCTATGTAGTCTTCCATGGGGCCTTCCACGCTGTCTTCCGGAATGCCGATAATGCAGATATTGTGGCGGCTAGAGCGCGATTCAAGATCCTCATCTTTCCTGCTGACCTCTTGGACACGTTTGGATAGAGTGCTCACTTCGCCTCGGAGGGAGCCAATGTCGTCTTCAGCGGTGCTCATTCTGTTTTCCACCTCTGTCACTCGGCTGTCTGCCTTTTCAATATGGGCCTTAATTGAACAGATAGTCCCGCTCTTGTCGTCTAGCTTAGAATGGAGGGTGGTGAACCCCTCTTGCATGTATTCAAACATTTGTGATTTGTCTTGGTTGTCAGGGGGTGGCGACATGACTGCCCCTTGCTCTGATTGTGGTCCTTCTGATTTCTGCGTGGCCTTCGCGAACATATTGATGGTACTCTGTTTCTTGTTGGCCCCTCTGGGCACGCTGCCGAAATGTGCGACTGCCAACCGTGGGTTCAGTCAGTGGCCCTCAGTCCCTGGGGATGCAGTTAAAGCTTGCTGGGCCGCAGGATGAAGCCAGATGAGTTGGTTGTGAGCAGAACAATGGGGGCCTGCACCTCTGCTGCGGCAGCAGGCAGTTGCAGCGGGACCAGGGGGTGCTGGTCGCTATTAGGTGGGCTATGCGTTGTCCACTGAGAGGGTTGTGTCCCCCAACATAAGCCTAGTAATCAGACCTTAGAGACACTTCAGTTCTTTGGCCAGGGGCTATCCCCGCCTAATATGTTTATCTCATACTATGTTAATAGCTGGCTAGGGCCTCTGTGTGTCACACGCAGGTGCTGACGGTGAGGTCTGTCCATCGGGTACAGTGTTTGGAGGGAGATGAGGCCGAGCACGTAGTTATGGCCAGAGATGGCACTCCCAGGTATCAGCAGCAATGCACATTGGCTGTACCCCCGCCTCCCCAGGGATCGCTGCTCTAAGTGGAGAGATTGTCACTGATCCACAGCACCAGAGGTTAAGACAAACACGCTCTTGAGCCTGGCAGCAGTGTGTGCCATCAGAGGCCCCCACTTCAAGTATCAGGGCAGAGGCTCAGGAGGGAAGATCAGTATGAGATAGCCACGTAATCCAGGTGGCTACCACAGATAAGTAGCAAGGAGCGAGGCTGTCACTGCAAGAGGCAATTGCAGGTACAGTAAGTGTCCTCCTCATTTCTGACGGCAACTGGATTTATGTGGCGATGTGTACAGGACATTTCCACCTCTAGGGCTGCATCGTTCTGAATACGGCTGCTGTGCAGCGGAACCACGCCACAGGCACCACCCAGCCCCGGCCCGTGGCTCAGCCTAGATGGGTCCTACCTTGTGCGTTAACAGTCCTCAGCGAGTGGATTGGTGACAGCGGGGTGGGAGACTCAGAAGCTCCGCACCACACTCCAGCCCTCAAGTGCAGTGTCCTCTGCTGCATGGGCCTCTGCTGCGTATGACCCCCAATACACCGCCATAGACAGCCACTCAGTGGCCGCGGGCACCGCACCAGTCAGGGGGGAGCGCCAGTTGCTACCGGCGGGTTGATTCACAGCGAGGCTGCCAGTAGGGTAGGGACAGTGGGGCTGGCTGTCCAGGTCGCGTCCAAAATGGTCAGGCAGCAGCAGACAGGGCCCCATCACAGAGAGATTCCAACTACGGCCGGGTAATCTGGTCGTTGCTTCAGATTGGAAGCGCGCGAACACTGTGCGTGTCCGGGCCAGTGGTGCCCCTCCCGCAGCAGGCCTGCTGCGTCCCACTCTCAGGTGCCAATAGGAGTGCACTGCGTGGAGCCGCATCGGGGCTACTCCCAGGGGCTTTGAGTGGCAGATTGTAAACAGCAATAACTTTCCAGATACAGCTTCTCCAAGGCCAGGAGCCAGTCAGCAGCCGCAGACGCACCTCTCGGCAAGGTCTACCCAATGTGGTTAAAAATCGCAGTGCCACAGTGGGTTAATTTTCTGACATGGATGTCCCCAGCACGGAGCTCCTGCTCTATGCGGCCATATTCGATCACGCGCAACAGCTCCCCCCGGCTCAAGTTTGAGAGGGGCAGGGAGGCAATTTCAGAGGGAGGCACATGCAGAGAAGAGATATCTACGCCAAATTTCTCTGCCTAGCGAAGCGCTTGACCCTCACAGAGTTTGAGGTATCTAAGAGAATTGGATGTATTGTGGGCCCTGGCCCAGAAAGTTTTGTGGACGATGTAGAGGGTCTTCATCCTTGCAACCACCGGGAGCCAGTGGAGAGATTTCAGAGCTGGAGAGATACGGTCCCTGGGCTTGAGGCCAAGGACAAGTCTTGCAGTCATGTTCTGGATTAGTTGCAGAGGGTGAAGAGTAGAGGAAGGCAGATTGAGAAAAAGGATGATGCAGTAGTCCAGCCTAGAGAGAACCGGGGCTCTGGAGACAGTGAGCTTCTGGGGTAAAGTGAGAAAAGGAAGAACACATCTGGGTAGGAGCAGAAGGTTGTGGGTCTTCTTGGCAAGGCCCCTGATGTGAGGAGGGGATGAGAAAGTGGAGTTTAAGATGACACCAAGGTTTCTTGCCTCATTGGACGACAAAGGGGGAGGGCCCATGGACGGCAGCCAGAGTGAGAGAGGCAAAGTGGGAGCAGAAGTCCCAAAGATTATGATCTTCATTTTACTGGCATTAAGGAAGAGATTGTTAGAGGCGCACTAATCCTAAATCGCAGATAGACAGTCAGGAATGAGTGAGAGAGGCGAGGAGACTGTCAGGTCTGGTCAAGGGTGGGGTTGGTCCATGAGTTATTTAAGGCTATTAGGCTCTATAATTTTGCACACTTTTTATGTATCTGTTTCTTTTGGTTTAGGAGATATATTCTGTTGATTCAATTGGGTTTGGTCCTTAATTATTCAATTGCAGAGGGAGTGCTTCCCAAATCATCATGATAGTTAGGAATCTGGTAGCTGATTGGAGAGGATAGAACTCGGCAGCTGATTGGTGATTCATGGCAATTTGGAACTGGTACAGAAATTCTAAACTGCCTTTCATTGTCGTTCCTTGAGCAGGAAGGTCCTGTTTCTTAGTAATTCTGGTAAACAGGCCTCAGTCAAAATAATCAGTCTAGTTCCAGATCTGAAACTCTTTTCGAAACAGCACACAAGTCAGCGTGGGACAATACAAGCAGATTGTTTGGTGGGAGCACAGCAAAATAAGTTACAGATGAACATTACGTCTTCAGGTGTTCATGAAAATCATTTATTTCATTCTTGTTTGGAAGTTTCTTAGTTAAGGCAATTATAGAGGAAAGAAAGTGTTTTGTTGGAGCGTTTCATTAAACCAACCTAATTGTTGTGGGGGTTAAAGACGTTCAATGCACTCTGAGCACGAGCAAGCATGAGAGTTTCTCTTAGACTGTGCACATGATCAAAGGAGCAGCCTCTGACCAAGTTTAATTCCAAACTCATATACAAACACTTTTTAGGCAGCTATGCGCAGGCATAATGGAAAACAACACTGAGACACTCCGGGAGCAGGTATACAAGTGAGAAGACAGGAAGTCTGTGCTTTTTTTTATTTTATCCACATCCTTGTTCCCTCAAGAATGTTTGGATTTCCGCTGTTTATCAATCAATCAGTTGTTTACCATACACTCCAGGGGGTCTGTGGGATTCAGCAGTTCCTGTGGACAAGAAAGAACAGGACCTGACAGAGGCTGAGGGCAGCATGAAAAAGAGCTGAGTTTCATCTGCATAACAATGAAAGTTAGAGGAGAAGGTAGAGATGAGGTGGGCCAAGGGGGCCAGGTAAGTATTGAAGAATCAGGGTGAGAGGTTAGAGCCCTCGGGGACAACACACATGGAGAGAGAGGTGGTGGAGATAAAGGACTCAAGTTGGACCTGGGAGGGTCGGTCCAGGAGGAAGGAGGTCAACTACAGATCAATGATGCCCAGGTTCTCACTGAGTCAATTGATCTGGATGGCATAATTGAATGTGTCAAAAGTAGAGGAAAGGTCAAGGAGGATCAGGACAGAAGGAGCTGAAATCAAGAGAAGAGAACAGATCTTCACAAGTGTTCAGGAGAGCAGTTTCCGTACCTCTGACTACTCTGAAGCCAGACTGATGATCGTGGAGGCAACAGATTCAGTGTGGAGAGTAAACTGGGAGATAGCCAGATTTTCTAGGCGTTTGACCAGGAAAGGAATTATGGAGATTGGGCGATAGTTTGCCAGACAGATTGATTGGCAGAAGGCTTTTTGAGGAGGAGGTGCACAAGGGAGTGCTTGAGGAGAGAGGAGAAACATCCAATGGCAAAAGAGTGATTGCAGAAATAGGCCAAGGCTGGTGCGTGTGTGTCAATGTGGTTATTGATGGTTCTGAAGGAGCAAGGGAGCACCTGTTTGGAGGACACTTTCATAGATATGGCTTGTCTAGAAACATCATCAGGTATTGTCAGAGAGGAAGAGGAGAAAGAAGGGGGAGAGACAGCCAGAGGGAGGCCGTGAGAGGTGGAGGAGAGAGGGGACAGGATGTCCTGGTTTTAGTGGTGAAGTGAGAAGCCAGAGCCATGCAGAGAGCCTGGGATAGAATACGAGAGGTGGAGACTGCAAAAGGATTGGCCAGCTCCTTTCAGATTTTAAGAGTTTGGCTATGTTGTTCGGGGCTGCAGAGATGCAGGATTATATGTGGACTCTCTTCTTGGACAAGGCAGAGAATATGTATTGCCTTTGAAGGAGGCGGCAGGACAGTTTGTCAGAGGATATACCTAAAGTCCACCACTTCCTCTCAGCCACCATGCATTTGAATTTCAGTGCAGCGAGGTCAGAGTCATACCAAGTGTTGCACTTGGAGGTAGGCTTCAGGCGGATTCTCATGACAGGAGCAAGGATGTCCAGAGCATTGAAGATAGAAAGATGCAGGGTAGAGAGGGCTGTGTCAGAGTGTGAGTCAGCCACAGGGGTAGGAGGAGCTGAGTAGGTAGCGGCAAAGGCATCCACTGACACACGCTTCATGGGCCAAATGACTGAGAAGGTGGGTGGCAGTGATGATGTGGGTTTAGCCTGAGGGACAGAGAGTTTCAGGTGAGAGTAGAGCAGAAAGTGGTCAGTCCAAGAGAGAGGAGTTGTGAGAGGTTTAGCAAGGGGGATGTCTGGAGTTGAGAACATCCAGGGTGCGTCCGGCAGAGTGTGTCGGACCAGAGGGTAAACTAGAAAGAGAGATAGTATTGCAGAAGTTGCAGAAGAGCCCAGAGGAGGCATTAGAAGCATGCAGGTAGATGTTTAGGTCGCCAAGTGGGAGAAGTTGAAAGGTAGAGGCAAGGAGAGAAGAGGAAAGCTCAGCCCACTCTGAGAGGTAGAGGGAAACCTGGCCATGCGGCCTGCACATGGTGGCCACAGTTAGGGAGAGGCCAGGAGAGATACAGAGTCTGCAGACCAGGCATTCAAAGGAGCAGTAGGCCTGCATAGGAATGATAGAAGCAGGGACCAATTCCAGAAAGGCCACCACCGGGTCGGTTGGTTCTGGGTTTGGAGAGGACCTTGTAGCCATCAGAGAGGAGAGTGTCAAAACTCGTGACAGAGTTGGCCGTGAACCAAATCATAGTGAGAGTGAGGAAATCCAGGTCAAGTTCTTTGAGGGGGTGGCAGATATCAGAAGAGTGTTTGACAGCAGAGCGAGAGTTGAGAGTAGCAACATGTAGGAGTTTGCTACATTTGAAGGTCTTCCAGGGTGGTAAACAGTCTAGAGGTACACCCAGCAGAAGTGGTAGAGGTGCCCGGGAGTAGGCAGAAGTTGTAGCAGAAGGTGGCATAGTAGCTAGAGAGGATGAGGGAGGTGCAAGAGAGTTGCTAGAAGGAGTAGCAGGACAAGGAAGGAAGGAGACTCCTAATGAAAAGGATGAGATTGGGCTGATGGCCCTGGACTAAGACATTGCCATTCATATAGACATTAAAGATGGTCTTGTAGGAGTGGAAGGAGGCCAAAAGGACATCCCACCAAGTGCCAATATTAATGGGCTAGGAAGAGATTTGACAAAATTGAACTGCAACCAAAAGATCAACCACCAATGCTGTGGCACTACAAAATACCACAAATTCAAATTTCTTGCACCAATTGACTAACACAGGTTTAAAGGATGTTCAGTTTTGATATGACACGGGTATAATTTTTAATTTGGCAGTCACAATTTGCATCAGATGTCTTGCAACTTAACCAATAGGAAACATGCAAAACACACAGTGATTGCTTAGATTTTCCCCCCAGCAATCCCCACCCTCGAGGCATCAATTAAATGTGACCCCTCTGATCTGAAGGCAAGGTACAGCGTGCGGGAATACAGTGCACATTTATTTTTATTTGAAAGGCAAAGTCAAGAAAGGAACTCAATTGGAAAATCGTTTTGTGCTTTTTATTTGCATGAAAGACAAGGAGTTGGGAATGCAAGTAAATAAATGTTTTTGCACCCTCGCATTTACTTAAATAGCAGTTTTTAGGGTTACTTATTTTGGGATTATGGACACCCGCCTTCAGTAAAGAGCACACTGGGCATGGACTTTGTTATTTTTGAACTCTAACAACACTCATCCCATGATTTTCTATTTGGAAATTCATTGATTTAACTTCAATTGAATGCGCTAACGATCTACACTGCCTCCCCCCTCACCACTATTTAATGGAAAGGATTAAGGCAGGCAGTTCCCAACACAATTCATAATAATACAAATACAATTCAATTTAAATGGATAGGGTGATTTTCTATAGTGGAATTCATTTTAATTGGATTCAATAAAATGTGCCAAGGATCTTTCGAGTACCACTCCCCTACCCGCTATGCGAGATGGAGATGAAGGCTGGCCCCACCACACTTTTGCTAGCTTTGGGATATATATGCTTACATGGGCGTCTTTGGTTATGGGGAATCCAGGGAAACAGCAGGGCTCCTCTGACGACAGCACACATCTGGTCAAAGGCTCTGGTCAAGGGTAGTCCCCAGCATCCAGACTTCCTCTGGCTCATCAAATGGCAGCAGGCCCAGCTAGCTTCTAGATTTCCCAGTCTCTGCCTCCCCTGCCATGTTTAATACCTTGGTAGCTCTTCCTGTCTCTCTGCTAGTTCTTTGCAAGTGTCCGGATGCAGACTACCGACAGCAATAGAGTGACAAAGTCAAGAGAAAAATTAAACGTCCAAAAAAAAAGTCAAAGAAAGTTCAGCAAGTCAGTCCTTCTCAGATAGAAAACTGAGCTCTAACAGGGCTGGTGACACTCCATTATTATCATATTATCATATTTCCCACGCTACGGATTGGCCAATTTTCTCCCTTCCCCTCCCACGAAGACACCCACTGGCTGCTGATAGGACCAGAAGTTTAGAGGTATGGGTTATGGAAGCTGAGGGAGGAGGAAAAATACATCATCCAAAAACAACAGGTGGGTTTTACCTTTTTGTGTTGATTAATCTCACAACGTGGCAGCTAACCTCATATTTCTGATAACTGCATGAACCTATATATTTTTGGATTCTACATTTTATGGTGAGTCAGACAATATTAATTTTATTTTGGCATGTCCTTTCTGGGTGGAGCTATCATTTTACATGATTTTCTCCTGAGCCGAAATAGTCACACATTTGCCCCATCCTGTTTCAAACCTTACTTCCATAACCTCACCCCACCAACGTTCTATTCCGTCGAAATTATGGGAAGGCCGGAATCATAATTTTGCTCATAACTCTAGTTGAATCCATCACACAAAATTCATTTTTACACGGTCCAGGCTTTTTATCCCCTTTAATCTGAATCTGGGCTCAACTCACTGGGACATATTATTCTCTTTTAATTAAAGAAAAGATGACCCAATGTTAATCAATGTGAAGGCATCACATGGGTCCCCAAGTTTCAGACAGCCCTCACCAAAGGTTTCATGTCCCTTTTATGACCTGATAAGGACATCTGGCTGGCCCATGTGATAATGCCCTCCCTTCTTGGGCTTCAAGGGTTTTTTTTTCGAAGCTTATGCACAGTTAATGGGGGACCTGGCCTTAAATGTCCTTTCTGCTGGCTGTGTTATCTGCATCATCATAGTTCAAAAAATCTCTCTTGCAACATTTCTTTCTATTTTTAACTGAAGCTTCAGGCCTGTTTCCTTGATAAACCCAGACCAAATGTCTTGGGGGTCACAGTTCCAGATACAACCCGTTCAGTTACATACACAATTCTGAGAAATAGCATTTACATTTAAGAAATATATTTACACATGACACTTTGCATTGCATCCAGGCTTGCTGGCAAGAAATAAATTCTTTCTTTACAGAATGCTTGAATAGAAATAAGTCCACTTGCACAGATAGGCCATAGGTACATAAGAAACCAGACAGTTTTCACTTCTACAAAAACAAAATATGCCTCTTTCTTTACAGGCTGTCATTTCTTATGATGAAAATTAAGTCTCTTTGTTCCTGATAAATGCAATCTGTCACTTGACATTATTTCTTAAATGTCAGGCATCATTCCTCCTTGGTATTTTTCACATGCCTATCCTTTCAAAGTACATTTTCACATGTGTACTGCGGCAGTTCTGAATCTGCAAAAGGTGCCTTTTTTCAGTTTACACAAAGTCAGCATCTGCAGCACCTGTGTCATTTTGTTTGCCTCCATTGGACACAGTTACAATCACAGTTCTAAGGCACACTCTCCTTCAATTCAGTGTCTTTGTATTTTACTGAAGTTGCAATAGGCCCATTTTTGTTTATTCATAAGACCTTATATTGGAAAATAATGTTGTGTATTGTCTTTTATATTTCAATGGAACTCCACATTAGCCATCTCCATTTCCATAATAGGGACCTAGCATGGCCTCTCTATCTCTGTCACTATGGGGCTGTCTTTTTACCCCACATGAGAGAGGCGAGACCATATGAAGGGTCCAGAGGTTTGGAGAGGGAACGAAAAAGAGTATGTCAGTGAGAGTCTGTCTGGAGGAGGCACTGATGTAGGTATCAGCGATGGGGAGCCCTGGGTTGGAGACTAGGATGTCCTTTTTTTTTTAATTTGCTTTTATTGGTTTTAACAAAGAAACAAACAAGATGGAATACCTGTTACACAAAAGCTCATTACAAGCATATGTTTGTATGAGAAAAACAATATACATGATATCAAAAGATGTTCGCATCACATGGCGTTGTGTTTATATCAGGGTATGTCCATCAGAATGAAAAAGCCCGCTCCACCCACTGCCCTCCTTTCTTGATTGAGCACACATCTGTTGAATGTTATAAGAACGTGGGAACTTCAAAAGTATTTCACTCACACCTCATTTGAGTGATTGGTCCGGAGCCACCTATTGTGGATTCTTCTTCCTTTCATTTCCATCGGGGATACCTTTTGATCATGGCCCGGCAGAGTCGTCTACTCGGGATTCAAAGTCTGTTGTGAGATGCTTATTTTTAAAGTCCATCCATAGGGCTTCACATTGTGATGCTTTGCCGTGAAGAGAGGCAGTTATTGTCTCCATTAGGTAGATGTTTGTGGCCAGATTGATCCATTCTGTTTTACTGGGCACCGTCGTAGACTTCCACTTAATCACCAGAAGGGCCCTGGTCGCTAGGAGCAGGTGGGGGCCAAGCCCTTCACTCTGGTCCAGTCATCATTGTCTCTTTCCAAGCCAAAGAGTATCAAGTGGGGATCAGCATCTCTTTGAATCCCCTCTATCTCCTTAATCCAATCCAGGACCTCATTCCAGAATATCTTAATGTGCTGGCAGCCCCACCACATATGCCAATAGTTGGCTATTTCCGCGCATTTTCTCCAGCATGTTGGATTCATTGTTTGAGACATTTTGGAAAGTCTAAATGGGTCATATTGCCATCTGTGTAAAGGTTTGATGGCATGTAGCTTGTATTGGCTGAATATGGACGTTGTGGAAGCCCCTTTACACATTGTTTCCCATAGATCAGGATGTATCTCTTACCCAAAGTCTTTTTCCCACCTTGTCCGTAGGGCTTCTGTTGAGCCATCACCCGCCGCTATTAATTCCTGATACATTGCAGATATAAAGCCTTTCATCTCAGATTTGGAGTCCAGGAGTTTCTAAAACGGGGTAAGGTCTCTATTCAATTTGTATCTCCATTTTGCCTGCGTTAAGACCCCTTTCAATTGGATGTACTGGAATGTGGATAGGGTGCCTATACCCAAGGTGTCTGTCAGATCTGGTAGCGAAATAAACAAGTCTTTCTTCTGGAGTTGACCCACCCTCTCCAGGCCCGCCTCATACCATGCCTGAAACCTACACACGTTAGGTATATGGTTGTTCATGCCGGGTGACCATAGGTGACTAAGCGGGGATGGCCAGGTAGTGATTTTACGCATTTGCTTGCATGTGCGCCATATGCTCCATATAGTGCTGAAAATGGGGTGGCCTTTTATTTTTCGTTGTACCCTTTTATGTGGGGTCCACAACCATTCCGATACCGTGGCTGGAGAGAGATAGTGATTGTCCATCTGGACCATTGAAGGTTTTTCTGGTCTCTAAGGTGTGGGATCAGGACGCGCAGCGGGGCAGCTTTATAGTAATTCCACAGATCGGGGAGTCTGACTCCTCCTTTGTTTTTGGGGAGCGTTAGCGTATCATATGGAATACTTGCTTTCTTCCCCTGCCATATGAATCTCATCATAACCTTTTTAGCTTCATTAAAGTACGCCTTTGGTATCTCCACCGGAAGCATTTGGAAGGGATATAGAAAACGGGGAAGGCACACCATCTTAACTGCATTAACTCGACCAAGCCATGAAATCGTGAGTTGTCCCCATCTTTTAAGGTCAGCCGCAAACCACTGGAGGAGTGTGGGAAAGTTGGATTCAAAGAGGTCACTTAGGGTTTTAGTGATTTTTATGCCCAGGTATTGTAGTGTGGTGTGTTCGAGCTTAAGGCCCAGTGGAAGAAACCTGGTGTCATTCACCTCTACAGTACCTTGAAGGGGGAACAAGATGGATTTGGTTCTATTCACTTTAAAGCCGGAGAATTGGCCATATTCGTCCATTAGTTTGAGCACTTGGGGGACGGACTCTGAGGGGTTAGTTAGATGAAGGAGGATGTCATCTGCGTAGAGAGCTACCTTGTATTCTGTTGGCCCTAGTTTCATCCCCTCTATCAGGGGGTCCGCTCTCATCTTTTGTGCCAGGGGTTCTAACGAAAGTGCAAACAGGATTGCAGAGAGGGGGCATCCCTGTCTAGTCCCACATTCAGTTCAAACCATCTGAAGCATTCTCCATTAACAAATACTGCCGCCTTAGTGGATGTATATATTGCTCGTATTGCCTTTCTAGTTCTCGGGCCTATTCCAACCTTCTCCAAGACTGCTCCCAGAAATTCCCACTCAACCCTATCAAAGACCTTCTCTGCGTCAATAGACAATAGAACAGGGTCGTTGGGAAGGTTATGGGCTGCATGGATGAGGTGTAATGTTTTACGCATGGAGTCGGCTCCCTGTCTCCCCAGTATAAAACCGACCTGGTCTGAGTGGATTAGGCAGGGCATCAATGTTTCCAATCTGGCGGCCAGTACCTTAGCGTATATTTTCGCATCAAGATTGAGGAGGGAAATGGGGCCGTGCGAACCACAACACTTAGGGTCCCTCCCTTCCTTAGGGATTACTGTTATGAGTGCCTGTTTAAAGGAGTCTGGCGTTACACCTGTCTCAATTATTTCATTGAATAGTTACGTTAGGAAGGGTGTCAATTGTTTAGCAAAAGTTTTATAGAACCCAGCAGTGTAACCATCCTCCCCCGGTGATTTGCCCAATGTCAACCTTTTAATTGCCTCCTGGATCTCATGATCAATAATTGGGGAATCAAGAAGCTCGGATTCTGCGTGCGTAATGGTAGGCATGGAGATCGGGGCTAAGTAAGAGTTCATGTCTAACTGGCCAGGGGTTATTTCGGAGGCATATAGATTCTCATAGAAGCTGGCAAAGGATTCAGGGATGGTACAGGAGGTTGGGGCAGAAGGGGCAGGGCCCTGACGTATTTCGTTAACCTTGCGGTCTGCACTTTGTTCTCTGAGCCTAGCTGCTAATAGGGCATCAGCCTTGTCTCCTTTTTCATAGAATTTCTGTTTCAGAAACTGCAGTTTGCGTACCACTTGGTCCTGTTACAGCAATCGTAATTCTTCCCTTTTGAGTTGAGCTGCTTTCACTTTAGCCAGGTCTACTTCCGGGTCTTTCATTAACGGACTGAAATATGTCAGCCTCCGATTGACATATTTCAGTCCGTTACCTTTGCTCTATGATCTTCCGTTCCCTTTTCTTGGAGGACCCCTATCTTATCAAAAGACCCCTCCATGTGGCCTTCCCTCCCTCCCAGATTGTCTGCTTCGAGACCTCACCATCGTTATTCATGTTGAAATATTCTTCAATTTCTGTCTCCATGGTGGTCTTGAAAACCAGATCTTTCCACAGAGTCTCGTTACACCGCTATTTTCCTCCGGGAACAGATAGATCAGCCCAGTTGATATCGGCCAGTACCATGTCGTGGTCTGACCAAGTTATCGGGACAATATCTGGATGATGTGTAGTGGTAGTAAGGTCACTTGTAATCTATATGTAGTCAATACGCGTGAATGTATGTTGAGGGTTTGAATAGAAAGTGTAACCACTCTCGGTGGGGTGCATAATTCTCCACACATCCTGCATATCATAGAGCTCCATCATTGTAGCCAATTCAGTGCGGTCACTGGGGTATTGGTATCTCGTTCCGGGTCTGCCCGGTTTCCAGTCTTTGTTTGGAGAGGTCCATTGATCGAAATCTCCCCCCAGGATGACATGTCCTGTGGCTTCTAGCATTATCTTGGGGATAACCTTCTCAAAAAATGTGACCTGTCCAGTGTTAGGTGCATATAGGGTGGCAATGGTTACCTGTACTTTTGCTATTTTCCCGGCTATGAGGAGAGTATGGCCTCCAACGTCAAACCAGGTTTTATCCACTTCAAATTTTATTCCTTTCTTGATTAGTATCCCAACACCACCCTTCCTGAGCGGGCCCGAACCCCAGAACTCGAGACTCCCTCTTCTCCCTACAACGCTCCGCTCTTCACCTTTGACATATTTCGTCTCCTGCAAAAGGAGGCTGTCAATATTGGATCTGTGGAATTCTCTGAGGACCAAGGATCTTTTAGTCTGTGAATTCAAGCCCTTCACATTAATAGTCCGGACCCTGAGCGAGACGCCCGGGCCACAGCAATCAGAGGTTGCCATATTTGGGTGTCTTTGATAGATCGCCAATTTCAGATGGCCAGACCAGTATACGATTTTCGTGTCCTCGGCTGTCTATGATGTTGCAAGTTCGTACAGATGTTAGTGCTACTGTTCTTGAGATTCTCAGTCCCCTTCCCCGCTCTTCCTCCCCTGAGTCGATGGTGTTCAAGCGAACCCAAACACTGAAAGTGTGCTATTCTCAGCAATTTGAGGGTGTCCGATTCGGACTTGGTGGAAATGTTCAGTCCAGTACCGGACCACCAGCGAAGACCGTTAACTCATGTTCCGATTCGAGTATACTATCGTAACATATAAATGAGCCCCACTTTCCCCGTCCCCACCACCCACCCAATGTCATACATAACAACATTTAACCACAAAAAGGAAACAAAGGTGTAACGTTATGTACGCCCTCCGGCCCTTTCTTTGGATGTTCATTTCCTCCCTACTTCAGGAGGGGGTGTTTCAGCTGGGAGCTGTCATCTTGTCATTGTTCCTGTCGGTCTGCGTCTCTGGCTGCCTACTCTCGAACTCTTCAGGCGCGGGTTTCAAGCAATTGATCTGCAAGGTTTGTGTGAACTCATTCATTTTCCCTTTTCAGGCATGTTGTTTGTTCGTCTATATTTTCTTGATCCTTTTACTCGTCGTCTTTTAGGGCCCTGAAGCTCCCACTGCATTCCTGATTGTTCTGAGTCGTTCTCTCCACCCCCTTTTGGTGGCACTCCGAGAATGTCTGCGATGCAATCCTCGATCTCTTGCTCGGACCGGAGGATTATCTTTGTGCTACCATGTTCAAATGTGAGGGAAAAAGGATATCCCCACCTGTATCTTGTGGCCTGATCCTTGAGCTACTTAGTCAGGGGACTGCAAAGGCGCCTCAGCGCGAGCGTGAGCGAGGACAGATCCTGGAAGATGGTAATTTGGGCACCTCCTAGCGTGAGCGAGTCTCCAGACCTGGCCTTGATCAAGATCCTGTTCCTATCCTGGTATCGATGGAATCTTGCGAGGACAGAGCGTGGTCCACCAAGGGGCCCACCGGGCCCCAACCGCCCTGTGGATCCGCTCCGTTTTGGGTTCATCTACCTCTTCATCTGCCATTAGGATTTTTATGATGTTATGTATTGTAATTTTGAGCGAATCCTCTCTAGGACTCCGGAATTCCGAAAAACAGAAGGTTGTTCCTTCTTTCTCTATTTTCCAAATCATCCATTTTTAGGCGTATCTCCTCTTCCCTTCTTTCAATATTACGAATTCTCGAGTCCATTTGGGCTTCAAGGGTGTTAATTGAGGCCTGATTGTTCTCAACACCTTCCAATCTCTCTTCGAAGTTTTCCATTCTCTGGGTGATCCGGTCAATCTTGCCACCTAAGTTGGCCCCCAAATTCTTTATCTCAGACAGCAATGCAGCAATGTCTCCTTTAGTGGCGGCAGCACCCGCCTCTCCGGACTCTGTTGACATTGTTTCCCTCTGTTCAGGAGTCAGGGAGGATGGAGTATAAGTGAACCTGGCAAGCTTACTTTTAGCGTCCATAGAGTGGGGCTTACTCTAGAGGAGGCACACGCCCCGAGATCGGGGGCCTTACCCTCTTTGTGGCAGTGCAGATCAGTAGTTGCGGGGGGTCCAAGCTTCCCGCTCTTTGCGCGGCTTCTGACGTGGCAGAAGAGATGTCTATGGGGTTCAATAGTCGGACCGCCGTGTGGAAAAGGTTCGCTCTCAGGGGGCCCGTCCCAAGACATGCCTCATAGGAGGTGCAGGCTTAAGGAATTCATTCAATGCACAGGTCCTTGAAATCTCAGTGTTCACAAAGAGTAGAGCTCGTGGATCGTTGTAGGTGATAGGAGGTGTTTAGATGCCCCAATACTGGGGGCCCTCTGGCTGATGGGCTGGAGCAGGCCACACCGTTTCAATATACGTGGGGGAGGGCCAGGCTGGTCTTGCGTATCGTGAGAGTGCAGGGTACCAAGTAGTGGTCTTTGGTGCTTCTGCCGGGAGGAGGCTACACCTTTACCTTTCGACTGAGTTATTCCTACCAGGCCAAAGCCCGGGGCACTCATTGTTTAGGAGGGGGAGTCCACTGTATTTGGAGTTTAGAGACCTCACGCTTTCTGGGACCACCCCCGGCCGGGGGAAACCTCAGGGGAGTGCCCTGCCTGGCGTCAATATTCTGTACGTCGAGAATAGCAAGGAGAAGAAAGCAGGAAAGAAAAGAAGAAGAAAAAAAAGGGGGGGAAAGGGGGAAAGTTTTCCCCTTTCATCCTACCCTCACCTATTGCCTCTTCTCATGGGCTTAACTGCGTTGCGCAAGGTGGTCTGGAGTTATCAGGGTCTGCAGCATATATTCCTTTCAGAGAGGGAGTGGGTTGTGCACGCTCCACTCAGGGTTTAGTGGCAGCTGCGGCATCTCCAGCAGTAAAGGGGTCCGCCGACAACAGGAGTTGGAGTTCCTGTGCTGCGCTGCTCCTTACAAGAGGTCCGCCGTAGGATAGGTGTGCCCAGTGGTGGGGGCCGGCTCTCCTATGGCTGGGCAATGTGTCCGATGCTCCAGCATGATTCTGGAAGGGGGCTCCTCAGGGGGGCTCTTCAGGCCAGCGCCGTCGGGTCCCCGGCCCGCCAATGCAGCGGGTCGCGGGTACCAGCTGGATGTCCGCCGAGGGTGTTCGAGGGAGAGGGCGAGATGCCGTCGGCTGTTCTTGATTCCACCGAGTGGGAGCTGGTATGCAGCTCCGCAGTCGCGCTGCGCTGGCCCGCGCTCACTGGGCCTTTTTTGCGCTCGCCCGCTGGAGATCTCACATGCAGGTTTCTCCCCGAAGACACGTCCGATTTACATCAGGTTTTCGGCGGTTCAATGGGGGGAGACTTCAGACGTTTGGTCCACCGCAAACTATCCGGGGAGGGAGACGTAATGTGTGGGCTCAACTCACATTACGGGCCCTCGAGGGAAGAGCTTACACAGGGAGGCAGCTCATCCGTGCGCCCCTTGGTAGCTGTCAGGATGTCCTTTTTTAACTTATTCCTTCTAGACTTGAGAGGGATAGGATAAGCGATAGAGTAGCATTTAAGGAAGATGGGAGAGAGGGAAAGCACCATAGATGGTGCAAGGAGGAAGGTAGTCGGAGGAGGGAGCGAAAGAGAGAGGGAGAGAGACAGCCCAGCGTTGCACACACAGGAAGCATTCACGGGGGCATGAATCACAAAGTAGGGAACACACAGGAGGAGAGGACAGATGACACACAACAGTGCACCATAACCCCAGCGGGTTGGGATCTAGGGAGTGGGAGAGGCACTGATGGGAAAAAGTTAACAGTACCACAGTAACCACAATGCAAAACCAGATTCAACTTCTAAAGAGGGAAAAAGGCTGTGTTATAACAAAGCAGCAATACAGAAAAACACCCAGATTAGACTTTCCTAAAAGAAGGAAAAATCATCCTGGACAACATCTAAAATGGTTTTTAAGTGCATGAATTCCTCCCCACTCTCTGAAAACTATTTCTCTCTCTGACTCAACTGTGCACTGACATCATCAACTTTGACTTGTAGCTCTGCAGCCATGTGACATTGTAATCCTGCAATCACATCATAATCTTTTCACCGCAATTTAATGACTTTATGTAAAGTGAACCACAGTTCGGTACATAAAAGGATAAGAAAATCAACCTCTTGTTTCCGGTCTTCAACCTGGAAGAGACGAAGGAGACACATTTGCAAAATGCCTCCTTTTGCAAAAATCTTGCTAAAAGCTTCCTTTTCAAATTCAGTATAAATTCTTTACCTCCAATTTGATATTTGATCAAATTGGAGGTAAACATTTTGTTTCCAGATAACTGGACCGATCAGTAAATTCAGCTTCTATTTCTGTCATGTTTGAATTCAGTGCCAGCAAAACAATATAGAGAAACTCAGTGTCCAGTAAGCACAATCACCACTACTTCCCACACAATGCACTTCAGGCAGGAGAAGAACCAAGTAGGCAAAGTTGGAAGTTCACCCAGTGCAACACAGTATGGCTATGCTGTGCAAAAACCACGCCCATCAAATGACTTACAGCCTTCCCGGCATCTCCACCAAAAACGTGTAAGGTATTTTGGGTTCCTAGCTTGCCACTATCACAAGGCTAAACTCACTTGGGGGTCACTTGCTGGGGCAACAACAGAATTTAGGATTGCACTAGGGACACTGTTTATCTAATTTATTCATATTGCATTGGTGGTTCAGTATGATTACACAGAATGAAACATGATGTGATTATAATACAGGGTTTACCAAACACAGCTCTTAACACCTTACAGTAATAATGAGTCACACAGAGAATAGCCATGCACAGCCTTTGTTACTTCATAAAATGCTTTATATAATGTCTGCATGACCAGAACAAAACACACACAGGGAAACATGACAATCCATCATTGTACATTGAGCATTGCAGGCGAGCTGAAAGCAAGGAAATGTATGCCCATTTACTGACACATGCGTTTCATAAACTGTCAAAAAAGATGCAATTTAGAACACATTCAGCTTCTCACACACAGGTGAAAATGTGCCTCTGTCTGCCCAATGACAATATTGCTGCTCTCCCCCTGTTCTAAACTTGGCAGGACACACACATTTTTATATATGAACCTTGAGATAGCCACTGCTCTTGGCAGCTTACTTCTTTTCAAAGACAGCAAACTTATCACAGGAATGCGGAACATGAAATAGCTTCTCTGACACCTATTTTACCCTTTTTGAACGTTCAGTATCATTTTTGGCAGTAGCAAACACACCCCCCTTACTTAGCACTGGATGCTCACCTAAAAATGTCTTAATAGTTTGCAAAACCATCCATGGACAGGTTCTGTGTGCCCTGGGCTGCTGGACTCAGATTCACCCTCCTTCTCAACTTCTGCTGGAAAGGCCTCTTTCAGGTCTGGTCTGTGCTCACACACAGAACAGCCCTTCTCCTCTGCCTCTTACTTCTCTCGCTTTTGGCAGGAAAAACCAGAAAACATCCAACCAACCCCCCTTCTTCGTCTGTGTCTTCTTTTTAAAGTCTCTCTCCTACCTGCCCACTTCACGTATTTTCTCCTATTTTTTGTGTAAAATCTGCCTGCCCCTGACTGTGATGTCATCCCATCAAACAGCCCCCCACCCCGGACAGTTGAACCTCCTGGAAGATTCCAGAGTTAACACGTGTCTCTTTCCTTTCCCCTTTTAGACAGAATTCAGTTCAATGGGAGGATGGCCGAGCTGCAACAACTTTCTTTTGGCTTCCTGCACTGGAAGTTTTAAACAATGGACCCAAGCAAAATCGCAAAGTCTGTGCTTGCAGCATCATGAAGAAGCCCAGTTTTCATCAATGATTTGCACCAAGGAGCTATGGACTGAGCTTCCTCTAATATCAGTAATATGTAAGACATTAGTAGATTAGGATGTTAGTGGTTAGTAATTGTTATTTCTACATTTCATTGCAACTGCCATGGTATGGTGCATTGTGCTATGGCATCTGCTACTATGCAATGCTGAATCCAAACCCCTTTCTGTTTTGTTTTGTATGAATTCACAGCACAGCCTCACAACAGACTCACACACTACCATACATCTTTTGCAAGAGTGTAACACCTACATAACTCCCCCTCCAGCCCACCATACTGTCCACACGTATTATAGACTTTACTCCCACCCCCGCATATATATGCATTGAAATGGGGCTGTGAAAATTCAGCATTTTGGGATGTGCAGTGATGGGATGCACAGTGATAGGGTGATGCCATGCAGAAGGAGAGACAGAGGGCGAAAGTTAGCCGGTAGGTTCAGGTCAGCCCCTTGCTTTTTGGAAGACAGATGATTGTGGCTGTTTTGAAAACAGAGGGAAAGCAGAGTTGAAGGCCAGGTTGAAGAGTTCAGCAAGGTGAGAGACCATTAAAGGGGCAATAGGCTTGACTAACTGAGGAGCAAGAGGGTCCGATGGGCACACGAGGGGTTAGCCTTCATCAGTAGAGATAGCACTTTGTTAGTATTAATGTGACTAAAGTAGGAGATAGAGAAAGAACATGATGGTAGAGTAGGCAGAGTGTAAAATGTATGAGGAGGGAGTGTGAGGTAGGTCAGGAGAGAGTCTCTAATTTTTGAAATATTTGCAGTGACGTATTCAGCTACGTAGCGCTGCGAGTGGAGTTGATAGTTATAGACATAAGAGGAGTGAGTGCAGGGTGCCCTGTAGCCGTCGAGGATAGTTGCAGTGAGAGTCAATAAGGGTTCGGTAGAAATCCCTTTTTGCACTATCAAGAGTGGACTTGAGAGAGAAGTAGAGTTGCAGATCCCAATGCAAGTGGGTACGTCTCCATTTGTGGAGCTGCTGACGCATGTCTGTGCAGAGAGAGTGTATGAATGGGGTGCACCATGTTTGAGGATGCTGAGACATAGAGGTGAAAGTAAGCAGTGGGAAGTGAGAGAAGAATGAGTCATATAGTAGGGATAGGAAGCTGGAGAATGTAGTGTTGGTGGAGGAAGCATCAGGTGTCAAGGAGGAGAGTGAAAACTGTAGGTCGGAGAGAACAGGGGAATGGCAGAAGGTTTAAATTTCCCTTTAGTAATAGGTAAAGCAAGTAGTAAGGAAAAGTCACAGGGTGTAAAGAGATGGTGGTTTAAACAATTGAGTAATCAGATATGGATGGTGTGACAGTAGTATTAGTGGCTGAGCGAGAGGCGGTGATCAATGAGTGATCCAAAGAGTTACACCCTGTGGGAGTCGGTAAGTTATGGATAGAGTGGAGCGCATAGTCACTAAGAAAATACTGAATTTCCGATTTCTGAGAAGTGGTTGGAGAGGAAAGGTTGAAGTCACCTAAGAGTATGAGGTGGTGTTTAGTGGAAAGAGAATCAAGAAGTTACCCAAGACCATCAAAGAGTGGGCCAGTGGGAATAGGCGGTCACAAGATGAAGATGATGTGAACCGAGCAAGGCAGAGGAATAGTGGAGATGGGGAATTCCAAAGAGATAGGAGAGGACATGGCATTGGAGATTTGTGAGGCACAGACCCGGGAAGAGATTAGGTGTCTGATGCTTCCACCTCTGCCAGCCAGTCGAGGAGAGAGAATGAAGGATAGTTTGGAGTCATGTAGGGCTGCCAGAGTGGCAGTGTCAGATGGAAAAACCCATGTTTCCGTGATAGAAAGAAAGTCTAGGGAAGGAGAGCTAGAGTGAAAGTAGTTAGCAATAACGATATATAAGGACTCTTTACATTTCAGTAGATTACTTAATGGGCAAACAGAAAAGAAAAGGTGTGTCCTCAAACATGTGCAAGAGGCAAAGAGACCTGAGAGGAGGCTAACACACTAAAACATGACTCAGTGACGTTTGTCAAATATTTATCACCAAACAATACACACACTGAACCATCATGCATTGCATAGAGACAAGACAGAGGTGTTTGTGGTGGGTTCCCCTTCTGGCCCCTGTTCTGGTTCTCCTTCCCCCTCTTCACGTTGGACATCTGCTTGTTGACCTTTGGAGCTTGGCCCCAGCCCCTAACCTGTTTCTCAGGTGAAGAACTCGGGTTCATGTTCTCTGATTCCCTCTCTGCCTCAGCCCAGGAAGGTCTGTTTGCAAAACTGCCTACTTCCAACTAAGGGTCCTTTGAAAGGTTTTGCCTTTCCTTCCTGATCGCCTTCATGCACTGGTGGTTTCCTCCCGTATTCTGAGCTGCTTAGACTATTGCAACTCTCTCTTTATGGCTCTACCTCTTTACATTATGCACTGACTACAGTTATTGCAACATGTTGCAGCCCTAGTTGCCGCAGCGACTCCTTATGACACATAACATGGTCGCAGCCAGTGTGTGGGATGGAGAGAGTTGTGAAAAGAGCAGACCAAATAATCCGGTATATATCACAGTACTATTGGACTGGCTCAGTCCATATTTCCAGATAATGTGTATCATTAGAAAATGTATCAGTGCTTGAGCAATTTTCTAAGCACTCACATTTGGTATGATAGAGGAATTTGCTCTTTTCCTGCACATGTAGGAGAGGCAAGTAGGAATAGTCCTGCATGACAGTGAAAACATGCTCAGAGAAATTGAAGAACAGGGTCACCAGTTGGCCAAATGTTAGCCAAAGGAGGTAATTTGATTTATAGTATACTTCCAGCACGGACTTCATTAATGACACAATAAAAATAAAAACATATCAGCATGATTTGTATATGTCGTTGCAGACCATGCACAACAGTCAACAAACCAGGGGGGATCGAAATGCACATAGGTAATCAGTCTAGTTCCGGGGCATTCCACGAAGAGGGGCAGATGAACAAAGTTAGTAATTTAGTTTAGACAATAGTAAACATAGGGCAGCTTTTGTAGTAAATAAAACAACTAGTAAATAAATGTCTATTTGGTTGTTTCTTTACAAGGTCAACCCATGGTCTTGAAGAAGGCGGAACAACACGAAAACCGCCAAAACATCTAACCAGTGGAGTGTAACATTGATACCATCATATGTACTTCCAAAGGCGACGTTGACCCTAATGCACTGGCCCCTATGGTATTGACTAAAGGTCCAGCAGAAACACAAAGTAACTATCCCACGATCCAAACTAATCAAAGGATGCAGTACGGTTGGTTAAAAATGGCTTCTTTCATGTTTCTAGCACTATATCTATACAATATCAACAGGTAGTTATGTTATGTTATATAGTCTTGAAAATCACACGTACACCCAAAGGCATCTTGGCACTGAGCAGAGGGAGGAGGATCCAGACATACATTTGAAAGAGAAGGGACATCAGAATAGAAAGGTCTTCAGAGCCCGCCGGAAAGTCAAGTGGTTAGAAGTTGCACGTAGTAAACAAGGCAGTTGGTTCCATGCTATTGCAGCTGCCACAGAGAAAGCACGATCACCGGTCTTAGTCCGTCTAACACGGGGGACTGATAGAAGTAAAGCAGCCTGAGAGTGAAGGGGACGAGAAGGAACGTAATGAACACATTTTTCCTGGAGACAATCAGATCCTACCTTATAAAAGGCTTGATGCACCAGGCACATAGATTTAAACAAAATCCGCTTTTTTTCGATCGGAAGCCAGTGCACTTGTTTCAGAAGCTGTGACATGTGAGAGCTTGCCAGAGGGTGCACAACTACTCTGACTGTTGCATTCTGGAGCATTTGAATACGGTTTATCAGATAGCGTGGTTGGCCGAAGTACAACGAGTTGCAGTAATCGACCGTATTAAGAATCAACGCCGCTACCACTGGAGCATGAAGATGATCAGGAATAAAGGGGAGAACCTTCCACAGGGTACGCAATTTAAAATGACCAGATTTGCAGACAGCAGCGACCTGCTCCGTCATTGCCAGGGAAGATGAAAACTTAACACCCAGATTTCTCACTGCCAGAGAAGGGGAGGTGAATGGGCCACTAGCGGCCGGCGAGAAATCAGGAGTCCAGTCAGTGAACGGACTAGTGGTACCCACCACAAGGACCTCTGTTTTGCTGCCATTGAGTTTGAGTGAGTTTTTTGCCATCCAGGTAGGAGATTTGGAGATGAATATTTTGTAAAAAAAAACACATTTTAGAAGCCCTTAGGCACTTTAGTGGATGATTACTTCTTTGCGGAATCTATTAGCACACAAACATGTTATATGTTGTATTTATTGAAAAATTAATAATTGAGAAATATCACATTTTGTACAATTATGAAAACATATTAATGTAAGTGAAACAAGATACTTTCGACTGCCTGATTAATTGAATTAGCATTACGATGTCTTTTTCTCATGCTTGAAGCAATTTAAAATGATATGGATGTCAGGAATGCCTTTTGTGTTATATATAGGCTTGCCCCCAGTTCCAGACATTAGGTGTTTTCCGTTAAGTTTATTCATTTATTCATTTATTTGTAACGTGCCAGAGCCCACAGGCATCAGGGCTCAAACATAAAGACAATGAACAAACAAGGAGGACGGGACAGCAGATTCATCATAACAGTGGGTTGATCATTTATTTAAACAGGAGTGTTTTCAGTTTCTTCCTGAATGTCAAATAGTTGGATTCCAATCTCAGCGAGCAAGGGAGTTCATTCCACTTTGTTGCTGCTTTTACTGAAAAAGAGCGTCCAAGTCCATTCGCATGTGGATTTCACCAGTCCTTGAGCTTCAGATCTCAGGGACCGACCTGGTTCATATAGAGTTAGTTATTTGCTCTCTCAAATAGGCTGGAGAAGAGCCATAGAGGCAGTGGTATACGATCGTTACTACTTTAAAGGTAATACGATCCTCTACGGCTAACCAGTGGAGAGACTTCCTATCCTCAGTGATATGTTCTCTTCTGGTTTTCATTCTGATGGTTCTCAGACAAAAGCAACAAAATAAAATTAAAAAAAAGACACAATCCAATTCAGAAAAGTAGTGGAGGTTGTGGGATTTGAGCACAGCTGTCACCACCATGCCTAATATGTTGGCGGGAACGCAAACCACTTCATAATCAATTCCATAAACATGAAGTCTGTAGATTCATTATAGTTATGAAAACTGTTCTTTTATAACGTACTTAATTACCAGAGGTTGTTTTCTAAGCGGAGGATCGGGATTCGAACCCCTGCACTGTCTTGTTTCCAAGACAAACGCGTTGCCCATTCTGCTCGAATAAAATCTTGTGCGTGACAGGAGGAGTTCTGTTTAGCTTCACAACATGGAGTGAGCGATAGGTGCCGGGTCTATCAGTGATGGGAGAAACAAATGACGTCATGCAGAAGTCACTATCTATGACAGCGCGCTTCGTATCAGGGCACAGAGTGCATGGCGATACTTCTAATGTGGATGATCAATACTGTACACATGCGCACTTCTTGAATGGCTTGTATGTGTGCACAGAGAGAGCCGAACATGCAGATGGTAGAAGCCAATCTGTGTGCTTATACCCCTAACGGCTGCGTGCTCTATCCTGGAAATATGGCAACATAACCCACGACTCTTTTCTATCAGTCCAACGGGATTGACATTTTACAGTAAAAGATATCAAAAACAAGACCCTAACCTTTAGGTGGCTTCGACTATAGAGTGGGGACACCTCACCCATTTCCACGAGGCTGCGCCACCCAGTGTTTGGATGGAATTAAGAGCTCATGGAATCCTTCTGGTACAAAACGTGATCATGTTTTAAGGAATGTTCCTTTTCCAACTTCTAATCATAACAGAAGGGACAATCCTTTGGGTGATTGGGCAGTTACAACGTGTTGCTGACGAAATTAAGTGAAAGCTACTGTACAGTGGAGATGAAGGATTGGCTTCTGCTCTAAGACACGTGCGTTGTTTCCATGAACATGCTCAATTGCATTTGTGTGAATATGCGAGCTATGCAATGACAAATTGTCAATGAACAGTCATTTTACATAGTAATAGCAAAGTGTGTCATTAAATATGTTGTATGGTATGACAAATACAGAAAATGTGAACACGTGGGAGCGTAAGAGCATTAGAAAATATTCTCCCAAAAAACTAAAACCTTTATTCGAATTGATCATTTACAATAATTTCAAGATCTTGAAAATACGTCAGTATTTGTGCGTTCATAGAAAAATGAACTAAATGAAAACAAAGATTCAGCTAACAGTCTCGAGTGAATGGCATGTGTCATATCAGTTAATTAAATTGCAACTTAAACAGAACTCCAAGCATAGAAGAGACTGCACAGAAACAATAGGCATCTACGCTTTTCCCTCTCACCTTTCAGTCGAACAGCTGCATGACTCCCACTTTCCTCTTCCTTTTTTCAGACCTTTACAAAATGTGCAATTCATTCTCATTCAGGTATGAACATCGGCTTCCCTAAATTACATAACAATTTATCCAACCAGGCCCAACTCCTCTTTACTTTTACTTCAAGTACTTAAATGTTCCCTACAGATGAACACGTTTACATGCGTCATTTCATTTAGATCTTATAATGCACACAATCATGCACTCAACTTTGAGGGTGAATGCAGAACAGTGCAAGTAAAAAACATTGGTAGAATTAATATACACAAATGAATGCAGTAGCACAGTTTACTTTGCACTCAGTGGTTGACAAATTCCAAACTTATAATTCCGTTTAAACACAACCTACATGTTCACAATCATCCACCAAACACACATTGACAATATCCAAAACAACACTCACTCCTATAGTCATACAATGCACACAGTAAACATTTTTGATTTGTGTTATGTTAAAACAAGGACCTTTAGGTTTCCCATTGAAAACCAGCAGTCTTAATATGTGCACTCAGGTGAATGGGAATGTAATATCCCAGATTGTATGGGGGAGTCATACGATGTAATTTCATGGATTACTAATTTCCTTCATAGCCCGACTGCTTTTGGCTGGAGGCTGTGTACATATTTTGCAGCGACCTGACATTCCATAGGTACACTTCTGACTGGTATATACTTGGGAATTAAGGTGTTGGTACAGAAGGTTCGTACAGTGTACATATGAAATAAAAAAAGAACACAACACTACTACCTCCGTATTCCTCTCTAGTACTCACTCTTATTTAACCTATGGAAAATATGATTTTTCTCACCATATATGGTATTAAGATCCCAGTTGATCATTACTATCAAGTCCATTAGGGCAGCTTGATGTAATAAGGATGTGCCCCTTGTATGTCCTCTAATATCATATGGACAATTCCATTGGTGTGTGCATGTTGAGCCTTTAAGTTTCGGAAGACTTCATAATCTCTGCTGGTCCTGAGAGGAGAAAGAACTGGATGAGGAAATTCTACACAATACCACGATTTGTGGAATTATTTGCGTGGACATTCTGGGATTTGCGCACCATTCGGCGTGCGAAGCTCTGTTCGTCGATTCATGGAATATATTGCGCAGTACCTTTTCCTGACTTGCCTGGACTTCACACAGACTCGGCACGTATCTGTGAGCGGTCGAGTGCCTTGCGCCGACACCATGCAGAGCGTGGACGACGCCTGCGCAGAGGGCGGAGTAAGGACTTAACTTGATAAATGACGAAGAACAAGGGAGAAATTGAGCACTATGAGGAACGAGCCACAGGAGGTCCATAGCACCCCCACCAATGTGCACAACAAAGCGTATTCATGGATGTGACTGTGCAGCCTCCCACCTGCGAAATGCCCACGCACATAGCAATTGCAACGCAGAGGTTGGTTTGCATGTCGGATTTAGGGGTGCATGTATGCAGCCGGGGATCCGTTCGGACTTTGGTGTGTGCATACGCAGTGCAGTGTGGAGCAGGAACGGTTTACGGAGGTTCGCACACAGATTTTCAGAGTTTCACCAGAGTTATGATACACTGTACGCCTGCTGTCGGGATGCTGTTAACAGTTACAGGGGAACCTGCGCAGGACCCTTGACATGCAGGCCCGCTTGCAGTCCCCATGCACTGTTTGAAGGGTGCGTGTATTTGCACACAGAGGACCATGCAAAGGTAGCTGTACTGGCGGTTTCCGTATACTGTTACTTTGCAAAGAAAATTCCATGAATACGTGGGCACGCATTTTTATTCTGCGCACATACTCGCACAGTGTTGTTTTTCACGCCTGGCCCTTGCAGGATTTATGTGCTCTTTTCCATGAATCGGACCCAAAACGTCGAGCATCTTGGGCACCTAGTTCAGTAAAACTCACCCATGACAATCCTTTGCCCATGTGTGAGGGATGGTTTATTTAATTACCTCATATTTGAAACAGAGTTTCAAAGTGCCTTTCCCGTATATATGTAACTTCAGGTTAGGAAAGACTTGGACATTCTTAGCAATTTTGGGATGACACACATAGATGCATAGCCTATCAGCAGCAAAGTATTTACTCAAAATGTCCAAATAATTTACACATAGAAAAGTGGGGTGCTAGCAAATCTGATCTTCACCATACCTCGAACCTATGCTTAAGCTAGTGTATAATACCGCCGCCTAACTTGCCAGAATAACCAGAGCATTACAGCCCCGGTGGTCCGCTAAGTCAGGCGGCGGCAAATTGTGCGCAACAGTGCTGGTGCTTCCATCAAAGTCTTCTGGAGGGTAGTTTGCCGGTCCGGAAACAATGATGCCGGTAAGCTTACCGGCATTATTGTTTCTGGACCGGCAAACTTGTAATGAGGTCCATACATAAACTCAGTCATCTAGAAACCCTGTATAAAACATTTATCCCAGACACCATGGGCCTCATTACGAGGTCAGCGGTGACCCGCCGGTTCTACCAGCAGGTTGCCGCCGACCCCGTAACACTGTTTCAGCTGCCTGATATCCCAGTGCTGGGATGTCAGGAGGCAGGAACTGTAAGTCCCCATTCCTGTGAAATCCCACAGGACTCCATGGGAATGGAGACATGGAAACACTGGTGTTTCCGTGAATACCATGCCTGCAGGGACCGGTGCTCCCAGCAGATCAGACATGCTGGGAGCACCGGCCCCTGCAGGCATTTTCGTAGTCTAGCAGTCTGGAAAGGGTACGTTGCTACCGACACCCTTATTTCTGGACCGCCAGACTTGTAATGAGGCCCATAAGTTCGGACTGGAAATGGTGGTGAAGTAGTCCATGTGCCAGGGTGTGTGCAGAATGTAACCTTTTTACATCAGCATCCTCACCATTTTACAGAGATATTTTAAATTCATTAAGGAATCATATTTTTGTTATTCTTCAAAGTGAAAAATAGTGCAGTCCTTTTACTCTTTGTGGCCACATTTCAGTTCAGTGTATTCATGTTCTCATAGAAGCAATTCATTACTAAATATCACTTCACTTTTTCACTTTTATTAAAAACACATGTTGGCATTCCAAAACAGGAATCAAAGCATTCAAAAATAAGGATCAACCCCAAAGAGAGGGAACACTTGGAAAGGATGAAGCGAAAACAGATGAATATGATTAAGCAACCAAAGGAAGTCATAATAATATTTTATTGTCTCTATTATTGTCTCTAAATAGCAGCAATTCCATTTACAGTTGCAACCAATAACCATTGTGAGAAAACAGGGATGCCAATAATATCCTTAAACTGATAGGAGTTAGAAGTCTTTTATGGCCATGGGCCTCATTACGAGTTTGCCGGTCCGGTAGTAACGGCGCCGATAAGCTACCGGCACCGTTACTACTGAACCGGCAAACTACATGTTGTGCTCACAGGTGCCTGTGTGCCCGCCGGGTCTGACCTGGCGGGCAGACCGGCACCCGCGAGCACAGCATGTCGGATGCACCGGCTTCCCCATTCCCATTGAGCCATATGGGGCTCGAATGGGAATAGGGAAGAATATTTTCCAGCACCCGGGAATGGGCGATTACCGGGTCTGGCAGGGCCATAATGACCCGGTAATTGCCCATTCCTGGGTGCCGGAAAAATTCACAAGTCTGGCGGCAGCCTGCCGGTTCCACCGGCAAGGCTACCGCCAAAATTATAATGAGTCCCCATATCTCACTATTAAGTTGATATTAAGTTTAGAAAGATATTCAAAGAGCAACATGTCTTCTTCAATTGTATACTGTGGCATAAAATGTGCGGAAGGCTGTGCTTCCCACGTCCAGTGATGATGCAATCTCTTTTGTTGAGTTAGGACCACATGTGCACTCCGTGCAGCATTTTTATGTCAGCGGTCGAATAATCCCAGGTTTATATTTATTCTAAAGCCACGATGTGACTTTGTTAATGAGGTTGTCTCTTGGTTCAATGCTGAAAGGTTGTCAAGCATTGTCTATGCTTTTGTTGTGCAAGTGGATACATAAGTTGAGAGTTCCAGTGGATGGGAGCTGATTTTTACATTTCATAATGTTCCCTTGTGAGATGTTCACTAGTTTGCCTACCTCTGTCACTCTGTTTGCAGGCACTGTTTGTTTTATAGGAATCTCTGTAGGGATTCTCTGCTTGCTACACTGATTTTATTGTGAGGTCGTCTTTATGCCACTTCTCTTTTCTTGGGTTTGTCTTTCTACACGCAGCTCCAATCACTTCAGCACCTGGCCTCTAGTGGAGGTTCATGTAGTGTATGTTTGTTGGGATTGCTCTCTGGTCTCTTCTCAGAATTATGATGGTTTCGTTTAGCAGAATGAACATCCTTTGCTTTCAAACGTCTCCAGGCTTGTACTAATTCCCCTTTTTCTTTTATCCTATTTTCTCTTATTTCCTACCGCAATCTCAATCCATCGAGTCTGTGCATTTGGCACTTCATAGACTATTTCCCTAAAATTGATAGTTGGGATCTGACTGATTTCAGGGTTTGCAACTACTGGTACGATTGGTATAACTCGTGTGGGGTCTGGATTCCCACTTACCACAGAATTATGCAGGAAGAGTGGAAGATCTTGAACACATGATGTACCATGGACAGGGTCTTAATGTGTTGACTTATTTTGGAACTGTCACATTAGATTGTGACAACAATAGGAGAATTTCATAAATCATTTTAGCAGGACCTTTCACAGTGAAGGAAAGCCCAACTGCCATTTCAGTGGCTTGAAACTCCCCCTCCTATCCCTCCCTTTTCTTTTCTATTCTGGTGACTAGAAGGCCGTCAGCTTGACTTTTATACCTAAGTAGACACTGTTCATGATGGCTGCATTCATCTGCATGGATATCTGACAACATTTGAAAATATCACATGATGTGGGTGTCTACCTTTCCCACAACATGCAATAGCTAGACTTTTTAAACATTCATTCCGTAGACCAACACAGGTCACATGATGTGTGCGTCATGTGTCTCAGCATGGACAGCGGCTGGAATTCTCCTGTGACCACCACCGACTTGTAAATAATGGCCTTCCATTGTTCTATGCTGTTGTGATTAACAGAACATCCCTCACTACATTGGTAGGCCCTTATGGTGACACTATTCCCCGCTATTGACGATTCCCTGCCATTAGTTATTGCCACTTTCCACAATTTGACTGCAATGTCAGTCACCTTCATCTCCTTTGTATTGAATTTAGTGCAGGACACCTCCATTCTGTCACGCCCGGTGGCCACATTCTTTGAACAATCTGGCACCTATGGATGCAGTAATCTTGGGACAACATTCCCACGTGGATGCTGGTGCATTATCTCCCGCCTGGGCTGCATCCACCTTGGACAATCACTTTACAATAGGTAAAGAATCCCTTAACATTTAATGCGGTGATGGTTACTTCGTACTTTTGCTTTTTGCACTTGTGTGCCAAGGTGGTAATCCATCTCCAGATTCTGGCTACCAGAATGCATTCTGTTCATCTGGTTTTTCCTGGCCACACTTCCTGGGCACTCAGGTGTTCATCCATGTGGCAACTGACAGATGGTTTGGCGTTTGCACTTGCCCCTTCATTTCTCCTTCTTTCTTTTCTTTCCTCTGTGGACACAAACCTCTTTTATTTGCAATGGCACACTGCTGGATGTGGGAAGGCAAGTTTTCCTGTCTCCCCACAAGGTCTTGTTTTTAACACTCATACCATTGATTGTCAGGTATGCTCTTTGTAAATAGTGCTTTTTAGTATAAAAATACAATGGATGATGCCCTTATGGACGGTTGTCTGAATATTCTATTTTTTAGTGTGTTTTTTCCCCTGTGGAAGACGTTGTAAAATCCATATATGTTGAAACCAGTTGGCACTGCCTAACTACAGGGTCCTAGAAAAGTCTCTTGCGTACCCTGACTTCTGAACCAAAAGAAATGGATTCATGAAATCGTACACAGGGAATTATGTCTTTGCTTTGTGTAATTTTAGTATTGATTGTGAATGAGTTGCTGATGGTATGATTGAGCATATGGTTTGCATTTTTTGACATTAGAAGTGTTTTCTGATTTTTCTGTCTTCTCTTGCTAATGGTGGGCTGTCCATTGGATTTCGACTTTGTTTTTTGTTTTCTGAATTAATTGTATGATTTACTTTCTATGTGCAAAAAAGAACCTTAAATAAAGGTTTATTTGACAAATAAGACCTAGAACCCTTCTCTGTTTTTCAAATTCATTCCCCCCTGTTTCTAGGTTTAGGGACACTTGCTTTTCCTTTTATCTATATATTAGAGGGATCAACACACAGGAATCCAGTTTCTAAGGTTCTAGGATGTTTATTAAACAACAGAAAGCTAAGGATTTTGGGATTATTGAGGTTACTGGATAGGAAATTAGCAAAACAAATAATGCATTCTCTAGGACAGAGGTCCTCTTCCGGTCTCTCACTTCCTTAGACTGCATCTTCCTAACAGGAAGCAATAGGCCACCCACAATCCTTGTGATATTAGGCAATCTGCATTTCTTCCTTGGCAGTTGTATACACTGCTTGTCTTTTATACTCTGTTTTATACTCTGTCTTCCTAGCAGAAAGCAAAAAGTCACTCACAGTGTCCTTCACTTCTTTCTTGTCAGTGACAGATGCTTGCTTGTCTTTGATAGATCATGTCAGGTCATTGCACTTTCCCGTCAGAAAAGATAGACACTACCATCCCTGGTATCTTGGGTCATCTAGCATGGGGCAGGTATCAGCAACTTTGAGATCCTTTTCAGGATTGCACTTGATCCTGTGATTATTAGGCTTAACTGTTTTGCAGTCTATAAGAGACTGCATTGGGTTCTACTCCTACAACAAGTAAGGAGCCTCCCATGGGGTTCTGTTTTCAACCAATGCCATTCTGTCTTTCTCGCTGGTTACTCCTTCTGCTAATTGCTACTTCCTTCCTCAGGCCTAGCTTTCAATTCTTCCTTCCCTGTTGGTATTTCACTCCTGCTTTCCTCCTTGATAATTCATGAACTTTATTCTGCTCTTTCTTCTCCTTGCATTCTCTTGTTTTTTCCTTCTCTCTCTCTTGTTGATACCTGGTTCCTTTTTTCTCTTCTCTTGGTTGTGCTTCTGCTGTCTGATCCCCTTGCTCTACTTCTCATTTCTGATATCCTTGTCTAAATCCTCCTCCTCTGGTATTTTCGTTTGGCTCTGTCGTTCACTTCTTCTTCTCACTGTTCCATTCTACTTCTACTCCTCTGTTCAGGTCTTTTGTACCACTACTCCTCTCAATTGCTGAAACCTCTTCTCCTCGTCAAACACTCTGCTCCACTCCTACTCCTTTGCTCCCTTTATTCTCTCAAACTGTCTCTCCTTCTTCCATCCTGCTCTATTACTCTGCCAGCCCTCGACCCTACACTGCTAGGCTGCTGGTCTCCTCTTTGCTGCTCTGAAACACACTATCCCACTGGCCTGCCTACATGATTGCTAATTGTGTGAAAGGTTTCAGCTTGCATGTTCAGGGTGCAATCCAGGTGAGCGACTCACACTCCAAATGATTACCAGTGTCCCAACTGCGCCAAATTGGTGGATGGATCCAGACAGCTCTGTGGTCTAGGCTATTTCCATGTTAGCCATCAACTTTTGAATCTATGGCAACGGCCAAATTGCTGCATTTCATTACGTTTCTGGTTAGATTTGATAGGTATGCAAAGGGACTTCTTTGCTGATGCAGATCCTAATGAATGCTGGTGTTCTGGGTCAGCACAAGTGTGTGGTCGCCGCAATAGTCTCAGACCATCTCATTTGAAGCCAGTTTTCTATGTTGGCATCCTATGCTTGCAGACATTCATGATAGTGGATGATGCATGGTGCTCCCATGTTAGAATGCCTAAGATGTATTTATTATTACAGTAATTATTTCCCAAAGCTGGAGTGGGGGGTACACTAAGAGTACAATTTGGCAAAGTATTCATGATCAGAGCTGGATCCCCCTCTTCAAATCCACCACAATAATGACAATTTTCTCAAACATTTTCTTAAAATCAATAATCTTTGTATGCAAATCCTTAGTTTGGCCTGAACTTCAACCCACTACGCGCTCAGCCACAACAAGATTCTTTATCAACTCTGGGAATGGAGTGTTGCCCTGCAAAAGACCTGAGTTATTATTACCATTACAATGGGTCACAGAGAGGAAATTGGACAGAGTGGACTGTTTCCGCCTGGACACAATGCCAAGTATAATCCCTTCTTTAGCTGTCAAAGTAACTGTCAAAAGGGGCTTTGTTGTGGCAGGACTATCCTCATTACCTGGTGATTAAAAGCCTCAAAACGGTGGAAAATGAAGATATTACTAATTATGGTTACTTCTTCCAAGAGTGGCATCATATCTTTGGGCTCTTTCACAATCTTGGAGGTATCCCACCGGTAAATCCTGGTAATGCAAATTGCGTTACCGCAACTTGGTCTGGCGCTATTAGCACCGGATCCTGAGTTGCAGGGAAGGGGTGGTAAGTCCCCATTTCTATTGGGTCCATGAGTCCCAATGAGACAGCGTGGGCGCTACTAGCGCTGTGGTAATAGTGCCACAAATGGGCAGAAAAAGCCAAGATTTACCTCCAGAAAAAATCTGTAGGTAAATCTCCCCCTTTCTGCCCCAAGCTGGGAATAGGCAGAGCAGTAATGGGGCGGTAATAGCATTATTGCTGCATTTTTGCTGCTCCGCCCAATCCGTGATGACAATTAATAGTACAGGCTGAAGAGGAGGTAGCATTTCCTTGGATTCCAACAGATGTATCTCAATGGAGATGTCATTATTCTTTCCTCCTTCCTGCTGCTCCGTCCGATGGACCTCAAATGGATCTAAATCATTCCCCCTTTTAGGGTATCTAGAAGGATTAATGGCAGGTTTAGAAGTCAAGGTTCCCCTTAAACCGTTTGGACCCATTTGTTTATTTTGATTATTTGCTGAATCTTTCCCTGGCGGGGGAGTACTCACATCAGGAGTGATTACAGCCTCTTTTGTTTTGAATGTATTTACTTTGTAATACATTAGCTTATAAGTGTGAGAGCATTCATTTGCCAAGAAGTGTTAATGATAAGGTTGCAACAGCCAAACCCACTGAGAGCATCATTCAAGGTCACTCAGGTGCACAGTACAAAGGCACGATAAGTAATGGTGTCAATAGGCCACATGCATCAAAACCATTTGCTTTGGGTGGCCAAGCTAAGGGTAACACTCTGGGTCCAAGATTTTCGCTCAAGGAAGCCATTTATAATAAGGATATAGGAAATGAGGTGAATAATGCATTTTGTCAAAACAGGAATGTTGTGTATATGTATAATGTATCCAGGTTGGGAGTAGGCACATATTAAAAATATGCCTTCCTTGACAAATAGGTGTACCCACTGGATCTGGGGTGTCAAAGGTTGCTATTCTATTATTCAAGGGAACATAGTTTAATGCCATAGATATCCTACGCCGAACACTGATTCTGATTACATTTGCTCAATTTTAGAGATGCGTTTGTTGCACAAGGGTTATTGCACCATTGACTTTCGAAAACTTCCCCCAATGAGCTCCAAGATTGAAGCTCAAGCTATTCCCCCCCTCGTTTGGGATACAAATTCACCTCACAATGTTATCCCACACAGTGTTATCGACAAGTTTCCATTATATAGATCTTCAAATTGTGAAGAACTCAGTACTAACGGATGAAGGACAGTGAATGAATGTCTATGTTCAATGTCATGCAGAACTATTAAGAAGGTTGTCCCAGCAGCTAATTGCAGGGGCATCCATATCAACTGTGAACTGGAAGAGGCTGATTGACTGGCAATGAAGCATACATCGATTAATGAAGCATAAATTGATTATTCCTAAATCGACAATCCCCATTCTTTGTCTTCCTTCTTCAAGCTGCTTGGAGTATTGCTGGCTTTCATAAAGACACTTCGGATGATGTTTGGTGTGACCTTATTAGGTTATATGATTTGCTTTGCTTTCGGGAGACTTAGTGCCTTTCTAATCTGTACTTTCAATGTTATCTAGCTTTTGCTATTCCTGCCATCAAAGGCAATAACGGAAGACCCAATGGGGGCCTAGTATCATGGGCGAAGGCTTCTTTTGACGCCTAAACAATAGCCAATGGAACTGGCTCAGCCAAACTTCAGGCACTCTGTATCAGTTCTAAGGGTAGGAAACAAATATTATTATTGAACATTTATATCAGGGTCAACCAGACAACTGGGATGGCCACTCTTCAAATGGCAATTGATATTGTTGAGTAGGCAAGACTTATATTACTAGGAGATTTCAATCTGCAATTGAGTCAACTGAATTTATGAGCCAAATCATGGAAGATGAGAATGCTGCCTGGGGACTTAGGGCTTCATCACAGGTTGGGCAGAGCGGTAAGAAATTTACCTCCAGCTTTGGGCTGGAGGTAAATGTCCAGCACTCTGCCCATTTTTTGCGCTATTTCTGCCAGCTGTAATAGCGCCAAAAACCCCCTTAGAGTCCCAGGGGCACAAAATAAATGGGGATTAACAGTGCCAGAGAAACTGGGGGTCCACGCAAATTGTGCCGGACTGAGTTGCGGTAATGCTGATAGCGTTGAGCGGTATTCCGGTGCATTTACCGCGGGATATCACCTAACTCGTGATGAGACCCTTAATCTGTAACACACGAAAATAATTAAACAGCTACACACTTAAGACAGCATGAATTCTGTACAATATGGAGTTAAGGGGCATGTAATGGCAGACTTTAGTGTGATATACGTGTAAAGTCCTCATTTTATGTTGGCAGAAACAGTTCACATATTGATTACACTTTAATTGAAACCGTTGATTGACCTTATGTGAGAAACTTGAAGGTAGTCCCCCATATAGAAAGTGATCATCGACCCTTATGTCTAGAATTTTCTATACCATGTTAGAACTAATATTATAAGATTGCATGGTAGTGCTAGGCAAATCCTGAATTGGGAATCGCTATATGCAGACCTACTGTCTACTGAATTGCACAAATGTATTCTCCCTTTCTTGGAGAAAGTCTTGTCATCTGCAGATATCTCCCTGGGCGATGTGGTGGTTTTATATGTTAATATCATTGAAAGTATTTTCCCCTGGTAACTAAACTGCGCAAATTGGTGGAATAAAGGCCCTGGCTTCTAACTATTGGTAAGGCAAAGATTGCCGAAATTCTAATGCTAAATTAATTTCTTACGAAAAGAAATCCTTTGGGCAAAACAAGTGGACTAGTCTGCTAGAAGCGCTAAATGATACGGAGAATAATGAATGAATAAATATATTTATTCGGATAAAACATCCATTAAACAGGCACAAAAGAAAACATTATTTCATCACAATTTTCAAACATCAATATTAAAACACCATTTCCACATTAAAAAGCAGTACAATACTATTTTCAAATGCAGGAACAATAATCCAAACCTAGCAGCATAAAGGCTCTTCACAATTGAGCCAAAATCCCTTTTCTCTGATGCATCGCTCTTCCCAGAAAGGACAACAATGCCATGCGGGTAGTTCTGAATCTGCCACCCGAACAAATAACAAAGCAGATTTATAAGAGCGAAAATTAAACTCCCTAAGAATGGCAAAATAGTACACATTCTAACATCATTATATGCTGGAAAAAAACAAGAAAAGATGTTCCAGGTCCTCCCTAACAGCTTTATATTTTGGAGATCTGGTTGTATCAGGCAACCCATGCCTCTTTACTGTGTTTCCCCTCAGCTGCAAGCTGTCAAATCTAACGTGTGTAATTTACCAGCAGTCTCCCCTTTTAGAACGCAGGAGGAGATAAGGCTGAATTTCATTAATCCTACTGATCACAGCATGATCTCTATCGAGGTAGGTGGCAAATTCCATGTTTTCCCTCTTTTCCCTCACTTCTCGATTAAAAATGCACTTATAATGATTAATTAGCTCCGAGGTCAGCAAGCTATCAGGAGGATAAAGGGGGAAAAATTGTTCTTAGAAAGCGAGTCAATAAAAAATGCTAACCAGGGAACTCTATGCAAGTTTGACCTCTACATGAGGGACCTAATAATGAAATGATATGGAATAGCACGATCATTAGACGATAAACGGAGCCAAAAAAGAGTTGGGGCTGACATCCAATGATCATCCCAAATATCCACCCCCAGTTCCCTATGTAATGAGACACAGGGGGCGGCTCCTGGGTTTCCCAATAGCCGTCCGAGAAACATGTTTTCCTTAACCTGCATCTCGTGCGCTTTCATAAAGGCCCACAGCGATGCTCCGTAGAGAGTCGCTGCCCTAGTCTGCAGAGCATAAACCTAAAGGACCTGTTCCAAAGGTTGTCCCTTACAACGGGACGGAAAGCGGAGAATCCTTCCTACATATTGACTCATCTTCAGGGATTGCTTGTTAACGTGTGCTCGACCCATCACTGTCTCTGAGAAGCTAAGGGCCAAATAGTCGAATTCCTTAACTCTAGGAATTATAGCTCCATTGCTAACCATCAGGCGCATCTTTTCCGGCCTTTTTGCCTCCCACAGACCCCATTAGCTCTGATTTTAATGTGTTCATTTGCAGCTCCAAATTGTTCATAAAGGCTGCATAGGCATCAATTAAGGTGTGATGGGCCCTAGGGATTCTGGCTATTAACATCATGTCATCAGCGTTAGCCAGGACCAGAAAGGCCCTACCCCCACAAGCGTGGGTAATCCATGCCAGTGTCCACCAGGGGTTTTAAAAGTCCATTGATATACCGGGGGAACACAATGGGGGCCAAAACACATCCCTGACAAACACCCAGCCCAACATCAAAAAATGCAGTGTATTTCCGGGGACGTTATTTCACCCAAACAATGCCTGGGGTAGCGGAAGTGACATCATGATGCCACACCCCCACGAGTGACATCACAGGAAGCTATGTCATTTGAGCCTGCCCGTGTGACATCATAGGATGTGATGTCATTTGACCATGCCCCCATGTGACATCACAGGAAGTGGCATCATGCAGCATTATCTCTCAATGCACTAAGAAAAATATAGTCACGATATCACTGTATTGTGACATTTCATACAAGAATGGATCATCGTATGTGGCAGTGTATCAAGGCCCATGTTCCCATGGGAAGTGTATGAACCGAAATCCCCTCTTTATGTGGATCCACCCTGTTATTTCAACAAGACTAGAATCACATTCTAGGGGGACAGGGGCTAATAGGCGGGTATAGGGATGGGGGAAAGCCCGGATAAAAGGGGAGAGGGAGAATATTTCACCAGAGAACATGTATTCTTGTAGTCAATGGCATCCACAGTTTTCCATGATTTTGGCACTTACCCCATTTTCTTCTGATTCGACAAGTTACCTTCAGTGCAATGTTGTTCTGTTTGCAGTTGTTTCATGGACTTCATTACTCCTGCACAAAACAGCCAGACGTCTCTGATTTTCATCTCCTTCAGAGCCTAGAGCAAAGTTAAAAATGGTTTTGATTAGTGCATTGACAAATACTGCTACCTGATCATCTTCCTGTATCTCTTCAAAGTGCTTGCATAACTCAAGAGGAAAAAACATTTCAAGTTAACACAGGCCACATCTCAGCTATTCAGCAGGTAAAATGGCTCTGTGGATTGATGCCATCCCAGCAAACAGTGGGATCTGCCTCGGGGACTAATGGCGTGACTCCATCTGGGCCTAATGAGATTTTCATCCACAAGGTTATCAAATGACTTGGTACAGTTCAGTTGGCTCACAGTGACACTGTTTATTTAATTCACTGAAAAGCTGCAATGGTAGCGGATAATCTATAAACTACAAAGATTACTGTACATTGAAAAATACTCTGGAATTCAGGACTGGCACTGTTCAGGTGTTAATTGATCTAACACAGAAAAACAACGGATTGCATATTTCAGCTCATTGTCGCACAAGTCATTGGGACTGTAAATGAAGTTGTAGAACGTTAATAAAACAAATTCAGAGCCGTCAGCAGCATCAGGAATCCCAATGCCGCTGTCAGCTCTGAGTGTGTTTTAGTAACGTAAGAACATTAATAAAACAAATTCAGAGTGCGTGACGGCATTGGAAGTCCCCTGTTGGTCAGCCAGGAGAAGTCACCTGAACCCAGAATTTGGGGGGAAGTGGGCAGGAGGGGGTGGTGAGGCGGTTAAATCCCAGTATGCCCAATGGTTGCTGTGCCACTGGCTGCATGCATAGTGCTGTGGTGCGGTTTGGGAGGGTTGCAGGAATGCAAAAACTTCATGGTGAGGGTGAGGGGTTAGCAAAAAAGAGTGAGGGAACTCATTCCTGCGGTTCCCCTGTGAACATGTGATGAAATAACATTGAGCAGATCGGCCCTAGCCTCCCCTCCTCTGACTTCCCCCCAAAAAAATGTTTTGGGTTATGTTGACTCCACCTGGCTGACCTACAGAGCCATGGCTGGACAGAACAGGAAACAGATGTTAAATGGTGCCTGGTCTTCACTGTTAACAAATTCCCTGCAATTACTAACATAAAGCATTTTACTGTTAGCTCCTGCATTCATATGCATACATTTTTAGAAAATTTAAATCGTGATGTGGGTTTGGCATGCCAGGGGAGTGATTAGAAGGGAAGTGGGGGCAGGAGACAGCTCATTCTCACAGCAGTCCTTAAATATGGCATTTCAGAAATGAAGGAGAGATTAAGGGGGTAATTCATAGAATTCAACGCACAAGTGGCGCACGAGGCTGGTGCACAGTGTGCATGTGCGACAGTCTGCGCCAGCTGCGTGCGCCAAAATCCATTTCCGCGCACAGCATATTCATGGATTTCAACATCCATTACCAGCCGTGGCGCACATTGGCGCAGCGACCCTGCAGCAGCGCCAGTTACGCCCCCAACTCCTCCCCGTGCGCCATGCACAGCGCACAAATCCCGTACATGGCGCACAGGCCAGTGGACGAGCATACAGCCCTCTATCCATGAAAACGCCTGTAAAACTCCCCGCGACCCTTCCGAATACATGTACACCCCTGCGCGAGGGGGGTGTTTCCCACGTGATTAGCCCTGTGTGAGTGGGATACGTGTATTACTGGGGTTCGTGGGGAGTTTCACACACGATTGGGCCTGGGCGAGCGGGGTACGTGTATCACTGGGGTTCGCAGGGAGTTTCAAACGCGATTGGGCCTGTGTGAGCGGGGTACGTGTATCACTGGGGTTCGCAGGGAGTTTCACACGCGATTGGACCTGTGCGAGTGGGGCACGTGTATTACTGGGGTACGGGGGAGTTTCACACGCGATTGGCCCTGTGCGAGCGGGGTACGTGTATCACTGGGGTTCGCGGGGAGTTTCACACACGATTGGCCCTGTGCGAGCGGGGTACATGTAATACTGGGGTTCGCGGGGAGTTTCACAAGCGATTGGCCCTGTGCGAACGGGGTACGTGTATCACGGGGGTTCGCGGGGAGTTTCACACGCGATTGGCCCTGTGCTAGCGGGGTACGTGTATTACTGGGGTTCATGGGGAGTTTCACACGCGATTGGCCCTGTGCGAGCGGGGTACGTGTATTACTGGGGTTCATGGGGAGTTTCACACGTGATTGGGCCTTTGCGAGCGGGGTACATGTATCACTGGGGTTCGTGTCACACGCGATTGGCTCTGTGCGAGCGGGGTACGTGTATTACTGGGGTTCGTGGGGAGCTTCACACGTGATTGGGCCTGTGCGAGCGGGGTACGTGTATCACTGGGGTTCGTGGGGAGTTTCACATGCAATTGGGCTTGTGCGAGCGGGGTACGTGTATTACTGGGGTTCGCGGGGAGTTTCACACGCGATTGGCCCTGTGCGAGCGGGGTACGTGTATCACTGGGGTTCGCGGGGAGTTTCACACGCAATTGGCCCTGTGCGAGCGGGGTACGTGTATTAGAGGGGTTCGGGGAAATTTCACACGCGATTTCGCTGTCAGAGCGGGGAGTCCCTCACATGTACGTGTATCCAGTGTGGTGCGCGGGGAGTCCCTCACATGAATTGGCAGTGTGGGTCCTCCCAGGTGTGCCTTCTACCCCCTCCACAGCCCCTGCAGGCAGCCCACACCACAGGGGACTACCCTGCACCCCTGGTCATGTTCCACACGCAGCCCATCCACCATGGGCAGGCCCCCCAGCCAGCCCACATGTCACCTTGCATTAGTGATCACCAACTCATGTCCCCCAGGACCCCCACCCACCCAGCATTGACGGGCACCTGCCAGCAGGCCCGACTCATTTCCCCCAGGACCCCCATCCACCCAGCAGTGATGGGCACCTGCTAGCAGGCCCCATCTCATGTCCCCAGAACCCCCACCCACCCAGCATTGACAGGCACCTGCCAGCAGGCCCCGACTCATGTCCCCCAGCACCCCCACCCACCCAGCAGTGACGGGCACCTGCCAGCAGGCTCGACTCACATCCCCCAGGACCCCCACCCACCCAGCATTGATGGGCACCTGCCAGCAGGCCCTGACTCATGTCCCCCAGCACCCCCACCCACCCAGCAGTGACGGGCACTTGTCAGCAGGCTCGACTCATGTCCCCCAGCACCCCCACCCACCCAGCAGTGACGGGCACCTGCCAGCAGGCTCGACTCACGTCCCCCAGAACCCCCACCCATCCAGCATTGAGGGGCACCTGCCAGCAGACTCGACTCATGTCCCCCAGGACCCACACCCACCCACTAGTGATGGGCACCTGCCAGCAGACCCCGACTCATGTTCCCCAGGACCCCCACCCACCAAGCATTGATGGGCACCTGCCAGCAGGCCCCGACTCATGTCCCCCAGGACCCCCACCCACCCAGCAGTGACGGTGTATTGCTCTCCCCAGAGTGCACGGAAAAACATAAATCACCAATGCAATTATACAGCCAATACTTTGAACGCAGAAAGACGCAATAACTCGCAACCACACACTCTTAGAAGATAATCAGCACTTATACGGCTATTTATTCAAAGTTTAGAAGCAACCAGTGATTACATAGAAATAACTCACAGCAGTAACATAGACATAAATCACAGAAGAAGCATAGAATTCAAAAGGAAATACATCACCGTGAGCGTAACTGGACTCCTCATCTCGCCCAGAAGCGGCTGGAAGACCCCGGGAACAGCCAGGCCGAGAGCACCACAGCTCACAGGAGTGCCGGACGTAAGCGTTCTCCTCCAGCTGAGGTCTCACCTGACCACCTCTGGGTTTCCGCATATATACACACTCCGCAAAGGGGTGGCAGTTCTCGAACCTTCTAGAAATGACACTTGCGCAGTTGATGAGCAGCCGTCGGTTGCCAGCTGGGTCAATTGAGAGCCACCCTCAAGGAGCAAAGTGCCTCCCTCCTCTAAAAACACGCTCCGCGGAGAACAGTAACAAACAATAACAAAGTTAGCTTTCCCAGCAGAAATGTCCTTGACTGCATACCAGGTTTGGAAAGCATGTTTTCCTCAGCACCGTGAATCTAACACTCCGAGCGCTCCCAGAATGCACTGCTCACCAGCGCCATTTTAGTTCAAGCATAACAATTCCACTCTTGGATATTTTCCTTCCATAGCCCGGTGGCAAAGGAGCCGGTCTCTGAAACCTATGAAACATTAAAACTAAATTGGGAATATATTGAATACAACAGCAACAAGCTATTATGATAGCTAATATAATGAAAATGCAAGCAAAAACGTAACATAGTGTACCCCCAATATCAGGTATCCATGAAAATAACCAATCCCACCAATTCCCAGTACGATCTTGAGACACTTGAGAAATGAGATCCCTCAAATCTCGAATATGACTTTCAATGGATCGTGAATGGTCACTTAGATTAAAACAACACATACCTTCAAATGCATTACACCCTAAATTATGCTTTAGCAATAGATAATCAACAGCAGCTCTGTTCTGCAAAGTTGCTTTTCCAATAACTTGACTATCAAGGAGAAATTCTTCTAATGCCTGAGAAGTATGATTAAGGCTTTTGACTACTAAAGATGCTAATTTCATCAAGGATTTGTAACCCCCAGCAGCTAAACCCCAAACTCCCACTAATGAAAGGGTTAATGCTAGAACCTCAGCTTCTGATAACAAGTGTACATGTGAATCACAATCAGGAGATAGACCCACAGATTCGAAAGTTGACCTTTTACCTCGAGTTATCGCTGGGTGTAAAGGAAACATCATTAGTCCTAATCGAGTTAAAGCACATGGACCTCCGGAAATGTTAGCTGGAATATAAGTGTATGTGATGTTGCCACATGAAAAGAACCATCCTGTTGGAAGTTTCACATGATTCAAATGACTGGCAGCTATCACTGTATGATTAAAAGACATAGGGCCTCATTACGACCCAGGCGGTAAGTTACCGCCTGGGCCGTGACTTTACCACCATGGCGTAAACTATGTTTACGCCATGGTGGTTGGCGGACTTACCGCCCCATTCCGACCTTGGCGGGGCGGTAAGTCCCCAATCCCCATTTACCCTTCCCCATTCCCATTTTTGCCCCATAGGGCATAATGGGAGTGGGGAAGGCGTTAATTACGCCACCGTAAATTACGGTGGCGTAATTAACTCCATGGTCCCTTAGCGCCATGGATTTTAACACCTGCTAAAAGCAGGTGTTAAAAGCACCATGGCGCTAGGGGACCTCGTAATTGGCGGTAAGGGGTCGGCGCAGCTAACGCTGGCGTTAACCCCTTACCGCCAGGGTCGTAATGAGGCCCATAGTATTATTTAAACTGGTGCATGTGCGTGGCACTCGCGAACACAGTCGCTGCTCAAACCTTGTATAATTGTGCTGTTGGGTTAAATCGATCTGTTGGCATTTGCCAATTTCTTGTGCATTGCAGGTCATAAAATAACAGAGATCACCTTGGGTTATATTATAAGTAATAACACGTGTCAAATTTCTCCAGTTGCGATCGGTTTCTTGGCAGAACTTACAGTACTCATAAACTGAAAAAGATTGCCTAATATCAGAATCTTGAACCAAAGAATCATTGTGTGTGACGCCGAAGATATGCTTTAAAACCGGAACAGGCATCGGCACTGCTACTAAACACGTAGTCAGTAAAGCTTCAGCATTGGGCACATCAGTAAGATAGAAGTGCGATATGTTGAGCACCTGCTGTGCCAGATATATCCACATATTCTCTGAGTGGGTGATCATAGGAGAATGTTTTCGCCGTACTGAAAATGCTTCTCGCATGACTGGCATCAAGGTTGTTTTCACTTGCTCCTGACGTGTTTGCCTCATTTCACAAATCCATGTCTTCGGTCTGGCTGGCTTTTCGTCATCGGCATAAGACTGCTTTGGACAACATTATTCATCACTATCAGTATCCCCTTGATCACTGGCACAGATGTGACATTTTTCGTTGGTAGCAGCAGGCTGTTTAACTCTCCCAAATGGAGTCCATTTAGTACCACAATTACTCCAGCCAGACACAGGATCTACAAGGCAAACCCAGAAAAGAGATATCAGTGTGGTACATCACTCTCTCAGGTAACCTTTGTCTGCGGGCACATATTGCCATTTCTTTCTACCAGGCTCCATGACTAAAACCACTTGATGTTTACCTGATGCAATGTCATCTGCGGGCACTGGTGGGCCAGTTGGTTTTTGCGCCCACACCTGTGCACCCGGTACCATACTGTCTGAAGAGCCAAAACCGCGATCCCCACGGGAAGTAAACACTGTATTAGGCTCCCCCTTCTTAATCATGGACAACTTAATGGGAATAATGATCAATTGGGCCACTCGATCACCCTTGTGGATCGATAACAATTGGTCCCCACTATTCATCAGGATGATTTTAATCTCACCTTGGTAATCAGCTTCAATTACCCCTCCCAACACTTGAACTCCCTTCAATGCTAGGCCAGATCTAGGGGCAATCCATCCCATATGCTCTGGGGGTATTTGTACTCCAATCCCTGTTTCAATGATAACCATCCCTCTTGGGTCATATCTGATTTCTTCATGGGAATGCAAGTCTACCCCTGCTGACTCTGGAGTTGCTCGATAGAGAGCTAAAGAACCTGGAGTAATTTCCCAGTACAATAGTGTTTCTCTGACTGAATTGGGTTGAACCTGTAAAGTAGGAGTCATTAATCGCATCAAAGGAGTTTCATGCTCATTCACAGGTCTATTGTTTAATACTTGCACAGCATCAAACACACAATCACGCCAGCCTGCCAGATTGCCGTGTCCAGATTTGCGCAACTGTTCTTTCAATAACCCATTCATTCGTTCAATTAACCCTGAAGCAGCTGGGTAATAGGGTACGTGATACAACCACTCAATGCTCTTTTCCTGACAATACTCCTGGATTAATTTGCCTTTGAAATGTGACCCATTGTTACTTTGAATTAGCAAATGCACTCCATAATGTTGTATGATCTGATCTAACAACCTGATGGTGTTCAGTTGTGTTGCACGTTTGCACGGCAAAATCATCAAATATCCTGAGTATTTATCCACAATAGTGCATGCATACTGACAACCTCTACTGATTGGCATGAGACCGATATAATCAATCTGCCAAATTTGACCTGGTAATTTTCCTCTTCACAATGTACCCCGAACAATCTGAGGGATAGGTCTATGCAGTTGGTGTTGGCACACTGGACATTGCAAAATGATCGTTTTCACTACTTCTAAAGGAAGACTGATTCCTCGAGCTTGTGCCCACCTGATAGTAGCCTTTTCTCCAAGGTGCCCACATTTCTGATGAGCCCATTTGGCCAAACCCTCCAAATCGTCTTCCTGAGCCTCTGCATCCACAGATGAAATCTTGGTGTGTTCGTCTGCAACAGAATTAAACCAACGTTCAATGCGCGTCCACATGATATACAGTGACTTCACTTTGTGATAACATTTCTGCAATATCTTGCCACAGTTCTTTTCCCCACAACTCTTCTGAATGAATCTTCCACCCATTCTTTTGCCAAGTTGGCAACCACACTGCCAATCCCTTCGCCACTGACCATGAATCTGTGTACACATAACATTGACCAGGGGTCTCTTGTTTCAATGCTTGGTAAACTGTGTAAAGCTCTGCAAACTGACTGTCTTGTTTCTGCCACACACTCCAGTTAGCATAATGGTCTTGTACAGACACATTTAATTCCACTTTGCCTTCCTTCAATGGCCATAAAGCAAGCACCTGTTGCACGGTGTCTTTCGACAGCTCAAAGGCTTTCTGCTGCTCTTCCCCCCACTGAAACTCATATTTCTTTCGTGTCACCTTGTAGAGGGGGGCCAATAGCTGCCCTAAATGGGGAATGTGCTGTCTCCAAAACCCAAACAGCCCTATAAACTTCTGAGCTTGCTTTTTGTTCATTGGAGTGGTGAATTCAAGTAATTTGGTCGGGCTTTTGGCACCATTTCTTGATGCACATGATGCCACTGAATCCCTAGGAATATCTTTTTATTTTTTTTTTTATTTTTTATAGTAACATTAGTTTATTACAAAAGAAAGAAAAACTTTTTGTTACATTTGTGCCTCAAGTCCTCAAAGTCTCCACTACCTAAAATCACTAATTACATTCCAAGTTGTTTAACTGTAGTGCATCCATAAAGTTTATTATTGCGCAGGTTAACTGAGTATTAAGACCTGCGATCAGGTAGCACCACCAGGAATCCATGTTTCCTGACGAAGGAGCAAAGCGATCTAAATGCAGACTACGCTGCGCTGTAATGGCTTCACAATCCAATATTAGATGTCTCACCGATTCTTGGCCAAATTTGCAGAATTTACATTCTGCCGTCTGCACCAATGGATCATACCTCAGGAACTGTATCTCCCTAGTTTTATATAGATTAAGTCTCATCCGCAGGAACATGTTACAATGGTATTGTGATGGAAATTTCTCCAAGTATTTTGGAATTGCATCAAGTTTATTTAGCGCAGTTCCAAAGTCCAGAGAAGTTGTCAGTTTATTTCGCCGTTCTTCATTTCTTAGCCAATTATGGTGACAAATTTTTTTCTTCGCAATTTGGGGGAGAAGTATTACAGTCTCTACAGAAACTCCAGCATCTTCTAATACAAGAAGTAGTTTTTTCTCCCACTCCTTTAATAAAAATGCAGATGAATGTTCAGAAACAGAGATAAACATGGAGATTGATTTTCACAGAACAGTTCCATATAGGGCCTCAATACATACCTTCGAGCTTGACCCACAAGTCTTCTGGAAGATTCCAACATGTTTCACTCCCAAAAGTTATTGCGGGAACTACCTTTTGAAGGTAGAATGATAGAGCCGGCTTTGGAGTGAATTTTCCGTATCCATCATGCAATTTTGCCCCTTGTAATGCAAACATTTTCATCCGGGCCACCAAGTCTTGAAACCACTCCCATTCTCGAATTGAGTTGTTAAACAAAACACCTAAGTATCTTATACTGTCAGTTATCACGAGAAGTTCATCGTTTATCTTCCATTCAAAGTTACCTGGCTTCTTTGATTTACTCTGACCCACCTCGATAATTTTTGACTTTTTTATATTAAATCGTAGGTCATTTTGCATGCAATATTGCTGGAATTCATTTAGCAGGCGCTGCAGTCCAATAGGAGTAGAGTCCATAAACACAATATCGTCGGCGTAAACAGCCCAACTTAGTTCATGACCATTCACCAACGGAGGAAAGACTCTTAATTCACTTAATGTTAGAGGTAGATCAGAGATGAAGAGCTTAAATAACTGGGCTGCCAGAGGGCAACCCTGTTTGACTCCTCGTTTTGTCAATATCTCATCAGATAAGTCGCCTTGCTCATTTAGCCGAACTCTAATGGATGTGTTGGAATGTAGCGCAATCAGAGGGGCCAGCAGCTCACTTGGACATTTCCAAGCACAAAGTTTTTTCCACAGCAGGTTCCGGTTTATACTGTCGAAAGCCTGACTCAGATCTATAAAAACGATGTATAGTTTTCTCTTACGCCTCAGTGCGTCTAGTTTTAGGCAATTCAAAAGCACCAAGTTAAGCTCAACCCCCACACCTTTTGTAAATCCGGTTTGACGTCGATCAACAGCTGCAACTTCTTCAGCCCAGTGAGCAAGACGTTTCTCGAGAAAGGACCCAAATACTTTCCCGATTGTATCCAAAAGGGCAATCGGGCGATAGTTGTTTGGATCGTCCCGATTACCCTTTTTGAATATCAGAACAACCACCGCCTTGGACCAAGAATCAGGCAGTACTCTTTCCAGAGCAATTCTTTCGAATAGGATACTCATCAGATTTGCCCATATAGAGCTGTGGTTTTTTAGCATCATGTTTGAAATACCATCGGGGCCGACTGCTCTGGAAGAGTTTAGCTTCTGAATTGCCTGTTTAATATCTTCCTCTGAGTCTGCCACATTCCATCTTACATCAGGGAGCACTAGTTGGGGGACCTTAATGCAGTTGCAATCATCAAATATGGTAGTAAAATGCACCACCCAGCTTGCTCCACTTACTCCATTTGACATTGCATAAGTATGTTTAATCCCACCGGTGTTAATTATCTCCCAAATATGTCTACTATCTTTTTGCAGAATAAGTTTCAACATCTGTTCCGCTTGGGCTTGGACTCGACTCAAATTGAAAGATTTCATCCAGTTTCGGTAACGCTGTTTTCTTTTTTGAATTAGTATGTTATTGCAGGAGTTAGGATCCTTTCTTAAGAGCCTGATGTCGTTCCGAAGATTTTGCTTCTCTCGTTTTATAATTGGGTTAAAAGTATGTTTTACTTCGACATCATGCCCTTTTCGTTTGTTGGGCCTCGTTTTGTATTGATGTAATAACAATGTATAATTTATCCTTGCCGTTGTGTCGGTCACGTTAGCAAAACGGGATTTTATCTTGACCAGCTTTGGTACATTCAGACGTAGCCTATTGGCTCCATTGTTTATGGTAATCCTCTCCGGGTATTTTATCAAGGTTGTTTTTTGAACTTTCAGCGATTTCAGCATTAGTGCGTCATGGTCACTTTTTTCTGTCTCGGTGACTTTGAGAGTGATTATTTGTTCCAAAAAGTTCCTAGATACCCATATATAATCGAGCGTCTTCATGGAATCTCCTCTCTTCCAGGTAAAACCGGGGGGATGTCGCCACGAGTGCAGCCATTCAGCATAGAGCAGTCTCTAAGGGCAAGTTCCTTTGCCCATCTTTCACCCCGATCCTGCAAATGTTCGTTGCTACTCGATGTAGTTGTTGTGTTTTTTGTCAGAGGTTTATTTACCCAAGAATAGTTGAAATCCCCACATATTATAATTGCAGGATCAGTATATGAGAGTAAACATTCGTCAATTGCGGACATAACCTCAGAAATAAATCTTGATTGTGATATCATTGCTGGATTCCAATACATGTTCACTATCAGAGTCACCTGGTCCCTGGAATTTAAGGACCTGGAGTTTTGAATTGTCGTGACTTGTGCGAACATGTTTGGATTCTTAGTTGACAAAATCTTCCAGTCCTCACTGTTATTTATCATGGTTATCAAACCAGAGAAAGGACGGCCAAACAAGTTCTTTCCTGTCGGGTTGAGAAGGACAGTATATCCATCGCACACTGGGCATTCACGTAGCCATGTTTCTTGTAAACCTATAATTGAAGTTTTGTCCGCTACTTGCCATTTACCTTCAAAAAGGTGGGAAAAGCCTTGTGTGTTCCATGACATTAATTGATTGTTAATGCCCAATCCCTCCACGCTGAGCTACTGTCCAGTTTGTTTTGCGTGTCTTTGGCACGATGATCGCTTTATCCTCATATGGTCCCACGGTACTTTTCTTCTTTTTTCATTCTCTGTTTGTTCCATAGAAGAATAGGGAAAGCTTTCTACACCCTGAGCATCAGCACATATAATTTCGAAGCCGAAGAACAAAAAGTCGGCAGCAGCATCCTTTACGGCTTCCTTTAACGTGCTGGAATTAAGATGCAAGTTTACCCAGTCCAGATGGTCTTCAGACATATACTCAACTACCGCTATGTCGTCTGATTTGGTAGCTCGGAGATTTGGAATGCATTGTAAAAGTTTTAATATGTTCCGACGATTCAAATTTACTTCTTTTTGTTCTAGCAGAACATTTTTGATTTGTAATTTCCAGATGCCTCTCACAAATGGTGCATTCGACTCTGTGATTTCCAAATTAGAATTTCTGCCAAGCTTTTCAATTTGTGCTCTTGTTAATTTCGGATTTAATTTGCCGCACATGTCATTTTGTTGGTCACGGACAGCTGGCAATTTACTGCTCTGCTCTTTTGTTTCCGTACTTGTTGGCAAAGGCAGAGGCACCTTTTTATTGTTTTTGCTTGCTTGCCCACTTACTTGTGGTGGAAAGACCTTTCGAAGGCCCGGTCTAGGCTGAGTCTCTTTGGCCTTACTCGTGTCACCCGGTAATTCTTCCACCGTAGGGGCAGCCACTTCTTTTTCTTCGTCGTCGTCAATTGAGTAGGTTGAAAAATCACATAAGTCAATAGATGACTCAGATGTTTCGTCGTCATTACAACCTGAACAGTCTCTTGTTCTTTTCAAGCACCGTTTAGGCACTCTCGTTGATTCAATTTCTTTTATAGCATTATCAGATTCCTTTGGTTGTTTCGCCTGACGTTGAAACATAGACAGGCGTGGTGGTGTTGATAAATTCCGTATGAATTTTTTGCTGCCCGTTTTCCGCGCGCATTTAGCCACTTGCCTCTGGGTAGAGCGCGTCTGTAAGTTTTTTTCCCCTCTCTTTTTATCCAGGGGTTGGTTTTTGCTCACTTTCTCTACTGTTGTGGATTTATTAAAGATCCCAAATGAGAGTATTTCAGATAAGTTTCCTGGGACAGCTCTTTCCACGTCTGGCCCTGAAAACCGTTCCCCTTGTGCTTGCTCCGGCTCCGCCGATGCTATAATCGCGACACCATCTTCGGGATTGTCGGGTGCTTCTTGCTGGGACAGGGGGTTGAGCTGGACACACGACGTTTGCTTTTTGCTCGCTTCATTTGGCTTCAAGCCCCTGTCACTTACGTCAAGGACATTATTCTCAATATTCATTTGCACCTTGACTGGACACGCAGTGCCCATATTACAGCTAGACAGTCCTGAGGGCTTGAAACAAGGTTTTGGGATCACGCCGGGCTTACCATTTGATGATTCAGTCAATAATGGTAATCTAGGCAAGTCATCAGCTCTTCCGCTTCCTGTCCGGCTATTCGCTGGATTATTATGACGCATCCATTTTGTGCATTCGATTACTGCATCAATCAAGCCCGCATTATCACCATTTGCCTGGCGAGCAAGTTCGCATAATCTGCTTTGCCATTTTAGGGATGTTTCAGCTTCATAGTCCATTCTGTGCGTTATTGCTTGCGAAAAGGTTTCTAAAGTTGAAATCTTGGCATTTACAGAAGCCAAAAGCGTCAATTGGTCACTCACAGCATCATGCAGGGATTCATACAATTTCATAAAAGGTAATAAGGCAATTGATGTTGCGGCCAACACATTATTGTGGATTTGTATTCCGGCCGCTGTGGATAGCGAGCTTTTAGAGGGGGGTTTAGACCTTTCTTGTTCAGAGACATCTTGGTTCTCTCCAAGGGGGGCTCTCTTTTCCTTGCTCCGACCAGTCAACTTGGAATTACTCATGACAGCTCTGGCCTCTACATCCTTTGAGCCTACCGATTCCAAGTTTACATCCGATTTTTGAAGTATCAAGTTGTCTACAGCTGACATGGACCCCTCAGACCTGAATGATGTATTCCAAGATGAATTCCCTACTAATTCATTGTCTGTGGGTTCTTTTCTAGATGAATGTGCCATTTGATTTTGTCGAAAGCTGTCATTTAAACGCTCATAAGTTGCTAAGAAGTCGGCTTTTAGCCTTGTGGCCAACCTTGCTTCGCGTCCTGAGAGTTCAGTCGATGGTACTTCTGTAGGTTTGTTACCTCTGGAAGAGTCTTGTGATTTTTGCATCTGAAGTGCATGTGCTTTATTTGTGCCCACGGCCTCAAGGCAGACCCTTTGACTGAGGTGTTTCTCCGCCGCTGTGGCAATTTCAGATGACATTACATTCAGCATTTCAGTCGGCATAGAATCAAGACTCGCCCCCCCCCCCGCCGAATTTATTTCATTAACTGGGTTAAAACCAACTACCTTCATAGTACTGAAAGGTATTGAAGGCATAGGTATGTTTTTTGTAACAAGTGGAAACATTGGAGAAAAAGATGCGGACTGCATTCCTGCTCTTCTATGATCTGCCAGGGGGGAGGCAATGAGACTTTGGTCTGAGATAGAACATTTGGAATGTTAATACCCAATAAATCGAGGTCAGTTAGTTCAAAGGGAGAGATTTGTGGGGTTTCATAAGCGTCGATGTAGACAGAGGGCGAAAAGGCTTTTTCCGGTTCAACAATGCGGCTCTTAAGATTGTCTAAATGCATATTTTGAGGAAGTGTTATGGCATCATTACTTCCATTTCCCGTGTAAGCAGTCTCCAGCTGCGGGAAACCCACAACCATCTGTGACAAATAGGCTAAGGAGGGCACTATGCCTTTCAACGGTCGACTGATTTCCAATCTGTCCACATTTATAATTGACCCAGTTGAATCATTCGGCGCAGACAAGTCCACCAGGCTTACCTCCTTATTTAGCCTCTGCGGTGGCTTCCTTCGATGTAACAGTGATTTTTATCGGGTCTGCGGTCCCTCCTTCAATATTGTAGTCATCATTTTGTATTGTATTATGGCAGCAGCTCAGCCCGCTACCAAGATGTGATAGCGTGCAACGGACTGCAGAAAACTGAACTCGTCTCCGGACTCCGCTTGTTTTGATGTATTTTATGATCCTGGAAAGGACCTGTGGGTGGCGTATATCCTCACCGAGCTGCTCAGGTGTGTAATATGAGCTCCAGATGGTACACCGCCTAACAGCCGCACAACAGCCGTTGGCCTTTACCCCTGTCGGGCTTAACGCCGCAAGGGTGGTAGCCTCGGTCTTTTGTGGGCGGCCTGTGTCACGTGATGAGTCACGTGCCCGCTGTAGCACCGCCTCCTCCAGGAAGCGCAGGAGAGCCGACAGGAGCTTCGTTCTTGCTCGCAGTGCCGGGTAGATGAGAGTAAAAGTGTCCAAATGAACGAATAGACTCCTTCAATTTGCCAGAGCACAGCGCTCGGGCGGCAGCCTCGGTCTTTTGTGGGCGGCCTGTGTCACGTGATGAGTCACGTGCCCGCTGTAGCACCGCCTCCTCCAGGAAGCGCAGGAGAGCCGACAGGAGCTTCGTTCTTGCTCGCAGTGCCGGGTAGATGAGAGTAAAAGTGTCCAAATGAACGAATAGACTCCTTCAATTTGCCAGAGCACAGCGCTCGGGCGGCAGCCTCGGTCTTTTGTGGGCGGCCTGTGTCACGTGATGAGTCACGTGCCCGCTGTAGCACCGCCTCCTCCAGGAAGCGCAGGAGAGCCGACAGGAGCTTCGTTCTTGCTCGCAGTGCCGGGTAGATGAGAGTAAAAGTGTCCAAATGAACGAATAGACTCCTTCATTTTGCCAGAGCACAGCGCTCGGGCGGCAGCCTCGGTCTTTTGTGGGCGGCCTGTGTCACGTGATGAGTCACGTGCCCGCTGTAGCACCGCCTCCTCCAGGAAGCGCAGGAGAGCCGACAGGAGCTTCGTTCTTGCTCGCAGTGCCGGGTAGATGAGAGTAAAAGTGTCCAAATGAACGAATAGACTCCTTCAATTAGGAATATCACTGTTTCAGCTGGACCTTGAATTTTATTCGGGTTAATCTCCCACCCTTCCTTCTTCAATCCTTCCATAATGACATCTAACTGACTTTGCACACTGTGCTCATCCTTGCCCTGAATCAAAATATCATCAATGTAATGAGAGATTTGTATGTCAGGTTTACACTGTATCATGTCTAAGTGCTCTGCCACCAGCCGGTGACAGATAGTCGGGCTATCTATGTACCCCATAGGTAGCCTTGTGAAAGTGTACTGCCGTCCACTCCACGAAAATGCAAACTGCTCTTGACACTCTTTCGCAATTGGCACAGAGAAAAATGCATTGGCTAAATCGATCACTGCATACCAAGACCCTTCAAACTTTTGGACATTCTCAATCAAGGTAATGGCATCTGGGACTGCGGGCACTAAGGGAGGAGTGTGATTATTCAACTCCTGGTAATCCACCGTCATCCTCCACGACCCATCTCCCTTTTTAATAGGCCAGAGAGGATTGTTCCATGCAGTGGTAATAGGGCATAATACACCCGCCTCCACGTACTCTTTGATGCTGTCTGAAATTTCCTTGTGCCTCCAGGAATGCGGTATTGTTTCATTGCTACCCGCTTGGTTGCCACCGGCACTTGCACTGGGGGCATCTTCAATTTGCCTACGGTAATGGGTGTACAAATCAATGCACTCACCCCAAACTGGTACGTTTTACTGCCAAGTCCCAAGGTTAACCCTTCCAAAATGTCAAAGCCAATTATATATTCAGGTATCGGGACAATCAACACTTGGTATTTCTGCCTATTCAAATTGCCGATTTTCATCTCCACTTTCGTTTGTACTGCGGGGGTCTCCTTTTCCCCTAGACCTGTAATCGTAAATTGTTTGCCTTTAAATCGTGTTGGATTGCCATGAATCAAAGAGGCCTCCGCCCCGGTGTCTATCAATGCTCGCACCCCTTGTGTATCTCCTGGCCCCCAAAAAATCTTAACATCAACATGAGGCCGCCTATCAACTTTTATGCAGTCAGACGCTGCCGGAGCTTGGCCGAAGCCCTAGTCAAACTTTGAATGAGTGTGACTCGACTCCGCCTCTAACATTGCACTCACCACCTTTCTCAAATCAGAGTATGTAGGCTGGTACGGGGAAGGTGTCCCCATAGACGCTTTGTCTTGTTCTTCCGCAGGGGGAGCAGAAGTTCAAGTGTCCCTCTGTGGTGTGGTGACTACCTGTTTCTTAACCTGTTTATAGCGCTCTTTGGCTGCAAGTCCTCGTTTTTTGTATAATTCATACATTACTCTGGTTTCTATGCCATCAATTTCTTCGTGTGGCACACCATCTTTTAACAAAGCCAAAAACATGTCTTTTCGGGACACTCGGGAGTCTCTGCTATCTTGCCGCCTGCCTTTGGTTCTTCTCTCACTACGGCACTCTCTCTCCTGTGGCTTGTTATCGCTCTTATCCCACTCCCCTAAAGCTGCAGGCTGCCGAATGGCATCCGCTACCTCATCAGTAGCTTTGCCTGTCATACCTACGAGCAAAGTCATAATGACACTTTTGTATGCAGGTGGCGCGGTTCTAATCACCATGTTTCGAGTTGAAACTGAGAGCGGCATGGCTCCCATGTGATCAGGAGCATCTATGTGAATGGCATCTTTCATAGCATGCTCTCTGACTTTTTGAATTGCTTTTCTCAACGTATACCACTTCGTTTCTTCACTAGGCCAATCTGTGGTAATGGGGTATTTACGGTTACATGCTTGGGCTACCAGGTGCACCAAAGACACCTGTGTATCTTGACCATTTGCATCAGGGGGCGGTCCTGCCCTTAAGACCTCCTGTAAATTGGGGTCAATTGACACGGGTAAAAAACGCGGTGAATCCGTAGAATCCACCAACAACCCTGCAGCACCCCCATCTAGCAATCTCACCATCCATGTCAATAAGGCTTCCCCTGATTTTTGCCTTAAGCGGGTAATAATTTCCCCAACCTCCTGCTGTGTGTAATCCTCCAGCGTGGTTAAATCCACCATTGCGCCAGCAGGATTCTGCGGGTGGGGTCCGGCTCGCCGTCTTCTAACGGGCTTAGCCGCCACTTTTTTTCTGTTTCACTTCCATTTTGGGGTCAGACTCATTTGCGGAACTACTGTCTAGACTGGTTGAATCAAAAATATCACCATCCCACTTATCCGGATCCCAGTCCACACCAGCGGTAGCGATTACAGTTGCCACCTTTCTTTTGTTGATCCCTCCCCGTCTTTTCCTATACATATACCGGGCTACTCTGACTGCTGCCCTCTCGGCCACAACCTGATATGTGTCAGCCTTATCTTTAAACAGTTTCATTTGAATCTGCTGCATTAACGCAGTCTGCTGTTCTGCAGCCAGCTCTCTTTCTAATCGCAAAACCTCATTTTTCATTTCCACCTTCATTTGATGTATTTTCCTATAAGCATGCAAAAGAACCCAACTCCGCCTACCTAATGCCGCACATTCTCTGCCACGTTCTACTGGAACTTGTTGCAAGCATGCCATTACATCAGACGGATTGGCATCTCCCAATCCTTGATCCCATGTTTCACTTAGACCTGCACCACATGCCCACACCTGGGCCAACTTATCATATGGACTCTTAGTCCAACCTTGAAAAACAACATCAGAACATTCACTGCCAGCGGTAACGCTCTTTTTCCTGAACAAACTACTCATTATCGCAAACAAAACAAAACCTCTTTGTATCTATATATTTTTTCTCTCCAGACTGCAATCACCCCCACGCACGCACACACCGACAAAGGAAAAAAAAAACAACTTCACTACTCAAAAACTTCACTTGCAAGATAACTGAATCCTATCTACGTTCAAACAGATTATTGAATACTCGGAACAACTCATCACAAATATCCTCTTTGTGACGCCAAAATCGTATTGCTCTCCCCAGAGTGCACAGAAAAACATAAATCACCAATGCAATTATAGAGCCAATACTTTGAACGCAGAAAGACGCAATAACTCGCAACCACACACTCTTAGAAGATAATCAGCACTTATACGGCTATTTATTCAAAGTTTAGAAGCAATCAGTGATTACATAGAAATAACTCACAGCAGTAACATAGACATAAATCACAGAAGAAGCAAAGAATTCAAAAGGAAATACATCACCGTGAGTGTAACTGGATTCCTCATCTTGCCCAGGAGCGGCTGGAAGACCGGAAACAGCCAGGCCGAGAGCACCACAACTCACAGGAGTGCCGGACGTAAGCGTCCTCCTCCGGCTGAAGTCTCACCTGACCACCTCCGGGTTTCCGCATATATACACACTCCGCAAAGGGGTGGCAGTTCTCGAACCTTCTGGAAATGGCACTTGCACAGTTGATGAGCAGCCGTCGGTTGCCAGCTGGGTCAATCGAGAGCCACCCTCAAGGAGCAGAGTGCCTCCCTCCTCTAAAAACACGCTCCACAGAGAACAGTAAAAAACCATAACAAAGTTAGCTTTCCCAGCAGAAATGTCCTTGACCGCATACCAGGTTTGGAAAGCATGTTTTCCTCAGCACTGTGAATATAACACTCAGCAAAATGTGTGCAGCTTTTCACTGCGGCATGAAGTAAATATCCATCATGGCTCAGAGTGCTCCCAGAATGCACTGCGCACCAGCGCCATTTTAGTTCAAGCATAACAGACGGGCACCTGCCAGCAGGCCTGACTCATGTCCCCCAGGACCCCCACCCACCCAGCATTGACGGGCACCTGCCAGCAGTTCCCGACTCATGTCCGCCAGGACCCCCACCCACCCAGCAGTGAGGCTCAGGCCCGGACTAATGTCCCCCCCAACACGTCATCATGATCCACAATAATGTGCCTTATGGCCTCCCAAATCCCACAGCATGCCACCCCTCTGCAAAGTCCCAAGCAAGTATCCCATCCACCCCACATTGAAATGCCCATTACATGATACAACCCAAATGGCAAGAATGTACATCAACACATGTCTGTCACAAACCCACATTGGGTGCTGGTGATTGTGAAAACCTACACCGTGACATGCATGAAACCAATGAGAGAATACCACACATCAAAGTAAGAAAACAAAATGTATTGTACAGAAAAATAAGGAAATCCAATGAAAACATGAAAAAAATGTATCAATAAAAGATGAAATGCAGCATGTCCAAAACACAAACAGAAAATCATCAAGTCTGAATCCAAATTAATCGAAATGAAAATGTGTCCAAAGTGTCCGGCCACCAAATCAAATCCAAAGGAAACTGAAACAGTAAAATCCATTGATCCATGGTGAGAAAAATAATAATAGATAAATCTACTGTTCAACTATGTACAAAGAAGTAATCCAGGGTCCATGAGCCCAACGAATGAAATGAAACCTAGCCAAAAAACTACCTAATGAAGAACTATATACAAAAAGGCGGGGCATAGTCCAAGCGCCCCAAATGAATGAAAAAGATAAAGGAAACCTAAAACTACAAACTATATACAATGGCGGCAGGCTAGTCCAACAGCTCACTTCCCAATTTCCCGGACCAGTGCATCATCAAACTCCTGCTCCATGTCCTGGAGACGGTCCTCTTCCATGGCCTGAGGGTTCGCAGGGACGATGACATGTTGACCTCCAACTCCCTGCGAATTGCCTCGAGGCACTCGGCCCGCCTCAGTGCCCTCCGCATGGAGTTCTCCGCCCTGACCATTGTGAGCTGTGCCTCTTCCGCCCGCCGCCGCTCCGCATCTATGGCGTGGCCCAACCGCTGCCACACGGAAGACACTTGTAATCCTGGGTCCTCCTGCCCTCTGGCCGATGCCTGCCCCTCTGATGTCGATGGCCCTGAGCCATCATGGCTCCCACCTTGTTCCTGCTGCTGCTGTGCCTGTGCCCCTGCTCTTGCAGCCTGCACATCCTCCTCTGGCTGGGGTGCAGTTGTCATGGTGGCCACCCCTGCTGGACGTCCAACTCCCGACTGTGGCAGGGATGTGTCCCCCACCAGCCTGGCCGCTGGGTCAGAGGCAGCTCCACAGGATACCGAGGTGATACATGGGTGGGAAGATGGCATGGAGGATGACTGGCGCGTAGGGTGTTCAGGTGAGGAGGGGTCGGAACAAGGTCCAGCAAATGGAGGAATCCAGCCCTGGTGACCAGTCCCAGTAGGTCAACGCGGTCAATGAGGCATTCGAGATGACATGCAGTGTCTTCACGAAAACACTGCAGGTCACCTCGCATGCCCCGTTGACGCAACGCCATCCCACTCAGGACAGGCTCAACCCGGTCCCGGATAGCCACGTCTGCAGGGAGAGGAAGGCCAGTTGTTGTAAGCAGATCCCCTCCCTGAAAACGGGTCTCGACGTAGGCATCCCTGCTGGTGCGGGATGATGCAGTCACAGGATCGGGGACAGGATTACACACAGGCACCTCCGTGCGGCACGTGCTGCCTCCTGTCCCTGCCCCTGCACTTCACCACTAGCACCAGTGGAATCCCCACCTCCAGACCCCGTGTGTGTCCCTTCCACGGCCTCCTCCTCCACCAAACCCCCCACCAACCTGGATGACTCTGTGCCATCTTCCTCCGTCGGACCCTGTGGGGTCTCAGCTGCCCCTTCTGCTGCCGAGGAGTCCACCTCCAACCTCCGCCTCTTGGACCTACCCTCGGCAGCTGCGGCCTGGGACGCGGCACCAGACTCCTCACTCCCCGACAAGATGGCAACCTGGGAGGGGAGCCGGGCCATGCGTCTCCGGCTGGTGGTGCGATCCCTGCCGCTTTGCTCCACAGCACCCTCTCTGCCCTCTTCATCAGTTGACGCTGCAGACAGGGAGAGATAGAACACAGGCATCAGAACACTGGATAATGGACTGATACACACATGACAGTTGTACATGTGTGTCAGTGTCAAACTTCAGACATGGCATCACAATCGCCAACACACATGTCATTTCAACTCGCACACGTGAGCCATACCACAGCCATATCGCAACAGCCAGCACCATCCATACACATACAACAGCATGAGCAGGCAAAGGTGAGCCAGACATCACATGAGACACAGGGAGTGCACTAGACATGCACACACGCCACCACACTTACATGCATGTGTACATCTCCACCAACTGTCGCAGTGATGAGATCGCCATCCATGTCACATCTGCCATTCAGCCTTCTACATGTCAGTGTCACATGCATCCATGTTGCATCACAGTTGCACACTTGTCAAATACACACACATGCACATGTACACAGTGCAGATACATGCAGCTGGAACCACCATCCATGTCTGACACCACAACCATGCCAAAGTACATACACAGTAATTCAAACATCTGTGCTCCCACACCTGCATTTGGCCTGCATGCTTACCAACACATACACCATCCATGTGTCTCACACATGAGAGGACTCACACGTGTCAGCCTCACGCCCCTGTACATACACATCCATACATGGCCCTACAAAAACACATGTGCAACCTGCACACTACTGGCACACCACAACACGCACAGCGTCCAATCAGTATACATGTACACTTACCGCTCGACTCTAGATGGGTCTGCCTCTCAAGGACCTGGACATGGAGCGCTGGGTGTGTGCTTTCCAGGACCCTCATTTGGTGGTCCGACAGGTGGCCCTGGCGCCCCTTGGCATCCGCTGCCTTCAAGAGGTGCTGGGCCTTGTCGAGGGTCCTGGACCTGAAGTCCTCCCAGCGCTTTCGGACATGTTTGATGTCGCGGACTGCCACCCCCTCTTCGTTGATGGCAGTCACGATGTCCATCCCGATCCTGGTACGTCCGTCATTGTCAGCGCTCGAACTTCCAAAGAGGGCATCATACTGCCCCAGGACTTGCTCCACCAGGACACCAACTTCCCTGGCACTGAAGCTGGTGGCCCTCTGCCTCTCTGGCTGGGGGTTGCCAGTGGTGTCAGATGGTGTTGTGCCCGACATGGCAACCCCAGAGGCAGGTGTGGGTGGGCAACTGGGTCCTGGGGCTGGGCTGTGGAGCGATGGTATCCCAGTCAGGAGTCTTCAGTTCCAGCAGGGGTGGTCACAGCAGCGGCACCCCTGGCTGACGTGCAGGCAGCAAATAACAGGGCACGTGGGCAGCAGGCAGTCAGGCAGCAGCAGATGGCAGGTGGGAGCATGCTCAGGGCTCTGGGGGGCAGGAAAATGGCCTTTTGGGCAGGAGCATGGTCTTCCGTGTGTATTCACGTAGCCAGCTTGATACGGAGTGATTTGGCACCTGAAAAAATTGCACGTCAGCGTGTAATTCGAGGAAAGGATCTTAGCGCGTAAGCACATCAGTGACGTTAGGTGCGTAGGCGTTGCCCACAACACCAGTGCATTTGCTTCCTGTGCTTCCCCGTAACGCCCACATTTTCACACGTTGTTCCCCATTCCGCGTGTTACGCCCCGTGTTCTGCCTACTTTTGTTGTGTGTGCCGCGCTATGTGCGCTTTCGCTGTGCGCGTATCGCATGCCGTTTGATGATGTGTGCGCCCGCGTGCGCCATGCAGGATTTTAGCGCACATGCCAGAATTTACACACGCACGGACTTCCATGAATCGATGTGCGCGGCTTTCGCACGCTTGCACTGCAATTTTCGCACTTGCGCTTCGATTCGCACGCTTTTGCACGCTTGCGCGGAGATTTTCGGCACACAAATCGGCCTGTTGATTGCTTGTAACATTGAAGCTTCACCAGAATAGTTTCATTATGATATGATATGATAAGATATGATATGAATAACGCAACTGTACACAAGTGTTTCTAGGTGTGACTGTAAAAAAGTTAGATGCCCCCACACAAGTAAGTTTGCCCCCCCCCACAGCCACACTGGAGCAAACGCATTGACATTTTCCCATAAATAGCTAAAAGAAGTAATCTTACACAGACATATACACACACGCGTGTCCGTGAATGCACATCTCGTATACCATCTTTCTACAGAGACTCCACTCCTCATACCAGGAACATCTCCCACAATTCAAGGTGCGAGAGGGAAGCTGAAAGACCCACAGCACCTAGACTACAGGAAATGTCCCATAAATTGCACCAGCGACTAGCAGGTGACAATCTGGCACCATTGTGTGTTAGTACCAAAAGGTCATGTAAATGGCAGACGTTACACTGTAGAACTGCTCCGTAACATAATACGTGCCCCTATCATAGCCACCTCATATTTCCCTGTGAGCATCTCTCCAGACGCCCCATATAAATGTCACCCAATTTTCCCCATTAACATCTTACAATATGCCCCTAAGAACACTCCCCTACGGCTCCTAATAACAATTGCTGGGAAATACTTCCTGGGTGTTCCTATGACTTCCACCCCTTGATGTTTTAGTAATGTTAGAACATTAATAAAACGAATTCAGAGCTGGTGATGGCATCAGGACTCCCAAAGCTACCACCCACACTGAGTTTGTTTTTAGTAACGTTACAAAGTTAATAAAAACAAATTCAGAGCGGGTGACAGCATAGGGACTCCCAATGCCGCCACCCGCTCTGAGTTTATTTTTAGGAATGTTACAAGATTAATAAAATGAATTAAGAGCAGGTGACGGCATGGGTAGTTGGCGAAGCACACACCTTAGCCTGGGCATGTGGCGGTGCCGTGGCTGCAGGCGAGTTGAAGCACACACCTCAGCCTAGGTCTGCCATGGCCGCAGGCGGGTTAGACACTGGTCAGCGGCACGGCATAAACCATTATGATAATGGTCATCATAAACTATGATGACCATTATCCGTCCCCAACCCAGACTCACTTAGTTTCACTTACTGTGTTTTTGCTTGGCCTTGAACAGCAGGACAGGACGAGCGCCACACCAGAAAACCACACGTGCTGCTGGCCGCTTACGCGGCACGGCTTGGCCATGTCCCCTCATCCGATTGGAGGAAATGCCAGAGGTCGCAAGAGATTGACAAAGATCGCTGGCCAATCAGCAGAGGTCACTCTTGCGACCTCTGCTGAATTACATCCCTGTGCATTTCCCCCAGTCCACATCGCACACTTGTCCGGTTTTCCCTATGCAGTTCACACAATGAAGTTAGAATTTTCTCTGTTCAACCCATGGACCCGAGCAAGGCCCATAACTTTGATCTATCCACTTTATCAAAGGCCATGCTCTGGTCCATAAATGACAAATACATCACCTCCCCCAGCAGAACACAAAATTTGCGATCAATAAGTACAGGTTTAGACACTGTTCCATTGTTCCTACTCCTGGGTGAAAGCCAAACTGTATATCAGAAAGTACTGTGCCTTCCATCAACCAGTCCTCTATATACCGCAGCACCACCCTCCCAAATATTTTGAACAAATTGTCTAATAGGGAAATAGGTCTGTACAACATGGGGCTGGCAGGGTCCCCCTTTTAAATCTGGGGAAAATTATGCCGAATTTCCATGAGGGTGGAAAATGGCCACAGTCTAGACAGGCATTAAATAATACTGTCAGCAGACGCACCCATAAATCTGGTTAGTCTTGAAACAGATCTGAGGGAATGGCATCAGGGTCTGGGGCCCCAATTGCGAGCCTGTGCATTAATTGCCAGAGAGATCTCCTCCAACTTAAAGCGCAATGATGTACTGCTACTCCTAAATCCCTCGGGTAGTGCTCTGTCTCCGAACAATGTGGCAAAATACTCCACCCAAACTGCTGCTTCCACGTTGGTACCTCTTGATCTTTCCGAGGATTTATAAGCCGGTCCCATGTTTACAAATTCCCAAAATGCTTTTGAGCTGTTTGACCTTGATGCCTCTAAAAACTCTTCCAAGGCTTCCTCTTCTAGCTCTATTTAATCTTCTCCAACACAGAGCTATTGTTAGCTCTAGCCTGGATGATCTCTCTCCTCGAGATAACTGGTGATTTTAGTACCTTCAGGAGCAATTTTTTTGCAGAGCTGCAGGTGTCATTGAACCATCCCCTGCTACCTTGATTCACCTTCCTCTCCACCACAAAACCCTTGGTAAGTGCCCCCAATAAGTGTACACAACATTCTACCACCAGCTCTGCATTGACAATATTATCCAGGATTCAAAACATTGCTGGGGTTTTCTCTGCCGAAATACTATAATGCAACTTAGAATCCTGAATTTTGTCCCAATTAATTCTCCTATTATACATATCATCGGGTCTCACCATGCAGGACGAGTTGTTAAACATACCTTCTCTTCCAACTACTCCTGTTAATTTCAGACTGATTGGGTTATGATCACTATAGGGGTTGTCATCACTTCAAGCCCAACTATCCTTTCCCATAACCCAAATGAGAGGCAAAAATAGTCTATCATGGAGGAATCCTGGAGAATAATAACAAAAGATGATGTGGGTCATAATAGTGAAATTGGTGCTAACATTAAGAAGGATGATTGGGTACGTTTTTAAGTTCCTTAAATGAAGAGAAAGGTCCTCAGTTCACCATCTACACCATTGCGCCTCTATTGCCAGATAGTTCATTGGAAAATATTTTGTTGCCTACATTGAATGAAGTCCAGGACACATTACACACCCAAATGATTGGCAAAGCACCATAAAAATACCAGTTGATATTTTTAAAAGTGAAATCATTTTTTGGGCACTGCTACAGTGCCTATTTCCTGGACAAAGGCATAAATGATCCCAGTGCACAAAAAAGGCTATATAAACTATGTGAAAAACTTTAGGCCCATCTCCTTACTCGATGCTGCAGGTACAATCTACGCCAGAGCACTCTTGGGTCACCTATTCGCATGGATTACATAAAACAACACCATGGATCATCAGCAGGCTGGATTCCACTGATGCCTCGGCAGGAATGACCATAGTTTTGGATTCTACCATTTATTTCAAGAGTTTGTTATGCTAAGAAAAATCAATGTTCACTTGTGTTTTGTGGACTTAATAGCTGCCTTTGATGGTGTCCCATGCAATAGACTTTGCGAGTGACTTTTAACCCTTTGCACTACCATGTCATTGGTAGAAGCCATCATTGCATTGTATAGTAACAATGTAGCTGCAGTCAGGTGCTCGCTAGAAGGAAAACAGACTCAGCTTTTTTTCTATTCAAAAGGGAGTTTGACAGGGGTGTGTCCGTGTACATCATTGTTTTGACTTTTCATAAATCCACTCTTTGAATTATTTGACCGGGCAAATGTTGATGCATCTGTGCAGGGCCACAATAGGATTCCGTTAATTTTATTTGGTTTGATGCAGTATAAGTATTCAGGCTGCCATCTGGATTACATAAGCAATGTGACCTTTTTCACAAATTCTGCCAGGAGAATGGACTAGAAATCAGTATTACTAATACTAAGACATTGGGCTTCCATCCTCCTAGGAAGTAAAGGCCATGGCTAGAAATCACCATAGGAGATACTATTCTTGAGCAGGAGTTTAGGTATGATTACTTGAGCTTCACTAGTAGGTACTCCTGGGTTAGGAAAACAGAAAAATCAGAAGTTAATCTTGATAAATCGAGTAATGTCATTGTCTCATTTGCCAGAGCTCATGGTATATACCACGCCAAGTTAAAGTTGGCCTCTCTGTATCGTGCTGAACTGTGGGCCTACAGCAAAAATCACAAGTTATGTATATTAGAAAATGTATGTATTATTAAACTTCTATTTTTGCCAAAGAGTACTCCAGATACCTCCCTAAAATTGGAACTTAATTGGAATAATGTTGACCATGATCTGATACTTAAGCCATTATTATTATGGGCCAGAAAATGGTCTTCTCAACTTTTAATGAAACTTTGTGAAGTCCTTATTGATGTTCTGAAACAGTGGGCTGGTTCTTCAATGTCTTGGTGTAGTCTCTTCAAATACACTCTTCTGAGACAGAAACGTTTAGATCTTTGGTCCAATCCTCTTACTGTTAACTGTAATACAAAATGTTTGATTCAACCCACATTTAGGCTGTCCATCCAATAATTAGTTAGGCGAGACTGACATCGATCTGAACTCGTATGCAATTATTTGTTATTTTAGAGGGAACTGGGGTTTGATCCTTAACTGGATATTATTAATCCTCAATTTGCAAGATTGTGATACATACATTTTAGGTTAGGCCCATTACCTATAGGCTATGTAAAAAATAAGTGCAACCTGACTTCCAACGAAACCTGTCTGTATTTCGTTGGCGTGACCAAGGCTTTTGAATCATTTTTTATTTTTATGCCCCTTATTTAGAGATTTACGAGCTGCTTGCTTGATCCCTTTAAGACATGTTTTGGTGTCAACTCTGTCAGTGCTGCCTCAAGCTTGTGTAGATCAACTACAGATACTCAGATTCCCTTACCATGGCTAATTACATGTATAGAGCCTGGTTGCGAACAGCTAGATGGTCTAGTGCTGTTACTTTATAATTTGTTTATACTCTATATCATCCTGGGTTCTATCATAATGGAATACTTGAAAGATTTGTACAGTTTTTATGGTGCTAATATTTTAGACAGTCATTGGAAAATATTGATGTATTGTGTTTTTCCATTCTGCTTATTGATTTTTACTGTCATGTTGTATATACTACTTTTTTGACTTGTCAAAATAAAGCTGATATTGATTGATTTATATTTTCCAAAGCATTAACAGAGACTTCTTTCATATCAACTTTGGGTACTCTTGTGCAGCGAGAACAGCAAACTCTTCAGGAAAATCCATGGGGCACTGGCTTAACAGGGGCCCCCAGCCGCCACCGTGCAGGGGGCCCCGTGTGTCACAAGCCCAGGTGCACTTCAAGAAAACCTAGAGCACAAGCTCTGTGCTGTCTTAAAAAGAATTAGAAAGGCTTTCATTTTTTTTCATGCGTCAAGCTCACGCCTTTCATTCGCTTATCAGCGTCGACACGCATGTTCTTTTTGTTGTGAGGCAATCTTGAGCCCCCCGTGCGCTGGCCGACTGGAGCAGAGCATGCCGGATGTTGACAGTGTTACTCCATGCCCTGGAACCAGACCGGAGACTGGAGGCAACGTTTCTGCAGTTGAAGGGCCAAGGACTGGTACGTTTAAAAACATGTTTGCAGTGCTCGAAGTGGGCGCTAGCAGTTGGGAGCAGTGCTCCTCGACTTTTTTTTAATTATGTTTTACTGCTCCTACTATACTTATATTATAAAAAAGAAACTGTTCCGGAATGGTTTTGTTTTAAAATCAAAGCATAGGAAGAAGTTGAACATGGACTTTCACTGCATTGCACTGAACGTTCCCTTAAACAATGCATGTGTTTGTGGGGTTTGCATTGTGCGTGGGAGGTGGCGTGGCAGGTACAGGCCATTAGGGAACATAGTTCCACTACTTCCTTTCGTACACTTCGACGACTGCATGCTTGTATTGTGTTTGAATGTCATATGCTTCAGGTAGTGTGTGTCTGTGTGTGCGCCTGGAATATTTGTAATGTGTGGTGGCACGGTCACAAAACCATTGGGCTCCAGGCCCCTGGCAGCCCCCCAGAAATTCTGGGACATTGCTAAAAGGGCCTCCGACCCTCACAGCTGTCGTGAGTAGGACACAATGCAGCCGATGAACATCATTCTGGTCTGCATTTCAACACCACAGTGCAGGCAGCATTTATGATCGGTTTTGTGTACATTCTGAACATTGTACTGAGGGGGCTGCTTACATGTAAGTGATCCTTTCAGTGAAATTTCAGGGCACAATCAAAATGTGCCCTGTGAGATTTTGGCCACTTGGGGTAGCTGGTATTGTAAAGTAAGTTTTTGATGAGACATACTCCCGAGGGCAGGGGGGGATATGAGGGGACGAACGAGGGTAGCCTCTACTGAGGCTTTTTCCACCTTGCAGTGCACCCAAACACTGCCCACCTGGCTCTGCCTGTTTCAACTGCCTGGAAGCACTGTGCAGACTTGGATTTAAGTAACTTTGCAAATACAGTGAAGCATGGACCTCAGGAAAGGAGGTCTATGCGCCATGCAGCTTTCAAAAACATGTTTGTATGGCAGTGTGCAGTTGGTACCATTGCCATGCCATGCCTGCAATCTGGGACCAGCACTGTTTTGCAGATCAGAGTGTGAAAACTTCCACTGTGCCAGGGCTCTGTTTCCATATTTTGTTAACACCCTAGCCTCCAGACATGTCTCTTTGTGCCTCTGCCAGGGCAAGCTAATTGATAGGGGCATTGGCATAAGCAAGGTGAGCAGGAAGCCAGGGACACGATGTTTGTAGCGTAGGTGCAGCCTGTTGAGATGAGAATTTGGAAGCATCTTTAACATGTTTTAAGCCTTCTTGCCCCCTGGAGGTTGTACACCTGACACATAGCCCCAACTTGCTGGTAGCAGGTGTACTTACAGGGGTTATCATGGAGAGGGGTCTGGAAGAGGGGGGAAGAGGAAGTGCATGTGTGTGCAGGGAATGTGTGTGTGTGTATGTTTGGCAGCAGCAGGGGGTCCACTGACAACATGAACGTGCTTAACGGTGGCATGTTGGCATATTTTGTGAACACCACCATGAAAGTGTTTTTCACTGGAAATACATGCATATGTTTGAAAGCAGGCAGAATGTACAAGTGTTATTCAAGGTAATTCTAGATGATCAGAAATGTCTGTTTTAGCTGTGATTTTTGAGGCAATCAGCATGTTATTAGGCCATTTACAACCTAAAGACCTTTCTACTACTCTACTTAGCTAGCAAACCATGTCTGCTGCCAAGGCTATGTAAGTGGGTAAAACAGCAAAGCCACCTTTTAAAGATTAGCTTATATCATGATGTCCACTGCCCTGACTTGCAAAAAGTGGGTTTGCTTTTATTTGGATATCAAATGTTCCTAACATTGTGCATTACATTGCAGCTAGATATGTACCATGAACTGGCAACTGACAAACGCAACCATGCACCTCTTAATCATGGCAGTGCCATGCTGGCAGCCACCATCAACATGTTTTTGGCCAATGCTAATTTCCCAATGTGCATTAAATTGTGCAATTGGTTGCTACTTTGACACTCATTTCCCAAAATATTCCTTTGGAACAACGGAAATGGAGCACCATAAAGTAAATGTGCCCTGCCCTCGCAAAGTCTTCTACCATAAGTCCCACGCACCAGTATGTGTGTTTGTGTGCAAGCGTGCAGTGGGCCGGCTGAAGATGTGTTATGGATCATTGGGGCCAGTGCTTTCAGTGGCATATGAAATCGAGCCGATCTCTGGAAAGGGGGTGTGACAAAATTGTGCTGAGCGTGGTAAATGAGGGGAGAGGGAACTTTGGCATGGCCACAAGAAGCCCACATGCATCTTCTACTGGGTATTGAATCATAAATGGGTGTTGCACAAAATCAAAAGGCATTTTGGGAACACAAGAATAAGCACAGCACTTTAAATATCACATATCCATGACATTTATTCAAACCTGCAAACTTCTGCGTTTATAACACACACTGGCCTTTCTGCTTATTTTATCTTTAACAACATCCCTAATAGTGCAATGACTGCAAATCTGGAGTGATATATAACTATTTGGACACACGACCTTTCACAGTCAAGTGCTGGCTTGTAGGCATGGATTTCTGTCACAACCTGTTTGTCAGCTCGTAACTCGAATCACCTGTCCCCATGCTCAGGTGCTGGGTGCTTTTTCACAGGAGAGCTAGGGGCTGGGCGAGCCCTGGCTAATGGGTGCCTTTTGGAGACTGCCGGGTTGTGTCCCGCCTAGACCCGGCCCACTTTAAGCCCTCCTGTGGGCCTCATTTCAACATGATGTTTCGGGGTGCCTGAGCATTTGCCTAGATTGGGCAAAAGCATTCTAAGGCACCAGTGGCATGCATACATTGTAATAGATACAGCCACGGGCAGGTGGTTGATAGCCGCAGATTATCACAGCAGGGGCAGCCAGCGGAGAGCTGAAACACCAAATCTCTGCTCAAAACTATTAAACAGTATTCATCATCAAGGGGCTAATGTAGAAGAAACCAAAGTAAAGAGGCACTAATGTGATAAGAGTGTTTCTGGATACCACAGAGGTCAGTGGGGAGTTACGTCCCTGAAGAGCTACAGCAAATGCAGCTTGTAACATGTACAATCAAGGTGCACATTTAATGTGCCCAATGAAAGAAATATCTTGTAGTTTCATAGGACTGTCATATGCCAACATACGGGCAGCTGCTTGGCACCCATTTAAACTGGAAGGGTTGAAGGCCCATAACTGCTTACTTGTGTGCAGGCAGGGCCGGCAGCTGATGCATTCTCAAAATAATAACACAAAAGGAAAGTGCATCTGTAATACTGGTGCCCCGCCTTTTTTTTACTCACGTTGTCTGTGTAGCATTTTAATTTGTGTAATAAACATAGGGAACAGATTTAGATTTTTTTTTATGTTATCCCAGAGCACCAATTTTAAAATTGCATGTTATTTTACCCCATTGTTCTCAAATCAAATTTTGCTGTAAAATGGTCCATTTAAAACATTATTTTGAACCTTTTCTCAGGAGAGAGCTGCACCTGTACCTCCGACATTCCTAGTGCTCCCTCACTATGCCCAGTCTCTCACACTAATTCATGGGAAATGGTAATGTTCCTTTGATTAAAACTGTTCAGCTGCTACCACTGACCTAAAATTCTTTACAAAGCTAGTTACCGCTCCGGATACACCCACCCTCTTGGCACTAAAAAGCTGCCTCTACCATTAACATGTGCATAATAATTTTACTGGTTCTCACATGGCGCAGGCTGGTACTTTTGGGCACCAAGGGACGGACGCTGCCACCTACTCGTTGTTACACTAGTTGAAAAATGTAATATAGAAAACGTACATCTTTCATCTTGTGCGCTGCTCAGCTTCTCCAGTTGGTAGCATGGTCATCTGTGTTTTGCCCATGCCTTGTGGCCCAGGTCTTCCTGAGGAGTCTGTGGCACAGCCTGTGCTTCCTTGAGAGGTTTGGTGGGGCCGCCGCCCCAGCAGGAGGGTTCCCCACATTTTTTGTTACACCACTGTATGGAAACAGACAGAATCTCTGGGTTTTTGATTTTGAAATGTAGGCCGGGTTGGTGCTATGTCTGAAGGGGATGTCTTAGACAGCTTATTTCTTAATATCCTGCCACAGATACACAGACTGCCCAGTCCCAGATTAGACACATTACAGCACAATGAGAAATGGCAGTTGCACAAAGTCTGCTCTGCTTTTGAGCAGTGGTTTCACTGCCTGATGCTGTATTCCCCAGATTTTATGTGGTCTCAAATGGAAAGGCCAGCACCTTGAAAAACATGTAAGACTTGGGGGGAAAAACATGCAAAACATGCAACATTTCGCGCGCTGAAACACTTGTGTTTGAGCGCGATACAAATAAAATATCATATCATATCAAGACAAGACTGAAGCTGGACAAAATGTCCTGCTTTTAATCAGTGGTAAAAGTGAACCAAACAAAGTAATGCACTATGACCTTAGAGGAGGACTGGGTAGGCAGGAGCATAGTGCCACATGTGAGAAGGTATTGCGATAAGGCAGGTTGATGGCCAAGTGGGTGGAACAGTTGAAAGAAGGTGGTGCCCCGGTATTATATTGTTTTTCTTTTTCTTTTCTTCATCGGTCACACTCAGTGGAATCATTTATATATTGCCTAGACGCGCTGAAAGTTTCTCCATGAGAACCTTTACCTAACATCTATCTGAACAGATGCCACTTCAACAGGGGCATATAAATAGAAATAGCTTGCGTTCTCATTAACAGAATTTGGTAATTTACTCTGAACCCTGTGTTGCAAGAATGAAAGTCTTATCACCGCTGGTCTGACAGAGCTTTTGGGATGAATAGTCTGTGATCCTGCATAGAGCAAGGTTTCCACAGGAGAGGAGAAAGAAACCCTACCACAACCAGTAATGTAGATGAGCATGACAAGGAAAACAGGTGAACCTACCCCCTCTGCACCCATGTACTCAGTACCTCTGGGCGGGGCAAATGGTGGTAGGCATGGTCTAATTCGGTGGGCGGGGTATACCGATGTTGGGGCGGAAGTTAGGGGCCCCCATTGGGAAGTCTCACGGGGGGCCCCATATTTTGTGTTACGCCACTGCCAGGGGGGCATCAGTTTTACAGGCAGAGGGTTTCTATTTGTGGCTGTAGTATTTTCTACTTGTACATTTGAACTTTCAACCATCCCTCCCTGGGTAGAGGAGATAGTTGCCATAGATGCAGGGATTCATTTGTTGTGATTGGCTTATAACTTTCTCATTGCAGTGTAGCTAGGGTCCCTTTGAATCAGTCCTTTGCTCTTTTGGGAAGCCATATTGCAGGACCTTATTCTGCTGTTTCACTATCGCCCAGTCTTCTAAGAGGATTCTATGCTGCCATGGCTGATGTTGGATTGAGGAGCTTGGGTAATTCTCTGCATACCACCTGTGAACTGGTGATAGCATCCAGCACCCCATGTCACCACAATCCCATCACCCACCATGGTACATGGGAATTCATAAAAAGGACTCTCATTAATGTGAGTCTATTTGTGTACTTCCAATTGTCCTGACCTTTCTACATCTTTCTCATTCAGCTTATTGGCTGATCTCCTTTCCATCCGCTGGATGACATTTCTGGGAGCTTGGTGTTTCAGTGGAATTCTCAATAAAATTTCTAGCTGATTCCACATTCAGCCCCACCTTTCGAAGTAAATCAGTGATCTTCTGTTTTGAATATCATGTGGTGGCAGAAGATCTAGGACTAGAGTGGGCATCCTTTGGGTTAAACGTGCTTTATTTCTGGCTTTAATGGCAGTGGTTGCTTTGCTTGTTGGCTCTAGCCAGAAGCATTTTGCATTTTCGTCTTCTGAGAATTCAGTAGCTCATGATGCTGCCTGGGGTTGGAGGAGTACTGAAGTACACTAAATGGTCAGATTCTTGCTAGATGTTTAGTGAAGTGCAATGTTTCTTGGTGAACAAACCAAGCAAATGTATTGCGCAGGAGTTTGGGGAGTATGGCTGGAAGTGCCACTAAAAAGGTAGGTTTTCTCAAGTATGTATTGTGTATGTCCCCTTCTCTCAAGACGAGGGTACTCAGCCCTCCTCATGCTACTTTCACTCTAGGACAGAATGAAACTGGGTTCTTTCCACTCAGGACTGTCACTTCAAATACAGCACTGCCTTTCCTCGTTTACAGAGGAGCAACCCTACATGAATTCTTCACTTTTACTTCTAATTATGATGTCATCTTTCCTTGCGGTGTGGGAGCTTCACCTCACTACTGGTCGAAACTCATACACTATTTCACAACGTTTCCTTCCCTCGTCTTTGAGGGGCTTCTCCTTCTCTCTTGTATTCACTCTCGCACCACACCATAACAAAAACGGTCAATTTCCCCACTCCTTGTTTTTTCTGCAAGAGTTCACTCACGTTCTAGGTGTTCCCCCCAGGTCCACGGATGCTTCGTTCCCCTCAATTGCCTATGCAGCTGGGCGCAGAGCCATACTCCAGGGATTAGACAGGCCTTCCGAGAAACATGGTACCTGCAAAACTCCTGGTGATGTGTACATGGACTGGTTATTAGGGACCAAGTCTCCAAGAACAACATAGCAGGTAAGAAACCAAAACAACTGACACTCACTGAGACATGGGGACTACCTACACCCATGGGACACACACCCTGTGGCCAATGTTCCTGTTGCCAGCAAACACAGGGGAGCGTCTCAGTAGACTTGGGCCTAGGAAGGGTATGGACCCAAAATACTTTGACTAATTGTAACTCTACTATGGTGGTGTATGCCATCCACTGCCCGTGTAACAAATTATACATAGGGAAAACGGAAAGGAAAATAAGGACCTGTATTACTGAGCAAAAGAGTTGCATTAAAAACTGGGTACATTCGGCCCCCATGGTTGGTTGCTACATCAAGATGTAAGTGGGCAGTATTGTATCAAGTGAAGGCAGGTAGTGATAAAAATGTGAATAAAAGAAAACTTATAGAAAAAGAAAATAAGTTAATCTTTCTGACCAAAAGTGTGACCAGCGGTCTAAATGAAAAAACTTCCGAATGGTAATTACTATATATGAACCTGGATGACCAGAACAAAACCACAGATAAGTAAAGCTGTGGAGGTGTACGTGCATGTAGTCTTGCACCTAGACGCAGGCTCGGAAGAGATGTAATAGTGAGCTAATTTCATGTACCTCATTGAGCTATGCACATTTCGGTACAGTTGGAGTGGCCAATGTTACTATTGGGTCTGAAAAGAGAAGCAAGTCTGGTAGCTTTGGGTCTAAAATGTGAAGTAAGGCTGTTAACGACTTAATTAAAAAAATTAAGAAAAAGGGTAACTTGTCATCAGAATGCAGCAAGAAGAGTGAAAGAAGTAAAAAGTTGGCACTGGCTCAACTGTCATTAATTTTAGAAAGGACAGAGAGTACCTATTTTGGCGAATATTCGTGCCGTAAGCTTAACTTGTGACATAGGAATGTTAGAGTAAAGAACCATGAAGCAGAGAGGCATATCACCTAGACCCTTAGGTAGCGCAACCCACTCAGGTGAAACCGGACCTGGAAACGTATGCAGGGAGATCGATACTCGGTAAGAGGCAACATGGTACACATCGGGAGGAGTAAATTGGAATGCACCCACCCCAAGTTGAGTTAACAGGGTTTGTGTCTGTATCCCACTGGATCTGCATGTGAGAAACAGTGATTAGATGCCGAGGACTGGAAAGAATGCATTTCGCAGTGCAATAGAAGTCCGGTGTCCAGAGACCAAGCACGACGCTCCCGGGAGTAGAGAAATCTCAGATGGAAGTAAGTGTTTCGGCAGAGGTCAACACCAGTGATGTTTAAGTAGACATAGTAAAAAGTAGAGACACGTATACAGATCCTCTTTAAAATGCATGAGCAGTGTGTAACCAGAAGGCAAGAAGGGAAGTTGTATAAAGGAGCACAGTGTATGATTAGAAGGTGCTTGTAATCTTATTAATATAGTACAACGAGCCCACTAGAAGTGAAGCCGATATACCGCATGAATGTAAAAAATAGAAAAATGAAAAAAAAGCTTAATCCATGAAAGGGCATTCCGGGAAATTGAGTCTGCGGAATTGAGTGAGTCAGAAAGCACCAGTACTCCACCACGTTATGAAAGATAATGTGGGATATGTATTTACTGAGTATTTAAGATTAACAAGTGGACATCCAGTACATTGGAATGCTAGAATAGTGGAAGAGTGCTGTGTAATCGGGAATCTGCTGTAGACGGAAAAGTAATTTCGCCTGCTTGACTTCCTCCTATCATTATGTTCATGTCGTTTTTTAGGCACAAGGATGCATGCATTCTAGACACGGAATGCCTAGTAGCAAAGGCAGGGTCGTTTGAAGAAGAAATATAAGAACTCCCAATATTCAACCTTTTTGGGGAATCCGCCTGGTCATGCAGTTCTAACACCCAGTGGGTGAGTATGTTATATGGAATCAGTCTGAAATGTAAGGGACCCGGCATATATGGTCAACTAGGCACACTAATGGTGCCATGTAGTTATAAGGATTTAATATCTTAAATAAATAGAGGAAATGAGTACCTCTTTTTATGTCATTTTCTAGGTCACCCCCACTGAAGAACCTAAACTGGAAATCTTAGAGAAGAACCAGGATACTGGTGTTAAAAGGAGTTGTATAAGAATTCTTGAGAAGTATATCTACATAGGATGTGCAATTAGCTGTTGAATAGAGGACGATCTGGTGTTCGCACAGGGTTTCCCCTGAAGAATTTCCATGTCATTGTTTTTATTAAGATGTATAGAATGAAACATGTAGGGTGTATGTGTAGTCAGAGTATGCATGACATTGGAGTGACAATGGACTGAAGTGAATAGTTGTGATTCATGAGACACATGAGCTTTTTTTATGAAAAAGTTATTGCATATATTGGTTGCTCTGTGGTGAAAACCATGTTTGTTGCAATTTATGTTGTGAACCATTGTCAATTATTGCACTTTAGATTGGGATGAAGCAAAATTAGAATTGCATTTCAGAAATATGTATAAAATCAATAAAATATGTGTATACTTTTGTAAAAATAGCATTCTCATATTTGTTTAAAAGAGGACGTGAGTTCTCCAGCTGATAGGTTGTGTGAGTGACCACACTGGTAGAATAACCAGTGAGCAAATGATATTCAACCATTGGAACATTTCTTGTCTACAATGGACAGGTCACTACAGTTAGGTGCAGCAAACCTGGGTGTGGGTCAAGGGAGCCCCCCCAGCATCTCAGGGGTCCTGGAAATCAAATTGAGGTCACCACAGTGTACAGGAGGCCCAAAACCTGATTGATAAAAGCAATCCAAAGAATCAATTAGAAGTGCACGATTTGCAAGGAATTCAAGATTTATTACATGCAAATACATCCGGGAGGGTCAGTCAGCTCAGTAGAACTGAAAAACTGAAAATGCTCTTGGCACGCCTGTCTCCATCTCAGTTTACAGTTTTTATAGACAAAGACAACAACGTTTGTTACAAATATCAAGTACATGTTAATCACACACTCCCCATTGGCTAGCCCCTATGCAGAAATCTAAACACAGCCTATGCAACACAAACACATTGGCCAGTAGCCTACCCATAATAATTTAAATGCCGTCACCTATGGATGGCCTAATTGTGCAGTCAGCAAAAAATACTCAGTTTTGATTGAACAACTTTATTGATGTTACTGTTGCTACAGTGGCCTTTTACCATTGGCCAGGACAACTTCATGATGTGCTTTCCCCCCAAAATGACTAAATCCTGAAGCGATTGTGAACAGTGAAGTCAATACCCTCTGACACCAAAATTGACACATTACTACTGTCAAGTTATATTGAGAGACCACATTTAACCTGGGGAGTCCTCCCCACCCCCCAATCTAGGAGCCCTACAACACAATGCTAGGACATAATCTTCAGGTTTATGTTAGTGTCAAACATGGGCACACATTTCATTTTTGGAAACTAGTTCACCTTCAAGACTTGCAATATGGAGTTCCCTGCACACTGAAAATGCTTTAGCTTAGGAATGGATGCAGCCCTACCGCTAATTTAACAAGACATACATCACATGTTCACTGTTGGATACATGAGGTCTCCCCCAGCCCCAAAAACCCAAGCACCAAAGACATGCAGCACCCGTCTGTTTAAAGGACAGGTCTAGGGAGTGGGGACAATATAGAAATTTGTTTTTTCAGAACCCCCTTCACTTGAAGGCCTATGTTGGGAAGGTTGGGCAGTTTAAAATGTTCTTTTTGTGGTGCCAAGGGCACTATGTGGTTAAATACAATGTGGAAAGAGTGGTGACAATTGGAAATTTTGTTTCTTTAGATGAGAACATCTTTTATTTAAAACCCAGTTTTGGTGGGGAATTTCGTTTTAGGGACAAGGATCTTTTGGTTTGAAAGGCAAGGTTTGGGGATGGTGACATTTATAAATGTTGTTTTGGTGGCAAGTAGTTTTTTTTTAAGAACACGTTTTGTTAGGGGTTCAGTTGGGATTTTTTTTGTTTTAGGAAGGGACGCCCCTTCTCATTAGAGAAGTCAGGGGTGAACAGGAAAATCAAGGCACTCCAATTACTTTAATTGACTATCTGATATCTTCCAGCTAGAAGAGAGGGTGAACATTTTGAATTCTTCACAGCTTCCCCCTGTGTCAATCTATTTGGGAGTTAATCAAAATAATATACAGTCAAATATGCTAACCATTTATGGAAGGGAACCCACTATGAAAGGAAATGGGTTAATTAAATAGATCCCCATGCTGACATTTGGTTGGACAATCTACTTACTATTGAATATCTCTGGGGTCGGCACTCAAGGAGACTGAGCAGGACTGCGCTCTAAGGCAAAACAGGAATACGGACAGCACTTCAGTCAACTGGATGTCACAGCAATTCTTTCTCTTTGGCTCTAGTGAAGAATCGCAGCTTCTGTTTTCTAGTCTCTCGAGTTATAGACAGCTCCAGCCCGCTTACAAGATTTCCACCCAGTTGCAATTGCAGCAAATCTCTTTGGTGATTTTTGGCAGCAGTCTATTGGTAATTTTTCTTTTAGCAGCTCTTCTTTTTTCCAAGCTACAAGATCTTTTTACTCTCTAAGACCCGCCCATGGACAGTGAACATTAGGCAGTGCTAACTTATGATCTTGCAAATTGGAATGGGCGTTTACAATTACTCCCCACCCATAAGTCTAGCCTCTCTCTAAGGATTGGTTCAGGAGTCTAGAAAATAAATATTGCAACTCCCATTTGCAATTCCATTTTTTTCCTGTGTCAACTTTTTGCCAAAAAGTAGCTACATGGCAAAGGTTCATAACTTACTAACAAATGTCATAATATATATATTCCGCTTCAGCTAATTATTGGGGATTTGATACAATGACAGCCGTGTTTGCATCATGTTGCACTAGCGTTTAACCATTTTTCCCAGTTTATACAAAAAAGATATGACTTATAAATTTGGAATTTACTCTCCAGATACCTAATTTTCCCGTCCACCAGCTCGCTTATTCTTATATTCGGGGCATTTATGGGGAAGCCATCAATGCATTTTAGCTTGCTATTGCAATTCCATATGTCGGATGTAGATACATTTTATTTCAACAACATCGCTTTAAAATTACCGTCACAATGCCATATGGATGGATGCAGTGCAACTTATTGTTGCTGAGAAAATCACTAGTTATGATAGTCTATTTAAACTAATGCGAAATCTTCACATGGATGCAAATCTCAGTACTCATTTCTCCAGGCCAGTTTCCTTTCTTGGCAAGCACGTCACCAGAGCCTCCTGGACTCTGTTTTTTTTTTAATTCGGAGGTCAAAGCCATAAGCCTATTTGATGTTTGAAGTTGGTCGGCTGAGGAGATCCTTATCATCCAGCAAACAATTCACCTCTGCCCTGTAATGTTGTAAGGCCAGGCTGACATCTGGCACTTTGCCCTGTTATCTGAAGTTGACAATAATTTTAATCACAGAACCTATTTTATTGTATTTTCCCCCACCCAGGGCTGAAAGTCAACTAATTGCAGTTGTAACGAGATGGAATGCATGGGCTTCCAAGGGATCCCTTTTCCAGACCAGAAGGCCAGCAGGCCTGCAGTGGGGACGTCATTTGTGAATTCTGCCCGACAACAAAAGCAGGGTCCGCCTCAGGCCTATGGAAACAAAATAGCTTTTTATTCGCAATTGTTGCTAGTGTTTTGCATCTGAAGCATATTATATATATATATTAATACATTGCATCTTGTCAACACACACCCAATCTTTTCCCTGATTTCTTTATTTTAGCTGGGGAACATTTTTCTCATGTCTTGCTTTAAATACTGCAAAACACGCATGCAAAGCCATTTTAGTTTCAGTTTTTGATAACCCTGCATTTCATGTAAAAGGGGCCTTTGAATTTCTTCTGCAAATGTGAATTAAAGTTTGCTTTTCAGTTTGACCTTTCCTTTTGAATTGAAAGATAGGCCTTTTGATCTCCAATGCTTGGGCATTCACGTAGCTCTTCCTTGTGCTACTTGCAGACACACACACCGTCTGCATTATTAGGCCCATTAAGACTGGCAGGTAATTTTTCCATTGGGCCTTTCAGTTATGTTTGTTTGGGCATTTGATTTAACCCCACACTAGTTTCTCATGAGACCAGACAACTTGGCACCTCTCAGCAATTCTCAGACCTTGCAGCTGTGTGCTAGGCAACACCTCATGCGACTCGCATCTTGAAACATGATGCTTTCCTAGCACACATCTTTCCATAGCTTTCTTGGGAACCAGGTGGCTTCATAAAAAATGCAGTCAAGAAACAGCTCCTGGGGACTAATTTTTCTGATTTATGAGCTCTCTTTCACGTGTCAGCTGCAGTTCCAATGGTCCTACCACTTCTTAACATGGGGAGTATAACCACAACCTCATTCAACACCCCGGCTGGGCCTTACTTCCAGGCCTTAATCACACCAAAGCATGTCCTTCACTGTCATTACAATATATCTAATGTTGGGAACATAGAGTTATCTATTTCCTGCCTGCAACATCTTGGAACAGCTTGGTGCTTGCAACAATAACCAATCTCTGTTTGGCTGTTCATCCTTCCTCCAAAGTCCTTGGCCCATCTGAACACTCGCTGGGGGAAGCAGGATTAAAACGTAATCAAACTAAAAGGACAGAAGCTCAGAAATGCATGATGGTGGCCCAAATAACAAAAAGTGAGAATTTCTTAAGTGGGCCTAGTTTAAAATGGGAGGTCTCTGGCTAGGGTGGCAGGTGGCCCTCATGGAAATGAAGATTCATATCTACTGTACTAAATGCTTGAACTATCTGGTCCTTCAGCCATATACTCAACCCTACCAAAAAGCTTATCTGACTTCCAAAGTAACACAAACCTATTCTTTCTACTGCAACAAAGACGTAACCTACTTCAATAGTGTCTGCTAGAAAATCTTTAAAGTGGCATAGGCCTAAATGCGAAAGGCCTGATTCGCAGAACGTTTTCCGATGGGAATGCACCATTATAAAACACTTCTGTGAATCAGGCCCTAAGTGTAATGGACAGTATCTTTTGCTGACCCTCATCTCAATGTATGATGCTTGCTAGAATGTGTTAAAAACTAAGCGCACTTCACATGTGAACACAAATGCTAAAACAAATTGTAGAAACACTGACGCTAAAACAGCCAGCTGCCCATGCTAATAGAATTTACACAGGCTGATCCTTCTTCCACATTTGAGATGTTGCACCTGCATCCCGAAAATAGTATGACAAACAAAATGGGTCTCTTCTTATATGTGTCTCGGTCTTTAAAGTAGTGTCTGCCTCTGTGTCTCCCAGCTGAAATGTACTTGAGTTTAACACATCATTTGCACATTTTGTAAATTGCATGCAATTGAGTGGTTTCATTGGTTGGCAAGCTGAGTCTTCAATTATTCACGAAAATGAACAAGACTAGGCAGAGTGCAGTCCGATTAGTAATATCATTAACCTTCTCTCTGACTACACCCAACAGTACCAAAGCATTAAAATCCTCCCTCAAGCATTTCCAAATTTCACAATCTGCCATGGAGCCTCATTCTGGTGCCAGGACTAAAGCTTACCTGCAAATCCTGCTGGGAAATAAAACTTGTGTGTTTGTCGCTAGATGACAATTCAAAAATATAATGGCAATATAAGCCCAAAAGTGCTCTATTGATATCAGTGAACTGTCAATATTTAATTAATATGAGTTCCTAAAAACACTTATTGCCAGCTAAATGTTTCTTCCCGCGGCCATTAGGCATATGCAGTCAACCCCACTAAGTTTGAGAATTAATCGCCTTTGATAAAATAAGGGCAAATGTAACATATTATTATATCTTAACATGGATCAGCACTGCTGATAAAAATGTCATTAAAGCATTTTCCGAACTGTGGAGCAATTTGATATTTATTAAATCAAAATATTGTTTTATCTAGGCTATCAAATATTGCGTTTTCATAAATCTGTTCCTTTGGAAAATGCCAAACCATTCATTTATGTGATCTGCTTATCTCCACCTGCATAACGTGTTAGTATTGACGGTGCACTCATGAACCAGCTGTTTCTGCACTTTCGTAGTGCTGTACATGGTTATTACTATTTTCCAATTTTCCAATTTTCCAATTTTATGCAAGGCAACTGTACCTCTGGTGAGAAGTGAAAGCATTTTCTGTTTGTCTTGACTGGGGAAACTCACTTTTCCCACCTAGTCCTCACCCAGGGCTTCTCAAGGGACATGAAACCTGCAAGTACCATTGGAGATTATTTTGCTCTCAGCTTTAGAGGTCTCAAAGGATTCAGAGCTACACTACAAGTTGGGTTATGAGGGCTCCACTGGTCTGTGTCAGACTATCACATGTTATTAGCCATTTGAATCACCTGTGGAGTTGAGTGAAGCTATGGAACTAAAAACCTCAGGCAAAAAAGAATGGGATGAAAGAGTCCCAGATGGAAATTAGTCAAGGTTCAAAATGGGACACAGAAAGCCCACCATTTTCCTAAGGAAAACCTCCACAAAAGGTCGTAATCTCGACAAAAACGATTAACCTTCATGCAAAGGTCAAGACTGCTTGATTCAACAGTATCCACAGACATCCTTACAAGAAAGAAAAAGTGACTTTGATCAATTGCCCATCAGGTAAAATTAGAATACAAATAGTATGCCTCTTTTATTAGGATGACTTTTCTTTCGTCAGATAATGTCAAGTTACATGGTCTCTTCAGACTAAGAGGTGTGCCACTTCTCTTCCAATTTCCTTATAAGCAGTTTGATGGTATTGAAAGGCTGAGGTGTGCATTTATGAAGGTATGCATTGGTAAATAGTGGCGGCTATGTAGCTGTATATTATGTTGCATCTTGAATTGTGGCTGCAAGCTATTTAGATTGATTGCACAAGTGTTGTTAGCAGGGTGTTGCTAATACTGCAAACATTGGCGGTGGCAGTGTCCTTGGAAACTCTCTTACGTCATGCGGTGGCAGTTGCGCTTTGATTTAAGCAAATCGAGGATGCTAACCTATGGCAATAGCCAACACCGAATGACTGTAATAGTTGTCCGATGTAGAGAGGTATAGAAGGCATCGCTGCCTTTGCGCATTTCCTGGAAATGCAAGCACAGACTGTAAGGGAAGTTGTGCAGAAGCAGCCACCATCCAGGAGAAGCAGGTGGGGGAAGCATGGTGAGAGTTACTCTACCAGGAATATTTGGGAAACAAACCTTAAAATGCATCAGTTAGGCACAGCAAGACCTTTGAAGCTGCTAGAAATCATGGAACTACAGGTGAAGTCAGCTCACACATGGGCACTGCAATTCCGCGTCTTCTAAAACTGTTGAAGAGATTGCACTTTTCTGCAAATGACTCATTTCATAATATGGTTGCTATGTCTACTGCATTTGTACAGCCTTTCTTCTGCACATTTTGGAGCTGGTACTGGATGCCGTGCTGCAGCACAGCAGTGAATACATGAAGTTTCCTGAGAGCAACACTGGACTGCATGGAGAGGACTGGCCTTGTCATGCAATTGCTTATTTTTCTAACATAATGGGTGCATTGGATTGCAAACACATCTGATTGTCCACCATCAGTGCACAACCAGATATTTCCCAATCATCAAATGGCCTGCTCTATAAAGATGTAGATGTTGTGCACATCTGATTTGACAATTGACACACTTTTGTGCTAATTACACTGGTTTAGCCCATAACCCCTACATTCTCCATAGCAGTAATCTTCCTCCAATTATAACAAATCACCCCCAAGAGCATGAGTGGCTGTTGGGTGACCAAGGGTGTTGCTAGGTCTGGAAAAGATCTGGGGCTACGCTAATGTCGGAACTGCCAGGACTCAGGGCTAGCTAGCCTTTTGGTTGTAGCCACTGAGCATCTATCCATGGATACAACCACAGGACCTGGGGCTACATCCCCCTCAGGCCCGCCCAGCAATGCCTCTGTGGGTGACTGAGCAGACAGAACATTACCTGTCACGAATTGTGCTTGCCCTTCACTAAAACAATGGTCCTGATTTACAAAAGTGTTTTCCAATGGTGTAATCTATTGAAAAACCCTTTGTAAATCAGGCCAAATCACTCAATGTCTCTCTATGAGAGCTGTTAGCCTTCAGATCAATCGAACTTCTAACCTTTAACTCACAGAAGCCATGAAGTTATTACCCCTTGGGAAGTATGAGTTGAATGCCCCACAATGGATGTTACAGGAGCTTCAAGTTCCCCATCCTCCCCAATTATCATTCAGAGTTGGGGAGCGCTGGAACAGTAGGTAGGTTGGGCTGGGACCATTGTTGAAAGTATAGTGAGAGAACCGTACGGAAAGAATAAGATGATATAAGTACCTGTTCTAATCCCTTTTACAGTAACCATCTACTACCAGGATAGCTATCTGTGAATGGGAATGCTTAATCATGGAAAAGAGGTTTTTCTAACAGCGACATTGCGTAATCACTCAATCCATGGCTATTGACACCCATTCTCAACCCATGTAAGCAGGGGCGTCATTTCACCAAAATGCCTGGGGTAGCGGAAGTGACATAACACAACCCTTGACATCTGATGTCATCACAGGAAGTGATGTAATTTGACCCCACTGCCAAGTGAAAATCATGGGAAGTGATGGCACACAACCGTTCACCTCTTGACAAAACAGGAAGTCGCATTGTAACGATATATTGGACGGCCACGCTCAACTCGGGGAGTTTTTTCCCTCCGTAATTAAGGTGTCACTCAACAAACCGCTGAACAGGTTCTTATTTGGGTCAATTACCAACCTGTATAATACCACTAAGCTTCCTCTCACCATGCCACCAATAAACCAGGAACCCTGCCAGTGCATAGAAGAATATATATAGATTTATTAAAATTACAGAATTAATAATAGATACACCACAATAACACAAGACACCAACTTTGTGGCTCAATAAAATAACTTCAGCACATATGCATTCACTTATACTCATTCACTAGCAGATATTTCTGAATAATATTTAAATTTCAATGAACACAAGTTTATTTTTAATCACAGTGCACATCGCATCTAAAGACATATGAAAGCTTGAAAATACACAGGGCCTCATCACCAGTTGGTCAGTAGCCCTTTAATGTAGTGGCAAGGCTATTACCACCGTATTTAAGGGCTGGCCCGATTATGGGTTGAGCAGAAAGTGTGGAGTTTTACCTCCAGCTTTTTGCTGGAGGTAAAATTCCTGCTTTCTGCCTGTTTTTTGTGCTATTAGTGTGGCGCTAATTACACCGGTGCTAATAGCACCATGAAAACCCCATTGGGCCCAATGGACACAATGGGGAATGGGCAATAACTGCCCAACCACTACTAATGATCCAGAGCTAATAGGGCCGGACCGAATAGCGCTAGCGCTATTTAGCGATCGCAGTATCTCGGCAGCATTACTGCTGGGATACGGCCAGACTCGTGATAAGGCCCACAGTCATTTAAAATCAACACTGTTGTTCCGTCTTTAACCCAAAGCAGTCTCAAAACTTTCTGCTATGAGTGTTACTTGTCCTCTCTCAGGAGACAGGGTGTATCCTTTAACTGGAGAATCAACCTTTGCTTTATTTATTTATCAAAATGCTCTTTTCTCCCAGCATCCCACCGAGGCATCAGTTACATGTGACACCCCTTGGTTTAAAGGCCAGGTTTAGGGAGCAGGAATATCTTGGATATTTTGTTTAGCTTTTTGATTTCAAAGGCTGGGTTTGGTAAATGGAATCAAAGGGAAAATGTGTTTGGGAACACAGTCCATTCAAACAAAAGGCAGCGTTTGGAGGATTTGCAATATATGGGAAATTTGTTTGGGAATGCAGCACATTCAAATGAAATGCAAGAGTCTGGCATTCTTGTTTTGTGACCAGGGACACCCCTCCTCGACCAGGGACACCACTCTTCTGTAAGGAAGTCAGGGGTTACTGAAAAATAAGGTTACCCAATTACTTTATAGGCTATAGTGGTTATAACACACTGGGAATGACATTTATTAATTTCGAATTTAAACAAGAATCATCCCATGATATTTTCTATAGGGATATTACTTAATTATTTTCAATCAAACACTCCTGCCCCCTTACCCACAATTAAGGGAAAGGATTAAGGCAGGTAGTTTCCCCACGCATTTAATAGCATTACGATATGTCTACTTACATGGGAGATCTGTGTTATTAGCTTAGGAGGCCAACCAGGTTTTGGACCCTCTTTTGGGAACAGGCAGGAGTCAACTCACACCCCATGTTAAGACAGATCAGCTATTCTCAGCAGGGCCCAGTCAGGTTGGTAGGCTGTCTCTCTCAGATAGGGTTCCCAGCAAGTGTCCAAGCGTCTGTCTCATCTTTTCTTTTCTTTCGTCTCCTTCTCTTTCTCTCTCTGTCTTTCTGTCCCAGTGTCATAGGGAATTAACCATATATAGGGCCTCTGAAACCAACTTCATTAAGAATATTCCCACATATTGGATTAGGCAGTTATTTTCCTCTCCCTCCCACAGTCTGGTCTCTGCCAACCAATAGGGCAAGGGGTTTAGGAGGTCTGGATTATGGATAATGAGGGGAGGAGAGAAATACATCTTTTTAAAAATTACATTTAAAGCTGCATTTTTGTCTCTCTAAAAGTCACAAAATGGCAGCTTTCTTCAATTTACAGATAACCACCATAATATCTCTGTATTTCTGGATTCAGCCATTTCTGCCGGATCTGGCACATGACTTTGATCACGACCTTCTTAGAGCGAGCTATCATTTTCTGCAGTTTATTCATGCACCCAAAGAGTTATGAATATAGTACTTCACAGAATACACTTTAATTCTGCTTTCCATTAATTTCATATTTCGGTCATTTATAGAAATGCCAGAATCACCTTTGTATCTATCACTCAAATTCCACACATCACACGAAGTTGAGCTTTACATAGAAATGATTGTTTTTGTGATCCTTAATATGAATCCTGGATGAGCTCAATGGGACCCACAATTCTCTTTATATTAAGGAAATGGAGTCCCATGTTATTCCTTAGCAATACATTAATATAGAAGTGTTTGGTTTCACAACCCCGGCAGTTGCATTTCTCTAAAGTCACCTGACCTAGATATCTGATGATCAATGTTGTCGGTTTATGTACCAGTCATTGAAGTTCCATTAGAATTATCTTTTTGAAGATGAGAGCCAGTTTATTGGGGCCATAATAGTTTAAGAGGTCAGGTCTGTATTTGCTAACCTGCCCTCTCCCACAATTGTGGTCTGAAACCCGGTATTTTTCCTGCATATATCCAGCCCTGGGACCCAAAAGGGCTGCATTCCTGCCACCGCCCAAAGGTCTCTGGAGTCAGAGATTAAGATATACAGTGTAGCAGTTGAATCGGGGACGCTGCAAAATAAAACTGCATGTACAATCTGAAAGCAATGGCTTTTTAAATCAAAAGGATGTGTTTTACATGAAACATTGCATTTGGGCCTTCTGTTCAAGTATAAGTATATTTCTTTCATCTGATGGTTGAACAGACATGAGTGTTCCTTATGAATTCTCCACACATGGGTTATTATTTAACATGGGAAACCAGTGTGCATTTTAAAATCAAGTAGGCCTTTCCATTTAAATAATGTCAGTTTGTGTGTTGGAAAGAAAATGTTTTATTTGTTTCAAATGAAATATGTCGTTTGGCTTTGTTTTTTCATATCAGGCACAATGTCACTTAGATTTCCAGATGCGAAGCCTTGTATTGCTTCAAATTCAATGTAACATGCTTTTTTTTCTCTTTCTCAATCAGAATGTGACTTTTCCCATTATACATGAAGTCAACGTCTGCAGAAGCATATGTCTTTTTGGAATCCATTGGGCACATTCAGCAATATTACAATTCTAAGGCACTCTTTCCTTCACCTGTTTTTTTTCTCCATTTGGGCCCTATTTTCACATTCACTAGACCTCAACTATCTATTATGGGTTTGGGCTGGCCGGCATGTTACAATGGGTCTCTTTTTCCGCCCAGCTTAAATCTTGCATGTGAGTCCCTGGTTGGCCTTTTAGTTTGTCATTCTAAGGCTGAAATTATACCCCACGGTGTCACATAGCATTATTCCATAGTACACTAAGAAAAATATGGTCATCACCATATGTAGCATTAATATCAGTGTGTACAGACTCATGTTACCAAGATCGTTTAGTTGTGACCACCAAATGGGATGGTACCATGTTCCCCTGCCCAATGGACTTTGGCAAATATCCATTGGCTACTGATTGCAGCCAGATTTTCTTAAAAAAATAACTTTTCTTTTTGGCCAGGGTTAGCAAAGGAGATAGCAGTGGTAGCCAGGGAGACAGAAGGAGTCGCAGCTGCGAGCCCTAGTGACGTCCCTTCATGCACGTTGGCTACAGTTGGGTACACCAAGGCCCATGGGAAGACCTGCAACACTATTGATTGTATATTTGGTCTCTTGAAGAGCATATTTTTGTGCCTTTTTTCCGGTGGTAACTAGATGAAACCATCTGCAAAAGCATGCTATATTGCAGGTTGTGCTTTATGCTTCACAGCACACAATACGGTATCCTGTTACACTCCTTCCTGCTTGCAATGAAAATGATGGAGGAGAAGAAGAAGGAGCAGAGGTAGGCAACAACTGTGACTGCGATGGGCGTGGTTGAAATGAGGGACTTGCAATATGGGATGAGGTACTTAACCTTGTTTTTTGTTCAAGTGTTGTGCACCTCATTTTTTCAGTAACAGCACATGTTCACAAAACAAAACCTTTGAGGTGCGTATGGATGAGTAAACAAAGCAGAACCTATGACATGGTTTGTTCAGAAAAAATGTTGTTAGTTGCTGAATGTTCTTTTGTAAAGGTTATCAAACTATCCATTAAATCAGCTTTTTTAAATGTGTGTCTGTTTTTTCATTCCATATATTATCACAGTAAAGAAAATGTTTTGATAATGTACTTGTCTTCTATAATCATTTCTACATATATGAGCAAAATAGCTGCTGCCTTTTTTGGTATTGAGTTGTAGGCAAAACTATCAAAATGTGCTTTTACACCAAATAATATGCACTCCAGCATTTATAAAGGTAACAAAAGACCAGAAGCGCAGAGCAAAGGGTAGGTCCCCATACAGAAAGAACATGGTGAATGGTGGAGCACATCACTTACTTCTTTCTCTTGGGAAATGGGCCTAGCTGCCTATCTAGTGTCCACAGGGTTGGTGCACCCAAGTGGTTACTCGTACATACCTGGCAAGGAAACCTTTTTCTCTGCTGCCTTTCTCAAGTCACCTGATAAACTACACGAAGACACACACTCATTCTCAACACACGGCCTACTTGCAGTGCCATAATATTGAATTGCTGTTGTCAAATTCAAGCTCTTGGGTTCGCAGCAGCTTGATAAATGGGTTTGAAATTGTGTCTGTACGTATTAAGTTAGAACTTTGCTCATCATGCATTTTGAATTGAGGACTTCTGAAATGCATTGAGGTTGCTGACTAGTGTTGGCATACTTTTAGAGTTTCCCCTCATGCGTGTGAGCGAGTGCCTGCAAAAAGCTGTTGTTAGCTCTACACTGCCTTGTTCCTCTGCTCCCCTCATCATGTTGTTTTACTCATGATTGTGAAGAAGATACATAATATCGCCAGGAAAAGCCATTGGCAACATTATCTATGGTAACATTATGTATGGGGACGGGTTGCAGGGATGTCCCCTTGCCCCCTTGTAAAAAGAAAGAAATCTGGGGTTGCGGGGTGTCCCCCACATGTTCAATGTAATAATGTCTTTTTTGTCAGGAGACATTTTTGCGGGGACATTATTACTTGGAACCCTATAAATACCCAAATAATACTAATGATAATAAGCTAAAGATTGACAAATCCTTCCCTATTTGTATGTACACTGGCATGTGCTTTCTGTGTCAGAACGTTGTGGTCTTTCACATACTCATTTAACACCTCTATGAGGTCACACCGCTCATTGGTGTTCAAACAAAGTGCATCCTTATTCTCTACAATGCTATGCTTGGTGCAGTAGGCCTAGAATTCCCGAGGGGCCTGAGTACATTAAGCACCTCATTGCTGACGAGATGGAGAGATCTTGATGATTCATTGTGTGAACAGTCATCAGGGTCTGGTATATTAAGTATGTCATCCCTTTGGGGATTATCATGTACCTAAGACTTACGTGTAGGTTTTGCCTGACCACTAGAAACATTTTTTGGCACTTCTGCAAACTCTTTGTCATTGTCTGTAGCATTCTTCCCCTCCTCCAACACATATGATGCAAGTCCATCATGGAAAAGCATACACCAGAAGTCTACCCCTGTATTTCAAATGCACTTACCACTTCTTTATACTTTTCAGTCTGCCAATTCCTTCAAAGCTCCCCACAATCAGGATGGAAAGGACATGCTCCTGTATCCTGGTCAAACCAGGAGGCCTAGGTCATCTGCCTCCAGTGGTGTGGTGCCTGTTTCTTTAAGGGCACACATGCGGCAGAGTGACGTAACAAACGGGGCGGTCCTGGGATCGCCAGTCTGACCATGGAGCCCAATCAGTGAGCACTGTGTTACGTGTGTTCTGAGTGCTGTGGTACTCACGGTGCCGGATGGTCACACCGACAACCATCTACATTGACGACAAGCTTGCATTGTCCATCCAGCACGTGAACCCACAGGCGGTGAGATCTCTCGATGGTGTTTCTCATGATTTCCATGCCGCGGAGTCAGCAAGTTCAAATTGGATGGCCGCCAATTTGCCTACATGTGGTGGAGAAGGTTGCAGCTCTAGTGTTTGTGTGCCTCCCGCATGCAGGGGGCAACATTCTGTTGCTGGGAACTGGAGTTGAAGTGTTTCTGGACATTTTCTCTTCATTATTGAGGTGAGGAGAGGGGTGAGGCCCGGGGATTTTTTTTTCCCTTCATCCCATCCAGCTACATTTTTGGAGACTTTGGCCTGTGCGCTAGGGAGGATTTGCCTGGCTGGTTGGACATTAGTGGAGGGGTCAACTATGACAGCAAGCCAGGGGATGTGTTGATTACATTAGCACGCTCAATTTATGGGTGCAGTATGCCTGAAGGAGGGCCATTGTGAGTTGCAGCCCCAGACTCTTCGTAGGGTGCTTGTGCGCTCACCACCATGGGTGACTAGGAGGATGGTGCAGGAGCTAAGGCGCCGGCAGGGCCCGTGGTCCAGTGGTGCACATGTGCCAAGAAAGCAAGGGGCACTTACACTGATGCCTGAATTTGATGTTTCTGGGTCCCTGTCGAGCCTTGGACCGATGTGGAAACTGTGGATCGACCATCTGGACTTGTATTTCCGGGCCACGGGTAAGATTGATGATGACTGTAGAGTGGCCACACTTCTGTACTCGGCAGGCCGGTAGTGCATAAAAGGTTTCAGTCTCTGCAACCAGTGGATGCATCATACACAGAAGCCAAGAACGCTTTGCATGAACATTTCATACCACTAGCCAATGCAGACTATGAGCTTTTTTATCATGTGTAGTGCCAAACCAAAGATGATGAGTCTCTGGACACGTTCTATGGCGGTCTACGGTGGAATATCTATTTTGTGTGCTTGGGAGAAAGCACAGACCATGATCAGAAACAAGCTCATTTAGGGCTGTTTGTCTGGCAAACTGAGAAGGCTGGTGCTGCGGAAACCTGGCCTCAAGTTGCCCCGCATACTGGAGCTGGGCCAGTCCCATGAGGTTTCTGAAGTGAAGGCGTTGAAAATGGATGCGGCCATTTGGCCGTGGAAGACGGAGGAGGTGTGCACCATGTGCTAAGGCAAAGTAGGGAAAGGTGCCCGACGACCCAGTGTTGACCAGCAAGACAGACAAGGAATGCCTCTGGAGTCGTGCCTTAAGTGCGGTTATGATCTCCCACACACACCGGAATGCCACTCTCAAGGGAAGGCATGTGGACGCTGTGGGACACTGTATGGGACCCCCTCGACGACATTCCCCACCTGCGTGAGGTTCGTGACTCGTTTGCGGTCCCCCATGCACCTGTGCTCAGGTGGCAGGGTGGCTTCTTATCGGCACACATGGCCAATCGGCTTGTACTGTAACATACCATGGACAACATTTTGAAAGCTTCAAGACTTCATTTTAGACAGAAGCAACAAAAAACGCAATGAAAGCTGCAGCTTGGCCCCCAATCACTGCGCACAGGGTGCCTCCACCCCATGGCAGATCCGCTGAAGGCCCGTTCTCACGAGCAACCAGACACGAACGTGTATCAGAACAAACACTGTATCATTTACCTTCCGCAGTACATCACTGTCCCCGAAGTGACCTGACTTGCGGTTCAAGTCTGGAAAATAACAGGAACCATTCCATTTGAACAGGCTTCAACCGGGCACCTAACCCCTATCATCTTAAAATATATGGTGTCAATAACTTTTCTACGTGAACCCCTGCCCACATTCCCCAGATGAGGTCTTGACTAAATAACAAAACTCACCGATCCACAGAGTTGTTTGTGCATTATAATACAGGTGTTTGAAAGGGACGGAGCTTATAACGTTGATGCAGCAAGAATGGCCTTGGTCCATTGCAAAATACTGTGTGCCTTGAGGACTTAATGAAAGGGCTTGATAGAGCCCCACCCAATGCTAACTAATGATTGCTGCTAGTGTACAAAGGAAGGCGAAAAAATATTTACTAAGAATACTTGTGTTAAATATAATGAAACGCGTCTAAGTTGATACAACCAAAAATGCAAACGCACAATTGTATATGAATGTATTGCTTCTATGCTCCTGAGTACACAATCCAACCTGATGTTACCTCGCATGTTATCTGTTTGTTGCCTTATGTATTATCAATGTGCGTTCGCCTAATGTTATGTATGTGCCACTGCCAAACTTGTATAGCCATGTATCAACGAAGTGAACGAATGAATAAGCAATTCATTGCAATAAGCAGCTTTGTAATAATCTTAATGCCACTAACTTTATTAACCGTCCCCTCATATGATATATTGTGCAGCCCAAGCACAGAGAACCACGTAAAGCCACAAGGCCATCTCCCCCTCCTCCCGCCAAGGCCCACCAGGGCTTGCTGGTGCACAAGCAGTACAGCCGCACCTCCCCTCACTCTGCTGGACCCACTTCAAGAATTCACCTCCCCCATGTCCGAGGCTGCCACAGTCGGCCAAATGAATTATTTTACAACCTGGTCTTAAAACCCACTGCCTCAAGAGGCCAGAGGTGTGCCCTCTGTGATTCAGTGGTACTCCAGTTCACCCCAAATTAATGAGCCTTGGAGATAGTTATCCAACTCTGTACTAACATACCATAAAGTAATTCCTCACCACATCTAACAGAATAGAATGATAAGGCAGCTCACCTTGTGCCCTTAGACCAGACACCCAGGCTTATGACACCCAGTCAACAGGTCAAAAGTAACAGTGCACTGATGTATTGGCGAAGCTTCACATTGCATGTTGTTTATCCGGCCTCCTATGATTTCTTAAAGTAACATATTATAGGATTTACAGGACAACTGGAATCGTCTAAAGGATGAGTGTTTGTGTGTGTGGGGCCACAAGGGCAAAGCGTTAGTGCAGGCATCAATTATCGACACTGGCTGCGCCTGGCCTGGCAGCTCCACCCCGACAAGCCCAGCTGACCCATCCGCCCCACGTTGGCACCACACAGATGTCCACCAATCCTGGAGCGGCTCATCACTACACCACCTATAGCTTAGTCAACGCCACCCAATCCCTGAGACTATGTGCCCCCTATAGCGTGTAGAATTTGTGATGTGGTTTTGTAATAAATATGACTGTCTTTGCTATTGTCAGACAGAGCGCTCTCTGCGCTTGCAGAGTCCTTTGCATGCCCTATATTGATTAGATAAAACCTTTAACATCACCCGCACTTGGTCTTGGTCTCATTCCCTCCTGGGGTGTGTCCTTTATTGCTTCTCATTGCGGGGAGGGTACCTCCTTTTGGGGACACTTGCTTTCAGTGATGACCCCGAAGGCGTAATTTGTTTCTTTTTTGCTGTCCCCTCTGGCATGAGAAATTCCGGGTGGCAGTAGAGATGCACGGTGCGCCCGCTCAAGAGAGCCGCCCGCCTACGGCAACTGGTACGCTTAGACGTGTGCACGCAGTAGGCCAAAGGGTATGGGTCCCACTCCAAAAAAAACCTTCAGTACCGCTCGCCGGAGCCGGGGGCGGCCATTGAGTGCGAGGCAGCGCCGCCTGGATGAACCCAGTCCGGAGAATCTCGAATCAAGACGGGCACATGAGTATTAAGTGCGAGTGATCATAAAGGGAGAAGGGGAGAGGGTCAGAGTGTATGAGGTCAATTAAGGGGTATCTTCGACTACTATTACTATCCTCTATTCTTTGCATATGGCCATAAGGACAAAAGGTGAAATAAGGGCAGATAAAGACGGGAACCTAGCTCTGTAAAGGGGTAGAAGGCGGCGCTGCATAGTGCTATCTCGACTATTACTGGGAATAAGTGAACAGTGGAAAATAAAATAAAGGTGTCTGAGAATAAGGGAGACACAGTGTATACATTAGAAACTGCTTTTTCTTCTTCATTCTGGGTTCCTCAATACTGGAGAAAGTGTCATAACTCTTGAAGGTGAAGGGACAAATACTGGGCAAGGGTTGGGAGGCCTTCTTGGGGAGATAAGCGCAGGGCTTAAAACTTAAAAGTTTGTTAAATGTCGGTTCCATGTTGCATATGCTAAGCGCGTAATGTTTTAGAGAATTGTATTGTACAAGAAGTAATGTTAAATTGGTAATGATAAATAGTCTGTGCTATGGTCATTGTAAGTGTGACCCGGTAAGGTTTTAGGATAGTGCCATTGTGAACAAGGAAAAACCAAATAAGACTTGCTAGAGATAAGATACACACGTACACGAGTCACAGTGAGGGTTACAATTAACATAGGAAGGTAAGCAACAAACATACAATATGGGGGCGGAAACACCCCTGGCCCTCATCTGCAAAAATGTACCTGGTCATGCAGAACGCATAAATAAGTACCATGAACAGTGGGTCACAGAATTAAAAGGAGAGGGATTACCCCAGGTATGGCTACAAGGGGGATCTTTTCATAAAAGCGTCTTGGATATAGTAGCCAAGTGCATATTCATAAAGTATAAGGGGAAACAGTTCCATAATAGAATAGAGATATTAGATCTGTGGAGGTATTTCGAAGAAGTGCCTCCACTCAAAAGGAAAGAGACAATACCTGACCAGTCCAACACCACTAACATTCCTCTAGTATCACATGAAAATGAAAGCGAGAGCACAAGGAAAGAAGGATCGATAGAGGTGACACGATTGTACATCCTCCTAAACAAACTAGTGCCAGCAGAAGGGTATAGCGATCCCACATATGTGCCCACCGCTGCCCCTACAGCCACCCCACGACCAACTGCACCGCCACCATACGAGTGCCCCAGGCAGCGTGGACAGGTAAGCACCCCATCGGTAGACAATGAAAAGTTAATAGAGGACCTAGATTCCAGACTCTCAATGGCTAGAGATGAAGTGACTAGAATAAGAGACATATGCGAAGAGAGTGGAACCAGTGTTGCAAGAACAGAGCAAACACCTAGGGCACGGGCACTCAACAATTCGCCTGAAGAGGGATGAAAGAAAGGGGAAATACTATTTAGAATTCAGGAAGAACCAAATCAAATAATAGAACTGGGGAAAGGAATGGCTATTGGGGGAATGGAAGAGCTGTGGTGCGATATCGAGGACGAGGAACAGGAAAGTGGAAAGTTAGGTGTGGCGGCAGGGGGAAGATCAGGTAGGGTAGATGAGACACCCCTGGGAAGAACCATGGAAGAAGAGTGTATGGGAAGATTGAGGAATAGAATGGGAAGAATGGCCGCGTTGGGGAGGAAAGGGGTGAAAGTGAATACAGGCAAAATGACAAAGAACAAACTACAACTCCCACTGATACTTAGGGGTGGAGGTAGGCCAAATTACATACCTTGGGCCCAGATGGACAAAGCCAATTTGTTAAAGTCCCTGCCCCCGCTATCAGGAGGGGCAAGTAAGTGGATATATGCATTTGAGAAGCATACCGCCGGGGTGCCATTAGCGGTAGGTGATGTTAAAAGCTTACCAGTGTCAGCAGTAGGTGACCAGGCAGATAGGGTATGGGCAAAAGCTGGTTTCGCAGGGGTAACTTTGGATTGTGATCGCCATGATGGAGCATCTTTTAACACAGTGCGCGTGAGAGTATGGGATGCATTGAGGGAAACATTCCCAGACACACCAGACTTACAGTCGGTGATGCAGTGCACCATGAATGATGGGGAGGATGCTATGGATTTCATTTTTCGGGTGCAGGAGATGTGTAGAGCCGAGACTGGTACGCCCTGGGACCAGTCAACATCCCTATTTTATTTTATAATCAAGAGAGGGCTCCCAAAAGAAGTACAGAAAGCACACAACAAAATAGCAGTGATCGAAGCAAAGGGGTGGTCAGAAATTCAAAGCATAATAGTTCACCATTGCAAAAGAATAAAGGAAAGGGAGAAGAAATTGCACAAAAAAGGTTGGCAGATGAGGCGAAGTTAGCACAAACGAAACTGGTGAAAGTCGCCGCAGCTGTAGCAGCAGTCCCCCAAGACAGGGAGGGGGAGGAGGAGGAGGGACTGATAGCGATACAGGGGAGGATGGCAGCAAATTGGGCAGGCAACGGGCAGCCACAGTGGAATCACAGGAGCAGTACGGAGGACCGCAATGGCATTTGTGGGCCCCCCACGGAGGACGAGGTGGGTATAGAGGATGCAGAGGGGGTGGTCAGGGTTACGGGGAAATGGTGGATATGGAGGGCAAAGTCCTAGAGGGGGCAAGGGAACTGCTGGAATTGCAGTAGGTGGGGACATTTCTCGCGGGAATGCAGAAGCAGACCAAATAATGTGTACCAAGACGACCAACCCTATGGACACCCACACCCGGGAAGCCCATACGGATTACCCATGGGAGGGGCACAAGGGCAACAAGAGCAAGGTTATGTAGAGCAACGAAGAGAACCACCTCATAATGTACAATAACATCCACAAAGCCGCAAGCACATGCAATACACACAGAACAACCCTTTTGCCACAACAGCTAACGGCGCCCCTGCACCGTACGGTGGAGTGGAGTGGCAGTGGTATCGGGTAATGTCTTCAGTCAAGGGGGGAACAGAAGACATCCAGAATAGGACAGCTCACAGGGAGCACTTGTGTGTCCTGTACTATCTACGACCTACAATGCAGCAGAGGAACCATTGCAGTTCATATTTATGGTGGACTCAGTAGCTGAAAAATCGTGTTTACGTGAAGGCCGGTTCCCGTTATCTAATTGTAAATTGGAGACGCAGGGGTTCTCTGGGGCTGTTGTCGAAGTTCCTTACACAGAAAATGTAGATGTCACCGTGGGTGGTAAGACAGTGAGGGCACCCCTACTGTACTATGAACAGTCCCTGATTAACTTACTGGGAAGGGACCTCCTCAGCAAGCTTAATATGACTATCTCCTTTACGGAGAGAGGGATAGTTTGTTCAACTCCAGGGATCTGTCCCATGCGCGTAATGCTGCAACAGCACCAGAAGTGCGTGGCATAACGGTAGATCCTGATGTATTCATTCAAGAGCTGAAGACATTGGCACGGGTGGTTCCATAGTTGAAAAAACTAGAATGGCGAGTACCTGCAGAGTTCATCTTCCAACCAATAGCCCGCCCAGAGATTATGCCCGGCACAGTGATGTTCTTAGACTTGCATGCAGTTCAGATCTCAGCTAAAAGAATAGCCATAATTGCAACGGACATACATGACTGTGAGTGGCGCGCGGTGTTGTGCATAAATGCTGACATTGCATTACGAGATCTATCCGATGAGGATCTTTTCTCAGACTCAGAAAGTGACGGTGAGATCATAATGGAGATAGCCATGTTATATCATGATACAAGAAAGACAAATGCCAGTACAACTAATGGCAGTTGTAGGAGCACCTCCTTCCTTTTTTGATGATGACATGAAATCAGTGCCCAGTAATTTGTGGACCACGGGCCCCCATGATGTGGGATCATTCCATGGTGTAACACCAGTTAAAATAAAACTTAAACCTGGAGCTATTCTACCAAGGGTAAAACAGTGCCCCCTGTCCCGAGAAGCAGAGGAAGGGATAAAAGAAACAATCAGTGCATTGCTAACGCAAGGAATATTAGTGCCCTCAAATTTGCCATGCAATACTTGCATTAACCCAATCAAAAAAGCAAAAGGTGGGGCGTGGAGGATGATCCAAGACCTACGCCCCCTAAATGACGTCATCCAAAAAGAATTCCGTTTGGTCCCTAACATGGCATCCATACTTTGCAGCATCCCAAAGAATGTGTCACATTTCACAGTAGTGGATTTGAAAAATGCCTTCTTCTCCATCCCACTGGCAGAAGAGTGCAGATGTCTGACAGCATTCACACTGGGGGGGAAAGAGATACGAGCATTGCAGATTACCCCAAGGGTACTGTGAAAGTCCCAGCATATTTAATCGCATCCTGCATGAAGAGCTAGAGAACATTACAGCAGAGAGCATGATTATTCAATACCTAGATGATCTACTCATCTGCGCAAAGAATGAGGAAGATTGCAGGAAAGACTCTGTTGCTCTCTTGACATTGTTGGCCCACAAAGGCTACAAGGTCGACCGAGGAAAACTGCAGTACTGCCAACGAGAAGTGTTGTACCTGGGACAACTAATATCACAGGATGGCAAGAAAATAATACCAGACAGAGTAGCTGCCATCACAGCTGTAAAAAGGCCAAACACAGTGAAGGAAAAGCAAACATTTCTTGGCATGTGCAATTACTGCCAAGCATGGATACTAGATTATGCAGCATAGGAGGCCCAATGAGAAAACACAGAAATACAATGGTCCGCAGAACTGGGTGACGCATTCACATCACTGAAGGAATTGATCTTGAGCACGCCCGTGCTCGCGAACCCAGATTATGAACGCAAGTTTTACCTGTTCTCCCACTGCAAGGGGATCCTCATGACAGCAGTACTGACACAAAAAACGTCCCTAGGGCACAAGCCTCTAGCCTACTACAGCAGCACACTGGACGCAGTAATGCAAGGACACTTTTCTTGCGAGCAATCTCTCGCAGCTGCAGCGTTTGCCATTGAGAAAAGTGCAACAATAGTGATGGGATGCAATGTGACACTGTTTGTCGAACACTCCCTGTTCGCTATATTGGGAAGATCAAAAAGCACACCAACAACACAAAGAGCAACGGCCTATGAAATAATATTATCCAGTGCAAACATCCACGTAGTTCGATGTAAAACAGTAGAGCCAGCAAGATTCATTACAGTACCATGCACATTAGAAGACATGCAGGCACACGACTGTACTACTTACAAGGGGGAGGAAGGAGAAAGTACCTTTGTAAGAGAAAATGCACTAAAACGAAGGAGAAGTTTTCTTCATAGATGGGTCAGCTTCGATAAACCCAGACACGGGGGAAAAACATGCGGTGGTGGCAGTTGTGAGGATGGAAGAAGGTGAGTACGAAGTAATAGTACAGCATCGCCTGCCAGCCCATTACTCAGCTCAAGCAGCAGAACTCATAGCACTCATTGAAGCATTACATGCAGCTAAAGGGTGCGCAGTCACCATTTACACAGATTCAGCTTATATGACCACTACAGTACATGGCGGGTTGGCAAGGTGGGGATGGAGAGGGTTTCACAGAGCAGATGGGTCACCAGTTCAGCATGCAGAACTCCTAAAAGAACCTATTGAGGCATTGAAAGAGCCCACCATGGCAGCCATAGTGAAGCGCCAGGCCCATACCGCAAACACAGATGTTATCTCCTTGGGAAATGCTGCAGCGGATGCTGCAGCCAAGGAGGCCTCTTATTTAGAGAAAGAACGGACAGGTGAGTACCTAATACATCAACGAGTAGAGGAAGAGCTCCCAGACGGCTACAATACTTTGCCTGTGTCACACATACTAAAGTTACAAGAAGGTGCAAGTGAAGAAGAGAAGGGGCTGTGGGAGAAGAGGGGATGGAGCCAGTCAGCAACTGATCTTTTGTGGCATCAAAATAACACAGGAAAAGTGGTCATGCCACTCAAACTCTTAGAAACAGCATTCCAGCAGCTACACTTCCCAGCACACAATGCAGAACAACATATTGCAGCAGAGATACAAGAGGACTGGTTTGCGCCAGGGCTACAGGAACATATATCAAAGTTGGCAATGGAGTGTACAAAATGTCAAATATACAACTCAGGAATAACCCTAAGGACACTGCGAGGAACCATACCCAAACCCGTAGGGCCATTCAGAGAACTGCATATTGTTTATGCAGATATGGGAGAAAGGTGTAATGGCGCTCGGTACATGATAGTGATAGTTTGTCCATTTTCCAGATGGGTTGAAGCAGGGCCCTGTGCACGTCCAGACACCAAATGCGCTGCAAGGTTCCTAGTGAGGGAAGTGTTCCCGCGCTGGGTAATTTGCGACGTGATTCGCTCGGAAAATGACACACATTTTGTCAATTAACTTTTCAAAGAAGCTGCAGCTCTGTTAGGAATTAAAGGATAGTTCCGGGACTTTTTTTTTATTGTCCCTACGGTTCGGCCATGTGTTTTTAAGCATAAATCGGTAGATCGTAGAAAACTTTCCTATGGACCTTACCCAACTTTTCGTCCATTAACGCACTTCGAAAACATCCGCCATTTTATGATAATCCTATCATTTCCCCCCATCACCCTGGCTCACCTGCTTTTGCGGCACTAAATCAAATCCCCCGCCCCTGAAACAGATTTGATCAAAACATTCATATTCCCCGCCTCTATCCGTGACGTGACTGTGCTGCGTAGGCAAACGCGCCCAGGCGTCTTCTACGCGACTCCACACAGAACCAGGAAATCAACACAGATGAGCTCACACAACACAGCGCGCCACAATTGGGAATATGAAACTGTACTTTTAAATTAAACCGCAAGATTGTAAATTTGGTAAAGTACATTTATTTGACATCAAATGTTTTGAGAATATTCAGCGATTTGCATTTTTATTTGCTCACGTTCCAAAAAGTTTGTTTCGAGGCACACGATGTTCCTTTGCTGTACACAGGGTCTTAGATCATCTCACAATACAGCGCCACAATTCGGAATATGAAACTGTGGTTTAAAAGCAAACGGCAAGATTGTACATTTGGCAAAGTACATTTATTGGACATCAAATGTTTTGAGAATATCCAGCGATTTGCATTTTTATTTGCTCACTTTCCAAAAAGTTCGTTTCGAGGCACACGATGTTCCTTTGCTGTACACAGGGTCTTAGATCATCTCACAATACAGCGCCACAATTCGGAATATGAAACTGTGGTTTAAAAGCAAACGGCAAGATTGTACATTTGGCAAAGTACATTTATTGGACCTCAAATGTTTTGAGAATATTCAGCGATTTGCATTTTTATTTGCTCACGTTCCAAAAAGTTCGTTTCAAGGCACACGATGTTCCTTTGCTGTACACAGGGTCTTAGATCAATGAATTTTTATTTGCTCTCGATCCAAAATATTTCGTCTTGAGGCAAGCGATGTTCGTGTGCAGTACACAGGGTGTTGGTTTACGATAAAATAAGCTCTTCGGTCGCACTGATAATCGCATGGCTGTTCCAACAACGAGGCACTAGGCCACCACAACGGTCTGTATGTTGCATCTAGCCGTTAGTACCGCGTAAGGGCATACTTGTACTTGGCGATCGTCCCACAAAATGGTCAGGGTGCTAACGTTGTTCACGCGGAGAAGCAATTGGCGATTATAGAAGCCATCCGCCGGTGTCTGGTACTCGTGACACAGACAATAATGGATGATGTATCTATTTGGAATACATAAAAAATGAAATTAGTCTCACCATCAGATCTTTATTAAAATTATTCATTTTATATATTAGGTCTGGAAATTATTTCATAGCTAGGACAGTGCAACTGGGTTTTATACGTCAAGGGGGGGCTGTAGGATACTGAGACAGTCCCCCAGTGCAGGGGTTGACAGGGAGTGCAGGTGGAGAGTGGAAGGGCCCAGGACCGAGGTCGCAGACAGTGGACCAGTTGTAGCAGGGGAGAGGGAGAGAGAAAGCAGAAGCAAAGAGGAAGGTTTTGAGGTGCTTAAGTAAAAGGAGACGGTTCTCCCCAAGATAGTGCGCGGTACAAAACAATATGCCACATAGAACGAACAAGTACAACTTAACCCGTCTTTAAAGCTACTGTATAGTAATTAAATTGCGGGATAAACTCATCTAAAGAGTTACTTACATTATATTTGCATTTTCCATTGTGTCTGTGCGTAGGGCAGCCCCGAAATACCACTCCTTCTATGCCGACGTTATTTCTTCTAATGAACGAACATGAAATGGCTTTCGTTTCTGAAATTATATTCATTATCGTTTCTTACGTGGTCCCGGCCTGTCAAGGTCAAATAACAATAGAACCTTATACTGAGTCGTGGGCCATTCTGGCACCCGAGAAAAAATCAAAGCAGCTGACCTTCACTTTGAACGAACACACATTCCTAGTTAGCTACATTCAGTGTAAGGCCGTCTCACAGGACTTGAAATTTACACTCCATCTTTGCATTTTGTCTGCGTGCTTTGCAGCCCCACAGAACCATAAATACGGAGACATTCTATATTTTTTGAAAAATGATTTATATTACTGTTTGGTTTAATTTAATGCGCAAATGAACAAGGTTGGATAGATAAACATATTCAATGGGCCTGCGACATGAGGAGACTCGAGAGAACAGACAATCAAATTAAAATCATTTAAACCGTGATGTGTATTTCTCAATGAGCTCTTCTTTAGGTGGACATGGAACAGAGGCAATGTTGGGTGGCAATGCAGTTGTCCCCTGCACAGGTTCGTTCACAACTCCATTTATGTGCCTATCTAGTACGTCAACAATAAGTCTCTCAATAAACTCATATTGCATATCCTCAAACACTGGTTTGATCACCCATTGTTTACTTCTTTTAGTGAAGGCCTTATTGTAGCGAAGCGTCCCTAAAGTTCCGGTCGTCCTACTTTGTTGACGGCCAACATTATGGTTATGTGCCAAGACCGCTAAAAGAGTCCGATTGATCATGCCCTCCATGCCAAAATGCAATCGTTTTGGCCTGTACTTTAGGCACATATTGTGGAACACCTCCAAATCTCCTGTGTGGCAGAATTCCGTGAGTCCCCTCAAAGCTTTTGTTATAGTTTTATCAAATACAATCTTTTCAATGGCTTTGTGAGTGGGTGATGAAGGAATCAACCACTTCTTCTTCCGTGCCTCCTCTGTGGACAAATGGCCATGTTCACAATTGTGGAAATGTTGGTTCGTGTTCCAGCGGTGCACGTTTGTACAGTGTAGCATTACTGACCGCCATTTTTCCAGTAGAATTTCCAACGACCCTCCACATGTTTTTGAGCTCCACCAAAGATGGTTGCTGATTGACTTGGACCACTGTGAAATACCTTGCATATCTTTTTTTTACCTGCAGCCGACAATTTTTTATTGATTGTTTTTGCAAGATGCCAAACGTCAAATTGGTGATTTATATTTTTGTACTCTTCTCTCATTGTCTTGGCAATTGAAACGTGTCTGTCCGTGGCTATCAGGTCGATCACCACTCCCCGCGATTGTAGTTCTTGCAATGATGCTACAAAGCCAACTTTCTCCATGGCCACTGAGGATGTACTTTGTGACACCTGCACGACCACCGAACTCACAATTTTCTTACTTTCCATGTCCTGAAAGTGGTAGGTGCAGTACTTGGCTGAAAATCCTGGGCTGTCGCACTGTCCATCACCGGCTAGCCTGAACCGTTTGCCCGCGAATGTACTATCAATAGACATTTTTTCCATTCTCCAAGCTTCGCTAGTGGCTGGAAATAGATAATCGGTTTGGTATTTGTAGAACTGAGTTTTCGCAATTAAATGGATTCCCACAAACTGAAAGAAAGACTCTAATTTTTTAAAACTTGAACCACTAAAAAGTGCAGCCGCTGCACAAAGTAGATTGCCTGCTGGCAGTTGTCCCAGCATGGGTTGTGCAGACCATGAGAAAGGATGATATTTTGTACAGGTGGCATGTATTTTAAGGTTAGTGCCTCGAATTGCATGAGTCACATTAATCAATGGCTCCCCACATACTTCCCCACCTACCGAATGCCCACATTTCAACCGAATAATAATATCAATCAAACAACTATCGAATACAATGAATTTGGCCTCTTTCCTTATACTGTCACTCTGCATCCCAGCTGGTTCGGCCTGTAACGTTGAGGACATGTCACTCACATGAAAGGTAGAATCTCTGATATCGTCTTCTGCTATGTTCAGTGATATTGAAGGTGTTTCATTGTAGTCCACTTCATTCTCTTCCATTGCAACATCTGTTCCTTCTCCGGCAATGGGTGAATAGGACAATTTCTTCAACTTTCTCGCGGTCATAGTTTTTGCGGGTGTGGATTCTGTGAATTTATCTCCGACTGCATCCGAACTACCAGGAGGACATTCACTATCAATGGCTGGATGTGGTATAGCTCAGTTGTCAATCACTTCATATTCTTCCCATTGGCACGATGCGTCTCCAGTCTCAAGTCCCTGCCAAAAGGTTTGACAAGCAACATCTCTCGTTCGCTTCACTGTCTGTGTAGATCTAGTTCGTACACCCACTCGCAACTAGAGGACAGATTGGAAAAGGGATGTTCAGTTTAAACACAACTTACAGTATTGAACTATTAACAGTGAAAAACAACATAATATAGTGACCAGGACACTAACCTTCTTTTGCTTTCTTTTCTTTGAAACTTTCTTGCCTCAAACTTCAACATCAGGACGCTGTTGCTCCGACTCGTGTGTGCATGTCTCCACTTCCTCTTGCGCTGCAACGACTATATTTTCATGATAAGCACATCCATCACGCACTGACGCTCCATCGACTCCCTGAAACATAGAACTTTCATTAGTATGTATAATAATATCGAAAACACAAAATGTACTTGGGGACCAATACCCACGTACATCTCAATAGCAAAACACGAATGAACGCTTTGTGTAGAACATTCAAACGACAATTATTCACGCAATGTTGATCTAGTTAGATGGAACTGTCAAGATCCATACCTCGGGCTCCTCATAGACTTCCATTGATGATATTATTGAAGATGATGCTTCAGTGACTCCCTGAAACAAAGTAATTGCATTAGTATGGTTTTCTATTTTGACAAAAAGAACAGAAACTTTGTGCAGGCGTGAACGGCTCATCTAAATAGACCTGCACAAATGATCAGTTGTCTAAAATAAATAATGGATATGTAAATATGATTCGATTTGCTTGATCGTTGGAAGTGTCACCACCCAGAGATCTGCATCAACTACTAGGGGTGATGTTCTTGTAGAAGAAGCTCCGTCATCTCCCTGAAACATAGTACTTGCGTTAATAAAGAAGGAAGTATAGCGGATGTAATCACGTCATATGATTTCGCTTGATCGAACTGTCAGTATCCATACCTCGAAATGCATAAGAACATCAAGGGACGATGTAACTGCGGTGCACACTTCTGCAAGCTGTTGCGCCGACCCGTAACTGCATGCTCTCCCTTCTTCTTGGACTAATGCTCCATCGACTCCCTGAAACATAGGACTTTCATTAGTAATGAACACAATATTGAAAAAAGAAGACACATAGGAGGGCGACGGAACTGTCCTGAAACGTACCTCGAGCATCTGAGTGACATCAACGGTAGTCGTCAATACGTTGGACTCCTCAGCATCTCCCTGAAAGACAGTACTTGCATTATTTTGGATAACAATAATTATAACTGAAAACAAAGACTAGAGGACGAGTACAAGGGTGTACCATTAGGTAAAATAATTACACGATAAATTAAAACTATTGATTTACATGCCTAAAACAAGTCAGTGGCAGAATAGCCAAGTAAGATTACCCGATAGGCGCTTGAAGTGGCTGATGACTGCAATAACGACACGGATGGAGAATCTTCCGCCTTCATATTGAGTGGATACATAAATGGGGAAATTATTGTTAGCTAATGCTACACACTACCGCAAGGCCGAGAGATAAATACGTAAACTTGACTCACCAGTGGAGGGATGTGGACGAATAGAGTGGGAATAGCGGTTGAGAGCAATTTTCGCCTCGCTCGCGGTGTGTTCTTCTTTATTAGCAATGATGTGGAGTACATGTCAGAGGTAAAGTGCCTGCTGCAGATGCGGTATCGATCACCCCTCTTGTCCGCAAAGACTTCTAGGACTCTACTTTCAAGCTCAGACGGTGGATATCCGCAATATCGGACCCATTCTCTTATCTGATCTATTGTCTTAGGGAAAACATGCATTATAGTACCTTCAGATTTATTATGGGTCTTCGAAGGGCAACCGCCAATGGAACAGGCAGGCATTGTGGAAAGTTCTGAAAAGTAAAGATCAACAATTCTCTATGAATACCAATGTAAACTCAGAACATGTGACTAGTTCCTTGCATGTACTGTCTTGAACGAAAAGAAATTGGACGCAAAATGATTATGGTACATGGCCTTACCTTGATGAACAAACAGTTAGATGCAGGGATCAGAGTAGTTTCTTGTCGTAGAACAGGGAGCAGTTCACAGGTTGCAAACTGAGGAGTTTCCTCGAAGTGGTCACGGAAGTTCACAGAGACGAAGAGCAGATAGCCAGCACCTTCACGGGTTGACTAGCAAAGCGCAAAGAAGTGCTCATTAGAAATATGAAGTGGGTTATAAAGAATTCGAAACAGGGGTGTGTTTGTGAATGAATGACGTGTATAAGTCGTGGCATTATGCGGTTTGCAGGGGGCCGTCCAGCGTGAGGGGGGATGCTTGGCAGGAGACACGGGGTCTGGAGGTAGACATGGGAACAACAACCCATGCTCTATAGACCACTTTGAAGTGTACATGGTCTTTGGCACCTCTTGGCCTTTATCGCTCCCTGACAGCTCCAGTTGCCAGCACAAGTACCCCGGTGCGAACTGCCTTTGATAGGGCGGGGGGTGGATTGGGGCGGTGGTCGTGCAGACAAGACACAGGAAGACTCGTGAATGGAGACACACTTATGTGGATTGCAGGGGGGCGTCCAGCGTGAGGGGGATGCTTGGCAGGAGACACGGGGTCTGGAGGTAGACATGGGAACAACAACCCATGCTCTATAGACCACTTTGAAGTGTACATGGTCTTTGGCACCTCTTGGCCTTTATCGCTCCCTGACAGCTCCAGTTGCCAGCACAAGTACCCGGTGCGAACTGCCTTTGATAGGGCGGGGGGTGGATTGGGGCGGTGGTCGTGCAGACAAGACACAGGAAGACTCGTGAATGGAGACACACTTATGTGGATTGCAGGGGGGCGTCCAGCGTGAGGGGGATGCTTGGCAGGAGACACGGGGTCTGGAGGTAGACATGGGAACAACAACCCATGCTCTATAGACCACTTTGAAGTGTACATGGTCTTTGGCACCTCTTGGCCTTTATCGCTCCCTGACAGCTCCACTTGCCAGCGCAAGTACCCCGGTGCGAACTGCCTTTGATAGGGCGGGGGGTGGATTGGGGCGGTGGTCGTGCAGACAAGACACAGGAAGACTTGTGAATGGAGACACACTTATGTGGATTGCAGGGGGGCGTCCAGCGTGAGGGGGATGCTTGGCAGGAGACACGGGGTCTGGAGGTAGACACGGGAACAACAACCCATGCTCTATAGACCACTTTGAAGTGTACATGGTCTTTGGCACCTCTTGGCCTTTATCGCTCCCTGACAGCTCCACTTGCCAGCGCAAGTACCCCGGTGCGAACTGCCTTTGATAGGGCGGGGGGAGGGTGTGGATTAGGGCGGTGGTCGTGCAGACAAGACTCGTTTGCCGCAGGGCCTCACCAAGGAGAGGCCATCTAACTGCATGTAAGAGGCTGGCTGCAGGATCTAGTACATGGAAGGCAGGGGGGGTAAGTTTATAAATACCTCACCCTCCCAGGAGAATATATGGGTGCAGTTCACCCTGGAGACCGTGGATGCCTAGGCAGTTAGTCAGCAGCAGGCTGGCCTGTGGTGGCAAGGCGGCACGGGCCAGAGGTGGTCATCTCTGTACCCGGTGCCCAAAAGGATGATTTATTATGATCAACCATATTGATTATTTACCTATAACCATGTTTTGTATCAATAAAATCCAACGGCCTTCCTTTTATTGCCAACGCTTGAACAAAGTGGTGTGGTAAGTATTTTTGGGGGAGGAGGCAAGGCCGGGAGGCTTGATGCCAACCCGCAAAATAACATATGTATGTCTGCTGCATATGGGTTCAACGGTTATGTGGATTGAAGGTGGGCGGCCAGCGTGAGGGAGGATGCTTGCCGGAGACATGTGGTGTGACAAGACAAGGCACAGGAAGACTATTCAATGGAGACACACTAGATTCATTTAAAAAATCAAAACTACCATTGTTAAAATATATGTTGGGTTTTATTTTAGATCTTAATTTCAATTGAACATAAATAATAAACATTACACATTGTAAAGTTGCGGTTGCAGCACATCCAGGGAAAATCCGCGGTATTGTCCACTGTCGCTGGGGAAATGTTGTCTAATGGCAAGTACCGCACAGGCAGGTATTACTCTCCGAACGCGGTGTCCGAGCCTCCCGTGAAGCCACCAAGTGAAGCAACGATAGGCCACCAGCATGTACCACCTGTGAAAATGAAAGATGCAAACTGTATTAAAATGACAAAACTTTCTTATCACTGTCGATTCAGGTAAAAAATGTCATTCTGCTTTGAAAAAAATTCTATCTAGAAAATGCACAATATGGAACCAATTTACATGCATTCGAATGATATGTAGATGTAATTTTATATGTGGGAGACGACCATGACATAGTAGTGGCATCACTGACATCACAACCAGAGTATACTTACTCGTTACTCGGATTACGCGGACGAACAGTGCCGCGAAGTTCGTGCATAAGCACCATCATCATCCTCAACACGGTCCGTGAGAGGCAGGCTTCCCTGAACTCTGGCAGCTCGGTGATGCATTGCGGACTTGGCTCGCCTTCCGAAATGTAGGCCAGGCATCCCGAGTTTTCTCGGCAGGAGCAGTTCTCCTCCTCAGTTGACATTAGCTCGCACCGATTGCACGTGCACCAGGTGGAGACGCCGTCCATGCGACATGGTCCAGGCTCTTCATCCGTTGACTGGTCCTCCCAACTGCCGTCCGAATCCCCATCGTTTTCGCGTGCTTGCCTTTCCAGTAGTTCTTCCTCGGTGTACTCGGGCTCGTACATATACGGCATTATTGTATCCATTGTGTGGTAAAGAAAGTAAAATAATTTATAGCCGTGGTACTGGTATCTGTTCACACGGGCTACAATCAACGAATGTAGCTGACCAGAGCACAGAAACGAGTCACAGAATACTCAAAGTAACACAGAGAGAGGAATGGATTCGAAAATCTGCTGCTGTGTGTTGTGAAACGGTGTGTTTATACTTATTGAGGAAAGAGGCGTCCTGCCATTTCCATGGCGACACTTCATTAGCTGAGGCGCAGCGATTGTTGACACGAAACGGGAAATGGGCGGTACGCGTCTGCTGATGTCAGGCTCAGGGGCGGGGGATTTGATTTAGTGCCGCAAAAGCAGGTGAGCCAGGGCGATGGGGGGAAATGATAGGATTATCATAAAATGGCGGATGTTTTCGAGTGCGTTAATGGACGAAAAGTCGGGTAAGGTCCATAGGAAAGTTTTCTACGATCTACCGATTTATGCTTAAAAACACATGGCCGAACCGTAGGGACAATAAAAAAAAGTCCCGGAACTATCCTTTAAGCATAATTATGCTCGATTTATCATCCGCAAAGCAATGGTGTGGTTGAGAAGATCAATGGCCTCCTGAAAGGGAGATTGTCATAACTTTACTTCTCCCTTAAAAAGAACTGGGTGCATTGCCTGCCTCTGGCCTTGTTCGAGCTGAGGAATCAGCCCAGCAAGGACCACCATCTGTCGCCGCACGAGATCGTGACTCGAAGGCGCATGCACACCGCACACTCTCCACTCCGCAGACATTCAGATGCCCACAAAAGCGCGACAATTTTAGGTGAAGAATTCAATGACTATCTGACAAAACTCACCAGAGCAGCTCGCATGATATCAAAACAGCTCGCACCACCATTCACAAGAGAAGAAGGCAGTGAGGAAGTTAAATTTGCTGAAGAAAACCCACAAGGGCAGTTAATGCCAGGGGAGATGATCTATGTGAGGAGTTTCGTACGTAGGTGGAATGCACCAAGATTACATGGCCCTTATGAGGTGATATTTTGCACGCCGACTGCGGTAAAGGTCAAGGGCCTGAGATATTGTATACATTTAACAGACGTACGCAAAGCATATGACAGTTTGAGAGAAGAACAGGAAGAGGAAATACAGAGTACAGCAGAAGTGTTGCAATAAAAAAAGGATGAAAAACTGTTATGTTGTATAAGATACTGCATGGTAAAAGAAAAAAGAGTATTGAAGTAAATTAATTTTATAAAAGATGAAAGATGTAAATAAGTTTTGACTGTAATTATTGAAATATGTTTCTCTCTCTCTCTCTTTATTCCTCCTTCTATGTCTCCTTTATTCATAGAAAAATTATGAATATAACTGTATGAGTATGCTTAATGCACTTTTATGTTTCAACATATAGGAGTAACCATGGCAACGAACAGGCAGCCCGCAACGAATAATATAAGGGCAGTTAGAAATGTAAACAATGCATTTGACTTACGTAGATATTCGTATGAATGTGGTCTGTTTGTATGTGCTGTTTTATTTTTTGCCATAATTTTTGGCCTTGGCACTTACTGGTTTATATCATTAATCTCTATTGAGATGAATGAGGGGGGAAGAAATGGGATTAACATGGGGAATGGTACCAGGATGGTTAAGGAGGGGGCCTATTTAATCTGGGATGGATTCCAGCTCATATGGGGCTATGATATGTCCCTACCCATGCACGGCCTCTAAATGACACCAACGACAGCCCAATCACAAGCCCAGACCCACCCTCAAATGTCTCTGAATATAATGTTTATGGGTTAAATTATCGAAACCTTTCTGTCAGATCATGTTTATATGACACCACTGCTAAAATGCCCACACCAGAAGTTACCCCAACCACAGAAACTAGACCACCCGTGCATAGAAAGGAAGAGAATGAAGAAATGGCAGAGAGCTTTTTGGCTCTATATGATTATTGGGAAAAGGGGGGCGCGGGGAAAGTGGGAACGATGTCACAAGCGGCAAGAGAAGCAAAAAGCTACCTTAAAAGCAGTAGGAGAAGAAGGGAAGCAGGGAGGAAAAAGTACAACGAATATTCTGGCCTGGGCCTAGACACAATAGAAGACCCTAGACACCCACATCAATCAAATAAGTAGTACGCAGACATGAGCTCTGCAGCAAAACAGACAACCAATGAAAGTTGTTATGTCTGTTCCCTGATTCCCCACGCCTCAAGTACACCTAAAGTCCTGCTGCCTAAAGAACTGCCTCTTGCAGATGCCCAGTGTCTCCTTCATCTCACTCTGTGTAGAATTAAGAAAACCTTCCAGGCACACAAAGTATCCTTTGAAATGCTGCAAAATGAGAAAACCTGCTATTCAAGAACCAAAGGAGTAATATGTTTGAAAGAACCTTTTTTCCTGATTAAAGGGACATTATTTTTGGACAATAAATGGAAAGATGAAGTAATATTGTGCAAGGCTGAAGCACTACAAGGAATGACAACAGAAAAGTTACTGTGGATCGAGAAAACCTGCACACCAGTCTGGAAAGAGCAAATCACAAAACTAACCTGTGTAACCGCCATAGAAAAACTGTTCAAATTGCAGAAAGAAATATCATACTATCTGTGTTTCCATGGCGAAGGAAAAAACATCATGGGTGTAAATAAGAACTGTAACCAGACACTCATTATCCCAGACATGAAGAAAGGAACAGCAGCACTTATGGACACTTATTGGGTCTGTGGTAAACAGGCATACTTGCACCTCTCACAATCATGGAGGGGCACATGTTCCTTGGCGACGTTGCATTCCGCCTTGATGGTGATTCCAGAGAGCCACATTGATGGAGGAAAAGGAGTGCCAGCTGCCCATCGTGAACAAAACGTACAGCCAACAGAAGAACCACAATTGTATGCCCTGTCCCCAGGCAATGTGCAAGATGCGTTATCAAGATGGCGGGGATCATCCAACTACATATCCAAAGCCTCCTCAGAGCTGTTGGCACAGATTCCAGACAAGTACCGGCTTTTCAATTCTGCAGAAACATTCTTCGCCTCCCTTATCCCGAGCATCCAGGTGCGAGCGAACGCAAAATGGCTCCATATTACATGCTGGGAGTTGATACAGCTGGCCAACGACACTGAAGAAGGGTTTAACTTGATCAAGGTGGAGCTAAGAGCCCTGCGGTTAATGACCATGCAGAACAGGTATGTCCTAGACCTGTTAACGGCAATGGTCGGTGGTGTTTGCCTAAAATCGGGAGTGCATGTTGCACATTTGTACCCTCTGCAGACGCAGACAATGGAACATTATCACATGTCATTGCAGCAGTGCACAGCCTGGGGGAACGAATGAAGAATAAAGGAGGAGCAGATGCCAGCACCTGGTTCGATAATCTTTTTTCCTGGGTACCATCACGGCTACTATGGGGACATAGTAGTCGGTTATATCATACCACAATAAAGGAGCCCCAAGAACGGGAGTGGTACAGAGGGGTATGGGTGGACTTAGAAGGAGATGGAGGATGTATATATATGACCTGTACACCCGATAAATATGCTAGGAGGGGGAGAGCCTCCGGGGGGTATGTAGAGCCTGGATGCCAATAAAAGGCACACCAGCATGGGATGAGGCTATCGCAAATGAGAAAGAGCGCCAGAGGTTGGGCGAGTTACAGTATTCATTACTTAAGTAATGAAAGGGGGGAAATGTATGGTAGGATAGGTCTATAGGACCCCCTCCCTGACATGCCCCACCTGTGTGAGGTTCGTGGCTCATCAACGGCCCCCCCATGCACCTGTGCTCGGGTGGCAGGGTGGCTGCTGATCGACACACAGGGCCAATCGGCTTGTACTGTAACATACCATGGACACCATTTTGAAAGCTTCAAGACTCCATTTTAGATAGAAGTGACCAAAACCCCAATGAAACAGCCTGCCTGCGAAAGCTGCACCTTGGCCCCCGCTCACTGCGCACAGGGAGCCATGAACTCCCCCTGTGCCTCCACCCCATGGCAAATCCGCTGAAGGCCTGTTCTCACGAGCAACCAGACATGAACGTGTATCAGAACAAACACTGTATCATTTACCTTCCGCAGTACATCACTGTCCCCGAAGTGACCTGAGTCGCGGTTCAAGTCTGAAAAATAACAGGAACCATACCAATTGAACAGGCCTCAACCGGGCACCTAACCCCTACCATCTTAAAATATATGCTGTCAATAACCTTTCTACATGAACCCCTTCCCACATTCCCCAGATGAGGTCTTGACTAAATACCAAAACTCACTGATTCACACAGTTGTTTGTGAATTATAATACGGGTATTTGAAAGGGACGAAGCTTATAACGTTGATGCAGCAAGAATGGCCTTGGTCCATTGCACAATACTGTGTCCCTTGACAACTTAATCAAAGGGCTTGATAGAGCCCCACCTTTTGCTAACTAATGATTGCTGCTAGTGTACAAAGGAAGGCAAAAAAGCATTACTAAGAATACTTAAGTGAAATATAATGAAACGCGTCTAAGTTGATACAACCGAAAATGCAAACGCACGATTGTATATGAATGTATTGCTTCTATGCTCCTGAGTACACAATCCAACCTGATGTTACCTCACATGTTATCTGTTTGTTGCCTTATGTATTATCAATGTGCGTTCGCCTAATGTTATGTATGTGCCACTGCCAAACTTTTATAGCCATGTAAGAACGAATCTATAAGCAATAGAAATTTGTAATTATCTTAATGCCACTTACTTTATTAACCGTCCCCTTGTATGATATATTGTGCAGCCCAAGCACAGACAACCGTGTAAAGCCACAAGGCCATCTCCCCCTCCTCCAGCCAAGGCCCGCCAGGGCTTGCTGGTGCACAAGCAGTACAGCCGCACCTCCCCTCACTCTGCTGGAACCGCTTCAAGAATTCACCTCCCCATGTCTGAGGCTGCCATAGTCGGCCAAACGAATTATTTTACAACCTGGTCCTAAAACCCCACCGCCTCAAGAGGCCAGAGGTGTGCCCTCTGTGATGCAGTGGTACTCCAGTTCACCCCAAATTAATGAGCCTTGGAGATAGTTATCAAACCCTGTACTAACATACCATAAAGTAATTCCTCACCACATCTAACAGAATAGAATGACAAGGCTGCTCACCTTGTGCCCTTAGACCAGACACCCAGGCTTATGACACCCGGTCAACAGGTCAAAAGTAACAGTACACTGATGTATTGGCGAAGCTTCACATTGCATGTTGTTTATCCGGCCTCCTATTATTTCTTAGAGTAACATATTGTAGGATTTACAGGACAACTGGAATCGTGTAAAGGATGAGTGTTTGTGTGTGTGTGTGTGTGTGTGTGTGGCCACAAGGGCAAAGCGTTAGTGCAGCCATCAATCATCGACAGTGACCGCGCCTGGCCTGGCAGCTCCACCCTGACGAGCCCAGCTGACCCATCCACCCCACGTTGGCACCACACGGATGTCCACCATTCCTGGAGCGGCTCATCACTACACCACCTAAAGCTTAGTCGATGCCACCCAATCCCTGAGGCTATGTGCCCCATATAGCGTGTAGAATTTGTGACGTGGTTTTGTAATAAATATGACTGTCTTTGCTATTGTCAGACAGAGAGCTCTCGGAGCTTGCAGAGTCCTTTGCATGCCCTATATTGATTAGATAAAACCTTTAACATCACCCACACTTGGTCTTGGTCTCATTCCCTCCTGGGGTGTGTCCTTTATTGCCTCTCATTGCCGGGAGGGTAGTGCCTTTTGGGGACGCTTGCTTCCAACACTTGATCACTATGCCCATATATGCAGGGCACCAGTGCTAGTGGGCGTGCAGAGAGGGCCGGTATGGGCAGGTTTTTTGCGACAGCAGCGCCCGCCCAACGTCTCTCAGGTGGACCAAGGGAAAGATGGTCTGACTCAGGAAGTGGCGGAAGTGGACAAGGAAGAAAATATCTTCTTCATCTCCAGCGTCAGTGCACTGCCCGCCACCACCTGAAGGCAACCACAGTGTTTGGTACAGGTCAATGAGTCTACAGTACCTGTGCTGGTGGACACGGGGGCATCAGTGAACATGATGGCAAGAGTGCATTATGATGCCATGTTGGTGCCGCCCACGCTGCAGAAGCTGAGAGCATGGATCTTCATGTTTGGCGGTGAGCAGCCCATTCCATTGCTGGAGTGTTTGTGGTGAAACTCGAGCATGTAGGAACATACATCAAAGCTCGTTTACACATGATGAGTGCAAGCATCAACACTCTCCTGAGCTGTGCAGCAGCTGAAGCATTGGGCATTGTAAGCTTTGCATACACAGTGTATGTGGAGGACGGGCACAGACTTCTCACGAAGTACAGTCGACTGTTCGAGGGAATAGGCTGCATGGCTGGCAAACCTGTGAAGCTTCACATCGACAAGCCCATACAGCCAATAGCAGTGCAGAGTCCCATTCCATCTGTGGTACCTGGTGGATAAGGAATTGGATAATCTGGTGTCGCTGGACATTATAGAGAAGGTGGATGGACCTACCTTATGGGTGTCACCTATAGTCATTGTGCGTAAGCCAAAACAGCCCAATTCGGTGAGGATCTGTGTAGATATGAGGCTCTCGAACAAGGTCATAAAGCAAGAGAGACACATCACGCCCACGATTGAGGACATCATTGCAGAACTGCAAGGGGCTCAGTTCTTTTTTCGAAACTTGACTTGCATGCTGGCTATCATTTAGTTGTGTTACACCCGAATCCGAGATATATCACCACTTTTACCACACACCAGGGCCTGTACCATTACAAACGCCTAAGCTAAGCTTTGGTGTGTCTCCAGCGGCAGAAGTGTTCCAGAACATCATCCGAGTGGCTCTGGCAGATCTGGATGGTGTTCTCAATATCAGCGATGACATTCTGGTGTTCGCAAAGATAGAGGCTGAACATATGGAATGGTTGGTGAAGACTCTGGAGCGGCTGCAGGCTCTGGGACTGACTTTGCACAAAGAGAAGTGCAAATTCCTGAAGAGAAAGATCAAATTCTTTGGGTTCGTCTTCAAGGAAGGGCGTGTGTCACACGACCCCCAGAAGGTCAAGGACATCATGGAATCAAGGCCCCCAGAGAAAGTAACTGAAGTCCGAAGCTTCCTGGGGATGATCACTTACTGCAGCCGTTTTATTTGGAAACTGGCCTCCAGATTGGATCCCCTGAGAAACCTCACTAGGAAGGAGGCGACGTGGCAGTGGGGCCCGCTAGAACAAGCTGCATTTGAGGATGTGAAAGGGGCACTAACAGCGGAAGACACCATGGCAATTTTTGATCCGTCGTTGTCATCGGATGTGGTGGTAAGCACCAGCTTGGTTGGTCTGGGTGCAGTCCTTAACCAGATGGACGCACAAGGTGATATGAGACCAATTGCTGATGCGAGCAGTGTACTGTCTGAGACAGAGCAGCTCAGGTGGAGCGAGAAAGGAGGTTGAGGACAGAAGGGGAGATGGTGGAGACTGACCACAAGCCTCTTCTGCCTATCATGGCCGGTTCGTCATCAAAGCCCCGAGCCCGCATTGAAAGGCGGATGCTAGTGCTCCTGGAGTATGGGGTATTTCTGGTGTATCGGCTAGGCAATAAAAATGCAGCAGATTATTTGTCAAGGCATCCAAGAGGTGGTGTGGAAGAATGAGAAGACATCAGTGATAAGGAGGCACAGGAGCATGTGCAGCTGCTCGTTGAATCGGCAACCCTGAGCTCCGTGCCGCTACAGGAGTTTGAAAAGGCTGCGGTGGAGGATGAGTGCTTCCTGATACTGAAGGCGGCCCTTCATCAGGGGTCATGGAAGTCGGTGTTGGTCACCCTGGTACAAAGAACCAAAAGGCACAGTGGACCTGGAACAGTTGTGGAGGGTGAAGGATCAGCTGACGTTTGTCATGTCAGGGCTTTTACTCCGAGGAGGCCGCATTGTGGTACCAACGTGTAAAATCCTGCAAGTCATCGAACTGACGCACCAGGGCCATCAAGGGACGGCAAAGACGAAAGCGAGGTTATGCCTGCCAGAATGTGTGGTTCCCTGACCTCGAGAAACGGGTGGAGAAGTTTGTGTCAGCCTGCATGTGGTATCAGGCAGCTATACCCAAACATGTTCCATTTTTGGCCCATATCTTGTATTTTTGTAAATGATTTGTTTTTTTTCTATGCTGTGTATCCTTTATATTGTCTGTTTATCGCAACATGTAAGTTCAGCGCCCAGTTGCCAACTAGAGAGAACCCCTCATTGAAGCCATGCCCAAGAAACAAGACCCCGGGAAAGTGTGCATGCAGACTTTGGGTCCACTGGTAAAGACACTCACTTCTTAGTGGTGGTGGACGAGTAGTCACGATACCCCAAGGTCGAGTTCCTTCAGCCGGTGTTGGTTGATAAGGTGGCATTGCCCTGGAGTAAATCTTTGCCACACATGGGTTGCCTCAGACCATGTGCTCCCATAATGGACCACCGTTCCAAGGGGACAGTCACACTCAGTTGATGGAGGAGTATGGCATACATACTGAAAGATCACACCAGTCTGGCTCTGTGCCAACGGCAAGGCTGAGCGATTCATGAGGACTCTTAAGAAAGTGTTCTGGATTGCTCATGGACAGGGCCAATGCCTACAATGGGCACTGTACCAGTTTCTAAGGAAGTACAGGGCCACCCCTCATGCATCGACTGGAGTGGCACCAGCGGAAGCAATGTTTTGAGATGCCCAAGGGGGTTAATACCTGAAGTGCGGGAGGGAGAACCAGTGGTGATTGACGAAGCTCAGGTGGAGCGTGAAAGGAGGTTGAGGACAGAAGGGGAGAACATCAGAAGAGGACTCCGACCCCATCAGCTGATCCCCGGTGATGAAGTGTTGGTGAGGAAACGACAACTTCAAGACAAGCTGTCATTGGCATATGAGCCTAGTCCATGGCCGTGGTAGCTATGCATGGCTCTATGGTGACTGCGTCGGATGGAACTGCCACTGTCACCCGAAATGCCAGTTTCTTTAGGAAGGTGGGGGAGACCAGGCCGGAGGCAACCCTGCGATGAGACTGTGACGAGGTACCGGATGAGGGCGGTGGCCTTGCCCATCCGCCGAGTCCACTGTGACGATGGGACGTAGGTGAGGAGAGCCCAATCCAGGAGGTGGGCAGGAGGTATCCCCAGATGGCAAAGAGGAGGAAGCCTGCCCATCTCAGTGACTATGTGTTGGACCGCTGAACTGGTTTGCCCGGTCCACGGTTTTAGCATAGACTTGTGGGCATGGGATGGAAGTAAATAAAGGGGTTTGTTAAGTTTGCAGCGAAGTGTTGAAACTATATGTGTGTGCCTTCTATTGTATTTGTTTGTTAAGAAAAAGGAGTGTGGTGCCTGTACCTTTAATGGCACATATGTGGCAGAGTGACGTAACTCTGCCGCATGTGCATAATAAACGGGGCGTTCCTTGGATCGCTCGCCAGTGCGACTGTGGAACCCGGACAGTGAACACTGTGTCGCGTGTTTTCTGTGTGCTGGGGAGTCACAGGGCCGAACGGGCACACGGACAACCATCTACAAGTGGCACAGACATGCCCTTTCCCCTTCCCCTCTCCCATGCACTTGCGAGTTCTCAATGTCACTGGGCCTAGTAAGATCGCTGTTTTGTTCTCCCCTGTTCGCCTCCCTTGACTTGTCGCGCTCTGAAACACTTGTGTACGAGCGCGATAGAAATAAAATATCAATATCAATATCTTTGGAATCTAGCATCTTCTCCCTAGCATGATCTCTGAGATCATATCAACATGCTTTGATATTTTGTACCTCAAATACTATTCTTTCTACTGTTTTGATGTCATCCAGTATTATGTCCAAATCCTGGTCTCCATGGCAAAGGATTTCAGAACGCCTGCGCTCCAAATAGGTGTGGTTCAGTTTAATTGTCTGTTTTCTGAATGCCATTGACTGCTCAAATATCTCCTTCCTCTCCTTGGCCCTCATTCCGAGGTTGGTGCTAGTCATGGTGCCCATTGTAGGCATTGGCCCTGTCCATGAGCAATCCAGAACACTTTCTTAAGAGTCCTCATGAATCGCTCAGCCTTGCCGTTGGCACAGAGCCAGACTGGTGTGATCTTTCAGTGTGTATGCCATACTCCTCCATCAACTGAGTGTGCTATTAGCGCCATGACTAGCACCAATACCGGTACCGCCACCGACTTGGTGGTATGGGGACTTACCAGTCCAGTCCGACCTAGGCGGGACCGGTAAGTCCCCATTTGAAAAGCCATTCCCCATTCCCATTTGAGCCCCCATAGGGCTCAATGGTAAGGGGGAAGACGTCAATAACGGTACCGCAAATTGCGGTACCGTTATTGACCCCGGTATCCCTTTGCAGGTCCCGTCCTTAACGCCTGGTAAAAAACAGGCGTTAAGGGAAGGACCCGCAAAGGGACCGCGCAAAGGGATTATCGGCACCAGTGTCATTATATCCCTTTGCGCCCACCTTGTAATGAGGGAGAAAAATGTGTAGTTCCTATTGGTAAAAGAAACTCCCGTCCCCTGCACACCATTCAAGAGTGGAAAGAACATTTTCCAAACAAATCTCAATATTTTCAGTAATTTCAAATATTCGATATATCATTCTTTCAAGAAGTCAATGCAACAACGTGCAAAAAGGTCCGACAATCAGGCATCCATACACAGGCCAAAAAATCACCCTACAACATTATGCAACATGCGAGAACAAATGCGTAATATATGGGCTAATCTGTCCTTGTGGCAAATATTATGTTGGACAAACCATTAGACGTGCAAAAGATCGCATCTCAGAACACAAATCGAACATCAGGACTGGAAATATAAAATCACCTGTTGCAAGACACTTTAAAGAGCAACACCATACAATTTCACAATTGAAATTTGTAATCCTGGAGGTAATCACAAGACCAGCTAGAGGAGGTAATCTGGAACAAATACTAACACGCAGAGAAATGTTATGGGTCCACAAGTTAGATGCTCTGGAACCCAGAGGAATGAATGAAGAATACAGTCTGAGTTCATTCCTATGAAGAGAGGTTGACTTAGCATCACCACACAGGGATAAAGCAGGCGATTTACAGGAACATTCCTAACCATAAAAATGGAGGCTGTGGTATAAATTACATCACAGAGAAAGCAATGTTGAAGAACTTAATTGAATGTAAGAGCAACACTAATGTAAATGTCACATTTTAGACAAACTTCATAAAAGGATACAGCCTTGTAAAGGGTACAGTCAGCATCCACTTTCGGGGAGCCCTTTCGCTCTGGGGTATCTTGAACGTGCAGCGAACCAGATTCTTCCGGGACACCTTGCGCGTGATGCTAAACAAGACTTCCCCCCCAAGAGCATAGCCTGTAGGAATTTAACTACAACTAACAGGCCAGGGGCTTGAGAGAAAAGGCAGGAGCAGCGACAACAGAGCTAAGGGAGCAAACAAAACAATGATTCAAAAGAGCAACTAAGGTTACCCAAAATGCAGCGACCAGCCATCCACAATTACCCTCTCTTACCTGCTTAGCCAGAGAGAAATCCCATAACCTTATGTAAGCCCAACACACCACGGCAACCAGGTGATGCAGGAAGAAAGTCCCAGTTGGTAGAAGTTAGTGCAAAGATTCACCTAACCCGAACGGCACGAGGGCGCAGCTAGTGTCCAAAAGGCAATCCCAAATTCCATTCAGCAAAGCGTCCCTGAAGTGAAGGTAAGCAATCCAAGTAGTGACCAGTGGAATCAGGAGAGCGTCCGTTTAGTCACGTTGATGCATGGAGTGATGTTTTTTGTGACAAAATGAAAAGTACCATTGAACAATCCAGAATACGTAGATAATGAAGGGAAATTAGGAAGTCTGTGAAGATACCAACCAGAGGGGAAAACGGAGCTTAATTGGAAGTTCAGTTTCAGTCACTGGATATTTATCCTAGGGTGTGGTGGGGAAGCAAATCCGAAAGCGTCACAACAAACAGGAGCAGGAGAGAGCAATCCGTATACAAAGCCAGGAATTCGATTACCAAAGGGAAAACAGTCGAGGGAGTTGGCGCCAGAAATGGTAAGGGAGGAGACGTACGGAATAGTCCTTAAAGCATGAGCCGGGTCCAGGAGATTTCAGGAAACAGGATAACGAGAATCGGGCACTTAAACTAACTGCTTAGTTTTAGGAGCACCCGTTGCATGGACAAGCTGAGTTAAGTACGATTATCTTTCCCAAGACGTGAGACGGGTTGCCGGAGTGTCACGTGATCGCAAAAAGGGGAAATGCTGGGTAATGTAGTGCTGCGTGTCCCGCGACTTGAAAGCAGTCGCCAAGGCAGCTTCCACATGGAAACGGATGACCCTAGTCGTCCGTGTGCAGGAACGCGGGGCATGACAGTACCCCTCCGCAAAGAGCGACTACCCCTGCGGGCACGCAATCTTTCCAAAAAAAAGGCACGCAAAAGCCGGGGTGCATGCACATTTGAGGCCGGTTCCCAAGTTCTATCTTCGGGGCCGTAACCTTTCCAATCAATCAGGTAAGATCGCACTCCGTGACGCAGACGAGTGTCCAGTACAGCATGTACTTCGTATTCGTCTTCCCCCTGCACATTGATGGGAGCAGGAGCAACAGAAAGCCGGGTGCCATGTACAAAGCGGAGGAGGAGGGAAACATGGAAAACAGGGTGAATCCGCCAATGAGATGGAATGTCCAAACGGATTGCAACAGGATTGAGACAATGCAGTACCTTATAAGGACCTACATAGCGAGGCAAAAGCTTTTGTTTACCCCGAATGTTGAGATTCTTGGTCGAGAGCCAGGCCCGATCACCTGGTGCATAGGAGGGGGCAGGTGAACGATGCCTATCCGCTTGTGTCTTTGTCCGGGACTGCGCAGCCAGTAGATGAGACACAATCGAATCGCGTATAGCAACCAATGTGTCTCTCGTAGATTTTGCAGCAGGGATCTGGTCCAATGAAGGTAGGACATGTGGAAGAGTCCTTGGGTGTAAACCATACAAAGCGTAAAATGGGGAATAACCCGTTGAAGAGTGCCGAGAGTTATATAAGCAAATTCCGCGGTTCCCAGAACGGACAACCAGTCGGTCTGATGTTGCAAGCACAGACAACGAAGGTACTGCTCCATGGTGCCATTGGTGCGTTCGGTTTGTCCGTCCGTTTGAGGGTGGTAGGATGATGAAATCCGTGCATCTATGCCCAAGGAATGGGTAAGGGCTCTCCAGAACCGTGAGGTAAACTGGGTGCCCCGATCGGAAATCATGATTGTAGGAAGACCGAAAAAAAGTACCACATGATCAAAGAACAATTTAGCCAACAATGGAGCAGTAGGTAGACCAGAACATGGTATAAATCGTGCCATCTTTGTGAAAACATCCACTACCACAAGTACGGTTGACATCCCCCTGACCAAGGGGAGTTCCACCACGAAATCAAGAGTAACCGTATGCCACGGATGTGGTGGGAGGGGCATTTTCATCAATAGACCGAAAGGTTTCCCAGGTTGTCTCTTGCATTGTATACACACCGCACACTTAGATACGTATGAATCGGACTCTTTCTTCATGCCCGGCCACCAGCACCATCGATGTAACAGGTCATAGGTTTTAAGCTGACTCGGGTGCGCAGCCAACGGGGTATCATGTGCCCATTCCAAGGCCTTCCGTCTGGCTTGGTCATCAGGTAAATAGAAAAGCCCATGAACATAAGGAAGACCCGTAATGATTTGGGCATCCAAAGTATCGAGAAAAGAAGCATGGTCTTTGGTCCACTGTCGTACTCGGTCAAGGAGTGAGGTGGAGACCGAACAGACACATACTACGGAACCCGAGGGCAATATAGGCGACACCGAGTCCTGGGTGTCAAAATCGGTACAGACACGGGATAAGGCATCCGCCTTCCCATGTAGAAGGCTGGGGCGATATGTAACCGTGAAATCGAAAAGTGTGAAGAACAAATGCCAACGTATTTGGCGGGCATTGGTACATTTTGCATGTGAAAGAGCTTGGAGGTTCCGATGGTCAGAGTACACCGTTATGGTGTGTCGAGCACCCAGGAGATGGTGTCTCCACTCCTTGAAAGCCGCTCAAATTTCCAGAAACTCTCTCTCCATGACGGTGTAGTTGCGTTCAGCCAGGGACAGTTTTCGGGAGAAATAGGCCACCGGATGCAACTGCTGTGTAGCAGGGCAGGTTTGAGACAGGATGGCCCCCACCGCTATCGCAGAGGCATCAGCCTCCACTATAAAAGGGAGAGAGGAGTTCGGGTGTTGCAGAACAGGAGCTGTGGTGAAGGCCTCCTTTAATGCCTCAAAGGCCGACTGGGCTTCGTTGTCCCAAACAAAGGGGACTTTGGGACTAGTGAGACGGGTAAGAGGCGCCACTATTTCAGAGAAGGAGGCAATAAAGCGTCTGTAAAAATTTGAAAAACCCACAAAAGACTGGAGCGCTTTTACAGAGTCCGGAACCGGCCAGTCCATCACAGCTTTGACTTTGGAAGTGCACATGAGCACCCCTTTTGCCGATATTTGAAACCCTAAGAACTCGACTGAGGCGGCGTGGAACACACATTTCTCTAGCTTAGCATAGAGGGAGTGAGTACGCAAATGCCGCAGCACGGAGCGGACATGTTGGATGTGTTGAGTGAGCGAATCCGAAAATATCAGGATGTCGTCTAAGTAAATCACTACATAACAATCCAGCATGTCTCCAAAGATGTCATTAACGAAGTGCTGAAAAGTGGCTGGGGCGTTACAGATCCCAAAGGGCATGACACAGTATTCGTAGAGCCCAAACTTCGTCTTAAAAGCGGTTTTCCATTCATCACCGCTTTGCATTCTGACCAAATTATATGCCCCTCTGAGATCTAATTTCGTAAAAATGGTGGAAGATGTCATCTTGTCAAGTAGTTCCGTTATGAGAGGTAGCGGGTACTGGTTTTTGACTGTTATCTTGTTCAAGGCCCTATAATCTATGCAAGGGCGTAGGTCCCCCTCCTTTTTTGGCACAAAAAATATGGGAGAGGCAGCAGGGGGCCGGGAAGGTCGAATATGTCCCAGACGCAATGCTTTATCCACATACTCTTTTAGATGTTCCTCTTCCTTAACGGTCAAGGAGTAGACACGACCGTGAGGCACCACTGCCCCAGGCACCAAGTCGATGAGGCAGTCTTAACAACGGTGTGGAGGGAGTTTCTCTGATAGTCCTTTGTCAAAGACATCAGAAAAGTCCTTGTATACCGTCGGCAGTTTGGACGTTGGATCCCTCAGCATGGCATTAATGGAGGGGACATTAGCCACCAAAGCCAAACAAGGAGAAGCAGACGTCATATCCGGGTTTTGAAGACAATGTTGGGTACAAAACACAGAAGAAAAATGCACCGTCTGTTGGATCCAGTCGATTACAGGGTTGTGAGTCCGAAGCCAGGGGAGAACAAGAATGAACCCAAACTGAGGGGCCGACATAAGGTCAAACACTATATGTTCAGTGTGGCCTTCTGTGGTGGACATGCAAAGCGAGGTTGTCTGTTCCGTTACCCATCCGGATACCAGACGAGAACCGTCTACAGCATGCACCTCCTCAGGTCTAGCCTTAGGAACTACCATTAAACCATGGCATCGAGCCAACTGTATATCCATGTAGTTACCGTTAGCCCCTGAATCAATCATAACTGGATTGGTGAAAGGCTCAACACCAGGGATCACAAAATACATGTCCAGGTAGATGTGTGAGGAGGGAGGACATTCTTCCGTGCCATCCTTTTGGTGACTCATCCTTAGGGCTCGGTTTAAGGACGAGTCTTGGCGTTTCCCGCCGTCTTGACAGGTCGCCTAGGGCATACACGGATGTATTGGCCTGACTGGCCACAATAGAAACATAGGTTATAAACCATACGCCGTTCACATTCGGCTTTGGTTAATGGACCTCTGATAGCCCCTATTTGCCTCGGTTCGACTTCTCCTGGAGAGGTAGAAGAGGAGGTTTCTGACTTGGCTGGAAGACGAAGATCAGGGATACGCCGTTCGCCACGTCTTTGTCGTAACCGAGCATCGACCTGTAAAACCAAGTCTACGAGTTCCGGAAAACCGGACGGTAGAGCCGGTACCACTGATAGAGTGTCTTTGTCTTTTAACTCTTCTGAAAGTCCCTTATAGAAGACGGCTGCTTTCTTCTGTTCGGGCCAGGTAGTTTCCGCTGCTAACTGATTAAAGCGGGCGAGGTACGGTATAAGGTCCGTTTTGCCCTGGCTGATAGCAAGGAACTCGAGATCGGAAGTTTGTGCCTTGTAACGCATGTCGAATACACTATTCATAGATTGAATAAGGGTATCAAAATCATACAAGGCTGGGTCGTTGGCTTCGAGTAACGGGTTAGCCCAAGCCGCTGCTGTTCCTCCCAAATGGGAAAGAAGGAACGCTGCTTTAGTAACAGCGTCAGGAAATGCCAGAGGCCGACACAGAAAATGCAGACGGCACTGATTTATGAAGGTCCGATATGTTTTTGGATCTCCAAAAAAGCGTTCCGGAGGGGCCAAGGGGAAAGGTCCAGGAAGCACAATGGGGGCTGAAGCAGGAGGCTGAACCTGGGGTGTAGGAGGGGCTGCTGCGGCAACAGTATCACCAAACTCCTCATCGGGTGGTAGTGGCTGCACGAAACTCTGTAGTACATCCATGCGTTGATGGAGGGTCGCATGTGCTGATGCCATGCCGGTGCGCAAAGCCGCAAAGGCTTGCATCAAGGCAGCCATTGGATCAGCTCCGGTTTCCATGACCGACAGGCAAAAAAAATAGACTCCTAAATCTGTCACAGTTTAGACAAACTTCATAAAAGGATACAGCCTTGTAAAGGATACAGTCAGCATCCACTTTCGGGGAGCCCTTTCGCTCTGGGGTATCTTGAACGTGCAGCGAACCAGATTCCTCCAGGACACCTTGCGCGTGATGCTAAACAAGACTTCCCCCCCAAGAGCATAGCCTGTAGGAATTTAACTACAACTAACAGGCCAGGGGCTTGAGAGAAAAGGCAGGAGCAGCGACAACAGAGCTAAGGGAGCAAACAAAACAATGATTCAAAAGGTTACCCAAAATGCAGCGACCAGCCACCCACAATTACCCTCTCTTACCTGCTTAGCCAGAGAGAAATCCCATAACCTTATGTAAGCCCAACACACCACGGCAACCAGGTGATGCAGGAAGAAAGTCCCAGTTGGTAGAAGTTAGTGCAAAGATTCACCTAACCCGAACGGCACGAGGGCGCAGCTAGTGTCCAAAAGGCAATCCCAAATTCCATTCAGCAAAGCGTCCCTGAAGTGAAGGTAAGCAATCCAAGTAGTGACCAGTGGAATCAGGAGAGCGTCCGTTTAGTCACGTTGATGCGTGGAGTGATGTTTTTTGTGACAAAATGAAAAGTACCATTGAACAATCCAGAATACGTAGATAATGAAGGGAAATTAGGAAGTCCGTGAAGATACCAGCCAGAGGGGAAAACGGAGCTTAATTGGAAGTTCAGTTTCAGTCACTGGATATTTATCCTAGGGTGTGGTGGGGAAGCAAATCCGAAAGCGTCACGACAAACAGGAGCAGGAGAGAGCAATCCGTATACAAAGCCAGGAATTCGATTACCAAAGGGAAAACAGTCGAGGGAGTTTGCGCCAGAAATGGTAAGGGAGGAGACGTACGGAATAGTCCTTAAAGCATGAGCCGGGTCCAGGAGATTTCAGGAAACAGGATAACGAGAATCGGGCACTTAAACTGACTGCTTAGTTTTAGGAGCACCCGTTGCATGGACAAGCTGAGTTAAGTACGATTATCTTTCCCAAGACGTGAGACGCGTTGCCGGCGTGTCACGTGATCGCAAAAAGGGGAAATGCTGGGTAATGTAGTGCGGCGTGTCCCGCGACTTGAAAACAGTCTATAAAGCAGCTTGCACATGGAAACGGATGACCCTAGTCGTCCGTGTGCAGGAACGCAGGGCATGACAGTAAATTACATTGTGATTTGATGGAAAGACGATCTAAATTTTTCAAATTGTGGATAACCCAAATGCAACATCACGAACTAAACATGCAGATATCGGTCCCTAGTTAAAAACAGGGGAGATTGACTTAAACCCAAGCAAATTATTATGAGAACCATGAGAAATGGCCTCATATTGAACTGTTTTATTAAGATACGATCATCTTTTCTGTGTAAATTGTACATATGCAGCAAATGCAGTTGTAACTACGATCTCCAGAATGCAGTAGTTATAGGAAGAGATCACACTCTACTACATTGTGAATAGAAGGAGGGATCGGATATTAGGCATAAAGCGTAATTCAAACTATGATTCCCATAATTCCTAAGAGTCAGGTGACTAGATGACATGATAATATAGGGTCTAGTTGCTAGGTAACGGGTTGACCTGGAGTGAGCAGGAAGGAGGAGAAACAAGCTCAAGAACGGCAGAGCACTTAACTCAGGTACAGCAGAAATCTTTCTTACTGGGGTAACAACTCAAATAATGAACATGCTGAGCACAGCGTTGACTTGATTATGTAACACGCTCAATATAACGCTAACAGACAACATTCTGATTAGGTAGATACATTCACAGCGACCGGCGACACGACAGGAAACAGCACAGAGGAAAGAAACGTACGCTGCTGCAAACAGTCACCGTTCCAGGTAAAAACGCGATGTTAACTATAAAATGAAAATCACTCTTACATGAAAATGCCATATAGTGCGCTAACTCGAACAATTGTTAATACATAGGGAGGAAACTTGAATTGACCACAACATACTTCCATATACCCTGAATGGGACTCTGTGTCAAGCTCAAACCGTGCCAAGATTCCATACTGAAAACTTGATTGGAAATGTGACATTTTTCACCATTAAACGGAGAGTAGAGGAATACACAGGTACAACTCTCCATTATTTAGAGCTAAAGACAACTTTTCATTGCCTCATCAAACCAATAATACATATATTATATTATTCACAGATAATTATAAACGAATTGGGAACTGCGAAAAGACGACGTTTCAATCATCTCACAATGGAATAGTTGCCACTGAAAAATCCTTTGGATATACTCACTATCAAAAAAAAGGGGATGTTGTTCTCATTCCACATTGAAGTATCATTTTGAAATTATTATGAACAATTGTTGAAATTAGTGACTACTGTACTAGTTAGCAGTAAGTCATTGCTCCTGAAGAAGAGAGGCAAATCTCTCGAAACGCGTTGAGCTCATTACTATCCCCCCTTTTTTAGAAATTTGTGTAGAAATTTACTTTAGAAACCTATTTTTTTTAACAGTCTTGACGCCCTTGAATCTGTTAGAAATTCGTATCAATTCTTCTGAATTTCGTTGAATTTGTTGAAAGTAATCACTTTTGGTTATTTGTTGAATTCCAATGGTTTGAGTGAATTGAACTCAAAAGAAAAAACAGTATTATTTTGTAGAATTTTGATAAATATCTTTAGTAAAAAAAACAAATACCATCAAGGTGTTGATTGAACTTTACTTTCAATGTTTGTTTACGTTGATTGTGGGGAAATAACTTCTTGAAAGATTGATATATCGAATATTTGAAATTACTGAAAATATTGAGATTTGTTTGGAAAATGTTCTTTCCACTCTTGAATGGTGTGCAGGGGACGGGAGTTTCTATTACCAATAGGAACTACACATTTTTCTCATGTCTTCCTTGACTTTTTGATACCAGAGGCATTCTTTTCTCCCCGGCACCCAGAAAAAACTGATTTGTATAAGGGTCAATGGACTAGAAAAAACAAAAAAATACTTAAAGTATAGTACATAGAAAATACACATAAAATAGGGTGTGCTTTCCCTACTTTCTTCTTTTTTTCACCTTGTAATGAGGGCCCTTGTCTTCGGAGGATAGCGCTCGCCTTGGAAGCAAGACGACATACAGCAACATAGTTTCGTCCCCAGGTCCACGCTTAGAGACCTCTGGGTATTAAGCACGTCATAAATAACCTATCATATCATATCTTATCAAAAATATCCTTCCCAGCAGAGCATGCAGGTCTTTCACACTGCAAACTCAAGCAAATAAGGAGGGGTTGCGCCCAGAACAACAGCCCCTGCTGGCCTCTGCAGAAAGCGCGTGCAATGCTTTAATGCTTACAATAAGTCACGTAATGCAAACGCAACACAAAACGGCTCACCAATGAGTACCATCATAAATCGGCCTATCAGTATAATACAGATTGTGAGGCTTCTTCTTTGTTAGTTTACATATCTAATAGGGGATGCTGTGTTTTAAATGGACCGATGACAACAGCATATACCAGGAGCAAACCGTAACATCGCCATGCAGGCTTAGTGTAACTGAGGATTCGAGAGGAGGGGACATTTTGATAGGCAGCCTGCGCTGTTGGGAGGCGTGGAGAAGAGCACATAGTGGCCACACACCAGGACGCATGGGTCAGACAGAAAAGGTCACTGCTACTTCTGAAGCCTAGGCACCTGGCAGTGAAAGTGTCTGACTATTGGATACATTGCTTTTACCCATTATTGAATTTGGGCACTGAAAAGGGAATTTGTATGTGTTTATATTGTACACCTTTGAATGGGTATTGCACCAGTGTCTCTTCTAGTGACCTCTTTGTTCTGTGACAGACACGTTTCTGAATTTTGTGAGAGCATGACATTTCACTGTAAGGTGCGTGAAAACAGAACTTTTCCTTAATAGAATCCAGTCATCCGAAATAGAAAGCAGCTTTCTGGAGTCTATAAAGTTTGTACGTTCCTAGTTGGACTCGGATGTGCATTGGCACAAGAAGAAAGAAAAAAACAAAGAAGGCTCTGTACGCATCTAATAGCCAATGGTGTCTCATTTTTGGACATTATTCTTCAAATGTTCCAAAAGAATTTCTCGTTATTTGTCTTCCTCTCTTTTTATTAAGCAAACTTGGGTACGAGTGCAGTTCATTAAAGCACACAAGAAATAACAGGAAAGCCGCATAAGGGGAGCTTAGTTATCACCTTCAAAAGATGGACACTGTCTTATTTTCATTAACGCAGTTTCAGGATGTTTGCTACACAGTCAAACAAACAGGTATTTAATAAAGTGTGTAATTTTTACTGACCACCTGTTTTCATTATTAAAAAATACAATTTAATAAAAAATGCGTTTAATTGATTCAGGTTTTCTCTGTCACTTTGGGGTATCCTACGTCCCATTCTAACCTCAGAACCAATTATGCACGCTGAATGAAAGGAGGGGTTTACAGAGTGTATTGCTGCAGCCTGCCAAGTTGTGAGGGTCCGGGAAAGGGAAGAGGTACATTTCCTGAGACTCTGAGAGAGCTCAGCCCTTACTGAATCACAAAATGAGATGTATAAGGTAAAGAAGATAGAGGAGGGCGATAATGATAGGTTTCTAGGCAGAAATAAGAGGCAGAGTTATATGTATTTTTCTCCGGGTAGAAGGCAATATAAGATAGCCTGGGATTTAACATTCATTAGCACCCCTGGCAGGGGAGCCAGCCAATCGGGTGGTTAGGAATGCGGGTTTGAACCGCTGGTTCAAGCCTGCGTTCCAAGCCAGCTGAAGGCCGGCTCTCCCCGGCACAATCTTCCCCCTATCCTCCGTCCCCCTTTGTTTTTCTTTATTAAACACCTGCAGCCCTACTACCTTATTTCGCCGCAGTCGCACCTTCCCACAGCCACCATGAAAGGGAAGAGGGACTCTGTGCAGATCCCTGCCTTCCCTTTCCATGGCGGCCATGTCGGTAAAGGATTTTCCTTCCTACAGCGGGACGCATGCAGCGTCTCATTGTAGGAAGGAAAATCCTTTTTTTTAGCACCCGGGGTTGCTGCTTTGGTAACCACGGGTGTTAATGGCCTTATGTACCAGTTCCAAGGGCAACACTTCGCTCGGGCCATTAACTGGGGCCACGGGCCGTTAACCCCCAGTGTTGCCCGTGGAACAGGTACATAACGGCACAATAGTGGCAACTTATGCGTTTATGGTGACATTTTACGAAGCTTGACGTGAGAATACACCTTCCTGTAGATGCACCCTGTGTGTAGAAAATGTAAATGTTTCTATAGTTTATTTTTTTCAATGTTTCAGTTTTCGAATAGTTACCATATAGTAAGTTCCAAGTTGTGTGTTAATCCCAAATAGGTGGTTCTACAATAGTCCATATATGCACCCGCAATAGTCAGCATGTGTGGGTTGCCTAAGAGTGGCACTTCTTCAGGTCTTAGTGTGGAGCGTTCTGGTAAAAAGGAAACAGAAGTGAAGAAACTGAAGATATACAGATAGAATTATTGGGCTGTATTTTGCATTTGTCATCGACTTTTGTAATATTGTGTGACACACGTTGCACCTTTTGCCCCGGTATGAGACCCTTTTGTCTAGGCAAGTGACTGCTGGTGAATTTCCTTTTTCTCACTGCCGATAGCCCAAGAGAGAAACTAGCACCAGCTATCCACTCTCTCCATGATGCACTCTTAGACTGCGCATGCGCAACAATTATGGTGGCGTATGATGATGTGCTACCCTTCTACATGATTCATGGCTAGGTTGCTGGTTATGAAGTGATTAGGAGCCTCACATCAGAAAAGGAAGTAACAATGAGTAATGGGTTTTAATTTCAGCTCCCCGAACACCTTATTGAACTATGCTAATTTTACAAAAATGTGTTGCTTTTGTTTCACATCCACAAGGGAGATGAATGTTTATGAGTACCTGCAGCATCATTTAGGTTCCCAGTTTGGTGTCTGAGAGGCTCTGGTCAGTCACCTTTCAGTTGAAGATAATCCTACCATCTGTAGAGTGCCCAGGTTCTCAGGACTTAGGCAACTCTGCAGGGAGATGTTACCCATTCACTCCAACATGCCTATTTTGGAGGTTACACACCTGACTTGTGGTTTCGCACACTTTTCTGACTTCTAAATATCTCATTCAATACAAGTCCACCAAGTCTTGTTTTTGATACCTAAAAAGCGTTTGTGTGCTTATGAAAACAAGCATTCCTGAACATTACTTTTTGCGGTATTTGTCAGCGCCTGTGTGACATCATTGAGTCGTTGATTAAGGAAGATGATCAGCGAGTCAGTTTAGATCATCACTGTCATTTCATCTAGAAATGAGGAGTGCAATGAGAGCTAGACTTTAGACTTGCCCATGGTTAAGGGGCTCAAGACTGAGTGGGTTGGTGATAGGCGTTGTGTTTGTGACATATTACCAAAAGTACACATACTGAACCGTATTTGCAAATATTATTTATTCCATTCCCATTTGAAGATGTGTATCCAGTCCTGGCGTTCCCTTTTCATTCTGGCACTTGCAGTCCTGGTATTATAAACGGGATAAGCAGAACTATCACCAGAATTCAAAGAAAAACATGGGCTGGACCACATTTCTATGGCTTCATCTACCAACAAATTGTCACTTGAGTGGTGGGGCTGTAGTAAGGATTGCTTTAACAGGGTGGCATGTCAGGGTAGAATACAGCAGTCAAATAAACCATGGCAAAAGTACCTGGTCAAATTCTTTCCCTGGGGGCATCTCCCAGAACAGCTAAGGTCCCATAGCAATCGTTGATGGCATTAGGCACATCAGTTTTCAAGGAGTGCACTTGTCCAACCAGAAGTCCCAAGGGGTTTCAATATTTTATCAATAATCATGAAAACCCTTCTAAACATAGGACAAAAGTAAACAGGGCATCCATCAATACAACTCACACCAAAAGAAGCAATATAATCAAGAAAATATAAGGTATTTACTCTTTAATATGATTAATTAATAATCAATAGATTAACAAAAACTAAATAAGATAGAAGAATTAAAACCAAATTACTGTTGTTTTACTATTTTTTATATAACACAAAAAAGCTTTTACACAATTATTGGTTGAAATATTTAGATCCTCATGGATCTTATCCTGCTATGATTATCTTTTTTTATTAGTTCCTGTTAAGAGTTATTACCAGTTGGGGACTTCCCTGTCCTTTGCTACATGTGGGGTGCTGGTTGAACATGTGAAAAGGTTTGTCATCAGGGCACCCACAGACGAAGGATAATACAGGAAGATTATCCAACATAGTCATCAGCTGTTGCATTTAGTGAGAACCATCATCTTTTTTGTGTTAGGACTCCACCTACGTCTCTAGATTTAAGACCAATATAAATGCTGTGGGTACGTTGTCAAACTATATTCGCATAATACCGTCTGATTGTGAACATTGGCCTAAGAGCATTAGCATTTGTACTGAAAACCGCACTTAAACAGACCTGAATAGAGTTGACTTTGCCGCCATCTTAGAACCACCCATTGATTCTAACTCCTGCTTTCTGTTTTAAAATCTTAAACTGTGTTTTTGGCTGCAGCAGACCAAAATGAATTTTGAACTATGTCAAAAATGTTGAAATCGAACTTACAGCAGAGCATCGGCTGTGCCTACAAGAGACCATTGTTGAGCCATTCCCTCATCACTCTTCTGCTGAAAATAAATAAGAGGCGGGGACCGGCAAAGTTACCTTCAATCAACATAGGCCAGGTGGTCAGGAGCCACTGACGGATGAACTAAAAAAGCCTAACAGAGGGGCTTCTTAACGGAATCTGAGAAACAATGCCCAATTTTAAAGCCACTCGTACGAAAATGAATGTTGGTCACTTCTCTCATGATGAATCTGCCCATCAAGGGTTATGGTCCCCAAGGACCAAATGTTTACTGGTCACAATGGCAGTTTGTTTAGTCATCGTATTTTCATTTGGGTTTTTGTATCTAGAAAGTGCATCCGCTTGATAATTTATTACCGACTGCAAGTATCCCTACTGTGCCTTCGCCTTATGTGCATCTGCACACTCTTCCTCTGTGAGACCTCCAACACAGAGGAGGTTATCATAATAACACTCTTTTAATGATTATGAATGCTACCCATGCGATTCTAAACAAAACAAATTGCTGGGTGTTTTCGCATTTTCCACAAAGTGGAGAAAAGGGACTAGGCTGGTATATTCATCCTCTCCGTTTAACTACTGCTTGCTATGCCTCGCTCAGGGCACTATTCTTTGGCCGTTGGAATGACAGTATTTCTGTGAACTTTAATGGGACTAATCTAAATGAATTAGAGAAACAAGTCTTAACACCTTTAGGATGTTCGCTCTTTGCAAATAGGAGCAAACTCAATGTTGCTTCTATTAGGCCTTCTGACAGATTTTCTAGACCTTTTCAATCATTAATCACCTTCAAGATGGCTCCCTTAGGTAATAGGGATGCCATGCCTCCTTCTTATACTATCAACCATAGTCCAGAAACTGTTTCATTCTGCAGACAGAGAGAGGGTTCCCAACCAATGGGTACATTTGAGGGATGCATGAATATTGCAGTGTTAACTAGTGAGGATAGACATCTGTATGTAGGAGATCCTGTTAACTGTGTTTGCAGCAATTAGGCCTATCCATGGTTACCCAAAGATTGGCAGGGTACTTGTTACTTGGGGATATTGTTGCCAGAAGTATATATTGCCACCACCACCGAAGTCTCTAGAGCTCATCCAAGGCGGTATAAAAATGGTGATACTCCTTCACAAGTCTTGGGTGACGTTGCAAAGTCCTTTGTGCCATTCTGGGGACAGATAATTTATTCTGAGGATATCAGAAGATTAGCAAAGGGTATTAGAGAAAACAATCAGTAGGACTGATATTTTGTAAAACGTGATGCTAGAGCAAAAGGCAATTAGATTAGTAGCCCTCCAAAATAGAATGGTGTTAGACATCATTTTAGCTGAGCGTGGTGGTGTATGCAAAATGGTGGCATATGTATGTTGTGTTTTTGTACCCGATTCCTCCCCCACCATATTTAAGGCAATTCAGAATTTGCATACCTTAAACACAGTACATGTCCCAGAGGGAAATAGGAATCTAAGTACATGGTTCTGGGATTTGTTGTGATATTGGGTTTGGAAAATGTTCACAGTCTTAATGGTGATCCTTGGTATTTTTCTGTTCTGCTTTTGTTGTATACAATGTCTGCCTGTCATATGTTCCATGATAGGAGGAGGATGTTGTGCACAAGTAATAGGTACACTAGGACCTAAGATACAAATGTCTTAAAAAGTGACTAATGCCTTAGTAATGCAGGAAATTGCTATCAAAGAGTTAATGGCGATCAATGCTTTAGAAACCAGTGACTCAGGATGCTCTAATAGCGATATATGGTCTTTGTACAGTCAAACTGTTTGAGTAATGCTCTTGGCTTAGGCCAAAAGGAGGGTTTGTCAAACTATATTTGTATAATACCGTCTAATTATGAACATTGGCCTAAGCGCATTCGTATTTGTACTGAAAACCGCGCTTAAACAGAACTGAATAGAGTTGACTTCGACGCCATCTTAGAACCATCTGCCATTTTGATTCTAACTCCTGCTTTCTGTCCTAAAATGTCAAACTGTGTTTTTGGCTGCAGAAGAGCAAAATGAACTTTGTACTATGTCAACATTGATGCTGCTGAGAGCAGAATGTTTGTCTTGTGCTAAGACACCTTGGAGCCAAATTGAACCTCAATTCAAGTGTTGTCTGCACCAATAACTTCATCCTTATACAAACACTGGAACTGAATGTTGGACAACTAAAACTGTGCCTTTGCAGAAACCCATTGAATTTGTTTCTTGAAACTGGACTTACTTTAAGCTGGAGAACCAACATGACCAGACAGAACAAAGTTGTAAGCATTGTATTTTGTAGACTGGAAAACATCTGAAGTATTTCAAGACAATATTGTTGTATTTGTCAAGTGAACTAGGCATGAACCCTTGTAAGATATTAACTTGGAGGAGGGCTGGATGATGTGGCTGGGACTGTGTTTCAATAATGCATGCTTCGTGATGTCCAGCACTCTCTTCCCTCACGATGTTAGCTGGTACACACTGCAATGCGCTTCTGAGCCAGATAGCTATCTGTACTTTGATTAAAAAGTATACTTATAATTCTGAACTTGTGATTGGCTTATTTCATTTTGGTGGTAGTAAGCCTCAATATTTTCTTTGGTCTTTCAACCTCTTGCGGACAATCCAAAGTGAGTTCATAAACCTGCGGGCAAGGGAGAGCTAATTGTTAAGCTAAAAATGGGTTGGTTTCAAGTACTTTCATGAGACATTTGCTGCAGACAATTGCACATTGTTAAAAGGTCCTAGTAATGGCCCTGAAACGGAATAGGGCAATGACAAGCGTATAGTCACGGGAGGATAGCTCAGCGGCAATGTGCTCGCTTTGGAAGCAAGACAACATGGAGTAACACAGGTTCGATCCTCGGGTCCGTGCTTAGAAACCTCTGGGTATTAAGCACCTTATAAATAACCTTTCATATCATAGTGTTTGTATTTTTTTTAAAAATCTATAAATTGGATTAGGCGTTTGTGCCTACAACATTAATGAAATAAAAAAAATACATACAGTGTTTGTATGTGTGAACAAGTGGGGAACGGGTGCTTCAGGTGTGTTCCCAGCTGTATGGGGCTCACTGAGAAGAACAGCATGCAAGGGAGGATAAGGCAGTAGGTCACTATGGATCGCCTACTTTTGGGAGCTGTGTCCAAAATTCAGTTTTTACAGTGTCACTTGGAATAGAGTACTCAGTTTTACACAATATTTTGTAGCACAGAATTTAACGTGAATTAAGAGATGTGCTTATATCCGCTGTTGGAAAATACATTTTACAAAAATATGCCATGAACCAAAAAATAATGAGGGGCTACATTAAAGCAACAATTCATTAATGACGCAAGTGAAAATGTAAGGTTTACTTAACACATTCTCTTGGGCCCCCTGCTCACTATTATGTACATGCAGGACTGGTACACCAACCGCAGAAAATCAGAGACTAAATCTGAATGGTAAATAATACATTATGAATAATAAATGCTGAACACATTCTGTTAAATTTTCAATTTTGATCCATTTGTGTTGAAAGGGGGTGGTGTGACAGGATGTGTGGAAGGGCCTTTAGCCTTGACAGTTCTCATCGACAGCCTTTGCAGTCAACAGTGAACCAGTAGTGGTACAGGAGAGAGGTAGCCCTAAAAGGTGCAGGGGTTGAGCGCACCCTAAAATAAGAATGTAGAAAAACATAGAGGGACTAGTAAGTAATAGTTTGGGTTGAAATTAGGTCTGTAAATGTTATCAACATAAATATTGATTATCTCACTGGAATATTTACATTACACAATATTAGACCTGTGCATGGGGTGTAGGACAACACAAAGTACAATCCATGGATGGCCTGAATACTACTTTATAGCTCTCAGCAGTCAGTTATGAGAGATTGGTGAAGGGGAGCTAAGGCATGTCCACTGCTGTGTGGAGGCCCCCTGCTGCATAGAGGTACATCAAGAAAAGCAGCCTACAAAGGAAGGGGAGGGAGTAGGTCACCATGTGTCCCTTTCTAGGGAGAGGTGCCCACATTTCAGGTTTTTCAGTGGAACTGAAAACAGTGTATATGGATGTATATATTATTTTGTAGCACAGTTCTTAGATCTTAATTGTCAATACAAAGAGGCGATGACTGGAAGGTTTGGAATGGATCCTTAACCTCTTGCAATTGCTCTGGGAAACCCTGCAGCCCATCCCCTTTTGTTTTGCTGCAGTCACCCCGAGTGGAACGGGTATGCCCAGACGTGGGTCCTGAGTCTGCCCGGCATAGAGACCAAAGCTACTCCTCACTGATGATGCCCAGCAAGGCTGAAACATGTCTGGGGATGTTTGTGGTCTCATGTAGATGGTATGTGACCTAGCAGTACAGACTGGACTGCCCCCTTTAGGGAGGAATCAAGCCTGATTTGCCTACAGTCTTTCCCCTTTCTGTAATGGCTTGGCATGCGAAGAAAGGTGGTGTAGATTGATGCCCAAAGCTCTGCCAGAGGTTGAGATTAATTCTAAACCCATCAACTTTTGTTTTGCTTAGATTTGATTTGAACATCCTGTTTATATCTATGGGGAAAACGTTTTTATAAAATAACTGCCATTCATGATAAAAAATCAGCTGACCTATCAAAACAATACAAATAAGTTAATACATAAGGCAGTGGTTCAAAGAAATACTGTTCAGTGAATAATACATTTACAGAGTACTATGCTTACTCTACTGTGCATGTAGGAATGGTACATTGACACGAAAACGAGGAATACATAAACAATCTACTTAACGAGTAACAATACATTTTTAAACATTCTGTAGCATTCTCAGTTTGCTGAAGTTTTGCAGGAAGGTGTTGGTGCAGTTGAATATTTTTTCAATATGACCATGAAATTAACTATACCTATCTAACCGAGAAAAAGAGGACTAAAACATGTTTGAAAGTCTTTGCTGATTGTGACAAATGTGACAAAATATCATTTGTTGAGCAGATCGAAGGGGACAGCCAGTTGCAAGACGTTCACCCAATTAATGCCACATTCACAAGTTTCCAACCCTGGTCCCCAATAAAATAAAAGTAGACCATGCATGAAATGAACCTTGCACCTACCAATGTCACAGCAAACCAAGCGTGCCTTGAAAGTATGTCTATGTTACATGCCTTGATGGCTGAGAGTTCCTCTGCCTGTGCATCCTGTGCCTAATGTACTGTTCGTTTAGGGCCAGTACATTTTCCCAAGAAGCTTTGAATAAATAAAAATAATAAATTATAAATATGTGTCAATAAATACTAAGGGCGCTATTCATAGAAATGTGTGCAGAAATCCTGCATGGGCTAGATGCCGAGAAGGACACTTCGCGAGCCTGCGCGCAGATAAAAAAATGCACGCCCCTTGTATTCATGGAATTTACTGCGCAAAGTAACCGTATTCGTAAGTCGCGCCTGGAATACCCCTGATACATCCACACACAAAGCAAAAACAGCCAGAACAGCTACCTTTGCGTGCTCCGCCTGGCGTGAATACATGCACCCTTCCAACAATGCGTGGAGTCCCCCAAAAGCAAGCTTGCATCCGAGGACCCTTCTGTATCTGGCACCAACACAACATGCGTATGAAAAATCGTAACTCGGTTGAAATCAGGAAAAATCTGTAAACTGTTCCTGCACCCCGCGTCACTGTGTAGGCACACCCCTAAAATGGATCGGTAGCCCAATTGCATACACACATCCTGAAATCTGACATGCAGACCCCCCTCTGTGCTGCGATTCCTATGCGCAAGTGTACTTACGCCTGCCTTCGGGTGGCAGATAGTATGAAGGATTAGCGTGGCCATTTCCCAACTGAGAGGTTGCACAATCGAATCCTTGGATATGTCTCGTGCCGCGCAATTGTGGGCTTGCAAGGGACTGCTTGCAGGCCGTTCCTCAGTTCGCCCACTTGTTAGCAAGTTCTTCCCCATTTTTGGCTGTTCCAACCCCTACCCATTCCTCTGCGCAAGTCACCTCCATGTTCTGCGTGGAATCTCGCACAAGGCCCTCGACGGCTTGCAGAGAAGTGCCGAGCCTATGCAAACTCCATGCATGACCAGGAAAAGTACAGCTCATTCGAATTCATATGAATTGACGAACGTGGATTTACGCACAGTTTGGCACGCAAGTACCCTATTTTACATACAAATAATTGCATGAATAGTGCACTAATTAAATTCACTGGTGTCCTTTGCTGAAACAGCAACAACACATATCAGATTAGATAAAATACACTGGAAGAAAACAGGGTTCATAATAAAATAATGAATAATGAATATGTAACAATAAATACTGAACAAACATACTGTCGTCCTCGGCTTGGGAATAAATAAAAACATTAAATGTTATGTTACTTGGAATTTATATAGCGCCTTATGTATCATTGGTATGACCTCAATGCGCTGGTAGGTTGAACGCCCTCGGGAACCATAGTTCAAGTCAGTAGAGAGAGAGAGTGACGTATGGTGCGTGGGCGCACCGGGTATGTGTGCAGCTGGTGTGGTTGTTGCATGATAGCTGCTTCTTAGCGGTAGGTGTGTTGCTGAGGAATCAGTTGGATGTGTTCAATCTGGAGGGTGGACACAGAGTGCTGGCTGCGTTAGCCTGAGGAGGCTCCTAAGCTAGCCGGAATGTGCTCAGCTAGCTGTGTTTTATTAAGGTGATGAGGTGTTCGTGGGGTCATGTTAGTATGAGAACAGCTAGGCCGAATATGTCATAGCATAGCTGTGTTATAGTTGAATGATGATGTATAGGAGAGAGTAAGCGTATTAGTGTGATATAGTGGTTCATCAGTGAAGCACTTGCGGTCAGACACGGGAGCAGGATGGGGGCGTACATATGTATATAAAGCGACAGTATGGATAGGGTAATATGGGGAGACAGGTACATACGTATATAAAGCGACAGGATGGATATGGTAATATGGGGATACAGGTACATAGCAGTCGTGCCATCTGCTTCATTCTTTCCATCCGCTTCATCGGTTTCTTCAGCTTCATCTGATTCCATCCAATTATATTGGTTCCATCGTTTCCACCCACTACATCCGTTTCATCCGCTTCAGGCGTTTCTCTAGCTACATCCGTTCCTTCTACTAAATCCACTTACTCATCCGTTCTATCCACTCCCTCATCCGTTCTATCCACTTCTGTCCATTCCATCCACTTCTGTCCATTCCATTCACTTCTGTCCGTTCCATCCACTTCCAGCTGTTCCATCCACTGACATCTGTTCCATCCACTCCATCCATTCCATCCACTCCATCCGTTTCATCCACTCATCCGTTCCATCCACTCCATCTGTTCCATCCGTTCCATCCGTTCCATCCACTTCATCTGTTTCATCCACTCCATCCGTTGTACCCACTCCATTTGTTGTACCCACTCCATCCGTTCCACCCACTCCATCCATTGTACCCACAAATTATAAATAAGCAACAATATATACGGAATGCATTCACCTGCGTGCTATGCTTATTTTCTGGAACAACAAAAATTAGATTAGATAAAAACACAATGGAAAACTGTTTCCGAACCCCCGTAAACCGTTCCTGCACCCATCTACACTGTGTACGCACACCCCTAAATTGGATCGGTACCCCAATTGTGTACACGCATCCTGAAATCTGACATGCAAACCTCCCCTCTGTGCTGCGATTCTTATGCGCAAGTGTACTTACGCCTGCCTTCGGGTGGCGGATAGTATGAAGGACTAGCGTGGCCATTTCCCGGCAGAGAGGTTGCACAATTGAATCCACGGATATGTCTCGTGCCGTGCAATTGTGGGCTTGCAAGGGTTTACAATAAAATAATAAATAATACAATTAAAACTGAGCAAACGCAGTGCCGTCCTCTGCTTATTTCCCTCACCAATACAAATAGCTTAACTAAAAATACAGTTGGAAAAAAATCAGGGGATACATTAAAAACAATAAATATTAAATAAATGCCAACAAAATAATGTACAGAATGCTCAGTAGTGCCTACCATATATAACAAAATGACGCAATAGTTAAGCGAGTTGAAAAGTGCTGCCCCGTTGATTGATAGGTGCATCCAGTTGCTGAGGAAATACTGCAGATGATGGGGCGTAAACCTAGCACAAGCACTGGTCCCAGTCTATTATTGGTAGACCCGACAGGCACTCATTGATGTTGCAATTGCTCAATCATGCCCGAATGCCTATCTGCTTGAAAGGTTGTCTAGGCCACACTTTCATTCTCTAGTCAATGTGTGTTTGTTGGCAGCACCAAAGCATGCAAGTGTTTCGACCCCCATTGAATAACAAATGTACATAGCTGTGAAATGTTTAACACCATCTTCTAAGGCTGCATCTTGCATGCATCGGAGATCAATTGGGCTAAACATTTTGGAAACATTCGTGGGTGAGACAGTCTATTCGGCCAATCAAAAAATAAATATTTAACCAAGTGAACCAAATTAAAAAGACGATATATACATTGATAGCTCAAAGAAAATACTTGCTGTCCACAGGACCAATGCCCTGGTGTGACCCTCAGTAACACCATGCTGGCTGATGTGTGCTGGGAGTTTTTATTTCTGCCTGAGCATTGGGAAACAGGACCTTGTTAGCTAAAAATATATTGATGGACCTTTGGAGTAGGACATGATGGGTCTGAAACATAGGCTAACTGTAGTGCTGAAAAATGCAATTCAAAGTATTGTTCCTCATGGGAAGGATCATTGATGGAAGTAACCTCCTTGATTGTATATATTTTAACACTCCAGTTCCCACTGGGCGCTACAGTTTTTGGGAGCACTCCCTTATTTTTGGTACATGTCTTCACATAAATAACTAGGAATCCTAAAAATGTCCTTTTCTGATTGAAGTTAACACAATTTAACTCAAGTAAAAATGTATTTGATCCGCATGTGCATGAAATTGCAAACACTACATACAAATATAACGAAAGACCGGAAACATTTCATGAAAATGACTCACAAGCACTACATAAAACCCTTAATCCACTTCAAATGACCATTAAACAAACTAATCCCGCACATTCTGTGATCATAGTTGTCACCAATTGAGCAGTTTTAGGAAGGTTCCATTCTAAATATGCAATTAACAAGCCACCCATCATTTTCTAAGCTATTTTGTACACCATTTAAGGTAGGGTAATACAAACATGACCACCTGGGCCAGATTACAGAAACCTTGCACAAGTGCAAGTGCAATGTTTGCACGGTATTAGCACTAGGGCAAAGTTTACCCTATTTTTAAAAACATGGGACACATTAAACAAAACATTGCACCTCGACAAATGCAGTTTGGCATATTAAATGCACCAGGGCTAAAATTGTCCTAGTGCTAAAAATATACATTTTTTATGCATTTTTGCATTAGGTCAAACTTTGCCCTAGTTCTAATACCATTTGGTATTAGAACTAGGGCGCATTTTGCCGTGTTACAATAATGCAGTGAAATGTATCTATTTTGACCGAGAGCAATTTGTGTCCCAGTGTTTTTAAAAGTAGGGCAGACTTTGCCATAGTTATAATACCGTGCAAATGTTGCACTTGCACAGGTTCAAGGTTTCTGTAATCTGGCCCAGCCTTCGGTCCAATGGGCCAATATAGGAGCTTCTTGAAGGTAGCTAAATACCTGCATCCCGAAGTACAGGCTTCTGCAATTTGAACATAAGGATGGCATCATTTGGGCAGAGAAACAGGAAGTGATGTATGGTCAATTAAGGTCCGACAGAAATAAAAGCACTCAACTAGGCCCTGACCTCTCCATTTCCCCACCACCATTCCAAAAGGTAATGAGCAGTGGAGGAACATGGTGTACACTGCTCTCTCTTCAGGGATAGACTCTCTATCTAAATAAGAATCCTGGCCAATCACGAATATCAGCACACGTTATTAGGAATAACTGTGGTTTAGAGAGGACATTTCCAATAGCTGCTTGACTCTCAATTCCCAGTAGCTCACCTTCAGTGCTCATAGGACGTGTTTTGTAATCTGACCCGGGAAATCCTGCAAGTGCATCAGGCTCAAATCAGACAATCCATGAGTCATGGCTCCAAACCCATCCAGATCTTCTGAACTTGGTGCAACACTCATTTATCTCATATGGCCCGTGTATACTGTGGGACCCTGGAAGACCCAGATTCTAAATCAATATGTCAGAGGTTTTAAAGCCATCTTTTCACCAAACCGTCTGATACCCAGATCTAAGTTGTAATGTCGGAGGTTACCATGGGGATCTTGACTAGACATTTTTAAATTACATCTTCAACCCTCTGTAGGCAGTTGGCAAAGTATCAAGGTTCATCTGTATACACTGCCCATGCCGTCTCCTTATCTATATAGGGATAAAGAGTTTGGGTGACTGAATGCCCCCATTCTAAGAGAGAATTCTAGCTCCAATGGTTCCCAAATTATAACAATTCTGTGTGCCTACCGCAGTGTGAATGCAATTCTCTGATGAACATTTACCTCTGAAAGGTAGGAACACATAATCAGCACATCTTTCAAATATATCAAGATTTTGATGCCTATTGGTTCAAAGTAACCCTGCCACTGGACAAATGACAGTCACAAATCACATAAGGGAGAGAAAGTAAGAAGGGTAATGTAAAAACAGAAAAATCCACTGACACCATTCAAAAAAGAGAAAACACCTGTGGGGTTCAAAAATGAGATCCATGAGATATACAACCATTAGGTCCAAGCACAGTAGCCACATGACCACAATGCAACCTGTAACAATGCAGTTGTCTCCAAATTGAAATGACAATAGATCAGATAATAAATTAATACCTTAGATTTAACACTGCTTTTTTTTTTTTTACAAAATTCATTTTGCTGTAAAATTCGTTAGGTGACCTGGCCACCCCCGTAAATACATTACCACTCAAAGTACCTAAACCCCATTCTCCGTCTCAAAAGGAAAACAAATCCAATCCTTCAATTGACCTTCAATTGACCAAGGTTTGAGAGAAGCTCTCTGTGAAATCCTTGCAGTATGTCCAACACTCAGGGATAATAAGAAACATGATTGCAGGCACTTGGGAAATTCTAAATTCTTTCCCTGACAGGATAAGGAGGACTTACCTTAATATAATGTGGCATGGTAGAATTTTCTGCTACCTACAACCCTTTTTCATGTCCTCCTAGGGGGAAGAAAATAGTTTTAAATGAGTTTGATATGCAGCAGTTTTTTCTGGACTATACTGGGTGAAATTCCTGGAGTTTTAGATGGCCTGGAGATGGTCAGTTGAACGACTCCTGCAACAATCAGCTCGGGTGCAACACTGAGGACCAAAACATCTTCTAAGCAAGGTGTGTGCCTCATATAAAATGTGTATAAGTCCAGACATCTTTTCTAATGCCCCTCACTATTTAATCTCTAAATTAAAATTTCTCTGATGCAGCACCTCTTTGGGAGCCTGCTGGCTCACTTGATTTAGGTTTTATTTACAACTAAATGTCGTTTCTTCTCTCATGAATCTAATGGATCATTAAGACATTTCCATTTTCCATATAATAGGGAATGCCGTGCCCAACCAATAATAACCTCTTGATCCAAATTGTCTTCATTAGCGTAGGCTTCTTCTGCCATATCCAAAATCTTAAAGGTTTGGGCAAATTGATTCAAAGTTAGCAGAGACTATTCTGTGTTTAGGGGTGATAATTCTAAGGGATTAAACATAGTGTTCCACGTATGATCCAGGTCCTTACACAGTACAGGTCTAGGCTCATTCAGATTACCATATGGATCAAATATTAAGGGGGGTTGTGTTTTTCAAACACAAGCATCACTTTAGACAAGGAATCAAAATATGATATTTAGCACCAATCATCCGTCCCCTAGCAATGGGATCAGACCAACAAGTGTCCATGCTCTTTTAGTCTTATTGGTGTCCTCCTGCCAGCCTAAGGGTTTGCATGGTGATTGAGAGTCACTTGCCAATGACTGTTTCAGCAGCCATTGCGGGCTGTCTGTACTGCAAAGGAAAGTCACTGCACCTTCACAAGTGCTTTTGAGGTGTTTCCTTTTTGGGCAGGCTTTATTGTATGTATAGAAGCATCCCACATCGACTTTTTCACTTGCTGTCACTGATTGGAATTGCCCTGTATGGAAGGCTATTGGGTTAAATGTATAAAGACTACCTAAGCTACAGATGTCCCACATTTCTTCAAAAGGGATTATACCGAAGAAGGAATAGCTTCACATGCAGCCTGAGAAATGGTCATATGAATGAAAGCTGACTATAATATTCCTCACAGCCTCATCTACCTCTGCTTCCAAACTATTTCTCGACTGTCCATTTACTGGGGGCCCAGGCTCCTTTCTTACATTGATCATAATGCAAACAAGTATGTACTCAAGGTCATTTCCTAAAGTAAGACCACATACTAACGTTCCATTCACGCAGTCTCCAGAGTGTGAAATAAAGACCCCCCTGCCTACTGTTCTTTGTGGCACTAGCCCTAAGGATGCCAGGTACTGCCTGCTATTTTTGCGAGAGAGGAACAGATGTGACATATCTTTAGCATGAGCATTAGAGAGGACCTCTGCACACTTTAGATAGCAGCAGCTGCTGCCCACCTTTGAAGAAAATAATCAATATATCATGCGAGGAACCCATGGTGGCAACAGTAACACAGAAACAAGAGTGATCACAGTTCAAGGATGTTTATTTAACTGTATGAAGGGTGGAAACATGCCTAAACCTAAATCTAAGATGGGAACAAGCGTCAACCATCAAATGAAAAATAAGGCAGTCCTTGAGGCGTTTTGTCAAATAATAAAGGCCTATACTAAGAAACCTATTGCCATACATCACAACTAATACAAAAAGGGTGTGGGATCGTTTTTAAGAAAAGAAAGAAGTATTTCTAAATAATATGCCAGGATGCAGTAGCTTGGAACTCCCTTTGCCATATTTGAAGCAGGGTAAGATTCGAGATTATGATATGATATGATATGGCATTTGTAACGTGTCTCTACACAAGTGTTACAAGGCGCGATTGGAGCACAACACACAGTCAAGCTTTCCCAGCACAAGTTAACAGCTCCAATGGCAGCAATCAGGACCATTGATGGCCAAGTCTCGGTTCTTCTTAAAAGTCTCTTGCCTTTGAGGGCCTTAGGTATTCACAAAACAAACAAACACAAAGTTATCTTTGCAGTTCACGTCGGGTGATGATTTCACCCTCGGGCCTCCCTCTTCTGGGGCTGACCCTTCAAAACTGTTCCTCTTCTTAATGGATTTTGGGTGTTGACTTCACCCCTGGATCTCCCTAGTTCGGGCTTGGACCCGTCTCCACTGTCGGCCTCCCTCTGCCAAATTCCTTATGGCTTTCACCAAGACTTCCTGCTATTGTTCTCACAAAAAAAGTCTGTTCAACAGTTCGCTGTGAACCTCCCTTCCTCGGGTTCACCTGATTGCTTTATGTATTTTCAGGGTGTTAGCCCTCCACCCCTGGATTTCTCTCTGTCGGGCTCGGACCCTCTATGACAATATGGACAATGTACTTCTCCTGTCCTACGGTGCCTCTTGGTTTCTTCCTTGGTCGGGCTTTGATTTCAAGCAACCATCGGGAAAGTGTACTTCTCTTGTCCCCTCCTCAGCGTTGCAATGTTTTTTCAAACAGTTCATAGTGGACATTCCTTGACTTTGTCAACACACTATTTCTCTGGACTGTAGCATTTGCCCCTCCTCATTAGCACCCCTCTTCTGGGTTCACTCTCACCAACTTCACATTCACTTGTAATGTTCACAGGATTCACTTTCTCTTTTTTACTTACACCATGTTGGATTCACTTCCCTTTTACATTCACCATGCGGAATTCACTTCCCTTACTATCTCACATTTGTAGATCAAAGTCTTTTGATTGTACGAGGATTTTACGAGACCTCCAGTATGGCCACTTTGACCTCTTCTGGCGGCTCTGCTGCCGCCTTCTGGTTTCTGTAGTTTTGCTCAGTTGGGGATCGACCAGAGTCTCTCGGAGCGATACCCATGTGGTGCCGGTTCCCTCTGCAGCTGGTCTCCCCTCAACACTTTTACAGTTCTTTCACAGTACATACATTTTAAGTTCAAACTTGCCACTTTGCATTCCTCATTCAACACAGCCCGGTTCTCCCCTCGACTCACCGGCTGTGATGAACCACTTGCCTTTCTGTTTTCCTGGAGTCAAGGCCAGTACCACGGTAGCAGGGGTTTCCCTTGCTCCCACTTATGAGCATCAACACGCTGTGTACCGTTGACATCTGTTGCAAGACAGTTGTGCTATTGTCCATGGTCTTAGGCTTGCCTGCATGAAGGTTCTGCGGGTCTGGGATGAAAAGGGCAAGGTCACTCTCTCCTTGCCACCATATTGCTTCCCACCACCTTTCTCCTTCTCTTGAACTGCTGTGCCTGCTTAGACGTATTGTTGTGCTGCCTGCTGTGCTTGTAGTGTGTGCTCTTGCTCCACCTTTTCTCCCTGTGGAGAAAGGAAAGGGCTGTCAGGTGTGTGTGGTCATCGCCAGTAATTATCTGACTCTGCCTGACCCGTGGCATCATTTATCCATTTTATATCACAGTAACAAAGTATTCGTATTGGAAAAAGAGGGTGTTGTCACAACCTTCGCCCAAAACCCCCTCTGGCAAACCCATTGGCCAGGTGGAGTCAGGATTCGGGCCTCTAGAGCCTGGCATGCTCTTCAAAAGCCCTCATACACCATGAAAAACAATGTGCTTGGGAGCTACTTTATTGTATTGTCAGCCAACATGGAGGCATCCACATAGCTTGGTTCCTGAGAACCAAGCTATGTGGTCTAGTGTTTTGGGTGTGGTAGCCTAGGGACTACTTTACCTGGACTATTTTGTTGGGGCTATTTAAACCACACCCGAGCAAGACAACAAGCTTCGCGTTACTTTGCAGCTTGCAACGTGACGCTCATCGTGTCCAGCTATTCCCTCGAACCTCAGAGAAGCAGAACCTGCAAGGAGACAAAGGAACATCATTAGCAGCAGCATCTTACCTGCAGTCTTCATCTTTAAACACTCGCAGCTACTGAGAACAGCTTCCTCGAATCTGCACGCCTCCCGGACAGAACGACCTGAAAGAGGAAGGTAGAGGCAACATTAAAGAAAGCAGTAGAGATATTTACAAATTACGAACTGCTCAAAAGGCTTACAGGGCTGGTCGCCTCTCGGCTGGCACCACTCCGGACATTCCACTCGTGCTGAAGAACACCGCGACCTACAAGGAAGGAAAACACTGGTTAGCAAAGGCAAGACTTCGCAGCGCTGCTCACAGCGCTTACTTACCGCATCATAGCGCTCTTAATGCGCCATCATTTACCATCAGGGCTCAAACAAGCCAGTTCACCGCGCTGAAGCTCCACATACCTAAGGGAGAAAAAAAGAGACATTTTAAACAAAGAAAGGCATGCAGGATAGCAACAAAACTAAAGAACAGCAATAAGACCTACCTGAACAATATCAAACCGGCCGGCATCAGTTTAGTAACTGGACCGCACTTGCCCATGAAAGACAACGCGCCCCTGTAAAGAAGGCAGGACGGAGAGCACGCCTAATTCTACCACGAGGTGAGGAGAGGGTGCCAGAGGGACTGAAATCATACAGGGGTGGAGGGAGGATACAATCTTGAACACAGTCCTCCTATATCTTCAGGCAGAACCTTCCCCGTAGACCACATCAGGGCAAAGCTGAGAAGCAGACCAGCGAGTAACCCGGCTGGGTGGCGTCCCTGTGGATACCAGGTGAGCATAACAGAATGCGAAGCCTACCACAACAAATCCACCTGGGCGGCATGGAGACATCAGAAATGGACCAATTGGCCCAATTACTAGGAGAGCTTCGTGCTGAGGTTCATTCTGCCCGACAAGAGACTAATGCTCTTCAGAGAGACCTAATAGTGACCAAAGAACGCACTGAAGAGATTAGCAGGCAATACTTGCAATCACAGGCAGGACAGGCGCCTCTACCTGGAAGCAATCCAACGATGCAAAACCCTGCCATACCACCCACTCCGGTACAGATCACTTTACCTGGAACAGTGCCCCTGGCACCACCAGAAAGGTTCTCAGGTGACCCACAGAAGTATGCAGCATTCATCAATCAGTGCTGCCTTCATTTTCTTTGTAGGCCTGGAGCATTTCCAAATGACCAAGCTCGGGTAGCTTTTGTCTTATCATACCTGAGTGTAGTGCAGCAGATTGGTCGGTGCCATTGGTAACCCATGACCATCCTCTATTACATGACTTTGGGGGGTTCCAGAGAGAAATGGAACATTTTTTTGCTCGCCATACCCAGGAACTAGCAGTAGACAATGAACTCTTCTCCCTCCGACAGGACTTGTTAACGTACATTGCTACCTTAAACAGACTGGTTGCCGAAGCTAGGTGGCCAGAAAACAAAAGAACCACGTTATTCCATTGAGGCGTACGAGACGAATTAAAGAACGTCTTAGTCCAGGTGGTTGATCCACCCAGAGACTGTGCACAATTCATAAATCTGGTCGTGCAGCTAGACCACCGGTTTCAGGACCGAAAGGCAGACTGGTCTAAGACGGACAATCGGACTGTGTATGTTCGACCAAGGGAAAACACACCCTGTGTACCTGAAAATGCTGTAGAACCCATGCAGTTTGGAGGGATACGGCCTCCATTAACGAAACAAGAGCGGGACAAAAGAAGACAACAATAGCTTTGTTTGTATTGTGGGAAACCAGGACATTTCCTGAAGGACTGCCCAGTAAAACCCCCAAGAAGAACGGTCGGGGCCACAGAGAAGGATGAAGCTAAGGAATTTGGAAAACTACCAAGCTCGACAAACGCAGAGGTCAGTTTGTCAAGTGAGAAGAAAGAGTTGCTGACCTCGCATTTTGCAATACCAGTGATCTTAATTAACCACCAACACTCGGCAAGAATGCATGCCGTTGAAGCATACATCGATAGCGGAGCAGTTGGAAATTATATTGCTCAAGAACTGGCAGCAGAAATGGGGCTTACTTTGTGTTCTAAGCCAACTATGGACAAGGTAACCACTGTGGTTGGGACAGAAATCGCTTCCGGACCAGTAACCCAGTGCACTGCCAGGGTAACCTTGCTGTGCCAGGACGGACATCGGGAGTATATTTCATTCGATCTCATCAAGGCACCTCAGTTCAGGCTAATACTAGGGATGGCATGGTTGGTTGCTCACAACCCTTTGATAGACTGGCAGGCATGAAAATTAACCTTCCCCGGTGACTGCTCCCCTGCCTGCTATTACCAAGAGGAGAAACCCGACGTCTGAATCCCCATGACTCCTGGAGTGACAGTATCAACCCTTGGAGAAACTAATACCTTGCCAAGTGAATACCATGATTTCCAGGATGTTTTCCGAAAGGACCAAGCAAATACATTGCTGCCGCACAGGCCCTAGACTGTCAGTTCGACCTTGTTCCTGGTGCACAAATCTCTTGCGGCAGGATCTACGCTCTCACAGAACCAGAAAACCTTGATTTGAAATCCTATATAGACCAGTACCTTGCAAACGGATTTATCCGTCCTTCGAAGTCCCCCGCAGCCAGTCCTTTGTTCTACGTGCCGAAAAAGGAAGGAGACTTGAGAACCTGTATTGACTACCGCGCATTGAACCAGATCACTGTGAAGAACCGCTACCCCTTGCCACTTATCCCTGAGATGCTAGACCAAGTTAAAGATGCCCAGATTTATACAAAATTGGACCTTCGAGGAGCGTACCACCTTGTCTGAGTCAGTAAAGGAGATGACTAGAAAACCACCTTCCGTACTAAGTATGCTTGTTTGAATATCAAGTCATGCCCTTCGGGTTATGCAACGCTCCTGCGGCATTCCAATATTTCATGAATGACGTCTTAAGGGAGTTAATTGATGTGTGCGCCTTAGCGTACATTGACGACATCTTAGTATACTCAGCCTCGGAAAAGATCATGGCAGGCACGTTCGTTCAGTCCTCACCAAGCTCCGTCAACATCGCTTGTTTGCAAAGCTTGAAAAATGATTTTTTCACGTCACCGAAGTAGGATTTCTTGGTTTTATCCTTACTCCATGAGGCATCAGAATGGACGTGCACAAGGTAGATGCCATTCTGAAATGGCCTTCACCGATGTCTCTGAAAGGGGTACAAAGCATGCTGGGCTTTGCGAACTTCTACCGCCGGTTCATCCCAGACTTCTCTCAGGTTGTGCACCCAATCACAGTGCTATTACGAAAAAACAATAAAAAGTTTGCTTGGACCGAAGAAGCAGAAGTAGCCTTTCAGGAACTTAAACAAAGGTTTACTTACCTCCACTCCAATTCTGCGACATCCTCGTCCAGACCTCCCTTATGTCGTTGAAACTAATGCCTCCAGTCTTGTAATGGGGGCTGTCCTTTCACAGAGAGACCCGGAAACCAGCCAACTACATCCTGTGGCCTTCTGGTCAAAAAACGTTCTCACCTCCAGAGATTAAATATGCCAACACGGACAAGGAACTCCTGGCTATCAAATCCGCCTTTAGAGCCTGGAGGCACTACCTTCTGGGGGTCAGACACACCATTACAGTCATCACAGACCACTGAAATCTGCAATATTTCAAACCAGCCAAGGCCCAGTCCTCGCGCCAATTACGGTGGGCCCTTTTCTTCGCCAAATATGATTATGTAATCACATTTTGACCAGGAGTCAGAAACGGAAAGGTGGATGCTTTATCTCGCATGGGCATAGATGAAATAGTATGTACAACTCCAGACCCAGTACTGATTATACCTGAAGACCAACTCTTGGGTATCACGACAGCCTTAACACAAGCAGAACAATGAATCCTGATGCCTACCTCGCATGGCAAACTCAAGGAGAACAATATACCATAAAGGACCATCTACCCTTTTTTAGGGATCGCCTATATGTAGCCAAGAAGAAATTACAACAGCATATGATTTCAAACCATCATGATTCACTGATCGATGGGCATCCTGGGATCGCCAAAACCCTAGCTAAGGTGAAAGAGAACTTTTGGTGGCCTACCTGGCATAAGGACATCATTCAGTATATTCAGTCCTGCGCACAAAATAAATCACAGAAACGAAAACCATCTGGTCTCCTACAAACATTGGACATTCCTCCAGTTCCGTGGCACACTCTTTCCCTTGACTTCATCACTGATCTACCTCCAAGCCAAGGGTTCAACACCATCCTTGTAGTTGTGGACTTATTTTCGAAGATGGCCCATTTTATTCCTCTCAAAGGCCTTTCAGACGCAGCCACTTTAGCAAAAGTGTTCTTGGAGGGCGTGATTAGGCTACATGGCTTCCCTTTGTTTCTGGTCTCTGATCGAGGCAGCCAGTTTGTTTCAAACTTCTGGAAAAAATGTTGTGCAATGGCGCAGATCGACGTTCGGCTATCTACCAGTCACCATCCCCAAACGGGTCGGCCAAACCGAGAGACCCAATCAGACAATCGAGCAATATGTACGGTGCATGCTGCACCATGAACAAAGGAATTGGAAAGACCTACTATGGATAGCCGAATATGCATATAACAATTCTTTGCATTCAAGCACGGGACAAACACCCTTCTATACCCTTTATGGCAGACATCCACGTACCTCTGAACTAGACCTTCCAGCCAGCTTGGAAATGCCAGCGGTAAAGACTCTACACACAACCATTACTCAGGCTTTCAAAAGGGCAAAGGAACACCTTATTCATGCCAAAGAAAAACAAAAGAGATTCGCCGACCAACACCGGAAAAAGGCCCCTGATTAATAAGTAGGAGACAAAGTTTGTTTAGCCGCTAAATTCGTACCCATCAAGGGAACCTGAACCTTTCATTCCAGATTCTTAGGACGCTATACCAAATTATAAACCGAGCAGCCGAAAAACTGGATTTACCACCTAATCTACACATCCACCCGGTATTTCATGTGTCCCTCCTGAAACCAATGCAACCGAAAGTGCGTGGGAAGTGCTGAGGCTGTTTGGCTGGGACCGCTGCGTGGACACAGCTACCCCTGATTGTTTTCCATTCCTCGTTTCATGCCGCGAGTGAAGCCGTCGGCAAGTGGAAGCGCGAGCTCCGCCCACCACCCGCCCATCTGCAGCTCGCGCCCTCCCTACATCTTCTCCGGTGCCCGCGCATCTCGCGCGCGCATCCGGAAGTGCGTGGGAAGTGCTGAGGCTGTTTGGCTGGGACCGCTGCGTGGACACAGCTACCCCTGATTGTTTTCCATTCCTCGTTTCGTGCCGCGAGTGAAGCCGTCGGCAAGTGGAAGCGGGGGTGTGTGGAAATACCCAAGTAAATATTGTACAGATCTTTAGTAAGATCTGCTAGACTTGTGCTGGACTTGTGCACGCAACTTCTGTGTATGCCTTTGCTTACTTGAACTACGCACCAATTCTTGTTTCTCTTTTCCCCCTAGCTCCGCCCACCGACCCGCCCATCTGCAGCTCGCGCCCTCCCTACATCTCCTCCCGTGCCCGCGCATCTCGCGCGCGCATCCGGAAGTGCGTGGGAAGTGCTGAGGCTGTTTGGCTGTTCGGTGGAGCGGTGATGAGGGGAGCTTTTACTCCTTACTTGAAGTCTAGGGAGGTATTAATATACACAACTCGTTCTATCTACTGAATGTGTATGCGTTCTTCTCTCTTGGCATCAACTGGGTTTTAGGGTGTTTTAGCACAATTGTACAATTACTATGGATAACGATATGCTGCCTCCAGATCTACATAATGGGGTGGTTGATGAAGTTGATAAAAATCACCCAGACTTATTAGATGTACACAAAGAGAGAATCTTGGAAGATATGGGAATAATACCTAAAAACCTGGCAACGGCACAGGTACATAACTCTTCTACTAGCCCTGTTAAATATGACACCACACTTAAATATGCCGTGAAAGACCTTAATAACATCTTACTTTCTGAGGAGTCATATGACGATCTTGAGGCTGAACATAAGATACAGGTCAATAATGAAACAGCTAATGTAGCAATGAAAGGACCTAACGACAATATTATGGATTGTTCTATGATGGGCCCAACAATTGAGGCCGAACTGGGGAGAAGGGTGCGACTAACGCATGGCCCTTCTACCCCAGTGAATTCTCGAATGATGGGCCGCAAAGATGTTTTTATGCTTAGCAATCCACCATCTAAAAAAGCTAAAACAAGACTTCCTCATTTGAAAGCACAGGAGGTTGTTAATACAATGAAACAATGGGAACCCGACCTGGCGTCAGACTTCATTTCTGAAAAACTTGAAATGAGTTCCTCACAAAAGACTAGTCCTAAATCGGTCATTGATGCTCCTATGAACCGTGACTTACAGGAGTTCCAATCGACATTAAATGACAAAGATAAGGATTTTTCGTTCCCTGTGGTGCGATTAGATATATTGGAAGAACGATCACTAACTACGGATTTTCCCGTAATAGCAAGAATCCTGGACCTCCTCGATAAAGGCCACGAACGTTCCCATTGTGCTTGCTGAGAAGTACGATCGAAGAACTTGTGAATAAAACCAACCGAATTGAGGGATTATTATTCACATGTGATGCAGTTGCCAACCTAACAGGGAAATCTTGCTCGGGAACCATCTGGGCGGATAAAGCAACTCAATTTGATTATGAACCTGATTTATCAGTCAGTGACAAGAGAACCTTTGCTGAGGTGACCACTGCAAAAGCAATGCTATCTATACATTGCCAGACGGACTTCCTATCCCAGAATGAGATAGGAGTCTCAAATATGGCTATCTCAATGCAAAAAATAGAATGTGATCTGAATGAGCTAAAAGATCTGTTTGGGTCCATTAAACCTATGGGTACCAATGTCTGTCTTGCTCAAGTACCACCTATTGTTGAGAGTCCTGATAGTCCCTCTCCCCTGACGGACCTAATTGATCTTACCGAGGACTGTGCCGAGGGAGAGGGCCTACCTGCACCGGATGTAAGTGTGGTCGATGACCAAGAGAAACCTATAGTTGTACTTACAAGAAGAGAAAAAAGATTAGCTATGAGAGCCCAAAAACGAAGAGCTAAAGCTAATGCCACAAAAAAAAAAAACTAATATTGAAGGAAAACATAAAACCTAACTCAGTCCAAACCTCGCCGGATGCAATTGGAATCCATAATGAGGAGGGGAACATTGATCTTTCTCAATTAAATGAGGAATCGAGAGTCAATTTGAACCATAATTCTGATGGTACGGCTGTGGTAGCAAAGAACCAAAACAACTCCAATCTAACCTTTAAAAAGGCAAAGATACCTGATATATGTATCAATGACAAAAACTACAACAAAAAAAAACTTTTGCAGGACTCTGACATGTTGAATGCTACCTTGCAATCCTCACTCTCTCAATTCTATCCTGTAACTCACAAAACTACTTCTGTGAACAAAAAAAAGATGACATCTCATGAGAATCTACCCAATAAGCAATCCCTAAAATCACAGTATGAGTCGGATGAACCGTGGATGATGGGGGTCCTGGGTAAAGATGTCCAATATGCGGAACGGGGTTCTAATGTAATTCTGCCCTGCTGGAATAATAATGTGACCCCAAGTATTATTGAAACTAAAAAAATTGGTACTTCATCCGTAGTGTTAGGGGATGTGCCACATAAATCATCAACCGATCCGGTACCCTCAGAAAGGAGGATTCCCGATATTGAAAATGTTGATTTAAATATAAGAGAACATAGGGAAGCTATAATCAGTCCTGAAATGCCACTTATTCTGGGATGGGAAAGTGATCCGAAAATTACTGGCAAAATCAATCTAAACCGTTCCTCATTGCTAAAAGCATTTCATTCAATACCATCGTTGAGAACGCTTTGTTTGTATGATATTGACTGGATGAGAATAGCCTCATGCCACAATAATAGAATGATCTGTGGATTCCACTCATTGCTGATTTTGAAACTGGTATGGGAGCAGAGGGAAAATCTTATGTATGTTGGTTTGCTACCCTGTCTGTTCCAAACTGATTTGGAAGCTAAAACTTTTCTTGAAACGCCAATAACGAAGGTTGCCGTTGATCAGGCAAATGGGGTTACTGGTCCTTCAATGTTCTCCAATAATGATATGATTAAGCAACTAATGGCATTGACAGCTGCTCTGAATGGGTTGAATGGTCTGAACAGTACTTTATCTAATGCAGTTTCTAAAATAACCATGCTTCCCCCCTAATCAACATTGTAGAGGGTTCAATATAATGTGCCGCTCTTGGAACAGTTGTGGCTTGGCAAATTTTTTTAGATGGTGGGACACAGAGAAAGTTTTCTGTCATTGTGATGTCATTTTGTTACAAGAGACAATGCATATGTCGCACTTTAACGTTGAAGGTTTTATATGCCATACTCAGTGTGCCAAAAGAGGGGATTTGGGAAGGCCTTCAGGAGGTCTGGCCATCCTAATTAATAATTCTTGTAAGCTTATTTCTAAAATGGTATTTAATGACAATGCTGTAATTGCTGTTGAGCTAACTTTTTCCTTGGACCATGTGAACCCAATTCTGATTCTATGTGTGTATTGGAATAGGGTTACTACTACCTTCAATGAATTGGAGGGTAAAATTGATACAATCCTAGAAGATGCGTTTGGTAGACATGCGAACATCGGTGTCTTAGCGGGCGGGGACTTTAACTCTTCCTGTTTATATAAAGGACTAATAGGTGGAAAAAAACTGTTATCTTCTGCACCAACAGTTAGGAACGGGAAAAAATGGGTTAAATTCTTTTTGAACTGGGATATGCAAGTGCTTGAAGTTAATGACCGACTATCCCCGTATACATGGTCCCGAGGAGGACTATTCTCCCACATTGATCACTTTTTTCTGTCTATGGCACTGTATAAAGGGTGTGATCTGATTACAATTGAAAATTTGGGTTTCAGTGACCATTGTGCAATCTCCACTAAACTTGAATTTGGGGATTGTGGCTTTACTATCTGTCCCGCCCCTACTTTGGTGGATACGGACAGACCTGGTCTGTCAGTTAGATGGACGCAAATGACATGCTATCAGCTTACTTGGCGGATGAAAAATGACCCTATAATTATGGTCAATCTGTCCTGTGGTAATATGGATGCAACCGCTATGGATGCACTTCTTACTAAACAAACTAATCTGCATGTACTGGCTCTGGCCAAGCAGAGGGTCCCTGTCAGTAGCAATCATATACACAAACATAAAATCAATCTTGAGATATATAACTTAAAGAAATTAAAAAATGCTAAGCTTAGACATCTTGCTAAAATGGTTATTGATAGGGACTCTTATTGGGCTGCTAAGGATAGAAAAATTCATTGAAGAGTCTCAAATTAACTCAGTACGTAACAGACAACCAGAACATGATGTACCATTTGCTAAAATGTGGCACTCGTAACATTTGGGCTGTTTTATTAAGATCTATTAATCATGAAAAGACTGCCCTTATGGAGAATGCTATCGCGGGGTCTGTTTGGGTGGATCACTTTAAGGCAAAATTTACTCTACCTGTTGATACTGCCAATAAAAAATATAATGCATTCACTCTCACAATTGTTTGGTTGCCCACTTCCCCCTGGTCACTCAATGATGTTGAAAGGGCAATTATGAAATTAAATCCATCGCGAGCGGCTGGGCCGGACGGTTTTCCAGCATGTCTGCTAAAATCTGACATAAAGTTCTGGGCCCAGAATTGATATGGTATTTGCCACCCAAACTCTACCTCGGTCATGGTGTGCCGCTACAATAATTCCAATCTACAAACAGGGCCCAATAAATGACCCAAATAATTTTAGACCAATAGCTCTTATGGATGTTTCCTCTAAAGTATTTTGTCATCTAATTTTAGAGGAACTATTGGAGTATATGAGTGTCAATGCTATTCTATCAAAATATCAAACTGGGTTTCGTCGCTCTATGGGATGCTCACTAAATGCCACAGTTATCTCTCATATTCAATGGAATGCCAGACATAACCATTCAGGTGCAGTTTATATGGCTTCCCTTGACCTTAGTTCTGCATTTGATACTGTGGTGAGGGAACTATTGTGGAAGAAAATGCTTGACATGGGTTTTCCCTTGTATCTGGTATCTCTAATTGCCCTCTTGCATACTTCGACCTATTACAAGGTCAGACTAAATCGAGCAGGGGTTACTACTGATGCAATATCTACTAACATCGGTCTTAAACAAGGATGTATCCTTGCAGCTGTATTATTCAATTTATACATCTGCGATATCGAGGACTGTTGGACGGATGTTACTAATTTCGCTGTGAACCTGGGGGCGCTGAAGCTCAATTATATGGGCTTTGCCGACGACCTGTTAATATTCGATAAAACTCCCTTTGGTCTCCAAAACAAACTGACGGCTTTTTCAAACTATGCATCTGAGAATAATCTAAAAGTAAATCAGTCTAAATCCAACATACTTGTGTTTACAGATGGGAAAAAAAAGCATTTAGATTCAATTGGTTCATGGATGGTGCTCAAATTGAATTAGTCAAATCAATTAAATATCTTGGTTACATCTTGTCTGATATGTACTCTATCCAATGGTGGAAAATTAAACTGAATGAAAGAGTTAGGCCTTTAATCTCCCATATGAAAATCATGAGAAAATACTGTGAGTTTTCTATGTTGCCTGCATTGCATTTTTATCTACTCAAAGTGGAACCATGTATCTTGTATTTTTTGGATATATGTCTATATGATGTTGAAGATGCTCTCGATTCTCTCCAAGGTGGCATTTGGAAGCAAGTATTGGGTTTGGCTACCTCAGTACCAAATGACATCATAAGACATGAAATTGGCCTCCTTCCACTATCCGCCAAATGGCACTGGCGGATGCTTACTAACTATGCCAAATGCCTAAGGCCACCTGATAATAGTCTTTATGAAAATTTAAACAAACTCATACTGCTTAAACAACCTGTATCCATATTGGCATTTGTGGAACAATGAAGGTTATTACGTACGACACACAGATCCCAGAGGATCATATAATTCTGGGTTTACCTAGTTGCAAAAGGAAAATGCAACTATATTATTGGTGTTGTCAATCGGACAGAATAAGCAGATATAGCACATTTCAGGAATATGCTAGGATTCGAAGAAAATGGGGTACTTGTCCAAACTATCTTATACAATTTCCATCAAGCTCTGGAAGAAACGTATATCTTCGTTTTAGACTGAATCAGTTTCCTACCAATGAAAGATTAGCCCAATGGGGAAGGTGTAAAGAATCATTCAAACCGGGTGTATGTAGATTCTGTCACAATGCTTCTATAATTGAATCTATACAACATCTGGTTGTTTTCTGTGATCATTTTGAGACATTGAGACTCCATACGCTTGGATCATATTTCGATCCTTCTTCACTGTTAGCAAGATTGACCCTATGGTCCAGGTGTATGTCAGGTAATAGCAATAAAATGACATTGAATCTGACTACTCTATTGGGTGAAATCGATAGGAAGTTGAGAGATATGAATCTTGATGCTCATAATGCAAATACATTCTAGAAAACTAAGACCAAGTGTATGATGGGATCTGTCTTGTCTATGGCTAATATAGATAAAAAGAAAATGTGAAAAAACTTTTATATGAATTGTTGCTGAAGAATTGCTTTTCTATCAAAATGAAATGTTTTTAGAAAGATGTTCCTTTACTTGTTTTTTATGAATGTAAATATGTATGCAAAAAATCTTTTCTTGTCTAGTATTGACTGTTGTTTGTTTTATAAATTGTAAAGGTTTGTAAATTTACCAAATACAATAAAAAAAAAAAAAAGAAACCAATGCAACCCGGCACACGGATTGGGACACCACCTAAGCCCATACTTGTTGACGGAGAACCAGAATTTGAACTGAAAGATATTTTGGACTCTAAATACTCTAGGACCAAGCTATATTATCTCGTCGATTGGAAAGGATTTGGACCACAAGATAGATCCTGGGAGCCTAGTGAGAATATCCATGCCCCACGTCTAATCTGGAAATTCCATTGGAACTTCCCAACCAAACCTGGGCCTTAGGGGGGAGTGCTGTCACGACCCTCGCCCAAAACCCCCTTTGGCAAACCCATTGGCCAGGTGGAGTCAGGACTCGGACCTCTAGAGCCTGGCATCCCCTTTAAAAGCCCTCATGGGGCCAGTCCTGGCGCCTATGGCGCCAGGCTCATACACCATGAAAAACAATGTGCTCGGGAACTACTTTAATTCTATTGTCAGCCAACATGGAGGTATCCACATAGCTTGGTTCCCAAGAACCAAGCTATGCGGTCTAGTGTTTTGGGTGTGGTAGCCTAGGGACTACTTTACCTGGACTATTTTGTTGGGGCTATTTAAACCACACCCGAGCAAGACAACACGCTTCGCGTTACTTTGCAGCTTGCAACGTGACGCTCACCGTGTCCAGCTATTCCCTCGAACCTCGGAGAAGCAGAACCTGCAAGGACACAAAAGGAACATCATTAGCAGCAGCATCTTACCTGCAGTCTTCATCTTTAAACACTCGCAGCTACTGAGAACAGCTTCCTCGAATCTGCACGCCTCCCGGACAGAACAACCTGAAAGAGGACGATAGAGGCAACATTAAAGAAAGCAGTAGAGACATTTACAAATTACGAACTGCTCAAAAGGCTTACCTGGCTGGTCGCCTCTCGGCTGGCACAACTCAGGACATTCCACTTGCGCTGAAGAACACCGCGACCTACAAGGAAGGAAAACACTGGTTAGCAAAGGCAAGACTTTGCAGCGCTGCGCATATCACTTACTTACTGCATCATAGCGCTCTTAATGCGCCATCATTTACCAGCGGGGCTCAACCAAGCGAGTTCACCGCGCTGAAGCTCAGCATACCTAAGGGAGAAAAAAAGAGACATTTTAAACAAAGAAAGGCATGCAGGATAGCAACAAAACTAAAGAACATCAATAAGGCCTACCTGAACAATATCAAACGGGCCGGCGTCAGTGAAGTAAGAAGGCAGAACGGAGAGCACGCCTAATTCTACCACGAGGTGAGGAGAGGGCACCAGAGGGACTGAAATCATGCGGGGGTGGAGGGAGGATACTTACCCCAGTCGGTCAGTCTTGAACACAGTCCTCCTGTATTTTCAGGCAGAACCTTCCCCGTAGACCACATCAGGGCAAAGCTGAGAAGCATGCCAGCGAGTAACCGGGCTGGGTGGCGTCCCTGTGGATACCAGGTGAGCGTAACAGGTGTTAGAGGTTTCGAGTGTCCTACGGTAGATGACCAGTAGTATTCTGTCAAAGGAGAATGGGGTTCGTGACATGAATAACGGGGATTGTGGGAATCAGAGTGTTTTGTCCGATAAGGTTGGGAATGCGGAAAATGATCATCAGACAGACGGGAAGAGGAAGGATGGAGAGTATTCTAATGGAGTCCGGTGAAACAATGATTCTGGGATTTATACTTTTTGGGTGTAACTGAGTTTGGGACCTTAGAGGATTGATTACGGAAGGGATGTTGGATGGGGGCAGGAGAGTTTTAACGAGAGGAAGGGGGGCAGATGTAATACAGCCCATGAACGCCTCTGCTATCTCATCCTCCTCTCCTTCACTGGTAAGATACCGCATCTCCCTTTGGGCATTCTCCTGAGCAAACCCTGGGCTCCCCTACCCAGGTGATCTTTTCCCGCTCATCTGCCTTTCGGGTCAGGATAAGAGAAGGTCCTCCCTTTTTGGCAACCTGAACAAAGGGAGGACTCTTAAGGTTTGCTAAGTGAGATACCCTCAGGTATTTCACATATATTTCAATGTGATTATCTCCATCCATCCTCCCACCCGTCCACACAGCAGTCATCATTGAGACCTAGCCCAAAGCAGCATCTATGCCCGCTGACATGTAGGACACAGCATCTACTGGAGAAGCAGCCACTGCATGGTAGATGAACCACCCTCAAAAGTACCTTTCCTTGATGTCTTCCACATTCCGTTGGAATGTTATTTGTGTTTTTTATACTGCCTCAACTTTTTTTCACTCTGTTTTGAATTGGATTTGTTGGACATCAACCTAGAAAATTTAACCCAGGATTTTGTCTTGGACTTTCTATTTTCATGCACTCTTCATTGATTTATGCAATTTTCCACCATTATTATGGGCTACCGATCAAAAGAAATTGCACCACTCACACATGAAGTCTTCAACGATTTGTTTTGACTATTATTGCATATAGAAGATTCTGTATAATGTTTATGGTTTATTGTTGTTTTTGGCAGTAGATATATTCAATAGGAGAGTAGTGCTTTGGTCACACCACTTAGAAAATTGTGATACTAATTACATATATATGCTGGACAGCAATGCTGTATTGGCACAACATAAGCTTTGAAGTCTAAATAACCCTCAGGATGAGCCCTTCTTCTGTTATTGGTGGCATCTTTTGTGTGAACAAGCCATCTCACCATTTTATGAAGAGCTCAAGTCGTATATAGTGAACATCTTACATGTTGTGGTCCTGCTGCAGGAGACGTTCCCAGGAGGAGTTCATACTGGATGGGTTTGTGGCTCATCGTATTTCATCTTAGAAAAATGCGTGCGGCCGTGGATTCGGTGGCATGGCTTTTTTGGTGAAATCTATTCACAATAGTGATCTTGTTAGTATGGACCCTCCAAATCCATTTTTGCAAGTGGTAAGGTTAAAGAGTAAACGAGCAGCAAGCATCTTGCCCCATCCTCAATATCCAAGCAGTTGCTTGCTACTTTTGGCTAATTTGATGGATGTGATGTTAGGCATGGCTGTAGGCCAGGGTTTGGTTGTAATATTGGGAGGGGATTTTAATGTGAAAATGGGGGAGGGGCAATGTTCAGTTCTTTTTGACGATACTGAAGACTGTCTAGTTGGGATCTCTAAACCATTGATTTATACCCACGTGTTTGCTTTGATGGACTCAGGCTTTTACAATACTTGCATGATTGGGGAATGTGGCATGTCAATGGTCGTTTCCCAAATGATATACCCAGAAAAGTGACCTTTCTTTCTGTCATTGATCATTTGTGTGTTTCTCTCAAAGTTTGGAGCCAGTTGCTGGATTTTTATGTGGCAGAGGATATAGCCATGATCAATTTCCGATTGTCCCAGAGATTAAAACATCCAGGAAGCATACACAGTTGGTGAATGTGGCCCTGGATAAGGCCTTGGTGGATAGCAGCAAGAGAAGGCTGAAATGGGCTGCTATCCACCACAACAAGTGTATGAGAGATTTTATACTTCCGAATGGTCAGCAGCTCGACATTTTGTTAGAGGTGTGAAGAATCCTGAGAATTCCTCACTGAAAGTCTAAAGTCTCCTCCGAGATGGCCAGGAGAAGGCAGATGCTTCCTGATCCCAACCCTGGGGATGGTGCACTGCTGGAGGATCACCTGGGTGGAGACAAGGCCCAGTGGGCAGATTCTGTGGGATGAGACATAGTATATTTCCTCTAACATGGAGACTCTTACCACTGTACCAGAAGAGGTTACTGTAATTTTAATGTCTCTCAACCTCCGATGGAAACTAAGGTGGTAAACCTAAGGTTATAACACCAAAGCATACTATACCAACGCAACGCATTATTTTGGTTCCTAAAATCAAATGCCCTCCTCAATTCTAAATGTAGACTACCAGAAACGACAGAAATGTCGTCTTCTCTAAATCATTTTCCTGTAGCAAAGTTAAAACTTATAGACCTAAATCTACACTTGAAAATATTTAAGAAGTAGAAAAACCTGATTTTGAGTAAGTAAACTGCATGTCCCAGAATCCTATAAGTACTGAGACGGAGGAGAGGGCTAAGAAGTATGCAAATGTAGTAGTCAGGCAATTAGGCCTAACAGCCTTTTCAAGGGTCAGGCAATTGACGCCAATTGCCAAACCTGTGAGGCATAAAAGACTGCAGCAGGAGAGAGGAGAGGGAAGGAGCTCAATGAAGAGTTGGAAGGCCGTTAGCAGTATCAGTAGTAGAAGAGCATGAGGCTAGAAATTCAGGAGGAAGTGTGATCACAGACAGGACACGAGCGTGGAGACAGCAGATTTCTGGGTCCTGTGGTCTCAAAACCTACATTGTAATGGCTGCACTGAGGAAGACGTGCTGAGAGTGGAGCACCATGTATTTGCCTATTGCTGAACTCTCGCATCTTGGTGCTGCTGCCGCCATGCAACATGGGGTAGGCTCCATGTATTTGCCCACTGATTAGACTTTTGCATTTGTGTGTTGCTGCTGCCCTGCAACATGGGATAGGCACCATGTATTTGCCTATTGCTGGACTTTTGCATCTGTGTGTTGCTGCTGCCCTGCAACTTGGGTTAGGCACCATGTATTTGTGTATTGCTGGACCTTCGCACATGTGTGCTGCTGCTGCCCTGCAACATGGGGTAGGCACCATGTATTTACCCTCTGATTTGACTTTGCAATGGTGTGTCGCCGCCACCCTGTAACATGGGGTCATCCTCAATTGATGTGATCACCATGTACTTCTCTTTTGCACTTTGCATATGGCGTACTACGTTACACATAGTTGTAATGCACTTGTATTACACTTCGTATTCTGTAACCTGAATCACTGTAACCAATCTCTTAAGTTTAAGCGCCTAGAACTATCTGGGTTTTACATGCTATATAAATAAACAAACACAAATACAAAATACAAATACAAATGTAGCAGTATGGCACCTTCCAAGAGGAGAAAGACCCGATTTGCCAGGATAAAAGCAGTAAAACCGAATGACCAAACAAGGGGCATATTCCCAGGTCCTGTCTGCCGGAGAGTACCACTTTCAATCAACCAGGTACTGGTAGCGACCATAGAAATACTGGGAATCACATATACCGGAAACCTAGAACTCAGGACCAGACTGTGTCAAAATCTGAGGAGGACGGGAACAGGACTGATGATGGAAACGGTTTGGGACATTTTGCTGCAATTGCGACACATGGAAGACACATGGAAGACAGGATGCAGGCGAGACCAGGTAGGTGGTAGCTTCAACAAAAATACTGCAGGACCTCTGGGTGCCAGGATAACAAAAGGACCCAAGAACCTCGCCGACAGCTTTCAGGGCCCCAAGTGGTGAGGTAAAAACTTGGAGCACAACCATACTTTCTCGCCGGGAGAAAACGAAGGAGGAACAGACCTGTGACGATCTGCAGACCTCTTACTGCATTCCTGGGCTGCAGATAAAGCCACTAAAGCCAGAGCATGACCTTGGTGGATGGTATGTACCAAGGCGTCCACACCAGGTAATCAAGCCAGAGAAGAAGGAGAGGACGGGAAACAGGTTGGATGAAACCCATAGGCATAAAAAAGGGATGTTGACCAAATAGTAGTGTGGAGCATTATTGTAGGCAAATTCTGCCAATGGTAGAATGTCTACCCAATTGTCCTGAGCCACAAAAATAAAACACTATGAGTACCCTTCCATTGTCTGATTGAGCCTCTCTGTCTGCCTGTTGGTTTGTGGATCGAATCCTGAACTCAGGGTCCTATTAATGATGAGACTAGGACAGACAAGTTTCCAATACCTGGAAGTAAACTGTGGGTCACTATCTTGAAACAATAACCTCCGGGAATCCATGCCTAGTAATCGGCCCTGCTCCTGTCTGTCTGCACTTTCACTTACACCCTCCTGCCTGGTGGCGTGCACATACACCCCTCGCAACTCCTGGCCGTGTAGCACTCAACATTCCTAGCACTTCATCTGTGGCTCACCCATGAGCTCGTACTCCACAGCACTGACCCCCTGCCTTCTTCCCTGCTGCACTTGCACATTCTGAATAATCACATGGCATAGTAGGATTGTCCTGTTTTCCTCTTCCTCCCACTGCTCTTATATATTGTGTGTTTATTGTGCATTAAAGTATTTCCAATTCCTGCTTTCTCATTTGCCCTGTGGGTGCTTTGAAACAGTATTTTCTTAATTTATAAGCACTTAACAAGCAAACAATAAATACATAAATACATATGGTGTTGATGAATATCCTGGCCATCTGAGCAGCAGTAAGAATTTTTGGCAAGGCCTGAAAATGTGCCATCTTGGTGAAGTAATATATTGTAAACATGATTGTGGTATGCCCACGAGACTCTGGTAGATCCACCACAAAGCCAGTTGAGGCAGATCAAAAGGAACTAGTAGACCCAAAGGTGGTTAACAAGTAAACTGGGATTGCAGGCAGAAAATGCAAGAAGAGACATAGTCCTTGACATTGCTCATAATAGTAGGCCACCAAAAGTGTCTCTGGACGAGATTTAATGTGCCATTTATTCCCCTATGACCTGCGATCAAGGAATCGTGGCACGTGCGTATAGCTTCCCTTTGAGTCCTAGCAGTGGGCAAAAAGTCTTGATGATCATGAAAACAGAGTCCCCCTTCCTCAGACAGCTTATGTTTGATGATGATTTGCATACATTCTGGATACTGTAGGTTTGTGTCTCATTTAACAGCCTGAACAAAATCCTCCACAATATGAATAAAGGTTGCCTGAGGGAACAGTTTTTCTGGTTGGAAGTTGGGAAAAGATTATCTTGTTTTCCTTGACAAGGCATCCGCCATTAAATTGGTTCACCATGGGATGGCAGTAAAAAGCAAATTGTATGGTAAAAACAAATACGCCCAAAGGGCCTGTCGGCTATATTTTGTGTCGCAACATATTGCAGACCCTTCAGATTCAAGTGATCAGTGCGAACTTCGATGGGAAATTTGGAGCCTAAAAGAAGATATCTCCATTCTTTGAATGCCCTTTTTATAGGCAACACTTCTTTTTCCAAAACAGTGTAGTTCAATTCGGCAGGCAATAAGGTTTTAGACATGTATACAAGAGGGACTTCGACACTTGTGCTCTCGTTAGGGCATTGCTCGGAGTGTGTTGTAGGAGTCATCGATCTCCATGATAAACCCCTTATTTTGGTCAGGAGTCTGTAACACAGGAGCAGTCGAAAAGGCTTTCTTTAGTGCTACTAATGCTGCATTTGCTGTGTGTAACCACAAGTATTTTACTCCCTTCCATAATAGACCTGTCAAGGGTAATGTGAGGTGAGAATATTCCAAGATGAATTTCCTAAAGAAATTAGCAAACCCCAGGAATTGCAGCAGCTCCCACTCAGAGGACGAGGAGGTCCATTCAAGCACTGCTAAAACTTTGCTGGGATCCATGGAGATACTCTTGAAGGAGAAGAAATACCCCAGATAGGTGACTTCTTCCTTGTGGAATTTGCATTTTTCTAATCTGCAGTACAAATGGTTTTCTTTTAGACGTTGTAAGGCGATTAGTACTTGGCTTGTATGTTCCTCTGGGTGATGAGAAAACACCAGGATGTCATCCAAGTACATCACAACAGAATGAAGCAAGAGATCAGCAAATAGATGATCCATTAAACACTGGAATACAGCAGGAGCGTTTCATAGCCCAAACAGCATTACTCTATACTCAAAGTGTCCAATTGCATTACGGAAGGCCGGTTTCCATTTGTCACCCGCTCGGATGCAAAAGAGGTGGTAAGCTCCATGAAGATCAAGCTTTGTGCAGAGTGTCGCTCCTTTTACTGCCTCCAGAATATTGGGGAGTATGGGTATAGGGTTTTGATCTTGAATTGTGATCTTGTTCAATCCCCGAAAGTCTATGCAAGACCTTAGTTCTTTGGTATCTTTCTTTGGTATGAAAAATAAAGATGCCCCTGCTGGAGAGGTGGATTCTGTTATCAAATTGGCCTGGAGATACTCCTTTAGTACAGACGTTTCTTTTATTGACAACATATACATCCTTTCAAAAGGTACTGGATGATGAGGGAGTAGATTAATGGTGCAATTTTCCCTTCAGTGAGGGGGAAGTTCTTTTAAAAGTTCTTCCTAAAACACTGACAAATAAGACTGATACTGTGAGGGTAGCTGTTGTCTCTTGTTGATGAACAAGGAAGTCTCATGGCCCAGAAATGGACAATGAAAAGGATTGTGGACATGTTGGCCTGGTTGCTAAACAATGAGATACACAGTGCTCAGACCCTAAAAAGAGAGTGTTTGCTCTCCAGTTAATATAAGGGTTGTGAAGGTGAAGCGAGGGGAGTTCCAATATAATGGGTTGGTGCGCCGCCTTGATGATGTCAACGGTTATCTGCTCTTGGCGGGAGGATACCGTCATATGCAATGATTCTGTCTGTTCTATGATGGGGCCTGAAATCAGAGGGGTTCTGTGGACTCCTTCAACTGGAATGTGTATATCTTTGGATTCATAGGGTATTTTGTTTACAGTTACCCATGTATCATCAATGAATAGGCCCGCAACCACACAGTCTATCAATGATGAAACTCTTTGTATTGTTGTGTTGGAGAATTTTAAATCTATCTTGTTTGCCACCATATGAAAACCTGGTGACTGTAATGAGGGTGGTACCTTGTTTAATTCATGGGAACCCGAGTAAAGTTCCTGAATTGTGGGTTCCCCTACGATTGGGACCTGGCATTTACTGTGCGTCTTGGAGGTGCTAGAGTACAGTCTTATACCAAATGTGCGTTGGCAGAGCAGTACATGCATAATCTGGATGTTCTTCTCCTGCTGCATTCCTCCGTGGATAGCGGGCCTCTGGCCACAGCTATCTGCATGGGTTCTTCTTGAAACACAGGTTTTATGGGATTCTTGGTGACTTCAGTGGGATGTTTTGCCTGCTCTGGACCTCTTGCGCTCTGTTAATAGTTCCTGCAATCTGTAGTCAAGTTTCATTATAAGTGAGATCATTTCTGCGAGATTTGCAGCTCAAGGGACACATGAAACCTTGTCCTTCAAGTCTTCCTTCAATCTGCGTCTGAATAGGGTAATTAGATCATCATCTGGCCAGGCAGTATCTGTGGCCATTTATTTAAAGATAGTAATATACTTTAATAAGTTGGAGCCCTGTCTGAGATTTAGGAGCTTTTCCTGAGTGGATATGGTGATTTGTTGTCACCCAAACATCGCCTTAAGACTGTTGATGAATGTGGGGTGCGGATTATTGGTGGTTACTAATGAGGTGGCCCATGTGGGTTCTGCGCCGGTGAGATGAGAAATCATGTGGCTAACCCTATCCCTTTCAGTTGGGAAGTAAGCAGCCTTACATGCAAATTGCACGGTGCATGCATCAAGAAACTTCTTCCATTTGTGAAGATTTCCATTAAATTGACGCCCTAGGACAGCCCGGCAGTAGATCTGTTACACTAGGAGGTCTGACAATTTTTTGTGTAAGAGGCAGATTTTCTCGCTTGAGGGTCTGCACCTCTAAGGTCAGATTCTGTACAGCAGACATCAGCTGCTGCATCTGATCCATAGCATCAAGTCTTTCGGGCGTTGCTATTACTGTGCTTTGAATGTAGTAATGGCTGCTCTGAGGAAGCCCTACTGAGAGTGGAGCTTTCCCCAGGTGTTTCGAGTGTGTGGGATTGAAGAGCCATGACCGTGCTGAAGTCTGAGCCCATAGCAGAATGCAAGCCGATGGCCTGAGGAGAAAAGGAGACTCCCAAATGGCGTGGCCAAACTGGAAACACCTGAGCTGCAGAAGGGTGTAAGTGTTACACTACTGTGCTTTGTACGTAGAAATGTAAAGATTGTACTCACGCTTGATGGACTCAAATCAGAAAGCAACTGATAGCGGCTTTAAGAATCACCCTGTAACCCCTCCCGCTCCTGAATGTAAATAGGCAGGCACAAAGGGACTCCTGGGAAACCCTTGGGCCAGAAAAATCTCTGTGACGACGGGAACTGTTGTTGTGCATCGGATCGATTTCAGGATGGCTCTGTCTCCCTGTACGCAGATGTAGACAGCTGTACGCAGATGTAGACAGCTGTACTGTGTGCCAGGGACTGGACAACTGTAGGCAAAAGGAGAACTGTTGGTAATCAGCTGTCACAACATAGCTTTTTGTAATTTAACGAATGCCGTGATTACCATTTGACTGAAACTACGACTGGAACTACAATCTAGGAGACAGGAGATGGGCGTTGCTTGGCAGAGGAGAATTGGGGAAGGAAGGTTTCTTACTGGGGAAGAGAGAGGTAGTTATAGACAGGCTAGGAGAGGGGGCAAAGCAAGTAGATGGAACACAAAATCAAGAGCAGAAAGTGAGAGCGTAGAAACACACTGAATCTCCTGCTCCTGGTGTAGATATCCTGGCTGCAAACTGCACAATGATGACATGGTGGCAACAGACCTCCTCCAGCACACCTCCTCCAAGGGAAATAGAACAGAACATGGCACACTGACAGCCATGTTGAGGTACACGCATATAATGTGGACAGCCTCCTCCTTCACCGAGACCATAACATCAAAGGAAGGTAACGAGATGTAACAGTGGGTCCCAAGAGTGTCCAAAGCAGTAGTAGCAATTGAAGAAGTCTGGAAAGTTAAGCAGGCCGCAACATCAGTGTCCCTGGAGCCAGTGAGTGAAGTTCGGCATTCAGGTTCACTCAGCAAGCCTTGCCGGTAACTGTTACCAGCTCACAAGTAAGTTGCGTAAGTTCAAAAGCAAGTATAAAATGTTCCTCATTGTGGAAAGTCCTTTTAATAATGGAAATGCAACACAAGCACTATTAGTGAGAGCAATAGTGTTTGTGTAAAAAGAAAAGCCTATTATTTCCATTTTTGAGCAATTTACTGTTGCCGGAGTGGTCGCGTGTCTCTCATGAAAGGGGAACGCCTGTTGGAAACCATCCCGAAAAACTAAAGTTGACTTTCACATGTGTAACACGTGAAGGCAGCATCAAAGGAAGGTCGCATGCGGCCAATTGTATTTCCTGAAAGGATCCTGAAACCGTCTCTGTGATATTGCATAGAAATACAATCACTGGTATCTCTTTAGGGTTAAATATTTATCTTAGAGAGTGGTCGGGGTGCTTACATTTGTATTTCCTTTGAAGACTGAACCTTGTACAATTCGGAACATTTATTCTTTATGTCCAGAAGTGGTTGTGCTAACTAGAAGAATAAGCATTAGCCAAGCCAAGAGGTGAACCCTTTCCATAGTGAAGCCAGTCCTATTGAGATCTATCCACCTAATCTGCAAGGTTGTTAAAGGTCCAATATATTTGATACAATTGTGCCATTGTTAGCTGAAGTGGCAAAACAGTTTCAGGTTTATTACTGGAACCAAGAAGGTGTGGACAAAGCTGGGGAAGGGAGCTGGGTGCTTGTAAAAGAGCCAGGCAGAAGAAGATATTCTGTAATGGTGAAAACTGCTGAAGCTGAGAGAAAGTCTGTCTTGGAGCAGAGGCAGGTTATACTTGTGGCAGAAAGGCAGACAGAAGAGGCAAAGAGCCTGTCCTTTTCTTGGAGTATAGGAAAGAAGAGTGCCTTGCCTACCTGTAGAGGTCGAAGTGTTGTCTTTATATGCCTTATCATTCTGAAATTAAAAGTTGTAGACGAAGAAGAAGCAGAAGTAACTGAACTGTGGTGGTGTATAAATTGTCAGTGGATGTTACATTGATGTTGGTTGAAGTAGTAGCCTACTGTGGAACAAAGGAGACTGTTACCATGGAAATAGTAGTAGAAGGCTGGTTGTCAAAAGGAAAGGAACAATCCAAAGAGAAGCATCCTGACAATTATATCTAATGTACTGCAGAGGTCCTAAATATTTTTTGTAAAAGAAGAAGTTGTTAACCTAATCTTTGAACTGTGCCAATCAATCTTGGACAGAAGACACCCAAGATTACCATTAGTACTATTTTCTTTGCTGAAATTGGAAGGGGATCTTTTCAACTGAAAGCTGAAGAAGTGTTACCAGTGGACTTTCATTTGATGAACCTTTGTGTTCACTTGGAACAGATAAGAACTGGTTCAAGACTTTTCTTTTCCCTTGAACATTTGGAGAATTGACTTTGGAATACGCTGAGGAAGGGATTTACACAGGCCAGGTGAAGGTCATCCAAAATACTAGTAAAATACTGTTCACTCTTTGATGTTGTTCATGCTTTCCTTTGAATGTCTTGTTGTTTAGTGTGAGCGCCAGTTTGTTTATGTTAGGAGTTATTCCTTTAGCCTTTAGACCAGGTACTGAATTCTCTGATAGAGTAGGAATAGCAGGGATTGATTAGCCAATTTTTTCTTTAGTAACATGTTTAATCTTGAGAAGCAGTTGTCCCCCTCGCATTACTGACCCCTCACAGAGGGTAACCGTGATTTGAAAGAAAACCTTTATTCCTCTCATATCCAAGGTTTCAGAGGTATTTACTATCAACGGTCATTTTAAAGGAGAGTGGAAGGAGATTCACTGGTTTAATACAGAATGCACCAAGGCTAAAGCAAGGTTGATAGCCACGCTTAAGAATCCAGTGTGTTCTAGAAGTGATATCATCTCGGCTATGGCACTTTAAAAAAAACTAAGCACAAAGGAAAGATGAGATTGAGAATGCATCATGAAAATATCTGGTTCTTGCATCGGAAGATAACCCACATTTTTTCTGGGAGATAGTGAATTATGGTCCTTTTAATAGATATAAATCTCAAGACTTAATCACAATGGTGTATGACCAGGCCTGGGTAAAGCACTATTCCTGTCTTTATAATGCACCAAATCTGGGAGGTAATTTGGAGTCCCTCTCTATTTCGGACCCTCATGTATCAGGGGATTGCGTGCTCTTTTTTATACAGTGGATGAAGTTTTCCCTGCAATAAAGGGTCAAAAGGTGAATAGGCTGCCAGATCCGGAACATATCCAGGCTGACCTTTTCTTGCACGAGATTCATCTATGGGCACCAATTCTCACCCTTGGTTTTAATGCTTTTAATGCGTAGGGTGTGGTACCCACTTCTTGATCCCAGGCCCTGATCCAACCTATTTTCAAAAAAGGGCAAAGAGGTCTCCCTGGTTCATATATGCCGATATCCCTTCTGGATTCAGTGTTTAAAATGTCAGGGCTTGTGGTCCTTGCTAGGAGGGAAGCTTGGGTGATAGAAAGTAATATTTTTTTTATCTCTGATCCTGCTAGTTTTAGAAAAGGCCTAGTTACGGCTGAGCATTTGTTGAATCTGTACTTTATCAAAGCACCCTCGTTATTTATTAAGGAGGAGCCTGTCTTTCTGGCCTTCATGGATCTGAGCATCGCTTTTGATAAGGTTAATCGTGTTAAATTATGGTGAGTGCTTAGGCCCATGAACTGCCCAGGGGAGATTGTGGCACTTCTGATTACTCTCATTATTCCAGCCAGTCCTGTGTTAGAAGTGGTAGAAATAGGATATGTACAAATTATTTTCCATTGGTGATGGATGTGCGCCATGGCTATGTCCTGGCATCCCTGTTGTTTAGCCTATACATCAATGGTCTCTATGACCATCTCGCTGGATATACCCCAGACGTCCCAAGGCTGGGTGGGAGAGTGTTGCCACTCTTGGCTTACGCTGTCAACATTTTTCTTGTCACGTGTTTCCAGAAAGTAATTTAAGATTATACAACCTTTATGAATGACTTGGACCTAGAGGTCAATGTGCAGAAGTTGGGTGTTATGGTGTGTTTTAAAGGGAGGCAGCCTCCAAAATGTCCCACCCATGATCAGCAAGGGCGCAATTATTCGTATTGTCAAAACATTTGTCTATCTTGGGATTACTTTTTCATCAAATTTTATCTCGGCTGATCACATTATGAAGCAGTCTGTAAAGTTGAGGCAAGTGCTTGTGGGGTGAAAAGGTCTTTAGTCGTGTTAAAAACCAAACCAATGGCTCTGATTTTAAAGATGTATAATAGTAAGGCAATTACAGTGGCTACGTATGGAATTAAAGTCTGGGTGTTCAGTACCTTAGGTCCTTTGTAGATAATTGAGACTTATTTCTTTAAGCATATTCTGGGTCTTCTCCGTTCTGCATCTGATTTTGGTGTAGACCTTGAACTTGCTTGTGATTTCATATGTGATATTCTATCTATTCAGCCCTTATTTCTTTGGTTCAGAGTATGGTGTAAAGACAAAGCCATCCTGATGCAAGATCTCATTAAATATATCAGTCAAACAATCCTAATGCTAGCATCCCATTGTTGGCTAGTGTAAAACTTTGAAAAAGAGTTGAAAAACCTAAATGCTGGCCAGCAGTTCCATCTCCAAAAATTCTACTGCCGAAACAGGTTAAGGCATGGAAAGCACATGCAAGAAGTTTCAGGATAGAGAAAAGAGAAACCACTGACTTACTTTCTCCCTTCACTAGAAGACATGTAATTGTATCTGGTCAGGGTATTCAGAAAAATCTTCTGTGGGCTGAGATCCCAAGTCAGAGAATGCTGACTACTAGGACACGTTGTAACTGTGTTCGTCTTGGAGGCACTGTGGTGGTCTGCGAACGTGATCCCGCCAAAAAGTCTTGTGTATTATGTAATGCCTGTTGGAGGCTCTAGCCAGCCTTTTACTGTTTTGCCCAGCTTATTCTGAGTTCAGATCAAAGACCCTGTGAGTGATTATGCACTAATTTGGTTTCACACAATATAGGCCAATTGTGTGCTTTTTGTTGTGTGCTGATTCGCCAAGGGTGGGGCAGGGCCTTACTAACCCTTCTTATATGTGCGCTTGGTAAAAGAAAATGCATTATGAATTGAAGTTTTCATTTTTCCTTTGTACTCATGTTTTATTGCATTATTGTTATCTTTGTGATATTTTATGATTGTTGATGTAATGCAATTTCTATGTGTGCTTTGTTATGGATGATGTTTTTATGGAAATGGAATGATTTCTGAAATAATCAAGTAAGTATTCACATTATAAATGAGAACCTTTCCAAATATAGGCAAAAACAGAAGAATGTGTGTCATAGCAAACCAACTAGGTTCTTATACAAGATCATACCATATACATTATGCATTTGTAAACAAGTGTACAGACAACAAATCACTAACACCAATTTGTATATATGAAAACAAGCGATGTCCATGCCATTTCATGCATATTGGTCATTTTGCACAAGTTATGTCCTGCCTTAGACTACACATACAATAATTATGTTAATCATTATTTGAACCAATGCAATTACTTTGAATACACACTTTCCTCAAGACAGTAAGAACATTGTACGAAATAACAATTGCATATTATTCTGAGCATCATACCCATCGTCATTTGGTGGCCATTTTGAATATTTACACACTGCCACAAGGTTATTGTGAGAGTTTTATCAATAAGGTAAAGTAAAGTGAAGCAGAGGGCAGGTGTTAAACTAAAAAATGCAATGATCTTAAGGACAGTGGGCCTCATTCCGAGTCAGGCAGGCAGGTAAAAATGTGCCAGTATCGGTGGATACTGGCACTTTACTAGCACTTTACTGGTCCGCTCAACTATAGGATTGCCGGTGGGGCACCTGGGTTACCTCCAGCGAAATGCTGGAGGTAAGCCAGGCACCCTAATGGCCAAAACATCCCAGTGGCGTTAATGATGGAGAATCCCCTGGGGATTTACACTGTACCACCAACACCCATAATCCGGCAGCGATGCTGCCAAACTGGGTGCCGGTGAAGGTAAGTACCAGATGCCGGTATCCTGGCAGCTCTACTGCCAGAATACCGACATAGTTGGCATGAAGTCCAGTGGTGTTAGTTGCTGCTGCATAGTATGGTGGTGTTAAAGACCTCTGAGTTTTCTCAGTTGCAAATAACTATCCGGTAGCAATAGAATGTGTTACTTTTCATATTGTATTAATTTAAGAAAACACATGGGTTTGTTAGTAGAATTTGTGCACCGCCTCACACAAATGTTTCAGGTGTAACCAACAGCAGCTGAAGGTTTGGTAGAATACCACTGCCTACTTTGCAAAATAGTGTATAGATAATTTCAGTCTGAGCCACATTCATGAGACTCATCGAACACTCATGTGAATGTATCTTGTTATAACATTTCATACCATCCACAACTTGTTAAATGCAAATGAAGACTGCCTGAATTCAAAGTGAGAGGCACTAAAAAGTTGCATTGCTTTTTTAAGTGTGACTAACGTGATTAAACTCTTTGGAGAAATATTGGCTAACAAAGCAAGTGAATATGTATCACCGTTTGTAATGGACAACATGGGCAAACACATGACATGGAGCACTAAAAGAATGCATAATCGTATTCATTTAAATTTTCACCAGTCTCTCGCTTCCTTGAGAGACAGCACTGGTCACGTGGTGCAGATGGTGCCACAACCTAATCCATCCCAGGAATAAAATGGGACCTTCAGTACATTTTGGCCCCCTATCCCAAAGATTAAGTCTGAATAACTTTAAGTGGAATATGTATTCCTGGAAAATTCTGTCTGCTGCAATGGAACTGCACATCCAAAAATACCAAACACACAGATGAAATTTGAATCAGCAAGGTAATAAACCCAGCCTGCACTGGAGAAATATGTATGTCAAACAAGGTATAAAGCCAATGTTTCTGACCTGTGATTGTGTAAACTAACCAATTAGGAATCTCTTTTATTGTCCTAATCAAGAGCAGGCCGAGGCTACTAATTACATGAATACGCAGGAATTTGCTAATGGATTCCATCACCATCAAGATGCCATCTTTTGTATAACCAATTAAGTGAATAATTCCCACACAGCTAAACAGTATACGTTATCTAATGCAGTCCAAGAACCCTGAATTCTGGGCATTTGTTTTGGAAAACCTCTTCAACCAAATACTTGTAGATGGGGTAATTCCATGTAGCTGGAGGCGGTCCATGTTGATCCCTGTCTACAAGAGGGGTGATCATTCTGACCCAGCGAATTATCGACTACTGGCAAAGCTAGATGCTTGCCAACAGATCTTCGTGAGCATCCTCCTGAAAAAATTGGCAAAATGGACATTGAAAGAAGGGTTGTTGCCTCCCTAACAAACAGGCTTTCATAAGGGATGCAACACTAATCATAACATTTGTGCTTTTGAATATGTTATTGGGTCATCTAAACAGACACAGAAGGATGGTCTCTTTTTGTGTTTTATAGATTTAGTTGTGCCTTTGACACTGTGTCTCGCCCTATAGTATGGAATAAACTGTGTCATTGGGGTATTGCTCAAGCACTACTGCACTTTATTATTTCTTTGCATTCTACTCATTTGGTAAGGGATCGACTTAATTAGGTGGGGCATACCTCCACTGACATAGTAGTAAATGTTCATGTAAAACAAGGGTTAACACTGGCTCCCATACTATATAATCTCTATGACAGTGATATGGGCCCATCTATCCAAATTGTCCATAATTTCCCCCCAAAAATAGGTTTGCAGGCAGTGTTGTGGTTTGGTTGTGCCAACGACACTGTTCTGCTGGATGGCACACCCATAGGGCTGCATCGATCGATCAATGCTCTATCCCGATTTGCCCATAATAATAACCTAACCCTTAATGTCAGCAAAACAAAAAATAGTGGTAGTTAGTGCACGGTCCAGTAGACCAGCGTTTGCTTGGTTTATTAATGGAACTCACTTGGAGGTGGTCCACCAATATATATATATTTGGGTTTTCCCCTATGTAGTTCTCCCATGTTGGACTGTTGTAATCACCATATCTGTTCTAAGATTTTAAAGAAATGGTTTCTTTTTAAAAAAATGTATTCGACCTAAGGGAGGTAATAATGTTGTGGTGCTGACTGCTCTCTATTGGAAAAGTATCATCCCTGGAATTTTATATGGGCTAGCTGCAGTCCCGGGCCATCTGATAAATTGGGTGACGAGATTGGAAGGGAAGATACGCAGATCTATTCTGGGGGTTCCCCAGCGAGTTCCCGTGGCGACTCTCCAGTGTGCATTGGGCGTACAATCTTTAAGATCACACTGGCTTACACAGCGTAGTCACATGTATGTTACTATACAACATGCCATTGAACTTCCCAATAGTCCTCTTTATTATCTATCGGCAGCAAATACAACTGTTAGTAACAATGAGTTCCTCCTGCATTACGTAAGGATGTGACTGGTCAACTCTCAGGCTTTAATCTCTCCGTTGAAGAATTAACAATCCTTCCAAATTGGGGCTATGTTCCAAAAAAGACAGTGCAGGCCTTTGATTATAGTAACAATGTGGATCGATTGTCTAGGGTTTTGGTAGAATTGTCCCATGTACCTATTATGGGAAATTCTATTCTACTTCCATCAGATGTTTTATTACCTACCTTTGTATGACCATCCTACCCACTTTGGAACATACAGGTAGATAGCTGAAAGAATATTCTGACAATGCAACCGGGCCATTGAGTTGGTGTGCCATATCTTAACACAATGCCCTGTTATGTCTCCTTTTTAGGCAAAAGGGTCTGCTCATTTTATTACCTGGGAGACGAATAGAGAGAGGGATCAGTTTTGGAGCACCTCATTGGGGGCAAAATAAGTTGTGATTACGGTGGCAGCATATTTTATATGGTAAAAAGGCCTGTGTGTTAATTAATGAAAGAAAGGGTAAAGGTGGGCACTACCGAGTTATAAGATAGTTGTATTAAATCTGCGAACAGGTTATTTGTACAAAATTAATCAAAATTTCTGAAGCAAACGGGTGGAAAATCCTTAGCACAAAAACAAAACTATACCAAAAAAGCATCGGGGAAAAATCATGGTTACAGCTGTTTCTCACAATATGCAAGTATTTAAACTGTCATAATATTTCAGGTACATCAATCCATTACTTGGTGTAACAATACATTCCTTTACAAGATACAATGGGTAAAACTCAGTGGGTATTTATTCCATCTTTTCAAAATGCAGTATGCAGTGCAGAAGCCAATGCATTTTCGGCGTGGTCTCCATCTTCAGGGAGAAAAACGAATGATATAGCCAGTAAAGAAATAATATATACAACCAATGTGATGTGTTGTGGTACAATGACATCATACATAGTCCACCAAAAGGAAATTAATTGTATGTACAACATAGATAAAATGCAAAAAAAAAGAGAAACAAAAGAGAAAAAAGAAGGAAAATTGATAATTCTCATTATTGTCCATTACTTCTCAAAACCTATGAGTCAAAGTGAATGTATTATCTTGTGCTTGTTTACCTGCGGTCAAAGCATATCCTCACGTAATACTATAAAAGTAAAATAAGACATAGAAAAAAATGAAACATAAAGGCATCAGCAGATGCCTATGCATAACCAATGATAATTAATAGTACAATTACAGACACACTGTAAACAGATTAACCTGAGACTTGTGATCCCACCAAATGGTGGTTGTTTTGAAGCGCTGTGTGTTAAGTACACAAAAAGGAAAGAACATTTTTGTTTTACAAAATATAATTATCATACAACCAGGGAGTATCTCTGTGTAGTCTATATATTGCTGGTTCTTCTGTAGCTTAAATAATTACCTGCCGCTTTAGATAAATACTGCCTCTATGCAGAGTAAGTGTACTTAGTATGGAGGCCGTGCTGGAGCATCGGCCATATCATCATGAACGATTGAGTACCTTTGGTGGCGTGACCTCACTGCACATACGGTGTGACATCATCACGTTCCCGTCACATCGCAACGTGACATCACTGTCGCGACCTGCCCCATGATGGCAGTCACAAGATTAAAGGCTGCTGGGATATGTGGTCGAAATGTAAAGTTTACAGAAAAGAAAGATTCTGGAGGAAACCTCACAACTATGCCTAACAATGCGGTTGAACATATGGGATCATATGCATAATCACAGATCAACCCTTTAGTGGGTACAAAACATGATGCAATTCACACACAGGTTGTGCAGTTTGTGGGTATTTGAAAACCACATACAATGGAAAGAGAATGAGGCTACTGATCAGAAAATACTGATTATGGCACTCCTGAAACACCTTTGGAGTATTGTTGAATAATATATAAGGAGCAATGTCAATATAACCAAAAAACAATACATATGACATACACTAACAATGAATGTCATTACTGAACAGGATGTGCAATTTACGCCAGTGCTGAAAAACCTTTGTAAAATTATTGAGCGATATGAAAAAAAACAAAAAACAAAAAACAATTCCAATATGAATGCCAATGCAATGTATAGAGAATGAAATCCTTAAGGTATGCAATTTGTGTGAGTACATAGATGTGTTTATTTCAATTGGGACAAATGCGATGTAGTCTACAGGAGACTAAGAATGGTGTATACCAAATCGGTATGCATACTGGCATTTAATTCAAGATTAACCATTTGCCAAAACTGTGATACCTCATAGACCACCTCACTGAAGAGGTGTTGTGGCCCTTGTCATAATTCATGTACATATTTCTAGGACAACGCGAGAATGCAATTATAGTTACTACAAAAGACACAAGTCGTTCCCTTCCTCATTAATTCCGTTCGGGGATAATGAGTCCAGTTTTTCATCGAGGATAATGAGTCCAGTTTTTCAATCCAGAATGTTTCCATTTGGTCTAGTCGTTTCATCAGATCTTCATGAGCTTCTCTTCTTCTGCCTTGTTGGTGACAGTGCGCTTTACAAATGGAGGAAACAATACATAACATAACATTGCTGTTTCTTGTTCTTATCTGTATTTGAATATGTCTATACTTCATGTGAAATCGACAAATAGGGCATTTGTCATACATGACTACTTCACTGAAAATAATACCGCATTAACAGTAGAAGTCATCAACCAGTGCTCCTTTAAGCTTCAAGTTTAGTTGGAGTTAGCACTCTTTGTATGAAATTGATTGAATACATATTGACAACACTTAATGTTGTCCTCTGGAAGTTCTTGTCTATATTTTGTTTAGGTCTAAGCACCAGCTCTTCTTGGTCTCTGTAGTAACAACACTTGCAATTCTCAGTAAGACTACAATATTTGTTAACATTATATTATCAGCATTTCCATGCACGTTAATGGTACTGCTGCTGATTGCCTTCCCATAATTACTAATTTCAACCACAAAACACAACCACTGACATAAGCTTACCATTACGTTTGATAAGGCACACAATTGATTTGTGTCCATGGAACATGTGCCCAATCAGGATATTTAGTACGCTGATCTGTTCACCTTTTTCCTTTTTTAAAACAAACATAGAAACAAAAGCAAATGGCTAGCACTAACAAACCACATAGAGGAGAAAAGAGCCATAGGTTGCATATCTACATATGAGCTTGTTTTAAAAATCCACTCCAATCATATAGGTCGGGATGTGAACTAATCACTAATTCTGTTGCTAGGCTGTTGGAAGGGGAACCCAAAGACTTTTGCAATGAACGAAGCACATTTTCTGAATGTATTGCATGTGAGTTTCTCAACTACTAAATCAAAGCTGGAGAACACTGAGAGTAACCAGAGGAGAGAAAGGTGCTAAGATTGCAAGTGGGCAAGCCAGCACAAAAATGATAATGCCAACAGGGCTAAAGTGATCCAGACAGTTCAAGCATTGAAAGCACTGCCAAGGGCTTCCCCTGGCAGGTGCGTAAGCAGATGCTAAGTCTTCATGCATGTCTAAGGGAAAATAAAACGCTTTGTGCACAATGTAAAATATTTAAACAACACAAGGCTGTGTAGGGCACTATATAAATACACGTGTTTGCTATCATAGATCTCAGCAATAGAGTTAATAGTGCAAGCCTTGCCAATGATGGAGGCATGCACGTTTGACATTACTGATTGTTGTTCTGGTGTCCGTATAAACACAGCTTTCTCAAGTGAAATGGATGCACAATGAATGTTGTGCCTAAATGAAAATTACCCATGTGCTCACGATGACAAGGGGCATAATCATGTTAATACCAATGCAACACCCAATCAGAATGTACAAGTATGTTCAAACCCAGTGCGTGCATCTGAAAGAGATGTGTTGATCTTCGTCATGACATAGCGGAGTTTATGCTTTAATAGATCTTACCCTCAGGTCCAAGCCATGTGCCATATTGTGAATATTCTCAAATCCTATCTGCTGGCGTAAGGGCCACTCTGCTCTCAGTAAGCAAGACCCCAAATCAGCCGACTTTGAGGCGACTCAACTAAACCAAACTTTCCATCAAGGTACTGGGGAAATGGTTTGGTCAAATTCAGCCTCAAAGGTTCAACTAAGGCATGTCGGTTGGAGATGGTGATCAGTCATGTGAGCAGAGACAAGAGCATTGATTCAGTTTAGGAAAAGAGAAAAGTTAGAAACCGGAAATAGGATTTATATGAGGAGGAAGTGGAAAGTAAAACAGCATTTAAAAAAGGGAAACATTGCACATTGAAGTAGGATTTAGTTGAGAGAAATGTAGAACATTTCAAAAGGATTTTGTTGATGGAGAAGTAGCAATTAAAGCAGGATTTAGGAGGAGAGTTAGAACATTTAAATCAGATTTAGCTCAGTGAGAGGTAGAACTTTAGTTTAGGATTTGGTTAAGAGAGTGAAAGACACTGTTGAAATAGAATATGACTTCTATTTTGACTTCTTCTGAGAGGAGAACCCATTTGACATCCTTGCATGAAATACATGGACTTGGCATATCTTGCCAGTGACTAGTAGGGAGAAGAACATACCAGAATCCACTGTAGGCAGGCTGGAAATTGCTTATAAAAAATAAACTATATTACAGGGTTTAAAAACTCAGTTTAAATTCATCACATATAAAATACGTTGTCAAATCATCAAGGGGAGGTTGACTATTAATACTACATCTTGTCCGGCCTTATATATCTCCTAAAACACCAAGACTTCCAACTCCCAATTCTCATAATCGCCTCAGGTCCCATGCCCAGCTCAGCTGCTGATGTTGCCACCCGATTCTAAATGAGTGTGTTCCAAACAACCCTCCTGTCATTCCCATGCCTTTCAAGGCCTTGTCCATCATGCTCCTGAATTGGAACCTGCTCAGAGCCGACCCATCCCTGTGCAAAAATAGAGGTGACCCCGCGCCCGCCTGCTGCCTCTCTTGTAGGAAGGCTATCAATCCCGTTAATGGACACACTGTGCTCCTCTGCATGCTATAAAGGGTGACTGTTCGCCCTTTTCGCTTCTGATCCGTCTTAGATCTCCTTACATAAATGTGTACCCGCTCTTTTGATATTTGTACATCTTCCAGCCTTAAAAAAACAGAGCCCCGTCCTTCTCTATTTTCAGGTACCAGCTTGCTCACTCTGAAGAAAGCCAAGGTGAACGCTGCCGTGAACAAAAACCTCTCTCCCGGGCTATGGCAAATCTTATACTGAGTTTATATTAAACAGTGCAGTTTAACAATATCTATGAGCCGCCTTGCATCAGGCTTTTTCTATATTTGCTTTGCCCATCCTTTCATTGCCAATACAATGTAATGCTCCTTGGTGGGATTGGGCTTTCCCCCCAGTTTGTAGTAATGTGCTATCACTGCCAAATGGTAAGATATCCAGGATCTGGTTTTCCCAGACAGCCCCCCCCTTCTGACAAAGGCACACACTGTTGATCCCTTTTGGTGCTCTGTCAAAGATTGTTCCTTAAAAGGCAAGCATCTTTCCCAACACACTTTGTACCTCCTTGCTGTGCCTGGTGGCTGAGCTGTGTAGATCAGTGAGCTCAGATTTCCCCAATCATGCCCCACCACTGCACTTTGAACGGGTTCATCCTCTTGTTTGCCTCTGGACTGTTCCCCTGAAATCTTTCCCACTGCAAACGAGAGAGAGAGTCAGATGCCACATTCTTCACCCCTGGAATGTGTAGTGCTCCTACATCGGAGTTTAACTTGAGCAGGATTGTTGTCAGCTCCCTCAGCAACCCAAGTACCCTTAAATTGTTGGATGTCCCCTGATTAATGATATTATTTGTATCCACCGTCAGGTTGTCCGACCAGAGAATCAGCCTTCTATTTGCTAATGACTCCCCCCATAGCCTGAAAGCCACTATAATAGGAAACAGTTCCAACAAAGTGATGTCTCTGGTAATGCCCTCCTGATGCCATGCCCGCGGCCAGGCCTGCCTGCACCACTCGTTCCCCAGAATAGCCCCAAATCCATGGGAGCCTGAAGCGTCAGTAAAAAGTCAGAGTTTCTCGCTAGTAACCCACTGCTCCCACTAAGGTAGTCCCCATTGAAAACATCCAGGAAACCATCCCACATCTTGAGATCTTCCCTAACTTCCGCCCCCTGCCGCAGGTGTAGGGAAGCGTTTTGCAGCCCTACAGTCTTGAGTTCAATGCCCCTGGGGAACACTTTTCCTGCCGGGATCACCTTTCCAGCAAAGTTCAAATTTCCCGCCAATGACTGCAGCTCCCTCAAAGGTGCCTTACTCCTACCCCTCAATTCCTTGATTGCTTCTTTAGGTTTCACCACTTTGTCCTTTAACGGTCTTGACTTCCCTTCCAGTGACTCTCTCTATTCCCAGGAATGTCAGCCTTGTGAGTGGACCAACTGTCTTCCCCTTAGCCACGGGGACTTTCCTGCATCAATGCCTGAAACCTGTTCATGAGGGCACCACACTTATCTGTCCCTTCCTTCCCAATGAACAAGAAGTCGTCGATGTAATGCATTACCATCATGCCCTGGGCCCACTGCTTCAGTGCATACTCAAAAGAACAACTGTATTTTTCAAAATAAGTGCATGAAATTGCACAACCCACCGGTAAGTACCTTGAAACTCAGCAAATGGTAGCTTTCCTTGCTAATTGGCAGTAGCCTGAAGGCTGACTCAATATTGGCCTTCCCCATCATGTGCCTCCCCCAGTGATCCTCACTAGATCTACTGCATCATCAAAGGAAGCATAATGAACCCTACATCTCTCCTCATCTATGCCATTGTTTACCGATGCCCCCTCGGGGAAGGATAGGTGCTGTATGAGGCAAAACTGCCCTTTCTTCCTTCTTGGGAACCACGCCTAGTGGCAAAACCACAAAGTTCTTCAAAGGTGGGGTAGTAAATGGGCCTGCCACCCTACCCAGCTTAATCTCTTTAGCAATTTTCTGCACCACTACCTCTGGCATTTTCACAGCTGATTTTAGATTGCCTGCCTCCCTGCTCCCCATTGTACCATTGTGAGGGATTCCAAACCCCCACCTGAAACCTTCCCCAAGTAGTTTTGCATCAGCGCCATTGTGGTATGTATTCAGGAATGGGATTAATTTATGCAGGAGTACTGGAGTAGGCAAGTGGGTGTCAATTACGCTTAACTTTCTCTTTGGTTTTTGTGCTACTCCTTTGTTTTCCTTCATCGGGTGAAGGTGTGCTCTGATTCCCTGCAGCTTTGCCACCTGTGTGCTTGAATATGCAGATTTTGCCAAAGAGGCAGTTCCCTTGCTCAATCCTCCAGCAAACTGCTTGCTGCCCCTGGTGATCACTGGGTCGACTATTCCAGGAGCAGCACCTGCAAAAGGACCCCCCCACCTGTCCTCATAAAACCATCTCTCCTTTTTATAATAAGGCTTCTCGCCCTGAGCCTTATCGCCCATCTCCCTTGATGATACAATTTTTTCGATGTAACCGTAACATCCACCTCATCCCAAGACATTGCCGGCCAAATATGCATCTTTAGCCTAAAACTCCTATCATACTTTAACCAAGCTTTGCCGCCATATGTCAGGTATGCGTTATGGATGTACTGCTCACATGTAAATACTGCCAAGGCAACATCTTAAAAGCCGCCAACCAATTGTGGATGTTCTCCTCTTTCTGGACCTTCTCCCTGTCCTTCTTCTCACTTTCCTTCTCAGACAAGTCACGTAAACCAAGCCCCGCCGGTTCCATATCTAGCAAGGAAAAGATCACAACATACTCCTTCTGCCAAATCCTCTCCTTGTAGGCCAACAGAATGTGCTACACAAATCGGTTCCCCGCTGACCGTACTGGTGAAAAGCCTCGCATCGATCTCCCATACTGCGTACCAATACCCCACACAATACCTTGCCCTTAGCTGCCTGCCGGTGTTGAGAATGCCTGCTGCAGCTGGCTGCCATCCCCTAGGGACATTTCCCTAGGCGGTGCAGTGGCTTGACTCATGACTGTGGGGCACACAGCCCCACCCAAGCCACCCAGCCTCTTCACCTACCCTTGCTGATGCACCGGCTCAGCATTCCTTCCCAATTGATTATAAATGCATTGACATTTCCACACAACATTTGACCTTCCCCCATTTTCCCATGCTTGTAAGCACTGCATAACCATACCTTTAACTTGTTCCAGGGATGCAGGTACCTCTGATGCTATCGCCGCTGAGCTGGCCGCATGCGTGCTGGGTGCACTGATGCTACACCTTGGAACTTCTGCAGGAAAGGCTGCCGGGTTGGCAACAGGCCCCTGCTTTTTCCCTCTGCCTTTGTTGCCCCCAACTGCTTTCCACTTTTTGGCAGCTTCAGCCTGTTGCCTAATTGCCTTAGCCTTAGCAGTCAATGTCCTGCTCCTTTTAGATACTGGCTCTTCATCCTCACTAGGACCAGTTTCCTCATCTTCAATGGTCTGAATCGCTTGCCTAGCCTCTTCCTCTGTGTAATTTGGAAACAACAGTGGGGAATGTGACCTGTTGCTTGTCCCAGCCACTTCCCCATCGAGCTGTGTCGCCACCTTCTGAAGCCATTTTGGCCCGTGTTTGGCGGCTGCATCTGTGCCATCATGATAAATTGTTCCAAGTCTTTCTCAGGGCAGCAGAATCCTGGCTTGTTGCAGCAGCCTTGTGGCACACGCACTACTCTCAAGCACTGCTGGGGCCCTCCCGGCACACGCACTGCTTGTTTTGCTGCTACTGCTTCTTTTGATGTACAATGCACTTGCCTGCACTGCTCTGTTGCCCAAGCAGCGACCCTGAGACACACACACTGTGTGGGTTTTCTTCCTTCCTTCCTTCTGACAATACTACTGTGAGATTTTCCACGCACACCTTCCACAGTTATTTGTGCACGCAGGCTGACAGGCCGCAAAGAAATCCCTCTCTCACAAGACTTTTCCTTGGGCTTCTCAAAGCCGTGGGCCGGGTTGAATTGTGCAAATGTATCACCTTATGGAGGAGACACAGTGTAAAGTGTTTACTTCCAGTCATGGATGCGGCCCCTTGAAGTTGCACAATATTTTCAGTTCGTTCACAACGTTATATGCAAGGCAAGTATCCTAAATGAAGTTTCTTTTTCACCCTTAAAGCAGCCCGGATTAGCGCGTTCCAATAAATCTTCACTGCGACACGCTTGCATACAACCAGTCTGCCTTTGTTACCCGCGTTAATGAGAGGGCAGGCAGCCAAGCACTTTAACTCTCCTTTCAGTCTCGTCGCTCACCTTTAACTCCCAATGCTCTGGCGTGGCTTCTCCGTCTTCTCCTCAACGAAAGCCTCACTCCTCCCAGCGGCCCCTCAGGCACACGCACCGCGCTCGGGTCAACACCACACGACCAGCGCACCACGACTTGCATCCCAAAGACGCAGTGCCAGAACACAACTTCCAATGAAACCTCTCACTCCAGGACAGAAATTCTGACGGAACCAAACTGCTGCCTCCTTCCTCAGGTTGTCCTCGGGCTGCGATGAACCGGTAGTCAGTTGCCCAGCAGCTTATAAGCCTCCTGGCACACCCTTCTCCTTTGTTTGATTTTTGCGGGCATTCTAGCCCATTTGGTGGGCTTCGTGCCCCTCTGCTTTTCCTGGGCTTGCCCAAACTCCTTCCCCTTACTCAGGGGGAAGGGAGGCTTACGCTGCCCCGATATTTGGGCACCTTCCTTAAGCTCCACAACGTCGCCACCTCCATACTTGCACATATTGACAAAAGGTGATGTTTATCTGTAAAAATATTGTTTGTGTGTGCACTTGCGCGTCTACATGCATGTGGGCACGTATGTGTGTGTGTGTGTAGACATGTGTCTTGTCTTACATGTTTGGTCGACAGGTATAAAAAAGCACTAGTCTGCCAATTTGACTCATTGGCATCATGCCTGCTCTCGTGTCTCTGCCCGTGCTCTCCTCTGCCTATCACTGTACACAAGTCGAGTGCCTTTTTTCCGTGCCTGTATTTTCTTTACCGTTTTTTTTTCTTCAATCGTCGCAGTACTACATTTGTGGTTGCAAAGCAGATGGCATGTGTTGCTTTTTGTTTACCTTGGTTATGATTGCTTTGCTTAGAAAGTCATAGAAAATGCGTCAACTAAACTAACTGTTCTAAAACCTGTCCGTTTTAATCCCAAATGTTTTAGAGTTCAACACCAACGGTGACAGGTTAAGAATAGGGTTCCACTATTCTTAAAGCCAAGTGGTTTGCAATGCTTAAATGTTTGGCATGCAGCACTTAGTGGCAGGATTATACAACAAAAAAAATCTGTTTTTTGCATGCACGAACAGACAAAAAATGTGCATGAGGAGGCATTTGAGCACAAAGTGCAAATTCACATAACAAACGTGAGATAAAAACGTGACCAAAACTAGCGCATTTGCGTTTTAAATGTGTGCTGAAAATTCATGAAAAAGAGAGAATAACATTTTACATTAAAAAGGTTGGCATTGGCATGCATTTTTTGTGAACAGCATTGCACATCATTCATGAATGTATGTATCTATGTGCAGCATTGTCATAGCACACATCTAGCTGGCAAGCAACAGAGTGCAGTACAAAAACAGAGAAGAGTACAAAGAGAGATTGAGAGGGCGCCCCTTAGGGGAGTCAGTGGTCGAAGTGAGCGGGAACGTCAGAAGCAGTGTTCCACTACTTTTATTTTGTACTGTTAACAGCTCCACTATGTTTTGAAAACATTTTCACCATTCCGGAACTGTTCTTGGTGAAGTTCAAGCACACTTCTCCATTTTACCACGGAATATCAGTCACAGCTAAACGAAAATCTGTTTCAACTCAATTGGCTGTCAACCAGGATGACGACAACCCTTGAACAATGTGTTGCACGGTACTCCCTTCCTGCCTACTATGTCCCCCAAACCAGAGTCACAGTTCCACTACTTTTTTGGTACGCTCCTAACACTGAGGGGAGTTCAATTTACAGGGTTTATCCCACTGGCTAGGTAAACATATAACATTTTATTCTTCGTGCTGGTCATGGGAGCATGCAAGATAAATCAATTTGATGAAATAAAAATGTCTCACTCGGTTTATCAGCAACCTTGCACAAAGACCACTTTTCTATGGTGCAGGCACCACGTGACAGCATATTCTTGCACCACACCACTGGTAGCAGAAGGTAGAAGCCTGAGTTCAGCTGAGCAGCAGTCAGATACATGTGCCCCTTTGTAATACTAGCTGGAATCACATGGGGCGGCCGGGATGTAGAATATTCTTACATGGCCGTGTTCAGGGTCAAGTAGTGTCTCAGTGTGAGGGTGTGCCAAACGTCAGCCTCAAGTCGGCATTTGGCTACATTTCTCCGGGTAAGTGTGTCGAGATTCAGCTTGGCGCAGGCATATGACTGAATTTCAGCTTGTAAAAAAATGACTGGGCTCTAGCCATAAACATTATCTTAAAGACAACAATGTGTAGAGGCAAAGATAAAAGCACATGGCAAATCTGACGCAAAATGAATATCTTCTGAGAACATTCTTTATAAAAATATCACACGTTTGTGTGTTGGAGAGAAAGAGCAATGAGGATGGCCAGGGTGTGTTCCTATTGATTCTTGAGGAATTCACAAACGCTAGTGAAGACACATAGGGCTGGGGTAAAATAAGTCAAAATGATTTGAGGAAATGTTAGCTGAGGTGTCCTTGGATCTACTTCCCAGGTGCCTCTTCTAGGCTTGATAGAGTGAAGAGGCAATTAGTGAAGAGTTCGCTCCATGTGGCGTTCGTGTAAGATGTAGCCAGCAATTTCCTACCAATACTGGCCTCTTAGCAGTACCGACCGGTTGGGAAGTCTCTTCATTACACTGTCGACTAGTCTGCCACAGAGGGAGAGATGTGTATGGTGAGAGCAGTCCTCTGTGTGGACAGAAGACATAGTGAGCATGAATATACTCTGGTGCCGTGTGATGGAGGCTTATGGTGGGGCAAAGGGATAGCCATAGCGTAGGAGTAAGGAGACATGAGCTGGCATAGGGTAAGACTCAGTAACTTCCCAATAAGTAAGTGCTTTCTTAGGGCTTGTAGGATTTGGGCAGGTTCAGCCTCGCAAACAGGGACTTAGCGCCTCATGCGTTATCTGTCTGTTCAAGGAACCTTCCTTTTCAGAGTTCTCTCTCTCTCTCTCTCTCTCTCTCTCTCTGTCTCTCGCTCTCTCTCTCTCTCTCACTCTAGGGGACATGATCCTGGGGGAAAGGAATGAGAATGGAGAGTGTTCTGTCTCTGTGCTCTCGGTGATGTCAGAGAGCCCAACTAGGGTCGAATGTATAGATGGACCTAATGGCAGCACTGCGTTCAGACCAGTCATTGTCCCTGTTCGGCATGCATTCAGTTGCAGAGGTGCAACAAAGAGCACCATAGAAAGATGTTGAGGCAGCTTTTATAGATGCACCATTTTGCTCATAACTCTGATTGCAGATATGAGGTCTCCTTCTAGATCTGCCTGTGCATTCACAATGGGCCTCACTTTCCAGCCAGTCGTAACGCTAATGAAAGATGTAAGGCCTTTGCATCTTACACCCCATGTTGCTGTATTTGTATGGTGGAGAGGAGGGACAGAACGCAACTCACGTTTCTGCTGCCTCCTTCCTCTCCGCCATACAAATACTCCAGCATTTGAGCCTGCATACATTTTCATGCTGGCACAATTGCTAGGAGTTCACATGGGGTCCACCTGCTGTATTCAATGGCAAAAAGCAGGAAGACCCTATAGTGATCCATTATAAACGTTGCCTGACATCTATGCAGTTTTGCTGCTACTGCTTCTTTTGATGTACAATGTACAGTTTTGCAAAAGTGCAGGGTTAAAGGCGGCAAACATGATTGTGCACAGTTTTTTGCCGTTCACTACTGCACTCTGCTGTGCAAATGACAACAATTTGGTTGCAGGGAGAACTTTACATTGCAGTGGCAAAGTAACGGCTCCTTGACGCCAAATTATGAGCTCTTTTAAAACAATTTGTTTATTATTTAATTATTTGTTTATAGAGCGCCAAAGCCCACAAGCATCAGGGCACTTATAAAAACACAAGGACCAATGAAAGACGGGACAAAAACATTAACTAACACATGGATCATTTACCCAGGGGTGGAGGCTGGTGAGGAAGAGAGCATAGCAGCGGGAGATTTATTCAAATTGGAGAGGTTTTAAACATTTCCGAAACACCAGATAATGTGGTTGCAAGCATAGGTCCGTGGGCAGCCTGTTCCAAGCTTGCGCTGCAAGGACGGGAAAGGATCGCACGGAGCATCTGGCTGTTTTGCATCTTGGGACAGTCAGATATCCACAGTTACTCGAGCGGAGTGATCTTGATGGTGCTTTTAATATTGCTTGCTCCTTAAGATAGATGGGTGCACCTCCATTGCTACATTTGTGGATCAGAAAAAAGAGCCTTAAGAAATAATCTTGCTGATACATTCTGCCAATGAAGATTCCTTCTAGCTTGGGAAATATGCTCCCTATTTGAGATGTCACAGATGATTCGGACAGCTTCCTTTTGAAGAATTTGGAGTCTGTTTATGGAGTTTTTCCTATCCCCAAACAGAAGGGCATTAAAATAATACATGCATGGCAAGACAATGGCTCTGATCAGAGTATGATGATTTGTAAAGGACAAGAGTAGTTTGGCATACCTCGACACCTTGAAATGGTAGTGTGCCAATGACCAATCCGTCAACATGCGCGTCAGAGCCAAGAGAGGCTTCTGCATACACCCCCAATGTCTTAACCTTATCCATGATGTCTATGAGTCTTCCTTTAATATACATGTGGGTGTACTCCGGACCCAACTTGATTCTGGCCTTTGTAGATCCAAAGATCATCAGCTCTGGCTTGGTGCTGTTGAAACACATCTAGTTGCTCAACATCAATTCTTTTATCAGGCAATGGATGTGAACAAGTCTTATGGAGTCAGCCTTGCAGTCTCCACTGAACTCCATCAGGAGTTGAGTGTCATCTGCGTAGTTTGTGCAATCGAGACCCTGAGCAAATAGAAGATCGCAGGGGGTGCTTTATGTAAAGATTGAACAATGTTGGCGACAAACAAGCCTGCTGTGGGACACCACAATGTATTGACTCAATTTCAGAAGAAGCATCACCCCACCATACCGTGAGTTCCTCTCACTCAAGAAGGAGCTGATCCAGTTTCTGGCCCCTACCGAGCACTCACCGATGGCAGACAGTGTCCAGTGAGAGCCTGTGGTAGAGCAGGTCAAAGGCAGTCGATAGATCTAAAAGAATCCGCAGCTCAGATATGCTCTCTTCCAGCACCTCAAGCATGCATGTCTGAAGCTCTAAAAAGACAGTTTCTGTTCTGTGATTTGCTTTGAAGCCAGATAGTTTGGTATGGAAGATACCAGAATCTTCAAGATGTTGTTGAAGCTGGGAGGTTGCTACCTTGTCAATGAATTTTAATAGGAAAAGAGTGTTTGTGATGTGGCACAGATTATTGGGATCTTTTGGTTTCAAGGTAGGTTTTTTAGGCAAGGGTGTAACAACAACCTGCTTGATTTTATCAAGGATAAGACCATATCTGAAAGAGGTGTTAACAAAACGTGCCAAGAAAGGAGCAAAGAGTCCAGGATGACGCAAGATAATTTTGTCAGGCTTGATCTCACCAGGGCAAACGGTGGGCTGCATTTAGTTAAGGAAAGTACCTTGGTCACTGATTTAAAGGAGAAACCTGAAATGTCTTTATTCCCCGGTATCTGGGTTCCCTGTTGGATTTCAGTAATCAGAGAATTTGATATTCTGTTACGTGCAGTTGTGATTTTATTGGCAAAAGCAGGTTGTACCCTGCTGCAGTCTTCATTGGATGGAAGAAAGGAATGGAGACAGGAATTTTTTTTCTCGAGACTTCTATATATGTCAAATAGTTTCTTGGTGCCATTACCTGGCGACCCAATTTCCTTGCTATAAAACTTATTTTTAGCCTCAAAGGTGAGTTTTTAGTAGGTTTTTTGTAAGGTGTTCCAGATAGCCTTGTTTTCAGCCGTTTTATTTTTTACCCATATTTGTTCTGTCTGCCTTTTTCTTTTTTTTAGATCAAATAGGGCTGAACTAAACTAAGACTGTTTACATGACTTATTTCTGACCATCTTAGATTTTAAAGGAGCCACTCTGTCTAGGAGGTGATTAGATGACAGTGTCTCAGGAGGGTCCCCATCTGAAGTATTGTGCATAATAGTTTTCAGACAAAATTCCAACTCCTCTGGAGTAATCCTTTTCAGGTTCCTGCTAATAATTGTTTTGGGTAAATTGTGAACTTTAAGAGGTTTTCTAGGAAGGGAAATAAGGTATTCCACAAACAAGTGGTCAGACCAGACTGAGGTCCTGGGATTTACAATCTTAACAGGGACATTTCTAGAGGCAACCCAGTCCCAAATGTTTCCACTTGAGTTGGTTTGGCTGGCTCGATGTTATGGAGAGTAAAGCCCAGGATTTCCAGAATACTCTCCAGGTCTCAGGCTTCCTTGTCTACAGGATCCTTCAGCCAACTATCGAAATCTCCAGGCAGAATGGTAGAGCAATTGGGTTTATCGAGAGGGGCTAAGAGAAGTGTCCTGTCATCATTGAAATTGGCCATATTCTCGGGAGGTCGATAAATCAGAATGAAATGTATGCATCAGTTGTCATTAGGGAGGAATTTTAAGTGTATAACCTCACAGCCAACACATTCAAAGAGCACATTTTGGTCTTTGCTAGAAAAGCCACTCCTCCTCCATTCCCATGAACGTGGTCCTTCCCAAAGAAGCTAAAGCCTGGAGAAGTGGCCAAGCTTATTTTGGGACCGCTTCAGTCCTTAAGCCACGTTTCGATAATGCACATCACTTCCAGGTCTTCATCCTGAATGTAGTTGTGTACATCGATAGCGTGACTACATAATGAGCAGGTGTTCAGAAGTGAAAGCTTCATGACAGGGGAGTTTATTAGGGTTGTGCACTCAGTCTGGGTAAGTCAGTATTAAAGGAGTTGCTGGGCAGACGTGTCGAAGACATGTGACACTCAGTAGACTGATCAACTGAAATCAGTGAGTTTGGTGCATGTTTCGCTAAACTCTCCAGTGACTGGTCCACAGAGGTTAAAGAGTTTTTAATTTGTAGTTCTTTGAGAGGAGACAGCCAAACAAGCTATTTGCACAAAATCGAAACTACATGTTTTCAAGAAGTGTTTCTCAGAAAAGCAGCAATCGAGCGTTTACAGGCACACAATAAATGATGGCAACATATTCAGGCACACAGTAAAGTTATGACAAGAAACATCATAATGGGACACAATTAGTTCTAGTAGTACAATCAGGTGAACAATATTGATTCACTTTCAGAAACCTTGTACAAAATGATCTGCTAGCAAAAGGTCAATCCTACGTGCTAGCTAGTGAAAAGGAAATACACTCACGGCAATCATAAGCACAATCTAATGCACAATGCAACCTAAGAATAGGAATCCCAAATAATCGCCAAGGTGATTTTAATAGCAACTCCTGTCTCATAGAGGGGCATGGGTCACAATGCATAAAAGGGCTTTCAATGTGCAGTTGGTTTTGGTGTACATGCAGTGGTCTTATGGGACCTCATGCCACATTCTGCTCTGCGCACAATGGAAACAGACCTGCACTATCAATTTCAACTTTGCTGTTGGTTATTTCCTTCCCTGGACAGTCAGTTATGATTCTCTGCTTTGAGAACACATGGGTGGCCGGAAACCATAGATACAGTTTGCTATACGCTGTATTGAAGGGGGGAAGCTCCTGTTCCACTTAATCTACCTTGCAACTCACAAGACGTTGCAATCTGTGTGATTTGCAGTGGAAATTGCAAATTCAATGTTCATTTTCTTTATGGCAACTTGGCAGTTTACAATTGAGAAGCCTGCCACTTTGAGTTGCACTGGCTTTCCGTATGCAATATGCTTTCATACATCCGGTCTAGTTGTTTTTTGTTATTCTACTCTTTTTTGGATTAGCTACTATAAATGAGGATGATTTGTTGATGAAAATTAAGAGACATAGAAAAAACCCAGACAAAAGATTTTAAAACAGTTCTTTATATTTTTTATGAAGTGTGTTTTTTTAAGTTGGAACACGATTTATTAAATGAAACAGTAATTCACTTTCAAATTTAGCTTCGGCAAAATACCTGATGAACTGTTCAGGATTTGGCAGAATAAAACGTGTATTATTCTGAATATCCCTAGTTCAGGGTATCTGGATATAGGGGGGAGAGGGGAAAATGTAAATGATTTTTCATTTGTTCCATATTTTTCATTCATATCCAGAGATAATAAATACATTTTTGTAAGGCATGTTTGAATAGACTGACATGTAGCAATATGAGAATCCTCACCCGTGGCTACTCAGACATTCACAAACTGTGCAGATGCTTTACCACACGCTGATAAACATGTTGCCCCACATCCAGTTCTAGGACAAGGGTTAGGACAAGGAAGGTGAACCTGAAGAGCACACACAGGGCCCGATTCATGGAAATATCTGTGCAGAAAATATGGAATTTGCAAACCAAACCGCACACAAAATCCTGTTTGTTGATTCAAGGAATTGACTATGCAGTACTTTTTCATACTTTGCAGGGACTTTGTGCAGTCTCGGCATGTCACTGTGAGAGGCCGAGTGCCATGCACAAGATTCCACGCAGAGCCTGGGCGTGGCTTGTGCAAAGGACAGGGTAAGTGTGGAACTTGGAAAATGAGGAAGTACAAGAGAAACTGGGACAGGGGGTTCGATGGACCCTGCATACTGTGCTAAGTTGTGTGATTTGTGATGCAAACTGGCTTACAAATTGGTAGCAGAGGAGGGTTGCTACGTTCGATCGGCACGTAGCCAACTCTTCCGTCGCAATGCCTGAAGGGCTGTGAGGTGACCCATGGAAAACAAGGCCCATACGGAAGGTGCACCCCATGAAGATGCCGTCAGAAGCCGCCTTGGAGAAAATCCTGCCCGCGGTCCGTTGGACACCCAGAAGACCAAAAGGGTGGAGTGGCAGATTTGGGGAGAGCTGGTGGCAGAGCGGCATCAGTGGATCACGGAGTTTAATTATTGAATGAGCCATACAGCAAATTGGGGAACGTGGTGAACAGATGTTGGGTGTGGGGTGGTATTGAGTATTGTTGAGTATTGAGTGGTGAATGGTGAAAGGTAAAAATGGATGTTATTGTTTGTTGTTAGGGAACATTTGATATTGAGGAGATTATTTGTGCCAGTTGGCCTAGACGATTCACTTAGGGGTACTTATGACAGAAGTTATGTAAATATTGGATTTCCTGTGTGTTGGGCATTGTAGCTCGGGTCATGCATGATGGTATCCCCCTGTTAAGGGTGCAACAAGTGAAGCTAGCTTGAATCATGGAAGGTGTTCTTCTGTTTAAGTCTTGCGCAGGCATTTTATATACAAGGCGATTGAGCATGTGAAATATCGGTATCCCCTGTTAGCAGGCAGGAAGACGGCCATGGACATATGTTGTTTGTACTTGTTGAGGTCTCAATGTCATTGGGAAATGTTTTCAGCAATGTTGTGAGTGGGTGGGTATTGACAATTTTCTGTCCTTTACTTATGCATTATAGAGGTGAGGTTTGTGTATAGGACTCAGAGTGCAAGAGGAGGTACAGAACTTTTTTACGATCAAGGTTTGATGAAGTTGTGGCGTTGCGCGGAAGGCACATGTGCGGAATTAGTGGGTCTGCCTGCGAAGGCGTAGGGTTGTAGAAGGGAGCTGCGAGGAGCACTCCCAGGATATTGATTGAGAGCCACAGAGGGTTGCAATTTTTTGAACTGAATTGTCAAATTGAGAATTTGAACTTCACATAAATTAAAGTGTATTTGTCCGATAACAGCAGAAGTATCGAAAGCCCCGACTTGGGGTCAAGTAAGTAGTAAAGTAATGTATCGTGGAAGCAATGTGGGGGCCACCCCCCTACAGCATATGTGCAGCTCCCTTTCAAAATATTTTTAAATATAGCGCAGAATGGACACAAAGGACAATGGGTAACCTGCCTAAGCCATTTCCAAAAGGTCAGAACTTCTCCAAATGTGTGCAGCAACCATTACATGCACATAGACACAAAGCTTACAAAGGGCAAACATTGAAAAAGCGAATGGCGATATTCGAATTGTGGAACATTTTGCAGGGTGATGGAGGGGATGAGGCGTAGCAGCACTGCTTGCTGAACCAACAGGAGGTCGTGGGCGAAAACCTCTCAGCCCCCACTCTTCCTCTTCCTGAACATGAGAGCGAAGGCACGGCAGCGGGGTTCAAGGATTATATCCAGCGCAGGAACTGAGAACAGTGGCAGGGTACCCAAATTCAATATTTGCACCTCTGGCATACAGCAGGAGGGAGAGGCAGTTGGGTGCCCGACAAGCGGCAGCAGGAACTGAAAGTGCAGGAGGTGAAAAGGGGAGCACGTACAGGAGAGCAACCTTGGAAAAGAAGGCGTACAAGAAAGGCTGGAGTACATTCTACCCAACGAGTGGGTAGGCGGGCAAATACTGCTTAAACTAGATGGGAAGGTAGCTGGAGAAGCAGGAGGTCCCCATTAAGAAGTTATGGGTTAAAAGGATACTAGTGAAGCAAGAGAGTGGACAGCGATAATGGAAGAATTTGGAAGATGGGAGTATGAGGAAAAGGAAGAAAGCAAAAGAGTGTGAAGGGAAAAGTAGAAGGCAAAAGTGCGAAAGCACAAACAGCGAGAAAAGCGGAGAGAGAGAGAAATTGAGGAATGATGAGGAAAAGGGCAGGAGAACAGAGAGAGAAAAGCAATTGAAGATAAAGAAGGTGAAGCGGAAGTTGCTCATAAGAGAACGACAGCACAGGGAAGAGGATGAGTGCGCAGAAAGGAAAGTGAGAGTGATATTGGGTTTTGCACGTTTTGATGATGACAAGGCGGGAGAAGAGCCAGCACAGTGAGACTTAGGCAGGAGATATAATATGGCAACCACACTGCCAGACAGAGACAATATTGTGTCCTCCGTGAGGGGGCTGCAGGAGCATAATTGACATAAAAGAGGGGCAGCAGAGAGGGAGAGTGTTAAGAAGATACAGATTTCAAGAAAATGTCAACAGTGACGGTGGAGATACCGAGTCAGATGACGACTTAGTAGGGAGTGAGGATGAGATGGGGTGACCTGCACATCGGTCTACAGGGAAGAACCCGGAATGAGACATGGGGCCTCATTACGACCCTGGCGGTAAGGGGTTAGCGCCATCGTTAGCTGCGCCGACCCCTTACCGCCAATCACGAGTTCCCTTTCCGCCATGGCGGTTTTTACACCTGCTTTTAGCGGGTGTAAAAAACCATGGCGGTAAGGGAACTTGGTGTTAATTACGCCACCGTAATTTACGGTGGCGTAATTAACGCCTTCCCCACTCCCATTATGCCCTATGGGGCAAAAATGGGAATGGGGAAGGGTAAATGGGGATTGGGGATTTACCGCCCCGCCAAGGTCGGAATGGGGCGGTAAATCCCCTTACCGCCATGGCGTTAACGTAGTTAGCACCATGGCGGTAAAGTCACGGCCCTGGCGGTAACTTTCCGCCAGGGTCGTAATGAGGCCCATGGTATGGGAGGCCAACAAGGACATGGGTGGGCTGCAGTGTGACAAAGATGAAAGGGCACTACATTCTAGAGCAATATGAGGCAGCACAGATAGTGTTACGGTGGGAGACATTAAAAGTTTACTTTCAGCGATTCTCAGGGAGGTCGCTGATGAAGTATGGAAAATGGCCGGCAACCCAGGAGTAACCACTCAGAACACGGCGCACTATAGTTTTCCATTTAATAACTGCAGAGCGGCTGTATGCCAAGCTTTGTGGGTGCAGTACCCAGACACCTCAGACATTAGCGCGATCATGGCACACAAAATGGGAGAAGACGAAGACCCCTTGCAGTACATCCAAGCTATTCAGGAGAACTGAATACTGGAGACTTAAGACTTAAAAGCGAGAACCGTGGGAAAAGCAGTGGGATTATTCTATCACATATTATGTCAAGGGCTGCTGGAGCAGGTGCAAAAGCAGCTCAAGAAGTAAGTGGGGATGGAGACAAAACCGTGGTCAGAAATTCAACTCATGATAGTACACTACTGCAAGTTAATGCAGGAAAATGCAAGAAAGAAGCACAAGGAATGGAAACAAGAGGAGGCAAAGCTAGTGCCGAAGAAACAAAGCAATTGTCAAAATATGCCAAGGAAGGGGCAATGATAACAAGAATGGAGGGACAAGGTGCTACACATGCACAGTATGGACCACTGCCCACGGGAGGAGTTTTCATGGGGTGGGGCGATGCGCATCACGTGTTCAACGGAAGAGGGGGGCCACAGACGGGGCCAAGGGTATTGACACCTAATACAACAAGGCCCAGAGGGATTTCCAGTGGGATAGCCAATGCCAATGAGGGAACCACCCAAGTGCTGGGTGTGTGGACAGATAGGACACATTTCAAGGGAGTGTAGGAGCAGAGGGGGAATGCAACAGAATGGGGGAATGCATTATCAGCCCACGTATCGGGGAACAGACCAAAGTACTATACTCAGGACCAAACACAAAGACAGGTGCAAACTGTGAATGCTTACCCACAGGCACACCAACCCATGACAGAGAAATCCCAAATGCAGGAGCCCACACAGCAATATTCACAAGTACCACATGCACCACAGAGGCAGAATAACACGCAGGCACCATACACAGTACAGCACAATGATGGGACACTGCCAGGCACAGACTCTATGGCAATTACTCCAGTTCCGAAATTGGGAGGGGCGACTGTGGTGGGGGACAACCCATTCACAGGGAACTGAATGTCATTATACCCACAATAGGACAGCTCATAGATGAACCTGATGTGTTCTATCCTATCGATTACCCCCAACTCGAAAGAGGAATCATGTATGGGGGTGACGATAGGTGACAAGACCTTCTCCTTTCTTGTAAACACAGGGTCGATTAAATCCTGTATCGGGAGGGAAGGTATCCAATGGCAGGTGATGCCATGAATGTGCAGCAATGGATTTGTTTCCTTTTACAGACAATCTTACACTTTCCATAGTGGAACATGACTTAGCTTTAACCTTGATGTATTCCCGACAGACACAGGTAAACATAATGGGAAGAGACATCATGAGCAAACTCAACATGTCCATCTTATTCACTGACAAAGGAATAGTGTGTTCCACACCTGGGATTCACCTCCTAAACGTGAGGGAAATTATCCAAGCCTATTGCGGACACTCGGTACAGAGGGGGTGGGGGTGCCAGCAGATGAGGAGTTATTCCAATATGGAGCTAAAGTAAAGATGGCATGGCTCTCGGAGATCCAGGGAAAACTATGGCGCCTACCAAATGAGAACATATTCATAACAAAACTACCACTGTACAATAAGGAGGGGACGGTGATCTCACTAGAAATAGAGGCAGTGATAGCAGGGGAAGAGAGAATAACACTCCATGCGACAGATGACACTGGACCAGCATGGAAGACAGTGATTGCAGTGGCAGAAGGGCAGAGGTTGACTTCAGTCACTGATGAGGAATTATTCAAAGAAAACTGCTCTGATCACATGATGGTGTTTGACATTAGCATTACATACTGGGTGAAGATACACTACAGAGAAGTACCGCAAAGAATGACGATGATGCTATAAGTACCACTGTCATTTCTCGAGGTGGACTTGGCCAAGGTCCCCAGTGTCTTATGGACCACAAGTCCCTATGTCGTGGGGCTTCTGAAGCTGATAAGAGCAGTGAAGATAAAACTCAAGCCAGGAGCCACTTTACAAAGAGCAAAGCAATACCCTCTGTCTAGAGAGGCAGATGAAGGCATTTATGAAACCATTGCAGCTCTCATTAAGCAAGGAATTCTAGTATCATCAGAATCATTGTGCAACACAGCAGTTTACCCTGTGAAAAAGGCAACAGGGCGATTGTGGTATTTTATACAAGACCTGCACCCTTTAAACCATACCGTGGAGGCAGAATTTATTTTAGTTACGAATCCAGTGACAATTTTGTGTAGCATTCCTATGGAAGCTACCCATTTCACGGTTATAGATTTGAAGAATGCCTTCTTCTCTATACCACTCCATTCAGATTCACAAGATTTGACTTTGTTCCTATACAAAAATAAGAAGTGGAAACATGCTGCTCATCTTCCACAAGGGTACTGCAAGTCCCTGTCTATATTTAACAGGGTCCTCCAAATGGATTTAGGCAATGTAAAGTTAGAAAGTGTTGTTATACAATACATAGACGACGTCTTGATCTGTAGCCAAATAGAAACACAGTGTAGAAAAGGGGCACAAGGCAGACAAGGCCAAACTACAATATTGCCAAATGAAAGTATTTTACATTGGGCAACTGATTTCATAAGAGGGATAGAAAGTGATACCACAAAGGGCAGAGGCAATTTGTAAGACTCCAAAACCCACAACCATCACACAAATGCAGCAGTTTCTAGGACTATGGGTATTTGACTACAGCACATATACAAGACCCTTGTTGAGTGCACTAAAAGAATTACAGAGAGTGGACGGTACATTACAATGGACAGAAGAAATGACAGAGGTGTTTGAAGGGCTAAAAGTAGCAATATGCACAGCTCCACTGTTAGGGATCCCAGACTATCAAGGGGAATTTGACTTATTCTCACACTCCAACGGAGTAGTAATGACTGCAGTTCTGATGCAGAAAGCATCCATGGAACACAAACCATTAACATATAAAGCAGAAAATCAGGCGCAGTAATGAGAGGACTCAACTCTTGTGAGCAGGCACTAGCTGCTGCCCCACTTGCAGTGGAGAAGTCAGCAGGTATTACCATGGGATGCGGCACCACTCTTTTTGTGGTTCACGCTCTGTTCAATACTAGAGTGACCCAAAAGCATACTGACCACCCAAAGTGCTTCTGGATATGAGGTGATATGTCAAATTCAGCTATCAAAGTAGTTAGGTGCCGAACTTGTGAACCCAGCAATGTTTGTCGCCGAGCCCATAGAGGAGGACAACTACGTACACGACTGCACCGCAAACATGGAAAGCCATGACATATCCGGAAGGTAAAGGAGGACATACTTCAGGGGGAGAAGTACTTTACAATGGCGGGTCTTCAACAATAGACCAGACCACAGGAGAAAGTCATACTGGAATGGCAGTAATGAAGCTAAAGGAGGATGGGACAAGTGAGATGGTAGTAAGGGCACGCTTAGCGTCACACATTTTAGCGGAATCTGCTGAGCTAGTATGTCTATACTGGCACCGGAGCAATGAAAAAACAAGGAAGTGACGATATATTCAGATTCAGCCTACGTGACATCCACGGTGCATTCTGGGCTGTCACGTTGGCTGAGGAGGGGATTCAGATGTGCTGACAGGTCACCAGGGCATCATGCGCTCCTATTGGGTAGACTGATAGAAGTGCTCCAACTCCCACTGTGAATAGCGATTGCAAAGTGCAAGGCCCACACAAGAGGGGAGAATCCCGTCTCCAGGGGCAATGAGGCAGCAGAAGCGGAGCAAAATGTGCCGCATATTTCAATGACATCTTAGAAATGGACATTCCATCCAAAGCCATAACTATATACAAGCAATGGTGTTGAAGGAGGGCTATAACACACTACCAGTGACACCAATTTTGGAATTACAGGGAGATGGACATGGGCGTGTCTGGGTTGCTATTGGTACTCTTGTTCAGAAGGAAATTGCCATAGCATTTCGGTGCTGAATTGCCCATGTAGGTTGGACAAAGACTAAGATACAAATTGATATTTCCCATCTGTGAAAGGTACAGTGAGCTAAAGTGTGGCTGCGGACTCTTGAGTGGGTACCTTCCCAAAGAACAGGTCAATGGGCCGTGTTCGTTGTCGCAGAGGGGCGCCCATGACAAAAGTTTGATTATTTCAAGGATCTTATGTCTAGTCACCCTAAGTTTTCCAGGGTCTTCCAGACGTGGAACTCTTGCTCACTGTGCTCAGAGAGGCACAGCTACGCCTCACTGATGATGTCCAGCAAGGCTGAAACATATGTTTGGGGTTGTTGTTGGTATTCTTGTTCAGAAAGGAATTGCCATAACATTTCCGTGCTGGACTGCCCATGTGGGAGGGACAAAGACTGATATTCAAATTGATATTTCTCATCTGTGACAGGTACATTAAGCTGAAGTGTGACTGCAGACTCTCGATTGGGTAACCTTCCCACAGAATTAGGTCAATGGGCTGTGTTTGTTCTCGCAGAGGGTTGTCTATGACTACATTTTGATTTTTTCAAGGGCCTGAGGTCTAGCCACCCTAAGTTTCCCTGGGTCATCCAGACGTGGAACTCTTGCTCACTGTTCTCAGAGAGGCACAGCTCCACCTCACTGATGATTCCCAGCAAGGCTGAAAACGTGTCTGGGGTTGCTGTTGGTACTCTTGTTCAGAAGGGAATTGCCATAGCATTTTGGTGCTGGACATACCATGTGGACAGGACAAAGACTGATATGCAAATGGACATTTCCCATCTGTGAAAGGTACAGTGAGCTAAAGTGTGACTGCAAACTCTCGAGTGGGTACTTTCCCAAAGAATAGGTCAATGGGCTGTGTTTGTTTTTGCAGAGGGGCGTCTATGACTAAATTTTGATTATTTCAAGGGCCTTAGGTCTAGTTACCCTAAGTTTCCCAGGGTCATCCAGACATGGACCCCTAGCTCACTGTGCTCAGAGAGGCACAGCTCCACCTCACTGATGATGCCCAGCATGGCTGAAACTCGTGTCTGGGTTTGCTGTTGGTACTCTTGTTCAGAAGGGAATTGCCATAGCATTTTGGTGCTGGACTGCCCATGTGGGAGGGACAAAGACTGATATGCAAATGGTTATCTACCACCTGTGAAAGGTACAGTGAGCTAAAGTGTGGCTGCAGACTCTCGAGTGGGTACCTTCCCAAAGAAGAGGTCAATGGGCCATGTTTGTTGTCGCAGAGGGGTGCCTATGACTACATTTTGATTATTTCAGGGGCCTTAGGTCTAGTCACCCTAAGTTTCCCAGGGTCATCCAGCAGTGGACCCCTTGCTCACTGTGTTTAGAGAGGCACAGCTCCACCTCACTGAGGATGCCCAGCAAGGCTGAAACACGTGTCTGGGGATGCTGTTGGTACTCTTGTTCAGAAGAGAATTGCCATAGCATTTCGGTGCTGGACTGCCCATGTGGGCGCGACAAAGACTGATATGCTAATGGACATTTTCCCATCTGTGAAAGGTGCAGTGAGCTAAAGTGTGGCTGTGGACTCTCGAGTGGGTACCTTCCCAAATAACAGGTCAATGGGCTATGTTCATTCACGCAGAGGGGCGCTGATGACTTCATTTTGATTATTTCATGGGCCTTAGGTATAGTCACCTTAAGTTTCCCAAGGTCATCCAGAGGTGGACCACATGCTCACTGTGCTCAGAGAGGCACAGCTCCACCTCACTGATGATGCCCAGCAAGGCTGAAACACGTGTCTGGGGATGCTGTTGGTACTCTTGTTCAGAAGGGAATTGTCATAGCATTTCATTGCTGGACTTCCCATGTGGGCGGGACAAAGACTGATATGCTAATGGATATTTCCCATCTGTGAAAGGTACAGTGAGCTAAAGTGTTGCTGCGGACTCTCGAGTGGGTACCTTCCCAAAGAACAGGTCAATGGATTGTGTTCGTCCTTGCAGAGGGGCGCCTATGACTACATTTTGATTATTTCAAGAGCCTTAGGTCTAGTCACACTAAGTTTCCCGGTGTCATCCAGATGTGGGCCCTTGCTCACTGTGCTCAGAGAGGCACAGCTCCATCTCACTGATGATGTTCAGCAAGGCTGAAACACGTGTCTTGGGTTGCTGTTGGTACTCTTGTTCATAAAGGAATTGCCATAGCATTTCTGTGCCTGACTGCCCATGTGGGCAGGACAAAGACTGATATGCTAATGGGAATGTTCCCATCTGTGAAAGGTACAGTGAGCTAAAGTGTGGCTGCAGATTCTCGAGTGGGTACCTTCCCAAAGAACACGTCAATGGGCCGTGCTTGTTCTCGCAGAGGGGCGCCTATGACTACATTTTGATTTCAACACTGAATAGGTTTGCAGAAGTGGTCGACACATCAACCAAAGGGGGGAATGAAGAGAGGGTTCCTGGAATGGCCCCTGTGTCCCCTATATGTATGCCAGCCCGAAGGATGAGAAATGAGAGATGCCAGTCACTGTTTGGCCAACCCTCAGGTGGACCGCTGCATTCCATGTATGTGAGCAGATATTCTCTTAGGGAGCTGTTCAAACCCTATCCAGATTATGTCTTCGCGGATACAGGTACCCATCACTGGAACAGGTGGACAAATTTGATGTATTTATTTATTTATTTGTTTTATTTATTTTATTTATATAGAGCGTAGACAAGCCCAAAGGCTTCAAGCTCTCAGATGGAGAGGAAGCTCATTCCAGAGACTCGGGCTACATGTGAAAATTATCCTTTTGCCACACAAGAACGTTTGGAGCATCGCATCACCAAAACAGAGGTGTTGTTTGAGGGCAGTATCCTGTGAGCAGGCAGCCAGCAGATATGGTTGGCCAGATAGTCTGGGCCTAAGCCGTAGAGGCATCGGTGTGTTATGCAGTGCATGCAGAACAGGAAATGAAATATCCAGCCATGCTGAGGTCAGTAGTGACACCACGATATAGTAATGTTAGAAACAAAGTAAACTTGCATTCCTGCACAAAGTTATGGAGACACACACATGCACACAGGAAGAACATGCATACACAGTTCTGTAGATAGAGGTTGGATACATAAAAATACTGTCAGAAGCCTTTCTTTTTCACTAGCTAAATGCAGAAAAGCAAGAAACCAAAAGTCACACAGAGCAAGCTTGCAACTGCTTTAGTGCAACTAACCCTATGGAACTACATCGACGTATAAGGAACCCGGATGAGCCGAACACTACTACCTCTAAGGAGAATAATACAATATATATATGCAACCATAGTCTTGCGGGGCTAACTTAGGGGCAACATGCTCGCCTTGGAAGCAAGACAACAAAGAGCATCACAGGTTCAATCCCCGGGTCTGTGTTTAGACACCTCTCCGTATTAAGCGCGCTATAAATAACCTATCATATAATAACCATATAATGACTGTAGTGAATTCACATGACGTCAGAGGCCTCAGAATAAGGGAAGAAGAGATGCAGACTCTACAGCACAAAGCACAGAGCCAGCGCTCACAGCCAAGGACAAGGGCAGGAGGAACATTCCTGACTCCTGCGGCAGAGAGCCACCTACAAAATAACAAAATGAATCCTCACTAATTGCAGACCTAAAAGCTCAGTTTTGCGATCCTCTCCCACGTGACTCAGCCAGTGGGAAGAGAAGCAGTTCCCAGTAAAGACAGATATAATTGTTACACGTGTTGTCCAACAGACATTGCAACCTGCAGACACTCTTCCAGGATAGGTTTCTATACCAGTGGCAACAATGGGGAGACACAGGGCCTCATTACGGGTCTGGCAGTAACCGCGCTGGTCCTACCGGCAGGTAGCTGCCGGACCTGTAATAATTTACCAGTGCCTGACTTGCCGGTCAGACCGGGGGATTCCAACCCCAGTGGACCAGGAAGTCAGGCGCCAGAAAATCATAAGTCCCCATTCCAATATAGTTCTATGGGACTCCATGGGAATGGGGACCATGGAAGCACTGGCACTGCTGCTTCCTTGACAGTCTGCCTACCATGGCCGCTCTGTCCGGCAGGATCAGACCTGTCAGGCACAGCACCTCCGGCAGGCAGACTTGTACTTTGCCGGTCTGGAAACAACGCTGCCCGTAAGCTTACAGGCACCATTGTGTCCGGACCAGCATGGTTGCAATGGGGCCCCCAGTCTTTCTCATTACCTTGAAAAGGTACGCTGAGCAATGTGAGCAGAGCAGGGTCCAAGGCCTTGGAAGACCCACTGCAGCCAATCAGGTAGCACAAATCCCGGGGTGGAGTGTAATGGACCAAGGGCCAATGACCATCCTGCGACCATGAAATATTGTAACAGATAGTCTTTGAGGAAGTCTCAGGCAAACCCACCTGATGTGGGAGGACCAGTTAGACCACTCATATAATGGGATACCTATCGGGGTTACTACCTGCGCTAGCAGGCATAGCAGTCCACACCTTCAAAAGGAAATGTGATTGAATGCGGATGGTCAATGTTGGCAGCAGCAGTACATCATAAAAATAGGCTAGACTTCTCTCCACTCCCAAAGCATTGAGCTTATCGAAGCAGAACTTCAGGAATTCTCTTTTCAGTAGCGCTGGATGCGCATTTGTCCCAAACAGAATAATGTAAAAAGAGCAGTAATATTTGTATTTATATTTCTGTTAGAACACTGGGCATAGAAGCTATGACTATAAGGTTTCTCAGTGCTCAACCAAAGATAGATAGAAGAAAAGAAGATCGAAAGGGGCGAGAGTGATCAATAAAATTCAAACAGCAAGGTTTTTGGTTTCTTTTTAAATTAAGAAGAGTCAACATATCCGTTAGTATAACACAAGGCAAACCTTCCTTTCATATAGGTGGGGACCGTGCCATAAATGGTTTGATGGACATGAGTCAATAGTTTATACCTAATCCAGATTTGTATAGGGAGCCAAATGAGCCTTCTCAATACTGGAGCCATAGTTGCCTGACTACAATGTGAAGCCTTTGTAAACGATGAATCAACATTGGTGGTAGCCCTGCATAATGGCAATTGCAATAGTCTAATTTGGCCTCATTAATAGCAAGAGGAAGGGTGGCATAGTTCTCGTCTGATATGAGATGTCTCATTTGCTGTAAACTTATTTAAATAATAATTGGTAGAGCTTGTTATGTTACTGATTTAAAGAACCAATGAACAAACAGTATCGAGGGTCATACCCACAGATTTGACTTGATCGGATATTTGAATTATGGAACAAGAGTCAGAGACCTGGGCAGTTCTTTCAAAAATGCATGAGATGGAGAGGTACATCGAATTTCCATCCTGGATTGGTTCAAACCCAACCAATGTAATGACTTCCAATGTCCAATAGTTTGAAACATAGACTGGATAGAAGCCACATTGTCATCAAAAGGTGCGGATAACTGGTAAATGATCTGTGTGTCGGCAGCATCATTTTTAAAGGTAACCCCCAGATTCATCAAAAGGTTATTCAGTGGCTTGACACAGATATTAAAAGCAAGGGTGAGAAGCATGTGCCTTGCGGAACTCCACATAGCAAAACCTCAAACAGATATTCTTTTATTTTTACTCTTGAAGTTCTGCTAATAAAGAAGGAATTGAACCATTCCACTGATGCTTCTGACTGCAGCCACCATCCTTAGTAGATTAAACAAAATAGAGTGGTCGAGGGTGTCAAATGCTGCAGAAAGATCAAGCAGCATCAGCATACCCGCGGGCCCCTGGCATGAAATGTTTAACTGTCACACTTTCCAAAAGATACTTCTTGCTCTACGCTTTAAGGGTACTTTTGAACATTCCTTTCAATTCATTTCTGGAAATCCTAAAGGATCCAGGCATCTCCAGATGTTGTCAAGTTCTACACTACTTGAATCAGTTAAAAGACCACAGGTATAAATTTGAGATGTTCATGTGCCTTATTACCCTAGAACCATTCTTTGTGAATCCGGCCCAACGTGTTCAGTCTTTTTATAAACCTGTATATATTTTGGACCCAGAGACACAGGGCCCAATTCATGGAATATATGCCCGGTTCAACAAGTGACTTTTTTCCACTGCCCACACAAACCCTGATTCATGGATATGCGCAAAGTGTATTTTTGCAGTGCAAAGTCATTTTGTACTGCAAAAATGACCACTTGCACTGACTTGCACTGACTTTGGACTGCAAAAATACAGTTCCATGAATCCTCGTTTGTGTGGGCAGTGCAAAGTCACTTTTCAGCAGTGCAAAGTCACTTTGAACTGTGCACATATTCCACGAATCGGGCCCTACAGACCCTTCCCCCCACACACACATACACAAAGACACACTGACAAGAAGGTACCAAACTTCTCTTAAAAGGCTGCACATGCTCAACTAGGGCTTCTGATAGTGTCTTTAGAGCCTGATGAAATCTTAATAACATTTCAACTTTTAAAAGGTCAGATGACAAAGATTCTGCAGCATCTCCAAATCTGGCAAAAACACGTACATATTGTGCCAAACAGCACAAAATGAAAACACTGTATTCCTGGCTTCCCTATTCTTATAACCAACTATGTATTTATCCTAGTGGTACACTTTACACACATATGTTTTACAAGTATTCCAATTGCAGGTGTGGGTGTTAATCTTAACGCCCCTGTAGGGGACTCCACAGGCTTGTCTCGACAGAGGAGCACATTAAGAGCTGAGGAGCAGTGGCTCTGAGCACGATTCATTTCCATGTCCTTTCCCTCTCAGTGTACTGTTGACTCGCTGGCTTTCTAATTAAAAGCATAACTTCTCCGTTTAATAACATGCAGCAACAGATTTGTACTTTTCGTCCTCTTGGCAGCTCGCTTCTAAGAATGAGACAGTCACTAGTTCCTGAGCTTTGTTTTTCCCGTTTTGGAGCGACCTGTTTAATGATGTAAGGACAAAGTAATGAGTACACATCTTTCAGGATGTGCTTAGTAACTGCCCGGGTCACATGACCATTGCTGCATATGGGGGAAATATCAGCTAACCATCATAGAAGTTAAGTAATCTCCTCATTACAAGTTAGGGGTGAAAGTCCTGATTTAGTAGGTTAGAGGGGAAAAGCCCTTATTATAAAGCATGTGATAATTACTGTTAGCACATGCCTTACTCTGAGGAACACTGCCCAAATGACTGATGCACCGGCCATGTTGAGAGGAACACAGCCCCAGTGGTACGGTGCATCATGGACCAGGAAGTCCAGAAGGGGCGCAAATGGTGAGTCATGACATACACGTGACATCACAGTTATGAAGGAGAAGATTGGTAGTTCATCTCATGGCTCAGTCATCCCCCGAGAAATGGATTAGCAATGGGACAGACTGCTGGACCAAGCGGTGTGTTCTCTCCCACCCTTAATCCACTAAGCAAGAGGGGGGATCCATTGTAGCACAAGCTGGGTGGGAATGCAACGACAAACGCGAATGCACGGTAACATACATGGCAATGCACCTCTTGTAGAAGAGGTCTGCTGCCAGGACCTTAGCGTCTTAATGGGGATTGTAGAAGTGGAGGTTGGAGTAGGATCTAAAATTGCTTCTGTTGAGTAGAAAATTGAGCATTTTGTATTGAAAAAAACTGCATACATAGTGCAAATCGGTAATGCCATGTCATTGTGAAGGCACATGCTGCAATCATTATATTCTCGGCCACAAATGTGTAACCGGTGACACACCCATGCAATGGCTGTGAAGTGTGACTAAAGAACAGAGCATAGGAATACGTTTTGTTTCTTCAGGTGCATGACCTAATTTTACTACAGAGGACAGATGGTAAACCACATGCCCTGCATGGTAAAATACAATTTTTCTGTCACCAAAAAGACACAACTGTGAGAGACATGTCTGGATTATGGCTGCCACATAGCCAGTCAAACCATAGCTCTCAACTCACACGCTTTTGACGGGTGTCACCCGCCCTGTAAAGGGCTGACTCACCCGCCAAGCCTCCTGCACGCCCATTAATTCCAATGGGCGTCTCACCCGCCAAAAACAAAATCGGGTGATTTCACCCGCCTTTGCAACAGAAATGGTTGAGAGCTATGTCAAACTGTAAATGGTGCTAGGTAAGGCACCCAGATTTAATGGAGGAAACACTGCACCTCCCAAAATGCAACAGCAAAAGCTACACATATACCACTACAAAAAGGCAAGCATTTGCAAAAAACACAGCCATGTAAAATGCAAAACAATAAAAGGTGAAAAAAATCAATTAAATATAGGATCAAGTATGTGGTGCCTATCCATTCGTTAGATATCTCTAAAGAGACGAACAAAATGTCGGGGGGGAATTCTGCCGGGGTCGGCCGGGCCGTCCGCAGACCTCCGGGCAGGGAGGCCCCAACTCCTCCCGTGTATATCTCGGATCGAGACAGAGTATGAGGCACACACAAGGAGCAAGGCAACTTCTGTCGTTTATTATGCAAACGGCAGGGATGGGTCAAGGAGCGCACGCGTTCGTCCTGACACACACACAATAGTGGGGCTCGCAGGCCCTTTTTACTACATTATGACGCGCTACTTGCGTCATTCCAAAAAGTTACCAAAAGAACCTATCGCCACTCTTGATTGGTTGCTCGAGTGGTGGGGTTAGTATAGTACGCCTATAGAGAATGATATTAGTGGTTAAGGTGTAGTCAGGTGGTATATCTGGGTTGTCCCTACAATTAGATACATAAGAATTGTTACATGAAGACCCCTGAGGATTGGCTAACGTTACTGACGTCTGAGATAAGAACCTCATGTTCTGATTGGTGCATCCGTGAGCTCCCCAGCCTGGGACCACCGTTGTTCCCAGCACACGGTGCACCTGTGGTTGCAACAGTGTTTCAATATGGGTACGTGCAGGCAATGTGAGGATTTATTCATAGGTGGGAGACTGACCGTTCCCACTGTAGCAGGTGTCCATTGAGCCTTTCAAGTGTGTCGGCCTGCGTCTCGTAGCGAGGTACCCAGACGCCTTTTCTCTCCTGGGTTTTGGCATCTCGTCAGGTTCGGCTTGGTCACGTGGGGAGGGACCGTGTTTGAGGCATAATTCTGCACAATTAATATTGTTTTTCCACTGTATGTCTGGTTTAATTTGCAGATATGATTTTAACATTGGTACGTGGAGTGCGAGGTTGCAACATCGTGCCTTTGAAGATTTGTTTCTTGACTGTGGGTTTGCAACAGTACGACCTTGGCTGGTTGCTCCACTGGGTTCTTTCTGCAGGCTCAGCAACCTGACTTTTGCTTTGTTAATGTCCACGGGAACTCTTGCTTGGGGCCTACTTGGGCCTGGTGCACGAGTAATCCATTTAGTGCATGGATGCTTTAGGTTATAGTGGCATACAGTTTCATGGCCAGTATCGTGTTTCCATTACATCTCTCATGATGGTAACGGGTTTCAAGAGAAGCGTGAGCAAGCGTTATAAATGAGCTCATGGTGCGTCTTGCGTTTCTGCATTCTGAAAGCCTATGTAAAAATAATAAAGATGCACGTCCGTGAATAAGCCTGTCGCCTACGTCAGAGCACTGAGTATGTTCTTCGTGTAGATTGGTGTGGAAATGTTCAGCGTGTATAATAGTTCAGCGGTGCTTCCCGTTATCTAGGTCGTCATGGCATCTCTAACGATGTGTAGATTTCAGTCTAGTTGGTCCGTGCCGCAGGTGTCGGCATGGCCAGTGCGGGCTGTTGGGCAGGCAGATGGACACATCCGTATGTTTCTGTACCAGGGTATTTGGTCATCTGGTAAATGGGCAAACTCTTCTCGTGGCGGGTGTCTGGGCCGCGACCCTCTAGGCCAAGCGCGAGAGGTGAAGGACGGGAGTCTGGTTTTCCATTCTCCCACTTCAGTCCCCCCTCTGGTCGACTTGTCGACCACAAACATATCCTTCTCGTTATCTCCTCTTACTCTCCATATCTTGGTTATCCCTCCGAGATGTCCATAATGGTTTACGTGATCTTCAAATGACCAATACATGTATTCGCATGTTCCTCCAGGAGTACAGTACACCCATCTTCCTATGTAGCTCCTAGGGTTCCTTGGGTTCTCGATCTTCACTGATGGTGGGTCTAGATGATTGGCGATGATTTGGGTGCGCAACTTCTCCCTTTCGTGTATTATCACACCTGTGTGCTGGCCGTCATCCGCTGGCATCAAGGGGTGCATTCCCACCATTTCCAGCAACTCATCAGTTGAGCGCGCCTTCCGGGCTTTCCAAAATCTAATTATTATCAGTGCAGCTCCAGCCAAAATAGCACATCCCACTATTATTTTCAGTCCATCTGACAGCCAAGATGGCATCCATGACCATAATAGTGAAAACCAGCTTTTATCCTTGTTTACGCCGTTACTTTCGTCCATCATTTTGGAGTGCATCTGGGCCAATTGTGAAACTGCTTCTGTTAGTGTACCATTGTCGGCATCGTTGGCAGGTATGAACGTGCAGCATGATTGTCCTATCTTTGCACAAACTCCTCCTTCCATTGCTGTGAGAAGGTCCAATACATATCTGTTCTGTAGTGCTACCATCCTTACAGCTCGCAGCTCCTCTTTAATTGCGTTAAACCCATTTACTGTCGAATTTATGGTCATCATTAGTTCCCATCTGGTTATTTGCAGCCATTTTGCGTTTGCGTATGCCTGCAGTCCCGGATGTATTATTGAGGAGAAGAACATTGCTGCTCTGCTGAATAGTCTGTGTTCTGGCGGTATTGATGTTAGTTCCGTTTCCGACCTTCCCCACAGATAATTTCCTGTTAATGGCTCTCCTTGTCTTTTTCTCCTGTTTAGGACAGTATCATTGCTGTTGGTCCTGTTTTCTTGCTCCTTCTGGAGTGGTGCAGATCTCTTTCTTCTCCTGTCTCCTTCATCCATTCTCGGAAATTTCGCCACATCGACATGCTTCTTAGGTACCACTAGTGATGGTACATTGACGTGTACCATTGTGCACACACCACTCCACAGGGGAGGCAGTGTATGATATGCCTTTTCTCCGCAGGCCCAATAATGGTCCATTATTACTGCTGTTCCCGCTCCCCCCTCAGGTAACTCCATCACACTTTCACAATTGGTGTTATATCCCACGTCCACCTCTCCTTTATGCTGGTAACATACTTTGGGCGCAGTCAATGGTAATATAGTTATCGGGTCTTCATCTTCTTCTACCCACGTGAGCATTGGTACGTACTTGATCCATGTCGTCCAACATCGATGATTGTGTGTCTCGATGGTTGAGATAGTTTCTTTTGTTACCATGTTGCTGCCAACCACTCCTATCTCCCAGCTGGTACCCAGGAACACCTTTCCTGTTATCGTCAGTAATGGCCTCTCCCAGCATCCTTGTTTACCCGGAACTTCCGTGGCGTACCAATCACATGGTAGATACTGCAGTGTTACCTTCTTTGTTTCTCCTTTTTCAGGGCCACTTGTTATGTATCTGAATGCTTCAGCATGTAAACTGGTCTTGTGATAACTCAGATAGGTCTTGAGGAAGTTGTTTTCATATGGGTATGAGTCTCGTGTTTTCCATGTCATGTGCACTACTGTTCCTTGGAATCTTCCTTTCGTTTGGAACAGGGCCAAATATATTATGCACTGTGCTGTTTTTTCATCTATTTCTGTGGCAACAAATGTTCGTGAAGCGCTCATGGCGTATGGTATTAATGAGCAAACGTAACAGCTATCCTCAGTTGTCTGCTTACCAATGCGGGTCATGTGCTGGTACCATATGTTGTTTGTGACGTGTGCTGAATCTTGTACATAATTATCAATACCTTTATTGTCTGAGTATGTGCTGCGTTTAACTTTATTTCGCTTTTGTTCATTGTTACTGTTACCACCTGACGTAACACCTGTTGCAGCAGGGAGGTGGGGTACATTAGGTTTGGGTGCAGCAAAAAAACTCATAGCATAGCTGTACTGCCATACAGAGGCAGCCAAAACTCCGGTGATCATAAAAATCCCTATTATTTTTATTACATATGCTAACCTCACCGACATTTTGCTCTTACCTTGCTGCAGTCCTGGCAGCGTATTCTTGCGACGTTAAAGTTGCCCGCCTAAAAATTCTCAAAAAGTGCTTGTTATTAAATGTTAGTTTTGTTTCATTAAGCTCTCCCTATCAAATAGTCATTCAGTGCCCAGGTGAAGAGTTGCTCCCACGCTACTCTAAGTGATCGGTCTCTCAAGACCGGCAAGTATGGGCGGAGGTGGGGCATGTAATTTTCTATGGCCAGGAGGAAGGCCGTGTAGTATACACGTACCCTTTTCTTTTTTAAGTATGTTGGCCTTTTTATTTCGTATACAAATTGGTGTGACAATTCTTCTGGGTAACTATCGTCTGGCAGCACCATCTACGCCTGCACACTGAATTTGTTAGATAACTTTTCTTAACAATACAATATTACGCAGCTCCTGTATGTGCGAGAGAAAAAGAGAACATTCACGTGTTTACATGTGTATTGGTGCAAGCGAAGTCCTTAGTTTTTATTACAATTGTATTTAGTAGTCAATGGGGGGGGGGTTTGCTCAGATGGTGGGAGCAGTTTTACTCTTTGAACGTGTGACCATGGGGTGGGCAGTGTGGGGATCACCCCCTTCTTCGTCCGTTATTCTCTCCGAGGGGACAATTGGGTCGTTGTCTGTGGTTGTGTTTTCTTCCGCTGCCGGGGATGTTGTTGGCGTTTTTCCAATGGACCTGTCGTTGGCGCTGGGGCGGGTCTGCAGTTTGTAGATTTTTACATCATGCAGGTGGTTCCACGCACGCTTATCCTTTAGTTTTACTGCTCTTGTTGATACGTCCTCTACTAAATGGGGGCCAGTGAACCTCTGCTGGTTCCACCTTCTATTAAAATTTCGAAGTAGTACGTGGTCACCTTTGGCAAGTTGGCACAAGTTCTCCTTTCCCAATTCTGTATTTTCGTCTATTTCTTGGTTGCTGGTGGACCCGCCCCGTGTGCGCTCGAGCTGTTGAGACACAAACACAACGCTAGTAATCAAAGAAGACACATATTGATACATTTCATCACCTAACACATTCGCAGAACTTTCTTGGTCGGTGAATGCCCTTGACGTTGGTGTTAGGGGAAGGCGCATTTGGCGTCCAGTAACCACCTCGTGTGGGGTGAGGTGGTGGTCGGACCCTGGCCTGTTTCTAAGTTCGAACAGTGCTAACGGAAGGCAATACAACCAACTTTTCTTTGTTGTTTGCTGTATTTTAGCAATTGCCTCCTTCAATAGGCCATTCAGGCGTTCACATACACCATTGGCCTGTGGGTGGTACGCACATGCAAATTTGTGTTTAATGTTCAGTAGGGATGTGATATGTTGGAACATTTCATTTGCGAAATGGGGTCCGTTGTCTGATCTTAACACCTCGCACACTCCCCACCTGGGGAATACCTCCCTTACTATAAATTTGGCTGCTCTAAACGCATCAGGGTGTGAACAGGGCCCTGCTTCGATCCACCTAGAAAATGGGCATACTACTACTATCATGTATCTATTGCCTTGACAAATGTTGATCATATCAACATAGTCAATGTGGAGGTGCCGAAAAGGTCCTTCTGGTCGGGGTATGGTACCTCTTATCACCTTTAAAGTATGACCGGCCGTGAACTGTTGACATGTAAGGCAATTGCTGATAAAATTTGACACATGGGATGTTAACTCGGGACAGAACCAATCTTCTCTAATTCGTGCTGCTATTATTTCTTTGCCTGTATGGGCAGGGTGATGTAATTGGTTCAAGGCGGTATTTAACAATGCCAATGGTATTACAACTTTCCCAGTGCCACCCTGGCGCCATAGTGCGTCGGTTGGTGACATTGTGCATCCTCTTTTCACCCATACTTCTTTTTCGGCCATTGGTGCAGCCGCTTGTAACTCCATAATCTGGGTGGCTGGGAGATGGGTGTACCCTTCTTTTATTAACATCTCCCTCGCTATTCCCCTCCCTCTCCCTCTCTGTGAGTCTGTGGGGTTCCATATCTCACCAAAATATGCAGCATATTTTGCATGTGCGTCTGCTGCTGCATTTCCTTTTGATATATAGTCTTCTCCATTGGTGTGTGCTGTGCATTTTACTAGGGCTAGTTCTTGGGGATCGTTTATTACTTCAATTAGTTCAGCCAACAAGAGGGCATGTTGTACTGGAGTGCCGTCAGCTCTCCTAAACCCTCTTCTTCTCCACTTTGATAGCCCTGAGTGGACAGTGGATGTAACATATGCACTGTCGGAATATATAGTAACTTTTTTATTAAAACTTTCCTTTAGTGCCAATATGAGTGCAACCAGTTCCGCCGCTTGAGCAGAGTAATGCTGTGGTAATTGTACACACTTAATAGCCACACACACTGGCGCTTCCATCATTTGTACTACTGCTGCCCCAGTCCTCCTTATCCCGTCTCCTTGATCAATAGTTGATGACCCATCAATAAACAAAAGCTCACCTCCCTCTAGTGCGTTTTCTTCAACTTTCCTAGTACATGAGTACATCTCAGTTACTTGGGTGCAGTCGTGGGCGTAATCTCCCTCTTCAATTACTTCTGCTAAGAACCTTGCAGGGTTAACCGTGCTACATCTAACAATTGCCAGTTCAGCTTTGGACAAAATAATCTCATAACCTGTTGCCCTCTGTGTCGTCAGTGTGGACTTAGGTTTATTCAATATCGCAAATAGTGCATGTTCTACAAATAGTGTAGTTGGACACCCCATAGTTATTGATGATGCTTTTTCTACTGCAAATGCAGCTGCAGCAAGACCTTGTTCGCAAGAGAATTGTCCTAACATTATTGGATCTAAGTGACCGCTGTAAAATGCTACTGGTTTATAGCCCATGCTAGTCTTTTGGGCCAATACTGCTTTCATTACTGCTGAGTCGCAATGTGAAAATATAAAAAATCGTCGCTCATAGTCTGGGGATGCTAGTACTGGAGCAGTTGATATTGCTTCTTTTAATTCATCAAATGCCTCCTTCATTTCCATAGTCCATCCCAACTTTTTCTCCCCTTTATTTGCTTCCTTCAAACCCTCAAGCAGGGGTCCTATGTAAGAGCTGTAATCAAATACCCATGCTCTACAGTAGTTGCACAGTCCCAGAAATTGCTGCAGTTCTCTTACAGTCTGTGGCACGGGAGTGCCTGATATTGCCTGTGCTCTTTGTGGTGCAATTCTTCTTCCATATTGTGATATCAGTTGGCCAATGTAAAGTACCTGTTCCTGACAGTATTGTATCTTTTCCATGTCTACCTTGTACCCCTTTTCAGCCAATATCGTCAACATTTTTAATGAGTCCTCTCTACATTTATCTTCATTTGTACTGCAAATTATTATGTCATCCACATACTGTAACACTGTGCTTTCCAACTCAACGTTACCCAAATCCATCTGTATTACCCTATTGAAAATTGAAGGTGATTCACAATATCCCTGTGGTAATCTGGTATGTTTCCACTTCCTATTTCGGTAAGTGAAGCTTGTCAAGTCTTGTGAGTCTGGGTGTAATGGTATTGAGAAAAAAGCATTTTTAAGGTCAATCACTGTAAACCGTGATGCTTCTGCTGGAATGCCACACAAAATTGTGGCCGGGTTTGCTGTTACTGGATACTCTGCTTCTACTATGTTGTTCAACGGTCTGAGGTCCTGTATGAACCGCCAAGACCCTCCTTTAGCCTTGCGCACCGGGTACACAGCTGTGTTGCATGGGGATTCTGAGGGGACCAATATGCCATTGTTTATAAGGGCTGTTATGGTTTCGTATATGCCCTCATCTGCCTCTCTTGACAATGGGTATTGTTTCACTCTTGGTAGTATGGCACCCTTTTTTAATTTTATCCTTACACCCCCTATGCTTTTAATGCATCCTACATCATAAGGGCTAATAGTCCATAATGATTTTGGCACCTTTGACATATCTTCTTTAAAAAATGGGACTGGTGTGCCAGCGGGTGCCTCAAGTGCCATTGCAATTTTCTGTGCCACTTGTTTGTGAGCCACTGTTAGCCACATTTCTACACTCATCATGAACACCATTTCATTTTCCTCCTTTTCTTCTGAAAACAACTCTTCATCTGACACCTGGGTCAGCCTACATCCTTCTGCTAGTGCTATCACCGCCCTCCATGCTCTCCCTTCTTTATCTTGGGCGTGCACAGCAACATAATCAGCTGTTGCAATAATGCTCTCAATGTCCACTGCAATGACCTTCCCTTCCAGTTCATTAGCTGGTGTTTCTGGTCGGAATAGATAGGCTGCTGGTCTCCTCCATATTTTCCCTCCTATCCCTGGCATCCATGCAAATGCCATGTCTGTTCCGTACTGGAATAGCTCGCCGTCTACCGGCTCCGCCCTGATCGCTATCTGTCCACAGTATGCTTGCAAAATCTGTCGTGCTGCAAGCATGTTAATCCCTGGAGTAGAGCAAATTATGCCATCCTCTGTAAAGGAGATCGTCATATTTAATCTGTTCATTATGTCCCTCCCCAGTATGTTTACTGGTGAGGCACTATAATACAAAAGTGGTACTGACAGATCGTAATCTCCAATAGATAGCGGAACGTTATCAGTAAATGGAACCAACCCTTTAGCCCCAGAAAACCCTTGTGTGTTCATGGCTTCGCCTGACATCTTAAACTTACCTTCCCTTATGCAAGACCGGGTCGCCCCGGTGTCAACAAGGAATGATAATTTTTTGTCACCTATCGTTACCTCTATGCGTGGCTCCTCCGCACTATTAGGTGTTACTGACAGGATGGGACACACCAAGGCCGTCTGTGGGCTGTCCTATTGGGGGTACAATGACTGGCCATTCCCTGTGTAAGGGTTGTGCCCCAACACCGTCACCCCACCCAATTGCGTTCGTTCAGGTTGTGGTGGTGGTTGTATTAACGCTGCACCAGTTACTTGTGGCAGGTATTGTTTTATTTGTTGTTGTGGTAGGGAATAGTGTTGGTCACTCCCTTGTGGTGACATCTGCTGTGGTTGTATGCCCTGCTGTTCTTGTGATGTCCTATGTTGTGCTTGTTCGTTCCATGCTGGTGTTCCTGGCCTGACCCTGCATGTACGTGACATGTGTCCTAATAGTCCGCAGCTCCAACACACGGGTGGTTCCCTGTTTTGCCATGGGAAGTTCCCTGTGTTGTCCTGGTATACTGGTTGCCCTGTCTGGTAGTTATTTCTGAGTCCCCCAGCCTGTTGTTGGGTATTATATCCGTATCCTCTTCCCCTCATAAACCCTCCTCTCCCTCTATTATAATTATAATACCCAGCTCCTTGCATTGGGTACCCTCCTCCCATGTTCTGTGCGTGTGATTGCAGAGGCAGCACTTGCTCTATTACCTCTTGTGGAGGCGCTATTTGAGCTGAATTTTGTGCAGCCACTACTTGCGTTGGGCTTTGGGCCATTGGTGTTGGCGCAGTTATTAGTGCCCCTTCCATGGTATATTTAGTAAGTTTTTTCTGTACTAATTTGGCCTCTTCTGTTTTCCTGTCCTCTTCCTTTTGTTTCATTTTTCCTTGCCATCTTCTACAGTGATGTACTATAGTCAGTTGTATTTCCGGCCATGGTTTTGCTTCCATCCCCACTACTTTCTTTAATTGTCTCTGAACTCCTTCTGGGAGCCCTTGTACTAGTATATGATAAAATATGGCTGGTGTTTTGTCCCATTGTTCTCTAGTTTCCATGCGCCACTTCTCTTGAATATCCTGGATATAATCAACAGGATCCTCGTTCTCACCCATCTTACGGGAAGTAATGGCTCCTATGTCTGATGTGTCTGGGTACTGCACTCTTAGTGCCTGCCATAGCGCATGTCTGCAGTTTGCAAATGGTGCCCCATCATGCGATGTGTTTGTTATTGTTACCCCATGGAATCCCGCTCTTTTCCAAATGTCATCCGCTCTATCCCCTAATATTGATATTAACAGGCCCTTAACATCTCCCACTGCTAGTTTCTGTCCTGCGGTGTGTTTTTCCATTTCATATATCCATTTACCCGCACCTCCACTTAATGATGGGAGCCTACATTTTATGTTTTCCTTATCCGTATGTTTCCAAGGTACATATTGTGGTCTAACCCCTCCTCTCTCCAGCAGTGGCATTACATTCTGTCTTGTGTCATCCTTTATGCTCCATGATGTTAACTCTTCACACCCCTCCTCTTCCCCCATTCCTTTTACTACTTCAAATCCTTCCTTACTACCTCTTCTCCTACCTCCCTCTTCTTCCTTTCCCCTTTTTTCATCCTTTCCTGTGTTCAATATTGTCACGTCTGTTTGCCTGTCTTGCCTGCGACTAGGGAGGTCCCTAAGCCGACATGCATAAGGTGTAACTTCGTCCATGAAGGGTGCGAGCTTTATTCTGTGCAGAGAGCGTGCAGTTGTTGAACATGTGGGGTGTGGCGTTTAGAGAGCGTGATGGTGATGTGGGTGGCGTGTGTTGGTTGGTGAGCGTCGGTGGCGTGTGTTCGTTAGTTTGTGTTTCTCCCATTCTTTTCACTTCCTCCTTACTTCTCTCCAGCTCCTCCCATCTTCTACTCACCCATGGCGAATCTATGTTTGTTCTAGTGAGGTATAGCTTATCTAAGCTTTCCCTTTCACTCTTCCTTCCATCCTCACTACAAAAATCATTCATAAATTGCGCCCCCCACTCTGCCTTTTTTCCTTTTATTGTTACAGTTTTTAAGTCTATTAGGTCTCCCTCTTCCTTTCCGTTGTTACCACCTGTTCCCCTTAGTGCTGACGTTGTTGCTACCTCTCTATTTTTATATACTTCTCCCCATCTTTCACTCTCCCTCTTACTCTCCTCTCTCTCCCCTTCACTCCTCTCCTCCATCTCCCTACTATTTTCCTCTCTTTTCCTTTTTAATTCCTCCATTACTTCGTTGCTCATCTGTTCCAATATCCTTTCATCCTCTCTCCTCCTTTCCCATTTCACCCTTTCTCTTTCTACTATACTCTCTATTACCTTCCCCTCTTCATATTTTTTAGCTGTCTCTGATATTATCCTCCTCCTCCATATTTCCATTTCCTTTTCATTTTCTTCTTCTTCCTTCTTCTTCTCCCTCATCACTACTCTTGATACCCTTTCTGCTGCTGCTTTTACCCTTACAGCTTCCCTCTTTCTCTCCTCACTTTGCTCCCTTAATTTTTCCAATTCGTCCTTATCTTCTTTCCTTTTCCTCACTCTCTCTCTTTCCTCCCCCTCAAGTTGTTTTATCAGTTCATTCTGCTCATCCCTTAGTTTAGCTAATCTTTCCTCCAAAATCTCTTCCTTCTGCCGTAGCAGCTCCTCTCCCCTCATTTCACTCTCTCTTTCACTATCCTCGTTTGTTCTCTTTACCGCCTCCCTTTCCTCTCCAGTTAGTGATCCTCGTAATTTCAACAATATCTGTGCAGCTACCCACTCATCGTTTCCTATCTCTACAGTCTGCTCTTCTCTCCTCCCGTCCCCCATTGGTATCTTTCCATGAGCCACATATGGTGGAGGGCTGTATGCCGGGTTTGAGTATCCTTCAGCCGCCCTTAACTGTCCTTTTATTTCTCCTAATTCTCTTAAAGGGTACAACCCTCCCCCCTCTGTTTTCACTCCCGGTGTTAAGGGTATCTCATTGCTCGGTTCCTGTTTTATGTCAGCTAATTTATCAACCTTTCCTCCACCCAGTTTTTCATTCCCCATATTCTTTGTTCCTTCACTCTCCTTTTCCCCATCCGTTCCTTCTTTCTTAATCTCCTTTTCTTCCGGTGTTTCCCCCATAGTGAACATTCCATTTGGTCCTGGTCTAGACCCCTGGAACATCCTCCATAAGTTAAACACCTCCACATGGTTTGCCAACTTCTTCCCCTTGTATGTATTGTGCAGATGGTTTAATAGTGAATGTTGGGCATATGGGTCAAAGCTACCATTAGGCGGCCATGGTGTCAACATTTTGTTGTCCGTCCCCTGGGTCCACTCTATGCTGTACTTAATTAACTTCTCCCTATGTGGTGGCAGTGTGGTGCATATATGTTGTAGTGGGGTAGTGAGGGTATTCCCCCACCCTCCCAACCCCCTCCCGTATGACATACTAGCGCACCCTTTCTTACCCTTCCCCTTGCTACCAGTTTGCAACATACAACCTTTTATTGCTTACCTTGCCCCGCAAGTGTGGGGACTTACGACAATCCTTTGACAATTTATGCAATGATAATAATCACAAAAAAAAAAAAATTATAAAACAAATATATTTATGATGTTATATTATATTCCTTCCCCTACGGCCCCCTGCGGCCGAAGCGCACGCAGCCCCCTGCAGCTGCGTACCCCTTACGACGATCTTACACAGTCGTCCTTTTTCCCTGTTCTCCTCCCACCTTTACACTTGCCGTGGCCGGCGTTCTCCGTGCGCAGCCACGCCCCCTTCCCCTTCTCCTCTTTGATCCACTCGTTTATTGTTTATCTCCGTGTCCGCTCCTTTATCATGTTTCTCTTCCCCACCAATGTCAAACCCAAAGCTTCTTGTGTTCACGATATCTTACTAAATCCCTACTGGTGACGTCACCTATTTCTTCGAACTACTGGTATATTCGTGTTATGTTCTTTAAATTCAAAATACACTTGCAATCTACCCCGCTAACCCTACAGCTGTCTTCCTGTCTCTCCTGGAACAAGGTAATCTCATCAATACTATAACCGGACTGCGCACGCTGCGTCGCCTCGCGTGTGATACGCCCCTCAACAGGAGGGCTTAACCAGCCAATTATCTTCCGTTTTGGGCAACTACGTAACTAGCCACCGCCCACAGGGAAACGTCATCTACCTATCGAGTTTCTTGCTCGAACAATAGGGAACCTCATCTACCTATCGAGTTTCTTGCTCGAACAATAGGGAACCTCATCTACTCATTGAATGATAAATGTCAAATCGTAGGAAACCACACACACCCACCCTCACACGTAGTCGCGATTTAGGCCAATCAGTGTCTTTCGAGCGGCTGCACGTGATGTTTTCGTGCCCCGCCCCCCTCTTTCGCGTAACGTTAGCTTTTTGTTGCGAGCGTCTGCACGTGTTGTTCTCGTGCCCTGCCCCCCTCTTTCGCGTAACGTTAGCCGCCTTCTCTCGCACTCAATTCACTACCATTCATTCCATTATCATCACTCAATTAAACCTTCACCCCACCTTTTTACAATACCTCCCTCCTCCCTTATTTACTTCCGCCCCCTCCCTCACAATTTCGCATTGCTTGTTGTGCGTGTCATGCTCACCAAGTTCCCTCGATGCAGGGCCGCTCGACTGCGTGCACCCCTCCAAGCGGCTCGCCACCTCCCCTCGTCTGGACCACGTCTGGACACTCGCCGACCGCGGGCGGGATACTTCTCAACCGGCTCCCGAGGGCCAATATCCGGATTGCGCTGTCCGGTCCTCTCGCAGCTCCGCGATGGTCCTGTAGTCCTCAGAAGGGGGCAACGGCAGAGGGGGCCGCGCCGCCGGGCCTCCCCGCAACGGGAGTGCCTGGAAAAATAAAAAATAAAAGTCGATCTTAAACAGATCTCAGCAGTGCCTCCAACTTGTCGGGGGGGAATTCTGCCGGGGTCGGCCGGGCCGTCCGCAGACCTCCGGGCAGGGAGGCCCCAACTCCTCCCGTGTATATCTCGGATCGAGACAGAGTATGAGGCACACACAAGGAGCAAGGCAACTTCTGTCGTTTATTATGCAAACGGCAGGGATGGGTCAAGGAGCGCACGCGTTCGTCCTGACACACACACAATAGTGGGGCTCGCAGGCCCTTTTTACTACATTATGACGCGCTACTTGCGTCATTCCAAAAAGTTACCAAAAGAACCTATCGCCACTCTTGATTGGTTGCTCGAGTGGTGGGGTTAGTATAGTACGCCTATAGAGAATGATATTAGTGGTTAAGGTGTAGTCAGGTGGTATATCTGGGTTGTCCCTACAATTAGATACATAAGAATTGTTACATGAAGACCCCTGAGGATTGGCTAACGTTACTGACGTCTGAGATAAGAACCTCATGTTCTGATTGGTGCATCCGTGAGCTCCCCAGCCTGGGACCACCGTTGTTCCCAGCACACGGTGCACCTGTGGTTGCAACAGTGTTTCAATATGGGTACGTGCAGGCAATGTGAGGATTTATTCATAGGTGGGAGACTGACCGTTCCCACTGTAGCAGGTGTCCATTGAGCCTTTCAAGTGTGTCGGCCTGCGTCTCGTAGCGAGGTACCCAGACGCCTTTTCTCTCCTGGGTTTTGGCATCTCGTCAGGTTCGGCTTGGTCACGTGGGGAGGGACCGTGTTTGAGGCATAATTCTGCACAATTAATATTGTTTTTCCACTGTATGTCTGGTTTAATTTGCAGATATGATTTTAACATTGGTACGTGGAGTGCGAGGTTGCAACATCGTGCCTTTGAAGATTTGTTTCTTGACTGTGGGTTTGCAACAGTACGACCTTGGCTGGTTGCTCCACTGGGTTCTTTCTGCAGGCTCAGCAACCTGACTTTTGCTTTGTTAATGTCCACGGGAACTCTTGCTTGGGGCCTACTTGGGCCTGGTGCACGAGTAATCCATTTAGTGCATGGATGCTTTAGGTTATAGTGGCATACAGTTTCATGGCCAGTATCGTGTTTCCATTACATCTCTCATGATGGTAACGGGTTTCAAGAGAAGCGTGAGCAAGCGTTATAAATGAGCTCATGGTGCGTCTTGCGTTTCTGCATTCTGAAAGCCTATGTAAAAATAATAAAGATGCACGTCCGTGAATAAGCCTGTCGCCTACGTCAGAGCACTGAGTATGTTCTTCGTGTAGATTGGTGTGGAAATGTTCAGCGTGTATAATAGTTCAGCGGTGCTTCCCGTTATCTAGGTCGTCATGGCATCTCTAACGATGTGTAGATTTCAGTCTAGTTGGTCCGTGCCGCAGGTGTCGGCATGGCCAGTGCGGGCTGTTGGGCAGGCAGATGGACACATCCGTATGTTTCTGTACCAGGGTATTTGGTCATCTGGTAAATGGGCAAACTCTTCTCGTGGCGGGTGTCTGGGCCGCGACCCTCTAGGCCAAGCGCGAGAGGTGAAGGACGGGAGTCTGGTTTTCCATTCTCCCACTTCAAAAACATGCAGTGTCAATCCACCATTTTGCATAGGCATTGCACAACTACACGACCTACAACTTATCATGGACACTCATGCATCCGACATCACCTGAAACTGCTAGTTACAAGGATGGTCGGGAGAATGTATAGTGTGTCATGATAGCGCATCCACCATGTTGCAGTAGAAGGTAAACAGAAGAGTACCAGAGCTGAGATGTGAGTACAGTGAATATTCATCCACCAGATCATGGCCTATTAATGCAAGGGATAGGAACATGGTTGACTGTGAGGACAAGAGGTTTCTGGCTGGAGAATAGTGCTGTCATATGGTGGTGGTGAAAGGTTTTCACAACAAGCTAGTGCAAGTTTTCTTGAGGGTTCACAAGCAGGAGAACATTCAATCACCTGTGCAATGAGGCCTGGCTAGGTGTGTGTATTGTTAATGAGGATAGATGTTAGCTTGTACCCTTATCCCTTTTCTAAAAAAAAAAAAACATTGTTAATTTTAGGATTAAATTGTTGCACACATTTAAGAAGAATATGTAGCACATTGGAATTGCACGACCTTACCTTAAGTTTGTTTAGGCATATTCCACCCGATCTGCATACTGAGGTTTTATAAACTGGTATCTATTCAAATGGACAAATTCCACCTAATCTTGCCCTTTTATATATCATATTTCATATATTTTCAATATTCCTATATTCGTTCCAAAACAATATTATATTACTTGGGTGAAGTATTACTCATTGGCACATTTTTGTATTTATCTGTATTGTTTTAGATACACTATATGTATCTATAAACTCCTGTATTAATACAAAATGAACTATTTGTATCTTGATGTACAGATTGTAGTTTCTATTTTGATTAATTCACCAATATATGGTATAACATATACACGTCGAATGGTTTATTTATTCTTAACTGGTGCAGCAGTGCATAGATGAAAATATATTTTGCCTTTTTGTATTTATTGATGAAATATTGACTTTTAGCTTATTAGTGTGTTTTTGCATGACGCATCATTGTTTTTGTTTCTGTATTTTTGTCACTTTTAAATTGTATGTAATATCATGCTTAATGGAGCTTAATCCATATAAAGCATATTGAATGGATTTGAATTTAAATGATTTGAAATTCAAGTGAGAGATCAGCACTGAGTTACATGCCAAGAGTTCTGACTGACTGACGGTTATGCCTATAAGGTAGGTCTATAAGTATTTGACTAGATGGACAAGGAACACATTTGGGGCCTGCCACTTTCATAAAACAAACTGTATTTAAGCTGTTTCGTTTGAGCTGGTTATCATACATTCAGATGACACAGCTGAATCAGCAGGACTAAAGGTGAATGCAAATCATGAAAAGTAGGGTATGGGGAGAGAGTACAATGAGCCTTGCGATACTCATCAGGAGAAAGTAGGGGTCAGAATAGGAAAGAGAAAGAAGTAACGATCTAGGATATGGGAGAAAGCAAGGAACAGATCCAGTAGAGTGCTTGGCTTATGCCACTGGAAGAGTAGTTTCATGAAAAAGAATGTGGTGGGTACACAGTTTTAAATGCTGCCAAATAGTCCAGTAGGATGAGGGTTCCAACATCTGATCATCAGGTAACATTTACATGTCAGGCGCAACACAAGTGATGACAGACTAATTTTGTCATGAGCGGTAAATCTGGTTTACCTGGTGTTCAGCAGGTTGTTATCCTCAATGGAGGTTAAGAATTGGTGTGCCACAGTACTTTTCAAGAGTTTGTCTTGGAAGGAAATTTTACAGAGTAGGCTGTATGTGTCTTCTAAATTACCCTTTAGTGAATTTTTACCTTACCAACAAACATAAAATTAACTCTCTCTTCTTGAATAAAACCAGACCCCCATGAACATCCCAAAGGTTTCAAACCTTTGGTTTCGGGAGATGACCTGGAATTGTTAACATAAATCCAAGATGCAAATACTCTTAAACTACCCCACCAGGCACCCACTTAAACATTACTTCAGATTTTTACCTCCCCAAAAGCACCTTCTACGACAAATCCCTCAGTCAAAAGGAATAATAAAATCCATAACGCCACCTACCTATAAAGAAACAAGTTCTCCACAAACAGAAAACACCCAATCAGATAGACACTCTCCTGTTAACCTATGATTTTGACCCTAAAGCAACATGTCCACCTTCTCCTACCATATCACCCGCTTGTTTTCCTTCTCTGTCACCTAACACTTACATATTTTCTCAGAAAGGGAGATCATCCCATTTCTAAACTTCCAGATGAGCCTTGTCAAGCATAGTCAAGTTTACCCTCTTGTATATCTAGCAGGTTCGATGTAAACGCTCTACTGGTGTAGGGAGGATGACTCTTTTCTTGAAAGATATCAGGCATGCTCTTCTTGTGAGGTGTACATTATGTACCATATGTGATATTGGAACAGAAAAAAAAGGCCAATAGTGGGTTTAAATGTTGTGAGTACTTCACTAGTTCCTCAAACAGTGATAATACTTCTTTCCAAAATATCAAAGCGTACTTACCTCCCCATCAGACATGCCAGTAGGACCCCAATTCCCCATAGCCCTTCCAACACTTGGAGCTCATGCTTGGGAACATCCTTGTCTTCCTCTGTGGTGGGCATTGCCACCTATGTAACTATTTAATTCCTTGCATTTACTAGTGGAAGGAGGGTGAATTCCTCCATACCCACCTGGAGAGTGACTGCCAAATCTAGCCAGGTATGTCTCTTCCTAGGAATTTATCTTTCTCCCGCTTCTTTCTAACACTATGTGGCTGTGTAGCCCTTTATTTTATAAATATATTATGTAGCTGTGAGACCACACTTATATAAGTGCCACAAGAATTCAGCTCCTTCTACAATTGAGTTTAGTCTCTACCAAGATTACCCAACTATTTAGGATTTATTATCACAATGTTCAGCTTTAAATAGGTCCCTGTCCAAGCTCCAAATGTTCATAGGTAATGTATTTGACTCATTTCCAAAGTTGCCCTGTCCTCACCAGTCCTGCCTCATGCCAAACCTGAAACTTCAAAGCCAAAAATAAGTTTCAAAAAATGTATAATGTGCTTCATGCTGGACTCCAGCTCTAAGCATAGAACCAGGAATTGAACCTGCGCTGTTAGGCACTGTCTTGATTTCAAGACCAGAACATTGACCCTGAGCTATCTTACCATCTAGAAAATGTCTTCCAGATTAGGTGTCCCAGGTAACAACAATAGGTGATGGCCATTTAGATAGTGTTTGAGTATCCCGTCTGTCCTGCCAGAGCTCTCACAGTACAAATAATACAGGATGAAATTGTACCCTCCAGTGTAGTGATTTAATTGGTCTCTCTCCCACCTAAATTAGGACAACACTTAATTTTTTATCTGTATCCATTGTCTCTCAACATTGCTGTTCAAATGGTCTGTTATCACCATGAACTTGGCTGCTCTATAATATTGACAGAGCAGAGGGAAGAAATCCTCACCTTCCATATGCTCTCTTACCAGAATATCAAAAGACATCCTTGGTATCTTCCCATTCCAGAGAAACCTTAGTACAGCTATATGTACCTCCGAGACACAAGTCTAGAACCTTGATGGGCCAGATTAAGAATACCAACAATGAACTGGGCAATATATTAATGTTGATCATTACTAGCCTCTGCATCCATGTGTTTATCAGTCCCTACTACCCATTCAAATCCTTTGCAATCACTCTGGTAGTCTTTCCAGATATAACCTTTTTCTTTTCTCAAAACATGCTATCGCCTCCAACAGAGCTTGTATGAAAGGTCTTGGCTCCTCAAGTATAATAATGCATCCTCTAGAAACAAGATCAATTTAAATGTCCTGTGTACCCATATTGAATCCCTTCATTGCTTCATTCCTACGTGATTAGGCTGCCAGTGGCTTTATTCCCAGCACAAAGAACAAAGGTGAAAAAGGAGAGACCTGCTGTGTGCCCCTCCCCAGCTAGAAACTCTCAGAAATAAGCAGATTCAACACCACTCTAGTAACTGGGCAAGAGTAAAGCTTTAACTTCCATTGCATCCACCCCTTGTGAAATACTCTAATTTCCAAAACCTGAAATGGGAATCTCCAGAAAACCCATTCAAACACCTTTTGTACATCCAATGATATTTAAATTGAGTTATCAGAATCCCCTCAAACCTGCATCATCACATTGATATGATATGATATTGCATTTATAAGGCACCTATACACAAGGGTTTCAAGGCGCGACGTGGCAAGGGAAGGGAAAGAGAGGGAGGACAAAACAACGATTTTACTAGGCCTTTTGACATTGTGATCACACAAGTGCAGGGGAGAGGAGAGGGGAGAAGTGCCGGGGGGTGGGCAAGTGCCATACAAGGGATCACAAACAGATAGTGCAGCCAACAGGTGGCAATAAGTGCAGGTAAGGGGACTGTAGGGTTGCAGATACAGACCACAAGTGCAGGGGTTGCCAGAAGCCAGTGCATGAGTACAACTGGGTGGGCAGGGACCTGGGCCCGAGTTCAGAGGGTAACCAGGTTATCAGTGCAGTATCAGACAAGAGATCAGCAACGTAGAGAAAGAAAGAAGGCAGAAACAAAGAGGAAGGTCTTGAGGTGCTTCCGGAACCATAGGTGGTTCTGCTCAAGTTTCAGAGAGCCAAAGAGGCAGCGAGGCTTGTCCAGAGGGAGGCTCTAGCCGAAGAAAGAGATCTGCCCCCAGCCCAGAGAGCTCCAGAGCTCTTGAGACAGTGAGTTTCTGGGGGAAGGTGATTTATAATGTTATTCATTCCTGATCTCCTATGAATGATTCCAAGGTGGTCCCTGTTTATCATTTTAGGTGGGAATATGTTCAATATATCCACAGGGACCATAGTCAATATTTCGGCATCAATGTTAAGCAACGAGATTAGCCTATAAGAACTACAATCCTCAAGAAACCTGTCTTGCTCAGGCAGTACTGAAGTTATAGCTTTCAGAAATGTTGCCAGTGTGTCTCCCACTTCCAAGGTAGCATTAAAAACCCTTACCTAAAGGGGGAGGGAGGGACTTGTGTATACACTTCACATAAAACTAAAAAGTAAAGCTGTCGCTGCATGGAGCCTTTCCTGTCTTACTCTGCTTAATTGCTTCCCTCACTAGGATAGGTGAATCTAATACCCCTGCCTTATCGTTCTCAGTGTTGGGATACCTGCACTTTCCAAATACTCACACATCTCCTCCAAGGAAGCACTTTCATCATCCATGTAATATAAAATTGAGCAAATCTTTTGGCAATTTCCTGATGGTGCATCAATATATCCCCTCTTCGCATTTCATATTCTGAGAACTCCCTTCTCCTGCCCAGAACTTTAGGTCGATGAGCCAATAGTGTGTGTGTGCCTTATCACCTGTCCCATTATATGTTTCATGGAGATACCCCAATTTACTGAAAATCTGATTTTTTAGAAGAGCTCTCAACTCTTGATGCTTAGCCTGTATCTTCACCACCAGACCATCCCCCCTTCTCCTCCACTATGCAATTGACTTTCAATTAATTGATTCTCCTTCTTGATGCAGGCATCTATCAGACCTCGCTCTTTCCGTTTCCTTGAAACGACTGCAATCATAAATCCCCTGAAGGTGACTTTAGCCACTTCCCAAACCAAATGCACTGGCACCTCCCCAGTATCTCTATAATTCAGAAAACTGCGTTGCTTCTTCATGCATCCTTCCTGGATAAGTGTGTCTCATAAGCAATAGAACCCGAGCGGCGGGGGCATTACCGACTCAGGTGATGCCCCGGGACCCATAGGTAAGGACCCAAGCGAAGCGAGGGCCTTACCGAAGGCCCCAGGTCATTACCAGAGTTGGTAATGCCCCCGCTGCTCGGTTTCTATTGCTATTAGTATCCCGGCCCGCAAAATTTGCGTGACCGGTGTACTAAAAGCAATTTTTTTCTGTCCCGAAATTCTGTGGCGTTTCAATGCTGCAGCGTTTTGGGACAGAAAAAGAAAACGACCAAGAAAATGGCTGCCGCCATGGAAAGGGAAAACGGAGTCCGTTTTCCCTTTCCATGGTGGCCATTGGGAGCGTACGCGCTGGGAACACAAGTGTTCCCAGCGCGTCCGCTCCCGAAAAAGGATTAAAAAAAAAGGTAAGTGGGGTTAGGAGGGCGGGAATGGTATGGGGGGAGGAAAAAAAAAAAGCACCTGCATCCCCGGCGGGGGACGAGGGAAGCCCCCAGCCGTGTGGAGGCGCAGAGCGGGGATGGCCCCGCTCCGAGTCTCCCCACGGCTGGAGGCTTTCCTCGTCCCCCGCCGGGGACGCATTATCGAGAAGGTAAGTTGGGGGGGCGGGTGGGACGGAGGGGAGGAAAAAAAAAAAAGACTTACCCGAGTCCCCGGCGGGGGGCGAAGGCAGCCTCTCAGCGCGGGGAGGCTCGGAGCGGGGATGGCCCTGCTTCAAGCCTCCTCATTGGCTGAGGGGCTGCCACGCCCCCCCACCGGGGACAAAAGCTGTGGAATCCCGACAGAGGGATTCCCGGCCGGGCAGGGACCTGGCGAGAGCCAATCAGAATGCTTGTTGCATTCTGATTGTCTCTCGCCGGGGTACTAATAAATAATATGCCATTGCACTTCCAGTGTTTCTCTCTTATAATGAGACCTTCAATAACCAGTGTCAACAAATCCATGTCATGACTGGTTCCATCTCATGGGCTGTATCCAGCACTCTGATATTAAGTGCTCTATCCCCACCTCCAACAAAACATGGTCTGTGTGTGTATATTTCTAATGGGGCTGTGACAAAAGTTAAAACACTTCTTCCTGGGACCCTTTTCCCTCCAAGCATTCACCCAGAAATGTTGTTCCAAATGCCACTATCGACCTCCCTTTCCAGCACCCTAGATGCACCTGCACTCAAGGATTGTCAGTCAACCAGGGGTGGGTGTCTCTTATCATGTTAAAATACCCTCCACAACCTTTCTCAAGACCTCTTTGTCGAAAGCAGCCTGACTCTGGTTTGGACAATTCATCAAGGTTAGTTTAAAGACCACATAACCAATCTTACCCTTCATCACAAGCAATCTGCTCTCCGGGCCCCTTTTTCACCTAGAGTCATGAAACAAAGTGATTTACAAATCAAAATCCCCCTCCTCCCTTCTTAACTCTACCGGAGGTCCAGAAAGCATGTCCTACTAGCCAACGTTTAATCATGCATTCACACTATTGTATTTAACCTTCGGAAAGAACATAAAGAAAACTTCATTTTGTGCAGATTCCCTAGCTATCAGGAACCTCTTGTTTAGAGATGTAATACTTTTCACATTTAAAATGGGGCTGTTTTTAAGGGACCCCTTCTTCTACTACCAAAGTATTAAACCAATATAATTCCCACACATTTCCGTTTTGTTGGAGAATTCTATGTCATGAAAGATTCTCTACCAGGGGCGGATTACTTCCTAAATATAAAAGTGTGTTCTGAAGCGGGTTTTACATAAATGAGTTTATGCCTGTTGGTTAGAGTACTAACATAGCTTCTCTGCCACCAGTGTGTTAACATTTAACGGATAACTCTAATCTAATTACAGTTTGTATGTGGGAATGAGGTGGTGAATGGCATCTAGGAGCAAGGAGTATGCCTGCGGTGATCTAACAAAATGGTTGTTTCTTAAAATTCACACACATTTTGAAACATGTGGAGGCAAAAACAATCAGCCATTCTCCAGATGTTATAGCCTGTGTTTTGATACCATTATGTTTTGCACACTTGATTCTAGAAGGAGAGAGAACATTTCTGCTAATAAAAAAGGTTGCATTGTTCACAATAAGACACCCCATGAAATGTGTTCCTGGGGAAAGGACAGGATGGAAAACTGTATCTGATCCTCACCAAACATGAAGGATGTGGAAGGTTTTTACTGTTCCAATAAGGAGCGAGAACAGAAAGAATGGCGAAAGGGGAACACTACAGAAAGTGTCACATTGGAGAGAAATCATGCTGATGTAAGGGTCATGTGCCGAGAAAGACAGTCCGAATGGTATGGAAAAATTATAGGGGATGAGACAAGAACCTAAGTGTTAAATGCAGTTTTAGGCAAGTTCTGTATTTGTTTTTCATTTGATTGTTGTGAGGCTTGGTGGTTTGGGCTTCTGTCAATTTGGTCTTTTGGATTTCGAAGGTGGTTCTTCTAATTTCGGTCATTGCATTTGTTGTTTCTTTTTCTGGTTTTGAACCTTCTAAGTTGTATTCGAGGGTTGAAGAACAAGATTTAGGAAGGGTCCACTTGTAACTGGTGGGGTTCCATGCACCTGGCAGCAAGCGAGGTAACAGAATTCTATTTCAGGACCAGTATTGTATTTTTGGAAGGAACATGGGGTTTGTCACCCTAAGTTACCTGGGGGCAACCATACGTGGACTCCCTGCTCACTTTGCTTAGAGAGGCACAGCTCCACCTCACTGATGAGGCCCAACAAGGCTGAAACATGAGTGTGGGGTTGCTGTTGGTGCTCTTGTTCAGAGAGGAAATTCCATAGCATTTCGGTGCTGGGCCGCCCATGTGGGCGGGACAAAGACTGATATGCAAATGGTTATTTCCCATCTGTGAAAGGTACAGTGAGCAAAAAGCAGATGGCTGTGAACTCTCAAAGCGGTTAATAACCACTGAACAGGTTATCATGCAGTGTTCTTTCGAGAGAGGGGCGCCTGCTACCTGTTTTGTATTTCAGGACCAGTGAAGGATATATAATGCAAACAATTTGATCAAAATTCAATGGTAAATTATTTCTCACAGATAGTAAATTATTCATGCACCATGTGTGTGATCAGGGATATGACATATTTTTGACAGACCAAAATGGTCATTTATTATGCAGTCAGACCACTGCATGGTGAATTTGACCATGTTCACTAAATTTAAAGTTTTCTTAAAGCAAGGCATGCAATTAAGCTCGCCTTTATATGCTTGTCCTTGATTCCCAACGCATAAAAACTGAAGATTAGGGCAACAAAGATATACACTTTTCTATGCTCTAAACAGAAACAAAACATAATGTTCGTATTATTTAGTGTGCTGAGGCAAAGCATTGAATGTTCTTGTTAAACCAATTTCATTATATTCTTCACATTATCATGCTTTGCTGAAAGGTTGGACTATTATAACGAGGAAATGAAAATGCACCATACGCTGAATCTATTGAACTTTTGTGTTTTATTCACATCAACATTGCTTTGTTTTCAGATGTGAGATCTCATTTAGTAAAAGAAGGGAGTGATACATTTCCCCACATATATATTTGCTGGAGAATGTCAGCATTTCTATGCTAGAGTGCATTGGTCAGAAGCAGTGAGGGTATCTTACCCATAGAGTACACTCTAGATCAAAGGTACAGAAAAGCACTGTGTGAGGCCCTCTGTCATGTATATTTTCTCATCTTGTCCCAGATTAACTGGGCTCCCGTGCAACTGGAAATATTGCTAAAAAAGAAACATGAGTGAGATTTGTCTTACGTATTTGAAGGAATAGATGGAGGTCACATTTTTCGCACTAGGAAAGTGGTCTTCCTCAAATCTGGAATCTTGGTGTAACACAATGGCAGGTGAAACTGATAAGGAATCATTCGATGATCTGTTCTGCACTGGAAGTTTACTGCTTAGCTGTTGATCACCAATTTTTAGACTTTTGATATCAAACATCAGAAAGCTGGCCTAATCTGCCCAGGCTCACAACTCTGATTTCTCTTACATGATTTGATAACCTCAAGAGCACACTATTCAAAAGGTGACACACCAGAATGAATTCACGGGATTGCAGGAACGAATTTCACATTTGTAGAACAGGCTGACATTAGGAAAACATACTGGCATTAGACAAGGTTATGGCTGGAGAAGCTGAATTTGCACAATTGCAAAATCACTGATATATGCTACTGATGACGTCATCCCAAATATGTACAAGCCAATGATAGGTGTGTCTCTGAGTAGAGGGGAGCTCAGGGGCAACTAGAGGCCCAAGATGAACAGAGATAACACCACCTATGTCAAGTTCCAAAGATGAAATGTGAATTAAATGACACACGAAATAAGAGGAGCTTGAGGAATTTCAGATCTTGCACCAGTAAAACACCCTTTTGAGAAGCGATTGCACTAGTTTGGAACAATAGCTTGCAGAATTAACCTCTGAATGTGTTTAGAGTAATAACAGGTGTGCAAAGTACAAGGGACAGGGCACAGAAACATAGGCACAGTTTCGAGACTGCGACAGTTGTGTGACACAGGCAATTTTAAACAGGCTGAGTAGAAGCTCTTATAAACACACAACTTCATGAAACAAAGGACAATAATGACTTGAAAATGTAACCAATGAAAAAGATTCAATCATTGTGGCATCCTCTGCAATGGGCACAGTGCAACAAGTGCGAGCACTTTTGATCATGTTCTAACACACATGGGAAGCAGGTTAATACTTCGCCATCATACAGTCTACATCTGTGAGGGCTAAGCAGCAATGCTGCTTGACAGAGAGAATGAGAGCGCAGATGTCACGAGGAAGAGATACACGCTGCCTCATGTTAAAGGAAGTTCAGAATGAGACCACAAAGAAACAGTGGGACTGCACACGTGATGTTAGACACCAGAGGCGAGTCCTACTCTGAAGAGGAGGTGGGCTTTTACAGGACCTCTGGGAACATGCAGAAAATCTAATGTGCAGTGTCCAATCTATGGACACTCGCGTCCCCTGCACACCTTAGTACTGATATATCAGCCGAAATGTTAGTTACAGTAAACAAAATTAAAGTCAATACAGAAAATGTCCAATTATGCAAATTCCATTTGTATCTTCAAATGTTCTTTATTCTTTAGTATTCAAATAACAGCCAAAGGTTCTCAACGTGTTTCGGGGATATACTCACATTGTTCAGGAGCAAAAAACTGCAGATAAAAACATAGACAGGCCCAATATCTTATGTATGACTTTTCCTTATGTGAATATTACTACATATCACCATGATATTAGCTATACACCCCTTCTTAAATCCACGTGGTCAACATGCCAGGAGGTTTACAGACTGGACCCTATGGTATACTGTGAGCATGTCCCAGGAGGATAGCTCAGCGACTTGTAAACAAGATGACACGGAGCAACACAGGTTCGATCCCTGGGTCCACGCTTAGAAACCTCTGGGTATTAAGCGCGTTATAAATAACCTATCATATCATATCATGCCTCAAGAAATTATAAGTAGGTGTGGGAAACCAAACATCAGCACTAACATGTGCAGGCTCCATAGATTGGACCCCATACGTTTTATATTTTGTCACGGCTTCTATTAAACAATGTACTTTGTTGTTGATATTCTAACGATTGATAAGGTGTGCACTGATTGAGTTTATTATAACATGCAGAAAATCACGCACATGTAGATGACGCTGATGTCATGAAATCACTGAAAGAGATAGTGAAGACATTTACCAAGCATGATGACTATTCAGTGGAGGGAAATTTTGTCAAGGTACAACAGATTATTTGCACTTTATCAATATGAAGGGAGGCAATTATATACAATTCACTCGACGGATGCTATATTACCAACATGCTGTATTCTTTTGCAGTTTAGTTGAACAGAACATCAAGGGGTAAGTACAGGAAGGAGGTTAGGGACTATTTCTCACCATACCACACCCTTCAAGATATAAAGCCGGCAGCATATGCATTATTAGAAGGCCCAGAGGAACCCTGCATGGAATTCTTGCAGGGCCTATGACGAGCATCCTTGACATTTGATCTGTACGTAGATGCAGAATCTAGGAGCTTTAAAGTTGCATTTTGAATAGCTTACTCCCACAAATTGCGCACCTAGCCAGGAATTTCTCAAATTGAAGAAGTCTCCAATGGGTTATTAATCAAGCGACAAAGGTATGGTTATGGCACACCCAGAACCAAAAGGAAAGGAACACATAAATGCAATAAACAAGGAACAAAGCACTGGCCCCAAAGTAGCTCAATTTAGTCAGAGAAGAGTTTGGCGTTAGAAGCCGGAAAGACGGAAGCCAGTCCCCATTAGTTAGTAGAAACATGTAGCATGTGGAAGAGGAAAGACCAGCACCACCACGTAAACCCACTTTCCAGTCTTTTAGTTAAAGTAATTGGTCTACTATTATTGTGGCATTAACCCCAATGTAACAGATCCAAGGACGCCATAAGTCAGATGTCGCTTAGGCCTTACTATTTTCTGTGATCCCATAGTGGGGTTGTCCCCTATCAGAACGACCTCTGGTTAGAGAAAACAGGACCAAGAGTGTTAGGATTCACCTGGGACCTCAGAGGTTTTGGTGATGTTGGCCTTTGCAGGAACTGCATCCCTAACTGCATTGGATCCTACTCCTTTCAAGATGGTTCTGCAGTTGGATATCTTTTTTTCAAGTTGTCAATTTCCAGTTGTGGGTCACAGATGGTTCACTGCAAGCAAATCCAGACTTAAGGACGATGAGATGCTGTACCCTTTAGGCCTGATTAACATAAGTCTTCTTTTTCTGTGTTCTTGTTACGTACCTTGCTCTTTGAAGCTTCCATGTTTGGTGGCCTTCAGCCTTATGCCCTTGGTTGCCGCACTCCTGAAGTACCCCTGCATCTTTAAGTTCCACAGCCAGATTGATTCCTACCTTGGTTCGAACGCCTTGTCTCAAATCAAGACTTCAGGCTGCATTGTGAGTGAGCCAGTCCGGAAGCTTGTTGCCGGCACCTTTTCCAGAATGGCTCACTGTAGAGACTGGTAGGGGGTGGTCTGTACTTCTGCTCTCTATATGGTAGAGGGGAGGCACAGAAGTCCCCATCCTAGATTCTCTATTCGGTAGCTATGGTCGAGCAATCAAGGCCTAGCTTCTCAGGAGGTGATGCAGGCTGGTTCTTAAGTACAGTGTAGTCCCCAAGCCCTCACAAAGGAATGTCCACACACTGTATTGGTTAGAACACAGTCTTTATATAATCAATATTCAAGGTTATGTACACTTATCATAATAACTCACTTTGTACTTAGGAAAATCAACAATGGCAAATATATACAATTCTAAAGTGGTACCACCCTTTGTATTAGATCTCATTAAAGTGCATCAACAATACTGTAACAATGTCACACAGATCAATAGAGTGAAACCAGCAATAGAGAGAGGAGAGAAAATAAGATGGTTGAGCAATAGGCAGAATACTGGCCCCTACCACTAGACACAGTTCTGTGTGGAGATCCCCCCACCTGGGCAACCTGTAAAATAAAGATATAGCACAAGCCCAGTCCATATATTGTTCTGCAAGTCTTATTCCCTCCTATAATGTTTTTACCCCCCCAATGTACCTGGTGGAGTCGAGTTCTTCGAAGAGGCGTCGACAGATCCTTCTTGAGCGACCCCCTTTCAAGCGGGAGTCACGGATCGTCGAGAGGCGTCGAGAAGCGTCGAGGAACTCGGCGTTCGGCGGCGGGGAATCGATGGCCCTTCTTGAATGCCTTCCCTTTCAAGCGGGAGACACGGGGCGTCAAACGTCCGTCGAGGAACTCAGCGTTCGGCGTCGGGCAATCGACGGCCCTTCTTGAATGTCTTCCCTTTCAAGCGGGAGACACGGGGCGTCGAACGTCCGACAACAAACAGGGTAGAACGGCTTCGATGAAGCGGCAGCTTCGATCCAAGCGGTGCTCGTCGACGACGGAGTGTTGGCGTCCTGCAAGGCAGAGGCGTGCGGGGCACCTCGATGACAATTGTTCTGGACCGCAAAGATTGTGGAGACGGGGGCCCAGCAAGGGCGTCGAGTCGTTCGAGTCTTTGTGGTCTTCGGGTGGCGGGAAACCCACCGGTGGATTCTCCTAGGCGCGTTGGTCGTCCTCGACTTTCTCCGGCAGGACAAAGCGGTCGACGATGCGGGCGAGGGAGTCCTTCGATTCGAATGTTCTTAGGCAAAGGAGCGGGCGGCTCCGGTCGTCGGCGGCACGGCGTCAAGTGGTCCCCACGGCTGGGCAACACAACTTCGACGGGCCTCCAGCGGTTACACAAACCTGCGAACCCTGGTCGACAGCAATGGACATCGACAGCAGCGATGTCCGGGTGCTTCACTTCGATCTCCTCGGCAGTCCCGTCTCGGGTCGGCAGCCTTTCGAGGGTGTGACTTCCAGGGCGCTTCGGCGAAGATGGAGCGGTGCTCGATGGTCCATCGGAGCACGGGAAGAGGGCGCCTTACCAGGTCCTCTCTCGGGTCAGTCTTCGACGATTTCGGCAGCCTTCGGATCGGTCAAAGCAAATGCAGCAGCAAGTCTTCTTCTTCCAGCTGGACGTCGAAGATCAGCAGTTCCAGTTGCTCTTGAGTGGGGACTCAGCTTCTGAACGCTTCTGAACAATTACCAGTGGTGAGAGGTCCCCAGATATACTATTCTGTCTCTCATCCACACTGCTGGCACACACTCAGCAGCCAATCATACAGAAGGGCATTCATGCAGACAGTCAGCCAATCAGGCACAAAGTGCATTCAGGCCACACTCCTCCCTTTCAGACACTCACAACAAGGAATGTGGATTGGGACAAGTACCCAGCCATTCAACACTACACACTGCATTCAGGCCAGTTTCGGGCAGGGCTGTCTCAGTCTTTGTCTCTCATGCCAGAAACCAGACAACCACAACAAGGAGTGTATATTGGTCACACACTCCATTCACCCAGGTCCCACCCACAGGAGGTACCCACAACATACAGTCACTGGGAAGGCTCCAGTCAGTCTAGCTGGGCCTTCCCAACAACACCATATATGGAACCTCCACCCAACAGCCAGTCAGGGGGAAGGGACAGAGTCAGGGCTTCCCAGGACTTTGGGAAAACAAGGTAACAGGCAATAGAAAGCAAGAGGCCACAGGGGCCATCTTGTTTCCTATCAGGAATCAACTGATCCCAATGGCAGGGCCTGGGTATCCCAAAATGGAGGACACTCAGAGCACCTGTCACATTCAGCATAGTGCTGCCACCAGCCTATACCGTGCTCTGTGGGTCACACAGAGGTGCCCAAAAACATACACTAGGGGCACAGGGTTGCACCCCTACCCATGGGTGCCATAAGTGTATCCCATGGGTCTGTTCACCAAACCAAAAGAGAGAGCTGCACTGCCAGGAGTCCCACATGGACTCCTGGGCAGAAAACATGACAGGACACACGATAAAAAGCAGTAAAGGACAAGGATTCAGAGGCCCTGTCCCTCTGATGCATTTCCAGCATCACACTCACTCCGTGTTTGCCAGTCAGGGCTCTGAACTACCAGCAGGCCACACCTGCCGGGAGTTCAGGCCCCTAGCGGCATGTTTTTCACTGAAGCACTGGCACCGTTACTATTGGACTCCATGGGAGTGGGAACTTACTGTATTGCTGCCCTTTGCGATATCCCAGAAGCAATAGGATGTCCGGCTATGGTAGCAGTAAAAAGTAGTTGACAGCAACCCACTGATAAAACCAGCGGGTTACCGCCTACCTCATTATGAGGGCCTTCGACTTGCTACTGACATCACTGCCAGCTTTTCTCTTCTGGGTTTTTGTGCAGAGGACTTTGGGAGTGACCAGTTTGTCAATTTATCTGCAGACACAGTGGCTTCCTCAGAAGGGCAGCACATTCTTCAAATGCGTGTGCTCTTAGCAGAATCAGGTGCACAAACCATCCATATACTGACACAGCCAAGAAGGATTCGGAACCCCAGTTGTTGGAAGCAGTCCAAACATTGACAGATAAAATTCTTACGTTTACAGCTAGAGAATGTGATACTTGATCAGATGATAATTGGATGGGATGGGGTTCATCTGGACCCACCTCTTGGGAGCCTCTTGTGTGAGAAGTTTGGCGGGGAGCTGAAAAGGGCTAATGAATACCTGATTGTCTGACATATTTTACCTTCAAGCATTGCAATTCGTCATCAATAGAATCAAAGTGAGCTTAAAGATTAGTCACATGACAAACATTGCATTGGCTTGGGTGACCCCCCAAGTCATATAACTTTCTAAAGGTATTACATGTATAGATATTGCGATTCTCACATGTTCTTACACTACTTTCCTTAGAATTTAATAGCATCTTATGATGTACATATATAGGGGTAGAAGCAGGCCTGAAACATAGGTTTTTATTAGTGCAACTTTACCATAACGTCCCTTTAACAAAGTTTTTTCATTGAATTTCATAGGTTTTTATTAGTGCAACTTAACCATAACGTCCCTTTAAAAAAGTTTTTTCATTGAATTTCATCGTTTTTTTTATTAGTCCAACTTAACCATAATGTCCCTTTAACAACTTTTTTTAGTGAATTTCATGGGTTTTTACCAGTGCTTGCTATTTTCCTACAACTTACTAATATCATACTTACCAAATATAACAATATGTGTGTCCAATTTACAAAGTGTCACCTCAAAACTCTGCCATTTCCCACCTTCTAGAATCATTTTTAACATGTCTATACACCTTTTGCAATGATTTCAACTAGTTTTGCATCCGTAGATATCTACGAACATCTGACTTCATTGCGGACCTTCTGGACAGTGCCACATGACCATACGCTGGCACGCAGCATGATAACGTGTCTGAAAACCCGTCCGCACTTCACAATAAGATCGTCCTTCGCTGATTGTTTGGAACTGCATTTTCTACTGATCTAGAAACTTTCAACTTCAAAATTTCCCTTGCACACCGCCTACACCTTTTTGTACGCATTATCCATTACCAATCTAGTACAGAGTACATACTTGGAAGAATTTTATCAAAACTGCCACCACCACTACCAACAGCTGGAGGACTTTCACATCAAAAAAAGCACACTACTTTCAAAGACAATGAAGAGGACCAAGAAGATGAGGTAGAGGAAGTGCCTACTTGTAGCACCAAGATCGAATCATGTGTGTACCAGTTCTTTGCTACTGTTGGGAGTGTACCAAAGGCTAAAGCTACCAAAGTGAAATGCACTTAGTGCAATTTTGGACTCAGTCGCAGACTACCTGGACAGTACTCCTACGGGACCACCTCCATGTGCCGCCACACCAAATCCAATGACCGCAATGCTCTCAGAAAGGTTATTCCTTTCTCAGCAAGTAGTAAGCTGTCGTCCTCCACCTCATCTTCCTCAACAAATACTGTAACCACACAGCCTGATGTCTGCGGGCATTGGTGCATTATAAATAAGTAAATAAATAAATAAGGAGGGCTGCGGACCATTATCGTCCATTGCAGCCCCTGAAATGGGGGATAAAGGCCATTAGCACGCCTGGTTCCCAAAGCAGGAATGGAGGGATCAATAGGTGCAATCCAAATTGAAGAACAAATGTTATTTAGTAAACCAAAGACTTAGTTATTCCGGGTGCTGGGGAGGAATACAGGCCCTGACACGGGGCTTGTGGAAAACATGAAACAGAAAAAAGTGTCTAAATCTAAAGACACTCTGTCCCCTGCACACCATTAAAGGTGATACAGAATCAGTCAAGTATAATTATAATTTTTACTTCAAGAAAATAAATACATGTTTGTCAAAGCAGACAAGTTTAACAAAATGGTGACCAGAACACTTCTGGTTAACATTAGAATATGAAAACATACAAACACTTGAATAAAGCCATCGTGGGGCAAAGTAATCTTAGAGAAAACAGATGAATTAATTTTTAGAATAAAGAGAAATAGCCAAAAACAATATTCTTGCGATGTACTGAAGGGCTCTACGCGTTTCGGGGGACACCCCCTTCTTCAGGAGCAAAGTGATCTGGAATTATATACATTAAAGAAACCATCAGTATCAGAAACTCAATGTCTTGTTTACAGTATACACAGAGATGGAGAGATCCAAGGCATAACATTTACAGAATTTAACATAATTTGTGAAACAAGTAATTTAATGAACACAACAATCCACATGTATATAACTACAATAGTTTAGTTAGGATAAAAAAATGTAGACATAACCGTCAGACATCCCATAGGTGTGACTCCAAGAAAGAACATAATCAAGCCTCAAACGGTCACTAGAGTATAAAGGTATGCCAAAGTAAAACATACCTGATGAGAATAAAGGCAAAAGGCAGAAATGCTAAGTTCACAGCAGCGATAAATCAAAGGTCTGGTGGGATGAAAAGTCCAAATGTAGCTAGCGTATATATTTGCTAATTCCAGAAATGTAGTCAATACCCTGTTAAGGGACAGCAGAGATATATTAGTAAATGATATTGCATAGTTGACCTAAGGTTCAAGGCGTCCAAAGACAAATTATAATAACTAAATGTGATGCTTACCAATGGTTAGGGCCACGGTCACTAAGCCAATTATTGAACGATGTAGGGTCCCACTGGGACCATCGACTGAATGGTAAACAGATTCCCATATAAGTCCACTTTCACTGTGTATGGGACCCGTGAACTATCAATGCAGAACGGGTAAGAGCGAGTAAACCACTACATATAACGAGAAAAAGAGAAAGGAAAAAGATAAAGAAGCCATAGAATCAGTCTATTCATGTGACAAACCAACTTAATGCAATTCGGAGGGCATTTAAAACAAGTCTAAGTTAACCCAACACAAAGGGAAAATACAAATAAACTCAGCTAATATTAACTCACGGGATAAAAAGACACGGATATAAATTGTCTATCCATCGAACTCACCGCAATGTAAGAAGAAAACTCTGACATTTACCACGGCTCCTACTAGCTATGCGTCTTCCAAAGAATGATGCTTTTTTTATGCTCTGTTAAAGATCATGTGACAAAGTCACGTGATCCAGAACGTTGATAACGTAGCGCTATAGAAAAAAGCTACCGTCACAGTGTAGCCTGTTTTATAGCCCACTGAGAAGGAACCCAGGGTGCTAAAACATAGATTTTTTTCCTATAGCAGGATGCCTGCAGCGTCCCGCTGTAAGAAGGAAGGGAAATCCTTTTCCAAAACAGCCTGTGGAATCAGAAAAAATACAATATTAAGGCTGTTACACCAAGCAAAGGAAAATACATCGACACAGGCTTGTAAAGATTCCCAGAATCTTTATTACAAAACTGAACAGTATTCAACAAAGTACACAAATAGCTATTTGGCCGTCAATAAATCACAGAGACCACCAGCAGGGTTCAATGTGAGCAGTGAGCAGAATTTCCTAGCTGGACATCAGATTATTTATACAGTTTCTTATAATGATGTCCAGCCTCTTACAAGTTAATTATAACCTGGGCTAGGGTCGCGCCAGGTTCATTTCCTAATTTACATATCTCGTGCTTGCGGTTTACTTTTAAATACATTTACTAACAGACATTATTATTCTCTAATTTAATGTTACACTCTTTACATATTGCTTTAATAGAAATCAAACAAATGTTTCGCATGTCGTATTTCGATTGCATTATTGTTCTTGTATACTTGTAGGTTAACATTGCTAATTCAAGTAATCCCCTGATCCCGAGGTCAACAAAGGACAAGGTCTACATGACCCTAACATGTAGCCTGAAGGCAGGTTGGAGATTAACCCTCCTACAGAGGTTGAAGAGGTTAAAGCAAGAACAAGAGCACACGAGGCGGCCATTTTAGACTACAGGGTGACTTTGTATAATAAACTAAAATGGCGGTTCTAACCTAAAATGGAGGCTCGATTCACTTGAGGTCACGACCTTGTAATACGGATTTCCTCGCAAAGCGACTGGGCATAGGCCAACATATACAATGAGGACGAAACAATATTATATCAGTTCTAACAAACCCTCCTTTTGGCCTATGCCAAGTGATAAACTACCTTCAATCACATTGCGACTAACTCCACACTTCAACCTCTATACATCCCGAATCATTGTCTGACATAGCTATTGCCATTAGATCTGACACCAGAGTTTCTTTTAACACATACTCTTTGGAAATCTTCTCTGGGGCGTATATTTTATGTCCTAATACACTTGTTGCTTGCGCGCAACATCCCCCTAATACTGAGCATATACCAGGGAGACACTGTATACAACAGCAAAGAAACAGAAAACTTCCCAAGATAATCAGCAGGTCCGAAAACAACTTCCATCCCCAATGACCGTAGGAGGTCCCAAAACCTTGCACTAAGTTCCCAGTTTCCCTCAGGAACATGTACTTCTGAACTAAGAACATGTAGATTTTGGATAGCCCTAAAGATCGTCGGAGAGGAGTCTGGTCGTAAACGCAGCAAGCGGACCCCACTAATTTACATACTCCTCCACGCTCGGCCAGAATGACATCTAATGCCATCCGGTTCTGAAGAGCCACTAATCTTATCGCTTTCTGTTCTAACGTCATATTATAGAGTATGTCAGTGGTCCGATTGATGGTTCTCTCCAATACCCTCGCTAGTCCCCTGATATCTTCTGAATTTGTAATTTGCCCAAAAAATGGCACAAAGGATTTCATGATATCTCCTAGAGTTTGCGCTGGAGTATCCCCTTTCACACCTCGTCGTGGACAAGTTTTCGAAACATCTGCAGTACTATCAATAAATACCCCAGGTAGTAGAATCCCTAAATAGCAATTTCCTTGCCAATCCCTGGGCAACCATGGAAATTCCACATTACCGCAAACAAAATAGACTGCATACAGAGGTCTGTTCTCAATAGTCAAATTTGCAACATTGGCGCACTTTCTAAAATTACCCATTGACCGTGTTCCATTCCTCTGTATGCAGAAGGATACTAAATCGAGGCTATGATTAACAGAATAAGATGGAGGCGTGGCATCCTTATTGCCTATAGGTGCCATTTTGAAAGAGATTAAAGACTGAAAAGGACGAGACAATCTATCAGAGGGCCTAACAGAAGCAACGTTTGGCTTACTTCTATTTGCAAAAAGCAAGCAACCCAGGGGCATCAAAACATGCTTTTCAAAGTTATTTAAATTTGTACCATCAAAGTTCCCTGAGATGCTGTCATTCCATCGACCAAAAAATAGTGCTCTAAGAGAAGCGTAACAGGCAGTGTCAAAGGTAAAGGATGAATATACCAACCTAGCCCTTATCCCCATGTTGCGGTAGATGTGAACAGATCAAACAATTGGTCTTATTAAAAATTGCATGAGTAGCATTCATAATTAACAGAAGGGTATTATTCTGATAGTTCAGTCTATAAAAAGTCCTCTAGCGGATATGCTTCCTCTAGATACCATAACCCAAAACCAACAGTTACTAAAAATCCAGTATTTATCACAAAAAGGCAACAATATACTTTGGGGGTCCCCTTACATGCTTGATCATCGTCTCTGCTAGTCACATATTTATCTAAAAGTTCGGTACGAGCGGTAGCGGGTGCAGACATTGTAGTCTTCAACCGAAAAAAACACCAATTGTTCGTTTGCTGGCGACTCCATTCGCATGTCTTCTTAATGTCTTTCCCACAACCCTTAGCCAACAGAATCTTCCCGTACAGTCGAGCCAAAAGACAAGCCCTCGAATAATTTATTTCCAATCGCACAGTCAGACCATGCTGTACGTTTACCTCCTTGGATGCAAATTATATTTCCCAGTTTCTGGTGAGGACAAAGTGTTGTCACTTCCTCCTGGAAGTGGCGAATAAATGGAAATGGGATCAGAAAAGGATTGATCCAGAAGTTCCACTGTTGGGGAGTGCGGAGACAAGATGGCCGTTTTGTCTGGCCTTGCAGATTCTGGAGCGGTCTCCTATTCTCCCTTGTTGGTTGTTGATGTTTCAGGCACGCTAGTTACAGCAGTGGGAAGGGATTCTGTATCTTCTGTATCGTATGGCACGGGCTGTGGGATCCGTTTGGTGTGCATCCCATGAATCCAGTTCTTACGACCCGCTACCCGCACAGCAGTCTGAGTGACTAGCAGGACTTGGTAGGGACCCCTCCACCGAGGTGCAAGGCAAGACGACCTCTCAAAAACCTTCGTGAGGATCCAGTCCCCCGGTCGTAGACTGTGACCGGGACCCTCGTAGCATACAGGTAATGCCTCTCGCACCTGGTGATAAATTGAAAACAGATTTTTAGACAACTGGTTACAGTAATCTGAAAGAAGCACATTTTCTATGTCCCGCAACAAGCGACTTTTTGGCAAACCCCAAATATTAGCCGGTCTCCCCATTACCACCTTGAAGGGAGAGAGCCCAGTCTTAGTTTGAGGGGTTGTTCTCATCGACAGTAACACGATCGGTAAGGCATCCGGCCATTTTAGGTTGGTGCCAGCACACGCCTTAGCAAGCTTGTTCTTTATAATGCTGTTATGCCTTTCCACTAATCCGGCACTTTGGGCATGTCTGGCCGAATGTCAATCTGTAATCCTTTGCAAATTTGTAGGATTACAGTAGCGATAAAGTGTGGCCCATTATCCGACCAGATGACTCTCGGCAGCCCGAACCTAGGAAAAAACTCTTTCAACAGAGTTTTTGCCGTGGTTATGGCTGTTGCATCTCTAACCGGGAAAGCCTCAACCCACTTACTAAAGGCACAAATGACAACCAACACATATTTAAGATTGCTACAATGTTCCATTTCAATAAAATCAAAGTGAATAACCTCAAACGCAACAGAAGGTGGAGCGAAACTTCCTCTAGGAGTCCAGGTACCTTTTCCTACATTGTGCTGCAAGCAGACCATGCAGCTTTGGACAAAACACTCAGCAGTTTTGAAAATCTTATCATTGGCCCATACACTGTGTAGCATTTTAGTCAATTTACGCGCACAAACATGTCTCGGACCATGAGCCATAATAACCATCATTGTAATGTAGGCGTCAGGGAGTAAACATTTTCCTTCAATATTGTCTACCCAACACCCATCGTAATCCAATCTCCCTGCACCCTCGATCCATCTCTTAGTTTCCTCTATGGGAGCATCTGCTTGAATGTCTTTTACAGCATCGATACTTTCACCCAAAGTGCAAACGTTTACAATTTCTTTTACAGCATACATTTCTGAACTGAAATCAGTGGCAGTTTGTTTAGCTATCTGATCGGCGAAAGCATTCCCTTTTCCTACATCATCTGTAACCTTTTGATGTGCTGAACATTTTATGATAGCTAACTGAACAGGGAGTGTGAGGGCTGAAAGTAATCGCACAATTAAAGTGCAATGCTGAATTTTGTTCCGTGCGAGGTCAAGAAACCTTGTTCTTTCCAAAGTCTACCAAAATTGTGGACCACCCCAAAAGCATACTGACTGTCGGTATATATATTTACTGTAAGCCCTTCAGAAAGTTGACAAGCTCGAGTTAACGCTATAATTTCTGCGGCCTGTGCGGAATTATACATAATTCTTTTGGTTTCCACAATCGTGTTTAAAGTAGTGACGGCATAAGCAGCCGTGGATGCACCGTCTGGAAGTTTAAAACAAGAGCCATCACAAAATAGCTCTCCTTGTGGGCTATTCAAAGGCGTGTCTTTCAGATCGATTCTGCCTTTAGTCTCCTGTTCTGTCATATAAAGGCCATCGTGTGACGTATCGTCACCATCAACAGGATCTTGCGAGACAGGTAAAAGTTCAGCCGGATTTAATACACAACAACTCTGAATTTGAATGTGGGGGGCAAACAAGATTAGTTCATATCTTGTCAATCATGCAGAAGTGAGGTGTTGTGTTTGAGTTCTATTCAATAAAATATCTACTGAGTGAGGTACCATTAGGGTTAACGCATGACCCAGGACCATTCCCTCACTCTGTTTTACAGACGCAGCAGCAGCAGCAACAGCACGCAAACATCTTGGCAAAGCACATGCTACAGGATCAAGGACGGAGGAACAGTAACCGCACGGCCTATTCTTCCCTCCTTGCTCCTGCGTTAATATAGCCAAAGCACATCCATCACGTTCATGCACAAACAATACAAATGCCTTCTTATAATTCGGAGTTCCTAAATCCGGCGCTGAACACAGCGCGGATTTGAGCAAATCAAATGCTGTCTGGTGTTCCAAAGTCCATGGCAATGGCAAAGAAATGCCCTTCTTTGTCAAATCCAGCATTGGTTTAATCGTTAACGAAAAAAGTTACGGATCCACAATCTACAATAAGAAGCCATACCTATCAGGGCTCTAACTTCCTTCTGCGTATTTGGAACAGACATGCTAGAAATAGTCTTTATTCGTTCAGGTGTCAACCGTCTTCCCTCCTTTGACAGGAGGTAGCCTAAATAGGTGACCTCCTGACAACAATATTGGAATTTTTTAAGTGAAGCTTTGTGGCCATGTTTCGCTAGATGACAAAGCAACAACACGGTGCCTTCTTTACAGGCGCTTTCAGAATCAGCAGCCAAGAGGAGGTCATCTACATACTGTAGTAATGTGAAAGTAGTAGGCAACTCGAGAGTATCGAGCTGCTCTTTCAATGCCCTACTATGAATACTTGGACTCTCAGTGTACCCTTGTAGTGCACGAGTGAATGTAAACGAGCGTCCACCTAGGGTAAACGGGAACAAATACCTGCTATCCTTGTGTATGGGAATGCTGAAAAACGCGTTTTTAAGATCAACAACGCTAAAATGAGTGGCAGAAGCCAGAATCATGGTTAGTATCAATGTAACATCAGGTACAATAGGAAATTGAGGAGCCACAATTTTGTTAATAGCAAGTAAATCAATTATAAAACGAAAGGGAATCGCATTATCACCTTTTTTGTATACTGGCAAAATGGGGCTGTTACATAGGCTACCCGTAATCTCCTCAATTACTCCACGATGTACAAAATCAGAAACTAAACATTTCAAAGCCTGTTCGCCTTCAACTGAGATCTTATATTGCGGGATGCGAGGCAATTTTACTCCATATTTCAAAATAATTTTAACAGGTTCAATTTGAAGAATGCCCACATCATTATCATCAATTGCCCATAAGCATTCTGGAACATTACTGAATTCTGGCGGTAGAGGTCGAGTCAAAAACTGAGAGGCGAGTGATTGCTGAGGTGAAATTATTAACCGAACTCCGTCCGGAGAACAATGCATTACTGCATGCAATGCCTTAAACAAATTTAGCCCCAGCAAGTTCTCCCCACAGTTTGTGGTAAGTAGAAATGGACACTGTTCCGTGAAGGGACCCAGTGTTATCGGTACCGGCAAAGAGACCGGACAAACTACAGGTGTGCCTGAAAACCCTACGGAAACGTTGGACTGCCCTGACAGGGGAATATTTGGAACCCGTGAATGATCAATGGAACATTTCTATGCTCCCGTGTCTACTACAAATAGATGCTTCCTATTTCCCACCGCCATCTCAACGTAGGGGCCTTTCTGATGAACGGGAATAGGCATAGGTTCCAAATCCTGCTTCAATATTATCAAAAGGAAGCTCTTCAGAGAGGTACACGGCAGAAGGGTGATCAAAAATGTTTCTATTATCCACATTCGAAACTTGCTTATCTTGTGAAGGAGGTTGCTGTGATTCTGGTGCAAACTGACCTCTGCCAGGGCCCCCTGCACCTGGGCGACCTCTGGATTGTCTACCCACCCATGTTCCCAAATGACCTTTGCTGCAAGGTCGGACATTGTGCGCCAGTGGCCTTCCTGCCGGCAATAGGCACACTGGTTAATGGTTACCGGAGCCAAAGGCGCACTTCCCTGTGGAATGTACTGACCTCTAAATTGATTTCCCCCTCTAGGGCTTCTAACAATCTGTTGTAATAAAACATTTGTTTTCAGGTCACCCTTTTTTTTCTCAAGTTTTTCCTTTTCAGTATTTACACGATTTTCATAGTACTGAGCCATATGCAGTACTTCTGATTGAGACTTTGCCTGCCAAGCGCTTTCAGAAGACATAATCTGTAACTGGATGTCAGGCAGCAATCACCTACAAATTTGTTGACAAACAGCTGTTTCCCTGACTCTGTGCCTAAGTCTTGTCCACTGAAATCTGAGAATACCTGCTCGAACCGATTGAAGAAATCGGTAGCACCCTCAGACTTTCCTTGGACACAGGCCGTAAGCTTGTCTCAAATTATTCTTTTTTCCGGAACCATAGTTTTCAATTTTACAATAATTCTATCAGGCAAGGTTAATATCACTTGAGGTGGTCGTTCGCCAGCTGGTCTTTCTCTATCTAGCCTAACCATGCTATCCCATGTATCTCCCAACCCAGGTATGTCATCTATAGTCCTAATCTGTTTCCACAAATCGACTGGTAGGAGTACGGGAAATAATAGGTCAATATCACTTAAGGTGAATACCGACGACTGTAAGACCGACTCTATTTCTTTATAGAATCCGGTCGGATTCTTTCTTATATCGGGAATAGATTACTTTATGGTGTTCACTTCCTGTCTTGAAAACGGGATGTGAACAAACTGTGATACATAATGTGCAGGAATTTCTCCGGCTACTAAACCTCGTGCAGCATCAGCCGCAATCTCACCTTTCGGGACAAATGCCGGAGGGACCTCTCTCATAGGCAACTGAGAAGTAGGCAGCTGCGAACGCTTACTAAGCAACAGAGCCAAATCAAGTGCTAGAGCAGTCAAAGAAGTATCAATTGAAAAAGCTCTCTTATAAACACTCAACAATTCTGCGGGGCAACAAATCTTTCTTTCTACACACTCATTCTGCAGGTACTCTACCATCACCTGTATCACTTTCTTTTGAATTTCTAACATATACTGACTATATGTGTCATATACTTCATCTGGAGTTATCGACATATCCGAAATCCATCTTATTGCATCCTTTATACAAATTCGCGCTTCCTCACCTTTTAATTCACGGTGAGGAGAAAACAGTTTCTGTAAGTACATAATACCTAAACTACCACCATCTGCTTCCTCATTCTGTAACCCTTCCAACTCCTTCCTATACTCACAAATCCTCTCAACATGTTCATATACCTTCTCTGCAGTATCTCTGGACAACGCTAAGGCGTTCAAATCCCGTAATCCCTGTGGGAAATCTTCATTGTTCAATCTATTCCACATTATGCTCAAATGAGTCCCTAATCCTTCAATAAAAACATTTTTCTCGGGAATACCTTTTAAATTTTCGAGTGTGGAAAAAACATCGGCTTGTTCACCCTTCTCCATACAATGTTTTGCCCAAGCAATCAATTCACTCTTTTTGTCTGGGGACACAGTATTACGAGTCACAACCCTTGGTCTCGCTCCCTGGTCTACTACAAGCGGTGCAGAATCACTTGGAAGAGGAAGAGTAGGCACATTCTGAATATCAACAGTTGGAGGCAAGGGGGCAGGCAAAGGAGCGACGGCTTGAAGAACAACAGGAAGAACAGCAGGGAGGACTGGAGGAACTATAGGAGGGGGAACAACAACGGGAAGGGGCAAGGCACCAGGAGGAGGGACGTACGGAGGTGGCGCGGAGGCATCGGGCCTTCGTTCATGCAAAAGTTTATTAATCAATTCATCTGACGTATGAAAATCTTTTGAAGGGTAGATTTTCTGAATGTCTAATTGAAACGCCCTGTCCGTGTTCCTAACTGACTCCAATTGTTTATTTTGGTCATATAACCATGCCTTTTCGACACTTGTCATATGTCTACGCACATGTTTCTCTCTACTCTTCTGTTGCTGCAAAGCTTCTGTTTTCCAACTATGTAATGCGTCAAATGCTGCAGGTCTAGCCTTTTTCTTTACCAATACAGACTCTAAATATTCTATACGAGGGATTTCAAAACTACCATTGGTTGGCCACCGAAGATTAGAATTATGTCTGGTCTGTCTGTGCCAAATGTCATTAAATGCTATACTACCAAAGCCTTTCTTAAAGTACATATTACATGCTGGCGACCCCTCCTGTGGTGCGGGACGGCTATCTTCCAGAGATTGTTTGTCGCTGCGTTATAATGCCCTAAAGCAGGCAATTTCCCAGGCATATCAAAGTTCTGGTGTTACCTGGTTAAATAATTGTGCTCGCGAGTGCAATGCTCCAAATTCAAATTGTCAGGATTAAATTAAGAATCAGGACACGATTCACCTGACCAAAGGACTGGGAGGCCCGATCGGGTTACTAAGGATAATGCTAAGGACCCACATGTCTGGTGATTTTCGGCAAATTTACCCACCTCGATACACGGACCCTCGTCAAGACGTCATCTCGGGCTACAGCTCACCGTTCAGGGATTGGATCGTGCAGTTTCGTCGAGGAATTCGCTTCTCATCTACAGTGGCCGTTTCTGTTGGCACCGTCCGATCCCAGTGCGATAGCCCAGCCAACCTTCAACGAGACGAAGTCAATCTTGAGGGTCCCTATTCGGGCGCCATCTGTGGAATCATAAAAAATACGATATTAAGGCTGTTACACCAAGCAAAGGAAAATACACCGAACACAGGCTTGTAAAGATTCCCAGAATCTTTCTTACAAAACTAAACAGTATTCAACAAAGTACACAATTAGTTATTTGGCCGTCAATACATCACAGAGACCACCAGCAGGGTTCAATGTGAGCAGTGAGCAGAATTTCCTAGCTGGACATCAGCGTATTTATACAGTTTGTTATAATGATGTCCAGCCTCTTACAAGTTAATTATACACTGGGATAGGGTCGGGCCAGGTTCATTTCCTAATTTACATATCTCGTGCATGCGCTTTACTTTTAAATACATTTACTAACAGACACTATTATTCTCTAATTTAATGTTACACTCTTTACATATTGCTTTAATACAAATCAAACAAATGTTTTGCATGTCGTATTTGGATTGCATTATTGTTCTTGTATACTTGTAGGTTAACATTGCTAATTCAAGTAATCCCCTGATCCCGAGGTCAGAGGTCAACAAAGGACAAGGTCTACATGACCCTAACATGTAGCCTGAAGGCAGGTTGGACATTAACCGTCCTACAGAGGTTGAAGAGGTTAAAGCAAGAACAAGAGCACACAAGGCGGCCATTTTAGACTACAGGGTGACTTTGTATAATAAACTAAAATGGCGGTTCTAACCTAAAATGGAGGCTCGATTCACTTGAGGTCACAACCTTGTAGTACGGATTTCCTCGCAAAGCGACTGGTTATAGGCCTATATATACTATGAGGACGAAACAATATTATATCAGTTCTAGCAAGCCAACATGGAAAGAGAAGGCGGGGCTCCATACACAGCCCCTCTTCCCTTGCCATGGCAGCCCGCAAATCCCTATGAACATATTACCACAAGCACTTTTTTTTTCCCTTTCAAACCAATCCTACCTTCGAATATCTTTACCACATAGCCGGTCCCAGGTAGACATAGCCACTTTAACACCATTTTTCGTCCGTAGCGGTCATGGCCAGTAGCCAGATTAACCGTGTCATAACCTTATGTATGACCCAGACATTCTGGCTACTGCCCACGGTCTCAAGCTCTCGTAAGAATACGTGAAGGAAGCAAATTAAAACAAAGAAGCATAGTAAATAAACATAAGTTGCAATCAATGGTGTACTGAATATAACTCATTGGTTCAAGGTAAGGAAAATATTGCCCCGCGTACTCATATATAGATTTCTTTCCATGAAGATAATCCACAATGTTTGCTCTGTCCCAAGCATACGCTTGGTCATAAGGGCTTTGGTAGCAATGCTAACATTGGGAAATCCATGCATAGGCCAACCAATCGGATCATGGAATTCCAGCCATGACAAATACAGGGCCATTATCAGTCAGACACCAATTTAATAACGTCTTATCAAATACATGATTCTTTTTATTTTGATTACGGTTGGCAACAAGACAAGCCCAAGTTCCTTGCATATTGCTTGAATAGGAAGTGGTTGTGGTAGCCCAAATTGTGCCTCCACAATTTTTCTTCTGCCACCTTCAGCCATTTCAGCTGTGCATCAGAAAACATCTCCAGCCTGTATAGAATGACAATGCTGTTTTTATATATAACAATCATACCCTCAACGGAATGCCCACCCTTAGCCTGTACATAGGATTTGATCAGTCCAAATCCACTCAATACCTTAGTGACAATTTGATAATGTTTTAGCTTTGAAGATAGCAACGGTGTAATTAATGTTCCATCAAAGTATCTTCATGCTTCCAGGTAAAATTTTGAATTCACCATTTGCTGCCCACGGCCATGATCTTAGATTTAAAGCAATTTATTTTTAAATTATTCTCTTTAGAATACCCTGCAAGGGACACAAGACAGTGCTGGAGGTCAATAGGAGTTTTCTCAAGTGGCACAATGTCATCTGCATATGACAGCCAGGTTATCAGGGAATAAGGCTGTTACAGCCCTCCAGAGCGACTTTCATTTCAGCCATGTTTAAATTAAATAACAGTGGGGCTAACATACAGCCCTGCTTAAACCCATCTGCATTAGGCACATATTGTTTAAGCTCTCCCTGCTGATTAGCCTTACTGCAACTGCCTTTCCAGAGCAAAACTGTAATATCAAATTGAGCAGGCCTGGACATACACCCAAAATGAGCTAGCTTCTCCCAAAGCCTATCTCGTGCCACTCTGTCGAATGCCTCTGAATAGTCAGTAAGTACTATAGAGAGTGAAGTAGCAGAGCTTATCGTATTGCAGATTAGTAGCTCAAGTGTCCATATAGTATGTAGCATGCACATGCCTTTTACAAATCCAGTCTTCTGCAGCACATATTCAATCCTGTTGTTGGAATCGTACAATGCCTTTATTTGGCCGTTTTGATAAATGTTTTGTTGACCTGAACATAAATAAACAGCCAAGGGGGGTCTTCTGCTGGATCCTTGACCATTTTGGAGTATATTACATGTTTCAAACAATTAACTGAATAGACCAAAGAGCCAGAAGAATCTCATTTTACTTTTCTTTTAGAAAAGGGCACACAGATGACTTAAAGGACGAGCATGCTCATGTCCCCAGACCCACTTCTATTTAGGATTTGGGTACTATGGCCCTACAATTGGATTGCCAGTTATCGAAACAAAGAATTAAGAAAAGACACACTAATGCCCCTCCATCACCCTTGACTAATGACTACCAAGTTAGAAAGACCTCCCATTCATGCTGAAATTAGCAATGTAGATCCTTGACCTATACAATTAGGTGGTACATGGGGCCTCTTATTGCCAGAAGAAAGAAACTGCAGCAGAACCAAAGAGCTCTGCTTGTATTGCGGAATGAAAGGACATTTAGTGAAGGAACGCCCCCTTACACATAGGAAGAAGTTGGAAATGGACTCTGCCAGTCCTAACAGGAACCATGTCTGTGGAATATACAAAGAGTTCCCACATCACATAACAGCCAGATAAAAAATCAGGAAAACCCCAAAACCCTCACTGTTTGTGACCATTCACTTATGGTGGATTCTGGTGAGGCAGGCAATTTTATTGATGATAACGGGGACAAAGGATTTGGTCTGCCAAGATGCAGATAAGAGGTTGTAATAGCGATTGAAGGAGTTGATGGCCAACTTTTGTTGTTTCGAAGAGATGCAACCGATAAGCAAAAGAATTGCCGAAAACGTGGATACCATAGCCTTTCACATCATCTGGACAGCGCATGTCCCAGTCATTCTAAGAATGACATGGCGCAAGAGTCATACTCCCTTTGTAAACTGGGATGCAAGCTCAATATTCTTAGCCTCTGAGTTCTGTATGCAAAATACTAATTTTGAAGAATGTATGCAACATTGTCTTTTCAGACCATGACGATAGCTTCCGGGCTCCTCCAGTGTCACATCCATTGCCTCCATGCCTGTTAAGTATCATGAATATGCTGATGTGTTTAGTGACAACCAGGAAAGGCTTCTTCCTCTGCATCGCCCTTATGACTATGCCATTGAAATACAATATGATGTTGTAGTACCAATTGGAAGAATGTTTATTCTGTCTATGGCTGCAAAGAAGAAGCCTTAAGTGAATATCTGCAAATCAATCTTAACAACAGGCCTATCTCTGAATCTATGCCCCCACCTGGGGCTTTGTTCTTTTTTGTCCCAGCGAAAGATTGTTCACATTTTCTCCATGCCTGGACTACAGAGAGTTAAATCACATAACCTTCAATGACAAGTACCAGTTGCCTCTCATTCCCGATATTTTAGAAGTCCTTAGAGAGGCATGTGTTCCGGTAATGCATGAATCATGTTTTCAGTAACCTATTATTTCATAGTATAAAAGTCTATTTAGATGTCCTCTTGCTTTGTTTTTTGCTTCAGAGCTTGAACACACCTCACATGTAAAATAATTATTTGGGGACTATGTGAAAACTACTATTTGCAAAGCAAGCTGGAGAAGTGTCCTTTTGATAAATCATCTGTTTCTTATCTCAGATATATTCTTTCCCCAAAAGGCATAGCGATGGACCCAGCTCCATCACATCTTTGCCAGGACCAAAACACATCAAGGAGGTTCAAGACTTCCTAAAACTATCTAATTTCTATGTTAAATTAATTCCTAATGTTTCCCAGATTACAGCACCCATCACGGATAACCAGAAAAGGGAAAGCCCTTTTTACCTGGACAACAAAGGTATGTTGGGATCTGAAGATACTGTTTATTTTGGCGCCTATTCTTTGTCATCCAGACACTGCAAAACCATTTATCATGGAAATGGATGCTTCAGATCATGCTATAGGCGCTGTGTTAATGCAGCCAGCTGAAGATGGCAGGGAACACTTGGTGGCCTACTTATCCTATAAAGATTCTGCCTATGATTGCCACTACTCAGTGCTAGAGAAAGAACTGCTAGTGGTAAAACAAGCCTTTTGAAGCTGGCGACACTTGCTTTTGGGGGCCGCCGATGTAGTTGAGTTGAGAACCTATCACCGTAATCCCGAAGAACTCAACCATATGGAATGTAAAAATAGTCATCAAACCAGGTAGGCTTATTTGTTTCCTCCAATACAACTTTCAAAGTTCATACATTGCAGGTTCAGAAAATAAATTAGCGGAAGCTTTGTCTCAACGTGGACCCCATGTTTCTATGATATATTCAGAATACATTGCTCCATCACACAAGGTTGTGGTGTCAGCATGTATCTTTCTCACCAGCGTCCACCAGGTAAAAGCAGAATTTCCCCAGCAGCACAATAACAACCACAATAAATCATTTCCATTGAGGAAGAGACAGGACTTTCTGTTTTTTTTTATAGAATTGCCTATTCATTCCCACTACTCAGCTTCAGGAACAAGCATTACATCTCTACCATGACAGTTCTATAGCAAGGCACAAAGTGATTCTTCCCACTCAGCTTCTTCTTGGCAGTTATTTTTGGTGGCTGTTGGTGTCACTAATGTGTGCTGAATGTGGCCAGGCCAAGAAACTTGGGAAATTTCCTTACAGGAAGGTAAAGCCAATTACTATCCCTCATGTGCCTTGGCAAGTAATTTCAACCAACTTCCTAGTGGAGGCTCTTCCACTATCATGGTCATGGTGGACAATTTCGCCAGGATGGTCCATTTTGCTGCCCTTCCCAAGTTGCCTGATCTTTCTAAGTTGCCCTCTGTGAATGAGATGAGCAGAGGTGTCTATGTGACGTGTTTCGCCTACATGGATTACCTGAAAAGATCATATCAGATAGAAGAACCCAGTATACCTCCAAGTTTTGTTTCTATCTGTTAAAAATCGACAGGCAATGTCTTAAGGTGTTCAATCTCAGTCAAATGGGCAAATTGAATATTTGAATCAATCCTAGGAGCAGTATTTGCAGGTCATTGCTTCCGCTACTGCTCATGTCTGGGAGAACCTATTAACTACAACAGAGTTTTGCTACAGCAATACCCTGCATTATACTTTTGTTGTGCTTATGGACTGCATCCTAAGGCATTTACACTCGCATTTACACGCGCATTTACACTCGCAACTCCACATTTCTGTACCTTCATTGAAGACTCACATTCGGGCACTCAAAGATACCCAACAATAGGTGGTCAAAATCATGACAGAAATGCAGAGAATGATGAAGCTCCAGGAATACAGGAAAAAGTCTTGCCATTCTGCCATTTAGCATGGGGGACAAAGTTTGGTTTTCTGCCACATATCTGCCTAAACATGTGATACCTTCTGAATTGACACCTAAATACTTTGTTCCATCTTGCATCCACAAACAAGTTAATCCGGTAGCCTTTCATCTTCAACTACCAGTAGACTAAAAGCACATACATCCAGTTTTTCATGCCTCATATTGAAACCTTATGTTAGACGTAGGAGGACAGCAGATCGGCATCCTCCTTAACAAATACGGATCCATGTACAGTAGGAATATGAAGTACATGACATTTGTGATTCACTATCAGATGTGCAATTCCTGATTGATTGGGCCGGCTACTATCAGTATGACTGGAATGAGGAACTGGCTTCTTCTCTGCATGCCCCTCGCTTGATCAGGATGTTTTTCTGGATCCATCTGCATAAACTGGGTGCCCCTTGGCCTATGAGGGTGCATACTGTTAGGAATCATCTGGGATGTAAGCTATTTTGCTGACCATGGCCTTTGCTGGGACACCATCACTGACTGCATTGGATCTTACCTCTTTCAAGATGGCGCCGCTATTGGATTGCATCTTTCAAGATGACCATTTCTGGTTTCTGGTCAGGGGTGCAGAGCCAGTTCACTGAAATGGATTCCAGACTTAAGGAAAAAGAGACTCTGGACTCACATGCTTCATTAGCTTAAGTCTTTGCTTGGTGTGTTGTTGCTACTTACCTTGTTCTTTCAAATGTCCATGCTCTGTGTACATCTGATTTCTGTCCTTGGTTCCTTGTTCCTGTTCTCCGTACCTTATTTCTGTAGTCTGTGCCCTTTGAAGTTTCTGCTCCCCTCCTGCTCTCTCCACTTCTGGATCCTATTTTTTGGGGCACTGTCCTCGCTGTGTTGCTGTCTTCCTGAAGTACATCTGCAGTTTTCAGTTCCACAGCTAGCCAGATTAACTTCTGCTTTGATTCAAACTCCCTGTCTCAAATCAAGAATTTGACTTGCTACCAACTTCATTGCAGGATTTTCCTATTGCATTTTCTAGAGAAAGATGGTTCCTGTCTTTGGGAGTGACTGGGTTTATATGCAGACATGGTGACTTCCTCAAAGCTGTGGCAGAGATTCTTCAAAGACAGATGCCCAAAGCCGCTGGTAGAAATTGCTCTTAGCAAAGACATATAGATAGATTTCTGAAACTAAATGGTCAACAAAGAGAATGCTACTAGCATAATGATGAACCCAATACTACATATTACCCCGTACTATGCGGAGGACATGGCACAGAGCGCTTGTGAACTAGGGCCTGTACCACCCCACAGGGGTAAAGGGGACAAACCAAGCAAATATGGTCACCATGGTAACTATGGTAGGATTAGACCAGGGGTGCACAACTGATTTTGACAGAGGGCCGAAAGTACCTTACATGAGGGCTATAGTGGGCCGAAAAGTAAAAGTGGGCGGGGCGGTAGGCGGGACATGTCAGGAGGCTTTTTCAACCCCCAATTTGTATTAAACACATGGAAAAAGATGTTTTTGAGGGGTAACGATTTTTATTGCATTTCAAACTTACATTTTGTACTACACATTTTCCATTGCTATCATTTATTTCGATTTAGTTATTGTATATCGTCTGTTTAATTGAATTATATATATTTTATTGACCCTTGATTGGACATTCTGTTATTTTGGACTGCTATAGTTTGCTGTTTGGGTTACCCAAGAGGAGTATGGCTTTCGTTGAGTCAGGTTTCCTCAAAAAAGCAAAGGATGTACATCTCCTAACTGTGCCTGTTTTAGCTTTATTATTGAGTTCACTCTTGGAGTGCAACACTATGCCCCATGGCTCCCATCCCCAACCAAACACTATGCCCCATGGTCCCCTCACCCCCAACCAAACACTATGCCCCATGGCTCCCATCCCCAACCAAACACTATGCCCCATGGCCCCCTCACCCCCAACCAAACACTATGCCCCATGGGCCCCCTCACCCCCAACCAAACACTAATTCCCATGGGCCCCCTCACCCCCAACCAAACACTATGCCCCATGGGCCCCTCACCCCCAACCAAACACTATGCCCCATGGCCCCCACCCCAACCAAACACTATGCCCCATGGCCCCCACCCCCAACCAAACACTATGCCCCCTGTCCCTCACCCCCCAAGCAAACACTATGCCCCCTGTCCCTCACCCCCAACCAAACACTATGCCCCATGGCCCCCTCACCCCCCTAACCTCCAACCAAACACTATGCCCCATGGGCCCCTCACCCCCAACCAAACACTATGCCCCATGGCCCCCACCCCAACCAAACACTATGCCCCATGGCCCCCACCCCCAACCAAACACTATGCCCCCTGTCCCTCACCCCCCAAGCAAACACTATGCCCCCTGTCCCTCACCCCCAACCAAACACTATGCCCCATGGCCCCCTCACCCCCCTAACCCCCAACCAAACACTATGCCCCATGGCTCCCACCTCCAACCAAACACTATGCCCCCTGTCCCTCACCCCCCAAGCAAACACTATGCCCTCTGTCTCTCACCGCCAACCAAACACTATGCCCCATGGCCCCCTCACCCCCAACCAAACACTATGCCCCATGGGCCCCCTCACCCCCAACCAAACACTATGCCCCATGGCCCCCACCCCAACCAAACACTATGCCCCATGGCCCCCTCACCCCCTAACCCCCAACCAAACACTATGCCCCATGGGCCCCTCACCCCCAACCAAACACTATGCCCCATGACCCCCACCCCAACCAAACACTATGCCCCATGGCCCCCACCCCAACCAAACACTATGCCCCCTGTCCCTCACCCCCCAAGCAAACACTATGCCCCCTGTCCCTCACCCCCAACCAAACACTATGCCCCATGGCCCCCTCACCCCCCCTAACCCCAACCAAACACTATGCCCCATGGCTCCCAACCAAACACTATGCCCCCTGTCCCTCACCCCCAACCAAACACTATGCCCCATGGCCCCCTCACCCCCCTAACCTCCAACCAAACACTATGCCCCATGGGCCCCTCACCCTCAACCAAACACTATGCCCCATGGCCCCACCCCAACCAAACACTATGCCCCATGGCCCCCTCACCCCCTAACCCCCAACCAAACACTATGCCCCATGGGCCCCTCACCCCCAACCAAACACTATGCCCCATGACCCCCACCCCAACCAAACACTATGCCCCATGGCCCCCAACCAAACACTATGCCCCCTGTCCCTCACCCCCCAAGCAAACACTATGCCCCCTGTCCCTCACCCCCAACCAAACACTATGCCCCATGGCCCCCTCACCCCCCCTAACCCCCAACCAAACACTATGCCCCATGGCTCCCAACCAAACACTATGCCCCCTGTCCCTCACCCCCCAAGCAAACACTATGCCCCCTGTCCCTCACACTCAACCAAACACTATGCCCCATGTCCCCCTCACCCCCCTAACCCCCAACCAAACACTATGCCCCATGGGCCCCTCACCCCCAACCAAACACTATGCCCTCTGTCCCTCACCCACCAAGCAAAGACTATGCCCCCTGTCCTTCACCCACCAAGCAAACACTATGCCCCCTGTCCCTCACCCCCAACCAAACACTATGCCCCCTGTCCCTCACCCCCCAACCAAACACTATGCCCCCTATCCCTCACCCCCAACCAAACACTATGCCCCATGGCCCCCTCACCCCCAACCAAACACTATACCCCAAACACACTCTCAAGCATGCACCCATACAGACCCGAACCCCCGCCCCTAACGCAGCACACACATTCTCAAGCATGAACCCATACAGACCCGAACCCCCCGCCCCCAACGCAGCACACACATTCTCAAGCATGCACCCATACAGACCCGAACCCCCCACCCCCCAACTCAGCACACACACATGCACCCTTACAGACCCGAACCCCCCACCCCCCAACTCAGCACACACACATGCATCCTTACAGACCCAAACCCCCACCCCCCAACTCAGCACACACACATGCACCCATACAGACCCGAACCCCCCAACTCAGCAAACACACATGCACCCATACAGACCCGATCCCCCACCCCCCAACTCAGCACACACACATGCACCCATACAGACCCGAACCCCCACCCCCCAACTCAGCACACACACATGCACCCTTACAGACCCGAACCCCCCACCCCCCAACTCAGCACACACACATGCACCCTTACAGACCCGAACCCCCACCCCCCAACTCAGCGCACACACACATGCACCCATACAGACCCGAACCCCCCACCCCCCAACTCAGCACACACACATGCACCCATACAGACCTGAACCCCCACCCCCCAAATCAGCACACACACAGACCCGAATCCCCCCAACCCCAACTCAGCACACACACAAACATGCACCCATACAGACCCGAACCCCCACCCCCCCAACTCAGCACAAAAAAAACATTCAAATCAAAACATTCATACACATCCGACACCCACCCCCACCCCCGCATCTCAACATACACATAAAATGCATTCAAATTCCAACATTCATACACATCCGACACCCCCCCACCCCCGCATCTCAACACACACACAAAATACATTCAAATTCCAACATTCATACACATCCGACACCCACCCCCGCATCTCAACACACACACAAAATACATTCAAATCAAAACATTCATACACATCCGACACCCCCCCACCCCCGCATCTCAACATACACACAAAATACATTCAAATCAAAACATTCATGCACATCCGACACCCCCCCACCCCCGCATCTCAACACACACAAAATACATTCAAATCAAAACATTCATACACATCCGACACCCCCCCCACCCCCGCATCTCAACATACACATAAAATGCATTCAAATTCCAACATTCATACACATCCGACACCCATCCCCGCATCTCAACACACACACAAAATACATTCAAATTCCAACATTCATACACATCCGACACCCCCCCATCCCCCCATCGCAACATACACACACAAACATAAAGTGAAACAGACCCGACACACAAACGCAAACAGACCACTTACCGGAGACGTGCTGGAAGGCAGGCAGGTAAGCAGCAGGTAAGCAGGAACGCTGGAATCGTACTACGGCTGGCGTGGTCCAAGGCTGAAATGCCTTCCGGCATCAAGCCTTATGGACCACGACAGCCGTAGTGCTGGCCCTCCATTGGGTCAGCACACACACACTACGTGGCTCGTAGGAGCAACGTGGTGCATGTGTGCTGAGCCAATGACGGCCAGTGTTTTGTCCGGCCCGGAAGACAACAAAGACTTTCCTAATGGAGGGCGGCCGCGGGCCGCCCTCCATTAGGAAAGTCTTTGTGCCTCGCGGGCCGGACAAAAGAGCATGGCGGGCCGCAACTGGCCCGCGGGCCGTAAGTTGTGCACCCATGGATTAGACAATATTAATCAAACCAATGTAGGCCCAGATTCCAAATGAATTATTTCAGACAACAAGAGATATTTCAGAACCTAGAAGCACACGTGAGGATGCTTGCAGAGAAGCTATAAAGGCATTTGCCAGCCAGAGGCACAATCAGCAAGTTCCAACACAGAATGAGGACATTAGGGAGATGCAGCGCAAGGGGCAAATAAGTAACTAGCTAACCAGGCCTCCAATCAGGGTGATGAGAGCAAGAGGAGATAATATAAGAGATGACCTTTACTATTCACCTTGATTTGGCTTCTGAAGTAAATGAATATTCACAATGTAACACTGCAAATAAAAGAATGCAAAAGAAAGAGGTGTGGCTTAACCTAGAATTAAATCAAACAATGAAACCTTTTCAAGTGTCTGAGTGCGGCGACTCAGAAGGAATAGAGATTCAAAACTACACAAATGTACATCTAGAGCTCAAAGAGCAGTGAAATAGAAAGCAAATAAAAAGAAACATAATATCGATACTGACTCTTGTGATCTAAGTAACAAAGTGTGCCCACAAAGTGAGGACGCAGGATAGTGTGGTCACAGCAATTCCAGTGGAGAAGTTGCTGTCCTTCTGTCTAATGAGTCTCTGGGATCTTCCAGGCCTGTTTCCTAATTTAACAAACCCCAATTATACTTACAACGCACCAACCCCTGCCCAGTGTAGGCGGGAGCAGATTGCTGTAGAACAAGTTACCAAAGTGAAAATTATAATTGAGATACAAAAGAATGAAAGGTGTTTGCAAACAATAACAATCAATGAAAAAACAGACATCAACAATACAAGTAAAAAAGGAATCAATCATGCACCATTGCCCAGGAGGTCAAATATTATTTATTTTTCCACAGACATAAACTCCAAACAGAAGGTGAGGTGACAGGAGAGGCCCCTGTGAATGTTTTTACCAAACCCAGCTGATAGATGAAATTGTGACAGGCCAATAACAAACACAAATTAAGACACATTCGTCAGGCATACTTTTCTTAAAATATGAAAAAGTGTTATCAGGCAATCAGAGTATACAGGTAAGGTTGTGACCACAGTTAACACTGTGGTATATCCATATGAGGGCTTGGGTATGTCAATGATCGGGTCTGGGGCCCCGAGAAGCCAATCAATAGCCAAGTTGCAGATTGGCCCTCAAGATGAAAAAATAAAGTATGAATGTTGGAGAACAGGTGTCATTTGGTGGGAAAGGGGTTAAGGTATCATTCAACATGCCACCATGCTTAGCAAAGAGTCAGGCTGGGTTCTGAAAGGTCATTCAAGAGGAGTGTGAAGATACTCCAATCTTGGTGCAAGGACATTGCTATGTGTTTGCAATGGTGGAAACAGGTGCACACGCTACTGTTATGTCAAGGACACTATTAGACAGCCTAAACCATGGAAGGCAACAGTAACACATTCTAAAATAACAGCCAGTGGTGAAGGTGCCAATAAGGTTGAAATTAAAGTAGGATAGCAACGTTGAGGCATCTGGTTTTGGTAACCACTGTAGATGAGGCACTCAGTATTCTTGTTAGACAGAAATTGTTTGAAAATACTGGCACCTATAATCCATTAAGTCAATGGTGTTCTTGGGACTTTAGCTAACAGGCCGCAAAAGCTCCAAAAGGTGGCAAATCAAAACAACACTATGCTTTAATTTTCTGTGATTGTATTGACTTTAGTGGGATACTATTGCCAAAATAAAGTGATAAGAAGATATATTTATTTTAAGTTATGCATTATCATTACTCTAATTTGACATCCTGGTATGTATTCCCAAAAGTTATTTCTGGCATAAACAGAGTGGGTGGTAACTCCTTTACCGTCTTAGCCATGGCTGCAGAAGCTGACTTGTAAATGGCATCCAGCTCAGCCATCTGACTACTTCTGGGAACTATCTGAAGATCCAATGAAGGGACCTCATCAATTTTGGCCCAACAATTCCAATCGCTGTAACCAATTCGTTGTCTGCATCATTCTTCATGTTATATGCACAAACATCTTCATACAGGGTTGACAGTTTTTAACATTTATCTTTCTCAAAAGTCTTATGTGGAGACTGCTCATACTCAGCCAAATTGCCTTCCACTTGGGGGCTAAAGGAATTTCCAGGAATGCACAACCATCTAGCTCTGGTAACCCCTGGGTCATTGGGCTATTTTTATTTTGTCCACACCTCACCACCATGAGGACGCCTTACAACAACCAGGCCCATGGGGCTATTCTTGATTGTGATACATTACCTGTTTGTATCTGTTTATTCTGTAGATATTGTATTGGCTGATGTGTAGTTTCAATGATTAGCTGCTCACCCTGTGTGATGGGGTGAAAGTGTTAAAGGGCACAGAGATCTATCATAAAGGCCTTTCCACACTCATTGAACTTTGTCCTAACCTGTGATTGTACCTTACCTATTTGCAGGAATCAACAATGCACTTACTTATTGCATGATTTCACTCTTGAAAATGTTTTTTAGGTTAGATGCATGTTCAGTACTTATCACGTTAATGGGCGGAAACAATGAAACAACATTGGACTCCATCAAAGAGAGATTAAAATACTTTAACCAAGGGATCCTGTTGAAATGTTTCAGCCCCAATGATAGCCCTGAGAATGTACTGTGTGAAGACCGCACCAGGGTTAGACCAAATCCTTAGCCAAAAGAGAACAGTAGGCAAGAGTCAATCATCTTCCAAATATCCACGGCAGAGTTCAGCATGTATAGAGTAAATAGGGGCTGAGCTGCGAAGACTCAAAAGTACTTTTAAAAATGTATTTTCTCTTAGTTGAAGGGTGGTGGCACCTTCAAACCACCACAAGCACGCACCAGAAGTGGCAGTGGCTAATGTGTAACTAAAAAACCCTAAAACATGTGAAGCTGAATCAAGTCATTAACACTCCTGTTGTGCAAAATTAAATGGATATTTATTGGAAACAAATTAGAAGACATTCTAAAATACAAGGTAGAGATAAAAAAGGGAATGACAAGGCTGAACAGTAGTTGGTCAAAGGTGGGGCAAATATGGGGAGGTCTTCCTCATAGCACACATACTTAGTAAGATAGAGGTAACCACAGCAATGCTGTCCAAGTAACCTGAGGGATGTAATCACCACTTTGTTCAGTGGAGTCTTGATGCCCCTGAACAGGACTTGTTCAGTACTCAAAGGGAAGACCCAATGTTAGAGATTTTCTACAGCCAAATATTAGATTCACAGAAGCACACTATTACAGATTAGGATTGTACCGAAAATGAGGAATTGGGAGTAAATGTCACTTTCAAGATGGATTGTTCATACACAAATCAGTCTCAGGTCACATGCTGTGTGTAGTCCCTGTATCCTTCCTTGGGCTTATGTTGCATCATGCCCCTGGTGCAAAAACAGTGGATCATAGGGGGTCCCAGAGGACAATGGAGCTCTTAAAGGAAATTATGTGTAAGCCACACATGTTTCAAGATGCCGAACTATATACCCTGGGGTGTTTAATGTGTGCCCAGTTTTAAGGAGGTTCTCCAACACATAGAGCACCACTTTAGAAGAGGAACTTGACACTTCCATGGTCTGATTTATAGGTTGATTTACTTTGTCCTGTTCAGTGATGAGCGTGTATAAGTAGGTACATGTTTCCTGTGAAATGTTTGATGTTGATGTGGCTAGAATGTAAACCTGGTCCTGATTGTAGCACATAAACTGCTGCTGCCCTAATGGGAATCACATTTTTTCCAGGTTTCGTCTACCCCAAAAGAGTCAGATCGTGGAAGCCATTTTATGAGAGCAGTAATGTTCAAGATGTGGCAGAGATCCTTGGTGTTAAGAGAAATCTCCATATTGTCTACTGGCTATGCTCAAGTGGTGATATGGAACGGTTCTGACAATTCCAAAAATTGGGCCTTGTGAAAAGGAGAGCAGTAACCCCTCTCTGCCAGCAGTGAAGGCCTACTATGGTTATTGCTAAAGCCAGTCCTGGCCCTGATGTGGAGAGTGGCAGCGTAGAGAAACCCAAGTCCTTCTCCCCCTGATTAGATATGACCACCAGACTTACCTTTCCATTAGAGATGCATAGTCTACGTAAGAAAATAGCAGCTGATAAATACAGAGAGACGAAGTGAAAAGTTAGAAAGATCACAAGCGGTTAACCACCTTACAAAGACTACAGCTTTGCATAAACCCCATCAGCACAGTGAATTGAATTGAATTGATAGTTAATTTATATTGCGGGCATACACAAGTATTTCAGAGCGTGACAAGGCAAGGGAGGGTAACAAGGGAGAACAAAAACAATGATCTTACTAGGCCAAGTGACATTGAGAACGCCCAAGTGCATGGGCGAGGGAAAAAGGGGAAAAGTGCATGGAAGGGGGCAGAAGTGGGAAGTGCAGAGCAAAGGAATACAGATAAATAATACATAAATAAATACTAACAAGCAACAAACAGTACTAGTACAGCCAGCAGGTGGCAAGTGTTAGCTTTGAGGCAACAGACAGGGTGAGTGTGGAAGTTCAGAGAGAAAGAGGGGGGGAGACTGTATGGTTACGGATACAGGTTCCAGTGCAAGGGGTTGCCAGGAGGCAGTGCAGGTGGGTGGCAAGGTGAGCGGGTACCTGGGCCCGGAGGTCAGAAGGTAGGGCAGGTGAACAGTGCCAAGAGAGAACAGATCAGCAGGGGAGAGGAGAGGCAAAGGCAGAAGCAAAGAGGAAGGTCTTGAGGTGCTTACGGAACCGGAGATGGGTTTCCTCAAGTTTCAGAGTGGCAGGGAGGCTGTTCCAGAGGGAGGCCCAAGCCGAGGACAAAGATCTACCCCCAGCTTGCTTCTTTGAGAAACGATTGACCCTAAGGGAGTTAGAGGTAGAGAAGTGAAGAGCTCGAGAGGGAAGGTATTTATGAAGGGGCAGCTGAAGGTATTTTGGACCCAGGCCCCAGAAAGCCTTGCGGACAATGCAAAGGATTTTGAATGTAATCCTTGCAGTCACTGGGAGCCAGTGGATAGATTTTAGGGCTGGGGAGATACGATCCCAGGGCTTGAGGCCAAGGATAAGTCTTGTAGACCTGTTCTGGATAAGTTGCAAAGGGCGGATAGTAGAAGCAGGTAGATTTAGAAAGAGGCTGTCACAATAGTCCAACCTAGAGAGAACCAGGGCTTGAGAGACAGAGAGGAATGGCAGAATACCTTTGAGGAGGTGCAGTAGGAAGTTTGACTTTTTAGAGACGTCAGAGATGTTGGCAGAGAAGGAAAGCTTACAGTCAAATATGACCCTGAGGTTCTTAGTATCACAGGTAGGGGTAGGAGGAGGGCCAAGGGAGGCTGGCCAGAGAGTGAGAGGAAAGGAGGGGGGGCGTGTGCCGATGAGGAGGATCTCCATCTTGCTGGCATTCAAGCATAGATCATTGTCGGTACAACAACCCTGAATGACAGATAGGCAATCAGAGATGAGAGAAGGAGAGGAGGTGGCCGAGGAAAGCCTGAAAATCAGTTGCGTGCCATCAGCATAGCACTGAAAGTGGGAGCAGAAAATGGCGATGTCATGAGCGAGAGTTGCCAGATATTGGTTAAAAAGCCAGGGTGAGAGGTTAGACCCCTGGGGAACACCACAGGTAGACAGTGAGATAGATGAAAGGAAGGACCGAAGTTGAACCTGAGAGGGTCGATCAGAGAGGAAAGAGGTCAGTCAGGCCAGAGCCTGATCGGTGATGCCCAGGTTGTCACGGAGATGGTTGAGCAGGATGATATGTTTGACTGTGTCGAAGGCAGAATAGAGATTAAGTAGGATGAGGACATCGGGGATGTTAGAGTCAAGGTTGGGGAGCAGATCTTCACGGATGTTCAGTAGATTAGTTTCCGTGCTTCTGGCTGCTCTTAAGCCAAATTGATGGTCGTGGATACAACCAACAGAATCAGAGTGCAGGTTAAGATTCGAAATGGCCAGCTTTTCATGGAGTTTTCCCAGAAAGGGGGTGATGGAGATTGGGCGATAGTTTGATGGGCAAGAAGAGTCGGCTGTGGGTTTTTTGAGGAGAGGGTGCACAAGAGAGTGCTTCGTGGGGAGGGGAAGACTCCTGAGGCAAAGGAGAGGTTGCAGAAATCAGCCAGGGCAGGAGCAAGGTTGTCAATATGGTCCTTGATGGATTTGGAAGAGCAAAGAAAAACCTGTTTTGATGAGGCTTTCAAAGATCGGACTTGTCTAGAAACCTTGTCAGGGGAGAAAAGAGGAAATGTCGAGAATGAAGGTGGGGTGGTGGCTGTAGGAACACTAGAGTCCACAAGAGAGAGGGCGGGGAGAGGGGGAGGGGATGAGAGGGTGGACAGGATATCCTGAGTTTTATAGATGAAGTGGGAGGCAAGGGCCATGCCAAGGGCCTGCAAAGTGACAGGAGAGGTAGAGACTGCAGCAGGGTTGGCCGGCTCCTTGCAGATTTTAATGAGCGGGAATGACAGAGGCAGGAATCCACTCAGGAAAGATCAGGGCTACACCCCCTCCGGGCCGGGTAGATCTGGGCACGGAGAGGATCTTGTAGCCATCAGGGAGGAGAGTGTCAAAGCTTGTGACAAAGCTGGCCGTGAATCATGTCTCGGTAAAACAGAGGATATCAAGGTCAAGTTCTTCCAAGAGGTGGGTGATGTCAGAGCAGTGTTTGACAGCAGAGCAAGAGTTGAGAGTGGCAAGATGAAGATGGTTGCCAGCCTTAAAGGCTTTCCGTGGAGGGGTACAAATCAGACGTACGCCCTGCAGAGGTGAGTAGGGAGCCCAAGGTGGGGCAGAAGAGGAGGGAAGAGAGGGCAAGGTAGCCAAGGGAGGAGAAGAGGGGACAGCAGTAGAGGAAAGGAAGTTGATGAGGTGAGGGAAGTGCCTATCAAAGAGAATGAGATTGGCCTGAGAGCCTTGAACCATGACATTGCCATTTAAGTAACATTAATGATGACTCTATAGGAGTTGAAGGAAACCATGAGAACTTCCCAGTGGGTGCCACCATTAATAGGAGAGGAGGAGACAGGACAGAGCACAGAGATCATATGAAGGGTCCATAGATCTGGCGAAGGAACGACAAAGAGGATGTTGGTGAGGGCCTGTATGGAAGAAGCACTGGAATAAGTATCAGTGATGGGAGACCTGGGTTGGTGAGAAGGGACGGATAGTTGACAGAGAAGCAGTTGAAGTAGATAGGAGAAACAGAAAGCGCCATGGATGAGTAGAGAGAGGAGCAGCGGGAAGGGTATGCAAGTACAGCGGTATGGAACATTCACTGGGCCTGCAGGTTACAGAGAAGTAATTCAATGCAAGCAAAGGGCACAGCAAGTCTGCACAAGAAAAACAGCTAGTAGTAGCCTAAGCAAAAAAATGATTTAAAATAAATGCAAAAACACACCCAAGTTTGACTTTCACCAAGATTAATGCAAACAGCGCACCCAATTTTGACTTTCAAAGTTAAATGCTAAGGTACAGCCAAGTCTGACTTTCAATATTAATGCAAAGCACACCCAAGTTTGACTTACAAAGTTAAATGCAAAGCACACACAAGTTTGACATACAAAGTTAAATGCAAAACACACCTAGTTTGACTTTCAAAAATGAATGCAAAAAGTACAACCAAGTTTGACTTTCAGAGTTGAATGCAAAACACACCCAAGTTTGACTTTCAAGGTTAATGCAAAAAGCACACAACATTTTGACTTTCAAAGTTAAATGCTAAGGCACAGCCAAGTGTGACTTTCAAGATTAATGCAAAGCACACCCACGTTTGACTGACAAAGTTAAATGCAAAACACACCAAGTTTGACTTTCAAAATAAGTGCAAAAAGTACAACCAAGTTTGACTTTCAAGATAAATGCACAAAAGAGCACCCATTTTTGACTCTCAAAGTTAAATGCTAAGGCACAGTAGGTAAAAAATTACAGTATGAATCAGAAAAACGTAATGTATTAGAAAGCATAACAGGGAGAGCTGGGAGAACAAGCAGAGAAGGAAGTGAAGGTCCCAAAAAGGGAAAAAGGGCAATCAGAGGAAGGGAACTAACCCATAGTAAATGAGGTAAGTAAGTCTTTGTAGTCCAGTTTTCAAAGCAGAGTGAGGTTGCAACCTCATGGAGGGTCAGGTGCTGGGTTGTGGAAATAGTCACATAGCGTTCTGGTAGCGTTCTGGTAGCGTTCTCGTAGCGTTCTGGTAGCAGACAGGGACCTTTGTTGTGGACCTTACTTGCTGGTACCGGCTCCCACCTCCCGGAGACCCTGATTGGGTTAAGTAGAAGTCAGTAGCCAATCACAAGGGCCCGGGCTGCAGGCATACAAAGAAGCTACAAGATGGTAAAGTGGGGGCAGCCATCTTTGAGCTACATAGAATGCAGGCACATCAAAGGATAAGGAAATCTTCAAAGGCGCAGTGCATTCATCAAATGCACCATACACAGGTGCAGAAGCCAAACGAACGTGGCAGTAGGCAGTGAAAAACAAAGATATTTACTCTGCAGTCAAACGGGCCTTGTGTGCATCCAGCACACACCTGATGTTGTCACTTGAGTGTCTATTGCGAAAAAAAAACATGTTTGCTCCTGGTTGCTCAGTCAAGGAAATTCCTGTTCCAGACGCCTTGCCAAACATTTAGCCAACATTTTCATATCAGTGTTAGCAAGAGATATTGGCCTGTATGAGCTGCATTCCATGGGATCTTTGCCTACCTTGGTGAAAACTATAATATTAGCAATAAGCATTGAACTCAGGAGGGAGCCTGATTCTCTCCCTTCCTTGAACACTGTTGTCCGCCTGGGCACCAGCGTTTCAGTCAAGGCTTTATATAGATCAATCGGGAGGCCATTTGGACCCACCGCCTTTCCACTTGCTGGCCCCGCCACAGCACCTCCACCTCCACCTCAATAATCAGTGGGTTCAGAAGGAGGTCATCTGTACCTGAGGTCGTTGGTAAGCTTAGCCCTCGAAGGATGTTATGTACCAAACCGTTCAATAAGCTGGGGTCAGGTGCATACAGTTTCTGATAAAATTCTGCAAAGCAGTCATTTATATCAGAAGTGCCTGGCAGCATAGTACCTGACCTCCATCTAACCCCTGTCAATGGCTTCAGCATGTCAATGGTCGCTAGGCGAGATAGCCATTGTATGAAGGGGACCATTGCCATCCTCATTAAAGCAATGGGCACATTTTGAAAAATAATTCTGTGCCCGGACAGTAGTCCTTGCCTTAATGTCCATGCAGAGCTTTTTCATCATCTTCAGATTAGAGGGATGATGAGATGTTTTATGTTTCTGTTCAAACTCATGTAACTCCTCCTGTAATTGACTTTCTTGCATACTCAAGTATGGTAACATTTCATCCCAGATTCCCCTCCCAGAACAAGTCAGACTGCTCTGCAAGATGTTCAGCAACGTATGGGTACTGCAATGCTACTAGTTTCAGTCTCCACGGTGGAGCCTGCCGACAGGTAGATGAAATACTAAACTGCAGCACAACCAGCGCATGATCTGATAATGTGATGGTGCGAATCTCGCAACAGTCGACCATGGCCACCATAGTGGATAAAAGCAGCCAATAATCTAATCATGCATAACTTTTAGGATGGTGTGAATAGAAAGAGAAGTCCCACCGCAGCAGGCAGAGCTTTCACCATGCATCGTTTAACCACAGCTGCTCCTTCAGGAGCAGAAGCGCCCTAGTTTTTAGGTAAAGTAGCGTTTTGGGCAGGAGACGTTTGACTATCTATGGTCAGCGAAAGTTTGACATTGAGATGCACAACCCAGTAATGTTAAAGAGGCAATGTAGGGTGCACATTTAGTAAATACATTTGTATACAACTCCTGTTATCTTCAGTAGGCCCATATATATTCAAGAGGGTGTTAAATGCTGATAAAGTGTGCCCCTGAACAATATGTACCACCCATCTGGATCAAGCACAGTATCTAAGACTTTAAATGGAACCCACTCATGAACCAAATTTGAGGATCCCCTTTTGCGATAGTATGGCCGGTGAAAAGCTTGACCCACCCATCCTCTTGCCAATTTTCCAGACTCAACACCATCTAGGTGAGTTTCCTGGATAAAAATAATACAACCCTGCTCATCCCTCAATAAATTCAGCAGTCTGCGTCGCTTAATCGGGTCACTGAGGCCCTGAATGTTCAGGGAAATTAATCTGATGGAAGTCATGACAAGCGAGGAAATGTACCTCTAGCACTACACATCGCCAATCCACGACTTGAGCCTGCGTCACAGTATGTCACATGCAGCCCGCTGCCCATTGAGCATCAAATTATCTAAGCCAAAACATAGCAAGATTCCACCTATGCGCCCAGGTCTAACCCACACGGTGGACCAAACCCCATCGCGAAACAAGGAGAGCCCAAATATCAGCATACTTCCTCAGTAACAGCGCCAAAAAGAAAACCCAACCCCAAACCCCAGCAGAAAGATAACATAAAGAACTTCCAAACATTGGGCCCCTATAGCAGGAATACAATAAGAAATAACAATAAGTATAACCAATGCAAAACAGACGGGTGAAACCACTGCGATGTTGCCACTACCCCGCACGAAAATGTATCCTATATGGAAGCAAATTCCTTTTACTTGCAGGGGGGGGGAGACAACCCATAGTAAGTGCAACACTAATGCCGTAAATATACATTAACAAGAGATCTTCCTCCAAAGCCCAAAATGAACAAAACAACCCATTCCCTGGAAAATCAGCATCTAAGGCAAACAGCACGGAGTAAACCACAGCACCATTTTGACCCTCCAGCATGGCTGAAAGCACATCATTGGAGATAGCAGAGAGATCCTGCAGGGTTAAATTATATTGTCTGTTCAGTTTCAGCTGTCTCTTATTTTGTGAGGGCCAGTTGGTACTAAACATATAGGCCTGTCCCAAAGGTCATGTGGTCGGCCTCCCTTGCCAGATTCCTTCACTGCCTGTGACGTGTGGGCCCCCAGGATGCCTTCCTGATTTTTGCCATCCAGGAGCTTAACTGATCACGCCGGCGATCTTCCTCGTTAGTCTCATCTGAACAGGCCGCATTGTCCGGAATGGACTCTGGTGCCAGGATGCAGGGCCATAGGAGACACATAAAATCTGGGGTGGGGGGGGGGGGCAGAGGACATCTTGGAGACTTTGCTTTATTTATTTATCTATTTATTGTGTTTTAGTCAAAGAACTCGAATTTTCACAAAATTAGAATTAAAATAGCAGTACGTATTAAATTACAGATATCACTTTATAAAACAAGAGAAAAGAAGAAAAGAAAACAGAAGAAAATTAAAGGATGCAGCAGCAAAGAACATGTCTTTGTATGTTGCATTTCGGGATTTTTCATCTGACTATAAGCTCATGGCAAGAGAGAGGAAATAACAATTACTTCCAGTGGGACACCAGCTCGTTAAGAGGCAGATAACCTGTAAGTGGACTCCTGCCAAATAAAGGAGTTGCAGCCTTTTCTACCAACTGCAAGATGCTACTTTATTTATGTGGGGCAAGCAGACGTGTGTGTCTCTTGGAATGGAAGGATGGGGGATTCAAAGAAAGAGGAAATCTTGTTTGTACCTCTGAGTATGCCCTGATATTGGAGTAGAGGCACCAGGTGTGTGATGTTGCTGCTTTGACTGTCCTCCGGCGGTGGGGGAGTATTACAGCAAACAAGGAGGATGAGCGATCGCAAGCCCACCCCCTAATAAGCACTCCCCAGGTCCGCGGCTGGATGTGTCGGACCCGGGGGATGCCTAGTAGGTGGGGTGTATGTGGACCCAGGGGGGTGGCCTGAGGGGCACTATGTGGGCTGCCCCTCTAGCGCCCCTGCAAGGGCAGGGCCAGCCTCTCACGATGAGTCTGGTCCCTCTTATTCCATCTGATGCTGGCTTCAGAGCCTAGCCTTTCTTTGCCTTTGTTATTCTGAATGAAGAGCTGGACTCTGTTCCTTTCTAGTTTAACATTTGCTGCAAAGCCTGATCGTTTTGATTCTCTCATATGTTACTAGGACAGCAGAGCACGGGTCCTCTGCCCTGTTACATTATTAAAAGAGCCCATGGGGCCTTTCGTTGCCTCTCCCATGTCTCACTGCTTGCTTGCTTAATACATACCTCCTTGCTTGAACACTCAACATATTCTCCCTAACACAGCAATGGCAGCTTCAGTCTCTCTTAACTTCTATTTGTTCTGTGTCTTGAATTGGCCTCTTATTTCCACTTTTCTGTCTGCAGGGGAAAGGCATTTTTCAGTCACTGCCATGATGGTTCTACCTGGCCATAAGAGGGCAGCAGCTAGCCAATATTGGAAGAACATGGGCATATTATGGCAGAGGTTGGCAACTGCCTTCCTAATGCCTACACAAGAGACACAACTCTTGCCTTTGTTTCTAACAGTAATTCAGAGGATGAATAAACGCAAGAATACACATATTACTTATAAATGAAGGGATGATTTCACACTTGGTTATGACATTTTGATCACGCCAGCAGCTAATTTCCAGCTGCAATTAAGCGATTACGTTTTAGACTTCTGGCTTTAAATAACATTAGTATCACCTGGAAAGCACATAATTAGCTCAACAGGGTTCCTGGAGCACAAGGGGTACCCTACTCGTGGACATGGATGATTGGAGGGCATTCTTGCCCTGGTTTGGAGCCTGGCCCCTAAAGCCATGATGGGGAGAGGAGCCTATTACTTTTGGTTGTACGTACCTTTTGAGGGTGGGCAGACATTGCCTCCTGCTTTAGCCCACTAACAGCTCTGATTTGCAACTTTATCACACATACCTGTCAGGTGGCATTTAACTCAGTGCTACTTATGTTATCAGCCTCAGAAGTCTGGAATCCTTTGCCACATCAACTAGGGTACAGGCTTGCTACCTGAGACTTACCCATGTCCGAGTCGGCATCTGTCGCCCTGTGGGGACGACACACCCAGAAAGAGCAGGGCACAGTGCCCTTGTGGCTTTTTCACACTTCTTCCTCTGGGTTGGCACAATTCACTCTGCAGAGAAAGTTCACATGCTGGGCAACATTCTCCCACTTTGACAATGTCACCCAAAGAGCGAAATTTGAAATACCTCTGTCGACTTATTATTGAACAATCCACACTGATGGGTGTAAGCACCTGCTTAAAGCGAGATGGCAATTAAGGGCATTTGACAACGCACTCAAGAAGCACAGGACACCCTCTTACCAGCGACATGCCATGCTCATTCATTCTGATCACGAATTGCCATTTATCTGGGATCATGTTAAATGTATTTATTTATTTATTTATTATATGTGTAGCATCACGCAGAAACCTCCAAGCATCAAGGCGCAAAGTAAACTGCATGGAGTGGACCACTTCCATTGGCGCACGTTTTTACTTTTCCGCCACAAAATGGAAGATTTCAGCATAAAAGGTAGGTGAAATCACATTGCTTTTCCACTTTGGAAGAGTGTAAATACCTTGCGCAATTAGCTATTGCTGGCGGAATTGACAATGGCTTCCTCTGGACTCCGCCCGCTTTTACCAGGTTTCATTTACAAGCAGATCCCAGATGAATCCCTTTCCTTATTTCCAGCATGAGAATCCATGCTGGTAGTAAGGCCGCATGTGTCTGCTGGAGCGGAAAATACAGTGGATCCTTGTGTGTCCACCAGCTCCCGAACTCCACCCAGAAAATGCACGAAAATCTGGCCAATTAGAAAAAGCGACAGTAATAGTGTTTTCCACCATTTTTTCTGAACCACTTGACTTGGAAAATGCTGTCTTGTATCGGAAGCTGAAAGCATTCACTCTGCCTATTATCCCACCGTAAGATTAAGCCAGGTGCTGAACACCGGTGTTACATTTTCCTGTGCACAATCTGCATTTAGAGCATTAACTAACTGAGCTACCTTACAAATGTTATCTCCTCTGGGGCTTGTTGGATATTTTGTGTAGATTTGGGGTCTGGCGGTATTTTCTCACCGCCAAAAATAATGGTTATTTGGCGATGACTACTCCTTGCATTTAGATTGGGTTTGGCCTTATTTCCTTTCAGTGACCATTCCTTATTACATTATATGGAATCAGTTAGTGGTATACATTATTGTTGGTGGTATTTTGGTGAGCAAAATGTTTCTATTTTATTTGTGGCCCAGATATACACAAAACTCTTCTTTTTATTAGACCGTTCTTGTGATCCATAGAGGCCTGGTACTTACATTCAGAAACACCACAGCTTCACATACAGCATTCTCAATAACATGTGGTATTATCACTAATTGATATACATTAGTGAACTATGTTTCCATAGGCCTCTTTGCTGGTTCATGTATGCCCAGCAATGTCTATTGTATTAAATTCCTCTCAGACACCACACACTGAGTGGAAACATGCACACAGCTATTTATAATTGCTAGTGCTATTATTCCATCTGCATGGCAAACATGACACATGTATTACCTAAAAAAAAATCTTCCCCCTCTCCCGAGATATTATCCTAAATGCACCAAGAAAAGACAAAAGCAAAAACACTCTACACGGTTCGTGTCCATAACATTTGTATTACAAACAGTTGCATTTCAAAATAACACCTTACCCGTCTTGCTGCCACCTTATCTAACAAACAGAAGAGAAAACAAGTGCATCAATAAAATGAAATTCACTCCACATTATTTGTAATAACAAGAAGGAAAAATTACAGTGATAGAACAATATTAACTTTGCAACATTATAGCATGGCAATTAAACACAGGGGATTCCCTATGGCTACTCTCCCTGCCTGATATTTATGGAAGGTCATCCGTACAGCACACAACCTCAATTCACTTGGATAATTACCAGCTATCTGTATCTCTCCCACACGCGACCTCCCTTTGCTCGCCGCCTCCGATGAATGGGCCCAGGGTTGTCCGCGTAATCTTGAAGTTTGAAGTGCACAGCGAGAACATGCAGTTCATCTGCAGTTCTCAAGCCGGTGCTAAGTGAGACTAGGAATGCCCAGTCTCTGATGGTCCGTCTCAGCAGCTCAGCCAAAAAGCAAAACTGAACTTATTTTCTGTCAGACTCTTCCAGCAAACCTCTGTCTCATCCCCCTATGCTTACGTGGAATCACTGCAGACACTCTGCACCAATCAAATTACAAAAACCGTATCATTATTCCTTCCACAATAGCTCAATTTTTACAGTAAGAAACTGTAGCTAAACTCATTTCCTGGCATGCAGATTTTGCTTCCTGCAAACACAGTGAACAGAGAGAGAAAAAAAAATCCAAATGCAGGTTTAAAATGAATCTCAGAGCATGCCTTTCTGCATCTTTTCCACACAGAGTTTACATTATAATGTTATTGAGTTAGTACTAGTATTAGTATTTGTTAATTAAGTCAGTCAATTAGACAGCTAATGGAGTCTCCTGTGAATGAGGCATGTCAAGTAAGAGAGAAAGAGAAAAAGAAATATTCTTGTGTACTTTTAAACCTGCAGCCTGTCTCCATTTGCATACCCATATGTTATGCTAACAACATAGGGCTGGCTACATGTGCCACATTATTGCTGGCAATAATGTTGTCGCATTCATTGGAGCTGTACTCCAAAACACAATAAATTATACTACAGGCTTTACCGTCTTAACCCCTCAACTGCCATGGGTATTTCCCCCAGTGCCAAGGCCTTTTTTGGTGATTTCGGTATGTCGCCATTCAAACCCTTGTAACTTTTTTGTTACATGAGATATCTCGGCCAAAGTTGGCCCCTTTTTCCCACATGTAGGTGGTCGTAATGCCACCCACGAATCCTAGTTTGCTGTAGGAGGGTGAGAGAAAATTACCAAAAAGGAGAACATTTGTTTTTTTTCAGAAAATGGCAATAAAAGGTTCTACAAAGAAGCCTGTGGTGTTTCCTTTTAAGAGCTAGGAACAAATGGTTTGCTATGCTGGATTTGCCATTTTCCAGGCTTTCAAGAACAGATTGAGTGGGAACCAAAATAACATATTTTGATATGCTAATCAGCCGTTTTGTGGGAGGTAGGCGATTTTGGTGTTTTGTTTGTCCAATAGGACAAGCGTGGACGGAATGGAAGAAAAGGGTAGGAAAGCTGAATGGGAAGCCAGATAGGCATACATTTCTGAAAAGTAGACAATATTCCAATTTTAGGAAGGGGTGATTTGCGCAGGTCAGGCAACAACTATGTAGGGAATGATTCCATAGTTTGCGGGGGAAATCGGAAAAATGGCAGAAAAACAAACACAATTTCCGCCCATTTCACTCTGGTCACCCACCGAAACATGCAGCCAACAACACATGGCCTACTTTCCCGTGTTACCTTCAGCTGCCCCTTTCCTAGGGGCCGATGGGCACATGTGTGTGACCATCTGCCCCTGGGGGGGCAAAACATACTACCCCAGGCTTGGGTGGTGGCTCTGACAATATTTGCAGAGCCTCCCCCACCACAAATGGATGGGGGCATCTCATGTACCCCTTCCTAGGGGCAGAAATGTGCCCCCAGGGAAGGCTACATAAGGTGCCCCCATCCACTTAGGTTGGGGGGAGAGGGCCACCCCCCTTTTCAAACACAAAAAATCCTGGTGGTCTAGTGGGCCCCCTACCCCCACCCAAAATAAGTTATAATATATATATTTTTGTTTTGCCCTTCCCTAGGGGCAGATGGGCACATGCGTGTGGCCATCTGCCCCCAGGGGGGTGGCAAAATGTACTGCCCCAGGCTTTAGGGGCGGGGTGGCTCTGCCAATATTTGCAGTGGCCTCTCCCCTCACCCCAAATGGATGGGTGCATCTCATGTACCCCTTCCTAGGGGCAGAAATCTGCCGCCAGGGAGGGCTACATAAGGTGCCCGCCCATCCATTTAGGGTGGTCTAGTGGGCCATCTACCCCCACCCAAAACAAGTTATTATATATATATATATATATATATATATATATATATATATATATATATATATATATATATATTTGTTTTTCCCTTCCCTAGGGGCAGATGGGCACATGTGTGTGGCCATCTGCCCCCGGGGGGGTCAAAACATACTTCCCCAGGCTTGGGAGGGGTGGCTCTGCCAATATTTGTTGTGGCCTCTCCCCCCATCCCAAATGGATGGAGGGCATCTCATGTACCCCTTCCTAGGGGCAGAAATCTGCCCCCAGGGAGGGCTACATAAGTGCCCCCATCTACTTGCAAAAATCCCTGGTGGCTAGAGGTCCCACCCGCACCCACCCCACCCAAAACTACATTAAAAACAATATATATATTTTTTTTTGTTTGCCCTCCTTCCCTGGGGGCAGATGATCACCCATCTGCCCCCAGGGTATTGCCCGCATGCTTTGGGGGCCAGAGGAGAGGGCAGCTTACATAGTAAGCAGCCCCTCCCCCACTTCAAAAATAGATCCCTGCAGGACACACCAAACACATATTCTGGGGGGATAAATTATGTTACATTCCCCCCCACTTAAAATTGTGGGGGGATTTATCCCCCTGCCCCCCCATGTCCTACGCCCATACCAGGATGTCATGCTGTCCTGGAAATGGCCACACCTCGGCAGGGGTGTCCAACGAATGCCATTGTTTCTGATGTGGAAGAACCAAACAGCTGGGAATTTGAAGTAGTAATGATAATCTGTGCCCTTGAAAGAGCATAAAAAAACAGATTGAACTCCCTGCGCTGCCAAGAGACCTCTGTCGAAAAATCATTGAAAATCTGAATCTGTGCTCCATTAGTGTGCAAAGTGCCCTTTATTCGATAGGCCTTTAGCACCATCCTCTTGTGTTGAAAGTTCAGGTGCCATCTGTGAAACAAGGCAATAGGATCATTTTCAATGTACTCAAAAATGTGTGGCACAAGAGGTCTAGTTGGAATTTACACCTTCCATCGGTTCTCAAAGGCCAAAAACATAAGTCTGTATGAGTTGATCACTGGCAGGAAGATAGTGCTGCCACAACACTTATCACACAGTACAAATGAACAGACACTGATAAACACCTGCACAATCCATGCGTATGTAGAACATCTAAGAAAGTACTTACAGCATGCAATTACATTCAAGAAGAGGAACATTGTGATGGACCTGCTGGCACCAAAACATACTTTTTACTATTTCAAAAGATAATTAGTTAAAAGGTACAAAGGTGGTGACCAGTTATACAAATTGAAAGGCGAAATTGAAACATTCCAAATGTATGGCTTCCTATTGTGGCCCCTTTATAAAAGATGTGGAACAATTTGTCCATGCAAGCAGGTTGAAGCTCTATCATCCTAAACACTTCGATGTTTGGGCATACCAATTTATTTAGAATGATCAACATACATGTTTTTTTTTCTATCAACCAATAGTGTCCTGGTTGCCGACGCCGACGCTCATGGACAGACTCGTCACTTGCGAGGTGGGATTTAACCCATGACTTGGGCAACCAACAATCTCAAATGAGACAAATATTGAATGTGACTTCAATTTGCCCTGATTGAAAAAGGCAGAGTCATCGCCGAAACACGTGTCTCAAATAGGGCATTTTGAATACAATTTGGTTTTTCCACCTTTCTTTTGTGCGGAGCATCTTTTAAATTTGGTGCTGTCCCCAGGTGGAGTTGGGCTCTCTGAACCCGGATTTCCTTTCAATTTATTTAGAACTCTGGCTTAATGCAATAGGTGCTGATGCTGCTCTTAGGCCAGTTATGTATTGGATGAAGGCATGGACCATACCAGAGCTCATGGTGTACCGTGAGGCTACATCACATCTGCTGGAATCAGAGGGTGGTCGCTCCCTGCCCTGGTGTGTACATGTTAAAGGGTATCTGACTAGTCTTCATTTGGAATCCTATTGGACAAACCCATCAGACATACCACCAAGCTCCGCTAACAGGTTCAAGAACATGGTATTGGAGGCACCCACAGTGGATATGATCCATGCCTGTGGCAATTTAGTCACTGGGATCATTATCTAGAATGAAAACAGTACCTGGGATTCAAACGTTATCTGGATGTGGTCACCCCACTATGCCAGATGCCTGTATACAAAGTTTAGCTGTAGCCAACTTAATTTGGTATACCACAACGGTAAATGACAAGTGGGGAGGAATGACACCTGCCAGGCTTATAGTAAGGCCAAAGAGACCCTATGTAATTTCTTGTTTTTCTGCCAGAAGTATTCTGGTATGAGAAAGAAATACCTAAAAACACTTTGTAATAATGTAGAACAAGGTATGCTTTATCATTATTTCAACACTCCCAGAATATCAATATTGTTTACTTCGTGGCATCCTACCTTTCCCAGACATGGCATGTGAGGTCAAAGTTTCTAAACAGTGCTGGGCCCAGGTAATGAACTGGTGTTAAGCACAGGGATGGCCCAACTGGCCTCGCATATATTATGACCCGCCGCAAAAACGTATCCATGGGGCCTTTGTACTCTGGTAGTAGTACACTGACCATGACCTACAGAGAGCTTAACACACCCCCCCAAAATTCACACAAGCACTTTATGCTGATTTGGACAGAATTTCCCTATATAAATTATTTTGTACAAAGGTTTGTGAATAAGCTAAAATGTGTAGTACCATTAAGAAAAACATGTTTTTATACTAATGGATGTACTGCTCTGTTTTCAACATGTTTTGGTGGTTTTTAATGCGTTAACTGATCGATCACTTTTTAGAAGTCTTAAATTCACACTGTTTTTTAAACACATTTCTTGTATGACCACCTATGAATTGTCTATGTATCATGTGTATTATTAATTTCGTATTGTGCTTAATGACTAAGCTGAATAAACGCCTTATGATGATGATGATGAAATCACAAAGATTGAGCCGCAAGTGTGAACAGTGGGAGCGGAAGTGATGTCAGTTACGTTAGTGACAGGTAATGGGTAGGTAGTTCGCCCGAAATTGGTGAAAATACATGCCTGACCATCAGAGGATTAATTGTATAAGGTACTTCAGGATGTTAAGGGCTGATGGAAGGGATGCAAGAGGTCTGAACATTTAATCTTGATATCTGCAGGATCAAAATTGATAAAGCACAAGATAAAAGGGAGGAGTTTGCTGGTTGTATCTGGCACTTAAATTGTAAGTCTGTCTCTTCTGTTTTGTGACGCACTGCTGAAGTGAGATCCTGAGAAAACCTGGAACCCCGGAAAGATATACTACACATTAAGCAGGGGGATCCATGCGATTTCAAGGAGCTTCGTGCTCAGGCTGTTATTTTGCCTGTACCCGCTGGGGGTATGCTTGGGCCGTAGCTAAATTGAAAAATGGGGAACTAAGTAAGACTTTTTCACAAGTTGTTGACTAAGATCTGCTTGGAGAAACATTGGAACATTTCTTATAGGAGTCTCGGCGGTCCAATGAACCCCTGGGTGGAATTTTGACAACTTGGCCTTGTTATGGCCGATGCAGGTGAAAGATCTGATTTCCGGAAGAATCAGATGATCTTCAGCTATGTACCTCCAGATAGATTTTGTTTCTGCCCATCCAACATTTTGTAAAAGGCCAATGTTACCAGCTCTGGCAATATTCTTTCAAACCTGTGAAATATTGTATGGGATCAGCGATATATTTTCCCGGTGTAAATGGAAAATGCCATAATACTGTTTCCGCCTGAAGCCCTAAGCAGAAGTATAGTGGGAAGGCAGTGTTTTTTCTGCTTGCATGCAAGCCTTTCCCTCTCAATCTTGTCACAGCCTGCAATACTGAGAATGTTCCTGCTCCAACAACTTAGCATTGATGCAGCACTACATATGTGTATGCCCTGCCTAAGGAACCCTTTATTTTAGCCTGGGTTACAGTCATGATCCACTGTCTCGTCCTCCTGATTTGGCAGAAAGGTCACATATCCCATGGTCTTTAAAATGTATACACTCCTGATCTTCATTCTTTATATTCACCCACGCTCTCTCAAAAAATCAATTAAAATAAATGCAGTATTCGTCTAATTAAAAATGTTAGTTGATCAATGCTACTTTCGTGGCCAAACTGTGCTTTTTTGTGGGGTAATGATGTCCAATACATCTTTATAAAACCTCCTTGGAAAATATTGGTATCATCTGTCGCATTGCTCAGCAGTTTGCAAATGACCACGTAAACACTGGACAGGTGTTCTCTAGGTCAATACGTTGCCATTTTATTCATTAGCAATGTTTTTATGCTGGCATTTCGGATCTTCAGATAATGAGAATGAAACACATACCAGTGAGTCCCCATTAGCCGCAGGGGCTCATGTTTTTGAGGATTTTAAGTCAAAAACATTTTACCTTGACCAGTATTCCCCTGTAATTATATTACAGTCTATATAGCTCACTAAGTTTCCATCATTAATATGGGCTGTTCCAGCTCATGCTCCACTAGTGTTTCATAGTATTAGGGACCTTTGCAGAAACTCAGGTGTTCCCATATCTCGTCTTCCTTCGTGACATCTGAGCATTCCCTACACGATTTGTATGGAGTATTGAAATCCCAAGCCTTTCTGCAAAGGGTCTCACAAAATAGATATTTTCTGTCTCATACTTAACTAATAGATATTTGAGTCCGGCTATTGTGGCTGATTCCAAGTTAGATTTACTGTACCCTGGATGCTATGCCTCAATGATGCCGCCCGAGGGGAGCGCCTGAATTCTGAAGATCAGTGCATTAGTTACTAAATCGTGCCAGCTCTGACGAGTGGCTTTAAGAGATAAGTCGACTGTGTTGCACAATAAAATTACTAATCCCTTCTTGGATGGCACTCTTTCCTGAGTGGTATCTTGTACCATCACCACAGGGACTAAAAGAGGAGGGGCAATGCCATTCTACATGCTCCATTGTTAAGCGTGCTAAAGTGTTGGCATTCCATTAAAAAAAAATCTCTTGATGGCATTTATTTTCTAATGTTTACCTCCTTATGTCTGTTTCTGAATAATGTTGCCTTTATTTAATTTGGCTGGCTTCATGAAAAATGTTACATTTACATTTGTATCAGCATTTGGTTTGTTTGTCGCGTGAGTGCTCTTTTCAGATGGAATGGCCTCCACCTTCCCAAACGTACATTCTCCCTCGCCTTTTAGACCTTTGATTTTGGCAATGTATCCTAACCCATCTTGCCTTTACAGGGCTGCCTATTCTCTACTTACTGCCTTTGTCTGTACTTGGTGGGCACGTGGCCACTTCTCTTTAGTTCTCCCTTTCAGCTCCCTGTCTTATAACTCACAGCCCCTCCACTGGCCCCTCCTTGACCCCCCTTCCTCATCCTGTCATGTATGTTTTCCCCTTAAATTGGGCTGCTTCACTCTTTCTTTGCCATGCAGTTCTCACCGGCTTCTTCAGGGTTATGCTGTCATTTTAGAAAAATGAAGATAGATTTACACCGAAGTGAATGCATGACTGTATAGCTATTTCCCTTGAAGATTTCCATGGAAATGTGACCCTGCATTGCAACGACCTGTTTTTTTTTTAAAAAAATGAAGCATTGTTTTTAATTATGTATAAATCATTTTTTGCGAATTAAAAAGATACAGAAGACACATTTTTTTTAAAAAAAAGGCAAAAAGTTTCACTGCCGATGTTCACAAAACACTTTGCAAAAGGCACAGTAGAGACACATTTTGCTTAAAGCCCACTTCTAAGTGGGAACGTGTTGCAGATAATCGATGGGAAGTCTTTCAGTTGTTTTTGAATATTCACTGCTCTGGGTTTCAATTACATGATGTCAAATTAAATGGCAGCCCTGTAAAATGAATGTTGTTCAGCTGCATGGCCCGGGCTTCCCTAGATCTAATAACTGAACAGCAATGGCATTTATTCGATATTGTCCATTTAGACACATGCCCAGAGCCTGTAAAGTGATGCACCCACATTACTTTAGATTGTACAGGCATCTTGCAGAAGGATGTCGGGGAAATTCAGAATTACTATTTTTGGCTTAATGGTGTGTCGGTTGTGGTCTGGCGAGGGCAATTGCCTTGGTTTATGTTTGTCAAGCCTTCCAGCGTGAACTTGCAAAGACTGCATAGTGGGTGTTAAGCTTGGACAGTGCTTCTGTGAAAAAGAGGAAGTGGGCTCTGAAAAGAAAATTGCGATTATGTGGTTTTTTATTAATTGTTGGGTCATGGCTTTCTAATTTATTTCGATTCATTGTATGGTTTCTTTGATGTTTTTATTGTTTCTCTTTTTCTGAATAGTTATATGGAACTGCAACACAAATAGATTTTAAAAAATGTATTAAAAAACGCAAATGTTTCCACATCAGCAATTACATTTATTCATCAGTTAGTTAGTGTATTGGTTTATTTAGTTTGTATGGGGCATAAAAGCCCCTGAAACTTTTAAAGTCATTGAAACACGACCAATACAATCTTAAACTAAAAATGCCTGTCAACTAGTTACCAGCCATGTACGCCACCCGGACAAGGGGGTGAATTCAATTTGCACCCAATTGTTTCTTGTCCCCGGGAGATGGGCTCTGCATGTATTTCTATGGTGGGCGGCAGACGGACACGGCTGGTTTGGCAGCTGGAGCACGATGCAGCACCAGTAGTGGAGTGGGTGAGGTAAGGGTAGGCAGGGTGTGTGCAGGATGTTGTTGAGGCCTGGGAAGAGGCAGGACATGGTGTCGCAATTATATTTGGTGGTCACCTTATACTCAGGGAGTTCCTTTCCCCCCAAGAAAGGTGGTGCTTTTACAGGTTCAACTTTAGTGAGGCCTCCTACCCGGCTCGCACCAAACCCAACAAATACCCTATGTACCACTGATAAGCTAATAACCAGGGTGGTGTATAGTAAGAATCTGTATTTATTTATTTAAGGTTTGACAAAATGGAATAGCAACCAATACTGTGGCACTACACAATATCAAATTCACATTTCTTGCACCAATTGACTACTTATATTTTTGATGAACTGACAGATACTACAACACACAGGTAATATGTTGAAGTTGGCAGTCACAATTTACATCAGATTTAATTGCAAATTAACCAATGGAAAACATTCACAATACAATGGAAAAATCGTTTGGGCTTTATTTTGAGAAGGGTCATGTTTGAGAAAGAAACTCAATGGGAAAATCGTTTTGGCTTTATGTTTAGAAAGGCAATGTTTGGAAAAGGAACTTAAATGGGTAAATCGTTGTTTAGTCTTTAATTTGAAAGGCAAGGTTGGGAAAAAGAACTCAAATAGGAAAAACGTTTTTCAACACACCTTCAAAGGACATGTAATGCTAGGTAAATCTAGTTTGGATGCAAGCGAATAAAAAGGGAAAGTTTGTTTTGTATCCTCTCCATTCACTTGAAAGGTAAGGTTCTAGGATTCATTCTTTTGGGATTCAGGACCCCCCCTTCCTGGACAGAAGTCAGTGGTTTCAGAAGGACAGTCATGCCAGTCGTTATTGTCTATACCAGCCCTAACACACCGGGCAGGAACTTTGTTAGCTTTGAACACTAACAAAACTCATTCCATGATTACCTATGTGGGAATTAATTGATTTAACTTAAATTCAATGCTCTAAGGATCTACACAGCTTCCCCTGTACCCACAATTTAATGGAAAGGATTGGTAGTCTGTTCCCAAAACAATTCAATTTAAATGGATATGGTGATTTTCTATAGTGGAATTGATTTTAATTGGATTTAATAAAATGGGCCCAGAGTCTTCCCAGTAACACCCCCATACCTGCTATGCCAGATGGAGATTAAGGCTTGCAGTCCCCCCCCACTCCCAAACACTTTTGATGGCTTTGGGATAAATCTACTTACATGGGAGGCCTTGGCTATATGGCATCCACAGAAAGAGCAGGGCTCCTCTGAGGACAGCACTTATCTGGTTAAGGGCTTAATTCAAGGATTTTCTCCTGTACCCAAACTTCCTCTTGCTCCTCTTTTGGGGGGCCCAGCTAGCTTCTAGATTTTGCTGTCAATGTCTCCAATCCAAGGATTGAGGCCTCTCTGCTAGTTGTTCCTCACAAGAGTCCGGCAGTAGACTATGTCCAGGAATAAAGTAAAAAAGCCCTGTTCTGATGCAAAATTGACCTCTTATAGGGCTGATGACAATCGTACATTATCATAATTACCACAGTAAGGATTGGCTAGCACTCTCCCTTCATCTCCCACCAACACGCCTAATGGCTGCTGATAGGACCAGAAGTTGTGAGGTATGGGTTATGGAAGCTGAAGGAGATGGAAAAATACTTCATCCACTTTGACAGGTGGGTTTTACCTTTTTGGGTTCTGAAAATCTAACAACATGGCAACTATGCACATTTTTCTGATAACTACATAAATCTATATATTTTCTAATTCTGCATTTTATGGCGAGCTGGAAAATACTAATTTTATTTAGGCATGCCCTTACTGGGCGCAGCCACCAGTACTTGCATTTTGTGACTGTGCCGTAATAGTTACAACTCTGACACTACATACTTCCAACATTAATTTCACCATCTACCAATTCACCAATTTTCAGTTCCTCAGACTTATGAAAATGCCAGAACCATAATTTTGATCGTAACTTAAGTGTTTACATGGACCAAACAGGTTCTTTATACCCTTTAATATAAATCAGGGCTTGGCTCACTGGGACACACAATGCTCTTTTCATTTAGGAAAATGTGTTTAATATTAAACATATGGCAATGCTTTACATGAGAGGTTGTTTAATTTCTGGCCACCTCAAGCAGTTTCATTTCCTCTCTAAGTTTCCATTTCTCCTTAAACACATGACCATGCCATCTCCTCGGGCCAATGTTTATTCTACCCTCTTCTCCTGATGTTCAAATGGCTTTGCTCGTAGCTAATGCACAATTCATGCGGGACCTGACCTTAAAGGTAATTTATGTTGGCCATGTTATCTGTATCACCATAGTACCAATCTCTCTCTCTTCATTTTTAACTTTTAGACTGATAACCAAACCTGTTTCCTTGTTTGACCCAGCCCCAAAGGTCTTGGGGCCAAAGTTACAGCTCTGAGAGAAAAACAAGTTGCAGTTCACAATTCTGAAGGAATAGCATTTTAAATAGACAATGTGGGGACACATGACATTTGTATTGCAGCTGGGCCTGCTGGCAAGAAATAAACTCTTTCTTTACATCGTGTTTGAACAGAAATAAGTTCCCTCTGGATATTAGTCACACAGATAAGCCATAGTTACATAAGAAACCAGTGCTCACTTTTACACACAACGAAGTAGGCTTTTTCTATAAATGCAGTCATTTTATGTGCTGAAATTAAGTCTCTTTATTCCTGAAAACGCAGCCTGTCATTCAACTTTATTTCTTAAATGTAAGGCATCATTCCTCCTTTCTAGCTTCTAAATGCCTAGTGTTTAAAATGTATATTTTCTTTCCATGTGCACTGTTGCAGTTTTGAATTTGCCAAAGTGGGCATGTTCTCTTTTCACACGAAGTCAGCATCTGCAATGCCACACGGCTTTTTGGATTGCATTGGACAATGTTAGTAATATTTCAGTTCTGAGTCACAATTGTCTTCAGCTGAGTGCCTGTACATTGTAACAAAATGGGGGAGGCCCATTCTTGCTCATTCACTAGGGCTTATGTCGAAAGTTTTGTACTGGCTTTTATATTTCAATTGCACTCCTTACTTAGCCAGCTTCACTCTCACACAATGGGGTATAGCATGACCTCTCCACCTCTGTCGCTCTGGGGCTATCTTTTTACTCCACAGTGGCTGGAAGATGATGCAGAAAAAAGATTTCAGCACTCTGGGAAGTCCCTTGGGTGGCAGGTGGAAAGCTGGCGGTATACTGACATTTGCCACCTTCATTGGCAGCCAATTGATTAGCTTAGTGCCATTCTCGGTGCGGTTATAAGATTGTATATTGCTTCTTTGAAATGTTTCAATTTGAGAATTTTTCCCAAACTGAGCTTGTTCATAACTTGTTTCTAAAGAACATGACCTGATGGGGTGTGGGCCTACTTCTAGGTGGGTAGCACAGACGGGGTAGCATGTGGCAGAAGTAGCAGATTCTTTAAATGGAATGTCGATGGTGGCTACTGACGGTGGGCATCAAAAGCCACACATTTCACTACCATAATTGACTGTCGCACAAGCTTTTGCTTTATAAACTTCACTCACTGTTAGTGCACCCTGCCCTCTTTTTTGGCTTGTTAAGGACTGCAAGGACCTGGCTTGTCTTTTCAAGGTAAGGAGCCTCTTATTTATCTGGGCACTCAAGCATCCATCTCTTACGAACCTGATGCCAAGATAATCAAAATTGTTTACTTAATTTATACGTGTAGGATTAATGGGACTCTTGTGTTTCCATTGCTTAGAGACATGACAATCCTTCACCACAGTCTTAGTGGTGCTTACTGTTAAGCCTGTTTCTTTACAAAACTCTTGACATCATGAAGTTGTTTTGTTAAACCTCCTGGTTTTTAGAGACTACTGTCGCATCATCAGCAAATGTTTTGGCGCATCGGCTGTTATTAAAAAGGCAAATGTCAAATGCCTACATTATTGAATAACATTGAGAGATTATGGGGCTGATTCATGGAAATATTTGCGGCGAAAGATGGGGATTTGTGCGCTATTATTCCCGCAAATCCCCATTTGTTAAACAGGGATTTGCGGGCAGAATGGCGCACAAATCCCCGTTTTTCTGCGCAAATAATTCCATGAATCAGCCCCCATGTCTCCCTGTCTTTATAGCCTGACTGCTTTTGCATTGATTTATTACTGATTTATGTGGTTCTTAATGGCCCCATGACCAAAAAAGACATTCCATTACCTATTCCGTGCTCTTCCCTCAAAAATGTTTCAGTTTCTGGTGGAAGAGATGGGCTACTATGAGCTCTCACTTGTCTTTCCTCCAACCTTACATCTTTGCATGTTTGACTTAGACTGTCAGGCCACGGAATATGGGCTCCCTGTTGCCTGTTGTGTAATAACATTCAGAATAGCTTCAGACTATGTTAAATGTTGGTACCTGATTAACAGGACGTAAATTAACCAAAATGACAACAGGTGTGGCAGTGACATCACATACCTGATGACATCAAAGGAAGTGGCATTGCATGGCCTTTGATCCTGGAGAAATCACAGGAAACATTATCTCAAACATATTTAAACAGAAACTACATTAAGTGCGTGATTAATAAAATAAATGGTACTTAGTGGACAGCGTAGCCATAATATCAGGGAGGCACACCCAGAATATGCAACATAGGCCAGAAGCACAGCTTTCGTATGCCAGTATTCTGGTTATCGGCAGCTACTCCCATAGTATATAAGTAAAATCTCAGCATGCTAGGTATAACCATGATATCCCAAGTACTGCCTCACATGAAAGGCACTGCAATTATGTGTTAAGCACAACCTTGTATACTGTAATAGTGCCATCATATACCAGATTAAGGTTCATTTGACATGTCTATTCATCATGTGCAAGCTGGCCCCTCACAAGCCCACTTGTACAGTCATGACAGCTTAATCCTGAAAGGCTATGTAAATGATTCAGCGTTATCTGTTTTATCTGTTATATATACTTATTAACTTGAATCACTTTGGAGTGTATCAATTTGGGAAGTTAGGACACAAATATAGGCCCAGTGAATAAAATGGATATGCTTGAGATCACAAATGTTACGCAAGCTGAGAAATGTAATTTGCGTGTGTTTCACTGTCTCCAATTTACCCAGTAAATCACAACTCCTACAATCCCAGTTTATATACAAACATACTAACATGTCTGCACTGTGTTTTTTCATGCACAGAAGTAGGTTGTTTTAAAAAAGTAGAAATGTGAAACCTCTTAGATAAAAGAAAGGAGGCCATAGTTAATGTGGCTATCTTAGCAGAGGAAGTACAACAAAGCCAGAGAGAGACAGAAAGTTCACTAATTCTGAGTGGCAACAGTACCGGGTCCTTTGAGGGGGCTCCGGTTCCCACCAATACTGTGATATTTCTGGACATTGTGTCCATAAATGGAGAAAAGTCTCTTGCTTTTCATGATACTGCTGCATCACAGATGTCAGGCGGCAAAGGGTAAAGGAAGGACAGTATGCCTCAGGACCCAACCAACTGGTAAGAGTGTTTGATGGTCTGACTTATAGTCCCTTTAAAATAGTACAGCTTAGTTTGAGGGGTAACACCTCCCTGCACCATGTTGCAGACAAGGACTCAATTCCAGTAAGATGTTTGTCAGGTATGACCTCCCTGACCCAGACATAGTCGATGCAGACACTAGAGCATGTGCTCTGAGAGCAGCACAGGAGGAAGTGCTTGCGGGCTGAGGCCCTTAGGTTTCCTCCACTGGATAAGGAGAGAGAGTCGTCCCACCGATAGTGCCCAGTCCAGGCCTGAAGCCCACTGATGCTCCTACTCTTGCGAGAGAGGACACAGCAGCCACTGAAGTGACTATGGAGTTAGCACAGGATTTTGTAATCTTAGAGTAGCCTAAAGGAGTAGAGATAAAATCTGACATGGCAGACAGGGAAGTTTCAGAACTGAAGGGCCTGCCAGAACTATAGAGTGTCACGACTCCTGCCCTTGGACTGGGGTGTCAGACCATGTGGGCTGATCCCAGTACCTCCATCAGGGCATAAAGGGCCTTGACATTTGCCCCCAGACTCACTTGGAGTCAGTCCTGGCGCCTCTGGCGCCAGGCTCATGTGAAAAGCCAATAATCTGTGCCATAAGGGATTTTTTTCAACAACATGGATTATCCCACATGGCTCAGTTCCATAACTGAGTCATGCGGTCTAGCATTTTGGGTGTGGCAGGCCCAGGGACACCTGGGATACCTGCAGGCTATATAAGCCATGCCCGGATTGCAGAACACGCTTCGCGTTGCTCTGCTTGCTGCAGCGTGACGTTCACCGCGGTCAGCTGGAATCTTCATCCACACGCCGGACCTGATCTCTTGCAATAAACAAAGATAAGACACCATTAGTATTCGCTTACCTTTTGGAATCAGCTCTCAAACTCCGCTCCAGGATCCCGAGCAGTCAACATCTCAGCAGATCTCGCTCCATCAAGAAAACCGCTACCTGGGAAAAGAAACAGAGAAAACAAAATTAGTACGCGTTTATTCTTCACATTCAATAAGCACTCGCTTAACTGCATAGAACGGCCTCCAACGCCTGCAGAAGAATGGAAGGGCTGGTTCCAACTCAGAGTGCCAGTAAGCGGTTCTCTCACCACTAGCCACCGCTCTCCATCTTCTCGGCACGCGTATTCCGGATCAGCACCGCAGCCTGCAAGAAAGACAATATAAACAGGTTAGCACAAGAAAAGCATATAGCGCCGCGCTCCGCGCTTTCTTACCATCTCGTGCACAAACTGCGTGACATCACGAGGACAGCATCCACACCTATAAACAAAGGAAAGAGTTAAATAAAGTCAATTACGAAACAAAGAACACACCATCAATACAGACGGAGTCGCAGCAGGTCTGGACTCTGTAGAGTTGCTCCAGTGAAGTAACTAGGCAGCAACAAACCCAACCCCAATGCACCCCTGCACCGAGTGGTAAGACAGAGAGCGCACCTAATCAAGAAGCAAGGTGAGAAGTGTGCCAGGGGGTCCTTGGGTCCATATGGGAGGTGGGCCCCGGGTCACAGGAGAATAACAAGCTAAAATCTAACTACTGTGTTTCAGGCCTGGTCTTCAGCCACACGAAGGTCCAAAGGAAGAGGTCCAAGGGTGAAACAGTTCAGACTGGGTTGCGCCGCCGTGGATACCAGGTGAGCGTTACATAGAGTTGTCATCAGCTGGAGGCCCAGGTAAGACTTTTGCCATGACCAGAGGAACTGTCATACTCTGGCGAGTCAGAAAGAGGAGCAGCTGCAGGGTGGAGGTCCTGAACCACTCCTACAAGGGTAACAGATGCAGAGTGAAAGCCCTGGTCTATTTCAAAACCAGGGACCTGTGCAAGGTGAAAGAACTGGCAAGTTCAAGGATAAGGAGACTAGGACTTTTGGGTCTGGACATGTCCAGGAGTTGGTTGGTCACCCTGGTCGCAGGAATTTCCCACCGGACCTGGCTCCTGACATACCTGCTGAGAGCATATCAGATCAATTATTAATCACTGATTGGACTCAGAAATGGGAACTGTGCACTCAGTCAGGTCCTACCTAGGCACCGGCAGGACAGGAGAGGCATACCAGACCCCTTTAAATCTACTACCTGTGGTTGGGTGGTGTTGTGAATGGAGATAACACTTCTTTCAGGAGGGCTCCCCCAAGTTTTCTTAACTCACAGAGAACCTCTGTCTTTGCTGTGGCTTTGCAGACACCACAAATACATTAGCAGGCATCTGCCTGCTAAACCACTTTCCTGTGCTGGTAAGCTGTTTTAAGCAGAGCACCAGTTCAAGAACTCCCAGAATATAGGACCATAAATAAAAGTCAGACTGGCACCTGTAACAATTGGAATTGGAGTGCAACTGAACATAGAAGTTGCTGATCAGCCCATTACCTGCATTCACAGGTGGCTGGTGGGCCTATAGAAAAAATGGGCCATGGTTGAGAAGAGTCCAGAGGTTGGGCATTGGGACATTTCTTTACAGAGAGTTAAAATTAACATGCTGCTTATGCCTAGAGCTCAACATGCCATTGCAGAAGCAGCTGGTTATTTTTCTCACCTTGCGGATGAGCCTGACACTTAGAAGGCTGGTTCTCAACCTTTTTGGCTGGGGTGGGTGGGAGCTCTTGTGATGAATTTCCATCTGATAAGGTTCAGAAGCCATGGCGTTTTTGATTTTTATTAATTAATAATATAATGTTTTCAATTCCATCTCTGAAAGGGTAATTTGCTGTGCAAATTACCCTGTCATACGCTCCATGCCAAAAACTTAGTGTGCACATATGCTCTTCTGCATCAGTATCCTGATCTGCCGTGCCTGCTCTCCCAGTGGCACAGAGCAGGTTCAGAGGTAACAGATTCCCTCTGACAGCTTCAGTGATGGTGAAGTCTCTGCAGCACAGGGGCTGCATCTAAGATATGCACCCCTGTCTCAAAATATGATTATGAGTACCCCATGCTAGTGGCATGGTAAACGATAAAAATAAGCCTTGCCTGAGTAAGGGAATGGTGCATGGCATTGCATTGCAGTGTCAAGGGTTTTGACCCATGTTGAATCAATAGACTGGGTAGATGTGGGGATGAGCTGTCGCCGCCCATTATTCTATCCCAGAACAAACTAAATCATTAGACTGGGTGGATGTGGGCATAAGCTGTCGCCGCCCACATTCAGGCCAGAATCCAGGAGAACTGCGCAGTTTGCGCACACCAAAATGAAAAAGAAAGGTGGTTCTGTTCAAAATCCGTTTTTTTAAAATGTCAAAAGGTTGCTAAAATCATGGGCACAAGACCACTCTAAAGATACAACCTTCTTGTGGGGGGTTCCACATCACCACTCTACTGTAAGGATGCCATCAAAACAATGTTAATCAAGGGTCATATACTATCAAGCAAAAGACCACTCTATTGAAATGCATTAATGCAAGACAGATCCCAAAAATGGGTGCAGTACCAGCTTTGTCCACAAACCGGCGCTAGCGGTCTAAACTCTGACAGTAGGACTGTATCTCAGGAGTGCAGGAGGATCCAGCCTAACTGGGACTTCAAAGCCTGTTGGTTAATTAAAAATCTTAGCCACCTGCTGTTCCCAGAGGCCAAGAGGCTGAGAACTCTTAACACCCCAGAGACTCACAACAGGAGGCAGGATATCACATGGCCCTTCTGGGTGAGAGGGAGGGGGTTTCCCCCTGGAGAAGAGAGACAATAGCCACTTTCAGTTGAATGGGGTATGTTAATTTTGAATGTTGACTGTAAACAGAGCTCTGCCTGGGAGCAGAGACATGTGATCCCTGACCCACCCAGCTACAAGGGGGGGGCCAGACTTGAGTGTAGATTCCTATTGCAACAAATATATATTTTATAGAAACATTGATAACTTATTGTAACCAAATGACAGGAATGTACAACTTCGAGATTCTTAGTATGAAAAATGCCCTCACGATTTGAGTCCAAACTCCAATTTCTACGGTGTTCTAGGACCAAACCCCGCTATTTATTGATATTACAGACACTGGGTTTATGCTAGAAACGTAGTAAATAGCTGGAATGTGTGTAGAAGGAGGGTGTACATTGGTGTAATTTTTGATACAGATTTAACATTGGTAAACCAATTAAAAACAAAATTAAGTTGTCATTTTTTAATGCAAGCCCCCAGGAAGATCAGAGTCGGACAAACATGGACCATAAGGAATCTGTAATATGTACATGTAATTTCAACAAATTGTGTATCTAGGAAATATGTATTTGGGTCAGAAATAGATTTGTGTGCAATTTGACAAGGGGAGGTTCCGGTTACCATAAAACCTACAGCATCACTCTGAGACTCCATTTCCTCCCCCCAATCAAGGGAGAGAGGAAAGCTTAGCCAATGATAAGTGAGAGGGGCAGGATTAGCTAGGCCCAGGCACACACCCATTTTCAAAACACATAAAAGGAACATTGAAACCCAGGTAGAAACATTCACTTTCCACTTTCTTGTGGGACGCTTTGCCGGGAGACTTCAGACTTCACATCCAGAGATCCAGACTTCAAATCCATCAATCTCCAGAGACCAGACATTAACTCCAGAATTTGTAGCAGAGAGGTCTGAATCCACAAGCTGAATCCTCTTCAGCAGGCCTCAAAACCAACCAAACTATTCAACAGCCGGGCAAGCTGTTTGAATTATTTGCCAAGAACTTTTGCAAGAACCTGTAGCAGTATCCAGAAAGCAGTGCTGTATCCGGAACCACAGAGAACAAGAGACCAGACACTGTGAGCAGAACCGCCAGAAGTCCCGTTCAACCTGTTGACCAGATCCATGACGAGGCCCATTCCTGTCCAAAATCTAGTGTGAGTACCCAGCTAGCACTGTGCCAAAACCAATCTCTTAGTGTACAATAATCTAATTAAAACTATTTTAACCTATTTAGAACCACCTCATAGGAATCGTGCGTGTCATTCTGTCCTTTTTAAAGCTGAAAACTGTCATCTGCCATTTTGAACTTTTAAATTTCAAATCCGAAAAACCACCTTCACAAAATCGTCCGTATCTCTGGAACCGTTTGTCCTAGGAATGAAATTTAACTGTCATATTAAAGCTTAGAATAGACTCTAAGATTTTCAACGAACCTAGTTCCGACTTCCTAATCCTTATAGTGCCTCCGTGATTACGCTCGACGCGCGCAACTAATTTGCTGTGATTTGACATTTGCAATCTTTCCAGCCACGTGTGAAAATATTTGCCTTTGCTTCCATCCTTGAAATTCGTTTTTAACCTGCTAATTACTCATAGAGCATTGCTAAAGTAAGCCTGAACTAATACCAACTAGCTATCACTCACCCTGAACCTCTACAGGGAATTAAAATCAATTTTAGCATCATTTCACTTCATTGCCACCACATTCAAAGCATTTTGGGCCTGTGTTTTAAAATCATACCTGTTTTTCTCTAAGCTTGCTAGGGGGGGACTGAATTTCGTATTGTATTTGACTGCATTCCTGAGAACTGTGTGCTCTCCTTTCCATCTCCTTGTATTGCATAAAGAGGGGGAGTGAATTGTCAAGGAAAAGTGATTACATTGTCTTTTGTTGAAGCCATATCGAGTTATTTTTGTACTGCATTTCATTCATCATTGCATTGTCCTTGAAGCCATAAAGGCATTCTCTACCACCTTATTTTTCTTTTCCTATTCATAAGTAACCAAGAACTGTGCTACTGTAGGATTACCCATTGCTGATTACTGCTCATATTCACAAGTGTGCTATCCATTATCAATGTATTTATAGAAGTGTGATATATATATATATATATATATATATATATATATATATATATATATATATATATGTATATATATATATATATATATATATATATATATATATATATATATTTTAATTTTTCAAATAAACCTTTTAATTTTGCAAAACAAATCTACTTCTTGGCTCAGTGGGGTCAGGGGGATTCTAAGAGAGGGGTGTTATACAAGGGTTCATCATCCAGATCATAACTTGCCATAAAAATATATAAATAAGGGCTTCCCTTGGGCATCCCAGAGAAGGCACTGACTTAGTGGGATTGCTTGATTGGAGTCACTTACAGCAGCCACATCCAATTTGATATCACACACTTGTCAGCTCCTGTGAGCCAGCTCAGCTGTGGAAGATGATGTGCATTCTGGCCAGAGAGGCTAGTAGTTCCAAGTGACAAGCAGGAACCTGAATGGCCATGCTCCTTCTCTGATCTCTTTGTGAAGGTAGGTAAAGCTGCCCCACAGCGACAGCCACTCAACACGTATCTGTCCTGGGATCAGGAATCAAAGGAGCACATCCATAAAAAAGAGTACCCTCACACCAGGGTGCTACATACCAAAGGGGCCTGTGATCCTATTGGAAAGGGAGTGGGGTTAGTGTAGACAGGGATATCTCAGTACAGTTCAGGGAAGGTTCCACCGTCTTGTTTCTCTCTGCCTCTCCTTCCTATCCCTGCCACTTCCTCTAGCACAAAGCACTTTGGGTGTGATGGCAGAAGATAAATGTCCACTTCTTTCAACAGCTGTGATTGGACCCCTAAAACAGGCTATGTTTAGTCCAGTCACCCACAGTCATTTACCTTTAAAAGAAGGGGTCTCACACAACTTCTTTGAATTGACTTTTGCACTTCAACCCTTGAGGAACATTTTGTTGGAACCTGTTGGGAGAGCAATCCTTTTCACAGTCCACAAGTTGTGAGGCGAAAGCTGGTGTTCCAAGACATAGGTGAGCTCTGTAGCCTAACCATCCCCAGAGAGCCTTGGGGGTGATCTGATGTTGGAACAATACCTGCCTCTCTGCCAGTCACTGGATTGGGCCTCACAACACTTCAAAGCCAGAATTGCAAGGAGCCATGTGTTTTTGCTGTCAATCCGCTTCAAGCTGTGATTCGAGCAGGTATGACACCATTCAAACCAGCAGGACATTCTAGAGCTGCATTTGGCATTCATCGTTCTTTGAACCACAGTAGGCATGCTTCGAAGCACTTCGCCACCACACTGCATCAGCTGAAGCACGTACTGCTGCCTCTGCACTGCTCAAACCACCGTTCAAACTACCAGCGTCTTCATTGCTGCACCTGTAAATCAATTAAACCTGGTGTCTTCAGACCAGCAAACTTCAAGCCTCTGTATCAGACTGACTCACCTATGTATCCTGGTAACAGCTCGCAGCCCTCAAACAATGAAATTAACCTGTTGACCGCCTGATCTGGACAGCTTGAGTAATGTTTCGAGCCACCGCTCCCTTCCATTCGACCAGGTCTTGACACCCACTCACTGCTGGATCACTGTGATCGTCGTACCATCGAACTGCACCAAGAAGATTGGTCGACGCAGTTGAACCGTCAAGACACCTGCAAAGTTATTATTGTGGCAATAAGACCCGAGACGGCGGGCCAATACCACCCCAGGTAATTCCCCCGTGGCCATAATGAAGCCACGGGGCATTACCGTGGGTGGTATTGGCCCGCCGCCGAGGGTCTTATTGCCATTAGCACTCCGGCCCGTTAGATCAGGGTGCTAATAGCAAAGAAAAAAAATAATAATAATAATAATGGCCGCCGAGAAAGGGAAAACGTAGTCCGTTTTCCCTTTCCATGGCGACCATCGGGAGCGGACGCGCTGCGAACACAAGTTTTCCCAGCGCGTTCGCTCCCAAGACCATAAGAAAAAAGAAGGTAAGTGGGGTTGGGAGGGCAGAAGGGAGAGAGGGGGATGGGGCAAAAAAAATAAAATAAAAAGAAGTACCGCTGTCTCCGGCAGGGGACGATGGAAGCCTCCAGCTGTGTGGAGGCTTGGAGCGGGGATGGCCCCGCTCCGAGTCTCCACACGGCCAGAGGTTTCCATCGTCCCCCGCCGGAGATCGCAGGATAGAAGGTAAGTCGGGTGGGGTGGGAGGTGGGAGGAGGGAGGAAAAAAAAAATTCTTACCTGTGTCCCCGGCAGGGGACGAAGGAAGCCTCCAGCCATGGGGAGGCTCGGAGCGGGGATTGCCCCGTTTCGAGCCTTCTCATTGGCTGAGGGGCTGCCACGCCCCTCGCCGAGTACAGAGTAGGCGGCATGCACGGCGTACAAGGGAATACTGTGTGGTATGGCTACAAATGAGCCAATCACCACGCAGTATTCCCGTTGCGCCACACGTGCCAGGTGCTAATGACTGATATCTGCCTCCCTCGTCCATCTTTGAGCCCTAGAGACTTGATTGATCTTTTTACTCCCTTTTGCTACCTCAAGAACATATCATTTCTGAACACTGCAGTCTTCAATTGACTTTTCATCCCCTGTTTCAATGTCTAGAGTGCTGCATCACTTATTTTTGCACATTCTGTGTTCTTTCTAAAAGGGTGGGATTTTGCAGTGTGTTCTACTTAGTTAATATTGTACATGGTGTGTTTATTAAAAAAGTATATATATTTGTATAGAACCTTGATGGGATATTCCTTTATTGTGTACTGTTATACTTAAGTAGCTGTTTGGGTTGCTACGGAGCCACATTCACACTCCTCTTGAGAGCATAGACTTACCTTAGCCCACGTTGGCACAAAAGACGATGGTGTATATCTCTTAACTGTGCCTCCTTTACCTTTATGATTGTGTTGGTTCTTGGTTTGTAGATGTGTAAGGGTTGAGTAGGCGCTATAGCCTCTACTCATCCTTGTATTCCTGCAGGAGAGATGTCCATTTGTCACCCCCCCACCCCTTCTTTGTCTCTTGTTTTTCACTACTTCCCAGCTAAATAAGGTCTGGTTTCCCCTGGCTGAAGCATAATATGCTGCAGACAAGGATCTGCGCTTTAAAACGACTACAGTGGTTATTAAGCGCAGTAAAAAAGCCCAATAACATAACATGTCTCCAGTAGTGGGGAATAGCACGCCAATCTGCCACTCGCAATCCGGCAGATGTACTGTGATTATGTACTGTGATTAAGTACTGTGATTATGAGTCATAGTAAACGCATTTGAGTTTTGCAGAAGTTCCTCAGAGGTCCAATGCTCCAGAACAGTTGTTTGTTGTAACTCTCTTAATTCCTAATTTTAAACAAAACATGTGTTTTTCTTCCCACCTTCACCGGTCTAATAGTACACATATTGTCCAAAGATTGTTTTGTGTGCTTTAATTGTAACATTACATCACATTCGATGAGATAGTATGCAGAACATACAGAGCATTCCAGAGTGTTTGATTAATTGCATCATGAAACGAATGAATGTGCACATGTACAAACTGTCCATTGTAAACAGTAGTATTAAATCAATACCCTTGTTTTAAATGAGTGGCTGCACATTTACAGTCAAATGGGTGATTGTGAGAAGAGGCGGCATGCGTGGGGGTGGGGACTGCGTTGTAGAGTGCGGTCTGGATGAAGGTCTGACAAATCGGAGATGACCTAATAAACACATGCATAAAACGATAAATGATCTGCCAGAGCAAAGCTTTATGATTCTACTGTATGTGCCCTGAGCTACACCTCAGATTGTTAATCAATATTAAATTACCGAGGGTAGGATTGTACTTGATAAAAATTCCTGTGGTTTCTCTGGAGGCTGGTATCCAACTGTGAGTTTGAGGCTGGTTGGCACATGCCTGCTGCCAGTGTGGCTGTGGGGCAACGGGAGCAGAGAATCTTTTAGACTAATTAGATAAAAGTTTTCATTTCCTGTACCTTTTTCACCGTCCTGTTGCATATTTTGTAATGAAAAGGCTGGTTGATGACAGTAATGTAAATCCCATATCCCTCACAATCATAGATGGTTGTGTTATCCCTGCAAAATAAGCTACCTTTTCTTACATATAGTTTAAAAACATTATATTACTTCACAAAACATTTCAAGGGGAAGTACATATGGTTTAAACCAATAAAAGAACTTAAGATCAAAAATTGAATAAAATACAGTTCATCAGATTCATCAAAATACAAATGCAAATTAGTCATAAAACCTATTGGGAGAGAGAAAAAAGGAAAAGGAAAAAAATATGTTAAAATACTTGCAGCCCCCAAATTCCAGAAAGAATGAAGCATCAGTTGCCACTTATGGGTGGAAGCAAATGTGCCCCATGTTACACTTTAGGCCTCGGGAGCCAGGCACAGTGTATACATCTGGCCATTCTTTAGACCCTATTTGGATCGTCAGATTTCTTACACGACTCCAAGGCCTCGGTAACTATGCGAACACCTGAAGATCTTATAAAAGGTTTTACGGTATAACACCCTCAATGCCCTGGTTATAGGATAAGAGAACAGAAAATGGGCAAGCAACAGTCTCTTCACAAATGCTACACAGGGGGCAAATACTTGAATCACCTGGCACCTATAATGCAGTAAACTTTGCCGTCTTCAATGCACCTAATCTAAAATGTATATACTATGCACGGGCATAAGGAGGGTTAATTCAATCCAAATGTTTTTCAAACCCCAAATCGTGTTTCAGTGTTACATAATTAGGCGCCAGCTTTAAGTTCCTATCTGCTGCAACCATTTGCGCTCTGTAGTATTCATCATGCATTCCAGCCTTTATGCTGGTGGACTTTATTTTGTTTAACAGTGTGGGTTGGAGCCAAGTGTTCAGCTCATTCGAACACTATATTAAAGCAATATGCCCCGAGCAGCGGGGGCATTACCGACTCAGGTTATGCCCCGTGGCCCATAGTTATAGGCCCGAGCAAAGCTTTAGTTTCCTCAGAACCTATTTCACTTGGATTTGGATATTTCAGGTCGTTCTTTCATTTTTCTGAAAGTACAAATCAGGTATGTCTAATTTTGTTATTTACGAATCATGGATTCCGAAATAAATGATGCTGCATGTTATATATTGTTATAGCCACGCTATGGCTATGTAATTAGAGATTGTGGACCAGGTTTGCACTACTCTTATGCTCAGAAAGCTTGTGGCACAGGACTCATTGATGAATACGAAAGCTTAGAGATTTCAGGGAAAGAGATGTTGATGGTTCTGGGCAATGCTGCAGGGCCTACCAAAGTGAGACAGGGTAACTGCTGGTACCATCCAGCAGGCCCAGGAGAGGGGAAGCTTCTCACCCCAAGCCTGCGCCCCTCTCCCCCACATATGCAGAGACATTCTCTCCCACTGCAAAGCACGGGAAGGGTGAGGTATGAATAATCACCTCACCCTTCCACAAAGCAACAGGGTGCTAAGCACCCAGAGGAAACCAGCAGTGAGGCAGGGAGGAGCACAAAGACCTTCCCCCCTCGGGGATCCAGCCAGTCAGCTACAGCTGGCCTGGGGGTGGACCTCAGCCCACACAGGTACACATCAAAGACCCAGGGCTACCCCAGGGTCTCATAAAAAGAGCTGCACAGATCACAAAAAATACAATCTGTTTGTGGACCATGAATGGGGACCCAAGCAGTCAGGAGGTTCCCTGTTCACTCAGCGTCTTCCACTCTCTTTCTTCTTTTCCACAAAACCCTCCCACCTTAGAAAAGAAGGGAGAAGGACAAGGAAGAGAAAATCAGGACACTGTACGGTAACCAGAACAAGTCGTGGGACAAGGAGGCGGCATGGGCTAGAGGGGGTAACCTTATGGCCCGGTGCCCAAAAGTATGATATTATTAGGATATGTGTTTATTGTTATTGTTTCCATAACCATATCTGTAACAATAAAATCCTACAGCCTTTTATTGCCAACACTTGACAAACGTGTGGTCTAATCTTTCTCTAGGGAGGGAAAAGGGCTTCGGCAGCTCACAACCACTGTCACGAAAAGCACTAAGGTAAGTGGCGTGCATATGGGTCCAGCAGTTATTGTTGCTATCTGTTGTACAAGCAAGTTGAGGATAGTCATAGCAGAGGCTTTTGTCACTCGAGTTGGCTGCAGTGCACGGTTCACAGCTTACATGCATAGCAAAGCGGCTCCCGCATTCTCAATTTCAGGTGCGGTTCATCTACCAGCAATTTTTATTTTCAGGACCCTGTGATCGGTTGTTATACGGGTTTAATATGGTTGTTTCTTTTTCATAGGGCTGTTTGGAAAACATGTGAAGGCTGAATTGGAACGTTAGTATTTTTAAAAGTGTAAGAGTTGCACTGTGGGTGTATTCATTGTGTGCCAGAAATTGAGAATATAATTGCAACTTTTATAAAATGGCACTGCTGCCAATGTGGCACAGATCACACATTGACAAAGTTCTAGCCATGAACCATAACACGCGCCACTGCCGTGCATTGCTAAGACTAACACCCAGGTCATCAAATATGACATCACAAATTTCATTGATGACATCACTGATGACATCACATGTCTGGCTCGCTCTTTTTTCCTTTAGTGATATATCTTGGCCAGTAATAGTTAGGAACAACAAATTCAAAAAGTACTATATTTGTAGACTTATACTTCAAATATGTTCTTACACTAATTCACTTAGGGTCCACTCACAGCATATGAAACATATACATAAGGAAAATACACACTTGAAAGACAGCAATGCTTTCTGTGTATGAAGACAATCAGTAAGGCTATCAACACTTTCTTATTGGTCTGCTGTTTTTTTATTACTGTATTACTGTACTTTCTCTGGATATGCTCATATTTGTATTTGCATTACTTTCTTTAGGGTGCAGTCACATCATGTGATAGTTATTCATAGGGAAGTAGTAGCTTTGAAGCAGAGCAATCATTTCTGTGCATAAAGATAATCAGTTAGGTTATGAACACTTTCTGGTTCTACTGGTGTTTTTTTTGCACACTTCACTTTCCCTTTATATACTCATAATTGTATGTGTTGTTCTGTCCTTGTGTTTTGTATGTAATAATGAAATTATGTAGTAAGTGGGTTTTATTAGCTACTTATTACATGTTGCACAGTACGTAAAAATCTAATAAGAAAGCATTTATCATTTCACTATTCAACATGATGGGAAGATTATGAATATTGCACCTCCATCATGTATGCTGCACACAATGCTTATGTTTATATATGAGTAGCTTACTATATTGTCAAGAACTTCATAATAGAATGCTATTTATATCAATGCATTGCTTAATGCACTGCATAGCTCATGATATTTATTCCAATGATCCTTGACCCTTTTTTGTCAACATTATAATAAGAATCCCTTGTACAGACTGTTCATGAAAAGTAAATGCGCATGTGATGTCATCAGTGATGTCATCAATGACATTTGTGATTTCATCTTTGATGTCCTGGGTGTTAGTCTTAGAAATGCACGGTGGTGGCGCGAGTTATGATTGCTTAGCTTACCATAACTAGCGAATTTCAGGGGTTTTTCGGTTTTACTTTGAACCATAACGTCCCTTTAACAACGTTTTTTTACTGAATTTCATAAGTTTTTAGTAGCGCAACTTAACCATAAGGTCCCCTTAACAAAGTTTTTTTACTGAATTTCGTAGGTTTTTACTAGCGCAACTTAATCATAACCTCCCTTTATCAAATTTTATTTTACTGAATATACATATTCATAGTGTGAATTTGATAGATGTTTACTAGGATTCCCTTACTTTATATACATGTAACATAGAACATACTGAACCCCCGGCTAGTGATTTTGATGTCCGCGGACTGTGCATAGGTCAGCAGATGGATGCAGGCAACATCAACACTACCCAAAAACTCAGGGGGTAGCTTACATTTTTCTATCATGCCATATAAACACTGAACAAGTTCAAAAAGCAGCAAATAAACACATTATATGTAATAATAAATAAGAAGTGGAACCTATATATGTAGCTCATCAACTGTCCATTTAAATAGCATATGTACTAAAATGGAACATACCAAAACAAAAAGATATGCTTCCAACATAATTACTCAAAGAAACTGCACAGCTAGGAACAACAACAGACCTAGACAACAGTAAGAACACAACTTACCAGAAACTAGTAAGTAAACTTCATTTTTCTTATATATTTCTAAACTTTCTGTATTAGGTACACTAAAAGTAATACATTTTTTTTTTACACTGAATTGTCCAGTAATGTGGAATGGCTTGAAAAAAATGTCCCACATGAGGAAATGACTGAAGACAGTGATACTAATGATAGACACTTCTATATATAAGCAAATTAATAATCATTAATTTATTACTTTTTTAAACAGGCGATACAAACATTGAAAATAATATAGCAAAAGAGACATTACAAAATATTCTGGGCGCAGGGAACAAAAAATGGATATGCTTATGGAAAATGCCAATCTTTTAAAACATTTTGTGGAGGACCACATAAAAGAAAAAAATGTAATATCATTGTCCCACATGTACCTGTTCCCCCTCTCCATGTCCCAGTCAACTATCCCCACACCCTCACCACCAAGAAAAACGTTATGATGAAACTTCCATCCCTTCATCCCCTCCCATCCATCCTCTCCAAACCCCTAATTCCCCTGTATTTGTGTACGTTTCTGCTTCCCTGTCTCTTTCATAAATGTTATATCTGTATATAATAATAAAAAAATATTATGTGTGGTTTAATTCAGTCCTTTGTGTCTTTATTTTTTTTAAAAGGTAGTTAAGGTGTCCGCAGACAGCGCAGGTGTCTGGAATGTCTGCAATTAACCAAAATGGGGTGTCCTAAGGACACTACACCAGTCCATACTGTCTGCAATCAAGATGAAACTGTTCTTAGAACACACGTGTGTCCGGAATGTCTGCAATTAACCAAAACGGGGTGTCCTAAGGACACTATACCTGTCCGTACTGTCTGCAAGCAAGATGAAACTGTTCTTAGAACACACTCAGTGTCCAGAATGTCCGCAATTAACCAAATTGGAGGTATCCTAAGGACACTATACCTGTCTGTACTGTCCGCAAGCAACATGGAACTGTTCTTAGAACACACTCGGTGTCTGGAATGTCCGCAATTAACCAATTGGAGGTGTCCTAAGGACACTATACCTATCCGTACTGTCCGCAAGCAAGATTGAACTGTTCTTAGGTCTCATTTGGTGTCCAGAATGTTCACAATTAAGCAAAATGGAGGTGTCTTAAGGACACTATACCTGTCTGTACTGTCCGCAAGCAACATGGAACTGCTCTTAGAACACACTCGGTGTCCGGAATATCCACAATTAACAAAAGTGGAGGTCTCCCAAGGACACCATACCTGTCCGTTCTGTCTGTAGAACATCTACGCACACGCGCACCACACCCATAAATCCTACGAACATTGCGCCTGTCCGTAACTGTCCATCGCATGTGTGTCGCACTTTTAATTAGTTTGAGGACCCGAACACTGTCAGTAGAACACCCGCGTGTATTCGCACGACCGTTCCTATGCATTTGGTGTCTTGCAGAAACCCGTCCCATTCCCGGACGTGTTCCCGACGTCATCATGTGACCGCACCCATGCTGAGTGTGTGTCCTGATTTGCGGACACTGTCGGGGTCCCCGAGCATTTTAAAAGTACTTTTTTGGAGAATCCAAAGTATTTTACAGTAAAAATTCTGCATCGCACATGTCCCAGACAATGACCCTGGCTTTCTACATACTTTTTGGAATTTTTTGAGCCTTTTTGGGGTGTTCAATCTGTCTGTGGACAGCACAGCTGTCCTCGGAGCACGCACTGGCACCCCTATAAAAGGCCACAGCCCAGAGCTGATCCTCATTGTGCTTCTGGCGACCTGTCAGAGCATTGTCTTTCCAGCACTGCAGAGTAACCTAAAAGATTGACCTGTTTATCCTGCTTTTGCTGCTTTTCTTCCTGATTCCTGATGGCATCTCAAATTGCTTCAGCCTCGACAAACCCCCTCTACCCCCAAAAAAAGGCTCTTTTCAGAGGCGCCTTTCACAGTTTAAAAATAGAAATGGCAAATAAATGGAGCAGGGCCCTGTGCATTTTTTAGAAGTCCGCGGACAGTTCGCGGACATATACATTTTGGGGTGCTGCCCTATCATAACCATTGCAATTTTCTCTGGGAGGAAGTGGTGGCTCTGAAAAGAGCATTTTGGTGGTGTTTGTTTGTGTTTGAAAAACCTCAAATGGTCAACACCTACAGCAAAATGCATGGCTGTAATTCCAAAAAAGGTTGCAATGCATTTTGTACATTTCTCAGAAAAATCTGATTGCCAGCATAAGTAAGATGGACTCCATATCTGCAAATAATGTATGTGCTACGGAAATATAATATTTTCATTCTGAAAAGAGGACATGCCAACATCTCTTAGAAAGGCACAAACAGCCTTATTGACATTGCGCCTCGCTTTCTCCATTTGTGGACCAAATGAAGAAGAACGCAGCCACATTTGTCCCTGCGCAATACGAGAAGAAATTACTTGGGAATTTGGAAACATGTCCATGACCTTCCCAAGTCCTTCTTTCATTGCAAATTGCAAAGAAATTCCAGCCACATGTCCTAAACTGTTCCCTCTACAATGAATTATAATTATGTCTGGATGATGCTGTGTCTCCAAAGTAGCATAGAAAGGTACCAAGTCCAGCCACTTCATTCCACGCACTCCATGCCAGTGCACTTCCACAGGACGGAATCCAAGATCTGCAGCTACTCCACAGCGTTCTGCAAGCACCTCCAACCAATTTATCCATGAGTCTCCCAAAATCTAGATAATCTGTTTTCTAAAACACACAGCCATAGCTATCTGTTCTTCTCTCAGGAAAAAGGCTTCCTGACAAACTCTCTCCTTACACAACACACCTAGTAAACGATATTGACCAATCCTTACTCTACTCTATCTCATTTGAATGCCTCTCCACCCCAATATCCCTGTATGTAATACATGGTGTCCGCAGACAACCGCCATGTCCACGGGCATATCGAAAATCTGAGCGTAGTGAATTTAAATTTAAATAATGTGCCCCATTTCCATTTTGAGGTTGACTCTGAAAAGAGCCATTTTTTGGTTTTTTTTTGCAGATGCTTGACAGACACCTGTTATTTTGTATTTTTGGGGGTTTTCTTTTCTTACTTTACTTCACATCTTCACATAACATTCTCCAAAGCAACCCTTACATTCCAAAACAGCATGGCATTTCCCGTAAAAGACAAAGAAATGCCATCTTCTTTAAAATAAACAGCATTACTGGAATCAATATTCTCATTATTACAGAAGAACATACCAGCTCAAAGCATGAAAGCACACATGCCTCGGTTGATTGCACACCTAGCCATGTTTTGCTGAGAACAGAAAACAGACCTATTGTCCCATATTGCCCTAGGTACTAATCTAGAAAAAATAACTTTGGCATTTGGAAGGATGTTCATTACTGCTTGAACCAAATGTTCAATATCTGCCAACAAAGTAGGGGCACTGACATAGCCCAAATGCAAAGCACCACAGTGCAAAACTACCACATGGGGACTGTTCATCCTGCCCATATCATCACAAACTTGTACAATTCCCTGTACATTGCAATCAGGCACAGTGCTCCACACCACCTCCACTCCTTTAACATCAACATTGTTTGCCACATGCCTGCATTGAGCATACTGCTGTAAACCACGCACAAACATATCTACAACCACCAACACCCTGACTTTCTCCACCTCTGCCATCTTCACTACACACAGCCTCTTTCAACACAAATACACAATCTCAACACCTGATTCGCTAATCCCTACAGTCCCCTTTCCATGCTGGATTTGCTGGAAAACCCCGGATGTGGCATGCCCTGTTCGCGGACAGCCGCAGTGTCCATGGACCATGTAACTCTTAGACAATCCTTCTACCCTTTCCACTTCACTCTCTGTGCCATTCCCTCATTGGATACAGCTAAGCAGTCACACAACCATCCACCCATCACATCCAATACCTCTACATATAACGCCATCATCAGAGTTCAGCACTTCAAATGTACTGTTGATCACTCTGAGTACAAGTCTCATATCATTGGAAAGCACCTACTACAAAAACTACTGTACAAGTCTCCAAGATTTCTACTTGCAGCTACATGCATATCCACATGCATGAATACATGTAAACAAAGTAACTTCCACTTAACCCGTATAACCTATAAAATGAACTTACTAATATTTTTCCCATCTGCTATAATGAACTGTCACTTCCAGACCTGTCTGCTATCTAAATTCTTTTTTTACACACACAACTATCTAAAAAATTATAATATTAATAGACGGGAGAAATAACAGTATAATTGTAGAAAAACACTTAGTAGTGTATTATAAAATTACACACAGCCAGGATAAGTTCATGCATCTCTATACAGTCACGCAGATAGACACAATCATTGAAAAGCTCCCAGCTGAAATAACAACACTGCCTGTACATCACATCCTTCTGCTTTATTGCCCACACCTTCACAAATGCATACATCCTATGCTTTTCTCTACTGTTTCTGCCATTTTCCTTATAAAAATTGCAAAATAAGTATATCATTATTTCTTCTATCTCCTAACATGCAATAACACAGCCTTAAGAAATCAAGTGAGTTTCATACACTTAGTATTCTACTCATTTGCAAACCATGATGAACTAACATATTGTAAGTAAAATATAAAGGCTGCACATAGTCAGAGGAAACTGCATGCACACACTATGTTCAGTTATCAAACAAGAATACTACTACAAAAACATAAAAATCAATGTCTAAAATGATATCAGTGCTATAAACACACACAATTACTAACTTCTTTCTTTTACTATTGCAGTGAAGACCCCTTTCCTGAAAAGCAGCAACATCTGAAGTAAAAACAACAACTCAGAAGAAACCTGCTCATTCCAAACAAAAAGTAAGTACAATACTACCATAATATTCTTAAAGTTACTCAAACACACTGTGGGGTTGATTAATGGAAAAACTGAGATTTGTGCACCATTCTGCCCACAAATCCCCATTTGTTAAACAAGGATTTGCAGGCACAATGGCGCACAAATCCCTGTTTTTCGGCCCACAAATTACATAACTCAGCCCCTAGAATGTTAGTATTGCAGAACAAAAAACTGTTTTAATTCTATACCATTAGATTTAGTATTAGTGCTTCTCCTCACCACTAGGTTACTTTCTACTGTCATCTGAACCCCAGTATACTAACACACAAATACAACCCATACCTTCTTTTTTTTCAACAGACCCCAAAGAATGCCAACCAAAAAGCAAGTCCATACAAAGCAACGCAGAAGTAGAGCAAATGAAAATAAAAGTGTCCAAAATAAGCATTCATCTCTAGCAGAATTTGTACAAAAAGTTCAAACAAAAGATCTAATAGTGTCATTAAGCGAAACAAAACAAGTTTCCAGTACAAAAACTTTGCCTCCTCTTTCAAAATGTAAAACGAAACAGAAAGTAATTAACAATAATTCAGCTACCACTACTGCTGACACTGGTCCTATAAATTGTGATGCAGTGGCAAGTAACCATACCAAAAAAAGTATTTTCCAAAAAGATTTCTAACACAGAGTCCTTCAGAATCTTAAAAAAAAACAGGAGAGAAATCATGCACAACCCTTAAAACCAAGCATAGAAAATTCATTTTAGAAGCTCTCATAGACAGTGCAATCCTTCTCAAAAGGAAGTTATTTATTTTAGTGTTAAACAGAATGAAACCACTAACAAAACTAACCACTAAATTACAAAAAAGACTTCTCAATAAATGGAATGTCAACAAAAATAACTTCTTAAATATCTGTGGAGGTGAATGGAGTCACACCACGAGCACAGAACCATATTTCAATGAAGAAGTATACAAACAAACTCTATGCTACAGAGTTGCACACACATTGAAATCAGGTACCCACTTTCGAAATATGTCAGCTACGCAATTACTACAAAAAGTGCAAGAAAAAGATGAGGTTTTACAATCAAGCATTACAAATCTGTTAGCAAACATTCGTGGTACTAAAGAGTACTGGTTCCAAAGTCACAGAGATGTACGTTGTATGATAAGAAACCTTCGCCCACCCACTTGGTTTGTTACATTAGGTTGTGCAGAATATGCATGGGAAGAATTATATGATTTCCCATGCATATCAAATAAAAATAAAACAAGCATAGATATACTAACACCTGGAGAACTTTGCTCTCTAGATCATGTTAATGTTTCAAGATATTTCCATCATTGTTTCATTGCTATCCTACACTTTATTTGTAATATTAGTGTTCCTGCCCTCGGAGAAGTGCAACACTTCTTTTGGAGAAAGGAATACCAAGCCAGAGGAGCACCACATATCCACATGCTTTTATGGATTAAAGATGCTCCTAAATTTGGTCAAGACAGTGATGCCACTGTTTTACAGTTTATCGAAAAATATGTCACTTGTGAAATTCCAACAGAAGCAACAAATAGTGATCTTCATTCACAAATTGTACAATTTCAAAGACACAAATGTGGGAAATATTGTTGTTGCAAATACAAAAACAAAGGGAAATACTACACCAAATGCCGCTTTGGTTTCCCTAGACCAGTTACAGCAACAGGTCAAGTAAACAACTTCATGCCTTCAGTTATACATAGTGTTAAAGGTAAATCACCTAAGAACACATATTACATAAAAAGAACAGAAGATCAAAATATATCAATGCTTACAATGCAATCATTGCCCTCTTATGGAATGCATACATAGATGTGCAGTACATTGCAGACAATTCCACTGCAGTTTCACAATATGTTACAGCCTACTTAACCAAATCAGAAAAAACAGAGCTTCAAGACCTCTTGGATGACCTATCATCAGACAAAACACTGTCTCAGAAATTGTACAGCTTAGGCATAAAAATGCTCTCTCATAGAGAATGTGGCTGCTATGAAGCTGCAGATCATTTAACCGGTACTGCTTTGTATGGAAAATCTGAAAATATAGTATGGCTAAGTCTTGGTCCTGCTAAATCTAGAAAAAGAGTTCTCAAATCATACAACATAGAAACAATAGCCAAAAATGATCCCAACAGCCAAGACATTGTGAAAAACAATTTACTAAACACATACTATCCAAACAGGAGTACCACTTTAGAAACCATGTGTCTATACCACATAGCCCAAAACTTCACATACAAAAATAATATAAAACCAGATGAAAATAAAGGTAGATACAGAGTGACAAATTGTGAAAGCAGCTTAGTGAAACGAAGCTTAACTAATCATATCAAATTGTCATTAAAAACTTGTCAACATAAAGAACTATATTACATGTCCCTGCTACAACTTTTTTAAACCATGGAGAAAAGAAGAAGAGTTACTAGATATCTATGACTCCCGTGAAGACGCTTTCAAAGCAAATGAAAGCACTATAACCAATGTAAACTTTACACAGTACAAAACAATGTTGCACAATGAACAGCAACACGAATAAGAACTCCAGGCCCAACTAGATAAAAACACTCCCGACAGTAGTCAACCTTCTTTTATTTATTTTTTATTAGTTGATTTGGTCATGGTATATCAAGACCTTTCAACATATTACAAAATTATCAAGCAATTTAAAAAAAGAATTAAAATTAAAACATGTTATAAAATCATAACACAAGGAAAATTAAATGTTATCTAGGGGTATGGGTATACAGAATAAACTGAAAAGAGAAATTCCATTATTATTGGTACTGCTTCTGCATAACACTGTGTTCATATTTCTTTAAGCCCAGATGATGTAACAAATTAAGAATTGCATATCTCACATCTTTTCTCGTAGTATGGAATAATAGGGCCCATAAACTATCACTTGTCATACCACAGTGATCTGCAAATAAATGTTTGAAATGAGGTGTTCTCTGAGCAACCAATGCATTACATTCAGTACAAAGATGTTTAAGCGTTCCATTCGCTGATTCACAAAACCAACATTTTACATCCTTGTACTCAATCATGCGCCTTTTATATAGGACTTCTCGAGTTATCCAAAGATTAAGTCTGAACTGCAGAAAGTCATTGCGGTGTTGCGAATTGGGAAATTTCAACAAGTATCTTGCAGGGATACTATAAGACTTTTGCTGAAATGGATTATCTGCAAAGTTCTTATACTGGAGGCATACTGTTCTTGTATTAATGCAATCATCTTCCCATATTTTGGTCTTTGCCTTGTCTGGATTTCCCATTAACAATGCTACAGTAATATCTGCCCCAGCGAGGACCTTCTGCGCTTGCAAACGCCACGTTCTGGGAAATGGATCTAGCGAATTCATTAAGTAACTAGACATGATTTTCAATAGATCTACAGTCGTTTCGCTCATGAGACACTTGCGGTAGAGTGAACACAATTTCCATTTAGCTATGGCAAAAAATGAAAGTGGTCCAAGCTCATATCTTATGACTCGTATGGGTTCTGACATAGGTAGATTCAAAACCTGTATCCAAAATAAACCTTCTTTATGTCCCCATTAGCTGTATGATTTACATGGCTTTGTTTCAATGCCATATGTCAAAACTGGCATAACTTTCTGTTTATAGTATGTTATTAGTGGGATTATAGAAAATCTACAGTAATTAGCTCTGATAAATCGGGCTTGGGACACAGCTGTACATAATTTCATTTTTGCCTGATTGAGGTAACAAGTGTCATTCCATTGATTAGAAATGCAATAGGCCTCATTACGACCCTGGCTCTCCCGGATTGAAGGGGGTCGGTGCTGTACCGGGAGCGCCGATTACAAGCTTCCCATCGCGGGACCCGGATTGCACGCCTGGTAAAACCACGCGTGCTTTCCTAGAGGCGCTCGGGGAAGAGGGAGGCAATAACGGCCAGATGTAATCTGCCCATTATTACCTCCCTCGCCATTCACATTGAGCCCTATGGGGACTCAAATGGGAATGGGGAAGGGTTCCTGCATGGAGGACTTACCGGGCCCTCCTATCTCGGAGTAACCCAGTAAGTCCCCATTTCAGGAACCCGGTAAATGATCCTGGAACGGTGGCAGCCATGGAGCTAAGAGCTCCATGGCTACCGCCATTCCCGTAATGAGGGCTAATGCCCTAAATAGGGATATGATGTAACTGATGTTAATTCCATTTTCTGAATGGGCCACGATAACACTGCTGACCTTTGTTTGTGCAACCCAAACTGTATTACTTTTGTCTTTGAAATGTTAATTATGATAGAATTTCTCTGTGCATATAGATCTAATGCATTCAATAAACTTTGCAGTCTCCTTGGTGTCTGAGAAACTAAAGCCATATCATCGGCGTACAGTAACCATTTCACTTGTACTCCCATGATTTTTGGGGAGTCTGATGTAAGCCCCTCCAAGGCTGCACCCACATCCGAGATAAAGAAATTAAATAATGCTGATACCAACAAGCATCCTTGTTTTAGACCCCGTTCAGTAATGATCGGGTCTGTTAGTAACCCATCATTTGTTAACCTTACCTGGATTGTGGTATTTGAACACAATCAGCCATTTTAATATTTCCCAGGGGCACTCATGCTCCATGAGTTTTTTGTAAAGCAATTCTCTTGGGACTGCATTAAGTGCCATTTTAAAGTATTTGAATGCAATGTAGATGGCTTGTTTCTGATGGTGTGCCCGTTGAATTATACTAGTCACTGTTATCAATTTTATTGCCGTGCCTAAGCCTGGTAGGAACCCTGTTTGAAAAGGATCCTAGATGTTCTTACTGTCCAACCATTTATTCAATGAATTTAACATCAATCTAGCGAACATCTTGCTCGGACAGTCCAACAGTGCAATAGGTCTATATGATTTGGGATCCAACCGATTACCGTTTTTAAATATTGGAAGAATAGTTGATTTCTGCCATGACTCAGGGATTTTACCTGTTTTACATTTCTGTATATCTGATGTAAGATTATAGCCCATTGCTCCGGGTGTTTTTTAAGCATACTATTGTGTAAACCATCTGGACCCCTGGGTCACGAGCAACTTAATTTACCTATGCAATGCAAGATGTCCTCTACTGCCACCAGGAACTCATGCTTAATATGCTTGACTGATAGATACAAATTTAAACTGGGAAAAGGTGACTTATAAATGTTTTGATAATAATTTTGCCACTCTGTGCTTGATATCGAATTGATTTGACTAGCAGCTTGGGGACCGGTTATAGCTATGTTCAAAAGAGACCAAATACCGGCCATAGATTTACTTACAATTTGAGCCAACATTCATTCACCGTCTTTTATATTTTGCATAACTTTCCTTTAGCCAATTTCTGTAAATTGATTTTAATTGTCTAATTTTAGCACGTTTCACTCCATCATCTACTATATGCAAATTACGAATTTCCCATTTTAGCTGTATCTTTCTTTGATTTAATTCAATATCAAATGCATGGCGATGTTTTTGCATCCTGATATCATAACAGCTTACTTGTTTGAATGTTTGCATTGTATAGATGTAGTGCTTTTCTGAGTTTTTATGTGATATACGGAAAAGATTTTCCAATTTGGAGTTAAGCTGTATTAGCTTTGATCTTGTCCAGTTTAAACGATTACCTTGGTTATTTACTGCCAAGTCTGTGACATTGGGTTTGATTGCATTTGCTGCTTTAGTATGGGGAATGTAAAAGTCATCCGTAATTTATTGTGATCACTCAAATCTGTTTGAATAATTTACAAAGATTTTATATAATTTAAAAAGGATCGGTCAACATATATATAATCCAGGGTGGCCTGCTGGGTCTCTCTGTGCCAAGTATATTGCGATGGTATATCGCCGAGAGTACTTCCGTTAAGCATAACAAAGTTTCTTTCTTTCATGATTGCTTGCCATATGGCTTCATTACCCCCCAGATCTAAATCTTGACCTGGATATAAATGAAGATTAAGATCACACAACACTTTAGTGCATGTCACTTGTGCATCCAATATAAGGGTATCTAAAATAGTTATAAAATGCTCAAAAAATAAATTCCGCCTCTTTCAAGGTTTGGGAACTCCAGTAAACATTTACTATTGCAATTGTTAGCTGATCTCTAGATAACTTAACTACCTGAAAGCAGGTAGATGGAACAATGCATTGAAAACTTCGAAAACCCATACTTTTCTTAACTACCAGTAATAGCCCTCCTTTCGGACGACCCAGACATTTTTTCATGGCTGGAGTCATCATAATCGTATGTGTATCCCATACAGGTGTTGTCATAAGCCATGTCTCTTGGAGAACAATGATATCATAATTAATCAATCCACCAATAGGGGAGTTAGTGAAGTGCTTGTGTCCTCTAGTATTCCAAGAGACAAGACTGATGTCTTCTTTGTGTGGAAATTGTTATGATCGCAGTGACTCAAAGTTGGAATCTTTGTTACTTGCAGTAAATATTCATGGTAGACAACTCATACTTTGCTGTTCTTTTAGCTCCATCTCTTGTGATATTATAAAACCTATATCATATAGAGCTATTCTAGATTGCCAGAGTGTATTTGCTGCAAGGGCCGACTGAGCATTAATTTGTGCTTCTGAAAGATCATTATGATTCACGAATTCCATTACACCGATATCCACTGTAGATATTTTTGCCAACTCCGGTATCTCTGCACAAATATTTAATATGCTCATTCTATTAAGGTCAAAGATTCTATATGGGTGGTCTCTACATTTCAAAATGAATTGATGAGTACAAAGCTGTGTAGACCCCTGTTTGTTGAAGGTTTTTGGTGGTGGGTTTGTCCCTGTTTTTTTTTATAGCCTCCCACCTAGCTTCCTTATGGTCCTTCTTGTTAATGCTATGTCCATAATCATTGTGGTTATGGCCATTACCTTGTAATTGGGCACTAAGACCCCTTAAAAGGGAACCAAGTGCTGGAAATGTTTGCACGTTGGACTGTGTCTCTTCATTTGCTTGAGAGCTCTGAAATTGGTGTAAATAAACATCAATCGCTGATCTAATTTCTTCTCGTAGTTCGTGTCTAGATGGAATTACGGCTGGAGTACAAGTACATGTATTGGTGGGCGCCAGCTGTACTCGCAGAGCTGCTTGATTGGCTTCGCTTAGAGACCTTGGGTCCTGTAATATCTGTTGCTGGACTTCCCTTAGGGGCCTTAGGTCCTGCAACCTCTGCTGATGGTCCACAGAATACAAGGTTACTGCTCCATTTTGAGCTGTTAATCCGTTCACATTTGCAATCGAATTTTGTGAAATAGCTTTTTGAAAATCAATTACGCTGAATACTTTAGGGTCAGTAGCAGCCCTCAAATACATGGGCTGCGTTTGTCTCATATAGGCTTCTATGGAAGATTTGATTTCTTCTCGGATTTCCTGGATTGAAGGCAGGGAATTCGATGCTAACCCTTGTGAATTACTTGTAACCAATGCTGGAACAATACACAATCTTGGGGCTTCTTTCAAGGTTTCATCGCACTCAGTGTGTTATTCAAGGCTGGGGCTTCGAGAAAAGAAAATCTTTTGTTCTGATTTGTATGTATAAAAAATGGAGATTCCCTGGCAGCTTCCTCAAATAGGGATCGTCTAGGAGTAGGGGCTATAAAGGATGGCGATTCATCAACAAAATGTATATGATTTTTGCCAGTGCCATTTGGTGTTATATCATTAATGGCACCTGGTTGCACAATATTCACTGAGACAGGAGATACAACGTTGTGATTACTTTTCAAAACACTATCTTCTTCACCACATTGTTCCAATTGAATTAGATCACCTGTGTTAGAGCAGATGTATAAAATATCATGTGTACTGCCTATTGTTTTATTAGAGGTATTCATGAAATCCATGGCATCGTCATCGACTTCTCCTGCAATAGTTAACTGCTCATACGCCTTCCGCAACCTATGTTGCGCCAGTACCATGCAGGGCAAAGGTTTCATAATGCTATCAACAATGGAAGGAGACTCAATGACATCACAAGCCTCTACTGAGCATGCTGTTATCAAAGTTATATCTGACGGAGCATTGGATGGCAGGCTCTGGATACTATTGCCATTATCCAATGCAGTAATCATGGTTAAGTCCGTCGGGCACCTATTGCGACAGGATCAATCAGCTGCCCATTCATGCTAACATCATCGGCAGGCTTCTGTATAAGAGCGCCCTTCACCGGGGGCGACATGTTTTTTCCCGCTCCCCATGCAAGGTTTATGCTTACACCATCCGTCAATCCGCCATTATTTTGACTTTTTTCCCAATTACTTAGGTGCTCTCTACAAAATGTCCTAATATCGGACGTCACTGGGATCGACCGTTGCAGAGTTTTCCTCAGTTGGAACTGTAGTGATTTCCTGGATTTACATTTACTCCCGTCATTACTAGTCGCATTTATCTTATCTACGGACCGAATCAATTATGTTGGACCCAAAGCTAGGGCGGCTGGCATACCTGTTTTCAGAGTACAAGTATTTGTAGACATGTAATCTATGTAGGGCGCCAAGCCACCGTCCACCCCACCAGCCCGCTAGACAGCAATCCCAGTTCACAATCGCACTTCAACAAATGCGCGAGCACGAATGCGTGAGGACGCTGGTGATATGCTTCCTGGGAAAGGGGGTGGAGCAGAGATTCTACAAGGGAAAGAATATGAAACCAATTATAGTTATTTGCTACTTGAACTCACTATGAGTATAATAAACAATTCACAACGTTCACAACGTTATGAAAATGGCACCCGCTCCCTTAACTTTCTTGCCAAAGTTTGTACAAACAATAGTGTCCAATAAGCAGGCAGCATTTAGCACCGCATTCTGTGTCCTCACGTGGCAGAAATCCTTGTAATCAAGTCTGTGACTCCAGAAACACCCAGACAGGGACAGCTTGCAGCAAGACAGCACAATCCCACTTCACAATCACACTTCCACAAATGCGTGGGCATGCTGGTGATATGCTTCTTGGGAAAGGGGGTGGAGCAGAGTTTCAACAGTAGTGTCAAATAAGCAGGCAGCCGTTAGCGCTGCGTTCTGTGTCCTCAAGTGGCAAAAATCCTTGTAATCAAGTCTGTGACTCCAGAAACACCCAGAGAGGGACACCTTGCAGCAAGACAGCACAGGTAGTCAACCTTCTATAACAGGAAGCCAAGAACGACTGGGACAGCCACGAATAGCAAATGAGGCAGAATTAGCTATGACAGAAGTAGAAAACACCAGGGGGTCATTCCGAGGTTGGAGGTAAGGGAAAAACGATGTCGGTAAAGGATTACCGGCATCGCTTACCGCTACGGGCTATTCTGACCAACCAGACCGCTATTTACGGCACCATAAAGTATGATGCCGTAAATAGCGGTCTAGTGTCGAGCGCGCGACACACCATGCCGATATTAGTGGCATGCTGTAAACCGGAGCTGATCCCAAGTAATGCGGACATGCAAATAACAGCATCCTGAAGCCCGAAAAGTACCTTACCGCATGGAGTAATTACTGGCATCTCTGAGAAGGTGTTAAGAACCCTGAGCAGTGTTTCCAAGAGACACAGGTGCACACAATCAGCACAGGTGGAGGCAATGGAGTCTGGCACAGCACAAAAGGAGCACACCCACACACCACACCCCCTCCCAAACCAAGATGATACCAATAGTAGTAGCATTACTGGAGCTGGAGGCCCTGCTTGCAAGGCAGCAACAACAACAACAACAACAGCAACAGCAACAACAACAACCACAGCCCCCACCACAGAGGATACACAGGAGGAGAAGGAGGGTGAGACAGGCCCATCATGCCCCACCAGTGCAGCCACCGTTACCACGCCAGCAGCCCCAATCCCTCGCATCAGAGCCACTCCTTCAACCTAACACCAGAGCAGATCCACACCCTGTACCGGCTTGACCGTGACACCATCACCACCATAGTGGACCTGATACATGACGACATAGTAAGCCTCATAGAAATACGCACCGCCATCCCCCCTCTACTGAAGGTAGTGTCTGTGCTCCACTTCCTTGCCACAGGCACCTACCAGCACAAAGTGGGGCACATGCATGGCATATCACAACCCTTATTTTCCCAGACACTGAACCAAGTGCTGGATGCCCTCCTTAAGCCCACAAGGGACTACATATTCCTACCACGGACTCTCCAGGAGATATTCGATAAAAAATGTGCCTTTCATGCGCTGGCAGGCATGCCAAATTGTATAGGTGCCCTTGACTGCTCCCACGTGGAGTTGGTGGTCCCGCATGCCATGGAGGTGGTGTATCGCAACCGCAAGCAATACCACTCCATCAACATGCAGATGGTATGCAATGTGAGCAAGATTATCACACATTGCTGTGCCCGATATCCAGGATCAACTCATGACTCTTTGGTCCTGCGGAACTCCACGCTACCACGCTACATGGAGCGACATGCTGGATGACGTGCCTGGCTGCTTGGTGAGTTGCTTGACTGGGCCTTGGCAGTGCATCAGGGTTGTGAGGTGGGTGCCTGCATACTCCACCTAGGTGGAAATGTTGACGCCAGTGCACAATGTGCACCTCACCGAACACTGTGCCCCAGAGCCAGTGAAACAGCACATGACTACCAAATCCCACAGTGATGAAGGCTGACACCTAACACTACATGACTAACAGGTGACCAGGCCACATCCCACAACACATGCACCACTCATTGGCGGCCCTCACACACCGTAAGGTCATCTAGCACTATGCACTGCATATGCCCTATGTCACTGCCTCCAGGATATCACCGCACCGGAGAGTCATTCCTGGGAGTGCATTGAACTGAGCCTCACAAGGATGCCATAGTGTGGTACTAATATGCTACTGACAACAGCCAACACTCCCTACTACCAAATCTCACAGAACACAACACATCAATGATTTCACTCCAACACTGCTGCATGCATATATGATGCACATGCAACAAGATGTGAGTGCACACCATAACCCATCCTGAGGATGCTACCCACTCCATCATCCCATTGCACAGGACACATAGCGGGGTCAGAAATGGGGCCAATGCATCCAGGGACATGTGTGTATGGGCAGAAATTACCTGCTGCCATGTAAGACTAGTGCAGTTGTCTGCCATGAATGTACAAACACTTACCTTCATTCCCCTCTCATGCAGTCCCGCATGCCATGGAGGTGGCGTATCGCAACCGCAAGCAATACCACTCCATCAACATGCAGATGGTATGCAATGTGAGCAAGATTATCACACATTGCTGTGCCCGATATCCAGGATCAACTCATGACTCTTTGGTCCTGCGGAACTCCACGCTGCCACGCTACATGGAGCGACATGCTGGACGACGTGCCTGGCTGCTTGGTGAGTTGCTTGACTGGGCCATGGCAGTGCATCAGGGTTGTGAGGTGGGTGCCTGCATACTCCACCTAGGTGGAAATGTTGATGCCAGTGCACAATGTGCACCTCACCGAACACTGTGCCCCAGAGCCAGTGAAACAGCACTTGACTACCAAATCCCACAGTGATGAAGTAAGGCTGACACCTAACACTACATGACTACATCCCACAACACATACACCACTCATCGGCGGCCCTCACACACCGTAAGGGCATCAAGCACTATGCACGGCATATGCCCTATGTCACTGCCTCCAGGATATCACCGCACCGGAGAGTCATTCCTGGGAGTGCATTGAACTGAGCCTCACAGGGATGCCATAGTGTGGTACTAATATGCTACTGACAACATCCAACACTCCCTACTACCAAATCTCACAGAACACAACACATCAATGATTTCACTCCAACACTGCTGCATGCATATATGATGCACATGCAACAAGATGTGAGTGCACACCATAACCCATCCTGAGGATGCTACCCACTCCATCATCCCATTGCACAGGACACATAGCTGGGTCAGAAATGGGGCCAATGCATCCAGGGACATGTGTGTATGGGCAGAAATTACCTGCTGCCATGTAAGACTAGTGCAGTTGTCTGCCATGAATGTACAAACACTTACCTTCATTCCCCTCTCATGCAGTTGATGGTGGCTATTCCTTGAAGCCGTGGCTCATGACCCCTGTCCAAAACCCACATAACAGGCACGAGGAGGACTACAATCGTTCCCATACCCGTACACATGTGGTGATTGAGCAGACCTTTGGCCTGTTGAAGGCACGATTTTGTTGCCTCAGCCGGTCGGGTGGGGCACTTATCTACAGCCATGAGAAGGTGGCCAAGATCACCATGGCATGTGTAATGCTGCACAATATGTGCATCCGTCGGAACGTACCCCTGCCCCCTGACATGGAGCTGCTATCACCTGATGATGATGAAGGGGAGGAGAAGGAAGAAGTGGCAGGACAGCATCACGGTGCCGATGCACAGGAGGGACGTGCCGTGCGGCAATCATTGATTGGACAATATTTCTGACACACAAGTCAGCAGAGGGTGTGAGGATGTCAGGACATTGAGCACTGGGTGTGGGGATACATGTACACTATGCACTGTGAAACATTAAATGACACATGCGCAATGATGAATGTCCACTCTGTGGTTTTTTTGATGAACAACCAGTGTATTGAATTAGTAGGTTCAAACTTGAAAAACAAACCCTCCACCAGCCTCCCCCTTCCCCCTCCCCTCACAACTACCAAACATACCCTCCCCCTCCTCCCCCACTACTCCCAAACACACCCTGACACTCTCCCCCTCCCCCCACAACTCCCAAACACACCCTCACTCCCCTCCCCCTACAACTCCCAAACACACCCTCACCCCCTCCCCCTCCCCTCACAACAAACCCACACCAGTGCCATAAGGACCACATAGGCCACATGTGTATGCCAGCATTGTCACTGTGCGCTCCCAGAGCCAACGGGAGCCATGTCCTGGCGACGCAATGCACGTTGTGAGGAACGGAGCGGGCTGGTCGGGTGGAGGAGCATTGAGATGGTGTGTCCTCCTGCTGGGGCTGTCGTGCAGGAGGTGCTGCCTCCAGGGCATCTGCAATCCAGCCAAGGACCTCGCAGAGCCGGTTTTTGCTGACTGTGATGACCTCGCCCAGTGCCCTAAATTCATTCCACCACTCCTCCCTGGCCTCCCGATTGTATCGGATGAAGTAATTTATGAGGCCTGTGAGCTGCTAAGAGCACTTTGCATCAATGGCTGATGTGGCAGATGTGGTTCGGCCGCTGGGATTTGGGCTTGCATGTCTTTCCGGTGCTTCGGTGTTAGGGAGAATTCTCTGTAAAGGCTAATTTCCCAAACCTAGTGAGTCCCCCAGCAGCTTTGCTAGATTTTTGGGGTTTATTTTTTTCTCCTGCTAAGAGTGAGACTCTTTTTCTCCCACTCTTAGGCATGATTTGAGAATGTCCTTTGACTTTGTAATGTGTGTTATGGGCTAAGGAGTCTTTTACTTCATAGGGCTTCATGTGTTTTTGGTAAGTGTGTTACACAGCACCCTCAGTGCAGTAACACAGGGGTGTCATAGTGACCCACAAACATAGACTCCATATCCTGGGACTGACTACTGTCTCCCAGGGCATGTAAAGTCATCATTGACTTTACTAGTCTTAAATTGTGAACAGAACCAGTACAAACCATCATATTGTGGAAGTACTGGTAGGGGTAATTCGATTGCCCCTGGGTCTGTTTTTCAAGGGGGCACTGTCCAGTCCCCCCTTGTCGAGTTTCTGGCTGGTGGCAGTGGATACCACGCAAAATGTTCCACCGGAATATTTCCTATGGGATTTTCCCATTCATTTTAAACGCACCACTTTTTGGTGCAATGTTAAAGATACCGCCGGGTTATTTATTTAATATTTATTCCCCGGTTGGATCTTTTTGCCAGGACTCGGTTTTAAAATGGCGTTTGTGTTCGCCTCTGAAACCCTAACCCAAGTCGAGCCCTGTAACGCTCACCTGATTCCCACGGAGACGCAGGTCTGGCTTCGAGTGCTGATGCTTCTTCAATGATGAAGCGAAGGACTCTGAAGATGGACAGGAAGGGCCCTCTACTCTGGCTTCTCCAGCTCGCAGGAATATTCCCCTGTGCGTGAAAAGGGAGCATTACCTACTGACTGAGTTATGCTCAAGCCTCCCACTCTCTTCCAACCCTCCACGATACCCTTCCACGATTCCCCGTGAAGTCTCACCTTAGGGTCAGGAAGGATGAGCTCTCCATCCTGCTTCTGATGCAGGGGCGCGTTGAAACCCAGTTACTTCACTGGATTGAGGATTGTTGGGAGTTCAGGTAAGCTTGACTATTCAGGTAAGGCTCTGTAAAAGTTCTGTTGCAAGTTCAAAAGTCCAAGCTTAATAATAATGTTCTTTGTCTTTTTGCTGCAAGCGCTAATGCTTATGTCTTTTTTCCGCTTAGGGGGCGGGTTCGGAATGCCGGAGATATGGCGCCGACCCGAAGTGAAATGTGCAGTTCCAGTTCCAGTAAATGGCAGGTTAGTTCTGGACGAGCGCTCGGGAACTGTCCTTGCATACGCTCATTCAATGTCTTTGTCTTTTTTCCCCATAGGGGCCGGGGTCCGGAAAATGCCTGGAAGCGGCAAGACCCGAAATGAAATGGGAATGACTCAACAGGTAAGTCTTATTCCCTTCCTTCTCTCACCTCTTATTCTTGTCTTTTTCTCTAGGCTCTGGGAAGTGGCTGTGTATCCGGATGATCGCTGCTGAAGATGGAGGAACCCAGGAAAGGTGAGTGAAATGCAGCGCTGCAGCGATCGTAACAAAATGCTTTTAAAAATAATGTCTTCCCTTTCAGGATCGTCGGTGATGTCTCTGTGGTGCAGATTTAGCTGGTAAGGTCTCTTGTCTCCCTTTGCAGGTGACCCAGGATGCTGACAGGCGTGGCTGAAGTCCAGATGCAGGAGCTGACACGGTGAGCGTCCAGCTGCGAGGAGCAGAACAACGCGAAGCGTGAGTTGCTGATCGGGTGTGGTTTAAATAGCTTTGGAAGAAGTCCCAAGTGTGTATCCTTCCTCCGATCAGGTATGTATCCTTCCCCGACCACACCCGGGTGGAAAGTAGTCCCACAGGTAAAGTAGTTCCATTCAGGCCTCAAGAGGGCCTGGATGTGGCAGCATGGTCTGCGTCAGGTAAGTGCACATTAAAACACTTGAACACATGTCTAGCTTTATGAGCCTGGCGCCTAAGGCTCCAGGACAGAGGTCCAACATGAGCCTGGCGCCTAAAGCGCCAGGACTGCGTCCAAAGGGCCCCAGCTTGGGCCCGCTGGCACTCCCCTGGGGGAAATGATGCCTGCCTCTGGGGTCGCTGGATCGGACCTGGCTCCTTGGAGGTAGGCATCATGACAGTACCCCCCCTCAAGGCCCCTCCCAAGGTTCTTCCCTCCGGGGGTTTGGGCTTGTTCAGAAATCTCCGGTGAAACCTTTGTACTAATCGAGGTGCGTGGACATGGTTACTAGGCTCCCACGATCTCTCTTGAGGTCCATATCCCTTCCAGTCAACAAGATAGAAGAGTTTTGACTTAACCACCTTGGAGTCTAAAATGTCTTTAACTTCGAATTCTAATTCCCCTTCAATTTGAACTGGATCTGGAGGCTTGGACAACCGGGTTCCTGGTTGTACTGGCTTCAAAAGTGATGCATGAAAAACTGGATGAATACGCATGTTGGACGGTAGATCCAGTTTAAAGGCCACTGGGTTGATTATAGCTTTGATGGGATAAGGTCAAATGAATCTGGGATTGAAGGTTCGCAGGCCCATGACGGGTAAATGTTTAGTTGCTAGCCATACCTGGTCTCCTACTTGGTAAGGAGGAGTTTTACTTCGGTGCAAATCAGCGTTTTCTTTATACTTTTTCTTGGCTTGCTGTAAATGAGTTGCAGCTTCTTTGAAGGCTCGGGTTATTGTGGAATGCAGATGATTTACTGCCGGCATTTCCAGGGTCAGAGGTGGATCTAGGTCAGAGGTCCGAGGATGGTGACCATACAAAGTATAAAAGGGGGTTTGTCCGGTTCCAGAATGCACTGAATTGTTGTATGCACATTCTGCGATCCAAAGGATGTCTTTCCAATTTAACTCAGATTGGTGTAACATGCACCAAAGATATTGCTCGAGAGTCTGATTGGTTCTCTCGGTTTGTCCGTCGGTCTGGGGGTGGTGGCTGGTAGATAACCGCACATCTATTTGTGCTAGTTGGCAACACTTCTTCCAAAAATGTGAGATAAATTGACTTCCACGATCCGAGACTAATATGGAAGGGAAACCATGTATGCGAACTATATTCTCCAGGAATTCCTTGGCCAAGGTAGAAGCTGAAGGCAAACCCTTTAAAGGGATAAAGTGGGCCATTTTGGAGAATAGGTCCACAATTACAAGGATTGTGTTGTAACCAGCACAAGGAGGCAGATCTGTTATAAAGTCCATTGACAGGGTGTGCCATGGCGCCGGTGGAATATCCAAGGGTTGAAGTAGGCCGGCTGGCCTTTTCTTTTGAGCCTTGTCTTTTCTCCAAGAAGGCCACCAGAAGTGGCGTTTGATTTTTTTCTCCGTTTTAGCGATACCAGGGTGTCCTTCCATTAAAGATTCATGATGATGGGCAATAACAAGTTCTTGCAATTCTTTACTTGGCAGAAACAACCGCTCCTGGAAGTAGGGTAAGTCATCCTTAATGGTGTAATGAGGACCTTTTTGACTCCATTCCAGTAAGATTGAAGAGTCTAGAAGTTGTTTTACTTGCGTTTGGATATCCTCAATTGTTTGTAATGAAGTTAAGCCTAAGATTCTTTGCTCAGGTATGATGGGCACAGGTTCTAAGCTCGAATTAGGTTCTTCCATGCCAATCCGGGATAAGGCGTCCGCTTTTCCATTCTTGCAGCCAGGGCGATAGGTAATTACAAAATCAAATTCCGCAAAGAATAGAGCCCATCGGAGTTGTCGTGAAGATTGAGCTTTGGCCGTTTTTAAATACTGTAAGTTTCTGTGGTCCGTAATTACGGTGATGGTTTGTCTTGCCCCGAGAAGGTAGTGATGCCAAGCCTTGAAAGCAGATTTGATGGCCAATAACTCTTTATCGGTAATTGCGTAGTTGATTTCAGGAGGAGAAAATTTTCCGGACCAAAAGGCCACTGGGTGTAGTTGGTTAGTTTTTGGGTCTCTTTGCGACAGGACAGCTCCCATGGCCGAACTGGATGCATCGGTTTCCACTATGTACGGGAGATCTGGGTGCGGGTGCTTCAATACAGGTGCAGAGGTGAATTTGGTTTTCAGGTCCTGGAAGGCTTGTTCGGCCTCAAGAGTCCATTCGAAGCGTTTGTTTTTCTTTAGGAGAGCGGTGATGGGTTGGACTGTTCGGGAAAATTTCCGGGATGAATCTTCGATAGAAATTGGCAAAGCCAAGCATGCTCTGAACTCCCTTCACCGAGCTTGGAGATGGCCATTTGAGGATGGCGTCCACCTTTCGCGAGTCCATTCGGACTCCTTGAAGTGTCAGGATGAATCCGAGAAACTCAACTTCTGTGGTATGAAAAACGCATTTTTCGAGTTTTGCAAATAATCTGTGCTGGCGCAGTTTCTCAAGAACTGCCCTAACATGTTTTCTGTGATCAGATTCTGAAGAAGAGTACACCAGGATGTCGTCAATGTAAACAATGACACAGACATCGATAAGTTGCTGAAGAACATCATTCATAAAGTACTGAAAGGCGGCAGGTGCATTGCACAAACCGAAGGGCATCACCTGATATTCGAAGAGCCCAAACTTGGTGCGGAATGCAGTCTTCCATTCGTCGCCTTCTTTTATGCGCACCAGGTGATAAGCTCCTCGGAGATCTAACTTGGTGCACACACAAGCGTCTTTCACCTGGTCGATAAGCTTGGGGATCAAGGGCAGAGGATAACGATTCTTAATCATTATTTGATTTAGGGCGCGATAGTCTATACACGTTCTAAGGTCGCCTTCTTTTTTCGGCATGAAGAACAGAGCTGAAGAGACAGGAGACTTGGACGGGCGAATAAAACCATTGGCTAGGTCCTGATCTAAATACTGACGCAAATGCAGGTTCTCAGGTTCCGTAAGAGCATAAATCCTACTACAAGGTAGTTGAGCATTGGGTACCAGATCGATTTGGCAATCATAAGACCGATGGGGAGGTAACGTGTTAGCCTGTTCTTTCTGAAAAACGTCTTGGAATTCTTGGTATTCTGACGGTAGCTGTACAGGGGTGGAAGTTGCTGAGGCTAGACCCATAGCTGGATTTCTTGGATAACAAGTTGGTTCACAATCAGGAAAACTTATCTTCTTTGCTCGCCAGTCAATTCTGGGATTATGTGTTTCTAACAAAGGAATTCCAAGAATTACTTGAAATTGTGGGGCCTTGATCACATCAAACACAATTGCTTCCCGATGTCCATCCTGACCCACCAGTGTCACTTCAACAGTGGAATGCGTTACAGGCCCTGAGGCTATTTCAGTTCCATCTACTGTAGTAATGACATCTTGGATTACTTTCGGGCGGAGAGGAAGCGTAATCCTGGAAGCCAATTCACGGTCTATGTAATTTCCAATAGCTCCACTGTCGATGTATGCTTTTATAGCATGCAACTGCGGAGGCTGTTTTGGGTCCACGAGCACCATTGGCATGACAAAATGTGAGGTCAAAGAGTTAGTTTTCAAGCTCGGCAAGCGGACCCCTACGCTTGCCGGGCTAGGTCGTTTCCCGAATCAGGTGTCACTAATTCGTTATCAGTAGCTCCAACCACCTTCTTAAGTGGTTTAACTGGACAATTTCGAAGAAAGTGACCGGAAGTCCCGCAGTACAGACAAAGTTGCATTTGCCGCCTTCTCTCTCGTTCTTTCTGCGTTAATGGTCCTTTAACACCACCGATTTGCATAGGTTCAGATACGTCGGTACTCTTGGAGTTAGCGTGGGTTTTGATCGGTGCTCGGTTTTCATACTTGAACCGATCTGCTTTTCTATTTTGAAGTCTGCGATCAAGTTGAACCACCAAGTCAATGTAGTCTGCGCAGACCTGGGGTGGGTTTACTATCTGAGCTAGAACATCCTTAAGCTCTCCGCGCAGGCCTCGATGAAACAATGTGATCCTTTTGCTTTCTGGCCATCCAGTTTCCACAACCAGTCTGTTAAAGGTGGCCTGGAAGCCCTGAAAATTCTGGAGAATGGGATCATCCTGATTTACCAATGGAATAGACCAGTCGGCAGCACTGCCACTGAGGTTAGATAGTATAAAGGCTACCTTGGTCTGGTCGTTAGGGAAGGCTCCGGGTCTGCATAGAAAGTGTAAACGACATTGGTTCATAAAGACGCATATTTCTTGGGATCCCCCGCAAAACGTTCAGGCGGGGCCAAAGGCATGTGTCCAGGTAGATTAATTTGTAACGGGTTACTCAAACCCATTGATGTGGAAATGTCTCCGGAATTAGGTAAAGGAGTGTGCCCTGCCTGGGCCTGTAATAACCTTTTGGCTAGGTCATCTGTTCTTTCCTTGGATAAAATCAGTTCTCTTTTGAGAGCGTTAGTCTCCTGGCGGGCTGAGTGCACCTCTGCCCGTAATTCCCCCAAAAGCTGGGCCAGCTGGTCAGTCTCGGAAGTCTCCATAGCGCCCGGGTGGGAAATTGTGGGTAGGCTTCGCGTTCTGTAACGCTCACCTGATTCCCACGGAGGCGCAGGTCTGGCTTCGAGTGCTGATGCTTCTTCAATGGTGAAGCGCAGGACTCTGAAGATGGACAGGAAGGGCCCTCTACTCTGGCTTCTCCGGCTCGCAGGAATATTCCCCTGTGCGTGAAAAGGGAGTATTACCTACTGACTGAGTTATGCTCAAGCCTCCCACTCTCTTCCAACCCTCCACGATACCCTTCCACGATTCCCCGTGAAGTCTCACCTTAGGGTCAGGAAGGATGAGCTCTCCATCCTGCTTCTGATGCAGGGGCGCGTTGAAACCCAGTTACTTCACTGGATTGAGGATTGTTAGGAGTTCAGGTAAGCTTGACTATTCAGGTAAGGCTCTGTAAAAGTTCTGTTGCAAGTTCAAAAGTCCAAGCTTAATAATAATGTTCTTTGTCTTTTTGCTGCAAGCGCTAATGCTTATGTCTTTTTTCCCCTTAGGGGCCGGGGTTCGGAATGCCGGAGATATGGCGCCGACCCGAAGTGAAACGTGCAGTTCCAGTTCCAGTAAATGGCAGGTTAGTTCTGGATGAGCGCTCGGGACCTGTCTTTGCATACGCTCATTCAATGTCTTTGTCTTTTTTCCCCATAGGGGCCGGGGTCCGGAAAATGCCTGGAAGCGGCAAGACCCGAAATGAAATGGGAATGACCCAACAGGTAAGTCTTATTGCCTTCCTTCTCTCACCTCTTATTCTTGTCTTTTTCTCTAGGCTCTGGGAAGTGGCTGTGTATCCGGATGATCGCTGCTGAAGATGGAGGAACCCAGGAAAGGTGAGTGAAATGCAGCGCTGCAGCGATCGTAACAAAATGCTTTTAAAAATAATGTCTTCCCTTTCAGGATCGTCGGTGATGTCTCCGTGGTGCAGATTTAGCTGGTAAGGTCTCTTGTCTCCCTTTGCAGGTGACCCAGGATGCTGACAGGCGTGGCTGAAGTCCAGATGCAGGAGCTGACACGGTGAGCGTCCAGCTGCGAGGAGCAGAACAACGCGAAGCGTGAGTTGCTGATCGGGTGTGGTTTAAATAGCTTTGGAAGAAGTCCCAAGTGTGTATCCTTCCTCCGATCAGGTATGTATCCTTCCCCGACTACACCCGGGTGGAAAGTAGTCCCACAGGTAAAGTAGTTCCATTTAGGCCTCAAGAGGGCCTGGATGTGGCAGCATGGTCTGCATCAGGTAAGTGCACATTAAAACACTTGAACACATGTCTAGCTTTATGAGCCTGGCGCATAAGGCGCCAGGACAGAGGTCCAACATGAGCCTGGCGCCTAAGGCACCAGGACGGCGTCCAAAGGGCCCCAGCTTGGGCCCGCTGGCACTCCCCTGGGGGAAATGATGCCTGCCTCTGGGGTCGCTGGGTCGGACCTGGCTCCTTGGAGGTAGGCATCATGACAAGCCCTTTGTTCCACTTTTGGCGGGCTTCTGCACAGAAGCCTCCAAAAGTGGTGCCACTCTGTCCATGCATCCTGTAGATCCTACAGGATGCATGGGTGGGGGGAATAGGCACCCTGGACCGAGTTGCCTTGGCAACTCAAGTCGCACTCTTGTGTGATTGGCCCAGTGGTGAGCCGCCCGGCTCACCACTTAGCATGTTTGATTGACAGCTAAGCTGATGAATGGGGTTTTGTTGCATAAAAGCAGGGCTTTGTGGACTAGAACTGCAGAAGTCGCCACAGAACCTAAAGAATCTGAAGAGGGGAGAAGCTGAGCCATCTACAACGACAACACCACCGGTGGAGCCCTGCTGTACGAAACTCACCACTTTACCGACGACAGAGAAGGTCTTCTTCCAGGAGAGTTTTCTTCACTTTGGGCTGGTGGGACCAACCAGTTCACCTTTTTTGCCTCCCTGGATCGTCTCGTGGTCGAATCGCCCGTGCCAAGCACCCCGGCGGCCGGATAGCCATGCTTCACCAGTACCGCAAATAAAAGGGTAGTACCTTTTAACCGGGAAACTCTGCGGCTGGTTTCTTCCCTGGCAGTGCAACGATCTCCAGCTTTCCTCCACGTCGAGATCTTCTCTTCCCCCGGATGAAGCACCGACTTGCACCCGCTGCCAGGAACAACTGCCCCCCGCTGGAGCTTTCTCACCATTTCAGGTACTGTGTCCCGCCTGGTCTCCCTTGCAACAGACTGTCCAAGGTGTCCCGTAAATCCTTGACTCTCTATCCTGGGGTGACCTTGGACCTGTTAACATTACCTTTCTATCTTGATACAACCTCTTTTTGACTTTCCTGCAAAGACTTTTAGTGCATTTCCACTGTGTGATCTTGGGCACATTCCGCCTTGCTCTCTCCAAGAGTGGGCCTGGCCTATGAACTTTTTGCTCTACAGTAGACCCTGCCTTTCTTGACTTGCTGTGGTTTTTTGAAAGTGTTGGTATAGTGTGTTTTCCTATTTCTGCCTTATCTCTCCCTTTTTACTTAATAATTGGAGTGCCATCTATGGTTACGCGCTCACCTCTGTTTTGCTAAATAAGTGGTGTCTTAACGTAGACTTGTCAAATAATTAATTAGGGAGGTGTATATATTTCTAGTGACTGTATTTGAACTTGCTTGACATATTAGTGTCAGTGTATTTTTACAAGTGTGTTTTTAAATAAATAAATATATACTTTTATACCAAAGCTCTGGTCAGTGTTTGCTTGTACTACTGTATTTCTAGCCCTATTGTGTATACTCTACATACTGCCTAAATCTTCTTGAGAGAAGTCTGACTGCTCAGCCACAGCTACCAGGTAAATCTGGGTGGTGCAGACTGATACCAATTGGGTTTACTGCTAACACCTGTAGTCTTAAACTTTTTGCAGTGGTCCCTAAGGGAACTGCACAGGTGTCTGCCTAACATTCGGTAAGGGAAGTGGATACCGGACTGGCATGTTCCAGTGTAGCTTCTTGCCCTGTTAGCCCTGGTGTATCACTCTCACCGGAGTTATTGTATGACACCTGGGGGTTGGTTTGGGCATCAGGGGTGTGGACAATCTCATCAGTGTCCTCCTCAGTTGCTCCGCATATAGATGAGGGGCTGTCGGGAACATTGAGGGGGCCCGTGGCTGCATTCTCCCCAGCCACACTGGACTCGTCAGAGTGCGGCGTGGGGCATGTGTCCTGCGCCAGTACAGGGTGGGGTAGGGGTGGAGGTGGGGTTTGTGCATCCTCCATGGGCCTTGCTTGAGCCTGTGGTGTGGCTTGCGGTGTCTTCCTGCTTGCAGGTAGATGGCGGGCCCTGACTTGGCCCCTGGAGGTACTAGGCCGGTTGCTTGCCTGGTCCTGTGGGGGTGGAAGAGAGAGACGGCATGAGCGATGATTTGCGAGTCAGCATTTGGACATGCCTACAATATGACAGTGGGATTCTGGTGGGTTGTCGCCATTTGGGTGGTGAGCGGCACATTGATCTATGCTTGGATGGTAAATGCATGCATATGTCTGGGTCACTCATGTTGGCCGGGTACTGTGCTGGCTTACATGCACACTGTTTACATCAGCTGCCCTGTGTGCCTCACGGAATGGGCATCTTCGTGTGGTATGTGCCATATAGGTTACAGCCTTGCACTTGGCATTAGCCTGGGTCTCACTTGTTTCGGCATGATTTAAAGGGGGGGGTTTGGCCAACCATGACGTGACACCTTGCCCAGCCCTTGGCAGTGACTTTCATAACAAATGCGTTGGCAGTATTGACTTTGGACACTCACCTCCATCGACGGATGATGTTGCCCCACATTCCCCCTTCAATGGCTTCCGGGCCTATCATGGCCGCACACGTCTCCTCCCACGGCATCAATTTAATGGGGGAACCTGGCCCTCCTCCTGTCTCCAGGTCCTGGCTTCTGTTGGCCGAGAGGATGCTCCGCACCCTCAGCCGCAGGTCGTCCCACCATTTTCGGCAGTCCTTGGTGGTGCGGGGTGCGTTGCCCACGGCGCTCACCTTCTGTGCTACCATGGCCCAGATCTCTTTCTATTTAATTACCGTCACCTTCCGCATGTCACCACTGAAAACTGTGTCTGAATGCTGTGGAGAGTATCCACCATCATCTGGAGCTCATCCGGGCTGAAGCGTTCCTTCCTGAGGAGGGCAGCTCCCTTTATTGGTGCTTTCGGCATGATGCTGGTGTTGATGGTCGATGTCTGTAATCAGTAAATGGCTCCGGGTCCTGTGAGGTGAGGGTGGCAATGGATTGTGTTTTTAAAGATGGCCGCCGTGCTCCTTCCCGTTTCTGTGCGATGACGCTGTTTCCGGTTCTGCTATTTAACGGCGACCGTAAATAGCGGTGACCGCTGATTACGGTCATCGCTATTTACAGTCACCGCAATTGCCGCTTTACTCTATGGTGGTAGTGTTATGTACGGTGCGCTTGATGCCGGTAAGGGCTTTTTGGGGCCCTTTTGCGGCATGGCGCGAGGTGCATTACCGGCATGGCGCAAAGCTCGTGCCCGCAAAGTCGTAATAGGCCGCTGTTAGCGGTCTATTGCCAACTCGGACACGCCATTTGCACCATGCCTGTAATGTCCGGTACTTACCTCCAAACTCTGAATGAGGCCCCATGTGTCACTATGAAGAAGATACAGAAGGCTTAACTGTACTGCAATCAAAACTGAACAATGAGCAGCATAGCATTTTTCAAGAAGTACCAAAAGAAATTGAACATGGTGTACAACATGAAAATAAAGAATGTACCTGCCAAAATTACAAACCTATACTACTATACGTTAGTAGTCAAGCTGGTTCAGGCAAAACATTCTTAATCAAAATCATCAGCAAATTCCTTCAACAATTGACAAACAACAAACTGTCAGCTGTTGTAACTACCCCCACAAGTTTAGCTGCCTACAACATAGGCAGTGTCACTTTACACCGATTACTACTCCTTCCAGTAGAACACCAAAACAAATTAGAATATTACAAACTTTCTACAGAAGCTGCAATGGAACTACGCAGAGTGTTAAAACAAATAAAAATGCTACTAATAGATGAAGTGAGCATGGTCTTCAACCTAATGTTGGCCTTGATACTCCTCAGATTACAAGAAGTACTCAAAACAAACTACGAAGAGATCTTTGGAGGAAAACACATTATTGTTTTCGGAGATCTTCTTCAATTGACACCAGTGAAAGTTGAACCTATTTTTAAAACCTTAGGACACAAACTCTGCTGTAAAACTGTTGGCAGCATAGGAAATGTCAACCTTTGGCAACATTTCCAAAACAGAGAATTAACAGAAAATATGCACCAGTCTGCAGACCTCAGATACGCCAACATTGTAAAAAGTATTAGAGTCAGTGTACTATCTCAAGAAGCACAATCAATATTAAAAACCCGGCACATCCATGCACTCTATGGCCATAACTCATGTGCTACTGATGTCATGGAAAATTAGCACACAAAATGTCAATTGTATGTCCTTGATGCCACCAGCACTTGCAAGCTGTTCAAAATTCATTGAAACAATGTTGAAAAAAGAAATGCAACCAATAATTGAAATTTGCTCCACAGACAAACTGGACGTACATGGTATGACACTACCCATGTGTCAACAAGCAACAACAAGACTAAATACCTTAGAAAACTCTATCTCCAAGACAGCTGGTTTGGAGAAAATATAAAAATTATCTTTAAACTGTAGAGTAATGCTTAAACGTAACCTTGACGTGGAGCAAGAACTAGTTAATGGAGCACTTGGTACAGTTGTTGGCTTTCAAACATACCCACATGACAACAACATTCAGTTTGTCAATATTCTCTTTGACAAACTATCAGAAGTAAAAAAGATAGGACGCTCAACAGCTGGATTCCTTCTTTTCAAAGACATGTATGTACACTGAGAGCAATTTTCTCTAACTCTAGCATACGCAGTCACCATTCACAAATCACAAGTTCTTACCCTAGATAAAGCATTAATAGATATTGGGAACAGATTCTTTAAAGAAGGCATGAGCTACGTAGCACTATCACGCTTACGTACACTTGACAGTCTATTTCGAATGAACTTTGATGCAAGTAAACGCTGATATTCCTTGCATTCTGGAATATAATAGACTACATTCACTGTACACCCCCATCTAAAAACCTATCCTATTCCACAAAAAAACTGAAATGCAACAGTATCTCACTGCAAATCCTCCAAAGAGAGTAAAATAAGCTAATACTTCATCAATGACTACAACCAAAGAAGAATCTACTACTCAAAGTAACTCAGGTACTTCTTGAAAGAAACAACACACACTCCGAAGAAATGACTTGGACACAGAACTATCTGGTCCATTCAAATTTTCAAACATAACTGGTGTAAATTGCTACGCAAATGTAGCAATAAATATTCTATTCCAATTACCACCAATTGTTGACAACATTTACCTACACAATACAGACCAATTGTGTTTTCAAATGTTAGTCCTTCATGGAAATGCAAGAAACAATCCTGACAACACATACAGTGTTCATGGAATAAGACAAGAATTGGACTACTGTGCTGCAATGGTGAAGTTCACTATAAACTCACAAGAAGATCCACAACCATGTCTAATGTACTTACTACAAGTACTGGTAAACAAAAACATACCTATACATGAAATCTTCCAGATTTCATACATGTGGAAACATACATGCACTCGCTACAACAATGTCGTACAGGAACAAATCCCTAATGAAGGCTTTGTGTATGTATCCATACCTAACTGTGAATCCGTTCCATTTCAGCAACTTGTACAAAATGCAAACCATGGCAGATTATGTACTACCTGCAATTCAGATAATCGCTCCACCTTACAAATACAGACACATAGTAAATACGTAATACTAATGCTTCTACGTTACAATGCAGATGTACCAAAAACAACTGCAAGCTGACTGGATTCACACATCGTCAAGTATCACTTGGTAAGAAAACCTTCACATCAATAGGTATAACGTACCACACAGGAACCACAACCAATGCAGTTCACTACATTGCATATATAAAATAAATTGTGGATGGTTTGAATGTAATGATAGTACCAATACTCTAAAGCAGAGATTACCAGCAAATCTTAGAAATGCTTATTTAATATTCTTAAAACCAAAATTTAATAGCTAATCTGCGCATAAACATCAATAAAACTTCAATTAGAAAACTATAAACAGTTAGAATACGCCAACAGGTATCTAACTGCCCCAAGATTATGCAACAACCAAACAGATAAATCAATACCACTAAATTATAAGAAGAAATAAACAGTTAGAATACGCCAACAGGTATCTAACTGCCCCAATATTTTGCAACAACCAAACAAATAAATCAATACCACTAAAATATAACAAGAAATAAACAGTTAGAATATGCCAACGGGTATCTAACTTCCCCAAAAATCTGCAACAACCCAAAAGATAGATGAGCAACTTGAGAATATAAATAAAAAACTATAACCAGTTAGAATTCACCAACAGGTATCTAACAATCTGCAACAAGCCAACAGATAGAACATTACCCAGAAACAACAAGCAAACACTGAAAATAAAGAAATAAGTGTACTGTACAATAACAAAAAAAGGGTTTTTCTAATCCAACATGGATTTTTTTCCCACAGACCCAATGATTTAAGAAACAAACACAGAAACTGACCAAATTGCACTGAACACTGGTTTGTAAACCACTAAATATGAGGGTCAAAATAAAGCAGAAATGTCTATTATGCAATGAAATAAGTCTTTATAAACTGCGTACACTAACATGATCTTTTCTTTTATCACAGAAATTGAAAAAGAATATATCTACTCCAGTTACCCAAGTCATGAAAAAAAATATCAATCACAAAAAATCAAACAGTAAGCATATTATAATACAACTCACAAATACTGCTCCATAACACAACCATTGAAGCAAACATCTAACCATACACCACAATACAAAATGTTTACTTCCATGTATATGTTATACTGCAGTGCTTGTTACCAAACTCTACAATCTTAATTACATGACGTAGCCAAAACTTCACATACAAACTATACAAATCACACAGTACACAAACTGTAGATTTGCAAATATTTGATAGATTTCTATCGATGTGATCTATGGGTGTGATATGCTGTGGTGGTTGTGGCCAGAGCCTAGAGTCTTGGGTGCAGGGGCGGCTGCCACCTAAACAAATACAGCATTTGACCCATCACTTACTCGCCCACTCTCCCCAAGCACTCTTACACACCAACACACTCCCCAAAGTTGTATTTCTCCCCCATTTGTCGCCGCGCTGTCCGCAGACATGACACAAGCCAATTAGCCAATAGGTGTCCTGTCCGCGGAGCGAACAGGGAATTGTGTCCACGGAGCGGACATAGATATCACTAATTTTTTGTGACCTACTTTTTGGTCGTTTAAAAAAAACTACTGGACAGATTGTCACCAAATTTACAAATGCACGCTTTCGGGACCAAGCCGCTGCTCCAGCCGCTAATTTGGTGAGAATCCGTCCAGCGGTTTTGGCTGTAGGCGTGAGAAACGTTTTTTTCCCCATTCAGTCTATGGGAAAAAAAGACATTTTGGGACCCCCTTATAATTTTGTCCCCCTGGACCAAACCTCACCAAACTTTGCAAAGAAATTCATAGTGGGCCATATTTTTTCTTGTGCAAAGTTTGGTGAGGATTCGTCCAGGGAGAGCGAAGTTATAAGCTGCCCAAAAAGTGTTCTTCCTATGGGATTAGCATCTTAACCATAACTACACGGCTAATACATACATATGTATATAGCTTGAAATTTAAATTTTCAGGATCCTTTGTTTGGTTGTTATATGTGTTTAATATGTTGATGCTGACTCTATGCTTTTAGGTTTTTTACAGAAATGGCTCGTAACAATTGGATGGTACAAAAGGGCACTTCTGGAGAAACACCCTGAAGCGGTGAACAACTCGGGGATGTTGGAATGGGGCAGGCTCTTGTTTCTGGATCAACAAACCTTGGATATTTTAACGACCCAGGACAGGTGTAATGGTTTTGTTACAGTAGTAAGGTCTGATGGATTTGGGGGATCTGCCATCACAGATGTCTTTTGTTAAATCCTCAGTGGGGCTGTTTGGTTCTGGAATTTTTGTAACACCAGCCAGAATGTCCGGGGCCTAACTATTGATCAAAAAGTCTCCAAGGGGCGGGGTGCTTCCTGTGGGTCAGCAGATTCTGAATGTTTTGAGAGCACAGGAATGGGTTTTCCTGGCTCTACCGGATCTCTTGCGGGCTCTGGGATGGGGCGTGTTTTGCATGGATTAACAGCTTTGGAATGTTTCAATGACCCATGAATGGGGTCCGACAGTGCTGTTACAGTGATAAAGCCCAATGAATCTGGGGGGCATATGCCACAGAATTATTTTGTGAATTCATCAACGGGCCTGCCTGGCTTTCTTGGGATCAACAAATAATGAATGTTTTAAATGCCCAAAGATGGATTGTCCAATGTTTTTGGTGCATAAACAAGGGCTGATGGATTTGGGGGGCGGGTCACAACGCTAAGGAGTTGTTTTTTAATTTTATCAGTAGGCATTCCTGGATTACAGCTTGCACCCATTGGAGTTGTTTTTTGTTGTTTTTGATTTATCCAGAGGTGCCTGAGGAATGTATGGGGTACCCTGAAATGTGGAGGTTTTTTTTATTCATCCAGAAGGGCCCGAGCAATGTCTGCGGGGCCCCAAAATGTGGAGTTGTTCTTTTTGTTTTTGACACATCCAAGGGACCCGAGGAGTGTCTGGGGGCCCAATACATGGAGTTCTTTTTTATCCTGTTATTTTACATTCATTCAGAGGGGCCCGGGGATTGTCTGAGGGGTCCCAAAACACGGAGTTCTTTTTTATCTTTTCTTTTATTCATCCAAGGGGCCCATGGAGTGTCTGGTGGCCCCAAAGCATGGTGTTCTTTTGATTCATCCAGAGGGGCCAGAGGATGAGCAGAAATGTTCTTTCATTTTTGAAAACATGTGTCATGACACTGCTAACAAATGCCAACCCAGGCGCGATCAGTGTTTTTTTATAGGTATGATGGGTCGCTATATGCCAAATGATTTATTATAACTTCTAAAGCTGTGTTGTGTGTGTGATATATACTACATGTTTTATACAGTTTTCAAGATGTATACTGCATAATGTTTTTTATTTACAGCTTTTTTATTTACAATTCAGTGTAAGTTTACACATAGCGCTTAATCGGTAAATAGAAATACTCAGATATAGTAATATTTGTTTTATCAATTTTTAGAAGCTTGAAAGGCTAGCCATCTGCAGTGATTTAAACTCGCCCGATAAGCACGCATTTAGATACCTGTATATGCTTTGTTAATACGCTAATATTTGTCACTATGGAAATATGAAAGAACTTGTAGAGTCCAGTTCGCTATTAACACAGCAGCTAAACGTGTTGAATTGTTTTGAAGCGTATTTCGCTAAAGTAGCACAGAGTGAAATTTATATGGCCCGGTGTAGAAATTACCACTAGTCTAGAGTGTTAAAGTATACAACTTTTTAGCACTGCCTAGTGCTATGGGGCCTTTCATTTATGAAACACTGTGTTTGGCGCTGAAGCTTATGAGATGGAACAAATCAAACGGTTAAAATGTACAACCTGTAGTTCATTGACGGTAAAAAGAATGTAATTTAAGCCAGGTTCTGGTGTGTTTAGCAAACAGAGTCACAGCATGGTTGTGGTGTAACTTTACTGCTGAAGGGGCTGTCACATTCTTTATAGTTTGTTTTCAATATTGACAGACATTGTCTGTGAATATACTTATGCAGGGCTGTGCAGTTATTAAACAGCAATTTTTCTTAACAGCCGTTGGAAGTAATTCTGGAATGATCACATTTTAAACCTGATAATGTTGACTCACATCATAGCATTTGGTGATTTATTTCTGAGTGTTTTACAGAGGCATCATACAAAACCAACTGGGCTAGAGGCTAATAATAAAATGTAAAAACGCATTCTGTGCTGTGACTGGTGATCTTTGAGTAAGAGTTAAAATTTGTTTTGCGGCCAGTGGTTCTATGTATAAGACAAGTCGGGGCATGCATCAAGTTAACACACAGCATAGCTCAAACAGACCCCCAACAGAATGGAGAAAAGTCGCATAAATCAGATGTGGAAGCCCAATTTAAAACAAAATTAAAAGAAAGTCGCTGAGCATTGTGTAAAGGTTAAACCCTACTGTAAAAAGAAGCATATTTTACAATCTATGGTTCAGAGCGCATTTGAAAATGGAGAAGGGGCTCTTTTGATGCTACTAGAGCACCTGGGTGGTGATACTAGCGCCTTAGTGGCAGAGGCTTGTGAAATTAGCTATAGGGTTGCAGGCAGAAATTACGATAGACAATGATTTGGTTGATCAACACAACACCATCATTATAGGATGGTCTTATAATGCATGTTATGAAAGATTCATAGAGACACAGGTCGCTACAGCGCTAAGGCGCCTGCTGTTGAACACAGCATACCAGCCATCAGTGCTTTTTCAGCCGACTGTTTAGCCGATATTCCGCAAACATTTGCAGCACCTAGTGTAACCAGATCTCCGTCTGCACCCATTCCGGAAATATCCCAAATATTAAACATACCCCCACAACGTTATGACTAGCAACTAGTGAGGCCTCTCAAACCACTCAAGAACAATTTCACAGTGCCCATTGCCACAAGAGATTGAGTACAATTAAGAACACAACCGCTAACAAACCCATTGTTACAGATGGGCTAATTGTTAAAAGTGGAGGTACATATCCGTTTTGACAGTGCTTTAAAAACAGGCGACAAAACTTAAAAGGGGCTGGATATCGACTTTAGAGGTGTCGCCTATTTAAAATTTAAAAAAAGGCATGACTGGTTATACCCAGACGCCATTGAGCTATTACACCGCAGATATCAGCCCCCCAGACGCTGAATGCCCCAGTGTAGTTAGAAAGGGTGCAAACTTATCAAAGAAGTTATAAAATATTCGCAGCCATGGAGCATTACGAGGGATTAAGATTCATAAACTTGATTCACTTTTGCTCCTTGGGGCACGGGATAGCGGTCATAACGAATACCTTAGCCGGGCATGTATTGGAAACTGTTGGGCCCAATGAATTTGTTCAAATAAGAATGGAGACTGATGGTTTAAACAGACCCTTGTTTACAAAGTGATCAAATTGTGATACTTTTTTGAGTAAAACTGAGATTTTGTGTTTTGCGGCACATAAAATCTTCACGTTAGTTGTCATGCCCCATTCTGGCGGTGTTTATAAGACTCTGAGTAAAATTCTGCACAGCCACATCACAATATCCAAAGGAAGATGGCTGTTAAATTTTGATCACGGCCGCCTAAATCTCTGTCTGTCATCAAGTCTCATAGGTTTAATCAATCCACGAAGCATAACAGGTGCCAGCCTATGTGCGAAAATTCTGCAAGTGCACACAGAGTTGGGAATCCCAACGGACACACTGATAGGTTCTGGAATTGAATCTCTTTGAGGAGTATTTTATTAGACCCATCAAGATACTCTATTTTAACAATGGTGTGTATCGGTATTTCGCGCTAATGTCTAAAACAGCCAAAAACCCTTTATATGTTTTACACCATGACAACCACTTCTATGGTACATTGAATCTAAAAGGTTTTCTGGGGTCTGAACACCTGTGTCAGCATTGTCATCACATTTCCAAAAATAAACATGGACACAGTTGCCAATACCACTGTTGCTTGTGTATAGGAGAAGAATGTTAAACGCTGAAGGAAAAACCTGCAAAATGTCTGCAATGTCACGCATTTGCGAGGTCTTAAGCCTGTTTAGACACACACATTCAAAAAGTGACACTGGGAGAAGTTGTGTGCAAGCCGCGCATTGATCAAACATTCTTCCCGAGAGTCACAACTGTGTCGGGATGATTTGTAGCATGTGCAAACTTTACATTGTCAACACGCTGAACACTTGTCCTACATGACGGCTGGCAGACCGCAAAATAAAACTGAGAACTACATTATATACGACATGGAGGCCCGCCAAGAAAATATAACACACCAACTTAAGTATGTCTATGCCAGACATCTAACAGGGGATAGTTATTGGGAATCTACAGAGGACAATTGTGTGGCTACCTTTACAAACACCTTAGTAAGGAGCAATTTCACAGTGCATAACTTTCTTGGCCATAATTCCAAAGGATATGATTCATGCTTTGTGTTGAGACAGCTAGTTCGGGAAAAAAATTAAAATAAAACTTATCACCCAAGGTGGTAAGCTAATGGGCATCTTTGTGGTGCCTTTACAAATACACGTTATTAATTCAATTACCTTTTTGCCCATGAAACTCAGCAAGCTTCCAAAATCTTTTAGCTTTCCCGGTTCAAAGGGTTTATTTCCCCATCTTTTTAACACACCCGCTAACCAAAACTACATAGGCCCATTCCCATCCCCGGATAAATATGGGGTTCAATACATGATACCTAGTGAGAAAGACCAGTTTATGGCCTGGTACAAGGCGAATAAACACAGCGTGTTTGACTTTCGCAGAGAGTTAAAAGCCTACTTTCAAGAAGATGTGAACATTTTAAGACAAGCTTGTAAGTTGTTTAGGAACGGCATCATTCAAATGACTCATCATGAAACACCTGGAAAGAGTGGAATACATGTGTCATATATAGACCCTTTTCAAAATATCATGCTGGCTAGCTGATGTGTGCGAATCTACAGACAACTATATCTAAAACCCAAAACAATCGGGCTGTTACCCCATGATTCGTATCACGGTCCACAAAAATGTTATTCCACGTCGGCTATTCAGCATCTCTTATACATCTCAAAAACAGAGAACATCTCTACACAACACACCAAAACTGGCAGTGGTGAAACAACTAAACAATCATACAGGAAACACAAAGAACAGATTGACAGAATATATGATGGCACAGACAACACCTAGAACCGACTAAGGGAAACTCTGACAACAACAAGAGTGACAATGCTTGCTGGAAAAGAACACAAGCGACAACCCCATGAGGACAGAAATCGGCATACATGCCCAAAACTATCCAACAACCTTACCCTCCAAGGGCCCAGACAAAATTGTGAAGATGGCAAGTACCCCACTTGTATAGAATTGTGAACATTGGCCTGCGCCGGACCCAAACGGAATTGTAAATAATAGCGGGTACCATATTGAGTTGTAGTTGTGAACGTTGGCCTGCGTTGCATCGAGGTGGGATTGTGAGGGTTGGCGGGTGCCACACTTAGATAGAACTGTGATTGCTGGCAAGTGCCACCCTCGGATGGAGTTGTGTACATTGGCCTGCATCGCATCCAGACGGGTGTGTGAATGTCAGCCAGGCACACATCTGGATAGTACACCAATATTAGCCATTTGCCACATCTAGACTGCACTGGGAATACTAACTATGCCATACGTAGATAGCACTGTGAATGCCAGCTTGAATTGCATCTAGATAGGTTCTTGAAGTTAGGTCAGTGCCACATCTGGATATAATAGTGAAATTTGGCATGCATCATATACAGACAGGATTGTGAACATTAGCAAGTGCTGATATAGATAGAAATGGGGAGAAATTCATGAGCCACAACTAGAAAAAATATGGAAATTTAGCACATATCACATCTAGATAGCAAGCCAATAACCAACCCACTAACAATCTCACCCCTTTGCATACACCTTTCAAACGCTAAGAAAACACAACCATAAACTTCAAGCACAGCAAACTGCACAAACTTCACTACACCGCAACAACACAACAAACAACACACAGCTTCGCAGAACAGCACATGACGCCTACCGACCGAAAAAGCAACCCTAAGCTCAGCCAACAGTGTTAACTGAACTGAAGCTGCCAACAGCACATCACTGCTCTCTTGCACCTATCCCGCTCGTTCCCACTAACTTTACCCCCCACCCCTTTTCATTTACAGAACCACCAGAGCACCAGGGGACCACTCCGGTGGTGATAGTGCGCGGTACAAATATCCATTAACATTAACATTAACAGTGGTGAAAAACGATACGGACAGTCTTGGTCGGACGGCTATGCAGTGGTTTAGGAAGTGGGTTTACATTGATGATTACTATAAACATAAGGGCATATGCTTGCATATGAAACACATTGAGGACAACCCCAGCTCGGAGGCTGTTGGCAAAATGATGTCTTAATTCTTTGTGGGCTAAGTTTGCACAAAGAGTTAATTTGCCCAACACAGCCATTATCACAGACCCCAAAATGCTTCATGCCTATCTATTTGATCATTCTTATGAGGTGTGCAGCTGCGTGTTCATAGATGATGAAACGCTTTTCTGTGTTGGCGCTCTGCCGTGGAATACCCAACAAGTTCAGACAACGCACATTTTTGTCAGCCGCCCAAGGGATGTCAACCCACCCACTGTCAATTATCTAGGAAATCTGACTTCTGAACTAGCTCCTGAAGAATACATTGTGAAGTTCATATCTGCAGGGCCCAAAACATATGCCTATCGCACATCCCTAGGAACGGTCATCATGAAAGTAAAAGGTATAATGTTAAATGTTAACAACACAGCCCAGATACATTTCAACAGTTTAAAAGATTTGGTGCAATCCCTTGTACAGGGAGATGCGTGTGACACCCCACAGTCTTTCGTTGTTACACATCTGTGTATAGTGCGCTATAAAAACAGTGTTAAATTAACACTGTCACTCCACAAAAGACAATCAGGGTTGTGTTTGATAAAAGAAACTGACAGCAGCTGGGTTGACCCACACCTATGGCTATTAAATATTTTAACAAGGACCTCTACCAACCACTAGCTTTTTCACAGCACTTCTGTAGTTGTAATTGTGTTGCATCTCTTCAAGTTGAATGTCCTAGCTTTTGACTATTTACATCTAGATTTTTATTTTTCCTACTACATCAAAACGTGATTACATATGTATTTTTCCTTTCTATATTAAGTTTATCTTTTTTATAAGTAAAATATGTTTACAATTCACAAAGGAGTGTCTGAGATTTTTGATATTTTTAGCGGCATGTTTATTTTTTTCGATCCCAATAAATGTTTTTACACATGTATTTTTCCTTTCTGTATTAAGTATATCTTTTTATGAATAAAATATTTTTACAATTCATAAAACTGGTCTTGTTCTTTATTATGTGGTCCTATTTACTATATGTTATAACACCCATCACTTGTTAATTAGGTGCCATCTGCTATGTTGTGCTTGGGGTCATCAACTTTTAGAGAGACTGGTTTTAATCTCGCTATAGAATTCTGTTGTTTTCAAATAATGACTTTTTTATTTTCACGCGTTGTTATAAACTCTTGACATCTTTATTCCATCAAATATTTCTGCCATTTGTATACATGGCCTGTTAACCCTCCGTGCCCGTTCAACATAAAAAGACACAACCAGGTTCTATAAAACAGCAGATTTGTATTCATATTTAAAACATATGTTTTTATTCACATTAAATAACTTGAGATATCACCTGTCGCACAGCGATCTACTCAGATACAAATTTCGAGTTATCATCAATTAATTCATAAACAGCCTGTCTCTCACTGCGTTGATAAGCAGATATACATAATAGACGTTTGACAGAAATTCATAAAGTGCCATGTCAAACAACCAGTGGCCTTTAGCACATCGAAAACTTTGCCGCAGGTTGTCCACATTTACTCACAATGAGAAACCCGCCAAGTGACCTTAAATCGCAGTGACCTACTTTATGATGCTTTTGCCAATAGTTGTCTATTAGTGGGTGATTGCTGTTGACACAAATGTTTGCGATGCATAACAGATTGTTACATTTCCTTCTGTATATCATCGTTGGTGCTTCCAGATAACACAGCAGCCTTGGACATATAGGAGGTAATTCATAGAATTTGGCGCACAAGTGGCACATGCGGCTAGCGCACAGTGTGCGCGTGCGGCAGTCTGCGCCAGCCGCGTGCGCCAAAACCCATTTCAGCACACAGCGTATTCATGGATTTTAACATCCATGACCAGCCGTGGTGCAGCGACTCTGCAGTAGCGCCAGTAACGCCCCCAATCCCGCCTCGTGCACCAAAAACATCGCACACATTTCCTACATGGCGCAAAGGCCAGGGGACCAGCATACAGCCCCCCCCCAAGCACGAAAACACATGTAAAAGTCCACACGCACCCCTCAGAATACACGTACTGCTCTTGCGCTATCAAAAACACGTGGAAAACTCCCCACGCACCCCTCGGAATACACGTACCCCGCTTGTGCTATCGAAAAGATGTGGAAAACTCCCCGCGCACCCCTCGGAATACATGTACCCTGCCCGCACTATCGAAAACACGTGTAAAAGTCCATGTGCACCGCTCAGAATACACGTACTGCTCTTGCGCTATCGAAAATGCGTGGAAAACTCCCCGCACACCCCTCGGAATACACGTACCGCGCCCGCACTATCGAAAACGCGTGTAAAAGTCCACGCGCACCCCTCGGAATACACGTACCCCTCCCGCACTATCGCAAATGCATGGAAAACTCCATGCGCCCCCCTCAGAATACACATACCTTGCTCACGCCAGCCAAAACGCGTGTAAAAGTCCATGTGCACCCTTGGAATTCACGCACCGCATCCCACGAAGAGCACGTACAGCGCGATGGAAACCCACGTGTGACCCTCAACCAGTGGCGAGGGAAATGCCCATGCGTGTCACGTCACAGACGCGCTAAGGGCCTTTCCTCGAATTACACACTGACGTGCTGTTTTTTCACATGCCAAATCACTCCGTATCAAGCTGGCCACGTGACAACACACAGAAGACCACGCTCCTGCCCAGAAGGCTGAATTACTGCCCCCCAGAGCCCCAAGCAGCCTCCCAGGAGCCATCTGCTGCTGCCTGCCTGCCTGCTGCCACCGTGCCCTGCCATTTGGTGCCTGCACATCTGCCATCTGCAGGGGTCCAGTTGCAGTGACCACCCCTGCTGCAACAGAAGACTCCCGACTGAAGTAGCATCACTCCACAGCCCTGCCCCAGGCCCCAGTTGCTCACCCACACCTGCCTTGAGGGTTGCCATGTCCGATACAACACCTTCCGGCACCAGTGGCAACCCCTGGCCAGAGAGGCAGAGGGCTACCAGCTTCAGTGAAAAGGAAGTCGGTATTCTGGTGGAGCAAGTTCTGGGGCATTATGATGCCCTCCTCACACCATCGCGCGCCAACAAGGAAGAACAGAAGAAGATCTGGAAGGACATAGTGGGTGCCATCAACGCGGAGGGGGTGGCACCCCGCGACATCAAAGACGTCCAGAAGCGCTGGGAGGACTACAAGTCCATGACCCTCAAGAAAGCCCGACCAGCAGATGAGGGTCCTGGGGTGCATTTTCTCCCAGTGCTTCACCACCAGATCCTCAGGATACAGGCCCCTCTGGAGTAGAGCGGTAAGTGGGCAGGCACTTATGTTTAAAAAAGGGCATGTTGCAGTGTGCTGGTAGTTAGCTACTTGGCTACATGTGTGAAATCGGTCATGTTTGGATGTGTGTGTGCAGGGACATGATGGTGCCGCATGTGAGTCCAGTCAGGTGTGACCCACATGGATGGTGCATGTGTAACAATGCATCATGCGGAGCAGCATGCGGAACGCACACATGTATGCATGTCTGTGTATGTAATTTGACATGTTTGGGGTGTGAGAGATGTGTGCTGTTGTGTTTGAGTAGTGTGTGCGCCATGGATGCATGACACTTGTTGGTGACGATGTGTTGATTCACTGATACAGCCTAGTCATCCCTGTATCCACTGTATCTGGGGGTATACCGGGACAAATGCACGACCCTCCAGTGACACGTGTGCATGTGACCTGCATGTCTCATGGTGCATGTGAGAATCTGCCCACCATTGGATGCAACTATGGATTCCAATGTATGTTGCATGTGCCATGCCTGTTCCTGCATGTGTGTTGCCTGCACTGACCCATGTGTTGTGGAGGGACATGATGGAAGTGACGTTTGACAGTGCCACTCATGTGCCATTGCTTTGTGTCTAGGGGACTATAGTTCACTACCCTGATGCTTGTGTTCAATGTCTTCCTTTACACAGCGGCGAGTGAAGAAGAGGGCAGAGACGGCGCTCTGGAGGAAAGTGGCAGGGATGCCTCCACCGGTCGGTGACGCAAGGCCCAGTCACCCTCCCAGGAAATACCATCTTCCGGGAGTGAGGGTACTGGTGCTGCATCTGCCACCAGGGCTGCAGCGGAAGGGGTGGATGAGCCCCCACAGGGGCCTGCAACGGCAGTAGACGGTGCGGAGCCATCCAGGTTGGTGGTGGGCATAGAGGAGGAGGAGGCTGCAACAGAGCCGCACATGGGGCCTGGTAGGGGTGGTACCACTGCTGCAAGTGGTGCAGTCCTGGGGCAGGGGCAGGAGACGGCACAGGTTGCCACGGAGGTGCCTGTGCATGTCTCTGTCCCTTACACTGTGACTGCATCACCATGCATCAGCAGAAATGCCCCATCCCAGGCCCGTCCACAGGTAGGGGGGAGGTCCATGTCATCTGGCACTCCTCTAACTATGGAAGAGGGAACCCGTGACTGGATGGAGTCCGTCCTGATTGGTGTCGCGTTGCGCACACGTGACATTCTTGATGACATGCATGGTACCCGGGTGGACCAAGCATGTCATCATGAAGAGCTGTGTGCCAATGTGGCTCAGTTGGAAGGGTCCATGGTCGGGGGTTTCCTCCATGTGTTGGCCACACTTGCAGCCCTCTCCTCCTCTGTGCACACCATACGCCAGTCATTCTCCGTGCCGTCTTCCGGCCCAGATGCCACCAGAGCCCCATGTGGATCGGCCCCAACCAACGCAGCCAGCCTGGTGGAGATCCCATCCCTGCCACAGTCAGGAGTCGGAGGTCCAACAGAGGTGGACACCTCACCAACTGGCCCCCAGCGGATGGAGGATGTGCCGGCATCATCAGGCAGGGCACGTGCACAACGGCGCCAGTGGATTCCATCATCCTGGATGCCGTTGTGCTGGATTTCTACATGCATTTTACCTGATGCAAGTGAGGTACGTGTATTCCGAGGGGGGCGTGCAGACTTTTACACGCGGTTTTGCTAGCGCGGGTGGGTAGGCGTATTCCGAGGGGTGCGCAGGGAGTTTTACATGCGTTTTTGCTAGTGCGGGTGGGGTTTACGTATTCCGAGGGGTGCGCGGGGAGTTTTACACCGGTTTTTGCCAGCACGGGTGGGGTAGGCATATTCCGAGGGGTGCGCAGGGAGTTTTACACATGTTTTTGCTAGAGCGGGTGGGGTAGGCGTATTCCGAGGGGTGCGCAGGGAGTTTTACATGCGCATTGTTAGTGTGGGCCCTCGGGTGTGCCCTTTCCCCCCTCCCCGTGCCCTGCAGGCAGCCCACACCACAGGGGACTACCCTACACCCTGACCATGCCCCGCAGGAAGCCCACATGGCACCATGCAATTGTGAGCCCCAACACATGTACTCCACCCACCCCAGATTGATGTGCACCTGCCAACAGGCCCGACTCATGTCCCCCACACACCCACCCAGCAGTGACGGGCACCTACCAGCAGGCCCCGACTCATGTCAACCACCCACCCACCCTTGACGGGCACCTGCCACCAGGCCCCGACTCATGTCCCCCTGCACCTCCACCCATCCAGCAGTGACGGGCACCTGCCAGCAGGCCCTAACTCATGTCCCCCGACCAACCCACCCACCCAGCAGTGACGGGTACCTGCAAGCAGGCCCTGACTCATGTCCCCCACCCACCCAAAGCAGTGACGGGCACCTGCCAGCAGGCCCTGACTCATGTCCCCCTGCACCCGCACCCACACAGCAGTGAAGGGCACCTGCCAACAGGCCCCGACTCATGTCCCCCCACCCAACACGTCATCACACTCCAGACCCATGGCCCTTATGGCCAACCAAATCCCACCCCACGCCACCCCAGTCCAAACACCCGACCAAGCATTCCATCCACTCCACATTGAATTCCCAATGTCATGATAGAAAATAAATAACCAGCATGCCTATGAATACATGTCCCTCTGACCCACACAATGGTGACATATGACTGAAAAACCACATTGTGACATGCACAAAACACATGAGAGAAGACCACACAAGTAAAGTATAGAAAAAAAGTGTATTGAAGAATAAAACAAATGAATAAAACAAAAGCAGACAATAATAAAATATTAAATATTCCAAGTCCAGAAGTCCAAAAAAGGAGAAAAAAAAATGAATGCTGTAACCAATAAAATCCTAAGTAAAATGGCTCCAATGAGTCCGCCCATCAAACAAAAATCAGAGTTCACAAAAAGAAAAGTATTCCACTATGGGTCCAAGAAAATGAAATCCAGGTCCAAAACTATTTACAAATGAACATCCAAGGGTCCATGAGCCCAACAATCCAAAGGAAACCTAACCAAAATCCTACCTAATAAATAACTATATACAAAAAGGCGGGGCATAGTCCATGCGCCTCAAAGGAAAAAGAATTAGAAAGGAAACGTACACCTACAGAACTATTTACAAAGGCGGCGGGCAAGTCCAACGGCTCACTTGTTTATGTTCCGGGCCAGGGCATCATCGAACTCCTGTTCAACATCCTGGAGGCGGACCTGTTCCCAGGCCCCGAGGTCTCACAGGGATGCAGCCATGGCCTCCTCCAACTCCCTGTGAGTTGCCTCGAGGCACTCAGCCCGCCTCAACGCCCTGCGCATGGAGTTCTCCGCCCTGACCATAGTGAGCCGTGCCTCTTCCGCCCGCCGCCACTCCGCATCTATTTGCCGGGCCAACCGCTGCCACATGGGAGACACTCCCAATCCAGGGTCCTCCTGCACTCCGCCCGATGCATGCCCCTCTGATGTTGATGGCCCTGAGCCATCATCGCTCCCACCTTGAGCCTGCTGCTGCCGTGCATGTGCCCTGCCTGTTGATGCCTGCACTTCCTCCTCCAGCTGGGGTCCAGTTGTTGTGGTGGCCAGCCCTGCCGGACCTCCGACTCCCGACTGTGGCAGGGATGTGTCCTCCACCAGCCTGGCCGCTGGGTCAGGGCAGCTCCACAGGGTGCAGAGTTGTTACTTGGGCAATAAAATGGCACGGAGGATGACTGGGGCATAGGGGGTTCAGTTGAGGAGGGGGTTGGTAGAAGGTCCAGCACACAGAGGAACCCAGCACTGGTGAGCGGTCCTAGTTGGTCGACGCGGTCAACGAGGCATCTGGAATTACGTGCAGTGTCCTCACCAAAACCCAGCACGTCCTCCCGAAAGCCACATTGACGCAACGCCACCCCAGCCTGGACAGGCTCAACACGGTCTCAGATTGCCACCTCCGCAGGGAGAGGAAGGCCAGTTGTTGTGTGCGCATCCCCTCCCTGAAAATGGGTCTGGATGATGGCCTCCCTGCTGGTGCCGGATGATGCAATCACAGGATTGGGGACAGGATTACACACAGGCACTTCTGCGGCCGCCTGTGCTGCTTCCTGTCCCTGCCCCTGGACTGCACCACTAGCACCAGTGGAATCCCCCCTCCAGACCCCGTGTGCGGGCCTTCCATGGCCTCCTCCTCAACCAAAACCTCCACCAACCTAGATGACTCCATGCAATCTTCCTCCATAGGCCCCTGTGGGGTCTCAGCGGCCCCTTCTGATGCCAAGGAGTCCACCTCTGCCTCTTGGACCTACCATCGGCAGCTGCGTCCACAGACGTGGCACCAGACTCCTCACTCTCTGACGAGATGACAACATGGGAGGGGAGCTGGGCCTTGCGTCTCCGGCTGGCAGTGGGATCCCTGCCGCTGTGCTCCACAGCACCGTCTCCACCCTCTTCACCAGTTGATGCTGCAGACAGGGAGAGACAGAACACAGGCATCAGGGCACTGTACAATGGTCTGCTACACACATGACAGTTGCACATGAGTGGCAGTGTCAAACTTCACACATGGCATCACACTCCCCAACACACATATCATTTGAACCCACACACATGCGCAAATTAACAGGAATTTTGCAGCAAGCAGCACTATCCATACACATACAACAGCATGAGCATCCGAAGGTTAGCCTGACGTCACATGCAACACAGGGAGTGGCAAACACATGCACACACGCCACCAGACATACATGCATCTGTACATCTCCACCATCTGTCACAGTGAAATCATCGGCATCCATGTCACATCTGCCAATAAGCCTCCTACGTGTCGGTGTCACATGCATGCATGGTGTATCATAGTGAAACACATGTCCAATACACACACACACACATGTACATTGTGCACATACATGAAGGTGGAACCAGCATCCATGTGTCACACCACAACCATGCCACAGTACATACACAGAAATCTAAACATGTGTATACCCACACATGCATTTGGGTACCATGCATTTGAACACATACACCATTGATGTGCCTCACACATGACTGGACTCACATGCGGCAGGCTCATGTCCCTGTACATACACATCCATACATGGGCCTTTCAAGACATATGTCCAAACTGCACACCTCAACATGCACTGCGTCCAATCAGTATGCATGGATACTTACCACTTGACTCCGGACGGATCTGCCTCTGAAGGATCTGGAGGTGGAGCGCTGGGTGTATGCGTACCAGGACCCTCATCTGGATGTTGGTAAGGCAGACCCGGCACCCCTCTGCATGCTTTGCCTTCAAGAGGCGCCGGGCCTTGCTGAGGGTCCTGGACCAGAAGTCCTCCCAACGCTTCCGGATGTGCTGCATGTCGCGGGCTGCCACCCCCTCCACATTGATGGCAGCCACGATGTCCTTCCAGATACTCTTCCGTCCTTCATTGTCGGCACGTGAACTTCCAAAGACGGCATCATAATGCCCCAGGACTTGCTCCACCAGGATGCCAACTTCATTGGCAGTGAAGCTGGTGGCCCTCTGCTTCTCTGCTGGGGGGTTGCCACTGGTGCCAGATGGTGTTGTGTCAGACATGGCAACCCCCGAGGCAGGTGTGGGTGGGCAACTGGGTCCTGGGGCTGGGCTGTGGAGCGATGGAATACAAGTCGGGAGTCTTCTGTTCCAGCAGGGGTGGTCACAGCAATTGGACCCCTGCAGATGGCTGACGTGCAGGCACCAAATAGGAGGGCACGTGGCCAGCAGGCAGGTAGCAGCAGATTGCAGGTGGGAGCGTGCTCGGGGCTCTGGGGGCAGGAAAATGGCCTTCTGGGCAGGAGCGTGGTCTTCCGTGTGTTGTCGCGTGGCCAGCTTGATACGGAGTGATTTGGCACGTGAAAAAACTGCACATCACTGTGTAATTCGAGGAAAGGCCCTTAGTGCGTAAGCGAGTATGTGACGTGATACGTGCAGGCGTTTCCCTCAGCATGTGTGCATCCGCACATGCAAAAAAATCACATCCACGTGTGAATGCGTGTAATTCGAGGAAAGGGCGTAAGCGCGTATGTGATGCTACGCGCACCGGTGTGGCTCTCTGCACGGGTTAAAGGTGAGCGTGGGCCAGCAAAACACTGTACATGCTGTTCGTGGAGACCGACGCGTGTGTTTGCTCTGCTGGAATTACACGCGATTACTTCACAGCGTCTGTCTGTACCTCTTCTTTTGGTGGGGTGTTGCCTACGCGCACAAGCGCGTGTGTTTTTTGTTTTTTTTCCACGCAAGGCAGACAGTGAGTCACATACGCTTTTTTCCCACTGTCGTTCCCGCTGTGCATGCGTTCCATTTAGAGGTCTTCGTAGCCCGCGTGTTCCATGCGTATGTGTTTTTTGTGTTCCTGGGTGCCACACCGTACTGCTGGAGGTAATATTCACGCACGCGGGCTACCGGGGTCGCATGCATGATTTTGTTTTCCCAATTTCCTGATCTTAAATTTCTTTTTAGTTTTGATTTTTTGATTTTTTAATTTTTTTCTTTTCTTTTTGGGGGTGCCTGAGCCTTGTGTGACCCGTCATTTCTCCCCTTGCGTCACAGACAGCCTTGCAGGGGCACTGGGGTACCTATTCCATCAAGTACCCTGCCCCCTTCTAGCCAAGTGCCCAGGACAATGGTTGATTGAACCTCCCATAGCCCATTTTCCATCGGTGCCATGGTTGGGAGGCCACCAAAGGTTAAGGCCGCCAAGCTGGGCGTCCTCCCAGGGCTGGACGTGGTCGGGCACGTGGGCGCGGAGACCAGGGAGGACAGGGATTCCAGGGTGGCCAGGGTGGCTACAGGGGTGGAAGAGGCAGGGGTGCACCTCAGGGACGGGATGCCCAGCAACGTGCTGGTGCAGACATGCCACCACCCACTGTGGTTCCTGGTGATGCAGCTGCTGCATCACAACCTGGCACCCATATCACCCAACAGCAAATTACATCTGCTGTCACAGGCCCACTGGTGGTGGTAGCTGCAGGTGCAGCTGTGGCTACTTCCACCCAGGCTCTGGGTCAGGCAGCGCATGTTGCGTTGTGTGAAGAGGACTCCCAAGACGATTTCCATCTTGTCCGAAGGTTGGGGGTCATGTGTGTCCACTGTGGCTGTGACTGTGGCACACATATCTGGGGTAGTTATGACATCTGCTGCCCCAAGCAGCTGGGTGGTGGTAACTGCATGTGCAGATGCAGCCAACACCACCCCGGCAGTGAGTCAGACCCAAGCCAGACCTTCTGTCCTCATACCAACACTCACTGCCTTGGTCCAGTCCACCAGCGCCACTGCCCCCACTGATCAGGGCCACATTGCCCACTCAGGGTGAGTACCACCGGCCAAAAGGAGGAAGCGTGCTCCTGCACAAGAGGCTGGGACCCCAGACACAGCTCCGGCCTCCAGCACGGCAAGGAAGAAGTCTCTGGTGACTGGTGGTGGGCCACCACCAGAGGAGGATGAACTCACTCAGCATGAGGCGATCGCTTCAGAGTTCATCCCGGAGGAACAAATCTGTGGAGTGGGAGAGAGGATGGATTATGATGCATCATCTGGTGAGTATTGATGCGTGTAACTCAATGACATGTGTGTTTGGCATGTGTGACCCACGCAGCTACAAGTTGCTCTTTCCTATCTTCAATCTCCCTCTCCACCTGTGTTGTTCACCAGGAGTCTGACCTTTCGGCCTCAATTCACAAAGAGCACCTGGCAGCTCTTAACCACTGCATTATCATTTTTTGTGCAAGTTCTGGTGCTATGCTGATGACAACCAACTCATTTCCTGGCTGCACTTGGCCATCTCGTATCCCTCCCTTATTTCCGATAGCCTCATTGCCATTTGCTTTTGGTGTACTACCAACGGTCTCTGTCTGAATGCCAGCAAGACTGACATCCTCCTCATCGATGCACCTTTTCCATCCTTTGCCATCAATCTCTGGCCAGCCCCACTTGGCCCTCCTCCTGCCTCCACCTGCGGGTCACCTTTGACTCAACACATCCCTTTTACACACACATTTGTGATGTATCTTGGAATGAATTAACTTCTTGCTCTGCCACCTCAAGGGTCCTGTGCCCTCCCTTACATTCTCCTACATGCTCACAGTCTGTCAAGCTCTGGTTCATTCAAGGTTGGGGTACTGTGACAGTCTCATTCAATATTCGACCTGCCTTCACCCTCCACCCTCCACCACTAATCCGGTACAGGACTGCAAGACTTGTCCTTGGCCTCAAGCCCTGGGATCCCATCTTTCCAGCTATGTGACCCCTTCACTGGCTACCAGTGGATGCAAGGATGTTACTTCAGACCCTCTGCATTGTGCACAAGGTTTTTTTGGGACTGGGTAGAAAATACCTTCGACAATCCCTCTACCAATTCCTCCCCCCTTGAGTCCTTTGCTCCTCTACCCCACACTCCCTCAAGGTCAGTCGTTAATTTACTAAATGAGGTAGGAACAGATCTGTGTGTACAGCTGGGGGCTCACTTTTGAACAGCCAACTGGCCACCTTGAAGCTTGAGGAGAGATATGTCTGCTTCTGGTAGCACCACAACACCTTCCTTCTTGCTCCAGCATTAGCCCCTCTTCTACCCAGCTGAAACGTTTTCCTCTGTTGGCACTGTGCCTCTGCACACACTCCGTCCATCGGATCAGGTACCTGCTCACCCTGCCTCCCTACTGCACTGCCTACAGGCCTCCCGTATCAATGAGTCCAGTGCTTGTCCCCAAACAGTCCAGCACTCTTTGTCTGCACTCATCAGATTTGCCCTGTCCACATCATCTTGCACTTTCCACTTGCTGGCTGCACTACCACTTTTTGAATGGACATCATTGCACTTCATGTTCCTTCTTTGGTCTCCTCTGTTTGGCACGTTCCCCTTCTCCCCCTTCCTTTGGCATTTCAACCCTTTATTCCTTCTTCATGCACTAGCGTGTTCTGTATGTCACTGTGCCCAGTATGATAGTTGTTTTGAATTCCTTTTCTCCCTTGTTCCACTCCCTTTGCTTGTTTGCACTCTGAGCCACTAGTGTATGTGTGCAATCTTGATGAGATGTCACATCATGTCATACACATCCTTGGTCCTTGGTGCAGTGTGGCTCACTCTGAGTGTGCTGATGGCAGTGGCTCCACATGCACATATGTGCAGGATCATGTTAAATGTGCATTTCATGTATGCCCCTAGATGTCCTTTACCACCTGCTCATTGTTGTATTTGTCCAGGATGATCCAAGTGTCATCTCATTTGGACAGCCATGTCATGCTCACTGTAGGTCTGTGTGTCATCATGCACATCTTTGAGCTGTGAACATCTGTATCATGGCCATGGCCCCCCCCCCCCAGTTACAGGCCCATGACCACTTTTCAACTGGTGTTGTCTTCTACATGCTTGGATGTACTATGGATGGTTCCTCAACTCTCCTCCATCATGTCCACTTCTCATTGGCTGTAGAGACATTTGACTGACAAAATGCAATAAATGCACGCCTACACTGTCTGGCAATGCACAGTTCTGCGTGGAACATGTCATTGCCATGCAGTACCTCCCTGCTATTGGCCATAGGGCGAGTGTTTCACAGACACCATGCTACCTGGTGCATGCCATTTGCACATGATGGCTGCAATTGCCGTTACACTGCCATAATGTTTGAATATTGTCATCATTATGTACATCTTCATGTTGTAAGTTGAGGGGCTACACATGCACTGCAACACCCACTCCTGTGCCAAGTTAAGCCCTTCAACGTGCAATCATGTTGGTGCTGTGTGATGTTGACCCGACATGTATGTACCCATGTACCCATGTCGCTCCCATCACAGTATGGAAATGCACTAGCGTAGATGCCTCCTATGACACATGTACTGTGCATAGTTGATTGTGGTTGAGTGCTGCACATGAACATGCATGTTACATGTATCATGGTGTGTTCGGTTACATTTCTAGCTGTGTCTATCTGTGTGGTAACACATGCTTATGCTAGGTGTTGACTATTTGTTACCATCTCTCATTTTGGCATTGGATGTATGCCCTCTAGAGGTTGTGTGTGATGCAGGTGATGTGCAACATGCAATACATGTGTTGCATTCACATTTTGCACACATCTTTCACTGCTTTTGGGATGGCCCTGCATTGCAATGCTACTGGATGCATGTTGGGGTTTCATTTGCCTGTGACATGGCTGTTTCCTTATTTGTCTGTCAATGTTGTGAACTGTATATGTGTGGTATGTGCTACTGACGTGCATTTTCTTGTTTCTCTTTTTTATGTTGCAGTTGATGACGCACTGGCGGCAGAGGATGAAGATGTCATCCCAGACACGGTGGTCAGTTCACATGACCAGCCAGGCACCAGCGGTGGTCGTGGGGTGGCAGCCCACGAGAACCCACAGGTGCTCCAGACCATTGTGTCCAGAGCTGACTCTGAGTCAGGCTCTGATGTATCCTCTGATCACTATGTTGAGCCGGATCTGCATCATGACGTGTCATCGCCGGTAGGTGATTCTGTGTTGGATGGTCTTATGTCTGCGATTTATTATCAAAAGAGGAAGCCCGGTAGAACACTGAGTCAAACTGGTTGGCAGTGTCTACTTTGTCTATATCCGGGTGGATCAAGATCAATATAAAGTGGAAGACAAAGCTAGTGACACAGGAGCTAAGATCTAAACCTCGAAAAAGGAGGGTACGGACCAAAAGACTTCTAAAAAATAAGAAACATTTTTAATAAATCAAGGTTAAAACAAATGATTAAATTTATAGGTCCACAATACAAAACTTCACATCCAATATAAAACAAGGAATACGCAACAGGCACAAAATGCTAGCTAAAACAAGTTCAAAAGAACACACAAGGTACACATCAGACAAATAGTAATGTACCAAACTCCATTAGGGTTAGTAAATCATATTTTCATGTCTCTGTTATTACTTCAGAGAACTGTCTCGACATGTTTCTGTTCTTTAAAACATTTATCACGAACATTCATCAGGAGAGGGTGATTACAACGAAAATACCTAGTTCCTATTGAATCATAGATATGGTCAAAGTTTGTCTCATAGCACCTGTAGAGTAAAACATATAAAAACAGAAGGTCAGCTGATGAATAGCTATGATACTTCAAGAAAGTTCAGATAAATGAACAAGAGAACCATGGGAAGGGATAAATTAGCTTATCTGGTGCTTGTGGGGGCTCTCTACTTCAAAGGATGAGTAGAGGTAGGAGACTGAATCAATCCTACAAAATATATAATATAGAAAAAGCATCTAAATGAGTTTTTAAACAAAGCAATATCTGTGCTTATCACACACAAAGAATCAGCAGACCACCCGAAGGGGCCAGAATATCGGAACACAATTATGCCATAGGTAGGGTAGAGGGTCCACCGCTCACCTGTATAAATGGGTAGATAACTTTTATCCACACCGTAATGGCACCAGAAGGTAGGAGTATTCACAAAAAATAGCAGCAGTATTATACCAAAGAACACCACAGGACTCCGGTTGGAAACCTATAAACGAGAACCAATGGTAAAAATCACAGACACTGATCATTACAGGGAGGTGTCTCCCAATGGAGGAAATTAATTGTGCGTGAGCCGGGGTAGCCACGAGGAAGGTAAAATCTGAGACGGCTCATAGGATACCCGCCAGATCCCAAGCAACACCTCTAAGTATGTCAATTAGGCACACAATCACCAAATACAAGTAGTTAAGAACTGATAGAAAAGAGACCCAGTGTGAAGGCTCCCGAGTGAGGAAATATTCAGTAATATTAAGAATATAAAGTTATTAAATCATCCCTATAAGCGAGAGGCAAACATTTAGTGCTGTGAGAGTCATAAAAAAAAACAACCCTGTATACACCACATAGGTGAGACAGCCAAAAAAGGAGCCACAGAGAGTGTGGTGTCCATACCTGTGGCTACAAGACGCCCGGGTATATCTAGTACCCGTAGATGCCAACGAAGTGACTATTAGGCGGTCCAACTTCAATATAACATGCGGACAAGCAGAGCAGATCCCCTGTGAGCCACGTTGTAATCAAGAGCGAGGGATTGAGTCAGGCAGAGGAACAATTCAAGAAGTAGTCAGCAATCCGGGATGCGTATAAGGAGTTTACCTGGGTGTGGAGAATTCGGCAGCGAAAAAAGCCCAGTAACGCTGCAAGGGGTGCTGAGGAAAAGGCTGGCCGTGCGGAATGAAAAAAGGCATTGGCGTAGTCATGGAGATGACATAGGTCCTTTCTCTATGTCTAGACCCTCAAAGTATACGAAGGATCAGCTCGAAACAGTGGCGGCGATCTTAAGACGGCACCAGGGAGGCACTAAAGAGGGGCCACTAAACATGAAGCAGTGTACCCAAGAAAGACAGGGATCGAGTGCGCAGCCTTAACAGACCCGAAGGCAAGGAAAGAGAGGTCTACTGTTAAGTCCGGTGCGGAAGGGGTAGCCCCTGATTAAAATTAAAAAATTAATAAAAATAATAAATCGCGCAGCAAATAGCCGACTGGATGGCTAAATAAAGAAAAAGGAGAGTCGCAACTGAGAGAGCATCCAGACATAGGGCCTATATATGAAGAGGCCAAAAAATGCAAAAATAAAGCCCTAGAAGAAGGCGGGTTATTGTCAAAAACACTGCTTGGGCCGGTGCCTCAAATGAACAAGAGGTACAAAGACAGAGCTGTCATAATAGGAGAGAGGCCCCAACCCTCGCCCATCAAGGTGGTAGAGACATAATACTACCTACGCCTGACTTAAGTGGGCTGAGGTAGGAGAACAGGAATCATGGAGCAGTGAGATAGCTAAGAGTGAAAATAGCACATCTGGAGTGCACCCTCAGTGGGACCTACGCGCCCCTGGAGCTACGTCTAGGAGAATCCACAGGGTCTCAAAAATATATCTCAGGAGTGATCCATATAAGGGTATAAATAGAGTCACACCGTCTGGGTAAATGTTCAGAAGAGGGGGGTAGGTGGAACACGTGACAACACTTGAAATCAAGGCTAGATCTTGTGCCATTCAACAGATTCATTCAGACCTATGACATCACTATGTAGTGTGTAGATAATTTTGTGTTCTATTCTAAGCAGCTTCTTTTCACGGTTTTCATGATTACCCCCTTTAAAAGACATCAAAGCAGTCCATGTAAAGTCCTCATGATCATGCTTCTGATGGGTGAAGTGCTTGACGAGTGGTGCATTCTCCGTTTAATTTCTTATGCAACTTTGGTGCTCCATTATTCGGGTCTTCACTTTTCGAATCGTCTTTCCAACGTAGTGCAGTCCACATTTACATGTAATAAGGTAGACAACAAAATCGGTGTTACAATTAGTGAAATTCTATTGGATCCAGCGCTTTGAAAGACCAATATATAATTCTTTACTCTTGGAGGTTAATTTACAGACCCCACAAGATCCACAGGGATAGTGTCCAATCGCGTCAGGAAGACCCCATAAGGTGGTCAATTTGGGGTCAGGAGTATTTATTCATTTCAATTTGCTATTGCTCACTTTGTTACCTACAGTAGTGCTTCTTTTATAAGCAAAGATCGGCATAGGTAATGAATTGGTAGCCGTGTTAAAAATTCTCCAATGTTTCTTAATGATATTGGTAATTTTAAAACTCTGGTCTGTAAAAGTATTCACACACACAATACGATCATCTTTCATTTTAGTTGGTTTAGGTTCCAAAAGGGCTTCCCGGTTATTGTTAAAGGCTCGCTTGGCTGATTTTCTCACTAGTCTTCTGGGATAGCCTCTTTGTCTCAATTTTTTACTCAGAATTGCGGCTTCTGTCTCATAAGTATCTTTATCTGAGCTGTTCCCTTTAAGGCGTAAAAATTGGCCGAAAGGAAGATTATCCCGCAGATGTTTAATATGATGACTGGTATAATCTAATAGCGAATTCTTGTCTGTGGGTTTATGGTATGGCTTAATTTTGAGAACACCATTTTGAGGAAAAATGGTTAAATCAAGGAAATTGTTAGATTCATTACTAGCTGTCATGGTGAACTGTAGGTTGGGATTCAAAGTTTTCAGCCAGGTGAAAAAATGATCAGCAGCAGTGCGAGTACCCTCCCATACCACCAAGATGTCCTCGATGTACCTGCTCTACTTTCCAATGTTTGTAGTGAAAGGATTGTTGGTGTTGTAAATATGAGATTTCTCAAAAGTTTCTCAAAAGTTTCTACATGTCAGCTGGAACGAACGATGATTGCTTGGATTCTATTTAACTTAATTATTAGTCAACTCCTGTTCCTCAGGTGTCAGTGGTGGAAACCATGTTTCCTTTTTCTCCTATCATACCCCACTTGGTTTACCTGACAAAGATGCACTTACGTGGCTGTCGAAACCTGGAAGCTCTCAGAACTGTTGCTCCCCCAATCAGTTCTGCTTCACAGCTGGACTGTAGTACTTCCACCTCGGGATTAGACAAGCCTCTTGCTGCCTGAAAGCCACTTGTTTTTCGTGCACGAGCTGGTCCTTGCAGTGAAGGACCAAAGTTGAGCTGGACGAACAGGAGACCCCCAATATTTTTGGAGAGCCTAAGGCTCCTATATGGCTTTCCAAATTGTAGTTGTGGCACTTTAGTTCTGCCCTGTTACCTAAATTAGGCCCACCTCTAAAATTAGTAAGTGCGCCTTTTGTCCATAAAGCACATTTATTGTACTACGACCGAGAGGGGGCTTAGATGACATCTAAGAGTCAAACTAACCCTGGTCTCTGTAAACCACACAAAGAACACACATTATATACAATTTGCAACAGTTAATACACTCCCCCACATAGTGTTACAAAGTCATCCCCCAAAACATGATTGGTTGTCGTGCACAGAGAAATCTGAAACCCACACAGTTCATTGGACATAGTCCTTATAACAAAGTACCCTAAAAACTCATAATTACAAGGTTTACATTTTCAACATCCCCATTCTCAAAGACCTCTCCATATTTGGTGGCAGCCTTGCCTCCTAGTTACACAACAACAGAATTACTATCAATGATGCACAAAGATCTACTCCAAAAATACCTAATCACATGAAGACGAGAGAAAGACCGGAAGATTCACTTTTCACGTATTCATGTTTGCTAATCGCATTGCCCAGACCTGTCCAGTGTCCTATTTTTATGACTTCTACATGGCTGACCTTTTTCTAGCCACATGAGTTTCGCCCACTCTCTGACGACACAATCATTCTCCTAAAATATATTACTACTGGTCTTGACAAGTGTCCCAGGAGAAGTCACCTTCTTCAAACAACCCCATTAATTCACAAGATGCCGATCTTTTACAACAATAAGCTCTCCAGATCACCAGCGATCATATCTACCCTTACCCTCCAGTACTTGAGCCTTCTGCAAACTAACCGCAGCTACCCCATTGATCAACTTGAAAATCCTGTTCCCCAACTGCTGACAAAGCCTTTGCAAAGCTTTACCATGGTGGCAAAAACACCCTTTTGATTAATCCATAATGCGGAGACACATGGTACACAGAGCAATTCCACCTCATATATTTGATAACTTTTACTAAATTCGAAAAACATTTCCCATATTTGTATACCATTATGTGTGCATTTTATGCATATTATGATCTCCTATCATGAGCGCCGTTCATACAGCTTAACTCCATGTGAACATATTGATCGCTTGCTTTACCTGAGTATGGAGGGGCCCTCCGTGTGACAATGTTTCTTTGTTATGTTTCTGCGCGGATGCAAATCTACAAATGTATCACCTCGACACAAAGTAAGTTAATGTAACACTTATCCCATTTACCATAAATATTGTAACATATGTAGCAATTTGCGAAAGTGACAGAAATGAGGATGATGAAGTGTCCACCCCCCCCTATCAGTGGTATGGTGTGCAAAGTTCAAACTTTTCCGAATTTCCCAACACACACTCCCATATGAACAGTAACATGAGTGGCCCTGATAGTAGGGTGCTGAGGATGCACTGATGTACTCCCCACGATTCCTGACAATAACCAATCACAGTAAAAAACAGAAAGGCATCCAATTAACAGGACTGTCCACCTATGCCCAGCAAAATGCCAAAATATAATGTTGCACTAGGCCAGTGAAAGGGAATGTAGTAAGGGCAAGGTTGCACTTATAAAAAGGAGGCAACAAAGGAGACAAATCCATGCACCATGCAGCTGAGTCAACAGCACTCTTCTGCTATCAGCCATTCTAAGGTCCAGATACCCCAGATGTAATTGTTACACATGCTGCAACGTACAATGAGGCCTGTGTACACAACAAAAACATCCATCATTAATCATGACACTTACCTATTGGAGGTGACTCAGGCTATCCACTGCTGCCATGGCTAATGACACCCATCAGAAGGAGATGGCATACAACAAGGCACATGCACGGACCAGGGTGTGCATTGAGCGCACATTTGGACTGCTTAGGGGAAGATTCTGGTGCCTCCACCGGACAGGTGTGGCACTCATGCACAGTCCTAAAAAGGTGGGGAAGATGGCATTGGTCTGTGGAATGCTAGACAACATGTGTATTAGGAGGAACATCCGTAAGCATCCTGAGGAAGACATTCGCCACCTAGAATCTGACTCTGCACCATCAATCATGAACTTGTTCAGAACATTTTTGGATTACACCTATGTATGCACTGTAACATAACATCAATACAATAATAATATTCAGTACTCTCATTGACTGCTGTACTAATTTGCCACAGGGATGTTTTTTATTCTATGTGAACAGTCCTTTGCCCAACAACCACCCATATCTGCAACAGTCCCTTGCCCACACACCACCCTCATCCCCAAAAGTGCCTTGCCCACCCAACACCCACATTCCCAGCAGTCCCTTGACCACCCACAAACCACATCCCCACCAGTCTCTTGCCCACCACCACCCACATCCCAAAATCAATGCCTGTGACATGGTCCCTCCTATTCCCTTTGTCTCTTGCTACATCCATGTGTCACAGCTGGAGAGGGGGGCTGTCTCCTCCGGGAGCGCCCTGTTGGGATGCTGGGCAGGGATCCCTCAGTGGCCGTGGTCAAGAAGGAGCTGGTCCTCTCACCGCCACAAATTTACTGGAGACTCACTGCCCTCAGCAAGGTCTCATTGCCTTAGGAAATGGACTCAGCCAACTCCCGCAGCCCTTGGCCCACTACTATCACTGAGGGTTGCCGATGTGGCATCTGCAACCCTCCTGCTCTGCCACTCCAAAGCAGTGGCCATCTTTGTCTAGGACCCCTGAATAGAATCCTGCCTGGCCTGAGCATGCCCCAGGTGCTCCTGTGGGATGGCCTGTTTGTTCCTGCATCTGCTCAATTTTTCTCCATTTTTGCCAAATTTATTTATTTATTTATTACATTTATTATACGCCTAAACCCGGAGGTGTCACGGCGTAGTTACAAACATCTTGATTATATAGATACAATAGGATTCATACTACATTTCACAGAATTACATCATGATACAGATGGCAGTATAACAGTTAGCTGGTGCTCAGTTTTTCAGCAAGGGCGCAGGAGTAGGTGCTATGGAGATGGAAGTACGTTCTGTTATTGGTGACGGGGGAGGCGTTGGGCTAGAATGTGTTGAATAGCCACGTTTTGAGTGTCTTCCTGAAGCACTGGTGTGATGGCTCATTTCTAGCGTGTAGTGGGAGTGTGTTCCAAAGTTTTGGAGCCATTACTGAGAAGCTGCTTCCCCCTGCTCTGGAGCAAAGAGATGTGCATTGTTGTTGGATCTTAATGTTCTCGTGGTCTTATTCAGGGTAACTGTGTTATTGATGTTCATGGGGCCTTCTTGGCGAGACAATTGTGGGTAACACAAAGTGTTTTGAAAATGATTCTGGCTTGGATGGGAAGCCATTGGGCTTCCCTCCTGATGACTGAAATGTGGTCAGATTTTTTTAGTTCATGGGCCGCTCGCCGTGCTTTATTTTGCAACAATTGTAGTTTGGCTAAATTGGCATTCGAAGTGCCTAGCAGTAATACATTGCAATAGTTTAGCTTTGATAAGATGAGGGCCCGGGCTAAAATAGTACAGTTTTGTGGCGTGAGGAATTGTGGACTTAATGCAATAAGTTTGGATGTGTCTGAGGTGGCCGATGAGAGAGCGTTCACGTGTTTAGTCATTGTTAAGTTTGCATCTAGGGGGACGCCTAAAGTTTTAACCTGCTTTAGGACTGGAATAGGCGTTCCATCAATGTTTATTGCAGAGTAATCAGAGTGGAGGGCATTGATTTTGGCAGGGGATCCCACAATGAGGATCTCTGTCTTCTCATCATTAAGGCAAAGGCTATTAATAGCCATCCATTTTTAAATTATCGCATATATTTTGATGATCATGATAGTATCCTGGTTGTAGTTCCCAGTTATGGGGATTAGGAGCTGGGTGTCATCAGTGAATTTGTATAGATGACACCCATGGCATCCAGGGCAGCGACAAGTAGGATCCTTGCGGTACTCCTAGCGGTACTGGTATAGGGTCTGCAGCTTCCTTGCCGATGGTGACTCGGGATGTGCAATCTGCAAGGAAGGATTTGACCCATAGGGTGGCTTTATGTGAGAATTGAAAATCGTTTCCCAAAGTGGAGCATAGTTTGTCATGATCCAGTAGATCTAATGCAGCGGACAGGTCTAATAACAATAGCATGCAGAGTTTGCCAGCCTCTCTTATGGAGTCCATCTGGATTTTAAAATCCAGAAGTGTTGTTTCAGTACTGTGTTAGGCTGAAAGCCAGATTGTCTAGCTCCTAGGAGATGGTTTTGTTCAAGGTGAGATGGTATTTGTGAGTAGGCTATTCTATCAATCATTTTCAACAAAAAGGTAACAGTAGTTATGGGACGATAGTTCATGGGAACTGTCGGGTCCAGGGATTTTTTTTAGGAGAGGGGTCACCCAGGATTTTTTGATACTAGTAGGGACGGTATTTGTGCTGAACGAGGCATTGACAAATTTGGTGATGATGAGAGTAAGCGCAGGAGTGCACAATTTGACTAGGTGAGCTGGGAAGTTGTCTTCTTTACAATTAGAGGGGTTTAACTTGGAGATAGCGTAGAGCACTTGGTCTTGGCATACTGGAGTGAATTTGAAATGGGTGTTTGCGTTTTCACTGGAGCTGTCTATAGTTTGTGGGTGTGTGTTTTTGTTAGCCAAGAACTTTCTTTTGGAGGAGATTTTGCCTTGGAGTACTTGTATTTTTGATGCTAGGGCATTTTGTATAGTAGTACACCAGACTTTGCTAGAGTTAACTGGAGTGGAAGATGGGATGGGATTTCCCAGTTCTCTGAGTATTGTAAAGAGCTCTTTGGAGTTTGAGGATGCATTACTGATGCAGGTGTTCAGAGCATTAGCTGTATGCATAATGATGGCTGCTTTGTATATTTGTTTGCATCTACAAATGCTTTGGAAGAGTCAGTGGAGAGGTTCTTTTTATGGATGTGTTCCAGGGATCTTTTTTTATGCCTGAGTAGCACAAGTTCTTAGTTGAACCACAAATGTGTGCATTTGTCTGGCCATCGTGTTTTCGTTGTGAGTGAGGGCTAAGGAGTAAATAGTAGTTTTGGGACAAGTATGATAGAAATCTACAAGACAACTGGGGTTGGCACTCAAGACAGAATTAGTGGACAGGGTTTCCTTCAGGACAGGGGTGAGGCTGTCTGCTGTTCGGTTCCGCTTATTTCTTATTTCGATATTGTGGTAGGGGTAGGGTGGAGTTTCTCTTCAAAGGTTAGTGTAAAGCTAATGAGATAGTGGTCCATCCAATCGACTGGTAAGTTGGAGTCTATTGACATATGAGGATTTAGTGTAAGTATCCAATCTAATACTCTGCCCTTAACATGAGTAAGGGCGTTGACTAGCTTGGTGAAATTCATATCTGTAAGGGAGGCATGGAAAGCATTTGCTTTATGGTCTTGTTTGTCATTAAAGCCTAGATTGATATCACCTAAGATAATGAATTTAGTACTAAGTTTGAGGTGGGGTGTAAGAGGAAGTGGGATATCCGATTCAGGGTGGTTATTATTGTTAGGTGCTCTGTAAACAACCAGGACGTTGGTTGTGGTTTTAGGGTCTGCTGTAATTTTGACAAAGAGTAGTTTGTAGCCTTCTAGTGGGTCGAGTGGGCAAGATCTTACATGAAGGCTGGTTTTGGCTATTATGGTCACACCACCTCCCTGTGCATTTATTCTATCAGACCTTAAAATACTGAATCCTGGTGGGATAGCCAGTGCTAGTAGAGGGCTCGAGGCTTTGTGCAACCAGGTTTTGGTCATAACTAGTAGATCCAAATGTTGGTCTAAGATAAGGTCATGGATCTCGATGGCATGGGCTCCAAGTGAGCGTACATTGAGAAGTGCACAGTTAATTCTGGGAGAGGGCTCTGAGGAGGAGATGGGGGGACTATCATCTGAGGCTGTATGGGTCTGGGCAGGGTGTGTTATTCAGAGGTGTTATTGAGTTGTGATATTGTCTTGTTGGGTTGTGGAATGGGGGTGAGCAAGATTGGCTTTTTAGTAGTATTGATTGTGAGTGACATTTGCATGAGGATGTGGCAGGTAAACACTGGGGTAGGACTAGGAGAGTAGTGGTGGGAAGTTCGTGCTCTTAGCCTACTTAGCCTGGTGAAGCCCAAGATGGGGCGCAAGGTGTTGGGGAAAGTGATGTTGGTCTTGAGCTAGATGTGGCATGATAGGCAGCAGTGTTAGTAGGGGTGGTGAAACATATTGAAGTTGACAGAGTCAGCTTTAGTCGTCAGTGGACTGTTGCTGATGATGGTGCCTTCAGTGTTCCTCAGGGCTGAATTGCACTGAAAAAGGGGGGTGTTGGGTAAGAATGGGGTGGGGCAGGAGAGAGGGTGGTGCCAGTAGCAACACAATTTGGCAAGGCCGTTACCCAATGGGGTATAAGCACCTCCCATGCAGTGCATAAAGTAATCTATAATATGGAATGGATTCATTGTGAAATATGTCCAACCTAAGTATCTGAGGTGGGATAGAGCAGAGTCAGTGGGGTGCAGCACAATGGGCTAGTTTGCGGTCCCCACTGCCAGTGAGTGGACATCATGAGCAGCTAGATATATGCAGACGGGTTGGTGAAGTGTCGCTTTCAGTCGCTAATGAGCATACTGATCGTTGGAGTGACGAAGGCAGGCAGGGTAGTCATTTGCAGGGACATTATGCTGTACGCTCGAATTTAGCATTAAAAGAAAAAGAAACAAAAGTAGAAATGGCAAGTACACAATATCCTTACTAGGGAAGGGGTGTGTCACACATTAATCCCCAATGGCAGGCTATAGTGTCAGAGAGGTAGCAGCTTAGTAGTGGCTTGTTTCTGGGGGCCGATACAAAGTGTACCAGATACACGATGCGTACAAGTTGGCAATACTATGCAATCCTGAGTATACACTATTAACAAACGAAAAGCATTTTACATTGGTTAGACTCAGGAGTAGCTGGTCTTTGGGTCCTCTGTGACTTGGCTTTTAAAGCAGTCACAGCGTGACAGCACGCTAGGGAAGAGTGAGATGGCGCGTGGGTGCCTAGTTAGGTAGCAGTGAGAATGCACACTTTTTCAGGCAAGGCATACAGCGATTTACAAGATAATGCCGCCCGGCTATAAGCTGCATAGGATCAGATACATGACATGGCAATGGTAAACATGATTGTTCGAGAGAGTATAAGGACTGGACATCATATTGGTGGATAACTAGAAGCAGCCCTGTACTAACAGGAAGAGTTGACAATGTTCCAAACAGTGGGATGAGGTGGGCTGTGAAGTCTAAAAGGGCTGAGTCTACTCTTGAGTATGCAGTGGCACATGAGCGTACTCACAATTTCAAAAAGTAAATAGTCAGCTAGTAATCGTTGGCAATCCTCCATTTTTCCTGGCTCCGACAAGCTCAGGACAGGAGCCTTGAACGATTGCCTTAGAGGAGGGCTGGCATTGCCTGCCAGCTACCTCTGATTGGCTACGAGAAGCAGTGAGACGCCAATCAGCTGTGCTGGGCCACTTCAGTAGGCTGCAAGCTGATGAAAAACAGCAGTGGCCATCTTTAAGATACTTTAACCCACGCTGCTAAATTACAAAAGCGGGTCTGGACGCTGGAGATTACAGACATCTGCTTCAACAAGCACTACACCAGATATAGTGAGAATTGTGCTGGCAAGCTGCATGATCGAGGAAAATGTAGCTGAAATGCACTGCACATGCAGCAAGGTATGCTTAGCCCATATGCTTTCCTCTGGTCAATACTGGCGTGCATGGGGAGTGTCACTCCTGCGAAGCACGGGATAGTGGAGTTCCTGCTCCTCACGGTGATGTTGCAGCAGAATGAGGCTCGGGACAGGAGCCTTGAACGATTGCCTTAGACAAGGGCCGGCTTTGCCTGCTTGCTACCTCTGATTGGCTATAAGAAGCAGTGAGACACCAGTCAGCTGTGCTGGGCCACTTCAGTAGCCTACAAGCTGATGAAAAACACTGGTGGCCGTCTTTGAGATACTTTAAACATCGCAGTTAAATTACAAAAGTGGGTCTGGACGCTGAAGATTACAGAGTTGTGCTTCAACAAGCACTACACCAAATATAGTGAGAATTGTGCTGGCTAGCTGGATGATCGAAGCAAATGTAGCTGAAATGCATTGTACATGCAACTAGGTATGCAGAGGTCATAGGCTTACCTCTGGTCAATACTGGGGTGCATGTGGAGTGTCACTCTTGCAAAGCATGGGATAGTGGAGATCTTGCACCTCACAGTGATGTTGCAGCAGAATTACATTCAGTGTCGTTGTGAGGACTGGTGATGGTGAGTCTCAGGGCATGCCCCCTCCCCACTCCCTCCCCCCGATACATGTGGCCTGCCATTTGCAGCGTCATCAACATCAGGAGTAGAATCACTCTCCTGATCAGGATTCCACTGCAGAGGCTGTGCAGTGTATATGGGCAAAGACGTGGTGGTAAGAGGGGAGAGGGAGGGAAGTGGTGGAGAGTCAAGCTGACTGGGCACATGTTTTGGGAATGTCTGCCTCTGTGTCCACTGTCAGCATTGTCATAAAGCTTTGCAATTTACACACTGGTGGTCTGATGCATAGAGACAGATGCAACTGTGCTGGTGGTCGCCACTGTGGCTGTTGGTGGTGGTGGTGGACACAGCATCACAGCTGCTGAAGGTGGGGATGGCACTGCTGTCACTAGTGCTGCAGTGGAAGCTGATGTTGCTGTTGGGGCATTGGGCACTATGGTGGCTGATGCAGATGTTTTGCCTTTTTTCCTTCTGCCAGCAGCCTGCCCTGGATCCCTCTAAGTATGGCGGGAGGGTGGTGCTGAGGTTGAAGTTCTGGTGCCAGAGGTGCCTGCTGTGCTGCTGCCTTCCTGTTCCACTTGGGTGACATGCCATCAGATCCAATGTGTAAAGAGGTTTGTTTGTGCATTGCATTACAGCTTGGTTATTAACCCAAATACCCAATACATTTCTTCTGGGGAAGGGTTTTGAGGTTCTCACATGGGACACTAGGGACTTGATAGCTTTGTACCATGCAACTGGTGAATGTGTCTTGAGTCCTCAATGCAGTAGGTTGCATGGCCCTAAAGGGATTGTGTATAGCGGCCAGTGGGGGTGATCATAGCAGTGAGGCTGGTTGCAGCATTTAATTGAGTATGCCTTCACTGTTGTGTGCAGCATCCCTACAGCCCTTCATGCAATTGTTGTTGTGTGGATAGGTGGCATATGCCTCACAAATGTCTTTCTGTTCCATTGCATTACATGTTTGCCTATGCCTCAGTGTGTGTGAGGGTGATGAGAGATGCTGAATGGCCATGCACTGGAGAGTTGGTCCATTCAGGATACTTATATTATATCAACTTATATATTATACATATGATTCTTTTGTACACTCTTCTTTCACTGCTCATCAAGTGTTCATGGGTGTGAGTTGCCAGGCGGCATGCTCATTGATGTGAACCATTGTGCATTTTAATGGCAGCCTCATTGTGAGCTGGTCGATGAGCAGTGAAGGCCTTTTTCTCTAGGTTGTGATTCTGATGTTTCACATTGCAATTACCAAGTCAGGTTGGCTGTAAGCTCTGCACGCAGATGCTCCTACAGCTTGTAGGCCTGCCAAGTGGAGGATGGTGCTGATTGTCTCCTATCAGGGAGTAAGGACCAGAGGCACCACGGTGCCTCCTCCTGTGGCAGCTGTCTCCCTGTGATGTTTTGCAAGGAGACTGTGCACCCTGGCCTTCAGGTAATTCCATTATTTCTTTGATGTACTCAAAATCCCTGTGTACGTTCGCCACTGGACCCATATAATTGGTTAGCTCTGCCATCATGATATTGGCTTCCACAGCCTCATTTCCCATACACAGGATTCCCTAATATGGATGGGAACTTATGTTTTTGTGTGGGTGGCTGCTACAACTGGTGATATTCAATGGATTGTGTTTTTCAAAATGGCTGCCGATCTGCTTCCCATTTCAAGGGAAAGGCGTTTACTGCCTGGTGCTAATTCTGCCTATTTGAGGTGGAATAACCGTTTGGTAATTCCACATGGTGCTGGAATTTGGAAGTAATTATGGCAGGCTAAATTACCATTACTGTAAGGTGGATTTGTCCACGTCCATTGCCCCATAATATGGCAGTAATTGTGTCAGCCACTTTGGCGGTAACAGTAATTCCATGTGGAGGAATTACCATTATTACTGCCAAACTCGGAATGAACCCTCAAGTGTGCTACATTTTGTGTGTCTACTATCAGGGAAAACACAGCTGTGTATGATCAGTTTATCATAGATATCGAATGACTGAACAGAGTTATTGACACACTGACTTTTTACAATTCTCCTGTCTCACACGGTGAAGGCTCAGACCACATTTTTATGTTGCTCCTGTCGCCCAAGAGTAGGGCACACATTCAAGTTTTACATTTCTCCTGTCCCGCAGGGTTGGGTGGAAACTGTTGTCTCTCCTACTTCACAGGGGTGAGGACACACACTCAGTTTTTACATCTCGCCTGTCTCGCGTGGGTGGGGGCACAGTCAGGATTTGTATACTTCTCCTGTCTTCCCTGTGTAAGTGAATGCACTCCAATTTTTTCATCTCTCCTGTCTCACAGGAGCAGGGTCAGAGTCTGAATTTTGACATCACTCCTGTCTTGCATCGTTGGGGATGCAGTCTGAATTCTTATGTCTCTCCTTTTTCTCAGCGCTGAAGGCACAGAGGTCACACACTCAGTTTGTTTATATCTCCTGTCTTGCAGCACTGGGGGCACAGACTCAATGTGTATCAATCCTGTCTCTCATGGATAGAGCTAACATTTATGTCCCCCCGCTTTCACAGGTGTGTAGGAAGAGTCTTAATTTTTCCATATCTCCTATCTCGCAGGGGTTAGGGCACACTCAACTTTTTGTCGCTCCTGTGTTGCGGGGTTAGGGATACAGACTCAATTTGTATGTCACTCCTGGCTCGCAGGACTGGAGGAAAAGCCTTAAATTGCACATCTTTCCACTCTCGTAGGTATGGGGACATAGCCTGCATTTTTACATTTCTCCTGTCTTACATGAATGAGACACACATTCACATTGTTTGTTTGTTTGTTTATTTATTTGGTAATGCGCGCCAAACCCATTAGTTAGATAGACCTAACGCAATAGAGGTCAAGACAAGTTAAACTTGGTTACATAATGTGTACAGAGAAGCATATAGTATACAAAAAACAGTTTGAACATGGGCTGCCAGGATAGTTACAGTGGCATACAGAAGGAAGCGAGTTAAGAGACATACAGCAGAGACAGGAGTGCAAGGTACCGAGAGGGTAAGCTAACAGTCATTCGTTCGTATCCATTTAATTATATTGAGTCTAAATTTAGATCCTAAATTTGTTCCTTTCTGAGGTTGTGCGGTAGTGCATTCCAGGTTTGTGCTGCAATAACTGGAAAGCTAGATCATCCCGCTGTGACACGTTTGAATCTAGGCATTTCCAGGTTATGGGCATTGGCTGTTCTCGTTGGACGTGTGGACGATCTTCTATTTATCCTTTCAGCAAGGTAGGGTGGGGCCAAGTTGTTTAAGCATTTGGAGGTAAGGGAGGCTGTTTTTAGAAGTAACCTGTCAGATATTTTTAGCCAATTAACCTCTCTCCTAGCATCAGAGATGTGTTCTCTCCTAGGGATATTCAGGGCATTATTTTGCATTCTTTGTATTTTGTCGATGATATTTTTGTTGGCACCTGAGTAGAGAGCATTACAGTAGTCTAATCTCGACATTACAAGGGCATTGGCGAGGGTGATGCAACTCGAGGTAGAAAGGAATGGTCTGCAGGCTCGGATAAGCTTACAGGTATAAGCTGTGGAGGATGCAAGTGAGTTGACTTGTTTCTTAAGCGAGAGAGTGGCATCAAGATTAGAAGCCTAGTGTTTTGACCACTGGCATCACCTTGATGAGATTGTTGTCGATATTGAAGGCGGTATAGTTAGGGCTAAGTTTTTTTAAATTGGTTTCAGAGCCTAGGATTAGTATCTCAGTTTTATCATCATTCAGGCAGAGGCCGTGAGATGCCATCCATGCCTGAATGAGGAGGTATACTATGTTTACTAAGGCTGTGTCCTCCAAAAAGTTGCCCGAAAGGGGAATGAGGATCTGGGTATCATCTGCATAATTAGTGTATGTGATACCCAGTCTGTCCAATTTTTTCGAACAAAGGCTTAGTAAAGATATTATACATAGTAGGTGAGACACAGGATCCTTGGGGTACTCCACAGGAGATTTGAGTTGGGTCAGCAGCCGTTAGTGGGGAAAAGACTTGCATTGTCCTGTTGGCCAGGAAGGATTGGACCCAGGCTATGGCTTCCCCTGAGAAGTGCGGCGCCGACCTAAGGTGGTTACATAAGACTGCATGATCCACTAGATCGAACGCTGCAGAGAGGTCCAGGAGAAGTAGCATAGCTGTTTGTCCCCTGTCCTTCAACTCGTCAATTTGAGTCTTAGGGTCTAGCAAGGCAGTTTCCATACCGTGGAGTGGGCGGAATCCAGACTGTCGTGATCCTAGTAGGTGATTAGCTTCTAGGTATTCCTGAATTTGAATATAGGCTACTCTATCAATAATTTTAAGTAGAAAGGGGACAGTGGTAATAGGTCTATAATTGGTAGGGATAGTAGGGTCTAGTGTTTGTTTTTTAAGCAGGGGAAGGACCCAGGATTCTTTGAGGTTATTGGGTACTGTATTGGTTCTGAAGGAAGTGTTTATGAGCTTGGAGATAAATGGGGCAAGGTCTCTAGCCGCCTCCTTTATAATTTGTGCCAGGCAACTGTCTCCCTTGCAGTTAGATGGTTTTAGAGAGAAAATGATTTTTTCCGTGTCAAGAATAGAGATTTCTTTAAAGGTAAATGGTGTAGTTTTGTTACAACCTGTGTCAGGGGATGGTTGGTGCTCAGAGGGGGGCAGAGAGGCTTTTTTAATTGCTATTTGTCCGTTGGAGTGTAGTGATTTTGTTTAGGGGGGCTTTTTGAATTGCAGTGCACCATGGCTTGTCCTTGAGGACAGTGTCTGCCGGTGGAGTTGGGGCTTCCATTTCGCGGAGGATGGTGAACAGTTCCTTAGTATTGGAGCTGGCTTTTGCAATTCTATCATTGAATATATTTTTCTTTGCGTTGGTTATTTCTTTTTTGTAGTGTTTGGAGAGTTCTGTTACTTTAGCCTTATTGACAGTAGTCAGGGAGTGGCGCCTGATAGTTTGAAATTTTCTTTTCTTTAATCTTAACTCTTTAAGTTAAGGTGTGAACCATGCGTTGAGGTGGGATTTTTGTCTAACTTTGCACATTTTTAGTGGGGCGGTGGAGTCCAAGGCTTGGGACATGGCAGTGTTGAAAATTTCCACTAGAGATTTAGGGTCAGCATTATTGTTAACGTTATTCAGAGAAGGGAGGAGGTGTGGGAGTAGTTTTTCTGCTGTGATGTCCTTTTTGCTTCTTGTGGGAAGTGGGGGTGCCATCTCAATGGTTTTAGGACTAAGGAGGTCGAGTGTGTCTGAGAAAGTAATGAGGTGATGGTCGGACCAAGATTGTGGTACATTATCTATAATAATAATGTTGCAGTTCAAGTCAGCCACCCAATCCAAACTTCTACCTTTGAGGTGGGTGGGGGATAGGACTTTTTGTGAGAGTCCATGATCTTTGAGAAGTGCAGCTATAGCTTGGGTGTGTTTGTTTCCAGCCTCATTGAAGTCGAGGTTGAAATCCCCCAGTAGCAAGGATTGTGAGTGGTTTTTAGTGTTGCTAGCTATGATATCTATAAGGTCCTCCTCAAAGGTTCCTAGTGGGCCCGGAGGTCTGTATATTAGGTGGATCGTTAAAGTACGATTGTTAGATAGGGGAAGTTTAGCTGTGAGAACTTCGCATGAGGGGCATGTAGTTGGAGTGGCAAGTCTAATGGAGAGGCTAGTTTTAGCGATGATGGCTAGACCGCCACCGCGAGTGTTAGGCCTATCCACTCTGAGTATCTGGTAGCCCTCGGTATAGCTATCATGAGGGCAGGACCTGCCGCATCATGGAGCCAAGTTTCAGTTACGGCTAGTAGGTCTAGATTCTCATTGTGTAATGTGTCTGCAATTTCAGAGGCATGGGCTACTAGGGATCTGGCGTTGATAAGTGATCCCGATAGGGATAGTGTGCCTTTGTTTGTGGGGTAGGGGGAGGTTTGGTTTCAGGTTTATTGGGACTAGCAAGGTTTTTATTTACTATATTGGACGTAATCCGGTTATTAGGAGTGGTTAACACTGTACGGTTGTTGGTATTTTTAGGATCATAGAGCCGGGATAGTCTAGATCTAAGTCTCATGTTTCTATCCAGAGGAGGGCGCGTTAGGAGGGTGGCTAGAGCCATAGTGACTAGGAGGCTAAGTGTAAGGACTAAAGGTAGGGTTCTCAGGTTGTCGAGCATGTTCAGGGCTATGCAGTGGGATTTCAAATGGTGTTTAGGGTCAGGTGAGATTCACTTTGTAGGCTAGTAACAGGTTAGTGTTGATTGTACAACAATTGCACTAGTGGGTTAGGTAGGCAAGAAAAGTTGCACAGGTAGGCTAATATCACATGCGCAGGTAGGCCAGTATCAGTTGCATGGGTAGGCTAATAACACTTGCACAGGTAGGCTAATATCAATTGCACAAGTAGGCCAGTATCAGTTACAGAGGTAGGCTAATATCAATTGCACAGGTAGGCCAGTATCAGTTGCACAGGTGGGCTAATATCAATTGCACAGGTAGGCTAATATCAATTGCACAGGTAGGCCAGTATCAGTTGCACAGGTGGGCTAATATCAATTGCACAGGTAGGCTAATATCAATTGCACAAGTAGGCCAGTATCAGTTGCACATGTGGGCTAATATCAATTGCACAGGTGGGCTAATATCAGTTGCATAGGTAGGCTAATAACACTTGCACAGGTAGGCTAATATCAATTGCACAAGTAGGCTAATATCAATTGCACAGGTAGGCCAGTATCAGTTGCACAGGTGGGCTAATATCAATTGCACAGGTAGGCTAATATCAATTGCACAAGTAGGCCAGTATCAGTTACACAGGTAGGCCAGTATCAGTTGCACAGGTAGGCCAGTATCAGTTGCACAGGTGGGCTAATATCAATTGCACAGGTAGGCTAATATCAATTGCACAAGTAGGCCAGTATCAGTTGCACATGTGGGCTAATATCAATTGCACACGTAGGCCAGTATCAGTTGCATAGGTAGGCTAATATCAATTGCACAAGTAGGCCAGTATCAGCTGCACATGTGGGCTAATATCAATTGCACAAGTAGGCCAGTATCAGTTGCATAGGTAGGCTAATATTAATTGCACAAGTAGGCTAGTATCAGTTGCACAGGTAGGCTAATATCAATTGCACAGGTAGGCCAGTATCAGTTGCACATGTGGGCTAATATCAATTGCATTAGGTGGGCTAACGATCAGACTGGAGGGGTGAGTAGTGGTGCATATAATCAAGTCTTGAACAGTTGCATGCGGCAGTGTGTGAAACAGTTGCACATATAACCCAATTAGGTTAAGGGGTGACTATGTGGACTTTCTGGTCATACAGGTGAGTAATATAAAGTTACAAGAATTGTTCACTTGGGATCCTTAAAGTTTAGGATTGCGATGTGGCCTGGATGTTTGGGCAGGTGGAGGAGTATGCGGCTCAAAGTTTGTGTCCCCCCGTTGATTGCTATAGATTTGCTGGTGTGCAGATCGTGGGGCCAGATCACCTTTGTGCGAGCATGAAAGAGTATATTTGTAGAGCGAATGAATATAGCAGGAATTAGATGCAAGGTTGGATCATACCTTAAGCTGCCACCGACGATAGAGACGGTGCGCATTCAAGCACATAACAGGCGCAGAACAGGGCCTTTTATTGCCGGGCCTTCTCGCGTGAGGGCCGGCTTCCGCCTGCCGGCAGATGTTGCTGTTGGATAAAGGAGGCCCGTTGCTTAGCAACGGTAAGCAGCTTCGATGTGGGGCCACGTTGCGCTGGCCATCTTTGGATCAGGCTGATGTAGTAACAGCTGATCTAGTGCCGGATTCGCGCACATGGGAGCTTTTAAGAAGTGTGCAGGAACTGAGAGAATTCACCAGTACTGCTGGGAGGCGCATCCACTCAGGGTATCTTTCTGAGTGTAGCTGGAAAGGGCTCCTGTCCTCTCCGGATTCCAGGGATCAGCTGTGATGAGCTGCTCCTGCAGCACGGTTCACCGCGTGTGTGAAGAGTGAAGAAGTGTTGCTGGAAAGGGCTCCTGCCCTCTCCAAGATCAGGGGGAAATGAGGATGGGGGGCGCAGAACAGGGCCATTTCCTGCCAGGCCTTCTCGCGTGAGGGCTGGCTTCCGCCTGCCGGCGGATGTTGCTGTTGGATAAAGGAGGCCCGTTGCTTAGCAACGGTAAGCAGCTTCGATGTGGGGCCGCGTTGCGCCGGCCATCTTTGGATCAGGCTGATGTAGGAACAGCTGATCTGGTGCCGGATTCGCGCACATGGGAGCTTTTAAGAAGAGTGCAGGCACAGAGAGTGCTCACCAGTACTGCTGGGAGGCGCATCCACTCAGGGTATCTTTCTGAGTGTAGCTGGAAAGGGCTCCTGTCCTCTCCGGATTCCAGGGATCAGCTGTGATGAGCTGCTCCTGTTTCTCCACAGGCTTCTTTACAGGGGAGGTAGTCGCTTCTTCAGTAGTGGGACCTCTCTGCTGTGTTGCCAGTTCCTCTCTCAATCTCGTTGTTGTCTGCTCTTCAAAACGGCGGTTTCTTGTGTCTTTCTTGGTCAGGCTTCCCACCGGGAGAGACCGTCAGGCCTCAACTCTTCAGAACTCCTAGGTTTGACAGCGTTAGATGGGCTCCCCGCCCACCATCCTGGTGGCACGACCTCATAGCAGTCATGATCTGCCTCCTGGTAGCGACGGATCCACGCTGTATCGCTTTCCTGTCTTTCGGGTGGGTGGCACAAAGTAAGTTGCTCCTGTCTCACGGGAGTGCAGGCACAGTCTTAATACTTACATCTCTCCTGCATAACAGGGATGGGGGGCAGAGCTTGCATTATCATGTCCCTCCTTCTGCAGGGGTGAGGGAACATGCTTAATATTGTCATCACTCCTTTCTTACAGGGGTGGGAGCAAAGCCTGAAATTTGACATACTCAATGTGTCAGTCTCTCCTGCTCAAGTTTTATATCCGCTGTGTCTTGTAGAGGTAAGGGTACAGCCTGAAATTGTACATTTCTCCTGTCTCCCAGGGCGGCAGACACACAATCAATTGTAATGTCTCTCATGAGTAGGGGCACTGCCTGAATTTGTATATCTCTCCTGTCTTCCAGGGCTGACCTCAAACTTGTATGTCTCTTCTGTCCTGCAGGAGTGGGGGGACAGACTTAGTTTGGATGCCTAAACAAGCTACATTTTGTACAGTCTTGAATGGGTAGGGGCACAGACTCAATTCATTTGACTCTCCTGTTCCACAGGAGTAGAGGCAAAGTCTTCATTTCTATGTCGTGCAAGGATGGGGCACAGCCTATATTTGTATGTCTCTCTTGTCTCATAGGTGTGGAGCCAAAGCCTGAATGCTTATGTCTCTTCTGGCTCTCAGGGATGGGGGAACTGCCTCTATTGTCATGTCTCTCCTGTCACCCAGGGATGACTGCAAACTCTCCATTTCTTTGTCTCTCCTGTCTTTCTGGGGTTGGGCAACAGACTTAATTTGGATGCCACTCGTATCTTGTAGAAATGGGGGAAAAGCCTCAAACGGTATGTTTCTTATCTCTAGCAGGTATAGGTGCATAGCCGGAATTTTTCCATTTGTAATGTGCAACAAAGGATAAGACACACACTTGAATTTGACATCTTTCCCGTCTTGTATAAGCAGAGTCACAAACTCAGTTGGTATGTCGCTCTTGTTTCACAGACGTTTGGGCACGCCTGAATTTTTACATCTCCCTCCTCCCAGGGCTGAGGGCACACACTTAATTTTTGTCATCCCTGCTATTTTGCAAGAGTGCGGGCACAGCATGGATTTTTACATCTCTCCTGTTTCAAAGGGGTAAAGGCACACACCTACTTTTTCTGTCTCTACCGTCTTAGAGGACTGAGACAACAGGCTCAATTTTTACATCTCTACTGTCTTGCAGGGAGAGGCACAGACTCACTTTTTTCATCTCTCCAGTCTTGCGTGGGGAGGACAGAGTCTGAATTTCTACTTCTATACTGTCTCACACGGGTGGAGGTACATCCTGAAATGTTACATTTCTCGAGTCTCTTGACTGAGGACGCACACACTCAATTTAAATGTCTCTCCTTTCGCTCAGGGGTTGGAGCACAGACTCAATTTGTACATCTCACCTATCTCATAGGGATTAGGGAACACACTTCATGTTTGCATCTCTTCTGTCCAGCCGGAGTAGGGGCACAGCCTGAATTTTAATATCTCTCAGGAGTAGGTACACAGCCTTGAGTTTATGTCTCCCCTGTCTCACTGGGGTGGAGCGCAACCTGGATTTTTACACCTTTCCTTCCTCGCAGAGTTTTCATGTCTCTGCTGTCTCGCAGGGGGCATAGGTTCAATGTTTGCATCTTTCCTGTTCTGCAGTGGTGAGTTTGCAGATTCAATGTTTACATCTCTGCTGACTCTCAGAACTGGGGGCACACACTCCATTTTTACATCACTGCATTTTGCAGGGGTGAGGGCACAGCTTGAATTTGTAAGTCTCTCCTGTCACACAAGTGAAGTGGTAAAGCCTGACATGTTATGACTCTCCTACCTTGCAGGACTGAAATCACACACTCAATTTAAACATCTCTCCTGTCTTGTAGAGGAATGGCAAAGACTCAACGCATACATCTCTCTTGTCTCACAAAGGTGGGGGCATAGCCTGCATTTTTACTTCTCTCCTGTCTCACAGGAGAGAGGGCACATGCTCAATTTCTGAATCTTTCCTGTCTCAAAGGTGTAAGTGTGCACATCCAATTTTGACATCTCTCCTGTATTGCAGGGGTTGAGGGCACAGACTACATTTTTAGTATCTCTCCTGTCTTAAGGAGGTGAGGGCACACACTCAATTTGTATGTCTCTCCTATTTTGTAGGGGTGGGGACACAGACTTCATGTGCACACCTCTCCTGATTGGCTGGAGTAAGAGAACTTCCTTTGTGTGTACATCTCTCTTGTCTCACAGGCCTTGGGGCATAAACTCTGTTTTTATGTCTCTTCTGTCTTGCAGGCATGGGGGACAGGCTCAGTTTGTATGTCTCTCTTGACTCACAGCAGTGGAACACAGACTGGAATTGTATGGCTTTCCAGTCTCACAGGGGTGAGAGCACAGCTTGAATTGTTACATCTTTACTCTCTCAGAGTCTGTCCTGACTCGCAGGGTTGGGGGCACAGACTCAATATATACATCTCTCCTTTCTCAGAAGGGTGAGGCAAGACTAAGTTTGGATATCTTCACTTTTTTGCAGGGGGTCACAGACCATATTTTTACATCTCTCCTGTCTTGCAACAGCGAGGGCAGAGACTCAATGTTTGCTGTCTCACAAATTGAGGGCACACACTAAATTTGTATATCTCTCCTGATATTGCAGGGTTGAAGGCACAGCATGAATTTGTCACACAGCAGAGCAAGTACAGTCTTAATTGTTATGGCTCTTCTGTCTCGCATGACTGAGGACACCAAATCAGTTTTTACATCTCTTTTGTCTTTCAGGGTTGAGGGAACACATTCCATTTTTGTGTCTCTCCTATCTTATAGGAGTTGGGTACACAGACTTAATCTGTCCATCTCCCCTGATTCGGAGGGTGAGGGCACAGCCTGAATACTGATGTCTCTCCTGTCTCACAGGGTTGAAGGCATACGCTTAATTTGTATGTCTCTCTTTATCGCCTCCATGGGGCACATGACCAATGTGAATATGTCTCTTGTCTCAAATAGCACTGGATATTTTCTCTCTCAAGGGGTGGGGGGATAAAATCAACTTTTGTTTCTGTGCCATCTCGCAGGGTTGGGGGAACAGACTCAATTTGCATATCTTTCCTTTCTTGGGGGGTTAAGAACACAGTCTACATTTTTAGATTCCAGCTCTCTATCAGGGCTGAGGTCAATCTTTACATCTGTATAAAAAGACAAGAGCCAGAATAGAGGAGTTGCTTTATGAACCCGTCACAAGAGTAAGGGGTGTGCCTTTAAATATGGAACTTTCCCCAAACAATTATTCCCAAATCTCAACGAGGCATTGTACACAGTTGCCACAGGGTAAGCATTAAAGCATCTTCATTAGTATTTGCTATGTTAAGAAAGGTAACTGTCCCTATTACAGTGTCTCCCTCTCAAGACATGTGAAAGGTGTGCCATGTATCTAAATGAGAATAGAGAGACTTAAGTCTCAGTGAGTGTCATATGATTTCATTCCTATCCACAATAATTTCCTCCTGAATCCTGATATAGGATGCCTGATTTTCAAATGTATACCATTGATTGTATTTTTATTCTTCTAAACCCAAAACATTTCACCAAACTAAATGGAACAAAGTGTGTTTGGTATTTATATTTTGGTTTTTAGATATGCCTTCAATTTTTAATCTTTGCAATTATTATTTTTTTTAAGGGAGGGAAGAAAAAAGTGAAAACAACATGAATAGAACCCCCACATAGATGAAACAAAAAATATTTACAAAGTTCCCCTCTGCCGTGACATTACTTGAACAAACCCAAAGGTACTCAGAGTGTTGCTTCTCAAACTGATGCAGTGCCATTGGCCTGACTCCCTCATGCTAAGGCAGATGGGGAGTAGGTGCAAGTGGATCTAGGTGACCTGGCCTAGGCCCTGTCCACCTGGTGCCTTCCAGGTTGCCACTCTTTTTCCCCTCTTGGCAAGCCACGCCCACTTGGAGCCTTCCTGATTGTTGCTCTTTTTCCCTAGTTAAGGAACCCTCCAGCCTCTTTTCCTTTGCAGATGGGGAGCAGGTGCAAGTGGATCTAGGTCACCTGGCCTAAGCCCCGCCCACCTGGTGCTTTCCAGGTTGCTGCTCCTTTTCCCCATTTAGCAAGCCCCGCCCACCTGGTGCCTTCCTGGTTGCTGCTCTTTTTCCCTACTTAAGGAGCCCTCCAGCTTCTTTTCCTTTGCAGATGGGGAGCAGGTGCAAGCGGGTCTAGGTCACCTGGTCTAAGCCCGGCCCACCTGGTGCCTTCAAGGTTGCTGCTCTTTTTCCCCACTTAGCAAGCCCCACCCACCTGGTGCCTTCCTGGTAGCCATTCTTTTGCCCTACTTAAGGAGCCCTCCAGCCTCTTTTCCTTTGTAGATGGGGAGAAGGTGCAAGTGGATCTAGGTCACCTGGCATAAGCCCCACCCACATTCTTAGCCCTGCCTCTTCCTTCCTGCTCTTAACTCTTAGATCAAGGGCATCTCTAGCCCAAGCGTCCAAAGCAGAGGGCTGACGAAGAAAAGGGCAATTCCTGTTTGGACCTGTTCGAACCGGGAGGACCCAGGGCCCGTCCTCTGCTCAGACAGCAGGTAAGCATGCACCAACTTGTGTTTACTACCTCTGTCCCCACAGGCCATCCCCTCCCCCTCTAGTCCCCTGTGAAGTTCCCTTGCGCCCCCCTCCCTTCTCGCACACAGGTGTTGCCCGTTTTGCTTGATATGGGGCTCAAATGGGAATGGGGAAGAATATTTTCCGGCGCCCTGGAATGGGCAATTACCGGATCCGCCGGGGTTCTAATACCCCAGTAATTGCCCATTATTATTTTTTTTTAAGGGAGGCAAGAAGAAACGTGAAAACAACATGAATAGAAGCCCCACAGAGAAAAAACAAAAATGATTTACAAAGTTCCCCTGTGCGGTGACATTACTTCAAAAAACCCAAATGCACTCAGAGTGTTGCTTCTCAAAATGATGCAGTGCCATTGGCCTGACCTTCTCATGCTAAGGCAGATGGGGAGTAGGTGCAAGTGTATCTAGGTGACCTGGGCTAAGCCTCGCCCACCTGGTGCCTTCCAGGTTGCCACTCTTTTTCCCCTCTTAGCAAGCCCTGCCCACCTGGTGCCTTCCTGGTTGTCGCTCTTTTTCCCTAGTTAAGGAGCCCTCCAGCCTTTTTTCCTTTGAAGATGGGGAGCAGGTGCAAGTGGATCTAGGTCACCTGGCCTAAGCCCTCCCACCTGGCGCCTTCCAGGTTGCTGCTCTTTTCCCCTCTTAGCAATCCCCACCCACCTGGTGCCTTCCTGGTTGCTGCTCTTTTTCCCTACTTAAGGAGCCCTCCAGCTTCTTTTACTTTGCAGATGGGGAGCAGGTGCAAGTGGGTCTAGGTCACCTGGTCTAAGCCCAACCCACCTGGCGCCTTCCAGGTTGCTGCTCTTTTTCCGCACTTAGCAAACCCCACCCACCTGGTGCCTTCCTGGTTGCCACTCTTTTTCCTTACTTAAGGAGCCCTCCAGCCTCTTTTCCTTTGTAGATGGGGAGAAGGTGCAAGTGGATCTAGTTCATTTGGCCTAAGCCCTGCCCCCCTGGTGCCTTCCAGGTTGCTGATCTTTTTCCCCATTTAGCAAGCCTCACCCGCCTGGTGCCTTCCTGGTTGCCACTCTTTTTCTCTACTTAAGGAGCCCTGTAGCCTTTTTTCTTGAGCAGATGGGGAGAAGGTGCAAGTGGATCTAGGTTACCTGGACTAAGCCCCGGCCACCTTGCGCCTTCCAGGTTACCGTTCTTTTTCCCCATTTAACAAGCTCTGCCAACCTGGTACCTTCCTGGTTGCCACTCTTTTTCCCTACTTAGGAGCCCTCCAGCCTAGTTTCCTTTGCAGATGGGCAGCAGGTGCAAGTGGATCTAGGTCACCTTGCCTATGCCCCGCCCACCTGGCATCTTCCATGATGCTGCTCTTTTTCCCCACTTAGCAATCCCCACCCCCTGGTGCCTTCCTGGTTGCCGCTCTTTTTCCCCACTTAAGGAGCCCACTACCCTCTTTTCCTTTGCAGATGGAGACCAGGTGCAAGTGGATCTAGGTCACCTGGCATAAGCCCCGCCCACATTCTTAGCCCTGCCTCTTCCTTCCTGCTCTTAACTCTTAGATCAAGGGCGTCTCTAGCCCAGACGTCCAAAGCGGAGGGCTGACAAAGAAAGGGCAATTCCTGTTTGGACCTGTTCGAACCGGGAGGACCCAGGGCCCGTCCCCTACTCAGACTGCAGGTAAGCACGCACCAACTTGTGTTTACTCCCTCTATCCCCACAGGCTATCCCCACCCCATCTAGTGCCCCTGTGATGTTCCCTTTTGCCCCCTCCCTTCTCGCACACAAGTGTTGCCTGTTTTGCTTGATATGGGGCTCAAATGGGAATGGGGAAGAATATTTTCCGGCGCCCTGGAATTGGCAATTACCGGATCCGCCGGGGTTCTAATACCCCAGTAATTGCACATTCCAGGGTGTTGGAGAAATGACGACACCGGTGGCAGCCGAGCCTGTATTACAGGCACGGCTACCGCCAGAATCGTAATGAGGCCCAATTTCTTTCCAAATATACTGCCCGACTGCTAAGTTCACAAAGTAAGAATACAAAAATAGAGATTCCCAGGTAAAACATTTTAAAATCACAGATAACACATGCAGTCCTGAAAGACCTGAAAGACAAATGAAATCCTGACAAACCCACTGAAATGTCTCTCTTTATCCAGCTCCTGGTGTTGAACAGCCCTGACTCACCTTCCTGCAGCCAAACTCAACCCACCAATAAAACAGAAAGTTTCTCAACTCATTTTCTGTCTAAGAAAATGCCCGAATCCAGATGAGATCCCCCGAATCTGACATCACTATGACACTCTCATTGGAATCCCTGTGCAATGGCAAAATCCTTGTACGTCCTTTCTGATTCCATCCAAGCTCACCAGAGAAATTTGAACGTCTCAATTCTTGAGCAGGCGTCTGCAGATTCGCCAGAATCCAGAGATGGAGCCTGCTGGGATTCATGTGAGGCATTATGACATTGATATTTAAGTATAATTTTCACATTTGGGACCAGGTTTGCTGCTTCCTAATACGATAGCGTGTAATCATGTTGCACTCTTTTGTCGTATGAACTTGCTGGAATTTTGCTTGAATTGAGTGTACAGGAGAGCATGCACTTTATAAAGTTATAGAATTAATTGGTGATATTTCATAACCTAGCAATACAATTAGTATTTAAAATTAATGAAGCCATTACCTATTGTGCAATCTTGTTTCTTCCTTTGTCTCACATTCATTTAATGCATTTTAATGGTCAGTTAGGACCAATTCTCTTGTTATTGTCAATTGTACTGTATTTGTATTTTTACTTTGATTGCTCATGCCAAGATAAAGTATTAGTTGAATGATTGTTTTGTGGAGCATGACCACCCAGGTAAGACATTAGCCTGGTGAATTCAGAAGGAAAGGGGAATGTGGGAATTACACAGCCACAGTAGGGGATGTGTGGTTATGGTTAAGTTGCTGTTTCCATAGGAAGAGCACTTTTTGGGCAGCTTATAACTCCACTCCCCCTGGACGAATCCACACCAAACTTTGCAAAAAAAGTATATGGGTCACTCTGCAAAGTTTGGTGATGTTTGGTCCGGGGGGGGGAAAGTTATTGGGGGGGTCCCAAAATGTCTTTTTTCCGCATAGACTGAATAGGGGAAAAAAGTTTGTGCACGCCTACAGGCCAAACTGCTGGATGGATTTTTACCAAATTTGCGGCAGGGGCACGGGCTTGGTCCCGAAAGAGCGCTTTTGTAAATTTGGTGACAATCCGTGCAGTAGTTTCCTTTAAAACGAACAAAAAGTAGTTCTAAAAAAATGTGTGATATCTATGTCTGCTCTGCGTCACACTTCCCTGTTCGCTCCGCGGACAAGATACCGATTGGCTAAGGGGCTGGCGTCATGACCGCGGACACGCGACGTCTCCGCCGATTGGCTGCAGTGAACCGTGTTCTGCGTCAGATTGTTTGGATGCGCCCGACATCTTGGATCCACTGACAGCGCAGCGGCGACCAGCGGCAAAATGCTATTTCGGAAACTGTTTTGCTGTGTCAGAATGCTTGGGGAGGTTCAGACAGTAAGAGATGGGTGAAAACCTGTATTTGTTCAGGCGGTAGGTGTTAATGATCTATTCCCTATGCCCGCCTTGTTCGGGATGTTTGTAAGTACATAAAATGAGGGGTCTCATAAGGTTAGTACTTCAGTCCGTGCTGTGCGCAGGCAACTTGAAACTGTTCTAAGGACACGCGTGGTGTTAGCGAACATTGAAATTGAGTACATGCCGTAGTTAAATTATTTTTTTTCTATGGGTGTGCTATTGATTTATACGCACCCTGGGTGTGACATGCTGTGGTGGTTGTGGCCAGGGCCTAGAGTCTTGGATGCATGGCCGTAGTATTGCTTATCGATCAGATGGTTGTGAGGAGTGTGTAGAGTCTTCGGTGCACGGCTGAATGCCATGCACCCAAGAACAAAGTTATAAGCACTGGAGTTATACGCCACACCACACCCATACATTGCAATATCTATGGACATACAGCTAAGAGTCTAGCCTCTGGTCACAACCACTGCAGCATATCACAGCTATAGATACACCCGGAGTATCGCACATCACTCAGGTGGTTGTGGGGAGGGCCTGCAGTCTTGGGTGCATGGCCGAAGTATAAGCTCTGAAGTTATAAGCCAACATGGGTTTTATATATTGCAGTGGTTGTGGGCAGGACGTAGACTTTTGGGTGCATGGCTGCAGGCTGTAGGCCATACACCCAAGAGTGTAGACCCTGCCTACAACCACTGCAGCATATCACATTCATACATCGCACCCATACATTTGATTATGTATGTGGTAGGTGTGGGCAGGGCCTAGAGTCCATGGTACAAATTGAGTACATGCTACAGTTATAATGTTTCCTTCTATGAGTTTGCTAATGATTTATAAGCGACCATGGGTGTAATATGCTGCAGTGGTTGTGGCCAGGGTCTAGAGTGTTGGGTGCATGGCCGTAGGCCCTGGCCACAACCACCGCAGCATGTCACAGCAATGGATGCACCTGTAGTATTGATTATCGTTCAGATGGCTGTGGGGAGTGTGTAGAGTCTTGGGTGCATGGCTAAAGGCCATGCACCCAAGCACAAAGTTATAATCATTGGAGTTATAAGCCACTGCACACCCATACATTGAAATATGTATGGACATACACCTAAGACTCTAGGCCCTGGCCACAACCACTGCAGCATATCACAGTTATAGATACACCCGTAGTATCGAACATCACTCAGGTGGTTGTGGGAGGGCCTGCAGTCATGGGCCAGGGGCCATGCACCCAACAGCATATTTATACGTAGTCTAGTTACAAGCCACAATGGTTGTGATATGGTGTGGTAGTTGTGGCCAGGACGTAGAGTCTTTGGTGCATGGCCAAAGGCCATTCACCCAAGAACAAAGTTATAAGCACTGGAGTTATAAGCCTCTATGGGTTTCATATACTGCATACCCATATATCGAACAATCTATGGCCTTACACCCAAGACTGTAGCCTGTGGCCACAACTACTGCAGCATATTACAGGTATAGGTACACCCGTAGTATCAAACATCTTTCAGGTGGTTGTGGGGAGGGCCTAGCGTTTTGGGTGTATGGCCGAAGGCCATGCTCCCAAAGCCAACTTTATACGTAGTGAAGTTAGAAGCCACAATGGGTGTGATATGCTGTGGTGGTTCTGGCCAGGAGGTTATAAGTGAACATGGGTGTGCTGTGGTGCGGTGGTTGTGTGCACGACCTAGCGTCTTAGGTGCATGGCTGCAGACCATGCACCCAAGAGTAAACTTATAAGTAGTGAAATTACAAGCACCATGGTTTTGATATGCTGAGATGGTTGTAGGTAGGACCTATAGTCATGGTTGCTTGGCCGCAGGGTGTAGGTGGTAGGTTATACATCCAAGACCTTCGGCCCAGCCTACAGCCACTGCACCATATTACTGCCATAGATTAGAAATGCAGATTTGAATATGTATGACATGAGTGTAATTACACTTACTGTTTACTTTGTTGAGAATCCATATATTTCTTACATGACTTTAGTACTTGGCGGAAATATTCTTTTTTAATTTCTTTGATAAAAGAAAAGAGCATGTTAGTGTTTGTATTTTATGAAGATTTATTACATTGTACAATAGACATTTTAGCTTTTTTTTTTTTGACCCTCATATTTAGTTCACAAACCAGTGTACTGTGCTTTTTGCTCAGTTTCTGTGTTTGTTTTTCAAATCCTTGGGTCTGGGGGAAAAAAATCCTTGTTGGATTAAAATAAACCTTTCTTTGCTATGCTACAAATTATTTCTTTGTTTTCTTTGAGTGTTTCCTTGTTCTTTATGATTAATGTTATGTCTGTTGCCTAGTTGCAGATTTTTAAAAACAGTTAGATACCTGTTGGCATATTCTAACTGTGCATTTGTTTTTACGGATCTGTGGTATTCATTTATCTGTGTTGTTGTTATACACTCTTGGGCAGTTAGATACCTGTTGGCGTATTCTGTTAGTCTTTTACTTGAATTTTTGGTAATGTTAAAGTACACATTAGTTATGAAATTTTGGCTTTAAGAAGATTAAATACGCATTTTTAAGATTAGCTGGCAATCTCTGCTTTAGAGTAATGGTACTATCATTACATTCGAACCATCCACATTTATTTTTAATGTATGCAGTGTCGTGACCTGCATTGGTTGTAGCTCCTGTATGGTAGATTATACCTATTGTTGTGAAGGTTTTCTTTTCAAATTATACTTGACCGTGTGTGAATCCAGTCAGCTTGCAGTTGTTTTTGGTACCATCTCCATTGTAACGTAGAAGCATAAGTATTATGTAGTTACTATGTGTTTGTATCAGTAAGGTGGAGCGATTATCTGAATTGCACATAGTACATTATCTGCCATGGTTTGCATTCTGTACAAGTTGCTGAAATGGAACGGATTCACAATTAGGTATGGATACATACACAAATCGCTCATTTGGGATTTCTTCCTGTATTGCATTGTTGCAGAGAGTGCATGTATGTTTCCACATGCATGAAATGTGGAAGATATCATTTAAAGGTATGTTTTTGTTTTCCAGTACTAGTAAGTACATTAGAAATTCTTGTGGATATTCTTGTGAGTTTATAGTGAATCTCACCATTCCAGCACAGTAGTCCAATTCTTGTCCTATTCCGTGAACACTGTACGTGTTGTCAGGATTATTTGTTGAGTTTCTATGAAGGACTAACAATTGCAAACACAATTGGTCTGTACTGTGTAAGTAAATATTGTTAACAATTGGTGGCAATTGAAATAGAATATTCATTGCTACATTTGCATAGCAACTTACACCAGTTTCATTTGAAAATTTGAATGGACCACCTAGTTCTGTATCTGAGTCCTTTTTTCGGAGTTTATGTTCCTTCTTTGAAGAAGTACCTGATTTACTTTCCCTAATAGGTTCTTCTTTGCTTGTGGTAATTGATGAAGTTTTAGCTTCTTTTGTTTCCTTTGAAGGATTTGCCGTCAGATTTTGTTGCATTTCTGTTTGAATTAGTTTCCATTTACCACGTTTTACTTTTTCTGGAACAGGATATGGTTTCAGATGGGGGTGTACAGTGAAAGCAGTCTATTGTGTTCTAAAATGCAAGGAATATCAGCATTCAGTTTACTTGCATCAAAGTTGATTAGAAATAGACCGTCAAGTGTACATAAGCGTGATAGTGCTACGTTGCTCATGCCTTCTTTAAAGACTGTGTTTCCTATATCTATCAATGCTTTTTCTAGGGTAAGACCTTGGGATTTATGAATGGTGACTGCATATGCAAGAGTTAGAGAAAATTGGTCTCTATGTACATACATGTCTTTGAAGAGAAGGAATCGAGCAGTTGAGCGCCCTATCCTTTTCACTTCTGAATGTTTGTCAAAGCGAATATTGACAAACTGAATGTTGTTGTCACATGGGTATGTTTGAAAGCCAACAACTGTACCCAGTGCCCCATTAGCTAGTCCTTGCTCCACGTCATGTTTACGCTTAAGCATTACTCTACAATTTAAGGATAATTTTAATATTTTTTCCAACCGAGCTGGGTTGGAGATTGAATTTTCTAAGGTATTTAGTCTTGTTGTGGCTTGCTCACACATGGGTAGTGTCATACCATGTACGTCTAGTTTGTCTGTGGCGCAAATATCCATTATTGGTTGCATTTCTTTTTTTTAACATTGTTTCATTGAATTGAACAGCTCTCTAGAGTTGGCATTAAGGCCATACAATTGACATTTCTGTGCGCTAATTGTTCCATAACATCAGTAGCACATGCTTTATTGCCATAAAGTGCATGAATGTGCTGGTTTTTCAATATTGCTTGTGCTTCTTGAGATAGTACACCAACTCTAATACTTTTTAAAATGTTGCCGTAATTGAGATCTGCAGATTGTCGCATGTTTTCTGTTATTTCTATGTATTGGAAATGTTGCCAAAGGTTAACATTTCCTATGCTGCCAACAGTTTTATGGCAGAGTTTGTGTCCTAAGGTTTTAAAAATAGGTTCACCTTTCAATGGTGTCAATTGTAGAAGATCTCCGAAAACGATAATGTGTTTCCTTGCAAAGAGTTCTTCATGGTTTGTTTTAAGTACTTCTTGCAATTTGAGGTGAATCAAAGCCAACATTAGGTTGGAGACCATGCTCACTTCATCTATTAGTAGCATTTTCATTTGTTTTAATACTCTGCGTAGTTCCATTGCAGCTTCTGCAGAAAGTTTATAATAGTCTAATTTGTTTTGGTGTTCTACTGGAAGGAGTAGTAATCCGTGTAAAGTGACACCGCCTATGTTGTAGGCAGTTAAACCTGTGGGGGCAGTTACAACAGCTGACAATTTTGCTGATGATTTTGATTAAGAATGTTTTTCCTGAACCAGCTTCACCACTGAAGTAAAGCAGTATAGGTTTGTAATTTTGGGAGGTACATTCTTTATTTTCGTGTTGTACACCATGTGTAATTTGTTTTGTTATTTATTTAAAAATGGTGCGCTGATCTTTGTTAAGTTTTGCTTGCTGTACAGTTAAGTCTTCTATATCTTCTTGATAGTGACACATGGTGTTTTCCACTTCTGTCATAGCTAATTCTGCCTCATTTGCTATTAGTGGCTGTCCTAGTGGTTCTTGGCTTCCTGTTACAGAAGTTTGACTATTGTCAGAAGTGTCCTTATCTAGTTGGGCTTGAAGTTCTTCTTCGTGTTGCTATTCATTGTGCAACATTGTTTTGTACTGCGTAAAGTTCACATCGGTGATAGCACTTTCATTTGCTTTGAGAGCATCTTCATAGCAGTCATAGTTATCTAGTATCTCTTCCTCTTTTCTCCATGGTTTAAAAAGTTGTAGCAGAGACATGTAATATAGTTCTTTCTGTTGAGGAGTTTTTAATGACAATTTGACATGATTAATTAAGCTTTGTTTGGTAAGTTTCACTAAGCTTTCTTCACAATCTGTCACTCTATATCTACCTTTGCTTTCATCAGGTTTTATATTATTTGTGTGTGCATAGTTTTGAGCTATGTGGTATAGACACATGCTTTCCAAAGTGCTACTCCTGTTCAGATAGTATGTGTCCAGTAAATTGTTTTTTAAAATGTCTTGACTGTTGGGATCATTTCTGGCAATTGGTTCTATGTCCTCATATGATTTTAGAACTCTTTTTCTACATTTAGCAGGGCCAAGACTTAGCCATACTCTGTTGTCTGATTTTCCATACAAAGCAGTACCGGTTAAACGATTTGCGGCTTCATAGGTGCCACATTCTCTATGAGAGAGCATTTTTATGCCTAGGCTCTACAATTTCTGAGATAGTGTTTTGTCTGATGATAAGTCATCCCAGAGGTCTTGAAGCTCTGTTTCTGCTTTTGTTAAGTAGGCTGTAACATATCGTGCAACTGCAGTGGAATTGTCTGCAATGTACTGCACATCTATGTTTGCATTCCATAAGAGGGCAATGTTTGCATTGTAATCATTGATATATTTTGATTCTTCTGTTCTTTTTATGTAATAGGTGTTCTTAGGTGATTTACCTTTAACACTATGTCGAACTGAAGACATGAAGTTGTTCACTTCACCTGTTTCTGTAACTGGTCTAGGGAAACCAAAGCGGCATTTGATGTAGTGCTTCCCTTTGCTTTTGTATTTGCAAAGACAATATTTGCCACATTTATGTCTTTGAAATTGTAAAATCTGTCCATGGAGGTCACTATGTGTCCGTTGTGAAGGGATTTCACAAGTGACATATTTTTGGATGAACTGCAAAATAGTGGCATCACTGTTGTGACCAAATTTAGGTGCACCTTTAATCCATAAAAGCATGGGAATATGTGGTGCTCCTCTCACTTGGTATTCTTTTCTCCAAAAGAAGTGTTGCACTTCTCCGAGGGAAGGAATAGTTGTATTGCAAATAAAGTGTAGCATAGCAATGAAACGATGATGGAAATATCTTGACACATTAACTGGATCTAGAGAGCAAAGTTCTCCAGGTGTTAATATATCTACGTTGGTTTTGTTGTTGTTTGATATGCATAGGAACTGATGTAAATCTTCCCATGCATATTCTGCACAACTTAGTGTAACAAACCAAGTCGGTGGTCCAAGGTTTCTGATCATACAACGTACGTCTCTGTGCCGTCGGAACCAGTATTATTTTGTACCACGCATGTTTGCAAACAGATTTGTTATACTTGATTGTAAAACCTCATCCTTTTCTTGTACTTTTTGTATTAATTGCGTAGCTGACATATTTTGAAAGTGGGTTCCAGATTTCAAAATGTGTGCAACTCCGCAACATATGGTTGCTAGTTCACCTTCAAAGAGTAGGTGGAATATGTATTCCACATTTTGTCTAAATCTGGGATCTTGCAAATACATTCGTAATGAGCGCTATTCTGATGACGTAATCTGAGTGGGTCTATCATCGTATCTTCCGCCTTTGCCAGTAGGAAATAGCAGTGGAAAAGCACGTGCTTCTATACTTTTTTCCCATATGCTCATTGGTGACCCTTTGGTTTGTCGCATTTGGTAAATTTCTAGTGCATCTCGTATGCTGTCATTGGAATGCAATAGATGAATTGTGTAATGGTCCAAAAGAGTGGATACTGCAGCAGGATCCAGAAGTTCAAATTGTCCACTTTCTGATGACTCTTGAATTATTTAAGTTGTTTCCCTTAAGCTTTCTTCAATATTTATTTCCTTGTAGTATTCGTTATTGTCTTTTAGATATTGCAAGGCTTGTCTAACTTCATGTAAGTCCACCAAATTGTTTTGTCTTTTGTTGGTACACCATTTACCAAGACAATTAAAGAATGCTCTATTGAACGTTGCACTCCTAGAGTGTGTACATTTTCTGTTGGATCTAATGGCAAATAAACTACTTTGCCACAAATGCCTTTCACCAATTCAGAGGGAGGTAATTTTGCTGTTTTAGGTTGAAGGCGTATAATTGCTTGAAATGCGTGCCCTGTTTGAATTATGATGCTCTTATACAAAATGAGTTGTTGCAGGGGTTTTGGTAGTGGGAACAATTCCAAAATATTTGTGATAGCACGTGAAGGAGTTTGGTTGTTGTCCAGTTTTGTAGTGCAGTAACTGCAACATATTAGGGGTTCACTTATTTGGTATTTGTTTTCTGCTAAAAGGTAGAGAGCTAATTCAAACCATTTGGAATCTTCATTGTCTTCTATTTTGTATGCTATGTCGATATTTTTTGTGTTCCTTTTGTAAAACGTTCTGCGGCAACACACACACACATGGTTTGGTACTTCAGCCGATGCACTTTTAAATTTTAGTATTTCTTTTTTGTATGTGTGTAATAGAAGGTTACTATGTGTAGAAATGTTGCTAGTCTGTTCTAAAACTATTGCATTTTGTAAGTGGCTTTCACTTCCAAAATATTTTCTCTGGATACGGTCGATTTCTTCTTGTAGGTATTTGGGTGTACCATGCAGAAGAGTGTTATTTAAATTGGCTAAATCTAAAGCTGGACTTTTAGCATAGTATATTTTATACACTAGATTTCTTACATGTGAATGATGTATTGATATCATTTTGATATCATGGAAGGTGCTTTGGCAAATAGGTCCTGAAATGCAGGCTAATGAATGTCCTTGTAGTCTTGAGTATTTGCGCACTGGACAGATATCCATATTTTGCAGTACTTTCATTTTAATTTTGTCTTTACCTTTCATATACTGATTGAGGAACTGACGTAAAGATTTGAAAGATTTGTTAGGAATGTCACATATTGACGTGCACAGCCATTTGTATGCTGGACAGTCTGGTTCAGTTGAATCGAGAGGTAATTCTGAGTTTTCAGGGTATACTTTTCTAAGCAGTGTTTCTTGTTCCATGATGGTATTATTGATTTTTTCATACCCTCGACCACTGCTATGGATGGCAATTGTGTTTGTTTGATTTTGTTTGTATGCTTCTTCATTAAAATATGGTTCTGTGGTTCTTATGTGACTCCATTCACCTCCACAAATATTTAAGAAGTTATTTTTGTTGACATTCCGTTTATTGATAAGTTTCTTTTGTAGTTTAGTAATTAGTTTTGTTAGTAGTTTCATCCTATTTAACACTAATATGAACAACTTCCTTTTGAGAAGGATTGCACTGTCTACGAGAGCTTGTAGGATTACTTTTCTACTGTAGGTTTTAAGGGTTGTGGATGGTTTCGGTCCTCTTTTTATTAGATTCTGAAGGACTCTGTCGCGAAACATTTTTGCAAAAATACCTTTTGTACTATGGGTTCTTGTTACTATATCAGGATTAATAGGAGCATTGTTAGCAGTACTGGTAGCCGATTTTTTGTGAAGCGTTTTGTGTTTCGTGCCACATTTTGACAGAGGAGGTACATTTTCGGTAGTTGAAGCTTCCTTTGTTTCGCTAAACGACTGTATTAGCTGTTTTGTTCCTACGTTCTCTACAAACTCTGCTACAGAAGGATGCTTACTTTGGGCACTTTTATTTTCATTTGATCTATTTCTGCGTTCCTTTCTATGGACTTGCTTTTTCGTAGGCATTCTTTGGGGTCTGCTGAAAAAAAAGAAGGCATGGTTTGGTCGTTGTACAATGTATGTGTGCTGTGTGCATGCGTGCATGAGTTTGAAGGGGAAGCTCTTTGTGGTGGTGTGTGAAAGTGCATTGGGCTGTTACAATGAGTTGGGAAGGCTATTTTTCTGTTTGTATACTACTACACTGTGCTTCAGATGAGAGTACAAAGTGAGTTAGTGGTGAGGTGAAGCATTAGTAGTAAACGTAATGGTATAAAATTGAAACAGCTATTTGTTTTCTAGTACTAACATTCAATGGCTCAAGTATGTTATATGAGTTCCAAAAACACAGGGATTTGTGAGCCATTCTGCCTGTTATTCTTTGTTTAATAAATGGGGATTTGTGGGTAGAATGGTTCAGAAATCAATGTTTGTTTTGGTGTGTAAATTAAATAAATAACCCACACAGTCTCTTTGAGGACCTGTAAGAATATAAAGGTAGTACTGTACTTAATATTTTTTGCGGAATGACCAGGTTTCTTCGGATATGTGGTTTGCAGTGTAGACTGTTGATTTTCAGGAGAGTAGTCTTCACTGCGATTGTAAAATGAAGAAGTTAGTAATTTTGTGTGTTTAAAGCAGTGATGTTACTGTACTTGTTAATTTTGCATCTTTCGTCTGAGTATTCCCCTTTGATATCTCAACACAGTTATTATTATTATTATTATTATTATTATTATTATTATTACTATTATTATTATTATTGTGCATGTGTGCATTTCACTTCACTATGTGCTGCCTTTGTATGTTATTTGCAGTATGTTAGTTGAAAGTGATTCGGAAATGAGTACAATTTATATTTTATGAAAATGTCTTGTTTTTTTTAAGCTGTGTTATCCATAGCAGAGAGGTTTGTAAGTGATAGGTCATTATAGTAGATGGGAAAAATGTCACTACTTTCATATAAGAAGTACAAATCCCAAAAATCGGGAGACCCTCAGAGGGAGATGTCACCACAGCAATCGGGAGCGTTTATTTTTCTCATACGATCGCATTGGAAGTAGTATTAATGTAGGCAGTACACAGTAATAAATTGTGACATTTTCTAAGGGAAAATAGAGTTTTGCGCTAAATAGGGAGGCTTGTTACGTATGTATAGGTTATGCGGGAGACAGTAAGAAGTAGTGCAGTTTGTCAATGAAAAATCAGAAGTCTTGCACTTAAAGGGGGAGCATTGGAATGTATTGGCTATGCAGATTTAGTGGCATAAATTTGTTTATATGAAATTATAAAGGCTGCACATGTTCTCTGAATAAAATATGCATACCTGTACTTTATACTCATGCATGTGCGCATACATGGAGCTGTACGTAGAAATCTGCGACACTTGCACAGTAGTTTTTGAAGTAGGTGCTTTGCAATGATATGCGACTTGCATTCAGAGTGATCAATAGTACATTTGAAGTGCATAATTTTGATGACAAAGTTAGATGTAGAGATGTTGAATGTGATTGGTGGATGGTTGTGTGACTGCTTAGCTGTGTCCAATGAGGGAATGGAATCGCGAGTGATGTGGAAAGGATAGAAGGACTGGCTAAGAGTTACGTGCCGCACATAGACAGAGCTCGTCCGCAGGTAGGGCGTGTCACATACGGGGTTCTAAAGCAAATCCAGCATCGAAAGGGGACTGTAGGCATCGGCCAATTAGATGTTCACATTGCTCTTTTGTGTCGAAATACGGTGCGTATACTGAAGATGGCAGAGGTGGAGAGAGCCAGGGTTTTGGTGTTTGGAGATATTTTTGTCCATGGTTTACAGCACTATTCCGAAAGTAGGCACGTGGCACACAATTTCGATGTGAGAGGAGTGGAGGTGGTGTGGAGCGCTGAGATTGATCGCAATGTTGCGGCAATTCTCCAAGTTTGCAGAGACATGCGTAGGATGACCAGTCCCCATGTGGTACTTTTGCACTACGGTGCTTGCCATTTGGGCTACGTGAGTTCACTTGCTGGAAGATTTAGAACAGTGGTGCAAGCAGTCATTAACAACTTTCCAACTGCGAAAGTAATTTTTTCTGGGTTACTCCCTAGAGAAAAATGGGACAACAGTTCTGTTTTCTGTCCTGAACAAAGTATTGGGAGATGTAACATCAATTGCGGCATGCGTGCTTTCATGTTACGAGTTGGTATGTTTTTCTGCAGCCACGCGAACATTGATCCCAGTAATGCGGCTTATTTTGCAGCAGATGGTGTTGCGTTATCTTCTTTGGGAAATGCCATGTTCTTTTGGAATGTAAGGCTTGCTTTGGAGAAGGTTATGTAATGGTTGAAGGAGTAAAGTGAGAAGATAAAAATAATAATAACAGGTGTCTGTAAGACATCTGCCCAAAAAACAAAATAAACTGCTCTTTTCAGAGCCTACCTTAAAGGGGAAAAGGGGAATAATATTTAAATGTACAGTCGTCACTCTCTGATCCTCTACGTGTCCGTGGACATGGAGGTAGTTTGCAGGCAGAACGTATTACCAACGGGGATTCTGGGGTGGAGACACATGCAAATGAGGATGTGCAAAGGTAGGGATTGGTCAGTAAAGTTTAGTGGGTGTGTTCTGAACGGAGAAATTCAGTGAGAAGGTCTTTTCCCTGACAGAAGACCAGATAGCCGTGGCTTTGTGTGCTCGAAAACAGATTATCTTGATTTTGGGAGACTCATGGATACATTGGTTGAAGGTGCATGCAGAAAGTTGTGGTCATCTGCATATATTGGATTTCCTCATGTGGAGGTGCACTGGCATGGCATGCGTGGAATGAGTTGGCTGGACTTGGTACCTCTGTGTGCGTCATCCTGATATACTTATCATTCATTGCGGAGGAAACGGTTTAGGCCATGTCTCTGGAATTTCTTTGCAATGTGCAATGAAGGAAGGACTTGCGAAGGTCATGGACATGTTTCCAAATTTTGCAATATATAGGGGGTTTGGCCCTCTTTTTTGATAAGGGGGTCTATGTCATGAGGGAATATAACTATTCTAGAAATGTGGGGAAATAGGCTACCCCACCTGTCTGACACTTGCCGGGAATAGATCCAGCACACATTTAACAAATCACAACATAAGATCTGTACATAAGAGAGCACCCAATTTGCATGTAACACATATACAATTTTTATTTTTCATGTGGTTTAAAAATAGCATAACAGGGCTATTGCCATAACCTCTTTTCTGCCTGTAGTTGCCGGGAATGTACATTACTTAAGGCAAGTTCAAAAACTCATACATTGACTCTGCATTTAGTTTTTTGCACAATGTGGGTTAGTACAAATAGTGACTTAGAATGTGGTTGTGATGACTGTTGAAGTGGACTGAGTGGTGTCACTGATGTACCCCAAAGTTGGAACATCTGAGCCATTGCTTTTCAGTGTCACAGGTGTGGAGAAGACATTTTGAGTTCTTCGCTTAAGGAGCCTTCTGTGCGCCTTGTATTATTGAATCCTGTATGATTAGGTCCCGGTCTTCAGCTAAATAGCTGTGTCTGCTCGTAGCTGTTGCTGGCTGTGTCTGTCCGGCCAGCAACAGCTACGAGCAGACGCAGCAAATTTCTTCTCCACACCTGTGACACTGGAAAGCAATGGCTCAGATGTTCCAACTTTAGGGTACATCAGTGACACCACTCAGTCCACTTCAACAGTCCTGAAGATGGCACGAGAATACTAGCCACCCACTACATGCCAGAAACACCATTTAGTGTCAAATAGACAGATGTTAGGTCATCATAACCACATTCTAAGTCACTATTTGTACTAACCCACATTGTGCAAAAAACTAAATGCAAAGAGTGAACTGGGTGCTGCAGGGCCTGGCGCCTGTGCTGTCACGCTAGCAGCAGCACTTCCGGGGGACAGCGGCACAGAGCATCTCTTTCCGGCTTCGTGTGACACACAGACAGGAACTGGGAAACTCATTCAGCTTCCTGATTTCTGTCTGGAGGCGCGTGAGTGCGAAGAGGTTAGGTCGGTGTATAATAAGACGTGGCCCGGGTGGCATTTGAAAGCAGAGCAGGGGTACTTTTTAAAAAACAGAATCATTTTTAGTTGTGTTTGTGTATGTTTGTTGGGGAGCTCTGTCCAAGCCTCTGAGGCAAAATACATGCAAACTTCCAAATTAGCATATGGATTACACCAACAGAAGTGACTTCACAGAAAAGGACATTGCAAGGCGCATCATCAGTCTTTGATACTTGGAGGCACCATGGAAGTGACTGTAGAATAAGTTGCCATAAGTAAGCCAAGTGGCAAATAACTGTGGTGCACAATACCTAAATTTCACTATTGTTATATGTGGAGCAACTCTATAGTCATTAGGCTTTTCCATTATAATAGCATGATACATTAACCTAAGCTTTGAAGTGAATCGGAATCACTTACAGAGCTGCAGATAAGGCACAATGTGATTAAATAATTTGCTCAGGATCACACACTTGGTTAAATAGTGAAACTGGGATGTGGACAATTTAAGCGACCGTGCACATCTTTCCAGGCTTAGTTGATATATATTTATTAAGGTTTTGCTTAACATTTCATGTGCTTTCTATTTATATAATACATATAACATATCATTATTTATAGCAATGCATTAGAAGCAAACCACTTTACATAATAAACTAGCCTTTCATAGTACACTAACCATACACTAGAAATATGTTGGGAGTATGGCTTAAGTTTTCTTCTCCCCATTGTGCATGCAAAATCACAATAGCATCATGCAGATTAATGTGAGCCTAACAAATCCTCCTTGGGATTTAAAGCCATAGTCATTATTTCATAAAGCATGCAACATTATGCATCCTTCTCTCTTCTGATCACTCCCTCCTATTCACATTTCTAAAGGGACAAAAGTCCCTGCTAATAGTAACTCCCTCCCTCCCATCAGTGCCTAATGGCTCACATTGTAATGCTCTGTTGATACAGAGCAACGTGAGGACCCTCTGCTGGCCGTAGCTCCTTGGGACATTTTCCTGGCAGCAGACACCTCTACCATTCGGAATGAGTAATGTGCCCTGCTGCCAACCTCTGTGAAGTGCCGAATGGGAGAGGTTTCCCAATGACAAATGTCCCGGTCTGGCTTTTAAAAGAGATAAGGGGGGCAGCTTGACCACCCCCTTGAGAATCTCCCACTCGGTACTCCACTGATTGGAGCCATTTGCACACAGGAAAACATACCTTAATTTTAATCAGTCAGAATCTTATAGAAAAAATCTATCAGCACGTAGACATATAAGGTGCTGTGCAGAACACAAGTTTGGAGATATATGGCATTTAAAAATCTATACCAATTATTCTTGGTCACCCACTGCACTGCATTAACCAATGGTTTCTGCCTTTGAATCAAAGGAAACATCAGGCAAATTGCTTACATTCCAGTGAATCTGGTCCTTTTGGCCATGGCTTTATAGTTCAGCTAGCTCAAGTCAACGTAGCCCAACATTTCAGGTAACAGGGGGTGATAAAGTCTGGTCTGCCCAATGGTTGCGCTACTGTTTTCATGTGTTATTGTGAATGTACATATAAATATTGTGTGCACAGAGTGTATGACAGTGGAGGTGCTGGGTGCATTTGTGTCTGAGTGAGAGTGTGTGCAAGCATATGTGTATTGACTATTGTGTCTGAATGAATGATAAATAATGCATTGTTTGTATGTTCTAGTGGAATTAAATTTGTGAATGTTATGTTGTGTCACTGGGTGCATGGCAGGCCGGCTGAAGATGTGTAGGGGCCCAATTGAATTTTATAGATATGCCACCAGTCTTATGAAAGTTATAACAGAGCGTCAGCAATGGACTCTTGTGGTGTAGTAGTTCAGTGTTATCCCTCAGGGATTTAGGTTGTTTGACCGACGTACAAAATCACGGCAGAATTAACCGTAGTCATTTTTGCTGCAAATACATTTTTACCTCGTTACAAAAACCAAACCCATGTCCCCTCAAACCGCCAGTACACCCATAAACCCCCCACTTACCTTTTCTCCATCCGCTGCCTCTCCTGTAAGCTGCAGCGTCAGATCCATCGCTTTAACACGGGTTGGATCTGACGCTGCAGCATCCCTTTTCTTCTTTTTTGTGTTTGGTCCCCTGCCACCAATGCTGAGGAAGCAGGGGACAGCTCTGCAACCGCCAAAGCCAAAAATGCAGAACATGGCTGAGGGGGCCACCCCTGCAACCACTGCTCTTCATGTACAGTATCCTCGGCTTCGAACTAATGGTGGTGACCGAATTCGGTCAAATCTACTTTTTGACCACATTTCTCTTAACAATTTGGCCGAAACGATCCCTCAGAGCCACCATCTGCCCTCCCTTCATCCCACCCCTTTCCTTCAGTTGTCATGTCCCCCCCCCCAAAATTTTCAGCAAAGTTACTCCACTGATAAATAGCATTCTATTATGAAGTTCTTTACAGTGTAATAATGTACTCATGTATAGACATAAGCATTGTGTGCAGCATACATGATGGAGGTGCAATATTCATAATCTTCACTTGTGAAATACTGAAATGGTAAAAGCTTTCTTATTAGAGTTGTGTGCACTGTGCAACATGTTATAAGTAGGTTATGAAACCTACTTCCTATATAATTTCATTATTACATACAAAACACAAAGACATAACAACAAATATAAATATGAGTATATACAGTGAAAGTGAAGTACGCAAAAAAGCAGCAGTAAAACCAGAAATTGTTCATAACCTACCTGATTATTTTTATGCACAGAAATGATTGTTCTGCTTCAAACCTACTACTTCTCTATGAATAACTATCACATGATGTGACTGCACCCTAAAGAGAGTAATGCGAATACAAATATGAACATATCCACAGAAAGAACAGTAATAAAAAAACAGCAGACCAACAAGAAATTGTTGATAACCTTACTGATTGTCTTCACACACAGAAAGCATTGGTATCTTTCAAGTGCGTATTCTCCCTATGTATATGTTTCATATGCTAAGAGTGAACCCCAAATGAATTACTGTAAGAACATATGTGAAGTGTAATTCTACAAATGTAGTACTTTTCTATTTTTATGTTCCTAAGTATTACTTGCTAAAATATATCACTAAAGGAAAAAAGAGGGAGCCAGACATGTGATGTCATCAGTGATGTCATCAATGACATTTGTGATGTCATCTTTGATGTCCTAGGTGTTAGTCTTAGCAATGCACGTAGGTGGCGCGATTTATGGTTGCTTAGCTTACCATAAGTAGCGAATTTCTGGGGTTTTTCGGTTTTACTTTGAACCATAATGTCACGTTTGTAAAGTTTTTTTAGTGAATTTCACAGGTTTTTAGTAGCGCAACTTAAGCATAACGTCCCCTTAACAAAGTTTTTTTTGTGTGAATTGTAGGAGTTTTTAGTAGGGCAATTTAACCATAACATCCCCTTAACAAAGTTTTTTTTTGTGAATCATGTATATAGATGAAGAGGGCTCTTGCATTAAAGATGACAAAAGGAATCAGTGGGGTGGTATATCATAAATATCTGGATACATCTGGTATGAAAATTGCAATGACAGAAGTTTCTCATTTCCTTTATCGGATAACACTCCTTGATGGCTTGGTGGCTGACCGAAGACAATATTGAAAAAAATCAAAAACAATAGATGAGATTAAACAAGTGACATAATCACTGCTTAATCTTAAGACTTGGGCGTAGATAGCCTGACAGCAGAACTCTATGAGGAATACACTGAGGCAATTGCCCCTTACTTAAAATTGTATGCGACCTCTCTGCTTGTGTGCAAGTTACAAGTGTCCACCTGCAGCCATTAGTAACACTGCTGCTTGAACCTAATGAACCACATCAAAAGTGCTCTACATAGAGACACTTATCATTGATAAACTTGGATAATAAAGTAAAGGCTAAAACTGATTGTTAGACATCTCTTTCACTTAAACCCAATCCTAATTGTATGGGATCAAGCCCGTGTTACACCCTATTGCTTCACCCAACATGTACTCCACCCAAAAGAATTTATAGAGATTATTCACTTTAATACATAAAAAGGATGGACAGACTACTACAGTAATTGCTACCATCGATAGCGAGAAGGTATTTGATTCACTGAAATGGCCTTTTCTGTTCTTAATTAAGAGTGTGAATCAACTAAAAGCATGTATAAGGTTCTTTTTCTCTAGGCCATTATCCATAACCAAAAAGAAACAATCCTTGGTTGTGTCCCCCTCGAGAGGCACCAGACAAGATTGCCTCTGTCCGCTCTCCTCATTGCCTTCACCATAGGACGCATTGCATGTTCTCTTTGGACATTTCAGCAACACAGATGGGTAGACATATCTTTAACTTCCATTATGATGTCCATACCTGCATACTAGTTGAGATGATGTGAGTAGCCATCTGAAATATTTACAAGGTGTAAAAAAACAGAGTCTTGATGAAGTATTTCAGCAAAGTGAAACACATCACTCCACAACTAATAAATAAAGGATACACACTGCAACACCAGGCCCCAACCACAATAAATAAATATGTATGGCAGTCGTGCCCAGACAAACATAAATGGTCACATCACTGTAGCTGCAATCTGCTATGTCGCAATTTGATATCAAGGAAAGATTAATCCATCCATTAATTTACACTAAACGTTTACTTCTGAAGTCCTGAGTTTCTGCTAAATTGTATTTGCAAAATAACTGATTGATATGAATGTGATGTTCATTCGAAGTTGGGTGACCTTTGCTGTGAGCCAGCTGAAAAGGGCACAACTAGGAGGAGCCTGCACAGTGGAAAGTGTGCCATCTGTTGTAGAGCCCTAAAGCATTCCCACTCAATGCAAGCACCCAGCAAAAAAGAAGACCTAAAATATCCCCCATGACATGCGAACACCAAACAAAACAAGGCCCAAAGGGGCTTGTGCTGGAGAATAACATATGTATAAGTGTGCCCAGGCATCACACGAGAACTAGAATGTAAATAAAAGGCATTTCAGTGATGGATGAGGCTTGTTCTAGAAATAGAACTAACACTATTTCTTGAATGGCCATTCCCTCTCTCAAGATCGAAATAGAAAAATTGGCAATCTAACATAAAATTATATTTTTTGTTTTTTTTCAGAGGGCAGCGTTCCAGACTGTAGATTGTCCTTTTGATTACGACAGGAATCTGTTAATGGCAGGGGCTTGATTGGTATGCATTACCCCATTTCTTTTATTATTAGCAGCCGAAGGAAACATTTGAACACAAGACTGCCATATTCCAATGAAGCTCAGTCTTTCGGCAGTCCACCTGCCCACTCAGCCATAAATCATTTAAGAATGAGCCCCTCCTCCTCGTCTCAGACTTGTTCAGAAGAAACCATGGTAAGAAATGACAGCCACATGAACATGCGCACTACCCACCAGGACAGGAGAGACAGGTTGTCGGCGTAAAGTCTGAGCTTAGAAGACTGTCTGATTATTGTAGTTGTCAGTAGCTAAACTAGAAAAAGGACATTTGAGAATGGGAGAGAACGCAAAGGGAGGGTTGCTAGAAATCCATGTGCCATTAAAATAATCCAGAGATTGCATCGTGATCTACTAGGAATAGTTGACACTCTAAGGCCAGGCACAAAGTATGCACATTGAGAGCTATCACAAGATCACAGCAGAAGCATGCATAGTAGGTGTACAGTCGGTTATCTAATAATCCAACTTCACTGGACCAATAGGCAAATCCGAAAATGTATTCCAGCCTGGCATCACACCAAAATGCCCTAGAGGAATGTATCACAAATATAAAACAGCAACACCCGCCTGAGATGTGACCCATCTAACCAACCTTGCAAAAGCGGTCCAAGAAACAGGATGAAAGGGTAAATGGAAATACATAATCGATCAGCGAACATTCTCAGGTCCTTGTCACAAGTTTGACATTGCTGGACACATTGAATCATGGTCTGCTTAAAATAATTCAGAACACGTCAGGAATTCAAGTACCCTAGAGACTGTTATAGGTGTATGAATTATGGAAAAGAACCCCTTCAGGCGAATAAAACCTGACAAGGCAAGTCTTGGGCTCTGATGTCTTTTACTTTCCTGTAAAATAAATCAAGCATCAACAAAACTGCATAGAGAATGCAAAAGACACATGTTGCATTATCTGATCACCCACAGACAGCAAGCAAACATTTTCAGTTCATGCAGACAATGGTACTTTGATTTAGGGGGTATAAAAACCGAGACACCAGAGGACTTTGCAGAACAGTCGAGGCATCCCATTGATGAACCTTGAATACAGTATGAGTGTGAAGCTGACAATTCACCCAAAATATTTGGCAGCTGAGTCAAACGAGCTTGAAAGGGATCATCCAGTGACTTTACCAGGTTAACCAGGTGGAACTCTAGGCCCTCAAGATTCCCGATTGTAGTCTGCAGCCTCTGATGAAAGTCCAACAGGAGAACATCTGCCTCCAAAATGCTCTAATCCTGACATTTTTCAAGCAGGGACCCAGCCAATATAATAGGAAACCGGAGGCCTTACATGTCCTAAAGAAGGTCGCTGAACAGTCCCCCGACAGTGGGTGAATCCCATTTTCTAAGGGCCAAGGGATGCTATGCCTGTGATGACCAGAATGGGGAGACCATCATCAATGACATTCCTTGTACCTGGTCATGTCAAACGCTTCTCAGCATCATAGAAAAAGGAGGGCCAACATAGTGCATTCTCAAACTATAATGTTCTCTTAATTATAATGTTAAAAAAGGAATTCATGGCACCTGCACCCTAGTCTGGCCTTTACCTAAAAGCACTGGAAACTAGACATTCATGACAGAACAAAAAGTAATTGACCTGAAAAGGACCTGATTGTATTTGAAGAATCAGAAAAACCCTCCTATGAAAGCAACAGTCAGTTGGGTCTACCTAGTGTGAGAACATAAATCAGCCACCAGGTTCTGGGAGCTGAGAAATAAACAACAATTACCAACAACTTGACTAGGCCTGATACAGATCTGAATATGGTCCCCATTGTTTATTTGTTTAAATGACTAATTATTAGTTTCCCGTAAGGGGCAAGAATGTTTCATGAAACTGTAGCAAACAGAGAGGCTGGCAAGAATCTCTCGACATTTTCTATGACATAGGGACTCTAAACGACACTATGGACAGTCCCACAAACCTGCAGACTTGCATCTTATTCCAACAGACGATCTGGTGACCTAGAAAAATGGCCCTGCCTTTGCAAGTGTCCATATGTTGTGTTACAGTACGATGGTGGGATTTATACCGTGCGCATGTGATGGACTCACAAAGTTAATTCTTCCCTTGTGTCTAAAGAAATTGGAACCAATCTATATAGTCTAGCCCTTTGTGAAATCTCCCATCTTGAGCTCTTGAACTGTCCTATAATAAATAGGAACCTGTAAAAAGTGATTGGATGAAGGCAAATAGTGTATAAATCATGTCAATCCCTTCAGGGAAATCACTGGAAAGCAAAGTGCCCTGGACAACTCTTCCTTCATTGATATTCATTGTGTGAGTGGGAGATGGGATAAGAACTCTGCTGCTGAACACAAATCCCATAAACTACTTTTATATTGATCTACACCCTGATTTATCATCAAGCCCAGTGACTGAAGAAGACGAATTGTCAACTGATTCTGCAAGTACAACTCCTCCTGAGTGTAAAGCATGATTAAAATGTTCACCAGATGCATCAGAAGGCATGCGTTCCTTGATCTCAGAAATGCTGCCACTGGTTGTCCGAGGTTTGTAAATCTGCATGGGGCTGAAGGCAGCCTGAATGCCACAGAGCGAGACTGCTTAAAGGATAGTTCCGGGACTTTTTTTTATTGTTCCTTTGGTTCGGCCATGTGTTTTTAAGCATAACTCGGTAGATCGTAGAAAACTTTCCTATGGACCTTACCCGACTTTACGTCCATTAACGCACTCGAAATCAGACGCCATTTTCTGATAATCCTATAATTTCCCCCCATCGCCCTGGCTCACCTGCTTTTGCTGCACTAAATCAAATCCCCCACCCCTGAAACAGACTTGATCAAAACATTCATATTCCCCGCCTCTATCCGTGACGTGACTGAGCTGCGTAGGCAAACGCGCCCAGGCGTCTTCTACGCGACTCCACACAGAACCAGGAAATCAACACAGATGAGCTCACACAACACAGCGCGCCACAATTGGGAATATGAAACTGTACTTTTAAATTAAACCGCAAGATTGTAAATTTGGTAAAGTACATTTATTTGACATCAAATGTTTTGAGAATATTCAGCGATTTGCATTTTTATTTGCTCACATTCCAAAAAGTTCGTTTTGAGGCACACAATGTTCCTTTGCTGTACACAGGGTCTTAGATCATCTCACAATACAGCGCCACAATTCGGAATATGAAACTGTGGTTTAAAAGCAAACGGCAAGATTGTACATTTGGCAAAGTACATTTATTGGACATCAAATGTTTTGAGAATATTCAGCGATTTGCATTTTTATTTGCTCTCGATCCAAAATAGTTCGTCTTGAGGCAAGCGATGTTCGTGTGCAGTACACAGGGTGTTGGTTTACGATAAAATAAGCTCTTCGGTCGCACTGATAATCGCATGACTGTTCCAACAACGAGGCACTAGGCCACCACAACGGTCTGTATGTTGCATCTAGCCGTTAGTACCGCGTAAGGGCATACTTGTACTTGGCAATCGTCCCATAAAATGGTCAGGGTGGTAACGTTGTTCACGCGGAGAAGCAACTGGCGGTTGAAAAACCCATCCGCCGGTGTCTGGTACTCGTGACACAGACAATAATGGATGATGTACCTGTTTGACAAACATAAAAAATGAAATTAGTCTCACCATCAGATCTTTATTAAAATTATTCATTTTATATATTAGGTTGGGAAATTATTTCATAGCTAGGACAGTGCAACTGGGTATTATACATCAAGGGGGGGCTGTAGGATACTGAGACAGTCCCCCAGTGCAGGGGTTGACAGGGAGGCAGTGCAGGTGGAGAGTGGAAGGGCCCAGGACCGAGGTCGCAGACAGTGGACCAGTTGTAGGAGGGGAGAGGGAGAGAGAAAGCAGAAGCAAAGAGGAAGGTTTTGAGGTGCTTCCGTAAAAGGAGATGGTTCTCCTCAAGATAGTGCGCGGTACAAAACAATATGCCACATAGAACGAACAAGTACAACTTAACCCGTCTTTAAAGCTACTGTATAGTAATTAAATTGCAGTATAAACTCATCTAAAGAGTTACTTACATTATATTTGCATTTTCCATTGTGTCTGTGCGTAGGTCAGCCCCGAAATACCACTCCTTCTATGCCGACGTTATTTCTTCTAATGAACGAACATGAAATGGCTTTCGTTTCTGAAATTATATTCATTATCGTTTCTTACGTTATTGCCCCACACCCCCAAAAAGAAGTCTTTCGGGATGGTCCCGGCCTGTCAAGGTCAAATAACAATAGAACCTTATACTGAGTCGTGGGCCATTCCGGCACCCGAGCAAAAAATCAAAGCAGCTGACCTTCACTTTGAACGCGCACACATTCCTAGTTAGCTACATTCAGTGTAAGGCCATCTCACAGGACTTGAAATTTACACTCCATCTTTGCATTTTGTCTGCGTGCTTTGCAGCCCCAGAGAACCATAAATACGGAGACATTCTATATTTTTTGAAAAATGATTTATATTACTGTTTGGTTGGATAGACACATTGCATGTACACTGAGCAATCACTTTTATTTACACATTACATAGATACACATATTCAATGGGCCTGCGACATGAGGAGACTCGAGAGAACAGACAATCAAATTACAATCATTTAAACCGTGATGTGTATTTCTCAATGAGCTCTTCTTTAGGTGGACATGGAACAGAGGCAATGTTGGGTGGCAATGAAGTTGTCCCCTGCACAGGTTCGTTCACAACTCCATTTATGTGCCTACCTAGGACGTCAACAATAAGTCTCTCAATAAACTCATATTGCATATCCTCAAACACTGGTTTGATCACCCATTGTTTACTTCTTTTAGTGAAGGCCTTATTGTAGCGAAGCGTCCCTAAAGTTCCGGTCGTCCTACTTTGTTGACGGCCAACATTATGGTTATGTGCCAGGACCGCTAGAAGAGTCCGATTTATCATGCCCTCCATGCCAAAATGCAATCGTTTTGGCTTGTACTTTAGGCACATATTGTGGAACACCTCCAAATCTCCTGTGTGGCAGAATTCCGTGAGTCCCCTCAAATCTCTTGTTATAGTTTTATCAAATACAATCTTTTCAATGGCTTTGTGAGTGGGTGATGAAGGAATCAACCACTTCTTCTTCCGTGCCTCCTCTGTGGACAAATGGCCATGTTCACAATTGTGGAAATGTTGGTTTGTGTTCCAACGGTGAACGTTGGTACAGTGTAGCATTACTGACCGCCATTTTTCCAGTAGAATTTCCAACGACCCTCCACATGTTTTTGAGCTCCACCAAAGATGGTTGCTGATTGACTTGGACCACTGTGAAATACCTTGCATTTCTTTTTTTTTACCTGCAGCAGACATTTTTTTATTGATTGTTTTTGCAAGATGCCAAACGTCAAATTGGTGATTTATATTTTTGTACTCTTCTCTCATTGTCTTGGCAATTGAAACGTGTCTGTCCGTGGCTATCAGGTCGATCACCATTCCCCGCGATTGTAGTTCTTGCAATGATGCTACAAAGCCAACTTTCTCCATGGCCACTGAGGATGTACTTTGTGACACCTGCACGACCACCGAACTCACAATTTTCTTACTTTCCATGTCCTGAAAGTGGTAGGTGCAGTACTTGGCTGAAAATCCTGGGCTGTCGCACTGTCCATCACCGGCTAGCCTGAACCGTTTGCCCGCGAATGTACTATCAATAGACATTTTTTCCATTCTCCAAGCTTCGCTAATGGCTGGAAATAGATAATCGGTTTGGTATTTGTAGAACTGAGTTTTCGCAATGAAATGGATTCCCACAAACTGAAAGAAAGACTCTAATTTTTTAAAACTTGAACCACTAAAAAGTGCAGCCGCTGCACAAAGTAGATTGCCTGCTGGCAGTTGTCCCAGCATGGGTTGTGCAGACCATGAGAAAGGATGATATTTTGTACAGGTGGCATGTATTTTAAGGTTAGTGCCTCGAATTGCACGAGTCACATTAATCAATGGCTCCCCACATACTTCCCCACCTACCGAATGCCCACATTTCAACCGAATAATAATATCAATCAAACAACTATCGAATACAATGAATTTGGCCTCTTTCCTTATACTGTCACTCTGCATCCCAGCTGGTTCGGCCTGTAACGTTGAGGACATGTCACTCACATGAAAGGTAGAATCTCTGATATCGTCTTCCGCTATGTTCAGTGATATTGATGGTGTTTCATTGTAGTCCACTTCATTCTCTTCCATTGCAACATCTGTTCCTTCTCCGGCGATGGGTGAATAAGACAATTTCTTCAACTTTCTCGCGGTCTTAGTTTTTGCGGGTGTGGATTCTGTGAATTGATCTCCGACTGCATCCAAACTACCAGGAGGACATTCACTATCAATGGCTGGTGGTGGTATAGCTCCGTTGTCAATCACTTCATATTCTTCCCATTGGCACGATGCATCTCCAGTCTCAAGTCCCTGCCAAAAGGTTTGACAAGCAACATCTCTCGTTCGCTTCACTGTCTGTGTAGATCTAGTTCGTACACCCACTCGCAACTAGAGGACAGATTGGAAAAGGGATGTTCAGTTTAAACACAACTTACAGTATTGAACTTTTAACAGTGAAAAACAACATAATATAGTGACCAGGACACTAACCTTCTTTTGCTTTCTTTTCTTTGAAACTTTCTTGCCTCGAACTTCAACATCAGGACGCTGTTGCTCCGACTCGTGTGTGCATGTCTCCACTTCCTCTTGCGCTGCAACGACTATATTTTCATGATAAGCACATCCATCACGCACTGACGCTCCATCGACTCCCTGAAACATAGAACTTTCATTAGTATGTATAATAATATCGAAAACACAAAATGTACTTGGGGACCAATACCCACGTACATCTCAATAGCAAAACACGAATGAACGCTTTGTGTAGAACATTCAAACGACAATTATTCATGCATAGTTGATCTAGTTAGATGGAACTGTCTCGATCCATACCTCGGGCTCCTCATAGACTTCCATTGATGATATTATTGAAGATGATGCTTCAGTAACTCCCTGAAACACAGTAATTGCATTAGTATGGTTTTCTATTTTGATAAAAAGAACAGAAACTTTGTGCAGGCGTCAACGGCTCATCTAAATAGACCTGCACAAATGATCAGTTGTCTAAAATAAATAATGGATATGTAAATATGATTCGATTTGCTCGATCGTTGGAAGTGTCACCACCCAGAGATCTGCATCAACCACTAGGGGTGATGTTCTTGTAGAAGAAGGTCCGTCATCTCCCTGAAACATAGTACTTGCGTTAATAAAGAAGGAAGTATAGCGGATGTAATCGCGTCATATGATTTCGCTTGATCGAACTGTCAGTATCCATACCTCGAAATGCATAAGAACATCAAGGGACGATGTAACTGCGGTGCACACTTCTGCAAGCTGTTGCGCCGACCCGTAACTGCATGCTCCCCCTTCTTCTTGGACTAATGCTCCATCGACTCCCTGAAACATAGGACTTTCATTAGTAATTAACACAATATTGAAAAAAGAAGACACATAGGAGGGCGACGACAGAAGGACATATCAATGGCTAAAAACGAAAGAAACATTGTGTGTAACAATCACGCTACAAGAATGCAAGATCTGATGATCTCCATTGATGGAACTGTCCGGAAACGTACCTCGAGCATCTGAGTGACATCAACGGTAGTCGTCAATACGTTGGACTCCTCAGCATCTCCCTGAAAGACAATACTTGCATTATTTTGGATAACAATAATTATAACTGAAAACAAAGACTAGAGGACGAGTACAAGGGTGTACCATTAGGTAAAATAATTACACGATAAATTAAAACTATTGATTTACATGCCTAAAACAAGTCAGTGGCAGAATAGCCAAGTAAGATTACCCGATAGGCGCTTGAAGTGGCTGATGACTGCAATAACGACACGGATGGAGAATCTTCCGCCTTCATATTGAGTGGATACATAAATGGGGAAATTATTGTTAGCTAATGCTACACACTACCGCAAGGCCGAGAGATAAATACGTAAACTTGACTCACCAGTGGAGGGATGTGGACGAATAGAGTGGGAATAGCGGTTGAGAGCAATGTTCGCCTCGCTCGCGGTGTGTTCTTCTTTATTAGCAATGATGTGGAGTACATGTCAGAGGTAAAGTGCCTGCTGCAGATGCGGTATCGATCACCCCTCTTGTCCGCAAAGACTTCTAGGACTCTACTTTCAAGCTCAGACGGTGGATATCCGCAATATCGGACCCATTCTCTTATCTGATCTATTGTCTTAGGGAAAACATGCATTATAGTACCTTCAGATTTATTATGGGTCTTCGAAGGGCAACCGCCAATGGAACAGGCAGGCATTGTGGAAAGTTCTGAAAAGTAAAGATCAACAATTCTCTATGAATACCAATGTGTTAAAAAATTAAATGACACATAAAAGGTTCAATGCAAGGTTCGTTTTGGTTCTTGTAACTATACACGTTATTCACATGCGGATAAGTATTTGAATAACTTTAAAAAAATAGAAAAATAATTTGACTAAACTCAGAACATGTGACTAGTTCCTTGCATGTACTGTCTTGAACGAAAAGAAATTGGACGCAAAATGATTATGGTACATGGCCTTACCTTGACGAACAAACAGTTAGATGCAGGGATCAGAGTAGTTTCTTGTCGTAGAACAGGGAGCAGTTCACAGGTTGCAAACTGAGGAGTTTCCTCGAAGTGGTCACGGAAGTTCACAGAGACGAAGAGCAGATAACCAGCACCTTCACGGGTTGACTAGCAAAGCGCAAAGAAGTGCTCATTAGAAATATGAAGTGGGTTATAAAGGATTCGAAACAGGGGTGTGTTTGTGAATGAATGACGTGTATATGTCGTGGTATTATGCGGTTTGCAGGAGGGGCGTCCAGCGTGAGGGGGGGATGCTTGGCAGGAGACACGGGGTCTGGAGGTAGACATGGAAACAACAACCCATGCTCTATAGACCACTTTGAAGTGTACATGGTCTTTGGCACCTCTTGGCCTTTATCGCTCCCCGACAGCTCCACTTGGCAGCGCAAGTACCCCGGTGCGAACTGCCTTTGATAGGGCCGGGGGGGTGGATTGGGGCGCTGGTCGTGCAGACAAGACTCGTTTGCCGCAGGGCCTCACCAAGGAGAGGCCATCTAACTGCATGGAAGGCAGGGGGGTGAGTTTATAAATACCTCAGCCTCCCAGGAGAATATATGGGTGCAGTTCACCCTGGAGACCCTGGATGCCTAGGCAGTTAGTCAGCAGCAGGCTGGCCTGTGGTAGCAAGGCGGCACGGGCCAGAGGGGGTCATCTCTGTACCCGGTGCCCAAAAGGATGATTTATTATGATCAACCATATTGATTATTTACCTATAACCATGTTTTGTGTCAATAAAATCCAACGGCCTTCCTTTTATTGCCAACGCTTGAACAAAGTAGTGTGGTAAGTATTTTTGGGGGAGGAGGCAAGGCCGGGAGGCTTGATGCCAACCCGCAAAATAACATATGTATGTCTGCTGCATATGGGTTCAACGGTTATGTGGATTGAAGGTGGGCGGCCTGCGTGAGGGAGGATGCTGGCCGGAGACATGTGGTGTGACAAGACAAGGCACAGGAAGACTATTCAATGGAGACACACTAGATTCGTTTAAAAAATCAAAACAACCATTGTTAAAATATATGTTGGGTTTTATTTTAGATCTTAATTTCAATTGAACATAAATAATAAACATTACACATTGTAAAGTTCCGGTTGCAGCACATCCAGGGAAAATCCGCGGTACTGTCCACTGTCGCTGGGGAAATGTTGTCTAATGGCAAGAACCGCACAGGCAGGTATTACTCTCCGAACGCGGTGTCCGAGCCTCCCGTGAAGCCACCAAGTGAAGCAACGATAGGCCACCAGCCTGTACCACCTGTGAAAATGAAAGATGCAAACTGTATTAAAATGACAAAACTTTTGTATCACTGTCGATTCAGGTAAAAAATGTCATTCTGCTTTGAAAAAAATTCTATCTAGAAAATGCACAATATGGAACCAATTTACATGCATTCGAATGATATGTAGATGTAATTTTATATGTGGGAGACGACCATGACATAGTTGTGGCATCACTGACATCACAACCAGAGTATACTTACTCGTTACTCGGATTACGCGGACGAACAGTGCCGAAAAGTTCGTGCATAAGCACCATCATCATCCTCAACACGGTCCGTGAGAGGCAGGCTTCCCTGAACTCTGGCAGCTCGGTGATGCATTGCAGACTCGGCTCGCCTTCCGAAATGTAGGCCAAGCACCCGGAATTTTCACGGCAGCAGCAGTTCTCCTCCTCAGTTGGCATTAGCTCGCACCGATTGCACGTGCACCAGGTGGAGACGCCGTCCATGCGACATGGTCCAGGCTCTTCATCCGTTGACTGGTCCTCCCAACTGCCGTCCGAATCCCCATCGTTTCCGCGTGCTTGCCTTTCCAGTAGTTCCTCCTCGGTGTACTCGGGCTCGTACATACACGGCATTATTGTAGCCATTGTGTGGTAAAGAAAGTAAAATAATTTACAGAGATGGTACAGGTGTTCACAAGGCCTAGAAGCGGCGAAGGTAGCTGACCAGAGCACAGAAACGAGTCACAGAATACTCAAAGTAACACAGAGAGAGGAATGGAATCGAAAATCTGCTGCTGTGTGTTGTGAAACGGTGTGTTTATACTTATTGAGGAAAGAGGCGTCCTGCCATTTCCATGGCGACACTTCATTAGCTGAGGCGCAGCGATTGTTGACACGAAACGTGCTTTGGCGTTGGGAAATGGGCGGTACGCGTCTGCTGATGTCAGGCTCAGGGGCGGGGGATTTGATTTAGTGCCGCAAAAGCAGGTGAGCCAGGGCGATGGGGGGAAATAATAGGATTATCAGAAAATGGCGGCTGATTTCGAGTGCGTTAATGGACGAAAAGTCGGGTAAGGTCCATAGGAAAGTTTTCTACGATCTACCGAGTTATGCTTAAAAACACATGGCCGAACCATAGGAACAATAAAAAAAAAGTCCCGGAACTATCCTTTAATCAGACCTTCTGACATGAACTCCAGTAAGTGTTTGCAAGTGTAAGTGATTGGAGCAGTAAACTCTGCATTCTTGAGATCCAGTCTCTGGCTCATTAAAAATGAAGACTGACAAATTAATTGCATTCTTCGAGATTAATCACAGTATATTAGCTCTTGTCCTTATTTTTGATCCAAAAAGATTACTAAGAAAGTCATGTAGATGTATAGGAAACCACCCTGTAGCCCCATCGAGAATCAGACTTTATTTGAGCAACAACTCTTTTTTTACTGGAAAAGGATCTGATCCTTTTACTTGAGTGTTGATGAGGGGGATGTGTGAACAGCCTGGGGTCCTGAGAAACAAAGCACCTGCTATTCACAAAATGACATATCTTTGCCCTCCCCATTGCCTCCGCCCCCGGAAACCAAAAAACAATTTCTCCCATTGCAGAGTATTCACATTTCCTTTCTAACCACATAACCTTTTTGGGAAAAGAAATGCAAAATGCAATCTGGACTTTTGATGGTTCGGTTTACACTTGCTAGGTCTCATGGGACAATGGTATGGCAGCATCTCAATCAGGCTCTACTTTGGTCAGCTTTTCCCAAAGTCCAGGGGCAAACATCTTCCTCAGCTCTATCCAGGAATGTGACAGCATCAACCAAATTCCCAAGACCTTTTACAAAATCATCTCAAAAGAGGTGCTTGTACAGTCAAATGAATCCCTGGATTCGGGAAGCCTTTCTTAAACCTAAAAGGATTCCAATTCTCCTTTCATGGAATATGGAAATGTTGGCATCCCCGGGAAGTACCGAAAATTCTGTGACCCATGCACTTCTCTGGGTCTAAAAGAGACCCCCTAAAACTTCACCTCCTCTACCAAATCCAGTATTATGTCCACCACATTAATGACCCTGTCTTGGCAGGTGCACTAAGCCCTATCAATCCCCATGGAGATGGTCTTTACCATACCTGGGAAAGAATGGCAACTTTTAGGGTTAATGGTAGAGGAGCAAGTACATTAGTTAGAGAGGTTCTACCTGGGGCATTCAGATTTCATTTTACTCACTGTAGAGAGTCCATCTTATTAGTAGAAAGGTATCTGCAGATAAAACAGCGTGGGATAAAGGACCAAATCCCCCATAGTTCGAATGAGAAACAAAAGAAGGATCAAACATATACTGGTGACAGATATCCTGAGCACCCGATAAGCTCTTTCTCCCCGGGGTCACCAGCTAAATAGCAAACAAATTGGGTAATTCCCTTAATCCAAGTCATCACATGGGAATGATGATGAGACCCAATCCAAATCACTTGTGATGATGCACCCAAAGCAGGTTGTCTGACCTATGTCCCTCTTTGCGTCCTAAGGGCCTGGGGAGTGCTTAAAGCACATCTGTTAAAGTCATTCCCACTTACATCTGTGCCCTGGGGTTTCTTGGCTGAGAGAAAAAAACATCACAGTCATCCATGTGTTTCTTTATTTCTCCTACTTCCCTCTAAGTGGATGGGAACCTCGTGTTGCCAATCATAGCACACACCTCTTTTTCACCATCCCAGAGAACTAGTTGGTGGACCATGAGATAGGGCCTTATTTGCTAATTTGTCCATGCAAAAGCAATCCCAGACATTGAAAATAAAAAAGCCTTCCCCTACCAATCCACAACAGAGGTATCCAGAAAATCAATAAACTCTTATCAAATATCTGTGGCACGTGGTGTAATGATGTCCTGACACTGTGAAGAGAAGGGTTCTGGACATTCTACCCAGCCCCCACAATATTGTCTTAAGAATTGGCTATACATTGGGCCTCATCATAAGTCTGGCAGTAAAACCGTCAGGTTGCCGCTGGACTTGCAAATTTTACCAGTTCCTGGCTTGCCGGAAACACCAGGGAATTACAACCCTGGCATTCCAGGAAGTCAAGCGCCGGTAATTGTAAATCCCCATTCCCTTTTGTGTCCAATAGGACTCAATGGGAATGGGGATCATGGAAGCACTGGCACCGTTAATAAACGGTGGCGGTGCTATCGTGAAACTCTGTGGTCGGGTGCTGTTCCGCCCGCCAAGTCTGACCCTGTTGGGAGGGACGGTACCCGCCCGCAGAGTCGTACTGCGCCGGTCCGATAACAACGGTGCCAGTATGCTTACAGCCACCATTGTTGCTGGACCGGCATAGTTAGCAGGAGGCCCATTGTTTGTATGAATGTCCATACATGTGTGCCGTAAGTCACCAAAATCAACGCAAATCAGTAGCAGTCTTCAAACTGCCATTTCACCTAAGAGCTCTAGGGATTTAACACATTATCACTGCTGGTGAACTCTGGCTTCCATTACCGCCATTATTCCGTACACCCTAGAAATACTGCATCCCGGAGCAGGCATCGAACAAATTCACACACAGAAGCGCGTAGTGAATAAAATGGGAACGCCAGACAGAGGCCCTTCCAAGTCTCAAACAAGACACAACAAATGAAAACAATTTACTTCAGACATTCTGAACATAGGGCATCAGAACGAAGGAATGAGGGACAACTCTCTAGTAGATAGGTAACACAAATAAATGTTTATGGTGCAAGGAGGATACAGATTAGATAAGCATTGAGCTTATTAGGAAAAGGGACATAACAGAACTGCTGCCTTGTGTTAAAAATACTCCTAATAATACATGCAAATAGATATTGTGTATTTGGAATCCTCTATGCCAGCCATAGAATCGCACTGCAACTTTGTGACATGTATGTCAGCCTCAAATGAGCAGCACATATTTGCATGTCATTTGTAGGCCATTTTGTTTACAACTAATCATAACTTCTGTACTGTGAATTAGCCCCCCCATACATTCTACATGAGATGATCCGCTTGCTCTTGCACTAGTGGGGGACGCCTGCATTGCCCTTCTGCTGCCATGAGGTATAAGGCCTCAGTTGGAGCAGAGGTGGGACTATTGCAAGACACACTTGGACTCCATTTTGTGTACCCTCAACTCCATCTTTGGACTAGGCCGCGATTCGGCACTACGAAGTCTCTTCTCCCCTCTGCAGCACCGCGCACAGCGAGCACCAGCCACCCCCATCTTTTCTGCGCGGCCCAATTCCCTTTCTCACGGATGCACTGAAGCTAACTGCAACAATGAATGCTGTGTATCATATTATTCTTCCTCTGAGATCACTATCCTGTGTGTGAACCAGCCTGAAGCATGCCTTGTAGCTCATCCATCTCCACAAACCTGCTCCCTCACCCCTGCTGTTGGAAAATGACTGCTTGTGTAACCCTGTGCCCTCCTAAGGTATTCTCTTGATGTAACAGAAGTGTGCCCCCACTGTGCTGACCACCCCCTGAGTGCCCCCAATAAACTCGGACCTCTGGCACAGTATATCCTGTCCTAAACTAACAAGTGTCACTCCACCCCCCATTTCATATAGATGTGCCAGACCAGCCCAGTCCCGAGGTTATCGCAGAAAGTAAGACCCTGGCACCCCTCACCTTATGAATGACGCAATGTGAAATGATAGAGTTTTTGTATGTACAACCTGTAAGCTTCTAATATTTAATCAAAGGTATATTGATTGTCATTGTTTATTGTATGCCAAGATTTAGTCTCTATGCCAGTTTAGCTAGTTTCAACTGCATCTCCAGCTGACCCGACATTCAACCCACCCGGACAAGTCCAGCTGAACCATGTGACGCTCACCCTGCCGCCAAAGGAGCAGTCAATCATGATGAAGCAGCACCTACAGACCCCTATGCATTGTCGCCTTGTATCCAATCATAATATGCTTTGTATCCCCTGAGCTGATGTCACGATGATGCCTTTTGGCCATATAATCAACTGTAAGTGTAATGTTTGCCAGAACGCTCACAGGGCAGCAGAGTTCTCTGGATGCCGGATTTTACATAAAACTTTGGCAACCTTGCAACCTGTTCTCTTATTCTCATTCCCTACTGGGATGTGCCTTTTATTCTGAGTTTGTATTGGTTATTTGGAGGAGTGAGCACTTTCAATTGCTACACTTTGGCAGCCTGTTGCCACTACTAATGGCCATTATGGATCACACTGTGGGCAATCAATGTCTGTGACAGAGGATTTTGCGAAATGGACAAAGGCACACTTTTGGACAAAATGTCAAGGTTTTCTCTTCATATCTCAAACATTGCATTCTGTATTTCATATTGTTTCTCTGCCTTTCTTTTTGGCTGTTTATTCAACTATTTTGCGTTCCATTTGACAATGGGCCTCATTCCGATAGTGGCAGTACAGTGATAACGGCGCTGGTAGTGATGCCGGTGCCGTTATCACTGTACCGCCACATTCCGAGTTCTGCTTGCGGGTGCCGCTCTGCACGCCTGCACGCGAGCAGAACAGGATGGTAGCAACTGTATGAACGGTACCGCTGCTACTATCCTCCCCATTCCCCTTGAGCCCTTTGGGGGCTCAAATGGGAATGGGGACGTATCGGCTCCGCGTCCCGCGAAAGGGGAATTACCGGGCCCGCCGAGGTTGGAATGGCCTGGTTATTCCCCTTTCGCGGGACCCAGAGCCGGACCCAAGTTTGGGGGTAGCCATGCCCTTGTTAAGGGAATGGCTACCTCCAAACTTGTAATGAGGCCCAAAGTATGTAAGAACGATGATGACAAAATGAGCATTTACTGCTTACCAGATTTTAACTTCCTCGAATAAGGCCTTCTACAAAACGTGTAATGAATGGTAATAATAGGATTTAATACCCTGCCCTCAATAGTGGGAGAATCTCTGTTCATATGCGAGGTTAAATCCCAAGAAATAATGATTGTCCATACCAGCGTCTCTACGAGAACATGCAAATAAATCAGGCACACATATACTTCTGATGAACACGAGTGACTTTAAAGGCACTTGGAAATGCTAGGTGGGTGGGTATGATTTTAAAAACAGAATGTTTGGCTAATAAAATGAGGGAAGAATGACCTGCTACATAACATTAGTTGCGCAAGACGTCTGTATAAGGAGATGCCATAACAAGCCTTGCTTTATGTTCTGTCTGGAATTATTTTTAGAAGGGTTTTCAAACACATGCTTCTGTCCACTTGTCAATGATCAAAGCTAACTAGTAAAAGCCCTTCATTCCATGCTTCCTCGTATACTGAAAACGAATTATTCCAAGAGCTGCCAATGAATAATCCACCTCTAGAATACAGACCAAAAGGCAGTTTCGACTTACGTTGTGCAAGCAAAAGTCTGCGGCCTGCCCTTTTTCTCTTCAACATATGTACGTTTACATTTCCGCACTGCATAATACACTGTTTACAATGCCACATTGTCTAATACATTCTTTCACGACATGTATTTACATTCTTTTTCATTTCAATACTTTGTTCAATTGTTTAATGGTTATCTTTTGATCCTTTTTAACAAAATGTCATTGTTTGTCACTTTGTGTTACACCTAACACATGGGAAACAATATCACAATATACACACAAAGCTCCTTGTATTCACTGACAACTTTGATGTGTTGATGCCAGTAGATTTATTGTCCTATCCAGGTTTAGAAAACCGTGGATTAAGATGGCTCCCTGGCATCACGGATCCCAGCTGTGAAATTCTGAATTGCTACTAGTTCACATGAACGTCAGTACCACATCTCCACGACCATTTGGTGGATGCAGTGGGAATGCTACTGGCCCACTGTGAGAGTAAAACAAGTCCACATAACAATAGACATGTGGACCACTGGCCAAGGCAGATAATTCATGGCCATCACTAGACACTGGCTCTCCTTCCAATGTGCACATCAGCAGCAAAGCCACAGACAGCAGCAGCCACCAAATGTCATTTCCAGCAGGCCATCTAACAGCAGGTCCCACAGGGGAGTTGATCTTTGGGAGAAAGTAAAGGTGCTTGTGGCACATTGACTCTCTCCTCGTGGGCTTTGGCACAGCTGGCAATGGATCTAAAGTTGTAGCTGCCCTGTGGAATGTTGAAACCTTGCCTCTGTCATGCTTTACCCATGCCCTCCTTGGTGAAGTCAATCCCTTCCACTAGATTAGAGGTAAAGTGTGGCATATTCCTCGCTTACATCGGCTTGTTATGTGCATGGGGGTGCCCACTAGAATTTAATTGACCCACTGCAGACCAGATGGATGAAGTGTATCTTCTCAACACATTCCAACGGTGTAATGATGCCCATCTGCTGCAATTATGGAATGGCAAGCGGTCATTATGGACCTCTGTACTTGCTCAATTAGCTGTGGAAAGACGTTTCTGTCCCTGGCTGGATTTCAGTGTGAATAACTTTTCAGCATTTCTAGGCATACTGTCTTAGACCACAGGAGGTGCCTCAATGCCACACATGTGTGAGAGATTACTTATATAAACATTAACTAGAATTGTTAGGGTGAACAGATTTTCAAAATAAAAAACTGCTCTCTGCAAATTACTTAAAGGTAGAATTAACATTTGACAGTGGCTACCAGGACACTAAACTTCAAGGGAAGAGTGGGGTAGGGAGTAAAGAAGGTTGGGGTATGTGTGGGGTGTATCAGGCGTGCCCCCTAAACATAAACAGCAGGATACATGTGACTCTAAGCATACGAAGCACAACAGAGCTTTTGTTCAATTTGATATTCCATGTCTGTATGTTAACCTGGGATTGCAAAACTTTAGGTGTCATAATAATGAAATGTTCTAATTGACTTTACTGTACTATATTGATTTGTGAGTGCATTGAAACCCATTTATTCGGTGCTAGGTCGTGTATTCTTGTCAGCTGAGTGTTACTGAAGACACTCTCCCAAAACACTGGGATGGGGTTTTCAAATGAAAAATACTCTCAGGATGGGAGGCAGAGCTCCCAATGTTGGTACATTCCCTGCAAAATCGGGATGTCTGGTCACACAGATGGAGTGGCATAGGAAATGCGATGGAGACCCTGACTCTGACAGTAGTAGTTGTATGTACTACAAACGTATATATCTAGTGTTTACTTAATCCACTATGTATGTGGCTCTACCAACAAGCAAAGGCACCTTCAGAGTCCTAGTGACCATCCCACAAGCTGGAGAATCTTCCTCAATGTATCTGATTCTACCAACCAGCAGAGCCAAACAACATCCTCTACACAGTGTTAGATTTTTGTACTTCTTCAGTCCAGTGACCACCAAAATTGGATTCAGTGATGGGTCTATGAACTAGCAAAGTCACTTACTGGGTCTTAGCATAATGCTCACAAATTGGAGATTCTGCCTGAATTTGTTGTACTATGCCAACCATCAGAACTACAAAACAACCTCTACATGGTGTGATGTATTCATTGCTGTTAACACCAACATTCAATTCAGAGGTGGTTCTGCATCATTTTATTTTCATCTTCATTCCAAGGAGTCACTCTCATAGTCCTAGCACTGCACACACAAACTGGAGGTTCTGCCTATGTTTGTTCAGCTTCACAAACCAGCTGAGCTGCTAATGTCTTTGTTTGTATTCTCCCAGTTCCCTGTGTCCCTACTTTTAGTAACTTCATATCCATACATCTAGAGGAGGTTAGTGTGTTGAGAGGGCATGCGCTTCTCCCTGGCATCTACAGCTAGCTCAATCATTCAGCTCCTACCAACCGACAGAATGTGTGCAATGCACAGACTATGTTCTTTCATTCCTCATTGCTCTGGCTCACCCTTTCTGCCCAAATGGAACCCCACCCTGAATGCTATCCCCACCAACAAGAGGCTGCAATCCTATTGGTTGTAAGTTTGCCCTGCAGGTCGATGGTGCCACTGGGTCAGGCTGTGCTGCCCTAACCATAACACAGGGGGAAAGCTATTGTAGTCCTGCCCCCATTAACAGATGAGCAGTGATGTCATGGGTGTTGTTGTTTTTTTACCTGACTTCACCCTCTTGAAGCACTGCATGGGCCAGCAATTCCTTAGGGGCCTAAGCCTGCTCCTTCTTAGCCGTTTGTCGAGAGACCATCTCTGGCTCCTCCACTGATGCTCTTCAGTCTCCTGAAAAACTGCCATGTTCTAGTGTACCAACCAATGAGAAGAGCAAATCCAGTCCTGTGTCAGGATTCAAATGGACGCCTAGTAAACGCTGTAAGCTTTCTGACGCTTCAGTAAAGGGGCACAGTTTTGATGATTTTACTCAACACCAAGACTTTCGACTTCACTCCAGTTCTAAGCTCTTGTTCATGACTACAGACTTCCGATTACCAAAGTTGGAACTCAAACAGGCCCGTCACCTTTACCAGTACAAGGCCGAAATCCGGAAAGCAAAAAAAGCCCACTACAACTCCCGAATCCAAAACTGCAAAAACCCAAGCAAAGAACTCCACAAAATCATCTCAGAATTCACCCATCCGGCTGCAACACGACCATCCCGACTCCCTCACAATCTCTGCGCGACTCACTCTCCCTCCACTTTTTCACCACGGCTCTCAAAAGAACAAATACTCTAGCCACCAACCTTGCTCTCTTACATCCCCCAAGCAATTCTCCCCCCATACCGGCCACCCCACCAGATGCGACCATTACGCAAACCAACGTTTGAATCCTTTCGTCCAATATCACCAGAGCAATTTCTCAAACTTCTATCTGCCTGCAAACCATCTGGCTTGCCACTGGACCCTTGCCCAGCCACAACCCTCATAGAAATGTTCACTTCCACCTGCGCAGGTGAACACGCAAGATCCATTATAAATGCCTCCCTTTCCTCTGGTTTCTTTCCCGACGCATTCAAAACGGCTTATGTCAAACCTCTAATTAAAAAACCTTTGCTCGGCCCTCTCGAGCCCAAAAACTACCGCCCCATCTCAAACACCAGATTCCTTGCTAAACTCATTGACCGAACGGCCTACTCCCAACTAAATGCCTTTGTCGAAGCCAACAATCTCCTAGACCCTGCTTAATCAGGTTTCAGAGCCCGTCACGGAACTGTAACCACCCTAACCTCAATTTGGGATGACCTTAAAATTACTGCAGACTCCGCGGGATGCGCGGCGCTAATCCTTCTTGACCTATCCGCCGCCTTCGACACAATCAATCACTCAATCCTCCTAGACCGCCTCCACTCCCTAGGAATTTGTGGAACCGCTCTTAAATGGATAGTTTCATTCCTCAAGGATCGGTACCAAATAACGATACTCTCCAACTATACCTCCCAAGCCCGACCAGTCGACACGGGAGTCCCACAAGAAGCGTGCCTATCCGCCCTCCTGTTCAATCTCTACTTGATCACCCTCCCACCAATAATTCGCTCGCACAGCATCCTGTGCTACAACTACGCCGACGACACCCAACTAATTCTAAAACTCCTGAACTCGAAACCCAACTGCCGACCTGACCTAGCCTCCTGCCTCCTTGACATAGAACTCTGGAGGACCCAAAGCCACCTCCTGTTAAACCCCTCCAAAACGGAAATCATAGTATGTGGCAACCTGGAACTTCTTCCACAACCACTACCCTGGCCATCCGCCATGGGCAACTCTCCGACCCCCTCCAACTCAGTGAAAAATCTTGGATGCACCCTTGACTCTGACCTAACACACTCGCGCCAAGTCAACAACGTCTCAAAGTCCTGCCACTACCACCTTAAAACCCTTAGGCGCATCTTTCCATATCTCTCCTTTCCCAACAGACTCTCCGCGGTCCAATCAATCGTTATATCAAGACTGGACTACGCAAACCCCCTATACCTCGGAGTCCACGCATACGAACTGAATAAACTCCAAAGGGCACAAAACGTGGCAGCCAAATTGCTTCTTGCGCTTGGCCCAAGAGACCACATCTCCCCAGCCCTTAAAACGCTTCATTGGCTTCCAGTAGCCCGAAGGGTGACTTTCAAAACCTTGTGCATCTCCCATCGAGCACTGCATAAAACCGGACCTCAATATCTTCAAGACAAACTAAAACCCTACAACCCTACAACCCGCCATGCACCTTAAGATCAAGCTCAGCCGGCCTCCTAGTCATTCCGAAGACAAACTCAATCAGGTTAGGCGGATCATCTTTCTCAGCCTTGGCACCCACGCTATGGAACTCACTTCCACCCCACATCCGCCAGACTGAGGATTTAATGTCTTTCCGCAAACTGCTGAAAATCTGGCTCTTCCCCTAAAACCAACCCATACCAAACTAACCCAAACAGACCAACAGCAACTCAATGACACCAATCCATCAAACAACCGGATGCGAGAATCTGGCAGCTAATGGCCCCCAATGTAAACTAGAAGGGCAAACATAATTAAATTAATAAAGTAGATCAAGCAGTGGAATGGTTAATAAGAATAAATCAGACGAGAACAGGAAAGAGATTTAAACTACCGAAATGAATAGAATGCATGCGGAGCGAACAAAGTGAATGGCGTGGATGAATGTGGGAATCGAATGAATATGTAGACCGATGAGTATATGGAATGGATGAACATGTTGAGTGGATGAGTGTGTAGAGTGGCTGGGTGTGTAGAACGGACAAGCGTGTAGAGCGGATGAGAGCGTAATACAGGGAAGTGAGTAGAACGCAGAAGTGCGTAAAACAGATGAATGTCCAGAATGGATGAGCGTAAACCGGAAAAGTATGTAGAAAAGACAAGTATGTGAACCTGATGAGTATGTAGTATGAGTATCAATATGAATAACGCATGAATATGGAAGTGCGGAGAGTGTGTAGACCTAGCGAATGTACAAAGCAGATGAGCGTATAGAGCGGAGGAGTGTACAGAGCGGAGGAGTGTATAGAGCGGAGTAGTGTATAGAGCGGAGGAGTGTATAGAGCGGATGAACGGATAGAGCGGATATCCGTTGAGTGGATAGGGCGGATGAGTGGATAGAGCGGATGAGTGGATAAGAGCGGATGAGTGGATAAGAGCGGTTGAGTGGATAAGAGCGGATGAGTGGATAGGAGCGGATGAATGGATAAGAGCGGATGAGTGGATAAGAGCGGATGAGTAGATAAGAGTGGATGGGTGGATAGAGCGGATGAGTGGATAGAGCGAATGAGTGGATAGAGCGGATGAGTGGATTGAGCGGATGAGTGGATAGAGTGAATGAGTCGATAGAGCGGATGAGTAGATAGACCTGATGAATGGATAGTATGGATGAGTGGACGGAGTGGATGAGAGGATAGAACGGTTGAGAGGATGAGTGGTTAGGGCGGATGAGAGGATGAGTAGATAGGGAGGATGAGTAGATAGGGCGGATGAGTGGATGAGTAGATAGGGCGGGTGAGTGGATAGAGTGGATGAGTGGATAGAGTGGATGAGTGGATAAAGTGGATGAGTGGATAGAGTGGATCAGTGGATAGAGTGGATGAGAAGATGGAACGGTTGAGAGGATGAGTGGATAGACCGGTTGAGAGGATAAGTGGATAGGGCGGATGAGAGGATGAGTAGATCGGGCGGATGAGAGGATGAGTAGACAGGGCGGATGAGTAGATAGGGCGGATGAGAGAATGAGTAGATAGGGCGGATGAGTGGATAGAGTGGATGAGTGGATAGAGTGGATGAGAGGTTGGAACGGTTGAGAGGATGGGTGGATAGGGCGGAGGAGTGGATAGAGTGGATGAGAGGATAGAACGGTTGAGAGGATGAGTGGATAGGGCGGATGAGAGGATGAGTAGATAGGGCAGATGAGTGGATAGGGTGGATGAGAGGATGAGTAGATAGGGCGGATGAGTGGATAGAGTGGATGAGTGGATAGAGTGGATGAGAGGATGGAACGGTTGAGAGGATGGGTGGATAGGGCGGAGGAGTGGATAGAGTGGATGAGAGGATAGAACGGTTGAGAGGATGAGTGGATAGGGCAGATGAGAGGATGAGTAGATAGGGCGGATGAGTGGATAGGGCGGATGAGAGGATGAGTAGATAGGGCGGATGAGTGGATATGGATAGACTGGATGAGTGGATAGAATGGATGAGTGTATAGAGTGGATGAGAGGATGGAACGGTTGAGAGGATGGGTGGATAGGCCGGATGAGTGGATAGAGTGGATTGAGTGGATAGAGGGGATAAGGCAGATGAGTGTCAGAGCGTATGAGTGGATAAGTGTACAGAGTGGATGAATGGATAAAGCGAATGAGTATACAAAGCATATGAGTGGATAAGAATACAGAGTGAATGAGTGTACAGAACGGATGAAGGTATAGAACAGATGAGTGTAGAGGTGAATATATAGGACAGGATAGTGCTGTGGAATGCGTGAAAGGCACGAGTGCTTAAAGCTGATGAGTACCAGGAACAAAAGAGCGCGGGGATCAGATAAGTGCGTAGAGAGGTTGAGTGCGTAGTGGGGATGAGTGCGTAGTGGGGATGAGTGCGTAGCGGGGCTGAGTGCGTAGTGGGGATGAGAGTGTAGTAGGGATGAGTTCGTAGTGGGGATGAGTGCGTAGTGGGGACGAGTGTGTAGTGGGGTCGAGTGCGTAGTGGGGATGAATTGCATAGGGGAGATGAATTGCGTAGGTGGGATGAGTGCATAGTGAGGACGAGTGCGTAGAGGGGACGAGTGCGTTGAGGGGATCAGTGCATAGAGGGGGTGAGTGCGTAGAGGGGGTGAGTGCGTCGTGGGGGTGAGTGCGTCGTGGAGCACGTGACGAATATATTATGATTTAGAATGCAGAGAATGTCTGAAAGGGCATATAAACCATCTTATCTCACCACCACGCTTACTCTCTCCTTACATCACCACACAACTAGAACACAGAGATACTATGACACTATTCCGTATAACTGTTCTCATACCAACACTCGCCGCTCACTCCACATCATTCTAAGTAATCACTGCTGGTTACACACCACCCAGCCAGGCGTTCTCCTCAGGCCTAATGCAGCCACATCCGATCTGGATAAATCCTGCCAGAACGAACACATACTCCTGACCTCTCAACCGGCACACCTACCACTAGAAAGCAGCTATCAAATGGATACCGCACAAGCTGCACACCTAACCGGTGCTCACACACACCCTTTTTTGACTCTCTCTACTCTCTCTACTGATATGAACTTCGGTTCCCAAGGGCGTTCAACCTACCAGCGCCTTCAGACCATACCAATGGTATATAAGGCGCTTTATAAATGCAAAATAACAATAACAATAACAAGACTGTGAAGAATCTGTCTTTGCATTTCTGACACGAAAATGACAAGTAGGAAATAATTACATTGTAAGTCCAAGTGCTTGTCTAATGATTAGATGCTTGTCTCACCACATATAGGGCCTCATCACGACTTGGGCGGTAATGCCGGTGGTATTACCGCCGGCAGTATTAGCCCTACCGCCGAACTCCTTGGCGCTAATAGCGCCGGATCACAAGTTCGGCGGTAAAGTAAATCCCCATTCCCCATTGAGCCCATTCGGGAATGCCCCATTCCCCATTGGGCTCAATGGGGAAAATGTGCGCTCTTACCGCCGGCGGATTTCCCGCCGGCGGTAATAGCGCGAATGTTCGGCGGATTTCCTCCCAGCTCAGAGCTGGGGCGAAATCTGCCAAAGTCCTGATTTGGCAGACCCTTAAATCCGGCAGTAATAACGCTACCGCCGGATTTAAGGGTTACCGCCAAAGTCGTGATGAGGCCCATAGACAGTGAAGCTTCTAGTGATGGCAACAAACATTTAAAGTAAAGACTTTGGACCTCATTTCGACCCTGGCGGTAAAAACGGCATTGCTGCAGCCATGGTCGTTTTTTTACGGCACCTGTCAATGGGGAATTACTGGGGCATTAGAGCCCTGGCAGGCCCAGTAATTCCCCATAGCCAGGCGCCAGGAAAAATGACTCCCCATTCCCATTCGAGTCCCAAAGGACTTAATGGGAATGGGGAGGACGGATGCACAGGCACTGTGTGCAACAGTGCCGGTGCATCCATCAAGGTCTGCGAGCGCGTGCCTTTCTGCCCGCCTGTCAGACCTGGTGGGCAGAAAGGCACCCGCATGCAGAACTCAGTGTATGCTGTAACAATGGGTAAAACAGAGAAGATAACTTGAGTGATTTTAGTGCAGGCTAATTTAAACAGCAGATGCTGGTGGTGTGTTTCTGTATTTATGCTTAGAGTTGATTGAGCTATTTATGACTCCGCTTTCTTGAACACTTATTTTCACGACTGAGAATATTTAGAAGCTTGTCACTTGGATGTGTGCCACTCATCTTTTACCAGCTAAGCCAGGTACTGTTTTCAGGTTTTCCAAGCTATTTGTTACACTGAGGGTGCATTTGTTGACAGCATGGTTAAATCATAGACATGTTGATTTTTTCTTTTAGAACTGCACGGTTTACAGAGGTGACTCTGACTAATAGACTCAACATTAGGGTGGTGCTTAGTATAATGATTTATAGGGAGGACTTTTAGATAATTTAGCAACATCTTCTAAGATCCTAACAATCCTTTTTCTTTTCTCTTTTTCCCTTTTTTCTTTTCTGTTTTTCCTTTCTCGTTGTTTTTTTGCTCATGATTTTACCATCCATATTCCTATATATATTAACACTTCGGAACACGAATGTTGACTATAAAATAATGTGTTGGAATTAGCTTTTTCTGAAAACGATGTCCTGTTTTAAACTGGGACAACTTTGGAATGTGGTTTACCCTAATTGAATCTTGATGACTTTGACAATAACATGGTAGCCATTTTTATTTCCTGTACATACATGTGATCTTGGCGAATGATTAATTAATTAAATGAACACTTTATATAGCTATTTACCGGATGATGGTCGAGATGTCTGAAATGCATTGCCATTTTTAGCATTTTTTGGCAAAGGCTGCCGTGGAGTCTTTAATAAAATAAAAACACAGCTGTTTTTTTCACGATATATCAGTCAGTAACGTTATTTATAACAGATTTTTTATTTATAACAGATTAATTAATAACAGAACAAGGTAGCAATACCTAAAATTGAATGTTTTTCTAGGCTTTGATCTAGACTAAGGGTGTGCAACCCACACCATAGGCTTCTTGGCCTTGGTCACATTGCTACTCAGTGCCTTATTCCCAAGGACACTTGAATAATCAGTGAGGTGTACTCCGTCACCCAGTACTGGATGGCCTGCAGTTGGTTGGTACTAAATGATTCCAAGACGGAGTTAATGCTAGCAGTTACTGCTGCAAAACTCAAGAAATTAGATTCAGAGTATAAAAGCTTTATTATTGCGGGATGTACTATCGCTGCTCTAGACAAAGTCAAAACTTTAGGTGTCTATTCCATGAAGGTCCACATCTATAATATTGTCTCGACCTCAGCTTACCATCTTAAGTTCTTGGGCCGAATTAGAGATTGGCCCTCATTACAACACCGGCGGTAACCAATGGCGCTATTAGCACCATGGTTGCTGCCGGTATTGTAACGAGTCCGCCATGGTGTAATGGGGAATTACCACCCCATTCCAACGTTGGTGGGGCGGTAATTCCCCATGCACCATTGGCCCTTCCCCATTCCCATTTTTGCCCCATAGGGCTCAATGGGAATGGGGAAGGCGGTAATTACGGTACCGCAAATTGCAGTACCTTCAAGGTCCCTTTGCGGGTCCCTACTTTAACGGCTGGTCCAGACCAGCCGTTAAGGTCGGGAGCCGCAATGGGACCTTGTAATTAGGCGCTAAGGGGTTAACGGCGCCGCAGCCCTTTACGGCACCGTTAACCCCTTAGCACCAGGGTCGTAATGAGGCCCATTTACTCTCCAAGGAGAGCTCTGCTATGATGGTAAAGGCCATCTTTATTATTTTTTTTATTATTTAGTCACTTGTAAGGCGCACCAAACCGGGTGGCATCAAGGGGCTGATTACAGAAATCTCATAGGCGTTGATATAGATAAGACATTAGAGCAGTAGTGTGCTCAATCATTTGCCATTAAACAATGGCAACGTTGCAAGGTAAGCAAGCAGTTAAAGATAATTATCCTTAGAAGTGCACTGATCAGTAGTGTTCCATTATTAGGTTATGCGTCTTGTATAAATAGCCAGGTTTTCAAGGATTTCCTGAAGGCCCAGAAAGAAGTTTCCGCTCTTAGATGAATCAGGAAGGCGTTTCAGTTCTTAGCAGCCACCACCGGGAAGCTGCGGCCCCCTGCTTTCTGGAGTTTAAATATAGGGAGGGTTAGGAGATGGGAGAGGGAAGCCTTGGTAGATCTGTTGGATTGTGATTTCTTGAATATATGCAATAGGTATCTGGGGCAGTATTTGGGGGCTAAGCACAACGTTTTGAATTGCATGTGGTCCTGAATTGGGGGCCAGTGTACACTTCTTCTGGCTGTTGAGATGTGGTCTTTCTCAGGGATGTTTAAGGCTGCTCTCAAGGCAATGTTTTGAATCACCTGAAGTTTTTTAATATTGGACGAGGTGGAATCTTCAAAAAGGACATTGCAATAGTCTAATCTAGAGACAATGAGGGCTCTTGTTAGAGTGGTGCAGCTGTCCGTAGATGGGAAGGGTATCCCAGAAGTAAAAATCTTAGTTGTGTAATCTGAAGATGAGGCGATAGCACTAACCAGCCTGTTGAGTGAGAGGAAGGGGTCTAAGTAGACCAAGAGGGTTTTGACTTCTTTAGAAACCGGGATGGTAGTACTGTCAATGTTGAAGGCCGAGTACGGTCATTCCAGAGTGTTTAGGAGATTTTGAAATCTGAGGGTGAACAATTCAGTCTTGCCATCTTTAAGAGTGCAAGGCCATCCAGGCTTGGATTATTTGATAGATTTCGTTCAAGGAGTTAGAGTCGGTGTCATAGTTGCCTAATAGAGGAGGAGGATTTGGGTATCGTTGGCATAGTTAGTGTAGACGATGCCCGGAGTGTCAAGGAGGTCAAAGAGGGGTTTGGTGAATATGTTTTATAGTGTGGGCGAAATGCAAGATCCTTGGTGGACAACGCAAGGGACAAGAGCTGGTGAGCCGGATGAGGAGTGGGAGAAAACTCTCATTGATCTATTGGAAAGGAAGGATGCAATCCAGTTTATTGCTTTAGGGGAGACGCGTGTAGCTGAATACAAGTGCTGACAGAGGATTGTGTGATCCACCAAGTCAAAGGCAGCTGAGTGATCTAGCAGGAGGAGGACGACTAGCTTGCCATTATCCCTAAGTTTGTCTGTTTGTATTTTGAATTTGAGGAGTGCAGCTTTTGTTCCATGACCTGGGCGCAAGCCGGATTGGAGTAGACGGAGAAGATTGTTAGTTTCAAGACACTTTAGGATCTGCAGATAAGCAGCTCTGTCCAGTATTTTGTGTAGGAAAGGGACAGTTGTGATTGGGCGGTTAGTTGGTAGGGATGCTAGGGTCAAGTGTTGGCTTTTTCAAGAGTTGGATGACCCAGCCATTTTTAGGTTGGTCAGCACATTTCCAGTGAAGAATGAGGTGTTGATAAGTGTTGCAATGAAAGGTGTCAGCTCTACTGCGCATTGTTTGATAACATTGGCTGGACAGACGTTTCCTAGACATCTCAATGGCTTAAGACCTCGGATGATTTTGATTACTTCTTGGTCGGTGACCATGGAGAACTCAAAAGGTTGGGTGTCAAAGTTGGGTGGATCTAGAGTTTGGACAGGGAATGCACCCAAGGTCAAGAGTTTTTTATTGTGAGGATTTTAGCTTGGAGTAGCAAGATTTTATCCAATAGAGCCTTTTGGATGTTGTCACACCAGGTGACGTCTTTGAGGCAGTTGTCTGGTGGGATGACTGGTGACTCTAGTTCACGTAGAATTGAAAAAAGCTCACAACACCCAAACTGCGCTTTGTCAATTCTTTCATTATAGGGTCTGCTTTTGCCTTGATCTATGGCTTGTGTGTATGAGTTTGAAATGGTAACAAAGTAGCTTTTGTTCATATCTGTGGGGTCACTTTTCCATGAGGTTTCAGCAGCTCATTTAGTTGAGGATAAAGATTTGAGATTGGTGAACCAAGAGTTCAGGTGTGCTGAAGGCTTATGTTTACGCTTGGTTAGGGGGGGCACTTTATCCAGTGCCGTGAGGATTGCATGGGCGAAGATATGTTAACTGTTGGGTCCTTTGTAGAGGTTTGATAATTAGTAAGGGGTTTCAGCAATGCGAGGATGTTGGAAGGTGTGATGTTTTGGGAGTTTCTCATGAGGGCGGTCAGGACAGGTGGTGTAGCCAGTGTGGAGGGGTGACTCACTGGGATAGTGAAGGAGATCACATTGTGGTCTGATCAAGTGCAAGGTGTGTTGCACAGTACCCTAATGTTACAGTTGTAGTCAATTAGCCAGTCTAAGGTGAAGGCTTTGTCATGTGTAGGGCCTGAGATGTGTTGGGTGAAGCCCAGCACTTTGACAGAGCTTGCTAGGACGAGTGCATGGGTGTCTGCAGGGTTATCGAATCCTAAGTTTAAGTCATCCAGAGTGCAATTCTAGGCTTAGAAGGCTTAGTCTCTAGTGAGAGTAGATGGATGATGTAGTCTTTGAATGTTATTATTGGGCCTGGGGCCTGTACATTTGATGCAGTGTTAGGGTGGCTGTGTGTCAGAGGGTCAATTTGATTAATTGAATTGAATTGAATTGATTGTTTATTTGTATAGCGCCTATACACAATGTGTTTCAAAGCCCTTCAAGGAGGGAGGGAACATGGGAGAATACAATTACATTCTTACAAGTCCCTGAAACAATTCAGAATGAAAATAACTATCATAATCAGCCTGAAGACATTTAGGGAACAATTAAGGAGAAGAGGGGAAGGGAAAAAAAGAGACAAAACCAGCAGTAACATTACTATTCCTGACGACAATTGATGTAGTGCATGAATAACAAGAGGAGGGGGAGGGGAGAGGGTGGGAGTGGAGAGAGGGATAAGGAGAGGAACAAAACAAGCGACTAAGTCCGACGACGATTCAGGATAGTGCTGGGGAGGGAGTGGGAGGAGACGTCAAGGAGGGAAGGTGGGAGACAGACAAGCTGCTATCAAAGGTCAAGGGACAAATAATAAGAGTAAGTGCTAATGGACATAAAAAGGGGGAGAGGAGGAGAGGGCAAGGTGGCTGCGAAGACAGGCGGCTACGGTTACTATGCCTGACGGCAATTGAGGTAGTGGCAGACTTTAAAAAAGACAAGGGGAGGATGGGGTAGGGCAGGCGGCTGCGAAAGACAGGCAGCTACGATTACTATGCATGATGGCAATTGAGGTAGTGCCCGACTTTAGCAAGAAAAAGGGGGGGGCAGGTGGCTGTGAAAGACAGGCAGCTATGACTACTATGCCTGACGGTGATTGAGGTAGTGACCGACTTTAAAAAGAGAAGGGGGGAGGAGAGGGCAGGTAGACTTTAGCACACAAAAGGGGATGGGGAGAGGGCAGGTGGCTGCGAAAGACAGGCAGCTATGATGGACATAAATAAAGACATAAATAAAGAACATGGGGCCAACATAGGCGGGAAGATCGATAAGATCACTCAGCAAATGGGTAAGATTGAAGAGAGACTCGAGGGAGTTGAGAATAACCAAGCCTCCATAGACACTCTCGAAAACCAAATGGAGCTTAGAATAGCTGAGATAGAGCTGAGGGAAGAATAGTTCCGTCTTATAATGGATGACTTGGAAAATCGCAAAAGACGAAACAATCTCTGCTTCTTTGGCATCCTGTAACAAGATGATGAGACAGAAGGAGACGTTAGGTAGACGCTTCATGATATAATTAAGCTATTGGTTACCAATGAGGAGATTGATGAGCCGAAAATGGAGAGGATGCACAGGGCAGGAGGTTCAGCAGGTAGCCGAGATCGGTCCTTGCCTGCTTCCATAGATACCAGGACAATGACAGGATTTTAGAAAAAGACAAATGAAGTGGATCCATCACCCTTGGAGGAGCACAAATCACTATCTTTCAGGACCTATCCTTCTTGACTTTGGTGTTGAGGCGAATATGTGTGGTCCCCTCACAAGATGGATCAAGGAATGCGGGATCTGATACAGATGGGGTTACCCCTTCTCCCTTTCTTTTGAACATGAAGGCAAGAAAGTGCGGCTGAGAACCAAAAAAGAGATTCAGATCTATATCTCAGATATTCTAGAGAAACGTGAAGATGATGGAGTCCATGAAGGACAAGAACAAAGTGGAAAAAATTGGTGGATCCATGGCCCAATGAGAAAACGGGTCAAGGGATCGAGAAAATTCCAGAGAGGTAACACTTCGCCTAAAGGTGATAATTAAGTTCGGTTGATACTTCATTGAATTTACTAAAGTTCTCTACCACTCACCCTCGAATTAACTTCTGCAAGTAAAAGATACCAGGGAGGTGTGGAACGACAGCGAACTATGTGGCCTGTCCTTTATGGCCGTACCCCACCCGGCCTGGGCGTGGGAAAGACACTACTTACTTGAACACTTCTTGCTGAGGGAAGACGAAAATGCTACAGAAGATGAACTCATGTGAGGATCGAGTTTTCAGTCTTTTCTAAAAGTTAATGTTTTACTATGGGAAGGGGGGATGTAATATGGGGGCTCAACGTTATTCGGAATGTTTTGTGAAATGGGACCGTCAGGTAACAGTCTCCACATCTTATCTATTCCACTCACCCCCCTACCATCTTTTTTGTTTCCTCTCTCACTACTGACTCTACTTAGTCCTCCCACCCCCCTCTCTCATTTGGTCATTTGGTACCTTTCCACCAGCACCTTTCCTCATCTATAATGTAAATTGTTCCTTGTACTGTTTTCTGGTTTAGATTCATTTGTCATGTATTACTTGTTGTTATATGCTTGTTCCTCTTGTAAAGCGCCTTGGATTAAAGCGCTATATAGATAAAAATAAATACAAATACCAATACACTGGTGGTCTGGTGTCAAGTCAGTGTTTTCAACTGATGTTGGCTGGATGCCGTCAACCGGGGATGGAGAATGGGGCGAGTGGAGGGAGGGTGTAGAAGTGGAGCGGGAAGAGGGTGGGTTAGGAACAGAATCCTCATCAAGTCACAAATTGGGGCACACTAGGTTGGTTGGTGGATTTCTAGGTTGCCGATCCCGGCTGAGAGGTTGCTTGACATATGTGTTTATAAATGGCAGTTAATACAGACCCACAGATGAGAGGCCTCCTTAGGGTAGGAAGACTAAATGTTAAGGGTCTCAACTCTCCAACCAAAAGATCCTTGGTATATCGGGAATTCCGCAGGGCGAGACTTGATGTCCACCTCCTACAGGAAACAAAATACGCCAGAGGGGAAGAACGAGGACTCCTGGGGGTATGAACTGGATCAGAATTTTGGGGCTCTGGACCTCTGAGAAAAGGGGGAGTGGGCATACTCATTAGAAAAGGGCTAGGCCTCACGACCACCAAGACTTGGGTGGATGTAGAAGGACATGCTTTGCTAGTGGCGGGTTCTATAGGAAAAGTAATCATCACATTTGCCACATTAAACAGCCTCAACTCAGGACAATCCCGGTTTCTGGCTAGGACAATCCCCAAGATAATACTGGAAGCCACGGGCCATGTCCTCCTCGGAGGGGACTTTAATTTATGGGCCGATACCAGTCTAGACAGGAAAGCAGGTAACCATGAGGCAAGGGAACCAGCAGAGCGAGGTCGCACTGAGGTTGCGACTATGTTCCACATATATAGACTTTGAGACGCATGACGGGAGCTCCAACCGGATAAGCAGGGTTACACCTTCTATTCTGCCCCCCACAATACATTTACTGGGATTGATTATATATATGTATCAGAGGAACTATATGATACCACGACAGGATCAGAGATCATTCCGGTCACTTGGTCTGATCATGACATGGTTACAGTTGATGTCCATTGGGACAACTTGCCTACAAAGGGAGGTCGATGGTGATGCAACGAAACTCTCTGGAAAAATCCTGTCTTCAAGACAGAGATGGAAAATTAGATTAATGAATATTTCAAGATAAACAATACTAGTAAGTTCTCCAAAATGACATTGTGGGAAGCTGGATAGGCGACTTGGCGCGGTGTCCTGATAAGAGAGGGCTCGAGTAAGAAGAGAGAAAGGACTTTGGCTGAGAACAGGCTGAGGAAGGAGATCTGTCTTTTAGATGAGGAAGTGAGGAGGGATGATAGTGGGAAAGCAGACAGGATCCTGGAGGTGAAAAGGAAGAGGGAAGGACTCTGTCTCTTGGAGCACGAACTGATAGTCCGTAGATTGCAACTCCTAAAACAGAAGTTCTATGAAAAAGGGGATAAGGCGGACACACTGTTGGCCGCCAGGTTACGTGAACAAGGAGCTGAGCGAAAGTGTTAGAAATAGAGAACAGGGGGAATCTCCAGACTGCAATGAACGCAGAAATCCCCAAAGCCTTTGCCACTTTCTATGAGAGCTTATACAGATCGGAGGTGCAGCCTGGCTTGATAGGAACTGAGGGTTATTTGTCCTCTGTCAAAATGCCGAAACTCTCTTGTGACGAATCTCTTGTATTAGAGGGCCTGATAACTGATGAGGAAGTTAAAGATGCTGTTAAGAGGCTATCACTGGGTAAAGCCCCTGGGGATGATAGCTACGCCACTAGATTCTACAAATCCTTCCTTCCCTCCCTCCTCCCTTTTATGGTGGAACTCTTCAACAAGATCCTCGACACTGGGAGAGCCCCAGATTCTTTTGTTCAGGCCCTAATTTCGGTAATTCCTAAAGAGGGAAGGGACACCAAACAATGTGGTTCATACCGCCTCATATGTTTGTTGAATGTGGATGCTAACATTTATACCAGAACCCTTGCTGTCCGACAAGAGTTATTCATGCCACGCTTAATACACGCTGATCAGGTTGGGTTTATACTAGTTAAACAGGTAGCTATTACCATGAGAAAGATCCTACACTTGATTAATGCATCCCAGAGTATGACCTATGACCCTGCCCTTCTGTCGGTTGAAGCAGAGAAGACATTTGACAGGGTCGAATGGGGCTTTCTCATGGCAGTCTTCCGCAAGGTGGGGATAGGCCCAAGATTTAGGAGTGGGATCCAGGCAGTGTACACATCCCCAAAGGCATCCGTCTTTGTTAATTGAGAATACTCTTGCAGGTTTGAACTCGGCAGGGGAACACGACAAGGATGCCCTCTCTCGGCAATACTTTTCACCCTTTCACTGGAACCCCTAGCCCAGAAATAAAGGGATGATCATCGGGTGGAGGGACTCCAAATAGGAGGAACTGAATACAAAGTGGCTCTGTATGCAGATGACCTACTTCTGCACGTCTCAAACCCCACATAGCTATACCCCACATAGCTATACGATGATAGCGATCAGCCTAATTAGGGAATATGGGATGCTCTCCGGTTTCAAAAATCAACAAGGCCAAATCAATCTTATTCCCTCTGCATGAACCTACACAAGCAGATATGGACAGATTCTCCCCTCGAAGCCTTATGGTGGAGAGTGTTTTCTCTACCCTTTTCAGATGCTCCCCATTAAAATGCCAAAACTCTTCTTTGATGAAGTTAAGAGAGCAACCGTACGATTCCTCTGGCAGGGTAAGAGAGCGAGGATTGCCAATGACACTCTGGCACTACTCAAAGACAAAGGTGGGATGGGACTACCAGACCTGTGGAAATACTATCAAGCTGCCAAATTACGAATTCTGATTCCCCACTTACGGAACCATAAAGACCCAATGGATTGCATTAGATAATCATTACCTGGCCCCCGCAACTGTTTCTGAGTGGCTATGGGTGCTGAGAAACAAATTGTTGAGAAGACTGAGGGATCACCCGATATTGGGAACCATTTGGGAAATATAGAAGGAGAAAGGTGACATGCAAAGAGTTACCTCATGGCCGTTGCCCCTGAGTCAGCTATGGGCCCCTGGCATTAGCAAAGACATTCCCAATTTGGAGAGATTCCAATCCTGGTTTGAGGCTGGGCTAGAGAGGGCCGGTCAGTTATGGAAGAATGGCTCTTTCATTACAATTTTGGAACTGGGGGAGGCCTTAGGTTTGGGCCCTCTGCCTGTCTTCCAATTCTTGCAGATCAAAGGTATTCTGACGAGGGATAAGTGTAAAGAAAATATGAGTAGAGAACTCACCCCCTTTGAAAAGCTGTTGAATTCCAGGACCGAAATGAAAGGGTTAATATCTGCTATGTATAGAGCACTGATCGAGGCTGGGAGAAGCTCCACGTAACCCCTGAGGAATAGATGGGAGAAAGACCTGGGCGAAGAAGTTGACCCGGACATGTGGTGGAGGATGTGCAGGGCAGCCCCTCAGGTTTCCATATCCAGTCAATATAAACTTCATGCGATCAAATTATTACATAGTTGGAAATATGACCCCCTTAGACTCTTTAGGATCTTATTCTTTTTGGATTTGAACAATGTGATGATGAACGGAAAAGAATCAGGTGTCTAGCGCCCCACCTCCTACTCGCAGCACGTGCCACTCTGATAATGAAGTCTGATAGTACACCAAGCAAGGGTGAATGGATTAATGTAGCATTAAATATTTGTTTCATGGAAAAGATAACTTTGACCTTACATGCAAAATCTGCACAATGTGATATGCTTTGGGAAGACTTTGTGCGCAAATATATGCCTGAGACTAATCCGCAGAACACGGGAGGAGACTAGATAATTCTACTCTCCCCCCCAGCGAGAACGTACCAATCTATTAAGTTGGTAGAGACTGACACTACGGCCCAGAGGGAGCCATACAGGATCAACCAAGCCTATCGCTATTGCTGGAGAAATCGCACTGTGCACCAATTGTGACGTTTAGAAATATGTACAACAGGGATTGAGTGGGAAGAGAATGTTCCGGGGATGTTGGGGTGTTGTGTAGAAAATTATTTTTTGATTATTCAGTATTTGCACTGTTGGGGGAAATGCTATGATCATTTGTATACCACTTTGTTGGGGTTTAAACACTGTTCTGTAATGCCTTTTTCTCTGTTCTGAAATTCTTAATAAATTCAAATTTAAAAAATAAAAAGAAATCACAAATCCATTCATCTAGGTTAGACGGGTGAACCAATAGCCTGTGCACTCTAAGTTGATAACAATGCTTCCCTAAACCACTACTGCAAAACACATATGCAATGCATACTAGCCTTACATGTACAAACTAGAAACCCAAAGCCCACACTGAAACTGGGGTGACAAACGGAAGCAAATATGTCTTCCTAAATGTCATTTTTTTTCCGATGTGACTTTTCGCTGGTAGCAATACTTGTTTTTGATAATGGACAAAATGAAATGTTGTTGGATTTATTAATGTTTCACTAAAGATTTTCTGTATAAATACAAACTGAAAGAGTTTGACTACACTCTACACTGACCAATAAGCAGAATTGTGGTCATAGATTTGAGTGCCATTTAAAGATGTCCTTTTATTATTTAGGATTGGAATTGTGAGAAATATTATTGTTAGTTCTGGTGTGTGACTGAATATGTGTATTCATGTGAGCGGAATTGTCCCAGGCAGGCCCAGTTTAACTGGGTAAATAAGCCATTGCAATGAATACCTGATGTCTTGTTGTGACTTACTCTGCATAAAGTAAGGGGCCCGCCTTTGACTTTATTTTGTTTTGTTTAAATATATTAGATTTGTGATCCCAAACAGCCTGTTCATTGTCCCAAAGTTATGGGGTAGGACTTTATATTGGGGAACATTAGAACTGAGATGTCTGCTTAGTGAAAAGAATTATATATTAAAATGTATATCTACAAAAATGGGTGCTTGTCCGGGGTATTAAGTAGATGGCATTGCTGATGTCGACACACCTATGCATGGAGTAATATAAAATGTGCCCAGAGATCACAGATGTGTGTGAAGCTGCATTAGTGCGTGGAATTAGGTGCTCCCTGTTGTAAATTTTCATTAGAAAAGTTGTGATTGTGAATTGAAATTTGCTGAATTGTAGGTTGAGAAATAATGCATTTTGAAGTGAGAAAAATAATTGAGGTGGAATCTTTATTTGATTGGAGGTTAATGATTGATATATATATATATATATATATATATATATATATATATATATATATATATATATATATATCCCTTCAGGTATCTGAGGTGAAGTGTATTCCTCAGTTGGACTTAGGTACAGGGAGGCTATAGACTTATTTATCTGCTGTTGAGGATCATAACAGAGAGATAAGATCAGACATCTAGCACTCCAACTCGGATGCAAAATACTGATCCCACAAAACCAGAAACTTACATTAGTCCTTGGTATTTTGGCTTTAGACCTATATTGGGATACAAGCATGTTACTCCTTCTGATAGAAATAATCAGAACCCAGGAGTAATTTCCCAGGGAAATCCAAATCAGAATCTTCCTAGGGAAAGAGGATAATCACCACCTCCTAGAATCAATTACCAAGAAAGTTACCCCCCTCCTCCTCTTCTATGCATTATAAGCAAAGTGACACAGTGACCTGTAACCAGTGTGGGGAGGGGGATGGGAGAATGGTCCCAGTTACAATGTTGATATCTAAGTGTATTTTATCCCTACAGAGTCCCTGACCAACCCACATGAAATTGATCTATAGGAGAATGCCCCTGAGAGGGCCGCACAAGGCCAAACCCATGGAATTCTAAACATCAACAACATACAATCATGTGTGCATTTGCTCTTGAAGGTGGAGATAAAAGACGATAGGTGTTATGCGCCTATCCAGGTTCAAGGACAGTGTGACGTGTTGGCTCTCATAGATACAGGTTCTCAGATTACCTTTATATCTCAAGAAGGGCTTGAAACTCCAAACCAAAGAAGAATGAAAATCACTGTAGTACCCTAAAGCCTCTCCTATGGGAACTACATATATTTGGTGGAAAGGAGATTCCAGTAGTTGGGGTTACTGAAGTAGAAACCAAAATAGGCTGACATAGAGTCATCCATGCAATGATAGTCGTAGCTCCTCAGAGCACACCTGTTTTCCTGGGAAACAATTTACTCCGAAGGCAGTTACCTTTGATAGATTACATGCACCCCGTTCTCTGGACACAAAGTTACCACCCAATCAAACCACAGAGTAGTGCCAAATGTATTAGTTTGGATTGCACCTGTCCTTCCATTTCCTGAGCAAATACATCCCTGACATCCCTATCATATCTTTGATGGAACAAGATGATAGTGAAGGGACTCCTGCAGAACCTTTGAGAATACATCTACATATTAATAACAAGTGGTTCTGTACTCTGGAGGGAAATGTGCTGACATTCTATCAATGGCAGACCTCCAATGAGGATCAACAACCGATGAATAACTCAGCAAATACATGGATCATTTTAATTACTGTACAAAGGAAAGGAGAACTCATATTCTTCCCTATTCAACTCAATGAAGGCAAGGAATCAGTTTTCTCCAACGTTTGTTTAACTCTGGAAAAGAATCTTCATTAACAAAAGATTGCTTAGGCAATAACAGAAGGATCAGAACATTCCCACATTCAATCTGATAGATTAATTGAAATCTGGGCTTGATTCAATGAATTCAAAACACATGATTACCAGCAGGTGTTTACTGGAGATCAACATTGGAAAAAAAAAAGATAAATCATAGTTGTTGGGACATAAGAGATGTGATTTCTGATTTGTATATATTTAATGATATCTGTAAGGACATATCATATTCATTAACAATTAATTTTGCTCTTATTAATAAGAAAATCTAATTCAGAATTGTGGGAAAACCTGATGGACATCACTGATTATGAAATGCCAATAAAGTCATCTCAATTTCTTTTCAAATTAAAGAAGAAATTACTCTTTGATGAAATACCCGGCAATACACCTTGCCAATAAAGATCAGAAAGGTATACAACTTGTTCAAAAAAGAAGCGTTTATGCAATTAAATAATATTCTTCACCAACAGGGTCTATCTCTATATTAAACTCTTTTAGTATATCTCAAAGACGAACTATCTGAAAATTGGTCGATAATAATGATCTACAGAGTGTTGTTTTATCCTCAGATACCTCTATAGGAATGCCTTTTGACTTCAGACACTTTTACGTGGATTTAGCCAATCCCGTCATTTGACCTGTACTGGAAGATTGTTAACACAATATTGATGGTAGCAGACCAAAAACCCTCAATACCTACAAAGAGAGGAGTTCTATGGTGCACTCCCCATGCCCTTTTGGAGTGGACAATGTTACATGTCATATGCTGGAATATTCAAAGTTGCTAGTAATTACCTCAACGCTAGGGAATCAATTGCCAAAGTAGATGCCATAAACAAAGACCTTTCTACCCAAATGGAGGATTACTTAAAAATATCCGCCACAGAAATATTTCTAGGCTTCCTTCAAATGGTTGAAGCCCAAATCAATATGCCTGATGCCTGTGAGACAGAAGAGCAAAAACAAATACTTAAACAGTTATTTTAAGATTTTCAGAAAATGTTCCCATGTTGATCCCTATGATTGTGGACATACTTCCCTTGATTATACAGCCAAACTAAGGATTCTAATATGTCACCACTATTTGTAAGACAATACCAGTTACTTCTAGCATTCATGGAAACACTCACAGAGATAATCAGAAACTTTGAATCAAGTAGGATTATTGAATCAATTCACAGTGTCTTTATCAACCTGATACTAGGAATATTGAAACCCAATGGACAGAAGAGACTGTGCAGTTTTAAAGGAGTTGAATAAGAAGGGACACATGTCATATTGGCCTCTTTCTTAGATCAGGGCTTTGCACCGAACCATGGTTCTAAAGTAAATACTGCCCTTGATTTGACTAATGGTTATTGGACCATCTCGGTACTCTGTGAACATCAATATAAAATTGAACATATGAGTGGGGAGCAGCAATAAGCCCGGATCTGAAATTAGCCTGTGTATATTAATAGTAGAAATGAGTGCAATATATTTCTACATAAAGCAATGCCTGATCTTTTGCAAAGAGATAATTTGACCTATGTAGACCTATGTAGACCTGTTAATTAAGAGTAAAACTGTGGATGAACACCAGGAGGAGGTTGGTTATGTATTGACCCAATTTAGAAGTGTAGGTGAAAAATTATCTTTTTAGAAAACTCAGTGGTGTACAACTAAAGGCGATTTTCTGGGCCATGAAATCACAACAGAGGGCCTTAATCCCCACAAAAAGAAGGTAGCAGCTCTACAGAAATTGATGAACCTCACAAATCTAAATAAATTACAAAGTTTCTTAGGATTGACTAACTACAGTAATACACTCATAGAGAATTGCCAAAAGAACAGCCAGCCTTTGGTCCATCTCTTGAAGCAGTGGTTATTTATCCCAAACTTACCCCATTCAAAGCTTAGAATTGTTCCTGGAAATTGAATGTTCCAACACAGTGGCCTTATGTCAGAAGCATGACCAGATTAATTAAGTGCTCTTGTATGCAAGCATAGGAAGATGGGCATATTCCACAGGTGCTTCAGTGTCCGCAGCGCCAAACGATTTTGATGGACCAGAGCTGAGAGAGTCGACGTTAGGAGCTTAACACCCAAAGGCAGAGCAATCCGGCACCTGACCAACTAAGAGACCTTCAGAGGCAGGGCTGAGCCCATTGGTGTACGGCCGTGGTCTTGCAAGTGGTGCCTGATCCCTCCTATGATGAAAATGTTTCTGAAGGCAGCTGGTGCTGCAGCATATTTTAGATGAGGAACCCATAGGAGAAAGGTATCCATTAGAAATAAGAATCAATACGCCCATCTAGTTTGCTCATTTCCACATCTTCTAAAACATAGAACTGTCTTTAGTCTCCTAGGTCTTTTTCCTCATAGATTAGGTTATTACTTGTGTACAGGCGTGTTATAAATGCCATATCATATCATATCATACTACATTTAGGAACAAAGAGATTTCCAGTGGTCTTTTTATGAGAGTAGCTACAAGTCCCAGAATACAAATAGCAAACAAAAGCTTTTCACAGATAAAATGTAACACGTGGAGAGCTCTGGACAGCAGTTACAGATGGCAGGCAAGGGCCCTAACTTCCCACCATCTAAACATCAATGTTCACACCCTGCTGCAACACAATTCCTCCTACTTAGTCTCCAGTTGATATTGATATTCTATTTTTATCACGCTCGTACACAAGTGTTTCAGACAGTTCTGACTTTATGATTGAAAGTAACCTTGGAAATCTCAAGAGTTAAACACCCACCTACACAAGAGCAGACATGGAACACACAATGGGCAAACAGGCATTAATGAGCCATATATGAGCACCATTGAGTACAACACTGCATAGTATTGTTCCCTGACACTCTTTCAAATGCATTTCAAATGTCTATTTCTTGATGGGTGTTTTCTAGATTGTGCATTTTCCATAGGCTAACTTTCTTCTCTGCTATCCAATAATCCTTCTAATGGCTCGCCCCTTCCCCTCCCATCCTCCTAGAAGGCTGGTTTCTGAAGAACTTAAACATGCTGCATATTGTTCATTTTATTTATTGGATAACAACAAATTCCTACAAATAAGAATAATGGAATTGTTACTCAAATAAGTTATATTGATATCCTTGCATCAGTTCTTCAATGACTTTGCTTCGCATGAACATACTGACAAACAACATTGTCAGTAATAACCAGAGATGATGAACATGACAGTTTAGCAAAGAATAATCCATCAACAAATAATGTTGTTAATTGAAGATACACTACAGTGACTGTATGAGATTCAATAGAACTAAATTGCGTAGTAAAGTGGATTACACCAGCAAAGCATATCACGTAACTAGGACAAATGGGTAGAAGACTCCAAAGCAATCTTAAAAATGACTGCAGGAAAAGTAATCAGGCTCTAAAATCTTTGTTTCAAATAAGGGCCCCAGAAAGACAACTATTTGCTAATGTAATGCATGCAGTGATACAACTAGGGTAGACAGCTTGGTGCTAGAAACAGACCATTATATGTATATCCAGGTAATGGTGCTCTTCATGTTGCTACCTATCAGATGCTGTGGATAGGAATCCCATCAGGGGTAGTTTCTATTGCACCATGCCCCTTGTAAAATGTGTGGTTAAGCGTCCTTGGAGCAGCCTGTTGGCAGCTCATGGAAATGTATGAACATACAGCCCCGGGTTCCAGGGGGAAAACCTGTCCCTAAAAAAGTGGGGAAAACCCCACAGGCATGTTGGTCTGGATGGCAGAGTAATGCAACAATTTAGCAGTATAATTCAACCTGATAGACCGAGACGAGGAAGGTCCCATGCATTGAGCAGGAAGAGCGAAGCAGGCTTCCAGGGTCAGGACACAGCGAGCCAGTGGAAAAGCCACAGGGCAAGGGAAAGAACGGAAGGAATGGGTGCATGAACGAGGAAAACCAGAAAGTAGATAGGAATCACAAGGCTAAGGAAGAGCAACAACAGAGTTAACTCACACAATAATGTGCAAAGTCTGCTCTGACACCGATGTCCAAAGGTTAGCAACTAAAGATGTGACACAATATAGTACACAGTAGTATATTTTATTTGTAGATAACACAGGCAGCTGCTGCATGGTGACTTTGCTTTGCCAGCATAGCAGCACAATGTATTGCTTGCATGCACTGCACCTCACAGAAAGTATGCAGCTTATTATTCTTCATGTAGCACACTGCCCCACATCTGAGCACAACACAGAGCACAGTGCATGGCACCATACTTACTACACTTTGGCTGCACAACATAATTGCAGAAAATACATGGTGCATGGCACTACATTCTGACATGCATCACACTTCATAGAAAATGCAGAGCACATTGTGTAGCACACCTTCCCCAATCAACCTCATGACACCACGTTTCTGAGTTATATGGCAGCTGGATAGAAGATTCATAGATGTATGATAACACTTTCAGGATCTGACATAACACACACACACGCACACACACACCCAACACGTTATATTTATTTTCATGGCAAACATGTGCACCTTTGGTTTTTGGACGTTTTTAGAACACTGTATGTGGAACAAAGAGCACAGCAGTATTGTGTTTTGTGCCTGTAGAGGTGCTAGGTACCATGAACAAGAGCTTTGCCATTTTTGAAGTAGGTCTCAGTTAGAGGTACTGAGCTGCTATTGTAGCCAGCCCTACATATAAGGGGTATATCAGCCACTTTTACTCCCTAAAAATAGGCAAATACTCTCCAAAAATTATAATAGGGAGTAGAAATACTCCAAATAAATAATTGGAAACCGATACGTAGGGTATTTCACCCCTGCTTTCACCCACATGACTCCATGGATATGTTTGGAACAGTAGTGCACGTAGTACCACAGGAGGAAACTATAAATATTAGTGCCCAATTGAAAGAAGTAAAGTGTATCTTTTAATGTGTATGAATAACGAATTTCAAAGGAATAATTATTGCAAAAACATTGCCATTTTCAAGTGAACATTTTTTTACTCGCTTATAAAATACTCCCATTGAGAATTGGACTTACATTTTTACTCCCTAAAAAATAATTTTACTCCCAACTTTAAAAAACATGGAGTAAAATACTGCCACTTCAAAATATTATCTGGAGCACTGATTACAGCTATTGTAGTGTATTAGGCCATAGTTGTTAGTTGGAAGCACTTGATGAATTTAGTTCTATCCTTCAACATGGCTGAGCGCTCAAGGGAAGGTGGGGGTGGGGGTTGTCTGAGATAGATGCCAGCTTATTATTGCATGGGAAGCATTTCTCAAGGGACGAATGCTCAGTCCGAGACAGCAAATGCTGTCTCATCAGATAGGGAACGAATACTTAATGTTTGTGAAGGCCACGGTGAGGGGTGGAATTAGTTCTCAGGCAGCCACATCGTGAAAATGGCTGAAGAATATGGAGAAATTAGCAGAAATGATGGTCCAAAAGCGATGTTCAATAGTGGACTGGTCACATTTTATTTCTAGTATGTGCGACAAGGCCTTGGATATGTCCCTTCACCCGTGCAGGAGGACCCATTCCATGCAGCCAAAGTAGAATAGTCCACCTGAGGGTGGTGCACCGTGGGAGGATCACATGGGTGTGGAAATCCCTTATGGGACAAGGGAAGATGATAGATGGAGAACGTGATATGTAAATACCCCATTATCCACTCCATTGCCCTCTTACCATATTCAGGGCAACCCCATCCCACCCTCCTCTATGTACTATTGTAAGGTAGAAAATACCAATTCCTTACCTTACACTGAGACAAGGTAGAACATTGACTACCAATGTGAATGCTGTGATTGCGAAACTGAGACGAAGTAGAGGGGTGGAGTATTACGAAACACTGCGCAAGACCAAACAGCACGGTCTGCTCAATTTGGGAACTCAGAAGGTCAACGAAGTATAAAAACAGAGTAAGGACTGGGAATGGCATTGAGCTGTCTATAGAGGAGTTTCATGAGCAAGCGGAGAGACCCGACAGAAGATAGAAAACTGACCGAGATGCCGATACGGAGTTGGTCCCGAGCGGAAAGACCAGTCCATGAACCTGGGAGGAGAAACTCCTGGCATTGCAGCAGACTGGAGAACGTGAGAGGGAAATGTTGCAATTCCCAGAAGAAGATTTTGACTGTGGAGTCGTCGCAGACCGCAGAACAACCACAAATGTCGGGGAAGACCCACAGCAGATCGCAGGCACTGGGAAGACCCAAGACCATCGCGGACTGGGAAAAAAGATACGCTGGTTGTCGGGGAGAACCTGGAAAAGGTGAGCAAAATCCTGAAGACTGGTCTGGGTCCCTGACAAAGGCGAGAGAACTTTAACATATCAAAAACCACTCTATGATACTTGGCAGGGGAGTATACCTACTATTGCAGAAGACAGAAAATAAGTCAGAAAGGTGAGTCTGGGACTCACACTCATATGAGGATTAACTCATTGGACATCTTCATAGTAATAGTATTTGGCAGGTTAGTGAACCAGGTTGACTGTGAAAGAAGCTGGAACCACGGAAAGGGAAGCATCCCCCCTGGTATTTTTGCAAACATTATACCAAGCTAATAGAAGGGGGATACTCTCTTGGCACTTTGAAAAAGCTGAAGAGAAATCAGGGGAAGGGTGTCATTCCACGTGGTGTTTTGGAACATTTTGAAAAGCCAAGAGAAGGGAGACATTCTCTTGGCCTTGTGAGGAACCTGCAACCTTTTCGGCACAAGGTCATACATCCTTTGGAAGATTGTTTTTGCACCATTTGAACTTTGTTTTATGAGCTGGAAAGGAACTTTTAAAACCCATGTCCAGAAGAAGAAAGACATTATTTTGGGCCCAAGAAGATCACCTTGAACCTTAGTTGAAGTTCCTAGCGTAAGGGCTGGAAATAGGTTTGGCATGACAGTGGACTATTCTTTGAGGCAGTGAAAACACTCTTATTATAAGGGATGGTTATATTTTCCCTAACCCTCATTTAGTTAACAAATGTTTATAAAAATAAACATGTCACCATCGTGTCAATCTCTTACTTGTACACCCTTACAAAGGCCATCCATTGCAGTGAGTTTGCTAGAAGATGGTGTTACAAGATTGTCAACATGTACCAAGATAGAGAGCTACATAGTACAGACAGTGGGAATGGGAAATGAATAGAAGAGATGTGTGCCATGTTGGTTTGTTGGTCATTGGTCCATCTTGGTGAGACGTCGCAGCACCAATTGTCTGACGTGGCATGGTCCAATTAGAATGAAGCTCTTCATCAAACTGTTTCCCTAAGATGGGATTGGTACATTGTTTACTGACCAGGCGGGTGAGATCATGTTGGGTGGGTGTTGTTCCTTTTCCGTGACAAGATGATAACTGCCAACAGTTTTTTAACAATGTATAGGGTTTTTTAGGGGACTGGTGACCACCAGCCAATGATAATGTTAGGATGATGTTTTTATTGCATTTCTCATGCAATATGCACATTTTTTGTTTGTGGCTAAAAAATGTTCAGCCCACAATGGGCGTGTTGAAGTTGGCTATGTTCAGTTCATCTTCCTGGCCGGGATGTACAAATACATTTTGTGTTTTGTTCCTGCAAGCGTTGCACTCCTTTCTGAGTTCTGCAGACTGCTTTTTTCCTACTTTTGGACCTTTGTTGGGAATGCCCTTAGCTCAACTTCAGTCTGAGGAAGCAGAGACATTCCATAACAAGATTTCTACAAACCTAAGAAATCCTACCATTGCCTTGGCATGCCATCACCACCAGTATCAGCAAGTTGGTCCAATTTTTACAACATCCTAGGTTGCCAAAGTCCCCAGATTGCTGCATTCTTATTTCAGCATTTGTACAGGCTCCATGACGTACTGGGAAAACTTTACTCTGACAGTGGATTGCAATTTGTATCATGCTTTTTGGCCCGTCCATTTCAGAGTAACGGTCAGCCTTAACTAAGCAATCACACATTTAGATAGTACCGAAGAAGTTTCCCTATTGCTCTTTAGACTAACTGGTTTGAGAACCATACCACTGCATAAAGTAGTGTATAACAATGCCCTTTATGTCTTTTTGGGTAGGGGTCCTTTTTTATGATTGTATGTGTATCATCCTATTCTGTTCCTTGGTTGCCCCCCATCGCAGGACTATCCCCTCGGATGACAATTCAGTCAGCCATTTCAGTGATGCCCACCAACTTGTTTACTACCTTTCACAGGATATCACAAGGGAACAAAAGAGGCAAGCAGATAAGAAACAACGTCCTGCACTGCTGTGCAAATTGCACATATGTTATGCTTGTCTCCCCTTGCAGAATCTGTCCACTAAGTTAACTCCTTATTATGTGGGACCATTTCATATTTTGCAATGGATCTTGGCAGTCACTTTCCATTTGGAATTGCCTACAACCTGGAGACTCCACCCTGTATTCATGTGTTGTAGTTGAAATCATTATCAGCAAACTGTTATGACAGGTATCCTAAGTCGGCTGTGCCCATGTTTCAAGGTAGTCACACTGAATATAAGGTTAATGAGATCTGTGACTCTTTATTAGGTCTATTACATCATGGTCGCCTCTTCTTTCTGGTGGCTTTTAAAGGGCTATGCATCCTGCGATCACTCCTGGGAACCGACATTGCACGTACATGCATCTAAAGTTATCTGTCCCTTTTTTCACTATTTTCCATGGACGTCTGGAAATCCCATCAAGGAGGGCAGGGTGTCACCATGTTGGCATAACACGTGTCTCTGCGGACCCGTGGGAGCTTTCACTTATGTTCTTTGGGAGGTTGCTGGTGGTCCTAGCCGCAATGGAAAATGCCTCTCTCTTCTAATAGCCAGTGACACACCTATAGGGCAGGTTTTGGTTTTAGACAAAGGGAGGTGCTACCATAAAGGGGTGACTCATGTTAGGAGTATCTCATAGACCCAATGACTGCTAACAACCTTCCATACATTTCCGTTAGCTAGGGTATTCACTGTCCCATTGGCAAAAGGGATGATCGAAGCAGCCCTTGACCTTGCTCTTCCTGTTTCCATATAAATGCCCCAAACTACTGGGTTAAGTCTCAAATCTCCTGATTCCAACCATTGCGTTTTTTTCTGTGCCCTACTCTCCATTTCATTCCTTGTCAGTCTCCTTCCTCCTCTCCCAGTTCTGCCTCTGACTCTCACCATTCCCATATTTCCTCTGGCCTTAATTTCTTCCCCTAGTACCCTCTACATGGTGTTATCCTCTTTTTTGGGTATTCCCTGCCTGGCCACTTAGCTTACTTATTTATTTATCCACTTGTAATGCGCCAGACCCCGCAGGCATCAGGGTGCGGAGATATAAAGAAGAAAGAAAGATAACAAAAGACAACAGAGGTCATGAAGTCAGAGAATACTTTACTCTAAGATGATAGTTTTCAACCCTTCCCTGAATTTTGATAGGTTATTTTCTGCACGCTGTACTTATTCCACAGAGTAGCATATTGTACAATGAAAGATCTGGCCATGCCCCTAACCCGCTTGCTCCTAGAAACCGATAGACAGACCCCACCACTCAATCTGGCAGTTATGGCCGGGTGATGATCTTTGACATCATTTTTCAAACAGCCGGGGGCTTGGCCATATAGGCATTTGTGAGCAATGTCAGGACCTTAAAGTGAATCCGAGCTTCCACCGCAAGCCAATGCAGGCTCCTTCTGTGGTACAAAATAGGTTCTTGACTAGGACATTTTTAAAATGTTTTTAACTATACGTACAGCATCGTTTTGCAAGACTTGGAGGCGCCTAGGCTGTTTTTACTAGCCCCAGTCTTCAAGGCATTACAATAGTTGATCCTTGGCAATATCAGGGCACGGATAAGGGTGGCACAATTGGTTTCTGAGACATAAGTTTTAACCAGTGTCAGAAGCCTAAGTACATATTGGGCTTTGTTGGTGACACTCTCAATGTGAGCATCTGAGTTCAGAGAGGATTCAAAGATTATGCCCAGTGTTTTAACCTTTTCAACAGTCTTGACTGTTAAGTTAGTTCTCAATGGGGAAACCCACATACTCAGCATTAAGTTTGGATCTGGCCTAGGGTGAGCTGAATAGCATAAGCTCAGTTTTGGTGGCATTTATATATATCCCATTATTAGCCATCCAATTCTGAATTGAGGCATATGGCCTCATTACGAGTTTGGAGGCAGCCATGCCCTTAATAAGGGCATGGCTGCCTCCAAACTCCGGTCTGGGTCCATGGTCCCTGAATGGGGAAATACCGGGCCATTCCGACTTTGGAGGGCCCGGTATTTTCCCATTAAGGGAACACGGACCCGGACCATCCCCATTCCCATTTGAGCCCCCATCGGGCTCAATGGGAATTGGGAGCATGCTAACAATGGGCCCGTTAATGACGGGCTCGTTGTTAGCATGCTGGTCCCCTCGCGGGACCCGCAAAGGGTGCCTGGTCTGACCAGACGTCCAGGGCAGCTCCCGCGAGGGAACCTCGTAATGAGGCGGTACGGGGTTAACATTGCCGGCACCTTTACCGGCGCTGTTAACCCCTTACCTCCTTGCTTGTAAGGAGGCCCCTAGACTTTATTTACAAGCTCCACATCATCTGCATACTGGCCGCTCAGCTCAAACACAAACTGGGTGTCATCCGCATAATTGGCAAAGTGAACACCTAGCTTGTACAAGAGGTCACAAAGAGGGCGACAGTAGACATTAAAAAGAGAGGGGGACAAGCAGGCACCATGTGGGACACCACATTCTGAAAGCTCCTCCTGCGAGCATGCATTGCCCCACACTACCCGATACAAACGCCTAGTCAAACAATGTGTAATTCATGCCATAGCCTCAACCGAGTAGCTACCTTCTTTTATCATGCTATTTAGCAATTTATCGTGGTAGACAACGTCAAAGGCTGCTGACAGATCTAACAACATCAGCAGCCCTGCCTTGCCATTATCCATAATCTGAAGCATTTCAGTTTTCATGTTCCATAGAGCTCTCTCTGTGCCGTAACAGGCTCTGAAACCTGAGTGCCTCGGAAGTAATGCTCAGAGGCTTCCAGATGTTCCTGGAACTGGGATGTGGCCACTTTATCCAAGCAAGGTTTTCAGCAAGAAAGGGGCATTAGGAATGGCCCTGAAGTTGGAATATACCTTTTTGATCCAAACCTGCTTTTTTTGACAAAGGGGTCACAGAGAATTTCTTCAGGGCCTCGGGGATGCAACAATCCCAAAAGCTTGTGTTTATATGACGCACAAGAAAAGAAAGGAATAGTTCCTTGTTATTAAGAATAATTTTGGAAGGAAGAACCTCTCCCATACATGTAGTGAGTCTCATTTTTTTCATAATGATACTCAAGGTCTCTTCTGAGATACTCTTGAAAAAAACCTCTCATTTAACACCTTGATCCCGCTCTTTGGCAAATCCATCAAAGGCTATGTGCTCCATTGTTGCTAAATTAGCCATAATCTGAGATTGCGCTGTAGCCATTTTTGAGGCAATGGCCCTCTGAATAGCTTCAGAGTCAGCATTCAAAGGGTTAATCTGATGTAACATCGCTTTAGGTTTTTCCAGGTCCCTAAGGATCTGGAAAAGTTTCCTGGAGTCATTCGCTGCATGAGCAATTTCATTATCAAAGAAAGTTTCCTTTGCATGCAAAATCTCTGCTCGATAGAGATTTCTAATGATTTCCATTTGTCCCTATTTGCCCCTGATTGGTCGTTCAGCCAAGCTCTCCCAGATCTTCTCTTTTCGGTCCGACAGAGCAACAGAATACAATTTCTGGTCATTATTTTTCTCTCTGATGGACATCAAAGCGACAGGGGTTATGCGGTTTAACACCTCTGTGAAGTGACTATCAAATTCTGAAACCAGATAATCCGAGGAGTCAAAATCCTGAGTAGGTTCCATAAGTGAGGAGAGGCAGAGTTCCAGGTGTTCTTGACGGACCTTGCTATAATTTCTGATAGAGACCATATGGAAAGGATTATTTTTATGGACTATCAGACAGGTTAATTTAAAATGAAAGGTGACAAAGTAATGGTCAGACCAGATGCAGGCTTTAGTGTCCACATGACTCAGTGGCAGGTTTTACTGGTTGCCCAATCAAGCACATTGCCCAACATATGTGTTGGGTCACTGCTGCTCCCAATATTAAATATATTAAGAGTAAACCGTTGCGCAAGCCGGGTGGCTTCAAACTCTGTAGGATTTCCAAGCCACCTGTTAAACTCTTCCAGTACCATGGTCGATGTATTCGATTTATGAAAAGATGACAAAATATCAGCTAAGTCCTCATGGAAGGAGGGAGTGTTGTGCGGGGTTCGGTATAGCACAACAATATTCAAGCAGTTGTTGGGTGTTGGAGTCATTTTAAGGAAGAGAATTTCACACCCCTTACACAGCATAGAAACCTGAAAAAGGTTAAGATGTTTATGTGCTATAATAGCTGCCTCTCTATTTTGCACAAAGAAAGGATAGCCAGTTGGAGTTGCCAAATCAACGTTGGGCCCACTAGACTGTAACAGCCATGTTTCAGTGATTGCCATAATGTTAATTTCTTGATCTACAATGTAATCTCTGACGTGAACCGCATGTTTATCCAGCGATCTAGTGCTGGGAAGCTGTTGAGAAGTTGGCTTTGAATTTGCCAGTTCAAGTGCCTGTCTGCTACATGTCCAACCAAAATCCTGTATTCCATTTGGCAGCTCTCTTCACTCCTTCCACTGTCCACATTCCACGTAAATAAGGAGGTGCTACGTTTGTGCTGCAATGAGCCTGCTTCCTTCCATTCCTGGTGTTGTCATGCTGGGATTGGTTGCAGGCAATGCTCCAGTACTGCTCTACTTTCTCTGATGGAAGCTAGGAATATAGCCAACGTGGACCCACAAGTGTCACTTTTCAGCGCAACCCAATTATGCAGTGCAAGACAGGCATTCTGCTTGATACAAGCCATCAAAAGCGTTTTAAATAGGTAATTTTCTGTCATTGTTTTACTATGGCTGAATAGGATACTATTCACTGATGACAGTAACTCCTTCTACCTAAAATGGATAAAATGTGGCTAGTTTTTTCTAGTTTGGGCAATTTTAGAATTACTATAATTCTTGACTCTGTTAAGTTGCTGCTTCCTGTGGATATGTCATAATCTACATCATGTACTTTATCTTTACACAGCTGCATCTTTTGCTTGACGGGTTTGTGCCACTTTTTAGGCAAGGCAGTTAAAGTACTAGTGTGTCCTGTTTGTATGCCTCATAAGAGAGTGTCATCTATGTATTGTACCAAGAGAATTCTTTTTTAAATCTTGTGAAGAGAGTTGGGCTTTCTGTATACCTCCTTGGCAAATGGATCCGGGTATATTGGCACCCAAAATGGGTAAAAGCAAAAAGGCAATGGGTAACTGGATCTACTGGAACAGAAAAGAAGTCTGAACACAAATCCATAATGGGGAAAAGGGTTGTGGTGTGCGATATACACAAGAGTAGAGTCACTACATTAGCGACTACAGGAAAGAAGACAATACAACATTTAAAGATTTAAAATCCCGAACAAATCTGCAAACCTCACTGACGGGTTGGTTTGTGGGTCGAATTGGTGTATGCACGCACAATCTATGGCTGGTACAAGTATTTCTTTATCGAACAATGAAGTCATCAGTATTGAAATTCCTGCTTTTGCCACAGGTATCAAAGGATATTGGGGTTTTCTGGACAACAGTTTTGTGGTAGCTAATTGAATGTGCATGGTTCTAGTCTCAAAATTAAACCTACTTAATTCACATGTTACCACCGAAATTCTAGGGGCAATTACGACAACACTTGTTCTAAACCCCACACTTATGTATATCCTTATCTTTCACCTTTCCTTATTCCCTATCTATTTGTTACATGGCCATCACTTCAATCTTGTTTTCAATTGGGATCTCAAAGAACATCTGAAGTACAGTATACAGTACATCGCATTTTACACAATATCTGGCGTCCCAATACATTTACTGTTGATGAGGATCTGATAAAAAGGATTGAGGGCTCATTTAGGGATGATGACAAGCCCTACCTTGTCTTCTCACCTACCCTGGTGCCAAGAAGTTCTTTTGTGCCCAGGAAAGAAGGTTTTTCACAACAAATAGTTCAGGACAGGTTTCAGCATTTTCAGGTGTACTGCTGCCTCTATTCCTTTCTTCCCCCTCACACAACTCGGGATCATTTCCAGGTTGAGATTTTGGAGCTGTGTAGGAGCAATGTCGAATTGTGGTGAAATGGGAGCTGCAGTGTCCAGGTAATTGTGTTGTCCCATTGTCAGGAGCAGTGTTGCACCATCCTGTGCTGCACTGACACCCTCAAACCCTCTCCCAGTAAGAGCAATCATTGTTTCTTACCTGTAGCCCATCACCACCTCCAGCACCAATCCCAACACCTATCCACCACTCCTGAAGCCATGCCCCTGTTAGTGATGTCTCTCATGATTCCCCAGATCCCTTTCGAAGTTTGTTCAAGCACTGCATTGGTTTGTGAGCTTGAGTCTTTCACTTCCAGTCAAGCTTTCGGTTCAGGATTAGGATCCTTTATAGCCTCTGTGGAGTGAGCCCCCGAGCTACACTTTCGGTCCTTTGCCTCACATTCTGCAACAAAGCTTCCCAAAAAGTGACTTTACAGGTGGCCTTCCCTCTGTGACTGTAGGGATTTATATCCTCTATTTCAACTCTCAACCACTGAGGCTTACAGATGAAAGCATGAATGTCATTATCCATCATTTGTCAAAAACTCAACCTTAGATGCCCTGAAGATGGATCCCATGGGTCCGAAAAGCATCAACAACAAATAGTTTATAAAGTTGACTGTGTTAAACACTATAACCTTGCAGAAAATGTGCAAAAATGTGTTTTGTTTGATAATCATAAGAAGTGATTTACTTCTCTTTGCTTTGAATTTATGAAATATGATGTTAGATACAGTGAAGTAAATTTGTTTTTGTGATGTGGACATGTAAATCAAGGAGTGGAATCATACAGTAATTAAATTACTCTTACAAATGGTATAAATTGTCACTTAATAATTACTAACTGTTGTCTAATTTATGAAATTATACTGAGACTATATGTCCTGAGGGTGTGCACGTGGTTGACCTGTTGGCAACAAGCAGCACATCTCAAACTTGTGGCACCTTGCATATGACCCTAATCTGAGAGTTGATTATAAAGTATTCACGGCTGCGTACTTATTGGCTATAAAAGAAGCCAAGAAAATATGTTTTGCTCAGAAAATTGAGTCTGCCCTATGCCAGCCCAAAGACTTGTTTGCTGCAGTGAAATCGTTATTCCAGGCAGACAAATTTTCGGCCATGATTAGTGCTTCTCAGTCCCACTGCGATTCTCTTGCCCAATTTTTCATATCTAAAATTGCGGTTATCCGCAATAGTATCCTGGCCTCTGCTTCTGCTCCTGCCCCTGACAGGCAGACGCTAGACTTCAGCAGCTCGGCTACAGGGGATAAATGGTCTTCCTTTCCACTTTTTACAGAGCAGATGGTACTGGCCGCTTCTCAACGCATTCGATCTAGTTCTCCCCAGGATGTGGTACCGCTTGTTATCATGAAAGAGGTCTTTGGTGATCTTCTAACGGCCATCAATGAATCAAGATAACCGGAGTAATCGGTTCCTTGCAATTTTCAGCCCATCTATCTTCTTTCCTTCTCAATTAATCTGCTAGATTCATTAGTTTCATCTCTTCTTTCTTCATTTGTGGAAGCCTCTAAATTGCTTGACCCTGCTCAATGGGGTTTTAGGCCCTGTCGAGGTACCGAAAGCGTTTTGGTCTCGGTGCTCGATTATGTGGTCTGATGGGTTGATGCAGGTGGGGTGGGTGCCCTGATTTTATTAGATCTGTCAGCGGCATTTGACACCATAGACCCCCCACCCTGCTCACCCACCTGTCACAACTTGGCATATCGGGCCAGGTCTTGACTTGGTTTGCGTCTTTTCTGGATGACTGCACTCAGGTGATGTCTCTCGCTTCCTTTCTCTATGGCTCCTTCCGCCTGCAGGGATCCGCCCTATCTCCGATTCTTTTTAACATTTATATCTGGCCACTGATCTGTCTGATCCACTCCCTTGGCGTCAGGTGCTATTCCTATGCCGACAAAACCCAGTTTCTGATTCGGTTTGATCTTAATCTGACTGGGGTATCGTCATGTTTGCATCAGTGCCTGACTGTCGTAGGTGAGTGGATGATGAGAATTGGTTGAAACTGAATGGGGACAAGACCGATATGCTGGTGGTTGGAGCCCCCCCAGATCCCACTCTCTGGGTCTCTTCCTTTTGGCCTGCTGCTCTGGGTACCCTCCCGGTGCCTGTGACTAAGGTGAGGAATTTGGGAGTGATTCTTTCTTCCTCCCTCTCGATGAATACCAAGCATCCTCTGACTGTAAGATGGGTCATTTTCACCCAAAAATCTTAAGGATGGTCTTCCCCATGCTTCCGGCTGTCCTTCATCACCCGGTAGTCGCTGCCCTTGTGCTGAGCAGACTTGATTATTGTAACTCCTTGTACCTGGCTCATCCCAAGGGCATGATCCAAAGGCTGCAGCGCTTACAAAATCTTGCTGCCAGTGTAGCGACTGGCTCTCCATATGGAGTCCACATCTCCCCTGTGCTACAGGCCCTCCACTGGCTCCCTGTCATGCAGCACATTAAGTTTAAGGCTATGTGTATTGTACACCGGGCACTGCCTGGACGGGGGGCTGAGTACCTCCAGGTGAAATTCACTCACTATGTCCCTACTCATACTCTTCTCTCAGCTTCTGACGGTTCCCACGTTCCATGGGTCATGCATTGGTGGACATGCTTTTTCTATTGCAGCCGCTGAAATGTGGAATGACCTTCCTTTACCAGTAAAAAATGTGTCTGACCATTTGAGTTTCAGGAAAGCATTAAAGACATGTTTGTTCTAACTCCCCATCAAACGCTTCTTTTGACTCTCCCCCCCTCTTCAGCGCCAAGATACATCCGGGTGAATGATGCGCTCTACAAATTGCAATAACATTACAATGACAACACAGGCTGTTTATCTTTGGTAGTTGTATTTCTCAGTCTCCACAGGGCCGGAGACTAGTCTTATGTGCACCCAAAGCATCCAGTTGAAATTATTGGAATTTTAACATTGAGTTAATAAGTTAATGTACCTACATTAGTGAGAACATACAGTAGTGCCCTTCCCCATTATCTTTTTTCTCCCCCATCAGCTACACTCGCAGCAGCATTCACTCTCTGAGATCCCTACATTAACCTAGCTCTCTTAGGTAGCAGGGATTGCAAAATCCCACTGATCTACTGCCACCATCTTTAGCTGACTGCGCACAGTGACAACAGATAGGAGCACAGGGTCCCTACCATGTGGAGCTAGATAAATAGATGGGTAGAAAAACTAGCATTGTATGAACATCATTTGGATCCATATTCTTTCTTCTCTGCAGCAGGGGAAATAAAAGCTATTCCTATTTTCCTGCAAGGGTTTCCATTTGGCACAATCGCTCACAGAATGTGAGCATTTGTTGCATCCAGCTTTAACTACACCTTAAAATATCCAAACCACCCCAGGATTCATTGGTCTGACCTGCACTTTTATTGAAATCACTGCTTTTATGCAATAGTTTTGTTTCATAAACTGAATGAGAGTACACTCATCTTTGTCCAGCGGATCTTTTTGCTATGGGAGCTATGGTGTGTGGGAGGATTAATTTGGTTGCAACACCGGCATTCAAAAACTCCTCTAAGCATGAAGTGTGCAAAGAGTGCGCTCAGAGTGCTGTAGTCTTGGTTCTGTGAACCCTTTTGCTATGGGAGATGTGGTGTATGGGAGGACTAATTTGGTTGCAACATTGGCATTCAAAAACTCCTCTAGGCACGGAGCATGTGAAAAGTGCGCTTAGAGGGCAGTCATCTTTGTTCTGCAGACCCTTTTGCTTTTGGGGGCTGAGGTGTGTGGGAGGGCCTGATTCATGGAATTATTTGCGTTGAAAATCGGGACTTTGCATGCCAAACTGTGTGCAAAATCCTGTTTGACGATTCATGAGATCGACTGCGCAGCACTTTTGTACTTTGCGGGGACTTTGCACAGGCTCGTACATCACTGCGAGAGACAGAGTGCCTTGTGTGAGACACCACGCAGAGCATGGGCGTGGCTTACGCAGAGGGTTCGGTAGGTGGCGGAACACAGAAAATGAGGATGAATAAGGCAAAAAGTGGGTGTTAGAGGGACAGCTCACAGTCCATTGCACGCCCACTATTGTGTGGAACAATACATATTCATGGATCCGAGCGTGCAACCTCTCGGTAGGGAAATGGCCACGCAAAGCCTACATACTATCCTCCACCGCACAGAGGTAAGATCGGGTGTCAGATTTAGGGGTGCGTGTATGCAGCCGTGGTTCTGATCCGACTAAGGGTTGCGTGTACGCAGTGTAGCAGGGAGCAGGAACGGTTTACAAGAGTTCACACGCAGATTTTCTGAGTTTCATCCTAGTTATGAAAAATCTTAAGCATGTTGACGTGGTGTTGGTAACAGTTACGGGTACCCCGTGCAGGGTACCCAAGATGCAGGCCTGCTTGCGGGGGTCCCCACTCACTGTTTGTAGGGTGTGTAAATTTGCACCCGGGGGAGCACACAAAGGTAGCTGTTCTGGCTGTTTTTGCTTTGCATGGGGGTGTGTTGTGGCATTCCGTCTGTGTCTTGCCTATACGGTTACATGAATACTAAAAGCATGCAGAATAAATTCTGTACGCAGGCTCGCGCAGTGTTGTTCTCGGCACACAGCCTTTGTGGGATAGATGGACACTATTTTATGAATCTGGCCCATATTGTGAAGTGCATAAGAGTGCGCTGAGTGCAGTCTTCTGCAGTCATCTGAAGGCGACTGAGGAGGAGAGGTGGAAGTAAGTTCAGAATCTGCCTCTAATGGGTTGTCTTTTCTCTTCTGTTGCTTGTATACAAAATGTTGTCGTACGACCTACCTAGTAAAAGCTTTACTACTCCTGACAACATTTTAGTATCACCCCCAATTAGTGAGAGTGTCTCAGAAGTGACTGTACAAAGTGTTACCTCTCTAATTCCCATAGAGGAGATGGCCTCGACACCTAAATCACCTAGATTGTTGCAAGGGTGTAAAACTCTGCAATGCCTCCCAGCATCGGGTTCATCACACGCAAAAATAAAAACATGCTTTGCAAATAAGCATAATGAAGACCAAGTGATCTTGCCCGATGCGCTTATTGCAGGTGGAACTGTTCAACCAGCTAGTAATGATATTCCGGATTCAGAGATTATAAATCATTGTGAAGGGGTACTCACTGCGATAACAATGACAACTATTAACTAAGCGGTCTCTCCAGGGATGGATGCACTGACGGAATGATCACCAAATCAATCTACGCAGTCCTCCTCACCGTTCCTTTTTTCACATACCACACCTGAGCTGACCAAGCTAGACCCCACCTTTAGGCGCTACAACCATTTCTGCTTTAAACTTTGTGCTTAATTCCTTATTAAGTATTTATGAGAATATAAATAGTAATATCAACGAATAAAGAGCCATGATTGTGCACACTTATACAAAACAGGCCTTTATCGAAGCCTATAGAATAGCACTTAATGGAATTGGCAGAAAGAAACCCTTGTACAAGGAACAGGAGTTATTGTGTTCACCTCCCCCAATCAACACAAACTCCCTTGATGCTTCATTAATGCCTGATGATCAGTAAAGGCAGGGCAAGCGCCAATATGGAGTGGCGGATTGTACTGAGGCGGCAAATGCAAACGCAATGCACAGTAACCTTTCTGATCAAGTACTGTTAATACAAGACCTGAGTGAAGAGAAAGTACTGCAAGGCCCAACAGAGATCAGTCAGGATAAGCTGTCGAATTATTCGATTTTCCATCAGCTGAAGAAAACAGAACAAAAATGGCTGCCGCACCTAAAGCTAAGAAATACAAAAATAAAAAATTCGAGAATATTAACTACAAACGGGGGTCCTCCAAGTTTTTACGGAATTTTAGCTCAAATCCTGAAGAAGTTTACCAGACAGACCTGAACACTACTAAACCCTTTACAAAGAGAAAAAGTGCAGTAAACCAGTTTCCCAAATACCACCTAGCTCACAACTCGTTGTGGCTGTAAAGGATGTTGCTCCTCAAGAGTGGGGTTCCCCTTAGTCAATGGCAGTACACGTACAATCCAGAACCACAGAGGAGCCCATATTTACTCTACTACGAAAAAGATGTTATTATCTGCGACAATAGAGCTGCCACCATTGATAAAGACTATGTCCAAAACAATCCCTGGTATGCAATCAACCTTTGAAACCATAACACTTAATGAGAAAATACTGGCATGATTGAATAGCAACCTAACTTGGAAGTCATCGACTGCACCTAAGGATTCAGTAAATATCTGTCAAAATGTTATTAATTTTTAAACATAGTCAGACATTCAGTAACACACTTAAACACGAGGGACGGACCCTCTACCAACAATTCTGATACCATGACTTTTTCCCCTTGTAGTCCACCCCCACAACTCTCTGTGTGTCTGGCGTTTTAACGTTATAAACAAAACTGACAATGTCTGTATGGTTTCAAGAACACAAGACTTAGCATAGTATATTTGGTATTGTGCTTCCGTTGGCTATCACCTATCTGGCTGGGTGGGGCTTTGCTATAAATGTCATCCCCCATCTGCCCCCTCACCCAAAGATATTACAAAATTGTTGCCATTCCATTTCTATGGTTGCACTTCCCCCATGAACTGCTGCTGTGATCTTTTCCATCACGTATAGGTCCCTTGCTGTGCTGGTCCACTCAAAGCGGGGAGGGTCACCCTCTTCCCCAACCTGCCGCGACACGCTCGACCCGCCAGGAGGAGAAAATGTACCTGCGATGGGAGGGCATGCCATCAATCCTCCCGTCTCTCGAGACCAAAAAGCACTAGCGTGAGATCAAGCCCGAGCTCCCCCCTGCATCCTCAATCCAACCCAAAATCTATGCCAAGTACACCTGCTCCCAGGGGTAGCCCCACCACATGTCCACATGTGCCAGTAGTCTGCCATGTTACCGCAACCGTGCCAGCATTGGGGGTTCACTGTGCGAAACATCTTACAGAGACGGTCCAGGTCGAATTGCCAGCAGTGCAGTAGCTTCAAGCCATGGAGATTGTATTGGCAGGATATCGAGGTCTTGAAAGCTCTCCTGCACATCTGTCCCCAGAGGTTTTCCTCCAATTCCATACCCAGGCCTCGTTCTCACCTCCCACGGAGTCCCTGAATTGGATCCCCTCTTGATTTTAACAGGGCCCCATAGAGACATGAAATGAGGCCTTTAATTTCCGTGTGCCCATCCAGGACCTTCTCCACTGGTGTGATATCCCTCCAAATTATATCCAGCCACTTTTCTGCTGTAAATATACCCTTTAATCTAAGGTACAGAAGGACTGGTAATTTACCTATGTCGAGGGCCTCTTCCAATTCTTGAATACTAATGAATTTCTCTCTCTTCCACAGTTCGCCGGCCCTATCAAGCCCACCCTCAAACCATGCCTGGTATCTCGCAACCTCTGGTATAGCATCCCTTACCGGGGATGCCCATATATGGCTCACCAGGGAAGGCCATGTGGTGATCCTACCCCTTCTTCCACCCATGCTCACCACCTCCCAATAGACCCCAAGGAGTGGGTGTTCTCGAATTCTCCTCAGGAGCCTCCCTCTAGGGACCCAGAGCCATTCCCCTAACGTAGCTGGGAGCAGGTGGTGATTCTCCAAATATACCCACTGCCTCCCAGGATCCTCCCTCAGGTGCGGGACCATTACCCTAAATTGCACCTTAAGATCTGTGATTTTGCTTCTGTCAGAAGCGCCTCTGGGGCACTGACCAGCAGTATTTGAAACATGTACAGTATGCTAGGGAGGAAATGCATCTTTATCGCATTGAGCCTTCCCATCCATCACAGCTGTCCGTTACCCCAAGAAGCCATCTCAACAAATAATTCATCAAGGAGAGGGGGATAGTTGGCACAACCCAAATCCTCACCTGCCCTAACAATGGCGCCTCCCAGATATTTAATACTGTCCAGCTGTATTTGCAACCCCAGGGGCCCAAGTGTTTCAACATCCCTACAGTCATCTGCCGCAAAGGAAAAGATCACTGACTTTTCTTTGTAAACCTTAAGGCCCGGAAACTGCCCATGCTCCCCAATTATTGTGAAGGCAGAGGGGACAGAGCTGAGGGGATTCACCAAGTGCAACAATACGTCATCTGCAGAAAGGCCTGATTTGAACTTTCTGCCGCCCACCCCAATGCCCTCCACTAACGGGGCCATCCTTAACCGCTCAGCCAGCACCTCCATCATCAGCACGAATAGGAGGGGTGAAAGAGGACACCACTGCCACGTCCCCCTCTGCAACTCAAAGGACATCGACAGCCGCCCATTAACAGTCACCCGTGCCAAAAGGAACACATAGAGCGCTCGTATCCCTCTCTGGATTTTGTCCCCAAATCCAAATTTCCACAAAACCCCATACAGAAAACACCAATCCACCTGTTCAAAAGCCTTCAGAGTGTCAAGGGGCACCAGCACTGGATTACCCTCCCTCTCTGGCGAGGCCTCCATCAGATGCAATGTCTTACACAGAGTGTCAGCCCCCTGTCTGCCCTGGATAAACCCCACCTGATCCGAATGGATTAATTTTGTCATAAGGCCCTCCATTCATGTGGCAAGCACTCGGGTGAAGATTTTAGCATCCACGTTAAGTAAGGAAATGCGACGGTAGAACTTGCAACATTCCGAATCCCTGTCCACCTTGGGAATGACTGTGATTAGTGCCCTCCCTCCCTGTGGCCAGGATATCATTAAATACTTTCACCAAGTATGGGGCGAGCAACCCTGCAAAGTTCTTGTAAAACCCAACTGTATATCCATCGTTCCCAGGGGCCTTCCCCAGCTTAAGCCCACCAATTGCCCTCAACACTTCCTCCTGGGTAATATCCCTTTCCAATTCCGTATTCCTGCTACTTTGGAGATTGGGCAGGGACACCTCCTCCAGATATCTACATAGTTCCCCCTCATTGGTGGCCCCCTCAGCCCTATAGACGCGTTCGTAAAAATGTGGCAAACTCCTGCGCCACCTCCCCCACAAATGAGTGTAATTGTTCTTCTGAACCTCAAACTCAGGGAACGCACCTCTCCGTCCGTTGACAACAAAGCCTGGCAGCCAATGGGGCATCAGCCTTATACCCCTTCTCGTAATACCTTTGCTTCAGAAATTGCAGACTCGCAACCACCTTGAAAAATGAGGCCCCTCCATGTTGCCCTGGCGGCATCCCATGTCATGCCCAGATCCACCTCCCCTGTGTCGTTAAAGCAAAATAATTCCTCAATCGACTCCTGCATTTCTGTCGCGAAGACAGCGTCTTTCAACAGAGTGTCATTGCACCGCCACAATGATTCCCAGGATCTCAGACTCGTCAATGCTATTCCCTTGTCCACCATATCATGGTCCGATGAACTGATAGCGGATAGGTCGCTTGTGATGACCCTACTGATATATCGCTGGTGCATGAACCAGTAATCTATACTTGTACGGGATCCATGCACAGGAGAGTAAAAAGTATAACCCCTTTCCGCAGGATGACATTCCCTCCATACATCTACCAGCCCCTGGTCAAACATATACCCCATGAATACCCCCTCCACTTGCCTTCCACCCCACCAGCAGTGGCCTACCCCCCACTATGATCCATCATCTGATCTGCCCACATGTTGAAGTCTCCCCCCAGCAGCAACAAGCCCACCAATCGGCTAAGTGTCTCTCTCATTGCTTCCCGTAGGAACTGTATCTGCCCAGTGTTGGGAGAGTAGTCCGAGGCAATGGTTAGTTTCACACCCTCTAGGGACCCTGAGATCATTAAAGCCCTCCCATCCACCCTCCTCCAAACCAGCGGTTTAACAATCCGCATTCTCTGATTAAGGGCATTGCCAACACTCCCCCTCTTGGAAGGCCCAGAGGCCCAGAAGCCTGACCAACATGAGCCCCTGGGATTCATCTCTCCTCCACCTGAAGCAGCCATGTCTCTTGCACCAATAGCATGTCGAGATCCCGATTCCGAATTTCTCTGCCCAACAGTGAGCGATTGGTGGGTGAATTCAAACCTTTAACATTCAGTGTTCCCAACCTGAGAACCTCGGCCTGGCCCCCATCTTTAACATGCACCATCTGGGCACTCAGACCTGTGACCCAACCACCTTACCCGGTGCAAAGGTATAACTTTCATCAGTTTAGTCACTCTAACCCCCTTCCAGCAACCCCAAACCTCCTGTGCCCCCCAAAACCCTGCCCCCCTGATCAGAGTATGAACACCATATGATGGGTCACCAAGGACAATTGCTTGCCTTGCCCACCGTCTCAGTTATTTCCTCCCCTCCCACCCTCATATCTCGCACATGACTTAGCCTTCTGGCCCGCCGCTGCTGGGCTGAGCCCCTTCCTTCATGAAGAGTCACCAGGTTTCCTCTGCAGAGGGGTGTTGGGCTTTTTTAATTTTCTGCCCCTGTGCTTCTTCTTCTTCATGCTCTGCGGACCATCTGGCCCGTGCTGCTCAACTGGCGCAACCACTTGGGCCTTCGTTTGAATATTCGCCCTTGAGGACTTTGAGAACCTGGTGTGCTTCCTTGCCACTGGTCAGTCATATAGTCTGCCTCCCCCTTCTCAAATGACAGGGCAAATGGAAAGGACCAGCGGTATCTAATGCCCCTTTCAGTCAACCACTATGTGAGAGGATGGCAGTCTCTTCAGCGGGACAATGTAAGACCCGACAAGTCCTGGAAGACCCAAAATGTATCTCCCTCATACAGGAAACTCCAGATGCTTTGCTTTTCCAGAACTCTCTCGGTATCTTAGGAAATGGACCACTATCGACCTAGGCCCTTTACCTCCTCCACCGGTGCCTCTATGTGCCCGTTTCAGCTGTACCTCCCTCCCAGGTTCAAGGGCAAAGAGCTGATTGATCAGACTTTGCACTTTCCTTTCTCCCTTTATGTGCATATATATCAGTAAAAAACCTTTGGTAAGGTGACATTATGGTTACAAGTAAAATTGAAAAACCTCGGCAATTCACCAGTTATGGTAAGCTAAGCAACCATAACTCGTGCTAACACTGTGCACTGCTAAGACTAACACCCAGGACATCAAAGATGACATCACAATTTTCATTGATGACATCTGTCATGTTCTGCGTTTACCAGGACTTTTGCGCTACCCGATATTCAAGGGCTTGGCGGTTGCCATGGCAATTGGGACAGCATCAACAGCGACGTAGACCCAGTACCACAACTAACAGCAGGAATAGCGCACAGCGATGGCGTAAAATGCTGGCTCTCATGCGTTCCACCCCTCACCCGGAAGAATGTTTTTTAGTTTTGTTTTCGCTAGTGCCAGGTGCTCCTAAACCGTATTGCTACGGCACAGCAAAGCTGTGATTCCTATTGTTACCTAGTCTTCCTTGTTTCTGGCTCCTGACCTGGTATTCTTGTTCCTGACCACTCTCTCTGATTATCCCATCTGTGTCTGGCATTTGCTCCCTACAAACGGCCTCCCCAAAATCCTCTGCGACCCGGATTGCTCCTTAGCTTTGCTTCCTCTTTGCCCTTTTATGTCTGTTTGCATCACCCCTCGCCACCCTTTTGAACCATCCCCAGAATTTACCTGCTTACCAGGATTTCCTTTTGTTCCGACTGCTGCGCTCTGACCTCGCGGACCTAGGACGGGCTGCTGTTTTCCGCGAGGACAAATCCTCTTCTCACGGACTTGTATGCTCTCCTGTTATCCGTCAGGAAGACCTCTCCCTTTCAAACACTCTGCTGCTACCTGTGAGAGGTATCTGTTTCTATTGATGCTTGTTCAGTTACACAGACGCTCTGCTGTTATCCCGTGGATCCCCCCAGACCCATACAGAACCATTCTCAGACCTCAATTGGACAGTACTGGCTGCCTTACTCCTCTCTCTCCGTTGTGCCCTGGTTCCGCTCGGGTCAGGGAAATCCTTTTTGTCAACTATCATTTTGTATGGATTTATCCACGTTTCTGGACCTTGCCTGGGAATGACTTGGATTTCCCGCATATCAACATACAGCAGATATGCTCCATACAAATCCAAATAAATAAATACCTTGTTCTAAAACCACAAGTAGGTGTTTCCGTAACCGGAGGTGGACCACAGGTAAAACGGTTCTACGTTATTTTGCCGCAGGATTTTTCATCGCGGGACATGTCATTGCCGTTTTTTTATCGGAAAAAACTCGTTTTTTTTTGTTTTTTTTTGGTGGGGTTACCCCCCCAAGCCCACCTTTTTTAAAAAAATTTCCCTTTCACCCACAAATATTTATTTCATTTTTACCCACCCAAAACAAAAAAAACAATGATTTATTTTCGATAAAAAAAACGGCGATCAAAAGTCCCACGACAAAAAATCCAGCGGCAAAAGAACTGTATACCGGTAAGACTGTATGCATTTGGGTTGATTGGATGCTGTTACGGCAACTGGAGAGAGAACTGTACTTACCATTCACCTTGTGTTTTCTCCCTTTTAGCTCTGCTGTGTTCTCTTGCCTTTTTGCCTGAGCCCCTGGCCTGACAGGTTCTCATACACTGCAAGCCCCGCTCTCAGTAAGAAAGTATTTTTGTCTTCTGCAGGAGTGGGTCCGGACATCCTCACAGTTTGGTGACGGGCATACATGAAGTGTGACAACATCACTGATGACATCCAAATCTGGGTCACTTTGGTTTTGTTCACTGACATATCTAAGCCGGCGGTTTTGTTCACTGACAGTAAGAATTTTTAAATGGAAAGGCTGCTACGTATCTGGACGTTAACCTTATATTATAGAAGTACTTTCCTTACGGTTTGGTGTCAGCTCATGATGCACAGATATGGGGCAATAAGCAGGCCTTAAACACACAATTAATTTGTGTACATGATGATGAACTGTAATGTTATTGACATTTTCTTTTGATGTTGTTTCTGTCTTCCTTATTTTAGTTTCCCCTTATGTGCCTCTAATTTGTATGTATTGTGGGTCTTTATATGTATTGTTAGTGCTAACAAAAGTATGTAGTAAGTCTAGATTTATTAGCTCTGTATAACATGCTTAACGTTACTCAAAACTCTCCAAGGATAGCTTTAATTATTTTACAAGCCAGAATTACTAGAATAAAAATATTTTACTTCTATTGTGTATGCTGCACCCATTTCTTATGTGTATGTATGATTAGGTTTCTGTATTAACAACAACACTCCTTCATAATGTTTTGTTTACATAAGTACATTCTTTAATACATTAAGTAGTTTGTGATAGGTCTGCTGATATCTTGTTATGAACATTATAAACAGAACCCCTTGTAAGCAATGTTCATCAAATTAATTTCATAGGTGATGTATTCAGTGGTGTCATCAATGAAAATTGTGATGCCATCTTTGATATCCTGGGTATTAGTCTTAGCAGTGCACTGCAGTGGCGTGAGTTATTGTTTCTTAATTTTTTTCAATTTTCTTTTTGCAATTTTACTTGTAACCATAATGGCCCTTTAACATAGTTTTTTTACTGAATTTGATAGGTTTTTATTAGTGCAACTTAACCATAACGTTCATTTAACAAAGTTTTTTCACTGAATTGCATGTTTTTTTACCAGGATACCCTTCATTTTCTACATGTCCCTTACATCATACTGACACTCCTGCCTCCAATGTGATCGCTGCAGAGTTTGCAGACCGTGTGAATGTCTGTGGACTTCGGATAGCATTCAACTGACCAAAAGCACAGGGGTTATCTTACAATGTTGTATCCTTCAACCGACAAAGACATATACATGGAACAACAATAGATAAATGTACTACATCCAAAAATTCATATATATAAGAAATCTGTACTTCAAAAACTACAACTATGTTTTCATTAAGTGCACAATATAATGGAATGAACCAAACACAGAGCTTAACTGTACACCTCACAGTATCACCTCAGAACAACTGACAAATACCTGGCACTTATTTGGGAAGAAGCTCCTAGAAAATAGTAAGTACACTGTATTTCTTTCTCTATTTTACCATTTGTAATTTATACATAACTTATAAGAAATCGCACTATTGTTTTGTTTTAACAAAAATGGCAAGCACACTGGAATGGTTAGATGAATAGTTCCCCAAAGACGAAATGACTGAAGAAAACAGCTCTAAAGGTATACAATAAATGTTTTAAAAAAGAAAAGTAATGTAATTAGTTTGAATATTCCTATACTATGCTTTTCTTTTTAACAGTACATAGTGATGATAAGGAAACCAGGGTCCAATTCCATTAGAGTGAACCTGAAGATTTACACAGAGAGCCCCTAATCCCAAATGTACATAATGAACTAATAAAGTTATCATCAAAAATGGATGAACTGAATAATAATTTCATGCAGTTGCTGAATTTGTGAAACATTATGTCAAGGAAAATGTTCGCTATCACTGCCCTACTTGTTCCTGTACCTGTTCACCTTGTTCCAACCAATTATCCCCATCAAATTCCCTGAGCGTAAATGAAAGATGCTATGATGACACCTCTCTTCCTTCCTCCTCTCATTTACATTGAATAGAAAATTCCAACTCTCCCATTTGTTTCCCATTGCGATGATTTTCAGCCACAGTGCCCAACATACCCCTTCAGCCAATGGATCCCCGAGTCCCCCATAATCCATACACTTTGCCTCCAGAAAGACATAGCCATAGCCAGCTGCAGTCCTCTCAGCACCCTCTCCCCTTGTATACCACACCCAGGAAACCTGATTGGCTAATCCAATGGGCTGCCCAGTCCCATTTCCATGCCACGATCCTCAAAAAACCCAGATGTGGCATGTGCCTTCCGCAGACTACCGAGGTATCTGCGGACATAACAGCTAATTTAAGTGCCTAGGGAGGTTTACACTTACTTTACTTTAAAGACTTTGGTGTCCAATGGTGGCTCTTAAAAGAACCTTTTTTGCTTTTTTCATTTTTGATTTTTTTGGGGGGCTTTTTAGATTTTTATTTCCTACAACTACTTAGAAATCTTTTCACATGCACTCTACATAATTTCTAGATTAACTTTCTGAATGCATTTTGAATGTTTAGGAGAAAAATTTGATTTCCAACCTCAGTTAAAGTCACACCATGCACCATAATGTTCTCATTTTCAAAAGATGCCATCCCAACACCTAGATGTGGCACTCCCTGTCCACGAACGACAGCGCTGTCCATGAACCCATAACACAGAGCAGCCCTTCTTCCCATTCCACTTTAATCTCTGTACAATCCCTCACTGGCGGTTTTCAAGCAGTCACACAGCCATCCACCAATAACATCCAAAACATTCTACATCTAAATCTGTCAGCTTAGTTCAACACTTCAGATGTACTGTTGAACTCTCAGAGTACATGTCACCTGTTACTTACAAGCACTTGCATCATAAACCACTATACAAATCTCCAAGATTTCCATTTGCAGTTTCAACCGCATCTGCACCTATCAAGACAAAGTACAGGTATGCTTATATTTTTAAAATTATATTTCCAAATATTTTACAAATGCATGTAAACAGGGTTTCTGCCACTTACCCTACATTATCCTGGTCAATAATCATACTCTCTTTTGTCCCACCTCCTGACATCAAGTTGCAGTTACTTACAATGCTGTGTTTTTACAACATTTTATTTTCATTAGCATTTTCAAAACAGTTTAAAAATACATATTTGAAATTCCAGCAGCACAGTTTGTGTCTTTTTTGTGAAAGAAAAGAAAACCACATTTAATACATTTTTACAGCATGTTTAAATGACAGATGCTGTGTGAAAGTTGAATATATTGGCGGTAATGCATACTTGCCAATATGACCCATTATAATCTACCAAGTGTTATTTTTGTCTTTCATACTGTCCCTTTTACTACCACTTCTCCCACTAAGAAAGTTACACCAAAACTCCCACAATGCAAAGTCAAAAAACAAAAACTGCATGTATGTTACTAAAGCATGCCATGGTCATGGAATGAAAAATGGCAAAATGCAATGCGTTCAAAAATATGTATTTCAGCACCATTTCAACTTAATCTAATGAATGCATGCATACATTTACAACACTAGTGTGTGTAATTTAAAAGAAATAAATGAAAGAAAATGGAAACGATTTGTGCAACATTTTGAAATGACAGTGTGTGAAATTTTATAAACTGTGATGCACATGCGTACTTGCTACCATTCCTCTTTCTAATCTGTACATACTTATGCTTCTACATTTTTGTCTGCATTCTGGGACTTCTAGTGCACCTTTTCTGATGCAAAAAGTGCAACCATACCTCCCACAATACAAATAAAAGAACCATAATTTAATAAGCAACTACAAATTGGAATGCATCATATTGGCAAGTATGAATGTACTGACAACGTAATAAACTTTCACACAAGTGCCACTTAAAAGTGTTCTACAAATATTTTCCTTCTCCATTTCTTTTTTAAATAAAAAAGTTACGCACAGTGCTACTATGAATCCACAAAACCATTTTTTTCTTTTCATGTACAGCCTCCCAAAAATGACAGCTTTTTAAACACTCTGCATTTTCCATTTTGCATTGTATAAAAATGTCACACTTTCTTGCTGTGGCCCCGTTAGGCATAATTATCACGGGACCACTGGCCCCGTTAGCCACAGTGCCAGTGCTCCCTTGTCCCCATTCCCATACAGTCCTATGGTACCCCAATGGAATAGGGACTAACATTTTCCAGCACCTGACGTTCCAGGCCAACAGAACTTGTAATGTCCTGGTGGCACTGCGAAACTAGGTGTTGAATAATTATTACAAATCTGTTGGCAACCCACCTGCAGCACCAGCAGGTTTACCACCATACTCGTAATGAGGCCCAATGTTATAAACACTTCTTTCCAACAACTCCTCCTACATTCATAACTAATGTTGTCTGTACTAAAATTACTTCACCATACCATATATACCCACAAATGTTCTTCTTTCGCAATTGCAGTGAACAACATCATCCAGGAAGACAACAACATGAAGAAAACTACTCTTCACATCCTACAAAGTAAGTGCATTACTGTAGTATTATTCTTTCTGTTACTCGTACAGTATAGTTTAGCCACATAGTAGCCTACAAAATTCCTTTCAAATCAACAAAATGTATTTTGCTCTATCCCAATCCACTTCAACAAGTACACTCTTTCTATTCTCACCTAAACACCATTATTATAACACCCACTATTATCCTGAAACACATCGTAATTTCCTTACTTATTAATTCACACTACTCCTCTCTTACGCACTAACCCAAGCCCTTCACACAGCTACACACAGCTAGTCTTACAACCTACTCAACCACAACTATCAACCCATTACACAATCACATAGCCCTCTATCTATCTCTGCCATCATATTCACGCACTCATTCACAATACATGCATATATATTCCACAACTTCCAAACCCAGACTTTCTTTTTTTCCAACAGACAAAACAGAATGCCTACTAAAAAGCAACTCTGTAGAAAAAAAATAGAGCAGATAAAAATAAAAGCAAGCCGAATACTCAACCACCTCTTGCAGAATGTATAGCAAATATTAAAACAAAACTGCTAATACAATCAGTCAACAAAACTAAACCAAAAACCACTAAAAAAAACTAGGGCTACTCTTTCAAAAACTAAAAATAAAAAAATGTATAAACAAGAAGAAAACTGCTAATGACCCTACCACTATCTAACAATATTAACGTAGCCACAGTTAAGCATTCCAAAATATAAATTCTACAAAAAATGTAGTACTTCTTGATCTTATGAAAACAGTTGAAAAGTCATGCTCTAACCTTAAAAGTTACTGCAGAAGACTAATCCTCGAAGCTCTAATTGGGTATATTAATTTTAAACAGAATGAAACCACTAAAAAAATGAATCAGTAAATTATAAAAAGTACTTCTAAACATGAGCAATGTCAACATTAATATCTTTTCAAACTTCTGTGAAGGTGAATGGATTCACTCAAGCAGCACAGAATCATGTTTCAATTAAGAGGCTTATAAACCAGAGCAAAGAAATCCAATTGCCATACATAGTCATGGCTGAGAGTATGAAATGGTAGAAAACACCATTATAGCATGAGAAACGAAAAAATGCACAATCCTACAAATCTTTATGACAATTCCTCAATCACTATCTGAAAGTAAAGGAGAAAATTAGAATAACAACTTTACAAACCATGGACTCCTGTCCAGTGTGCAACTACACTGGACTAAGAGGAGATTCATATGCCTACATTTCGGGAACTGCTTGCAAAAGCTCCTTCCGCCACATCAAAATATTAGGGACACATCATTCCACTCATTCCACTATACAAAATCTTCTACAGAGACTACTATTAAAAAAGTTCTGCTTTACAACTGCAATATTTTGATAACATTCTGCTACATGGAACAGCCAAAGGGCTCCTTCAACAAATAGAACACGTCCAGAGTTAATATTTTGGAAAAGAAGATGAACTAGATAATTCAGTAACTTTAGAAAACATTAACGAAAACCTTACAAACACCAACCTTCTAACAAAAACATACAAAAAAGAAATAACAAAGTTTAAAAACACATCTGCTGAAATACCAAGCCAAGTATGTTTCTGTTTTCGCTGAACTTTTTATAAAAGTGCACAAACATTGTAGATATGACTTACAAAATAGAGGACAATGATGAATCTGTAAGGATATTTTGCGTGTTACAGCACAGAGTACAGCACTACTGCACAGGTAGCAATTTTTTTTTATGCAGCACCACCACAAGGGTGCGGTGCATTGCTATATGTGTTACCAGATTAACAAGGAAAGACAGGCTATTCAGTCAAAAACGATTTTAACATATAAGATGCAAATCTATTTTTACAGTTAAAAGCACACGTGCACATTCAAAAATGCACACTATTTTTCACCTGAAATGCCTATGGTGCGAGAGACACATTTGAAAATTAATAACTAACATTACTTATAACTAACCTGACTAATGAAACTGAGGTTAACATAATCCACTAATAAAAATGTGTCTCCACTGCAGAATTAGGCCTATTCTGAAAGTGAACTTTTAAACGCACATCCATTTTTTTTTTCTCTGCTGCCCTGTCCACATAAATTCAGGAAGCAAAAGGGCTCGAAAGAACAGGAAATCAGTTGGTTACAAAGTATTACTATAAAAATGAGCCATTGTGTAGAGAAGGAGGAGATGGCATGATTGATTCTGATTGGAGCAGCGTCATAGCAAGTATCATGCTAGAGGGAGTGATCAGAGTTTTGCTGGGGGGAGTTTGAGGAGAGAGAAGGGCAGTCAAGATTTGGCAGAGCTGGGAGAAGGACCTATTTTTTCCTGGTTGGAGCATTTCTGCTGAAAAAGCTGAGAGTTCCAGGCAATGACCCCGGTTTGAGAAGGAAAGGCGCTCCTTTTCACTGGGGTTAATCTTCAAGGGAGCCACATTCAGAAAGAGAACAGCTAAAGAAAACTCGACTGAACAGATAAGGTAATTACATAAGTGTGGGAGCTGAGTGTGTACGAGAATATTCAGTCAGAGTAGGAAAAGAGATTCCGGTGCCTTAATCACATGTTAATGTTGAAAATTGTGTTCTGTTCTCCGCCACTCTTTTTTCAGTGTATCACAGACAATGCTGTTATTGTGCTATTTTATTTATTTCTGTAAAGAGTGAGATCGTGTTTAAATGCAACTTTTATAATACAGAAAAATATTTGAAAGCAGACGGGTGGTGTATTTTATATTTACCAATACAGTGCTGATGATGAGGGGAGATTTTTAAACAATGCAATTGTCATTTTAAGACAGATGTGTGCATGATCATATTCAGTATGGACAGTTGAGAGTGATGGTTTGTAGCATAGCTCGTTGGAGGTACATGAGCCAACGGGAAGAGGGACTCTCTGAACATAGTTCCCTACCGTATATAAGGTAGTGGAAATTACCACAAAATTACCACATATAGCTCTCTGTCGTAAATAAGTCAGTGAGATCGCCCATGGTGGCACACTAACACTAACACTGAAAATGTGGTATTCCTAAAATGTAGGTCTGAGGTCTCTCTAGTGATTACACGAAAAATCTAAGCAAAGATAAGGGATTCTGGACATTGGGGCCACAAATAAAACAAGGGAATTATGCTCACCAAAATACCACCAACCACGCATACCAACCACGCATACCAAAAATGCATGTCTGGGTGCTGAAATAATGCATGTCCACTGTATTATTGTTGCACATGGCCAAATCTGAATACAAGGAGTGATTATTGCTAAGTTATTTTTCGGCGGTAATAAAATACCGTCAGGCCCCAAATCTCCACAAAATACCCTACATATTTATGGTGCGTTGGCCGGGAAAGTGATCATAGAGTACCTACTGGGCGTGGCAAGTGTGTCTCACACTGCCATTTGCACATTAAAGGGAACCCATTTTATAATAGCAGTGTGCCACTAAAAACGAATTTCAGAATGTCACAAAGGGAAACCACATTCTCAGATCTAGTGCAATATTTAGAGGCAAAGTTGTTTGCACATGGGAATTGGTCGTCAAATAGCACGTTAGAATGGAGTAACCGCATTCAGGGTGAGGTGCAGAAAGAAAAACTAGACAACATTTTTGCAGAAGGCAGCATAATTCAGGTCTGCCTTACAAGATTATTGAATGCAGCCGATAAAAGTGCAGAGAAAGACTGTTTAATACGGCTATGCGGCAAAATATGGTTTATTTTAAACAAGTCCCTGCGAATGCAAGAGAATGATACTCAGCTAATTAACAGGTTAAAGACTGAATTAGATGGGGCAAGTAAAAATCAGGAAATGTTGAGAGCAGAATTGTATGTATGCCAAAAAGACATGCAATTAAAATGCAGAGACTTTGATACTCAGTTATCCAAAAGCAAGAAACAATTTGAAGATAGTGAGCAAGAATTGGCACACTTAAAAGCCTTAGTGGATCACATTAGGCAGGATAAAGATGAGGTTGTTTCAGAAATGCAGATTTTACAAAAAGAACATTGTGAAAAAGAAGGTGATCTCCAGAGTGCAGAACAAGAAATGATTAAAATGATTCAAGAAAGAGACAAGAGAAATAAAGAGTTCAATGAATGCCAAATGCAAATGTGCGACATGCAGGAGGTGATTAATAAGATGAATAGTGAAAACAACTATGTACAAGATGAAGCCAACAGACTCCTTAAAAAGTGTAAGGACTTAAAACAGCAAATGTGCATTCCCAGGTCCCAGGAGAGGCGGCAGGGTACCACATTCAATGGAGTGGAGGTGAATTCTAGCTCTGCCCAAAGAGCTAGTGCTCCAGTGACTGGGCCGGTGACTGAACTTGGTTGCAGCGCCCTTGGGGGATTTGATACTCCCATTGGGGGCGGCCACCAATCTCATACACCTGAAAACAGGAGTGAATCACAAAATAGTGCAATTCCATGCATTGCAACAAGTAGCCCCATAAAAATAATGAAATCCATTAAAGCCCTGATCAAACCATTTAAAAAGGGAGGTGAATGCTGCATTGAGGATCACTTAGAAGCGGTGCATGACATTTTTAAAGCACTCCAGATACCTAAGGAACAGTACAGACAATATTTTCATTTAACTTTAGATGCCCCGACGGCCAGCATCATAAGGGGATTAAATGAACAGCAGAATATGACATGGCTGGAGTTTGAAAAAGAAATTAGGCGTCATTTTTCTCCTTTTCAGTCATTGCAGGAGGCAAAGAAAGTCGCGTACACAATTACTGCTGGACCTAATATATCCCCTCGCCAATTTTTACAAGACTTAAAAAGAGCATTTTCTTGCTTTGATGTATCTTTTGACTCAAATTCCAATGAGTTTAAAACTGCATACTTCTATGGGCTACAGAAAGACATCATATCCCAATTGGTCCGTGAATTTGACCGTGACAAGTCCCTTGAATGGATTGTACATCAAAGCACAAAACTATATGAGGTACTCTATTGTCAGGGTAGAGAAAGTGATAAAATGAAAGATACTAGACCTAAATCTAAAGAACCCTCAGCCACAGTAATGGAAATCAGGTCAGCCAAAATGTCCCTTGAGTCTGCTCAAAGCCAAGGTAAAAATAATGTGACACCTGAACAAAGGGGTAATCAACAAAGATCGCCATTTCCTGTACCAATGTTCCAATCACATGATCCTAGTAATAGAGAGAACTACATCAGCCCTAGGTATTTAGGGGACAGACCCCGGGTAGGATATCGGCCTGATATGGCAGGTATGAACAATAACCAGAGACAAAATCAAGATCAAAGAAATGATGGTCCCTACCAGTCATTGGGGACACAGAGCAGATTTGATCCCAGCACCATGATATATGGTAATCAGGATAGGCCCCGATATGTGGATCGATTTACTGATAATGGAAATCAACATAGGGGCCAGTACCCACAATCTGAGAGACAGGACATGAGGCAAAACGTGAACTAAGTCCACGCCAGTACAATGATTCCCCACCAGGGGACTATAATCAAAGGATGGGTGCAACCCGCTCCCCTCCACAAATGAATCAAGAGTTCAGAAACCATCCCAACCGACATCAATCACCTGAGAGGTATCAGAATAGATCCAATCAGGGGGAAAACAACCAATATCGACCTAGGCCACAGAAAGAGGATCCTAGAGAGATGGAAAGGTTCCAGTGCCTTGAGAGGCCCAAGTGAAAATGTTAGCTGAGCAAATAGGAAAGCTCTATACAGCGCAAAAACAACCTTCCAAAGAGGGGGCTGATGGCCATAGCAATGACCGCGGGGCTTCCGAAAAGTGACTAAGTACTCATGATAACTGCAGTGCCAAAATGACAGATTGCTCTGATATAATTTTGCATAACGACTCTGAGATGCCTAATGGATTAAAAATGAAAGTACCAGTAAATGAAATTGTGACAGAAAGTGCAAATACTTCTAAAAAGAGGTACAGTTTAACTTAGAGCTAAATAAAACAGTAAAGATTTGCACAAATGAAAAAGAAACATTAGGAATTCCAAAAGAACAAAGGAACAGATTTAAGAAAAATGACTCATGCATGGGGAATACCAGTGAACAGGGAGTAAGTGGGGATGCTATAGCTCCTTCCCTGGGCAAGCAAAACAATGACCAAACACAGACAGAAAAAGGAAATACTCACAAGGAGGGTACAAGTCAATCACCTGAAGAATTCTTTGAGCCACATATTTTTGAAGAGGCTGAAAGGGCTGGTATCACACTAAATGATCACAAATGCACAGAATTAAAAAATGACAAATTGCTGAATGATGTTGTTACACATGTTCAGTTGGAGGATTGTAATGTGGTCTCTGATGTTACCCAGATGGATGGGCGAACAGTGGCCACACTCCAAAAAACCTCTGATCATGGAGAAATGAATAAAATCTCTCGCGCAGAAATGGGTAAAAAGGAGGGAAAAATGTCTTTCCATTTACCAATGTGCTTAGCCAAAAGTGAAAAAGACCTGAGAAAGGTGAGCCCTGAAATCAGTAAGAATTCACATTTCTTATGTGTATTAGAGGAAGTTGAGGACAGATATTATGCACCCATCACTGTAGAAGAAAAATGCCACACCTTTGCTATGATTGACACTGGCGCACAGGCCACAATTATGTCCAAGGAGCTGGTAAAGAGTATCAATGAAGGGAGACCTCCACAGAGTCAGATCACAGTGAAGGAAATTCAAGGCCCAGTGCATAACTTTAATGGGGAGGAGGTGCCCATCATAGGTGTAACTGAGGTTGACATAAAAATAGGAAAGCACAGAATGAAACAAGAGGTATTGATCACATCTATTTGTGAAATTCCATTTCTGATGGGGACAGATTGCCTGAAAAGAGTGTCTCCTCTCATAGATGGGGTGAATGGAGTGCTGTGGTCCTTAACCAAAAAACCATTGAGGTCTAAGAAACTAAAATCACAAAACAGCAATATAAATGAATGTCACACCGTTGCCAAAACAAATGATGCTGTGGAGGTATATCTTCAGAATAGCTGCATACCTAGTGTCACTGTCATATTAATGTGTCAAGATAAAATGCAGAGCGACAATGAAAAACTACCTGTACAAATATACTTGGACCCAAGGAAAAATTGGCAGACTGCCATAGATGAGCACTCATTACGTTTTTATCTAAAAGAGAAAACGTGCAAACAGAATATTGCTCCTAAAACAGATTCAGAAAAACACATTACCACTCTGGCAGAAATACACATGGAAGATGAGCAACCATGGGTTCATGTTGGTATAAATGACTATTTTAAAACAATAAAAGCCACTTTAGCGCTTGAACATGAAAGGAGTTTCATTAATGAGAAATTGTTGCAAAAAATAATGGAAAGGGAAGAAATCCCGAGATTTAGGATTAAAAACCAATATGTTTCTGGCTTGGACAGTCTAGACTTTGAAAACCGAATTGCAGGCAGATGCATGCTTAAAATTAGCATTGGGCAGAAAACAATTTACCATAATGTATGGATAGTGAGTGGAGCACAAAATGAATTTTACATGGGAAATGACATCATGCACAGAATGTGTATGGTGTTAGATTTCCTTAATCAAAAAATATGGTCACGCCTAGGTGGTCCGGCACCTGAATGTCAAGACAAAAGAAGGGCTTATCATTGTGCACAACTGGTTCCTTATGCAATCGAATTACAAATGAGGAAAAATACTATTATTCCTGCATTTACAAAACAGTTTGCAATAACACTGAAATGCAAAAATGGACAGCAGATGAAAGGCTCTGATGCATTTGTATGCCTGAATGAATCCATAAAACAGCAAGGCCTGGATTATGAATACATTCCATTGGTAGACATTGGTGAGGGATCTTTAAAAATCATGGTAAATAATAAAGGTTGTCAGGATATTCATTTAGAGGAAAACTCCCCATCAGGAATGGCCATACAAAAATCACATTATACGGCAGATTTAAATAACATGGTGATTGGGAATATTCCTAAAAAATATGTAGATGCCAAGGGCGAGTTGCCAGAACACCTGGACTCTCAGCCCAAAGGAATATTTAAAATTAATTCTGTGTATCCTTATGATTCAAATGAGACAGTGTGCTGCCATCAAGAGGATTGCATAATATTTAATTTAAATGAAAATGAAACAGAAAATCAGCCCATTGAAGTGGAAGCTGATATGCCAAAATATTTAAAAGTGGCAGCTTTACAAAAAGACACAGCCACACAGTTAGAAGAAAGCGCCGAGATTCCCTTACCAGAAGATTTTCCAGAATTTTCCAAAATGGTAGAAGAGCAGATCTCCTTAGCGGATGCATGTGAAAGCAATGAAGAGAGGGACAATCTGAGGGAGATATTTATGGAGTTTAAGGATGTATTTGCAAAAGATGCTTATGATTGTGGTTTAACTGATTTACATGTGGCCACACTACCAGAAGGGTGTAGCAGAAACCCAGTGTTTGTACGCCAGTATAGACTACCGCTGGCATGTTTAGAATCATTGGCAGAGATTATTAAAAATTTGGAATCACGGGGAATCATCAGGCCCATTCATAGCACATCCAATACACCTATTTTAGGTGTATTGAAGCCAAATGGTCAATGGCGGCTGTGTGCAGACTTGAGAGAGTTAAATAAAAGAGTACCAATATCTAGATGGCCACTGCCATTCATTGATCAGGGCCTAGCTCAGGTACATGGTTCAAATGTATTTACCACATTAGATCTCACCTCTGGATATTGGTGCGTGCCATTGGCAGAGGAGATACAACATTTATTTTCCTTTACATTTGACAGGACTCAATATGCCTGGCTTAGAACTCCGTTCGGGTACATCAATAGTGGGAGTGAATTTGGCATATTTTTGAGAAAGGCCATGCCGGATGCAGCGGAAAGAGGAACAATAGTTTATGTGGACGATGTCCTGATAAAAAATGAAAGCCTGAAAAGCCATTTTGATGAAATAAGACATGTACTTGGCCAATTGCAGAAAGCAGGCGCCAAAGTATCTTTGCAAAAAGCACAATGGTGCAAGAAAAAAGTGAACTTTCTAGGGCATGAAGTGACTGAACATGGGCTAAATCCACAAAAGAAGAAAATAGAGGCCATACAAATATTAAAAGATCCTAAAAATGTGAAAGGAGTAAAAAGTTTATTAGGGATGACAGGCTATAACAGAAAGTTCATTGAAAATTATGCAGAAATCACTCAACCATTGACTAAACTGCTTAAACTGAATACTCCCTGGAAATGGGAAAAAGGGCAGTCTGATGCAGTGGCTAAATTAAAGGAATGTCTTGTAAAGGCACCATGTTTAGCATACCCCATAAAGAACAGGGATTTCTTTATAGAAATAGGTTTTTCTGAACATTGTATGTCAGCAGTGTTATCACAAAAACACGATTTGAATCACAAAACCATTGCATATGCAAGTAAGGCATTTTCCCAAGTTGAAATGAAATTTAATGAATGTGGAAAGGCTCTATTAACCACTGTGTGGGCGCTACAACATTTCCGCCCCATTGTTCAGGGAGAAAAGGTAATTATTGAAACAAATCATCAACCTTTGCAATTTTTAGAGAGTAAAAGAATTAGATCAGGTAATCTAGCGCAATCCAGAATCACTTCATGGACGCTAGCATTACAAGGTTTTCCCGTAGAAGTGAGATATCGACAAAATAAAAAGAACCCAATTGCTCAAGGGTTAGCTGACTTACATGACTGTGCAGCTGAAAAAATACCAAATGAAATGGAAGTAGAAACTAGTTTGCAGGAATTTGAACAATCACCACACAAAGCTTTTGATGAAAAAACATGCAAGGATTTGCCAACTGTATATGTGGATGGTTGTGCTTTTCACATTGAAAATGACAGTAATAAACAGTTAGTGGCAGGAATAGGAAATGTCTGGTTGAAATGTGAAGGTGTCCCCAGTATAGGGATGAGGATTGGAGATAGGAGCAGTCAGGTGGCGGAATTGGCAGCCATTTATAAAGCAATTGCTACTGCAGTTGATAAAAAGTTCAGTGAAATTGTCCTGGTGACTGATTCTGACTATGCACGGAATAGCTTTGTGGAGTATTTGCCTGGTTGGAAAGCAAGAGGCATGGTTACATATAACAAAAAGCCACTTAAGCATGGAAAAATGATACAAGCCATAGACAAATTGGTGTCAGAGAATGAGTTAACAATATACTGGAGAAAAATTCGTGGGCATTTAAAAACACCAGGAGAGGATAAGGAGGGAAATGATAAGGCAGACCACTTGGCTAAGATTGGGGCTGTGATTGGAGAATTGCTACCTATTGATTATTTAATGGGTGAAATACAAATTGAAGCAGTCACACGTTCTAAAGCACCAAAGGAGGTAGATCAACCGGTGGTGCAGTGGAGTCATGACACGCCAGACCAAGATTTGATTGAGGCACAAAAGAATGATCAAATTTTGGGAATCTATTATAATCATTTGATAGATCCCGAACAAAATCCTTTAACAGAAAATGACTGTATGGGAAAAGAAGAGTTGAGGGTGCTATTAAAGAACAAAACACGAATTAGATTACAGGATGGACTCATGATTAGAGAGTCCATAACAGGACAAATACAGTGGGTAGTACCCCTTTCATTCAGAGGACTAATGCTACACCATGCACATGATGCCATAACCGCAGGCCATAGAGGTTCACAAAAAACATTAGAAATACTAAAAGATTATGCTTACTGGCCACATATGTCCCAAGATGTGGAATTATATACTAGAGGATGTCTGGTATGCGCCCAATTTAAACCTGCTTCACCAATGCATAGAGCACCATTGATGAAAAGAGGCCTGACTCTCCCATGGTCAGATTTGCAAATAGACTATGTAGGTCCTTTAAAAAGGTCGAGCAGGGGACACCGTTATATTTTGAGTGTGGTATGTTTGATGTCGAAGTGGATTGAATGCATTCCTGCACCAGATCGTAGTGCGCAAACAGCAGCCACATTGCTGGTGAACCATGTGTTCTCAAGGTTTGGGTTGCCACAAAGAATTGAGTCAGACAGAGGAAGTCATTTCACAAGTACTCTAATGAGTAAGGTATGGCAAATACTAGGTGTGAAAAGGAAACTACATATCGCATATCGGGCGGCGTCTTCAGGTACAGTTGAAAGAAGCAATAAGTCTGTTGTGGATATTTTAAAGAAATTTGTGGCAGAAGCAGGTTCCAGCTGGGATTTACGTTTACCGTTGGTTTTGATGGCAATCAGGTCGACTCCTGCCAAAGCAACAGGTGTTAGCCCCCATGAGGTCTTGACAGGTAGGAAAATGGTGTTACCACAACACCTACTATACAGAACACATGAGCAAACCCTTGTGAGTGCATCCACAGTTCATGAATATATTGATGAACTGAGGAGGCATTTGCAACATGCATTTGCTTTTGTGCAGAGAAATCTGGAAAGAGCTGCTGACAGTGCAAAATCGTATTATGATAAAAAGACATCAGTAAAGGAATACAGTGTAGGGGATCAGGTGTACAAGTTTCATTTTGGAAAAAGTAAACAGAAAAATTCTAAATTTCTAGCAGCCTGGCAGGGGCCATTTCGAATTATAGATAAGGTCTCTCCTGTAGTTTATAAAATTTTGAAAAATGAAGGTGAAACAGCAATAGAGCAGTTTGTCCATGTAAATCAAATCAAACCATGCCATCCCAGACATGAGATCAGGCAGCTTGAGCATGTAGAAACAGATAAAGTCCCTTGAACACAAAAAGAGAAAATAAATGGGTGCAATCAGGAGGCAGTGACAAAGAAGTTAAAAAAAGTTGATTGTTATAATGGCACATAAACACTGCAATATATGTAAAAATATATAATATAAAATAAATAAATAAATAAATGCACATATAACGGAAGCTCATGGTTGGTGTGCAGAGAGAAAATGTGTTAAATATTGAATACTGTTTTATATCCGTTTGTTTTTTTTTTTAACTTGTGTTTATTTTAAAAAAAAAAAATAATAATAATAATAGAAAAAAATAAATGAAATATTTTTACCAAGCATGTTTTATTTTTGGCAAAAGGGTGAAGTTAATATTGTGATATGTACTTAATTTGTTTATTTTCTATTTTGATAAGAAAATTAACATTATTTGGTCGGAGGTTCCGGGATCAGAGCCCACGGGAGACGATGGAGTCCTGGAGCCCATGTGGACGGATTCCGAGAAAGCCCCAAAGAGGGGTGAAGACCAAGGCTGCAAAGCGATCAGCATTGAAGATGATACCGATGATATGGTTAATGATGATGATATTTGGAGGGATCTTCAAGAATTCAGAAGCACAGGTTGTCATTGAACCTGGACCAGCATCTGGTATTGCGGTGGAAGAGGCACCAGGATTCATCATGAGTGATAGAAGGATGATTTTCCAAAATATATACATACCATTAAATCCTGAGATTTTGATTGAAAAACACTTGAACAATACCAGAATTAAGATTGAACAGACTAAAGAGTGGCTGGAAATAAGAAAAGAGGACACTAAGCAGTCAATAAGAGATATATTAATGCAATTGGAAAAAACATTTGTGAATTCAGCAGACATTAAGAAGAAGAGAGGAAAGAGAAGTGCGGTGATGCTCGCGATATCAATGGTAATGTCTATAGTTGGAGCAATAATAGGTACCACAATATCAACAGCCAATTCTATTTCGGTAGGAACACTGAGTACTAAAGCACAACAACTGAGTATTGACCTAGAAATAATACAAAAAACATTAGATGGAATTAGAGGGGGACTGGATGAACAAGTAAGATTCATAAATGAAACTGCAATCATTCTAAATGAACAAGCGGATGTAATGCAACAGGCGACTAAAATAATACTTAAGCATGACAGAACTTTAAATGAAATATTGAACATAATGAGTCCTGTTGATAGACTATTAACGAATTATATGAGAGAAGTTCAAACTGCAGTTTCACAATTGATTCAAGGACATATTCCATTGTATTTTGTTTCGCAGGATATCATTCGTCAAATGATAGAAAGATTGACCAGGAGGGAAATTGACATAATACAGGTAAAAATTGCATTCGAAATGGGGAATGCAATGCCGTTATATGTGGACTTGGAAAGACTAGAGATCGGATTTTTGCTATGCATCCCATATGTAGCCCCTGAACTTATTTATCAAACGAAGTGGGTACACAACGTGGGATTTTGGCAAGAGGACAAATTCATTAAGATTAAGACTCCAGAAGTGGTGGCATTTCAGTCATGGGAACCTGGAGTTTATTTAATACCAAACTTGGAAACATGTGTAACATTTAAAGAACAAAATTATATGTGTCCAGGTAAACCGTTTGTTCCTGATGCCACAGATGCTATTTGTGGTTTGAAATCTGACCCAAGTATATCAGAGGGATGTGAAGTGATTATTAGTAATATGGGGAGTGAAGAAATGGCACAGGCTAAGATGGTCAGAGGTAAATGGTTGGTCAGCACCTGCTTAAAGAACATGACGGTAGTACATTTAAACCATGGAACATACATGGTTAAACAGGTGAAATATAATGTTTTTTATTTACAGGTTCCAAAGGATGCAATTGTGTCAATTGGGGGATTAACATTGTTTCATGTAACAAATGATGTTTGGGAAAGCAAAGTGGAAAATATCGATTTTTTTCAAAGGGATACTTTTCCAATAGATCCGGATGTGGAATATTTATTGAATCACAAAGAAAGACATGTTATAAAAATGAATTTGAGAAAAAAACAATATTACAATTAGTAATCTGGTCATAATAGAAGTGGAAACATTTAATTGGGGAACCTGGGGGGAACGCTCAATAGTGGGTTTGGCTATCCTGGTGCTAATCATGGGTGGATGGTTGATTGTGCTATCAGTAAAAATGAAAATGTTACTGATTTTACTAGCTACGTCAGGAAGAGAAAGATATCCCAATACACATGCATTTTAAAAGAAAAAAGAAAGAACAAGTTGTTTTTAGGAATTGGCTTGAATTGTAGCCAAGTTCTAAAAACAAAAGGAGGGTATGTAAGGATATTTGGCGTGTTACAGCACAGAGTACAGCACTACTGCACAGGTAGCAATTTTTTTTTATGCAGCACCACCACAAGGGTGCGGTGCATTGCTATATGTGTTACCAGATTAACAAGGAAAGACAGGCTATTCAGTCAAAAACGATTTTAACATATAAGATGCAAATCTATTTTTACAGTTAAAAGCACACGTGCACATTCAAAAATGCACACTATTTTTCACCTGAAATGCCTATGGTGCGAGAGACACATTTGAAAATTAATAACTAACATTACTTATAACTAACCTGACTAATGAAACTGAGGTTAACATAATCCACTAATAAAAATGTGTCTCCACTGCAGAATTAGGCCTATTCTGAAAGTGAACTTTTAAACGCACATCCATTTTTTTTTTCTCTGCTGCCCTGTCCACATAAATTCAGGAAGCAAAAGGGCTCGAAAGAACAGGAAATCAGTTGGTTACAAAGTATTACTATAAAAATGAGCCATTGTGTAGAGAAGGAGGAGATGGCATGATTGATTCTGATTTGAGCAGCGTCATAGCAAGTATCATGCTAGAGGGAGTGATCAGAGTTTTGCTGGGGGGAGTTTGAGGAGAGAGAAGGGCAGTCAAGATTTGGCAGAGCTGGGAGAAGGACCTATTTTTTCCTGGTTGGAGCATTTCTGCTGAAAAAGCTGAGAGTTCCAGGCAATGACCCCGGTTTGAGAAGGAAAGGCGCTCCTTTTCACTGGGGTTAATCTTCAAGGGAGCCACATTCAGAAAGAGAACAGCTAAAGAAAACTCGACTGAACAGATAAGGTAATTACATAAGTGTGGGAGCTGAGTGTGTACGAGAATATTCAGTCAGAGTAGGAAAAGAGATTCCGGTGCCTTAATCACATGTTAATGTTGAAAATTGTGTTCTGTTCTCCGCCACTCTTTTTTCAGTGTATCACAGACAATGCTGTTATTGTGCTATTTTATTTATTTCTGTAAAGAGTGAGATCGTGTTTAAATGCAACTTTTATAATACAGAAAAATATTTGAAAGCAGACGGGTGGTGTATTTTATATTTACCAATACAGTGCTGATGATGAGGGGAGATTTTTAAACAATGCAATTGTCATTTTAAGACAGATGTGTGCATGATCATATTCAGTATGGACAGTTGAGAGTGATGGTTTGTAGCATAGCTCGTTGGAGGTACATGAGCCAACAGGAAGAGGGACTCTCTGAACATAGTTCCCTACCGTATATAAGGTAGTGGAAATTACCACAAAATTACCACATATAGCTCTCTGTCGTAAATAAGTCAGTGAGATCGCCCATGGTGGCACACTAACACTAACACTGAAAATGTGGTATTCCTAAAATGTAGGTCTGAGGTCTCTCTAGTGATTACACGAAAAATCTAAGCAAAGATAAGGGATTATGGACATTGGGGCCACAAATAAAACAAGGGAATTATGCTCACCAAAATACCACCAACCACGCATACCAACCACGCATACCAAATATGCATGTCTGGGTGCTGAAATAATGCATGTCCACTGTATTATTGTTGCACATGGCCAAATCTGAATACAAGGAGTGATTATTGCTAAGTTATTTTTCGGCGGTAATAAAATACCGTCAGGCCCCAAATCTCCACAAAATACCCTACAAATCCCAATGGTTCCAATTAGCTTTCTATTTTACAACAGAAAGTAAATACAAAATAAGTGACCCTTCAATACTTTGGACATTCTCCATTGCAAATCTTGATAATAACCAAATGCCATAACGTGCTGGCACTGATAACTTTCAAAAGCACTCCAACAACTTAATTTGTATGAGAGCATTATTAGCCAAACAGTACACCCATTTCAAGATATAATACGTCTTCAACCCAAAACAGATGAATTGGCTCTTTCTGAATAATTAAAAGGCATTTGTGTCAAAGTAGTATATTTGCCATTAGATCTTAATGAAAAGGGAGAATCACTAGGAGTGCAACGACCAATAGATCAATATTTGATTATCCTAGTTATTGGTGTACCAACAAAAGACACACAAATTTGGCAACAACTAGTAGACTTACACAAAGTTAGAAAAGCCCTACAATATCTAAAAGAAAACAATGAATACGATATAAACATAGAAGAGAACTTAAAAGAAACCACCCAAATAATTCAGGATTCATCATCAACTGGCCAATGTGAACATGTAGATCCTATTACCACAGACAATATTTTGGACCAGTATACAATTCACCCACTACACTCCAAAGATACCATAGATGATGCATTACAAACATATCAAATGTGTCAAGCAAAAGGATCTCCAATCAGTATATGGGAGAAAAGTGTAGACGCACGTTCCTTTCCTCTAAGCTTTTCTACAGGAGAAGGAGGAAGATAGGATGAAAGATCCACACAAATAACAGTATCAGAATATTGCTCTTTACAAATGTATTCTGAAGACCCCAAATTCAGATAAAATGTAGAATGCATATACATATTCAACCTCCTGTTCGAAAGTGAACTAGCAACTCTATGTTACGGAGTTGCACAAACATTAAAACAGGCTCTAATTTTGTAAACAAGTCTGCTGCCCAACTGCTTCAAAAGATAAAAGACGAAGATGAAGTTTTGCAGTCAAGTATCACAAATCGCTTGGTAACCATGCGTGGTACAAAAGAATACTGGTTTCAACGCCACGCTGATGTATAGTGTATGCTAAGGAACCTCGGCCCACCCACATGGTGTGATACTTTAAATTGTGCAGATTATGTGATTATGAGATTGATTATGAGATTATGAGATTATGAGATGATTTGCATGACTTCTTACACATAGCAAATAAAAATAAAGAAGGAATAGACAGAAAAAGACCATGAGAACTTTGTTTGACCCTGTAAATGTATCATGATACTTTCATCATTGCTTTATTGCCATGCTGCACTTCATCTGCAATAAAAGTACCCCTCCCCTCAGAGAAGTGGAACACTTTTTTGGGAGAAAAAAATATCAATTCAGAGGAGCACCACACACCCACATGCTTTTGTGGATAAAAGATGCTCCTAAATTTGATCATGACAGTGATGCCACTGTTTTGCAGTTTATTCACAAATACATATCCTGAAACATCCCTTCATAAACCACACATACTGACCTATGTATACAAATTGTACGCTTCCAAAAACATAAGTGTGGCAAATACTGCTGATGTAGATATAAAAACAAAGGTAGATACTACACCAAATGGTGCTTTGGCTTCCCTAGCCCAGTTTCAGCAAAAGAACAAGTAAACAGCTTGATTTCTTCTGCTAGACACAGTGTGAAAGGCAAATCCCCTACAAACACATAAAACATTAAAAGAAACAAAGCTTCAAAGTACATCAATGATTACAATGCAATCATTGTCCTCTTGTGGAATGCAAACATAGGGGGTCATTCCGAGGTTGGTGGTAAGTAACTGTCCTTACCGGCATGGAGCAAATACTGTGTCTGTGGAGTCAAGAGCCTGCTAATAGAGGGCTATTATGACTTTGCGGGCACGAGCTTTGCGCAATGCTGGTAAGGGCATCACCGCCATGCCATAAAAGTCCAGAAAAAGGCCCTTTGCAGCATTATTAAAAAGCGCAGATTGCACTACTGGCATGAACAAATGCAGCATTATCGGCCACCGCCAATAGCGGTCACCACTAATAACGGTCACCATAAATAAGCAGAACCGGAAGTAGCGTCATCGCACAGGAACAGGAAGGAGCACTGAGGTCATCTTTAAAAACACAATCCATTGCCGTTCTCAGCAGCCAGGACCTGTATTATACAGCTGTTAGTGAAATCTCATTCTCTACCATACCACAATGCCTAAGGCTGTTAAGAAGAGCGCTTACGCTAGCGAAAGGAGAGCTTCAATGAAGATGAGCTGACCATGCTATCTGAGACCCTGCAAGAACATGCAGATGTTATGTTTGCCCAGAGCATGAAGAGGGAGGCCATAATACACAAGAAGCAGATCTGGGCACTTGTGGCACTGAAAGTAAGCGCGGTCGGTAACACCCCCTGCACTATCAAGGACTGCAGGAAGCAGAGGGACGACTTGCGGCTGCGAGTCCGCAACATACTCTCTGCCAACAGGAGCCAGGCAATGCCAACTGGCAGAGTAGCAAGCTCCCCTATCAAGCTGTCCCAGTGGGAGGACATATGTTCTAGCCTGGTTGGCATGGAGTCAATAGAAGGTGTTGGAAACATGGAGTGTGGCACCACGTCATCGGCGGGCGTAGGTGAGTGTCCTAAGAAAACACTGTAATGCAGAGTCTGATGATAGTCCACCAATATGTCTGTCTAAAGAGGCAAGCCATGGCCCAATACACACAATCCCAGCAAAGCTGTGGTACGCAGCACAGACACATGCAGATGCCTGCAGCAAGGCAATGCCATACCGTGCACAAACCACACTAAGATGTCAATGGGATGAGTCACACTGCATGCAGGCCCCAAGAAATATGCATGTCACATACCATATGTCTGCCCCAACATGAGTGACCACTGACAGATACCTGCATTACCCGCCCATGTAGCAAGCAACGTGATCGTCCTACCTCATTGCCTATTACCATCTAATGTGTAGATGAGCAATTATACAAATGTATGCATGATGCTTCTCTAACCATCACTCATGCCGTCGCTCTCTTCGACCCCCACAGGCTCAGACCGTGACAGCGAGGCACGGGACTCACCCCCACAGCCCACCACACCCCGGAAGAGGGCCCGGGATGAGGCCAACAGGCATTCCACCTCAAAGGCCCAACCCAAGGCTTGCCATGCACCACCAAGGAAAACACCTACAGATGCCACGGCACTGGTGCCGCCAAGGGCAGTTGAGATGGAAGCTGCAACCCCTGTCCTACTGCCACAGGACACAGCTGATGCTCCACACTCAGCACAGTCCAGCTCAGTCGGGGAGGTGGCAGCCAGAGCACCCCTGGCTCAGGAGGAGTCGCAGGATGAGGTGTGGGTGCCTGTGGAGGATGAATCCTCAGAACAGCCCTGCACACCTAGTCCAGCACCATCCCCCCAAATCACATCTTTGGAGTCTGACCACCGAACCACCCTGGAGCAGTCTGGGGGGGAGTATTACCAAGGGGCCATGAGTCCCATAGTGCAGTCCATCGAAGTCCATCATGACACCAAAGCTCCCTCCACCTCCACAGGTGTGCCGTTGGGGCCGCAGCGTCATGAGGAGCTAACTGCCCTTGTGTGTCAGTTTGTGAATGACAATGCCCAGACAAGGCAGGAGTGGCGGGAAAACACTGCCTCTCTGGGCAAGATCATTGCTGATACCACTGCCTCCCTGGGCAAGATCGTTGCAGACAATACAAGCCGACTGTGTGAGGAGGTATCCGAACTGCGGCAGGTCCTCAGCCACATCGCTGATGATATGGAGGCAGAAAGTCCGGCACCCCAGATGGAGCAGGCGGCCACACCATCGTCCTCCAGCTCAACCCAATTCCAGCCCAATCTGCAGGTCGTCGCACACCCTGCGCCGGCTGGACATGCCGCCACCAGGTCCAGGGAGTACCAAAAAGTAGACTGGCCAGCTTGATGAAGGCATTAGACACTTGCTGGGACATGTGTGGGGGAGTTGTGGAGGGAGGGCCAGGAGGGTGAGCATGTGTTGGGGAGTTGTGGGGGGAGGAGGGAGGGTGGTGGAGGTTTAGTGCACTTTCATTTTCATTATACATTTCAATACACCCGTTATGTTAAAAGAAAGACTTGAGTGGACATTCATCATTGTGCGTGTGTCATTTATTCATATACAGTGCATAGTGTACATTTACCCCCACACCCAGTGCCCTCTGTCCTACTATCATGTCACCTTCTGCAGCCATGTGTGTCTGAAATATTGTGCAATCACTGACTGATGCACAGCACATCCCTCCTATGCATCGGCACCGCGATGATGTGCAGCCACTTAATCTTCATCCCTTCATCATCACCAGGTGGTTGCAGTTCAATGTCAGGGGCAGGGGCACATTGCATTGGATACACATGTTTTGCAGCATGACACATGCCATGATGATCTTGGCCACCTTCTCATGCCTGTAGAAGAGTGCTCCACCCAACGGGCTAAGGCTGCGAAACCATGCCTTCAACAGGCCCAAGGTCTCCTCAATGATCACACGGGTACGGTGTGGGATCGATAGTAGTCCTCCTCATGCCTGTTCTGTGGGATTTGGACAGGGGTGAGGAGCCACGGCATCAAGGGATAGCCACTGTCACCTGCATGGGTGGCAAAAAAAGGTATATGTCAGTCGATTCATGATGGACAGCTGTACTAGTCACACATGCCGGCAGATTATCGTTGGTCACATGCATATGTCCCTGGTTGTATGCAAGCTATTTTTAGGCCCTCAATGTGTCCTGTGCCATGAAATAATGGTGTGGGTTGCATCTTCAACATGATACACAGTGTGCTCTGCCGTATTGTAGCTCATGCATTCTGTACGCATACAGCTGTGTTTGTGTCAATTTAGTGATGTGTTGTGTTCTGTAGGATTTTCTGACTGGGAGCGTTGGCAGTAGGCTCTACAATAATAGGCATTCAGTACTGAATTTTCCCATGGTCACATGCAGCATTCGTATGGTTGTTGTGGCCCTGTGACAGACCGTGGATTCCCTAGGTGGTTCTGTCCAATGCTCTCCCATATGTACTTGTCCTGTGTGGTGATTCGCTGGAGACAGCAACATAGTGCATATACACTGCATGTTGCTGGATGGTGTTACAGAGGGTGATGTCCGCTGATGAGTGGTGCACATGTTGTGGGATGTGGAGTGGTGTATTGTTAGTCATGTTGTGATAAGTGTCGACCTTACTTCATTCCCATGGGATTTGGGTGTCATGTTCTGTTAGGGATGCTTTGGGGCACAGTGTTTAGCGATGTGCACATTGTGCTGTCACATAAACATTGACACCATGGTGGTGTGTGCATCTCTCCCCCCATTTCACTGCCATGTGCTTGTCATGCAACTTACCAAGCAGCTAGGTACGTCGTACAGCATGTTTCTCCGAGAAGTGTGGTAGCGTGGAGTTCAGCAGGACCATTAAGTCATGAGTTGATCCGGGATATCGGGCACAACAATGTGTGATGATCTTGCTGGTGTTGCATACCATCTGCACCTTGATGGAGTGGTCTTGCTTGTGGTTGCGGTACACCTCCTCCATGGCATGCGGGACCACCAACTCCACGTGGGTGCAGTCGAGGGCACCTACACAATTTGGCATGCCTGCCAGTGCATGGAAGCCAACTTTTGTTTCAGAAATCTCCTGGGAAGTCCGTGGTAGGGATAAGTGGTCCCTTGTGTGCTTGAGGAGGGCATCCAGCACTTGCTCCAGAATGTGAGAAAATAAGGGTTGTGATATGCTATGCATATGCGCCACTGTGTGTTGGTAGGTGCTTGTGGCAAAGAAGTGGGGCACAGACACTACCTTGATAGTTGGGGATGGTGGTGGGTATTTCAATGAGGCTGACTATATCGTCGTGTATCATGTCCACGATGGTGTTGATGGTGTTCCGGTACAGACGGTACAGCATGTGGATCTGCTCAGGGGTTAGGTTGAAGGGACTGGCTCTGATGCGAGGGATTGGGGGCTGCCTGCATGGTTACACTGTCTGCACTGGTGGGGCATGCTGGGTCTGTCTCACCCTCCTTCTCCTGCTGTGTCTCCTCTGTGGTGCCTGCTGTTGCTGTTGTTGTTGTTGCTGCTGTTGCAATGCAAGCATGTCCTCCAGCTCCAGTATTGCTACTACTATTGGAATCATCTTGGTGTGGGAAGGGGTGTGGTGTGTGGGTGTGCTCCTTTTGTACTGGCCCAGACTCAATTGCCTCCACCTGTGCTGATAGTGTGCACCTGTGGCAGTTGGGATCACTGCACACAGCATTTTACGGTTGGTTCACGATGCCTGTAATTACGGCATGCCGGTATCCACTATTTGTGACTTCATGATGCCGGTATTTGCTCGTCCACCTGACTTGTGATTTACTCGCTTTAGCGGCATGCCGCTATTGCTGGTATGATGGGCCACGTGCCCACGCCCATGGCGCTATTAGAGGCACCATTATTTACGGTACCGCTAATAGCGGGTTGGCAGGTCGGAATAGCCCGGAGCAGTAAGCGATGGCGATAATCCTTTACCGGCATCATTTTTACCTTACCTCCAACCTCGGAATGACCCCCCATAGATATACAATAAATTGCTACCATTCGGGATGTCATCTTTCTCTCAGCTCTGGGTACAAGTGCGGCACCTGTCGCCGACACTGTACCCCCTTACCAGGTAACAGTGGGACCTGGTGTGTCTCCCTGCTGACTGGTGATGGTTCCACTGACCACTGGTGTGGTTAGGGTGGCAGACACAGGCACCACTTATCTGCCACTTGCAGCAGTGGGTGGTGATGGTGGCAGTGGTGGGGCTGCTGGGGTGGCTGATGCTGGTGGGGCTGATGCAGCAGTTGTGCTGGTGACCCTGCCCTACTGCCTGGGCCCGCTGGTGGGGGTGTGGACTTTGCATTTCTGGCTACAGATGTTGACAGTCCAGCTTGGTCGCTGTTCATGAACTATGTGCCTTTTTGGAAGAGATGACCATGCTCTTAGTCATCTGTGAGCCATGTCTGTGTGTTTGCATTACACTCATGCCACATTCTGAGTGTCTTGCTCTATTCATGTTGCCTCTTTGAGGTCTTGGGTCTAATGTGTGCTCCTATATGTGGGAGTACAGATTGCCAAGGTGCCTTTTAATGTGTGTATGGTGGGCCAATGATTAATGTCATGGATTTCCTTGCCACACATGGGCACTTCTTATGTGTCCTTGTGTGGGGCTGTATATTTTTGCTATGGTGCTTGTGCATGGCTGTGTCTACCTTTATCCCCTAGCATGTGTCTGTGCGATGTGCCCATTTAGTGACTGACATGTTTTGGGTCAGTGCACTTGCACATTAGGTGGCTTAGTGCTTGGGTGTGCATGCATTTGGCCACGGTATAGGCTTTTATATGGGCTTTGTTGTAGTTACTGCCATCACCTTGGGTCCCAGCTCCTGCCTCTGCCATTCTAACCCCCTCAAAGCCCTCCATGTGCAGGATGGAGCTGCATGTCTCCTTTCAGGGCATAAGGTGGAGGGTGCCAGTGTCCCTCCTCCTGTGGCAGCCGTCTCCCTCATGTGCTGGGAGATGAGGCTCCAGAACCTCAGTAGCAGATCATTCTAGCACTTCCGGCAGTCCCTCTTCATGCTGGGTCAGTCCCCAAAGCCATCACCCCATCCACCACCTCCTGCCATAAGGCAGTCTTTCTTTGCTGGCTGGTCTTTCTGTGGCCAGCCCCAAAGAGTGTCTCTGAGGGCTACAACACAGTGTCTGCCAGTGCAGTCAGTTCTGCCTCTGAGAATTTTTGTTTGCGCATGCTGATGTCTGGAACCCATGCCTTCTTGTCTCCAGACATGTTTGGCACAACCTGTACCAGTGGATGGCAGTAAGAAATAGGGGATTCAAAGTGGATTGAGTTTTAAAGATGGCCACCGGTGAGCTTTGCGTGGGTCGACAGACCAATCTTATGGCAGCGTTCTGTGCCCTTTGCAGCCTCTCACGCTGCCTAGCTGAAATTCCAGTGAGAAAACTGTTGCAGTAGTCCAACTGTGAATACACTAAAGATCCTGCTGCAACAGCATGATCCTCATTTGGAATAAACAGCAAAATCTGTCATAACATACGCAGGGAGTAGAGCACCGCCTGATTCTTGGCGCTGACCTGGCCTTCGCTGACAAGATTGTCCAAGATTGTCCAGCCAAATCAAACCACCCCCAAAAAACAGGGGTTGTGAGGATGTTTCCCTGTAGTGAGAAGATGTTTTAGTCCAAAGAGGGCAACCTCAGTCTTGGCCGGGTTAGGTTGCAACTGGTTTTCTGATATCCACAGGCTGACTTCATCAAGACACTGTCTGGCCCTAAGGAAATTTTCATCAACATTCCTTATCTTGATAAAGACCTGAGTGTCATTGGCATAGGAATGGAAATTAATCTGATGACTCCTCAAGAAATCAATCATTGGCCGTAAATAAATGTTAAAAAAGCATGGGTGACAGGGAAGATCCTTGTGGAACTCTGCAGTCCAAAGAAACAGGATCTGAGAGAAAGGCCCCCATTTTAACCCGTTCAAATTATTAGTACTGTTTCCTGCAGGGGTTTGTGTGCAAGCCTGAGGACCTGTAATTCACCTGTAATTCCGGCTGCCGCCCCACCGGAGACACAATACACAAATGCCGAAATAACCGGCTTTCTGGCGATAAACTCGTAATGAGTCCTATTGTGAGTTATGCATGTAAAAATATATTTAAAAACAGCTCTATATTTAATCATGAAACTTGAACCTAAACATACTTACAATAGTCTATTCCTATTCTAAGAATTAATTTAATTATACTGCAACTGCAGGAGTCCCTCCGCACACTGAGCCACCATGTGGACACAGCGACCGAGACAGGGCACACAATGGGGGTCATTACAAGGTTTGAGGTAACAATGCCGCAAATAGCAGCATGGTTACCCCCTTACGGGGTACCAGGTCCGGTTCCTTGAATGAGGAATTACTGGGCCATTCCAACATTGGAGGACCCGGCAATTCCTCATTCAAGGAACCCGGACCCGTTACATCCCCATTCCCATTCAAGCCCCTATAGGGCTCAATGGGAATGGGGAGGGAGATAACAACGGGCCCGTTATTAACAGGCCCGTTGTTAGCTCCCTGGTCTGCTAGCGGGTCCTGCAATCAGACTCGTAATAGGGCGGTAAGGGGTTGACGCCTCCGGCACCATTACCGGTGCCGTTAACCCCTTACCACCAACATTGTAATGACCCCCAATGAGTTGGTACTCATGTATTGAATTAAACCCATATACACATGGACAGGCGGCACTGTGCAAATTTGACATGCTCCTCTGGGATCAACCAGCTGCTATTTTACTGCTGTTTTAAGGAAGGTTTCATCTTGCGAAATTGCAGCATGGATTGCCATGCACAGAGTGAAGTACCACACAATGGGTGATCACAGTCATGCAGTTGGTGGTTTTCTTTTTCAATTTTAACAGCAGAAGAAACAAATAAATGGGACACAGAGGCAATTTCCAATATGAGACCTTCTGTACCTGGAAACAAGTGAATTACCTACCAGAATAGATCCCTAATGATGATGAAACGAAGAGTGGAGTTTATGATTTCCCACTTGAGTTGACATGCTACCCTCCCCCCTTTCCCTACCTATCAGTCAGCCACCAACAAACCTGAACACACATAAACACAGACTTCATGTTGCACTCCACTAGCAAGGTTAGAAAAAACCTAAGAATAATTCTTTACCCCATTTCCTCCTGAAGACAGAAAACTCCAACTTGCAATTTGAAAGAAACGACCACGCACAAAAGGGAGTTTGCAGTTGTGCAAGAGTGCCATCAATGATGTACCTCCGTGTGTTATCCTAAAAATGATGGAGGACTCAGGTTGATCGGTTCTATGGGGGATATTGTAGTGAAATATCTAATTCAGAGTTTGGATTCGACCCCTTGTGAGGTACTTGAGATTTCTTTAAAAACTGCTTCATAGATGAAAAAAGAATTTTTTATTAGATTTCTCTATCCACATGGTATAAAAAGAAGATACATACATATGTATTTCTATTGGATACTTGTATTCATTTTTCAAAATTTCCTCAGAATTCAGGTCTCCCCTGTTATTTATTCTGCTCTGGTCTTTTTCATAATTTTACCAGAGTCTTTTTAGGGATAATGGTGATTTGCATCTTTTTTGAGGGGGAGTGCGAGAATTTGATGAGGAAGCCGACGAGTTTCAGGAAGAAAATGTATACATGTTCGTCTGGGTTTGTTCCTGGTAAAGAAGCCACAAAAAGCCTACCGGTTTCAGTGGCACAGGCTAGATAAAGGCTACATTTATCAGGGCTGGGCTGACACTTAAAGGTTGCTTTGTCGACAAATTAGATATTTGACCACAATATCCCCCATAGAACCGATCAACCTGAGTCCTCTATTGTGCGAATATATAAGGGTACACTCAGGCATGAGACCCTGTTTTTGGTCCTTTCGTGTCAAATGATCCTAAAAAAGATATCATTCAGAGATTTCATGCTGTCTGTTTGTTCTTCCTAAAACAACAAACTTAATTTGTCTCTGCTTTTGTACAGACTTGAAACACCTGGGGCCACATTACTAAAAGAGCACCTGTATACAAAAGGCAAAGTGCCCTTTCTGCTGCGTGGTGCTCACCTTTCCCAGTAAGGGGTCACAGTGACCCTCTGGTATTAAGGGAACTGTGTCTGCTTTCTTTGCAGACCAACATTCATGAGGGTTCTGGGGTGATCTCTCATTTGCATGGGGATCTGCACCATGCCAATGAAGGACATTTATTTATTGTGCAGATGGTTGATGGAGAGGCACCAGCGATGGACTTGGAAGGGTGACGTGACTGAAGTCCCCCCTAAACATTGAAAAAAGAACAGTAAACTATCCTTGTCAAAAGCAAATGCCCTAAGCCTTCTCTTATAGCTTCCCTCTTACACTGAACAATCACTAGGGCCTTCATTATGAGCTGGGGGAAACTCGAAAAAATGGTGGCAAAGGAATTACTGCCACTTTTCGAGTTACAACTAATGCTGAGTATCAAAATTCTGGAATTCGTTCCTCCAGCAGTAATTCCTCTGTTGGAGTTATTTACACAGTGCTTACCTCCAAAATAAAGGGCAGTCATTCTCAAGATTACACACATAAAAACGGGCAAAAACAGGTGGTAATTCCCCCCCAAACAAGTGAATTTACCTTCACCTATTGGTTGGAGATAAATGTTAGCAGGTGAGGAAAATGTACACAAATGTCTCAAAAGAGTCACACACCCCAAATACACTTTCCAACACTGTGCAACCCTTGGCAGTTGAAACCTCCTGCTCACTATACTCCACCAAAGGTACGTGCACAGAATGCAAAAATCCCACAATGGGAAATTCTGAGGTGATGTGTGGTGCGGAGGTCCCCCATTTCCCAGGTAGGGTCAGACCATCATCCTGGGCACTGACACATGTGCAGACAATCTATACAAAATGTGTATAGCATCAGCAGCGAGATCATTGCTAACGTAATGATATTCATCGAGGCTGGCATCCAGATTCGGGTAAGTGTCAAAACAGCCATCCCACTGCTCCTGAAGCTGATATCTGTCTTGCACTTCTGTGCCACTGGCACATTTTAGAATACCGTGGCAACGCTGCATCACATGTTTGTTTGTTTATTGTAGGGCGCACGGAACCCATAAGTAACTGGGTGCAACATGGTACAAGAAAACTTAAAATTTAGGTTACAGCAAGACATGGTTACCGTGCAAAGCGAGGCAGTATCAGAAATAGCAACAGCAAGCTACATACGTAAAGAGAAAAAAAAAAACAGATATCTACAAGGACGTTATGGCCAGAAAGGGTCACATGTCGTTAGACCGCAGCCAGCTCCGAGTGTTACGCCGGAAGCTAAGATAGGATTGGTCACCTCTAAGTGCTGGGGTAAGAGCGTTCCAGGATTGGGCAGCTTTCACCGGGAATCTGCATCCTCCAGATTTCATTAACTTAAATCTGGGTATCTCCAGACTGCCGACATTAGCAGTTCTGGCAGGATGGGTGGATGTTCTCCTGACTATTCATTCGGTAAGGTATGGAGGTGCTGTGTTGTTCAGGCATTTGTAAGTCAAGGAGACTGTTTTAAGTAGGATTCGATTGTTGATCTTTAACCAGTGATGTTCCTTCCTAATTTTAGAAATGTGTTCTCTATTAGGGATGTTTAGTGCTGTTCTGAGGGCATTATTTTGTAGGATTTGGATTTTGTCCAGGATATATTTGTTGGCCCCCAGGTATAGGGCATTGCAGTAATCCAATGTTGACATTATTAGTGCATTAGCTAGGATAATGCAGCTAGCTTTGGATTAAAAGGGTCTGCAGGCTCTGATGAGTTTGCAAGTGTAGGCAGTAGATGACGCCATAGCGTTTACCTGTTTTCTCAAGGTTAGGGTACAGTTGAGGTAAAAAAAAAACGAGTGTTTTTACTTCTTTGGAGACCTTAATGATGTTTCTATCTATGTTAAAGGCTGGGTACTTGGAATCTAGTTTTTTTAAGGTGGTCGCGGACCCTAGAATCAAGATTTCTGTTTTGTCGTCATTCAGGCAGAGGCCATGGGATGCCATCCATGCCTGAATGAGGAGGTATATTTTGTTTACCAAGTCCGTATCTTTTTCAAAATTACCTGAAAGGGGGATGAGGATCTGGGTGTCATCTGCGTAATTTGTGTAGGTGATACCCAGTCTGTCCAATTTGTCAAATAGGGGCTTGGTAAATATGTCATACATGGTTGGCGATACACACAAGCCTTGTGGAACGCCACATGTTGTCTGGATAGGGTCGGCCGCTGCTGAGGGGGAGAACACTCACATCGTTCTGTTGTCGAGGAAGGATTGGACCCATGCTATTGCGCCCGTCGAGAAGTGGGCTGCCGTGGCTAGGTGTTTACATAGGATTTCTTGGTCCACCAATTCGAAGGCTGCCGACAGGTCGAGGAGGAGTAGCATGGCCGTTTTCCCTTGGTCACTCGTCAATTTGTGTTTTTAAGTCAATAAGAGCCGTTTCAGTGCTATGTTGTTGCCTGAAACCAGATTTGCGAGAACCTTATAGGTAGTGAGTTTCTAATTAGTTCTGAATTTGCAGGTACGCTAGTCTGTCAATGATTTTGAGAAGGTAAGGCACCGTAGTAATGGGCCAGGAATTAGTCGCGATAGTGGGGTTGAGTGTTTGTTTTTTTAACAGGGGTAGTACACAGGACTCTTTTAAGTTACTTAGGACAGTATTGGTTGTGAAAGAGGCATTGATACATTTGGTAATAAAAGGCGCTAGGTCTCTCGCTGCATCTTTAATTATTTGGGCAGGACAATTGTCGCCCTGGCAGTTAGAGCGCTTCAGGGATAGAATAATTTTTTCTGTTTCCAGGATAGAAAGTTTTGAGAAGCTGAATGGTTCAGGCAGACTGGTAGGTGTAGTGAGGCTAGAGACTTGTGGTTCAGAAGGCTGCAGAGAGTCTTTTTTGTTGACAATTTACGTTTGAAGAGTGATTATTTTGTTTGATACGGCATTCTGGATGCTGGTGCACCATAGTTTGTCCTTATTTGCAGTGTCAGGTGTGGGACAGAGGCATTCCAGTTCACAGAGGATCAAGAAAAGTTCCTTGGTATTGGTGCTGGCTTTGCAAATTCTGGCACTATGGAGATCTGTTTTGGTCTGAATTATTTCCTTTTTTTAATTATTGGCAAAGTTAGTCAGTAGTGTTTTATTTTCATTAGATGGAGTGTGGCGCAATGTGGATTCTAATTTCCTTTTTTGTAATATAAGGTCTTTGAGGTGGGGAGTAAACCAGGAGTTAAGGTGTGCTCATTGTTCACTTTTGCGCAATTTAACTTGTGCAATAGAGTCTAGTGCTTTAGTCATGGTATTGTTATACACTTCAACCAAGATGTTGGGGTCGGAGTTGATAGGGAGAGAGTTGAGGGATGGAAGGATGTGGGGGAGTAGCTTATCTGGTGTGATGTCTTTTTTTTACTTCTAGTAGGGAGGGGTGGTGCCATGATTATGTCTTTGGCTAGTGTAAGTGAGAAATCGATCAGTTAATGGTCAGTCAATGAATATGGGGTTAATTTAATGGTGGTTTCACAGTTCAGGTCAGCCACCCAATCAAGGGTCCTGCCTTTAATGTGAGTAGTTACAAGAACCTTTTGTGTCAGTCCCTGTTCTGAGAGGGTTGTGGCTATACTCTGCGCATGTTTGTCCTCAGGATCATTGAATCTGAGGATAAAATCTCCTAGAATTAATATTTGCGACAAGTCTTTTGAGTTGTTGGCTAGGAGGATAGATAAGTCCTCTTCAAAGGTGTCTTAGGCCCTGGCGGTCTGTATATCAGATACATAGTTAAGGTACCGTGGTTGCATAAGGGCATTTTGGCAATAATCAATTCGCAAGATTTGAGAGATGGAGTAGGCAAGAGTCTTATAGCACAGTTAGCTTTGGCTATGATGGCTAGGCCACCTCCTCTGACATTGGGCCTATCTGCTCTAAGTATTTGGTAGTTGTCAGGGATTGCTAGCATCAAGGCTGGGCCTGCTGCGTCGTTCAACCAGGATTCAGTGACAGCTAGAAAGTCAATATTATCAGAAGATAACAGGTCTGCTACTTCTGTGGCATGAGCTACTAGAGATCTGGTATTGATTAATGCTCCTGTGATAGTGGTCTTATTTTGTAACTTCTGAGGTCTGGTGGCAATGGATTTTGGTTGGTTGGTAGTTTTATGTTTAAGGGGAGTGTGAGATGTTGCAGATAACATTTTCTAAACTGCTGTTGCATGCATTTTTTCGAAATCACTGCAACACTTCCCCCTACCCACCATCCTGGCTGAGGTGAATGCCACCAAGGGATGTTTATATGCTGCAGTCCACTTTCCAAACATCATTGTGGCTTCTGGCTACAGCCATGTAGCATTGGTGCTGCCCCAGAGCTCATATTGGGTAAATTGCAGCAGGAAACTGCAGAATTACTTGGATGTGCAGGAGACCTGTGATGCAGACCTGACTAATACACACCACTTCTGTTCCCATTTACCGGGATCCACGAATGATGCCATGGTGGTACAGAACAGCACCCTTCCAAGATATGGACACCCACAGAGGTCAATAGACATAGATCTTTGGTAGGATGAGAAAGTAAGAAATTAATGTCAATAGGGAGGAATAGAAATGACCAGGAAAGGAGCAAAGACAATATTCATGTTGTGCTTGAATACCCACACCTCACATGTGCATGAACCATGCAACCCTAACCACACCACATCACTTGTTCCTCACCTTCAGTCACTCCAATAGCATGCTGTAACTTGTATGCCCATTAACATAAAGGACATGAGGATACTACGGTTTGCAGAATGCATAGGGAAGAAAGTTAAATTGTGCCTGTGGCATCTGGAAATCTACACACCTCAATCCCGGTGGTCCTCTTTAAAATATGGGCCTACACCATATCTCGGCTCTCAGGTGGGCAGTTACATGCTTACAGGATCATTACAGTTCTCAAGTATTGTGTTACGTGGAAATAGTGAAACACCAAAATTATAACAAAAATAGGGCAACACAAATTTGAGCAGAGTCAAAATAGCACAGGTTTGAAAAGATAGGTTAGCATTGAGGCAAGTTGTATAATGAGATGGGTAGGTGGGTAATGCTAGGGGTCAATGTAGGACACCACCCATGAAATAGAGAAGGATGAACAGTACTTACAGACTTTGGGCAAACCTAATGAGAAATGTTATTGGCCCAATCGATCGGGCCTGTCATTTCGATCATACATCGATGGTTCTTAAACAAAAATTCTTTTGTGAAGAGAAAGGGGCCCGGAAGGGTGGGTGCAGGTAGTGGGGGCGGGGGCATGAAGATAGGGTGCCCAGGTACACTGGGTGAGGAAGGCCTGGTGGCATGTGAAGCTCAGAAGGAACAAAGCAGCCATTCAATGCTAGAGAGGAGAGGAATTAGCAGGGGGCAGTGGAATAAAGAAGAGAAAGGTTGGATCTTGAGAATCTTCCATAACTTAAGGAGAGTAGGCAGATGCCCGAGAGGGGCAGGGAGCTCCTGCTGAGGTTAAGAGATCTACCACACACTCTTTGATTGGAATAGCATCTGATTGCCAGAGAATTGCAGCTAGATGACTGAAGGTCTCTAAGAGGGAGGTATTTAGGGAAAGAGTCAGATGTAGTCGGGTCAGTGGCCCTAGAAAGCCTTGTGGATGATGTGGGGGCTCTTGATGCAGGGGTCTTGAACCTGATCCTCGCAGCCACTGGGAGCCACTAGAGATATTTTTGGGCTTCAGAGATGCAGTCCCTCAGCTTGAGGCCAATTATAAGTCTCACAGTCCTATTCTGCATTAGTTGAAGGGGGCAAAGAGAGGATTTAAGCAGATTGAGGAAGAGGCTGTTGCAGTAGTCCAGCCTGGAGAGGACCATAGCTCTGGAGACATTGAGTTTCTGTATGTCTGCTGCTCCAATTTCCTTCTTAGATTCTTCAACTATTGTCAGTTCATTACAAACAGGGCTCAAAATTAGGATTTTATAGGCAGGATTTACAAGCAGTGCCTGGATATCCAGCAGGAACCGGTCACCAGGAGCTACCACTATGGAACAAGGAGCTAGTATATAGTGTTACGTTAGTTGGCCTGGGGGAGCCAAAAGTAGCTCCTGGTGACTGTTGGTTTTAAGCTCACCAGTCTCTTCTACATTTGATTTGATTTTAGTCACATACTTGAAATAATCAGACTGACAATTATTATTCTGGTAATAAATGCACAAATCAAAGAAAAATAGAAATGCTAAGAATTATCTAGTGACATTACTTCACAAACAGTAATGAATGAAAACTAAATTATTTAACAAATACATCTCAAGTGACATACTATTCCATTTATTGTACAATGAAATACATTTCCAAACACTGTTTTTGAAGCCAACCTTTTAACAAGTTGAAGTTTGGGAGGGCAAACTTCTTTTGTAATGTTCCATGGCATAGACTGTGCCCCAGAAACAACATCTGGATTAATTCTATGTGTTTGCATGGCAAGCACATTCAAGGTCAGATCTTTCACAAATTCAAAATCCATCTGCTGGAAGATTGGCTATGCCACAAACTGTTTGCTTCTTTTGGTAAACTCCCTGTTTGTAATGAGGCATCCCGAAAATTCATGCAGTTTCACTTGTTCCCTTCCAACATTCCCATTGTGTGCAAGTACAGTCAGTCTTGTTCTGGCCTTCATATCATCTATGCCAAAATGCAACCTTTTAGGCCTGAACTTTAGGCACATATTATGGAACACCTCCAAATCTCCAGTGTGTGGCAGAACTCTGAGAGTCCCCTCATGTCTCTTGAAAGAATGTTGTCATACACAATCTTCTCAAGTGCTGTGTGAGGAGGGGAGCCTAGAACCAACCACCTTTTATTTTATGCTCCTGGTCCTTGCTCAATGATCCATGTACACATTTGTGGAAATGTTTGTTTTCTTAAAACAATGGTTCATAAATAAACATCATTTTTCAAGCACACTATCTACAGATCCATCACAGGTTTTTGAGCACCACCAAAGATGGTTGCTGATAGACTGTGACCAATGTAAAATGTTTTCTGTACCGTTTTTCTTTCCAGCAGCTGTAATTGTTTTCAAAATTGATTTTGTGACATGCCAGATATCATATTGATGCTTTATGTCTGGGAACTGCTCTCGCATGGCATTGGCTATTGAAACGGTTCCATGTGTTAATATCCCCGCAAAAATATCGCCATACGAAAATATTGCCATATTTTTGTGACAATATTAAGGCATGGAACCTGCGGTGGACACCCCCGCATTATTGTTAAAGGAGCGGGGGACACTCCTGCAACCCCTGCTCCCAAAACCCCCAAAAATGATCCCCCCCAAAAAATATCACCTCTGGCCATTCCAGACGACCATATATACAGCAATATTTTTGGTGGGGATAATATGTAGTGATACCATTGAAACATGCCTGTCAGTGGCTATCAAATCTATTTGCATTCCTCTGGATTGCAGAAGTTGAATGGATTTGAGGAAACCATATTTTTCCATGGCAACAGATGTCATTCAGATACTTGCACGGCAGCTGTACTCACTATCTTTTTGGTTTCCATGTCTTGGAAGTGGTTTGTTCAGTATTTAGCATAAAAACTGGGAGTGTCACGCTGTCCATCACCAGCAAGACAAAGCCTTTTGTCAGCGAGAGCATTGTCCATTGGCATCTGTTCGAGTGTACATGCCTGGCTAAAAGCAGGGTACAAGAAATTCTTCTGATATTTGCAATACTGGGTTTTCGAAAGGAAGTCAAGTCCCACAAAATTAGAAACACCTGAAATTGTACATTACGTAGATCCACTAAACAACAAATCAAATGAACAAAGTCCATTTCCAGTAGGCACTTTTCCAAGTATAGGTTGGGCAGACCATGAAAATGAGTTATGGTGGTGTAAACAGCTACCCTTGATGTTCAGGTTGGTGCATTTGACTACACAAGTCAACAGCACCAATGACTCCCAACAAATCTCCCTAGGCAATGTATGATCACATTTATCATTTTCATAATATAAATCAGGCAGCAGTCGAATCAATGTATTTTGGTTCCTTTAATAGCCAATCATCCATAAGTTTAGTGGTTTGCGAATCCATGGTGGCTGATAAGTCCTCCACACTAGGAAGATTGAAGTCCACATCAAGAGCACACTCGTCAATCAGTAGTGAAGATGCTTTGGTTATTTCTGTGTGTGATATTTCTGACTTGTCCACATGTACTGGAGAAACAGGGAACTTTGTTTCTTAGATAGCATTTTGTGTAGAGGGTGTGGATTGTGTGAGCAGTTCTGCAAGCAATTCTGAAACCTCGTCTGTGTTGGCTGTTTCTTCTGGGTGACGTTGAGTGCAGGGACAATGATCCAGGGTTACTTTCCATGGGCCACTGCTGACATTCAATACAAATTCCAGCCACTGGACATCTGCATCACAACACTGAATCTTGGGAGGACCATTCTGAGCCACAAAATAGCTTCTCCCAAGTGACAACGGTTCGGCAAGCAACATTATTAGTTTGTGTAGTTGTCTGAGTCTTTATGCTTTTCTTCTTCCTAGGCCTCTAATCAAAGAGAAAATAAACATGCTTAATTTATAGCACACATACAGAATAAATGAATTACAAAATTGACATGTAATATCAATGAAATACCTGATAAACAACTCATTTTCTAAAAAGAAACCTTTCTGTTATGTATGTTGAAATTGTATAAACCTTTAAAGGTGCTCTTCCACTTAAATAATCATATTACAGGGCCTGCGGTAGTGGCCTTGTAGTTATGGTTAAGTTGCTCAGCCCATATGCTTAGCACTATTTTGGCGGCTTATAAGTTTGCCGTGAGCCCCCCCCCAGATGAATTCTCACAAACTTTGCAAAAAAAGTATATGGCCCCGTCAGATTGATTCTGCAAAGTTTGGTGTTGGAGCTGCAGCTTGGTCCTGAAAGTGTGCTTTTGTACATTTGGTGTACATCTTTCCAGTAGTTATTTTTAAAACGGCCAAAAAGTAGGTAAAAAGATCCAGTTCCCTGTTCGACGCGCCGGCTTATTGGATGCTGAAAAGCATGAGGTGCATGATATTTTAGTGGAATGCCCGCCATGTTGGATTCACAGACTATGCCCGTTGTCTGCGAACATCGTGGTAAAAATATATTAAAAAACACAAAATTGCACTTGTCAAACTAATAAAAAATGGCCATAAAAAGTAAAAAGAAATTGGTGTTTTTCTTCTCCGAAGTCCCCAAACTGTCTGGGCAGTCCTGTGGTGTTCGCGGACCTCTGAGATGTTCGGGAGCATCTATGCTTATTTCTACATTACAGGGTTGGTGAAAAGCAGTTTTTGGATGGCTTTTAACTTTGCTGCCACTCAATAAAAAATAAAACTGCATGAAATGTTTCAATTTAATTGTAGACCTGATTCTGAATAGTTCTGCAAAGTGTGGTGCTGTTTTGTCAAGATTAAACAAAATTAGGGGGGGTGTCCCAAAATATTGTAAAGGCTTATAAATGTGGTGCCATTTGAGGAATCTGCACAAAGTTTTGCAAAACTATTTTCGATCTAGATATGAATGTCTTTGCAAGGTTTTGTAGGATTTTGTCACGAGGGGCAAAATTAGAGGGGGTCTCAACATTTTTATATGGCTTAGAACTTTGAAACAGTTTTATGAAAATGTACTAAAGTCTTTAGGGAGATTATAGACCCAACCTTGAATGTTTGTGCAGAGCATGAATGGATGTTGTCAAGTAGGGACTAAATTATATGACTATTCTAGGTGCATACATTTTGACACTTTTGAAAAAATAAAAACATGGGCAGATTTGCAGCAAACTCAGTTAAGGAGCATTGGCAAGGACCTGAAAGCATGGTTTTGCAAATGAGTCTGTCTTTTATTTTTTGAAAAGTGTCATAATGTAGGTACAAAAATAGTGATATACTTTTGGTGACTGAGGTACAGCCTTTGGTCATGGGCGATGACTAGATGGTCTGGTTCACGTCCTAAGGCCATGACCTTCACAATCTGGCTGCTGGCTATGACTGTGAGGGACCAGTAATGGGGTTAAAGTGGGCATGTCCATCAGGGACCGGCTATGTGGTAAGGTTTCGAAAAATGGGTTTGAAAGGGAAAAAAATGTGCTTGTGGGTACAGGTTGAAGTGCTGGTGGGATTGCAGCAAATCTGCACGAGAAGGGTCCACAAGAACTGGAAAGCATGGTTGTGCAAATATGTCCTGGGCAAAATGTAAGTACACAACATAGTGATATAACATTGGTGTCTGGGCAATTGCCTGGCCGTCAGCATGGAGAAATGTTTACTATTTTTTGCTTATTGGTGCATGCGGCATGGCTGAAGCAGTAGGTATGAATGGGAACAAATGTTCTGCTTGCGGTTATAGCCTGAAGTGGTAGACTAGACTACAACAAACTTGCGCGATGAGCCTTAGCAAGGACCTGAAAGCATGTTTTTGGAAATATGTCTTGTGTTTTATTTTTCAAAAGTGTAAGAATGTAAGTAGAAACACTTGTGATATTCATTTGGTTTCTGGGTAGTGGGCCTGGTCCTCAGCAAATGCAAATGTGTACTCTGATTTGCTCATTAGGGAATGTGGAATGGCTGAAGCCTATGCCCCATGGATATGGAGACTGGTCATGGTTTCAAGCCATGAGCACTGTCCATTGGTTACATTATTATGGTATAGTGTACACTGAGCTAGGATGCAGGGTAGGTATAGTGAATATTAGGGGTGGTTTGGTTCATCTCTGGTCATGGTGGAGCCTTATGCGGTAGGCAATTGAATGATTATTTTCATCCCCAGCATGCACTGCTGATAATGAGAGACATAAGTAGGTGTTGCAAAAAATATGTTTCGGGTTTATAGAGGAATTATTAATAACATATATAATGATGTAACACCATGAAACATTTTCACTTATAAAAACCTATTAAATTGACAGAAATAACTTTGTTGAAGGGATGTTATGGTTAGGATGCATCCCACCCTTGAAACTCCTTTGCTCCAGTTGTCACACAGTGGCGTCCCACCTTGGCATACCTTGGCATTTCCCTCCCGGGTAATTATGAGAATTTGCCCATCCGTACTGCCCATTCTATTTATGCACTTCTCTCACTGCACAATGCATATGTGCATTTATAGGAGCAATGTGTACAATGTTTTTGTATAAGTAAGGGTAATTTAGATGTAAACAATTTGTAAAAGATTGTTAAGTGGCAGATGGTGTGTGGAAGCTTAATATGGTTATAGGCTTATATGTACAGTTTTTGAAAGTGATCAGTGGATGGACGTGCGACTGTTTGAAAGGAGGCATTAGGGAGTGTTACAACTACGAAATTAAAAAGGTTAGTAGGGCTGCCTCTGCGATGGTGTGCACGTGCCATCCAGGTATTTTATTTATCCATGGCGTGTAAGGGGACTGTAGAAACCCTGGATAGTAATAAAGGTGCTTTGATTATGGCCCTTACTGTATGCTAGAGAAAAGTATTTGGGGCAGAAAATTGTTTCCGTCATTTTATATTGTTCTCTAATATGCAATTGTACATTAGCACTGTGGGCGGGGGAGCCAGCCAATCAGGTGGGAAGGAACGCAGGCTTGAACTGCTGGTACAAGCCCATGATCGAAGCCACCTGATGGCCGGCTGTCCCTGCCGCCATCTTCCTCCACACCGTCCGTCCCATATTCTATTTTTATTTACACCCCCCTCTCCCTACTTAATTTATTTCGGCGGCAGCGGGTGCCGCCGCCGCATTCGCTCCTTCTCGTTTCCTCCCGCATGCCACCAAGCAAAGGGAAGAGGGGCTCTGTATGGAGCTCTGCCATCCCTTCCCCTGGTGTCCATCATGGAAAAGGATTTTCCTTCCTACAGCGGGACACCATGCGCATCACGATGTAGGAAGGAAAATCCTTTTTATTTAGCACTGCGGGTTACTGTTTTGCCAACCGGGGGTGCTAATAGCCTTCATCGGCTGTTGCAGGGGCCGGAATGGGGGATAATAGTCCAGAGCCCTAATTATCAGCCTCTAATCAACAGCCTCTTTTATCGCTGGCAAGGTAGCTGGTGGCTGTGTTGTTACAGTATTGATTGAGGTGGAGGAAGACCAGTACTTGCTAAAAAAGGAACAACCGTTCTGAGAGCATTGCAGTGGTTGGACTTGGTGTGGCGGTGCATGATGGTGGTACCGTAGGCGAACTGTCCAGTTAGTCCGTGGACAGGTAGTCCATTGTTGCACTTAGTGTATTTCACTTTGGTAGCATTAGCCTTTGGTACATGTCCAACAGTGGAGAAGATTTACCACACCCATGATTCTCTCTGGGTGCTAGAAGTAGGCACTTCCTCCACCTCATCTTCTTGGTCCTCTTTATTGTCTTCTGAAGTACTGCGGTTGTTTTGTTGTGTAGGTCCTGCAGCTGGTGGTGTTGGTGCCTCTTGGAGACGAGGGATGGCAATAGTGGATGCCAATTTTAAGATAAATTGCAGTTTTGCTAATATTCTTGCAAGTATGTGCTCTGTTTTAGATTGTAAATGGATAATGAGTAAGAAGAGTTGTAGGAGCTGTGCAAGGGTACATTTTAAGCCTCAAAGTTCCTAGATCAGCTGAAAATGCAGTTACGAACTGTTCAAACATTTGTGCTGTCATCTTTGATGTCCTGGGTATTAGTCTTGGCAGTGCACGGTGGTGGCCAGAGTTATGATTGCTAAGCATACCTATAACTGGTGAATTTCTGAGGTTTTTTGGTTTTAATTGTAACAATAACGTCCCTTTAACAAAGCATTTTCATTGAATTTCATAGGTTTTTATTAGTGCAAGTTAACCATAACATCCCTTTGAGAAAGTTTTTTCAGTGAATATACATATATAGCGCAATGTCACTATGAAAACTATTAAAACATATGAAATATGACATAACAGTTCAAATGGATTATAGCTGATATTTTACAATATCTCATGTATACCTCTTGTCCATGTGTCTCTTCAATTTGACCACTGCAGTAGTACATTCCTTGTACATAACAAAATCAAAGAACATTGATTAGATTGTTAAACAATTTAATGTTAAAATCTTTGATCTCACAAAGTACATCTTGAGAAAGTTGATATGATTGTCGACCTTACAGTATCAGTTAAACTATTTAAAAAGATATGATTAATCGTCTGATTAGATTTTTTTAATGAATATTGACATAAAGTCAAAAACTGTGTACATGTAGCCTTTTAAAAAGACATATTTAAAAACGGTACCTGATAACTTTCAGAGATGTCACAGGTATTTGGTGCGAGATCATTCTGCAAAACATATTGATTACATTGTGGCCCCTTTAATGAATTGTAATGTTATTTTGTTTCACCGATTCCATTTTTCGTTAAGCAGCTAAAGTTAAAACATGCACCATTCATATAGTGAAAGGGTCTATGTTATTCAGTGATAAATAACCTTTTTCTGAACCTGTTTCATTGTTGCATGTGTTTCTGAGATAAATACATCAAGTTTGTTGATCTAATGCTTTGCGATTCACAAACAGTATTGCAGTGTCCATTGCTTACATTTCCATGTCCTGCAGAAAGTCCCAGAGTTTGGACAGTTTGGTAAAAATGTCATCATTTGGTCTTTCGTAACCAGCATCCTAGCCGCTTCTAACAGCCCGTATCTTAAATCCCATTTCCTCATCTCTGGTCTGATGCTTAGGAATCTTTTCCTTGTCTCCAACGTCTCTCTGGAGAAATCTGGAGATATGAATATTTAGTGTCCTTTCCACATTAGTGGGGTTTTGTTCTTGGTTGCTGACAGTGTCTGACGCACATGCGGGTAGCGCAAGAAATAGGATATAATCAGTCTCTGGGCTTTCGGTTTCACTTGCATTTTGCATGCATATCCTGTGCACTCTCTGTATTTCTAATAGTGGTCAAACTCCACGTGCAGACTGGCTGGTATCCAATTCTCCAGAAAGCCTATGGCATCTGCCCCTTCCACTGCTACTGGAAAAACAAAAAAGCACAGGTTACAGCATCAGTTCCTATCCTCGAGATCATTGTTGGTTGCCATCAGCTGGTCCATTTGGGCCTGCAGGGTGAAAACGCTGTCTGCCATCTCCTCCACCTTTTCCACTTGCTCCTCCACTGCCATTAATCTGTCCGTGAACCTGCCCATCTCTGCTCTTGTGCTCACCTCCTCTCCATGCGTGTCCTTAACCCTTGCGTCCATGCCTGTCACCACCTCATTAAGCATTGTGAATTTCTGCAGCAACAGGTCCAGTTTCAACTCTCCCTGTGAGGTGCTGCCCCTTTCCGCTCCCTGAGACACCATCTTGCTTACATCTTGGCACCTTTATAATCTTCAGATGCTGCCCTGTCCTCCTCTTCTCTCGCAATGTGTGCTCCTGCCTGCTTAATGCCCTTGCGGGCACTCCTTTTCTTTCTGCGTCTGTCCGTTATGCTGATCTAAGCCCCATGCACATATAGGCCTCTGCAGGCACCAGCCAGTTCCTGGTTCAATTATTTTTTATTTATGTATTTATTGGGCCCATTTCCTCCTCACTTCCTTCAGATGTCCTGTACCACATAGCAGCCTGCTTAAAAGCCTGGAGTTGCTTCACTGTGCTCCACTGTGCTGTTATACTTGTGATCCCCATCTGTGATTGCAGTTCTCGGTTTGTGTATTCCCACATTTATTCCTTCTGGGTGTTCTCTTGACATTCACCCATTCACTCCGACAGCCTGGATTGTGCAGCTGATCATGCAGGTGCTCTCCCTGTAGCCGTAAACTCCAGTCCTCTTTCCTTTTCTGCAGCTGTGTTGCGGCTCCTCCCGCCAGGCCACAGTGGCTGCTGTCACTGCAGCCTCTCTCCACTCTTCACACATTAATTCCCAGAGGCCCGGCCTGACTCCACCTTTGCCTCCACATACCAGGCGAGATGCCCCCAGGTCATTGCTCCTTCCACGGCAGCTTCCCCCCGCTTCTTCACTATCTCTACTTGCCTCTGCCGCACTCTATCCACTTGCTGCAGCCAGGCAAAGCCTCACTAGTGAGTTCACTGCCCTTCAACTGAGGCTAGTGTGAATCAAGTAAGCAGCAGCAGCCCACCGCTGCTTTTTTTAGGACAGTTGTGGCCGTATGGCTGCTCACTCCCATGCAGATTTCAGCCGCTGTGGGTCACTTATTCCTTTGAGTCATACCTGCTACCAGGCGCTTCCATTATAAATCAAGTAGGCTCCGCACACCTGCTCATACTGAGGGCAGGTAGGCAGGGGGGTCCGGCAGTCTCCTTCTAATTGGCCATTTCGTGGGGGGCTAGACACGCCCCGACAAACATTCTGCTTTGAATGGTTGCATTCAGGTGTCAAGCTCATCAAATCCACATGACCGTAAATGAGATTGTTTTCTTAATTCCCATACAGCCTGAAAATGACCTGTGTATCATCAGCATTGTTGTGGAAAGTAACTTCATAGACAAGCATGTCAAGTAATGGCTTAACTTACACGTCAACCAGTAGTGGGCAGAATCAAGAGACCCGGGGGATGCCAGAGTTAACAACTGTCAGAAGGATTTGTTATTCCCCTGTTTTGACTCTAGATGATCTAGCACACACCTAAGGTCTGAACAATCGTCAGCTGCAATGAATGAGTGCTTATTGATTTGGAGCTGGCGCTCTAGGGTGAGTGGTGGGGCTGGGATGAAGATCGTTGGGCAATCTTTCAGGGTGAGTGGTGGGGCTGGGATGAAGATCGTTGGGCAATCTTTCAGGGTGAGTGGTGGGGCTGGGATGAAGATCGTTGGGCAATCTTTCAGGGTGAGTGGTGGGGCTGTGTTGAAGATCGTTGGGCAATCTTTCAGGGTGAGTGGTGGGGCTGGGTTGAAGATCATTGGGCAATCCTTCAGGGTGAGTGGTGGGGCTGTGTTGAAGATCGTTGGGCAATCTTTCAGGGTGAGTGGTGGGGCTGGGTGGAATATCGTTGATCTTTGCCCACCCTGAATCTGTGCTGATTGATTAGGAGCTGGCGCTCTAGGGTGAGTGGTGGGGCTGGGATGATGATCGTTGGGCAATCTTTCAGGGTGAGTGGTGGGGCTGTGTTGAAGATCGTTGGGCAATCTTTCAGGGTGAGTGGTGGGGCTGGGTTGAAGATCTTTGGGCAATCTTTCAGGGTGAGTGGTGCGGATGGGTGGAATAGCGTTGATCTTTGCCCACCCTGGATCTGTGCTGATTGATTAGGAGCTGGCGCTCTAGGGTGAGTGGTGGGGCTGGGATGATGATCGTTGGGCAATCTTTGAAAACTATGTTTGGTGGGAAACTGAAAGAAATTAAAACAAGTATTCTTTAATTACTTTTGGTCACATTGAGGCAGACAGGGAAAGTGAGATGTAATGCTTTAAAAATATTGCTCCAATAATAGAGTTGAGAAATCCACCTTAATAACATAGTCTCACTAAACAGGAGATCCTTCATGAGACAGTACATCTGGTAGAAACTGCTTCACACCTGAGAGACTAAGGCCATATCAGCATCCATAATGAAAGCTACATCTACGCTTTAGAATGTTCTTGCATAATGGCTTTCTTGGCAAAAAGACAGAAAGGCATAAGGGTGAAATCAACTTTCTGAAGTCAGACATCTGTCGAGCTAGAATACCACTGAAGCCAGCTGAGCCACACATGCTTTTCAACATCGGCAAGACAAATAATGTCGTTGCTATGCAGTTATGAGTGAGCCAGAACAGAAAGAAAACAGAACGAGTATGGCATTCCAGACTGAACATATTTATACATCCTTTGCAGCAGGATTATGAACATGTATAAAACGTTGATAGTGACTGTGAAAGTGAAAAGCCTTTCAGAATGCTGCACTTCAATTCAAAAGCCCCTCAGCATAGGCTCCTATTTCGCATTAGGAATAAAAGTCCAACAGGAAAGTACAAAACCACACATACGAGATCAAACTTAAATTTTAAACAACAACCCTTAGTCGCCAGCCAAGTCAGCAGTAAGAATGGATCTACTTTATCAAAGATGGCAGAAATGTGTGTTATTGCAATCAGGCGTAACTACGGTAAAAAAAAAGAAAAGCATGCAATACAAGCAACTAACAATAGTGTGCCCAAGTATTAAGATAAAACATGAAAGATAGCGAACAGTAAGTAGCATGACTCCTTCATGTATGCATGTATTCAGCCTCCACACCGTTATGTATGCTATCTGCAATGTGACAGCAAAGGCATGGGGGTGCAGCAAGAAGCAAAGGATGCAGATTTCTTTAGCTCCAGTGAGAAAGTCAACATTTCAGCAAAGGCAGCAGCAACGTCCTCAGTAAGTGTAAGGAAGAAATAGATCGAGAAAACTCCTGTGCCATGCAGTTCTAGCAGTCAAGTCTGATCGGGACATGCACTGACCTCATCCATAGAATATATGGACATCTCTAGTGTTTCATTCGTTTACAGAGAAATATCCCTGATCTTATTCCCCAAACACCACAATCCCACCACCCAATCTGGGACAAAAACAGGCAGCTTTTAATCTGAATATTCTGTTTTATTTAAAATTGTAAATCAAGACAGGCGGATTGTTTACCGAAAGGAAAACACAGTATGCTTGCTGTTCTCTCACTAATGGTTTGACTCCAATTTGCACGAACATCCATATATGCATAAAAAAGGGGGCCGAAAATAACCAAAATCTAGGTGCACTTGAATGGGAAAAAAACTTTACTCAAGACTACAGCCCAAACAACTGTAAGGATTTGCAAAAAACATGCGCAAGGAATTCCGACATGGTCCCGAGGGTGTGGTTTAGCAAACGTATGTCCAAACAGTGGAGCAACAAAAAAAATAGTGATGCCTTGGTCCGGGTCACGGACTCACTTTCTGATGCGGTGTCTGCAGAAGCCTCTGGTCCAATAAGGAATTTGCATGACGTCCGTAGACATCGTATGAGGACGCAGATTAGTTCACCAAGGAACGAGAGGTATGTGAACTATTTTCCAATGGGCACCATGTTGGGTTTGCAACCTGTGCCTGTGGTCCATGGAAAACGTCCAAAAAGTACACTTACACTTGTGTGGCTCATGAAGGAATCCCATGGGAAGTACGGGGTGGGTAGGATGGCACAAAGCTATAGCTGTAAATAGCAGAACACTGGGTTTCTTTTTTCTACTCCGTTCACTGCCTCGATTTCTTGTTTGCAAACACGGCCATATGTCCAGGTCCTATGTTTTGTGTCTGTGGACATCAGTGCACTACAGTGGCAATATGATGTACCACCTTTGGAAATTTCATGTATGTACATTGGATATTTATTTTATATGCATTGTAGCATGATCTTTACTTGGTTTGATAGCTTGAGATGGGGTTATGTTGCTGTACTCACCATCTAATATGAGCAGCATTTGCCAAAATATTAGTGCTGCTGTTGATATTATTAGGTGTTGTGCATGAACATGAACTAGACCCGAAGTAGATATAATTTGCATTTTCCCTATACATGTCAAGATCCACTAAGTCGAAATCATGGACTCCCAGTGGCATTGATCCAAACAACTATCAGTATGTTTTGTTAGAAATTTTGAAATTGGGAAAAATAGCATGATCTGCTGCAGGTGGGAAATTATGTGCTCTGTCTTATACTTTATACAGTTTAAAGAAATAGCTTGTAATCATGGCGTTCAGATATCAAACACAAATGCATTGGAATCAATGTATTTTGTTGTTAGGTCTAATTTTTCTTACTTTTATGATGGATGACATATGCATTTGTAATGTGTAAATGAACGTACAAATGTTATGTTTTTTTTAAAATCTTTTTTATATTATAAAAATATAATCACCTAATCACCCTTTTCTGTGATATAATTTATTTTAATATGGGAGGTATCCTACAACATTTCTACAATGTCAGTAATAACACATTATATTCTCCTAGTCTAAACATGTATGTGTCCCTAATGAATACCTTTGTTCACTTTTATCTAAATCCCACCTCTATTACCCAGTTAACTTTAAACTAACTATATGCCTCAGATAATTTTACAGCCATTATGAGAATTTGAAAGAAGATCACGCTTTGAGGTAACCCACCAGCCCGTTTGTCACACTTTATTCACGTGTGGCTTATACTCCACATTTGTTCCATCGCTCCCATCCCATAACATTTCCAGGTTCCCGATTTGTATTTTTACACGTTGATTTTCCCTCTCTTCTTTATTCATTGTGTACTTCTTCCACCCCAATCATCTTGGTTTGGACTCCATAGATCGTCTGTCCGGTCGTATTTGTCCTCTTTTTAGGCATGCTTTGCAGAAAGTTCCTGGGACTTTCACTCCATAGGCCACTTAGTCCATTCAACGATATGGAAGTTTTCACAGGAGTTTGTCCACTGTCAAAACTGCACAGCAGACAGATTTGTGTATGGGCATCTGGTTAGGTCCCTTGACCCTTTTCTCTGCTAATAGGTTCGAGTGCCGCCAATTCTCTGGGTATATATAGGGTTCTCTTTCCCCCCGCCTGTAATATAAAACTGAATGAGTTTCCTTTGAAAAATAAGGGTCTCTATCGTCAATTTTGGGCAGCCATATAGGGCGGACAGAGGGTAGGAGAAAAGGAGAGGGCAGGGGTCCCAATGAGTAAGATCTCAGTCTTACTGGCATTAAGCCAGAGATCATTGGCAGCACACCATGCCTGAATAGCACTCAGAAAAGTCAGGGATGAGAGAGGAGGAAGAGTAAGCAGTGGACGGAAGCTTGAAGGAGAGCTGCGTGCCATCTGCATAACACTGGAAATGAGGAGAGAAGGAGGAGATCAGGTGGTCAAGGGTGGAAAGATAGATGTTGAAGAGTCACGGCGAGAGGATAGAGCCTTCAGGGATGCCGCAGGTGGAGAGTGTGATGGGGAGAAAAAAGGGCCATCTCGAACTTGGGAAGGATGGTCAGAGAGGAATGAGGTCAACCAGTCAAGTGCCAGGCCTGCAATGCCAAGTGTGTCAAGATGGCAGAGATCCCCAAGGCACATAACTGTGGCAAACTGGATTGCCAATGTTTGCGATATATATAAGCTCAGCAGAGGGCCAGATGAAGAGGGAGAAAAGAGGTTCTGGAGGATGAGGTCTTGATTTGGTGACCAATATGTGTAAGGAAACACTGAACTGTGCCTCATGTTAACGAATGGTGGTCTCTTGTTTTCTGTCTGTCTCTTATCTGTTGAGTGTCTATGTAAAATCATAATGTGTCTTATAAACAGGTGTTATGTAACAATGAACAAGCTCTAAATGCCAACAAAATCAAGGTTTAAGGAATTTTGAACATCACCTTTTTTATCAGGAAAAGCCCATACTTTGTTTGTATAGGAGGCACTGGGGTATAGCACATATACATTGAAATGACAAGTGGCCAGTGAGCTTTAATCTGGGAGGAATTAAACAGGTGAAGTTTACAGTGTCATATGGTGACTTAATAGTGCATGGTTCCCAGGCAGGAAGAAAGGGTGGGGCTGCCCCCAAACATTTACTGCCGTGCCAATGGAGTAGAGTTATTTGGCAGTCTGTGTGGAAGGGAACCCTTTTACAAGATGTCTGATGCCCCGTGGGAGGGGTTAGGGGTATATCACTGAGTGTAGTTTGTAACTGCCTAGACCCTGAGAGTTCAATAACATTTTAGTGAGAAACCACAACAAAATCATTAACTGGCGACGGTGATAGATACTCTGTATACTGGCATATCCTGGGTATGGTGGCACCTGAAACTGTATGAAATACCTCTACAGGGTCAAGTGCCACATGGCAGGACCAGGTTGTACAACCTGCAATCCTAGCTTTCACTGACAATCTTTCCTAAAGTAACACGTTGTTCACTGTGAAGTTTCTGCTAAAAATGCTGTTAGTTGAAGGTGTTTTTCTTTGATTTTTAACTAGATTTGACTACCTACTGCATTCTTACGATTTCGAGTATTCAGTCCTTGAGTAGGCGCATACGCTAGTCACAACAATTCTGGTTAAATATCACCTGGAAAAGAGGAAGGGAAAGGTCTAAGGGTAGGGTGTAGCAGAGGCCCCCCTACAACTATATTTATATATAGGCCTTCATGGGTCTCCTGAGTAAATGAATGTGCTGTGGTTGGGGAGCCACACTGATTCTTTCTAAGGCTATTGCGCCCAGACTGTATTCTCAGAGATGTAACATGTACACATGGTTAACATTGTTCTTTCTTGTAGCCCTTCCCAAAAAGAAAGCTTTCTTCCTCTTTCCACCGTCTCCATAAAACATGGCCATCAACCCTTTACTTTGAAAGACCCCACATTGCGGTCGTCTTAGGGGGACATGAGCCTTGTTCTACCAGAGCTCCACAATGAGCTGATGATAATTCAAGATGCGAAAAAATGATGACCAAATTACCAAATACAAGTGAGCATTGCTTTCACATACCTACTCCCCACTCTGGCTCGAGGCAGCGGCGTCGAAAGAGAGGAGAACCTGTACTTCCCAGGGGTAAGTTCAATTTCACTCACTGACGGAAGGCTTAGCATTTCAGGCCATGGATCATCTTTTAACAAAGAGCAGATGCAAGCTTTCTTCTGACCTTGCACCATTTTCCATTTTACCTTTAAACATTTTTTACATTAAAGGAATGAATGACTTCGTCGTATGCATGTGCCAAACACATTATAATTGTCAGTAATTATATGTGCTTGGAGCCCTTCAAAGTGAGACTTTGCAATGGATATTAAGGCATCAGACAGATGTTCTTGCAGGCAGAGCAGCTACAACACGCCGATGAGCCCCACAGCGCCTTTGATTAATACTCCTGCCGGAAAATATTACACAAAGTCCTTGGGCCTCATTACGAGGCTGGCAGTAGCCGTGCCTGTAGTACAGACATGGCTGCCGCCGGTATCCATTTTTTTCCAGCACCCGTGAATGGGCAATTACCGGGTCATGCCGAGTTTGGCGTACCCGGTAATTGCCCAATCGTGGGTGCCGGTTATAAGGGACTCCCCATCCCCATTCGGCCCCATAGGGCTCAATGTGAATGGGGAGGGTGGTAGCACCGGTACCGTTAATAACGGTGCTGGTATTACCATCAAGTTCTGCTCGCGGGTGCCGGTACGGCAACCTGGTCAGACCAGGTGGCTGCAAGGGCACCCTCGAGCAGAACTCGTAGTATGGTGGTATGGTAACAACGGTGCCGGTAGCGATACCGGCGCCGTTGTTGCATTACCGCCATACTCGAATTGAGGCCCCTTGTCTACTTTGATCGTGCTCCAGAACTATCTTTGGAGTGAGCATTTGAAAGAAAAGCCGGTAATGTCCGTTGAAAAGATCCATGTCCAGTGTTTTCACCTTCCCATCAGTTTTAACTCAGATTTCACAAGTATACATTCCATTAATAAAGCTTTTCATGTTAATGCACCTGCTGCAGAGCTCTGTGTGCAACCGCAGGGTTCAGCTGCTTCAGATAAATGGAAGGACAGAGTGGGGGTGAAAGATGGATGGTGGAGGAAGAGAAAGGAAATATGGAAGATGGTACGTAAAGAGAGGGTGATAGATAGGCAGGGTTAGGGTGAGAGATAGAAATGTGATGGTTAGAGGAGGAAGGGAGGGCAGTTTGGGCAGGAGAAGAAAAAGAGCAGTTAAGTGGGTTTGTGAAGAGAGGTGGACAAAGAAGAAAGAATGAGGGAGATATGGAAAATTGCATGTGGAGAGAAAGAGAGAAGGAGGGGTGAGAAGAAGGGAGAGGACCTGAGGGAGATTGAGGAGTGGGAGAGATGGAAGGATGAAAGGGAAGAGGATGGAAAAACTATTACTGTGGCATAAAAAAAGAATATTGTACACTGCGCACCCCTGCGCTAGAGGTTGAGCGGTGAATCCCCACCCAAAAGTAATAATTTTGTACAGATGACTGTAAAAAGTGCACGTCACATGATAAACCAAGCTGACAATGTATACAGCATTGTAGAAACATAATTTAAAAGTGCATGGTGTAATTTTGTTTTGCATTCCTAAATTGCATGGAGGCGAAGAATCTATTTACAACTTTGGGCAAAATGGCCCTTCATTGCAATTGTTATTGTTTCCACTACGTAGCTGACAAGTACATAATAAAACACACTTGAAAGAACCTTCACTCTTCACTTATCAACTATGTGTCTGGAAAAGTGTAAGTGCCTCCCACAATTAATGATTGTGGGAGCCATCTATAAGGACTCTGTTGGAATCTGCCTGCTTTTACCACATGTAAAAGTCAGGCATATTTCATAGCTATTCATTGGTTGTCAACCAATTTAAAAATACATGCTGGTGAAAAATGAAGCAGATTTGGCAGGCGGACCTGGAAGACAAGCAAACGTGTTAAGTCTGTTCTGCTGTCCAACTTTGCCTGCCAAATCGTACAAAATCACACAGGCGTATAAAATGGCAGTAAATGCTTTCATTGCAGCCTGTCTTAGAAACGGACACCTTATTATGGTAGAGTTATTTTCCGCACTGTGAATGCTACAAGTTCCAGCATACACATTAATAAGAAATTACCACACATTTTCTAGGGCAACAAAGTGCAATGCAGTGCATGGCAGGCCATTGTTTCAAACAGCTTGTAGCTTGTTCCATGCTCCCATAATTCCCAATCATACAACAATCCCACTTAAATTGCTTATATAATTTGAAGAGCAAAAGTGCCAAAGCAATGGTCACTGCCAGTTAACTATATCCATTACTAATCACTTGCCGTAGTAAATGGTATAATGGTAAGATATGTTTAAAAGGTAAAACTTCACTGCTAGGCCATGTGCAGCCTGATTGTTTGTCTTTAAGGTGAGGGAGAGCAGCAGAGGCCTCGTCGAATGTCTGACTGTTAAACATGCCTCTGGCGCACAGGTAGTTTTTTCCACTTAACGCAGGATGATAAAAATGTTTATATGTTATGCTCCTTTACATACCTTACAACATAATTGGATGTTTTAACCAACAACTTTAAGGTGTTTACATCATGTTGGTGCAAATCTTGATACTTTTATGGTATTGGGTTAAGGATTTAGTATGTGCAAATTTAAAAACCTCAACCCGTAATGAACATCAAAAGTTGGCTACCATGCCTACAGCTCATGCACCTACAACACATGCTCTTACAACACAGACTCCTATGCCACATGCTTCTACAACACATGCTCCTACCATGCACACCCTTACAACACACACTTAACTCACACTCTTGCAAGACACCTCTAATGGCACACACTCCTATAACTCATGCTCCTAAGACACATAGGGCTTCATCACGACTTTGGCGGTAACCCTTAAATCTGGCGGTCGCACTATTACCGCCGGAGTTAAGGGTCCGCCAAATCAGGGCTTCGGCGGATTTCGCCCCAGCTCTGAGCTGGGGGGAAATCTGCTGAAAGTTTGCGCTATTACCCCTGGCGGTAAATCCGCCGGCGGTAAGAGCGTGAAAATTCCCCATTGAGCCCAATGGAGAATGGGGCATTCCCGAATGGGCTCAACGGGGAATGGGGTTAACATTACCGGCGAACTCGTGATCCGGCGCTATTAGCGCCGGGGAGTTCGGCAGTAGGGCTAATACCGTAACGCCCAAGTCGTGATGAGGCCCATAATCTTACAACACGTGTTTCTATAATAGGTGCTCCTACAATACACTCTCCTATTATATATGTTCCTTCGACACGCACACCTATACACATGCACCTGATGCACATAGCATATGGACATATGACACATGCTCTCACATGCACCTAAGACACATGCACCTAGGACACAAGCACCTACCACACATGCTCCTACTACACACACTCTTATGATACTCTCTTACAACACACACTTACAACACACAATTTAATGACACACATTCCTATGACACATGCTCCTATGAAACGCTCTGCCATAACACATACTCCTGCAACACATGCTCTTACATTATGTACTGCTATAACATGTGCTCCTATAACAGACACTCATATTATACACGTTCCTTTGACACATGTACCTTCTACACATGTGCCTACTGCACATAACAAATGGACATATGACAAATGCTCTCACATGCACCTAAAACACATGCACTTATGACACGTCCACCTACAACACACGCTTCTACCACACACTATTATGGTGCACTCCCACTACACACTATTAAAACACACAATCTAATCACATGTGCTCCTTCAACACTTGCTGCTATAAGATGTGTTCCTAAAACTCACACTGCTTTAACACATGTTCCTATAGCATGCTACTACACACAAATCTACTACAAATAACATGTGCATCTACTACAAATAACATGTGCTCTCATGACACATGCTCCAACCACACACACTTTTGCAACAAACACTCTTATGACACAAACTCTTAGGGTGCACACTTACCACACACTCTTATGACACCCACTCCTACAACATATGTTTCGACAACACATGGTCCTATGACACATGCAGCTATTACACATGCTCCTACTACACTCACACATGCTCATGGAACTCAGGCTCCTATGACATACCCTCCTACCACATGCAATCCTATGACATGCACACCTCCTACACATGTGCCTACACACCTACTACACATGTGCCTCACACACTCCTATGATGCACATTATTATGACACAATACTACGACATGCACTCCTACACCACATGGTCCTATAACACACATGCTTACAACACAAAGTCCTACCACAGAGGCACCTGTGATGCAATCACATATGCAGAGTGTATAAGTTTTACAATTGGTACATTACAAAATGAACGTTTCACATCAAAGGCAAGTCACAGCTGAAATTCATGTCAGTTTTTAGCTGTACACTTTCAATATGAACTGTCCACACAGCGTATGCGTTTTATAATAACATTACACAATTAACATCTCCTAAAAACTCACATTAAATGCAAGTCACAGCTGACTTTAATGTGAGTTTGAAGGTGATGTAATACATGTACACTTTTCATACAAACTGTACACAGTTTATGTACCTATGGCACATTCACCTCTGATACATGCACCTACGACAAATGCTCAGATACATTCTACAATGACACATGCTCCATGACACACGCTCCTAGTACACACCCTTATTACACACACTTACTGCACACTCTTACAATACACACTCTAATGACACACACACCTGTGACATATGTTCTTACAATAAGGCTATAACAAGTGCTCCTACAACACAAGCTCCTATCATTCATGTTCCTATGACGCACTCACCTTTTACAAATGTGTCAACTGAACATAATGTGCACGTAAAACACATGTTCTCACATGCACCTAAGTCACATGCACCCACGACACATGGACCTACCACACACGGTTCGAACACACATGCTTATAGGACAGACCGTCTTAAAACACACGCTTGTACCACACATACTCTTATTACGCACACCCTTTTGACACAGACTCATATGACATGTGCTACTATGACACGTGCTTCTGCCGCACATACTTCTATAATACATGTTGCTATAATACCATAGACACATCTACTACAAATAACATGCATATGTACAGCACATGCTCTTACCACACATGCTCCAACCACAGACATTTTTAGAACACACACTCTTATGATGCACAGTCTTATGATGTACACTTATCGCTAACTGTTACAACACATTCTTAGGACACACACTCCTACAACATGTGCTCCTACAACACATGTTCCTATGACACATGCAGCTACTACACGTACTCCTACTACAAACACACATGCTACTACGACACATGCACCTATGACATGCACTTCTACAACATACAATCCTACATTACATGGTCATGAAACATACACTCTTACAACACATACTGATTTTACATGTGCACCTGCTATGATAGCATATGAGCATACAACATGCTCTCTCACATGAACTTAGGGCACATGCACGCATGACACATGCTTTTATGACAAGTTCCTACAACACATACTCTTATGGCACTTTAATTACACACATAACTACGACACATGCTCCTAGGACACGTGTTCCTGAAATGGATGCTGCTAAAACAAGCACATCGACAACACACACTCCTATGACATATATTCCTATAACACACACACATACTACATATGCACCTACTACACATAACATTTGGATGTACGACATATGCTCTCACTTGCACATAGGACACATGCACCTAGGACACCTTCAGCAGGCACATGCACCTAGGACACTTGCACCCTTGACACATGCACCTACGACACATGTTCTTATGACCCATGCTCCTACAACACATGCTCCTACAATGCACACTCCTACCACACACTCTTATGACACACATTGTAATGACACACTCCAATAACACGTGATCCTACCACACGCAATGCTATAGCATGCGCTCTTACAACACACGCTCCTACAACACATGCTCCTAAAACAAATGCTGCTACAACCCATGCTGCTACAACACAAACAAAACACACAATCTTACGACACACGGTCTTACAATACAAAAATATACAACACATTTGCATGTGAAACATATACTTACGGCACACGCTGTTAAGCAACATGCTCTTTTGCCACACACACGCTTATAGTACATGCTCCTCCAATACAGGGTAGTGTTACAAAAAACACTCGGAACCAATAATCATGTAAATGTAAAAGAAAAGTCGAAATTATTCAAAATGATTTTTTTTTTTTACAAAAGAGTAAAGGCCAAACCAACAAAAACATAATGTCTACAAACATCAAAAATACAAAATTTAAGGTAACCACATAATAAACATTATTAATTAATTTAAAAAATATATTTAAATCAAATATCATGGTAACCTTAACTCACCCACACACTTAAAAGTAAACAATATTACCATAAAATAACAGTTTCACACATAAAAACAAGTAATTTATCTGAGGAACTTGAGGGTGTCCTTACTTCTTTTCCCCCGGTAGCCTCTTCTCAGGCGGCCAGGGAAAGGCCATTGCTTTTGGATCCTGAACTTGGGGGTGGATATGCGAGGGATCATTACTAGGTGGAGGAGACTTGGGGATTGGGGAGAGGACGTCCTTAAGTGAGACATGGTATCCCCCATTTACGTTTCACCATTAACCCTCCATCCCTCAAGCATTTTTAGGTTTTTGTCAGCCCTTTCCCTGTGACTCCCATAAATCATTCCCCCAATTGCACTAGTATGACACTGGGATGAAGAAGAGGATGACTGGAGCAATACATCTTCGTTCTGTGAAAACAAACAATTATCAACCCCAGCCAAGTACTGGGACAAGGGGGAGGACATCAAGAGCAAAGCAGTGTGACTGCTTTGATGGTAAGCGGTCTAGTCCTTTTTGGTATGTAAATGGAGGCAGGAGAGGAGCTTTAAAATATAGAAGCCAGGAAGACATGATGTCAGCTGTGGGAGAACACCCACAAAGTTCTGGGTATAGGCTGACCTCTCCAGTTTGGCGGTGTAGCAGGAGAAGCTCTCGAGACCCGTGGGAAAGTGCAGAGTGTATGCTTCGCAATGCAAAGGCACAAGAAGCTGGAGGCCGCTGGCAAGCCATGAGAAGGAGGCCAGCGGGAATGAGGAAAATGGTCATGTAAGTCCTGCTTTGCCGTGGAAGCACTGCTGTGTCTGTGCAATCCACAAGAAGACTGCTGGGAGGAGACATGAGCAACCACATGGAAAAACAGAAACTCATGGCGGATGAAGACCTTGCAAGGAGCCATAAAACTGACTGGTGAGTGAAACCAGGAAGGGGGAAGTCAGGGCTAGCAGGCTGTGATACAAATAATATTAAGGAATTATTACCCAACAAAATGGAATCAAGGCATTTTGAATACTGAACTAAATGAAAACAAGTTAAAGCAGATTTTTAGGCATTTTGAATATTGAACGGAATAAAAGCAAGTTGGGCACACTCTTGGATCTTGAGAGGAAGGAAAGAAAGAGTGTGAATCTTACTGAAAGGAAGCTTTTGAACTGCATTAAAATAATGACCTACATTTACTGAAACAAGTGCAAGCAAAGCCAAAATAGCACAAACAGCTGGATGCATGATATGAGAAATCCAGCATTGGTCCAAACCAAGAAAGTGCAAAGAACTTTATATTCTAAGGAAACAAGCATTGGCACAAGCCAAGGGAAGCATAAGAAGGTGCAACAAGTGCATGGTGGCCATACTGTGTTAGGAGAATGTGGCACATGCAACTGAGGCAAACCTCATTGCTTAGAAACAGTAGACTGGCGTTGAAGGAAAATCAGTCAAAGAAGGGTACTGGTAGCGTGACCTATAATGGGTGGACCATCTGGTCCGACAACTGTACTCAGACCAGGTGGCCGTGAATGGAAAAGCCACAGAAATACCTAAAAATAAGGCTGTGTTGCACACATTCCTTGTTGTGATATTGAAGACAAAGTGTTTGTTTCAAAGCGGGAAGATTTTAACTAATTTTGTTTGAAAGCTGGAAAATGTGCACCCTATGGGAAGGGAACACCTGTACTTGAATAACTACTTTGAACTTGTCGAAGGGGAGCTGATCACAAGCAAAATAGCTAGAAGTAGCGCAGAACTTTACTTTGAACACTATTAATTTTGATGCTGACATCCTGACACACTGTATGCAGTTAGTTGTGAGGTCACAGACAAAAGTGTTACTTTCGACTTCCTGAGACAGACTATCCTTAGTTTTCTTTAGATAGGGAAATCCCACCTTAGCATACGGAAAGTTAGACATTACTCCACCCTGCCTTTTTAAGTTAAATATAACTTTGTTGAAACACTTGAACCTGTTGTCTGTGTCTGACTCTTGATGCCTTCACAAATGGTGTCAGGGTGGGATGTGGCTCAACTGATACAAATTGGGGAACCCTAAAGTTTGAGAAGCTTAGTCCCAGAGCAGCATACCCTTCGGTCGCAGCACAGGGCTCTATTGAGTTTGAAATTTGCAGAAGTAGGTAAGAAATAATTCCCCCAGATGAAAGAAGACTAAAACCCACTTATCTGATTCTGATTCCATCCCCAAATACTTACATCAGATTATCCCTGTAATCATATTTGCATGTTTTGGGATTGATGAACTAGCAGGGGTTAAAGATCCAGACATCAGGGGTCACATTAAAGGGTTGTTACAGAATCATGGAAAGGATACCTTCCAAATCCACCATGGGGATAAAATTGTGCAAGGGGTGCTTGAGAGAGCAGTGTTCCTTAGGGTAAAGGAATAGGCCGGGAAGGAGTTAACGGATTGAGGTACCTGCAGCTTCAGGGAGGCTGATAACCCACCTGACAACCCTCAAGACCCCAAGCCCCCAAGCCAGAAGGGACATAGAGGAGGATACAGAAACTGTTTAAGGCCTCACCTTGCCGTAGGAATGATCCAAGTGTTACTCACCACTAGTTGAACAGGTCGGAGCGTTGCTCAACCTTAAGGCACTAGAGGAGAGGGAGCTGCTCCAGTAGGTTTTCAGTCTAAGCTGGTATGTTCCGTTACCGGAACTCTCCAGAACCAGACCTCCTCAACTTGAGGAGCTCTTTAATGCAACACACCCCTTTGTTGTTAAAGGAATACAATCAAAGGAATTGGTTACCCAAAAGAGCGGGGATACCCACACTGCTACACCAATGCTGCGGAAGTAAATAAAACACAGTTATAAGGTGAGGACTAGAAAACCAAAATAAAGTGTTTATGTGAGAAGGAGGAATACCTGAATTAAGCTTGGTAGGGCTGTAAGAGTATCAATGAGTGTAGTCGGGACGTATTACTGGGAAGGAAGAAAACAGATAGGTCAATCCCAAGTTATACCAATCTAAAACCCAAAAATGCACAAAATTGTAGAAGGCTTACCCTAACAGGAGAGTGGTTTGAGAATTGGAATAAACAGCGACAGGAAAAAATAACAAACATGGAGTTAGTACAAGAGGCTACCCTGAACGGCACGAGCGACGCATCTAGTTTCAGGATGGTGCATTGAGTTGGGATAGCGTTCATGAATGCACTCTAGTAGCTGAGGAGTTGTTGTTTAAAGTGTCCCAGTTTATGAAACAATCCAGAGAAAATAGAAAATCCAAGGAGAAAAACCACGTAACAGTCAAAACTGATTGAGCAAAGTTCTACACAGCAAGGACAGGATAAGCTGAAACAATGCTTGCTTGTTCAAGGGTGACTGAACTCACCACGTACACAGGACAAGTACTTTAATGGCAGCTTACGCACCATTGGAGTGCTTATGGCTCATTGATCACGGCTGCCGGGAAGTGCAGCGTTCAGAGAAGAACCCCAGCGGAATGCAGCAGTTAAAGAAATCGCCAGAAAGGCGAAGGGGATCGGCGTGCAGGCGAAACTGTTGCCAAACCGAGTGTATCATCAAATCCGAGGAACAAGATAGAGAATAGCCGAGGGATGAAATCCAAGGTCAAAAGGTCGGTTGAAAATCCAAAGTTCAGGCAATGCGGCAAGATAACGCTAATTATAAGCAGCGTTGTGAAGTATACAAGCCTATTTTAAACCTCTCCTTGTGCATGGGGGCGGAGCCTATCCTGCCGCACACGTGACAGACGGGTCACATGACCTCCATGGAATCGGGAGGCAGAGCGTCCGCGTCTCCATGGCAACCTACAGCACTGCTATAATGGCGATGCGGAAAAGCGAGTGAAGCGGCTGTATGGCCGTGGCAAACTTGGGGATTTTGTAACAGTATCCACGCGCAAAGGCCACGGCAACCCCCTGGCTGCATGGAAAGCCTGCAGTAAGGCAGGAGAGTGAATGTTTGACAAAGGCTCCCAGGTGCGGTCTTCCGGACCGTAGTCCTTCCAATCCACAAGATAGTAAATGAAACCCCTAGAAATCTTAATGTCCAGGATGCCAGAAACCTCAAACTCCTCCTCCCCATCAACCATCACAGGGGCAGGGCGACGGGGCAGGCGAGTACCTGCGAGGCAAGGTTTAATCAAAGCCACATGAAAAACAGGGTGGATCTGCCAGGTGGCCAGCAGTGACAGGCACACCGCGACAGGGTTGATAACAGCTGAGAATTCATATGGGCCAACATACTTGGGCAGAAGGGACTACTTCCCAGGTATTTTCAAATTACGGGTAGATAGCCAAACCTTCATGCCAGGAGAATAGGCAGGGGCAGGAGAACGGTGGGCATCTGAGGTCCTCTTGGCGCTGACCTGGGAATGCAGGAGGTGTAAGCGAACATCCCGATGTAGTTGGGCCATATATCTAATGCTGGCCAGAGCTGCTGGGTTATCCAGGGGCAGCAAAGGATCCAATGGCAGGGAGCGCGGATGAAACCCGAATAAGGCATAGAACGGGGACACTCCCGTGGCAGAATGTAATTAATTGTTGTAAGCGAATTGAGCCAACGGTAAAGCAGACAACCAGGAGAACTGAAACTGGAGACATAGACATCTCAGATACTGCTCCATAGTAGCATTGCGGCATTCTATTTGACCATCCATTTAAGGGTGGAAAGCAGAGGAAAAACGGTCATCGATAAGCAGAGAAGATGTAAGCACTCTCCAAAAGTGTGAGGTAAATTGCGGGCCTCTGTCTGACACGATAATAGAAGGCAGACCAAAATGTTGAAAGATATGTAAACGACCATGTCAGCTAATATTGGAGCAGTAGGTAGACCTGAGCAAGGAATGAAGACTGCATACTTTGTAAAGTAGTTGATTACTACTAGAATGGTGTTCAAATCTTTCATGGAAGGTAGTTCCACCACAAAATCCATGGAAACCATCTGCCATGGTTTGTATGGCACCGGCAACGGCTCTAGCAGTCCCATTGGTTTGCTCCTAGAAGTCTTACATTGAGCACAGATGGCACAGTCGACAGGTAATCATAACATCTCTGGACATCGAAGGCCACCATGACCAACGGCGAAGAGATTCCAAGGTCTTCTGATGACGTGGATGTGCTGCAACCCCTGAGTCATGAGCCGATCGCAAGCTATGGATGCGAGCAGGACCAGGAGGCACATTAACCCGCCCCTGAATAAAAGGAAGAGCCCCCTGGATGTCCAGATTGAGAGAAGCTACATCAGATCGATTAGTAGAAACCCAGTTCTCGATAATGGAGCATAGAGAAGGCTAGACAGTACAACCACAAACCACTTTCTCCGCAAGTAAGGGAACAGAATCACTAAGAGTCTGTGGATCACCTGACGACTGTCTTGATAAGGCATCTGCAGGAACGTGCAAACGTGCAGGACGATATGTTATGATGAACTGGAATTGGACAAAGAAAAGGTGCCATCGGGCCTGACGGGCGGTGAGACATTTCATAGTCTTAAACGCCAACAGACTCCGGTGATCAGAATAGACTGTGACAACATGTCTGACTCCCAGGAGATGACGCCTCCATTCCAAAAAGGCCTCTTTAATGGCAAGCAGTTCCCATTTTGTAATGGGGTAATTTTTTTCATAGGCTGTGAGTTTTATGGAGAAAAAAGAAACTGGGTGTATATCCCCTGATTGTGAGCAGGACTGTGAGAGAATAGTGGCCACAGCATAACCCAAGGCGTCAGCATCAACGAAGAAAGGAATATCTGGGTTGGGATGCTGTAACAGCGGAGGCGAAGTGAACGCCGCTTTCAAGGAGTCAAAAGCCAACTGAGCAGTCGCATCCCAGGCAAAACAAACTTTTGAACTGGTCAGGGCCATGAGTGGCACAGCAATAGCCGAAAAGGAATGGATAAAGCGGCGGCAAAAGTTAGCAAAGCCAAGAAAAGACTGTAGGTCTTTGACTGATAGAGGGGTAGGCCATTCAAGGACAGCCTTGACCTTGGACTTGCTCATTTTAATGCCCTGGTTTGTGATATTATATCCTAGAAACTCCACTTCTGTGGAGTGAAACACACATTTTTCGGCCTTCGCATATAGCTGATGTTCTCTCAGTCGCTCTAGAAAGGTAGAGACATGTTTGACGTGTTCCGCCATTGAGGCTGAGTAAATAGTTATGTTGTCGAGGTACACCACGACAAACTGATCTTGTATGTCATGAAACAGGTAGTTCATGAAAGCCTGAAAGGTGGCGGGCGCATTACAAAGTCCGAATGGCATCACTAGGTATTGGAATAGGCCGAAACGAGTCTTGAAAGCAGTTTTCCACTTGTCTCCGTCCCTGATGCGAACGAGATTGTAAGCCCCTCTGAGGTCCTATTTGGTGAGGATACTAGAATCGCCCAATTGATCAATGAGGCTGGAAATTATTGGCAATGGGTACTGGTTCTTCACTGTCACTTCGTTAAGTGCTCTGTAATCAATGCAGGGGCGCAAATCCCCTTCCTTTTTGGTAACAAATAACAAAGGCGATGCGGCCGGAGATTTGGAAGGTCGAATGAGCCCGGTAGGAAGAGCCTTGTCCAAGTATTCTTTTAGAACCTGGTGCTCCTTAAGGGACAACGAATAAACACGTCCCGATGGGATTTTAGCCCCAGGTACCAAGTCTATCGGACAGTCATACACACGGTGTGGTGGCAGGGTTTCGGCCATACCCTTATCAAATACGTCATGAAATCGTGTGTATTCAATAGGAACAGGATTGCTCAAAGTAGCTGTGAACGACCCAATATATATATATATATTTTTAAAAAAATAATGTTATTCATTTTATTTCAACAAACAATACAAACCAAACTTGCAGTGCATATAGTAACATTTTAAATATACATCGCTTCATCATGTCCACTGCTTCTCCCCCCCCCCCCTTTCGAGCCTACTCTCTTTCATGTTCTATTTCTGCGCCTTGTAATAGGGATTCCTCTTCCAAGGTTTCTGTTGGGTCTCGCATTAGCCCAAATAATTCTACTATTAGTTGTTTCCAGGCTATTAGGGTAGATCTTTCCACCATACTTCTATTTGTGGTCTGTAGCATGCCTTCCACCCCCTATCAAGCAGGCCCACACCGTGTCCACCACAATCTTGATTCCTTTTTCGGCTAGCCTGTGTGCCACTTCACCCCAAAATCGCTCAGTGACTGGGCATGACCAGAACATATGCACCATTCCGGCATTTTCCTCATCACATTTGGGACATGCTTGTCGTCCTGTGTTTTTGAATTTGGCTATTCTCTGGGGTGTCATATACGCCCTATGGGTTACATATAATTGTATCTGTTGTAGTCTTGCATTTCTCGACACTTTTTTGTGGTACCCTTGGGCTCGTTCCCACATCCCATCACTCATTGGTGCTCCCACTTCCTCTTCCCAGTCCCGTCTCAGTTGTGCCACTTCCTTCACCACCTTGGACATCATCAGCTCATATATTCTAGATATCTCATGTCCTCCCTCTGCTATGTCATATTTTGTATCTATGGTGGTGTCCATTTCTTCTTCTAGCACTACTTCGGACCATGTCTCCTTGATTCTCCGCACCACCCTATATGATATACTGGCCCATGTGTAACCCAGTTTCCTCCTCCAACACTGCAAATTCCCTTATATTCCCCTCCTGCCATATATCGCCATTTGTTCCTATCCCCACCTGTTCCCAGTGTTTCCTAATCATCATCCCTAGTTGCTTTTCTTTACCCACCAGCGCCACTAGTGGTACCTGCAGGGAACTTACTTGCAGGCCCTGCGCCACATTTTCCACCCAAGTATCGTCATCTTTGGACGCCCTTCCAATTCTGGTTTAGGCAGCCACATCATTTCCTTTAGGAAGAATGGGGCACAGTCCTGTCGGAACAGCCCGGACTCTGAGGTTGACTCTTCAGAGAGCCAATTAGCTACATATTGCAGCTGGCTTGCTATGTAATATATTTCATTGTTTGGCAGTTTTATACCCCTTTTCTCATGTGAGTTTTGTAGCTTCCAAAGGGCCACTCTATTCCTCGTCCCATGCCAAAGGAAATCCCTGCACATGCCATCTATCCTAGCAAAGAACCGCCTTGTTATCAGGTATGGGATGTTCCCAAAATAGTGCAAGAGTCTTGGTAGGACCACCATTTTCAACATTGCCCCTCGCCCCATCATCGCCAAGGGTAACTTCACCAAGAACTTCATGGTATTTTCAATTTTCTTGATTGCTACCTCTGTATTATACTGGTGTTCCTCTTCCAACGTATGGTATATATCTATTCCAAGATATCGAAACGTGCTAACCTCCCATGGTATCTGTAGCACCGGTAGCTGTTCTAACGGGATCCCTTTATACCTGCCCAGTGGAAATATACTGGATTTTTGGGGGATCACAGCTATACCAGACAGCCTTGCATATCTCTCCATCACTTCCAGAATGTACTGGAGGTTTCCTTCCGGGTGCCATAAATACAACAACATGTCATCCGCATACAAAGAGATTAAATGCGGTTCCCCTCCTACAGCAATGCCGATCCCTGCCTAGTGCCTCTACGAAGTTGCCACCTCTCTGATATCACTGCTCCTGTTGTAACTCTGGCCAGCGGCACGCTATATAACATTTTAGCCCACTGTAGGTACCCGGGCCCTATCCCATAGCCAGCCAGGGCTGCCATCAGCCACGGCCATTTGACTGAATCAAAGGCCTTTATTGTGTCTAATGATACAATTGCCAGTTCACCTTCGTCCTCATTTGCGTGCTCAACGACTCGATGGAGTCGCCTAAGATTGTTGGATATGATCCTGTTTGGGACATAGCCAGTCTGGTCGGGATGTATTAGTTTACCAATAACCCTCCTCATTCTGTTTGCCAAGAGAGCTGTCAATATTTTACTGTCCTGATTTAGCAGTGATAGGGGTCTGTATGAGCCGCAGTTGTGACCAGGCTTATTAGGTTTGGGAAGCTGTATAATTATCGCTTCTCTGAGGGACTCTGGCAGCCTTCCCACTTCATATGCTTCATTCAGCATCTCTAAAAGCAGGGGGAGCATCTCATCCTTATATGTTTTATAAAATTTGCTTGGGAGTCTGTCGGTCCCCGGAGTCTTGCTGGTGGGCAACTGCCTTACTACCTCTTCCAATTCCTCTAAAGTAATCGGAGCGTCCAGCTCCTCTCGCTCTTTAGCACTGATCTGCGGCAGTCCTATGTCCTCCAATGTTTCTACTATTTCTTTACAATCACTTTCCTCATCATCTCCATACAAGAGTCTGTAATACTCTGCAAATTTCTGGTTAACTCCTTCTTGGGTGTCCACTATGCTCCCATCATCCCTCGTTATTGTTCTAATTGTGGGCTTGGGGGTCTCACTCTTGTATAGCCATGCCAAGACCCTCCCTGGTTTGTCCTCCCCACATGCTGTCTCTCTATATACTTTTTAAGTTAAGATTGCACAGTGTCTCCCAGTGCCCCGCACATTTCTCCTGTAGCCTAAGTATTACTTCATTATCTTCCTTGGTGTTACCTCCCCCACATAACGCTTTTTCTAGCTCCCTCTCCGTATATTGCAGTTCAGCCAGGATCCCTCCTTGTAGCCCCTTCGACTTAGCTATAGCTAACCCCCTCATTACCACTTTAAAGGCCCCCCAAAGCATACCCACTGTCTCTACACTGCCAGTATTGATCTCAAAGTAGTTTATTATTTCCTCCCTCATATCCTCCCTAAAAATTGTGTCTTTCAGGGCCTCTGCTCTGAGGCGCCATGTTGGTATCTTTGCTCTCGGGGGTCAATATTGCCACCCCAGGATTAGTGGCGAGTGGTCTAAGAGGACCCTCACTTTATATTCCGTCTGCGTTATCTCAGTTATTAACTCCTGTGTAGCAAACGTATAGTCCAACCTAGTATGTAGATTTTGGGGAGCTGAATAGTGCAAATATTGTCTCTCCAGGGGTGGTGTGACCTCCATACATCCTCAAACCCGAAATCCTCCAGCAGTGTCTGCAGTGCTCTGGCGACTGGGGTGGATCTATCCATTTTACCATCTGATCTATCTACCTTAGGGTTTAACATGCAATTAAAGTCTCCCCGCCAGATCACCGCCCCTCCCAGACACGTGCTAAGTTTGTTACATAAAATTCTAAAATATGCCACTGTGTTTTGGTTCGTGGCGTACATGTTTATGATGCTTATCTCCCTGTTTTCCACCAGCCCTCTCATTATGACCATCCTCCCGTCTGCCTCAACTGTAGACTGTAACAGGGACATGCAGCACCACCCAGATGATCACCCCCCTAGCATAGGCCGAATATGATGCACATACTACGGTCCCCCTCCATTTCTTCCGGATCATCTCCATTTTATCCTGCGTAAGGTGAGTCTCCTGCATCAGGGCGATATCTATTTTCTGTCTGCGTAGATACAGCATGACCTTATTCCTCTTTAGATAGCTATTGAGCCTCTGACGTTCCAAGTAATTATTTTAAGATCCCCCATGGCGTGTTAGGGTCCCGCTCCTCCCACCACAAGTGCAGTCCATGAACAAATATATTTCCATTCTGTGTAGGCTTATTTCGCAACTTAAACTTCCCCAAACTAAAAACACTTCAAATTTCCCAACCTCCCTCCCACCTCCCTTTCCTGCCCCAACTCACTCCCCTCTGTTTCCTCCCACCCCAACACCCTTCCCAAATGTTGCCCAGCTCCATCCCTGGATCTCAGGCACCCCCGCATTTATCCCTTTTCTGGCAATAGCCTGTACTCACGGCTCAGCAGGGAAAAGTCACCCTAATGGCGGTCCTACTACTCTAACTCCCGGGGGTAGGTTGTCTCCATCTTGCTGCTCCTGTTTGCTTCAAATTAAATGCGCTTAGTGCTACCCAATTTACTTTTGCATTTTATATTCTAGTCCAATAAATCCAAGTGTCCCATGTTACAATGTTCGATATTATCTGTCCTCGCCCCGCCCCAGTTATCCGTGCTACAGTCTTTTTTCGGGGGCCCCCCTCCATCCTTTTATCATACATGATGTGTTCCCATCACTTATTGTGATCCTCGCAATCCTGCTCCTCGTCTTGTTCCGGACAGCCCTGCGTATCCAGCCATGCCGCTGCATCCTCCGGGGTGTCAAAAAAATACGCCTTGCTTTTGTGCAGGACTTTGAGCTTTGCGGGATACAAAAGCATGTACTTGATTCCAGCTGTGCGCAGTCTCCTCTTGATCGCCACATAGCTATAACGCTGTCTCTGCACCAGCATGGTGTAATCAGGATATGCTGTGATGGTTGCAGATGCCCTTTTTATCGTTCCACCTTTGCGAAAGTACTCCAAGATCTTCTCTCTATCTTTGTAGTTCAAGATCTTTACTATTATTGCCTGAGGGGGGGCTCTGGGTCGTGGTTTCCTTATTAGGGCCGTGTGCGTTCGTTCAACAGCAAATCTTTGTGAAAGCTTGTCGGCTCCTATTTCTTGCAGGATCATATTCTCCACGTAGTCCATGGGGTCTTGGCCTTCCTCCCCCTCTGGCAGGCCATCCACACATATGTTGTTACGTCTCGCTCTCCCTTCAGCCTCCTCCACTCGGTTCTCCAGGTTGGCCACCTGTTGCTTCAGTATGTGGACTTCCTTTGCATTGCTTGTGCTGGTTTTCTGTATTGGTTTTCACCGCACTCTCTAGGCCGCTTGTTCTTTCCACCAGCGCTCTCACATCTTGTCGCAGCAGGTTCACCTCTATTCCCACTGCATCTATTTTGGTTTTCAAGAGCGGTTCTTAGGTCTGCCATCGCTGTTCCACACGAGGCTTTTAACTCTGTGATGGCTGTTAGGATCAGGTGATCCTCTTTTGTCAGGGATACTTCTGCAGGCGTGGCTGCCGCACCCTGTGCCGGGGTGGTGTGGGTCTGTTGCATCTCAGCAAAAATGTCCATTGTGGGCTGCTTGCTCTTGGTCTTGCTTCCTCTTACCGACATTGTGCAGCCCTGCCTTTGTACTGGGCTCCAACCTTTCTGTAGCATGCGAGTCCTGCTTCCCCGTTCCTCCTTCTGCGTGGTTGCAGCTTGCTGTGGCACTGCCTGGCCTATATGGTTCTTGCGCCTTGTCCCGTTCCGCTTTGTGGGGGCTACACCTCTTGCTCTCGAGGGTAGCCAACGCCTTCTTCCGATCGATTTCAGTCTTGGCCCACTCTTGCGTGCCCCTCTCATGCCATGCGTGCTGGTTGCTACTGTGCCAGCTCCCAGGCCCTGATGCTGCCCATCCGCCTTTGGTTATGTCCGGCAGTTCTTATTCCAGGCCCTATTCCCCTCTTTTTAATGATGTTCGTGGGCCTTCTGGAAGCTTCCTGTTTTCCTGCACTCATTTAGAAGTTGTGCACCTCACATTAGCCACTGGTATTGGGGCGTGCAGCGAAACAATAAGTGTCTCGCTATATAATTACCATGTGCAGGCCAGCATCCTCATGTGTGCATCCTCTCATTCCGCGGCCCTTGTCTCCTCTCGATGTACTTCATGGGGCCCCTGCTACTATTCTGTTGTAGCTTACACGCGTCTTGAGCAGCGTATGAACTGTGCTGCGGTCCGCTCCTCCTTTAAAGCTCCTGCAGGTACTCCGCGCTGGGTAGTCGAGCGAAACTCCTCAGCTATTCGCCGCGTTCGCATGGGCTGCTCGCGCCCTCTTCTTCCTTCGTCTCGCGACCGGGCTGCTTTGATGCCAGGCGTGCAGCTTAACAATGTATCTCGCTGCGTCTGTATTCCGCGTGCAGTTTTCTCAGCCGCAGTTGCCGTCCGTTTCTTATTCCACACGCTGCGCGCCCTCTGCCAGTCTTCGTCCACCGTGGGTTTGCTGGGCCTGCTTCAGCTTCCTTTGGTCTAACACGCCGGCCATTTTGTAAAGAGTGCCGCTCCGTGGCTACAAACTTACAGTTGATCTTGCCAATCCTCCTGTAGCCATCAAGGACTCAGCTCTTCCTCGAACTTGCTCCATGCCTTTCCACATCCAATAGTGTATTTCTGAGCTCGATCATGCCTTTTTTAGCTTATTTTCATGCCGGATGATGTCGGATCGTCAGGAGAAGCTCGGAAGACACGTCCTACTCTATGGCCCTCTAGCCACGCCCCCTCCAACCCAATATATGAAGGCAACCCGGACAAGACCCGACTCGGGTTATCATCCACAATTCACAAAGAAGACAAACAAGAACTGTTACAGAAAGTGAAAGGGAACTGAACCAGGCCTAAGGACCAATCGATCAAGGGATTGTGCACCATAAGCCAAGGAATGCCCAAGATCACTCTATAGGCGTGAGCTTGTATAACATCAAAAGCAATGTCCTCAGTATGACCATCTGTTGTGGTCATGGTACTCGGGATGGTTTGTTGGGTTACAAGGCCCGAGACAAGGGCTGATCCATCCACAGCACTTAAATTTTTGGGGTGTGGTTCCTCCACCAAGACGATCCCAGTTTTAGCGGTGAAGTGTTGGTCTATATAATTCCCTGTAGCCACAGAATCAATTACCACAGTAACCGCAAAAGGAGTTGCTAAAGCCCCTGAAGAATTAACCGGCAGTTGGAATAACGCAGTTTGGATTTGACAAGGGGAGTCCAGAGCTAGAATTCCCGACGTAAGGACTCCTGTCGAGATTTGGCGTTTCCCACCTTTTTCTTTGGTTTTTTGGGGCATTCAGGCAATAAGTGTTCTGAAGAACTGCAATACATACATAAATTGTGGCTACAGCGGTATTCACGTTGTGCAGGAGTCAACAGACCCCGAACTGCCCCTATCTGCATCGGTTCTGGGGTAGAGTCCCCAACTATCGGGAGGTCGGGGACAGACAGCGGTATGCTGGGTCATTTCTCCCACTTGCGTTCAGCCCTTCGTGTGTCGATTTGGAGAACCATATCCAAAAGTTCACTGAAAACGGTGGGTACTACAGGTACCGTGAAAAGTGTGTCCTTTAATTCCTTCCTTCCTCTGGTAAAAGACTGCTGATTTTTTCTCTTCAGGCCAATAGGTTTCAGCCGCTAACTGGTTGAACCGTGCCAAATAAGAGAGCAAAGACGTGGATCCCTGCCGTAATTTGAGCAGCTCAAGATCTCAGGCCTGCGAGGTATACCTGGTATACCTGGTATCAAAGACCCGGCTCATGGTGGCCAAGAGGGCATCCCAGTTGTACAGCACATGGCTGTTTGATTCTAGTAAAGGGTTAGCCCAAGCTGTGGCTGTACCTTCTAAATGTGACAGGATAAATGCTGCCTTGGTGGTAGATGTTGGAAAGGATGTAGGATGACAAACAAAGTGCAATTTGCACTGATTAACAAAGGTTCTGTAGTTTTTGGGATCTCCCAAAAAGCGTTCTCGAGGGGCCAGCGGGAATTGAGCAGAGAGCACAATGGAAGGGGTCTCCTGAGTGGGTGTGGGAAAACCCGTACTAGGAGCAGATGCCCCGGACACTTCATCCTGCATGGGAGGAGCAGCTATCACGGATTGTATTTCGTTTACCTGCTGTTGGAATTCGTCTTTCATGGAAGACATTTCCAGCCGTAGTTCCGCTATGTGACAGAGGATCTCCGCCATGGTTTCAGATGGTTCCATTGTCCAGGCTTCTAATTCTGTTACTCACCACTAGTTGAACAGGTTGGAGCGTTGCTCAACATTAAGCACTAGAGGAGAGGGAGCTGCTCCGGTATGTTTTCGGTCTAAGCTGGTATGTTCCGTTACCGAAACTCTCCAGAACCAGACCTCGTCAACTTGAGTAGCTCTTTAATGCAACACACCCCTTTGTTGTTAAAGGAATACAATCAAAGGAATTGGTTACCAAAAAGAGCGGGGATACCCACACCGCTACACCAATGCTGCGGAAGTAAATAAAACACAGTTATAAGGTGAGGCCTAGAAAACCAATATACAGTGTTTTAGTGAGAAGGAGGAATACCTGAATTAAGCTTGGTAGGGCTGTAAGGGTATCAAAGAGTGTAGGCGGGACGTATTACTGGGAAGGACGAAAACAGATAGGTCAATCCCAAGTTATACCAATCTAAAACCCAAAAATGCACAACATTGTAGAAGGCTTACCCTAACAGGAGAGTGGTTTGAGAATTGGAATAAACAACAACAGTTAAAAATAACAAACAGGGAGTTAGTACAGGAGCCTACCCCGAACGGCACGAGGGACGCATCTAGTTTCGGGATGGTGCATTGAGTTGGGATAGCGTTCATAAATTCACTGTAGTAGCTGTGGAGTTGTTGTTTAAAGTGTCCCAGTTTATGAAACAATCCAGAGAAAATAGAAAATCCAAGGAGAAAAACAACTTAACAGTCAAAACTGATTGAGCAAAGTTCAACAAAGCAAGGACAGGATAAGCTGAAACAATGCTTACTTGTTCAAGGGTGACTGAGCTCACCACGTACACAGAACGAGTACTTTAATGGCAGCTTCCGCACCGTTGGAGTGCTTACGGCTCGTTGATCATGGCTGCTGGGAAGTGCAGCGTTCGGAGAAGAACCCCAGCGGAAGGCAGTAGTAAAAGAAATCACCAGAAAGGCGAAGGGGATCGGCGTGCAGGCGAAACTGCTGTCGAACCGAGTGTATCATCAAATCCGAGGAAAAAGATAGAGAATAGTCGAGGGACGAAATCCAAGGTCAAAAGGTAGGTTGAAAATCCAAAATTCAGGCAAAGCGGAAAGATAACTCTAATTAGAAGCAGCGTTGTGAAGTATACAAGCCTATGTTAAACCTCTACTTGTGCATGGGGGCGGAACCTATCCCACCGCACATGTGACAGACGGGTCACATGACCTCCATGGAATCGGGAGGCAGAGCGTCCCCGTCTCCATAGCAACCTCCAGTGCTGCCATAATGGAGATGCGGAAAAGCGAGTGAAGCGGCTGTGTGGCAGTGGCAAACTCGGGGATTTTGTAACAGTATCCACCCGCAAAGGCCACAGCAACCCCCTGGCTGCATGGAAGGCCCACAGTAAGGCAGGAGAGTGAATGTTTGACAAAGGCTCCCAGGTGCGGTCTTCCGGACCATAGCCCTTCCAATCCACAAGATAGTAAATGGAACCCCTAGAAATCTTAATGTCCAGGATGGCAGAAACCTCAAACTCCTCCTCCCCATCAACCATCACAGGGGCAGGCTGACAGGGCAGGCGATTACCCGCAAGGCAAGGTTTAATCAAAGCCACATAAAAAACAGGGTGGATCCGCCAGGTGGCCGGCAGTGACAGGCGCACCGCGACAGGGTTGATAACAGCTGAGACTTCATATGGGCCAACATACTTGGGCAGAAGGGACTTCTTCCCAGGTATTTTCAAATTACGGGTAGGTAGCCAAACCTTCATGCCAGGAGAATAGGCAGGGGCAGGAGAACGGCAGGCATCTGCGGGCCTCTTCGCGCTGACCTGGGAACTCAGGAGGTGGAAGCAAACTGTTACGCTCACCTGGTTCCACAGGGACGCCATCCAGCAGTTGGGACTCAGGTATCCTTCTCTGCGCTTCCCAGTGGTGTCATGATCTCTGCTTCCAAAAGATCAGGACTTGCCCGACTCCCTTGGAAGCAGACCCATAACCCCGGTTCCGAGTGCCAGCCAGTCCCAATTGGGACCTTTTGGACCCTGTCCTGGCGCCAGTGGCACCAGGCTCATAAAGATGCCCAGTCCCAGCGCTGGAAGCGCTGGGCTCATAATGCTTGGGTGGACTTACCTGCAGCAGACCATGCTGCTTACTTACCTGCCAGTTGAACCCCTGATCCTCTTCTGTTTGGGACTACTTTTCCTGTTGGGTGGGGCAGGAGCCACTCCCTAGGTTCAGAACACTGGAACTCTTCTGGAAAGCAGGAACTCTTTTCTTACCTAGGCGTGGCTGTGGAAGGAGACACCTAAGGACTACAGGAGGCTATTTAAACCACACCCGATGGATGAATCTTGCTTTGTGTTATTCTGCATTCTTTGCAGCAGAACGCTCATCGTGTCTTCTGCTTCTGATCCTGGGCCTAAGGGAACAAAGGCTTACCATCCTGGAATCCAGTCTTCAGCAGCACCTGTAAAGACAAAGAAAGAACAAGTTAGCACTACGGTCTTCAGTGGCAGCGCATCTCTTACCTGGTCCATCGGCTGTCACCAACGCCTCGCGCTGCATTCCGGCATCTGAAAGACAAAGGCTTACCTACTCTTCGCACGCTCCGGAGGCCTTCGGCGCTGCATCCCGCATCTGAAAGACAAAAGAAGGTGCGTTTAAAGACATTGGGCAACTTTATTACTCACGTGCCATTACTCCTTCCCACGCCGAATCCAGTGGGTATTCCAGCACCCTTCAGCTTCTCTAAAGCTCCGAACTTGTACCTGCAAGATAAAAGGGACAGTTAGTGCGCATCGTGAAGCAGGCTACAAGCGCTTACTTACGTGCTTCCAGGCGCTTCTATTCCTCACGCGGGTTCGATCCTCAACTCTCATCAGCCCGTCATCCGCCATCGCCGGAACCCTGCAAACCAAGAGATATCATTACAAAAGACTTTTAAGACATTTGAAGTGCCCAGAACTTACCGTTCGTGCAGTTAACGACGGACAGCAGTCCTCTGAGGTCAAGAGGCCTGCACCCTTATCCAGTGAAGAAACTGGTTACGGCACCCTGCCCCGAGGCAGATGGAGAGCTCGGCGTTCACTTACCTAAGGTGAGGGCGTTAACCTTTGGGGTTCTACAGGAGAAGAGAAAGGGAAGAGGAGAGAGGCACCCAATAACCCCAGTTCATTAATCCCATATTTTCTATCTGCAGACATCTTACTCTTCAAGTCAGACATACAGTGCACAGAGGTCCAGCCCAAAGAGCCAACCGTGTGTTACACATCACCTTTGAAGATACGGCCTTCACCCAGTCAAGACTGGCGCCTCTGCGGGAATCAGGTGAGCGTTACAAGTGGTGACCGGCGGGAGGGTTCTGCCTGGAATACAGGTGGGCAATGTTCAAGACTGGGCAACTGGGGTAAACAGTCCCCCACCACCCTGTATACCCGCGACCCCACTGGACTTCTCCTCACCTTGTTTTTAATGCAGGTGTGTACTCTGTCCTGCCTTCTTGGCTGGGGCTTGTTGTTCTTGGTGGGCATTTGCGATTGAGTTTCTTCACTGATGCCGGCCCGCTTTGAGTCTTTCAGGTAGGTCTTATTGCTGTGCTATATTATAGTCCTTGCATGCCTTTTTGGTTTAACTAATGTCTTTTCTCTTCCTTAGGTGCGCGGAAGTCCAATATGTGGCATACACTGAATTGGTTCTCGCCGGTAAATAATGGCGTTTTTAGAGCGCCTTGATGCGGTGAGTAGGCGCTAAGCGCACTGCTATGATGCCTTGCCTCTTGCTAACCTGTTGTCTTGTCTTCCCACAGGTCGCGGTGATCAACCGGTGCATGGAATTCCTGAGGCGATGCTAGTCGAGGAGCGGCTTGCGAGGTAAGCTTTCGGCACCGTTCATTAAATTGTAAAAATGTCTAATGCCTTGTTTCTTCCTTTTTTGCAGATCCGTCGGTTCGGGAGGAGCGCTGGTTCCAGGATGCTGATTTTAAGAGCCGTGGACAGCTAATGATGAAATTACAGGTAAACTGCTGCTGCTAATAATGTCCTTTTTCTCCTTTACAGATGAGGTTCTTCCGAGGTTCGCGGGTGCAGCTGAACACGGTGAGCGTCACGTTGCAGAATTGCAAAGTAACGCGAAGTGTATTATCCCAGTCGGGCGTGGTTTAAATAGCTTCAAGAAAGTAGTCCATGTAAAATAGTTCCTATGGTACCACACCCAAAAATACTATACCGCATAGCTTGGTTCCAAGGAGTCAAGCTATGTGGATGCCTCCATGTTGATTGACACTGAAATAAAGTAGTTCCCAATACAAGTCCTTTATCAAGTATGAGCCTGGCGCCAGAGGCGCCAGGACTGGCCCCAAGAAGGCCTAGGACAAGGATGCCTGGTTTTAGTGGAGGTCCTTCCCATGGGTTTGCCAGGGGGTCTTCTGGATGGGGGTCGTGACACAAACATCCTGATGTAGTTGGTCCATATCTCTAATGCTGGCCAGAGCTGCTGGGTTATCCAGGGGCAGCGAAGGATCCAATGGCAGGGAGTACGGATAAAACCTTAATAGGGCATAGAACGGAGACACTCCCGTGGCAGAATGTAATGAATTGTTGTAAACGAATCGAGCCAACGGTGAAGCAGACAACCAGGAGAACTGAAACTGGAGACATAGACATCTCAGACACTGCTCCATAGTAGCATTGAGGCGTTCCATTTGACCGTCCGTTTAAGGGTGGAAAGCAGAGAAAAAATGGTCATCGATAAGCAGAGAAGATGTAAGCGCTCTCCAAAAGCGTGAGGTAAATTGCAGGCCTCTGTCTGACACGATAATAGAAGGCAGACCAAAATGTTGAAAGATATGTAAATGACCAAGTCAGCTAATATTGGAGTGGTAGGTAGACCTGAGCAAGGAATGAAGACTGCATACTTTGTAAAGTAGTCGATTACTACTAGAATGGTGTTCAGTTCTTTCATGGAAGGTAGTTCCACCACAAAATCCATGGAAACCATCTGCAATGGTTTGTATGGCACTGGCAATGGCTGTAATAGTCCCATAGGTTTAGTCCTAGAAGTCTTACATTGAGCACAGATGGCACAAGTCGACAGGTAATCCATAACATCTCTGGACATCGAAGGCCACCATGACCAACGGCAAAGAGATTCCAAGGTCTTCTGATGACCCGGATGTGCTGCAACCACCGAGTCATGAGCCCATCGCAAGGTATGGATGCGAGCAGGACCAGGAGACACATAAACCTGCCCCTGAATAAAAGGAAGACCCCCCCTGGATGTCCAGATTGAGAGAAGCTACATTGGATGGATTAGTAGCAACCCAGTTCTCGATAATGGAGCGTAGAGAAGGCTAGACAGTACAACCACAAACCACTTTCTCCACAAGTAAGGGAACAGAATCACTAAGAGTCTGTGATCGCCTGACGACTGTCTTGATAAGGCATCTGCAGGAACGTGCAAACGTGCAGGACGATATGTTATGATGAACTGGAATTGAGAGAAGAAAAGGTGCCATCGGGCCTGATGGGCGGTGAGACATTTCATAGTCTTAAATGCCAACAGACTCTGGCAATCAGAATAGACTGTGACATGTCTGGCTCCCAGGAGATGATGCCTCCATTTCAAAAAGGCCTCTTTAATAGCAAGCAGTTCCCATTCTGTGATGGGGTCATTTTTTTCATAGGCCGTGAGTTCTCTGGAGAAAAAAGCAACTTGGTGTATATCCCCTGATTGTGAGCAGGATTGTGAGAGAATAGTGCCCACAGCGTACCCCGAGGCATCAGCCTCAACGAAGAAAGGAATATCTGGGTTGGGATGCTGTAACAGCGGAGGCGAAGTGAATGCCGCTTTCAGGGAGTCAAAAGTCGACTGAGCAGTCGCATCCCAGGCAAAAATTACTTTTGAACTGGTCAGGGCCGTGAGTGGAGCAGCAATAGCCGAAAAGGAATGGATAAAGCGGCGGTAAATGTTAGCGAAGCCAAGAAAAGACTGTAGGTCGTTGACTGATTGAGGGGTAGGCCATTCAAGGACAGCCTTGACCCTGGACTTGCTCATTTTATTGCCCTGGTTTGTGATGTTATAACCTAGAAACTCCACTTCTGTGGAGTGAAACACACATTTTTCGGCCTTATAGCTGATGTTCTCTCAGTCGCTTTAGAACGGTAGAGACATGTTTGACGTGTTCCGCCATTGAGGCTGAGTAAATAAGTATGTCGTTGAGGTACACCAGGACAAACTGATCTTGTATGTCATGAAACACGTTGTTCATGAAAGCCTGAAAGGTGGTGGGCGCATTACAAAGTCTGAATGGCATCACTAGGTATTCGAATAGGCCGAAACGAGTCTTGAAAGCAGTTTTCCACTCGTCTCCATCCCTGATGCGAACAGGATTGTAAGCCCCTCTGAGGTCCAATTTGGTGAAGATACTAGAATCACACAATTGATCAATGAGGGTGGAAATTAATGGCAATGGGTACTGGTTCTTCACTGTCACTTCGTTAAGTGCTCTGTAATCAATGCAGGGGCGACAATCCCCTTCCTTTTTGGGAACAAATAACAAAGGCGATGTGGCCGGAGATTTGGAAGGTCGAATGAACCCGGTAGCAAGAGCCTTGTCCAGGTACTCTTTCAGAACCTGGTCCTCCTGAAGGGACAACGAATAAACATGTCCCAATGGGATTTTAGTCCCAGGTACTAAGTCTATCGGGCAGTCCAGTCGTGCACATGGTGTGGTGGCAGGGTTTCGGCCATACCCTTATCAAATACGTCATGAAATGTGTGTATTCAATAGGAACAGGATTGCTCGAAGTAGCTGTGACCGACCCAATATATGAAGGCAACCCAGACAAGACCCGACTCGGGTTATCATCCACGATTCCCAAAGAAGACAAACAAGAACTGGCTTTATTTCGGAATCAAAGAGCGTGTGAGCAGTGAACTACTGTGACTGACCTTGTGTTTTAGCTGCCATCATCCAGGCACTGCGAGCGCTGCTCTTGCCTGGCCCATACCGCTTCCTGGAGGAGGCGGAGTCAGTTGGACCACGTGTGTGATCACGTGACTGGCAGCGTGTTGAAAACTGCGCTCGAGCCGCCTGAGCGGCGCTTTATTTCGGAATCAAAGAGCATGTGATCAGTGAACTACTGTGACTGACCTTGTGTTTTAGCTGCCATCATCCAGGCACTGCGAGCGCTGCTCTTGCCTGGCCCATACCGCTTCCTGGAGGAGGCGGAGTCAGTCGGACCACGTGTGTGATCACGTGACTGGCAGCATGTTGAAAACTGCGCTTGAGCCGCCTGAGCGGCGCTTTATTTCGGAATCAAAGAGCGTGTGAGCAGTGAACTACTGTGACTGACCTTGTGTTTTAGCTGCCATCATCCAGGCACTGCGAGCGCTGCTCTTGCCTGGCCCATACCGCTTCCTGGAGGAGGCGGAGTCAGTCGGACCACGTCTGTGATCACGTGACTGGCAGCGTGTTGAAAACCACGCTCAACCCACCCTTGCGGCGTTAAGCCCAACGGTGAAAAGCCCACTGGCTGTTGTGCGGCACATTCAGAAGGGAGACTGCTGTGATTAGTCACTTTGATCCCTGAGGCTCTATTTTTAACAGTGTTCACGCTCAGGTTCATGCTGAAAGTAGTGAACCCAAATATATATTGCTAGAACATGAAGATCCTATGATTTTATTATATGCGCTGGTGAGTGAGGGAGAGGCTCTATTCTAATTGCTGACATTCTATAATAGAGTGCTAGGTGCTTGTCAGCTCATACTGTGCTAATTCGTATTTTATCAGATTTTGGGTGTAAAGCTAGATTAGTCTCTATCCACCATTGTTTTATCCTGACTTTTACCTAGCAGGCTGAGAACTCTGTCTCTTCATTAATACATTGCACAAGAGCTATATCTTGCATTTTAACTATGGCTAATGGATTGCGTAGCGGGCGGTGCACTGAGGCAATATTGAAAGCTTGTACTGAAACTAATAATGACTCCTTAGGTCACAAAAGGAATATTCTTGATAATGAGCTATTTGATAATAATACTTTAGCTGCGGTAGCTAAAGAGGATAATTTGAATCGTATTGATACTCCAATACAAACTACTTATTTGGCTCAGATTCATGCCGACCCAACTGCCTCTTCGTACAATTCCATAAAAGAGGAAGTAAATAATGATGCCAGGGTGAGTTTGGGGAGTTGCATAACCCCACTGCTACCTTGCACTTTTAATGAAGACCCGTTTAGGATAACTATGAGGAAAATGGCTGAATTAGATGAACAGGTTAATCAATCCATTGATATGATGACCCACTTATTTATAGATCATCTAACAAGGGGATTTTTAAACCAAATTGCAGAAAGGACATCATGAAAACTCACAATGAAATAATAGGCGAAGGAGGCTCTGAAGGGATTTTGCATGCTTTATTGTACTCTCCTGAGCAAATCAAAGACCATAGAAGGTCCATAAATGATGATCCTGAGGGTAACATATCTGATAGGGGTAGTGTTGAATATCAATCTCCTAGCCCCCTTCCAGTGATCACAAAAATATTAGATCTGCTCGACAAGGGCCACGAACTTACCCACTTGGAATTAAAGGAATTAAAGGCAATTATGCATTATCTCTGTTCCAAGATGGATAAATTTGAGGGCTTTATAACCGCAATTGATACCCTGAGATCTTTGCAATATGAAATAGGTGGCCAAAGATCAAGAGAGGCTACAAATGAGTGTCATGAGAAAAGTACGCAATGTTCGCTACCTGTGCACCTGGAATGTAACAATTCTGGACAATCACATGGGGTATCATCTGAGCCGCTGAAGTGCAATTGTGAGAATGATCTGAGTGAGATTAAAGCATCGATAATCACATTAAACTATACAATAGTTTCACAACTATTTAATAAAGCACAGCCATTTGATATGCTGCGTAGTCCTATTGCCAAAGTTTCGATTTTAGATCTGCCAGATAGCCCTTCCGTCTTGTTGGACGAAATTGAAAAACAAAAAAAGGCAGAGATTGAAAATATTCACACCGAAGTAACCCCAACCTTTATGTCTCGCCGGGCTAAAAGGATGCATATGCGTGCTGTGAAAAGACTTGCGAAAATAAGGAGGGAGGCGAAGGTCATAAAATCAACTTCTATCCTAGAAATTGCAGATGAGGAGCACATTGACTTGGACCAGTTGTCCAAAGAGAGTCAGGATGCCCTCACACCTGCAACTGAAGTAAGAGTGGAAAAAGGAGGTGGAGGCCTTGGCACCTCTTCGCTATTGAAGGAAGACGTGCACACCAATATGGGAAGGATAAAAACTAGTACCACACAATTGGCAAAATTAAACTCTCAGAAAACCTTAACTTCCAAAACTGTGTTACATCAAAAAATAGCCACGATTATTCCAAAAGACCACTTAACCCAGGAAAAGGAAAATGAAAAGGCTAACACAGATCTCATTATTCAAAACTCGGCAAAAGCCACCTTAAGTGAATATTTCCCTATAGTAGGCAGATGCTGTACGTCGAAAAGTCAAATAAAACATCAGGACGGAGGAATCAGCGTCCCCCTAGAAATACCTATGAGGAAATCCTACAGTGAGATATGTACTAATGTTCCAAATAATCGAACACATGTAAATAATGTATGCATACTGAGTAATGAAATACAATTAGAAGTAGGAAATAGAAATAGTAATAAAATGAATGTAATATGTGATGATTCAATAAGGCTTGAAAATTGTTTATTGGACAAAAAGAAAAATGTAGTGATGGTAAATGGCCAAGGCAAAAAAGCGGAAATGGTTGAGGCACTTTTGAGGACCCAGCCTGGGAATTTATCAATAAATGAAGTAAATAATGTGGGTACCCTTTTTGCCCCGAGCCATATATCTATCCATGGTCCTCCATTAAGAAGGTCCTTATCTGAGAATCAAATTAACATGAATAACTCAAATAAGGAATACGATTTATCTGATAGCAAGAGCACATTTTCACTTGAGTCAAATCCCAGTGTGGTTACTAAGGCATCCCCATTGGCTGTAACATTAATAAATACAGGAAAAAGCACACCTCCCACTAGGCCACAACAAAGTGAATTGGAAACACAGTACATTATTGGATTTGAGGGGGATGAAAGGATATTGGCGGATAATCGCATTAATCGATCCTATACATTCTCTGTATTCTCAAAAATACCTCAATTGAGAATAATCAAATCTGAAGATATTACAAGGGTTTCTTTGGCAAGTGTAAATAATCACAGGGCTATTTGTTATCTTACCTCTGAGGCTATAATGAAATTTATCTGGTTTAATCGCGAGGAAATAAAAAAGGAGGGTTTGACGCTGTTTACGTTTGACTGTGAGTCGGAGGCTTTAATATTTCTAGAAACACCAGGCAAGGGTATTGAAAAGATTGAAGAAGCAGGTAGGCCTTGTACGCAATCTGAAGCAGGACTGGATGGAGGAATGTTGGAAATATTGAAATTTGTAGCCAACACAAAAGGACTACCATGGTTGGAACCTATGCTTTCGGCAATCCTATGTCCAAAATTATATATGCCTGCTAAATAGCCATACAATGATATGAGTATGCAAATTATATCTTGGAATTCTTGCGGACATGTAAACTTAATGAAGTGGCACTCTGCTTTAACCTATGCAGACCAACCAACAATAATAATGGTACAAGAAACAATGAAAACTGAGCCATTCGTGATTCCTGGGTACTTAACTTTTACTTCACCTGCAAGGAGATCTCTGCTAGGACGTCCATCTGGGGGTCTGTTGGTTGGAGTTAAGATATCCTTGCAGGCTCAAGCAGAATTAGCTTGGGAATCCGCTAGTATACTGGGGATCCATTTTACAATACCCTCATTTAGATATTCCTCGCTCATGATAATTTCCCTATACTGGAATCCAGCTGCCTTGTCAGTCGACGAGATGTTGGACGAATTAGATGCATGCTTATCATATATATCTGGTAGTTACCAGACTTGTGAAATCATTATAGGCGGTGACTTTAATTGTGACTGTAGAGATTTGACTGAAACCCATAAACTTAAATCGTCCACTCTTTCTCATAGTAGAGGAGTTAAATTTAGAGAACTCCTCACAGAGTGGGATATGGATTTAATGGTCAGAAATTACATGCATCTAGGAAATACATGGGCAAGAGGAACGATGCATTCAATGATAGATTATATATTTGTATCTCATAATCTTATCATGCATATGGCACCCCTAGTAATAGGACAGATTGAGATAGGAGATCATGCACAACTTTCTACTTTTTTCAACAAAAATGTCATTCGCTTATGCCAAATATAACTTTGACAGTGGTTGAAATTGATCGTCCCCTGCATTCCATCAGATGGAATCGAGGGACCTGCAACTTTGTTGTTAAACAAATTTCCTCAGAGATTGAGAGGATTAGACGAGCAGGGGGAAATTATGAATATACATTGCATATGCATTATTCTGATATAGTTGCCACAGCACTCGAGTGGTGTGGCAAAATACAAAGTAACGTGCAACATACACATTTATATCATCATACATGTAAACTATTAAAAAGGGAGAAGAATAGGGCGCTGAGATATTTAAAGAAAAGCAACTTGGGCATCGGAGATAGCAAGGCAAGGAGGAATAGAATATTACCAGCCTATAAACACAATCTGAGATCTGCTCGTATTTCAAGATATAACGATGCGAATTGCACATTAATTCGTGCCATTTTGGCTCATGACACACGAGTAATCTGGCGCACCTTGAAAGCTGATAATAAATGTGTGGCATTGTTCTCGTTAAACTGTATTCCTGAGCAGACATGGCAAACATTTATAAAGGTTAAATACCAACTGCCTTGCAAATTTCGTTTTGTCCCAGATGTTTCTCTTGAATATTCTAATATCCCAAGGTTGAAGTGGGATTGCATTGACATTATGTGGGCAATTTCCAGGTTGACATATTCAAAAGCTGCAGGACCTGATGGCCTTCCCCCATGTCTTTATAAGGCGGATCCCGTGTTGTGGGCTGGCATTGTAAAATATAAGTTCGACTCTATCATTAGGTCCGGGGAGGTTCCACCCTCATGGCTAACCGCTAATATAGTACCCGTATTTAAAAAGGGTGATTCATCTCTCCCAGAAAATTATCGTCCAATATCTTTAATTGATACTGAGGCTAAGATTTTTTCTATCCTTCTCTTAAACGAATTGGAGAAAGTAATTGGGGCGAATGACATGTACTCGAAATACCAAACTGGATTTAGGAAGAGCATGAGTACAACCTTAAATGCTTTTATCATGTCGCATGTTATTGCTGGAGCAAAGGAAAAGAATTCTAATCCTATTTATATAGCAATGATCGATATGAGTTCAGCTTTCGACACGGTGGTCCGCAACTTATTGTGGAAGAAAATGATGAAGATAGGGATTCCAACTGTGTTGATGTATTGGATCATTAAGTTGCACGCAAATACTTCGTATAGAATAAGAATCTCGCCAGAAGGTGGAACCACTGCCCCCATATGCACAACAATTGGTGTGAAACAGGGTTGTAACCTGGCGGCTACCTTATTTAATTTATACCTATCTGACCTGGGTGAAAACTGGGAAAAAGGGAATTTGTTTTCTGTCAAAGTGGGGAGTATTCATTTGAAATGGATTGCATTCGCTGACGATATCATCTTGTTTGACCCTACCCCTGTAGGACTTCAAACTAAACTCTCATTATTTGAGACTTTTGCAAAAGCTCATAACTTGACACCTAACCCAGCGAAAACTGCCATTATGACCTTTGGAGTTAAATCAAAAAGAGCGAATTTTAGATGGCAAATATTGAATACACAAATTTGTCGTGTGAATAATGCTATCTATCTAGGATATTATATATCAGCCCTCAACTCCATTAACGCTTGGTCAACTATCATTAGAAATAAAACTCGACCACTATTATCTCAAATGAAAAGGATCTATAGCCAATATTGCAAATTCTCTTTAATCCCGCTAATAGATTTTATGACATTAAAAATTGAAAGTGTCATCCTGTATACATTAGATATTTGTCTATGTGACATGACAAGCGTGCTTGATAGCTTACAGGGCTCTCTTTTGAAATCTGCAATGTTTCTCCCTATGTCAATTCCAAATGCCATTATTCGACACGAATTGGGGCTGGTTTCATTATCATCTCGTTGGAAATGGAGACTGCTGTCCAATTACGTTAAGATTCATTATCCTCCAATAAATTCATTGTATATCGACTTAAACAAAATGTTGGGTTCTCAAACTCCAAAATCCTTTTCTAATTATCAATTGAAAATGCAACAAATCTTGGACAATTTAAATATAACTGTTGAGGATATACAATATCGTCCTGGTTTTGCTAAGAAAAAACTCTTTGAAATAGATTGGTGTATAACAATTGATTTAATTAAGACATATGGGCTATATAAAGAATACGGTTACATGTTAAACAGCGCATTCCACGGTATGATCATGTCTTGTTATTCCCCTGTGAAAATATCCGAAAGGTATATATTCGCTTTAGACTAAACCTATACCATACAAGAGAAAGAACTAAGAACTGGGAAATGAATAAATCAAATAATTGTATGAGATGTCGATTTGTTGAATGTAATGAATCTTACGAAACGTTGAAACACCTTATATTGTATTGTCCACATTTTAAGAACATAAGGACACTTAAATTGAGGAAATTTGTGGAAATTGAATTTGAGGACTGCCTTGAAGTTTTGTGGTCCAGAATGATGCAGGGATTACATAAACCCTTAATATATGAATTGGCAAGTTTTTGTAAGCACATTGAGAATGAATTAGAGCTATTTTTGTAATTGCAATGATTGATTAAATGATTATCTGTAAGATTTTAAATTTTGTAAAGGTTCTACATGAATTGTTATGTATTTTGAACCAAATGCAAATAAAAAAAAAAAAAAAAGAACTGTTACACAAAGTGGAAGGGAACTGAACCAGGCCTGAGGACCAATCCATCATAGGATTGTGCAGCCTAAACACAGGACTGCCCAAGATCACTCTATAGGCGGGAGCTTGTATAACATCAAAAGTGATGTCCTCAGTATGACCATCTGTTGTGGTCATGGTAAGTGGGATGGTCTGTTGGGTTACAAGGCCTGAGACAAGGGCTGATCCATCCACAGCACTTACATTTTCGGGGTGCAGTTTCTCCACCAAGATGATCCCAGTTTTAGTGGCGAAGTGTTGGTCTATATAATTCCTGGTAGCCCCGCAATCAATTACCACAGTAACCGGAAAAGGAGTTGCTAAAGCCCCCGCAAAATTAACCAGCAGTTGGAATAACGTGGTTTGGATTTGAGAAGGGAAGTCCACAGCAAGACTTCCCGACGTAAGGGCTCCTTTTACTGTTGAGATTTGGCGTTTCGCGCCTTTTTCTTTGGTTTTTTGGGGCATTCAGGCAATCAATAAGTGTTCTGAAGAACTACAATACATACATATATTATGGCTACGGTGGTATTCACGTTGTGCAGGAGTCAACGGACCCCGAACTGCCCCTATCTGCATCAGTTCTGGGGTAGAGACCCCAGCTAGCGGGAGATCGGGGACAGACAGCGATATGCTGGGTCATTTCTCTCCTTTGCGTTCCGCCCTTCGTGCGTCGATTTGGGGAACCATATCCAAAAGTTTGCTGAAAACGGTGGGTACTACAGGTACCGCGGAAAGTGTGTCCTTTAATTCCTCTGAGAGTCTTTGGTAAAAGGCCGCTGATTTTTTCTCTTCAGGCCAATCGGTTCCAGCCGCTAACTGGTTGAACCATGTCAAATAAGAGAGCAAAGGCGTGGATCCCTGCCATAATTTGAGCAGCTCAAGATCTGAGGCCTGCAAGGTATACCTGGTATCAAAGACCCGGCTCATGGTGGCCAAGAGGGCATCACAGTTGTACAGCACATGGCTGTTTGATTCTAGCAAAGGGTTAGCCCAAGCTGCAGCTGTACCTCCTAAATGCGACAGGATAAATGCTGCCTTGGTGGTAGATGTCGGAAAGGACGTAGGACGACACAGAAAGTGCAATTTGCACTGATTAACAAAGTTTCTGTAGTTTTTGGGATCTCTCAAAAAAGGTTCTAGGGTGCCAGCGGGAATTGAGTGGAGAGCAAAATGGAAGGGGTCTCCTGAGCGGGTGTGGGAAAACCTGTACTAGGAGCAGATGCCCCAGATACTTCCTCCTGCATGGGAGGAGCAGCTATGACAGATTGTATTTCGTTTATCCGCTGTTGGAACTTGTCTTTCTTGGAAGACATACCCATCCGTAGTTCCGCTACGTGACAGAGGATCTCCACCATGATTTCGGATGGTTCCATTGTCCAGGCTCTAATTCTCTGTCCATTGTGGGCTGCTTGCTCTTGGTCTTGCTTCCTCTTACCGACATTGTGCAGCCCTGCCTTTGTACTGGGCTCCAACCTTTCTGTAGCATGCGAGTCCTGCTTCCCCGTTCCTGCTTCTGCGTGGTTGCAGCTTACTGTGGCACTGCCTGGCCTATATGGTTCTTGCGCCTTGTCCCGTTCCGCTTTGTGGGGGCTACACCTCTTGCTCTCGAGGGTAGCCATTGCCTTCTTACGATCGATTTCAGTCTTGGCCCACTCTTGCGTGCCCCTCTCATGCCATGCGTGCTGGTTGCTACTGTGCCAGCTCCCAGGCCCTGATGCTGCCCATCCGCCTTTGGTTATGTCCGGCAGTTCTTATTCCAGGCCCTATTCCCCTCTTTTCAATGATGTTCGTGGGCCTTCTGGAAGCTTCCTGTTTTCCTGCACTCATTTAGAAGTTGTGCACCTCACATTAGCCACTGGTATTGGGGCGTGCAGCGAAACAATAAGTGTCTCGCTATATAATTACCATGTGCAGGCCAGCATCCTCATGTGTGCATCCTCTCATTCCGTGGCCCTTGTCTCCTCTCGATGTACTTCATGGGGCCCTTGCTACTATTCTTTTGTAGCTTACACGCGTCTTGAGCAGCGTATGAACTGTGCTGCGGTCCGCTCCTCCTTTAAAGCTCCTGCAGGTACTCCGCGCTGGGTAGTCGAGCGAAACTCCTCAGCTATTCGCCGCATTCGCATGGGCTGCTCACGCCCTCTTCTTCCTTCGTCTCGCGACCGGGCTGCTTTGATGCCAGGCGTGCAGCGTAACAATGTATCTCGCTGCTTCTGTATTCCGCGTGCAGTTTTCTCAGCCACAGTTGCCGTCCGTTTCTTAGTCCACACGCTGCGCGCCCTCTGCCAGTCTTCGTCCACCGTGGGTTTGCTGGGCCTGCTTCAGCTTCCTTTGTTCTAACATGCTGGCCATTTTGTAAAGAGTGCCGCTCCGTGGCTACAAACTTACAGTTGATCTTGCCAATCCTCCTGTAGCCATCAAGGACTCAGCTCTTCCTCGAACTTGCTCCATGCCTTTACACATCCAATAGTGTATTTCTGAGCTCGATCATGCCTTTTTTAGCTTATTTTCATGCCGGATGATGTCGGATCGTCAGGAGAAGCTCGGAAGACACGTCCTACTCTATGGCCCTCTAGCCACGCCCCCTTCAACCCAATATATGAAGGCAACCCGGACAAGACCCGACTCGGGTTATCATCCACGATTCACAAAGAAGACAAACAAGAACTGTTACAGAAAGTGGAAGGGAACTGAACCAGGCCTAAGGACCAATCGATCAAGGGATTGTGCAGCATAAGCCAAGGAATGCCCAAGATCACTCTATAGGCGTGAGCTTGTATAACATCAAAAGCAATGTCCTCAGTATGACCATCTGTTGTGGTCATGGTACTCGGGATGGTTTGTTGGGTTACAAGGCCCGAGACAAGGGCTGATCCATCCACAGCACTTACATTTTTGGGGTGTGGTTTCTCCACCAAGACGATCCCAGTTTTAGTGGTGAAGTGTTGGTCTATATAATTCCCGGTAGCCACAGAATCAATTACCACAGTAACCGCAAAAGGAGTTGCTAAAGCCCCTGAAAAATTAACCGGCAGTTGGAATAACGCAGTTTGGATTTGACAAGGGGAGTCCAGAGCTAGACTTCCCGACGTAAGGACTCCTGTTGAGATTTGGCGTTTCCCACCTTTTTCTTTGGTTTTTTGGGGCATTCAGGCAATAAGTGTTCTGAAGAACTGCAATACATACATAAATTGTGGCTACAGCGGTATTCACATTGTGCAGGAGTCAACGGACCCCGAACTTCCCCTATCTGCATCGGTTCTGGGGGAGAGTCCCCAACTATCGGGAGGTCGGGGACAGACAGCGGTATGCTGGGTCATTTCTCCCACTTGCGTTCAGCCCTTCGTGTGTCGATTTGGAGAACCATATCCAAAAGTTCACTGAAAACGGTGGGTACTACAGGTACCGTGAAAAGTGTGTACTTTAATTCCTTCCTTCCTCTGGTAAAAGACTGCTGACTTTTTCTCTTCAGGCCAATAGGTTTCAGCCGCTAACTGGTTGAACCATGCCAAATAAGAGAGCAAAGACGTGGATCCCTGCCGTAATTTGAGCAGCTCAACATCTGAGGCCTGCGAGGTATACCTGGTATACCTGGTATCAAAGACCCGGCTCATCGTGGCCAAGAGGGCATCACAGTTGTACAGCACATGGCTGTTTGATTCTAGTAAAGGGTTAGCCCAAGCTGTGGCTGTACCTTCTAAATGTGACAGGATAAATGCTGCCTTGGTGGTAGATGTCGGAAAGGATGTAGGATGACAAACAAAGTGCAATTTGCACTGATTAACAAAGGTTCTGTAGTTTTTGGGATCTCCCAAAAGGCGTTCTGGAGGGGCCAGCGGGAATTGAGCAGAGAGCACAATGGAAGGGGTCTCCTGAGTGGGTGTGGGAAAACCCGTACTAGGAGGAGATGCCCCGGACACTTCATCCTGCATGGGAGGAGCAGCTATCACGGATTGTATTTCGTTTACCTGCTGTTGGAATTCGTCTTTCATGGAAGACATTTCCAGCCGTAGTTCCGCTATGTGACAGAGGATCTCCGCCATGGTTTCAGATGGTTCCATTGTCCAGGCTTCTAATTCTGTTACTCACCACTAGTTGAACAGCTCGGGGAATTGCTCAACCTTAAGGCACTAGAGGAGAGGGAGCTGCTCCGGTAATTTTTCAGTCTAAGCTGGTATGTTCTGTTACCGGAAATCTCCAGAACCAGACCTCCTCAACTTAAAGGAGCTCTTTAATGCAACAAACTCCTTTGTTGCTAAAGGAATACAATAAAAGGAATTGGTTACCCAAAAGAGCGGGGATACCCATACCGCTAGACCAACGCTGCAGAAGTAAATAAAACACAGGTATAAGGTGAGGACTAGAAAACCAATATACAGTGTTTTAGTGAGAAGGAGGATTACCTGAATTAAGCTTGATAGGGCTGTAAGGGTATCAAAGAGTGTAGTCGGGACGTATTACTGGGAAGGAAGAAAACAGATAGGTCAATCCAAAGTTATACCAATCTAAAACCCAAAAATTCACAAAATTGCAGAAGGCTTACCCTAACAGCCGAGTCATTTGAGAATTGGAATAAACAACGACAGGAAAAAATGACAAATAGGGAGTTAGTACAGGAGGCTACCCCGAACGGCACGAGGGACGCATCTAGTTTCGGGATGGTGCATTGAGTCGGGATAGTGTTCATAAATGCACTGTAGTAGCTGTGGAGTTGTTGTTTAAAGTGTCCCAGTTTATGAAATAATCCAGAGAAAATAGAAAATCCAAGGAGAAATACCACTTAGCAGTCAAAACCGATTGAGCAAAGTTCTACACAGCAAGGACAGGATAAGATGTAACAATGCTTACTTGTTCAAGGGTGACTGAACTCACCACGTACACAGAACGAGTACTTTAATGGCAACTTCCGCACCGTTGGAGTGCTTATAGCTCGTTGATCAGGGCTGCCGGGAAGTGCAGCGTTCGGAGAAGAACCCCAGCGGAAGGCAGCAGTAAAGGAAATCGCCAGAAAGGCGAAGGGGATCGGCGTGCAGGCCAAACTGTTGCCAAACCGAGTGTATCATCAAATCCGAGGAACCAGATACAGAATAGTCGAGGGTCAAGGGTGACTGAACTCACCACGTACACAGAACGAGTACTTTAATGGCAACTTCCGCACCGTTGGAGTGCTTATAGCTCGTTGATCACGGCTGCCGGGAAGTGCAGCGTTCGGAGAAGAACCCCAGCGGAAGGCAGCAGTAAAGGAAATCGCCAGAAAGGCGAAGGGGATCGGCGTGCCGGCCAAACTGTTGCCAAACCGAGTGTATCATCAAATCCGAGGAACCAGATACAGAATAGTCGAGGGTCGAAATCCGAGGTCAAAAGGTAGGTTGAAAATCCAAAATTCATGACCTCCATGGAATCGGGAGGCAGAGCGTCCGTGTCTCCATGGCAACCTCCAACGCTGCCATAATGGAGATGCGGAAAAGCGAGTGAAGCGGCTGGGTGGCAGTGGCAAACTCAGGGATTTTGTACCAATAAGCCTGGAAATCATGCTCACATTAAAATCTTTGTTTAGTCCTGCACAATCTGTGAAAAGACCAGCACGCACATGCCTCCACCTGTCCCATTACAACCCCTTCCAATCATTAAAGTCCCATTCTCAAGAAACGGTATGGACATTGTGGGTCCCTTGGAAACATCAAAGTTAGGGAATAAATACATCTTGGTGATAGTTGATTATGCCACCCGATATCCAGAGGCCTACCTCCTTAAGGATAACACTACCCAACAGATCTTGAAACACCTACTCCCTTTCTTTTCACAAGTAGGGTTTCCCATAGAAATCTTGACAGATCAGGTGTCACAAACTCTGGAAGCAGAGTGTATGGAATCATTGGAGTTTCAATCGTCATTAACATTCCATTACACTCTTTCCGCTGTCCAATGATGAGCGGTCTAGTCTTTTTCAAGATGGCTACCGCCATTCACATCAACGCCGACTGATTCCGGCTTGCAGCGTTGCAACCCAGCTTGACGTGTGCTTTCCTTGTAGTCTTCCTTCTACATTTTGAGTGGTTGTTAGTTTCCTTCTTCCGCTCGCTTTGTCCTGCTTTATCCTGATTCTTTTCCTCTCGTGCTACTTCCCGCTGTCTCGCTCATTTTTCTTGCTGTTTTCCCTGTTGCCGTTGCCTGTCACTCTGTCGCCCTCAATCGGGTGCTTTGCGAGTCAGTTTTCTTGGACGTATCCAACCTCATTGTGTTCAAGGCCTCCACAGCATTCATTTTGGACATTACTGCATCCATCAGGATACCTTGAGAGGCACCTCATCTCTTGCACCCAAAAAGAGGAAAAAAGGACAAGCACATCCAGCCAGTTGAAGGGTTTTTTGCTACCCAAATTGGGCTTTTTCCCTTCTCTCCTGGTTTTTTTCAGGAGGGAGTCTCGTGCCTACTTTACCACCCCTACTCGCATAGTGGCTTCCTCTTGAAGGTAGACCCTACCTCTACAAGGACTGTAAATCTTCCCAAAAGAAATTATCTTCACCTGTCCAGGAGAATGAGGCTGAGGTGGACTCCAGCGACAAATCAGGTGAGAAATCCTCAGAGAAGGAAATCAGGGCTCTACATTTATGAGCAAACTCATGGGGTAAGTGAAAGAACTGTTACACATTAACATTAAAAGAGCCTATGTCTATCATCCACAAACAGATGGCCTTGTCGAAAAGTTTAACAAGTCCCTGAAAACCATGTTACAAAAACTAGTAGAACAGGATGGCAGAAATTAGGATCAAATGATACCTTGTGGTCTCTTTGTTGTACGAAAGACTCCCCAGGGTTCTCCAGGATTCTCCCTGTTCGAGTTACATTATGGACGGGAAGCTTGAAATATCCTAGATATGTTGAGGAAAACCTGGGAAGAAGTATCAATTCCACTCTCCCAAACTACAAACCAACTAAAAGAACACACGCAAGTAGTTGGGTCCTGTCAGATGTATTTTGCTTAACATTTCTGGTGCGCCTATTGGGGTATTTTGTGGTATGTATTTTGGTGAGCCCTAAATACAGGGAACTACTTGATTTCTTATACTGGGTAACTAAGGGTAAGCCAAGGCTGGAATTAGTACAGTCTATATCATAATGTCAAGCTCCTGCAGTATTTTATTTACAATCGCACGTTATACGCTTTTGGTGGTATCTCAGAATACACTTACCAAGTCATCTGAACACAGTCACTTATGTAACCATCCTCTGAAATAATCCAAATTCACAAGAACCACCTTTGTAAATTGAAGCTACCACTTGTTGTTTACAGTTTTTTATGTTAGCCCAAGAGACCAGAACACATAATTAGTACTCTAAGGCTAATTCAACTTTCTCTTTTGTTTTTTTATAATAGAAAATTATAGTTATGCAAAATACCAACAAGACACGCAATGCACAGTGTTATCAGATAACTTTTCTGCGATTCAAAAATGCAAATTAATTGTTTACAAATACAACTCATGTGCAGCTGTTTTCCCCGTGATAAATGAACTCTTCCCACAATTGGCTTTTTTATCAGCCCTTTTTGTGCTGCAATTCAGAAACATGGTTATCAATCGACCTTGAAAGATAGCATTCGCTCAATGCAGCTCACTCGCTGCAGATTATATTTACAGCGTGCTGCTTTGGCAGTGAAAAAAGAAGAAAGAATATAATAAAAATGCCATTTTCTTTAGCAGAGCATTTGGCCTTTGATTTATATGTGACATCTGTGTTTTGGACAGGGCAGAAAACACATAGAAATAGCTATTTAGATTTGTAAAACTACACGATTATCTAGCCTGCACACACCTCAATTAGAACCTTTATGCTCACTTATGTGATGCTCCATTCATCAGGGCCAGAACACCCCCTCAGCTCAGCTGTTGAAAATCATCTCACAAAATAGGCTGCCTGTCCAAAAGAATTATTTATCTGGTTTTCCTCCCACTTGTCAAATAATGATCTCAGCCCAGTCGTCTGCGCTGCCTGCTTGTCAATGGATACTGCACACTCCCAGGGACAATGTGTACTCGAGATCGAAGAGCAAAAGATGGTGCATCTGCCGAAGAGGACCTAGCCTCTGAAGGCAGCCCTATTTAAAACCCTCTGTCTGAGAGCTCCCATGGATGTATTTTTACTTACATAAAATGTAAAAATACCTGCCTCTAAAAGTGATGTCATGCGTCCATGCAACCATCAGAATCACCTCCCTTTGGCAAGCTAAATCACAAGAATGTTCTAGAAACATGTGATTAGCCTGGCTGCTGATAGAAACATCAACAGAAGAAAAGTGTTACATTTCTCCTGCGCTGCATTCCTGTTCTGTAAATGTAAAAAGGGCTTACTTTGAGCCACATTTCATTTACTGCAGAAATGAATCTAATTCTCCATGTTTATTTCTTGCACTTCCAGTTAACCTTGCACAGCCTCAATTCAGCTTACCATATTGCACCAGAAAAACAATGAACTGAGCTGCACTGAATATTAGTATGGGATATGTTAAAGGGTAGGGGTCAGTGATTAGAAATCATTAGTCTTTGTGCTTTAATGCAACTCAGTCCATCTTACTGTGGTAGAGTGCAAAATGATAACATCAGCTGTTATATAATGCCAAATTCAAAACATTCCTTTTTGCTGGCATGTGATCTACGCATTCACAATACTTACATACACTAGATTGAGCACAGTGTCCCACATCTGAGTCTCACACCCTTGTTGACAAGTATGGTCAGTTTTCATCTATGTTGAAATTTGGAGCCTTAGCTAAAATTCAGAGCCCCCTCTGCCTACACTCCCTCCTTTGTTTTTGTGGGGACCTAACCAAAGAGTCACCGCAGAAACACAGTTAAAAATATGTGTGCTTCTCTCAATTGGATCTTCTCCTTTACCAATGTCAATAAAATAAACATCACCATCTACATCTTGAATCTAAGTGTGATCAACCATATCAAAATAACTGCCATTGAAATCGCCAGAATCACTAAACCTCTCTCCATCGATGTCCCCCAAGCAAATACACCTGCCTCTGTCAAGCCCAAGCCATTCATCGTAATATTATTTTTATTTAGATTCATCCTAATTGTATGTACTGTTTTTGTCCGTAAGTATTGGATGTCAGTGTCAATGGGGAACTTATATTTCTGAAATAAATCAATGTTCTCCACTTTCTCCTCCCATAAGTCACCATCCGCATGAAAAAGTACCAACCCACCAATTGACACCACTGTATCTTTACGGACAGATATGTAAAACACGTCCTCCTGTACCTGTTTAACAATAAAAGAACCATGATTAAGATGAGTAATTGTATAGTTTGTTACCAAAGTACTCACCAACCACCTTTGTTTAATTAATCTAGCATGGGTCAACTCCTCATTCTTTGGGTAACTTATAGACACTTCACATCCTTCTGAGAACCCATGGTCTATCCTCAACCTGCAAATAGCACCCTCTGCATCAGGCAAAAATGGCTTACTTGGACATATACTGTTCTGCTCTTTGAACTTCACACAGGCATATCATTTTTGGATCAGATACAAGTAAATCTCCCAAGCTTGAAATGTCACCATCTCAGGAGTCACAATTTTGACATAGGTGTCTTCTTGCCAAACACCTGCATTATGTACTAATTTAGTTTGATAAATCAATTCTGGAGTAACAAACAGAATGCCCAATAGAAAAACTATTTCCATTATTTCTACATCAATGTATAATGGGATTGCACTTACCATTTCAAATGCCATATTTTCGTGAATTATTTCTACCTCTCTTTGTGTAATCTGAGACATCAATTGACGATTGATATCAGATAACTCAAAATACAGGGGTAAATGACCTTGGATAAATTCACACACTGCGTTTGAACTTCTCGTAAAAACATTGTCAGAATATTTTCTAATGGATTTACCACATTCAAAATGTCATGTAGCAGTTTATCCTCTTTAACAACAATGTAGGCAATATGTTCTAATATTGTGGCCTGCTAATTGAGGGTCAGAATTGTTTGATTTACATATTTAATAACTTTACTCTGTTCACCCTTAAGTTCATCTAAGGTTTGTTATAACATTTTTAAATCATGTCCCAATTCATGTGCTTTGCTACTTAATGTGTTTACAGATACATTGTTAGCTGCTGAAATTATCGTTCCCATAACAATGCCAATTATGGTCATTACAATTGTTGCAACCAAAAGACCAGCCACCCTTCTTCCCTCCTTTTCTTGGTGCTAGATGAACTCATAAAGGTTTTCTCTAATTGCAACAATACCAGTTTAATTGACATTTGAGCCCCCTCTTTGTGGGATCACGCCCATTCCTTCACTTGCACAGATTTGATTTCGGATCCATTAAGAAATATTTCAATTACCAAATCTGGGTTTAGGCTACTGTAAATGTTCTGATACAAATGTCTTCTATTCACCAGTATTAAACCTGGTGTTTCTTCCACTGCAATTCCTGAAACTTGTCCTGGTTCTATCAGAACCTGTACTTCCACTAAAGAGATGCATGGATTGTTTATTGTAGCTATCAGTACCAAGAATTACCACAGAATGTGCTGTCTCCTTCTGCCATACATGGCAGGCAACCAATTAATCTTCCCTCTACAAATGCGACTTCCTTCTGGGGTCTTAACCGCCCCTTCTTCTGTCCAGGGGACTTTTCCGGGGTCTCCTGTTCTGACATGGACTCCTCTGCATCCAGTGGACTCCAAGTGATCTGGCTGCCTCCAACTCCTGGAGTGCGGGGCGGGAAGCAGTTAATAATCTAGAGCAAAGAGAGAGAAAACAAATTAAGAACCAAGTACATCAATTCATTCACTTTTCCCTTTTCTCTGAAGCTCCATTGGATATCATCTGAAATCAAAAGGTGAATTATATCCATAAATATACAATGTACACAAACATTAAAGGATACTGTCTCAGGAACTGCAAATATGACATGGGTTGAGTATAAATATGCAATGGCAATTGTAATTGGGAATGGCAAATGACTGTAAAATGCAGATTAACATAACATTTCAAAAGACAATTCCTTATGTCATTGTACTCACACACTATATACTTAGCCATCTAAATTAACACACCTGTCTGTATCTTTAATTCCTTTTTCAGAATATTCATTATATATCTTTTTTTATATACTCGTTGTTCACATTTTAATTTTTTCTATTTATGTACCCACCTGTTTCATCCCCCCTTTTTCACATTCACCTTAAAATACATACACAGCTATTCACCTGATGTATCTCCTGTTCACCCCTTTACACTTCAAGTTGATATATTTATATAATGCATACCTACTTACCTGCTATGGCAAATCTCCTGAGATGCAAGCACTTCATTTTCAGGATAAAAGTGTATTTTTCACTGCCCATTTCTTTGTTCAAATTCCTCCAACCTTCCTATCTCATGTTTTGGGTGGAACGGTTTAATCTGATTAACATGAACAAACTGCTCCACCGTCAACTCACCCTCTTTTATGGCTGTTCTGTATTCTGTATGAATGTGCTCTGCCACGATGCAAAGAATTTCACATTTGTATGTTTTTCTTTCCCAAAATTGAATTTATATATCTGATCGCCTACCTCATATTCTCTCACAAATGTTTTCTTATCATAGTATGATTTTGCACTAACAGCAGCTTTTTCAGAATTCCGTTGTGCAAACGCAAAAGCTTGTTGCAAGTGCTTTCTCAGTTCTTCCACATATTCCTGGAATATGGATGCATATCCATGGACCTGATCATTTGTTCTATAAAGCAGATGCTGTGGTAAAACCATCTACCTACCTGTCAAAATATTGTGTGGGCTGAGGTTTGTTGATCTAGATGGGGTTGATCTAATAGATATTAACATCGAAGGAAGTTGAAGATCCCAACTAGATCCTGCTTCAGCTGAAAATTTCTTTAACATATTAATGATTGATCTGTTACACCGTTCCGCTCCCCCTGAAGAGGAGGACCGGCAAGAAATGTGCACATTCCTCTTCACACCCAAGATTTGCTACATTTGTGTCATTACTGAACTACTGAAATGACTTCCACAGTCTGATTCTATTCTTCGAGGTAAACCATATCGTGAAAAAATATGATTCACTAGCAAAGTGGCCACGGTTTTCACACTGCAGTCTGTGGTTGGAATGTACTCCACCCATTTGGACATTACACTAGTGACCGTCAACATATATCTGTTTCCCTTGGCTGATCTTTGCACGGGACCTACAAAATCGATTTGCAGGTCTGACCATGGTAGGGTCAAACCACTTTTCATAAATGGTGCCCTGTGGGTTGGGGAAGCAGGCTGAAATTGTACACACCCAAGCATCCCCATGTATAGAGTTCTACATCCTGTGACAGCCGTGGCCAATATGCATAATCTTTTAACATTTCCATTTTTTTCTGGGAACCTCTGTGGCCTGCAGTTATGGCATCATGGGGATAATGTAACATCAATCCCCACAATGACAAAGTTACTACCCATTGGATTTGGCCTAAAATGGATTCCCTAATCAGCAACCCCTCTTGTTAGTAAATTCTCTTTTTGTTTTTATTATCACCCACAATTCATCTTTCCCTCTGCAGTCCTCTTCAGTCAGATGATTTTGTTCTGCATCTAGCAAGTGTTTGCAAAATGGGCCTAATATAAGATCCTCATTTTGTGCCTTATTCAAGTCTTGATCAGGAGTATCAAAGCTCAACTGTGCAACAGGCTGTTCAGCTGTTTTTGGACTTTTGGAGCATGTTATCACATCCACCTGGATTTCACCCAGCAGGTGCTCAATAGGCAATAACTCCCCATTTAAACTCCAGTTTTGGCTAATTGATCTGCCTTGACATTTTCTTCTTTGTCTTCCCCTGGTGTTTTCAAATGACCATGTATCTTCCTCCAATGGATGAACAGTTCATTTTCTGAAACAAGTTTTTCTATCGCTTGAATCATTTTACAATGTGTATGTGTATGTGGTTTCTTGTTATATGTAAGCATTCCTCTCACTTTCCAGCCAGGCAACTACTCCACAAAATTATTTTGTGCATAATCAGAATCAGTGACTAAAACTGTTTCTTTAAGTTTATTTTCTACTGCTGTATATATTGCTTTATACATGGCGGCCAATTCATTCTGCAACTTGATTGCTTTTGGGACCTAGCCTCATGCTTATTCTTGGGAAGTCATTGCATTTAACCCACCTGTTTCCTATTCCTGCTGCTCGTTCTTTTTCATAATCACCTTCCATTTGATATGGAAATCCATCTCCATACATTGTTGGGAGATCCTTACATGTTTCTTCATTGAATGCCTTGTGTGGGTATTGCTCAAATTCATTTAAATGTGTTTCGTATTCTGTGTCTTCGGGTACCCAAACAGTGGCACATTCATGTACATCTGCTAACCCTTGAGCAACGGAGCTCTTTTTGTAATGTTCATATATCACTTCCACTGGGAATCCCTGTAGCACTAATGTCTATGAAGTGATCCTTGACTGGGCCAAATCCCCTGATCTGATCCTTTTCCTTTGCAAGAACTGTAGAGGCTGGTGATTTGTTTAAAAAATCACCTGCTCCCCCATGAGTTATGGGATGGACATGTTGCAATGCCTAGACAGTGGTTAAAAGTGCCTTTTCACATTCACTTAATTTGGTCTCTACCTGTGACAATGCCTTGCTGGCATATGCAATGGTTTTGTTATGGCTTCAAGTGTTTTGTTATAACACAGCTGACATACATTGATCTGTAAATCCTCCTGTTTTTTTATTGGATATGCCAAACATGGCATATTTATCAAACAGCCTCTTAACTTGGCCACTGACTCACTTTGTTCCTTCTCCCATTTCCAGGTTACACCCATCTTCAGCAATCTGGTCGAAGGTTGTGTAATCTCTGAATCAGTTCCAATACATTTCCTATTGTAACCTGTAATTCCTTGCAAACATTTTAGAAGTTTTACATTGGTGGGATCTTTTATTTTCTGAATTGCTTCCACTTTTTTCTTTTGCAGGTTTAACCCATGTTCTGTTACTTTCTTGGCCTCAAAAGTTTACTCTTTTTCTACACCACTGTGCTTTCTGTAAACCTTTGGCCCAGCTTTCTGTAGCTGACCGAGCGAGCACATGTCTAATTTCATTGAAATTACATTTTAAATCTTCATCTGGGAGTGCCTTTCTCAGGAATATAAAAAAAATCACTTCCACTATTGACATACTCAAAAGTGGTTTGGGACCATGCATACTGTGATTTGTCAAAGGAAAATGCAAATACATTTTGTATATCTTCCGCTAGTGGTACAGACCGATATCCAGCTGTAAGATCCAAGGTGGTAAATACCTTTGATCCCTGAACCTGTGCAAGGCCCTGATCAATACATGGAAAGAGTCACCTTATAACAGGTACCCTCTTGTTCAATTCTCTCAAATCCGCACACAATCACCATTGGGCTTTGGGTTTTAGCACACCTAATATGTGAGTATTGGATGTGCTTGAATAGGCCTAATAATGCCTCTAGATTGCTAATTTTTAATTATTTCATCTGGTGACTCCAGACATACCAGCTGCAAACTACATTGTTGCACAAATACTGGTTCCCTACTATGTCCATCTGGTAGTATGGCAACATGTAAATCAGTGAGCCCGCAGACATAGGCATCTTTGGCAAAAACATGTTTGATTTCCATAAATATTTTCCTAAATGTATCGCTCTCTTCTTCATTTGTGCAAGCATCTGCAGCCTGAAGCTGCTGCTCTCCTAAAATGTAAGAACATTCTGGGAAATCCTCCAAAGGAGGAACCTCTGTACTTTCCTCTAATTGAGTGGCAGAGTCTCTTTGAAGAGCTGCTACCCTCAAATATTTTGGGATTTTGGCCTCCACTTCAATGTGCTGCTTTTCACCTTCATTTTCACCCAATTCAAATAGAACACAATTATAGGACAGCAAATCACTTAGTTTTTCACATAAGGGTACACAGACTGAATTCTAAAAATTCCCTTTGGTTTAGAATACAATGATTCAGGTAATTCACCCTATGAAGTCACATAGCTTTAAGGGATATTCCCAATCACTGGGTTGCTGAAATCAGCAGTGTAATAAGATCCCTGCACTGCCATCCCTCACGCTATTTTTTATTCCAAATGAATGTCCTGACCCACTTTTTTGCCCACCGGTATTTGAATGGGGCCATCCACGATCACCATCAATGGTGTATATTTCCCATTCTAACCCTTGCTGTTTCATGGATTCATTTAGGCACACAAATGCATCAGGACCTTTCATCTGTTGCCCCTTTCTATATTTTAATGCTAATGTAAATTGTCAGGTAAATGCATGAATGGTATCCTCCTTTTCCACTTGAAGCCCACTTGCATTTGGCATTATTTGGCCACAATATTAAGTTTGTCTTTTGTTTTCAAATTCAGGTGCAGCTCCACCAAATCTAGACCAGGCCTTCTTAGTCAAGAAATCTAAAACCATACACACTCTGTGCATAATGTTATTTCCAAAATATAATGTATTTTGTGTTAAACGTACAATACAAACATTGTGATGAATGCATTTGCAACCAATTGTGATCTTTAGCATGCATCTTCCCACAATTCTTTGCCCCAATTCAGGGTCATCCAGCCCAAAAATGTGTTGATTTTCAATTTTCAAATTTGGGATTTCCTCTTTGTCAAATAGTTGTTTAAACACCTTTCCATTAATGAAACTTCTTTCATGCTCAAGCTATTTTCAGGATGCCCATTTAAATGGATAGGGGTCCAGGGCTGCCCTTCTCCCATGTGTATTTCTCTCATTGTTAAAATATATTTTTCCTGATCTGATTCTGCAGCAATATTTGGTTTGCAGTTTACATCATCTAGATAAAAGGGCAATGTGCTTTCATTCATCTCTGTTTGCCAGTTTTTCTGAGGAAGGGATTTAATGGGTGTGATCAGCACTTCCTGTCTCATCCTTTGCTTCCCTATTTTTATGTCAACCTCAGTGACACCTTTAATAGGTATTACTTTCTCATTTAAAGTGTGCATGGGGCCTTCACTCTGCTTCACCTTTACACAGTTTTGTGGAGATCTCCCCTCATTGATGCTTAGCATCAGTTCCCTCAACATTATTGCTGCTTGGGCACCTGTGCCAATCATTGTAAACATATTATTTATATTATCAACGTAATAGGAGCATAATATCGATACTGAACTTCTTCTAGTATGTAGAGAATGTGTGAAATTTTCCTGATCTCAGGACTTATTTTTCTCAGACCAGCCTGACTTTTGCTTGGCAAAAGGACATGTGAAATGACATTTTACCCCCATTTCTGCCCATTTCCTTTTTAATTTCTTTATCTAATCTCCTAAACTCAGTACCCATTTGAGGTGTAGCCACTGACTGCCCCTCTGACATGGGACCACTAGTGTTCACTTCCCATTCCTTCATTGTACTTTTCACATTGACTGGGTCCTTTCCACTTGGCTCCACTCTGGAACCTAGAGACTGTGTTTTTACACAAGTGTTAGGTGACAAAATGTCAGTTTCTGGTGTATGACACTTACCTGCATGGTGCCCGGTACCTGTCATTTCTGTGGTTCAAAATGTTCCTCAAGTGGCTGACGTTCATCTGCTTTTTGAGGAATATTTCACTTTCTTGGGTGTATAAGTGGTATTTTGGTTATCAAGTAAAAATGAGCTACCTGTTGATCCTGACTCCTCTTCTTGTGTGTCACTTTCATACTGCACATCCTTTTTAAATTTCCATTCAGGGTGCTGCTCTTCTGGCATTTCCTGTTAATTTCTTATTTCCTGATCCTCATTTCCACACACCTCAATCGTCTGCTTCAAATCTAAGTTAAACCATACTCCCTTGTTGTGTATGCTACTGTTTACTGTTTTACTTTCATCCATTTGTTTTCTTGGTTTTAATTCACTAGACAAGTCAGTGTTTTTATTCAAAGGTGATTCATGGGCCTCTGTGTTCATATCATGACAAAAATGACTGACTAGTTACTTGTTGCTACGCGCACGGTCACACCTATGACCTTCTGAACCTTCATTTGGTTGTTATGTTTTGCTTTCCTTTTTGCTGGCATGTGTTCTATGCATTCACAATACTGACACACACTAGATTCAGCACAGTGTCTCACATCTGAGTCTCACATCATTGTTGACAAGTGGGGTCATTTTCATCTATGTTGAAATTCAGAGCCTTAGTTACAATTCAGAGCCTCGGCTAAAATTCAGAGTCTCCGCTAAAATTCAGAGCCACAGCTAAAATGCAGAGCCTTACCTAAAATCTGGAGCCTTACCTAAAATCTGGAGCCTTAGCTAGAATTGGGAGCGTTAGTTAACATTCAGAGCCCCCTCTCCCTACGGTCCTTAGTTCTAACCCACATGGCCAAGGCACAGGAACAGCAGAAAACCTCATATGAAAAAAAGGGTTGCCTTAAGATCCTTCTCAATAGGCCAACATTTCCTGGTATTGCTGTCCACTTCTGAAAATAAATGAATATCTAAGTGACATGGACCATATGAGGTATTAGACCAAGCAGACCCTTGTAACTATAACATTTCCCAAGCTGGCCAACAAGTAAAAACCCAGTTATATCATGTGAATCTATTAAAAGAATGGAATGAAAGTTTACTTACACTATTCTATCCTGTCTCTTGCCTGAAGACTCTAATAACAAAGTCCTGATTCCACCAAAACTCAAAAATAACATACAGCAAGATCTATACAACCTCATACTCCAATTTCTGGATGTATTTAGAGAAGAAACAGGGAGAGTGAATTAGATCTATCATCATGTCTGCACTCCTGAAGGCAAAGTGGTACATTTGAAACCATAAACGTTACCGGAATCTAGAACAGCAACCATCATCCAGGAACTCAATCAAATGTTTAAGGCCAACATTATAGAACCATCTACTAACCTGTGGTCTTCTCCCGTCGTGGTACCGGCAAACCCTGATGGGAGCTGGAGGTTGTGTATTGATTTTAGAAAAGTTAACTCCATCTCTGCTTTTGATGCATACCCAATGCCTCGCATTGATGACTTAATTGATCGGCTAGGTAACGCTGTCTATCTCTCTACCATAGACCTTATGAAAGGCTATTGGCAGGTTCCGTTACTCGGTCCTGACAAGGAAAAAACTCCCTTTGCAATACCCATAGGTTTGTTTTGGTTTAAACTCCTCCTGTTTGGGATACACGGGCCCCTGCTACATTCCAACGGTTGATGGACAAGATATGACAACCCTACTCTGATTTTTGAGGAGGCCTTTGCGAGTTTGAATACGAGTGATGCCACAGCCTTCATCAAACTCAACAAGGATATTTCTGCACAGGTAGAAGCTTACTGCTCTAAACCAGCTTAAGCAACCCTTAGGTTCACAGAGAAAGCAACCCCCTGGTATGATATGGAGTGCTGAGAGGCCAATGGACACCTCATAGTGCCCACTAGGATGCAAGGACTCCAGAGGTGCTCTGTGGTTAGACGAGCAAGAGGGAAATATCACAAGTTGTTGAATGACAAGAAAAGGGGGTGGTATGATGATTTATGGAAGGCACTCCTGGAAGCAATTGGTTGGAGGGACTCAAAGGGCTTCTGGTCAAATATGGGGGCCACTCACCGAGGGAGTCATAGTCAGCAGCATGGCTCAATCCGTGATGCAGCATGGGCAGAATATTATGGTAGCTTCTATCGTGAGGATTGTGGGACTCTGATGAAGTCTTGTATCATCAGGGTATGTGCTGCCCCAATCAGGGTCCTATTCCACACCCCACTGATACTCACTGGGGCGCCAAAAGTTAGGTAAGGCGCCGGGCCCGAACAGATTACCGATAGACTTTTTCAGAAACTAGTCTACGGCCTGGGTACCTTATTTGACTCAACTATTCAATGTAGTGATGGCTAGCATGCATGTCCCGGTGTCTTGGACTTCGGCAGAAATTGTCCCAATACATAACAAGGGGGCACATGATGATCCTGCTCATTTCAGATGAATTTTCCTGCTGGATGCTGGGGGCGGGGGAGACGTTTGCCCAGGCACTCTTATTCCACCTGGACGACTGGGCTCTGAGTAACAGAGTACTATACAAGTACAAGGTGGGGTTTTGTGAGGGCTTGAGCACCATCAATCAAAGCCTCCGACTTCGACTGTTTTGTGAGAAATGTGCTGTACTTAGAAAGACAAATGTCTATGCAGTGTTCGTTGATTTATGAACTCCCTTCGACAGTGTAGCCCGAGCACGTCTCTGTCACAATTCACTCCCTTTGCTTCAATTCCCACCACTTGGGGCATAATTTGGGGTTTATTCCCTACTGGACTTTATTTCCGAACCTTAGGCTACAGTGCTGTGGTGAATTGGGAGCGCTAAATCCTTATTTTCCATGCTACTTCCCTTCCAGATCCATTCCAAGTTTTTGGCAGCCAACATGCTGCTTTAATCATCAGACTATGCTTCCCAGAATGCCCCACTGCTTCATCTCCACCCTTGCAGGATAAGGTTGGGTGGAGGATAAGCAAAACCTGTGGCTGTCAGGTGCAGCAAGCAGCACACCTGAGGTGTGTGCTTGTTAAGCAGTTTTAAAAGCCTCAGTGTGCTTCAGTCCAGCGCTGGTCAATGATGCAGTGTTCTTTTTTGTGACTGGTCCCTTGTTCCTGGTTCTTAGCTTAGTGTCTAGTTCCTAGTTTCTATTTTCTTGTTCCTTTTCCCTGGATTTCGAATTTAATGTGCTTATTAGTGATTTCTGCTTCTTGGATTCCCTTTCTTTCTTCGTCTGTTTTGCAGGCAGCACTTCTCAGTGCTTTCCTTTTTCTGTGCAGGCCAGGTTGCCTGTGTTCTATATTTCTTTGGCTTTGTCCTATTTTGCTGTGAAACCTTGATCCTAGTATCTCATCATTTATAGATTTAGCACTTTGTAATTTTGTTTTCCCTGCTCCTGTTCCTTTACTTTCTCTTGCAATCTATTTCAGGTTTTCCCTTGCGCTTCTCCATTTGCTTCCTATTGATTATTAGGTGTGGTGTGCTGGTGTAGCTAGCTCCTGTTTGAATGCCTGTTTTCCTCACTATTCTGTAATCACTAGTCCTACTTGCCCCTTGTCATGAGTCTTATGTATTAAGTTATCCTCCCATTGCTCGTGTAGCATTTCTGGGTCCCTGTTTGATCAACAGGGTTTGTGGGCTTAGCTGACATTTCAGGTGGTATTTCTCATCCTTGTGAGTATTGTCTTTACGTTACCTTATACAATACCATCAAGGTGTTAGCTCACAATTCCTGTTGTTGGTTGTCCTGTATGTGGGATTAGCGCTGTCAGTACCTGTAACAGCAATTGTGGGTAAGGAGCTTGCTGATTTTCTTTGTAATAATAAGGAGCTTCTAAGTGCTTACCACACATCCCTTTTCATATATTTGTATTGTTATCCCGCTCTACTTGCACATCCTGGGTTTTAGTGTATATGTGTCATGGTTCCCGTGTGCATGTTGTTTGACTCAAAGATATTCACTGTGTGATCTTGTACACAATTCCCTTGCCATATTCACTGCCTTTGTCCTCTCATGACAGTCTCTGGAAGATGCTAGAGGAGCTTGGCATTCCTGCTGCTTTCCTCACAGCGATGCAGAAACTTTATACAGTGAACTCTGCAGTGGTCCACTGGGGCGCCGATGAAAGTACCTCCCAGAGCTTTCCCATCCAGAAAGGAGTCCATCAGGGATGTGTGTTGGCACCCAAGTTGTTTTGTGTCTTTATTAATGAAGTCCTGAAGAAGCTCTTGGCCGCCCAGACTGAGTCCCCTTCACTAGCGGGCGATATGTTCCCAGCTTTGTTGTTTGCAGATGATGCAGTACTCCTCTCCTTAACACCTACCAGTGCCCGCAAACAACTGGAAATCTTTGTGGCTTTTACTAAGAGGAACAGCCTCTCCCTGAATATTAATAAAAACCAACGCCATGATTTTCAATGTCAACGCTAGGAAGAAGCAGAAGCCTCTAACTCTCTCTTTGGAGGATGGTGCGATTGAGCAAATCCAGTCATACTATTACCTAGGTCTGAGTGTCTTGGCATCATGTGGCTGGAATATGCAGGTTGAGAAGGCCAAGTTAACGCTGGTTAGGTGTAGTGGGGCCCTTGCTAGATTCATTAATGAGCATGCGAATGGGGCGGTACGGGTCTGGCTGGTGGCTTGTAAAGCACAAGCACGCCAGGTAGCACTGTACATGGGGACAAGTAGAGATTCAGCACCTTGTAGTGGCAGAGAGCACATTTAAAAAATATATTCTTGGACTGCCCACTTCAGCTCTGGGCATTGCAGTGTTACTGAAACTGGTCTAGAAGGGTTTGAGAATATCTGCAACTTGTGCCTGGTGTTCTACTGGGCCCGCTTATGGTCAAATAACCATCTGCGTTGATATAAACAGGCAGTCATGGATGTTTTGTCCTTCAAGAGAGCAGCTCTTTAAAGTGGGTGGTCCACGTGAAAAGGTATTTTGGTCAGCTGGGCTTGGGGGAGTATTGGTCTAACGCATCTGCATCTAAGGAAGTGATTGAGAGTGCAGCGGTGGCTAAGGCCCAGTGTGATATCTGGGCGAACTCCAGGGTTTCAGAGCAATTGGCCGATACCTCGCTATCAAGAAACTTGTCGGTTTTGAAGAGATCCTGGATTACGTACCTTCAGGTGGGAAAAGACTGTATGGCCGATTCATGGAATAATTAGCGCGGCGCAAGTGGGCAAAAACGTGCGAATCGCAGTGGAATAGCGAAAATCGCAGTGAACGTGCGAAAATCGCACGAAAAGCAGCGCACGTCGATTCATGGAAGTCCGTGCGCGAGAAAACCAGCGGATGTGCGATAAAAAGTGCGCGGCGCACGTTAGCGCACAGGCCATCTAACAGCGTGCGCCAGGTCACAGCGAAAATCGCACAGGCCACAGCGAAAATCGCACATAGCGCGGCGCACGCAATAAAAGTAGGCGGAACACGGGCGTAACACTCGGAATGGGGAACAACTTGCCAAAACGTGGGCGTCACGGGGGAAGTACAGGGCACAAGTGCGCGGAACGCCCACACGCTCGCCTACAACACGTATTCATGGAATAGAATAGGGGAAAAAAGCGCACGCTCAAACCAGCGCACAGGCACAAACACGACCGCCACAAGAAAGGAGGCGGTAGCGTCTCTGCGGCTGTAAGAAATGTGCGCCAAAAGGTGCGCCAACAAATAGCACCTATATACTGCCATGATGAATGTCCCATACTGTGGCCCTCCAGGAAAAATGACGTGCAAAGGGGTACCCACAAACACGGACACCCGCTGACAAAAAATACGTGTGCATGTATACCGGGGTGCGCGGGAAGTGTCACACGCGATTTGCAGGGTACGTGCATCACAGGGGTTCGCGTGAAGTTATTCACGCGATCGGGCCTGGGGGAGCGGGCTACGTGTATTACAGGGGTTCGCGTGAAGTTCCACACGCGATCGGGCCTGGGGGAGCGGGCTTCGTGTATTACAGGGGTTCGCGTGAAGTTCCTCACGCGATCGGGCCTGGGGGAGCGGGCTACGTGTATAACAGGGGTTCGCGTGAAGTTCCTCACGCGATCGGGCCTGGGGGAGCGGGCTACGTGTATTACAGGGGTTCGCGTGAAGTTCCTCACGCGATCGGGCCTGGGGGAGCGGCCTTCGTGTATTACAGGGGTTCGCGTGAAGTTCCACACGCGATCGGGCCTGGGGGAGCGTGCTACGTATATTTCAGGGGTTCGCGTGAAGTTTCACACGCGAATAGCCTGGGCGCGTGAATTTGAGGGGTGCGCGGGAAGTTCCTCACGCGATCGGGCCTGGGGGAGCGGGCTACGTGTATTACAGGGGTTCGCGTGAAGTTCCTCACGCGATCGGGCCTGGGGGAGCGGGCTACGTGTATTACAGGGGTTCGCGTGAAGTTCCTCACGCGATGGGTCCTGGGGGAGCGGGCTTCGTGTATTACAGGGGTTCGCGTGAAGTTCCACACGCGATCGGGCCTGGGGGAGCGTGTTAGGTATATTTCAGGGGTTCGCGTGAAGTTTCACACGCGAATAGCCTGGGCGCGTGAATTTGAGGGGTGCGCGGGAAGTTCCTCACGCGATTGGGCCTGGGGGAGCGGACTACGTGTATAACAGGGGTTCGCGTGAAGTTCCTCACGCGATCGGGCCTGGGGGAGCGGGCTACGTGTATTACAGGGCTTCCCGTGAAGTTCCTCACGCGAATAGCCTGGGCGCGTGTATTTCAGGGGTGCGCGGGAAGTTCCACACGCGAATAGCCTGGCCGCGTGTATTTCAGGGGTGCGCGGGAAGTTCCACACGCGAATAGCCTGGGCGCGTGAATTTGAGGGGTGCGCGGGAAGTTCCTCACGCGATCGGGCCTGGGGGAGCGGGCTACGTGTATTACAGGGGTTCGCGGGAAGTTCCACACGCGAATAGCCTGGGCGCGTGTATTTCAGGGGTGCGCGGGAAGTTCCACACGCGAATAGCCTGGGCGCGTGAATTTGAGGGGTGCGCGGGAAGTTCCACACGCGAATAGCCTGGGCGCGTGTATTTCAGGGGTTCGCGGGAAGTTCCACACGCGAATAGCCTGGGCGCGTGTATTTCAGGGGTTCGCGGGAAGTTCCACACGCGAATAGCCTGGGCGCGTGTATTTCAGGGGTGCGCGGGAAGTTCCACACGCGAATAGCCTGGCCGCGTGTATTTCAGGGGTGCGCGGGAAGTTCCACACGCGAATAGCCTGGGCGCGTGTATTTCAGGGGTGCGCGGGAAGTTCCACACGCGAATAGCCTGGCCGCGTGTATTTCAGGGGTGCGCGGGAAGTTCCACACGCGAATAGCCTGGGCGCGTGTATTTCAGGGGTGCGCGGGAAGTCCCACACGCGAATAGCCTGGGCGCGTGAATTTCAGGGGTGCGCGGGAAGTTCCACACGCGAATAGCCTGGGCGCGTGTATTTCAGGGGTGCGCGGGAAGTTCCACATGTGATTTGACAGTGTGGCTCCTCCCAGGTGTACCCTGTACACCCTCCACGGCCCCTGCAGGCAGCCCACACCACAGGGGACTACCCTGCATCCCTGGTCATGTCCCGCAGGCAGCCCACCCAACATGGGCATGCCCCCCAGCAAAGGCACATGTCTCCTTGAACTAATGAACACCAACACATGTCCCCTTGCACCCCCACCCCCCAGCACTGTGGGGCACCTGCCAGCAGGACCCCACCCATGTCCAACTCATGTCTCCCACCACCCCCAAACCCCAGCCACCAGGGTCACCCTCCACCAGGGCCCCACTCATGTCTCCCACCACCCCCACCCCCCAGCACTGTGGGGCACCTGCCAGCAGGCCCCCACCCATGTCCAACTCATGTCACCCACCACCCCCAAACCCCAGCCACCAGGGTCACCCTCCACCAGGGCCCCACTCATGTCTCCCACCACCCCCACCCCCCAGCACTGTGGGGCACCTGCCAGCAGCCCCCCACCCATGTCCAACTCATGTCTCCCACCACCCCCAAACCCCAGCCACCAGGGTCACCCTCCACCAGGGCCCCACTCATGTCTCCCACCACCCCCACCCCCCAGCACTGTGGGGCACCTGCCAGCAGGCCCCCACCCATGTCCAACTCATGTCTCCCACCACCCCCAAACCCCAGCCACCAGGGTCACCCTCCACCAGGGCCCCACTCATGTCTCCCACCACCCCCACTCCCCAGCACTGTGGGGCACCTGCCAGCAGGCCCCCACCCATGTCCAACTCATGTCTCCCACCACCCCCAAACCCCAGCCACCAGGGTCACCCTCCACCAGGGCCCCACTCATGTCTCCCACCACCCCCACCCCCCAGCACTGTGGGGCACCTGCCAGCAGGCCCCCACCCATGTCCAACTCATGTCACCCACCACCCCCAAACCCCAGCCACCAGGGTCACCCTCCACCAGGGCCCCACTCATGTCTCCCACCACCCCCACCCCCCAGCACAGTGGGGCACCTGCCAGCAGCCCCCCACCCATGTCCAACTCATGTCTCCCACCACCCCCAAACCCCAGCCACCAGGGTCACCCTCCACCAGGGCCCCACTCATGTCTCCCACCACCCCCACCCCCCAGCACTGTGGGGCACCTGCCAGCAGGCCCCCACCCATGTCCAACTCATGTCTCCCACCACCCCCAAACCCCAGCCACCAGGGTCACCCTCCACCAGGGCCCCACTCATGTCTCCCACCACCCCCACCCCCCAGCACTGTGGGGCACCTGCCAGCAGGCCCCCACCCATGTCCAACTCATGTCTCCCACCACCCCCAAACCCCAGCCACCAGGGTCACCCTCCACCAGGGCCCCACTCATGTCTCCCACCACCCCCACCCCCCAGCACTGTGGGGCACCTGCCAGCAGGCCCCCACCCATGTCCAACTCATGTCTCCCACCACCCCCAAACCCCAGCCACCAGGGTCACCCTCCACCAGGGCCCCACTCATGTCTCCCACCACCCCCACCCCCCAGCACTGTGGGGCACCTGCCAGCAGGCCCCCACCCATGTCCAACTCATGTCACCCACCACCCCCAAACCCCAGCCACCAGGGTCACCCTCCACCAGGGCCCCACTCATGTCTCCCACCACCCCCACCCCCCAGCACTGTGGGGCACCTGCCAGCAGCCCCCCACCCATGTCCAACTCATGTCTCCCACCACCCCCAAACCCCAGCCACCAGGGTCACCCTCCACCAGGGCCCCACTCATGTCTCCCACCACCCCCACCCCCCAGCACTGTGGGGCACCTGCCAGCAGGCCCCCACCCATGTCCAACTCATGTCTCCCACCACCCCCAAACCCCAGCCACCAGGGTCACCCTCCACCAGGGCCCCACTCATGTCTCCCACCACCCCCACCCCCCAGCACTGTGGGGCACCTGCCAGCAGGCCCCCACCCATGTCCAACTCATGTCTCCCACCACCCCCAAACCCCAGCCACCAGGGTCACCCTCCACCAGGGCCCCACTCATCTCTCCCACCACCCCCACCCCCCAGCACTGTGGGGCACCTGCCAGCAGGCCCCCACCCATGTCCAACTCATGTCTCCCACCACCCCCAAACCCCAGCCACCAGGGTCACCCTCCACCAGGGCCCCACTCATGTCTCCCACCACCCCCACCCCCCAGCACTGTGGGGCACCTGCCAGCAGGCCCCCACCCATGTCCAACTCATGTCACCCACCACCCCCAAACCCCAGCCACCAGGGTCACCCTCCACCAGGGCCCCACTCATGTCTCCCACCACCCCCACCCCCCAGCACAGTGGGGCACCTGCCAGCAGCCCCCCACCCATGTCCAACTCATGTCTCCCACCACCCCCAAACCCCAGCCACCAGGGTCACCCTCCACCAGGGCCCCACTCATGTCTCCCACCACCCCCACCCCCCAGCACTGTGGGGCACCTGCCAGCAGGCCCCCACCCATGTCCAACTCATGTCTCCCACCACCCCCAAACCCCAGCCACCAGGGTCACCCTCCACCAGGGCCCCACTCATGTCTCCCACCACCCCCACCCCCCAGCACTGTGGGGCACCTGCCAGCAGGCCCCCACCCATGTCCAACTCATGTCTCCCACCACCCCCAAACCCCAGCCACCAGGGTCACCCTCCACCAGGGCCCCACTCATGTCTCCCACCACCCCCACCCCCCAGCACTGTGGGGCACCTGCCAGCAGGCCCCCACCCATGTCCAACTCATGTCTCCCACCACCCCCAAACCCCAGCCACCAGGGTCACCCTCCACCAGGGCCCCACTCATGTCTCCCACCACCCCCACCCCCCAGCACTGTGGGGCACCTGCCAGCAGGCCCCCACCCATGTCCAACTCATGTCACCCACCACCCCCAAACCCCAGCCACCAGGGTCACCCTCCACCAGGGCCCCACTCATGTCTCCCACCACCCCCACCCCCCAGCACTGTGGGGCACCTGCCAGCAGCCCCCCACCCATGTCCAACTCATGTCTCCCACCACCCCCAAACCCCAGCCACCAGGGTCACCCTCCACCAGGGCCCCACTCATGTCTCCCACCACCCCCACCCCCCAGCACTGTGGGGTACCTGCCAGCAGGCCCCCACCCATGTCCAACTCATGTCACCCACCACCCCCAAACCCCAGCCACCAGGGTCACCCTCCACCAGGGCCCCACTCATGTCTCCCACCACCCCCACCCCCCAGCACTGTGGGGCACCTGCAAGCAGGCCCCCACCCATGTCCAACTCATGTCTCTCACCACCCCCACCCCCCAGCACTGTGGGGCACCTGCCAGCAGGCCCCCACCCATGTCCAATCCATGCCTCCCTGCACCTGGGTCCCAACATTCCCCAATCAGCGCCCTCCGCATGGAGTCCTCCGCCCTGACCATCGTGAGCCGTTCCTCCTCTGCCCGCTGCCGCTCCGCACCTATCCGCTGGCACAACCTCTCCCACACGGAAGCCACTCCCATTCCAGGGTTCTCCTGCCCTCCGGCCGATGCCTGCACCCCTGATGTTGATGGCCCCGAGCCATGATGCCTCCCACGTTGAGCCTGCTGCTGCCTCCGACGCAACTGCCTGTGCCAGCACGACGGCATCCAGGCTGATGGAAACCACCGACGCCGTCGTGCACGTGCCCTGCCCGATGATGCCGTCACATCCGCCATCTGCTGGGGTCCAGTTGCTCTGGTGTCCACCCCTGCTGGATCTCTGACTCCCGACTGTGGCAGGGATGGGATCCCCACCGAGCTGGCTGCATTGGTCGGGGCAGGTCCACAGGGGGCCCTGGTGGCATCTGGGCTGGAAGACGGCAAGGAGAACGACTGGTGGATAGCCTGCACAGAGGAGGAGAGGGCCGCCACATTGGCCAACACATGCAGGAAACCCCCGAACATGGCCGATCCCAATTGGGCCACGTCGGCACGGTGCACTTCGTGATGACGTGCGTGCTCCTCCCGGGAAGCACGCACGGCATCACGAATCGCAGCCGTGCGCAACGCGACCCCAATCAGGACCTTCTCCGCACGGCCAGGGGTTCCCACGTCCGCAGGTGGAGGGGAGTCAGGTGACATGGACATCCCCTCTACCTGCGGACAGGCCTGGGACGGGGCATCCCTGCTGGTGCATGGTGGTGCACTCACAGGGTCAGGGACAGCGACATGCACAGGCCCCTCCACGGTGACCTGTGCTGCCTCCTGCCCCTGGCCCTGGACTGCACCACTTGCACCAGCAGGGATGCCCCCACCAGGCCCCATGTGTGCCCCAGTGGCGGCCTCCTCCTCCTCTGTGGAAACCACCAACCTGGATGGCTCCTCACCGTCTCCCACCGTAGCAGGCCCCTGTGGGGGCTCACCCACCCCTTCCGCTGCAGCCGTGGGGGCATCCCCGCCGCCTTGCTCCACAGCGCCGTCTCCGCCCTCTTCTTCACTAGCCGCTGCGTAGAGGGAGACAAAGAACACAAGCATCAGGGCACTGTACAATGGTCCCCTAGACAGGAAGCAATAGCAGATGAGCACCACTGTCAAAGTACACTTCCATCATGTCCCTCCACAACACATGGGCCAGTCCAGGCAAAACACACACAGTAACAGGCATGGTGCATGCCATGGACATTTCCATGCATGTCCAATGGACTCTTGAAACATTCAATGATATGTAATTCACATGCATCATGGCTCATGCCCATCACATGCACACACATCACCTCAGTCACATCCATCTGGCCCCAAACACACCAAACACAGCGGATACAAGGGTAATTTTGCTGCTTTACGGAATCTCTGCATTGTCACACACATGTGTCATGCATCCATGGCATGCACAAGTCACAGACACGCAGGTCAGGCACACAGACATGGCTACCATATATGTACCTGGCATCAGCACCCATCCCTCACCCCCACCCATGTTCAGGTACAGAGACTGGCATGCTCTCATGTTCATAATCTGATTAGGGCTCCCCATGCGGCATTTCAACACATGCAACAACCATGTGCATCACACATCACTGGTCGCACATGCATTACCATGATGTCCCTGCACACATACATGCATACATGGGCTATGGCACACATACAGGCAAGTATCATAGAACCAGCACACCGCAACATGCCCTGTCTCACACAGTAATGCATGGACACTTACCGCTCAACTCCAGACGGGCCTCCCTCTCAAGGATCTGGGCATGGAGCGCTGGGCGTACGCGTTCCAGGACCCTCATCTGGATGGTACTCATGCGGCCCCGGCCCCCCTCCACGAGGCGCCGGGCCTTCACAAGGGTCCTGGACCTCAAGTCCTCCCAGCGCTTCTTGATCTTCAGGACGTCGCGGGTTGCCACCCCCTCCGCGTTGATGGCAACCACACAGTCGGCCCAGATCCTCTGCCGTCCTTCCTTGCTGGCGCGGGACGATCCAAAGAGGGCATCATACTGCCCCAGGACATGCTCCACCAGGACACCAACTTCGGTGACAGTGAAGCTGGTGCCCCTCTGCCCCTCTGGCCTGGGGTTGCCACTGGTGCCAGATGTGGAAGTGCCCGACATGGCAACCCCAGAGGCAGGTGTGGGTGGGCAACTGAGTCCTGGGGCTGGGCTGTGGAGCGATGTAATACCAGTCGGGAGTCTTCAGTTCCAGCAGGGGTGGACACAGCAACTGGACCCCTGCAGATGGCTGATGTGCAGGCACCAAATGGCAGGGCACGGTGGCAGCAGGCAGGCAGGCAGGCAGCAGCAGATGGCACGTGGGAGGCTGCTCGGGGCACTGGGGGGCAGTAACTCGGCCTTCTGGGCAGGAGCGTGGGCTTCCGTGTGTTTTCGCGTGGCCAGCTTGATACGGAGTGATTTGGCACGTGAAAATCCTGCACGTCAGCGTGAAATCCGAGGAAAGGCCCTCAGCGCGTAAGCGCGTCAGCACGCATACGCGATTCTATTGGACCAGAGTCCCTCAGCGCGTAAGCGCGTCTGTGACGTGACCCGCACGGGTGTTCCCCACTCAGGACGTGATGACGGGGCACACGTGGAGATACTGCACGTCAGAGTGTCATCGCGTGTAATTGGACAAAAGTGCGCGTACACGCGATTGGCCTATGTACGTGTATTTAATGGGTGCGCGGCCACTTACACACGCAAGTACGTCTGCGAACCTGTATCCCGTGGTGCGTGTGAATTTCCACACGCTATTGGACTGGGAACAGGATTCCAGGGCTGCGCGGGTCACACGCTGTATCCCGTGGTGCGTGCGAATTTCCACACGCTATTGGACTGGGAACTGGATTCCAGGGCTGCGCGGGTCACACGCTGTATCCCGTGGTGCGTGTGAATTTCCACACGCTATTGGACTGGGAACTGGATTCCAGGGCTGCGCGGGTCACACGCTGTATCCCGTGGTGCGTGTGAATTTCCACACGCTATTGGACTGGCAACAGGATTCCAGGGCTGCGTGGGTCACACGCTGTATCCCGTGGTGCGTGTGAATTTCCACACGCTATTGGACTGGGAACTGGATTCCAGGGCTGCGCGGGTCACATGCTCGCCTAGAACACGCGCTAAGCATAAATTGCGGACTTTAACAATAACAAGCTCAGACGCCAGGATGAACATACCGTTCCTAGCAGCAGTGGCAGTGGGCTACCAAAGGAGGAGGAGGAGGATAGTCAGGGCCAGAATATTCACACCCAGAACCAGCCTTTTCGGGATGCCTGATGACCAGGTGTATGGGAGGTACAGGTTTCCACCACACATCATACTGGACCTGGTGACTGAGTGGGAGGATGACCTCACATCACCCACCCTGTGCTCCCAAGCACTCAGCCCCCTGGAGAAGGTCCTCAATGTACTGCACTTCTTAGCCACTGGATCATTTCAGCGGACAAGTGCCATAGTGGGTGGGGTGTCACAGGCCACCCAGTCACGCTGCCTACACCAGGTCTTGAACATCATGACTGCACGCCCATCAGTCCGCAGGCACATATACCTGCCCAGAACACCTGCAGAAAGGCATGCTGCCGCCCTGGATTTTTACGCAGTGGCACGATTCCCCAAAGTGCTAGGTGCCATCGACTGCACCCATGTGGCTCTACGTCCCCCCAGGGCATCTGAGCACATCTATAGGAACCGCAAGCACTGGCATTCCATCAACGTGCAGGTAGCATGTAATGCCAAGGGAATCATCACCTCAGTATATGCCAACTATCCCGGCTCCACCCACGACAGCTTCATTTACCGAATGTCCACCCTAAGCCGGGACCTAGAAGCTGGGCGGCATGGCGATACATGGCTGCTTGGTGAGTATGTATGCCACTGCACATGCATGCATGTTGGATACTGAGCAAGGTCACAACCTCACCAATGATACCAATCCCCACCTCCACAGGGGACAGTGCCTACCCTCTCAGCCCCCACATGATGACGCCAATTCGGAACCCCACCACGCCACCCCAGGTAAGATTTAACACAGCCCACATTACAACCAGGGGCATAGTGGAGCGCACATTCGGAGTGCTGAAGTCACGCTTTCGCTCCCTTGACCGTTCTGGCGGGCAGCTGTTATACGCTCCCCCAGTAGTGTGCAGGATCATAGTGGCAGCATGTGTCCTGCACAACGTTGCAACACGCCGGGGCCTGGCCGTGGACATGGTGGTGGCCCCACATCCCCAACCACATGCACAGCCGCTGCGCATGGGAGGGGAAAGGGCACGGGGGGAGGCAGCCCGTACACAGCTAGTGGCTAATTACTTCACATAGAAATCACACCCCTGTGGAGTGCACACTGCCCTGGCACATTCCATCTGACAATCAATGATGACTCAACCTGACACTGATCCTGAATGTGTGGAGAATGAACCGGGAATTCCATGTCAGCCTGAGATTGTTCACCTGGAAGTGTCACAATGTGTGCATCCCTACCCACACAGACACCACCAATGCAGTTTTGTGAAGTTACACATTGAAGCAGCTAAAATGAATACCCACTTGCAAAATGCAACAAGAGGACAGTGCCATGTCAGCCAACCCAACCCCAGCACTGCCACACGACACACCGTGCCATGTCATGCTAATTGCAGGTAAACAAAGTAATCCCCACAACATGACATCACTCTCACTATGTACAGTGGCACTATTAGAAACCTGCAACACCTGAAATGCTCACAGCAATGCCGGACCAACAACATACTTGAGCACGTAGTACCATTAACATGATATCAAAAATGTAACATATTAGTAGTCTCACCACCTGGAAATGCCTGCACTCCCACCACTACCAACTGTGCAGTGTTGGCGCCATGTAGAGTTGTAGGTGCACTGCTGCCAACATGGTCCCCATCGCCAGACTAGAGGTCCTTGTGTGGACTTGAGGAAGGGACCTGCAAATTGGGAGGTAGACACAGAAGAAGAGTTACACATCAATGCAACATGCAGTGTACAACACAACAGCAATATGCACTAGGAATGTATACACAGTATTGACTACAGACTGGCCACACAGGTCATGGGAGTCCAACGTCACTGTGTAATTCACTGTCACTTGGGCACACCCTTTGCAAGCCCATGGAAACGGGAAGCAGGAGGGGTGTGTGTGACTCAAACCCAAGCATCTGAACCAAATACATTACAAGCCTGCATGTGCCCAGCCACAATGCAGCGTATGCCCACAGGAACCACGGAAGCCAACAGATCGGAGCCAACAGATCGGAGCCAACAGATCGGAGCCAACAGATCGGAGCCAACAGATCGGAGCCAACAGATCGGAGCCAACAGATCGGAGCCAACAGATCGGAGCCAACAGATCCTCCCAAAAAAATTGGGAATAAAAGAAATCAAAATAAAAATAAAATTAAGAAAAAATCAAAAATGGCCATTGATGGGCCCGGGGGGGTTGGGGAGGCCACCCAGGAGGTCCGAGGACAGGATGCACACCAGAACCCACCTGCGTGGATCCTGGGAAAATAAAACACCTCCATGGGCTCATGGCCCACACGGCTACCCTATTGTGGGAGTGTCACTGCTGTCGCTATTATCACCCTGTGCAGCTGCATCCGGAGGTGGTTGCACTATGGGAGGCAGCCCACGCAAGGCCCTAGTCTGCTCCTCCATGGCTGCAAGCATGCGGGTGTGGTAGGTCTGGTTCTGGAGGATGAGTGTGCGGAGGTCCCCATGCAACAACTCACGGGATGCCCGGACCTCCGCCCTCGTTGCCTGCATCTCAGCTGAGAGCGTACGGGTGAGACGCTCCAGCTGCTGTTCTGTCCTTTGGTGTGTTGAAGCCTCAAGCTCAACAAGAGTCGTCCTGAGGTGTAGGAGCTCCTGCCTCAGGGCTTCCCTGTGGCCCTGGGACTCAATGGAGATGGCCTCCTGCAGAGTCGCCAGTGCCGCCCGCCTGTCCCTGTTGGACCCCAACATGTCCTCCCTGTGTGACTGGCAGATGGAGTCAGTTGCCTGCTCTAGTCGCTCCATCAGCCTTTCTGGGGGGACAATGGAAGTGGCCACCCTATCCATGGCCTGAGCCATCATCTCGGATGATGCAGCCTGTTGGGTAGCCATACCGTAAATGGATTGCTCCCATGCGGTATTGCCAGGTGGCGTACGGCCACCACGTCGGCGGGCACCACACCTGTCTGGGGCAAGGCGAACTGCGCCTTGCTGTGCCGGCACTGCCTGAGGCTGCAGGACTGCATTCCCCCTCTGATCTGCTGGCCCAGGAACAGGATCAGATGTCGCGGAGTGTGACCCTGCATCCGTAACCACCAAAGGCGTAGCTGCCAACACTGACATCCCCATGGAGGGTACTGACCCTGGTGCAGGTGGGTGAGACAGAACAGAATCCCTCCCTGGAACACTCACCAGCGACGGCACGTAGGTCTCATCCGAATCAACACCTGAGTACAGCTCGGGGGAGGTGCAGCCAGAGACACCCCTTGAGAGCACGACCTGCAGCACTTGTGGGTTCTCCCCCACCACCACACCACGTCCCTCACTGGTGGTTGGTCGGCCCTGGGACACCTCCTGGGTCTGCACCATCTCCACAACCCCAGCAGTATCAGGTGCGTCTTCCCCTGCAAAGACATGAAAACAAAGTAATGGAAACAGGCATTAGCACCATGGCACACATTGAGGGCTGAGAAGCAAGAGAACCAGTACTTGATTGACATGTCCCACATGACTAAAACCCTCCCATGCATGCACCCTCACTGCGTATGAAGTGCAGGCAAACGGCACACACTGATGACACCAAGATGGAAGAAGAACACATTTTCTGCATGCTGCCTGGCAGTGGCATCACACATTGGCCTGTGATTGGCAGGTGAAACACACATGCCATCACACAGATGGCATGTACCATTGCTATTGAGTGAAGATGGAGAGGAGAGCAGCACCTATTCATTCAGTCCAGTTCCCGCATGTAATAGCTTTTCTGATTCTAACAGGTCAGATTTTTCACCTGGAGCTGCCAGTCTGTAATGGTCAAATTGCACAGGGACATGTGTGTACAAATGATATCCAGGTAACAAAGTCACTCCCCTTTACCATACCCATGTCAGACATGTGACTAGTGGACAGCGACATGCCTAGTGAAAGTGGTGGAATGCAAACAAACTGACTGAATGAACAGTGAAAAATAAGGAAATCTGTTGTGTCAAGGTGACACTTCAAGGGCAACTGGCGTGCAGTTGTGCTAGATGTCTACTGTTGGCAGAAGGGATACTGCTATGGCCAAATGCAGCTGCGCAGGAAGTATTGCATGAAGCACATGGCTGACCCATACGACTGAGGCGCACACACTCTCTCCTGGCACCCAAACAGAAGCCCTCACACACACACCATGCACATGTATGACACACACATGCATGTGCACTCACCGGACAATGCCTCGTAATCAGCCAGATCTCCCACGCCTTGGATCTGTTCCTCCGTGACGTAGGTCCCAGCGACTGACTCATGTGGAGTGAGTTCCATGTCTACTACTGGAGACCCACCTCCAGTCACTAGAGTTGCGGCATGACTTGAGGCCAGCTTACTCTTTGCCCTGCGCTTTAGGTCATTCCAGCGCTTATAGCAATCATTGGCTGTGCGCCTCACGATTCCAAGGGCACTTACGATGTCCGCAACGGTCTGCCAGTGTGCCTGGCGTTGTGCAGGTGTGGTCTTGGATCCTGCAACAATGACCATCTCGTTGTCATGTCCGGACACATACTCGACAAGTGCATTCAGTTCGTCATCCGTGAAGCTGGGCTTCCTGGACGGGCCGGACTGTGTAGCCGTGTCTGGGGCATCAGCCTGTGCCGGACGAGCACTCTTCCTCTTCCGCTTGGAAGGTGGTGGTGATCCTGAGTGTCCTGCGCCGCTCTGGACACTAGGGGCAGGAGCCCTGGTGGACTCTGTATCAGGAGTGTGGGATTGCACACTCAGCATGGGAGTTGGTGCAGGCATTGGCTCGAGTGTGATGGTGTCAGGGGGAATCTCAGCAGCATGGACTAGGACCGACACTGTCCTGGCTGGGTGTGTGAGGGCTGGGGTGGATGGAGCCGCAGCTGCCCCTGCAGCCACTCCGCCCTGCCTCCTTGGTGCAGTAGATGACCTTGCTGCCCCAGATCCACGTGGCATGATGGCATCAACGTGCACCAGCGCACGTGTCGTAGCCCTGCTGACCTGGAAGTCAGCCATGGAGTCAGCCAGGTCTGGTGCCACAATGGGCTGGTCCAACAAGGGCTGAGCATGGATGGTGTCAGCCACTTCAGCCTCAACGGGAGGGGGGGAGGGGGGGGGAGGGGGGGGGATGATGGGTGCCCTTGACTGGTCCTCCACACATGGGGGGACAGGCTCACCCTGCAAGTTACGACCACGTCCCCTACCGGATCCACCACGGCCACCACTTGTGGCTCTTCCACCTTTGCCACCCTTACGGAATCCTCGCCTCCCAGCCATGGCACTGATATTAATGTGCGTATGGGAGTGGCTGTAGACAATTGTCCTGGGCAATTGGGGGTCAAAGGGGTTGGGTACCAGATGGTAATTGTACCCTAGTGCTCTAGCACGGCTGATTGTAACCCCTGGGGAAAGATGACGGGTCACGCAACGCACAGGAGGCCCAAAAAAGGGAGATGACGTGCACGCAACCCCTCCTAGACCACGTGTGCAGAAAGAAAAACCTGCACTACGCTGTGGCACCCAGTAACACAAGAATGAACGTATGCGTGTCACACGCAGCCTAGAATGACCTCTGAAGGGGTAGGCAACACACGGGGCAAGCACAGAAGTTGGATACGTGCGTGACTCACCGTCTGCCAGGTAAAAGAGCGTGAAGAATGAGCGCGTTTGGCTGGCTAAACCCCCGCCAAAAGAAGATGTGTACGCTGTCTGAGAAGACAGGACAACAGTAGAAGGGGACACTGTTTGAGGGAACAGGCCCAGGTAAACCAGTAAAAGAGAAAAAAGAGAAAAAGCTGTCAGAGGTAACAGGGAATACGAACTGGAAACGCCGTGAAGTAAATCGCGTGTGAAACGACAAGAAGTACAGATTTCACCCACTCGCTCTCCACGAAAAGCACGTACAAGGAAATGGTGTTCTACATGTACCTTATATACAGGCCCACACGTACAGCGTCACTTACGCGGCGTGTACGTTCACCAATCACACGCTTTGTCACTCCTGCGTGTAGATCCATTTTCACCAATCACACGCTTTGTCACTTCTACGTGTACATCCATTTTCACCAATCACACGCTTTGACACTGGGACGTGTCACGCAACAATTTCCTGCACGTGCAGGTGACTAGAGGCGCGCATATGCTGTTGACGGGTTTACGCGCTAAGGGCCTTTGCTGACGTGTGGGATTTCACTACCTATCAGGCTGTCCACGCGTTCACACACGAGAGACCACGCTCCTGGCCAGGAGGCGAAATTACTGCCCCCCAGAGCCCTGAGCACGCTCCCACCTGCCATCTGCTGCTGCCTGACTGCCTGCTGGCCACGTGCCCCACAGTGCTGGTGGGTGGGGGTGTTGGGAGACATGGGTGGGGGCCTGGTGGAGGGTGCCCCTGCACTGGTGGGGGTGGTGGGAGACATGGGTGGGGGCTTGGTGGAGAGTGCCCCTGGTGGCGGGGGGTGGTGGGAGACATGGGTGGGGGCCTGGTGGAGGCTGCCCCTGGTGGCGGGAGGGTGGGGGTGGTGGGAGACATGAGTGGGGGCCTGGTGGAGGCTGCCCCTGCACTGCTGGGGGGGTGGGGGTGCAGGGGGACATGAGCAGGTGTGCAGGGTAGTCCCCTGTTTTGTAGACTGCCTGCAGGGGCCGTGGAGGGTGTACAGGGAACACCTGTGAGGACCCACCCAGCCTAATCGCGTGTGATGATTCCCACGCACCCCTGTAATACACGTACCCTGGCTAATCGCGTGTATAACTTCCCGCGTACCCCTGTAATACACGTACCCTGGCCAATCGCGTGTTAAACTTCCCGCGTACCCCTGTAATACACGTACCCTGGCCAATCGCGTGTTAAACTTCCCGCGTACCCCTGTAATACACGTACCCTGGCCAATCGCGTGTTAAACTTCCCGCGTACCCCTGTAATACACGTACCCTGGCTAATTGCGTGTTGAACTTCCCGCGTACCCCTGTAATACACTTACCCTGGCTAATCGCGTGTTAAACTTCCCGCGTACCCCTGTAATACACGTACCCTGGCTAATCGCGTGTTAAACTTCCCGCGTACCCCTGTAATACACGTACCCTGGCCAATCGCGTGTTGAACTTCCCGCGTACCCCTGTAATACACGTACCCTGGCCAATCGCGTGTTAAACTTCCCGCGTACCCCTGTAATACACGTACCCTGGCTAATTGCGTGTTGAACTTCCCGCGTACCCCTGTAATACACGTACCCTGGCCAATCGCGTTTTAAACTTCCCGCGTACCCCTGTAATACACGTACCCTGGCTAATCGCCTGTTAAACTTCCCGCGTACCCCTGTAATACACGTACCCTGGCCAATCGCGTGTTAAACTTCCCGCGTACCCATGTAATACACGTACCCTGGCTAATCGCGTGTATGACTTCACGCGTACCCCTGTAATACACTTACCCTGGCCAATCGCGTGTTAAACTTCCCGCGTACCCATGTAATACACGTACCCTGGCTAATCGCCTGTTAAACTTCCCGCGTACCCCTGTAATACACGTACCCTGGCCAATCGCGTGTTAAACTTCCCGCGTACCCATGTAATACACGTACCCTGGCTAATCGCGTGTATGACTTCACGCGTACCCCTGTAATACACGTACCCTGGCCAATCGCGTGTTAAACTTCCCGCGTACCCATGTAATACACGTACCCTGGCTAATCGCGTGTATGACTTCACGCGTACCCCTGTAATACACGTACCCTGGCCAATCGCGTGTTAAACTTCCCGCGTACCCCTGTAATACACGTACCCTGGCTAATCGCGTGTATGACTTCACGTGTACCCCTGATATGCACGTTACCCGCTTTGCGTTCCTTGTTTGGCTGCCCTGTAAACTGGTCCAGAGTTAACGCAGCCCTTTGCGATGATTTAGCGATTTTGCTGGCTTTTCCTTGCGAGAGGGCGTTCTTGGGGGCGTTACTGGCGCTGCTGCAGGGTCGCTGCGATACTCTGCGCCACGGCTGGTTTGGGAGCATGTAATCCATGAATACGCTGTGCGCGGAAATCGGTTTTATCGCACGTGCCTGGCGCAGTCAATCGCACGCGGACACTCTGCGCCAGCCGATTGCGACACTTTTCTGCGAAATTCTATGAATTACCCTGTGTGTGTTTAAAGCTCCGTATTGGAGTAATGCCCACTGCCGCTCTCTGGCACCAATATAACAATGCTGTTTCCTCAACTTGTATTCTTTGCGGTGAAGCGGATGGCACTGTGGAACATTACCTATTAATTTGCATGCCTAAGACTTTGAGGAAGCGTTTTTTGAAGCCCTTGTTTTTAAATCGCGGCTGCAGGACGCTAAGCGAAGCAATGGCTATATGTGTCTGAACACCACAGACATATTGGCTGATTTTGCTACAAGCAACTATCTGAGCTGGGCTAGAAAAATTAATATGAGAAAGGCCAAGGTATTGGCTCTACGTTCTGTTGAAGAGGAACCAACTTGTTTTTAAGCTGCTTTTATTAGGTAAAACAATTAATTTGTTCTTGATTGTATGTTGCGTGTCTGCCAAGTGATTATGATATTGATGTATTTACTTTTTATTGTGTGTACTGCTTTTATGACTTCCTTGTCAAAATAAAGCTGTTGATGATGATGATTGTTATACATAGCAAAACTTGGGAAGATCACGTCTATCATCTCTACACAGTCATGAGAACATTGTGAAAGGCAGGCCTAACAGTGAATTCAAACAAATGTAAATTGGCTCAGTCAGCAGTCAGATATCTAGGGTTCTTTGTGGGTAATGGCTCTGTTCAACCCCTACAGGAAAAGTTTAAGGCCGTACTTGACACCTCCGAACCCCAAAGAAAGAAAGACCCTAGGGCCTTTTTAGGTTTGATCGAATACTATCGCTGACTCATCCTGAATTTCTCAAGCAAGTCTGCAAAAAGGACAGATAAGGTGAAAAATGCTGAGCCCCAAAAGATCAGGTGAGATGAGGAAGATCAACATTGTTATACCACATTAAAAGAAACTCTTTGTCAGAGCCGCCTTTTAATGGCTGGGAGGATAGCTCAGGGGCAACACGTTTGTCTTGGAAGCAAGATTACATAGAGCAACACTGAGAAACCAGCTCCGGTATTAAGCATGTTATAAAAGAACAATTATAATAATAATAATTTCTCAAAATAATTCATCCTGCAAATAAATGCATCTTTCATGGGATTAGGAGCTGTCCTCTCTCAAGACCATGATGGACTGGAGCAGCCCATACTCGATATCAGTAGGAAGTTGTTTCCCTGAGAAAATAACTGCTCAGTTATTGAACTGGAGGCCCTAGCAATCAAGTGGACCATACTCAATCTGAAATATTACTTGTTGGGACACCAATTCAAATTGCTTCACTGATCATTCCCTTTAGTGTGGATCAGCCAAAGGAAAGAAACAGACCCCAGAGTTATGAGATCGTTCTTACATCTCCAACCATACTGCTTCTCAGTGGAACACCGGAAGGGTTGGGACCAAGGGAACACTGACTTCCTCTCCCGGTTTCCTTGGGAAACATTGAGGTCAAACCCACATAGGGAAATGTATCAGAGGAACCTGAGGGCATCTTAACTTCTTTTCTTATGGAATACTCTTCGCAGGTGGCCAGGGAAAGGCCATCACTTTTGCATCCCGACCTTGGGGTTGGAGATGCGAGGGAAGATCACTTGGATGTAGGAGACTTGGGGAGTGGGGAGAGAACACCCTTAAGTGAGACCATTTCCCTTTCACCACGAACCCTCCATCCCTTAAGCATTTATAGTCTTTTGTCTGCCCTTTCCCTGTGACTCAAATATTCCCCAAATTGCACTAGCATGGTACTGGGACAAAGAAGAGGATGACTGGAGCAACACATCCTCATTCTGTGAAAACAAACAATTATCAACTCATTCCAAGAACTGGCACAAGGAGGAGGACATGGTGAGCAGTCTAGTCCTTCTTGGTAGGAAAATGGAGGCGAAACGTTAAAAGCTGGAAGCCGGGAAGAAATGGAGTCAGCTGTGGGAGAATGCCCACAGACTGCTGGGTCCAGACTAAGCTCTCCGGTGTGACAGTGTGGTAGGACAAGCGCTCGAGACCCATGGGAAGGTGCAAAGTGTATGCAGTGGGAAGCAAAGGTACAAGAAGCTGATGCCGGTGGAAAGCCATGAGAAGGAGGCCGGCGAGACCGAGGGAAACAGTTGTGTAAGTCCTGCTTTGCTGTGGAAGCACTGCTGGGTATTCACGAGCCACAAGAAGACCACATGGAAGAACAGAAACATGTGGCGGAAGAAGACCTTGCAAGGAGCCATGAAACCAGGAAGGGGGAACACCGGGCTGGCAGGCGGTGATACAAATAACATTACGGGCATTAATACCGAACAACATGAAAGCAAGGCATTTTGAATACCGAAGTCGTGTGCCAAATAAAGTGGCTGCAGTTTTGTTTTGCTGTGTGCTTTGGTTGGCAAATCTGCATTTGAAGTGACCAGCCTGACTGAGAAAAGGAGCGCTGCTTCCTGTGTCTACCTATCTAGCCTAGGAGCAGTGTCGAGCTTGGCGAGGTAGGTGCTCTGCTAACCCCTACTGGTTCTACAAAAGCTACATCTAGAGCGAAGCACGTGCAGTCGTATGCTAAATCGAGTGGCTGCAGTTTTGTTTTGACGAGTGCTTTGGTCAGAAAAAACTGCATTTGTAATGGCCAGCATGACTGAGGAACAGAGCGATGATTCTGGTATCTACCTATTTAGCCTGGAAGCAGTGTCAAAATCGACGAGGTAGGTGCTCTGCTAACCCCTACTGGTTCAATAAAAGCTGCATCTAGTGCAAAGCACATGCAAAGTAAGTGGCTGCAGTTTTGCAGTTCTGCAGGCTCGAGGGCATCGTCGCTTTCCCTGGAAAGACCTTCAGCTATCAGTATTCTCCAGGAAGCGGAAGGTGAACTATAATGGGTCAGAACTTGGCCCGCTTAAGCTTTGGGATTAAGTTTTACTAAAGATTAATATTACCTGTGATTGTCAAGTATTAAATTGGTGCGACATTAATTTTTGGCAGACTATCATTAGTTTAATATTTATAAACATCAAACTTAAAACAGGAAAATATGGTGGAGCAAGCACTCAATTAAAAAAAATCTATATACGATCTGAGGAGTGGAGCTAAATTAGGAGCAATGATTGTCTCTACACAGCTTGACGCCTCAGCAGCAATGTCCCTTGACATGGAACTTCCTTTACCTGTTTCTCCCGTTACAGTGTCAGTCTATACCTTACAAGACCCTGTCCTGCCTTTAACTCTGCCACCAGCTAAGTCAGGGGGGTGATTTGGCCATTTTATGAGGAAATAACTTGGTTTCTAAATCCATCACCTCCTATTTTACTACAATACAAAGATTCAAAGTGAATGATCACCAACAACCGAGTACACTGATTAGTAGGGAGGACTCAAGTACAGTGATCGCCTCCGACCCTCTGCAAACACATCTAGTGGCAGACCCTGGGAACTTTTGGTGGTATCAGAGGTAGAGGAAGAGGAGTCCAGGACGGAAGACTTTTTTTTTTAATACCCCTCCAATTTCTTTAGAAGCTGCAAACATGGTTTGGATTCCTCAATAACCTCATACATTCAACTGCACAACATGAACACTTGTCCACAAGGATCAGGAACAGTGATCAAACAGTGGGAGGGGCCAGTGACTCAATTCTTGAGGAAGTATACCAGGTGCTGAGAGCATTAAGGGCCTTATTTTAAAACCTACAGCATAATTCACAATCATATTTCTCTCTTTTGGATTTAATTTTGAAAGATCGGAATTGAACTGGTTCAAGTATACAGAAAACCAATGTTGATTTACTCATAAAAGATCATGAAAGGGGCTTAAGATTGAATTAGATGATTGGATAACCAATTCAGAGCAAGTCTAGACTTAGGTTATCTAGGTTGCTCTAGAATAGAGGATGTCTTTATAGTGGAAGAGAGAGCGGAAGTGGAAGGGTTGTGCCCTAAAAATGCCAAACAAACAGAATTCCCTAATTCAAGTGCAAATTCCTTTTTCAGAGCTTTGTCTATCCCTGTAAAAATGGTCTGGGTTTCGGAGCCAATTGAGAGGCAGGAGGGATCTACACATCCTGAAGCCAAGTCGGTAATTCACCATCAATTAATATAATTATTGTTTAAAAGGATTCATTGGCCCAAACACTTCCCCTTTAGTAAAAACAAACACAATGTGACATAGATTTTCGAGCTCCTATTAGGGTGGTTGGCAAGAACGTTTTGGTGGTGAGACTGGGTCAGGAAGAGCTCTTGCTGGTGTGCACAGAACAGTGAACTGTGGATCTCACCTAAATAACTCTGCATTAGGTGAAGATACTGAATCTGTAAATGTGGATAAGGGGAAAGAGAGGCCTAATTGGGTAAAAGAGGTTGCATCCCAAGAAATATATATGGAAATAGAGTCTCTAGGCCAGTCCAACTGTTTTAGCGAGGCATCCAATCATTTTTTGTTTGTTAGAGAACTGCCAAAGGATGAAATCAGAAGAAATTTAAATGCTCCTTCAGGCATCTTGTGTGGTGCAGGGGAGGGCATATGAGGAGTATTTTAGTGCATCATTGGCCCTTCAGTATAAAAGGCAAGAAGTTATAAAATAAAACAAACTAGTCATATAAATGGTAAGCAGATGGGCTGGAAGCTAAACATTGAATGTGTGTTTTGTTTTTTAAATAGAAGTATGGTTCTGAACAGATCTGGTACTCTGAGGTTATTTTTGGATATTCCTTCTATGAGGATATCTATGAGAGATCTCGAAAGAATTACCATTTTTTACACTAACAGAACAGATGTGGCAACATTGTTTTTTTCTCCAAGACAGGTTTTGATCTTATATTGAGTGAAACTACATCTTTGCACCAGCTGGGCTTCAATCTTTGCCAGATTGATCCCCAATTGGGGCAGGATAATAGGGGGAAGTTGGTTACAATGAATGATTCGAGAGTTACATTCAGGTCTGAGAATAATGGTTTATGAAATGGTCAATATCGAGGGTCAGAAGGATTAAGAAGACCTAGCAAGAGGAATGACAGGGCCAGGGTGTTGGGGACCATTAATGATCATTCATAAGCGAGGCAGTGGTGAAAAAGTGTCTAAATTATCACTCTTATCTTGGAATAGTTCTGGTCAGAGCCATTTATTTACAAATCTGATCCTGGAGAAGATTTTACGACAGTATGTTAGTATTTGTATCCAAGAAACTTGGTTGACAGAAGCAACGGTGGAGATAGGTATGTGACACTGTTTTGTGCAGCAGAAAAGGGCCCACGGGAAGGCCCTCTGGTGACATTAACATTAATAAAGGAAGGGTCTGGGATCTCTGTGGAGCACCAAATAATTGGGAATAAAAGTATGCTTGATATGCAAACAGGTATAATGATCAGAGGAGTTATAAAGAGGTTCCTATTAGTGAATATCAATCGGCATAGAACACTGTGTAAACTTATACCATTCTTTTTTTTAAAAACTTTATTTCAGGCATTTTAGATCATAACATAACATACTTCAACAGTTCACCACATGTTGCCTACTCCCCCTCCCCTCGTTGGTGAAATACAAGGATGTGCCACAGTCATGCGCTGATGCAATGGTTTGAAAAAAGGCAGTTGTCGGAGAAGCGAAAAGACTGACAATCGATTAATTAAAGTTTTAGACCACATGGCTGGATTCAGTCTGATGCAGTTATTAGATAATTGACGTAGAGTCCCCATATGTCCAGAGGCCTTGCGTGAAGGGGCAGGGTCTTAATGAAGTTCGATTCTGTATCTTGACAATACGCTATGTTCTGCAGCTAAATTTGTGAATGACCTCTCCCCCAGGTCATGGCAACCCTCTGCCGTGCTAACACCAGCAGAAGGCCGGTCAACTTCCTCACTGAGGCCGGTACATCCCTCGTCCATCCCAGCATTGCAAATATAGGGCTATGTTCGAGTTGCTCGCCGCTTATTGTGGCGGTGCATTCTAGTACCTCTTTCCAGAAGTGGCTAATTGATGGGCACTCCCAGGCTAGGTGTAGAAAGTCTGCTGAGGGTGCGCTGCATCTTTTGAAAGCTGCTGAAATGTTCGGGCATTTTCTGTGAAGTCTGGCTGGGTTGTGGTACACCTGGTGTAAAAACTTCAAATGAATCTGCTTATATTGCGAGTTTAGGGAGATCCTCTGGGTCTGCCACACAGGATGTAGGACCAGTCTTGTCTGGTATGGTGACCCTCAATGACTTTTCCCATCTTGCTATTGGGGCTGTTGACTGGTTAGTGGTGTCTGTCAAGAGGTTTTTATAGATAGTGGAAACTAGCTTGCATTCCCCTTGGGATTGGTCATTCCGTGTAGGAGTTGCCATGTGGGTGGTTGTGCTGGAAATGTGGGAAATAGTGATTGGAGTGTGTGTTGGAGATGGAAATATACAAATATGTCCAAGGCAGAGTCCGCCCGGCTCTCCCGTGCTTATTGGGGTGTTATACATTTCCCATCTATAAACAGGTCATGTAGTGTATCAATCTGAAGTTTGCTGGCCCATTGATGGTATACTTTCTCTGCAGTGAGTGGGATCCCTGGGATGAATGTAGCTGGGATCAGGAGAGAGAACCTGACTGTGACGTTGCACTTCTGGGCTATCTTCTTCCATATCTCATAGGTAGAGTGTACTATGTTCAGGGTTGTCGGTGGTACCCGGATTACACCCATGATGGCTGCGCGCAGCAGAATGGGAGTTGTCAGGGCCCGTTCGATATGTACATGTGGTCTGAAGAAGTGGGTGGTGTACCAGTGTCCAAGAAATTGGGCCTGGGCAGCCCAGTAGTAACAGTCCAGGTATGGAAGTGCCAAGACACCCTTTACTATTGATTGAATGAGTGTTGTATAGGCAACTCTTGCGAGTTTGCCAGCCCAGACTAGATCGAGGATTAGGCTCCTCATTTGCTTCAGGTATTCTGTGGCTGTAGTATAGGGATGTTGTCACGATGCCCGCTCCCTGGGAGCCGGCTCAGGCCCTGCGTCCCCGAAAGCGGACATCAAGTCCCCGGGGAAGGTCCCAGCAACCCCTTAAAGGGGCCATTTGGACAGCGTCCTGTTGCCTATGGCGTTAGGCTCATAGAAAACATCAGTCCTGGCGCCGTAGGCGCCAGGCTCATTATGAAAGTGTTTGGGTGCACTTACCTGATGCAGACTATGCTGCAGAACCCCGGCCTCCTTGAGGCCTGAAAGGAACTACTTTACCTGTGGGACTCATTTACCACCCGGGCGTGGTCGGGGAAGGATACATACCTGATTGGAGGAAGGATACATTCTAGGAACTTCTTCCAAGGCTATTTAAACCACACCCGATCAGCCACACGTGCTTCGCGTTGTTCTGCATCTAGCAGCTGGTCGCTCACCGTGTCTGCTCCTGCATCTTGACTTTCCACACCTGCCAGCATCCTGAATCACCTGCAAAGGAAGGGAACAAGAGAACAGAAGAAGGAAAAGGCCTCACCTGCTAAATCTGCATCCCAGAGACATTTCGCCAACAATCCTGAAAAGGAAGACATTTATTTTTAAAAGCACATCGCATCGATCGCTGCAGCGCCGCATTCTACTCACCTTTACAGGGCGCCTCCATGTTCAGCAGCGACCATCCGGATTCGCAGTCGCGCCCCCGCGCCTAGGGAGAAAAAGACAAGAACAAAGGTGAGAGAAAGAAGGGAAAAGGGAAGCTAAAACTCCATGTCAAGACTTACCTGTTGGGTCATTCCCTTTTCATTTCGGGTCCGCTAAGCATTCAGGCATTTTTGGACCCCGGCCCCTAAGGGGAAAAAGACATCAGCGTTAATGAGTGAATGAAAAGACATTACCAAAACACTCATTAAAGACTTACCTGATTTCCACAAGGATTTCACCGCTCACCTCGGGTCGGTGCCTGTTCCCCGGCATTCCGTGCCCCGGCCCCTATGGGGAAAAAGACATTAGCATTAGAACATTAATGCATGGACACAAGGGGAACCACTTATAGAAAAACTTACCTGGAAGCCAAGCAAGTTTGGTTCTCACCCATCCGAAAATCCAGTGACGTAACTGGATACCAACGCGCCCCTGCATCAGAAGCAGGATGGAGAGCTCATCCTTCCAGACCCTAAGGTGAGACGCTACGGGGAAGCACAGAAGGGTTTTGAGGAGGGTGAGAGGGGTAAGTGGGAGGCCGATTGCATTACCCCGCAGACAGTTAACCCCCTATTCTCACCTACAGAAGGATACTTCTGCGAGTCAGACAAGCCAGATCTGGGGCCCGGTCCAGTCGTCTTCCGAATCCTGCGCATCACCTTAGACGAGGTCACAGCAGCGCGAACCAGGCCAGCGCCCCCGTTGGAGTCAGGTGAGCGTTACAGATGTTTACGAACAGGTAGAGAAGCTTGTGTAGGATGACCATTTTTACTATGGAAACCCGGCCCTATGGTGTAAATGGTAGGTGTTTCCACCTGGATATTTTGTCGTGCAGTGATTGGACTACTCTCCCGTAGTTATGCTGAAAAAGAGTATTGTGTTTTTGGGACAGTAGTATTCCCAAATATCTGACTCCTGTGCATTCCCACCTAAACCCATAGTCGTCTTTGAATTCTTTGGTTTCAGGGGTTAATGGAAATATAACCAATTTTGTGTGGTTAATTTTTAGACCTGAAAGAGCGCCGAATTTGACGACTTCTCGCATGACTGGATTCAGGTTTGTTAGCGGTTCACTGATGAATAGGGCCACGTTATCGGCATATAGTGACAGTATTAATTGATGGGGCCCTAAGGAGAGACCTTTTTCTATCTGCCTGGTCCTCTCTTTAGCTCTATGCTCGCAGACTTTACTTTCCCAAGTACAATGTTGGATAGGGGGTGTTTGTAGAGAAGGGAGATCAGGTCTAAGAAGTAATTGCCCAAACTTATTTTTCTTAGCACAGCAAAGAGGTATGGCCATTCAACAGACTCAAAGGTTTTTCTGCGTCTAACAGAACCGCCACTGCTTGAGATGATGGGTCAAGTGCTTCGATGATGCTGAATCATCGTCTGATTCAAATGATGTATTGCGGCTTGGGACGAAACCCATCTGGTCAGCGAGCCCCAGCCCCGGCATCAAGGGGAGTAAATGAGGGGTAAGGATCTTTGCGAGGATTTTGTAACCAACATTAATTAGTGATGTTGGTCTGTACAAGGCGCATTCTTCAGGAGATTTCCCTAGTTTATGGAGTAGGATCATGTTTGCCTCGCTAAGTGTGGGGGGCAAGCAGCCTTTCTCCAATGCCAATGGATTGGTGCTAGGATCGGGGCAAATGTTTTATAGAAGTCTCCTGTTAAGCCATCAGAGCCTGGGGCTTTGGTTCTTGGTAATTCTTTTAATGCTACCAGAATCTCTTTGATTGTAAGTGGTTTGTGTAGGGATTCTCTCAGAGCAACCTTTACCCAATACAGCTCTGTGTCCTCTAGATACTGTTGGAGATTATCCAGGCTACTTGAGTGTTTGGAGCTGTATAAATCGTGGCAGAAGGTTCGGAAAGGTCTCTGCTATTTCGACTTCTGTTTAGACAAGAGTGCCCTGGGGTGTACGGATGCAGTCTACCTGCAGGGGTTTTCTATCTGCTGCCAGTAACCTCCTAGGAGGGCCCCTTGTTTTTGGCCTTCCCCGTACTGGAGGATGCAGTGACCTTGTGCCAGGAATCGAGTTCACGGTCAGCGTTGATTCTAAACTTGTCTAATTCCTCTCTGAGGCAGGATAGGTAGTGGGAGTCATTTAAAGAGTTGTGTGTGTGTTCTAGTTCTTTTAGCCGCGTCTCGCTTGCAGCGAGTTCCCTTCTGATTGTTTTTTCAGTATTCCATTCTCTTTCTAGTACCCCCCGGATGAGGAGTGATCTACCCACCACGTCTCTGTCTGTTGGTAACAGTATAAACTTCAGCTTCCGGTTAATTAGTATGGCCACCCCTCTAGCATATGATGAGTATGAGTAATAGTACCTGTGACACCCCCAGTCGGGAGCCCAGCGACTCTCAGATGCTGGGAGGAGGTGAGTTTCTTGTATGAAGACTATGTCTTTGTTACGCCTCCTGAGTTATTGGGACACCTTCCAAGTGTTGACCGGATTACTACCCCCTCGAATATTCCATATTGCTAGTTTGAATGGATTAGGGGACTGTTATGGTTGTGTAGGATGTGGGTGGTATTCCTGGTTGGTGCCTTAGTTGAACATGTATGTTTTTGTTGACTGTAGAAGGTTGACTACGGGGTCAGTCGTTAGTGGACGGGCGCACACGTGGCGCATTCCCTTACGAACTTCCCATTCCCTGTGTACTGCTTCCAATTTAGTGTAGCTTGCATCCAGGTTTCCTTCCCTCCCCCTATCAAACGGGCAACCCCGGACCCCCCCGTCAAATGTCCCTCCATCCCCAACTTGTAACTGACAAACGGTGCTGAGCTTGGGGCACTAGTGCCCATCCAAGTCCAGTAGCGCCCTTCGGTCAAGTAGTTAACTGTGCCTGAGTGTGGGGTAGCATAGTATGGGTGTCAGGTTTGAAGTGCAAAGTTCTGGGTGTCCCCTTTATTGAGTTCCGTCAGGGTGGGTTTCTTTTGTCAGGGTCCCTTCTCGTCTGGGTTATTGCTCAGGGGTCGGCAGCCCAGTTCATCTAAAAAGGTGTTTGCTTCCTCTGGTGTGTTGAAGAACTGTGTCTTCCCAGCATGCTGGATCCTCAGCAATGCAGGGAACATCATTGAATATTGCATTTGACAGTCTCTCAAGCGACGTTTCACTGCAGTGACGGATCGTTGCAACGCTTGGACCACTGGTGAGAAGTCAGGGTAGATTTGGATGTTTTCACCGTCGTAATGCAGCTCGCCCTTGTCCCTGGCAAGTTTCAGGATCATATCACAGTCTTTGAAATTGAGCAATCTTGCGATGATAGGGCGCTGGGCAGCCACTGGGATCGAGTGGCTGGACAGCACCCAGTGAGCTCTTTCTACAACGAATAGCTGGGATAGGGCGGATTCACCAAATAGTTCTTTACACATGGTTTCAACAAAATCCTCCATTTTCTGCAGAGCATGTCTCTACTTCACACTGACCAGCCTGGTGTTATTGCGGCAGGCTCTCCCCTCTAGGTCTTCATTTTTTGCAGCCACCGTTTTCATTTGGACTTCAAGTACTGTCACCTTGGTCACCAGGGTGGCGTTGCTGTTGTCCAGATCTGAGACTCTCTGCTCCACCGAGTTCAATCTATTGGCATAGTTGTCAAGCCTGTGTTGCAGTAGGTCAACTTTTGATGAGAGTGCGTCGAGTTTGGGGTCAAGGTTGCCTACACCGGCTTTGAGTTCAAGCAGTATTTCACGAATATCGATGGCCGGAGCTTGGGTTGGCGCTTCGTCTTGTTCCATTGCAGGCGTCGGGGATTCCGCTTGCGGATGCAGCCTGGGGGCCTTGACTATGGCACTGGTCTCTAAATTCAGCTTACTTTGGGATTTGTCTGATTTGCCCATGCTGGGTTTTTTGCAGCCGAGGAAGTAAGGATGAGGGCTGGTCTGGTTGGGCCTTTGGGGTGCAGTTGGTGGAACCGGGGCCGTGCTGAGTTTGGAGGATCAAGGCGTTTTGCGGTTGTCGGTCAGAGAATGTTGATATTAGGTGCGTTGTGTCTTTGAATGTGACTGCTGAATGGTGGCTTTACTTCTGGGTTCTGCACTTGGGGAGGAAGGTGGGGTCTCCCGTCACACCCCTCCAGTGATCAGCAGAGCCTGTGCGTAGGTCGACACACCATGCCACTCCGTCGCTGTATGACTGGTTTGGTGGTGCGCTGGACTCATGAAGGTCGTTTTTGCTGTGAGGGATGGGCAATATCCCTTGTTATGGGACAGGCAGTCATCGCCAATTGCGGTGGAGTTTAGAGTGACCTTTCACTTTTGTACCCCTGGTCGTTGTGAAGGGACTTTGACTGAGTCTGCGTGGCTGTTAGGGTTAGCGCTTCGTTGCCTTAGGGCCAAGCCATTGTTGTATCTGGCCAAATCCACTGGAACGCAGTGGCGGGAGTGGCCGGCGCTGATGCCCAACAGCGTGGGTGGACGCTTGTGTTGGAGAGCCGACTTTTGTTTCTACTCCCTTATACGACGTTGTGTGGTGTCTGTGATTGATGACAAGGTTGTGCTTGGTGGCGTTCTGGTGGCAGGGCTTGTCCGACCGAATTATGAAGAGGCTGAGTCAAATAATCAGGATGTCTCCCAGCTCCTCTATGGGTGTGTGGGTGACTGAGTTGGGACAGGTCTGGGTGACAAGCAGTGCTGTGTGTCCTGATGGGGGGGTCACACCCCAGCAGTGACATTGTTGAAGGTGGCTATGCATGGAGTGTGGGGTGTTCCCTGTCCCCAGGCTTTACTGTTGGGGTTGTCACCCTTGGCAGGTGCCTCCGGGTGCTCCTGGTCACCTAGCGGCAACCGCCAGGGAGATTATTGCTGGAAGCGGGGGGAGCCAGCCACACTCTAGTGTGACAGTTCACCTTGTGGGTCAAGGTGGGGGCGGGAAGCGGGACACAGTGGTCTGGGGGCACAGAGCGAGGTGGAGATCGCTGCCTACCTGGCTCATTGTCCATCTGCAATGGATCGGCGTATGCGCTGTAAGGTAGCCAGGCCGTAGTACGGACCCTGACGCATTGGAAGCGACATTGATTTCAAGGCCCACTTTCCCACCAGGGCCTGCAGCTGGTAGTTGGGAGCTGTGTGTGTGCGCTCCCCATGCCACCGTCTCGGCCACGTCAGGCGTGCTGTTGGGTGTATTTTCTGTCAGTCACCCAGGGTGGCACGTTCCGTTGGTCTGCAGCCCTCAAACAGTGAGAGAGTGTTCCAGGCTTCAGCAAATTATATAATCTCTGTGTTGATTAGAGTCTCTGCCACCGCACATAGTGTGCTCCGAGAGCACCTTGAGCCCAGCCCCAGCCTGGTGTTGTTGGTGAATTGGTGTGCCCAGTGGATCGCATGCGTGGCGGCTGCACGGGAACCATTTTGGGTTGTCTGGGATCCGAGGGCCGTGGTGTGCCATGCGCCGTGTCTCCCTCCGGGTGTGTGGCCTGGTCAGGCTGGTGCGGTTGATTCTCTCCCCCCAAAGCCATCCCCCATGTGTGTTCCGGAGGCAGCCACAGTGGTGTTCCCCGGGGTGCTGATGGAGGATGGCCACTAGCAGAGTCTCTGTGTCTAAGGGTGACATTGACGGCAGCCCAATGTCCCGCCATCACGTGTGTAGGGCAGGATCACATGTAAGTCCAGGGCTCGGGCTGGCCCCGCACTGCCCCTGCTCTGGGCACAGCCCCCCAGTGGTTGTTCATTTAGCAGCTGGTTATGTTGTCCTTGGCGCACAGGGCTCCGGTTCCTCCGGCGCACTGCCGGAGGGTCTGAGCCCAGCAGGGCTTTAGTGCTGTTTGTGGGGGACTCCGTGGTCCTGGTCCACACAGCGGCGAACCCACAGCACAGCGGTTATTGGTACCCACGCGTCTTGCAATGTGTGGAAGCGCAAGGGCGTCCGCAGCCCAGTGGATCCAGTGCCCCGCTCTGGGCCACTTGCCAGACGCTCCGCCCCCACCACAGGCCGCCGGGCCACCGCTGGAGAGGATCAGCTTCATGAGGCTTCTCGACGGCCACAATTGCACCCCCAACGTTGCTGGTCAATTAATGGTGCGCCAACAGGGTCAGAGCCCTTTTCCTGCCTGGTGACCATTCCGTGGATTCTTTGTTAAGGAAACCATCCGTGATTCTGTAGACACCACGCCGTACTCAGTCAGGCTTGGTAAAGCGGTCTCTGATGACAGGGAGTTATATTTTCCACCTCAGTCCTCTGATTTTTCAGGATTTATGGGAGCTCTGCATGCAGCTCACGGGGGAGCCGCCATCTTGGTTGGGCTCTCTAGCACCCTCTAAAACTTGATACCATTCTTAATGAGGTTGCAGATGTATAGCGAACTGGTTATCCAAGTGGGTCGATGTTTTAATACTGTTGGCTGGCCTTATGAATTCATTCTGTTTCTCTGATGGCACTATGTGTGAGTGGATAGGAAGAATGGAAAATGGTTAAAAAAAAGAAGCATGGTATGAGATGGCTACAATGTTTGGAGTGCCATGGTCTCCATTGGTCGAATGGTTCTATGGAGGGTGTGATCTTCCAAGTCAGTTCACCTGGGCTCGGGGCAACAGACAGCCCATCCTGGATTATATGTTTGTTGATGATGGTCTGTTCTATATGTGTGACTATTTCAAAGTGATTCCCTGTTATTGGAGTGATCATGATATGATTACAGGAGAGTTTGACATCCCCCTTTGCAGGAAGATAGGATATGTTCTTATTGCAATTATTGCCAACCAAGGTACTAATCTATTTACATGGAATCTCCATAAAGCCTTGTCCATTAATAATAGGGCAGCAGGAGTGTTGGCTTTGATTGGAAAATGGATACCTTTAATAGAACCATTTTGACTCTTTCCTTGAGGACTTATTAACAAAAGCTGAATCCAAACATAAATCTGGGCTCACTAAACACAGCCAACAATTTGATATCAGGGTGTGGGCTTAAAAAAATGTCTTTGAGAGCTAATATTAAGGTAATTAAACGAAAACACAGAGATTATCTGAAAACCTTTCTGAAGTCAGTTAAACAATCATATTGGGATTGGATTAGATTACATAAGGCTCAGCTTCTCCAAAATGATTCCAAATTAATGTTAGAAATGCTGCGCAAATCTAATGATTCTGCCTTTTGGTGCCTTATTAATGATTTGGGGTGAAACCAAGCAGATTTGCACCTCAACCCGATAGGGAAACAACAGTGGGTAAGCTATTTTGAGGCAGAATCTGAGCAGAATTTCCATTCCGGTGAACCAATATGAGGGATATGGGAGAACATTTTTGTCATTTGGTGATTGAATATGAGGAAATGTTTGATATTATAAAAGGAATTAGTAAGTCCAGAGCGCAGGGTCCGAACATGCTTGCAAATGTGGTATTCAAAGATGATCCTGCCACCTGGACAATGACACTAACAATATACTTTCACCAAATAATGAAAGAACAACACCTACCAGTTAGTTGGCAGACTGCTCATCTGATTCCAATTTTTAAGAGGGGGGACCGGATTGACCCTCGAAATTGTAGGCCTATTTGGGTCCTAGATGCTGACAGCAAGGTCTTTGCAACCTTGCTTTTGAAACATTTGGAGGCCTGGTCGACTCGGGTAGGACGTATCCAGAAAAATTACGACACTACTTTGAATGGTCTCCTCCACAGATACGTCCAAAATCTTGCCCTTTTTGGGACTGTTAACACCACATATCTGCAAGCATAGACTTAACGGCAGGTTTCGACATGGTCAATAGAAATCTTGTGTGGCGTAAGCAAGCTAGCTGGAATATCCGAGGCGGGTTATTAAGATTTATAGTCGCCCTGCATAAGAATTCAAATATAAGTGTCAGATTGAATGTTAATGAAGAATTAACAAGAACAATCCAACATTTTCTTGAGTTAGACAGGGATGCATACTAGCTCCCTGTCATTTTAATGTATATGTGTCGGATGTGGGAGAGTCACTGGAGAAGTGTGCATTCGCCTTCCCTAAGGTGAGTAACCACTGTTTAACATGGCTCTGTTACGCAGATGACTTTTTACTGTTCAGTCTGAGCCCGCACAGCCTTCAAAAACGGAATGATGCGTTTGGGATATATGCAAAGAAAAATAGCTGTGCCATTAACCAAAGTAAGACAAAGGTGATTAGATGTACTAGGAAAAAGACCAATAGACCTGTTTCATGGTGGAGTGATGGTCACAAGCTTGAGATTGTTGATTCTCTTATCTTATCTAGGATTCCATCTGACTGCAAAGCCTACAAAGGCCTCCACAAGGGGGTATCGTATGCACTGGTTTGGTAAATCAGATGAAAAAGGTAGATGGGAAATATGGTAAATTCTCAATAATCCCGGCTTCAAAGTTTTACCAAGACAAAATCATTCTGAAACTACTCTACGGTATAGAACTTTATGAATTTTCAAATTTGAATATGCTGCTGGGTCTTGAGGCATTAATTTGGAGGAAGGCGTTTAATGTCCAAAACTCTCTTCCCATTGTCGGAATTAGATATGAATGTGGCATCCAATCCCTTATATCTAGGGAGTTTTGGCACTTTTTGTATTTATATCGTAAGATTTTAACTTCAGAAGATGATAATCTCTATGGGGATGTCTTGAGGCCTATGAATGTTTTTAATGAGGGGTGATCCTCAAATGGACATTTTACTCTTGTTAAAATATGTGAGACTATTTTAGGAGAGGAGTTGTAAACAAGATTAGTTTGTTTGAAGAGATGCTTAAGATCTTGGGACTGGATCAACACCATTGAAAAAATGCATGGCCACCCTTCTTTGGCACATTCGCTGACTGAAGACAAGAAACAGGGAATTTTAGTACCCTTTGTATCTATTTATCCAAGTCATCTGATGAGGAATGTTTGAGGTTTCAGTGGACTCTTAATTTGACAAATGACATTCTCTTGGGATACAAGAAAATTAGTTTAAAAGAGACTGAATGTAGATATTTTGTTGCTGAAATGGAGGTGGAAACAATAAAACATTTAGTGGTGGCGTATCCTTCTTTGCAACTCTCCCATCAGAAATACCTTTGAATTCTTTTTGTTCTTGGGACTTTGTTGATCTATACCACGCTGGTGGAGAATGGTGTGCAGCCAATGAAAGTGTATCCTCCTGTAAGGGCTTAGGTAGTGTGCTAGTAAACAGCTTTCTGTTAGAGTAATCTTTTTTAACAGAGGTGAAACGTAAGGAGTTTTGCGTGCAAGGAACCGTACTTTCCACCGAGCATCGAAGTGATTTTTCAATGAAATAAAAGTCAGGTCGGCGAAGTTTGCCAGCTACCTACATTTGCTGCGTGATCCCAAAACCTAAGCACTGTAATGTTCATGTGTCTCAAATGCTTCGAGTGCCTTGCAGAGTATGTTATCTTGCAACCTCTCCCATACTTATCATGTCGTTAATCCACCATCGGTACCTCATGCTTCCAGAAATAAAGGGCAGGGGCTTGTCCTTGACTCTCGGAATTTATAAACGATATTCTACGGTTAGGTTATAACACCCAAAAGTGTCTCCCAGCTCATCATCAGCCTCCTAAAATGACAGCCATTAACGATAAATGCTGCTTACGTATTTAGCTGCTTCTTTTGTCCTGTTTTTATGCTTCTCTCTCCAATCCTATACCACCCGCTGCGCGTTTGACACGTGGACATTACTTCGGAAGCATTTGCAGAAAATCCTCGGCACGCCTGCGGTGGAAGACAATGTGTTTAGGCAATCAAATGTTCCACATTCAAGCTTTAAAATGGCGCCCTCACCGAGGAATCTCTAAGGAAACCCCGAAATATCCATCCCCCGGCCAGCAGCAGACTACGTAAAGAATGTTATTAGTTCTTTATGTTCCAAAACGCATTTACAAGGCTTCCCTCTGCATCGAAATTATTTTGAGCTCTGCTCTTTCGTCAATAAAACTTCTGCTGACAGTTTAATGCTGGTCTCAGTATCAGGAAAGGTAACCTTAGACGGTGGGGAAACCTAAAACAATGAGCACATTGTTCCTTCGCATGCATGTGAACGTTGCATAGCTTCCAATGTGTACATTTGGTTCAAAGCCCTGTCATCGCCAGGTCAAACATAGTGGCGTGAAGGATGCTGGATTTGTGAGGCATTCGTGCCAATTGCAAGTTACATTTTCAAGCTATGGGTGCAACGTTTTGGACTGTGAAATCTTGCACACTATTAGCATTCTAATTTTGGAAATAGCCTTAATTTCCGGCGTGGTATGTTCTGAGCCTTACAAACAGCGAACATATTTGTAGTGATGAATTGCCTGACTAATTTACTTTATTATTATCATTGTGCTTAATGCTGGACCCTTCCAGCTTCTAAGCGCCTCTCCGGGGAGGAAATCTGTGTTCTAAGGCATCATCTTTTTCCCCCAGTGAGCAAGGTGCCTCTGAGCCACACTCCTGGACTTTGATGGCATCACACCATATGCAATCATACAGAAACGTGCACTATTCTTTCTTCCCTGCCAGAGGGGCCATAATGAGTATTTCAGTATTCCAGAACAGATTTCTGCAAGAAGTAATTACCTTTACCTGATGCGAAACTCTGCGAGATCCTATGGATTATGGCTTTTCTGCTTCCAGGGCGGTAAACTATGGGCCTCATTACGAGTTCGGTTGTGTGGGAAAGATCGGAGGCAATGCTACAGTAATTCCATTACTGCGACATTACTGCTGCATTACTGCACCACCGAATTATGAGTTTGGAGGTAAGGTGCAGGAATAACCTTGAGCAAAAAGTCAGTTGACCTTGAACTCTGTAATGGAGAGTGTTTGGGTCAAGTTCATCCAGTCCAGAATGTTTGACATGGAGGACCGACCCGTACAGTGTGGATCCTCTGTGGCAAACTGGCCCATCGAAATCACTACAAAAAAGTGTGCAAACACCTACAGAACCTAAAAAACTCTGGAGCGCTTGGTCCAAATGGCCTATCTGCCACGGTATTGAAGGGAGACATAAATTTGTGGACAGCAGTACTTTGCCACTTGTTTAAAAAGGTATGTGTTTCCGAGACCATTCCGGATTCTTGGAAGAAATCAGTAATGGTGCCTGTCCATAAAGCTGGTGATAGATTAGCGCCTGAAAATTACTAATTACTATCTTTACTAGGTATTATGGACAAAGTGTTCGCATTAGACGTCTTGGAGAACTTGCAAAGTTGGGTCGCTGACAACAACATATTGTATGCCTTTCAGACTGGCTTTCGTCCCGGTGTACTACCATTCAAAACATAAAAGCACTGGACACAATAATATTGCAGGCAAGAACTTCTTCCTCTGTCTCGGTGGACATTGCTTTTGTTGACTTTAGGGCAGCATTCGATCAGGTAGACCGATCTATACTGTGAAGGAAAATACGCCAGTGGGGGTGCCCCAGTTGGCAAAGCAGATAGTTTCTGCTTTGCATACAGACAACTCGGCCCAGTTCCGGCTTGGCGATCATGGCCAACTGTCAGACATGATGCAGATCAGCAGGGATGTAAGACAGGGATGCATGTTTGCTTGTAATTGTAAGTAACGTTTTGTTGTTAAGTTAGTCTATTGGTTTGGTAATGTCTAATATTCTGCCATTACAAAAGCTAATTTCACATTTGAAAGGTGAATTATTAATGATAATCTCATCTACATTGTCAATTAGTGGATCTATAAATAGGAAATCCAAGATTGTGTTATAATATATGGCCATTGATTGAAGGTTGTCACTGTTTAAAATGAGTGTTGTCAAGGTGAAACGATCACACAACGCTTATAAATACAGTGGCTGAAGACTGACTTGATTAACACATTTTTATCACACCAGTAGACCGTAAGATTTAGAAGACTGCTTTGTAATAACAGTCAGACACTTTGAGCGCAAAGTTTGATGATGAGGCTTGAAAAAAGCCAGGTGAAAGATCCCAAAAGGATGTGTTTTAGGCTGGAGAAGGGCAGTAAGCGTGTGGAAATGCCATGAAAGCAAAGTCAAGTGGGTGGGAATGCCATGACAGCAAATGCAAAAGGATGTGAATACATGGGCGTCTAATAGAAGTACCTTGCAAATGCCTAATACACATATAAGCTAAAACGACACACATAGTGATTACACATAAAGTGGCTGAAGACAGACCTAATTAACACATTGCTATAACACAAGTAGATTGTAACTCTCAGAAGTCTGCTTTTAAAAACCACTATCAGACACCAAAAGCACACATTTCTATAATGAGGTCTGAGAAATCTAGCTCACGGATTCCAACAAGATGTGTTTTTGGTGGGGAGGGTCAAAAAGTGGGTGAGAATGCAATGAAAATAGATGCAAATAGTGTGACAACATGGCTATCTAATAGCACTACATGGAGAATGCCTAATACATATACACAAGCAAAGAATCGTCCTTTAACTTTTAGAGCAGAGCGACACTTCCCTAGTACAGCTTTTATATTGATGCACCATCTAGCAACTGACATTTGAATGCTTCCTTACCTGCCGGATCAGTGCCCCTCTACCTTTTTCATTTGACTGTTCCTATAATTTTATTTTGAAAAGAAACCGGAATGGTTCCGTTTTAAAATAGTGTAGAAAGTTTGAACTTGCACTTCAGTGCGCTGGACTGAATGTTCCCTGAATCTGCAGGTGCATTTGTTTAAAGGTGTGTGCAGGAGGGGGCATTCAATGGGTGTGCGGGGAACAGGGACAGGCCAGCAGGGAACATAGCTCCACTACTTTTCATACACTTCACCACTGCTTAAATATCATACAAATGAATGTGTGCTGGAGACCAGTGCTAGCTACTGATCCAAAGAAACATGGGGTGCTTAGAGATGCACCGCTCCACCTCACTGATGAGGCCTGACTAGGCCGAAACACAGATCTGGGGTTGCTGTTGGCACTCTTGTTCAAAGGAGAATTGCCAAACATTTCGGTGCTGGACATCCACTATGGGTGAGACGAACTGATGTGCTAATCTGTGAAAATTACAGTGAGCTAAAATGTGGTTGTAGACCCTCCCAAATGGGAACCTTCACATACAAAGGGTTATTTGGCCATGTTTGTTCTCTATAGAGGGGCTCCCAGACCTTTTTGTGAAGGTTGAATGGGCCTTTTCCCAGCAATACCATCACTCCATTAACAATTGAACCACATTACACCCACGTGTTAACAGATCACTTCTTAGAAGGCAGGGATGAAGGCTTATTTGCAAATGTCTTCTCTATAGAAGACCATTACAGGAAGACCATGGATTTAAGTTTTTCATAACTGGTTTTCATGGACCTGGTCTGGGCCACCCCCTAAGGTGTATGGTAAGGCGTCTGCAGTGTTGGTGTCAAACATTTCAGATTATAATCTCGGAAAAAATCCAAATTACTGTTTATATTGCTAGCATGAACGGGGGTTGCACCAAACTGCTTGATAATTGCTAGAAAAAAAATGGAAAGTAACCAGTGTGGTATTAATAGGCAAGCCCGGCATACACATTTTTATCAAAAAATGCACCAATTCTACAAAGCAAACCCTAAAGGTTTGGCAGGTTAACGTGTGTGGTAGCGCCAGTCCTTTGGACAACTTTCAGATAGCACAAATTGGCATCAGATGTGTGTAATGTACATACCACCCATTTTTCTACAGTTGCCTCAAACTGAAACACCCTTTCTATGGTCAAACTCGAAATGTTATATAGATTTAACACGTTCTTACTACATCTTACCTTGTCTTGGAATACAACAGCGACAAACATTTTGAAGTCAAACTGGTCAGACAAAGGTTCTTTTTTCTTCTTGTGCTGAGAACAAAGCCTGTTGAGTTCTTGCTTGTTTCCGGAGTTCGGATACCCCACGTTTGCAATGTGGGAGGTGCTGTCATGCAACTAGGGGCACTTCCCCACCAGGCCCCAAAGGTCACCAGAAAGCTGTCGTGATGACCTTGATGGGTTATTGGCTGTTTCTCAAGGCTACCATTAAGCTGAACACGCACCCTGATCGGTCATGTCTACTAAGGAGTTAAGAAGCAGGTGTAAGTGACTGTTATTTTGTCCAACAATTTGACGGCTGAGATGGGAGGACAACGATGCTCAATGCCTGAAAGAGGTAGCAATGTGTGAGCCCCATGAAACGCAGCTGGTATCAGCGTAGTCCCTCACCATAATGTTTACCGACATCTCGAACTAAAATTAAATAAAATGTCAACTTAAAGAAAAATACAGGTTGTGGTCACCCAGCCAGAATCATGACTATTTTGTATTTTTGGCGACTTTCAGTAGTCTGAGCCAGGATCAGTGGTGACTATAGTATGGGACAGTTGCAGGAACTGACAGCACATAAACTGGGTGTCAGCAGATGCCCCTGCCCCCAGAGGTAGGGAAGGAAAACACTGACGATTAACCCCAAGCACACAATCAGCAGCCCACCACCATCTGCCCTCGCCTGTGTCTCCCACAGAGTCTGGTGTGCTCCCTCAAGTAGCGGGGAGTCATCTTAGGATGTCCCCCAGTGGGTTTACCTTGATAGGCCACTGAAGTCTGCGCTCAAGGCTGCGGGTGCACCAGCATTGCTAGCCATGACAGAGAGGATGTCGCCATTTTATGACCCCTAACTGGGATTCATGTGGAGCCCACACCCGACCACACTCAATCCCTTGCAACAAGATTCAAATTAGTTACTTTTGTACTAATCCCCTGCACTTTCCTTCACCGGTCTTGTTTGTTCAGCCCAAAGCATGTCTATGCCGTTGTAAAATAGTTAAGGGCCTCTGTGGGATGCCTCTAAGACAGTGGTGGGTGGAGGGGCGCCCGCCATCTTTCATTTATCTATTTACTGAGCTTGTTACTACCTACTCATAAATGACCAAAACCCACTGTATTGACAGTCGGAGCGCTGCTGCCTGTACAGCCCTGCCGCAGCCTCGGCAGCTCGCAGGCAGAGCAGTACAAGGAGTAGTTTGCCAATACCTCTAATGGCACTCAACATCCGCGGGTCTCACCGCCCAGCACTACTGTGTCATGTTTCCCTGGCTGCTCTGAGAGCTGCCAGCAAAGACTAGCTTGTGCGCCGGCCTCCCTCCTCCCCCAGGTGCCCACTCCAAAGGCTCACAATAGAGAGGCCCAGATCTTCAACTCCTACATACGCGTCACAACTCTCGTCAGGTTAAGAGCTGCCTACATGTGATTTCCCTATAAAAACAGAGTAAACTGACATGAACCCAGGCTTATCAGAACTCATAACACGTAAACATTAACCATATAAAAATCGGTGGGTAGTGGCACTAGAAACAAAATGACTTGCGTGTAGAAACAAACACAGACTGTGAACCAATCACATCATACTGGCATCCCTAACAAAACATTTAATCAGGTACTAATTACATCCCAAGTCATTAGAGCAACACCCAGCAATCAGAAGATGGACATTTTCACTGAAATGTTAACACAAAACATATATATATAACAGTCACTTGTTTATTTTTAATACAAAATACATTGAAATATGCTATATAGCTTAAAACCTGTAGTAAATATTTTTGAAAGCATCAAATAAGTCAAATTACTTTTCATTAACATTAACATATGGCGGCCGCCATTTTAGAAGTAAAAATAGCTGACAAATTCAGCACACAATACAAATGCAAGTAAAGAGTGCAAAAGGGGTGTGGTGTGGTTTTTGGAAGAGATGGGTGGGAATGAGCGGAAAATCACATCCATTGGACTTAGAGATGGGCATTAAATGGGTGGGACACATAGTCAAACAACACAAATCCATCCCCATATGTCATCTGCATTGAAATGCATTAGGGACCCTCATTTGCGGATCCTATTTGAAGCACTCATGTGAAATCTCTTATTTTAATGACAATAGTTTCAGCTTGAAGGTAGCGCTTTCAGCGCCACCTAATAGCCAACACTAAAAACAAACATGAAGTGTGGCTGTGAACTCTTGAGTGAATACCTTCCCAAAGAACAAGTCATTTAGCCATGTTCGTTCTCACAGAGGGGCGCCTATGGACTATTTTTTCATTGTTTAAGGGACTTAGGATTAGTCACCCTAAGTTACCTAGGGTCATCCAGACGTGGACCCCTTGCTCACTGTGCTCAGAGAGGCACAGATTCACCTCACTGATGATGCCCAACAAGGCTGAAACACGCATATGGGGTTGTTGTTGGTACTCTTGTTCAGAGAATTGCCATAGCATTTCGGTACTGGACTGGCCATGTGGGAGGAACACAGGCTGATATGCAAATGCATATTTTCCTTCTGTGAAATGTACAGTGAGCTAAAGTGTGGCTGCAGACTCCCGAGTGGGTACCTTCCCAAAGAACAGGTCATTTAGCCGTGTTGGTTCTCGCAGAAGGGCGCCTATGGACTAGTTTTTCACATAGTCAAACAACACAAATCCATCCTCATATGTCATCTGCATTGAAATGCATTAGGGCTCAATTTGAAGCACTCATTTCAAATCTCTTATTTTAATGACAATAGTTTCAGTTTGAAGGTAGCGCTTTTAGCGCCACCTAATAGTCAAAACTAAAAACAAACGTGAAGTAAATTTATATTTCAACTTTGAAAAATGAAGCACAAACTGTGATTTAAATGTCAAAAATGGTTTGCCGTATTATCCAATCAAATATCCACTGTCCATTTTGTATGAATGTAGGTATTATTCATATCCAAAGCGGGCTCAAACGATATGCTCACTCTAGCTGCAGCCACATGACTTTGCAACGTCTGAACTATGTTAATCGCCAGAACAGTCTTCTTATTGGCTTTTGTCTGAGGCGCAATGTGGAAGGGTATCAAGAGTTGGGCTAGCTGAGAAGCATCTGAAGTGACATACCCTGTAGCTTACAGAATGAAGGCACTAGTCTCGTTTTACAGGCTCACAAAAGTGAGGGCCAACACTCAGGGCCTGATTCTGAGCTTGTGATTAAAAAGTGTGTGGAAATACATTATCCCCTCCAGTTTGCAGACCCATCATTCTGAGGTGGGTGGACATATTGGAAGGGAGATGCTGTGATTTCCAGCATCAAAAGCTGCTAAAATCACACATTGTGGGGGAAACATGTGCTCCAGTGACATTGATAGCATTTCTTAATAGATTGCCACTTTTCTAATTTAAGAAGGTTTTCTTATACTTTCATTAATCTAGAAAAGTGGTGCTTCAGTCTAATAAATGCGCTGTTTAGAAAGGGAAAAGGTGGGTTGTGACGTTCAACGGCACATCAAAGGTACCGTATTTATAGACCTGTTTTTCTTGTGCTATACCAGTGCTGCTGGAAGGAGAATCCCATCCATGTGGCTGCCCTGCATTCCTGATGGTTGCTAGTGCTGTTGTCAAGCCTAAAATCAGGCACATCCAAAAGCAGAAGCTTTTCATGCACCACATTCTTTCTTCATCGGGATATGGTGTTTGTAAGTAAAGTGTTCCTCCTCCATGGAGGAACGCTTTCTTACATTTGCTTGCACATCAGAATCGGCCCCTCAGAATGTACAACCCTTGCTGCGGTTAGCACAAGCCTAGTGCCACGTATTTCTGTTATCTATTGATATTGACTGACTTGAGCATGGTTATGCATTCTTAGTATATTTGTTATATTTGTTTGTCAGACAATCAGCTTCTGACAATCCATATGTTGCGTGAAACACATAATGATTTAACGAACATTGTCTAGACTCTGATATTAATATATTCTGGATGATTATGAATTTCTGAAGACGTTGAATTATTTAACCATTCTATAATTATGGGAAATGAATTCAAGAGGAACTTCATAATCTAATGCAATAACAAACTTTTGCACCTGGGGAAGTGGGCTCAGCCAATAAAGTAGCTGTAAACTTGGGCGGGAATTGCCAGAGACCCACCCGAGTTCTACCCTCAACCCGAGGACCTTTGCTGTCTGCCAACATTTATTTTAGGTGCCTTAGAACCTTGCCCCGGGCTCGTCACGAGCCAATCCCTCTTCCCTCCACTCCGACCTCCCACTGGCTGCACGTATTCAACCAACCACACCCCAGCCCACATTCCCCCCAGGGTCCCTCCTTTCTGTCCCTTGCTGCTGCCATATACATAGAAAAGAGACGTAGTCCCTTATCTATTATCTGTGGTTTTCCACAGGAAATTGGGCTCAAACATTGCATGCAGAGCCTGTTTCCCTTGAGAAATAAATAAAAACTATTTGCACCCAGACAGTGCCCTGGAGTTGGAATCGTTGTCAGCCCCTTGTAAGAGTTGTAGCAGGCAGATGCCCCCTGCCCCGATGATGGGGTGATTGCTATATAAGAGTGCTCAGATTGTTGGAAGTTTTTCCACAAACCTTATATCAAAACATATGTATTTCCGATTGTTGTGGTCATTCATTCATTTGTGTTACCTTTCAAACTTGAAATATGATGTTATAGTTTCAAAAGCACTGCTCGAAAGGATGGCACATGAAATCTTGGTCTACATTGTCAGCCGGAAAGCTCTAGGTTGAGCGAAGATGTGGAGTATCTTCAGTCAAATGAGAAGTGACATCGGATATCACCTGCTCTTGCTGTGTGCATTAATGTGTGTGCATGACCCCAATGGGAGCCAAGGGCACTCACATTCTGTGGTACATAACACCCCCCTAAAATTTGCGATTCAGTATCAATGTGCTTAGACTTCACATGTGAGTGAGTGGTGTAAAGGCTGGTACTTATGTCATAGTCTTTCAACTTGACTGGCAGGCATTGGTCTTTTTGAGAAGGATCGTGCCTCAGGAGTGGTCTTGGTTCCCTGTTGGCAACTGGAAGCTCTGGATGGTTGTCTTGCAGATGACAAACCTGCCTTGTTGCAGGTGCCGAGTGGTGGGCTGTAGTTTAGATGAGTATCCTATGCTGGGTTTATTACATCATCATCATGAAACTTGCAATGTGCATCTCAGTATTGCAGAGGAGTTTTTGTCCAATCGCGGACCCTTTAGTCTCTTGAAGTGATGAACATTTTGGGAGACTGGCCCCTGATGATTTACAGCTGTCAACATCGTCCCTTGATGGTATCAGACTATCAAAGGAGTGGCTTCAAAGTGCATATCTGCCTTCTTCTTTGATGATGGCTGATCACCACGGCAGTGTACCCAACTTCTTTCTCAGCTTCCCTGGCATGTCGTTAGCCTGTCGTTGGTAGGCCTGTATTGATTCTTGACCATGATAGGGACCACAAAGAGTGTGTCGGTATAGTCCTGTGGATGATGTAGTTTCTTAATAGGGTTGCAGGACTGCATTCTGTCAGTAAGTGACAGGTGATTCAGTAACTGCACAGGATCAGGATTCTTTGGACGTAATGTCTTGGTGGCCCTCCGTTATGAGGTGGTGCCTTTATCCAGGGTCTGCATGAAGCACTCAAAGTTTATGTTTACTTGTAGCCGGCCACCAGTGTGTGCAGATCCTCTGTGCTTGAGAAACTCCTTGAATTTGCAAGCATAAAATGGGGGTCCATTGTCAGACTCTTGCACTGCCAGACCTTCCTTTAGCTTTAGGGTGACATTTGCAGTTGTTTAATAACCACCACCAGCTCAGGGTAATGGGAGTGATCATCCATGAATACCAGGAGGTATCTGCCACTCGCTAGTGAGAAGACATCGCACTGACTTTGCACAATGGTCAGGTGCTCCTCTCCTGTGTTCTGCTAGGTGTAGGGGCTTTAATCATCCCACTACATCGAGAATGACACAGGTCTTTATCGTTGTCTCTAATTGCCCATTGACCTTGGGAAATCACACCCATTCCCTTAGCCTGACCTTGGTTTTGATGCTCCTCTGTTGGCTCTGAGCAACTAGTTGTACATGTATGTCTTGTTGGGGATAATCAGGTACCACTATTCAGTCACCTCATAGCAGGATCCCATCCATCCCACTGGATGTTCATTATGGCTGCAAGGTTTGGCCAGAATATGGGGGCCTGACATGCATGATGTTGGTGTATGTTACTCCAATCACCTAAATGGGTGGTCCTGGGGGCTCTATCTCATCTGTCCAAATAGCTTTGGGTTGGCAACCACGATGAACAGGCACACATTTTATTATGTGCACCATGCTTCTTTGGCTTCTCGCTGTGACAGGCACTGTGAGAAGTATTTGACCAAGCGGTTAGCTCCAGACTTGAACTCAAGTTTGAAATCATAATTTTTCAGCTGTAGTAGCCACTTCTCAATCTGGGGAGGCAGACTGTGAGTGGAGTCCCTGAGGATCGGGAGTAGTATGTCCATAGGTGTAGAGGTAGAATTGTTGAATACTACAGGTGACAGCAATGGCCTCCTTCTTGGGTTGGGAGTCTCTGTACTCCATGAATGTAAGAGCATGGCTAGCATATGCAACTGTCATAGCGTGATCCGATACATCTAGCTGTGTAAGTATGACACTAAGCCTGCATGGGATAGCATCCACCAAACCAATTTATCATTTATAATGGCGTGGACGTTGGTAAAATGCATTTTCATTTGAATTTGGTGAAAAATGCAATTCTGGCAAAGAGCCAGACGATTTTGGCATTGGGCTATGAAGCATTTGGACATATGGGTTTTGATGGTTCTATAGCCTGTGATCCTCACTCTAGGGTGCATTGCAGGAACATGGAGGCAAAACCTTTGTTATCCGTGTATTTAAAGATCAATACAGGCTGTAAAAATGTAGAGAGGGTCGACTATTCTACCTCTTAACCTCATACAACAATTGTTAACTATGATTGGTCCTCTATTATTAAGACACTCCATAGAGATCCAAATAGGGAAGAATTGAACGTATGAGAAGTTCAGTCGGTTCTATAGTCCTGGAATATTCGGAGCTTTAATCATCTAATGAACCAACATGTCTCATTTGGAAAATATACGGTCCTTTGTTTCCAAGAAACTTGAATGGTGAATGCCCCAATAATTGAAGGATATGAAGTGTGATATGTAAAAGCACATTGGGGTGAGAATGGGAGACCATTCAGGGGGTTATTAGGAGCTGTGAATGGGAGCCTGGGACTTTCTATTCACCAAATCAATACGGAAAGAAGGGATATTCTATTGGTAAGATTGGAGTGGAGGGATGCCAATACTGGTGTGGGGCAGAAATGTTTACTGTTTAATGTGTATTTTTCATATCGTATGACTGCAGTCTCTGATAAGGCCCGAGAAAGAGGTCTCCAAATAAGACAAGAACTAGAGGCTTGGGACCTTGTGTTATTAAATTAAAATGTAAGAGGGGATGACCCTGCATGCTTTACCTTGATAAATGTGAGGTCTAGGTCATTTGGGTTACATATTTATCTCCCCATTCCTGGTGGAGCTTGGAGCCGATATGGAAGTACGACTTTCGGAATATGGCGATCACTGTGTGTTAGTGTTCAGCTTTTCTCTAACTATTACTATAAATCCTCCACTAGGTTATTTGAATGGGGAAATTAGACCTTGAGATTCTGCAGTAATGTGGTTTGCTTCGAGTTTTAATGCACTTGTTCCAGCGAGGTACGAAGACAATGGGCTTCATTCCGAGATTGGAGGTAGTCATGGCGCTATTTGCACCATGACTGCCTCCAATAACGGGTCCGGCATGGTATGGTTCAATGGGGACTTACCGGTGTAGTCCGACCTTTGTGGGACCGGTAAGTCCCCATAGGGCTCAATGGGAATGGGGAAGGCGCTAATAACGGTACCGCAAATTGCGGTACCGTTATTGGCTCTGAATTCCCTTAACGGGTCCCGTCCATAACGCCTGGTCAGACCAGGCGTTAAAGGAGGGACCCGCTAAGGGAACTCGTAGTAGGGCGGTAAGGCATTACCGGCACCGGTCTCCTTACCGGTGCCCGGTATCCCTTACCGCCACACTCGAAATGAGGCCCAATGTGCCTCAATATGGGTCCGGCGGTAACCTTGTCGGTGCTACCAGCGGGTTGCCACCGGCCACGTAAATATTTACTGGTGCCTGACTTCCGGGGTCCACTGGGAGTTTACAACCCTAGGGGCCCTGAAAGTCAGGCGCCGGTAAAATTTATGTCCCCATTCCCGTACAGTCTGGGACTCGGTACACAGAAGCGCTGGCACAGTTGCTAACAGTGCTGTTGCTTCCGTGACCAGTCTGCCTACCTTGGTCGCTCTGCTCGGCAGGGTCAGACCTGTCTGACACAGCAGCTCCGGTAGTCAGACTCAAAATGTGGCAGTCCAGAAACAAGGGTGCTGGCAGGCTTACCGGCACCCTTGTTTCTTAACTGCCACTATTGTAATAAGGCCCAATGTGTTGGCTCTCTGTAATCCATCCGTTTTGTTTCTAGTATACAATTGCTTTTGGGAGGGCTGACAACTGAGAACAATGTAAGAAAGGGAAATGGTATTTATTTTTTTATTACTTTTTTTAGCACTCAGATCTGGAGGTATCACAACGCTTGTACAGAATCAGTGAGGCAGGACAAAAGCGAAACACAGAGTATACAGTAACATACCAGTTAAACATATTTGTAGAAGAAACAGATTTCTAAGAGCTTTTTGAAGACATGGTATGGTTGCTCATAACTAATGTGACCATGGAGTGTGTTTCAGAGGGTGGGAGCAGTGCCACAAACACTGGAGCCTCGCCCACGCTTTAATTACATTTGGGAGTAAGCAGTGCGCGGTTGGAGGATGAGCGGAGGGATCGTGTCACTGGATTTGTTGAAATGCGGGGGATGAGGTAAGAGGGGCCGTTCTGGTGCAGGAATTTGTGCGCAATAGTATTTGGAATTCGATTTGTGCTTTTATAGGAAAACAATGCATCTCCCTTCTTGTATCTGTAATATGGTCAGATCGTTTTCAGCCCAGTGCAGCTCTTAGGGCATTATTTTGTAGTAGTTGCAGTTTCACAAGGTTCTTGGAGGAGGTACCTGAGAATATAACATTGCAGTGATCAGACTTACTGCCAATAATGGCTTGTGTGAGAGTTAGGCAGTTTGTAGAAGAGATGAATTTCCTACTCAAAGAGATGAGATTGGATGTGTAGGCTGTGGAAGATGCCAACGTGTTAATATAATGGGACATGTTGAGTTCAGCGTCAAGATAAACGCCAAGTGTCTTCTTTTGCTTGGAAACCTGGATGGTGGTTCCGTCGATGGGAAAAGAGGCATAGGATGGGTCCAAGGTGTTCAGACAATGAGAGGAGCCCACAATGAGAAACTTGGTTTTCTTATCATTGAGAAAAAGGTTGTGGGAGGCCATCTAATTTTGAATGACACTGTGGCCCTCATTACGACCCTGGCGGAAAGGGTTTTACGCCGGCGTAGAGCATGGCGTACCTTTCCGCCTGACTACGAGTTCCCGTAGCGCCATGGTGATTTTTACGCCTGCTTTTTGCAGGCGGAAAAATCCATGGCGCTACGGGACTTGTTGTTAAGTACGCCACCGTACATTACGGTGGCGTAATTAACGCCTTCCCCACTCCCATTATACCCTATGGGGCAAAAATGGCAATGGGGAAGGGTAAATGGGGATTGGGGACTTACCGCTCCACCAAGGTCGGCATGGGGCGGTAAGTCCGCCAACCACCATGGCGGAGTTGGCAGCTTAGCGCCATGGACCATGGTGCAAATTGCACCATGGTCCTCCGCCAGGGTCGTAATGAGGGCCTGTATGTCCAGTTGATCGCGTCGACATCCAGCCCATATTTCCCTGATATTGACAGCAGAACTTGCATGTCATCATCAAAGTTGGTGTAAGCCGGGATACCCAAGGCATCAAGATGATCAAATAGTGTCTTGGTATAAGTACTATAATGAATAGTCACCTATGAAGACCTTACATGTGCATTCACTCAGGAATGATTTGAACCACTGAGCCACCTGATGGGAGAAGTGGAAGTTAGTCAGGAGGTGTTGGTGGAAGATGTAGTGATCAACAACGTTGAACACTACTGAAAGATCCTGAGTAAAGATCATGAGTAGGATGGCTAAATTGCCCGGGTCGCGGAAGCTATCAAGCTGGATTTTGAGATCCAAGAGTGCTGTTTCAGTAGAGTGTTTGGGTCTAAACCCAGCCTGTCTTTAGCCTAGCAGCTGGTTTTCTTCTAGGTAGATTTGGATCTGGGAGTATGCAATGTGGTGTAAGATTTTGAGGAGGAAGTGGACTGTGGGGATGGGTCAATAGTTGGTGGGGAGGGTGGAATCATGTGAAGGTTTTTTGATGAGGGGCGAGACCCAAGCTGTTTTGAGGCCGGCCGGGATGGTACATGGGTGAAGGAAGCGTTGACGAAATCAGCTATGGCTGATGCAAAGGTAGTTGCACAGAGTTTGAGTATGTGGGCAGGACAGTCATGATTTCTACAGTTGGAAGGTTTGAGGTCTTGGTGGCAATATCTTCAGTGGTAACAAGGGAAGAGTATAACTGGAGTTAGGGGAGGTGTGTGGGAGGGGTGGGGTGTAGGGACGGGGGATGGGGCAGGAGGTTTGGCTAGGAGCTGGTGCTTATTGGTGGCAATTGTGACTTTTTTTGTTGATTTTATTCAAGAGGGCTGCCTGGATGGCTGAACAACAAGCTTTGTCGATGTGGATGAGAGAGGGGAGGGGGGAGGGATTTTCCAGTCTTTAAGGATAGAGAAGAGTTCTTTGGAGCTTGAGCTAGCTTCGGTAATCCTGGTATTGAATGACTTGGTTTGGTCATTATGAGGAGATTTTGTAAGTTTTTGGATGCTATGAGGAAGGTATCATGGTTGGAAGGGGTGGGGTTTTCCTCCAGGTGTGATCCAGGGCATGTTTGTGACAGTACAGGGTGATGAGTTAATCCGAGGACCAACTGTTCACTCTTCTACCTGGTTTGGGAGTTCTAGGTTTAAGAGGAACATGTTCATTAATGGTGTGTGTAAGGGCAATAAGAATCAAGGGGTCATGAGCTTGCGAGTCATGTGGTGTGAGTATATGTTTTGAGAGGTGTTTAAACAGCATGGCTTCAGAGAGTTTTCATGTGTTGCAAGAGAGGGTAGGTTGGGGTCTGGTTGCTGGGTTACTGACCAGTTGGACATGGGACAAGCAGAACTTTATGAGGGAGTGGTCAGACCAGGGCACCATCATGATGTTGACTAAGGTGTTCAGTGTTAGGATCCACTCCAGGGTGCGTCCTTTAGTGTGGGTTGGAGAGTGGTTTAGTTGGGAGAAGTGCAACTCTGTGAGTGACTTGGTGAGGTCTTTGGCTCTACTGTCTGATGTATCATTGAAGCCTAGATTGAAATAACATAAGACTAGGAATTTGGTGGCTGATTTTATAAATGGGGAGAGGAAAAGGGGGATGTCTAGTTCTGGCCAATTCCGGTGGTTGGGTTGGTGGTAGATAATGAATCAGTTGATGTTGGTTTGAGGGTTGATAAGGAATTTGGACAGGAGTAAATAATAGCCTGGTTGGGGGGTGGAGTAGGAATCTCTCTAAAGGCCAGCAAGGCTTTGCCCATAAGGGCAACACCATCTCCTGTTTTATCTACTCTGTCTGTTCTAAGGATGGAGTAATTAGGTGGTAGGGTGAGTGAGAGGGTGGGTCCGGCTACACTGCAGCCAGGTCCCAGTGATTGCCATGAAATCAAGGTGGTATTCTACAATGAGTTCTTGGATGTTGGTGGCGTGAGCACAAAGAGAGCAGGCATTAATCAAGGCACCATTGAGTTGTAGGTATTTGCCCGATGAGGGTTTGAACTTGTGAGGATTAAGAGGTGGCAGAGAGTGGGGGGCGAATATGGGTGGAGGAGGAGAGGTTCGGGGGTGAGAGGAGAGATGGCAGGTTTTATCAGAGCCCAGGGAGGGGAGTGTGGTATTCCATGGAGGGAGTTCATGGGGTTGTGTTCTGCAGCGCATCTTGGCTAATCTCATGATGCCTAAGCAAGGCTGAGAGAGCAGGTGACTGGCAGCTTAGGTTAATGTTCTGGAGCGTAGCTTGGCTATTCTCATGGTGCGTAAGCAGGGCTGTGAGAGCGGGCGCATCAGGGGCTGTTCAGGGGTGACTATGTTGATCCTGGTACAACTGGTACAACTGCTGTAGAGGCTGTGTTTCTGTAGGTATTGCGGCGGCTGCCGCATGCTCGCTGGGGCAGTTTGGTATGTAGCCAGTAGGCATGTACACAAGTTTTCTGTGGGGGTAATCATGTGCACAGGGGGCAAGAATGCTGTTGGCAGTGATATGGGAGGACACTTGTGAGAGTTACCTGACGCCACAATGGTGGTACAGAGTTTATTGCTGAGTTAATTGATGGAATATGAGTTGAGCAGGAGCTAACCGTAGGGATAGCGCCACCCAATGGGGGCAGGTTTTTTGCCAGGACTGGTGTTGACACACATACACGTGCATTTTTTACAGGACCGTTGGGTGTAGAGGCACAAGTGGACGGGGGCTTGCCACAGGGAAAAAGCCTCTATAGAAGGGGAAGCATGATGTTGGTGCCAGAGTAGGAGGATGCTTATGAGTGTAGCTTAGAGAGGTGTTCGGAGGACACTTGGCTGCTTTGTGTGCTTCAGTAAACGGAGCAGGACACTCTTCAATGGAGGCAGGAATTTTGTCAGGCCTTTAGTGGGAGTAGGTGTGGTAGTTACAGAGGTGTTGGGTGAAAACTCCGGTGTCTTGCTACTGGAGATGCAAATGGAGTGGAGGTATGCCACATGGATAATGCAGCCAAAAGGAGGTACGTGCAGCAAATCAGCAGACGTGCAGGCTGGACTGGTTATTGCCACAGGGAGAGCACAGCTAGCTAGGGTTGAGTATGGTGGTGTTGGGACTGGCGCCAGGGCACCAACAAGTGTGTCTGTTACATGGGGTCTTGGATTTCAGAGTGCAGGAGGACTTGGAGGCTCGCTGCATGCGTGTAGCAGTACAAGTGGTGTAGGAAACGCATGGGTGGACGTTTGGTCTGATTGTCATTAGGAATGCAGGGGAGTACAAAGAGGGGGGCTCATGTGAGGTGAAGGTGCACTTCTTTCCTCTGTCATTACTGCAGGGAACTGGTGGCGCAATGCGCAGACTCTGAATTTATCTGAAGGGTGCTTGTTTGGTAGAAGTTGGGAAATTAGTTGGCTGACAAAGCAGATGCCATTTGGACTGACAGGCCCGCACACACATGAACAGGCACATGCAGGAATGCAGAGCCTTGTGAGGGGGACAGCGTTACCTGCCGGTGCCCTATGAGAGGCTCATTTAGTTACAGCACCGGCCTATCCGTGCAAGCGAAGGCAGGCCTGTGGCTGGGAGAAGCCCAGGCAGTTTAGTTGTGATCATGGTGCCATTTTTAAAAGGAGCCGGTGTTCCTGCTCGTATTCAAATTAACAAGGGGGTCCTGGGAGTCCCTCTGCCAGAGATTAGGCCTGGTCACAGAGAAGAAATATCCCAAACATATCAGTCTTTGTCCTGCCCAGGGGCAGTCTAGCACCGAAATGCTAGGCAATTCTCTCCTGAACAAGAGTACCAACAGAAACCCTAGACACGTGTTTAGGTTTGGTTGGACCTCATCAGTAGGGTGGATCTGTGCCTCACTAAGAATAGTGAGCAAGGGGTCCACGTCTGGATTCCCCTAGTAACTTAGGGTGAGATGCTGTTGGTACTCTTGTTCAGAGGAGAATTGCCTAGCATTTTGGTGCTGGACTGCCCCAGGGCAGGATAAAGACTGATATGTTTGGGATATTTCTTCTCTGTGAAAGATAGTGAGCTAAAGACTCTGGGTAAGTCTCTCGTAACCAGGACTAATGTCTGGCAGAGGGACTCCCAGGACCCCACTTTTGAACCTGCTCGTATTCAGACAAGGCAGCAGTACGCACCTTAAGCTGGGCATCAGAGCTGCGAACTCTGGTGATGTGAGCAATCAAGTACACATATGATGTTACCTGTGCTGCCGTAACAAGGATGGTCTGCGTTCTTATGTCCATCAGTTTGATCTCTCAGTTCGGGAAAAAAAAAGAACTGCAGAGAAACATCAGGCAGTTACGGAGTGAGGATTTATAGCCAGCTAAACATATATCTAAATATAAATCAAACTATACAAACTGGCTGAAGGGGCATAGATTTTTGATGGCTTTGAGAGATGCAGAAAAGATGTTCGAGTGCCTCATCCGTAATGACGGTAATTGCTTCTGGAAACTGATCAAATCGCCTAGATTAGAGGGTTTCTTGCAAGGACTGATGTTGAGGACTTTGCAGCACAAGCTGAATTAAATTGGGGTGAGTTTATTCAGGATGAGGTATATCAGGTATAAGATTTTATTAGGAGAAGTAAAAGTTCTAATGGCCCTGGATCAGATGGTTTGTCAAATTTAACCTTAAAATGTGACGTGCGGCTCTGGTCCAAAATACTGTTTGACTTGGAGAATATTTTAAAAATTCAAATCATTCCTGGTTCCTGGAAGTGTGTCGTGCTGATTCTGATTTTTAAAGAGGGGGGGACAGATTCCACCAAGCCAATTACCGACACATTTCTTTGTTAGATTCATCGAACAAAATCTTTGCCAACATTTTTTTCCTTAAGCTGCAACGTTGGGCTAGCACCTCTAGTTGCTTAGATATGTTTCAATCTTGATTCAAGAAGGGGGTCGGGATGTCTCTAAATAACTTTATGTTGATGTATCCGAAGCAGGAGAGAGCCCATGGAAGATCCATCTATTTGCCATTCTTGGATATTTCCAAGGCTTTCGACTGTGTGAATCGGATTAGACTGTGGCAGGAAATTATGATTTTAGGTTGTCCCTCTGCTTTGGTAAACAATGTGGCTGTCCTCCATGAGGTCACCAAAATTAACGTTAGACTAAACAACAGGGTGGCTGTACATGATGGATTAATACAAACTGCGGCCTGTGCTACGGGTGCGTCCAGGTCGCCTTTCTATTTAATTTAGATATTTGTGATATGAGCCAAAGCTTGCAGAAAGTTCTGACCAACCCCAAAAGTGTGGGACATATAAGGATGCAATACCTCAATTATGTGGATGACATGGCAATCTGCGCTCACACCCCGATTGGGCCCCAAAGATTATTGCAGTGTTTGGATCTTTATTTGTTGCTACAACTAAACAGCTGCGTCAAAGTGATTTTAAATTTGGATGTTTTTCAATTTGACCTGTTTGAGGTATTACAATCCGAAACTCGTGCCGAGATTAATTTTGTTCTCAGAAACAGTGAAACAAGAGGTAAGATGGTTGAAACTGGAAGCATTATTGTGGAGGAAAGTGTTATCATTACCTGGGTTAGGCCCCATGGGTGCAATTAGATATGAGGTGGGCATGGTTTCGCTTCAAGCCTGGGTGGGCTGAAAATATACAAATGTACTAATGTATTTTAGTTCCTCCGCAAGCATCGATATTTATAAAACTCCAGGTAGAACTAGTACATAACACATGTAAGGAGTTAAGGATGTGGAAAGAAAAATGTGATTTGCTTTTAATAAATATTGTCTCCTCTGTGGAAAACTGTGTATAGCCCCAAGAAAATGATTGGATTTTAAATAGAGACATTTCAATGAACTATACTTTTTGTATTGATCATTTTAGTTGGTCTATTAGACCATATAATGTAAGTGCACCTTACTTGGCGAAGCATCCCTCGGGTGATTTTAGAAATAAGGGGCCTCATTACAGGTTTTTCAGTCCGGTAGTAATGAGTCCGGTAGTAATGGTGCCGGTAAACAACTGGCGCCATTCCTACCGGACCAGCAAACTACAAGTTGTGCTCGCGGGTGCCTTCCTGCCTGCCAGGTCTGACCTGGCGGGCAGACCCGCAGCCGTGAGCCCAACTCGACGGATGCACCGGCACCATTCATGAATGGTGCCGGTGCATCCAACCTCCCCATTCCCATTCAGCCCTACGGGACTCAAATGGGAATGGGGAGTAATGGGTACCGGCACCCGGCACTGGCCTATTACTGGGTCCGCCGGAGTCGGCGTACCCCGGTAATTGCCCATTGCCGGGTGCCGGTAATTTCACGAGTTTGGCGGCAGCCACTGCCAACCTCGTAATAAGGCCCAATGTATTAAGATTTAAGCTAAATCTGTTTTTAACGATGGATGTGGTTGGAGCCTGAGCACGTATTACAAAGGGAAAGAGACTCTATCTATACTGCAATCATGAAGTGGAGACTTTGAAACGTGTATGTATTGAGTGCTCTGGACTAATTGATACCTGTATTGAAGATATCTCTTCTGTTTGGCTTTGGATTCGAATTCTAAATGTTAATGAGATCTCTTTGACAATCGCTGTGATTGAGTTTTAAAAGAAATTGTATGAAATTGTTTTGTATGATTTTACGAAATTGCCTTGTGTGATTTTAAGCTTTTGTTTGTGAAAAGGTTTTTATATTAAACTACACTGAACAATAAATAAATACATACTTTAAAAAAAAATAGCACCCACCAACAGTTCCTCTTGACATCAAACTGCACCATGGTGGTCTCCCGAGAAAGGGCATCCTTAGTGTTTTCGAAGGATGTTTGGTGACCTTCAGTTCACTGCCATGGGGTTTCAGATTTAATGAGCTTTCACAGAAGCTCCCTTAAGGTAGCTAACTATTGGATAAGGATGACAAAATCACTTTAAATTCCAAGAAAACTGCATAGCTCTGAGACTGATTTTGTGCAAAGGCCAGTCTTTATGCCATTGCCTTTCTTGGTATTAGGTTGCATGCCTTGCTGATCAACTAGGTGTCCAAATAATGTGATTGCAGGCTTCCCACACTTCCCACAGTGAAGAATCAGCCCATTGCCATGGAGTCGTTGAAAAATGGTCCTCAGCCAGTGGAGGTGCTCATCCTCTGTGACAGAGTATAGCAGAATGCCACACTTTGAACTGAGAACTCTGTCAACACCAGCAAGGTTTCTTTGTATTGCCTTATGAAACATTGTGGCCACCGACAATACCCTCAATCTCAGTCTCTTGTATCATCCATGGAGGAGATGTTCCTTTCCCTGGAAGCTTTGCCCAGTTTCAGCTGGTGGTATCCATACTTCAGAATGTGTTTGGAGACGTATTAAGCACCGCACAGGTATGTGAAGACAATGTCAATCGTGGGTGTGATGTCACCTCCCACCAAATGGCCTTGTTTCTTGGCCCATGTTAGCACATATAAGCACGAGTTCAGCTTGTTTGAATTTTTACACAGGACTTTCTCAGTGATTGTGGCCTTTTCCAACTTATCCAGCTTTTCTTCTACCTTCGCCTACAGGTAAAGGCGGACAAAGCTGTGTTGAAGTAAGGAAGATTCAAACTATTAGTCCACCTGCTTGATGGTCTAAGAGCGTAAAGTGGATGAGGTATAACGTCTCACCCACTTCATAGCTGAGGATCATGACCTTGCTGTCTTCCGCAATGAAGATTCTTTTCTGCATAAAATGTTCACCTTGAGAGATGGCGGGCCTAAAAAGTCCTTTCAGTAGTATGTGTGTTGTCGCCATACACAAAGAAGCATACTCTAATCTGTAGAAGACAAGGCCAGGATTTGGTGTGAGGTTGAACTGTGCAAGTGGTAGCACATTTACTGATGCCTCAGTCTCCATCACTTTTGCACAGTCTGCTGGGGTATTCTTTGGCTGGACATTCCTGTAGGTTGTGTTGGCTCCTGCGGTAGCGGGTGCATGTATCAGGGGAGGAGAGGATGCGTGCTCCACATTCCTGAAGTGATCTGCTGGTGTGATCCGATAGGTGCGACTTGTCTGGGCGTGTCGGTCTCCCTTGTTTGACGGCTATGCAACATCTACAACATGTGCATAATCCGGTCAGTGCTTGTCAAACGACTTGTTCATGGCACTGGCATGGGAGTTGGTCAGATTGTGGTTTCATGCCATTTAAAATGCGAGAGTCGCAGAGTTTGTTTGAGCAACGCTTCACTGACTCACACCCTTCATTTAACTATTCTTGGATCTCATCATTGGAATCAACCAGTTTTCATGACTTGTTGAGGCGACAGACCCTGGCACTGAATGCAACTGATGGACCATGGCATTAAATGTGACACACTCATTTTCTGGGTTGTCTAGTTTTGGATAACTGTTTCATAATCTGGGTGTATCTGTGGCTGGGAGGTGAATAGGTCATGGCCAACAAGGCCTCAGATCCCTTCACAGACTTTCACACTCAGATCCCTTTCTCTCAGCACCTTGAAGTCATTGTGTTAAAGGTGCAGCCATTTGGTCCATCTGGGGCCCTGTGAAGAGGCGTGGGAAGCCATACCATAACAGCGGTAGTAGCAGAAAGCTGGTGGTGGCAGGTCAAGCTGGAGTGGCTAGAGCCAGATCTGCAGGTGTGTTATGTCAGGGGCTGACATCTTGACCGAGCTGGATGGCTATGGGATTGTGTCTCCCGAAAGACCACCCTAGATGCTTAGATGCCTTATGGTCACCCTGTTCTCATGGCATGTTCATGGCCACATGCAAGACACTACCCACTGTGTGTGGTGCAGTAGGTGTGCATGGCCAGTGGGAACTCTAAATGCACGTTGGCTTGTTTTCCTGTCCCCACAAGTGCAGATGCCCTCTCTAGTGTAGAGGGTACTGTTCGCTACTTGAGTCTTTCTTGACATGACAATAAAATAGGCAAATAACTTTAAAAAAGATTAAAACAGTTAAAACCTTGAAATAAGCAAATACAAAACTGTTCAAAAGATACTTGACACTATGCACTGTTAACAGAACAGCCCCTCAGAGCTTTAATTTTTAAAATCATAGTTCTACAAAAATGTGTTGCATTATCCATGGACTTATACTGTCGCTCCTCGGGGAGGCATAGGTGAGCTATAGGCTCATCTGACCAACCCTCACAGCCCCCTCGCGGGGTAACCTCTTTTTTTCCGTTCACCATCTAATAGAATTGCAGTCATCTTGCTGATGGTAAAATCGAAGAACCCAGAAGGTACATCATTGCTGAATTGTCATTTTACAAAAGATCTTCTCGCTTGACTAGAGGAAGTACTTTTTTTTTACATTAACGAATCATATCCTGGCCATTGAAGTAAGACATGGGTTCAAGTTTCTTTCTTGGTTCGGCACACCTTAGAGTTTGAATCAGCACAGAGATTGCATTTCCACATGTAAGCTAGAGCTAAATGATCTGCTCTTTCCAGGGCAAAGAGACGTCTTTCATTTGCTTTTGATAGGGTCATCAGGTGGTATGGTTGCTGATAATGATTTGCCCCGTATTTTTCTGCACAGCCCCGTTTGGTTGTTTGAGCTAATATAACTGTCATCAATTTGCTGATTCAGTGATGCTGTGTGGATTTCAAATACACCAGCAATGGGTTGTATGTGGATCCACTTTCTCCGTTTTGAGTCAAGATCCCTCCCATGCCTATAGTGGTCAGCTCTGTCATCAAATGTTTCCTGTACTTGGATATGCCGGCTTAGGTGAAATGGTCCTTACATGCTCTTTCCACCAGGTTTGTGTTTATTGATGTGTATCTTTTCCCTGTGTAGCTGGCTGGAGCTGGAACATCTGCCGTCTTTCTTTGTTGTGAAAAATAATCCACATCTGCTTCTAGTGCCGAAGTTGCAAAGCCCTGTGGCAAATACAATAGCTGCTTCCAGAATTGTATCTCACTAACAATTGGCGACCTTACAATCGAGTCCCCATTTTTCGGCACAATTGACAACAGAGTTTCTGTGTTTTTCTAGAAAGATTCTCTCTGCTTATGGTGAGATGTGATTATTGTACCGTCGTATAAGCTTTATTAGGGCTTTTGCGACTTTCTCAGATTTTCCTAGTGCTGACATGATAAGAGGGTTCCAAGAGGAGTTTGCTGATAGCACGCATCCCAAATATGAAAAGTAGTCCATCAGCTCAACTTGATCTCCATCCTGCCTAAAAAGATGTTTGACCTCAGTCATCCTCTGGGTGTTTAGCACCATCATTTTCGATGTGGCCTCATTGAGGACTAAAAAGTTTGAAATGCATTAGTCAAATACTGCTTTTAGTTGGGCTCTTAGATCTTTGGGGGTCATCAGCATAAAGCAACATGTGGGTGGGGTTAACAGCAATGTATGGAACCTCGACTGAGGTCACTAATATTTCAGAAATCATATATTTTATGTTTAGGCACAACGGAACTGTGGCAAGTCGACATCCTTTTTTTAACCCACTGTTTGTTCACTGTGGCCTGCGAAGTTTTCCACTGCAGCCAACATGAACATTCGTGGTGTTCTTGGAATAGAAGGCAATTACATGTTGAACAGATTCATGTCAAAGCCTATTTTCCTAGTTTTACCCAAAGCCTTCCTCTCGCTACAAGGTTAAAAGCAGAGGGTATGTTGTGAAAAGCAACCTAGAAGAAAGTTCTGTTGGTGAAAGCATACTTATGGGCCAGATACATCTGAATGAAGGCTTGAGCCAGTATGGAAATACCCGGTCTAAAACCTCCCTGGGTCAAATGCAAGATTCTGTAGGCACTAACCCAATGCTTTAGATCCATAAGTATAGTATGACTGAAGATCTCATAGTCAATAGCTCTTAAACTGTTAGGTCTATATGAAGATGGAACATTGTTGGGACCTTTATTAAAGAATGGAACAATAGTTGAGTTTAACCAGGATGGTGGGTAAATCCCACTTGTCACAAAGGTAGTGGAAAGGGCTTTAAATTCCTGGACCAACCAATTTTGGATATACTGAAAAAGGTTGAGCTGGAATCATGTTTGGACCTCATTATTTTCCTCTTGAAAGGTGATTGATGGCCTTATTTATTCTTTCTGGGGTAAAAAGAATCTGGCAGATATCTATGTTCATAGAACATTTGATGATCTTTCCTTCACTAAGGGCACTGTTTGAAACAAAGTTGCTATTGCCCAAACCATGTCATTCACTTCCAATGTTGTGCATTGTAATGTTATCCTTTCCTTATGTTTCACAATCCTGTGATTGACCATTGCATATGTTTGAGAAGTGAGCCATCCAATCATTTTATGAGATGTTTGCATTGTGACTAGGTGCCCCGCCACAAAGAATCATGCCGACTCTTCGAGTAAGTCCAAGGGTCTTTATTAAAATTACAGATGGTCAGAAATGCTCCCGATTTCAAGGTTCTTTGAGGCCTACTGGGAGATTTGGTGCTAGGGGCATCCCTCTAATTCTCAACTTCCCCGGACTTATGCCCACCTCCCTATTCTAGGTGTTCCTTATGGAACTATTAGTAGCTGTTGATCGGTGCCACCTGTGATATTTTCTGACTGGGATTACAGATGTTTTCCCTAAAATGATGACTACAAGTCTCCCTAGGGATCTTCTAGGCTTTCCCTAACCTATCCCGCTTAGTAATCTGAGGGAGTTATAAAAGATGCCTTCTTTCTCCCACTGTCACTCTCACTCCTTTCACACGCTCACGTACCTGACCCTTCGCTATACCGATCTCTCTGGCTGTCCTCCTCCCACTACGTCACTGTCCCTCCAATCTCTATCTTTGCCTTTCCACCTCAACCCTTTGATCTTAATTCTTTTTCTACTCCTGTTGTTACTATTGCTCATACCTCCAACTACCCCTCTATCTCCATTATTATCTTCTGCCTCCTTGCTCTCACTCAACCTCCCCCTTCCCTTCTATTCATCTACCACTGTTCATATTCCGCTGCTAGCACTACCCCTTTAGTACTTTTAGTTTTCCAAGACAATCAGGGATATGGTGCCCTGCTCATCCATTTTCTATTCAAACAACCCAGGGATATGGTGCCCTGCTCATCACTATACTACTGACTCTATCACTTATTTCCCTCACTCTCTACTCCACCACCTACTTACTTACTACCGACTACTGCCACCACCTCCCTGCTACTGCTACTCCACTCTGCCACTACACCTACTCTACCTCCAATACCCACACTCTCCCCACTGACACACAAACTCTCCACTGACCCCCTCCTTAACAATAGCCTCTGCACTCCAAATGCTCTCTCTTCCACTGGTCTCTCGGACATCCTCCACCACCTCCTGTCCTCACCCAACTAACCCACACTTGCCCACTCACACACACCTCCTTAAATACCCAACCCACTCCCAGGATTGGATACTCACCCTGTCTAATCACTTGCTTGTCTCCAGGGGGTATGAGAGTGGAAGGCCATGGGAGGGCTTAAAAGAGCTGTTAAGCCACGCCCTTTCCAACATAGACCCCCCAACGGTCCAGAGTCATTGCGCTGCTCAAGGCTTGAAGGGGCCTTTTAAAAATAATAATTACATCCACGGTGGTTTAGCGTGTAAAGACCTTCATGGAGGCCCTTTATTTTAAAGAATATTTCCTTGGTGATTTAGTGGAGGTTTGTCCCGGTGCGGGCTCAAGCTGACACTGTCAGCTGGAGCCTTGTTTCTTTGACGGCCAGTGTTGTGGGTGCTCCAACATCCCTTGCTGTTCTGCAATTCTTTCCACATTCTACTGTGTTAGGTGGCTGGTGTTGTGCTGCTGCTCCGGCGTCTTCCTCGCAGCTACAGTGCTGCTTCTCCTATCTGGACACCACCTTCACTGCAGGTAAGGAGACGTGGGGAGGGGGCCTGCTTGCACCCCGGCACCCGTGTTGGTGTGGGCTCCACCCCTTGACAGGTCCACAATGCTGACCCTGTCACAGTATCAATACAAGTCTTGAACTGGCTTAAGCCTTGCTCTAAACACCTGCAGAAGGTCTTTGCATCATTTTGTACAGCTACTCTTCCTAATTGTTTCCAACAGCTGTTCCGTGATTCTTTATTTTAATTAGAAGGTGTTTGTAACTTTTTCTTATTGCTCAATTTTTAAAGGCTGCAAGTCCATATTTAATAGCTTCTTGCATCTCTGCTTTAATGTTTGTGCATTCCTGACAACAACTGACAATCCAAGAGTCTTTATTTAGGATCGTACAGAGATTGGGCTTGATTGACACTGTCAGAGATTTCAGGGTCAACAAGGTCATTGTGGAATTTTAGCATTACAGCTGTCCCTGCCCCTCTTATCTCTCTTGGAGTACTACCACCATAGCCGATGTGTCACTTACTGCTATTAGTACTAGGCCATGGTAACCCCTACTGACTATTGATGGGGCTAAGGCTGATGTGACTACACAAAGGTGTTGGCCAACAGACTCCCTAGGGGTCTTCCAAACTGTCCCTTACCTAGCCCCGCTTAGTTTTCTAGGGAGTGTTCGGGAACACTGTCTTTCCACTTGTGCTGCTGGAAACTCTGTCCCTCACACACAGTCTCACCTGACCTCTCTACACTAGTGCTCCTGTCCTCCCCACCACACTACTGTGCCTCTGATGTTTCACTCCGCTTTCCTACTTCCACCCTTAGATGTTACCTTTGTTTCTCCTCTACCTTTTCCTCTTTCTCCACTCTTCCATTCTCTGCTACCTGTGCATCCTACTATTGCTCTACTGCTCCATCTACTACTACCTCTCTTCTCTACCTCTATGGCCTCACTACTACTACTCCTTTGTACAGCTATTACTTCTACTGCACTACCACTTTTCCTTCCTAGCACTTATCCTCTGCCACTTCTACCTCCACCTCTTTCACTACCCCTCTACTACCACTCCTGCCAGTCCTCACTACCGCTAATGCTCCATAGTGGGCACAGCTGCATAAAACTATATAGAGACTTCTGTGCAGGCTGCTGCAGATACTGTCTGCTGCAGCCACACTTTCTTCCAGGATGTTGATGTGGTCTGTGGCCCTCTGCAGCCTTCTCCCTTCTGGCTCTGCCTCCCCTCTTGCCTGTCACAGTCTTCCAGTGCTCTGCCGGCACCCCACTGCTCATTCGATGCCCTTCCTGGGCTGCCATTGCCAGTGTCCTGCTGCTTCTTCTATCCCACCATTGTCTCCACTGATGGGACAGCTGGGTCATGTGATGTTCTGCTGGTGCTCTGCTGCCTCTCTGTCGGTATGGACAGTTCGTGAGAGGGATCTGCACCCAGGCACCTTGAGAGAGCAGTGGTTAGGTTCTCCCCTCTCCTCTCTCCACTAATAAGTGTGTTGTCGCATACCTCCACCCTTTCTATGTAGTTCCTTTCTCATCTCCCTTGTCCCTGACTCTTTTCTACCTTACTTTACCTGGGATGAATTTGGGCTTACTGGAGTATGGGTTTCCTCAGGCATTGATACGCTCATCTCCCACAGGCATAATATTTGGTGGCCCTGTTCACCTGAGGGACGGAATAAGATGACGTTTGATGGCCTTGGAGGCATATTGATACTAACCAGTTTTTGAAATTTGGGAATCTCAGCCCAATAATACAATGTTCTATAAGATCCGGGTTGATCAGATTCAGAGTGTTCTGCCAAGTTAGAGAGGAATCTAGCCATCAAGCATGAGACCCAATCCCTGTGGACACAGCAAGAGGCCCGGGTAGTCTCTTGAGGGTGATCATTGGGGAAAGGAAATTCAGGAGGATCCTGTTATTGCACTACTAGAATCAAGCAGGTCCACACAGCCTTCACATGGATCTTCGCCTGAATTCTATAACCATCCTCCTGGAGGTCACCCTGGGTCTGTTATTGAGGTGTTGAGAGAGTCCTTTGAGGATCTTGCTGTTTTCTGCAGGTTTTATGGTTTCCCGCGATCTAGCTGCTGGTTCTGAAAAGCTGGGTTCTTTCCTTCAGCAGGCACTCCATCAATTGGATAGAGAATCCCGCTTATTTGGTCCTCACAGTGGTCTGTGCCGTGATGTATCTATATCATTTTGGGAGGGGCCTTCCTCCTCCCTATCTGAGAAGTGTCTGGTCAACAGGATGTCCTACTGACTGCTGTCACTGGTTCTTCTCTGGGCCATTTCTTCTCATATGATACCGCGCCCTGGCTGTTTTCATATTCTAGTGGCAATACTTAGGTCTTTTGGTCTGCTCTTCGGGTGGATTTATTGCCCAAGTGGTGTTCCAGTTTTGTCGCTTGATCAATCTCCTCATCTATTCAATACATCAATCTAGATGTAGACAGGTACGGGCCTCGGGTCCCATTCTCATTTGGTCTTGACGTTTAACATCTTACTCTTGTGTCAGTCTTTTGCTGGACTTTGACTGGGTTTTTAGGTACAGCCAGAGAGTGTTCTCCCCCTTTTCCCCCTAGTAGTATATCTCCCCTTGAAGGTGGCTTGGAACCTGGGATCTTCTAGACTTGAGATGGATCAATTCCTCTGGATTATGGTTGCAACTCACAAGCACCTGTTTACAGAATTCCGGATCACACACCCTCCGGCAGGGTTCCATCTCTGTTTCCCACACTGTATCCAGATAGAACTGTCCGAAGACTGCTCCCTTCTGAAGCTGAAGGGGTCTCAAAGACAGATTGATCAGTAAGGCATGGATTTTAACAGGGCATTAAATCTGACCGACAACTGAGTATAATTCATATTGGGGTCGCAGTTGGAGCTGGCATGCAAGAAGAAAATATCCCATGCAGCCTTCAGACAAGTTAATTCAAAGATCTGTCTCCATGATCACCTTCTCATTCCCTGGTATCCAGTAAGAATAAGGACAAATGGTGGAAGATGGTTAGCACTGCGCTACTTATTGGTGGTAATCATTCTAAAGGGTAACTCTCGCAGAACGTCTCCTCGCCGGTCCCCATTTACAGAGTACTGTGGGTGACTTCTGTGTCACGGTCTAGTAGATCCCACTTCACCTATGTGACGGTGTTTCACCAAAATGAGTCACACTAAAACCAACTGATGTTCCAGGTGTCTTTATTGAGGATCATACCGAGATTGGGCTTGGTTAATTTCATCAGAGATTTCAGCGTCAATGAGGTATTTGGGAATTTTGGCACTAGGGCTGTCCCTCACTCTCTCGTCTTGTTTGGAGTACCACCGCCCTAGCCCAGGGATCCCTAACCACTGTTAGTATCAGAGCACGGTCACCCCTACTGTAACCCCTACTGTCTATTGCTGAGGCTAAGACTGCAGTGCTTACTTGAAGGTTGTCTGAAGGTTTCGGCTAACTGACGTGCTAGGGGTCTTCTAAACTGTCATTTATCTATCTCTGCTTTGTTTTCTATGGAGGATTCGGGTACAATGCCTTTTACACTTGTGCTGTTGAAAAAACATTATTCACATACAGTCTCATCTGGCCCTTCTACACTGGTGTCCCTTGGTGTTCTCCTCCCCACCACGGTACTGTCCCTCTGATGTTTCACTCTCCCTTCCTACCTCCACCTTTAGATGTTACCTTCATTACTCCTCTTCCTTTTCCTCTTTATGAACACCTCCCCTCTCTAATAGCATTACTTCCTGCTATCACTCCCACTGTTCAACCTACTATTATCTCTCACCTCTACTCTACCTCCTCACCACTATTACTTCTCTAGTATGGCTACTACTTCTACTGCACTACTGATTCTCTTTCCTACCCCTTCTCCTCTACCACATCTGCCACCACTTAACACTACTCATACTACCACTCCTACCAGTCATCACTATTACTAGCCCTGCTCTATTAGCATTTCTACTGCCAACTCTACTTCTGCCCATTACTCTTCTACCACTACCACTTCTTCCACTATGACTTCTCTCTCCCTCTCATTACTACTACACACTACCCTTCCAGTACAACTAGCACTTTCTACCACCACTTCTTGCTCTCACTACCTCTCTACTACTGTCACTACCAGCCACATACTACTACCTCTCTCCTCTAACTTTACTCTACTGCCTACTTTACCATTACTCCACTCCCTCCTCACACTCATACACAACAAATTCCACAGACCTCTCTCTCCAGCCATCTCCAGGCTCCTTTCCTCAATACTCCTACTGGTCTCTCTGTCCTCCTCCTTCCAGCTCCTGACCACAGCCAATTTACACCCCCACTGAACTCTCCCCAAATATTCTTAAATAGCACACCACCTCCCAGGATTGGCACGCTCTCCCTTCCCAACTGCTTATCTGGTCTCCAGGGTTGTGACAAGGAATGGGCTGGGGGAGGCTTCAAAAAGGCATTAAACCTTCCTTCCTTTTCCATGCGGTCTTGCCACATTCAGTGTACAAAAAGTTAAACAATGTCTTATAGGGAACTACAGTTCCCTATTTTTTTGGCCTGTCTAAAGGCCTGTCTTTGGTTTACATATCACTGGTAGTTTAGTGGGTGCTTTTTGTATACAAATTAAAAGGATTCATAATTACACAATGACAAGGAAAACAATGTGTAACAAAATACATTTCAACAATAAAATAAGACAATATTAACACATCCTTCATAGGTTCTATCAATTCGATTCAAATCCCTCAGTAATTACTAGTTATTATAACCTAAATTTGTAAATTAACAGAGGGCTAAATTGGAAAGTAAATACATCAAATATTCAAGCAACTAGATGAAGAATCTGTCAAATGCATTCTTATCCCAGACATGGTAAACTGCGACAATGACAATCAAAGGTTCAGTGGAAAATATTGTGGCCCAGAATTGATCTGATTCCTAGCCCCTGTGTACTGCACATAATCTAGTATAGGTCTTGTCATATTGTATATTTAACCCGGTGCACCCTGTAAGAATATGCCTGCAGGACTCCACCTTAGTCCTACAGATGTGACAGAGCCGCAATTCGCGTGGCTCCTGAATCCACGCCCCAGTGATTTCCCAAACGGGCAGACTATTCAGTCGCTAATTGTCACAGCTCGGTATCCATGGAAGTTGTGGCACAGTTGGAGACACAGCCAATAAGATGTGCTGCAACGTTTTACTGGAACGTTATTACCATTCTAGTCTTTCTACAATATAGCGTCTTCCAGCATTGAATAATAACAGATCAGGTTTCCAAATCTATGTGTTGCACCCCTTCAGCTTCCACTTCGGGTTTAGACGCTGTGCTTTCCTTTGTCCTCACTTTCGCTCGCTCAGATCCTTCCTCCTCTTTGCCTTCCTGCCTCCAGATTACTGGTGCGCCGTATCGGTAATTGCTCACCTCCTGCTGACTTTTGTTGGTTTCTTGCCCTCTATTTTTTTGTGCTGCTTTTCTCGCCTCCTGCATTCCCTGCAGCCTTTTCTCTTGTCAGTTGCCCTCCTCATTCTGTTGTTCTTTGCACACCCTGGACTATTTTGTTCTGGAGCATTCACATTGCTCCTATCTGTTGTTTTCATCATCCATGCTATAACTGTAACCGTCATACAGTTACCACCTTATTCAGGATTGCAATACAAGCTGGGCCAGGATCAGCATCTCGACCTAGGGGGTTTTTCTGCCATATCTTGGCTTTTCACCCATTACCTGTGGGGGTAGATTCTGTCTGTCCTGTAACAGATCAGGTGGGCATTGTGGCTTCTAACAGAGACAGGTCATTTCTATTGGTGGGGTCGCAGGACATCCAAGAACAAGCCACAAGAAAGATCAGGTCGAAGGGACACATCGAAAAACTCCGTCAAGGATCCAGGTGAGCAGAGTGACGTAGTTTGTGAGACAAATAGAGAATAAAACATTGTAGTGACAAACTGCAATATTTAATGAGATAACTGCGTGGCTCATAGCAAGCAAATCCCGGTCTAATGTACTCAGCATAGCGCTTCCGACTTCAAAGGAAATCAATGGTCATCACCCAGTCCCATCATAGAGATTTTTTACTTAGATGAGCCAAGAAAGCGCCCGGGGTGGCCATTTCCTCATTTGGGAGACCAATGTCCTCCAAATGCTTAGGGACAACTCTTGTCAGATGCAAGTTAGCTGAGTTACCTGCCGGTGTGACCTGTGTGCTTCCAGTAGCAACAATATGGTATTTGAAGATGGACCGAGCTTTGCTGCAAGAATCTTCATTGAGAGCTTGGTATATTTCAGCTTACATAGTGTTAAAAGCGAAAGTACCCCGATCTCCATTCTTAAGGCCTCTACCGAGACAGTTTTAGGTAGTCCCAACATGGATTTCAGGAGTTTCCCATCAATCTTGTATAACCAGGCCGAGGTAAGACCAGAAGCAGGTTCTGATCCATACAATAAACTGGGGATGGCCAACTTGGAGTACACCTCCAGATAGCCGTCCACCAATATGCCCCCTACTCTGCCAGTTACATTTTTCAGGACCTGCCATTTAAGTAACACTTTCATCGACACCAACCTCCATGAACCATTACAAAGCTGGTCCCGAGCAAGGGGCTACCCAAATATAATTAGGAGGTTACCCTTTCTATCTTGACCCCATCAGTCCACCAATTATGTTTCACAGACTTCTTTCCCTCGTGCTGGAGTTGTAAGAATTTTGTCTTTTGGAGATTGATGTTCATGTTGTTATTCTTTGCATACAATGAGAGGGCGTCCAATGAGTGTTGTAGGCCCAAAGGCATGCGATCTAAGACCACTGTATCGTCCACATAATCAGTCCATGCGTACATGCAGGTTTTTTGCAGGAGAAATATATCTGCTGATTTAAGGCCTCAATTCCAGCAGTATTTAGAGAAAAAGATGTATATCCCAGAGTGTTTCAAGAAAGTATGGAACAGGTAGATCTAATAGCCATGCATCAGTGGTGGCAAGTGTCATTCACTGATTGCTATGTGTGGGATTGTGTGTGGCTATCACTGATCATTGGCTGTATTTTTGCCAGGCGAGAATGTGACTCCTGTTACTGTTTTTGGCTCGGACCTCCATTTTTCTTCACTTTGTCACCAAATGAACAACGGCTGCATTTGAAACCGCTTTTGGTGACACCTGGATGTCGAACCGCAGGCTATGAAGCTCGGGTGTCTTCTCCCTTTTGGCTTTGTCTCCACCACTCTCCTCTCGCATACTCGCCCATCGCTGCCAGAATCCCACTGCTCATTCTGCACCCATCCATGGTTGCCATGGCCGGCGTCCCGCTGCTGTTTCTGCCCCACTGGGATCTCCATTGATGGGGCAGCCGCGTCTCGCGATGTTCCATCAGTGCTGGGCTGTGACTCTGCTGACGTCTTTGCCGTTAAGGAGGGGTGTGGAGGAGGTCCTGCACTCAGGCACCTTGGGAGGGCAGGGGTCTGGTTCCCACCCCCCCTCCCCTGAGAGGAAAGGATAAGGAGCTCTGTCACACTCATGTGGGGCCTTCGAGCCACCTATCTCCATTAATCCAGCCTTTTCCAGCGGTATCCCCTTTTCGAAGGGCATTTTGTATACTAAGCTGGCAAAGGGTTACACTACAGACTACACCACAGGAGATGCTGGCCTGTTTTGTGATGGCATGCACTGTCTCTGTATAACAGCACGTATATTTATGTTGTTCAGCTAGTTTTATCCACATTGTGCTAAATAGGGGCCTAGGCCCACTGCTAATGGTGTTTGAACAGCAATCAACAATCACCAGGGCATATGTGCTAAGGGGATGGGACTCGGCTCATGACCTTCATCCCTCATCCACCCACCTGCTCTGCCCTGGTATATTCAGCTGTGTGGTGGGGCAGAAGAGGCATACATGGCGTCTGCGGGTCGACTGCACTTCCGTGACCCCCCTTACGTCACAGCACCACATGGGACCAATAGTTACAGACCATCCAGACTCCATGGCATCATGTACAGACAGCCCCCTGACACCTTCCCTATGCCCAAGGCGGCTAGAGAAAGCCAATCAAGCAACAACAGCCCCCACAGGCAGCAATACTCACCAACAGGCAGCAAGCCACACAGCAACCACACTGTAGGGAGTGAGCAAGCGGTGTGCTTATACCGACATACTGGTGGCCTATTCCACTACAGTGACCAGTATCTCATCAGGAACTGGATGTGTGGCCTATCTGTTTTATAAGAGGTGTGGGCTAAAGGGCCTGCCAGAAAGACTGAAACAGGAAACTTTTGTGTTTTTCATCCGCTGGATTACTCCTGTTCGAGCCATCGACCCGTCGAGCAAGGGGGCGGAATATTGACTCATGAGATGACATCAGACATCACCTGCTCATGCTGTGTGCATGCATGTGTGCCACCCCAACAGGGGCTGAAGAGACTTTTATCATTTCAAGTGAAATTTGTACAATGGGAAGAATTGCCCAAGTGTAAACAACATACTTTTCAAAGCATCCTTGCACTTCCCACTAGTGCTTGCACTAGGACAACCATTTTACCACTGTAAAAATGCATTCGAAGAATATGCGTGTTGCATTTGGGCAATGTTTGCTCTAGTACTAATTTCATTCGCACCAGTGCAAAATTGTAGAATGCGACCATGGGATTCATAATTGTAAACAATTATAAAAACGTGGAGGAGCCTGTTGTTGACTTTGCATGGTTGCATGAGTTGTCTTGCTTCCAAGACAAAATTGTTGCCCCTGAGCCCTTCCTCCCTCAATATATGGGTAAAAATAATGGTGAAATGGTGTTAACAGAAATATTGTCACTTTAGCTCCACTTTGATGCACTGCAATACTACTTGTTTTACTGGTGAAGTGGAGGAGTTACCTCCAACAAAAATCTGGAAGCAAATCTTCCCTTTCACCTTTCACTCGCAGTAATTTCGAAAATATTCCGATGGAGTTCTATGAATGGGGACTTACACCACATTGACACCGATCATAAACCCAAGGTACAGGTCCGAGTGGAGGCCATGCCGATTGATTTAGCAGTAATTCTGTGGATTAACGCCAAACTCGTAATCTGGGGCACATTGGCTTCGGAGAAGATTAGGAGTGTGTAACATGATTTGAATCCCATTTGTCTGTCGTAAAATGCCTAGTTATTTCAATTTAACAAACATCCAGTCGAGTCATTACAAAACTGGAACATTACGCAGCATTTTCATGCAAACCATGTGCCACTAAGTGAACATTGTTGGGTTCCAGTGGTTTTAACTTGCACAGATTTCTCTGCCATTCAATTGACCTTTGCAGGAGGGCCAAAGCAACAGTAGTCTGTACTGTAGGGAGAGTGTTGGAGGTTGATTGGTGCCTTGGGATGGTTTTTACAGAAGGTCTGTTGCCATCTCCCTGCCTCTTTCTCTCCGCTCCATCCCTACCTATTCTTCATTCCATTCCTCCTTGAAATCACTCCTTATTCATTCCCCTCCCTGACACCCTATACCCTTTTTCCCTTTCTCTCTCTCTCTCTCTCTCTCTCTCTCTCTCTCTCTCTCTCTCTCTCTCTCTCTCTTTCTCCCCCTAGTACCCATCTCAGTTTTCTTCATCTACCCCCTTCTTTCCTATGACCTCTCTTCCTACTATTTACTGTACTCGCTAATCTCTCTCCCTCATCCTTCCTTCCCCACCCCCCTCCTTTTCTCCTCCTTCTCATATGCAAATTGTTCTACATACTGTTTTTTGGTTTGATGAATGTATATTGTTGCTTCTACTGTTCCATGTTTGATGTATCCTTGTTGTTAAACTGTAAAGCGCCTTGGATTAAGGCAGTATATAAATGCAATAAATACTAATACAAATACAAATCTGAAGTTGCAATTTCAATGCTTGAAGATTCAAGAAAATGCTTAAATCTTCTCTCTGATGAGGGTTGTTATTTTAATAATTTTGGCAAATGGCTTTCACTGGTTATGGTCATTGATATTTTGAAAACAAAATGAACTACAATTTGATATGATTAGATGTCAATATTAATTAAATTAACGTTTGAAGCTCAATAATTTCACATAGAACCGTTATATGTCGGAATGTTTATAAACCAACGACTATGGGCAGGCGCCTACATATTTCACTGATGATGGGCCATTTTGCAATGGATAGGTGTTTGCGCACTGATCATTTAGTTCAACGCCATTTCTGCACTGGTATGTTTGTGCAAACATCAGTGCAAAATTACCAATCAGCCAAGCAAAATTGCATTTAAACTGGGATAAATTATCCATCACTGTTTCACTGTATGTGATGGGGCCCATCTGTAATAATTAGCTTGATTGCATCTTAATGCAGTGCCGAGGCTCTGTCGCCCTGCATACTGCCCAGTTCGTTCCACTAAGCTGCATTCACAATCTAGGCTCAGAGCAGTGGAACTGTTAACATCGGGAGAAAAGGGGCTGCCTTGGCCATAATATAATGGAACGGCAATCAGTCTACAGCCCATTCCTTATACAGAGCAACATCATTCTCAAGTTACAGTTTAGGTAACATGTGCTCGAAACAAAGCACATCTGTGATTGAGACATCATCAATATCGCAGTGCCCCAAGTAAATGGCCTCGTAATGAAACAGAAAATCAGATCCAATTCACATATAACTTCAACCTACACACCGTTTCAGGAAGCCATCCCAAGCCTGCTATAATTAGGCCCTCAGCCCGCTCCCTGTGCAAGTTACTCTATTTCGTTCTGCGTGCTGGGTCATTTCGGAGATCCAGTCCTCCAAAGTAGCTTTATTCTTCCCATTCCAGTGTCTGGCAATAAGGATTATCTATGCAAAGCGATCGGGTGACCAACTACTTGCAGTGTAACCTCATCCTCAGTGAGCTTCTCATGTCTCCCAGAAATAACATCCGAGAATCCAATAGCAAAGTACTGCCGGTGACCAATTCTGTCTTCCTCAGCACTTCTTTCCACATGCATAATCGAACAGCCAACAAACATGTGTCCAAAACTTACTTCTGGGCAGCAGCATGTCCAGCAAGAAGTGTTGGGATTCATACCCAATTTCTGCCCATTTTTATGGGGGGGGCCAGTATGTTCCATGAAGAGGTTTCTGTTGCACAAAACTCAGTCACCTATCTGTGCCAATCTTCACACAGGATAAGGTCAGCCTTTGAAATGCAGATGAATTCCTAAGAATACTATCTTTTTCCACTTCCTCCTGACCTGTTTTTCTTTGAAGATCTTATGGGTAACAGACACTCGAAGTATGCAACATTTCTTGCTGGCGACATTCTGTGGATGATTCGCCTTTGTAGGACTCTCACAGGCATCTCTGCTGGCCATGTATGGCACAGGATGCTGCACACTGTGATTTCAACATCAACAATTGCATAATTCATACATAAGTCACTGAAGTGCACGACGGCACTTGAGGCTCTCAGTTGATCAGTACAAAGGATTCCCTTGCAAATCCATTCTTTCCACAGCAAGGGCCTGCTGTCAATTCACATTTTTCTTTCAGCCAGATGCACACGTTATCCAACAAACCAACCTCCTCTCCATTGTTCCTGGCAATTTCCCAAAAGATGCCCTACTTTTCCTTACTGTTTCCGGTAGGGTGCCTTTGGGGAAGATCTGCTTAGTTCCTAAGTCCTGTTGCAATGGCAAGTTTGATGGTTGTACTTGCTCTATCCTCACACTTTTCAGGGTTTTCACATCACAGCTCCCCACGCCCCGCTTTAGTAGGACCAATGGGTGAGGATGTGTGCTGTCTGATAGCATGCCAGGTCTTGGTAGCCAAAACCTTACCTTTTCTCCAACACTTTCATTCTAGCCATGGTGATGTGCAGGTTTCAGCCTTCACCCCAAAGGAACGTCATCGCTAGTTCACCAAATTTCGCTTTCTCTCTGCATTGGATTGGCGTATTATTCCGAACATATGGAACGTGTGCTTTATTGCCATTTTTATAGTGCTGATCTTGGCCTGTAAGGACATTGGCAATCTAGACCATAAAATGACATCCACTTCCAAATCTATGCTGAAGGGGAACCTGTTGAGCACTGTCAAGTTTGCCAGGTTGACCAACAAGTTGATGCTGAGGTATTAGTCCTGACCTCTTTCCATTTGGAAACCGCATCTCACAAGGCCATCAGCTCTGAGGGAAATCAGCATTAAGACTCTTTTTGTCCCAAGCCTGAGACTTGTCCAAAGGCTTCTATGAGTTTAAGCACCGCAGGAATGGATTGGTCAGGGCACAGCAATGTTAGAAGCATGTTGCCAGTGTAGAGCATCACTTTCCTGTCAATCTTACCAATTTTAAGACCCCAAATGTCTGGTTTGGAGTGACCTACACAAGCTATAGTGTTCATGGGTAGGCCAAACAACAAAGGAAGGAGTGGGCAGTCTTGTCTACTGCCCTGTTTCAAATTAATCTGGGCAAAAAGCCATCATTTGGTGAGTAGCCGTGTGGTTCTGCCATTGTATATAGCCTTTTCTGCCCCACAGAAGGCTTCTCCAAAATTCATTCTGTAGATTATGTCAAACAGGTAGTGCCATTGAACACTATCGCCTTGCTGCCCTTTTCAATTCGAGACAGATCTGATTTTAAAGACCAGGATGTACCTTAGATAATGATTCCCTTTGTGGTGAACAGGTCTGAGTTCTGATATTAGCACCGTGGTGCCTCTCGGAAGGTGAGTTTCTGCACTCTATAATATTTCTACCTACCTAGCAAATGCTTTCTCTCCTTCCAAGCTCAGTACAATGTCAACTTGTTTGCTGTTCCTGCAGTGCCGAGTAATGTTCAACAATAGTCTGTAGTGACTCCAACCATGCCTACTTTTTATGACGACAACTTGATTCTCAAGAGTCAAAGACCACAGCAACTTATCTAGCTGCGCTGGCTAAAATGTTACTAGTATTTTCAAGTCTAGATTGATTGGACTGATTTGTTGATAGCTGGAACACCACTGTGGGTCTTTGCCGGGCTTTTCGCCAGATGGCCAATGTGGCTTCCAACATGGATGCCCGAACATGTTAATTCTTGAAGTGGTTGTTGAACGTATTGGTAAGGAGAAGTACCATGTTGCTCTAGAATTCTTTATAAAAGTCACTTAAGAACCCATCTGATCCAGGGGGCTTTTATCTTTGGAGGGAGATGATAGGACCTTGAACTTCAGGAATGAACAACAGCTGTTGCCTTCACATTGTAAAAATAGTTTGAACTGCATCCAAAGTCAACTGGACTCCACCTTCTCATACATCAGGTAGGTAGAGATCTGTCATCGTGCCTCGCGTTTGTGAGCTCAGGGAGAAGTGTGGGGAAAGTGTGCATGCACCAGTTCATACTTGTTCTTGCGAGCTGCTCACGTTGCAAATCAGAGGGCCACAATGTGCAGAAACCGTCAGTGTTCAAACTAGAAGAGTTTCTTTGAAGACTGCTTCCACTTTCTGAATACCAACTGCCTACACCTGGCAGCCAGGAACTATTCAGTCCTTTCTGACTCCATGAGAGGTCACACAGCATCGACATATTGCCATATAAATCTCAAGAAAGAACAGGATGTTCAGTTCTCATCCTCTTCTTATCACAAGTTCGGGACCCTGAGATTCAGAATGCAATGTAAGAAGAGGGGACTGCGTTAGTGAAAACACCCATCATAAGAGTACCAAGTCTAGAAATAACCATTTCAGGGCCAGTCTATTTTTCAACTGGTGCAACATTTGTATTGAGCTGTAGTCTATGAGGATAAAGAGGTCGTGACATTCTGGTTCTATTTAATGGGGTTCTGGGAGACCAGCTGGCATGTGTCTGATCTCCTGAATTCCTTGGTTGAGGCTTTGTGTGCAAGCATGTGGCGTGCTTGTGAGAGTAAGCTGACAGGGTCCCACATCTGTTAGTCATTGTTTGTGAGTTTATTCTTCAGGCTGTTCTTCACAATGGGCTATCTTTGGGTCCAGTTACATTGTGTTTGTTCATGATGTAAGACATTCTGAAGTGCCTGACATTAGTGTTTGAATGGCCCTGTCCCTCACTTTTTACAGCTCGTTGGTGTCTCACTGTTTAGTATGTCTTTTGGTTGGAGTCGTTTTGGGATGCTTAGGTTTTTCTGGTCTGCTCTTTGTGCCACGCTAGTATACATTTTGAAAAGCAAGGATTACAGGGATTATCTGAAGGCTATGCAAAGTTCTAGAACTTGATTGAGATAAAACAGATCGTCGATCCTCGTGGTGTGTCCAATTAAGAAGCTCACTATCACTGCTGTGCATTGTAATACATGTTCCTTTAGGAAGTGAGAACCGTTGCGCTACTGTTGTGACTGCATATTCATGTAGGAGGGTGCAGCACTGTGCTAGATGTCTTCTGATTATTCCTGATTGGACCAGGCGACTGATTAAGTCAAGGTTAGTGCTCATTGAACTAGTCCCTAGAATAATATGGTGTTTTTGAATTGTCATCAAGTCACAGTTGAACGCTGCAATGGTGCGTCATTACCCTCCGCCAAGCTTTTCCTTTGTCCAGCACTTAACACCATAGTCTGGCGAAGAGTAAAAGAGCTCCACACAGTCAGGCTCCATTGACCTCACAAATGAATATTGACTGGGTGTATTTTGCATGTCTTCCTCAGGGCATACAGCAGATAATGCAGGAATATCTGTCTGCAGAGGTCAGCTGACCTCCATCTCTTCATTTATATTTACAAGGCATACAGCAGTCCAACATGTGCCCCTAAAGCACTGGTGTTCAAACCTTTTTATGCTTTTCCCCCCCTTTAGTAAAAATATTGTTGCTGTTTCTCCCTTCAGTAAAAATATTATTGCCAGACACCTTAGACCCCATATTGCCTTCTATTTTCTATTAAAAGCAGTCACTGTACTGCCTTTTTGAAGATCCTCATGCCCCCTCAGCTCCTTTATCCCCACCCCCTCCCCCGAAGTCTGCCTTCGCCCCCCCCAGGGGTTCAAGTCTCACAGTTTGAAGACTGCCACCCTAAAGGGAGAAAGGTTTAAAGACTATACAGGGGGCATTGTACTGCAGACATCAGAGGGTGCACAAATTAATCTCACCCTTTGTCTACAACCATGGATGGTTTCCATCAGGTGGTTGCCAATCGACTACCCTGTGCAAGTGGTGTCTGGCAGATGAAACCTCCTTGTACAAACTCATACCTCTCACCTCTCGCACATTTGGACATGTATAAATCCCCTTTTGGTTCAATGGGGTCAGCCACCATTCACCAAACGCACTGGATTTTACCATCCTTGTAGAGCCACTACTATGGGGATACCTAGTGACCAATTAAACATAATAGTTTGAAATGCTTGAGTGCGATAGAAAGTTGTGCGGAGCACACTGCAATCAACCCCACACATCCTGAATTATTATTATTTTTTTAAATGTTTACATTTGTATAAAGCACACAACCCAGAGGTATCTAGGCGCTTAGCTTAAGTATACGGTCACAGTGCGTGCTTAAGGTTACAGAAGTGCACAGTGAACACATCAATTGGGCCAGTCCTCATGATGCAAGCCTGCAGCAATAAACAGGTCTAAAGACAAATCAGTGGGCAAATACATGGTGCCTACCCCATGTTGTAGGGCGGCAGCAGCATACATCTGTGAAAGTCAATCAAGGGCAAATACATGGTACCTACCCCATGCTGCAGAGTGGCAGCAACATACATCTGCAAAAGTCAATCAAGGGCAAGTACATGGTGCCTACCGCATGTTGCAGGGCGGCAGCAGCATACATCTGCGACAATCAATTAAGGGCAAATTCATGGTGCCTACCCCATGTTGCAGGGCGGCAGCAGCATAAATGTGCAAATGTCAATCTGCAGCAAAATACATGGTGCCTACCCCATGTTGCAGGGTGGCAGCAGCATACATGTGCCATAGTCAATCAAGGGCAAATACATGGTGCCTCCCCATTTTGCAGGGCGGCAGCAGCATACATGTGCAAAAGTCAATCAAGGGCAAATACATGGTGCCTACCCTATGTTGCAGGGAGTCAGCAGCATACATAAGCGAAAGTCAATCCAAGGCATGCACCTGGTGCCGACCTCATGCTGCAGGGCGGCAGCAGCATACATGTGCGAAAGTCAATCCAAGGCATGCACCTGGTGCCGACCTCATGCTGCAGGGCGGCAGCAGCATACATGTGCGAAAGTCAATCAGGGCAAGTACATGGTGCCTACCCCATGTTGCAGGGCGGCAGCAGTATGCAAATGCGGGGGGTCAGACAATATGTAAAGTAGGGGGCACACTGCATCACAGGCAACCAGGGGCGTTAGGGGGCACATGACATCACAGGCGACCAGGGGTAAGGGGAGGGGCACATGGCATCACAGTTGACCAGGGGGGTAGGAGGGTACACAGCATCACAGGTGACCAGGGGGGTAGATGGGCACGCAGCATCACAGGTAACCAGGGGGGTAGGGGGGCATGCAGCATCACAGGTGACAAGGGGGAGGTAGGGGGGCACATGGCATCACACATGACCAGGGGGGCTAGGGTGGCAGACAGCATCACAGTAGATGAGGAGGGTAGGGTGGCACGCAGGATCACAGGTGAACGGGGGGATTGGGGGGCGTGTGAAATCACAGGCGACTGGGGGGTAGAGGGGCATGCAGCATCACAGGTGACCAGGGGGGTAGGGGGGCACGCAGCATCACAGGCAACTGGGGGGTAGGGAGCACTGGGCATCACAGGCAACCAGGGGGGCTAGGGGGGCACATGGCATCACAGGCAACCGGGGGGGAAGGGGGGCACACGGCATCACAGGCGACCGGCGGGTAGGGGGACACTCAGCATCACAGGTGACCAGGGGAGGGGTAGGGGGGCATGCAACATCACAGGTGACCAGGAGGGGTAGAGGGGCACTCTGCATCACAGGCCACCGGGGGGGTGCACCGAGCATACCTGTAGCGGACAGGGAGCAGACAGGGGCCAGGAGTGGGCCTTAGACAGAGGGCCAGCCAAGCCTGCCGGCTATCCCATAGGCCAGAAGAACATAGCCCCAGCCACTCAGGCCCAACACAACAAACACAAAGGCACTCCGGTGCACGCAGGGACGGCATCTTGGAATGGCCAAAGGTATCATCATAGGGCATTGTAGAGACACAATACGGCCAGTAAAAGTCAAAAAAGCGAATTCTTTCCAAAAGGCAACGTAGTCTACTGATTCAACACATAATGTAATCATTGAATTTCGAATTTCTGTGGTTTTCTTAAAAAAAATGCGCAAGAGCGCTATATGACCAGGCCTGTTCTGGCTTAAACTGGCAGCTTTGCACTGTGCCGCTTTGAATCAGAGCAAAACCGAGTTACTGAGGGGCTGGGAATAGAAGAGAGCATAAATAATAACTAATTTAAGTTCAGTCAAATAAACATATTTTCCTGAGAAATGACGTCAAGTATGCGCTGTTCAGTTCAAGGGCAAATTAACACAATTGAAAATAAATGCCATGCTTTGCTGAAAAAAAGCCTTCTAGAGAAAACGCCTTGATAGAACTATTGAGTCTAGTGTTTGCTGTTCCTAGATCCACTGATGCCAAGAGGGTTCCATTATGGCCTTGACACGAAACTCAGGATAACAACGTGCACTCGTTCGCATAGATTTGCAGCAGCTCAAATAGGAACTCTTATCTGGCATTCGTCATTGCACAATCAGTGTCAGGATAAGGCCGCGTGCTACTTTTACTGTGGGATGTGAATGCACCCTTTTCCTGTTGTTCCAACGTTTTCTCTGCCAGATACTGACACCAATTAATTGCAAATTATGGCTTATTTTCTTTTGTCAACAAAAAGTTGCTACTTGTTCCAGAAAACCAATTAAATTAAATATTTGGGGTTTGTTATGTTGCTATAGCGATTAAATTACTTGCAAATATCTTTCCCTTTCCTTATAAGCCGCTGTTTAGTAGCTCATGCAAGGAAGCTCGCTTGAATGCTATTAGGATGTTCTCCTTGTCCTTTAAATTCTTATCAATCACAAAGTAGCTCTCTCCAATCTTTTTTTCTCTATCTCCGTTTCTACGTTGCTCCTGTCATTCTCTGTTGGGCCCATTTTCAAAACATATTTTGGTGCATGTGAGGTGCTGGGGGATGCACCATGTAATATATTGTCAATTCTGACCCTACCATGCATTTCTTTTTAAGTGCAACAGCAGCGGTATGAAACGCTGCAGTCATACTGTAGTCCCAGTAGCTCCCAAACTAGAATAGAAATGGTCTTTATAAACAATTCACAATAACAGGGCCTTTAAATTGATATCCCTGTGAAATGAGCTCAAAGTGGGTGCTGGGAGCCGGTCATACAGTATTGTTGGGAGAAGACATCCAAAAATAATGTACTCTATGGGGAAGGCCAGAGAGTTATTTACACGCCCTGCTTGCTAACCCCTTGGAATGAACAGGTCGTCTTCTTTGACAATACTAACACAAATAAAAAAGTAAATGCTGTGTGCTTTTATTTATTTCTGTTAGTGTTTGAAAACGTGGACCTATTTCTTCATCTCTTCTCATGGTGGAGAAGCTTGTTGTCAGTTTCGTGTTTGTTATGGTCACCCCATCTGTTTCTGACAGCTGCTCAACCAGGGAAACAAACATCTATTTGCTGGGGGAGGGTTGCAAATTCAGCTATTAAAAAACCCAAAAAGGACATTATTTAATTGTACTAACATTGTAAAATGCCTTCCATTAAAACATGACATGCTTATTTTTAAAAAGATCTCTTCATGTGTATGCTGTAGTCATAATAAGAATGCTCTAGTGGCTTACTGAGCAGAGCACGTCATCAGATCCTAGAATAATCATATACAATATTTTCTGAGAGAAGGTTATCATTCCAAGATGTATAATGTTCACTTTGAGAAAGGGGAAGGAGTAAATCAAAGATAATTTTGAGAACATAAAACTAATCACAAATCTGACAAATACGTCTGTGTTAAAATGATTGTATGCTTGCATTACTAAGTGCGTATTGAACACTTAGCTTCATGCTCATTTCAAATTTCATGTTGTGGAACAGTGAACCACACTTGAAGTTCAATCTTTTCCACTCTTGTTTCATCGTGAAGTATCCCCTCCAGGGTTGCAGCATCACTTTGCAATAGTAAGTCTCGTGTCAAAACCTGGTGTGTTGTGGTTTGTAGGGACACTGAGGGCAATGACATACAGAGGAAGCAATAAATAATGGTAGGGGGTTTATGTAGAAAATACAAACATCATGAATGGCTGGTGCACATTGTAAATGAAATGAACACATTTTGAAACTGGCACATATTTCAAAATGGTCTACTTCAGGGTAAACAGATCATCTGTATGGTTTGCACTATGTACATACATGCTAACATGAACTAATCAATTAACAACCGCTTCCCCATAACTGGTAACCTGTCATTAACAAATCAGTGCAAAATGGACTCAGATGAGATGAACTGAATGTGTGGTGCTTTTCTGCAATAGAGTTAAAACATGCAAACATTGTTCTGGCTGTGCAGTTTTTCTCAACATGGCACAGATGCGAAAAAGGAATCTGCTTTGCTGAGAGTCGCTATTGTAAGCCAGGAAGCCAAAAGGAAAGGAATGTATCATTTTGCTGTCATACCGTAATACCACGTGGGTTTCAGTGGTATGATTGCCAAAGGGCAAGGATTCTGTTGAGTGACAGGGTTAGCCTTTAAAGGCAAGAGAGCTTCAGAAACTTCCTGGGAGATAGCAGGAGACGGGCAATAGACTGGGGAAGCAGTTATCCTGACATAGAAGTCATTTCATTCCTGTGAGCTGCCGAAGTGTGCGGAGGTCGCAACACCTCTTTTGGCTGCCAAACCAGCACAGAGGGGTGTTCCAGAGATAGCAGAGCAAGGATCTCACCAGAGTTCAAGGTGAATATACCATTCAATAAGCGAGAGCATGCCTGAATGGAAGCGATTTCATAGATAGCCAGGGGGAAACTCATTTCATGTGTAATGTTTCAATGTCAGAAGTGCATGCAGTTCTAAAATTCAAAGTTTATTTTGACGTAGCATAACTTCTGGCAAGTCCCATAGTTCAAGGTCGGGTTCAGCTGACTACAGTTCATTCTATTATTGAGTTGTGCTTTTTGAAATAGTTGTTTTCTTTCTTCTTGCTTCTCCACATTCGCAATGACAAATGTGTTCCATGTATAATTATTGCAGCATAAGTGTTAAGTTATCTGTCATGATAAAGACACATTACAAAAATCACTTTGTGTTCTGATCTTTTATGGCATTTGGATCATTGTTTTTAATCTGCTCATACAGGCAAGTGCGTGATGGTAAATGCTTTCATGAGAATGATCAATTGTGGGCTGTGTAGTTAGAAAGTGTGGGAGTGTGTGGTATTTTATTTTGAATGTTTACAGCTGAACAGATCTGCCATCAAGGCATTGGCTCAGCATGGTAGATAAGTTGCTGGGGAAAAGCAGTGACACTATCAAAAAAACAACTCTAACAAGTCCAGTCATTTTTACTTTATGAGGCCCCGGGATGGAATATTAGTGTATGTTCTGAGGGGAGCAGTACCATTCTAGATAGGGAAGACACCAATGCATTACTAAAGTGAAACCTACCACTATTTTACCACAACAACAAAGCACCACAAAATTAGGTCTATCCCCTATAGACAGACAGTCTGATTCATGGAATTATTTGCGTGAAAAACTCAAATTTGTGCGCCTTTCTGCCCGAAAATCCCTGTTTGAAGTATGGGGATTTTCGGGCAGAAAGGCGCGCAAATCTGCGTTTTTCACGCAAATAATTCCATGAATCAGGCAAAATATCTCTAACATATTTTGGTGCATTGGCCAGGAACTTTAAAGTAGTTACTGGGTGTGACAGTGTATTACGCACATCCATTCTGTGCACTTAAAAAGGGAATTAATTCTGTGAAGTGATAGTGTAGCATTGTGCACAGCGTCACCATGTCACAAATAGGAGCTGACTTTTCTGAGTTGGTAAAATACCTTGATGCAAAACTCTTTGCCCACGGGGTGTGGTCATCAGAAAATGCAGTTTTATGGAGGGACCGAATATGTGAAGAATTGCAGAAGGAGTCATTGCAGGACATTTTTGAAGAAGGGAGTATTGTACAAGTTTGCCTGCAGAGACTTTTTAGGGCTTCGGACAAGAATGGGAAAAAGGATTGCATAATACGATTGTGCGCCAAGCTATGGTTTCTCCTAAACCGTTCTTTAAAAATGCAGGAGAATGATTCTGAAGTAATTAATACATTGCAGGCCTGTTTGGATGATGCAGTTGAGCAAATAAAGAGCCTAAAAGCGGAATTAGAGCAATTTAACACAGAGATGCAGTCTAAATGTAGTGATATGGATAATCAGATGACTCAGATGAAAAAGCAATTTGAGGAGAGTGAACAAGAATTGATACACTTAAAAGGGGTCATAGATGCAATAACACAAGACAAGGTTGATACCATTTTGGAAATGCAAACGATTCAAAAGAATAATATGGAGAAAGATAAGGAATTTCAAGCTATAGAAAATAAATGGTTAAATTTAGAGGAGAATGACAAGGAGGACAGGGAGTTTGACCAGTGCCAAATGCAAATAAGTGAACTGCAGGCCGTGATTGTTAAAATTACTAATGAGCACTCTAACCTTTGCCAGGAGGCAGAACGACTTCATAGGCAATGCAAAGATTTGGAACAGCAAATATTTTGTTTTGAATCTCAGGAAAAGCGTCAAAGCACTACATTTAATGGAGTTCAGATTAGTCCCAGCTCGGCCCGAGGGAACAATGTAACCAATTCCTATATCTGTGGCTAGGTCTGATAATAGCCCATTGGGGGGATTTGATTTGCCTGCCGGTGGTTAACATCAGTGCTGCCCACCTGAGAAAAGAAATGAGCGACAGAATAGTGCACCCCAGAATGCGCCAAATAGCCTTATCAAAATCATGAATTCAATCAAAAATGTGATTAAACCATTCAATAAGCGAGGTGATTGTTGCTTGGAAGACCATTCAAAAAGCTAGATGATTGTTGCATGGAAGACCGTTTAGAGATAGTACACAATATATTTCAAGTCTTTCAGATACCTAGGGAACAGTATAGACAATACTTTCACATACCGCTTGACTCTGCAGCTGCTAGTGCCATTCAGGGTCTCAATGAGCAGGAAAACCTGTCATGGGCAGACTTTGAGAAAGAGTTTAGAAATAATTTCTCACCTTACCAGTCGATGCAAGAGGCTAAAAAAACAGCATATACAATGACAGCAAAGCCAGATATGTCACCTTGCCAGTTCCATATAGAAAGAGAAAGTAGAAACCAGACTGCCCCTCCCTTACACGCACAAGGGGGGAAAAACCTATTTAGAGCTAGAAATTATTGGCACTAGCAATTGAGGATCGCCTTGTAGTCATACAGATAAAACAAAGTTTAATTCAGAAAAACATTATGTTTAAAACTACAAACAAAAGGACAACAAATTGATGTTGTCGAACAATATGTCATGTCATAGATGCTGAATCTAAAGATAGATCAATGTGTAGTGACAAATTCTAAACACATTTTACTGTCGACACATTGGTGTTTCTGGCTTGGATCGAGATATTACAACCATAGAAAGTCTTTTTTGTGGACAATGGCTTTCAGGAACTCTGAGCATTCTTCAGGACAAATTGAAGGGTGTTAAAAATAACAGTTTAGATCTAAAAATTAAAAAGGGACAGAGGAGTCATGTTAAAAAAGTGTTATCTTCCCTAAACTAATTGAGGTAATTGATAACCTCCCTTGCTACAAACTACTTATTTTTCAGAACTAGAGCACCAAGCATTAATTATTTTTCGTCTCCTTAATTGTATGTAGCCTCTGTGCATGAGAGACAGCTTGAACTGTACGCAAGACAGTTGGAATGTTTATCTCCAATCCCAAGACGCCACGGATTACTGAAAGGTGAGGTTTCAACCTATTCTATCTCACAATTTTCTTCAAATTAGTTTAGGATCACACTTTTTAACACAACTCTTCTGTCTCTTTTTAATTTTTTGATCTGAACTATTATATGTAACACACTTCAATTTGTCCTGAAGAAAGCTCGGAGTTGCTGAAAGCCATTTTTCACCAAAAAGACGTTCTATGGTTGTAATATCTCAATCCGAGCCAGAAACACCAATGTGTCGACAGTGAAATGTGTTTAGAATTTGTCACAATACACATTGATCTATCTTTAGATTCAGCATTTATGATATGACATATGAATATCTGACTTCATGGTCGACAACAGCAATTTGTTGTCTTTTTGTTTGTTGTTTTAAACATAATGTTTTTTCTAAATTAAACTTTGTTTTATCTGTATGACTACAAGTGTGATCCTCAATAGATAATTCCAATAATTTGTAGCTCTAAATCGTTTTTCCCCCTTGTGCATGTAAGGGAGGGACAGTCTGGTTTCTATTTTCTCTTTCTATATTTACCTTGCTTTCCAGAAACAGGCCCCCCGTTAACAACAAAGAAAGCTATTGCCCATTTATTTTTTCTGACCTCACCCGTTCCTCCAAGAATTAAAAAGAGCATTTTCCCATTTTGATGTGTTAACCCTAATTCTGTAGAATTTAAGACTGCACACTTTTATGGTCTCCAAAAAGATATTATAGCACATTTAATTCGCTAATTCGACAGAGAAAATCATTAGAATGGATAGTAAAACAAGGGAACAAACTGTATGACGTAATCTATTGTCAGAGAGAGGAGGGGTATAGGAATAGAGAGACAAAATCTGAATCTAAAGAATCTACATCAACAATAATAGAGATAAAATCTGCAAAACTGCCACTTGAATCAGTCCAAACTCAGGCAAGGAACAACATGACACCTAATGAGAGGGGCACGCCATCACAGAGGATGTCAACCCACACTCATATGTTCCAATCAGTTGATCTGAGCAATAGCGAGACTTACATTACTCCTAGATACTTGGGTGATACCCATAGGGTAGGATTCCGACCCGATATGTCAGGCATGAATAACAATAAAAAGCAAAGATTCAATGGCCCATACCAGACACTGGGGGCGCAGAGCAGATTTGACCCAAATACAATGGTATATGGCAACCAAGAAAGACCACGGTACGTGAATAGATTCATTGAAAATGGAAATCAACAAAAGGGACAGTTCCCACCAAATGAAAGACAAAATATGACTTATGTCCCACGCCATTCTAACCAGTCACCACCACCAGTCGACCACAGTCAAAGAATCGACACACCACGTTCTCCGCCACCTATGGCATATGAGTTCAGAAACAACACAAATAGAAATCAATCTCCTGAGATGTACCATAATAGGCCCAATCAGGGTGAATTTAACCAATATCGGTCCAGGCCATAAAGGGAGGAATACAGGAACATGAATAGATTTCAATTCCTAGAGACCCAAGTTAAAATGTCAGCAGCCAAGTGAAGGTGCAGAATGCCATAGGAGTGATCTTGTGCGTTCTGACAACAAGTGACTATTTAATGACCCCTGCACTGGTAACAATACAGAAGCCCATTAATCGTCTTTGTGTAACGGTCCTGAACTGCTTGCTGTTCCAAAGATAAGAATACAAACAAATGAAAGTGAGACAAGGGATACCCACACACACAAAAATGGAGTATTGATTAATTTAGAGTTGAACCAGACTATCGAAGTGAGTGCAGATGAAGAACAAAAAGGGAAAAATGAACAAGAAAGACTTAAAGAACAGAGAGACAGCTATAAAGAGAACAATCGCTGTGAAAATTAAACACCTGATAAAGAGGTAGGATTAGTTGTTAGAATATCCTTCCTTGATAGTCAGAATACTGTTGAAACCCAGACAAGAAAAATGGTAGCTCAAAAGGAGGGTGCAGATCAGTCACCTGAAGAGTATTTTGAGCCACAAATGTTTCAAGAGACCGAAAAGACAGACACTATGCCAAACACAGAGGGGCCGATTCATGGAACAAACGTGCGCCGAAAATCTACGCGCAAGCAGGCGCAAGCAGGCGCAAGCGGAAAAAAAGAGGCGCACGCGCACGCGTGCAATACATGGAAGTCCCTGCGCGTGTCTTCCTCGGGATGTGCGCCAAACCCGTGCATGGCGCACACGTCACTGCAACATCCCGAAAGACGTGCGCGACGCGCACAGTGAAAGCGCACAACCTCTGCGCATACACTAGAAAGTGGGTGGAACACGGGGCGCAACGCGCGGAATGGGGAACAACTTGCGAAAACAAGGGCGTAACTGGGGATGTACTGCAGGGAAGCAGAGGGAACGCCCACACGCACCCGAACCACACGTATTCATGGAACCGAATAGGGCAAAGCCACGCACAGCGAAAGGCACGCACAAGCCGATATACGTCCGCCACAAGAAGGCAGGCGGTAGCGTCCCTGCGCATTACAAACGTGGCAACATACAGCAATTGTGCGAGCGGGGCATGTGTATTTCGGGGTTGCGCGGGAAGTCACACACGCGATTGAGCGGGGTACGTGTATTCCGGGGGTTAGCGGGAAGTCACACACGCGACCTGGCCTGGGGGAGCGGGCTACGTGTATTACAGGGGTTCGCGTGAACTTTTTCACGCGATCGGGCCTGGGGGAGCGGGCTACGTGTATTACAGGGGTTCGCGTGAACTTTTTCACGCGATCGGGCCTGGGGGAGCGGGCTACGTGTATTACAGGGGTTCGCGTGAACTTTTTCACGCGATCGGGCCTGGGGGAGCGTGCTACGTGTATTTCAGGGGTGCGCGGGAAGTTCCACACGCGAATAGCCTGGGCGCGTGTATTTCAGGGGTGCGCGGGAAGTTTTACACGCGAATAGCCTGGGCGCGTGTATTTCAGGGGTGCGCGGGAAGTTTTACAAGCGAATAGCCTGGGCGCGTGTATTTCAGGGGTGCGCGGGAAGTTTTACAGTCGAATAGCCTGGGCGCGTGTATTTCAGGGGTGCGCAGGAAGTTTTACACGCGAATAGCCTGGGCGCGTGTATTTCAGGGGTGCGCGGGAAGTTTTACACGCGAATAGCCTGGGCGCGTGTATTTCAGGGGTGCGCGGGAAGTTTTACACGCGAATAGCCTGGGCGCGTGTATTTCAGGGGTGCGCGGGAATTTTCTCACGCGATCGGGCCTGGGGGAGCGGTGTACCACTCACCGTCTGCCTTGCGTGTAGTAGAACGCGTAGCCAACACCCGCTGTGAAGTAATAGCGTGTGAACCCCAACGGATGGAAAACACACGCACCGCACGAAAAGCACGTACAGAACATAAAGGCACGCAGGATCTCCAAGCCCTGCCAGGGCAACGCCCGTGCGCAAAACGTCACAGACGCGCTTACGGTGTAAGGGCCTTTGGTCCAATGAAATCGCGTACGCGTGCTGACGCGCTTACGCGCTAAGGGCCTTTCCTCGAATTACACGCTGACGTGCAGATTTTTCACGTGCCAAATCACTCCGTATCAAGCTGGCCACGCGAAAACACACGGAAGACCACGCTCCTGCCCAGAAGGCCGAATTACTGCCCCCCAGTGCCCCGAGCAGCCTCCCACGTGCCATCTGCTGCTGCCTGCCTGCCTGCCTGCCTGCTGCCACCGTGCCCTGCCATTTGGTGCCTGCACATCAGCCATCTGCAGGGGTCCAGTTGCTGTGTCCACCCCTGCTGGAACAGTAGACTCCCGACTGGGATACCATCGCTCCACAGCCCAGCCCCAGGACCCAGTTGCCCACCCACGCCTGCCTCGGGGGTCGCCATGTCGGGGCAAGCACCATCTGAGACCAGTGGCGACCCCCAGCCAGAGAGGCAGAGGGCCACCAGCTTCAGTGAGAAGGAAGTTGGTGTCCTGGTGGAGCATGTCCTGGGGCATTATGATGCCCTCTTCGGAAGACCACGCGCCAACAAGGAAGGACGGGAGAGGATCTGGGACGATGTAGTGGTTGCCATCAACGCGGAGGGGGTGGCAACCCGCGACATCAAGCACATCAAGAAGCGCTGGGAGGACTTGAGGGCCAGGACCCTCAATAAGGCCCGGCGCCTCGCGGAGGGGGGCCGGGCACGCCTGAGTGACATCCAGATGAGGGTCCTGGAATGCGTAGACCCAGCGCTCCACGCCCAGATCCTTCGGAGGCAGACCCATCTGGAGTTGGCCGGTAAGTGGCCAAGCATTACTGTGTGAGACAGGGCATGTTGCAGTGTGCTGGTTGTCTGATACCTGCCTGTATGTGTGACATAGGCCATGTACGTATGTGTGTGTGCAGGGACATCATGGTCAGGCATGTGAGTACAGTGATGTGTGAACCACATGGTTGGTGCATGTGTTCTATTGCAACATGGGGGGCTCTGTGCGGAATGGACACATGGAAGCATGGCAGTCTCTGTTCCTGGACATGGGTGGGGTTGAGGGATGGGTGCTGGTCCCATGTACACGTATGGTGTCCATGTGTGTGTGTCTGACCTGCGTGTCTGTGACTTGTAAATGCCATGGATGCATGACACATGTCTGTGACAATGTTCAGATTCACTGATGCAGCCTAGTCATCCTTGTATCCACTGCGTCTATGGTGTACGAGGCCAGATGGATGGAACTACGGTGAGGTGTGTGCATGTGATGGCAAGACCCATGATGCATGTGAGTTTAAAACCAACATTGTATGAATCATGAGTCCCTTGGTCATTTATGCCAATGTCCATGGCATGCGCCATGCCTGTTACTGTATGTGTTTTGCCTGCACTGACCCATGTGTTGTGGAGGGACATGATGGAAGTGATGTATGACAGTGCCACTCATCTGCTGTTGCTTCCTGTCTAGGGGACCATTGTACAGTACCCTGATGCTTGTGTTCTATGTCTCCCTCTACACAGTGGCAAGTGAAGAAGAGGGCGGAGAAGGCGCTGTGGAGCAGAGCGGCGGGGATGCCGCCACGGCTGCAGCGGAAGGGGTGGGTGAGCCCCCACAGGGGCTTGCACCGGCGGAAGACGGCGTGGAGACATCCAGGTTGGTGGTTTCCACAGAGGGGGAGGAGGCCGCTACTGAGCCACAAATGGGGCCTGGTGGGGGCATTCCCGCTGGTGCAAGTGGTGCAGTCCAGGGCCAGGGGCAGGAGGCAGCACAGGTCGCCGTGGAGGTGCCTGTGCATGTCACTGTCCCTGACACTGTGACTGCACCACCATGCACCAGCAGGGATGCCCCATCCCAGGCCCGTCCGCAGGTAGGGGAGATGTCCATGTCATCTGACACTCCTCTACCTGCGGACGAGGGGACCCCTGGCCGTGTGGAGAGGGTCCTGATTGGTGTCGCGTTGCGCACGGCTGGCATTCGTGATGAGGTGCATGCTTCCCGGGAGGAGCATGCACATCATCACGAAGAGCACCGTGCGTACGTGAACCATTTGGGAGCCGCCATGGTCGGGGGTTTCCTACATGTGTGTGGCCTTCTGGCGACCCTCTCCTCCTCTGTGGGGGCTATGCGCCAGTCGTGCTCCATGCCGTCTTCCGGCCCAGATGCCACCAGGGCCCCCTGTGGACCTGCCCCGACCAACGCAGCCAGCTCGGTGGGGACCCCATCCCTGCCGCAGTCGGGAGTCGAAGGTCCAGCAGGGGTGGACACACCAGCAACTGTCCCCCTGCAGATGGAGGATGTGCCGGCATCATCTGGCAGGGCACGTGCACGACAGCATCGGTGGATTCCATCAGCCTGGATGCCGTCGTGCTGGCAGAGGCAGTGGCGTCGGAGGCAGCAGCAGGCTCGACGTGGGAGGCATCATGGCTCGGGGCCATCAAGATCAGAGGGGCAGGCATCGGCCGGAGGGCAGGAGAACCCTGGGATGGCAGTGTCTTCCGTGTGGGAGCAGTTGGTCCAGCGGATAGGTGCGGAGCGGCAGCGGGCGGAAGAGGAGCGGCTCACCATGGTCAGGGCGGAGTTCTCCATGCGTCGGGCGTTGAGGCGGGCTGAGTGCCTCGAGGAAGCTCGCAGGGAGTTTGAGGTGGACACGGGGTTGTCCCTGCGAGACCTCGGGGCCAGGACAGAGTCCCGCCTCCGGGACATCGACATGGAGTTCGATGATGCCCTGGCCGGCAACATCACAGAGTGAGCCGCAGGACTTGCCCGCTGCCATTGTATATAGTTCTTTAGTTAGTTAGTGTTAGGTTTCCTTTATTTTTTAAGTTTTTTTTGGACCGCTCGGACAATGGCCACTTTTCTGTATATATTTTTTTCATTAGTTAGTAGTAGTAGGTTTTATTTATGGTGTTGGGCTCATGGACCCTGGGATCTTCTTGTACATAGTTTGATGTTTGGAAAACATTTGTTGGATTTATATTTCCGTTCACCATGAGGCAATGGTTTTTCCTTATTTTTTCCCCCCATTATTTTGCTTTGGACTACATTAGTTTTTGGATTCCTTTGTTTTTTGATTTTTTGTATTAGTTCTCGGACATGGACCATTTGTTTTGTCATCCCCATTGTTGTGTGTTTTTTTCTTTACTTCATTTTCATCTTTAATACATATGTTTATTACTTACATTTGTGGTATTTTCTCATTGGTTTCATGCATGTCATGATATGGGTTTTGACATTCACTTGCACCCATTGTGTATGTGTGTGTGACGGACATGTGTTCATTTACATACTTGCCATTGGGGTTGTATCATGTAATTGCATCTACTATGTGGGTGGATGCAATCCTTGGCTGGGTGTTTGTGCTGGGTATGCTGCCCATTACTGTCATGATTGCGTTTCGTCAGGACCTGGGGGCAGGGGGACATGAGTGGGGGCCTGCTGGGGGGTGGGGGTGCAAGGGGACATGAGTGGGGGCCTGCTGGGGGTGGGGGTGCAAGGGGACATGGTTGGGGGCCTGCTGGCAGGTGCCCCACAGTGCTGGGGGCCGGGGGTGCAAGGGGACATGAGTGGGGGCCTGCTGGGGGGTGGGGGTGCAAGGGGACATGGTTGGGGGCCTGCTGGGGGGTGGGGGTGCAAGGGGACATGGTTGGGGGCCTGCTGGCAGGTGCCCCACAGTGCTGGGGGGTGGGGGTGCAAGGGGACATGAGTGGGGGCCTGCTGGGGGGTGGGGGTGCAGGGGGACATGGTTGGGGGCCTGCTGGGGGGTGGGGGTGCAAGGGGACATGGTTGGGGGCCTGCTGGCAGGTGCCCCACAGTGCTGGGGGGTGGGGGTGCAAGGGGACATGGTTGGGGGCCTGCTGGCAGGTGCCCCACAGTGCTGGGGGGTGGGGGTGCAGGGGGACATGAGTGGAGGCCTGCTGGGGGGTGGGGGTGCAAGGGGACATGAGTGGGGGCCTGCTGGGGGGTGGGGGTGCAAGGGGACATGTGGCTTGGCTGGGGGGCATGCCCATGGTGGATGGGCTGCCTGCGGGACATGACCAGGGGTGCAGGGTAGTCCCCTGTGGTGTGGGCTGCCTGCAGAGGTCGTGGAGGGGGTAGAGGGGAGACCTGGGAGGACCCACACTGGCAATTCACCTCTTCAACTTCCCGCACACCCACGTAATACACTGCCCCACTCGCACAGGCCCAATCGCGTGTAGAATTTCTCGCGCACCCCTGAAATCCACGTACCCAGGCCAATCGCGTGTAGAATTTCTCGTGCACCCCTGAAATACACGTACCCAGGCCAATCGCGTGTAGAATTTCTCGCGCACCCCTGAAATACACGTACCCTGCTGAAATCGCGTGTAGGATTTCTCGCGCACCCCTGAAATACACGCGCCCAGGCCAATCGCGTGTGGAACTTCACGCGCACCCCTGAAATACACGCGCCCAGGCTATTCGCGTGTGGAACTTCACGCGAACCCCTGAAATACACGTAGCCCGCTCCCCAGGCCCGATCGCGTGAAAAAGTTCACGCGAACCCCTGAAATACACTTAGCACGCTCCCCCAGGCCCGATCGCGTGAATAAGTTCACGCGAACCCCTGAAATACACGTAGCCCGCTCCCCCAGGCCCGATCGCGTGAAAAAGGGGACATGAGTGGGGGCCTGCTGGGGGGTGGGGGTGCAAGGGGACATGGTTGGGGGCCTGCTGGGGGGTGGGGGTGCAAGGGGACATGGTTGGGGGCCTGCTGGCAGGTGCCCCACAGTGCTGGGGGGTGGGGGTGCAAGGGGACATGAGTGGGGGCCTGCTGGGGGGTGGGGGTGCAAGGGGACATGGTTGGGGGCCTGCTGGCAGGTGCCCCACAGTGCTGGGGGGTGGGGGTGCAAGGGGACATGGTTGGGGGCCTGCTGGCAGGTGCCCCACAGTGCCGGGGGGTGGGGGTGCAAGGGGACATGAGTGGGGGCCTGCTGGGGGGTGGGGGTGCAAGGGGACATGTGGCTTGGCTGGGGGGCATGCCCATGGTGGATGGGCTGCCTGCGGGACATGACCAGGGGTGCAGGGTAGTCCCCTGTGGTGTGGGCTGCCTGCAGAGGTCATGGAGGGGGTAGAGGGGAGACCTGGGAGGACCCACACTGGCAATTCACCTCTTCAACTTCCCGCACACCCACGTAATACACTGCCCCACTCGCACAGGCCCAATCGCGTGTAGAATTTCTCGCGCACCCCTGAAATCCACGTACCCAGGCCAATCGCGTGTAGAATTTCTCGTGCACCCCTGAAATACACGTACCCAGGCCAATCGCGTGTAGAATTTCTCGCGCACCCCTGAAATACACGTACCCTGCTGAAATCGCGTGTAGGATTTCTCGCGCACCCCTGAAATACACGCGCCCAGGCCAATCGCGTGTGGAACTTCACGCGCACCCCTGAAATACACGCGCCCAGGCTATTCGCGTGTGGAACTTCACGCGAACCCCCGAAATACACGTAGCCCGCTCCCCAGGCCCGATCGCGTGAAAAAGTTCACGCGAACCCCTGAAATACACGTAGCACGCTCCCCCAGGCCCGATCGCGTGAATAAGTTCACGCGAACCCCTGAAATACACGTAGCCCGCTCCCCCAGGCCCGATCGCGTGAAAAAGTTCATGCGAACCCCTGAAATACACGTAGCCCGCTCCCCCAGGCCCGATCGCGTGAGTGACTTCACGTGAACCCCTGGAATACACGTAGCCCGCTTGCCGTGCTGGTACAGGGTTAGCGCAGCCCTTTGCGCTGGATTGGGGATTTTGATGGCTTTTCCCTGCGCGGAAGGCGTTCTTGGGGGCGTAACTGGCGCTGCTGCAAGGTCGCTGCGCCACTATGCGCCACGGCTGGTTTTGGTGGCTGGAATCCATGAATACGCTGTGCGCGGAAATGGGTTTTGGCGCACGCGGCTGGCGCAGGGATTCGCACGCGCACACTGTGCGCCAGCCGCGTGCGCCACTTGTGCGCTGAATTCTATGAATTACCCCCAGAGTGTCATGCGCTACAAAATGACAAGTTGCCACGTGACACTTGTGAAAAGCGTCAGCCACGAGGCTTTGGTGAGAACACTGGTAGTCTCCGGTCAGAAGGGCAGTTGGTTGCCACAGTTCAGATGAGTTCTGAGCACAGAAAAATAGACAAAGGAATTGAAAATGAATTGGGAAAAAAGGAGGGGAAAATATAATTTCACATGCCCATGTATTTAGCAAGAAGTGAAAAGAGGCTAAGAAAGGTGAGTCCTGAAATCAGCAATAATTCACACGTTTTGTGTGTGGTAGAGGAAGTTGAGGACAGGTATTATGCTCCTATCACTGTGGAGGAAAAATGTAATGCATTTGAAATGATTGACACGGGTCCACAGGCCACGATAATGTCCAGAGTTAATAAAAAGTATCAATGAATGAAATCCCCACAAAATTATATAAAGGTGAGACAAAATAAAGGAGGCCCTGTACACAATTTCAATGGTGAGGAAATATCTAACAAAGGTGTCACTGAGGTTGACATAAAGATAGGGGGGCATCGGATGAGACAGGAAGTATTGATCACATCCATCAGTGAAATACCATTCCTAATAGGGCCGAATTGCCTGAAGAGGTTGTCGCCCCTCATTGGTAAATGGGGTCTTATGATCCTAGCCAAAAAACATTGAGTCCTAAGAAGGTGAAGTCACAAAACAACAGTGTAAAAGAATGCCATGCCATGGCTAGGTCAGCTATTGCTGTGGAAGTATATCTTCAGAATGGCTGTGTGCCAAGTGTCACTGTTATTCTCATGTGTCAGGGAGAAATGCGAGGCGGAAAAGAGAAGCAGTCTCTGGAGATTTATTTAGACCCCAGGAAAAAATGGCAAACAGAAATAGATGAAAACACATTGCGCTTTTATTTAAAGGAAGAGAAATGCAAGCCAAATGTCACTCCAGAGATAAACACACAAAAACACATTTCAACCCTTTCTGAAATACACATGGGATATGGACAGCCATGGATCCCTATCCGTGTAAATGGGCATTCTGAAGTGATAGAAGCCACTTAAGTACTTGAGCAGGAAAGAAGTTTCATTAATGAAAAAGTACTTATTATAATTGACAGGGAGGCGATCCCGAAATTCAGAATAAAGAACCAACACATTTTTGGTTTGGATGATCCAGAGTCAGGAAAAAGGGTTGTAGGAAGATGCATATTAAAAATCGCAATTGGTCCTAAAATGAACCATCACAAAATATGGATAGTGAGTGGGGCACAAAATAAATGTTAACTGGGGAATGACATTATGCACAGAATGTGTATGGTGTTAGACTTCCTTAATCACAAGGTTTGGTTCAGATTAGGAGGCGCTGAATTTGTGGACAAGCGACAAGCTTATCATTGCGCGCAGATGGCCCCATATCCAACTGAATTGCAGGTGAGAAAGGATATTACTATTCCTGCATTTACCAGGAAAGTTACAATAGCATTAAAATACAGAAATGGACAACAGATTAAAGATTCTGATGCATTTGTGTGCTTAAATGAATCCACGAGGCAGCAAGGACTAGAATATGAATATACACCACTGGTAGGGATGGACCCATTAACATTCTACTGGACAATAAAGGATGTCAGGACATTAATTTAGAGGAGAATACAGTGTTAGGAATGGCAATAAAAAGATCTCATTACACTGCAGATTTCAGTAATGCAGTGATTGGGAATATGCCTTAAAGATATGTGAATGCGCAGGGTGAGTTGCCAGAATCTTTGATTTCTCAATCTAAAGGAATATTTAAAATTCAGTCGGTGTATCCTTATGAATCAAGTGAGACAGTGTGCTGTCACCGAGATGATTGCATCATATTTAGTGTAAACAAAGATAAAACAGAGAAACAGCATATTGAGATGGAAGTCAATATTCCAAAATATTTAAATGTGTCAACTATCCATAGAGATACAGCCACACATTTAGAGGAGAGTACAGAGGTTCCCCCATTAGAGGACTTCCCAGAATTATTTAAAAGGGTAGAAGAGCAGGTTCAGCCTGCAGACGCATGCACAAATGAAGAAGAAAAGGATCAGTTGAGGAAAATATTTATGGAATTTAAAGAGGTTTTTGCCAAAGATGCATATGATCATGGCCTAACAGATTTGCATGTTGCCACATTACCAGGGGTACATGGTAGGGAACCAGTATTTGTGCGACAATATCGGTTGCCCCCTGCATGTTTGGAATCATTAGCTAAGATCATTAAGATTTTAGAATCCAGAGGGATCATTAGGCCTATTCACAGCACATCAAATACTCCCATATGGGGGGTGTTAAAACCGAATGGCCAATGGCATTTGTGTGCAGACCTACGAGAGTTAAACAAGAGAGCACCTGTTTCCAGGTGGCCACTTCCATTTATTGATTAGGGTTTCGCACAGGTTTACCACATTAGTTCTTACAGCTGGATACTGGTGTGTGCCACTGGCTGAAGATATCCAACATTTGTTTGTATTTTCTTTTGACAGATACCAATATACATGGTCCAGGACACCTTTTGGATATGTCAATAGTGGGAATGAATTTGGAATATTTTTTGAGGCAGGCGCTCCCAGATGCAGCGGAAAGGGGAACAATAGTTTATGTAGATGATGTGCTAATTAAAAATGAGAATCTGAAGAATCATTTCAATGAGATAAGACATGTACTTGGCCAGTTGCAGAAGGCTGGAGCAAAAGTATCTTTACAGAAGCGCAATGGTGTAAAAAGAAAGTGAACTTCTTAGGTCATGAGGTGACTGAGAATGGGTTAAATCTGCAAAAGAAGAAGGTGGAGGCAATACATAAATTGAAAGATCCTACTAATATGACAGGATTGAAAAGTGTTTTTAGGGATGACAGGTTATAACAGGAAATATATTGAGAATTATGCAGATACACAAGCTTTAACAAGATTATTAACGCAGGGTTTACCCTGGAAGTGGGAAAAAGGGCAATATGAAGCTAGGCTAAAATAATATTGCATGAAAGCACCATGCCTGGCATATCCCATAAAGAACCAGGACTTCACTGTAGAGATAGGTTTCACTGATCAGTCCATGTCAGCCATACTATATCAAAAGCATGATGTGAATAACAAAACTATTGCATATGCAAGCAAGGCCTTTTCACAGGTTGAAACTTTGTTCAGTGAATGTGAAAAAGCACTCTTAACCACTGTCTGGGTGTTGCAACATTTCCATCCCATCATTCAAGGGGAAAGGGTAATTCTTTAAACAAATCACCAACCCCTGGAATTTCTGCAAAGTAAGAGAATTAGAACAGGGAATTTGGCGCAATCCAGGATTACTTCCTGGACGTTGACATTACAGGGATTTCCTGTGGAAGTAAAATATGGACAAAATAAAAAGAGCCCAGTTGCCCAAGGGCTAGCGGATTTGCATGATTGTGCAGCCGAATGTGCACTCGATGAAGCAGAAATAGAATTAAGTTTGAATGAATTTGAACAATCCCCACACAAGGCAGTCAATGAAGAAGTATGTAGGGATTTGCCAACTTTATATGTAGATGGTGGTGCATACCATGTGGAAAATAACACAGAAAAAGAGCTTCTAGCAGGAATAGGAAATATCTAGTTTAAATGTGACAACATTCCAAGAGTAAGCCTGAGGATTGGGCTGAGAAGTAGTCAGATAGCAGAGTTGGCCGCTATTTACAAAGCAGTCACAAAAGCAGTTGAAAACAAACTCAAAGAGATAGTTCTAGTGACCGATTCTGATTATGCACAAAATAGTTTTGTAGAATATTTACCCGGCTGGAAGGTAAAAGGTATGCTCACCTATAACAAAACACCACTTAAACATGGCAAAATGATTCAAGCCATATACAAACTTGTGTCAGGAAATTATTTGGTAATATATTGGAGAAAAATCCAAGGCCATTTAAAGACGCCAGGTAAGGACAAAGAAGGGAATGACAAGACAGATCAGTTAGCCAAAATTGGAGCTGTAATGGGAGAGTTGTTCCCTATTGAACACTTACTTTGTGAAATACAGGTAGATGCGATAACAGGCTCCAAATCTCTAAAAGAAGTTGAACAGCCTGTGGTGCAATGGAGTTTTGATACCCCAGATCAGGACCTGATCAAAGCACAAAAGGAAGATCCAATTTTAGGCACATTCTGTGATCACCTGTCAGATGCAGAACAAAATCCCCTAAATAAAGAAGATTGTAAAGGGAAAGAGGAATTGAGGGTGTTGTTAAAAAACAAAAAGAGATTTAGGTTACAAGATGGATTGATGATTAGGGAATCTGTGATGGGTCAAATCGAATGTGTGGTGCCATTGTCATTTCAGGGACTGATGTTACATCATGCACATGATGCGATAACTGCAGGACACAGAGGTTCCAGAAAACTTTGGACATTTTAAAAGATTATGCCTAATGGCCACACAAGTCCCAAAATGTTAAACTATATACCAGAGGGGGTCTAGTATGTTCACAATTTCAACCCGCTTAACCTACGCATAGAGCACCATTAATGAAAATAGGTATGACCATTTCACGGGCTGATTTGCAAATCAACTTTTTCAGGCCTGTAAAATGTTCAGCCAGAGGAAGCAAATATTTGTTAACGGTAGTTTGTTTAATGTCCAAATGGGTGGAGTGCATTCCAGCACCAGATTGCAGTGCCCAAACGGCAGCCACATTGCTGGTGAATCATATTTTTTCAAGATTTGTGTTACCCCAAAGGATAGAGTCAGACCGGGGAAGTCATTTCACTAGTGCATTAAGCATTAATGACCACAATTTGGCAGATATTGGGTGCGAAAAGGAAATTACACATTTCATACCAGCCTTTTTTTCAGGTGGGGTAGAAAGGAACAACCGGTCAATTGCTAATATATTAAAGAAATGTGTGGCTGAAGCAGGTACTAGCTGGGGCCTTCGGCTGCCTTTAGTATCGATGACCATTAGATTGACTCCCACTAAATCAATAAATCGCAGCCTTCATGAAATACTGACAGGAAGAAAGATGGTGTTGCCACAGCATTTACTTTACAAGATCCATGAGCAGACACCTATAAATGCTTAAACAATTCACGAATATGTAGAAGAGTTGAGGAAGCACTTACAACATGCATTTGGATTTGTGCAGTGTAATCTGGAGAAGGCTGCTGATAGTGCAAAAACATATTATGACAGGAAGACATCCTGTAAAGCAGTATGAGGTAGGAGATCAGGTTTCTAAGTTCAATTTTGGTAAGGGCAAACATAAAAACTCTACATTTCTTGCAGCATGGCAAGGACCATTCAATCTCACCCGTATTGTACAGAATAGCTAAAAAGGAGGGTGAGGTGACTGTGGAACAATTTGTTTGTTTTGTTTGTTTTATTTATTTGTAAGGCGCACTCATTCCTGGAGGTAAATGGGTGCAACAAATACAGGAATACTTTAGTCTTAGGTTACAGAATGCATGCCTAGTATTAGAGGTAAGAATATACAGGCAGGAATACAAAGTTGTACAGTGAGTGAAATCAGTCAGGTGAGAGATACATGTGAAACAAGGCATGGAGTACAGCAGAGTCAAATGTCATGTCATTTGTTCACAACCAGGTCAAAATGTTACGTCTAAAGCTGAGGTAGGATTGGTCCACTCTGAGTGAAAGTGGGAGTGCATTCCAGGTCTGTGCAGCTTTGACTGGGAAGCTACTACCTCCAGATTATTTTAGCTTAAATCTTGGGATGTTGAGGTAGAAGGAATTAGCCATTCTGGAGGGACGGGTGTAAGATTTCCGGACTATTCTCTCGGTTAAGTAAGGATGTGCCGCTTTGTTGAGGCATTTGAAAGTAAGGGAAGCTGTTTTAAGCAGGATTTTGTCATTAACCTTCAACCAATGATTTTCTCTCCTTCACTCTGATATATATTCTTTATTGGGAATGTTTAGAGCAGTTCTTAAGACATTGTCCTGTAGGATTCGAATTCTTTTCAGGGTATACTTACTTGCACCTAGGAAAAGGGCATTGCAGTAGTCTAATTGCGAGAGTATCAAGGTGTTGGCTAGGATGATGCAGCTAGATTTGGAAAGGAATGGCCTGCAGGTCCTAGTTAACTTACATGTGTAGGCTGTTGACAATGCCATACTGTTTACTTGTTTATTCAAGGTTATTGTGGAGTCAAAGTAGAAGCCTAAAGTTTTTACTTCTTTTACAACCTTGATTGTATTTCCATAAATATTGAAGGCGGGGTAGTTAGTATTCAATTTTCTTAGTTTGGTAGCTGTTCCTAGAATCAGGAGCTCTGTTTTGTCATCATTCAGGGAGCGGCCATGGGCTTCCATCCATGCCTGAATGAGGAGGTAGATTTTGTTCACCACACCTGTGTCCTTATGGTACTCGCCCGAAAGGGGAATGTGGATCTGGGTGTCATCTGCATAGTTGGTTTAGGTGACACCCAGACTGTCCAATTTGTCAATCAAAGGATTTGTAAATATATTGTATATGGTTGGCGAGACAAACAAACCTTGTGGTACCTTGTGGTACATCGCAAGTAGTCTGGATGGGGTCTGCTGGCGGTGAGAAGACTCTCATAGTCCTGTTATTTAAGAAGCATTGGACCCATGCTATTGTGTCCTTAGAGAGGTGAGCCACAGAGGCCAAGTGTTTGCACAAAACTTCATGATCCACCAGGTGAAAGGCGGCTGACAGGTCAAGGAGGGGTAGCATGGCAGTTTTCCCTTTGTCCTTGAGCTCATCAGTTTGGGATTTTAAATCGATTAGTGCCATTTCAGTGCTGTGTTGTGGCCTGAAACCTGATTGGTGGTCTCCTAGGAGATGGTTAGTTTCAAGGTACTTCTGTATTTGAAGATATGCTACTTTGTCAAGTATTTTAAGCGGGAAGGGCATCATTGTAATTGGCCTGTAGTTAGTTGGAATGGAGGGGTCCAGGGTTTGCTTTTTTTAGTAGAGGTAAGACCCATGACACTTTTAGGTTGCTTGGGACAATATTTGTCGAAAAGGAGGCGTTAACTAATTTAGATATGAATGGCACTAGGTCTCTAGCTGCGTCTTTGATTAATTGTGCGGGACAATTGTCGCCTTGGCACCTAGAATATTTCAAAGAGGAGATAATTTTTTCAGTTTCGAGAATGGAAATTTTACGAAATCTGAATTGATCTGGTGTATTAGATGATTCATTAGGATTTGTCAATTGCAAGTCATGACTAGGCAAGGTGGCTCTCTTATCAGTAATCTTATTTTGGAGTGATATTATTTTGTTAGCTAAGGCGTTCTGTATGCTTGTGCACCATAGTTTATCCTTAACCACGTTGTCTATGGGAGGAATGGGAGCTTCCATTTCTCGTAGGATCACAAATAGTTCCTTAGTATTCAAACTTGCTATAGTAATTCTTTCATTGTATAGCTCTTTTTTGGTGCAGATTATTTATTTTTTATAGTTATTGGCGAAATTGGTCAAGTTCATGTTGTTTTCTTCAGGTGTGGTATACGGTTTCCAGTTTTCTTTTTTGTGATCTCAGGGCTTTAAGTTGTGGTGTAAACCAGGCATTCAGATGTGCTCACTGTTTACTTTCACGCATTTTGATGGGCACAATGATGTCTAAGGCTTTAGACGTAGTGTTACTTGTAGACCTTGACTAGTGAGTTAGGGTCAGAGGCACTCAAGAGTAGGTTTAAGGAAGGGAGGGTATGCAGTAATATCCTGTCTGCCGTGATATTGCGTTTGTTCCTGGTAGCGAGAGGTGGTGCTATAGCTTTGTTTTTGGGCATTTGTTTATTTATTGCTAGTTTGTAAGCAATCAAGAGGTGGTCTGTCCAAGATTGTCGAGTTATGGAAGTGATAGATGCTTCACAATTCAAGTCGGCCACCCAGTCAAGCGTCCTTCCTTTGACATGGGTCGGCTGAGATACTCTTTGGGTAAGTCCCTGTTCTGAGAGGATGTTGGCTACTGCCTGAGCATGTTTGTCAGCAGGGTCATTGAATCCAAGATTAAAGTCGCCTAGTAATAGTAGCTGTGATGAGTCCTTGGTATTGTTAGTAAAAATGCTAGAGATATCCTCCTCAAAGATACGAATAGGTCCCAGTGGTCTATATACTAAGTATATGGTTAAAGTACGAGAGTTGGAGATTGGAACTTTGGCGGTGAGAATTTTGCAGGATTTAAATGACGGTGACGGGAGTAGTCTTATTGCAAGGTTCGATTTAGCAATGAGGGCTATGCCGCCTCCTCTGGCGTCAGTTCTGTCTGCTCCTAGAATTTGATAGTTATCAGGGACTGCTAAGACAAGTGCTGGACCAGCTGCAGCATGTAGCTATGACTCGGTGACTGCTAAAATGTCAAGGTTGTCCAACGAAATCAAGTATGTTATTTCAGTGGCATGTGCCACTAGCGATCTAGCATTGATTAGTGCGCCAATAATATGAGTGACGTTTTTAGGATCCTGGGGGTTTGTGAGTTTAGGTAGATTTGTTCTAGTCTTTAAATGATTGATGGTTGTGTGTTTCAAGGTATTAGGGATAATCTCATTGTTTAGACTGTAGGATGGTTTGATCTTGAGAGTATTTTTATTGGAATGATGGCAAGGGTCCATAGTTTTGGTAATTCGTGGCAAGGTAGTCTGGCTCTATTGTTTCCTGCGGGTAACAGGCAAGGTAAGAGCGTTGTGTTAGTCATTGTTAAGGTTTGCTGATTTGTAGTATAGTCTGTTAGAGGCCTATTAGTAAAGTAAACGATAATAATGTCAGTTGGACAATCTTAGGAGTCATATTTCCGCCCCAAGAATGAGAGACTGGTCTAAGGGAACCTTCTAAAAAAGGCAGTCATAAAACTATGGCAACAAGCAATGGTTAGATCACAGTATGCACAGTAGTCGCATTAGGTGGTGATACAATGACAGTGTAAATGGCAAATACTAATAGGTGGCAGTGAGAGAGCGGCATAAGCAGAAGTCAGCAGTAGGATAATATAGTTGGCAATAGTTAGGCAACGGTGTATACAGCATTTGCAAATAGTAGGTCGGAAAACAGTGTAAGCAACAATCACTATAGTGTATGCAGAAGATGTTATAGGAAGGCAACGGCAATGCACATTTCAATTACAGTGCTCAATCGGTAGACAGGCTAGATGCCAGTTTCAAATGGCCATGCACATTTCAATTGCAGGGCGTAAATGGCAAGGCAGGATAGATGCACATTACTAAAATCAGTACCGAGTTCACATTACATTGCACTATTAACAGTGGGGGTTGGCACTTATGCATACATAGCAAAGACATACCTCATAGAAAATGCATGCGTGGTAACGCTGGGTATGCAAGGTGGCATACAGTAGAGCAAAGGCTATGACTCGTTAGGTATAGCGGCGCAACATAATAAGCCAGATAAGTAGTGGTGCTGAAGGTGGGATGTGGATGAAGGCAGGATGTAACTCACTGCGTTATGGTGTACTACACAATGGGAACCATTTGCACGTTGAGTTTGACCAGTGAGATAATTTGACAATATACAGATGTAAAAATGCAATAGACTGGGCTGCCAGTATTGTGTAACAATAGTAGCAAGATCACATACAGCAGTGATGAGTGTTGCAATGAGTCACGGAATACACGTAACTGGATGCCAGACAAGCGAACGGTAGGAAAACTTGTCGTCTTTCTTTAGAGTCAGGAGATGCGTGGCACGCTTACCGGAGTCAGAGTCTGAGCAGTGAAGTCCTGGTTTTACCAGGCATCTGATCCGGGACCCGCGAAGGGAAGCTCGTAATCGGCACTCCCGTCATTCCGGGAGCGCCTGCCTTATAATGAGGCCCTTAATCTGTCTTCTTCTTTTTCCACTTTTTACACCAGATAACTAATTGATTGCCCCATCAGCGCCGGATTCTTGGAGCACTGGACCACTGGAGGATGCAACCAGATCGGAGGCCCCAGGAATGCCCTCGGACCGAAAAAGGGGGTGAAGATAAGGAGCCCGAGACGCCATGAAAATTACGCCTTTGGAGAAGGTCCCATGGACTGCCAGACTGGAGGAATTCTGCCAACGACAGTTTCATGTACCTTGGTAGGGCAAAGGCTAATGGACCAGATATACCTGTGGCATAGTACCACGAGCTATCTTGCTAAAGGACACACAATTATTTAAATATATATTATTTTATTTTCATTTTTTTTAATTGTTTCGCATTTAGTTAAATGACAAATATGTGTTGTATGTTGTCTGGAAATGTTGATGGCATAATTGTGCCTGAAACACTTTAAAAAAACTATATATAATTGGATCACCAGTAAAAGAGATAAAATGATTAAAAAAATCTATATATTCAAAGATGGTGTTCGGATAAATAAAAAAGATAAAGATCTCTTAAAAAAGTGGTCTTAAAAAGAAAAAGAAGATGAAAATATATCATAAAAAATAATAATATGAAGATCAGACTACTGATAAAAGATGATGAGATCTGATGGAAAAATAAGAAAAAAAACATTTCCTAAAAAAATATACACTGTTTATTGATGTATTGAAATGTCAGTATTGTATCTATGATTGGGAACGTTGATTGCTTGCATGAAGCTGGGGGATATACATAATTTATGACACCTGGATTTTAATGTGTACAGTATTTATTTTCAAACCTGGACATTTCAATTGGAAGCACATACATTTTAAAGGGTTTGTTTGTTTTCTCCTGCAATGATGACCTGGGGGATCTCAGCAGTATAACAAAGGAGGGAGTATGTAGGGACACTGAGGGCAATGACATGCAGAGGAAGCAATAAATAGTAGTAGGGGGTTTATGAAGAAAATACAAACATCATGAATGGCTGGTGCACATTGTAAATGAAATGCACACATTCTGACACTGGCACATTTTTCAAAATGGTCTACTTCAGGGTAAACAGATCATCTGTCTGTTTTGCACTATGTTCATAAATGCTAACATGAACTAATCAATTAACAACCCTTTCCCCATAACTGGTAACCTGTAATTAACAAATCAGTGCAAAATGGACTCAGATGAGATGGACTGAATGTGGGTGCTTTTCTGCAATAGAGTTAAAACGTGCAAACATTGTTCTGGCTGTGCGGTTTTTCTCAACAAGGCACAGATTGCGAAAAGGGAATGTGCTTTGCTGAGATGTGCTATTGTAAGCCAGGAAGGCAAAAGGAATGGAATATATCATTTTCCTGTCCAACAGTAATACCATGTGGGTTTCAGTGGTATGTTTGTCAAAGGGGAAGGATTCTGTTGAGTGACAGGGTTAGCCTTTAAAAGCAAGAGAGAGGGGTGTGTGGTCAGACCGGCACAGCATAGCTTCAGAAACTTCCTGGGAGATAGCAGGAAACGGCGATAGACTGGGGAAGCAGTTATCCTGGCATAGAAGTCGTTTCATTCCTGTGAGCTGCCGGAGTGTGCAGGGGTCACGACACCTCCTTTGGCTGCCAAACCAATACAGAAGGGTGTTCCAGAGATAGCAGAGCAAGGATCTCGCAGAGTTCAAGGTGAATATATGAATCGATAAGTGAGAACATGCCTGAATGCATGTGGTTTGATAGTTACCCAGGGGGAAACTCATTTCATGTGTAATGTTTCCATGACAAAAATGCATGCAGTTCTAAAATTACAAGTTTTTTTTATTAAGCTTAACTTCTGCCAAATCCTGTAACTCAAGGTCGGGGTAGAGCTGACTACAATTCTTTCTATTATTGAGTTGTGCTTTTTTTAATTGTTTTTTTCTTTCTTCTTGCTTCTCCATATTTGCACTGACAAATGTGTTCCATGTATAATTATTGCAGTGTATAAGTGGTAAGTTATCTGACATGACAAAGACAGATTACAAAATCACTTTGTGTTCTGATAGTTTATGACATTTGGGTCATTATATTTAATCTGCTCATACAGGCAAGTGTGTAATGGTAAATGCTTTAATGAGAACGGTCTATTGTGGGCTCTGTAGTTAGAAAGTGTGCAAGTGTGCGGTATTTTATTTTGCATGTTTACAGCTGAACAGATCTGCAATTAAGGCATTAGCCCAGCTTCGTAGATAAGTTGCTGGGGAAAAGCAGTGAGACTATCAAAATAAAAGTGTATTAAGTCCAGTAACTTTCACTTTATGATGCACCAGGATGGAATACAGATATTAGTATATGTTCTGAGGGGAGCAGTACCATTCTAGATAGGGAAGACACCAATGCATTTCTACAGTGAAACCTACCACTATTTTGCCACTATAACAAAGCACTGCAAAATTAGGTGTATCCCCGGAAGGGATTAGAGCCTGCCAAAGATGGCCGTTATGGTATGAGCTCCGTCAGCGCACCAATAAATCCTGCAAAGATCACGGACCCGGGGGCCTCCAGACCCCCCCAGAGGTGGGAAAATCATCCCAACTTGAAACGCACCAGCCGATCCCCCACCGAAGTCGAGAGACTGCCTATAGCTGCCTGCCCGAAGCCGTGACGGAGGGGGAGAAGGCCCTGACCAGCTGCGTCCTGTGGCGGCTTCCAAACGCAGCGCCGCGGGCGTATATAACAACATCAGATGCGGCCTGGGCGGCGATTCGTGGGGGGGCGGCCACAGGACCCGCGGCCCCCCTAGAGACCACAAGTGGGAGCCCAGAACATCGGTGCGGTGACCCCGGGAGGCCGCATCCGACAAGCGCAACCGGCGGTCTCCGGCCCGCGCGGCAACCCACACAGCGACCCGCGGAGGAGACCAGCCTGCATAGACACAGTCGACGGCAACAGCGCCGACAACGGGCGCCTTGCTTCCAGTGGGTCCGGGGGCCATCCAGCTCCCCAGAGGTGAGGCAGTCGTCCCTGGGCAGGACGCGGGAGGCCGCTGGAGCCTGGGAACACCCGCGGTAACTTGGCGGGCAGGAGGCACGGGGTGAAGGAACCCCGCCCCAGCTGTATGGTGGGACAGAAACCAAATAAAGAGAGGCGGCCGGTCTGGCGGCCCACCCGCGGCTCCCCCCAGAAAGAGCCCCGGTGGCCACCTGGTGCACGGCGGGCCCAGTGAGAGGGAGGCCACCACCATGCCACCACCATGCCACATAGCGATACCAACAGGCAGCGGCGGCATCCAGCGCCCCGGGCGGGCATCCCCCTCTCCACACTCTCAGCAGCATAAAGGACGAGCAGGCGCAGTGTCCTTCTCAACAAACTCAAATCAAGCACAACAAATTATCAAGATGGGAAAATCGGACAAGTCACAGCGGAAGCTCACATTTGAGGCTGGAGCCATAGTAAAAACCCCAAAAGCAAACGAGAGGCAAGAGAACCCTGAAGAGATCATGATCCGAGACGAAGAGCATGCTCACAATACAGACATTAAAGAAATCCTTCTCAAATTAAAAGCGGGGATTGGCAACATAGACAGCAAGCTTGACTCCCTGTCCACCAAAGTCGATCAGCTTCAACACCGTTTGGACAAACATGGGGACAGGCTAGACACTGCCGAAGACCGAATTTCCAACGTAGAAGATAACGTGTCCTCCATGTCTACCAAGGTGGCAACATTGGAAACACAAATGAAAGCTGTCATGGCTAAAAATGAGGATCTCGAAGGGCGATCACGCCGGAACAACATCCGGATACTCGGGGTAAGAGAGCAGCAAAACACAAGGCTTTGTCGAGACCCTCTGCAGAGACCTGTTCAGAGACCTCACACTGTCCAACCTTTTCGTAGTGGAGCGGGCTCACAGGGTACCAACCAGCCGACCCGTCCCAGGAGTAGCTCCTCGCCCAATAGTAGCAAAACTGCTCAATTATAAGGACCGGGATACAATCCTCCATCTTGCAAGGGAGAAAGGAAACCTGCAGTACGACGGGGATAACATCCAATTCTTTCCCGACTTCTCCCCCGCGGTCCAGGCGCTACGCAGGACATTCACCGGGGTGAAGCGCCGGCTGCAGGACAACAAACTGATGTATTCCATGCTATATCCTGCCAAATTACGAATTCAACACGACGGCAAGTCACAATTTTTCAACACTCCAGAGGAGGCAAATCTGTTTCTCGATAAGGTGGGGTGCAGACAAAACGTCAACAATCCACAACCACAAAGGAGAGAGCGAGCGAACGGAGATCAGCCGTGAAGCCCAGCTTTACACATCAACAGGCTGGTCTGCACTGCTCAAATAGACACCCCGGAGTCCGAAACCCACACTAGCATCTGAGGTGCGCTGGACCTTGGAAGTTCCCTAGAGCCCCAAGCGCAGCTAAGTTATGTTGGGGAATTTTGGGAGGGGAAAGCTGATGGGCGAGTTGGGGGTTGCCCATGATCGGGAGGGAAACTGTTCAATGTTATGGAAGTGTGCTTGCCTGAGGCCCGAACCCCCCCACCACCACCTGGAGACACCAAACCGAAACCCCAATGCCTGCTCCCAGTTGAGATGACGAGATCCCAGAAACAACACAAATGGAACACCACAGGACATGCTGAATCAACAGACCAACACAACACAGAGCCAACATTCAACTATCCACAACATTCAAGCTATCCACGTGGAACATTAGAGGGGGCAATAACTCAACTAAAACAAGAAAAATGACACAATACCTCAGGAGACATAAAGTGGACATTGCCCTGGTTCAGGAAACTCATCTTCTTCCCGGAACGGAGAATCAATGGGCCCGTGACTGGGGCTGCCACAGGTACTTTGCATCTTATTCAACATGCGCCAGGGGAGTGGCGATCCTCATAAACAGAACTCAGAAGTTCAAACTGCTCGCAACCAAAAGGGATGATGAAGGAAGGTCACTCCTGGTACATGGTATTCTGGACAACACAGAATTTATCATTATAAACTCCTACGGTCCGAACACGGACGGAAACAATAACTTTGACTGGGTTATGACACACCTAGGAGAATCAGGATCCGCAACAATCATATGGGCAGGTGACATGAACACCACACTCGACCCTCGAAAAGACAGATCACACTCGACCTCTCCCACTGCCTCCAAAGCGGCTCTCCAAGTTCTTGAAATCTGTAGAGCGTACGACCTCGTGGACATCTGGAGACGCCAACATGGCGAGTCCCGAGACTACTCATTTCACTCCTGGGTCCAGCAAACGAGCTCCCGCCTCAACTACATCCTAGTGTCGGCACACAGCCAGGCCCAATGGACCAACAGTCAAATACTGCCCAGATCCTTGTCAGACCACTCGACGGTTACAGTCGAATATGCCCCACCAGATCCATCAAATGGGAGGAGACACTGGAGGTTCAAGCCCGGGTCACTACAGGATCAGGTTTTTGCAGATGAACTCCGCACAGAAATCACAACGTTCCTTGAAATCAACCAGGGCTCAGTGACATCCGCCGGGACCCTGTGGGAATCCCTGAAATGCTACGTCAGCAGGATCTGTCTAACCAAAGAACAAGGCATCTTGAAGCTCATCAGAAGAGAACTGTCACAAAGTGAGACCCGCCTAAAAGAGCTCGAACAATTACATGAAACGTCGCCAGAACCACAGGTAGTGGCGTCATTGAAGACGGAATTGGACAAGTTCAGAGCAGCAGCAGACAGAGAACTAAAATTCTTATCGCACAGCCATCGTGTCCACCAATATGGAGAAGGACAGAAACCAGGCGCCCTCCTAGCGAGGCTGATAGCGGCGGACCGCAAGCCTATGCAGATCGAACAAATCCGAAACCCCCAGGGCACCCTAGTACACACCGACAAAGACATAGCCAAAACTTTTCGTATTTTCTACCAAAACCTATACAGCACTAAATTCAATGCCACCCAGGAAGACCTGTCCCGCTATTTGGCAGGTATTGAATTCTACTGGGTAGACGCCATGCTAAGAGAACCCCTAAACGCACCAATCACAACAGAAGAAATTCTCCACGCCATTAAAGACCTACCAGGCACCAAGGCCCCAGGCCCCGACGGGCTGATAGGCGAGTTCTACAAAGCGTACGCTCCCATTCTCGCCCCAGTCCTACAACAGATTTACGAGGAGACACTTGAATCCGGATCACTACCCCCGACCCTCCGAGAGGCCAACATGATAATGCTCCACAAAGCCAACAAACCACCTGAAGAATGCGGCTCTTACAGGCCAATATCACTGATTAATTTAGATAACAAAATATTAGCCAAGATCCAAGCATCCAGGCTTATCCCCCTTATGCCCGCATCGGTACTAGCGGACCAAGCAGGATTTGTGCCAGGCCGCAATACCACGTTCGGCATAAGACGCATGTTTGGGGTCATGGAGGCGTTGGACCCCTCGCTTCAAGCGGTGGCGGTCCTCTTGGATGCCGAAAAGGCGTTCGATTCCATTGAGTGGCCATTCCTCTTTGAAATCCTTCAGAGAATGGGTCTCGGGAAGAGATTCCTCCAACTAACAGCCCTATTTTATAATCAACCCCGCTCCCATATAATCCTAAGGAAAACCAGATCGACGGCAATCCACCTCCAGAGAGGTACAAGGCAGGGGTGCCCACTCTCTGCCCTGCTCTTTGCACTGGTGATGGAGCCCCTCGCCTCAGACCTTCGGGCTAGACATATTCAGAGAGGCCTGTATTTCGGTCCCCATAAATTAATAATCTCCCTATACGCAGATGATATTGCCCTCTACATACGAGATCCGTCAACAAACCTGAATCCGGTAATTCGTGATATAATAAAATTCGGCAACTTCTCAGGCCTAAAAATAAACCACAGTAAGTCAATGATATTCCCTCTCACTCAGAGACCCAGGAATTTCAAGATGACTATGGCTTTCAATGGGAACACACAAATGTGCGCTACCTAGGGATTCAACTGGCCAGAGACCACCAGACATTGTTTCAAGACAACTACGGTAAAGTTATACAATCACTGCAGAGGAAAGTGGACAGATGGAAATCACTACCACTTACCCTATGGGGCCGGGTGTCATTGGTAAAAATGGTGATACTCCCCAAACTTCTGTACTTATTCGTAAATCTCCCGGTACTAGTCCCCCAAAAACAGCTACAACATATCAGGAGCATAATCCTGGAACTTCTCTCGGCGGGCAAACCAGCCAGAATAGCCTACACAGCACTCATCCAGCCGGTAAACAAAGGAGGCATGCCACTCCCCAATGTGGAGTGCTATTACTGGGCAGCTCAAGCCCAATTCCTGGGGTACTGGTACGCCATACAATTCATCCGTCCCCATGTCCAACTAGAGCGAGCCTTGGCATCTCCTAATCTGCTAAGGGCAGCTATTTTAGGCCTGACAAATATCCCACATCAAACCCTAAATCCATATCTCTCCACCATATCAATATGGAAAAAAATAGCGCTGAAATACAAGAATCAGACCAGGTTCTCCCCCCTGCTACCGGTAAAATTAATTCCCGGAGTCCCACTAACTGCAGAAAAAGTCTACCTGAATTGGGTTGGCAAGCTAAAATTTTAAACTTTAGGCGACCTCTTCATCGAAGGGCACTTCCTCACCCCCCAACAAGCCAAAATCTGCAGAGCTTCCACCGCCCTAGATACATTTATTTACTTTCGCCTCAGAGGAGCCCTACAAACCTTACTGCCCACATTTCCACAACAACCCACGACGTGGCAACTACTTCACAGGGTCATCCAATCACAAGGGGAGGGGAGGCTGGTCTCGATACTATACAAGTCCCTACTAACAGACACAGTCCCGAACCCGACAACATCAAAAGTGAGATGGGAAAGAGCCCTCTGGACCTCAATTCCAGATGAAGATTGGGACTATATCCTGGCACAGACCCAAAAGGTATCACTTAACACCAGATATAAACTAATCCACCTAAAATACATTCACCAGGCATACCACACCCCTGCTAGAATCCACCATTACCACCCTGCGACCCCCCCACAATGCGGCCACTGCGGTGCACCTTTGGCAGACTTTTTCCACCTCGCATGGGCCTGCCCAACAGTGCAGCATTTTTGGGGAGCGATACTAGAAAAGACTGCCGCAATAGTATATACACCCATTGCACCTGACCCCAAGATTACCCTATTGGGATTTACCAAACACTTTCCCCTACAACCCGCAAACTAGGAGGACTTCTGCTACTAATGGCACGTAGAAGAATTGCAATGACGTGGGGAAAGGGGCCCACACCGACCACACAGCAGTGGCTGAAGGATATCTCCTATTGCCAAGACACAGAAACGAATTTCATCAAACTATTACCCATGCACGCTCGACCACCAGACATATGGGGCCCATATATCGCCTACTTGCTGTCCACCGAGGATAATGACTCCTCTCGAGGCACGACCCCAGAACCTCAGCGAAGCCCCACGGACTCATGTCCCAACACGAATGTTGCACTTAACCACGGGCTACTACTGACTCAAGCTCGGGTGTAACCCAGGAGGAGGGGGAGGGCGAGGGAAGGGAAGGCAGGAAGGAGAAGCACAGGTTACTTCCATGTTTGCAATGTTACGTTCTTGTTTTGTGTAAATACCAAAAATAAAGTTTAAAAAAAAAGAATTAGGTGTATCCCCTATTGAAAATGGGGGGTCATTATGAGGTTGAAGGTAATGGAAAAACTATGCCAGTAAAGTATTACCGGCATTGCATACTGCTCCGGTCTATTCCGACATAAGACCCTGGTATTAGAGGCACCGCTAATAACGGTGCCTCTAATAGCGACAAGGGCACGGGCATGCGGCTCTTCAGGCCGACAATACCGGTATGCTGCTAACGGGAGGGCATCACAAGTCAGGCGGACATGCAAATACCGGCATCATGAAGGAGCTAATAGGGGATACCGGCATGCTGGTAATACCGGCATTGCGAACCACCTGTAAAATGTTATGTGCAGTGTTCCAAACTGCCACAGGTGCACACAATCAGCACAGGTGGAGGCAATGGAGTCTGGGCCAGCACAAAAGGAGCACACCCACACACCACGCCCCTTCCCACACCAAAATGATTCCACTAGTAGTAGCAATACAGGGGCTGGAGGACATGCTTGCATTGCTACACCAGCAACAACAACAACAGCAGGCACCACAGAGGAGACGCAGGAGGAGAAGGACGGTAAAACAGGCCCAGCATGCCCCGCCAGTGCAGCCAGTGGTACCACACAGGCAGCCCCCAATCCCTTGCATCAGAGCCAGTCCATTCAACTTAACCCCTGAGCAGATCCACACCCTGTACCGTCCGGACCGGGACACTATCACCACTATTGTGGACATGATACACAACGACATTGGGCCTCATTCCGAGATTGGAGGTAGCCGTGGCGCTATTTGCGCCATGGCTGCCTACAATACCGGGTCCGGCACCGGTCTGGTTGAATGGGGACTTACTGGGTCATTCCGACCCCGCAGGACCCAGTAAATCCCCATTCACCAAACCATTCCCCATTCCCATTTGAGCCCCCATAGGGCTCAATGGGAATGGGGAAAGCGCTAATGACGGGCCCGCGAATAGCAGGCCTGTTATTAGCGCCCTGGTCCCTTAGCGGGACCCGTAAAGGACGTGTGGTCAGACCACACATCCTTTACGGTTCCCGCTAAGGGACCTCGGAATTGGGCGGTAAGGGATTACCGGCACCAGTCTCCTTACCGGTATCCCTTACCGCCCACCTCGGAATGAGGCCCATTGTCAGCCTCATTGAAATACGCACCGCCATCCCCCCTCTACTCAAGGTAGTGTCGGTGCTCCACTTCCTTGCCACAGGCACCTACCAGCACACAGTGGGGCACATGCATGGCATATCACAACCCTTATTTTCTCACATGCTGAACCAAGTACTGGATGCCCTCCTGAAGCACACAAGGGACTACATATCCCTACCACCAACTCCCCAGGAGATTTTTGATACAAAATGTGGCTTCCATGCACTGGCAGGCATGCCGAAATGTATAGGTGCCCTCGACTGCAGCCACGTGGAGTTGGTGGTCCCGCATGCCATGGAGGCAGTGTACCGCAACCGCAAGTAATACCACTCCATCAATGTGCAGATGGTATGTGACGCCAGCAAAATCATCACACATTGCTGTGCCCGATATCCCAGATCAACTCAATGGTCCTGCGGAACTCCACGCTACCACGCTACATGGAGCGACATGCAGGACGACGTGCCTGGCTGCTTGGTAAGTTGCATGACAGGCACATGGCAGTGAAATGGGGTAATAGATGCACACACCACCATGGTGTCATTGTTGATGTGACAGGACGATGTGCACATCACAAAACACTGTGCCCCAAAGCATCCCTAACTGAACATGACAACCAAATCCCATAGCAATGAAGTCAGCTGGACATCTATCACAACATGGCAAACTTAAAAACACCCCACATCCCACAACACGTCCACCACCCATCATCATACCTCACCCTCCGTAACACAATCCAGCAACATGCTGTGAATAATCACTATGTAAATATGTCTTCAGCAAATCCCTACACAGGACATGCATCCATGGGAGTGCACTGAACACAATAACCAAGGGAATCCACAGCTTGTCACAGGGCCACCACCACCACAGAAGTGCAGCATGTCACCATTGCGATAATCTGCGCTGAATGCCTAATATAGAAGAGCCTACTGCCAACGCTGCCAGTTAGTATATCATACAGAACACAACACATCACTAATTTCACACAAACACAGCGGTATGCATCCACAATGCATGAGCAACATCAAGGCAGTGTACACCGTGCATCATCTTGTAGATGCAACCCACAACATAAGCCCATGGCATAGAACACATTGGGGACATAAAAATTGTGTGCATACAACCAGGGACATGTGCATGTGACCAACGATAATATGCAGACATGTGTGACTACTACAGTTGTCCATCATGATTCGACTGACATATACCTTTTATTGCCTCTCATGCAGGTGATAGTGGCTATCCCTGGAAGTCGTGGCTCCTCGCCCCTGTCCAAAACTCACAGAACAGTCACGAGGAGGACTACAATCGTCCCCATATCCGTACCGTGTGCTCATCGAGCAGACCTTTGGCCTGTTGAAGGCACGGTTTTGCTGCCTTAGCCGGTTGGGTGAGGCACTCCACTACAGGCATGAGAAGAAGGCCAAGATTATCATGGCATGTGTCATGCTGCACAACATGTGTATCCGACGGAACGTGCCCCTGCCCCCTGACATTGAACTGCAACCACCTGGTGATGATGAAGGGGATGAAGAAGATGTGGGTGCACATCAACGCGTTGTCGATGCACAGGAGGGACGTGCTGTGCATCAGTCAGTGATTGTACAATATTTCTGACACACATGGGTGCAGAGGCTGACATGAAAGTCAAACAGAGGGCACTGGGTGTGGGAATACATGTACAATATGCACTGTATATCAATAAATGACACGTATGCAATAAGGAATGTCCACTCAATATTTTTTTTTCTTCACACAACAGGTGTATTTAACTGTCCAAAAAATATTAAAGTTCTGAAACCCTCCACCCCATGCACCCTCACGCCCTTCCCCCTCCCCCCACAACTCCCCCACACACCCTCACCCACCGCCCCCTCCCCCCACAACTCTCCCACACACCCTCCCCCCTCCCCCCACAACTCCCCCACACACCCTCTCCCCCTCCCCCCACAACTCCACCACACACCCTCACCCCCTCCCTCTCCCCCCACAACCCCCCAACACATGGGGCCTCATTACGACCCAGGCGGTAAGTTACCGCCTGGGCCGTGACTTTACCACCATGGCGTAAACTACGTTTACGCCATGGTGGTTGGCGGACTTACCGCCCCATTCTGACCTTGGCGGGGCGGTAAGTCCCCAATCCCCATTTACCCTTCCCCATTCCCATTTTTGCCCCATAGGGCATAATGGGAGTGGGGAAGGCGTTAATTACGCCACCGTAAATTACGGTGGCGTAATTAACTCCATTGTCCCTTAGCGCCATGGATTTATTTTAACACCTGCTAAAAGCAGATGTTAAAAGCTCCATGGCGCTAAGGGACCTCGTACTCAGGCGGTAAGGGTCGGCGCTGTTTACGCTGCCGTAAACCCCTTACCGCCTGGGTCGTAATGAGGCCCATGGTGTCCAAGCAATTGTCTATTGCCTTCATCAGGCTGCCCCGTCTATATCCTGCCACTCCCTGCACCTGATGATGGCATATCTAAGTGGTGCAGGGTGCGCGTGAACCTGTGTAGGGGGCTGGTTTGCATGGAGCTTGAGGAAGATGGGGTGGCCGCCTGCTCCATTCTGGGGGCTGGACGCTCAGCCTCCATTGAATCTGCAATGCGGATGAGGACCTGCCTCAGGGCAGACACCTCCTCACACAATCTATTGGTGCTTTGCACGATGATCTGCCTCATGGAGGCGGTGTTGTCGTGCCCCTCCTGCCTTGATTGGGCACTGTCTGTGACCAGGGGAGTGAGTTCCTCCTGCCGCTGGGCAGCTTGTTCTGCCTGCTGCACCCCCACCGGTACACCAGTGGAGGTGGAGAGTGCATGTGTGACATGGGCAAATGCAGTTGGGTCCTCTATGGGACTCATGCTCCCTTGGATGGACTCCCCCCCAGACTGCTCCGGGGTGGTGCCGTGGTATGATTCGACAGGTGTGAGCTGGGGGGATGGGGCTGGACTTGGTGTAGCAGGTAGGTCAGAGGACTCATCCTTGACAGGTACACACACCTGTCCCTGCACGTCGTCATCTGTGAGTGGAGTTGTAGCTGCCGCCTCGCCAACAGAGCTGTTCTCTGCAGATTGTGGCCCTTCTACTGTCTCCTGTGCAGGTGTCACAGGTGTTGTGAGTACTGTGGTGATGGGCCTTGACGGCACCAGTGCTGTGGCATCCTGGGATGGTTTGGTCTTCGGTGCCTGTTGTGCCTTGTGTGGAGCTTTGGAAGTGGAAGGCCTGTTGCCTTCATCCCTGGCCCTCTTCTGGGGTGAATTCGCCTGTGGCGGTGAGTCCCGGTCCTCGCTGTCGGGATCTGAGCCTTTGGGGGACGAAGAGAGGGACGGCGTGAGTGATGGTTTGACAAGCATCATGCATACATTTGTATTATTGCTCATCTACACATTAGAGGGGAATAGGCAGTGGAGTTTTGATGATCATGTTGCTTGCCAAATGGGTGGATCATGCAGGCATCCGTCGGGGTCACTCATGTTGGGGCGGGCATATGCTATGTAACATACATTTCTGTTGTGGCCTGCGTGCAGTGTGACTTATGCCATTTTCATATTTGTGTGGTGTGTGTCAGGTATGGCATTGCCATGCTGCAGGCATGTGCATGTGTCTGTGCTCCGGACGACAACTAGGCTGGGAATGTGTATGTATTGGGCCATGCCTTACCTCTTTTGGCAAATTAGTGGACTTTCACCAGACGTCGCATTACAGTGTTTTCTTAGGACACTCACCTCCTCCCGCCGATGAGGTGGCGCCACGATCCATATCGCCCACGCCTTTGATGGCCTCTATGCCAATCGTGCTGGCACAGATCTCCTCCCACCGGCTCAGCTTTATTGGTGAGCTTGCTCCTCCACCAGTAGCCATGGCCTGGCTCCTGTTTACGGACAGGATATTCCTGACTCACAGGCGCAGGTCATCCCATCTCTTATGGACATCCTTTGCGGTGTGGGGGGTGTTGCCTACCGCGCTGACTCTTTGGGCGACAAGTTCCCAGATTTCCTTTTTCTTGATCACTGCCTCCCTCTTGAGGCTATTTGCGGATAAGACCTCGGCATTGTCAGCCAGGGTCTCAGCCAGCATGGTGAGCTCATCCTCATTAAAGCGCTCCTTGCGCTGGTGGGAGGTGCCTTTTTTAACTGCCTTGGGCATGATATAGTTGTTGGAGGTGGATGTATGTATGCAGCAATATGCTCCAGGTCCTGTGTGCTGAGGATGGCAATGGATTGTGTTTTTAAAGATGACTACCGTGCTCTTTCCCGTTCCTGTGCGATGACACTACTTCTGGTTCCGCTTATTTATGGTGACTGCCGCTAATGCTGCATCAATTGATGCCGGTACTGCTGTCTGTGCTTTCCATGATGCCACTAAGGTCCATTTTTTGGACTTTAACGGCATGACGGTAATGTTGTTACCGGCATGGCGCAAAGCTTGTGCCTGCAAACTCATAATAGCCCTCTGTTAGCGGGCTCTTTACTACACGGACAAAGTATTTGCTCCATGCCGGTAAGGACTGTTACTTACCTCCAACCTCGTAATGGCCCCCAATATCTCTAACAGTTTGTTGGTAGTGGATGATGGGGTTTCCTTTTTGGACTGCGTGAGAAGAGTTTTTGGCATGTGGGAAACGGCAAGGTTGACCTCTGTGTGAAATAAATAGGGATTCTGGCCCTTGCCCTGACCAATCCCCTGACCAACGGCTGACAAATGCCTTGCTCTATCCCATCAGGCATAGTCCCGAGCAAGCCATTGAGAGGGCAGCACCTGAGCATGTTACAGTAAAGTTGTGTGGGGTGCATTTAAAGGCCCCAAACAGAAGTCCCTTTCACATGAATGGCAGGCATCTAAACACTGAAACAAAAATGGCCTGGCTTTTGCTTTTGTTTTTCAAAGTAAGTTAAAGAGCCATGGGGAAAGGGGACTACCTGTCATTACCGATGGACAAGCAGCAGTTTAATTTACAAAAGAAGGAGGAATCAAAGATCCCTGTGACATGGAATACAGTATTTTATTTTTTTTTAACTTTGTTTATTTTAAATCAAGGCAGAATGATAAGTACAGACATTATATGCAGTGGTTATAAAGGCATGTTGAACCGCAGTCCTTTATCCCCCCTGCGTCTTCTCCCTCCTCCCTCCCCCTGGTCCATCCGTCCCATAGGCCCTGTAGGCGGGCTCCTCCCTCCCGGGCAGTCCGGATTGAGCCTCAGCGACTATGTGTCTTCCTCCGGGCTCTCCTGGTTTTTTAAGATCCAGTGGGCCCTGGTGGGTTTGTAGGTCAGGGCGGGGAAGCGCTGGTCGAATTCCAGCACTGGGGCCCAGATGTTCTGGAAGCGATGTAGAGTTCCCGCTTGTGCTGCCGTCACCTTCTCCGCTATCAGAATGTCCCAAAGTTTGGTCCACCATTGGGCTATGTGGGGGCCTTCCGGGGTTTTCCAGGTTCGGGCCACCACCGTTTTCCCTGCTAGTAGGCAGTGAGTTAGTAGTTTCGCTCTGGGTCCGTAGCGCGGGTAGGTCCCGGGGATTGGAGCACCCAGCAAGATCGGTTCTGGTTCCAAGGGAATCGTTGTTCCAGTAATTTGTGAGATGGACCCTAGGCAAGCTTTCCAGAATGGTTGGATCTTTGGGCAGTCCCACCACATGTGGAAGAAAGAGCCTGGGTGGCCGCATCCTCTCCAGCAAGAGTGGTCCACCTGGGGGTCCATATGGAATACAGTATTTTTAAACATTGAACGCAAAAACGGCCTGCACATGTGTGTGCAAATAAAAAAGGCTTTTAAAAAATAAAACTTGAAAAAATATCACTGCTCACAGAAAAATGTCAGGAAAACAAAACATGATGTGTGAGTTGACAAATGCAATGCATATTAAGTTTCACCTACAAAGCTCCAGTGACATTTGAAGAGCCACTTTGTCTTCATGGAAAACCTGTTTCTGGCTGTGGTCAAAACTTCACAAAGGAAATCTACTTCCTGCCTGGATGTCACATCTCCCAACTAATGACCCCGTAATACAATGTGCTGCTGAGGGTGTTGAAAGCCTGGTGTTCTACAGACTTGCTGGCTCTGAAAGTGCTGGGGGCTTCAGTGAAATTCACCCTTGGCTGATGCACGACTAATATGTGTGAATTTGGGGCACCCACTTCAAAGAGCAAACTACCAACTTCAAAGAGACTCATAAAAAAAACTCTGGTCACAGGCTGGCCCAGAAAGACAGCTGGCTGTGCTGGATGAAGCAGAAAATGAACATTCACAATTAATTTAAAAGGACTATTAAAATGTAGGTCTTTTTCGCAGCAACCATACTATGGATTGATTTAATTTTGTACCATTTTTAATGTAATTTCCAGGCCATTTTGGGGATGTAAACTGCATCTCCCTGTGACTCTGGGAACTGTAATCGCCAGTTAGACTAGGTTACAAACTGATCTGAACATGTTCCAAATGTGAGAGTTGGTGAGTGGGTGGAAAATGAAATTAAGGATATGCTTAATAACTTCCATCTTCATGACTGTTATACATTTTAGGGAAACGGCAGAAATGTGCCACATGGCCATGCTACATCATACGGATTTGGTGGTCTGCTTATCTAATTCTCCATGATCAGCTAAAACAGAAAATATGTTAGGTACGGCAGTTGCTAGTAAAATATGAAGTTGTGATACATAACTAGTTTTTGCCAAAAAGTTGAAAGGAGAACAAAGCATGATGACAAATGGGAATATACATATATTGCTCCAAACCCGTAATCCTATCCTGACTTGGGGCGGAGAGAGAGAGGGTAACTGTCCAATCCTAGTGGCAGGGATTATTGCAGGGTACTCCCCCAAGATTGTAAAATTGGTGATGTCATTTCTGTTATGTAAGGGGGGCTGCAATAGGATAGGGGACACAAAAAAAACGGATGACAGAAAAAGGAGAAAGACATGAAGGCTGCTGAAACTTGTCATCTGACAATCTGACAGCTGTAAGGAGACACCAGAGGAGATTGCTGAGAGTGCATCTGGGTGGAGCTGTCCATTACTAGGAAGGCCTCATAGCGGACTGGGTCCTGTGCTGGGGAGCAGGGGGCCATCTTTGACAGTGGAGTGACCAGACCCCTGCCCTATCTTTCCAGAGTGTCCTGAGATGCAGCTGGCTTTCCTGAAACCCTAAACAGAGGCTTGCTATATAAGTAGAACTAAGCTCTGGAAAACCAAAAGGTGGGGGTGTCTGCTTGCCCTGAATCCTTTCTCTTTATAGTGGGTGGGAGGGGACTGTTTAGTTCCTTAGCCTATATAACCAAAAATATTAATTTAATTATTTGCCCATTTGGCAGAACACTACAGAGTGAATTTTGATAAATTTCAAAATTAACAAAGCTTACTTCCCAGTGTGCGTTGAAAACCATAGCCTAGCATTTAATTGGGTAATCCTTGTTGTCCAGCTGACCCTGAATTCTATAAGGAAGAGGGGTGTTTTTGTTCTTAAATCAGTCCAACCTTTTTATCCAGCTTCCCCAACACAGGATTTTCAGTAATGGGGGTCTGAAATCCAAAATTTCCCAAAGTATTCACATTGTTCTGTCTGACTTCCCAATATACACCAAAGCAACGGGGGTGGGGGTTCTATAAACAAATCGATAAATCACCCTCTGTTTATTTTAAACCAAATGTTTGGGGTGAAATTATATTATTGATCAGTGTAATTATTTTGTGAAGTGAGATTTACGGAAAGGGAAGAATTGTGTCTGTGTTCTTTTTAACTCACTTGCGTGATTTATTTATGATGAGCGAAGTTGATTATGTTGTGCCACAGATAAAGGGGTGTGTTTGATATTTTCATGCTAATTTCTATTACTGTTAATTTAAATAAATAGCAATATATTTCCTGTATATCAGCCTGTTTCTTGGCTCATTGTTAGCTCAGGGAGATGGATCCGAGGGGCATGATATGTGTCTGAGATAGGGCTAAAAAAGAATATGTTAAACAGTTTGTTGAATAACCACTTGAGTCGGGAGGGAAGTGACTCCCTGTGTGAGGGTGGCTTCTCAATAAACCGTTGCAGTTTGAGGCATCATTCAGGCTTCTGATCAACATACTAAGGAAGAGGAGATGAGTGAATGTGGTCCCCACATTTTAAGATGCCCTTCCACTGAACCATAAGGTCTTGACTCCCATATGCCTTAGCAGGTTTTACTAATATCTGAGTTTCCACACCGCCCCTTTCCCTTATTTGCCTGCTCGCAGATGCTTGTTTTGTGTGGGGTACAATGTATCTATTTGAGATGCAGAGAGAGAGGGAGAGAGAGAGAGAGAGAAAGAGAGAGACAGAGAGAGAGAGAGAGAGAGAGACCAACTCCCCTCTAAGATCTCCTACCACCTTAAACTACACACTCAAACCCCTACAGAAGGCCATCAGAAGCCAAACCCTTAGCACGTCAACACTAATAAACCCACGACTAAGCTTTCCTCTTTAGCCTTGTTGCACTCTCTCATATCAGAGTCTAAGCAGACCCAAAGCACTGTAGTCTATCAGATCATGGGTTCTTCCCTATGGATAACCTGTTACCAAGTTTCTCAGTCAAACCCATTGAAAGCAAATTGGCACTCAGGACTGTGTACTTCCGACCTGCACCCAAATGCAAGAGAACACAATCCCCCTTTGTGCCGCAAACCATAGAATACAGTGGTGCCCCACGAAAAATGTGATACAGCTGTCACATAGCCACTGACATAGCTGTCATCTCTGTGCCTAAACAGGCTGCTGGCATGGCTTTTATAATGTCGTTAAACTAGTCCTCTCTGCTAGTAATTGAATAGTCACCTAAATTCTAATTACTGTTCACATGCCATAAAAAGCTATTTTATTTTCATGTCTCCACAGACAACGGTCTTCCGAAGGGCCTTACACCCACAGCGCTTTGAGACCATAACAATGGCAGGAGGCATTACACAAATATCAAATAACAACAAATATTGTGATTCGGACATACTCCGAATTTAGATGTGATCCTCAAATTGCTCAGACATCAGTCACCCAGTTGGGGTCCAAGAGTTGTGTGGAGATCATGTTTAAGCTGCCAATTTCAGGTAAGGATAACTTTGCACATGCTCATTTCTCAACGCATTAGCAACCCTTTAGTTATAGTTAAGTTGGCACTTTCATAGGAAGAGCACTGTTTGAGCGGCTTAAAGGTTTTCCACCATTCGACAAATCCACACAAATTTTAGCAAAATAAATATATACCCGACTCTGATTTTTCATTGTAAAGTTTGTTGTGGATTCATCAAAGGTGTGCAAAGTTGGTGGGGAAATCCAGATAGGCTTGAATGGGAAACACATTTTTCTCATGGGTACAGCTCAAACTGCTGGACAGCTTTGCACCAAAATTACTTGATGACATTCTTGTACATTTTGTGTTAATCCGTACAGAAGATTTTTCAAAAATGGCCAAAACGTAGGTCCATAAATTAGTGATATCTAGGTTCAATACAGGGACTCACTTCCTGCCTAATTTCCAGTCTTCAAATGCCCCTGGACCAATCAGGAAGCCATGGTTCGCAGACATCAATTAAAGGTGCTGATTGTTCAAATGATAAACGTGAGGTGAATCAGCAATTTTGAAATCGACGCCATGTTGGATTTGTGTACTGTGCCCGTTGTTTGTGAATGTTGCAGTAACAAAAATATTAAATATCAAATAACAACTACAGCGGAGACTCTAAGGAATATCACACTAAATGGGCCACCCTAGATTGTCAAATCTTGTCAACACACAATAAGCCCATTCGGCCTCCAAACACCAATAAGTCAGCTTGTTGTTCCTTTCTGATTGGTTTAATTATGCATACTGTTTTGTAGGCTAAATCATCCATTTGTTTACACCAAGATGTTTTTAAACTGCTAATGCAAAATGTATCACACACAGTTCATTTTAACATAAAGTTTACAAGAACACATTAATCCTCAACAGTTTTACATATTTAATTCTCCTTAAAAACATTTCCCAAAAAACTATTCATCACTATATACAATCCCATATGTGCTTATTATAAAACACATAGGGGGTAATTCATAGAATTCGGCGCACAAGTGGCGCACGCGGCTGGCGTACAGTGTGCACGCGCGGCAGTCTGCGCCAGCCGTGTGCGCCAAAAACCATTTCAGCGCACAGCGTATACATGGATTTTAACATCCAAAACCAGCCGTGGCGCATAGTGGTGCAGCGACCCTGCAGCAGTGCCATTAACGCCCCCAAACCCGCCCCGTGTGCCATGAACAGCGCACAAATCCAGTACATGGTGCAAAGGCCAGTGGACCAGCATACAGCCCCCCAACCATGAAAACGCATGGCAAACTCCCTGCGCACCCCTCAGAATACACGTACCCCACTCGCGCTAGCGAAATCGTGTGTAAAACTCCCTGCACACTCCTCAGAATACACGTACCCCACTCGCGCTAGCGAAAACGCATGTAAAAGTCCACCCTGTGGTGTGGGCAGCCAGTGGGGCATGTTGAGGGTGGATGGGCTGCATGTGTGTATTTCTAGGGGTGCGTGGGGAGTTTCAAAGGCGATTTCGCTGGTCGAGCGGGATACGTGTATTCCTAGGGGTGCGCGGGGAGTTTCACACGCGATTTTGCTGGTTGAGCGGGGTACGTGTATTCCGAGGGGTGCGTGGGGAGTTTCACACGCGATTACGCTGGTCGAGCGGGGTACGTGTATTCCGAGGGGTGCGCGGGGAGTTTCACATGCGATTTCGCTGGTCGAGCAGGGTACGTGTATTCTTAGGGGTGCGCTGGGAGTTTCACACACAATTTTGTTGGTTGAGCGGGGTACGTGTATTCTGGGGGTGCGTGGGGAGTTTCACACACAAATTGGCAGTGTGGGACCTCCCAGGTATGCCCTCTCCCCCCTCCCCAGGCCCTGCAGGCGGCCCACACCACAGGGGACTACACTGCACCCCTGGCCATGCCCCACAGGCAGCCCATGCACCCTGGCCATGCCCCACAGGTAACCCATCCACCCTGGGCATGCCCCCCAGCCAGCCCACATGTCACCATGCACTAGTGAGCACCAACTCATGTCCCCCTGCACCCCCACCCACCCAGCAGTGACGGGCACCTGCCAGAAGGCCCCAACTCATGTCCCCCTGCACCCCCACCCACCCAGCAGTGACGGGCACCTGCCAGCAGTCCCCGACTCATGTCCCCCTGCACCCCCACCCACCCAGCAGTGACGGGCACCTGCCAGCAGGCCCCGACTCATGTCCACCCCCAACACGTCATCATGATCCACAATCATGGGCCTTATGGCCACCCAAATCTCACTGCACGCCACCCCTGTCCAAAGACCCAACCAAGTATTCCATCCACCCCACATTGAAATGCCCATTACATGACACAACCCAAATGGCAAGTATGTACATCAACTCATGTCCGTCACACACACACAATGGGTGCCAGTGATTGTGAAAACCCACACCGTGACATGCATGAAACCAATGAGAGAATACCACACATTGAAGTATGGAACAAAAATGTATTGAACATAAAATGAAGGGAATTAAATGAAAACACAGAATAATGGAAATAAGAAATAAAATGCAGGATGCACCAAAATGAATAAAATATATGAAATCAGAATCCAAATAAATCCTAATGAAAATGTGTCCAAAGTCTCTGTCCAACAATCCAAATCCAAAGAGAAATAAATAAGTAAAATCCATTGCTCCATGGTGAAATAAAAAAATAATGATGATAAATCCACTGTTCAACTATATACAAATAACAAATCCAGGGTCCATGAGCCAAACTATTGAAATGAAACCTACAAAAAAGACTACCTAATAAAGAACTATCTACAAAAAGGTGGGCATAGTCCAAGCACCCCAAATGAAAGAAAAACATAAATGAAACCTAACACTAACTAACTATATACAATGGCGGCGGGCAAGTTCTACGGCTCACTTGTCGATTTCCCGGCCAGGGCATCATCAAACTCCTGTTCTATGTCCTGGAGGCAGGCCTGTTCCATGGCCCCGAGGTTTTGCAGGGATAACGCCATGTCAACCTCCAACTCCCTGCAAATTGCCTCGAGGCACTTGGCCCGCCTCAGCGCCCTGCGCATGGAGTTTGGCGCCCTGACCGTAGTGAGCCGTGCCTCTTCCACCCACCACCGCTCCGCATCTATGTTCTGGCCCAACTGTTGCCACATGGAAGACACTCCCAATCCAGGGTCCTCCTGCCCTACGGCGGATGCCTGCCCCTCTGATGTTGATGGCCCAGAGCCATCATCGCTCCCACCTTGAGCCTGCTGCTGCTGTGCCCTGCCTCTTGATGCCTGCACATCCTCCTCCTGCTGGGGTGCAGTTGTTGGTGTGGCCACCCCTGCTGGACCTCCGACTCCCGACTGTGGCAGGGATGTGTCCTCCACCAGCCTGGCCGCTGGGTCAGAGGCAGCTCCACAGGGTGCCCAGGTGATACATGGGCCGGAAGATGGCACGGAGGACGACTGGCGCATAGGGGGTTCAGGTGAGGAGGGGGTCGGAAGAAGGTCCAGCAGACGGAGGAATCCAGAACTGGCGACCCGTCCTAGTAGGTCGACGCGGTCAAAGAGGCATCCAAGATGACGTACAGTGTCTTCACGAAAACACTGCAGGTCATCTCGCATGCCCCGTTGATGCAACGCCATCCCAGCCAGGACAGGCTCAACCCGGTCCCCTATTGCCACATCCACAGGGAGAGGAAGGCCAGTTGTTGTGCGCTCATCCCCTCCCTGAGAACGGGTCTGGACCTAGGCATCCCTGATGGTGTGGGATGATGCAGTCACAGGATCGGGGACAGGATTACACACAGGCACCTCCGCGGTGGCCTATGCTTCCTCCTGTCCCTACCCCTGGACTGCACCACCAGCACCAGTGGAATCTAACCCTTCAAGCCCCCGTGTGTGTTCCTTACACGGCCTCCTCCTCAACCAAACCCCCACCAAGCTGGATGACTCCGTACCATCTTGCTCCATCAGACCCTGTGGGGTCTCAGCTGCCCCTTCTGCTGCCGAGGAGTCCACCTCCAACCTCCGCCTCTTGGACCTACCCTTGGCAGCTGCGGCCACGGACGCGCCACCAGACTCCTCACTCCCCGACGAGATGACAACATGGGAGGAGGGCCGGGCCTTGCGTCTCCGGCTGGCGTTGCGATCCCTGCCCCTTTGCTCCACAGCACCATCTCCGCCCTCTTCATCAGTTGACGCTGCAGACAGGGAGAGATAGAACACAGGCATCAGGGCACTGTACAATGGTCTGATACACACATGACAGTTGTACATGAGTGTCAGTGTCAAACTTTACACATGGCATCACACTCCTCAACACACATGTCATTTCAACTCACACACATGAGCCAATAAACTGGAATGTTGCACCAGGCCACACCATCCATACACAGACAACAGCATGAGCAGCCGAAGGTGAGCTTGATGTCACATGCAAGACGGGGAGGTCAGAACACATGCACACACGCCACCAGACAGACATGCATCTGTACATCTCCACCACCTGTTGCACTGATAACATCGCCATCCATGTCACATCTGGCAATCAGTCTCCTACATGTCAGTGTCACATGCATCCATGGTGTTTCACAGTTGCACACTTGTCAGATACACACACATGCAAATGTACATAGTGCAGGTACATGCAGGTGGAAGCAGCATCCATGTGTGACACCACAGCCATGCCACAAAACATACGCAGAAATGTAAAAATGTGTGCACCCACACCTGCATTTGCCCAGCATGCTTACCAACACATACACCCTCGATGTGTCTCACACATGAGAGGACTCACATGCAGCCGGCTCATGTCCCTGTACATACACATCCATACATGGCCCTACAAAGACATATGTGCAACCTGCACACTCCTGCCACACCTCAACATGCACTGTGTCCAATCAGTACGCATGTACACTTACCGCTCGACTCCAGACGGGTCTGCCTCTCAAGGTCCTGGAGGTGGAGCTCTGGGCGTATACCATCCAGGACCCTCATCTGGTTGTTGGTTAGGAGGACCTGGCATCCCTCAGCATCCGCTGCCTTCAAGAGGCGCCGGGCCTTGTTGAGGGTCCTGGACCTGAAGTCCTCCCAGCACTTCCGGACGTGTTGAATGTCGCGGACTGCCACCCCCTCCATGTTGATGGCAGTCAAGATGTCCATCCAGATCCTCTTCCGTCCATCATTGTCGGCGCGCGAACTTCCAAAGAGGGCATCATACTACCCCAGGACTTGCTCCACCAGGATACCAACATCATTGGCACTCAAGCTGGTAGCCCTCTGCCTCTCTGCTGGGGGGTTGCCACTGGTGCCCGATGGTGTTGGGTCTGACATGGCAAACCCGGAGGCTGGTGTGAGTGGGCAACTGGGTCCTGGGGCTGGGCTGTGGAGCGATGGTATCCCAGTCGGGAGTCTTCTGTTCCAGCAGGGGTGGTCACAGCAACTGCACCCCTGCAGATGGCTGATGTGCAGGCACCAAACAGCAGGGCACGTGGGCAGCAGGCAGGCAGCAGCAGATGTCAGGTGGGAGCGTGCTCGGGGCTCTGGGGGGAAGGAAAAAGGCCTTCTGGGCAGGAGCATGGTCTTCCGTGTGTTGTTGTGTGGCCAGCTTCATACAAGTGATTTGGCATGTGAAAAAACTGCACGTCAGCGTGTAATTCGAGGAAAGGCCCTTAGCCCGTAGGCGCGTCTGTGACGTTACGCACGCGGGCGTTTCCCTGTGATGGGTGCATAGTGATTCAGCAGGTGAAAAAACAGCATGTCGTGTGTTAATGCGTGTAATTCGAGGAAAGGCCCTTGGTGCGTAAGCGCGTCTGTGATGCTACGTGCGCAGGTGTTGCTCTATGCACAGGTTAAAGGTGAGCGCGGGCCAGCAAAACACTGTACGTGCTGTCCTTAGATAGCGACGCGTGTGTTTACTCTTCTGGAATCACACGCGATTACTTCACAGTGTCCGAAGCCCGTACCTCTTCTTTTGGCGGGGTGTTGCCTACACTCACAAGCGCGTTCGTTTTTTTTTTCCATGCAAGGCAGACGTTGAGTCGCATATGCTTTTTTCCCACTGTGGTACCCCCTTTGCATGCGTACCGTTTAGTGGTCATTTAAGCCCACGTGTTCCACGTGTACATGTTTTTTGTGTTCCTGGGTGCAACACCGTACTGCTGGAGGTAATATTCACGCACGTGGGCTACCGGGGTCGCGTGCACAATTTTTTATTTTTTTTTCTAATTTGGTGAGCATAATCTCATCTTAACTTTTGATTTTTCTTTTTCTTTTTTTTTTTAGGGGGTGACTAAGCATTGAGTGACCCATCATTTCTCCCCAGGGGTCACAGACAGCCTTGCAGGGGCACTTGGTACCCATACCATCAAGTACCCTGCACCCTTCTAGCCAATTGCCCAGGACAATTGTTGAGTGAACCTTCCATAGCCCATTTTCCATCGGTGCAATGGTTGGGATGCCACCAAAGGCTAAGGGTGGCAAAGTTGGCCGTCCACCAAGGGGTGGACATGGTCGGGCATGTGGGCGTGGAGACCAGGGAGGACGGGGAGTCCAGGGTGGCCAGGTTGGCTACAGGGGTGGAAGAGGCATGGTGCCCATCTGGGACAGGATGCACAGCCATGTGCTGGTGCAGACATGCCACCACCCTCTGTGTTTCCTGGTGATGCAGCTGTTGCATCTCAACCTGGCGCCCATATCACCCAACAGCAATCTACTTCTGCTGTCACAGGCCCACCGCTGGTGGTAGCTGCAGGTGCAAGTGTGGACACCTCCACCCAGGCTCCGGGTCAGGCAGCGTATGTTTCGTTGTGTGAGGAGGACTGTGGCACACATATCTGGGGCAGTACTGACATCTGCTGCCCCAAGCAGCTGGGTGGTGGTAACTGCATGTGCAGATGCAGCCAACACTACCCCGGCAGTGACTCAGACCCGGGCAAGATCTTCTGTCCTCATACCAACACCCAGTGCATTGTTCCAGTCCACTAGCGCCACTGCCCCCACTGAACAGGGCCACATTGCACCCTCAAGGTCAGTACCATCGTCCAAAAGAAGGAAGCGTGCTCCTGCACAAGAGGCTGGGACCCCAGACACGGCCCGGCCTCTGGCACATCAAGGAAGAAGCCTTTCTGCAATCAGGAACTGGACTTCCTTGTGGGCTATGTGTCGGAACACCAATGCGTTATGCTTGTGGACCAACAGTGTAATACAACACATCACCAGCGTTGGGTCTACTGGCAGCATGTTGCGGATGGTGTGACATCCATGGGATTCCAGGTGCGCACAGCTCAGGACTGCTACAAGCGCTGGAATGACCTCAAACGCTGTGCTAAGCAAAAGCGTGCCTCCAATTACTCCATGTCTCTGGTGACTGGTGGTGGGCCACCATCAGAGGAGGATGAACTCACTTAGCATGAGGAGATCACTTCAGAGTTCATCCCGGAGGAACAAATCCATGGAGTGGCAGAGAGGATGGACTACGATGCATCATCTGGTGAGTATTGATGTGTGCAACTCAATGACAAGTGTGTTTGGCATGTGTGACCCGACCAACTACAAGTTGCCTCTTACCTATCCTCAATCTCCCTCTCCACCTGTGTTGTTCACCAGGGGTCTGAACCTTCGGCCTCAAATCACAAAGAGAATCTGGCAGCTCTTGACTACATTGAGTTTTACGTGAGCTGTGCCTATCCTCTTTTTAGGGGCTGAGTGGGTGAGGATAATGAAACACCAATTACAAGAAATCCCACTAATCAGCTTCCTTCCCTTGCCGGACAGAGTGAGTCAACTTAGATGTATATGTACTTAATTTTTTGCATTCTTAAACCCAAACAAAAGGGCACTTCACCATTTAATTATCAGAAAATACACATATTTTAATATTTATCATACCAATTTGACAATTCCAATATACAACGTTAAAAATGTTCCAAACATCAATTCAACAATCAATTTTGTGTGTACATCTTTCTTCATTGCGACTAACAGCATAGAACTATATGCTTAAAAAAACCTTTTCTATGCCTTATTGGGGTGTATTCTCTTTTATAGAAAAGACCCCGCTCTTATTTAAGCCCTTCCCAATTTCTCTGGGCCAAACGGACTGTGCCAACACTTTTATAGAAATGTGTTTCTAGGACCAGCATGGGAATATATCTTTTAAGAATAGGCAAGGCAAGTAATCCCTATTGCAAATCCTGCTGGTGCTGTCTTCAGGGCACTTAGGTTTTTGTTCATATTCTGGTTTTCACACCCTTAACGGTTTGCCGTAATGTACAATCTTTCTAAAAGACAAATAAAACATTTCCACTTTAGAACATAAACAAGTAAAACATTTTTATGCAAAAAATACATCAGATACATCTATTACAACTTCATCTCTATTACCAATATAGACAGCAGGGATGCATTAATACTCAAGTGGTCTAAATTATCCACTACTACACTTTCTCTCATATTCAATATGGTTTGTTCTCTCCATTTCATGTGTCTGCAAACATGCATTTTAGCCTTTAAAGCTTAATTTCCTTGGGCTGACCGTCTCTTTCCAGCACAGACATAAAAAACTTTTGCTGAAAGGGGGGGAGGGATATGTTTTAATATTCCTATCAAATGTCCCTATATGTTTACCTATCACCCAATTATTAATTTAAGCAAGCTGAACGCTCACCTTTTACTGGATCTTCAATTTCTTTCCGATCGGGCTACTTCCTCTAAGTCCCGTGTGGGCACTATTACTGCCCAATGGTGTTCTCTATGTCACGAGCCAGGGTGGTCTCCCTACTAGTTTGTAGCTTAGCTCTGTAACAGGAGGAGAGAAGCCACCATTACTTATCACAGGAATATCGGTGATCACCTCAACATTCTCTTGTTTAAAATTGAGTGAAGCTTACCCGAGTGATCAAGTCCACTGTCTTGAAATTTCCTTTATTTCTATTGGGGGATTTTATCTCTCGTCACCCTTCATGGAACCGCCAAAAGCGTGTTCTAAATAAACCAGCACAAAGGGGAACAGCGTTAAATTCCCTTTTAATGGATACCGCATTACTCAATGTGTCCATTGTCCCTCTCTCTTACCTCATGGGTACATCTATGCCGGCTGTTGTCCCGTGCACAGTGTATCTGAAGCCGGGCGTGCCGCGATGAACGTCTGCTGCTCGATAAAGCTGCGGGCCTACTGTCGCATTTGGTCCATTTTAAGTAGTGGTCATGTCACATGATTTTACGCGCGTATCTACGTGATATCACGTGATCCGCAACCCTTCTCTTAAAGGTATACCACTTTCTTTTGGTTTAGTGTCGCTGATAATCAAATAAAGCAAAAATGCGCAATATACCAGTATTACACATTAAGCAAGCTGGATATTCACCTTTTACTAGATCTTAAGTCCCGTGTGGGTACTGTTACTGCCCAATAGGGTTCTCTATATCAGGGGCCGCCCGAGGCATGTTCTAGTTGGACCAAAAATGATCAAAGGTAACAGCATTAAATTCCCTTTTAGTGGATACCTCATTTATTCAATGTGTGCATTATCTCTCTATCTATCTCCCCTCGTGGGCATATATGCCGGCTGTTATCCATCTCTCTCGCCGTTATATACTAATCACTTATTCCCACAGAGACCCTTATAGAATGTTACATATTTCACAGGGTACATATTGTAAAAGAACTTGCGACTCATATATCTTGTTCACCTTTTGTGATGTATAAAAAGGGACCACTCAATGGAGATATTTAATCCGTTTCTTACAGTGTCTAGGGAGTATATCCATTTCTGTTCTGTTTGTCTTAGCTTTAGATCTCTGTTACCTCCTCTTGGTTGCACATTTATTACTTCTATAATGAACCAGTGGATGTCATGTACTGAATGGTGGGCGCTTTTAAAATGGGCCACTAAAGGTTTATCGGGTACCTGGTTCTTCACACAGGATCTGTGTTCACAGATTCTCTGACGAATGGGTCTCTTCGTCTTGCCAATATATAACAGGCCACATGGGCATTTGATGCCATACACTACCCACTTAGAGTTACAGTTTGTAAAGTGTTTCAATTCCCATATTCTCCCTTTGAGGTCTACCTGTTTCATGTTAGATGTTAATTCACACACAGAGCAGTTACCACATCTGAAGTGACCTACCACCGGAGGTAAATTCCACAGTCTCGATTGGTTGGTGGACCTATCCTTGCCCACTGGTTTATATGTATGTACAAGTTTGTCTCTCAAATTAGGCATACGACGAAACGCAAACCGAGGTTTACTAATTGAGAAATCTTCTGTGTTGATAATATTCCAGTTCTTCAATATGCATCTCCGCAGATCGTTGCTGATCGGAGAGAATGTGGAGACACAAGTGATCTTTTCCTCTATAACTCGCGGTTGTGGTGTCAAGCACCTATCTCTAGGAGTGTTTCTAGCTCTTTTCATGGATCTACGTACTATGGAGGGAGGATAACCTCTTGCCCTCAGTCTAGTTGTTAAATCTTTGCTATGAATCTCAAAAGCTTCTTTATGGGTACAATTCCTTCTGATACGTAGAAACTGTCCCACTGGTAAGTTTTGCCGCAGGGATTGGGGATGGAAGCTTTCAAACAGTAACAGAGTGTTTTTATCTGTAGCCTTCCTGAACAAAGTGGTGCCCAATTTGTTCTCTGTGTCTTTAAAAATCTCTAAATCCAAAAAGGGAATTTTTTCTTGGTTGGAGTTCATGGTGAAGTTAATACATTCATCTTGGTCATTGACCCAGGTGATGAATGAGTTTAGTTCTATTTCAGTTCCTCCCCACACCATGAAAATATCATCAATGTAGCGCACCCATGTTTTCATAAGGTGCTTAAAAGGATTGTGATCTGCATAGACTGAACGTGTCTCTAAATCGTCCATAAAAAGGTTTGCAAGATCTGGTGCGAAACTGGAGCCCATACTTGTGCCATGTTGTTGCAGGTAAAACCTGTCTTCTTCAATGAAAAAATTGTTGGTAAGGGCAAGTCTAATACACTCCAGAATGAATGCCGTTGGTACTGTCTTGTCCCTCCTTTTCTCTAAGTATTGACCCATGATTCTGACGCACTTCATCTGGGGAATACTCGTATACAATGCTTCCACATCCAAGGTGACTAAGGTGTCTGTGGAAGCCACAACTATCGTGTCTAGTATCTTAATCATTTGGGTTGTATCTTGGACATATGAACGCATCGTTTTCACAAATGGCCTCAAAAAGAAGTCGGCATATATTGACAAGGGTTCGAGAATAGATCCAATGGCTGCCACTATGGGCCGCCCCGGAGGGACCTTGTGGTGTTTATGAATCTTCGGTAGACAGTAAAAGGCTGGTGTGATAGGATGAGCTTGTAGCAAAAAGGCTTTCTCATCGATGTCAATCCACCCTTCACTTTCTGCGTGGTCCATAAGACTAGATATTTCATCTCTAATTCTTGGTGTAGGATCACATGGTAAGGGTTTGTAAAAAATGACTACTGCATTATCATTTTTTTTATACCAGTTCTGGTGCTATGCTGATGACAACCAACTCATTTCCTAGCTGTCCTTGGTCACCTCTTGTCCCTCCCTTATTTCAGATAGCCTCATTGCCATTTGCATTTGGTGTACTACCAACAGTCTCTGTCTGATTGCTAGCAAGACTGACATCCTCCTCATTGATGCACCTTTTCCATCCTTTGCAATCAATCTCTGGCCAGCCTCACTCGGCCCCCCTCCTGCCTCCACCTGCAAGGCCATGAACCTCTGGGTCACCTTTGACTCAACACATCCCTTTTACACACACATTTGTGATGTATCTTGGAATGGATTAACTCATTGCTCCACCACCTCAAGGGTACTGTGCCCTCCCTAACATTCTCCTACATGCTCACAGTTTGTCAAGCTCTGGTTCATTCAAGGTTGGGGTACTGTGACAGTCTCATTCAATAATCGACCGGCCTCCACCCTCCACCACTAATCCAGTACAGGACTGCAAGACTTGTCCTTGGCCACAGGCCCTGGGATCCCATCATTGCAGCCATGTGACCCCTTCACTGGCTACTAGTGGATGCAAGGATGTTATTTCAGACCCTCTGCATTGCGCACAAGGTTTCTTTGGGTCAGGGTAGGAGATACCTTACACAATCCATCTACCAATTCATCCCCCCTTGAGTCCTTTCATCCTCTACCCCACACTCCCTCAAGCTCAGTCCTGAAATATAATGAATGAGGTAGGAGCAGATCTGTGTCTACAGCTGGGAGCTCACTTTTGAAGTGCCAACTGGCCTCGTTGAATCTTGAGGGGAGATATATCTGCCTCTGGTAGCACGTCAACACCTTCCTTCTTGCTCCTGCATTAACCCCTCTTCTACCAGCTGAACAGTTTCCTCTGTTGGCATTGTGCCACTGCACACACTCTGTCAAACGGATCAGGTACCTGCTCACCCTGCCTCCCTGCTGCACTGCCTACAGGCCTCCCATATCAATGGTTCCAGTGCCTGTCCCCATGCAGTCCAGCACTGTTTGTCTGCACTCATCAGATTTTCCCTGTCCAAATCATCTTGCACTTACCACTTGCTGGCTGCACTACCCCTATTTGAATGGACATTCTATCATTGCACTTCATTTGCCTTCTTTGGTCTGTTCTGTTTGGCACGTTCCCCTTCTCTCCCTTCTGTTGGGTGTCCCGACCCACGTTTGGACTATTATGCTGCAACATTTGGTGCTGTGGGCTTAGAAAATCCAAGATGGCCGAAAAGCCCACATTGCGCCAGAATCCAGGAAAACCGCGCAGTTTTGGCGCACACCAAAATGTTCCCCTGACCTGCCACCCACCAGTGCGAGCGTGATGGGCCAGGAATGCCATGGGTGAAATGTGTGCCAAAGGAAAAACAGCAGTGCCGGTTGGCTCAAAAAGCACTTTGAAATCACCTTTGTTTCCCTGAATGCAAGCTAAAAATGCCTATTTTAAACATTGCAAGATATTCAAAAATCTCACTGAACACCAGCAGACATTTGGCAGAATGTATTCTTGTGTGCATACAAAATCTGGAAAGAGAAAGAACCTAAAATAATGTTCATAATGAAACTGGCTGAGCTGTGGATGTCAGCAGCCTAAGTTAAATTGGACTGAAAGACACTAAAATCTAAATGTTTAAAATAAATGAGTGACCTACTGTTGAGTGTCACATAGTTTGCAACTGTTAAATGTCATAGTTTTGAACTTAGAATCAGCATTCTAGCTGCATGTGTAAAAATTGTAAGTTTGATTTGGATGAAGAAAAACTGGGAACAAAAGTGACATTTAGCTGAAGCCTGGCTTAAAGAGATTGAATTCTGCCTGACAACTACCCCCGACGGGAGTTGAAACTTGCTCAACAAATGTTCCCAGGCCTGGCCTGCATTCTCCTGCCCTCACCAAAGGGAGATAACACCTCTCTGATTGGATTAGGGGAGGAGCAGCTGGGGACTGCAGGAAACTGAACAATGAGCCTTCCTTGGCTCAGGCAAATGTTAAATTAGGGGGGGGGGGTCGTAAATGGCTTCCTCTTGAGAGAAACTGGGAGGGGCAGTGCCTCTGTGAGGAACTTGAGTAGGAGGAAGTGGACAAACCAGAAATTCCACCTTGTGCTTTGGAAAACCACACCTCTCTGGGCCAGAGCATAATTTTAAAAAGATGGATAATTCTTGTGATTTTTCTGTGCACATTTTAAGAGGTGTTAGGAATCTGTGGTATGTTCTTGGGGGTAGTAGTGGAAAATAAGGTATTACTCCAAATATCTGTATGTTAAAAATCGGACACTTTATCATCTGATGCCCATATTCCTTGTGCATGTTTGTGTAAATTCTGGAAAAGTTTAGAGGTTGTGTTCTTGATGAAAAGGGCAGAATTCTGTCATAAGTGGACACGACATCTTACAAAGACAGGGATCGGATGGTTTGGTGCTACAAAAAATATGTTAACTGGACATATAATATTAGAAAAATTGTACGTAGATAAATATATATTTGGATCAAGAATAGATTTTTGTGCAAATTGACCAGGGGTGGATCCTCTGACCCATAAACTACCTCATCACGATGACACTCCATTTCCTTCCCCCAATCAAGGGACAGAGGAAAACTTGGCCAATGATAAGTTGCGAGGGGCAGGCTTAGCTATGCCAACACACACCCATTTTCTAAAGACATAAAAAGAGCCACTGGAAGCCAGACAGGGACATTCATTTTCCAACCTTTAACTGAATTCCTGCGCAGCACGCTGACGGAGAACTCCAGAATCCAGAACTCCAGAGATCCAGACTAACTCCAGAACAAAAACTCCAAAGAGCTGAACTCTTCAGCAGGCCTCAGAATCTTTTGCAAACTATTCAACCGCAGGGCTGTGCAGTTTGCTGCTTGCTAAGAGTCCTGTGTATCCAGAACAGAACCAGTACCCAGAAAGCAGTGCCGAGTGCCAGACCAGACCGCTGTATCCAGAACCGCAGACCAGACCCAGACTGCTGTGAGCAGAACCGGTGCCTGATTGACCCGCAGAGCAGAGAGAACCGCAGCTAAACCTATTGACCAGATCAGTGACAAGGCCATTCCGTTTAAATTTATAGTGTGTAGTTTAAAATAATCTAATTCAAACTATTTTAACCTATTGAGAACTGCATCATAGGAATCGTGTTTTCATTCTGTCCTTTCAAAGCTGCAAAACTGTCATCTGTCATTCTGAGCTTGACTTTTATTTTGAGAATCTACCTTCACAAAATCGTCCGTATCTCTTGAACCGTTAGTGATGGAAGCGAGATTTAACTTTTGTTTTAAAGCTGAGATTCTAAGCTTTCCAATACGCTCCAAACCGACTTATAGTTCCTCCGTACTTGCGCTCGACGCACGTGACTAAATTGCCACGATTTGACATTTTGCTTCATTTCAGCCACGTGTAAAAATATATGTCTTTTGCTTCCATTACGGAATTCCGTTTTCAACCTGATAACCATCCCTGAATCATTGATAGGGCTGGCCTGAACTGAATTAAAGTATCTCTCACTCACCCTGAACCTCTAGAGGGAATTAAAAGCATTTTTAGCATATTTATCACTTTATTGCCACCACATTAAAGTATTTTGGGCCTGTGTTTAAAAATCATCCCTGGTGCTCTCAGCTTGCTGGGGGGGAATTGGAACTTTGTATTGCATTTTTGTTGGTATTCTTGAAGACTGTGTTCTCTCCTTCCATTTCCTTATATTGCATAAAGGGGAGAGTGAATTGTCAAAAGAAAAAGTGATCACATTATCTCTTGTTGAAATCATATCAAATTATTTCTGTGTTGCATTCTGTCCCACCTTGCATTTCCTTGAACCATATAAAGCATTCTGTCACGACTGGCTGGCACCGGCGTTCCCTGTGGCGTCGCTGGAGATTGCGTGCACTCGCCGTTTTCCCCTCTTCCAAGATGGCTTCTCATCCTCTGGGTTACGGTGCAGTGTTTTCACGTTCACAAGTCAGATGTCCTCTGATGTCATCTCGTTCTCTCACGGATTCCGGATATGGTCCAGCAGAGCCGAAGCCCAGAGCGTCGCTACTCTCTACAGACGCTACCTGAGTTCGCAACTAGGGGGTTTACTATTCTTTCCCTCATACCTATGCTTACCTTTTCTTTTCTACTCTTTCTTACAGCCGTACCATCCTGCCTAGCCTTCCCGTTCCGCAGTCCACAGATAGTCCCCCCTTCCAGACAAATTAGGTACTTACCCAATCATTATATTGATTCCTCTCGTACCTAGTTCCTTCTCTCATCTCTCGTTTACTTATTTTGAATCAGGACTTCGCCGAGGTACAGTGACCAGATCCAGTGAATCCTGTAAAACTTGAGGAGCTGCAGCCAGCGGAGACGCGACCGATCCAGCTTCTCATCCATTCCAGCAGGGTTTTTTCCCCCAGGAGGGTTTCCCTGGGATCCCTTGCACACCCCTTCGGTTCCCTCTTAGGGAGGAGGGAGGTGTTAGGGGCCTCAGGGGACTCCCCAATTGCCTCGTAAATTGCTGCACGAGACAGGTTAGTGTCAAAACATTACACATTCTCTGCTACCTTAGTCCTCTGTTCATATTCATAAGTAACCAAGAACTGTGCTACTGTAGGATTACCTATTTCTGATTACTGCTCATATTCCCAAGTGTGCTATCAATTATCAATTTATTTATAAAAGTGTGATATATATCTATTGTTTAATTTTTCAAATAAACCTTTTTAATTTGCAAAACAAACCTACTTCTTGGCTCAGTGGGGTCAGGGGGATTCTAAGAGAGGGGCGTTATACAAGGGTTCATCATCCAGATTATAACTTGTCATAAAAATATATAAATAAGGGCTTCCCTTGAGCAATCCCAGACAAGGCACTGACTTAGTGGGAATGCTTAATTGGAGTCATTAACACTTCCTGGGTCTTCAACCCTTTATCCCTTCTCCATGCACAAGCGTGTTCTGAATGTCACTGTGCCCCGTTTGATAGTTGTTTTGCTTTCGTTTTCTCCCTTGTTCCCCTCCCTTTGCTTGTTTGCGCCCTGATCCACTTGTGTACGTGTGAAATCATGATGGTACTGTGTGATGTTGACCTGACATGTATGTCACCATTTCCCTCCCATCACAGTTTTGAAATCCACTAGCGTAGATGCCTCCTATGACACATGTACTGTGCATAGTTGATTGTAGTAGAGTGCTACACATGAACATGCATGTTACATGTATCGTGGTGTGTTCAGTTACATTTCTAGATCTCTCTCTCTCTCTCTGTGGTAGCACATGCTTATGCTAGGTGCCGAATCTGTGTTACCATCTCTCATATTTGGATTTCATGTATGCGCTCTAGAAGTTGTGTGTGATGCTGGTGATGTGCAGCATGCAATACATGTGTTGCATTCACATTTTGCATACATCCTTTACTGCTTTTGGAATGGCCCTGCTTTGCAATGCTACTGGATGCATGTTGTGATTTGTTTTGCCTGTGACATGGCTGTTTCATTATTTGTCTGTCAATGTTGTGAACTTTATGTGTGTGGTATGTGGTATTGACGTGAGTATTCTTGTTTTTCTATTTATGTTGCAGGTGATGACGCACTGCCGGCGGAGGATGAAGATGTCATACCAGACACGGTGGTCAGTTCACATGACCAGCCATGTACCATTGGTGGTCGGGGGTGGCAGCCCACGAGAACCCACAGGTGCTCCAGGCCATCGTGTCCAGAGCTGACTCTGAGTCAGGCTCTGATGTATCCTCTGACCACTATGTTGAGCCGGATCTGCATCATGACACGTCATTGCCGGTAGGTGATCCTGTGTCGGATGGTCTTCTGTCTGCGACACCTGCAGTTGGGGGCCAGGAAGGGTTGGAATGTCCACCTGTGGTGGTTACGGGTGCACAGTCACGCTTGACACCAGTTGGCCATGTTCCTGGGGCATCAGGTCAACAGAGGGATGCAGTCCTGCAGCCGCAGGTGGCTCCAACTCATCAAGGACCACATCTCCTTGGGCCCAGCACATGTGGTGTCCGGCAACGCGGTGGCCGTGTGGCACATGGGTCAACTGAGTGGGAGTGTTCCATGATTGCCATAGCACACCAACAAGGTGGAGCAGTTGATATGATTGCTCAAGGTATGGAAAGTGTGGCCCATTCCATCCTCCATTCTGTTAGGCAAATGGTGCTCCATCAGCAGGCTACACAGTCCACGTGCCGCTCACTCAGGCTGGGCATGACGGCGTATGACAGGGCGCGCCGGGCTGAAATGGCAGGGCTGCGTGAAGCACTTGACGCTCAAGCAGAGGCACACCGTGAGGCCCTGAGGGTGGAACAACAAGCTCTCCGATCTACTCTAGCTGACCTCATGATGGATCAGAGTAGGCGGACAGAAGACAGGTTTGAACAGCTTGAAAGAACCATCTCAGTTGAACTCCGTGCAAGCCGGGAGACACTCCGTTTGTCATGTGAGGCCATGCAAGCTGAACTCTGCCTCACACGTCAGTCCATGCAGGAGGAAGCAAGTGTGACACGTGAGGTGATGCAAGCTGGTCTCAGTCTCATTGCCCGTCAGGACCTGGCTTACCAGACCTGCATACTTGCTGCTGTTGAGGGGCAAGGCATGGGTAGGCGTGGTGAATCAACTGCACCACCTCCACCTTCTGAATCAGATCCAGAGGGTGACGATGACAACCTATCTCCCACATAGGTTGGGCCGTGCAGGCGCTGAGCCCAGTGAGCTTTTTTTTTTCACCTCGACATCTACGCATGTGGGTGTAAAGGTGCACCCTGTACCTCCCCCCTCCTCGGTGCCCCCCCACCCCCCGGGTCATATATGGCCATTTTTTATTACAGTATTCCCACAGTGATTTTGATATGCCACATGAAGGCTGCACGCTGAGTTACCCCTGTCACCACGCATTTCCACAACCGCCCATTCCTTGCTACCACCACTTTGGCCATTTCCCAGCACTGGCTGATGTTTGGATGTGACATCTGAGTTATGATTACGTTGTTTGTCATTATAATTATCAGTTTGTGTACTGGACATGATCCCCCCTCCCACTGTTTGCACTTGGCCCTTGTGACAATCCGGCCAATTAGGATGGTTGAGCCTGCCACCACTATCAAAAGGCCACTAAGGTGCCCCTGTCTAGACCTGTCCACATGTCTTCTCAGTCACTTGAAGACCGCCCTGTCTCCCCTGCCCCTGTCAGTGTCCCTCTGTCTCCCCCCCTTCATCATCACATCCCCTACTCTCCTTACCGGCAGGTTTCCCTCTACCCCCTATGAGTGCTTTCTTTCACCAGCTCCCCCATTGGTCATTTTGAGCTTGGCCCTCTCCTCCCTTCTCTCCTCCCTCTCCCTCTCCACCCCCCTTTGGCCTCCTACTTGTACTCTGGCTGTCATTTTCAACCACTAACCCAATTTCCATTGACTATGGTGATGCATAGGCGCTTGTTCTTTGCAGACATTTGCCCTTCTGCCTCAGTCCTTCCACGACCCACCTTCACCATTTTCAGTATTATTTTGACAGTTTATTTGATCATTAGTCCCTCCACCACTGATTACAGGTCATCTCTTCCCCCTTCCCTTCTTTCTTTCTTCTCCGCCTCCACAGCACTATGTTGAATCTTTGCAGACCTACCATAGTTTGTCACTTGTTTTGTTACTCTCCTCACCTCTTCCATCCTCTTCCGTCACTCCCCTCCTCATGTGACTCCTGCACTGCGACTATTCCCATCAGGCATGGGAATGTTGATGCTAGTTATGTCATCCTACAATCCGTTCCTAGGCTCTCCCTTATTGGTCCTGGCATTTATTATATGTACTTTGCTTTTCAAGTTCATTCTCACACTGTGGACTGTTTGAAGGACATGTAGGAATGTACTGTTCTTCTCCCTTATTCACACCCTCATTGATGCAATTTGATGAAGTTTGTGTGTTGTTCATTTCATCGATTTTTATGATTCAGTGATGGGTCACTGTCTGCCATTGCCGATGTTCGTGTACTCTGTACATGATATGTTCTGCTGGTCAATGGCTGATGTAATGTGTTGATTTGTTTGAAGTGTTAGGGGATTGGTGAGATTTGAGACACAGGAGGAGCCCTTGGTGCTATGTTCATATGTGCTGTGTACAGGACACTGGCATTCTTTTCATTTCACAATCATGTATTCTAGACATGTCCATATGGACAAATACACTTATGCAACACTGCACCCAGAGACATTGCACCCAGATTGCCTTCTCATGCATGCTGTGTCACGACAATCCATGTTCACTTCCAAGTCATTATTCGTGGACATGCATGGAAGGGTGATATTTGTTTGTATGCCTATTTTGAACTGATGCAGAGGTTTTTTCACAAATGCAATGCACATTCGCTGTGCTGTGCAGTGTGCAGTGTTTGATATGGCCATTTGCTGTTGTCCAGTGTGCATTGCAAAAAGTATTCTGACTTTTGTTGTTTAAACAACTGGTGGCATGCATTTGTGGCACCATTTTCTGGGTGTGAGATTTTGGTCACTCCTTTCCTCCGATTCCAGGTGGGGTATTATTGTCTGGTGACTACTTACATTTCTCACATGGCATTTCATGACTCTAATGTGTGGTGCATATGGTTGGAAGTTTTCACGTTGCATGCCATGGTATGGTGTGGCAGTCAGGGTCGAGGAGTGTTGGGAGGGTTTGGGTGGCATGCCAGTCTTTTCATGCCCTGTTTAGCAAGGGGGTTGCGGGGGGGAATGCCTTGAATGTGTTCCCTTTGGTCACATGGGATTGGTTGTGTTTAGGTATCTAGGGATGCACACAATGTGGCACTTCCGTGGACACATTCTCAGGGTGGAAAGGTAGTGACAGTTAACTGTCCCTTTCTCATCATCGATTGTGACCTGGTATGTGCCAGGCCTGTGTGCACTCCACAGGGGTTGGAGTTTAGGTGAAAAATGTGGCCACAAGCTGGGTACGGGCTGCCTCGCCACATGCCCTTTCCCATCCCATGCGCAGCGGCCGTGCATGTGGTTGGGGATGTGGGGGCACCACCATGTCCACCGGTACGCCATGCCGTGTTGCAACATTGTGCAGGACACATACTGCCACAATGATCCTGCACACTACTGGGGGTGCATATAGTAGCTGGCCACCAGAGCAGTCAAGGGAGTGAAAGCGTGACTTGAGCAGTCCGAATGTGCGCTCCACTATGGCCCTAGTTGCAATATGGGCTGCGTTGTATCTTACCTAGGGTGGTGTTGTGGGGTTCCGTATGGGCGTCATCATGTAGGTGCTCAGAGGGTAGGCACTGTCCCCTGGTAAGGTGATAATAGTTGTCATTAGTGGGGCTTTTGTATTTGTCTGTGTGTGACAAGTATGCATGTGGACAGGCATTTGTACTCACCTAGGAGCCATGTGTCGCCATGCTTCCCAGCTTCCAGGGCCCGGCTCAGAGCAGACATTCTGAATATGAAACTGTCATGGGTGGACCCAGGGAAGTTTGCATATACAGAGGTGATAATCCCCTTGGCATCGCATACCACCTGCACATTGATGGAATGCCAGTGCTTGCGGTTTCGATAGATGTGCTCAGTGGCCCTAGGTGGATGTAGGGCCACATGGGTGCAATCTATAGCACCGAGCACTTTGGGGAAGTGTGCCACCCTGTAAATGTCCAGGTCCACGGCCTGCCTTTCTGCGGGTGTTCTGGGCATGTATATGTGCATGCGGACTGAGGGGCACGCAGTCATGATTGCCAACAACTGGGCTAGGCTGCATGACTGCATGGCCTGTGAGACCTCCCCCCCACTATGGCAGTTGTCTGCTGAAATGACCCAGCGGCCAAAAAATGCAGTACATTGAGAACCTTCTCCAAGGGGCTCAATGCTTGGGAGCACAGGGTGGGTGATGTGAGTTCATCCTCCCACTCCCTGACCAGCTCTAGGATGATATGAGGTGGAAACCTATACCTACCATAGACCTGGTCATCTGGCATCCCAAAAAGGCTGGTCCTGGGCAAAGAAATGCAGGGCCTGGCTATTCTCCTCCTGCGGTGTACCACGATCACTGCTGCGAGGAATGGGACATTCATCATAGCTGTATATGCTTGTTTGTTGTTTTTGCGCATTTTTATACTGCCCGAGGACGCTTCTGCCTGCTTTCGTGTGGTGGACGTAATTGTGCGTGTGCGTGTGTTTTGACGTACGCAGATTTCCCCTATTTGATTCCATGAATACATGTAGGTCGCGTGCGTGTGGGCGTTCCGTGTAGTTCCCAGCGGTACTTCCCCTGTTAAGCCATTTTCACGCGTTGTTCCCCATTCTGCGTGTTCCGCCCCTTGCTCTGCCCCCTTTTTGATGTGTGCGCTGACGTTGTGCGCTTTCACTGTGCGCATCGCGCATGTCATTCGGGATGTGGAAATGACACGTTGCAGGTGTGCGCCATGTGCGGTTTTGGCACACATCCCGGAAATTATACGCGCAGGTATATAATTGGTGCTTGCGCCACTTATTTCGGCGCACATTTATTCCATGAATTACCCCCGTAATTGTGTCACCACCATAAAACAATGTTACCATTGTGTAGGTACCTAAACAGTATGGTTACCACCATGTTGTATGTCTCAATATCTTGTTAGGTGAGATCAAACCAATGTCTACAATCAACCCAACATGTTTCATTCCTTCACCACACTGATTGACTGGAACTGTGAAAACAGAAATAAAATATCGAGGCTGAGTACCCCAAAAGGAAATACACCGAACACGGGTTACAAAGGAACATACAAAGTACTTTATTCTCTACTGAATTCAATTACAAAAACAGTGCAAAGTTAGATAGCTATCGGCCCTCAGTACAACACAACGAACTCCAGCGTGGTTCAGTGTGTTCAGTGAGAGACGCTGTACATTAGAATGCATTCGCTTTTTATACATTTGTGGGCACTATGTCCAGCCCCACTTCGGGTTAATATTCTACTTTATACATCACCAATTCTAGGGTTCGTGCCGAGTCTTAAATAACCGCACATAACTAGTTTGTCTTTAATACATGTAACAACAAGCGTATGCATTAACTGTGTATTCTAAAGTTTCGCATGCAGGCCTTCTTAAACATAAATACAATGTAGTAAGACAGATGTTCTTCGTTCAGTATGCAAACACATGATCTCAATATATGCTCGTGGATTAGTTTCATCGCACGGGTGATCCCTTTACACATAGGTCAACGAAGGACGAGGTCTCAGTTCATGACCTCAACAAGTGGCTTGCAAGCAGATTACACATTAGCTATGTACAGAGGTCAAGACAGCCATGTTGTATTTTGCAATGACATCGTCCACCATTTTAGCTCACAGGGTGACTTTTCCACAACGAATCCTAAAATGGCGGTTTGACCTAAAATGGCAGCCCACATAGATTAAAGGTCAGGACCTTGCAACACAGATTTCTTTCGCAAGCGACTTTCGAGCAGCTTGCCGTAGGCCAATATTAAATATGTTTATTACAATAGGAGGCACAATATACTTTCGATTCCGAGAAACCCTCCTTTTTCCCTATGCCAAGTGCTAAAAACTACTTTGGATCTCCTTGCAAATAACTCCATCCATCATTGTCCATGCACCCTGAATCACTATCAGAAATATCTATTGCCATTGGGTCTTTTGCTAAAATATCCTTCAATACATATTCTTTGGCAGTCTTATCTGGGGCATACACTTTATGTCCTATTGAACCTATCGCTTGTGCGCAACATCCCCTAGTATCGAACACGTACCAGGCAGACACTGAATACAGCAACAAAGAAACAACAGAATTCCCAAAATAATTAATAAGACCAAAAGTACCTTTCAAACCCAAGATCGCAAGAAGTCCCAGAACCAAGCGCTTAGATCCCAGTTTCCCTTCGGAACATGCACTTCGGAACTAAGGACGTGCAGATTTTGGTATTGCCTTGAAGATAGTTGGAGAGGAATCTGGTACGAAAACACAGCAAACGGACCCCACTAATTTGCATACTCCACCACGCTCAGCTAGAATGACATCTAATGCCATTCGATTTTGAAGTGCTACTTATCTTATCGCCTTTTGTTCTAACGTCATATTGTAGAGTATGTCCATGGTCCGGTTGATGGTTCTCTGCAGTACTCTCGCTGGTTTTCTAATATCTTTTGAATTCGCTATCTGCCCCCAAAATGGCACAACTGATTTTGCTATATCTCCCAATACTTGTGCCGGGGTATCACCATTCTCATCCCGCCGTGGACGAGCCTTCGAAACTTCTTTTGTACTAGCTATGAACACCCCAGGTAACAGGATCCCTAAATAACAGGTTCCCTGCCAATCCCTGGGCAACCATGGGAATGCTACATTACCGCAGACAAAGTAGACAGGTTCGCCTACATACAAAGGTCTGTTTTCTCCAGTCAAATTTGCAACATTGGCACAACCTAAAAATGTTCCCATTGACTGAGTTCCATTCCTCTGAATGCAAAAGGAAACTGAATCGGGGCTATGGTTAACAGTGTAAGAAGGAGCCATTTTAAAAGAAATCAAAGATTTGAAAGGACAAGACAGTTTGTCAGAAGGCCCAATAGAAGCAACATTCGGTTTACTCCTATTTGCAAAAAGCGACTATAAGAAACCCAGATATCATTACAAAAATACAACAATAAGTTTTCGGGGCCCAGGCATTTTGTCCATTGTCCCAGTTGGTCACCCCCTTATTTACAAGTCCAATACGAGCAGCGGCGGTGGCGGGCATTGCAGTTCTTCAGATGGAAACCCCAATGTTCGTTGCTGGCGACCCCCCAGTCACGCAATTTCTTAGTCCTTCCACAACCCTAGCCAACAGAATTCCCTTTCTCAAATTAGGACAAAAGCAAGCCCTCGATGACTCTTTTCCTTCCTTGAAAGCACAGCAGGACCGTGCCGTATGTCTATTTTCTCGAACGTAAGTGGTACCTGGCTGTTCCTGGTACTGATTGATCCGGAAACAATGTGTCGTCACTTCCCATTGGAAGCAACGTGTCAGAGGCAAGTGTGGAGGCTGAATTTGAAACGGCCATTTCCGGGTGCAAAATTTGCGGAGAATGTGGAGACAAAATGGCATCTTCCCCAAGCCTCCTGGGCTTCTCCGACACACTCTCAGTGCTGCTTACTACTTTGGGATCATCAGTTGCAGTATCAGCGAGGGGTTCTGCTTCTTCTGTAGCGTGTGGCACAGGGTGAGGAAGTTTCTTGATGCGTGACACGTGGATCCAGTTCTTTCGCCCAGCTACCCACACTGCTGTCTGGGTAACCAACAGGACCTGGAATGGCCCACGCCAGCGAGGCGCGAGGCAGGAGGTGCGCTCAAATGATTTAACGAGCACCCAACTCCCCGGTCGTATACTGTGGCTCGGGCCCTCGTATCGCACAGGTAAGGCCTCTCAGACCTGGTGGTAAATCAAATACAGGTTTTTAGTCAATTGGCTACAATAATCTGAAAGTAGTACATTTTTCAACATTCTTCAAATTTCGACATTTTTGAAGATTCCAGATATTGGCAGGTCTCCCCATTACCACCTCAAATGGAGAGAGCCCAGTCTTAGTTTGAATGGTTGTACGCATGGCTAGTAACACGATCGGTAAGGCGTCCAGCCATTTTAATTTGGTGCCGGCACACGTCTTAGCGAGCTTGTTCTTGATGATACCGTTGTGTCTTTCAACTAGTCCGGCACTCTGAGGATGTCTGGCCGACTGGAACCGTTTGTCAATTCGTAACGCTGTACATATCTGTAGGATTACAGCGGCGACAAAATCTGGACCATTGTCCGACCAGATAACTCTCGGCAAACCGAACCGGGGAAAGTACTCCTTTAACATGGCTTTCGCAGTGGTCATGGCTGTAGCATGTAACAGGGAAAGCCTCAACCCATTAACTGAAGGCACAAATGACCACAAGGACATATTTTAGATTGTTGCATTGTTCCATTTCAATAAAATCAAAGTGGATTACTTCTAATGGGACAGAGGGTGGCCCATAACTTCCCCTTGGGGTTGCTGTCCCTTTTCCCACATTATGTTGTAGGCAAATCATACAGTTCTGAACGTAATGCTGAGCAATTTTTGACATTTTGTCATTTACCCAAACTTTTTCTAACATTTTCGTCATCTGCTGGACACGCACATGCGTAGGACCGTGTGCCATTACAACCATCATCATCACATAAGCATCAGGAAGTAGCCATTTTCCATCAACCGTGTCCACCCAACACCCATCACAATCAAGTTTTCCCAAGCCCTCAGCCAACCTCTTGCATTCTTCTAATGTGGCATCGGCTTGATTATCCCGTACAGACAGAACGCCTTCATCCATTACATAGGCATTTTCAGTCTCCCTTGAAACATATATCTCCGTAAAGAGATCAGTTGCAGTCTGTCTAGCTATTTGATCAACGAAAGCATTCCCTTTTCCAATATTATCTACAATCTTTCGATGTGCTGCACATTTTACAACTGCTAACTGAGTAGGGAGTGCAAGCGCTGAGAGTAGTTGCACTATTAGGGAGCCATGTTGAATCTTGGTGCCATGCGAGGTTAGGAACCCTCTTTCCGACCAAAGTCTCCCTAAGTTGTGAACAACCCCAAAGGCACACTGACTATCAGTATATATATTTACTACAAGCCCTTCGGAAAGTTCACAAGCTCGGGTTAATGCAATAATCTCTGCGGCCTGCGCAGAATTATGCGTAATTCTCTTAGTTTACACAACTGTGCTCAATGTAGTGATTGCATAAGCGGCTGTGGATGTACCATCCGGAAGTTTAAAGCAGGTGCCGTCGCAAAACAGCTCTCCTTGCGGATTATCCAAGGGGGTATCTTTCAAATCAATCCTGCCCTTTGGTTCTTGTTCGGTCGTATACAAACAATCATGTGATTCTTCATCGCTGCAAGTAGTATCTTGCGGAAAAGGTAGGAGTTCAGCCGGATTAAGGACACAACACCTCTTAATTTGAATGTGAGGGGCAAACAAGATCAATTCATATCTTGTCAACCGTGCAGAAGTGAGGTGTTGCGTTTGAGTTCAGTTCAATAGAACATCTACAGATTGAGGCACCATCAGGATCAGATCATGGCCTAGGACCATTCCCTCACTCTGTTTTACAGACGCGGCAGCAGCAGCGACAGCGCGCAAACATCTTGGCAAAGCGCATGCTACAGGATCAAGGGCGGAGGAATAGTAACTGCATGGCCTATTCTTCCCTCCATGCTCCTGCGTTAATACAGCCAAAGCACATCCATCACATTCGTGCACAAACAATACAAAGGCCTTTTCATAGTTTGGTGTGCCCAAAACTGGTGCAGAGCATAATGCAGTCTTAAGCAAGTCAAACGATTGCTGGTGTTCCGAGTTCCATGGCAATGGCGAAGAAATACCCTTCTTTGTCAAAGCCACCATCGGTTTGCTCACTAGTGAGAAATTCGTGATCCACAACCTACAGTAAGAAGCCATACCTATCAGGGTTCTAACTTCCTTCTGTGTATTTGGGACAGGCTTGCCAGAAATGTGTTTTATTCTTTCAGGTGTCAATCTTCTTCCCTCCTTTGACAGGAGATAGCCTAAATAGGCAACCTCCTGACAACAATATTGAAATGTTTTAAGCGAAGCTTTGTGACCATGCTTAGCTAGATGAATAAGTAATAACACAGTGCCCTCCTTACAGGCACTCTCAGAGTCAGCAGCTAGAAGCAAATCATCAACGTACTGAAGCAAAGTACAGGTAGATGTCATGATCTCTGCTTCCAAAAGGTCAGGGTTTTCCCAACTCCCTTGGAAGCAGATCCATAACCCAGGTTCCGAGTGCCAACCAGTCCCAATTGGGACCTTTTGGACCCAGTCCTGGCGCCAGTGGCACCAGGCTCATAAATATGCCCAGTCCCAGCGCTGGAAGCGCCGGGCTCATAATGCTTGGGTGGACTTACCTGCAGCAGACCATGCTGCTTACTTGCCTGCCAGTTGAGCCTCTGATCCTCTTCTGTTTGGAACTACTTTTCCTGTTGGGTGGGGCAGGAGCCACTCCCTAGGTTCAGAACACTGGAACTCTTCTGGAAAGCAGGAACTCTTTTCTTACCTAGGCGTGGCTGTGGAAGGAGACACCTAAGCACTACAGGAGGCTATTTAAACCACACCCGATGGATGAATCTTGCTTTGCGTTATTCTGCATCCTCTGCAGCAGAACGCTCATCGTGTCTTCTGCATCTGATCCTGGGCCTAAGGAAAAAGGCTTACCATCCTGAATCCAGTCTTCAGCAACACCTATAAAGACAAGAAAGAACAGGTTAGCATTACGGTCTTCAGTGACAGCGCTTCACTTACCTGGTCCATCGGCTGTCACCAACGCCTCGCGTTGCATTCCGGCATCTGAAAGACAAAGGCTTACCTACTCTTCGTGCGCTCCGGAGGTCTTCGCACTGCATTCCGGCATCTGAAAGACAAAAGCTTACCAACTCTTCACACGCTCCAGAGGCCTTCGGCGCTGCATCCCGCATCTGAAAGACAAAACAAGGTGCGTTTAAAGACATTGGGGAACTTTAATACTCACGTACCATTACTCCTTTCCACATCTAACCCAGTGGGTATTCCGGCACCCTGCAGCCGCTCCGAAATTGTACCTGCAAAATAAAAAGACAGTTAGAGCGCATCGTGAAGCAGGCAACAAGCGCTTACTTACGTGCTTCCAGGCGCTTCTATTCATCACACGGGCTCCATCTTCAACTCACTTCAACCCGTCATCCGCCATCACCGGAACCCTGCAAAACAAGAGACATCATTACTAAAGACTTTTAAAGACATTAGAATTACTCGAAACTTACCGTTCGTGCATTAAACGACGGACAGCAGTCCTCTGAAGTCAAGAGGCCTGCTCCCCTTATCCAGTGAAGAAACTGGTTACAGCACCCTGCCCCGAGGCAGATGGAGAGCACGGCGTTCACTTACCTAAGGTGAGAGCGTTAACCTTTGGGGTTCTACAGGAGAAGAGAAAGGGAAGAAGAGAGAGACATTCAATAACCCAGTTCATTAATCCCATATTTTCTATCTGCAGACATTTTACCCTTCGAGTCAGACATACAGTGCACAGAGGTCCAGCCCAAAGAGCCAGCCGTGTGTTACACATCACCTTTGAAGATACGGTATACGCCCAGTCAAGACCGGCGCCTCTACGGGAATCAGGTGAGCGTTACAGTAGAGGGCAATTCAAGGGTATCAAGTTGCTCTTTCAAAGCCATACTATAAATACTAGGACTCTCTGTGTACCCTTGAGGTGCACGAGTAAATATAAAGAAGTGACCCCTAAGGTGAACGCGAACAAATATCTCCTATCCTTGTGTATAGGAATTCTAAAGAACGCATTCTTTAAGTCCACAACACTAAAGTAAGTAGCTGTAGCTGGAATCATGGTTAGGATTGTCATCACATCAGGCACAATTGGAAATTGCGGTGCCACAACTTTATTAATGGCACGTAAATCAATTTTGAAACGGAATGGGATTACATTATCGCCTTTCTTGTACACGGGTAAAATCGGACTATTACACAAACTTCCTAAAATTTCTTCAATCACACCGCGATGCACAAAACCGGAAACAATACATTTCAAAGCTTGCTCGCCCTCAACCGAAATCTTATATTGGGAACGCGTGGCAGCTCAATTCCATGTTTCAAAACTATCTTAACAGGCTCAATCTGTAAAACACTGACATCATTGTCGTCGAAAGCCCACGAGCTCTCTGGTACATCAATGAATTCTGGAGGCAAAGGTCTAGTCAAAAATTGCGAGGCAGAAAATTTCTGTGGTGAAATCGTCAAGCGCACTCCATGAGAAGAACAATAAATCACTGCATTTAATTATTCTAACAAATTCAACCCCAGCAAGTTCTCTTCGCAATCCGAAGTCAACTGAAAAGGACACTGGTCCATAAAGGGACCCAAAGAAATAGGTACCGGCATAGAAACCGGACAAACAACTGGTGTACCGGAAAACCCTACAGAAATATTAGTTGGCCCTGACAGTGGAAAGTTTGGAACCCACGAATGATCAATGGAACACTTCTGTACTCCAGTGTCTATCAAAAACTGATGTTTCCTATTTCCCACCACCATTTCAACGTAGGGACCTTTCTGATTGACGGGAATAGGTGTAGGTTCCAAACCCTGTTTCGGGCAATCCTATCGAAACAGAATATTATCAAAAGGAAGCTCTTCAGATAAATATGCAGCGGAAGTATGATCAAATATATTCCTAGTGTCTGCACTCGGAGTCTGATTTTCCTGCAAAAAAAATGTTGTTGATGGTCCTGTGTAAACTGACCTCTACCAGGGCCCCCTACGCCCAGGCGACCTCTGGATTGTCTACCCATATTACCAAATGTATTATTTGACCTTTGTTGAAGGACGGGGCATTGTGCTCGCCAATGACCCTCTCGACGACAATAAGCACACTGATTAATATTCACAGGACCCAAGGGCACATTCCCCTGTGGGACATACTGACCTCTAACCTGAGAATTACCCCCTCTGGGTCCCCCTAACAATTTGCTGCAATAGCACTTTAGTTTTTAAATCACATTTCCGTTTTTCATTCCTATCTTTTTCATTATTGACACGGTTCTCATAGTACTGAGCCATGTGCAGTACTTCTGATTGTGATTTCACCTGCCAAGCGCTCTCAGAAGACATAATCTGTGACTGGATGTCAGGCAGTAATCCATGTACAAATGTGTCCACAAATAATCTTTTTCCAGACTCTGTGCCTACGTCTTGTCCACTGAAATCCGAGAATACCTGTTCGAACCGATTAAAGAACTCGGTAGCACCTTCAGACTTTCCTTGGACACAGGCCGTAAGCTTGTCCCAAATAATTCTCTTTTCGGGAATTATGGTTTTTAATTTAGCAATGATTCTATCAGGCAGAGTTAGTATCACCTGTTGTGGTCTTTCGCCAGCTGGCCTTTCCCCATCGAGTCTAGTTATATTCGCCCATGTATCTCCCAACCCGGGTACATCGTCAATAGTTCTAACTTGTTTCCATAAATCTACAGGCAGGAGTACAGGAAACAACAAATCAATGTCACCTAAGGTGAACACTGAGGATTGCAAAACAGATTCCATCTCTTTATAAAACCCTGTCAGATTTTTCCTAATATCAGCAATAGACTGTCTAATGGTGTTCACTTCCTGTCGTGAAAACGGGACGTGAAAAAACTGTGATACATAATGTGCGGGAATGTCCACAGCGACTATACCCCGTGCAGCATCGGCCGCAACCTCAACCTTCGGGACAAATGTCGGAGGAACCTCTCTCATAGGCAACTGAGATGTAGGCAACTCCGAACGCTTACTAAGCAACAGAGCCAAGTCGAAGAAGTGTCAAGTGAAAAAGCTCTCTTATAAATGTTCAATAACTCTGTGGGTCAACCAATCTTCCTTTTTACACATTCATCCTGCAGGTACTCTACCATTACCTGTTTCACTTTCCTCTGCATTTCCAACGTATATTGACTATATGTGTCATATACCTCAACTGGAGTTATCGATATGTATGAAATCCATCTAATCACATCTTTCTTACAAATTCGCATTTCCTCCGATATCGGTTTACGACACGGAAGGAACCGTTTCTGTACATACATATTTTCCTCTTCATCATCCTCATTCTGTATCCTTTCTAACTCCTTTCTATACCCAAATAACCTCTCAACATGCTCATTTACCTTCTCGATAGTGTCTTTGGAAAGTGCTAAAGTATTTAGATCCCTTAACCCTTGCGGAACATCCGCATTATTTAATCTTCCCCACATTATACATAACTGAATCCCTAAACCTTCAATAAAAACATTTTTCTCAGGAAAATTATCCGTATTAAAAAGTGTGGAAAAAACGCTAGCTTGATCATCCTTCTCCATACAATGCTTAGCCTATGCAATTAACTCACGTTTCTTCTCCGGTGGTACAGTACTGCGAGTGACAACCTTTGACCCTGCACCACGATCGATTACAAGCAGCTCAGAACTACTTGGAAGAGAGGGAGCAGGCAAATTCGATGGAGGTGCTATAACTGGTGCAATAAAAAGAGGCAGAGGAGCAGGTGGAGGGACAAAAACCAGAGGAGTAGGAACAACAGGTTGAGTAGGAAGAGCAGGAATAACAGCAGGAAGAGGTACAGCAGCGGGAAGAGGAACATACGGAGGTGGCGCAGAGGCACCAGGCCTTCGTTCATTTAATATTTTATCAATAAACTCATCAGAAACATGAAGATATTTGGAAGGATAGATTTTCTGAATACCAAGTGAGAAAGCCCTTTCCATGGCCCTCATTACGACCCTGGCGGAATTCGGAAAACGATGGCGGAAATGCAATACCGCCATCGAATAGCGCTCGGTGCGACTATGACCCGTCACCGCAAAGTACGATGCCATTAGCGACACCGTAGTGAACGCCAACGCTAACTGCACCAAGCACGCGCGCGCGCGTCATGCCAAACCGTAAACACCACCATGGCGCAAGGGTACGCCAATTCCGACCCTAGCGGACATGTACCTAACGCCATCAAGCATGGCGGAATGCACCATTCCGCCATGGTGAGAAGTACGGCATCGCGAATCAACCGTAAACGGCCCCACTGAGTGCCTGTACACCGCTCCCTGCCCACATAGTACAACTCCCCGTAGGTGCAATGAAGTCACAATGCAACCAGTGAAATGTACAAGTCACCCATGCATGCCAACGAACAAAAGAAACACAACAGGGGCCAATGGGAGCTGCAGGGCACAGATGGCACGAATACAGAAGCCATCCCAATGGACATGACCACAGTCCCCCACCAAGAAACGCACGCAAACACAGGCACCTGTGACCAGCAATATTCCGAAAATCACATCATTCCACCAGTCCACCTGGCTGACCGGCATCTGTTACACAAAACCCAATCCCCCGCCCCTGAGCATGACAACATTCAAACTGTCATATTGGCAGCCCCCATCCCTGACCTCACGGGCTTCGTAGGCAAACGCGCCCAGTACAGTACCACGCAACTAAACTCCGAAGCTGGAACCCAGTGCAGATCTCCTCACAATACATCGCCCCCCAAATAGGCATATGCCACATCACTTGCAAAGAAGAACGCTACACGGGCCAAATCAGAATAGAAATTTAATGCACATCAAAATCACCAAGCCCATACAGCCATCAGGCCATGAACTCCAAAACACATTTCACCATTGTGGGCTGCATCCGCAAGAAATGACCAGCCACTACTTGTGTGACGCCCTGTTCCCTCATGGTACACAGAGCCACATTCACGTACGAAAAGGCAACATGGAAGCGCACAGAACCGCAGGGCCGTCCCAATGGGGAGGCACTAGTCCAGCTGAAAGGCCGAAATGTTGCTCCGAGCCACCAGTACTGCGAAAGGGCATGTGGCCCATTGGCGATCGTCCCATAAGATCGTAATGCTGCTCCACTGATTAACACGAAGCAGCAGGTGTCGGGAGTAAAACCCATCTGCAGGAGTGGCATACAGATGGCAGTGGCAAAAGGGGAGGAGATACCTGTCAACCAAAAGAAAAGAAAAAGAACAGAATGGCCATCAGTACTACATTCCAACAACTCACTGCAATGATCACACTAAATCCACAGCCATATGCATGCTAGCCCACTCCAAAGGTCCATCACCACCCAAATACCACTTGCGACTCATAACTATCTATATCGAGGTGTAAACACCATCACAAACGAGTGTACCTGTGCATGCGCCTGTGAAAACAGAATCCATCTGATGGGATTGGTAACGTGCATGGACACAAGTGTCTGAGGGCGCGTCGAGACAGGGAGGGCTCAACAAGGCCAGATAGACGATGGTCCCACTATGGCAGCCCTGCATCACATAGCGTAGGGGAGGCGGATAGATCCCAAGAAGCCCTGTACATGGCAAACTCTGTATCAAATCACCTGCCCATGCATCCATTCATCATTCCCTCATCCCGGGATTAAAACGCCTGAATATTTACTCACATAACATTAGAAATATCCATTGAGTCTGTGCGTTATGCAGCCTGCAAAATCCACAGTGCCCCAGCCCGTAATTCCAGTGTAGTGAAGTAACATGTATTTGGGAACGTCCGGCCTCATCGCCCACGTCGCTATTGCGCATCCCAAACCATTCATATCAATCATTGCATTCTCACCATGGCCCCTGTCTCAAGGACATTGAACAATAGTACGTTATATTTGCAGTCAGACCTGTGGGCATTTCCTCGCCGCTAGCTGAAAACCGAAAGCGCCGCCCTTCGAATTCCTCATTTGCAACATCACGTCGAAGAGGCATCTGTGGCCGTTTGAAAACACTAATTAATCCATCGAGTGCGGCTGTGTGTGAAAATGGCAACTGCCTTCACCCACGAATGGGACGCCCCGCCCGTCGTTGCAACTCGGTACAGTGATGCATGAGGGCCCACCGTTACTCGAGTACTACGTTCCACTGACCCTTCACAACTCTGTTCGCGACTGCACAGATAGTATGTGAAACAATGGGACCACAGCAGAATGAACATATCAACCAATGTTACACGGCCATCGGGTACAAATACATGATTGCAATAGCAAGATTCCATTCCACGAATTGCAGCGTTGTGCGCGGGACGTGCTCGGCCAAAGGGGAGAGCAGTTTGCACAGGTGGAATGAATCACCACAGGTGGAGGCCATTCAGCCTGAAAACACATAAATTGCACAGCCGGTCTCCTCCCACAACCACACCGAAATGCTACCGGCAGGACTCGCGATGTTGGCCCTGGGGGACATGATAGCACTGCAAGTACTCCAACTCCAAGAAGAAGACGAACACCAACTACAACCGGCCGCACGGAGGAGACGCAGGAGGAGGAGGAGGCCAAGGCAGGGCCAGCAAGGGCCGCCAGCACAGCCACTACCACCACGCAGGCAGCCCGCAATCCCACGCCTCCGAGCACATCCGTTCAACCTCACTGATGAGCAGATCCACACCCTCTACCGTCTGGACCGGGACACCATAGCCGCCATTGTGGACATGACACAGGCTGACCTTGTCAGCATGATAGATAGCCCAACCGCCATCCCACCCCTACTGAAGGTGGTGTCTGTACTCCACTTCCTGGCCACAGGCACCTACCAGCACACAGTCGGACAGTTGCATGGCATTTCTCAGCCACTGTTCTCACGGACACTATTGCAAGTGCTCGATGCCCTCCTGCAGCACGCAGACGACTACATCTCCCTACCACGCTCAGAGCAGGAAATTACCAACACAAAAGTGGGATTCCATGCACTTGCCGGCATACCGGGTTGCATTGGTGCCATCGACTGCACCCATGTGGAATTGGTCGTCCCACATGCCATGGAGGCCCAGTACCGCAACCGAAAACAATTTCATTCTCTGAATGTACAAATGGTGTGTGACTCCAACAGGATCATCACACATTGTTGTGCCCGATTCCCTGGATCAACCCATGATTCTATGGTCTTGAGGAACTCTACAATACCACGCTACATGGAGCGACACGCAGGGAACAGATCCTGGCTACTCGGTGAGTCTCATTACATGCATGATAATGTGGGGTATGTGATTCGGCAATGACCTGGCAGGAAGGGGGGGGGTGCGTACGTAGCAATGGCATTCCACATCATACGTTTCTCGTCCACATACAGGTGATGCTGGATATCCACTGAAGAGATGGCTCCTCACACCAGTCCGGAACCCATGGGACCAGCATGAGGAGGACTACAACCATGCCCACTCACGTACCCGTGTAGTCATTGAACAGGCATTCGGCCTACTGAAGGGTCGTTTCCGCTGCCTCAGCAGGTCTGGCGGGGCACTCCTGTACCGCCATGTGAAGGTTGCAAAGATGGTGATGGCATGTGTCATGCTCCACAACATGTGCGTACGTAGAAATGTGCCCATGCCCCCTGACGCAGAACTGCAAGCACCTGATGATGGTCATGATGAGGGTGGGGATGTGGCAGCACCTCAAGGAGTCTGCGAGGCACCGGAGGGCCGTGACATTCGTCAGCATCTCATTGATGTATGCTTCTAGCACTCACGCCTGGTGGCTGATACATGGACACGGGACTCGTGGCACTGTGTGTGTCTGGGACATGCACAATATGGACTGTACGCCTATGATGGCCTAGTACACAAAGATCAATGTCCACACATCTCATTGGTTGATCGTGCACTGTTTATGGCATATGTGATATCATGTTGTACACCCTATCGACCCGCCACCCAAGTGAGCCCAACACACCCCCTCCACCCTCCTACCTCCCCCCCGAACACCAGTGTCCAAAGATGCTCATTGTCAGTGGGCAGTCGCTATTGCAAGCCCCCTCTGCGGGTATCAGGGGCACCCCTGCCTGTGGAGCGCAGGTTCCTCCCAGATCTACGTTGGGGGCTGCTCTGGACGGAACTTGCAACGGATGATGTCTCTGCCTGCTCACGTCCATGCATGTCCCTAAGGGTTTGCGAGAGCTCAGTGAGCACACGGCGCACTGCGGCAAGTTCGGCACATACGTCCTTGGACGTCGCATGCAGTTCCCCCCTCAGGCTCTCGGTGCTTCTCTCCATTTGGACTCCCAGGCTCTCGGTGCTACTCTCCATTTGTGCCCTTAGTGTCTCTGTACCTCTCTCCATTTCTGCCCTAAGTGTCTCAATTGATGTTTCTATGTCTGCCTTAGTGCCCCCACATTCATCGGCATGGTCCTTGAGGAGCGTGGCCAGTTGCTGCTGTTGCACGATTAACTGGTCGAGGGACTGTTGCCTCTGCTGGGCCATGGTCATTTGCGGGGGTGTCACAGAGGGGCTGTTGTCCTCATGTTGCCTTGCCACAGGGCTTGTGGGGGATGGCCAGTCGTCGTCTTGTGGGTGCCCCTGCGTGGTATCCTCATGTTGTACGGGATGGGACAGACAGGGGGATTGGGACAGGTCATGGATGGATCTGACTTCGACATCCCCGTCTTCTGTGTCGGAGCATGCTGCCATCAATGGGGTGTCACCTATGGTGCTGCTGCCACCAGAGGCAGTGCCTTCTGTGGCATCCGTTGGGGGGACCTGTGGTGGTGGTGTTGTGGGCATGCTGGCTGCTGGGGTGCCTGTTGATGTTCCCTCCTCTGTGCTGCCACCTGATTTGTGCTGCTGCCGTGTCTTGATGCATGCAGCTGAGGTGGAGGGTCTTTGGCCGTTGGTCTTGGCCCTCTTTGCAGGTGTGCTGGTAGGGGTGTCCTGAAGCTCGTCGTTTGGATCGGACCCTGTGGTGGAGTAAAGGAGGGCGAGGGTTATTGATGGGTCTGTGGGAATTGGAATGGCATTGTATCACATGCATTGGGGTGGTACCTGAGGGTGATTTGGGTCGGGGCCTTGGAGGTGCTTTCATTTGTGTGTGGAGTGAGGGTGCAGTTGTTTGGCAGCCTGCAGTTAGGGTGTGCCTGCTGCACGTGTAGTGCGTGGTTTAGGGGTTTTTAATTATTTATGTATTTATTGTGGGTTTTAACGTGCGCTATCAGGCCGATGTGTGTGGACGTTCTCCTGGACATGTGTTTCTGTTGCACTATGTGGACGCATGGTACTTCACATGGATGGACTTTGTGGATTTGGCATTGTTTTATTTGGCCCACCTACCTGAATCTTCGGATGTCTGCACTCCTTTCTCCATCCCTCCGACTCCCTCTATGCTCTCCATTCCGATGGTGGAGGCACAGATTTCTTCCCAGGGGGTCAACTTGATGGGTGATTCAGGACCTCCCCCGGTGGCTGTGGCAATGTTGCGGTTGGCAGAGAGTATGCTGCGGACGCGTATCCGCAGGTCGTCCCATCGCTTGCGGCATTGCTGTGGGGTGCGGGGTGCGGTCCCCACCGCACTTACCCGCTGTGCCACCAGAGCCCATATGGCCTTCTTGTTTGCAAGTGCCGTCCTGGTCATTTGCGTGCAGAAGACGACGGCAGCATTCTCCTGGAGGGTCTCTGTTAGCACGGTGAGTTCCTCACGGGAGAAGTGGACCTGCCGCTTGCGGTCGCACGCTTTCTTCGCTACTTTTCCCATTTTTCTTGGTTTCGCTTGGGTGGATGACGGGTTGGGGTGTGTCTCAGGGTAGTGATTTTAGTGGTTGTGTGGTTTTAGTGGTTTTATAGGTGTACGGCGGGATGTTTCCCGTTCCGGGCCCATGTTTTAACTTCCGTTTCCGTATATTTCCGGTCACCGTACTTTCCGGTAGGCGCACACTGCGGTGTCCGCTGTGATGGGTGGCGGTATTGCACCTAGGGCGCCGTACGGCGGCGGTGTGGGCCGTTTTGGGGTCATTTCCGCCATCGCGGACTTTGCACTTCCGCCATGCCGTGGTGCTCGTGCCCGATGGGTCGGAATGGGCCGCACTTTGCTCCTTCGTGCAATGGCGGAAACGCTATTTACGCTGTGGCGGTCCGGTCAGTCACTTTCCGCCAGGGTCGTAATGAGGGCCCATATTTTTAGCCGACTCAGACTGTTTATCCTGGTCATATAACAACGCTTTTTCGGCATTCGTTTTATGACGGCGCACATTCTCTCTACTCTTAAGCTGTTGTAACGCTTCTTTTTTCCAATTCTGCAAAACATCAAATGCTGCAGGTCTAGCCTTTTTCTTTAACAAGACTGACTCCAAATATTCAATGCGAGGGATCTCAAAACTACCATTGATTAGCCACTAAAGTTCGGAGGCATGTCTGGTTTGTCTGTGCCAAATATCATTAAATACTATACTTCCAATGCCATGCTTACAGTACACAGTACATGCCGGCGACCTCTCCTGTGGTGCCGGACGGCTACATTCCAATGATTGTCTATCACTGCAGAATAATGCCCTATAGCAGGTAGACAATTTCCCAGGCATATCTCAAATTCTTGATGTTACCTGGTCAATAATTGTGTCTGCAGATACAATGCGCCAAAATTCAAATTGTCAGGGATGAATTAAGAATCGGGTCACGACTCACCTGACCAAACCTAAGGAGGACCGATCGGTACTTCTAAGAATTTTACCTAACTAATCTTACCTCGTGTATGGTGATTTCAGCAAATCTGCCCACCTCGATAGGTGGACCCTCGTCAAGATGCCGTCTCAGACCACAGGCTAATCGTCCAGGGATCGGGTCGTGCAGAGCTGCTGAGGTGTCGCGTCTCATCCAGGGGCCCCTTTCTTTTTGTCACACCGTCCGATCCCGGTCCGATAGCGTGTGTCAACCTTCAACAATCCGGCATCATTCTTGAGGGTCCCCATTCGGGCGCCAACTCTGAAAACAGAAATAAAATATCGAGGCTGAGTACCCCAAAAGGAAATACAGCGAACACGGGTTACAAAGGAACATACAAAGGGCCTCATTACGACCCAGGCGGTAAGGGGTTTACAGCAGCGTAAACAGCGCCGACCCTTACCGCCTGATTCCGAGGTCCCTTAGCGCCATGGAGGATTTAACACCTGCTTTTAGCAGGTGTTAAAATCCATGGCGCTAATGGACCTTGTTGTTAATTACGCCACCATAATTTACGGTGGCGTAATTAACGCCTTCCCCACTCCCATTATGCCCTATGGGGCAAAAATGGGAATGGGGAAGGGTAAATGGGGATTGGGGACTTACCGCCTCGCCAACCTTGGAATGGGGCGGTAAGTCCGCCAACCACCATGGCGTAAACATAGTTTACGCCATGGTGGTAAAGGTACGACCCAGGCGGTAACTTACCGCCTGGGTCGTAATGAGGCCCAAAGTACTTTATTCTCTACTGAATTCAATTACAAAAACAGTGCAAAGTCAGATAGCTATCGGCCCTCAGTACAGCACAACAAACTCCAGCGTGGTTCAGTGTGTTCAGTGAGAGACGCTGTACATTAGAATGCATTCGCTTTTTATACATTTTGTGGGCACTATGTCCAGCCCCACTTCGGGTTAATATTCTACTTTATACATCACCAATTCTAGGGTTCGTGCCGAGTTTTAAATAACCGCATATAACTGGTTTGTCTTTAATACATGTAACAACAAGCGTATGCATCAACTGTGTATTCTAAAGTTTTGCATGCAGGCCTTCTTAAACATAAATACAATGTAGTAAGACAGATGTTCTTCATTCAGTATGCAAACACATTATCTCAATATATGCTTGTGGATTAGTTTCATCTCCCGGGTGATCCCTTTACACATAGGTCAACGAAGGACGAGGTCTCAGTTCATGACCTCAACAAGTGGCCTGCAGGCAGATTACACATTAGCTATCTACAGAGGTCAAGACGGCCATGTTGTATTTTGCAATGACATCGTCCACCATTTTAGCTCACAGGGTGACTTTTCCACAACAAATCCTAAAATGGCGGTTTGACCTAAAATGGCAGCCCACATAGATTAAAGGTCAGGACCTTGCAACACAGATTTCTTTCGCAAGCGACTTTCGAGCAACTTGGCGTAGGCCAATATTAAATATATTTATTACAATAGGAGGCACAATATACTTTCTATTCCGACAGAACTTTGGCAGGGCTAATCTAATGGGGCAAGCCAGAGTTCTAAACAAAGTTCTAAAAAAAGTCACATTTAGATACCAACTCATATGTGTCCCTTATTCATTCTCCATCTTTACTCATCTGTATGTGCACCCACACACTCACAGGTCTATATGTGGAGCACTTGCATACTGTAATGACTTTAATGTTCACTGCTGTATGTATCCTGGCTTTTAACAACATCTTCAACCTGCTCAAGGAGCATTTCAACTGCAACTGCACTGTGGAGTATCGATTCAGAGTCGACACTGGGATCATGACTGCTTTGTAAATAATACACTGAGCAGCATCGTGGCCTGGAGAGCAAGCCAATGTAGTTGCGTAGTTTGGCGCATTTCTGCACACCCTTAATAAGATGTGCTGCTGTGTGGTGGACTGCTTTTAGGGAAGCAAGTGTGGTGGCTGTGAGCCCTTTCAGGAGGGCATTTCCCCCAACAATGTGCAAGACAAAAAGGCCTGTGCTAACATCAGGAAGTCCTGCGGTGGGATGAGGGTTTGATTTTGCAAAGGGTGGATTTGGAGCCTGGCTGGTTGAGACTTCTTGGCTATGTGTTTCTGGAAATACAGACTGCTGTCAATGGTAAAGCCTAATGATTTTGCTGCATCCAAGAAATGCAGATTAAATCCTTCTAGGTTCATATTATTGTGCCATTGTTGGACAAGTTGTTTAGCGGCGGGACTGATGAAGACAAATTCAATCTTGGCTGGTATAAATTTGAGGTAGGCAGCCAACATCCTGGCCGGATTATGGTTAGGTGGAGACGACTGATGTCCTGTGGGCTTTTTATTCAGACAAAGTATTGGTGGATGGCTATATCAGGGTGTTTGAGGAATGTACCCAGAGGCTTCATGTAAAGGTTAAAAACTATCAGTGAGAGAATGGAGCCTTGGGGTACTGCCCAGGAGACTGGGAGTTGGTTAGAATGTAATGTGTTCTTTTTGATGGCTTGGTGTCTGCCCGACAGGTAGGAGGTAAACCACTTTAGGACAGTGCCAATGAATCCCATCCTGTCTGTGAGGTGGGAGAGGAGGATATACAGGTCGACTGTGTCAAATGCAGTCGAGAGGTCAAGGATGTGGAGGAGGAAAAGGTTGCCCTTATCCATGATTTGAAAGGCATAATCCACACCTGGTTGGTGGCTGTCTCGATGCTACACTTGGGACCGAACCCAGACTGATAGTCGATTTGATTGATTCTGGCGAGTAGTTGCGTAGCAACTTCTTTTTCCAAAATGTTGCCAATAAACAGGAGGTTTGCAATGGGCTGTTAGTTGGCAAGGTCATCTGGGTTTAGGGTATTAATGATGTTGAATAGTGCATTGAGTGCCGGCCGATCAATTGAGGACGGGATGATATCATCAGACTAGGAAGTAGGTTTGAGAGAATCAATTGTTTTTAGGAGATCTAGGGGAGAGAGAGGAGAGAATTCAGTGCAGAGCCACCATGTGAATGCTGGAGTTTAGGGGGGATAATGATGTGGGCAGTTGATTTGATGATCTGACAAGTTTTTGCTATTTTTCCAATAAAATAGTTGTTGATTCTGTTGCATTTTTATTAAGTTGCTTGCATCCCAGGGTCATGTGAGGGTTTGGTACAATGCTTTACTACTTCAAAGAGGGCTATGCGCCTGTTAGAGTTAAGCTGCAATGGTGGTGGAATGGTAAGCAATTTTGGACACAGTAATCATAATCCTACGGTTGGCACAGAGAGATTTGAGCTTGATCTCCAGGGTTTTGATTTTCGCACCACCATTTCTCAGGTTCTGATTGAGCATTTGTTTGATGTGAGCTCAGGGGTATACCAAGGGGCAGATTGTTTGGTCTTTGCCTCGGTGGTCTTTATGGGGCATGAGTGTCCACCAGATTCTTAGCTGAGTTGTTGAATAATTCTAAGAGTATTGAGGCAGGTCCTGTGGTAGGGCAGTCTGCAAAGTTTACTTATAGCTCATTGACCAGGAAGATTTTTAATGAGCAGTGCTGGGTGAGTGGGTGTTTAGTCTGACATCTGTGGGCCATGGTCGAGTGGGTGATCAGCATTGGGATGGCAGCATGGTCAGACAAGTCGAGTAGGGTCTGCAGAGGTGGCGAGGAGGCATGATGCAAAGACTATGGGCCTCATTACACGGATGGCGGTAGGGATTTACCGGTACCGGTAAAATACCGGTACCGGTAAATCCCTACCACCTTACTACGAGGTCCCTTAGCGGGTTGGTGCTTTAACGCCTGCTTTTTGCAGGCGTTAAAAACCAACCCGCTAAGGGACCTCGGAGCTAATTACGGCACCGCAAAATTGCGGTGCCGTAATTAGCACCTTCCCCATTCCCATAGAGCCCTATGGGGCAGAAATGGGAATGTGGAAGGGCAATGGCGGAAGGGGGATTTACCGCCCCACCAACCTTGGAATGGGGCGGTAAATCCCCTTTCCGCCAAGGCGGTGCCGGTATTTTACCGGCATGAGCCATGGCGCTAATAGCGCCATGGCTCACCGCCTTCCGTGTAATGAGGCCCTATGTCTAGGGTGTTGCCTTTGTTGTGCGTGAGGGAGAGCACAATTTGCCTAGGGTCCATGGATCCTGTAAGTGAAAAAAAGTGTGCTTTGAGTATGGTTGTCGCCATGAGACTGAGTGATGTTAAAATCTCAGAGAAAGACATGAATAGTGTGCGCCAATTTGGCAGAGGAGAGTAAGTTGGATATATGGGCAGTGAAAGAGTCTCTCCTGTGAGATGGTCTGTAGATGTGGTGAAAAGTGATGGATTCCTTGTGAGATAAAGGGAAACTGTAGGTGAGGGATACAAACTAGCTTGTTCTGGGATATGGGATGATGGAGCATAGCCAACGCCTCTGGGAATGGTTGCCACTCCTCCTCCTGGTCTTCCTTGCCAGTCGATTTGTTGAATAATCTGGGATGAGGAGGACAGTAAAAAACATGGTTGAGGATGCGGTAAACCATGTTTCAGTGACAAAGACGGCATCAAGGTTGTTGTTTAAGATGAGGTCTGTGATCTCTATGGTGTGAGCGACTGCAGAGTGAGCATTGATAAGCATGAAGGGGTGTGTCCGTGTTGGCTAAATGTGTTAGATTTGGGCAAGGACAATATTGATGAGTTTTTCTAGGGTAGCTTCCAGGGCTGCCCAGGGCGCTTGGACATTTGAGCCCTAGTAAGGGTGTGGATAGCCTGTGGAGGGAGGGAAGACACATGGTGATGTCTTTTGGTGAATAGTAGATGTCTTTTGTGGGTAGAAAGCAGGATAGCAGATCTGGCCCTTGGCCCTATTAGGCACGAATAGGCACAAGCAGTTGACCTCTTGTCTTCTTCCCTCCTTTTCTCAGGATGCCAGCAATGTGGATACCCAAGGAGGACTGGTTAAATAGGTGGTGGGTAGAGTAGAGCAACTGAGTGGTAGGGCCTGGTCATGTGACCAGCAACCTCCTCAATGCAGTCAGCCTTAAGCTGGCCTGGAGTGCTTACCTAGCTACATGGAAGGTGTGAAAACAGATGATGGATGGAGCAACTGAGTAGCAGGACCTGGTCACTTGATCAGAAACCTTTTCAATGCAGTCTACCTGGAGCTGGCCTGGAGTTCTTACATAGCTCTCTGGAATGTACAAAAACTGCTGTTGGCAGAGTAACTGAGTCGCAGGGCCTGGTCATTTGACCAGCAGACTACTCAAAGCAGTCTGCCTTGAGATGGCTTGGAGACTAGCTGTAAGGCACGAAAACTGGTGATGGACGGAGCAACTGAGTGGCAAGGCTCTGTCACGTGACCAGCAGCCTCCATAATGCAGTCTGCCTGGATCTCACCTGGGGTCCTTAAGAAGCCACCAGGAAGGCAGGAAACTGGTGCTGGGCAGAGAAACTGAGTGGCAGGGTCTGGATACATGACCAGCAGCCTCCTCAATGCAGTCTGCCTGCAGTTCTTAAGAATTTACCTGGAAGGCAGGAAATCTGGTAGTGGACAGAGCAACTGAGTGATGGGCCTGGTCATGTGAGCAGCAGTCTCTTGAATGCAGTCTGCCTGGAGCTAGGCTGGAGTCCTTAAGAAGTTACCTGGAAGCTGCACAAATTACTGGTGGGTGGAGCAATTGAGTGGCATGGCCAGGGCATGTGACCAGCAGCATCCTTAATGCAGCTGTCAGTGTTTACTCTGAGATAGATAACTGGTCCTGCAATATGGCTGAAGCCCATTCCCCAGCCATTGAGTATACTGGCCCTGACCGCAATCCATGAACAGTGGTCCACGATCTTACTATTGAGGAATAGTGGGCACTGGGCCAGGCTATAGGCCATGGACAAAGTTTACTGTGAGTTTATTCCTGCGGCATGCAACATGGCTGAATCTCATGGTCCAGGGAATGTGGCCAGTGGCCATGGCCACAAGTCATGGACCAAGGTGCCTGTCCCACAATTGGTCTATAGTGACCACTTGGCCAAGCTGCAGGTCAGGCCCAATCTCTACTATGGGGGGCTTTACATGGCAGGCAATATCTCAGAAGCCCATGCCCCAGGGCCTGTGGCCATGGCTGCAAGCCGTTGCCATTGACACACAAACTAATGATGGTATATGAACTGCACCAGGCTGTAGGATAGGTCCAGTGGCTATTGTGGGTGGCTGGGTGGGGGCGGGTAATGGTTGAGTCTCATTCTCTGGCAAATTCACCCATGACTTGCATACCAAACATGCGCTGCACAAAGTGACACACATCAGTAGGCGCTGCAAAAACTATGTTTATGTAAGGAGAGTTATAGTTCTTTAATATATGTTAAAAGTGGAATCATTGATCACTAACATACAGCGATGGTACATCATGAAATCAGTGAAAAAACATTTGTAAAGGCCCGTTATTGTTAAGTTTCTCCAATAAAAACCTTTGAAATTCAATGATAAAACTTTGTTAAAGTGGTATTATCGTTAGGTTGCACTAATAAAAACCTATGAAATTCAGTTATAAAATGTTGTTAAAGTGACGTAATGGTTAAGTTTTTCTAATAAAAAGGCTTGACATTCAGAGAAAAACCTTTGTTAAAGGGACGTTATGGTTGCTGCGCAATCTCAAAAACCAAAGATATGTGCCAATTATGATAAGGTATGCAACCATACAATGCAACCCCACCATGCAATGGTCAGACTGACATGTAAGTCAAAGATGACATCACAAATGGCATCATCAATGACATCAAATTTCCTGGAACGCTTTGTTTGCATAGTGACAGTTTAAGCACTAATGGCTAAAATTGGTTAAAAATGAACTATTCTCCATTAAACGTTAGATGTACTCATTTAACTCTAATAACACTTTCATTTTGACTTTTTTCATGCTGCAGTGAAAAATATAATGTAGGTCATTTTGAACAAAAAATGTATACATACAACTATTTACCGTTATTCGCGCAAGATACATTTTGCGATGATTAGCAAGCCCACGCATGCAAATGCTAAATGCCTTTATTCCAGGAAACAATCCTGCTATGTGTACCAAATCAATTTTCATTTGAAAACATACTTCATTTCCTCTTCGGTGACCCATATCATTGCCTGCAGCATCCTCACATCCAGGATTTTGCCACCGTCATAATACAGAACAAGTATCTCCATTATGTCTTTCCATTTTGCAATTCCACATTTACATTTCCAAATGGTAGGAGAGCCAGCATTAGTCTCACATAATGTTCAAGCCAGAAAATCCAAGAGTCACCAATGTAAAGAACAAATATATAATACCTTTAACGTGGAAGTGCATGCGTGATATAAAATACACACAGCACCATACATACTTACATGCAAAATGTAAACTACAATGCATTATCTTGACAATACATTAAGTACGTAATCACAGTACACTTACATGCATGTTAAAACATACAAATGAAATACACATAACAAAACATGCAACACTTACTGGTTGTTACAGTTGTATTAAAAACCTGCACAAATATTTTTCTACGGTAAGCACTTATGATCACTGTACTCATGTGGAAACCAAGCACATGCATTCTGTAAACACGTACCTAACACTATACATACACACGTGCATTACGTAACCTACAATTATGTATATTATACCACAAAAATGTGCATATTAAACAATACAAATAAAAGACAAATAACAACCGCATGCAAATTCACACATAAAATTTTACAAACACGCATACGAAATGGAAAATAAAATTAATTTGCTTCACAATACATTAGGTACATAATCACATTACACATACATGCATGTTAAACCATATACATTAAATACACATAACGAAACGTGCAACACTTGTGGTTCCATTTTATGTATAAAGTGGCATAGAAACAAATTATACACAACACTATTCATGCACGCATGTGTAACATAATCTACTATTCATGGACTTTACAAGCACACGTGTAATTTACATGTTGTCGGTAATCTGAAGCACATGTGCACTTACAGCATGTTGCAGCCATTTTGCTGATGCATATAATTAATTACAGAAAAAACAAATAAAAAACACAATTATAATAAAATTTTAATAAACAATCTGACACTACAAATAATACATTCACAACACATTTCATATTAAATGAAATCTAGTACTAATGAAAAAAACACTATGTACAACTTTTTAATTCAAATATGAACATGTGAACAATAAGTAAGTTTGCATGCGTCATGTAATCTACAGCAATGTTACTATAGTAATCACCAATAAAAATACAGAAATGCTCATGTGCCATATGTGCTTTTAATCATGCCAAAATATGGCACCTTACAAACCACGCCTAGTAACAACAATAAACATTTTGTTTCAAAATGGTGATCCTTGCAGATGTAGCATGAGCATCCTTTGCAAACGTTTCAAGTAATTAAAATAAACACTGACTGGTATTAAAAATGTGCAACTTTTACAATAACAAGAATGGTAAAAGGAAATGTATTCTTGTTTCCTTTCAAAATGTAAATGTATGTTTTCCTTGTTTGAGCAATTTAAAAATGTCAACACTTGTAGATGTGTTCTCTACAGAGATAGGCAAATAAAAATGTGTTTTCAAACATAAATTTACTAATCAATAGAGTAATTGCTTTGATCTTAGAAATGTTAAAAATTAAGAACTTACCCATAGCGTAAATTATTTAGTAATAAGAAATTGCACTTGATATCAACTAAACATATGACTGTGTATATGTATGTACTAGTAGTACATGAAAATGTTCCAGAAAATATCAACTGAACATACGAATGTGCAGGCATACCTACTCTTCACAGAAGGATTATCTATTTCCATTAATATGAACACTGAATATGAATACATGTTTTTGCATTGTATTACTATTGGATGTCCATGCACGCTCTTCACTAAATAACCCTTCCTATTAATATGAAGGGAGCATACAAATGTATTTTTGTGCATAGTATTCATGTAGCCAAACAAGCTTGTTGGTCTTTTTTCATGCAAAAACTATTTGTATTAAGTTAACATACTATTGTATGTATTTCTGTACTATTCACACATTAAGAAACTCTTGGTGTTATTAACAAAACATACTAATGTACGTCTATGTATGTTCTTTACAAAATAAATAGCCATTACCATTATTATGAACTCAGAATAAAAACTACAGTTTCTAGGTAATATTTTCATTGTACATGTGTGCATGTTCTTTTCAAAATAAACCTTTCCATTAATATGAAATGGGTATGGTTGTGCATAGTATTTATACATCAAATAACACTACCTGGTCTTATGGATATAAGTATGGGTGTAGTTTTTACACATACATTTTTGTTTCTCCATACTATGGCAATGCTAAAACTCACTGTATGAATTTATACTAGTGTATTTATGTTCGTACCACTACTTATTATACAATGCAAACAGGGTTAGCACCTATACAAAATGCAAATGTATGTTTGTATGTGCTTACTATAAACACATTACAAAACCATATCCATCATCATAAACATAAAATACCCATACATCCTTTTGTGTGGATTTTTGTATTAATACACCTTCCCATTTATAGATAGAAACTAAGCACACTAAAGTATGTCTGTGTGTGTTAAATACATTTTGTACACAATAAAAATTATTTAAGGTTTAACCAAATAATTTATTAAAACAAACAGGGAATACAAATGTGTATATTGTTTTTAATATTTTTGAAAATGTAACATATAACATTGTCATTAACTTAGACATTTTTCAACTATCATAAACATTACATTTTATAGTTGAAACACCATCATTAAAACAGGATGCAAATCCAATTTAGCACAAGAATTACTATAAAAAAGAAACATACATAAACATCATTGTAAATCATGTAAGTACAATTAACTGTCATGGACAAAACATATTAAACCAAAAATTTGTACAATGAACACAAATAAAACAATCTTCTCTCTCCCCAAAAATGTTTTTTTGTTTTAAGTAAATAGTCCAAAAAAGTAAATAAGCTTTGTCCTTGAAATACATGTCCTTTTAAAAAAAAAAAGTATAATATGTAGACCCTTAGGGGGTAATTCATAGAACTCAGCGCACAAGTGGCGCACGCGGCTGGCGCACAGTGTGCGCGTGCGAATCCCTGCGCCAGCTGCGTGCGCCAAAACCCATTTCCGCGCACAGCGTATTCATGGATTCCAGCTACCAAAACCAGCCGTGGTGCACAGTGGCGCAGCGACCCTGCAGCAACGCCAGTTACGCCCCCAAGAACGCCTCTCGCGCAGGGAATAGCCATCAAAATCCCCAATCCAGCGCAAAGGGCTGCGCTAACCCTGTACCAGCACGGCAAGCGGGCTTCGTGTATCACTGGGGTGCGCGGGAAGTACCTCACGTCATTTCAGCTGGGTACGTGCATTTCAGGGGTGCGCGGGAAGTTTCACACGCGATTCCATCAGGGTACGTGTATTTCAGGGGTGCGCGGGAAGTCCCACACACGATTTCAGCAGGGTACGTGTATTTCAGGGGTGCGCGGGAAGTTCCACACGCGATTTCAGCAGGGTACGTGTATTACAGGGGTGCGCTTGAAGTTCCACACGCGATTCCATCAGGGTACGTGTACATCAGGGGTGCGCGGGAATTTTCACACGTGAATTCAGCAGGGTACATGTATATCAGGGGTGCGCGGGAAGTTCCACACGCGAATGTCCTGGCTACGTGTATTTCGGGGTGCGCGTGAAGTTTCACACGCGATATCAGCAGGGTACGTGTATCCCAGGGGTGCGTGGGAAGTTCCACACGCAAATGTCCAGGCTACGTGTATTTCGGGGTGCGCGGGAAGTGTCACACGCGATATCAGCAGGGTACGTGTATTCCAGGGGTGCGCGGGAAGTTCCACACACGAATGTCCTGGCTACGTGTATTTCGGGGTGCGCGGGAAGTACCACACGCGAATCTCCTGGCTACGTGTATTTTCGGGGTGCGCGGGAAGTTACACACGCGAATCTCCTGGCTACGTGTATCTTGGGGTGCGTGGGAAGTTTCACACGCGAAGTCAGCAGGGTAATTGTATATCAGGGGTGCGCGGGAAGTTACACACGCGAATCTCCTGGCTACGTGTATCTTGGGGTGCGTGGGAAGTTTCACACGCAAAGTCAGCAGGGTACATGTATATCAGGGGTGCGCGGGAAGTTACACACGTGAATCTCCTGGCTACGTGTATCTTGGGGTGCGTGGGACGTTACACACGCGAAGTCAGCAGGGTACATGTATATCAGGGGTGCGCGGGAAGTTACACACGCGAATCTCCTGGCTACGTGTATCTTGGGGTGCGTGGGAAGTTTCACACGCAAAGTCAGCAGGGTACGTGTATCCCAGGGGTGCGTGGGAAGTTCCACACACGAATGTCCAGGCTACGTGTATTTCGGGGTGCGCGGGAAGTTTCACACGCGATTATCAGCAGGGTACGTGTATTCCAGGGGTGCGCGGGAAGTTCCACACGCGAATGTCCTGGCTACGTGTATTTCGGGGTGCGCGGGAAGTTCCACACGCGAATCTCCTGGCGACGTGTATTTCGGGGTGCACGGGAAGTTACACACGCGATTCTCCTGGCTACGTGTATCTTGGGGTGCGTGGGAAGTTTCACACGCGAAGTCAGCAGGGTACATGTATATCAGGGGTGCGCGGGAAGTTACACACGCGAATCTCCTGGCTCCGTGTATCTTGGGGTGCGTGGGAAGTTTCACACGCGAAGTCAGCAGGGTACATGTATATCAGGGGTGCGCGGGAAGTTACACACGCAAATCTCCTGGCTACGTGTATATTGGGTGCGTGGGAAGTTTCACACGCGAAGTCAGCAGGGTACATGTATATCAGGGGTGCGCGGGAAGTTACACACGCGAATCTCCTGGCTACGTGTATCTTGGGGTGCGTGGGAAGTTTCACACGCGAAGTCAGCAGGGTACGTGTATCCCAGGGGTGCGCAGGAAGTTCCACACGCAAATGTCCTGGCTACGTGTATTTCGGGGTGCGCGGGAAGTTCCACACGCGAATCTCCTGGCTACGTGTATTTCGGGGTGCGCGGGAAGTTACACACGCGAATCTCCTGCTACGTGTATCTTGGGGTGCGTGGGAAGTTTCACACGCGAAGTCAGCAGGGTACATGTATATCAGGGGTGCGCGGGAAGTTACACACGCGAATCTCCTGGCTACGTGTATCTTGGGGTGCGTGGGAAGTTTCACACGCGAAGTCAGCAGGGTACATGTATATCAGGGGTGCGCGGGAAGTTACACACGCAAATCTCCTGGCTACGTGTATCTTGGGTGCGTGGGAAGTTTCACACGCAAAGTCAGCAGGGTACATGTATATCAGGGGTGCGCGGGAAGTTACACACGCGAATCTCCTGGCTACGTGTATCTTGGGGTGCGTGGGAAGTTTCACACGCGAAGTCAGCAGGGTACGTGTATCCCAGGGGTGCGCGGGAAGTTCCACACGCGAATGTCCAGGCTACGCGTATGTCGGGGTGCGCGGGAAATTTCACACGCGATATCAGCAGGGTACGTGTATTCTAGGGGTGCGCGGGAAGTTCCACACGCAAATGTCCTGGCTACGTGCATTTCGGGGTGCGCGGGAAGTTCCACACGTGAATCTCCTGGCTACGTGTATTTCGGGGTGCGTGGGAAGTTACACACGTCAAATCTCCTGCTACGTGTATCTTGGGGTGCGTGGGAAGTTTCACACGCAAAGTCAGCAGGGTACATGCATATCAGGGGTGCGCGGGAAGTTACACACGCGAATCTCCTGGCTACGTGTATGTTGGGGTGCGTGGGAAGTTTCACACGCGAAGTCAGCAGGGTACATGTATATCAGGGGTGCACGGGAAGTTACACACGCAAATCTCCTGGCTACGTGTATATTGGGGTGCGTGGGAAGTTTCACACGTGAAGTCAGCAGGGTACATGTATATCAGGGGTGCGTGGGAAGTTCCACACGCGAATGTCCTGGCTACGTGTATTTTGGGGTGCGCGGGAAGTTTCACACGCGATATCAGCAGGGTACGTGTAAATCAGGGGTGCGCGGAAAGTATCACACGCGATTCCATCAGGGTACGTGTATTACAGGGGTGCGCGGGGAGCACCACACGTGAATTGCATGTGTGGGTCCTCCCAGGTGTTCCCTCTACACCCTCCACGGCCCCTGCAGGTGGCTCACACCACAGGGGCCTACCCTGCACATGTCCTACAGGCACCCCATCCACCATGGCCATGCCCCCCCAGCCAACCCACATGTCAACTTGCACTACTGCCCACCAACGCATGTCCCCCTGCACCCCCAGCCACCAGGGGCAGCCTCCACCAGGCCCCCACCCATGTCTCCCACCACCCCCACCCGCCAGCAGTGCAGGAGCAGCCTCCACCAGGCCCCCACCCATGGCTCCCATCACCCCCACCCCCCAGCAGTGCAGGGGCAGCCTCCACCAGGCCCCCACCCATGTCCAACTCATGTCCCCACCACCCCCACCCCCCAGCACTGTGGGGCACCTGCCAGCAGGCCCCCACCCATGTCCAACTCATGTTCCCCACCACCCCCACCCCCCAGCACTGTGGGGCACCTGCCAGCAGGCCCCCACCCATGTCCAACTCATGTTCCCCACCACCCCCACCCCCCAGCAGTGCAGGGGCAGCCTCCACCAGGCCCCCACCCATGTCCAACTCATGTTCCCCACCACCCCCACCCCCCAGCACTGTGGGGCACCTGCCAGCAGGCCCCCACCCATGTCCAACTCATGTTCCCCACCACCCCCACCCCCCAGCACTGTGGGGCACCTGCCAGCAGGCCCCCACCCATGTCCAACTCATGTTCCCCACCACCCCCACCCCCCAGCACTGTGGGGCACCTGCCAGCAGGCCCCCACCCATGTCCAACTCATGTTCCCCACCACCCCCAGCCCCCAGCACTGTGGGGCACCTGCCAGGAGGCCCCCACCCATGTCCAACTCATGTTCCCCACCACCCCCACCCCCCAGCAGTGCAGGGGCACCCTCCACCAGGCCCCCACCCATGTCTCCCACCACCCCACCCCCCAGCAGTGCAGGGGCAGCCTCCACCAGGCCCCCACCCATGTCCAACTCATGTTCCCCACCACCCCCAACCCCCAGCACTGTGGGGCACCTGCCAGCAGGTCCCCACCCATGTCCAACTCATGTTCCCCACCACCCCCACCCCCCAGCAGTGCAGGGGCACCCTCCACCAGGCCCCCACCCATGTCTCCCACCACCCCCACCCCCCAGCAGTGCAGGGGCAGCCTCCACCAGGCCCCCACCCATGTCCAACTCATGTTCCCCACCACCCCCACCCCCCAGCACTGTGGGGCACCTGCCAGCAGGCCCCCACCCATGTCCAACTCATGTTCCCCACCACCCCCACCCCCCAGCAGTGCAGGGGCACCCTCCACCAGGCCCCCACCCATGTCTCCCACCACCCCCACCCCCCAGCAGTGCAGGGGCAGCCTCCACCAGGCCCCCACCCATGTCCAACCCATGTCCCCACCACCCCCAACACCCAGCACTGTGGGGCACCTGCCAGCAGGCCCCCACCCATGTCCAACTCATGTTCCGCACCACCCCCACTCCCCAGCACTGTGGGGCACCTGCCAGCAGGCCCCCACCCATGTCCAACTCATGTACCCCACCACCCCCACCCCCAGCAGTGCAGGGGCAGCCTCCACCAAGCCCCCACCCATGTCCAACTCATGTTCCCCACCACCCCCACCCCCCAGCACTGTGGGGCACCTGCAGCAGGCCCCCACCCATGTCCAACTCATGTTCCCCACCACCCCCACCCCCCAGCACTGTGGGGCACCTGCCAACAGGCCCCCACCCCTGTCCAACTCATGTTCCCCACCACCACCCAGCACTGTGGGGTACCTGCCAGCAGGCCCCCACCCATGTCCAACTCATGTTCCCCACCACCCCCACCCCCAAGCACTGTGGGGCACCTGCCAGCAGGCCCCAACTCATGTTCCCGAGCCAACATGTCATCACAATCTAGATCCCTGGTCCCTATGGTCAGCCTCCAAATGCAAAACACCCACCCGAGTATTGCATCCACCCACTCAGAAATGGCAATTACCTGACAGAACACCAATTGCAAGTTTTGAAACAAACACATGTCCCTCACATACACCCAATGGGTGTCAGTGAATCTCAAAACCCATATCATGATATGCATGAAACCAATGAGATGATACTACACATTGAAGTACGATCAAAAAATATGTATTAATGGAAACATAAACAGATTCAAAAATAAAGAAACAGAAATGGGAATGTACAAAAATGAAAAGAAGCATGTCCGTGAAAAAAAGCAAAACCAAAAATCATAATCCAAAGGAATGGTGTCCAAAGTCACAGTCCACAAAAGAAAATCCAATGGGAAATAATAATTGAAAGCCATTGCTCCATGGGTAAATTGTGAAAGAAAAATAAAAACCAACAGTGAACTATGTACAGACGAACAAGCCAGGGTCCATTATCCCAACAAAAGAAATGAAACCTATCTAACAACACTAACTAATAAAATAAACTATATACAAAAATGTGGCCAATGTCCAAAAGGTCCAAAATAAATCCAAAAACAAAGGAAACCTAACACTAACTACATAACTATGTACAAGGGCAGCGGGCTAGTCTGACGGCTCACTTTTGGATGTCCCGGGCCAGGGCATCATCGAACTCCTGCACAATGTCTTGGAGGTGGTCCTCCTCCATGGCCCCGAGGGTCCACAGGGCCGTCGTCGTGTCCACCTCCAACCCCCTGCGGATTGCCTCGAGGCACTCGGCCCGCCTCAGGACCCTCCGCATGGAGTTCTCCGCCCTGACAATTGTGAGCCGTGCCTCTTCCGCCCGCTGCCGCTCCGCATCTATGGCGTGGCCCAACCGCTGCCACACGGAAGACACTCTCTGTCCTGGGTCCTCCTGCCCTCCGGCCGATGCCTGCCCCTCCGATGTTGAAGGCCCTGAGCCTTCATGGCTCCCACCACGTTGCTGCTGCTGCTGTGCCTCTGCCCGTGCACTGCCTCCTGCTGCCTGCACATCCTCCGCCGGCTGGGGTGCAGTCGTTGATGTGGCCACCCCTGATGGACGTCCGACTCCCGACTGTGGCAGGGATGCCTCCTCCACCAGCCTGGCCGCACCGTCAGAGGCAGCTCCACAGGGCACCCAGGTGACTGATGGGTGGGAAGATGGCACGGAGGACGACTGGCGAGTAGTGGGTTCAGTTGAGGAGGGGGTCGTAGCAAGCCCCATCAAACGGAGGAATCCGGCCTGGGTGACCTGTCCCAGTAGGCTGACGTGGTCAACGAGCCATTCGAGATGACGTGCAGTCTCCTCATGAAAAGACTGCAGGTCACCTTGCATGGCCCGTTGACGCAACGCCACACCAGTCAGGACAGGCTCAACCCAGACCCGGATAGCCACGTCCGCAGGCAGAGGAAGGCCAGTTGTCGTTCGCTCCTCCCCTGCCTGAAAACGGGTCTGGACGTAGGCATCCCTGCTGGTGCAAGATGATGCAGGGACAGGATTGCACACAGGCACCTCTGCGGCGGCCTATGCTGCCTCCTGTCCCTGGTCCTGCACTGCACCACTAGCACCAGTGGGATCCCCACCTCCAGACCCCGTCTCTGTTGCTTGCATGGCCTCCTCCTCCACCAAACCCCCCACCAACCTGGATGACTCCGTGCCATCTTCCCCCGTTGGGCCCAGTGGGGTCCCAGCTGCCCCTTCTGCTGCCGAGGAGTCCAACTCCAACCTCCGCCTCTTGGACCTCCCCCCGGAAGGTGCGGCCTGGGACGTGGCACCGGACTCCTCACTCCCCGACGAGATGACAACATGGGAGGGGAGCCGGGCCTTGCGTCTCCGGCTGGCGGTGTCCACAGCACCTTCTCCGCCCTCTTCATTAGTTGACACTGCAGACAGGGAGAAATAAAACACAGGCATCCGGGCACTGTACAATGGACACATACACACATGACAGTTGTACATGAGTGGCATTGGCAAACCTCAGACATGCCATCACAATCCCCAACACACATGTCATTTCAACTCGCACACATGAGCCATACCACAGCCATATCGCAACTGCCAGCACCATCCATACACATACAACAGCATGAGCAGGCAAAGCTGAGCCAGACATCCCATGCAAGACAGGAAGTGCACCACACATGTACACACACCACCACACTTGCATGCATGTGTACACCTCTGCCAAGTGTCGCAGTGTTCAGATGGGCATCCATATCACATCTGCCAATCAGGTTTCCACATCCCGCTGTCACATGCATCCATGTTGCATCACTGTTGCACCCTTGTCAAATACACACAAATGCACATGTACACAGTGCTGATACATGCAGCTGAAAACAACATACATGCGTGACATCATGAACATGTCTACTTACATACACATTCATCCAAACATGTGTGCCCACACAACTGCATTTGGCATGCAAGCCTACACACACAAGCACCATCCATGTCTCACACATTACAGCCCTCGCATGTGTTAGCCTCACGGCCCTGTACACCCCCACCCATACTCGACCCCATACAAACAGATGTGCAACCTGCACACTACTGAAACATCACCACACGCACAGCTCACAATCAGGATGCATGTACACTTACCACTCGACTCCAGACGGGTCTGCCTCTCAAGGACCTGGACGTGGAGCGCTGGGGATATGCGTTCCACGACCCTCATCTGATCTTCCGACAAGTGGCCCCAGAGCCCCTTGGCATCCGCTGCCTTCAAGAGGCGCCGGGCCTTGTTCAGGGTCCTGGACCTGAAGTCCTCCCAGCGCTTCTTGACATGTTGGAAGTCGCGGACTGCCACCCCCTCTGCGTTGATGGCAGTCACGATGTCAGTCCAGATCCGAGTCCGTCCTTCCTTGTCGGCACGGGAACTTCTGAAGAGGGCATCATATTGCCCCAGGACTTGCTCCACCAGGACACCAACTTCCCTGGCACTGAAGCTGGTGCCCCTCTGCCTCTCCGGCCGGGGGTTGTCAGTGGTGCCAGATGTTGCAGTGCCCGACATGACAACCCCAGAGGCAGGAGTGGGTGGGCAACTGGGTCCTGGGGCTGGGCTGTGGAGCGATGGAATCCCAGTCGGGAGTCTTCGGTTCCAGCAGGGGTGGTCACAGCAACAGCACCCCTGGCTGATGTGCAGGCAGCAAATGGCAGGGCACGTGGGCAGCAGGCAGTCAGGCAGCCGCAGATGGCAGGTGGGAGCGTGCTCGGGGCTCTGGGGGGCAGTAGTTCGGCCTTCTGGGCAGGACCATGGTCTTCCGTGTGCTTATGCGTGGCCAGCTTGATACGGAGTGATTTGGCACGTGAAAATTCGGCACGTCAGCGTGTAATTCGAGGAAAGGCCCTTAGCGCGTAAGCGCATCTGCACGCATACGCAATTTCATTGGACAGAAGGCCCCTCAAGCGCAAGCACCCCTGTGAAGTGACGCGCACAGGCGTGCATAGGCATTTCAGCGCGCGTGAAAAACTGCACGTCCGCGTGTAATACGAGGAAAGGGCCCATGCGCGTAAGTGACGTGACGCGCGCATGCGTTTCCCACCGCACGGGTTAAAGGTGAGCGGGCCCAGCAGTTCGCTGTACGTGCCTTTCGTGGAGACCGACGTGTGTTGCTGCTTCCTGTTGTTTTGCGCGCCATCACAACTTCACAGCTATCAAGGACGTATCTCTTCTTTTGGTGGGGGTATTGGCTATGCGTGTTTTTCTGCATCGCGCTAGTCAGACGGTGAGTCGCACACGCTCTTTTTCCCACTGCGGGTGCCCCTGTGTATCGCACCCATTTTCGATGTCATAGTAGCCTGCGTGTCCCACGCGTACGCGTTATTCGTGTTACTGGGTGCCACCGCGTACTGCGGGAGGTTGAATCCACGCACGTAGGCTGCAGGGTTGCGTGCACGGTTTTACTACAGTTTTGAGGTGCCTGAGCGTTGCGTGACCCGTCACTACATCACCGGGGTCACATACAGCCTTGCAGGTGCAGGGGGGCTGTTAACATCTTGCTTCCCACCCCCTTCACCCCAATTGCCCAGGTCAATTGTGGTGTACACCTCCCATTGGCACCACTCCATCTGTGCCGGCACTACTACATCTGTGCCATGGTTGGGAGGCCACCAAAGGTGAGGGGCGCCTCAGCTGGGCGTCCTCCTCGTGGCGGGCGTGGTCGGGGACGTGGCCGTCGTGACCAGGGAGTAGGGGGACTCCAGGGTGTCCAGGGCGGCCACAGAGGGGGAAGAGGCAGGGGTGCGCCACTTGAGCACAATGTTGTGCCATGTGTCGGTGCAGTCATGCCACCACCCCCTGTGGTTCCGGGGGATGCAGCTTCTGCATCTGGCACTGGTGCCCGTGTGACCCGGCAGTCTGTTCCATCGACTGCCACGGGCCGAAGGGTAGTGGTAGCTGCAGGTGCAGCTGTGGACACCGCCACCCAGGCTCGGGGTCTGCCAGCGCAGGCTGCGTTGGCACTTGAAGAGCCCTTGGTAGATCTCCAACAGGCCAGGGAGGAAACCATAGGGGCAGGCTGGGCTGCTCAGACCAAGACACGTGTCCTTGGGGCAGTCATGTCATCTGCTGCCCCGAACAGCCGGGTGTTGGCAAGTGCAGGGGCAGATGCACCCAACAGCACCCCGGTTGTGAGTCTGCCAACCAGGACCGTTGCGGTCAATGACCCTGCCACAGTTGATGTTGCTGTGCAGGGTCCATTAGTGGGCACCCAGCTGCCACTGACACAAGTCAGGCCTTTGGTCATCCCTCCACCTGCCACTCCCTTGGCTCAATCCACCGAACCCACTGGCCATACTGGTCAGGGCGGCATTAGCCAGCCAGGGTCTGCGCCACAGTCCAAGAGGAGGAAGGTTGCACCTGCAGCACAGGCTGGGAACCCACACACAGCTACGACCTCCTGCAAGTCGAGGAAGAAGCCTTTCTGTAAGCAGGAACTGGACTTCCTCGTGGACTACGTGCGGGGCCACAGCCGTGACATGCTAGTGGGTGCCAATAGTCAGACTACGGCTGCCCAACGTGACACCCACTGGAAGCATGTTGCGGAACATGTCAGTTCATTCGGCCATGAGATGCGCACGGCGCAAGAGTGCAAAAAGCGTTGGAATGACATCAAACGCAGCACTAAGGCTAAGCGTGCCTCTAATTACAACTTGACTCTGGTGACTGGCGGTGGGCCTGCACCAGAGGAGGAAGAGCTCACTCCGCATGAGGCACTCGTTGCGGAGTTCATACCGCCTGAATTGGTCGAAGGAGTGGGAGAGATGCTGGACTTTGATGCCCAGTCCAGTGAGTGTTGATGCGTGTTTGTTGAGGACGTGTGTGTTTCACTTGTGGGATGTGTTGTGCATGATTGCAGCTACATGTGACATGTACATGGTTCTGATGTGTAAGTAATGCAATGCTTCCGTCATGCATGTCTTCTCTGCCTGCATGCGGGGACTCCATGTAGGCATGCTCCCTTGCCCCTCCTCTGCCACTCTGCACCCCAGTTCCACCTTTGCACTGGTGTTCTTCAATCTTGCCAATGTGTACTTTCTTGTTCATGTGTCCTGTGTAGATGCTAACTTCCAGCGTAGAATCTGCCAAACATATGCTGTGTGGTACAGCCTTAATACTTGATGCAGGGTATCTCACTTGTACTGTGCATAGGTCAGATGTCCCGCAGGGACATGAGTGCCCATTCATGCTCCATGTGCATTGCACGCATGCCCCTATGTGTCCTTGACTGGATGATCACTGTAATACAAGTCCTTGGTTACATACATTGCCTGCCATCTCATCAGCCTTCCCATGTCAACTGTGGCTCAGTCCTGCGTTGCACACATGTTTAGGGTCTGATAATCTGTGTGGCTCACAGGCCTCAGCCTGTTCAATGGCCAATGACTCTGTCCAACTGTTGTTGTGTCTTCTTCACACATGGGCGGAATCCAGAGTTTTCATCATGTGTCCTGCTTACTGTCCCAGCATCATTTGCAGTGTTGTCACTTGAATCACATTAAGCTGTTGATGCCAGTCAACACTGCCTGTCAATACACAGGTGTATGGTCAGCCTGTTGATACCATGCTAGGCATCCCTGCTTTGGTACTGGGGTGGAGGGGTGCTTGGCTTCTTGATATGGTACACATTGAATGCACAATGCACGTGATGTCTGAATTTGACATTGCACTGCCTTCACATTTCCTGGCACACACCATGGAGTCCTTGTACATGTAGGTAGTGAGTGGCGTACACATTTTCTGCACTGCATAGACCCACTTCCATGGAAACTGCCACCTTTCAACAGGTCTGATCACAGAAGCAATTCAAAGTTGACCCAGCATGCATGCCAGGTTATATGTTGTGTGTCACATGTCTGCCTGATGCGTTTGCTGTCTGTGTGTGTGTGTGTTGTGTGCTTCTGACATGTGTAGTGACCTTTTTTCTCTCTATTTTTCAGGTGATGACGCAATGGAGGCGGAGGATGGTGTTGTCATGCCAGACACAGGGTTGTTACCACTACATCAACCCGGCACTAGTGGGGGTCGTGGGGTGGTAGGCCACGAAAACCCCCAAGTGCTACAGTCCATCTTGTCTCTGGCTGCCTATGAGTCCAGCCTTGATGACGACTCTGACGTCCATGTTGAGTTGGATGAGCATCAAGTCCATGTTTCAGGGGTGAGTGATTCTGATGTGGACACTCCTCTGTCTGCGACACCTGCACTGAGGGATCAGACAGTCTTGGTTCCTCCGCCCGTGGTGGATCAGGACGCAGGGTCATCCTCCACACCAGTCACTGATGTGCCTGGGACATCACGTCGACGGGGGCATGTAGTCGTGCAGCCGCGGGCGGTGCCAACACAGCGAGGACCCCCGGTCGTTGGGTCCCGCAGGGGTCAAGCCCGGCAACGCGGCCACCGCTCGCAACCGCAGTATACTGAGTGGGAGCAAGAAATGACTGCCAATTCAGAATGGCAGGGGGCAGCAATGGAGAACATCGCTGAGAGCATGGAGCGTGTGGCCCGATCTGTGCTCCCCCCTGCTAGGCAGGTGCTTCTCCAGCAGCAGGCGGCACGGTCCACGGCCCGCTCGCTCAGGCTGGGCATGGCGGCCTCAGACAGGGCACGCCAGGCTGAAATGTCATCTCTGTATCAAGCAATTGCTGCTCACGCAGAGGCGCACATGGATGCCCTGAGGGAGGAGTATGCTTCCCTCAGATCCACTCTGGGTGTCCTTATGATGTCCCAGAGGCAGCAGGCAGAGGAGACGTTTTCACAGCTTGAGCGTACCATCTCGGCTGAGCTACAGGCTTGCCGGGAGGTGCAGCGGTTGTGCAGTCAGGCCTTGCAGGAGGAACTCCGTGTTACACGTGCTACCTTACAAGAGGAAGCACGTGTATCACGTGAGGTTCTGCATGCAGACCTACGTCACATCGCCACACAGAACCAGGCTCACCCATCCGGCAGACTTGCTGCCGACGAGGGGCAAGCTGCGGCTAGGCGTGGCCAGGCTACTGTGCCACGTCCTCCTTTACAGGATGAGCCAGACTCGGACGACCATCTATCTCCCACATAGGTCGGGCTGTGCAGGCGTTGAGCCCATGGAGGGTTTTTTTTTGACTCAGCATCATCGCATGTGGATGTTGAGCAGCACCCTGTACCTCCCCCCTCCTGGGTGCCTCCCCTCCCCCCCGGGTCATATGTGGCCATTTTTGATTTTTCTTTTAGTTTAGTTAGTTAAGTTTCTGTTTGATAGTTAGTTTAATTAGGTAATGTAGGTTTTCCATAGTTAGTGTAATTAGTTAATAGTTCATGTAGTTTAAAATTGCTTGTCTATTGTGCTTTCATGTGACGGTGCGGTGCTTTGTGGCTTTTGAAGGCATCCACTGTCTGTTCCAGCTGGGCCCTTCAGGCTTGTCTTGTGTATGTGTTTACTGCTTGGGGTCCTTGACTCACATATGCCACTCCTGCCTCCCTTATCCATGGGCTCGCAAGGATGGTTCGGTGTCACAAACTTTTACACAAGGGCTTTGGACTGTCAAATCTGTGGCATGTCTGGTGCTGTGTGACTTGTGTTTACACCCCTAGTGGGGATGATTTTGGTGTTATTGTCCACTGTTCAGCTTTTGCTAGATGGGGTGTTTTATGATTAATGTGTACATTAATTGCTATGCATTGTGTAGTATGTTTCTTATCTTTACTGTACACGTGCTTGTTGCAATTCATGCTGTAGATAGTGTTCCACACTTTGGATGTGAAAGACGGACTGATGGTGTGATTTATGATGTGACTCTCTGACATGGTCAAGTAATGAGATGCCTGAAGAGACACACACAGATGACTTTGAAGCATTAATCATGTGTTTCATGCCCTTTCTGCAGGGGGATGAATCTCCAGAGCACCTTTGCCAGCAGACATGGCCCATTGGACGACGGAATTCTGGACACGTCTGTTGGTGCCCACATGCACATGTGTGCACAAACAGAGGCACAGGGATTGCAGACCTACATCCTAGAACTGCTGACGTGTTCCAAGGAACTCCAGGCAAGGTGAGTAGCACAGGGGGGCCACAACACAGCAAAGCTTGCACCAGGCGAGTTGCACATGCAGGCTTAGTCACAGCACTGAGGGTGAGCTTGGACGAATATTGGTGTTGAAGCACACAATGCAGCTCAGATGTGTTGATGGACTGATGGATGTTGATTGTAAGGTTGTCTGGGACACCTGCAGGGGCAGTGGCACATACCCTCCGGTGCACCAAGGTCCATTGAGGCACTTGTATCAACCATGTAGCCTTCCGAGACATGGAAAGGGGCAACTCACAGGGACATACAGCAAGGGACATACTCGGGTGCAGTGCATTTCATTTCCATGTACTTTATGATAAATGCACTGCCAACTTTGTTTCGGTCATGGTGGTACGCAACTTGCTCTGAAGTCATGGCTTGCTATATGGGTCTGTCTGCTTACCCAGGGAACATTGCATGTTGTGTGAATTGTGACACATTGGTGTTCCATTTGCCACGCACCCACCGGCGGCTGACTTACTGCATTGACTGTGTATGACCCGTCACAGGGGTAATGTTATATATGGGTACGAAGCATCTACACCAGATTGTCTGTTTGTACAGTAGTTTGTTGCTATGGGGCATGTTTGGTGTTGTGTTTTTGTGTAATTGGCACGTACAGGTTGTTGACTGTGGCTCTCTTTGCAGCATTGCAGTGCTCCTGTAACCGGACCTGAGAGTGCGCAGGCAGGAGGCCAGCACTCAAAACCAGCGCTAAGTGTCTTGTTGTTTTTCTTTCAAACTGCTCTGCATAGGCTTGCTGGGGGGTGCACTAATGCATGGAAGTATGTGTGATTCAATTTGGTATGTTTAATTCCCCCTAATCACCCGGAATCCTATGCAATTTTGAACCCTGTACCCTCTACCCGGTGTTCCTGCTTCCCGTACCTATCCAAGCAACGTTCCCTAACCCTCTTCCCCGCTGGGGTTGCGGATGCCTGTGTAAGCCCCAAACTTGCAGGCGCCAAAACCCTAGAGGGGGTGGTTGGTTCATACCACTCCTAAGCCTGGACTACAGAAGGCCATGACAATGATATCCAAGTTTGTTTGGATTGTGTATGTGTTCATGCAGGTAGTACATTTTCGTGCATTCCCTACTTTCATGTGTCATTCCTCCTCGCCTCTCCTGCCACTCATTCCAGTTATCCAGTGTGCCAACACCTGTCCCGACTGCATATCCCTGGACCTCCTTCCCCACCAGGGTCTCAGGGGCCTGTGTGAGTTTGACCTTGCAGGCACCCGCGACACGGTGGGGGTGGTTGTTTCGTGACACTCCCACGCCTGTACACGGGACCTGTGACAGTACACATCCGTTCATGGTGCATCATCCTATGTTATGTACCACACATGGTTCACATCCTGTTGTGACATTGTTTTACTGTGCTACCTTGGTTGTTGCATCATTGTGGTAGTACTTGGCCTTTGTGAGGTACTGCTACGTCAAGTCATCTACTGGAGGGTGTTCTGGTTCGTTTTTATGCCTTGGATTTTGTGATTTTGGAAATGAGTGTGGATTCTGAGGGTGCAGGCACCTTTTTACACACAAGGTGGGAGATGGTGACGAAGGGTAAAGGTGATCCTGTGGCCAGGTGGAATTGAGGGTTGAAGGCTCCATGACCCAGGTGCAGTTGTTCAGTGGGTCATGGTCATTTGTGAGGGAGGGGGGGTTGTTGTTGATAGTTGCCTTGCCCTGCAGTGTGATGGGAACTCTGACATTGTAATGGTGGTATCCTATGTACATGTTGTGTTCTGCTGATCAATGCCTGTTCATGTGTTGTGTTTACCTTTCAGGTGCGAGGGGATAGTTGTGGTTTGACATGCTGGGGTGTACACATGGTGAATGTTCACATGTGATGTGTAGAGAATACTGATGGTCACTTGAGTGCACATGCATATGTTGAGTGCATGTCCTTGCAGACCCACACACTTGCACTCTGATGCACTACATGTACTCCCACCCTTGCATATCCACATGTACACTGTTTGCCTTCTGGTGGCCACTGTTCTGTGAACAATTATGGATCCTGTACATGCCTAATTTGCTTTTTGATGTGGTCTGTCGCTTAGATGTGATGCTCAGGGTGTGCATCACACACAATGGCTGTTCACTGTGCTGTGCGCTGAGCAATGTGTTGCAGGAGTAGGACACAGCACACAGAAGCTGCAGTGTTGATTTTGCAATGCACAATGTGCATGTAGACAGGCATTCATTGTTATGTTACGTCTACAACTCTTGTAATGCATTTGGAAATGACTTATTTTGGATGGGAGGTTGTTGGTCTGTCATTTCATCTGATTCCAGGTCAGGCATCATTGTCTGATGCCACTGTACATTTTGGACATGGCAATGTGTACCTTATTGTTACTGTGTTGGTGTATGGGTATTGCTTGCCATGTCATGTTGTGGTTTGGGAGGGTTTGAGTGACATAACAGTGATGGCCATGGCCTGTTTTGCAGGTGTGTGTGATGCACACCTTGCATGTCAGGGTCACCCGCTTCTCAGAGCAACTAGCTGGGGGTAGATCTCTCTCCGCGGCAGGGCCCTCCCTCTGGAACAGCCTTCCTGCCTCACTTGAACTTGAGGGGAACCATCTCCGGTTCGGGAAGCACCTCAAGACCTTCCTCTTTGCTTCTGCTTTCTCTCTGCCTCTCCCTTGCAGAATTCTTCACTGGAACTGCACTGGATCTGCAACTGGGCCACTCTCACCGACCTCGGTCCCTGGCCCAGCCACTCTCCACTTGCACTGCCTCCCTGGCAACCCCTGCACTGCGGTACTGTCTCTCTATCCCTACAGCCCCCCCTTCCCAGCAATTGTCTGCACTTACCTTTGCAGTTGCCACCAGCTGACCTATGTATTATTTTTTGGTCTACTTCCCCTGTACTGCACTCTCCCCCATCCCCTTTCCCTTGCACTTTTCCCTTCCCCCTACCCCTGCACTTGCACAATCTAAATGACACCTGGCCTAGTAGTACCGTTGTCTGTCTTCCCTTGTTCCCCCCTCCCTGCCTCATCGCACCTTGAAATACTTGTGTATAGGCCATATCATGTCATATGTGTGCCTTTTGGTCACACAGGATAGCTTGTGTTTAAGTAGCTAGGGATGCAGACGATGTGGCACTTCCATGGCAACTATCTCAGGGTGGTAGGGTTGTGACAGTTGACTGTCTCTTTGTCATCATCGATTGTCACCTGGTATGTGCCAGGCCTGTGTGCACTCCGCAGGGGTGGGAGTTTAGGTGAAAAATGTGGCCACAAGCTGGGTCCGGGCTTCCTCGCCACGTGCCCTGTCCCCTCCCATGGGCAGCGCCTGTGCCTGTGGTTGGGGATGTGGGGGCACCACCATGTCCACCGGGACGCCCTGCCGTGTTGCAACATTGTGCAGGACACATGCTGCCACAATGATCCTGCACACTACTGGTGGTGCATAGAGTAGTTGCCCGCCAGAGCGGTCAAGGGAGCGGAAACGTGACTTGAGCACTCCGAATGTGCGCTCCACTATGGCCCTGGTTGCAATATGGGCGGCGTTGTATCTTACCTGGGGTGGTGTGGTGGGGTTCCGGATTGGCGTCATCATGTGGTTGCTCAGAGGGTAGGCACTGTCCCCTGGGGAGGTGATAATATTTGAGATTATTAGGGTCTGGGTATTTGTCTGTGTGTGACTTGCATGCATGTGCAAGGGCATTTGTACTCACCTAGGAGCCATGTGTCGCCATGCTGCCCAGCTTCCAGGGCCTGGATCAGGGCGGACATTCTGTATATGAAACTGTCATGGGTGGAGCCAGGGTAGTTTGCATAGACAGAGGTGATGATTCCCTTTGCATCCCATACCACCTGTACATTGATGGAATGCCAGTGCTTGCTGTTTCGGTAGATGTGCTCAGTGGCCCTAGGTGGACGTAGGGCCACATGGGTGCAATCTATGGCACCGAGCACTTTGGGGAAGTGTGCCACCCTGAAAAAATCCAGGACAACGGCCTGCCTTTCTGCGGGTGTTCTGGGCATGTATATGTGCCTGCGGACTGAGGGGCGCGCTGTCATGATTGCCAGTACCTGGTGTAGGCAGCGTGACTGCGTGGCCTGTGAGACCCCCCCACTATGGCAGTAGTCTGCTGAAATGACCCAGTGGCCAAAAAATGCAGGACATTGAGCACCTTCTCCAAGGGGCTCAATGCTTGGGAGCAAAGGGTGGGGGATGTAAGGTCACCTTCCCACTCCCTGACCAGGTCTAGGATGATGTGGGGTAGAAACCTATACCTGCCATAGACCTGGTCGTCAGGCATCCCAAAAAGGCTTGTCCGTGGTGCGAAAATGCGTGCCCTGGCTATTCTCCTCCTCCTGCGGTGTCCCACGATCAGTGCTGCGACAAATGGGGCATTCATCGTAGCTGTATATACATGTTTGTTGTTTGCGTGCACTTTTGTACTGTGCGCGGGGACGCTTCCGCCTGCCTTCGTGTGGCGGACGCGTTGACGCCTGTGTGCGTCTTTTGCCGTGCGCGGGTTTCCCGTATTCGGATCCATGAATACGGGTTGTTCGCGTGCGTGCGGGCGTTCCGTGTAGTTCCCTGCAGTACTTCCCCAGTTACGCCTTCTTTTTCACGCATTGTTCCCCATTCTGCGTGTTACGCCCACTGTTCCGCCCACTTTGGTTGTGTGCGCCGCGCTATGTGCGCTTTTGCTGTGCGCGTAGCGCACGCCGTGTATGCCTGCGTGCGCCATGGCTGGATTGGGCACTTCGGGAAACACGCGCAGATTCTTCCTTGAATCGCACGCGTGCGCGTGCGCTGCGTTTCTCACGCTTGCGCTCCCTTGCGCCTGCTTGCGCATGGATTTTCGGCGCACGTTTGTTCCATGAATCGGCCCCTTAATGTCTACCTAGAATAATAAAGAGAGGCACAAGTTGCAAAAACAGAGGTTTAATGTAATGCAATAATGTCCAGCACGTTATTCAGTCTTGTGAGACCGGAAAACAGAACTTTCAACCTGTCCACATTGGGCATCGGTATTTGAAGGCTAAAACTACAAAATTAGAATACATCACAGACAACTGGTGTATGCAAATTTCATCCACTCTACTATTGTATTACCCATCCAAATATAATAAAACAGAAATTGGCCTGTACTCATTGGCTAATACAGTAATGTGTTATGTCATGTGCATCCCACCGCAGAGGCCTACCGTGCAGGTAATATGAAGAGTGAACTCAACCCTGAATATCAACAAACTAGATACAGTAATACTCCCTAGCTTGCAACCAGATATTTTGGCATGACATGATATTCCCAACCCCTGCTACTCCTCCACATTGGAGCCAGTCCTTGTAACTATCATGTGCTCATCTGAGTATGCGAAGGACACAAACAGTTAGTTCTTAGAACAACATCGACTCTGGGACAGTTTTCCATGAGAACATACAACAGAGGCTCAACTCTTGGGACCAGGAATTCATATGCTGTGCTACCAATGCACCCCGCTGCATACTTGGCAGTCTTAAAGACTCTCTAGAGTGCAGTAAAAACAATACCAAATGTAATAAATGGCAGAAGTGAATTCAATAAATGGCAGACCTATTCACTTCAATAATATTCACAAAGTCTATATTTTCTGTTACATTTAAAACATTGCACTTGCATGTTTACATTCCCCCCCTCTAGTTGATTTATCAACTAAACCACCATTCTTTTAAAGGTATCCCCTTGAATATCGGGATTGTCGACAGTCACATTGCAGTTCAGATTCACAACCCACAAGCACACTGCAATCGATCCTGAAACATATGGAGAACTGTGAGGGTTTCATGACTTTGGTAGGAGATTCATGTTGACTTATCCGAGTCAAATATTTTACATATCGGTCCCATATAGAAAAACAAGTTGCCTTCATTTTTTTCAGCAGATTATTGTGTAACCCAAACAGTTCTCCTGCTCTACATCCTGTTATCCCTGGGCCCCATTTGTCTTGTAATAGATGGCACCCATCACCTGTAAGCCAAGTCTACTCCTGCAATGAGACTGGTCCAATCCAGTGTCATTATAACACTTGGATTTGGGGGATGTTGCTAAAAAGAACCCACTGCTCCTGATGCTCCCATGCCTCAGTTATCTTTGCCTGCCCTCTCCTTTGATACATTTGTATAAGATGACTAAACCCATTTTATTCTGTTATCATTTTCTATTCCACATAATTGTTGTCATGTATTGTTGTAGTAACTGCCCTCCACTGGATATAGACCGTATTTGCCTGAACAGTACCTTGCATTCTGCATACAACTCTGCATAAAGCCAGGTGAACTAAACCCTGTGCTACAGCTGGTGGCAATTCTAAGCCTGAGTGTGATTGCCACATAGGGAATAAATTAACAAACAAAACAGGGGTCACTTGATTTCTCTCTCACCACTACCCACATGTGATGATACCAGGTGTTATCCTCTGCATGGTGACATCATTAGATCTATCTGGTATAACATTTGGATCAGTAATACCATGTTCAATTCTGGACACAGAAAGATTAAAACTCCCTAGCAGTTTAGTGTGTGCATCATTTGTCACATTATAGTCAGCAATATCCGAGGGGGAGAGAAAACACAAAAAATATAACATGAGAAAAAACAAAATATAAAAAGATGCATAGTCATCGCAATCATACTTCCGCTGATATTCCCCCTCTTCTTCCTCCTGCTGGTGGGAAGACTTGTCTTACCAGACATCAGTGAGGTGAATCCATTGCTTTCTGCCTGAAACCTTGATAACGGAGGGAGTAGCATAAACCACTTTAAAGGGTCCATCAAATGTAGGGTCCTTCCACTTGTGCACAAAGTTCCTGATGAAAACATGATCACCTGGGAAGAGCTGTGGTTGCAGACACTGCGATGACTCCTGTGGCTCTGGCGATGACTTGTCTACAGGTGGATCATGATCATGTTGTTTCCCCCAACCTGACAGATTTTGTTCATTTACTCAAGTACCGCTGGAATTCTTCCCCTAATATTTGAGCAAAAGGGTATGCATCTGAGGCTGTGCGTGCAGGTATGAGAGGCATGTGTATCCTCCTGCAATGATTATTTCTTTACTTTACTTTACTTTATTCATTTGTATAGTGTACCATAAAACCCGGGGTGTGAGGGCGCGACAAACAAAGAAAATCCTAGACAGAATAACCAAGGGTCCACAATATGGAATTTTTATTTAAAAAGCAATGTCTTAATCCTTTTCCTAAATATTGCTATAGAATCGATTTCTATGAGGCCAGGTGGGATATCATTCCATGCTTTCGCAGCTGCCATAAAAAACACACTTTTAATGACTTGGGTGAGATTACATTTGGACATCTGTTGCTGGTTTGAGTTATTAGACCTCAGTGTTCTGGCATTGGATTTTTTTGTCAGTGCTTCCGTTAGATACTGCAGGCCTATTCCCTTAAGATATTTGTGGGTAATAGTCAGCAGCTGAAACTGAATCCTAGCAGCAACGGGGAGCCAGTGTAGTCCCCGTCTGTCCTCTGAAACATGGTCTCTCTTTTTTAGGCCCACAATAGTTCTAACCATAGTATTGTTAAGTGTTTGAAGACGGGAGATATCAGTTTTAGCTGCACCCACAAGAAGACTACTACACTAGTCAATCTTAAACCTAACAATAACTCCAGCAACTGTCTTGCAGTTGGTTTGGGAAACATAGGCTCTAAGTTGGGCCAGTAACTTAATGTGATAAGCTGTAGAAGACATGAGGCTACCTATGTGTGCTTTCATGTTTAAATTCTGGTCGAGGACAACGCCGAGGGTCTTCACTTTCTTTTTTGTTTCTGTATTACAACCGGCTATTACGAAGTGTTTGTAACCTTCCTCCAGTTTGTTTATTTCATTACTTGTGCCTATTACCATCAGCTCTGTTTTTTCTTTATTGAGCGCCAGGCCATTTTCCATCATCCACAATTGGATGGTTTCATAAGTCTCATTTAACCTTTTTTCATCCTCTTTGTGTTGGCCTGACATAGCGATGATTCATTGGGTATCATAAGAAAAGTTTGTAAACCCATTGTTCTTTATTTCAAACAAGTAAAAAAAAGGCACTGTAAAGATGTTGTATATTGATGGTGATGGGCATGCTCCCTGTGGCACACCACACTTTAGGATTATGGGCGTAGCCTCTGCATCCCCACTCCATACTCTGCAACTTCGTCTGCTCAGAAATGAAACAACCCATAGTCTGCATTGTCTGAGAATCTCACTACCTCCATTAATTTGGTGACCAATTTGGTGTGGTCTACCAGATCAAAGGTGTTCGACAGATGCAGCAACATCAATATTACCACCTGCCCCTTGTCCATATGCTGCAGCAGCTGTTATTTTAAGTCCAATTGATCCATGACTTGTCCCTGTCTGAAGCCTGATTGCCATTTGTTCAAAATAATTTAAGGCTGTCTGTGGACAGAGACCAGTGGGGTGATCCACGCATTCTTTAAATTATCAGGAACATGATTCTCCTCAAATGATGTGCTAACGAATTTATAGAGTATGCCTATCAACTGTGGAGCGCATTCCTTAATTACCATAGCCAGGCATGGATCACCCTTACAATTTGTTGGTTTTAAATTGGTAATCATTTCCACCAAATCAGTTTCTGAGACGGGTTCAAAGTTAAACCAGAGTTCATGACTCTCTGGTTGCTGACTAGCTTGCTATATCACTGTATTATCTGGTAACATATGGGTTCTTTTGTTAGCTACAATATTTCCCATCAGCGCTTTTTGAATAGTGTTACACCATGCATCATTCTGTTCAATAATATCTGTATTAACCTTACACAGCTTTTCCAGTTCTTTTAATACTTTAAAAAGTGCTTTAGAACTTGATTGTACCTTGGTAATTACATCGTCATAAAAATTCCTTTTTGCTGCAATCACGGCTTGCCTATACTCTTTAGTTGAAATCTGAAATCCCTCCTTCTCAGATACACTTTGTGTTAGTTTCCATGCATTAAAATATTTCTGTTTACTAGCTTTTACCTTTTGTAATTCAGTCGAGGACCACAGCTCATTTTTCCTCTCTACCACTTGCTTAGTTTTCAGAGGGGCAAGTGCATTGGTAGCTTCCTGAATCATCTGTTTATGTATCCCTGTCATCTCATCAGAAGTTGTGAGATTAAAAATTGTTTGCGACAGTGAAATTAGCCATGGTTCTAGTTCTTTGGCTTTAAGATTTTTCAAATTTCTAGCTGTTATAGAAGCTTTCCCTTTTATTTTTAGTTTAATGGGTTTCTCTGTATTTACTATGCAGTGTATAAAAAAGTGATCTGACCAAGGACATGGTAGGATACATACATCTCTTCTTTTAGTATTATGTGAGGCTATCCAGTCCAGGATATTTCCTTTTTCATGGGACGGCATAAGAACATGTTGTTTAAAGCCCAGATTATCTAGAGAATCTTCCAGCCTCCAGTCTCTTGCCTATTTCGTGCAGAGTAAGGTGATGGTCAGACCCCGGCTGAATCCTTAGAGCAGATAAAGCGAGAGGCAAACAGTGCAACCATCTGTCATTTAGTGTATCACATAATTTTTCAGGTTTCTGTTTCAGGAAACCATTCATGTGTTCAACAACTACGTTTGCCTGTGGGTGATTAAGAGTGCCTAATTTGTGATATGTTACCCAGCAATTAACATACTTTCTTAAACAGTTAATTGAAAACATGAGTTCCATTGTCAGACCAGATAATGTTACAAATTCCCCACCGGGGAAACACCTCAGACATTTTGCTGCAGATTTAGCATCAGGGTCCTGCTTCGTGGCAATGTGAAAAGGGGCAAACCACAAAAATAAAATAACGAAAGTTTCTGCACCTACTAACCATGTTGATGTAGTCAATATGGAGGTGTCTGAAAGGTCCATAAGGGCAGGGTAATGCTGCCTTAAGCATTTTAAGAATGGGACCAGTAGCGTATCTTTGATACGTAATGCAATTTGCTGTGAAATCAGTAACAAGCTATTGGAGGTTTTGAATAAACCATTCCTCATGCAAGTCTGCAGAGAGGTACTCTTTGGACGTGTGTGTTGGAAAGTGCAACTGATTTAGGGCAACAGTGAATAATGCCCGGGGCATAACTGGATTGCCTGAAATATTTTGGCTCCATATGAGGTCAGTAAGAATGAGACAACACCCCCTCTTTGTCCTTAACACTTTTTCCTGCTGAGGAGCTTCTGCTTTAATTCAGTAAAATGGGCCGAGGAAAGGGCATTGTAAGGGACCGTACTCTCTGCTTGTTGGTAGGATAATTCAGAGGACACCACAGGATTGGGATTGTCCATGTAAGCTGCTTCTTTGGCTGCCAAGTCTGCCATGCAGTTGCCATTAGCAATGGGATCTGTGAGGGTTGTCTGAGCTGTGCATTTTTTAAAACATATTTGTATTATTTTTTCACAATATGATGCATCATCGTGAGATTTTAAACATTCAGAACCCATCACCTCATTCTCCCTCCCCAACCAGAAGTATAGTCTCTTGCAACTCCGCAACTGCTGTAGGGAGAGAAACATGTCTATTAACCTGGAGAGTAACACGGCATGCTGCACAGGGTTGCCATCTGATTTACTGAACCCTTGCCTGTACCATCTGTACAGGACTGAATGTACTGTGGATGTGACATATGCTGAGTATGAGTAAATAGTAGTGAAACTCCTTTGTGATAATTCTAATGCTGTTATTAGGGCCACAGGTTTTGTCGCTTGCACGGAGTAGTGTGGGGGCAGGAGCACCTTTGCTAGCTCATGGTATTGCCCTGATTTGAGGCTTACTACTGCTGCTCCTGTGCTCATTGCTCTGATCAACTATAAGTGTCCCTCCATCACAGGGTCCAGGCGACCACTGAAATAAGTCACATGGTTTGTCCCAGTAAGGTCTTTTGTGCGAGGACAGTTGTCATCACTTGGCCATTGGAGTGTGAGAAAAAAAATAATAGTTTTTTAATAGTCTGGTGTTGCTAGGACAGGAGCATTACTTATAGCATGTTTAAGTGCCTGAAAGGATTCAATCATCTGAGCTGTCCAAACAATAGGTCTGTTAGTCTTGTCTGCTTCCTTTAGCCTTCAATGTAGGGGTTTGGTGTATGATGAATAGTCAAATATCCATGCTTGGCAATAGTTATGTAACTCCAGAAACTACTGCACCTGCTTGACCCTGGTAGAATGTGGTGTATTTTGCACTGCTGTAGCCGTATCTGGAGTTATTCTTTTCTCACCTGATGATATTATCTGCCCCAGGTATACAACGTCTTACTGACAATACTGCAGTTAAGCCTTGTCTACCTTGTAACCCTTTTCTGTAAGTAATGTTCAGAGTTGTACTGAATCATTGCAGCATTACTCTTTTGTTGTACTACAAACTAGAAGGTCGTCCACATACTGGATGAACTTGTACATTTCCTAAATCCATTTGCAGCACCCTGTTAAAATGCTGGGGCATTCACAGTACCCTTTAGGCAAATTAGTTTATTGGAACTTTTATCCCCTGGATATGAACACTGTAAGGGGTTGGGACTAATGGTGTAATAGGATAGAGAAAACTGATTTTTTTAGGTCTGTTACAGTAAAATAGGTGGCTTCCTTGGGGATATTACAGAGGATGGTGGCAGGGTTGTGGACTACTGGGAACTCAGCTCCTACAATACTGTTCAACGGACGTAAGTTCTGCACCATCCTCCATGTTGACCCTTTTGATTTTTTGACAGGAGGAATAGCTGTGTTACATGGTGATTCTGATGTCTATATTATGCCCTGATGCCATAGGGCAACAATGGTGGAATAAATTCCTTTATCTGCTACCTTTGACATAGGGTACTGTTTCACTCTGAGTAAAACTGCGACTGGTTTCAGTTTGATACAAACTGCCCCTATGCTTCTAAGCAGCCCTACATTGTGTGTTTGCCACTGGTCCATACCTGTCTGGACACCCTTTCTAGATCTTCCTGTAAATGTGACAATAATGTGTTGGCAAGAAGCAGGGTGTACAGTACCTCTCTGTTTACCACTATTAACAGGAACCAATTTGACAGCCCCAGAAAACCCTTGTATTTTCATTATTATGTCCAACAACGGGAACGTCCCCTCCTTAATTCACAATTTGTTAGCCGCTGTCTCGACCAAAAAAGAAAATGTTCTGTCTCCTATCTTCCCTCCCACTACGGGTTCCTGTTCCAGGTCAGCCATTACTGATAGTACCGGCTATGCCAGAGCTCCCTGTTCAAATGTGGGGGAAAATTCTATCCTGGGAGTGGAAACGGATTACCCCTGAACATGCTTGCTCCCATGTAATGAGTGAGCGTACCATGTGGAAGGGAGTTCTTATCCCACGGTTGAGCAGGTGACTGGTTAGGGTTGAAAGCCTGAGGTTGCATGGGTTGTTGTTGTATAGGACCTGGGACATGTGGGGCTATATGGGGTTATGGGTTAAAGGTGGGCTGTATGCTGGGACATTGTAGTTAAAGGGTATGGTCAGCCTGTCAAAAGAGAAATTATATCGTGCCTCCTAATGCAATAAATAAATGTATATTGGCCTACGCTAAGCTGCTCGTAAGTCGCTTGGGAAGGAATCTGTGTTGCAAGGTCCTGACCTTAAAATCAATGTAAGCCACCATTTTAGGTCAATCCGCCATTTTATGATTCGCTTTGTAAAGTCACCCTGTGAGTTAAAATGGTGGACAATGTCATTCCAAAATACAACATGGCCGTCTTGACCTCTGTACGTAGCTAATATGTAACTTGCCTGCAGGCCACTTGTTGAGGTCGTGAACTGAGAGCTTGTCCTTCATTGACCTGTGCGTAAGGGATTACTCGTGCAATTAAACTAATCCACGAGTATACGATAAAGATAATGTATTCAAATACTGAACGTAGAACTCTTGTTTAACTACATTGTATTAATGTTTAAGAAGACCTACATGGGAAATCCCAGAATACACAGTTGCCGTATAGGCTTGTTGATATATGTATTAAAAGCAAACCAGTTATATGCGGATGTGCGAGACTTGGCATGAACCCTAGATCGGTGATGTATTAGTGGAATATTAACCCGAAGTGGGGCTGGACATCGTGCTCACAAAAAGTATGAAAAGCCAATGCATTCTAATGTACAGCGTCTCTCACTGAACAAATTGAACCACGCTGGAGTTCGTTGTGTTGTACTGAGGGCCGATAGCTATCTGATTTATGCTCTGTTCTTATAGACTGGATTCAGTATAAAATAAAGTACTTTATATGTTCCTTTGTAACCCGTGTTCGGTGTATTTCCTTTTGGAGTACTCAATATTTTGATTTTGTTTTCACAGTTGGCGCCCGAAAAGGGACCCTCAAGATTGATGCCGGATTGTTGAAGGTTGACGCAGACTATCGGACCGGGATCGGACGGTGTGACAAAAAGGGGTCCCACTGAACGCGACGCGACACCTCAGCAGCGCTGCACGACCCGATCCCTGGACGAATAGCTTGTGGTCCGAGACGGCATCTTGACGAGGGTCCACTTATCGAGGCAGGCAGATTTGCCGAAATCACCATACACGAGGTAAGATTAGTTAGGTAAGATTCTTTGAAATCCGATCGGACCTCCTTAGGTTTGTTCAGGTGAGTTGTGACCCGACTCTTAATTCAACCCTGAAAATTTGAATTTGGCGCATTGTATCTGCAGACACAATTACTGACCAGGTAACACCAATAATTTGATATGCCTGGGAAATTGTCTACCTGCTTCAGGGCGTTGTTCCGCAGTGATAGACAACCTTTGGAATTTAGCCGTCCCGCACCACAGGAGGGGTCTCCGGCATGTACTAAGTACTGTAAGCCTGGCATTGGAAGTATAGTATTTAATGACATTTGGCATAGACATACCAGACATGCCTCCGAACTTCAGTGGCCAATCAATGGTAGTTTTGAGATCCCTCGTATTGAGTATTTAGAGTCGATTCTATTAAAGAAAAAGGCTAGACCTGCAGCATTTGATGTTTTGCAGAATTGGAAAAAAGAAGTGTTGCAACAATTTAAAAGTAGAGAAAAACATGTGCGCCGTCATAAGACGAACGCCGAAAAAGCATTATTGTATGACCAAGATAAACATTCTGAATCGACTAGGAATATGGATAGGGCTTTCTCACTTGGAATTCAAAAAATATATCCTTCCAAAGACCTCCATGCTTCCGATGAATTTATAGATAAATTGTTAAATGAACGAAGGCCTGGTGCCTCTGTGCCACCTCCGTATGTTCCTCTTCCTGCTGCTTTGCCTCTTCCTCCTGTTATTCCCGCTCTACCTGCTGTTGTTCCCGTTGCTCCTGCTCCTCCTAATGTACCCTTTCCTCCAGCTCCTCCACCTCTTCTTATCGCACCAGTTACAGTACCTACATTGAATTTGCCTGCTCCCTCTCTTCCAAGTGGTCCTGAGCTGCTTGTAGTCGATCGAGGTGCAGGGTCAAAGGTTGTCACTCGCAATACTGTACCACCAGAGAAGAAACGTGATTTGATTGCATGGGCTAAACATTGTATGGAGAAGGATGATCAAGCTAATGTTTTTGCCACACTTTGTAATATGAATAATTTTCCTGAGAAAAATGTTTTTATTGAAGGTTTAGGGATTCATTTATGTGTAATGTGGGGAAAATTAAATAATACAGATCTCCCGCAAGGGTTAAGGGATCTAAATACTTTAGCGTTTTTCTAGAGACACTGTGGAGAAAGTAAATGAGCATGTTGAGAGGTTATTTGGGTATAGAAAGGAGTTAGAAAAGTTGCAGAATGAGGATGACGAGGAGGAAAGTATGTATGTACAGAAACGGTTCCTTCCTTGTCGTAAATCGATATCTGAGGAAGCACGAATTTGTACGAAGGACGCACTTAGATGGATTTGGGATATGTCGATAACTCCAGTTGAAGTATATGACACATATAGTCAGTATACGCCAGAAATGCAGAGGAAAGTGATACAGGTAATGATAGAGTACCTACAGGATGATTGTGTAAAAAGAAAGATTAGTTGTCCCACAGAGTTATTGAGTATTTACAAGAAAGCTTTTTCACTTGACACTTCTTCGACTGCTTTAGTGCTCGATTTAGCTCTGTTGCTTAGTAAGCGTTCGGAGTCACCTACTTCTCAGTTGCCTATGAGAGAGGTTCCTCCGACATTTGTTCCGAAGGTTGAGATTGCGGCCGATGCTGCACGAAATATAGTTGCTGTGAACATTCCTGCACATTATGTATCGCAGTTCGTTCAAGTGATCCTCAGTGTTCACCTTAGGCGATATTGTTTTGTTATTCCCTGTACTCCTGCCCGTAGATTTGTGGAAACAGGTTAGAACTATAGATGGCGTGCCAGGGTTGGGAGATACATGGGTGAATATAACTAGACTCGATGGAGAAAGGCCAGCTGGTGAAAGACCGCCTCAGGTGATATCAACTTTGCCTGATAGAATCATTGCTAAATTGAAAACCATAATTCCAGAGAAAATAATTATTTGGGACAAACTTACGGCCTGTGTCCAAGGAAAGTCTGAGGGTGCTACCGAGTTCTTTAATCGGTTCGAACAGGTATTCTCGGATTTCAGTGGACAAGACCTAGGCACAGAGTCTGGGAAAAGGTTATTTGTGGACAAATTTGTGCGTGGATTGCTGCCTGACATCCAGTCACAGATTATGTCTTCTGAGAGCGCTTGGCAGGCGAAATTGCAATCAGAAGTACTGCACATGGCTCAGTACTACGAAAACTGTGTCAATAATGTGTCAATAATGAAAAAGATAGAGTTGAAAAACGAAAAGGTGATTTGAAAACTAAAGTGCTATTGCAGCAAATTGTTAGAGGCCCCAGTGGGGGTAGTTCTCAGATTAGAGGTCAGTATGTCCCGCAAGGGAATGTGCCCTTGGGTCCTGTGAACATTAACCAGTGCGCCTATTGTCGTCAAGAGGGTTATTGGCGTGCACAATGCCCCGTCCTTCGACAAAGGTCGAATAACACATTCGGGAATATGGGTATACGATCCAGAGGTCAGTTTACACAGGATCCTCAGCAACCTTTCTCGCAGGATAATCAGATTTCGAGTGTGGACATCAGGAACATATTTGATCATCCTTCTGTTGCATATTTATCTGAAGAGCTTCCTTTTGATGACATTCTGTTTCATTAGGATTGCCCGAAGCAGGGTTTGGAACCTACACCTATTCCCGTCAATCAGAAAGGTCCCTACGTTGAAATGGTGATGGGAAATAGGAAACATCAGTTTTTGATAGACACTGGAGCACAGAAGTGTTCCATTGATCATTCACGGGTTCCAAACATTCCACTGTCAGGGCAAACCAATGTTTCTTTAGGGTTTTCTTCGCCGGTACCTATTTCTTTGGGTCCCTTTACAGACCACTGTCCATTTCTATTGACTTCGAATTGTGGAGAGAACTTGCTGGGGTTGAATCTGGTTAAAGAATTAAATGCAGTGATCTATTTTTCTTCTGATGGAGTATGCTTGATGATTTCACCACAGCAATTTTCTGTCTCACAATCCTTGACTAGACCTTTGCCGCCAGAATTCATTAATGTACCAGAGAGCTTGTGGGCTGTAGACGACAATGATGTCGGTGTTTTACAGATTGAACCTGTTAAGATAGTTTTGAAACACGGAATTGAGCTGCCACGCATTCCCCAGTATAAGATTTCAGTTGAGGGCAAGCAAGCTTTGAAATACATTGTTTTCGATTTTGTGCATCGTGGGGTGATTGAGGACATTTCAGGAAGTTTGTGTAATAGTCCGATTTGTATGGGCTCATCCATGGCCCCAGTATACGCAAATACATTCATGTACAGATTTGAACACCGACATGTACTGGACCACCCGGAATGGTCCTACAAGATACTGATGTGGAAACGCTACATAGATGACATTTTTGCCATTTAGTGTGGGACACGCGAAGAACTGGACGTTTTCCTCACCTATATGAATTCTATTCATAACACCATCAAGTTCACCATGGAGATAGGTGAACCCTGCCTACACTTCCTAGATGTGGACATGGAAATTAAAGAACACCGGATCTGGACCACGGTTTTCCACAAACCTACTGACGCAAACAACCTGCTACACTTCACAAGCCACCACCCTAAATCTATGCTTAAAAGTCTACCGTACAGTCAAGTCCTGAGACTAAAACGCATAATCTCGGACCCAGCAGGTTTAGACACAGAAAGCAACACACTATTGGAAAATTTTTCAGCCAGAGGCTATCCCAACACCATCCTAGAGGAAGCCAAAGAAAGATCTGGACTAATTAATAAAGAACAACTGCTGGTACCTAAAACCAAATCAAAGGATACACCATTACTTCATATCAGCAAATATTCCAGACAAAGCTTCCAGATAAGCAAAACCATCAGGAAACATCGGAGTATTCTCCATAATGACCAGACTTTGAAGGAACTTTTCCCTAAAGCTCCCATGATGGCCTTCAGACGTGGTAGGAACCTTAGAGACACTTTGGTCAGAGCAGAAATACCACCAAAAGACAAACAGAGGGTCCTACAAACCAAAAAATGGGTACCTTCCCATGCCTCTGCTGTACTCACTGTAACAACGTCATAAAAGGTGACAAGATTGTTCACCCATATACTGGAAAGAACATTAAGTTACGACACTATGCCACTTGCATGTCATCTGGGGTAATTTATGCGATTAAATGTCCTTGTGGCAAAGTATATGTTGGTCAAACCACAAGATCTGTCAAAGAACGCATTGCGGAACACAAATCGAACATTAGATGCAAAAACACTAAATCCCCCCTCTCCAGACATTTCATGGAAAACAATCATACAATTGCACAACTAAAATTTCAAATCCTTGAAATAGTCAGAAAACCCTACAGGGGAGGTGACTATGTATCAATGCTCTCACGGAGAGAGAAATATTGGATTCACACACTCAACACATTATTACCAAAGGGTCTTAATGATGAATTTTCTTTGAAATGCTTTATCTGATATGTTGTACTGTTGTCTCTCAATATACCTCAGTTCTGTATGCACTTCATGGATCTCTTTATATTGTTTCAGTACTAACATTTAACATTGACCTTTGTTCTCCCTGCATCATTACATGATTGTACTTCCCCCATTGGATATCACATGGTGTCCATTTTGGAAAAATACTGTCATCATATGTGAATTAAGTACTATCCCAAGTACACTTATTTGTTCATTAAATACTGTAAATCCAGAGTCACCACATCGTAACCCAGATGGCTGGTTTCCCTTCCGAATTGATTTATTCCAATGTGTCCAACTTTAGACCATTTCAGTCTGCACCTACACTAAGCATGTCTTCATCTACATTCATACATTGTTCATCTTCTAAGATGGCCACCTCTTTTTACCAACAGTCTACTATTCAGATTCACTCCAATAGTCCTACAACTATTGTTACGCACATCGGCCACGCTTCACGGACCATCGCTGCACTGAGGGTCCTGCATTGGCGTATGAGCGTCTCACGCATAGCAACAATCTCAGGGGACGTCTTTTCTCTTGGATGGGCTTGGACGACCTCCATTCACTCCGCACTCTACGTTTCGTCTCCCGATGGCACACTAACTACAAACACAAGTAAGCAACATTTAAAAATACGAGGCGATTTTCGCCGTGATAATGCAGTGCTGTCTGCATGCGTGTCACACAGACACCAATTTACAGCGGCCGCTATTTCCCTTATAGGCCTGGACACCAGACTGCCTAGAACTTTATAAGTTAGACTACGAGCCACTCGTGCATCGCCACGCGAAATCACTGGTCATGGTGTGAGCCTGCTGGGCATCCCGCAGCGGTGAGTGTTTGCCCTTTTACTATTTCACTCTCCTTGACGTGCCGCTTATGGCATTTTACACTTATCGTTGCACTTATTATTTATTTTCCATAGTGTACCTGACTTCCTTACTCTCCGTTGGATGAATCTCGTTTGAATTCCACTCAGAGTTTTTTCTCCGCACATACAAAGCGGTTTTCTTTATCCATTGAAGTACGGGACTTTTCTAGTCTTGGTAAGCAACATACTTTACTTTTTTCTGGTAGTATACCAGTGCCCTTGTAATCTATTATGTATTCCTAATAGATCTTTGGATTAGCAGCCATCCCTCGTTTCGATTGTTTGTGACTCTGGATACAATTGACTCATAACTTCTGGTCATGTTGACCTATTATAGTTACCTCAACTTTGTTTTCCTATCAAAAAAGTTTGAAGATTTTGTTGATCAGATTTCTCTGGGAACACACTATTAACTCAACATTAACTCCAAATGTATGATGCAAATAACTGGAGAGCTCTAAAATATCTGATTGTATATATTTCTCTATTTTCAGTGATTGATTCATTGTTCTGGGCTCTTGATGAAGAGAATGAATTTCTCGAAACGCGTCAGCCACTATCAAATGAATTGAATCCCCCCCTGGACTTTGCGTTTGGAATAAAGAATCTTTTTCTCTTTATACTGGATGTCATTACTGCATTTACTCAAATTTGCGTTACTATTAAAATTATTATTTTTAATATATATCTAATTGACTATTGTATGAAACTGAACTTCAAGGCATCACACTGACGCAACCCAAAGGTGTGCAGGGGGCGGGAGGGTTCCGTTTTGGACCCTCTTTTCTCTTCTTTTGTACTTTCAGTATCCCTGTGCCAGGGCTGCTTTTCCTCCCCCGCACCCTAAAAATCCTTAATTGTTGTTAAATTGGTATATGTAAGCAATTACTCTAAATCTTAGTGTGTGCACCTTCCATCCTTTCCCTAATAGTCCGATTTTACCCGTGTACAAGAAAGGCGATAATGCAATTCCATTCCATTTCATAATTGGTTTACGTGCCCTTAATAAAGTCATGGCTCCACAATTTCCAATTGTGCCTGATGTAACGACAATCCTAACCATGATTCCAGCTACAGCTGCTTACTTTAGTGTGGTGGATCTGAAAAATGCTTTCTTTAGTATTCCTATACACAAGGATAGTAGATACTTGTTCGCGTTCACCTTAGGGGGACGCTCGTTCACATTTACTTGTGCACCTCAAGGGTACACAGAGAGTCCTAGCATTTATAGTAGGGCTTTGAAAGAACAACTTGATACCCTTGAATTGCCCTCTACTTGTACATTGCTTCAGTATGTTGATGACTTGCTCTTAGCTGTTGACTCTGAGAGTGCCTGCAAGGAGGGCACTGTGTTATTGCTTATCCATCTAGCTAAGCATGGTCACAAAGCTTTGCTTAAAAAATGTCAATATTGTTGTCAGGAGGTCACCTATTTAGGCTATCTCCTGTCAAAGGAGGGAAGAAGATTGACACCTGAAAGAATAAAACACATTTCTGGCATGTCTGTCCCAAATACATAGAAGGAAGTTAGAGCCTTGATAGGTATGGCTTCTTACTGTAGGTTGTGGATCCCAAATGTTTCCCTAGTGATCAAACCGATGTTGGCTTTGACAAAGAAGGGCATTTCTTCGCCATTGCCATGGAACATGGAACACCAGCAATCGTTTGACATGCTTAAGACTGCATTATGCTCTGCACCAGTTTTGGGCACACCAAACTATGAAAAGGCCTTTGTGTTGTTTGTGCATGAATGTGATGGATGTGCTTTGGCTGTATTAACGCAGGAACATGGAGGGAAGAATAGGCCGTGCGGTTACTTTTCTTCCGCCCTTGATCCTGTAGCATGCGCTTTGCCAAGATGTTTGCGAGCTGTCACTGCTGCTGCTGCGTCTGTAAAACAGAGTGAGGGAATAGTCCTAGGCCATGATCTAACCCTGATGGTGTCTCACTCTGTAGATGTTCTACTGAACCGAACCCAAACGCAACACCTCACTTCTGCACGGTTGACAAGATATGAATTGATCTTGTTTGCTCCTCACATTCAAATTAAGAGGTGTTGTGTTCTTAATCTGACTGAACTCCTACCTTTCCCGCAAGATACTACTTGTGGCGATGAAGAGTCACATGACTGTCTGTATACTACCGAACAAGAGACAAAGGGTAGAATTGATTTGAAAGACACCCCTTTGGATAATCCGCAAGGAGAACTGTTCTGTGATGGCTCTTGCTTCAAACTTCCAGATGGTACATCCACAGCTGCTTATGCAATCACTACATTAAGCACGGTTGTGGAAACTAAGAGAATCACGCATAATTCTGTGCAGGCCGCAGAGATTATAGCATTCACCTGAGCTTGTGAACTTTCCGAACGGCTTGCAGTAAATATATATACTGATAGTCAGTATGCCTTTGGGGTGGTTCACAACTTTGGGAGACTTTGGTCAGAGAGAGGGTTCCTAACTTCACATGGCACCAAAATCCAACATGGCTCCCTAATAGTACAACTACTCTCAGCGCTTGCGCTCCCTACGCAGTTAGCAGTTATGAAATGTGCGGCACATTGAAAAATTACAGATGACATAGGGAAAGGGAATGTTTTTGCTGATCAGATAGCTAGACAAACTGCTACCGATCCCCTTACGGAGATGTATGTTTAGAGGGAGACTGTAAATGCTTATGCAATGGATGAGGGTGTTGGGTCTGTACGGGATATCCAAGCTGATGCCACTTAGAAGAATCCAAAAGGTGGGCTGATGGCTTGGGGAAACTTGATGATGACGGGTGTTGGGTGGATATAGCGGAAGGGAAATGGCTACTCCCTGACGTGTATGTAATGATGATGGTCATCATGGCCCATGGTCCTGCGCATGTATGTGCCCAGAAGATGACAAAAATGTTAGAGAAAGTTTGGGTAAGTGACAAAATTTTGAAAACTGCCCCGCGCTACGTCCAGGATTGCATGATTTGCCTACAACACAATGTGGGAAAGGGGACAGTAACTCCAAGGGGAAGTTTTGGGCCACCCTCCGTCCCCTTTGAAGTTATCCATTTTGACTTTATTGAAATGGAACAATGTGACAATGAGAAATATGTACTGGTGGTCATCTGTGCTTTTAGTAAATGGGTTGAGGCTTTCCCTGTTAAGGATGCTACAGCCATGACTACTGCAAAAACCATGTTAAGGGAATACTTCCCGCGGTTCGGGCTACCAAGAGTTATCTGGTCGGACAATGGTCTACATTTTGTCACTGCTGTAATTCTGCAGATATGTGCGGCGTTACAAATTGACAAACGGTTCCATTTGGCCAGACATGCTCAGAGCGCCGGACTAGTAGAAAGACACAACGGTATCATCAAGAACAAGCTCACTAAAATGTGTGCCGGCACCAAACTGAAATGGCCGGACGCCTTACCGATCGTGTTATTATCTATGCGTACAACCCCTCAAACTAAGACTGGGCTCGCTACATTTGAGGTGGTAATGGGGAGACCTGCCAATATTTGGAACCTTCCTAAATGCAATTCATTGAGAAATGTTGAAAATGTATTACTTTCAGACTATTGCAGCCAATTGACTAAAAACCTGTATTTGATTTATCACCAGGTAAGAGAAGCTTTACCTGTGCGATACGAGGGCCCGGGCCACAGTATACGGCTTGGGAGTTGGGTGCTCGTCAAGGCATTTGAGCGTTCTTCCTGCCTTGCGCCTCGCTGGCGTGGGCCGTTCCAAGTCCTGTTGGTCACCCAAACAGCGGTGCGGGTCTCTGGAAGAAAGCACTGGATCCACGCATCCCACGTCAAGAAACTTCCTCACTCAGTGCCACACATTACAGAAGAAACAGAACCCCTCGCTAATGCTGCAACCAACGATCCCAAAGCAGTAAGTAGCACCGAGAGTGTGTCGGAGAATCTCTCTGAGCCTGTGAGGTTTGGGGAAGCCGCCATTTTGTCTCCACACTCTCCAAAAGCTTTGCATCCGGAAACTGCTGTTTCAAATTCGGCATCTTAACTTGTTTCCGACACGTTGCTTCCAACGGGAAGGGACGACATATTGTTTCCGGATCAATCAGTACCGGGAAAAGTAAAATAGACTTACGGCACGGTTTTGCTGTGCATCTGATAGACTCACGGTTCGGCTGTGCATTCGAAGAAGAAACGGATCATCGAAGGCTTGTTTTTGCCCAAATTTGAGAAAGGGGATTCTGTTGGCTAGGGTTGTGGAAGGACTAAGAAGTCGCGCGGCCGGGAGGTCGCCAGAAACCAACATCGGGGTATCCGTCTGAAGACTACAATGCCTGCTACCGCTACCGCTCGTATGGGACTTGTAAATGAGGGGGTGACCAACCGGGACAATGGACAAAATTCTGGGTCCCCGAAAACGTACTGCTGTGTTTTCGTAATGATATTTGGGTTTATAATAGTCACTGTCTTAGGATTGTGGTACCTTGAGGAAATGCATCCTTTAGAATCCTTGTTGCCCACTGAAAGTATACCTGCTGTTCCTACTCCCTTTGAACATTTGCATACTCTGTCCCCTAGGGACTCCCAGCATAGACAAAGGTACCACAATAATACTCTACTACTTATCATGAATGCTACGCATGCCATTTTTAATAAGTCTAACTGTTCGGTCTGCTCACATTTACTGCAACACGGGGATAAGGGGCTAGGTTGGTATATTCATCCTTTACCTTTGACAACTGCTTGTTATGCCTCTCTTAGAGCACTGTTCTTTGGCCGTTGGAATGATAGCATCTCAGGGAACTTTGATGGCACCAATTTGAATAGTTTTGAGAAACATGTTTTGAATCCCCTGGGATGCTCGCTTTTCGCAAACAGGAGTAAACCTAACGTTGCTTCTATTAGGCCTTCTGATAAACTGTCTCATCCTTTCCAATCTTTGATTTCCTTTAAGATGGCTCCAATAGGCAATAGGGATGCCATGCCTCCTTCTTACACTGTTAATCATAGCCCCGATTTAGTTTCTTTTTGCATACAGAGGAATAGAACTCAGTCAATGGGAGATTTTCTAGGTTGTGCTATCGTTGCACATTTGACTGGGGAAAACAGACCTTAGTATGTAGGCGAACCTGTCTACTTTGTCTGCGGTAATGTAGCATTCCCATGGTTGCCCAGGGATTGGCAGGGAACCTGTTATTTAGGGATCCTGTTACCTGGGGTGTTTATAGCTAGTACAAAATAAGTTTCAAAGGCTCGTCCACGGCGGGACGAGAATGGTGACACCCCAGCACAAATCTTGGGAGATATAGCAAAATCAGTTGTGCAATTTTGGGGGCAGATAGCGAATTCAGAAGATATCAGAAAACTAGCGAGAGTATTGGAGAGAACCATCAACCGGACCACGGACATACTCTATAATATGACGTTAGAACACAAGGCGATAAGAATAGTAGCACTTCAAAACCGGATGGCATTAGATGTCATTCTGGCTGAACGTGGTAGAGTGTGTAAATTAGTGGGGTCCGCTTGCTGTGTTTTCGTACCAGATTCCTCTCCAACCATCTTCAAGGCAATACAGAATCTGCATGTCCTTAGTTCAGAAGTGCATGTTCCCGAGGGAAACTGGGATCTTAGCGCTTGGTTCTGGGACTTCTTGCGATCTTGGGGTTGGAAGGTACTTTCGGTCTTGCTGATTATTTTGGGAATCCTGTTGATTCTTTGTTGCTGTATTCAGTGTCTACCTGGTATATGTTCGATGCTAGAGGGATGTTGCGCACAAGCGATAGGTTCGATAGGACATAAAGTGTATGCCCCAGATAAAACTTCCAAAGAATATGTGTTGAAAGAAATTTTAGCAAATGACCTAATGGCAATAGATATTTCCGACAGTGATTCAGGGTGCATGGACGATGATGCATGGAGTTATTTGCAAGGAGATCCAAAGTAGTTTTAGCACTTGGCATAGGCCAAAAGGAAGGTTTGTCAAAAGAGAAATTATATCGTGCCTCCTAATGCAATAAATATATGTATATTGGCCTACGCCAAGCTGCTCGTAAGTCGCTTGCGAAGGAATCCGTGTTGCAAGGTCCTGACCTTAAAATCAATGTAAGCCGCCATTTTAGGTCAATCAGCCATTTTAGGATTCGCTTTGTAATGTCACCCTGTGAGTTAAAATGCATTCCAAAATACAACATGGCCGTCTTGACCTCTGTACGTAGCTAATATGTAACTTGCCTGCAGGCCACTTGTTGAGGTCATGAATTGAGACCTTGTCCTTCGTTGACCTGTGTGTAAGGGATTACTCGTGCAATGAAACTAATCCACGAGTATACGATAAAGACAATGTATTCAAATACTGAAGAAAGAGCTCTTGTTTAACTACATTGTATTAATGTTTAAGAAGACCTACATGGGAAATCCCAGAATACACAGTTGCCGTATAGGCTTGTTGATATAAGTATTAAAAGCAAACCAGTTATATGCGGATGTGCGAGACTTGGCATGAACCCTAGATCGGTGATGTATTAGTGGAATATTAACCCGAAATGGGGCTGGACATCGTGCTCACAAAAAGTATAAAAAGCCAATGCATTTTAATGTACAGCGTCTCTCACTGAACACATTGAACCACGCTGGAGTTCGTTGTGTTGTACTGAGGGCCGATAGCTATCTGATTTTTGCTCTGTTCTTATTGGCTGGATTCAGTATAAAATAAAGTACTTTGTTTGTTCCTTTGTAACCCGTGTTCGGTGTATTTCCTTTTGGAGTACTCAGCCTCGATATTTTGATTTTGTTTTCACAGGCCTGCTCCTACATTCTCATGCAAAATGACCCACCTTCCCACAGGACCAACATAGCAGCCCCAGTTGGGGGCTCAGCTTTCCCATACTTCCCTCTCTACCCCTAAAGAAACATCCTCTTCCTCTCTGAAAATCTCCTATTTCCATACTAAAATGTCTTGGCCCCTCTACGCACCCCTGTGTCGGGCTGTGTTCAGGCTTCCCTTCTGTGGTGTTAGTTATTACTGCTCCTTCCATGCTCAGCTTTGCTATCTCTTTCTACAGCAACTTTGCTACTGCCCTTTGTATTTGCTCTGCCCGATCCTTATACTTCTCCTGTTTCTGTCAACAATAATAAGTTATGTGCACCGGTATTTATTGGCCATGATTTGGCTTCTATTCCAACTACCTTATTTAAATCTGCTAGGGAGCCATGTCTCCATGGAGCCGGAGCGAGGCACTCTGCTACCTGCTGGTGGCGGTCGGAAAAGTGTTGTTCCCTTGGGACGTGTGCTTGTCCCAAGAGTGTCTGAGGGCCACCTGGTGAGACCCTGACCTCAACCCTGTGCATTCAGAGGGATCGATTGTCAACACGAAGCTGCCCGGTGAGTTTCATGTTAGTTAGAGAGGAAATTGGGAGCGTGCAGTTGACTGGAGTAGAGCAGGGTAAAGACAGAGTTGCTAAAGTGGCGCGCAGTAGAAAAGCAAGAGAGAGCTTGTAAAGCAGTACGGGCGGGAAAGTGAAAGAAGCGAGAGAAAGTTGTAGAGCAGCAAGGAGTGGAAAAGTGAAAAGAAATATATGATATGATAGGTTATTTATAACGTGTTTAATACCCAGAGGTTTCTAAGGCCGGACCTGGGGATCGAACCTGTGGTGCTCCGTGTCATCTTGCATCCAAGGCAAGCACGCTGCCCCTGAGCTATCCTCCCAAGACAAGATAGAAAAGTGCAAGATATAGATAAGGAAAGCAACAAAAGGAATAGTCACAAGCGGCGCAGAAGGAAAGTAAAGACATTAAGAAGAAGTAAGTGTGCACAAGAAAGCAAGGAAGGTGCAAGTGAGCACAAGAAAGCAAGGACATTTTAAGTGTGCATGGGAAAGCAAGGAAGGTGCAACAGTGCATGAGAAAGCAAGGAAAGTGCAAGTGTGCACGAGACAGCAAGAAAGTTGTAAGTGTGCAAAAGAAGGAAGCAAAGCAAACAAAGGAAAACAAGAAGGGTTGCAGGAAGCACCTGAAGGTGAAAGGTTAAAAAAGGAAGAGCAAGGAATAAAGAGAGGGGCTAAAGATCAGAGTGGTCGCGCTTAGAAGGAGCAAAGAACCTACCATTTTCATATGTTTCTGATGCTAACCCCTGAATTGATTATATATGAAAGAACTGTATAGGATAGAAGTGTGTAGGAGCCACTTGGCCTTTGTTCAAAACATCACTGTTGAAAGACCTGTCCCACTGATAGAGTTATGCATTTACCAATTATCACTCACACCTGACTCCACTTGACTATTTTCTAAAAGGTGTGGTCATTTTCCAAAGAATGAGCTAGCTGGGTATGTTGTCTGGACCAGTGAGGCCAAGGAGCAGAGAGCAGGAGGACATGAAGCCTAAAGGAGAATGGCGCACTAAGACGCTGGCCCAGTCTTTCAAAGGGGCTGCAGCGTGGCTAGGGAGCTGTGTCTAAAAGGAGCCGGAGCGAGGCACCATGCATCATGCTGTTGGCAGTTGGAAAAGTGTTTATTCCCCTGGGACTTGTGCCTGTCCCAAGAGTGTCTGAGGAGCAGGTGATGAGACCCTGGCCATAACCCTGTGTATCCAGAGGGGCTGCTTGTCAACGCAACATTGCCTGTTGAGTTTCATGTCAGTGAGAGAGAAACTCTGGAGCGTGCTGTTGACTTGCGAAGACCGGGAGAAAGACAAAGTTGGTAAAGCAGCACAGAGCAGAAAAGCAAGAGAAAGCTTGTAAAGTGGTACGTGGCAGAAAAGTGAAAGAAGCGAGAGAAAGCATGTAGAACGGCAAGGAGCGTAAAGGTTCAAAGGAAATATGAGAAAGACAGAAAGCGCAAGATATAAATAAGGAAAGCAACAAAAGGAAAAGGTGCTAGCAGCACAGATAGAAGGTAAAGACATAAAGAAGGTGCAAGTGTGCACAAGAAAGCAATATAGGTGCAAGTGAGCACAAGAAAGCAAGGAAAGTGCAAGTGTGCACGAGACAGCAAGAAAGTTGTAAGCGTGCATGAGAAGGAAGCAAATTAAACAAAGGAAAACAAGAAGGGTTGCAGGAAGCACCTGAAGGTGAAAGGTTAAAAAAGGAAGAGCAAGGAATAAAGAGAGGGGCTAAAGATCATAGTGGTCGTGCTTAGGAGGAGCAAAGAACCTACCATTTTCAAATGTTTCTGATGCTAACCCCTGAATTGATTATATGTGAAAGAACTGTATATGAGAGAAGTGTGTAGGAGCCACTTGGCCTTTGTTCAAAACGCCACTGTTGTGCCTGCAAAAATGGCCTCCTTCATATCTCAATGGAGTTGCATGAAAAAGAAAGGAGAAGTCCTCAAATAAAATATTCTGAAATCTTGAAGAAGTTTTTTTGAGTTTAATCTGTGGTGGTATATCTTGCAATGAAACTGCCAACACATGTTTCGACTCTAAGTGCCTGATTCATGGAACATTTTCCTATAGGATTGCACCATTATAAAACACTTCTATGAATCAACCCCAACGTCTTTTTCAAGGCTGAATGTGCATTGGCTATAGGCATTTTATGCATCAAAAGGTTAATGTTTGATTCACATTAATTGGTTCATACAAATCAACCAAAGTTAATATCATTTCAGATAAGTGAATACAGTTAATTAATACAAAATAAAGGAAAGGGTTCAGGGAGATATTTAGAAATGTTTGACATCATAAGGTATACAGTGCACATGGTGTCCTCCATGCATTATCTAATTCCATCTAATTCTTCACCTACAGCTCTGTCAGTGTCAGTCGCTTAGCCAAGCAACCAGTTGGGGGTAGATCCCTTTCCTCAGCTGGGGCCTCCCTCTGGAACAGACTCCCTGCCTCTCTGAAACTCAAGGAGAACCATCTTCGGTTCGGGAAGCACCTCAAGATCTTCCTCTTCCGCTTCTGCCTTTGCTCTTCCTCTCCTCTGCTAATCTGTCTGCTTTGGTACCGGGCACCTGGTTACCCTCTGATTTTGGGCCCATATCTCTGCCCTCTCATCCACACACCTGCACTGCGTCCTGGCAACCCCTGCACTTGGGACTGTATCTGCAATCCTACAGTCCCCTTGCAGCACTTATTAGATACCCGCTGTCTACACCCAATTCTCGCATTTACCACTTGCTGGCCGCACTACCTGTTGTCGTTCTATCACGTGTTCAGCACTTTCCACCTCCGCCTGCCCCTCACACTTTCCCCCCTCCGCCTCCCCTGCACTTGCATGTTCTCAATGTCACTGCGCCTGGTAAGATCATTGTTTTGTCCTCCCTTGCCTCATCGCGCTCTGAAACACTTGTGTATGGGCACGATACAAAGAAAATATCATATCATATCATATTTGTGATGTCTTGCAAGCTGACAGTTATGCTTGAAATTCAAAAGACACATGCACAGTGCATTATTACTGTGAAGGCTCATCTAAAGATGCTGATATTTGTAGTAAGTGGGCAGTAATGGCCAGGGTAAGTTGTGCATCCACCAGTCGTGTATGGTCTATGTCGTTGCATCTATAGTGACAAGCAAAAAAATAGAGTTAGTCTACTCTATTAAAACTGGTGCTCTCAGTTGTACCTGAGCAGGGCTGCACTATAGGGTGCTCCAATTCATGAATGTACATCAAAATTATTGCAATAGATCTTCACAACAAAATTATAATTTGCTTAAAGGAAATGTTTATTCACATCCCTTTATATTTCCTTTATCGAATATTATTATTTTATATTCAATGAGGCCAGGCTAAAATTGGCTAGGATTACATGTACAGTTGCCCATGCATTTCGGTTGAAAAACCTTCAACAGGGCGGTACATGATACATTCATTCTCAAATGCCCAATATTTTTGCTTTTTAACTAATTGATAGCATAAAGTAAATAACCACATATAGATTTAGAATATATATGCAAACACATACCGGTTCAGTGTGCATTAATGTGTCCCAACATGTTGATATAAAAGTTTTTGAAAAAAGTAAAAAAAGAGAGAGAAGACTTTGTGTCAGTGACTATGCATCCATAAATTCAGCGGTATGAAAAATCAATCAGGGAAATGAATTGTACCTTCTGTTTCTTATTACTCTTCAACTGGCGTTGGGAGTGAGTAGCTGCAATTCGTGCTCCTGTTAATGCCACGAAAATACTGATCAATAGCTGGCAATTGTTAATCAAGTATGCGAGGAACGGTGAGGAGAGTTCTTACCTTACTCAGGAAAGAATGCTGTGTTAATGGCAGATACATTTGCACGAGCACGAATGCCTGCAAGTGTATTTAAACATTGCCATGGTGACCTAGAGGCATCGCACCGCAGCACGTACGCCTTGGGTCCTACCTCTGTGAGTTCACGGAAGGCGGGACTGTCACAATGGCAGGAGATCAACAGTCAAAAGTGAAACTAAAAAAATGTGAGCCACGCTCGTAAGCGGCGGTTCATTGCGCATCACTAGGCTCCATTGGATAAAGAGCAATTGGAAGGTACTGTTGAGTGTTCTGTATGAAACAAAAACAAATATTAGAAACTAAAGTGGACGTTGCTACGGAACAGCTTTAGAATGTGTGAAATTTACTTAATCATCCTAATGGCCATGTAATGAATGGCGTTAGGATGTGTTCATTCAATTGTTCAAATTACCATAAAATAAGCCGCGAAAAATATGTTAGCAATAGGTTTCAATAACAGTTCTGGTTATACTTGAAGCTTAAGGAGAACTTCGCTAGGAGGCGGCGTATTAGTAGTGGAAAATCAATGGCACAAGGATGGACTAAGTTACAGTCACATCAAAGTAAGAATAAGATATCAAAAACAATGTATGTTATGCAAAACATTCACTCAACTTACTATGTACCTTCCAACTCCCCCGATGCTGTGTACCCTTAAACAGCCTTCACAGCCTGGCCTGGCACCCCAGTCCAGAAATCAGAGAGACTTCTAGAGGAACACAGTGTCTGCTCACCTTCTGATTTGATGTGTGCAAGGACTGCTCTCTGAAGATGGGTGCTGTGGTCAAGGACATGCGGCAGGGAGATGGGCGTCTTCAGGGAGGTGATGGAAATCACATCTGGGTCTCACCAAATGTAAACCCTTGATGTATACCTAGAATAATGTAGGCAGGCACAAGTTGTAAAAACACAACTTTAACTCAATGCAATAATGGCCAGGCGGTCAGCCAGTCTCATGAGACCGAAAGACTGAACTCTCAATCCACCCAAATTGAGCAGCAGTATTTGAAGGCAAAATCCACAAAATTAGAATACATTCCAGACAACTGGTGTATGCATATTTAACCCCCCTACTATTCTCCTACCTTTACAAATCTAATAAAAACAGAAATTGGCCTACCATGTTTGGCTAATACAGTAAGGTTTTATGTCCTGTGCATTCCACCACAGAGGCCTACCATGCAGTTATTACGAGGAGCAGAATGGACACCACATAGCAACAAACTAGAAACAGTAATGCTCCCTACCTTGTAACGAGACATTTTGGTACAACATGATATTCCCAAACCCTGCTTCTCCTCCACATTGGAGCCTGTCCTTGTAACTATTGCATGCTTGTCTGTCTACGGCAAGGACACAAAACATTAGTTCTGGGAACATTCTCGTCTCGAGGAGGCCCATCTCTTTGGATAATGAATTCATATTTTGTGCTACAAATTCACCCTGTCACATTCTTGCCAGTCTTAGAGAGTAGCAAAAGTGAATTCAATAAATGGCAGACCTCTTCACTTCAATGATATTTAATAATATTCACAAAGCCTATATTTTCTCTTGCATTTAAAACATTGCATCTGCATGTTTACAAATAAAATAGTCCTTCACAAATTAATTTCAGCTCGCAAACTCATGCATGAAAAAAAGCTGCAAAAGAAAATTAAACATTATTACAAACACCAGAAATATTCCTCTAAAAGGGAGAACGAAGCGAAAAAGGACAACAGCTCCACAAACATCATTCCTCTTTCCAAGTGAACCAACTGGAGAACTTAAAGAACTGAATATGTCGCATGATGAAGAATAAAACAAGGAACATACCAAACAGAATATTACAGTGGAATTAGATGACAACCACTCTCCTCTTCAAAAGGAAGTATGATAAGTGCATGTTAATCTATAGAAAATATAAAAGTATATTTTGTTAGCAGTTACGATTTAAAATATGTTTGTTTAGAACAATAAATCTACATTTTCAAAGCATGCAAATGAGTAATTACCTGCATCATTGAGTTAGTAAACAATTAAAGTAGTTAGGATTTTCACATAACAATCAACTATTTGTACATTAGTATCATACATTCTGCTGGTGAAGTCTTTCTTTCAGTCTCTAAAACTCTTGTAAAAGACTTAAAAGAAAACAATCAAAATAATGTTCTCCATCTGAGGTTTTGTGTAGCACACCTCATACATTTATTCATCATCCCAAACAACTAAAACAAATACAAATTAAGAAAAATGTGTCATTTTAAATCACCCACTTTTGCTACCATTCAAACTTCTCCTATACTAACAGGAAAAGAACATACATTTCCTGTTAACACATTGCCTACTGCTAACTGTACCGATGTTACAATATTTGACAGTGCTGTAGCATGAGAAATAGAAAAACAGAAATCACCTGGCACTGCAGCTAGTATTATTCCAATTGGGCAGAGTCCAAATATTCTGCAAAATGAAACAAATGATCCTCTAGTACTGTTACTAGTATTATGCCAAATGTGCAAAATGTGATTTCACAGACTCCAAACATAAATGCTTACATATTATTACCCCTACTAGTACCATTTCAAGTGGATTCTACTACTGCTATTTCTATAATACCAATCATATTACAACTGTGGTAGCTTTTCCTAAATTAAAAAAAGACCATTAAACGGCTACTATTAAAAGTAGTAGCATTTGCAACATTAGCACATATGATCTCCATAAAGAAAAATTGGATAAGTGTCCAATGACTGATACTTCTTCTGTTTCTACATGTCAACATTCAACTGCAGAAGAAACATCAAAATTAAATGTCCCCACCACTGACAGCAATCGAACCATTTTCAGTGGTGTCATTAGTACAAGTAAAACTATAAATATATAGATATCAAACTCGTGAACAATGCCATTTGGAAACCTAAGACCTTGGGTTTGGAACTACTTCGAAACTCATCACCTGAATGATGTTCAAAATGTGATGGAAGACATCTGAAACATCTGCAAATCACACTTAAAAAAGAAGTAAAAATTGAAAATGTATACTGTTAATTGCTTTTTGCTTTTTAAAGCAAGGAAATTATTGTTATAAATTGCAAGGTTTCATTTTTTAATCAAACACAATAAAAAAAAAAAGAAGTAACCCCAAAAAATAAATATAATCTGGGAAATTCTTCAATGCTGTCACATAAGTGTAATAGGCATGAGCACATATATTTTCAAACTTTTTATCAAAATACAACAAATCAAGGCTCAAAATGTAGAAATCCCAGCATCTGTGTATATGATGATCATCTCTTGTCCAAAATCTGAGATCTTCCAAACTTGGGCCTTGCACAAGCCTATTATTTATGTAGCAACCATTGATGCATGGAATTCTTACCCTCTCCAATCAGAAGTGGCAACACCAATATTTAGTTCAATCTGGCTTTGTCCGTGATTCATATAGAACCATGGAGATCAATTGCCCCTGTAGCACAGATACGCCAAGAACCATGCCGGTGTATAGAAGGAATATACATTTATTACAGAACACAGACATTAATATTTACATAATCACAGATCACGCCACCTCACTCTGTGGCCCTAATGCTTTTCTTTCTTAATAATTCTTGTTTTACACAAATTGAAAACACTAGTCAGTTCAGGATAATACAGATCCCCATCTCTTTTTAGCCCCACACCAGATACAGTTAAAACACTTGCCTGGGTATCAATTTTAATAGCATGTAGCACCTTGAAACATGACAAGATGAGGAGCCAGACACTCTACTGGATATGAAGTTTCCTTTAAATAATATGCAATGCTTATCTCTTGGCAAAAACAATCTCACACATACAGTGCCCTGTCTTTTTTTTTTATCTCCCTGCGCACTTGGGAATGCTAGCAGTTTTGTATACCTTAATCACATGTAAAAATAATTTTGACTGGTGCTGCACTCTTAGCAATGCTGGCAGTTCGATAATGCAACAAGCTTTGCAGAACAAACCCTTTTTATGTATGTTTGGAAACCTTTTTCTGTCACCACTATGCAAGGCAAAATCTCCCTTCTCTCAGGAGCTACTTTTAAATCAGTGAATCCACTCTGCTTAACTTTGGGAAGACACTTTTCTGTCCCAGCACACAAAAGGCCAGGTATTCAGTCGATCATTTGGAACGCTTTGCTTTAAGATAGGGTTCAGAGTAATGGGAAGCAGTAGGGAATTTTGTTTTAATGCACCCCTACCTTTAAGGAATTTTGGATTTTGGAGATGGCAAGCATAAATACCAGTACCCAATTACTTTACAGATTATATTTGTATCCTCACTGAAGCAGTATTGTTAATTTTGAATTTCAACAAAATCACCCTGTGTAATTTGGCTATGTGGGAATTCGTTAAATGATTGTTTAGTAAACGTACTAGGGGACTACATTGTGTGCCCTCCCAATCAATAATGGGACAACTATTCAATAAAACAGAACCCAAGCAGGCTTGGTTTTGTTGGACATTTTTACGTACATAAATATCTCTGAGTCTGCGCTCAGGGAAAATGACATCAAGGCTCAGGTCATCCATTCAGGTACAGGCCAGGGACCATCAGAATCCAATAGCAGTCATGGATATTCTCCAGGCTCAATCCCTCTATTTCTTTTCTTCTTGGTCATAAGCCCCAGCCTCTGTCCCCTCTCCTGGTTTCATCCGGTAATCTTATCAACAGTTCCCACCCAGGTAATTTCAGGCAGTTCTCCTGATTTTCATTGTGCGTCCCCTTATGAAACTTAAACCACACCCACAAAAATGTCTAAATGCTGACGTTCCAGCTTATTGGTCAAACGCTTTGATTAGACAACTCTCTTCGATCCCCTTATTCAAGCCTAGTCCCTTCTTTTTTGATTGGTCCTTTAAGTTACCAAGCCCAAATTCTGGGAGACATAAGGTCACCCACTTGCATTTAAATTGTTTACACATTTTAATTGTGAACTAAAGACTCTAGCATGACAAATGTTTTTACTTTAAAGTTAAACATAACAATATATATTTACATATATATTTGGTTCCTATCATCATGCCAGACTTATTGAAACATCTCTCATCTGGGCACAATGGTACTGGTTGAAATTATGTTTTTTCCTGCTTTATTCAAAAATTATAACTCTCAACCTACCATTCTCTATCCAGATATATAATTGATTAAGCTATCACCTCCCTGAATCTCAGCTTCATGTCATTTTCTGGGGTGCTAAAAGCATATTTCAGGTGTAGCTTTAGTTTTTCAAGGTCAAACTTTTATGAGAGTTAAATTAACAGATAGGCCTTTTTGAATCAGCTTTACAGTGATATTTGTCTCATTATCGTGTGATGTATGGTTCCTGAAAAAATGAACACTGTATGATCTTCTATGTAAACCAATGGTATTGCATTAAGCTTTGTTTCTTCAAAATGAATAGGTGATCTGACCATTGACTTCCTGTGTTGACTCAAGCCTGCAATATGGTCCATCAACATTCTTGCACATTCAAAGGCTAATGGATGACCTGTTTGCTTATCGTCAACTGCAGAACCTGTTGCCCATCCTCAGTGCTCATGGGAAATCCCTCAGGAACAGGCCTGTGATCAGTGTCTCTGAGCTGACCACATTAGGATTTTATTTTCAAGAATTATTCAGAGTTCGACCCATTAAATGAATCCTCAGTTACAAATTAATATAACTTCCTCTCTGTCTCTGCAGCGTCATAGAGATTGTCCTTCAGATAGAGCACTAAGAAGAGCCCTGGCATTCATTGTGGAAGGTGGCTTCTCAGTGCAAAAGTCAGCTCTCATGAATAGAAATCGATACTTTAAATGTCACATTTCCTTCTTTAGATGTGATGCCTGCATAAATATTTGACCTCATCTCATCTGCAGATTTCTCCTTTGCCATGCCATCAAAATTCATTTTTCCATCAGGATATATTCACATTACTCTGGCAAGGGAAATTTGATCCCCATGTGTTTCATGTTTTAGGCTGCAAACTGCATACACTTCCATAACAGTTGTTTCTGCTTTTACAAAGTTATACATTCAATGGAAAGAAGGTCTCTAGTGTTTAGGTCTTATCATTTCAGCACAGGGCCCATTTAATTTTGTTCATACTCTTTCTTGTTCGTTAACAGCATTTTGATGTGAGGCAGTTGGGAATTGAATGCTCCTTTCATTTGATCCTGGGGCTGAATTTGAACCTCACAAGCCATCCTTTAAACTCAGGAAGGAGTCCTGGCAGGCAGAGGTCCAAGTGATCTTATTGGCATCTTCTTATAGGTAACATCATTCATGGGAAGGGTAAGAGTCCCATACCCCTTAATGAATGGTATGTAGTATCCCGTGATGCCCAAAACAGCTGTTATCTGAGTCCGGGTAATACGGATATCCCAATCCATCCCTGCCTGGTCTTTTGCCTGTTGAGGCTGTTTCTTGCCACCACCCACTTGGTGTCCTTAGTAAGTAACAGTACCTTGTCCTATCAGGTAATTGGATGACTTGATAATCAGGCCAGCCTTCTGCATAGCTTGAAGCAACTGTTTCAGGTGGGATAGATGGTCTTCTTAGGTATGACTGAAGACAGCACTGCCAGCTACATAAGCAGTGCTGAATTCCTGTAACCCAGATAGGACCTGCTTCACCATTCTCTAAAAGGTGGTGGGGATATTTTTAACCTAAAAGGTATAACAGTGAACTGGTAGTGCCCTTCTGGAGTGGAAAATGCTGATCTCTCCTTTGCTTTGTTAGTTAGGTCAACCTGCTTGCAGACTGCCATGAGGTGAAAGGTACTCATAAAGTTGGCAGAGGCTAACGTGTCAATGGGCTTGTCTGCCCTATGGTATGGTATGTGCATCTGTCTTCATGACAGGATTTAGTCCTTTGTAGTCCACATGAAAGCGGACTTCTGTCTTCCCACTGCTGGACTTCTTAGGGACAGGAACCACTGGGTTCAACCATGGGCTATGGGAATGCGCAATCACCCCTAAGGGAAATATCTTGGAGACCTCATCTTTGATGGTGCCCTTCACCTTGGCCGACATTGGAGGGATTTCAGCGCGTTTCTGTCCTCAGTGTCAATGTCATGAATACACCAATCAATTTTCCCTGGAATCAATGAGAACAGACTCACATACTGACTCAACAGCAGCTGGCTGTCCCGTAACTGCTGTTGATTTATGTTGATTTATGTCTGGAGAAATCTGGACACCCTCCAATCACCCATCGGTGGACTATGCATGTAACAAGTCTGGGAGGGGATTGGTCGCCTCCTTGGTTTTATCATTTGTCACAAGAGTCATCACCAGTTTTCCCAGCTGTACTATAGCTTCAGCTGGTTGACATGAAATACCCTGTGCATCTGCTGTGGGTCTTTTGTCTCAATGAGGTAGTTAGCCTTGCTGACACTTGTCGTGAAGGGTGCTGGGTTTGGCAGACCCCCCAATCTAGACCATCTGTTATGGAGTATACTCTGTTTCTGTGGCTTGTTCGTGCCAGTGTTTCATGAGCTACTGACTGGCCATCAGATGATTATTCGGTGCTGTGTTTACTTTAATTAGTCATCTTAAACCTCATGCCAAGTAAATAATCCAATATGTCATGGGAGGTAGTTTGGGGATTGCCCTCCCATCTTTCCTGCACCAGGCTTAGAGGTCCCTTAGAAGTATGGACAAGCAGAAGTTCAAAGAGACTATACCCTACACTGCTCTATGACACGTCCTTGTAGGCAAACAGAAGGCCTGGCAGAAGAAAATCTCACATGTTTCTCAGATGCTCTTCCAAGCCACCTATCATGCCCTTTAGGGTCTTGTTGAACTGCTCAACAAGACCATGGGGTCATTACGAGTTTGGAGGTAGCCATGGTGCTATTAGCGCCATGGCTGCCTCCAAACTCGTGTCCGGGCCAGGTTCCGAATGGGGACTTACCGGGTGATTCCAACCTTGGAGGACCTGGTAAATCCCCATTCAAAATACCCATCCCCATTCCCCTTCGAGTCCCCATAGGGCTCAATGGGAATGGGGAGGGAGCTAATAACAGGCCCGTTACTAATGGGCCCGTTATTAGCTCCCTGGTCCCTTAACGGCTCCCGCTAAGGATGGCTGGTTTTACCAGCCGGCCTTAGTGGGACCCGCTAAGGGACCTCGTAATGCGGTGGTATGGTGTTAACGGCACCGGCATCCTTACTGGTGCCGTTAACCCCTTACCACCAGCTTCGGAATGATGCCCCATGTGTCTGTGGGTGAAAGGCTGTGGAGAACTTACAAGCAACTCCACATTCATTCCAAATGGCCTTCACATACGCTATATGAAGTTGGTTCCCCTGTCAGAAATTACTTATTTAGGGAATCTCACAAAAGAGAATATCCCTAGCAAATCTTTCACCACAACTGGGACTTTGATGCTTCTCAAGGGCACAGCTTCTGGGTACTGTGGTTGCATGGTCTACCATAACCAAGATAAACCGGTTTTCTGATGTGGTCTGAGGATCCAAAGCACTCATAATGTCCATGCCTACTCTGTCGAAAGGCCGTCCAACCACTGGTAGTGGAATTAAGGCGGCTTTTGTTGCCAGACTTACAGAACGCTTGACAAGTTGCACACAACCTAACAAATGTATTTATTTTTGCAACCATCTTGGGCTAGTAAAAATGGGTGGACTTCCTGTAAGCTGTTTGACCACTCTTAAGTGGCCTGGTGATGCAATGTCATGAGTCATGTCCATGAGAAACCACCTGTGGCACTGGGGCACTGAAAATCTCTGGTCCCTGCCAGAGGATTCTTGAGCTCATTTTTCAGGAAGCCATTCTCCCAGTACGCTTTGAAAACACCAGGGGATTCCCCCTGAGCCTGCTTCTCTGTCTGTTCACACAGATCTACCAGCGTTATACAGTACTGCTGTGCTTTGCAAAAGTCAGCATGGCTTGGACATCCAGATAGGGACAAGTCACTTTGTTCTGGCAGGCCCTTCAAGTTTGATAATAATTTGTCCTCCACTCCAAGTGGTGATTCTACTTCAGTAGCCACCTCTGGGGTCCCTGACTCTGGAGTCACCGCAGTAGGCTCCTCAGTGACCATCAGGTCCTCTCCCTGAGGAACTAGCACCTTTGTAGACTTGGGATCTAGACTTGGCAGTGTCGGTGGTGAGGGCCTTTCGCCATGAACAGCTTCCTTCGCCCCTGTAACCAAGGCCATAAGGGTTGCGGAGTAGCTGCAGAGTAGCAGTCTCTGCAGGCATCTCCATACCTCTACACAGAGTGTTTCTTCTACATGCTGGTGTGCTAGTCTGTTTACTAGCTCCTTGCTGAGAGGGTTGGACTGGCTTTTAAAATCCCTCTTCAGCCGCGGAGTGGCCGTGGAGTAGCTGCGGAGTAGCAGTCTCTGCAGTCTATGGCAGCGCGGGCAGCTCAAAGTGAAAGCAACTTGCGGTTCCCAACGACCACGACTGCACTGTCGGAGGGAGAAGGACGCCGTCTTCGAAGTTCGAGGAAACCCAAAGGAGACACTATGGCACAGCTCCCCTGCCAAGAGGCGGAGCTCTCCTGCTCACCAAACCCGCCGCCCGCAGAACTTGAAATCTGAGCTCTTGTCTGTATTGTCAGCGGTGACTATTGCCCTTGCCCCCTTTTGTAAACTGTATGAGCCCATCAATGACTCCTTGAAAGATCATACATCTATTTCAGCTATGGTGAACAGTAGACTGATCTTCCTTGAAGTCTATATCAATGCTCTGAACAACCAAGCAGAAAAAGGGGGCTTGGCTGAACATATTCCACCTAAAGTCCACCATCAGGCATCTTCGGTGGACCTTTTGACTCCCATTTATTCAAAGCCTGTAACAACTGCGGAAATAGGTACACAGACCCTTCCGCCTCTGGTGGCCTGTCAACTAGACGCGAGCATTCTATTAAAGGGAAAAAAAGCTCAAAAGGCTCTGTGACTACAAAAAAAAAGAACCAGCCCGACGGCGGCTGTCGAAATGGCGCAATTAATAACGACATGATTTTCATCTCTTCTGCTCTGCTAGAGACTGGCGGGACCAATACGCCCCTCAAAGACTTGACAAGCAAAGACTTTGCTATCTTTGAGGCCTCGAAGAAAAGGACTCTACATCTGCTACTCAGCCCTCACCACCAGCTGAGGTCCACTTAAACAGAGAGGGGGGGCCAAGAATCTGGATACCGCCCTCAACATCGTCATAAAAAGGCCTAGGAGGAGCACATAGTGCAAAAAAGGGTGAGATGCCCAACCATGGGGGCAATGGCGAGGGAACTGGAAAGGGACTCTTTCCCCGAAACTGCGGAGGCACCTGATGTAGACGACGACTTAATCAACCTAAGTGTATATCCGGACTCTGAGGTTGAAGAGGAAGATTCGCAAAAAAGGCCCACGGTCCGGGAGGACCCCGTCGAGGCCACTAATCTAGCTAAGTCATCGACTATTCTGCAAAAGAGGGCACACAGTCACGAGGAGATCCACTTTCAGACCTTGGAAAATCACTGCAAGAGTCTGAATGCAAAACCCACTTGGGGCCCTGTGGAAAAGAGGATGTCCCCAATAGAGCGGTCCCGACGGGCAAACCATGAAGATCAGGTCCGTTCCTCAAGACAAGCACATAGACATGAGAAGAGGAGGCAGCATTCATCCCGTGGCGATTCGAAAGCCGATAATAAAAAGCGGCCACACTCCACGCGTGACCGCCTGCTCTCAAAGCCCAAGAGACACCATCAGAGCCATTGCTTGGCAAAAGCTAGTCCTGATCGGTGGAGTCCCCACTTCAAGCCAGAAAAGCACAGATCCTCTGCACGAACAAAGACCAAACGTTCATTCAAGTTGGAACAACTGCTTCATAGCAAGAAATACATCGTCTTAAACCGAGGTTTTGTGCTCAACTTATTCCACTGTATTCCTAACTTGCGGCTATTGAGAACGGATGATATCAAATTGGTCAAGCTACTTCACGAGGGCTCTCAAGCTACTGCATATTTACATATAACATCGCCCTTGGTAAAGACCATGATTGCTGATGCAGCTGAAAACTTCATGAAACTGGGCTTCAATCTTTCTGAACTGGTTGAGAATGGTCCGTCTCTATCTACTGCGGTGCTGGATGGAGATGTTAGGTATAGATCCTATAAACATTCCACCAACCTTGAGTCTACCCATCACAAGCCACTGCCACAAAGGAGTGATGAAGTAACTCTAAAAGACAAAAAATCTAAAGGACCTATAAACAATCTTCGAGGCAAACAAGCGTCCAGCTTCTCCCCTCCAAATCAGCACAACGAGAATGAAAAGGTACCAGAGAACTCCAACTATAAGGACCCGCTGGGGATAGGACAATTCCCACATGGCCCAATGGACAAAATTGAGCGTACCATTGCACAAGTCCCGAAAGCCGACAAAACCAACCATCAACAGAACTTGAAGCAAGCCCCCCTTTCACAACTTTGGTCCTGGCTTTCCAAGGCACTAACGACTAACAGGAAGAAATAGCAATGCGCCAGAGCCCTGACCAGACCTCAACTCAAGCCCGTAACTACACGACCAACTCCACTGAAATAGGTGTTGACTTTGGGGTCCTGGAATACACGGGGCTTCCATCATCTGACTAAGGAGGGCGGGTTAAACCTGGAGCTCTTCGACATATTGTGTATACAGGAATCTTGGATGATGTCGAAACCGGCGATGGATGGCTATGACATAGCCTTTGTTGCAGCAAAAAAAGGGGCCCAGGGACACCCGTTTTCAGCTATGATTACAGCAATCCGCTCAGGTAGCGGGCTGCACCTCCAGACAACGCTGACCACAAACCCGTATCTACTTGTCACATTACTGAGTTGAGACCGACTTACGAGTCCAAATGCAACGACCGCATCAACTCGGCTGATCATCATGAATACCTACTGGAATCCTGTGGCTATGGACGACAAGACCTTCCTTCTGATGATCGAACAGGTTATTGATGAAGTATTTATGGAACATCGGGTCGCAAATGTCATCATATGTGGCGATCTAAATGCCATCTGTCACCCTCAAGACGATACGTCAGTAAGGTGGTCTCCCTCAACGCACAGAGTAGAGGAAAAAAGCGGTCAGACCTTATGTCTTCAAGAGATCTCTTAAATGCAGGAGACCTATTTCCGAGGCTAAATCGGGCCCCCACATGGGAAAGAGTCAGTTCGCATGCAGACATTGACCACATCTTTCTAACAAGACCTCTAGTTTTCAAGCAGCCTCATTTGAGGTGTTAAAGTCAACCGCCAGTGATCACAATCTCCTGGCCTTCACGTGGAAATCGTGTGTAGCACCGAAACTTCAAATGTTAAACCAATTTCAGTGCTACTCGCAAAATAAAATCGCCTTAAACTGACCATTATATCAATAAAGACAATAACAATGAACTACATAAAAGGGTCAGAGGCTTTACATCCAAACGACGACTATCAGCCACTTTTGATCCTGTACGAAGTCATAGCTAAAAAAGCCAAACCATCTGTGACCTCTCGTAACAACACCTACTGTAGGAACTTGGTAATGAAATGACGAGAGCTTAGGAAACAAAAACGTTTGGCCTTGAAACACCTGACACCAGCTAACCTGGAACGGTTACATACAGTGGAAAAGTGCTACAAATAAAATCATGGGTAAAAACCCATCGCCTAAACCTCTATCAACAGGATGCTGAAGAAATGCTGAGAAACGTGAGTGGTCACAACCCTCGAGAATTCTGGGCATTACTCAGAGCCACTGACCCGGGGGTGGTGAACGCCCTTATAATTCACATTGGCGAGGCGACCTTGATGAAGTTTTTCCAAACATTATTTCAGCAAACCTCACCACTCTCATCTGTAGAAGAAAAAATGAAAGTGGAAAAATGGGCAGATATGAGTAATAAAGAGGACATAATAGTTGTTATCCGCAGATTGAAACTATCTAGAGCCCCGGGCCCAGACGGCATTACCAACAGCAACCTCAAACAGTTCCCTGAGGAATGGGCAATGCTCATCAGTGCTATCTTTAAAAGATGTTCAGAATCAAAAACTATTCCTAGACCTCTTCCATCATGTTCCCGATATTTAAAAAGGGATGTAAAGAGGAGCCAAGCAATTATCGACCTATTGCTTTACTTGACATGATCGGCAAGGTCTTCGGAGCCCTTCTTCTAAAACGCTTTCAGACATGGGCAAAGAATGCACCCTGTGCAGATCCCTTTCAAACAGGGTTTACCAAGAACATTGGGAAAATGGCGAATATCATGGTCCTGAGCACATTGAAGAGCAAGATCATCGAAGGGGCACCTCGAGTCTTTGTGGCTTTCATTGACCTGGCTCAAGCAATTGACCAGGTCAATAGAGAAACTCTATGGAAGAAACTAAACATCTGGAAATGTCCTGTGGACATCCTCTACCCCATTCGAGCCCTCCACGAAAACACTAGATTGAGAGTAAGATTAAATCAAGCGGGCTGGCTATCTGATGAAATACCAGTTGCAAGAGGAGTTAAAGAGGGTTGCCCTCTCGCACCGGCCCTCTTCATTGCATAGATGGGCGACTTCAAGGATTCAGCGTCTGTTATAAGATCCCTTCCGCCCACTATGGGGGCGATAAAAACTAAGTGTCTGTTGTATGCAGACAATTTGATATTAATGGACCACACGCCAATTGGGCTCCAGTGTCAGCTTGATAACCTGGCCTCCTACATACAGGGAAATGACTTACAAATCAACATTGCAAAAACAAAACTTTTTGCTCCTTGAGAAATCTGCACTGGTTTCTTGAAGGCATGGAACTTGAAAAGGTCAAACATTTCAAATATCTTGGCGTGGCTTTTGACTCCTGCAGAACAAATGCAGCGATGAAACAAACACTCCTGGATAAAACTAGAAAGCTGTCTACTCAAGCTAGAGCTCTGGACAATAAATATGGCCATATGGCCGTTTCTCCTTACTGCCCATGATCAGATTCTATCGATCTAAGGTGGAGCCGTCCTTAACCTACGCCATGGAAGCCATGCCCCAAACACAGAGAAAGCTATGGATTATGCTGGAAGGCTACTTTTGGCATTCTGTGTTGGGTCTCCCTAAATCAACATCAATGGTGCTACCCAGATGGGAATTAGGTCTTCTGTCCCTTGAAGTACACATTGAAAGAAACAGCATGATGCTCTACAGGAAAACCCTGCTCCCAAACTGCCCAAGTGTTTTGAATATGATCAGAATGGAAACCACAGGATCCAAATGCAACATGCTGAAAACATGGGGAAAAGATTGTGAAGCGAAGCTAGATGAAATTCAAATACCTGAAGCCGAGCTAATACAAAATCCAATGAAAATAAAAAGAAAAATGGAGGAATTCGATTGGACAAAGACCCTGGATTCTGCCGCTGACTTTAAATCAACAACCCATCTACCACCACAGTCGATGAAATTAAACTGCATCCTGAATTATCTGGCAAAATTTCCTAACAAGTCGGTAAGGAACATCTTTATGAGAGCTTGTTTAAATCTTCTCGAAACCAATGAAATCTTGGCTGTAAGAGCTCTAGCAAGTTCAAATAAATGTCGCTTGTGCCCACACGAAGACCAGATCGAGACATTACGGCATTTACTTCTAAATTGCCCTGGAACCAAGAAGATTAGAATGACATACTTGCTGCCGCATCTGACGTCCTCTTACATTCAAGAAGAACCAGTGTGGTGGGAAAGATTAATAGCTGGTGAAAGAACCACTTGGACAATTGCTTCTGCGCAGCTATTGAAACAAATTCTTGGGTCGATAAACCAGTAATCCCAATGGAACCTGCTGTTTACATATAGAAAACGCCTGAACTCTGACTTGAATGTCTCAATAGGCATTACAACTCCAAATAGGAACCACAATTTTATTTTTAAATGTTGTTATGACTGTATACTGCTACGTGTCTTTTTCTTTTTCTTCTTCTTCTTCTTCTCTTCTTTTTCCTTTTCCTCTCTTGTAAAAATCATTCATTTGATTCAATCAAGTTGCTAGTCATGCAGCTTCTTGGGCCACAGATCCTGGGATCCTGGCAATAATATCAGCATTGTTTTTGTCATCCCACAACAGATTGTGGCCTTCACAGCAACACACAGCTGGGAGGTCTCACCCCTCCAGCTAACTTTTACAATAGCCAATTGGCATGGGGTGAGGCCATCAAATCTCCTAACTAGCTTTGATAGGCTGGGAAGGATCTGATCCTCTCAAAACCACCACTGCTGGACGACATGATACTCGCAGCAATATCACAAAGGGCTGGTACTCTGCCCCCTTTTATGAACACATGGTCCATATATATTGCTGAGCTAGTGTGAACCGGGGCCTCTGTTAGAGGCCCAGTACCTCTCCCACTTTGCATCATCAGGGTATATTCAGCCAGCCCCTGATCTAGTGGGAATTCATCATCTGTGATGGCCACACTGACTATTCCTTCCTCTTCCATGAGGGTAGCACAAGCTATGGCTTGCTTGGGTCTAAACTTGTAAACTGGATCTCCGCTCCGATTTTTCATGTCCCCAAATAGAAGGCAACCTCTTGGGGCTGCGAAGGCAGCTGCCCCACTGCATGGGGGAACCTCACTCCTTCTTCCTGTTGGATCAGAGGAACTGAGTGTCATGGATTTTCATTTGTGCTTTTAGGGCCCTTTTCTGGCAGGAGTGTGAGAGCATGTGCCCTTGCCCTCCTTTGGTTTTATTTTATCACTGGCTGTGTCATCTGGCTTAGATGTGGTTGACTAAGCCTTTTTATTTACAGGAGTACTCACATACCTGTCAGCAGCCTTTGCAAACTCCTGTGGGTCTGTCATACTTTTGTCCTCTAGATGCTGGTGTAATGTCATTTCATAATCCTTTAAAATATTCTCACATGCCATTAGATTTAACATGACCTCAAATGTGTTAACTTTGTTACCCAAAACCTAACCATTCAGATATTTCAAAGATTGATACGCAAACGTCTCAATAGTTAATAGTTTAACTTTCATTTTTGGTGTGCTCTCTAAAGCTCCTGAGCTACTGCTTGGTGGTCTTGCAAAACTACCTTAGTATGGCGGCTTTCATATTCTTATAGATGGGCTTCTCCTAAGGAACCAACTGAATAATTATACAAGTCCTAGCCGTCGGTAACGTGGCTCAAGAGGGCTGTACCTCACAACTCCTACTCCACATTCTGCATGCTAAAGTCAACTTCCAGTCCCTCAAGCCAATCAATGATGTTTTTCCCCACCTCATAAGAAGGTGTCACATCCTTGGGCATGTGGTGCAAAGGATGCCCTTGGCTACCACTGTTAGGGGTACTGGAAATGGGGGTAGAGCACTAGAATATACAGATCACTGCGCTGATCATGATGGTTGGGAGTGGGTCCTGCTGCCAGTGAGTGGTTCTTGGGAGACAGTGCTCTTCCTTCTCTTTGAGTTATAAGTGGGTTTGTGGTAAGAACCCTGTTCACCTGGGCGCTGGAATACTGGTTATATTGCTTGTGACTTGACTTAAATTATCAAGCAATGAATCAGGTGTCTTGTCACTTGTTTCTAGGGTATTACAGTGATTCATTACACACTTAAAGCCGACCTGTGTTTCGACCGGCAAAACACGTGTCGGCTTTAAGTGTGTAAGAAATCCCTGTTATACCCTAGAAACAAGTGTCAAGACTCCTCATTTATTGCTTGACAATTTAAGTCAAGTCACAAGTAATATAACCAGTATTCCAGCTCCTAGAGGAACAGGGTTCTTACCAAAAACAACCTGCTAAATGTGCTTCCTTCACCACTATAAACCCTCCTTTCTTCCCTCTAGTGCTCAAGTTCCAATTTGTGCAGTAGCACAACTTCATGCTGCCTCTGCTCCTCTAGAGCAACATCCACTCTCTGCTTTTGCTTGTCTAATGCATTAGCAGCCCTAGAATTCTGTTCCTCTAGAGTCATAGCAGCCCTGTGCTTCTGCCTATCCAGAGCAGTGCATCCTTCTGCTTCAGCACCTCTAAGGCCAGTACACTATTGATTAGGTCCTCTCCTGGTTGATTTACCAGGGACATAAAAGAACCTATGGACTTTACTGAATCATGGGACTTAACAGAGACCTGGGACCGGTGGGGTCCCCGGGATCTCTGGGACATCTAAATGATTAGGCTACCTGTTCTCTGGGAGGAAGGGTGGGAAGCGCTATCATTGCCACTCTCCCCATCCACTTCTACACCCCTCAGAACAATGGAATATTTCGCTGAACGCTTAGCACTGCTGCTGGCCTCCAGGGAATCTCCCTGCACCCTAGCTTTCTGAAAAGCTTGGAGACTCTTCAGCAGTACAGTCTTCTTCCCCTTACTGCCAGAGGAGAGACCCCTGACTGGTCACAGCTGTCACTGTTCACCTAGTGAAAAGGATTTTGCAGAGCTCATGACAAGTTCCATTGTGCACTTAAGACATACGCCTTGTCAACTGTGCACTCTTATATTTAATGACTAGGCTGTACGCATATCCTGTTCCAAATCTCACCACTGCCACCAGTGTAAGGAATTGAATTCTGTCCTGCAGGGGTACAAGGATGAGCAGGGGCTAAAATGCCCACCCAGTCCTCACACTTCTACAAACAAAGAGCCAACACAATCAGAAAGATAAAACATTCACAGTGGGATTCAGTAGCAACCAAAACAGGGAAGTATATCAGTCCAAACAATAGGAATGTTCAATCAAGTTTCTATAAAAATCTATATATTTTAATTAAACACACCATGTACACTATTAACTAACCAGAAAACAATACTGTTAGGGGAGTTTATCTAAGGTCCTACTGGTAGTAATACTTTAGTAATCCATCCCAGTGGTTTGTGGATCTCCAACTCTTACTATCAGTCCGTACTAACTCAGGACCATGATAGAGTGGCAGAGCAATCAGGCTTATTTTAAGAGGAAGATGTGAGCTGTAGATAAGTACACTCAACCTTAGTTAGACATGCACACCAAAACCTTATACTTATAATTTATATAAAACTATACATTTAATATATTTACACCAGAATCACTTTAAATACTTTAGACGTTTACACTAGAACACTTCGGAATACTTGAGAATACACTTCAAAGGACACATTCACCTGTGTGTTTGTTTGTAGTTACATTTGTAGCAACTTTAGAAAAGGACAAGACAATGTTATCATATTATCAGTTACTATGCGCACCTGCAGTTTCTAACAGTTCATAAGGTAATACATTTACTCTGCAAACACATATAGTACAGTCACTTTAAATGAGGAAAATGTTTAGTTAGTGTAGCAAAAGCTTGGTTGAAGGTTCTAGAGCGGGTTTATTCGTACAGCAAGTGCTTTTAAGTCCAAAAACGCAACCCTAGCCAAAGGCAATGCAGAGAGGGCTCAAAGTCTTGACAGGCAGCTGAATATGAAGAATTCCAGAGGATTTCGTTCAATCTCTAGTGTTATAGAAGCAGCAAGTTAACATCTAACAAGGGAGACCTGTAAAAGAACTTGATGAAGTGACACAAGCAGCGGCTTGAGTCGGAGATAAGAGGGGTTGACCCTATACACCTCTAGGTACACTCCAACCCTCTAGAGTGACTTCTTGGAATCAGGTAAGCATTACCTTTTTCCCCACAGTACCTTAGGTTAGAAGAAAATGTCTGTGCTGTATGCGCCGCAATGTTGCAGCTCTGGACTAGACCTTTGAATTTCTTGGTCTGCTGACTGAAGGCAGGACAATGGACGGGATCTCTCAGCAGCAGACTTGAGGGTGGACATGGGCATGATTTTCAGAAACTTCTTGGTTCACTTGCGGTTTTGGCGTCTTTTCTGCAGCACAAACAGGACACGGATTGCCTGGTTAATCTTCTTTTCTTGCTGCAGTCCCACACTCTGATGAGGGGGTCTGGGTGAGTTGGATTGGATCTCTGGAGTGTCCTTGCAGGTTCAGAAACAATTTGGGCAGATTCAGCTTTTCCATGATGATGCACGCAAAATGGGAAGCAGGTCTCCTGGTATTGGGGTCTGGAAGCCCCTAGACCTCAGAAGATGGCTCATTTCAAAATTTGTCTTGGGACTAGTCGTTTCCATCCGCCAAAAAGATGGAGTTGTCCTCTTTGGAGCTCCTCTGTCACACACAATATGGAGTCAGAACAGCAGTGGTTGCTTCACGGTGTTTGCAAAGGGTCTGCAGGTGTCTCTGGCCATCTGCTTTTTAAGTTACTTCAGCTTCCTGTCGTCAACCTGCTTTTCACTCCAGAAGTCTCAACTTTTATATAGTTACAGCACACACTCCTCTGCAATCTCTCTCAACATTTTACAGAAAGGGGCGTTTGGCTGTTCAATCAGGACAGCCACACCCCCTGTGGGAGCTTGTCCTATTCAAGCACTCTGGCAGACAAAAGGACAGGGGGTGGAAGACTATGGACGCTCCTAAGCCTAGGCGGCGATACCCAAGGGTTCCAGCCAATGCCAAAACACACACACTGACCTCCACTTCCAAGAATGGTAGAAGAAGGGCTAACAAAGGGCAACCATACTAGTAATGGTGAAAGAAGAAGGGAGGCCCCATGTTGGTACCTCTATTGTGCACTAATGTGGCTATGGACATAGCCTGCAGTACAAAAACGACACAACAGTTGGTGGGACACGTTGACTGCCACCAGCAATACTTGTCTATTGTCTATGTGACTAAAAATCACAGGAGTAGACAGAAGGGGTTACTAGGTATCCCTTTGGCACTCCAGTGAAGGTGGTGTGTTCCAATCTCTCAGGCTATAGAGTTTTGGGAGGGACACTAAGTATCTCTCTTTCCTTCAGAACTGTAGTTACTCAAGATTATAGAAAAATAATCTCAAATAATCTCAAAGGAGGACCCTAAGGGTCTCCAGTAACACTGCCCATAAGGAGCTCTGTGTTGCAGTAGTAAAACCACAGATGCCTTTAAGAGCTATGGAGCAGACAGACTCCATAGTACAGGTAGAATACAAAGAAAAGAGTTCCAAAAGACAGAGCCCATAAGAATGAATTAGTGGAAAAAGGTTCCACTCATTCAGAATTGAAAATAAAAGGTTGAGAAGTCTAGCAAAAAGTGCTGGGGGTCTCATTGGGAGAGGGGATGAAGCATACACATGATGAATCTCCCTAACAAGTATAAAACCCAACCCTGTATGAAGAACACACAATATGCTAATCCAGAATAGATGCTGAACTCTGGACAATGAGACAGAGGTAGAAAAGGCAATTAAAAGACCACAATTTTTCAAAAAGAATATTTTTTGAGGTTGCAAAGGGGATGTAAATGTCCTGTCCCGTCTCTAGGGCCCAAAGATGGGCCAGGGGAGCAAATATCAGTAAGTAATACCTTTGAAAATATCTTGGCGGTACGATGGAATCGAACCAGGCTTCTCTGCCTCAGTCGCAAGTTCTTTTCAGTTTGAGGATGAAGCAGTTGCAGTGGTCCAGAGGCAAGCTGCAGTTGAGTTGGGGTTGAACAGAATGGAGCTGCAGGCTTAAACCATCTACTGGAGCTGTGCGGAAAGGGCGGTCACCAGGTTCAGTCTGGTGGTCGAGGATCAACGGTAATCGAGCTGGTACCATGATGCACAGGTGAGTTGATTTAAATGCCGAGGCTCAGAGGTCACTGTTCTGGAGACACCAGGATTGGGTTGATCAACTTACAGGAGTGGCGATGAAGAATCTAGGGCTTCGAAGGGTGACTTGAGCAACGAAAGTAAGGGGCCCTGCATTTGTTCGAGCCTAGGCAATGACATGCTTCAGTTGGCACAGTGCGGCAGCGAACATAGTTGAACAGGCAAATGGTTTATAGTGACATTTTCGAATTTAATAATTTCAAATGCATTCATTTCGAATCAAAAATGTCAAAAAAAATGTAGAATTTTTTTTAACATTTTTTTTTAATGGGGGGGTTCCCCCATCCCCTCTTTTTTTAATAGCCCTTTTTTACGAGCCAAACCCCCCAAAAAACATAAAATAAAAAAAAAATTTGACATTTTTTTTCAACTTTTTTTTCTGGAAATTAATGCATTCGAAATGATTCATTCGACATTTTAACTGGACACCCAGGCAAACAGTAGTTCCAAGAACAATGAACACCAAAGGCAGCCTTGAGGTCCTGATAGTTTGCTCGGCTTCAAACACACATCAATCATGGCTTGCAGCGGGTCGAAATTGAAAACAGGGATTTTGGCTGTTCCAGCTTCCAGGGCTGTGAGTCCCACTGCAGGGCCTCTAGCGTCAGGTTTCATAATTTTTTCAGGCTCCCAAACACACAGAGGCTGGCAAAAAATATCAGGGATCCTGCAACACAGTGGGGGCCTAGGCAGCAGGGTGGCTGACCAAGATGCAGGTCTTGGTCCAGGAGCAGAGTTCAACCCCAGTTGTCCCTGGGGATGGTTAGGGGACAGAGCATGTCTCTGTTTCAGAACACCTGCCATCACCTCACAACTGGAGGACTTTAGTAAAGACTGGTCTCAGCACGGCCACTGAAATGTTCTTCCTGGGTTGGATTCCAGAGATGATTCAAGATTATTTAAATGCGTGACAGGAAAACCCCTTATTTTAAAGGTGCCGGTGATTGGACTAGCCTGCCTTAGTGGTCCAATCCCTGTTCTTGACATGAGTGGACTTTACTCTTCTGATATCACACCCAAAGTGCTTTTCTCTAGACGAAGTGGAGGGGACATGAATGACAGAGAGAGAGGCAGAGAGAAACAAGATTGTGGAAGTCTTCCTCCAGTGAACAGAGCCCTCCTGTCTACTGTAACCCAGGCCCTACCTTTCTCAATAGAATCAAAGACCTTTTTTTAAATTATTTTACATACATTTAAATCATATACGAAGTGACCAGCCAACTGGATGAGCCACAATGGAGGAAACACAGTTTAGAGCTTTCAGTTCTCTAACATTAAAATTATACCATACACCTCTCTCCACATCGTAGTAAGGAAAACAATTAAATCCTCATGCGAGCCAAACATAAAGGACTCTCATAGAGCGACGGGAGAACGAGAAGATTCAAACCCTGATGCTCTAATGGCCCTACTGCGCAGTAGAACCAAGGCATTACTATCAGAGAGAAGAAGTTGTGCCTATTCCACCGCATCTTCACCACAGAATCAACAGAGTCTATCCCCCTTTGGAATATTGCACCACCTGCCTACAATCTCACAAGTGTTGACAGCACTGAATTTAGGTCGTAGGTAGTCCCACACAATGTGATTTCTGATGAACCTGCTATTGTATGAAGGGGTCTCCATCCTATCAAGTATGTACATAAAAACCCATCAGCTGTTGATTTGGAGGCCAGGTTAACAATCATTTGGTCTTGGTTATTGTAACCCAACTTACCCCCTCATTGTACGCTTAAAGTGATTCAAACCCAGAATCAGAAGCACCTCCCGAAGCACCTCCCGAGAGCTCCCAAGCACCTTGTCAGCAAGATGCTGCATTTCACCCATGGCAGAGAGCGTCATGTGGGGTACCTTGGTGGTAAAGGCATCAAATAAGATCCCCATGAGAGTATTGCTCTGAGCATGTGCTAACTTCCAGTAAAGCGTCAAGCTGCTTAGCATAATTCGCTCTCAAATCAGAAAGAGGTCAAACTCCAGAGCAATCATTTTAGAGGGGCCTTTATAAATTCAGAACCCGGGTATGAGGCTACTCCCTTTGAATATATTTGCTGCTCCTTTGATGCCTGGGCCCAAGACAGCTGCCTGTTGTGTGGCTGTCTCTGGCGGAGGGTGTTACCGACACTCACAAAAAGATCAAAGAAAAAGTATGGCCATTCAGGTTCCTGTCCTGCCAATCGGCAAGCTCAGCTGCTCTGGCCAGAATACACATCACCTTCCACAGCTGAGTTGGCACATGTGAGCTGTTACATTTATGATATAATCATTACAGCCACACTCAATTTGATAAGTAGTGCCATGCACCATGCCTTAACTCAGGCACAGCTTTTCTTTAGTGTTTACGTGATACCAGCGCGGCCTACTTAGGATCATCATCGTTTTGGAACAAGGGTGCATATCTTAAATGCAGCCCCTGCCCTGCAATAACTTGGCTTTCACTGCAGCTGTCACATGAGCAACTGTGCCTCTGAACCTGTTATGTGCCTCTGGTAGAACAGGTGCTGCAAATCAGGATAGTGAGGGAGCAGGGCACAGATACACACTATGCTTTGGACAAGGAGTTTAAGAAAAGGGGAATCTGATCAGCAGATTACCCTTTCGGAGATGGAATTACTTGCATAATTCTTTTAGTTAATAAAAAATAAAAAAAACAGGGCTTCAACACACTTGCCAGGTGGCAATTCCTCCCACTAGTGTATTGATCATTCTTCATGGGAGTCACCATTAAAATGGAAATTTAATAGATGCATAATATCTTGATATTCAAATGACTTACTTGTTTCTATGTAATTAATAAAAAGACCTTATGTGCAAACCTGCATGTTTTTGTCACGAAACGTGAGGTAGGCTGCAGGGAAACAGTATTGTTACTGTTGGCTTAGGTATGCTAGAGGTCTGGGGGTTACTACGAGTTAACCAGTTCAGCTCCCAGGGCCCAACAACCCCCCCCAACCCCCAGTAACAAATGGAGAACTCAGCCAAGGGCAAGTTAGAAGTGTTGTTTATGACAAAAACCGACAGGGATCATAGAGGACATTTGAGCATTCTCAGAATCACTGCTCCCAAACCTTTGGCAGGCCGTTTTCTTGTCCCCTTGCATCACAACATGGGCCCTTCCCTGAAAAACCTATCACTCCTATTGGTTGGCTGACCAGAGTGGTATGCCTTATGGATAACCCCTATAGATTCCAGTTCATTGGCCCTCGTATGTCAGGTGGCTGGCCTGCCCCTTCTCCAAGAAACTATCTATTATATTGTTGCAGGGTCACAGGATCACCATTGGCCCTTGCCCGCTGCCATCCACCCCTGGGTTTCTGTCCCCTGATTGGCTGGAACTGGTCTCCCCAGGCCTGAGACCCAGCTCTGTTCTCAGCACTCTGTGCAGCTCTTCAAGATGATGACTATGTGTTCCCAATGTATCTGTTAGCATTACTACTTTTGCCTGTGAGAGCGCCCTCAACATTGCAATGTTGTTAACAAATCCATGTTTCACTTCATGTCTGTGTTGCTGAGAACCGTTTGTCTACCTTCCATAGGTGAATGACCATTGGCTAGCTCGGCTGCATCATGTGGTTGAGGACCACAAAATCGAGCTCTTCTGGTCTGCAATTTATGAGGATTTATTCTGTTTTTTTGCAGATGGCCCCTTGTCGCTTTAGGTTTGGAATGTGTTGCTTGTCTCTGAACTTGGCTGCGAGCCCTGGCCTGCTGTTCTGTGCAACCTGGTTCTGCTTTCCCTTGTCTCTAGTCCTGCGGCTCGTAGCCTCTGTGTAATCCTAATTATACTTATACTATGATTTCTACATATCTATACTGTGCCATGGTTTCCATAGGTTAGTCGTATTTGGTCTTTCGAGGCTCCTTATATGATCATGTCGTTCCTTTGGGTGAGTTGCCGTAAGCATCTGCAAGCTTGCTCTGCATCTCTTCATTGCCTTGCATTCAGCGTTTCTGCACTTAGCTAATGATTAAAATAATAAAAGCTTTTGACGGTATGTATATGTATGCATCCTCTTTCTACAGCACCGTGTAAGCATGTTATTCGTGTGTTCACGTGTGGGTTTGTGTAACTTGGTGCATGGATGCGAGTGTACTTCGTGACTAACATTGCAATGTCGTGGTGTCAATAATGATGTCAGCACACTGGTTTCTCAGCATTAGTCAACATCATCCATCGAGGCATTTAGGTCCATGACCAATGGTGAAGCACATGTATCCATAAAGACATTGATTGGATAAGGTCTGAATGGCTGTCTGAGAGAATATCTTTCTGCATACATGGACGCCACTGGCCATAATGGGGGCTGTCCGAATAGTGAGCGGCTTTGTGAATTTTTTACTCTTCTGGCCGTCTTGCTCATGGGGGTGAGGAGGGGCATTCCAGGGACCGTCTCTTCAGTCTCCCTCTTGTCGACTTGTAGACCAAACCTCCATACTTCATCACTCATGCTTTTGGTAGCCATATCTTTGTTACTCCTTCAAGATGTCTATAGTAATTTGCATGGTCATCGAAATGTATAGGGGTAGACCCCACCCCCTCAACCTGAATGTATAGGAAGTAGACCCCACCCCTCCCCAACTGAATGCAAATAGCGTGTCAGGTTGATTAATGACAGTAGTATTGCAAAAATCGGAATTATAGTGCTTAAAAAGCCAAACAAGCACATTGTATGGCGACATACATTTTTGGGGTTAGAATGCCTTGTGCAGTGAAGGGCATGATTGGATAGCCTATATTTATTACAGTTACTACAAATCTAGATTTTAATCTGAGCAGGTCGTAGTTCTGATCAAAAATAGGTTGGTCCACCATTTTGTGATAACCAGGCCTAGTCAGGCAATTTCTAAGATGGTTGCTGAAAAGTAAGATAGTGGACTTTTGCAAGTCATGTCAGAAATAATTATATCATTCCCTCATAGGAGTTCATTGAAGGTTGAGTACAAGAGAACATACTGTCTAGACTTCTTAGCAACAATCTTGACGTTGATGAGCTGGGGGCTGCCATGTAGTGAGTTAAGGCAAGGGAGCAATTAGCACAGACAGCTGGTCAGCTAGCAACAGTTGCTGAGTTCACCGGAAGGGCACACAGCTGATGCCCATAGTTGGGCTCCTGTGTTAGGGAGACATGGTGCTGCCTGCTAAAAGAACCTCTGGGTTGATGTCAGAAATGTTCTCTCTGGACACATCAAAGGATTCATTTTAAAGGTTGAGTATATCTAACACAAATTTAATTAGTTGCATGCATAGGTATGACATGGGTACTTGGTGAGTGACAGTTCAGTCAAGCAACCCTACAAGGAAAAGGGCTTGTCTTTGAGTGTCTAAACCAATGAGAGTAAACTGCATCATGAAATAGAGAACTGTACCAACTGCAAACTGAATATAAGGGGGCTACATTCAGAGCTCATTTGATAACTGTTGGAGTTCCTGATGTATGCTGACTGCTACATCCTACCTTGCTGTGCCCTGGAAGAATAAAGATGCTTTGAAATTCAGCCTGAGTCTTTTTCTGCCTCCCTGTTTGGTCTCCAGCATGCCTTCCCTGATCCAGAGATGTCAAGGTTGTAGGGAGGGCATTGGGCCCTCCTGTACAGAAACTTCAGGTCATATAGCTGCAGTCTCCTTCCGGGTTGCACCATACCCTTTTCCCCCAGTATCGGTTGTTGTCAAAGGGATTGTCGAACATTATCATTCAGTCGGCAATAGTGGGCACTCCTTTATCCTTGCTTTCAGGTTATTTCTTTCTTCCACTATCTTGTCCTTTTCTCCTTCCATGTTCACATCTAATAACACTTTCATCCCTATTGCCTTCTCAGTAGGTTTGTGACATTGATGCAGATCTTGACCACACACAATACTACTAGTACTGGTATTATTGTTCCTAGTAATACCTTCAGTCTGTCTGTTAACCATGTTGGCATCCATGACTATATGTATGACAAACAGCTCTGGTCCTTTCCTGTTCCTTTGGCTTCTTCCTCCATCTTGCCGGGCATTTTCGATACTCTTGTCACTGCTTCGGTCAGTGCGCCATTCTCTCCATCATTTGCAGGCACAAACGTGCAACAGGTTCTCCCGAACTTCGCACAAATTCCTCCTTCAATTGCTGTGAGAAGTTCTAGAACATATCTGTTTTGTAGTGCCATCAACCTTACTGCTGAGAGCTCTTCTTTTATTGCATTGAAGCCTCTTACTGTATCAGCTCCCATCTTGTTATCTGCAACCATTTTGCATTTGTATATCTCTGCACAGCTGGAACTACTGACGTGAAAAACATCTATGTTCTGCGGAATAACTGGTACTCAGATGGTACATTGTCTAGTGATGCTTCTGATTCTGATGAGAAATAGTTGTCTCTTTTCACTCTACTCACTTTTGACCGTTTCTTTCTTCTCTTTCCTGCACTTCTATGAATCTCTTCCTTCTCTTGCTTGTATCCATTTTAGGGAAGTCATCTATCTTCAAAGCCTTCTGTGCCGCTACCAGTGCTGGCATATTGATGTGCACCAATGAGCAAACATCTCCCCAGTTGGCTGGCAGCTTCTCATATGCTTTTGACCTGCATACCCAATAGGGATCCATTAATACTGCTGTGCCACCCTTCATCGCTGGATGCTTTTCTCTGTACCTACACTCAGTGTTTTCTCCAACATTTACTGCACCGTCATTCTGGTAACATAATGCTGGTTTCTTCAGTGGTATTATGGGCATTGGTCCAGCTTCATTGTCCACCCAGGTGAGCAACTTAGTGCTTGCATCCCATTCTTTCAGGTACTTGTTGTTTTCTACTTGCACTGTGGCTACCGCTGCTTGTGCTAGGGTGTGTGCCTTGCTACCTACTACTCCCTCTTTCCATCCTTCTGCTGTGTATACTTGGCCATACACAAGCATTTGTGGTCTTTCCCAACATCCTGGTTCTCCTCTTATTTCCTTGACCTCGCTCTTCGGTCAGGGTAATTCCTTTAGTGTTATTGTTTTTGTCTCTCCTTTCTGTGGGCCGTCAGTTATGTATTGTAATGCCTGGTCTAGTTTCCAGTAATTGTTCATCATGTGAAAAGTCTTTATATAACTGTCTTCATAGGGGAACGTTGCCTTGGACATCCATCTCAATGTTGCTATTTTCCCTTGGAATCTTCCTCGGGTTGTAACCATGGATTGGTACATATGGCATTGGGCTCTTGCTACTGGTATTTCCATTGCTATAAACGTTTTGGAGGCACTCATGACATAGGGGATTAGTGAGCAACAATAGCAGCTCTCCCAGTGGTTTGTTTACCTACTTTGGTCATGTGCTTGTATCACATATTGTTAGACACTTGAGCCGTGTCAGTGAGATATAGGTCCACCCTTCCCATTTCTATATCAGCACTGTGCTTAGCTCTCCTTACTGTGCTTACAGTGCTACCCTGACCACCTGACATGTTGTTCCACCTGCTGAGGTTTGCGTGATGTTAGGGATATTTGCTAAGAAATTAGAGCATAAACACCACTTGGAAATAAGAGACAAGACAAGATGAGACAAGAAAAGATCTGTTGCTTGCCTGAAATGCACAAAAATGAGCATTATAGGATTATTATTGTATGGCAAAAATGAATAGTTGTTTCCAAACAGCTTTAATTCTAGGGTCTCAGAGGACTGCAAGGACAGATGGTTTTCCAGTTTCTAATTGTGGATAAACTTGCGCCAGATATGTTATGAAGACACGGAAATACACATTAGGATGACGTCTCTGAGTTCTGTTGGATCTTCTAACAAATTGGACAAATTGGCCTTGGAAGGTTCCAGGATCAGTGGGAAGCATGGAGGAAATGTAATAAAAACAGTCGAACTTTCACGATAAATGAGTGCGGAAAGAAAAATCAAAAACAGACAGTCTACCCTTACTTTGGATGTGTAGGAAGGCCTTAACCTAACCTTGCTGCCCATGAGCGAGTAACCATTGGCTGTCCTCTGCTGGGCAGTGCTGATTCCGAATTGTGGGTTTGCTCTTCTTGTTGATGATCGTTGGCACTGTCGATGTCGGTGCTAGGAGAAGCCTCTGCTTTGCAGGGCTTGATGTTGCAGAGGTGATTCCAAATGTTCTTCCCAACTAATTTAACACCTCGCTCAGCTACCAGTTCTATAATGTGTGGTCCTGTAAACCGCTGGGAATCCCACTTGTGGGAAACATTCTGTAGGAGAACCTGACCTCCTGCATCTAATGGTGGCTGCTTAAGTAGGTCCTTGTTCTTGATGCTGTTGCTCTCTTCTCGGCTTCAAGCCTCTACTGTTGTCTTTGCAGCTGGCGAGAAATAAAAGAGGCAATAGCAATCAAGGAAGTTGTATACTCGTACATTTCCTGACCAAATACATCAGCCACATTCTCAGCATTCTTTATTTCCCTGGTGGGAGGAGCCTGGGGAAGTTGCATGTGATGTCCTGTCACCACCTCATGTGGGGTTAAATGGTGGTCGGACCCAGGATTATTGCACTGTGCGAACGAGGCTAAGGGAAGCCAATGTAGCAGGTTTTTATTCAAAGTCTTTCTAGTTTTGGCTATAGCTTCTTTAAGCAAGTCATTGAGGCGCTGACACACCTTGTTCGCTTGTGGGTGACTGGCACAGGAGAATTTGTTTTGCATTCCGAGCAAGGTTGTGATATGCTGGAACATCCCATTGGCAAAGTGAGGGCCGTTGTCAGACCGCAGGAACCCACATGCACCCCATCGTGGGAATATCTCCCAGACCAGGAATTTTTCTGCTCTAAGGGCATCAGTATCGGAACAAGGACTAACCTCGATACAAAAAGGAAAATGGACACACAACCACTATCATGTAGTGGTACCCCAGGCAAACTTGGATCATGTTGACATGGTCGATGTGCAGGTGTTGGAATGAAGCCACTGGACGAGGTATGGATACTATCACTACCCTTAATGTATGACCTTTAGTATATTGTTTGCACACTAGAAAATTAGTCATACATTTGGCCACATATTCTGCCACGTTAGGACAGAACCATGCTTCTCCAATATGAGTAGCATGCACCTCATTCCCTGAATGGGAATGGGTTGGATAGTGTAGTTCTGTCAGTGCTGTGTGCAATAATGTAAGTGGCATTACCACTGTCCTTGTGTTGTTTTGCCGCCATAGGGCATCTCTGGGAGACACTGTACATCCCCTCCTTAGCCACAGCTTTTCCTTCCCTGAGTGCAGCTCTCTGCAGCTCTATAACATGTGTCACTGATAATATATTGTACCCTTCTGTTAGTATCATAGTTCTTGCATAAACGTGCCAGTCGGATGAGGCCTTAATTTCTAAAATGTCCCCAAAATAGGCGCTGTGTTTTACTTCCACATCTGCTGCTTCGTTACCCCTGGAGATAGGATCCTCCACTTCTGTGTGTGCTTGGCACTTCACTATTGCCATTCGCTGTGGGAGATCTATGAACTCTACCAATCTGCCCAATTGGAGTGTGTGCTTCACCAGTGGCCCATCAGCATGCATGAAGCCCCTCCGCATCCAACATGCCAGCCCTGAATGCACTGTAGATGTCACATAGGCAGAGTCTGAATAAATCATAACTGCCTTCTCCCTGCTACGTTCCGATGCCAATATTGAGGCCACTAATTCTGCTGCTTGTGTGGAGTAATGTGACGGCAGGCTTGCACTCATCACTACCTCGCTTGTCCCATCCTCTCTCAGTCTCACGACTGCTGTCCCAGTATGTCTTTCCCCAGTCGTTTGTTCAAGTGTTGAAGACCCATCAATATAGAGCATGTCTCCCCCCTCAAGTGCGTCCTCCTGTACCTGGCGAGTGTCACTGAATTCTTCTATGTTTGGTGCGCAGTCGTGTGCATAGACACCTTCTGTAAAGCGTCAGTGAGAAATATCGCTGGGTTGATAAGTCTGCACCTAGCTATCTTGAGAGCCGGGTTTGATAGTGATAACCAGAGGTCAAAAGCCAAATAGCCCTCTAACTGATATTTGCCAAAAAAGAGACAACACAGAGTGATTGTGGTATGCCAAATGCAAGGTAACCCAGTTTTAATTTGCAACATGAACTGGGGGGGGAGCAAGATTAACAGCCAAGCTCTCACTCAAGACTTTCTACACCTCTTAACAGGAAACAGCAGGTTTTATAGGCATTTTGATGTCACAGTTAAGAAAACCTATTGCTCCTGGTCATTGGCTCCCTCTACTAAGCTACATATATAATTCTATATGTCCACAATTAGTGATTGGACAGTTCTTATCTAAGATTCCACCCATAAACCGTCCCATAAAATGTGCCGCCTCATCATGCTTAAATATTATTAGTACGTTCTAAATGACTTCTGCAGTGAAAAAAGACATGTGCTCATTGGTTAGCATGCGGTCACACTCTCCATAAACTGGCTGCATGACGACATGTTTTATGTAGATGGGAAGAGAAGACAGGCTTATAGCCTTTGTTCTTTAATTAAATAAGCAGCCCATATTGTCCCTGCCATGATGTCTCGAGTCTCAAGGACCTGTTCTTGCAACCGCGCCAACCAGGTCTTGATACATTTATGAATAACTATTATTATAAATCATTCTGCTTTCACCAGGTGCACAGTAATTACTTGTCTTTTTAGTCACGCCGCGTTTTTCTGTCACGCCTAGCCGATCGCAGTGATATTAATCTGCCATCTACTTATGAACTTCCTGGAATGTTCATTCCATCCCATAGACTTGAAATGGTCTGCATGTTATCGTAACTTAATTTACCTTGACAGCTGGATGCACACAATGGTATCTTGTTGTGCAATGTAACACTCCCCTACGAAGCCTTGGGTTTTCACATTCCTTGGAAGCAGCTATGTCCAGCTACCACAGCATTTCCCTGAATTAAAGGTATTTGTTCAAGCATGCTTAACTGGGCATTTTATTAAAGCTGCAGAGCTCAATTCTCTTCTGTGCTGGTGCAATTTAAAATGGCAGCTGCTTGTCACATTATTTTCCTCTGCAGGGCACATTTGCTTGCTTTCTACCGAGTACCTGGTGCATGCATGGCACATGATATATCTACCTATGGGTAGCAGCAAACTTATCTGCCTACAGTTATTCTTAGTGAGTCCCTATCTTGGGTACATGCCTTCCTGTCACCTAATCTATTCTATTTTAAAACCCACTAATTGTGCAAGCTAATTCCTTATCTGTCCCCTACGTGTGTAGTGAAACTAGCTATTCTTTGTGCCAGCTGCATGTCAAGGAGAATTTAAAGTGCAGTTTCAAATATGTCCTTTCTTATCTTATAATTTTGTTTCTTCTGTGCGAGGCAGGGGGACAGAGCCTGATCATGCCCTTTAGTCAATAATTGCCCAACTACATTCCCCCCTCCTTGTGCTACACATTCTGCCGTACTTCATGTCATAAGCTAGCATTCGCCATTGCCATCAAATTTCATCCAGTGTTCATTGTAGTTATGGGTATCTTTTGGGCATGTAAACAATGCTCCAGGTTGTCTAGCTGGCTGACCCAATGGGTACATGGGACATTAAACTTCATCATCAGTTTGAGTGCACTGATGTATGGTGTCAGCCACATTAACCATTACTGTAATTTGGAGTGCCTTCTTGCTGGTCTTTTTACATTGGGTTATTGCTATCCTCAAGATGCAAAAAAAACATTATGACCAGTGCCAAAATTGCCAACAGGTATTTGAATGCATCTGTCAGCCATGTAGGCATCCAGGAGAATAGATAACTGAACCAGCTATCATCCTCAATGTCATCCACTTCCACCTCCATTTTATCATGCAGCTCTTTCAGGGAGAAAATGGCCTCTGTCAAGATCCCATTCTCCTCATCATGTGCGGGTACACATGTACAGCAACTTGGCCTTATCTTTGCATGCACTCCTCCCTCCATGGCTGTGAGGAGGTCCAGAACAGTCCTCTTCTGTAGGGTCATCAATCTGACCACTCTTAACTCCTCCTTGATGGCATTAAAGCCTTTTATTGTGGCATTATTAGTTTGTAACAGTTCCCACCTAGTTATCTGGCTGCTCTCAGGCCACGCATTAGAAAGGATGTGAAGAACACTGTTGTTTTACCAAACAATTTATGACTCTCTGGGATTTCATTTAATGCATCATTGGCTTCTTTGGAAAATTAGTTAGTTCCTTTTGTGCATTTTAGGCCTAGGGTTCTTTTCTTCCTGTTGTGTGCCATTGCAGGAAACGTCCCAATGTCAACCTCACTTTGTGGTGTTACTAATGCTGGTGTATTTAGTAGCACTATTGTACATATGCTACCCGAGTTGGGTGGGAGCTGCATATAAGCTCTTGTACTGCAGGCCCAGTAATGGTCCATTAATACATCTCTGCCAACTTTCATACCTGGTAAATCCATAATGCATTTGCACCCTTCATTGTCCCTTCATTGTCACCATGCTTTACTGAACAATTATTTCTAAAGCATAATGTTGGCGCTAATAGTTTGGTTAAGGGTAGGGGTACTGCTTCATCTTCCACCCATGTTAAAAATGTTGCAGTTTCTTTCCATTTCTCACGGCACACCCTGTCTGTATTGTTTTTATCACTTCTATTGGTGCAGTCCATATTGCCTCTGCTTTGCATCCCATTATTGAATCAACCCATTCTCCTGAGGAATATACTTTCTCTTTTATTTGCAATTGTGATCTGTCAGCACAATGAAGTATCAAATTAAACTGGGCATCTGTACACCTTAATATTTGGTTATCCAATACTTCGACATCTCCTCTTTTTGGACATGATAGTATGTGCTTGAGAACCTTACTTTTCATTCTTATAATCTCCATCATATGTGCCACTTTTACATAGTTGTCTATGTATGGGAATTCTTATCCTGTGAGATACTTCATCATGGCCGATTGTCCCTGAAATTGTCCTCTGGTCTGGCATACTGCAAGATGTACCAAGCAGTGTGCTCTGTAAATACTTGAGAGGCTGTCATGGCATAGGGGATAAGTGAGCAAACAAATCAGCTTCCCCTTGATCTTTCTCTTCCCACCTTCTCCATTGACCTGTACCATGAGTATCAATCAATATTTATTGAATTGTCAAAATACCTTCTTATGTAATATTCATCATCTGCAATACTTCTCCTAGCCCTTACTGTCTCGTTAACTGGGCGGAATACCATTTCCTGCTTTAACTGGAATTCTACTTGTTTTTTTACTTCTTCACTAACATTATGCCATAGGGACACATGTATCTTATCATAATCAGTCCAATGCAGTGTTAGAAAATAAGAAATAAAAACAACAAAAAGAGAAAGGAAAACAGAAGGACCACAATGGCCATATTTTCCGTCATCTGTAGACGTGTCCTGCAGTGTATTGTTCTGGGTAGTATGAAGATATCAGGAACATAAGGGTGTGAAAACATTCATACAGTTTACTTAGTACCGGGCAGTAGCAGGTTATTATTTTTCAATGGTGAGAGGGCGAGCTGTATATACCTTTTTCAAAACATTTTACATCCACATATAATGACCATTATAAAAAACCACATCCACTATTATGTGGTTCATTGAAAAATATAAAAATATGACAATAGTGCTGATAAAAAAAACATAAAAAAATAAAAATGTGGAAATAGTCTCAATAAAAATCTAAAGATAGAATAGTAGAAAAATGGTCTGTTATAGATGTATGCTCTTGTGAAAAATAGTATAAAAAATAGTCCCAATAAAATTTCATGATAGAAATGTAGAAAAAATAGCCTGTTATAGATGTATGTTATTGTGAAAAATAGTCCTCAGCATCCGTATAAATATTGTGCTTGTGATGTATTAAAAAAGTCCTCAGCCTCAACTGCTTTCTTACTGTTCCAGTGATAGTTCAGCGTCAGTGTTCCTCAAGTGGTGCAATGTGATCTATATCTTCTTTATTCTCAAGTTCCTTATTCCTTTTATGTTCTTTCTCAGCATGCACTTGAGCTCTTGTCCTAGGTCTGTTTTCGTTCTCTTCTCCCTTGGATCCTGGTAGTTGGGGAGGGAGGTGGCACTCTTGCATCATCTTATGTTGGCTATATTGACCAAGAGAAAAAGAGTTGCCAGCTGCAGTATTATTGAATTCTATTTCTGCTTTTTCTGTGCCTTTTTGGTGATACCTCCACACCTTTCCTTTCCTGTCAAGAAATGAACGAGAGAGGTATTTAGTCATGGACATCAAATAGTCATGTAACTCATTTACAAACACAATTGCAGTGCTTTGGGCGTCTGTCTGCACGCGCATGGCTGAGTTAATGGGCACATGCATCCTGCGACCTGTCACCAACTCATAAGGAGTCAGGTGATCGTCTGGGCCTTGCTGATTGTACTGGGCAAAAAGAGCCAGCAGGAGGCAATACATCCAGTCCTTATGCAGTGTGTCACGCAATCTTGCTAATTTTGCTAACCTGTGATGCCCAAGAGTTTTGTGCACTTTATAAATGTACAATAAATAAATAAATAAATCTCCACGGCTCTCCCTGAGATTTGTTCATTATGTATACAGGAGTGTTGCAAGGAGATTCTGATGGCACTATCGCTCCATGCTTAATGAGCAAATGTATTGCTTCATAAATACCCTCATATGCTTCTTTGGACATTGGATACTGTTTTACTCGAGGAAAAATTGCCCCTTTCTTTAATTCATTTTTACTGCTCCAATTCCTTTTAACAACCCCACATCATATGGACTGATCGTCCATACTCTGCCCGGTACACTTTCCAAATCTTCTTCCATAAATGCTGGTACTTTTTCAGCTAGCGGTATTTGTTTTGGCACCTCAGTATACTGTATTCTCATTTGACATGGTATATTTATCTCAAATAATACCTCATCATCAGCGGCACTGTAGTCAAACAATTCATCATCTGTCAACTGGGTCAGTCTGCGTGATGCGTCAAGTGCTATTACTGTGTGCCAACTCACCCCTTCCTTATCAGTGCTGTGTAAAATCACTCTTTCCCCATCACTACAGCCATCTCTAGCTCAATGTTAACCAGTTCCCCTTCAGTTACATCTGTAGGTATCTGTGATCTGAATAAAAGGTATGTGGGTAGTCTCAATAACTGTCCCTCAATGTGGGGAAGCCATGCTAACATCTCTTGTACTCCACAGAAAAATACTTCAGGATCCACTGGTAGTCCCCTCTGTACTTTCTGCCCATGAAAGGCTTGTGTGTATTTTTTTTCTGTTTGGAAATGTATGCCTGATGTAGAGCATATTATGCTGTCCTCTGTGAAGTAAATGATATTGACATATTGCGTTTGGTCATAAGATCTCTTCCCAATATGTTAACATGTGTCTTCCTGGAATACAGGAATGGAATACCTACCGTCTGATATCTACTGTCACAGGATGTTGCTGTACCAGTGTCAACTAAGAAAACAAGAGTCTGGTCTCCTATAGATATCTCTACCCTCTGTTCCTGTTCAGGGTATGTGGTTACTGATAGGATAGGGAACATCAAGCTATTCTGTGGGCATTCCTATTGGGGATACATGTTCAGTCCTGTCCCTGTAAAAGGGTTCCCCAGTCACTGTCACTCCTCCTATCTGTGGTGTCTGTGGCAGAATATTGGTATCCCATAGTCTCACTGCTTGTTGTGATTGCACAGCACTCTGTGGTTGCTGTGCCAATGTCTGCTGTGGTTATTGTGGTGCTATCTGTGGCTGTATATGTGGCCCTTGGGGTTGTTGCACCTGCTGTGCTTGTGTCTGATCTCGTGCATATTGTGTGTAGTCATAGTACTCATAGTTTTGCTGTGGTGCATCATATGGTACTGGATATGTCATCCCCCTCTTGGCCCATACTGCATTGCACCTTGCTGCATTGCTCCTTTACTTCTACACACTTGTGAAATGTGTCCTACTTTCCCACATGTCCAACATGCAGTTCCAGTTCCCCCAGGTCCTCCGAAGAGAGACTGTCCCCCACAAACCCAAATCATCTCCCTCAGTGAACAAATCCTCTTCCTCCTCTGGTGTAAAAACGACTCTCCCCTCTACCTTCAAAATAAGCACCCATGCCCTGCTGTGGCATGACAGCTCCCTGTCCATTATTCCCATCTCCTGTATTTATCAATACTTCTCCTTCTACCACCATTTTGGATAATTTATTCTTACCAATTTTGCCTCTTCTTTTTGCCTTTCCTCTCTTTTCTTTTGATCCTTCTGCTTTAACCTACACTGATGTATGATAGTTAATTGTATGTCTGGCCATGGTCTTATTTCAAACCCACAATCTTTTTTTAACTGTCTCTGTACTTCTTCAGGTAGGCCCTGACATAGAATATGATAAAACACTGGTATATTTTTTTATCCCAATGGTCTTTAGTTTCCAAACACCAATGTTCTTTAATGTCTTGAATATAGGCAACAGGGTCCTCAGTAGGCCCCATCTTCCTAGTCATTATGGTGCCCATGTCAGATTGATCTGGAAATAGAACACCCAGTGCCTTCCATACATTAGCTCTACAATTAGAGTAGAGTAGGGGCAAAGATATATTGTGCTCCCCTATAGAAAGTGCAATATCTTCTGTAAATGGAACCACTTCCGTGGCCCCAGAGAATCCTTGAGCATTTATGGCATTGCCTCACATACTATATTTCCCTTCCCGAATGCAGGATTTGGTGCCTCCAGTGTCTACAAGAAAGCAAAAGGTCTTGGTACCTATCGTCACCCCTATATGTGATTCCTCCGCAGGATTGAGTGTAATAGATAGGATGGAACACATCAAGTCTGTCTGTGGGCTGTCCTATTGAGGGTATAATGACATTAAGTTCCCTAGGAATGGGTTGCCCCCACTACAGTGACCCCCCAGTTTCCTAACAGGAATTGTTGTCATGGAGTCTGTGCGTGCCACTGTCCCGTCATTTGGTTTTGTGCTGTTCTGCATCTGCAGTATTTGCTATGCCTTGTATGCATGTTGTGTGTTACCCTGCATCTTTGGCATCTGTGGTGCCTGCAAATACTGCTGCATAGGTGCTTGCATTTGTGGTGCCTGTGTCATGGGCTGTTGTGTCTATGAGTATGCATTTGGTGTCTGTCCTTGGTGTTGTGTTGGGTCCTGAGCGTAATACTCATTCTGTTCTCCCAGATATGCTGGCTGGTACTGCATTCCCCCGTTCTGTTGTATCCCTCCCCTGCTTCTGAATGCCCATGAGATGTGTCCTATCTGTCCACACACTCAACACTGGGGTGGTTCTCTCACCTGCCTCTGGAACCCCCAGAAAACCCCTCTGAGCCCTGTTGTGTTTGGTGCCCATATCCTTGAAACCCCACTGGGAATCCCCCATGGTTCTGCTGTATCTGATGCCCGCACTTACATCCGCTAGGAGGCCCCCCTCTACCTCGGAACCCATGCTGCGCATTACCCACCCCTTTAACCCACCTCCTGCGGGCAGTGATGTGTACTGCGTCTGTGGTGACCCTTGTCCTCCTGTGCTTGTTAATACTGCCCCTTCCATGGCGTATTTAGATAGGTACTTCTGTACTAACTTCGCCTCCTGCTCCTTTCTTTCCTCATGCTTTTTCCTCGCGTTCGCTTGCATTAACCTACACTAATGTGCTATTGTGAATTGTATTTCTGACCAAGGCTTTGCCTCCATCCCCACCAACTTCTTAAGTTGCCTTTGCACCATTTCTGGTAGCCCCTGGCATAGTATATGATAGAATAATGACACTGTTTTGTCTCACGGTTCTCGCGTTTAAAGGTGCCAAAGCTCTTGAATCATCTGAATGTAGTGTAAGGGGTCTTCGTCTTCTCTAAACTGCATCCGCAGAACTTGCCATATGCCGTTCGGCAGTTAGCAAATGGCACGCCATCCTACGCCGTGTCCTGGGTGATTACTCCTGGGTACCCCGCCCTTCTTCATACATCATCAGCGGATTCCCTGAGGATCGCCACTAGTAGCCTCTTTATGTCTCCCACAGCTAATTTCTCCCCATTCGCCCCTCATGTCAGCCTGATCTTCCTATCCGATCTCTCAGCATCTTTAATGTCAGTACATGCCTTTGCCGTCCCTCCCTTCTTTTGCCCTGGAAGATCTCTAAGCCTCTGCACATATGCGATTAGGTCATCCTTACAGCGGGATGCGTCTCTGGACTGTCGTGATCTATCATCCTTATCCCCTCTGGATCCGCCTGTGTCATTTACGACTTCCCATGTCACGCTTCTATCTGTGCCTCTCCAGTCGATCGATGCCTGGGTCACCCTCTTTCTGCGTCCTCGCTTCCCTCTGTTTCCCCATCTGAATCAGTGTCCTCCATGTCACTATCAAAATCGTCCGCAAAGCTCAACCTCCTTGAAGTCATGCCCTTGCTTAGATTTCCTTCAAATTCAATCAAGTTCCTGCTACCCTTTCTCCCAGAGGACCCCGTGTCTGTCCTGTCCGATGGAGTGGCAGATATGTCAAGTGTGGTGCCATTGCTTTGCTCCAGTCACCTACCCTCTGCCACTTTGTCATCTATCATGCCCATTCACAACTTTGTCCTTATGTCTCTCACTGCACGCTCCTCCTTGCATTTGCGCTCTCTTATGAGTCGCTCTATTTCCCACTTTCTCCGTTCCCTTCTTACTAAAACTTGTCTTTCCTTCTAATCTTCCTCACTTCACCTCTCTAACTCGTCGAGCTCCTTCCTCCTCCTCATCTCTCACTGCTCCTGCTCTTTCTCTTCTTCCCTCTGTTTGTCTCTTCGCACTCTCTTGCGTCCCTCCTCTTCTTTCTTCTCCTTTCTTTATACTTCTTCCAATATCTCCACACAGTGTCACGCTTCGCTGCTCCCCTTATGACCCTCCATTTCTTTACTTGTCCCTGCTGATTCTCCCATTGTCTTCCCAACCAATTTCAGCAGTATCTTCTCTCCTACCCATTTGTTCAATGTTGTGCCCTCTAGCCACTCCTTAGTGTTGTCTGGGTCTTACCACATGTTTCTCTCACACCATCTGTCTGTCCCACCCCTTTCTGCACCTCTTCCTTGGTATATGGTGGAGGTTGAAATGTTGGATTTGTGTACCCTTCTGCTGCCTTTAGTTCCCGTATAGGGTATAGCCCCTGAGTTACTCCTGCAAGCCCTTCTTTTTCGTGCTCAGGAGGAGGTGGGGGAGCATGTGCCGAGGGCACTGTGCCCTGTGTCTCCTGCTGGCTCAGCATCCATTGATGCCTTGCTACTTCCCCCGCCTTCCTGGAACATTTTTCAGAGTTTGAATATCGCCATGCAACTGTCCAACTTCTTATCCTCATAGGTCTTGTATGTATGTCTGTAATGGTTGCTGTACATTTTTGGAGAAACTTTGCCATTATGGCCATGGCTTAGTCAATTTACCCTCTGTGCTTTTCGTCCATTCCACGCTATTTTTACAAATCATATCCTTATATTGTGGAAGGGCCTTAAATAGGTTCTGTAGGGGCATATCCCCCACACTTCCCTTGATACATGGCTTGTATACCTACCTGACCTAAAATCAAGGATTTCTAAACTCCCTTTATTATACAAACACAATTAATACTTTCAGTTCTGATATTTTTATTTCACAAATACCAGTTCTCAACAATTCTTCCTGAACCTGTCTGGCTCCTAAACAACCTGTCAAGCATGCTACGTGCACTGCCCTTCTACAACTCTGCACCTCTTCAGGCACACCCGCCAATAGTGCGCATGCGCCTTATGCGCACCGCCAGCGAACAGACTCCTCTGTCAAGTTTAAACTCTCAGCACCCACTTCTGTAACTCCTTGTGCTCTCCTAGTTCTGTGCACCGACCTGATGGGTGGCGTCAACACTTCATTAAACAAGGTAGTGCTAGAGATCACTTAGAACTCTCACAATGCTAATGACCTTTTACACAAACATTTACACAACACCAATATGAACCCGCAGCTATCTTCCTGCCTCCTAACAGGGCATACCAATAGTTCTCATGTTCGGTCTGTACCTACAGTGTCGCCTTGTAGATAAAACGTATCTGTGAGACTTAACCAGAGAAACACCTTCCGCACTCTAGGCTAGCTCCCTTTGCTAAACCTTTACAGAGGGATACCATTAACCATGACCCGAGCTAAAACGCCCAATTCACAAGGATTACAGTATTCACAAAATGTATGTCATCCGTGCCCTTAAGCCAATAGTCTAGGTTATTCACCAAAACCTTTTAGCTCAAGACAAATGTTCCCTAACCACAGAAATGACATATTCCTCTGCTCCTTTCCCTATTATGCTTCACAAACTCGACACTACGAAACAATACTCAACAATACTCCAAAGATACTCAACAATACTATTTAGCACCACGCATCCACTGTTACTTTCCCACTCCCCTTAGTTGCCGTGTGGCTGAGTCAATACTTACACTCTGTGATCCACTGATGCTGTTTGGCTACTGGCTCCTCCAAAACTGCAACACCACCCTTCTGGTCTGCTGGACTTCTCACTGACCGCGTGCAGGATATTTCCAAGATGGCTCCTGACGGTCTTTGCACAGGGGTGCACTTCCCCGTTGGCTCGCTTTCTGTGAAGCACCCTGCCACCTACCAGGTGCTGCGGTGGAAGAGGCAGCTTATGCCGAGCGTGCGTGGTAAACCATCCCTCTGCTACCAGCTTGTTGGCTTAGGGTATGCCAGAGGTCTGGGGGTTACTACGAGCATACCCATTCAGCTCTCAGGGCCCAACAACCCTCCAGCAGTAACAAAGAGAGAACTCTTCCAAGGGCAAGTTAGAACTGTTGTTTATTACAAAAGCCTACAGGGATCATACAGGACATTCGAGCATTCCCAGAATCACTGCCCCCAAGCCTGTGTTGGGACTTTATGTTGTCCCCTTGCATCACAACATGGGACCTTCTCCGAACAACCTATCACTCCTTTTGGTTGGGTGATCGGAGTGGTATCCCTTATGGATAACCAGTATATAGATCCTAGTTTATTGGCCCTCGCATGTCAGGTGGCTGCCCTGCCCCTTCCCTAGGAAACTATCTATTACATTGTTGCAGGGTCGCAGGATTACCATTGGCCCTTGCCCGTTGCCATCCACCCCTGGATTTCTGTCCCTTCATTGGCTAAACTGGTCTCCTCTGTTGTTAGCACTTTGTGCACCTCTTCAAGGTGATGAGAGTGACTATGGGCCTCATTATAAGCATGGAGGTCTGGGAACTACGGTACCGGTAAGCATGCCGGTACCGTAGTTCCCAGACTGCCATACTACGAGCTGTGCTCGTGGGCGCCTGTCAGCCCGCTAGGTCTGGCCTGGCGGGCAGAGCGGCACCCGCAAGCACAGCGCATCGGATGCACCGGCACCATTCTGAATGGTGCCGGTGCATCCAACGTCCCATTCCAATTCAGCCCTATGGGGCCGAAAGGGGATGGGGAGTCCCTTATTGCCAACACCCGCAAATGGGCAATTACCGAGTCCGCTGAACTCGGCATGACCCGGTTCTTGCCCATTGATCAGTGTCGGTAAAAATGCAACTCCGGCGGCAGCCCTGCGGGTTTTGCCGACACGGCTACGGCCAGAGTTGTAATGAAGACCTATGTGTTCCCAAGGTATCTGTTAGCAGCACCACTTTTGCCTGTGAGAATGCCCTCAACATTGCAATGCTGTTAACAAGTCCATGTTTTACTTCATGTCTGTGTTGCTGAGAATTGTTTGTCTTCCTACCGTGGGTGAATTATCATTTTCTAGCTCGGCTGAATCACGTGGTTGAGGACCACAAAATTGAGCTCTTCCGGTCTGTAATTTATGAGGATTTAATCTGTTTTATTCTGCAGATGGCCCCTTGTTGCTTTGGTTTGGAAAGTGTTGCTTGTCTCTGACCTTGGCTGCGAACCCTGGCTTGTTGTTCTGTGCAGCCTGGTTCTGCTTTCCCTCGTCACTCGTCCTGCGGCTCATAGCCTCTGTGTAATACTAATTATACTTATACTATGATTTCTACATATCTATACCGTGCTATGGTTTCCATAGGTTAGTCATATTTGGTCCATCCAGGCTCCTTATGTGTTCCTTTAGTTCCATAGGGTTAGTTGCCATAGGCATTTGCAAGCTTGCTATGCATCGCTTTGTTGCCTTGCTTTCAGCGTTTCTGCACTAAGCGAATGAGAGAAATAATAAAAGCATTTGTCAGTATGTATATGTATCCGTCTTCTATCTACAGAACTTTGTAAGCATGTTTTTTGTGTGTTCATGTGTGTGTTTGTGTAACTTTGTGCATGGCTGCGAGTGTACTTTGATAATAAGGTTGCTATGTCGTGGTGTCACTAACAACATCAGGACACTAGTTTCTCGGCATTAGGCAATGTCATCCATTGAGGCATTTGGGTCCATGACCAGGGGCGTTGCAATAGCCCCTGAACTTTTGGTTGTAGCCCCGGATAGAATCTCAGGAGCTACAGCCAAAAGACTAGCTAGCTCCCAGTCCCAACTGTAACAACATCAGCTTAGCCCCGGGTCTTTTCCAGACCTAGCAACTCCCCTGTCCATGACCAACTTTAACCCTTTAAGTGCCATTGTTGTCCCCCCCAGTGCCACGTTTTTTTTTAAATCGCGGTACCCACCGCAAAACCCGCCCAACATTTCCCCCGTCATTAACCCCTTAAGTGCCACCGACGGGCCGGCTCGCCGGTGGCAACCTGGAGCGGTTTTTACCGACGAGCCGGCTCGTCGGTGGCATTTAAGAGGTTAAAGCACCTGTATCCATAAAGACATTGGGCCTCATTGCAAGAGTGCCGGTCCGGTAACAACGGTGCTGGTAAACTACCGGCACCATTGTTATCGGACCGGCAAACTGTCGCACCATTCATGAATCCAATGGGACTCAAATGGGAATGGGGAGTAATAATTACCGGCACCTGGCAATGGGGATTTATCGGGTCCGCCGGGGCTGTAATGCCCCGGTAAATCCCCATTGTCGGGTGCCAGTAAATTCATGACTCCGGTAGCAGCCATGCCGGTATTTACTGACACGGCTACCGCCAGGGTCATAATGAACCCCATTGATTGGATAAGGTTTGAATGGCCACCTGAGAGAATATCTTTCTTTATACGTGGACAGCACTGGCCCTCCAGGCAGCTGTCCCAATAGTGAGTGGCTTTGTGTATTTTTGACTCTTCGGGCCGTCATGTTCATGGGAGTGAGGAGGGGTTACGAGGGGCATTCCAGGGACCCTCTCTTCATTACTTTGCCGTTCACATGTTCATAAAGAGAAATTCATTCAAAAATGTAATATTTGGCACGCCTGATTTGGGTTGTGTGGAAATTACTCCCAAACGACCTGTTATCTGATTAAAACATCCTACAAGCCAGGCCCAATGGCTTTGTTATTGTGTGTTCTGAACTAGGCCGGTTTAATCGAAAGCCAAATCAAAATCTTCTAACCAAATTATAGAGAGAAGGAAAAAATGTATTTCAACTGAAAGGTTCGTGTGGGCCAATCGTGACCTGCAGGAGTGTGAATCCCAAGCTTTCTGACATAAACCAAAAAACAGTGACTGTAACGGTTCATAGCATGTCCCCGCGTGGAGCCCAGTGTGAAAGGGACATGTGGCTAAAGAGCACAGCATCTTGGGCGACCTTCCATTTTACCATACGCCATTCCGGAAACTTGAACCATTTCCTCTTGTCTGCAACCGTGAGGGGAGGCTGGCAGAATGTTACACTGTGACACTTTCAAAAAAACACACTCTTCCAGGAATGTGTGATATTTTTGCAAGAAATACGCAGCGGCCCGCTCTGCTTGACGCTGGAGCTGCAGGCTGCCGAGTTGACTGGCTCAACGAAAAGCGTAATCAGTCCCAGACTGTTTCAGCTACAGTAGCCGACATCCAAGAGTGGGACTAGTAAAACGTCCACGTCAGTCTGCTCGCCCACCACCACCCCACTTCCATTCCTTGCTGCTTTTGTGAGAGGGTACAGACATTGGTAATTACCTTCCGGTCCGTTGGTAGTTTGTTCTGATTTAAGCTCCAGTTATTGATTCGCCTCCTCCAGTTGTCTTCTACCATAAAAACAAGCTACGGGTGTCCCATTTGTGCAGTATTACGTGACAATGAGACAGGCCACATGTCAAAATCAGATGAGATGTACACCACGGGCTACACAACAGTGGGCGTCTGCCTGCAACTACACAACACACATCAATAATGTGCCTTCCTTTTAAAAAATCAAATATGCCGCACAAGTAACTTTTCGCTGTTCGTATTCATAAAAACGAATGGAAAGGCTTCTGTGAACGGCAGTGTGTGCTGTGATGCGGTTTGTGTGGGACGGCGGGTATTCAGTCGAGGTTGCAATGAGGTGCATGGAGTATGTATGCGTAGTAGCGCCGTGGCGGAGTTGCTAGGATTCTTGTGCGTGGGGCAGAATGCAGGTGTGATGGGGCTGGTTTGGGTGGGGACAGTGGTGGGTTAGGCTTTACATGGGGCAGTGCTCGGGCTGGATGTGTGTACGGGCTTTTCTGTAGGGTGAATGGGTGGGTTTAAGGGGTATCTGTGAGCGCTATGAACGCGTGTGGGGGGTTGTAGGTGTGCATAGCGAGTGTAGTGGGGGTTTGTGCGTGCGGTGCAGGTGTCACACGGATTGTGTTGTTGTGGTGGTTGTGGTCGTATTTGGTGGAGTACGGTAGGACTGAGGTAGTTGTGAGGATGGGTGTTGCAGGGGAAGGGATTTCATAGCAGGAGCAGTGCGAGGGATCACTAACGGGGTTTCGCCCTTACCCTGTGTATTGATGCGAGTGGAACAGATTTTAAACAGCGATTCACTGAGCTCGAAATGGAGACGGATGAACGGGGAAGTGCAATGGGTGGGTGTTGGGGCGGTAAGAGACAGCGATTAAAAAGAGGTGGAGAAACAGACCTAGACATACGGGGGTGGAGGGGGGGGGGGGTCGACGGAGAGAAAGTGAGAGCCGGAGAAGAAAGTGCGCCTTTCACTCATACTTTCTCTAGCCCCTCCCCTTCGGGAGCATCTCTCTTGTGGAAAAAAAGAGGAGGGGTGGCTTTGACGTGAATGGGCAGGTTTTGGGATCACCTTCAGGTATTCGAGGGCGAATTGTCAGTTCGGGAAAGGAATTATGTCATTCCTTTAGTGGAATGAATTTGAAAAAGGGCTTGCTTGTGCGGCTGATTGACAGCGTGCAGGGAAAGCGGAGTATATAAGGCGCCGGGCTGTCTTTTGGAATCCACTTAAACGCTGCCCTTCGTGCCGCCTAATTCCGCCTGCACGGGATCGCATCCATTTCCGAGGCTGCGTTTCAGATTACCTCCTTCGCGATTTTCTTTTGGGGTTCGTGTGCCCGTAAAGGGGCAGCACCACAAGGGGGACCAATACTTTGATAAGCCGTGGACCTTGTAGATACATTAGGTAAGTGAACTTAGCATCCAACTGTGCTTGAATGCTCTGAACTTTCCGCCCATAGAAGCGTTGCTTTTGTGTGTGATGGAGGTGAGAGGATGGACAACGATTGATTGAGGATGGATGCAGCGGCTCTCATGGGGTTTAACGTCGAGTATCTTCTGTGAAGTGTCTGTAACTTTCTTTCAGGCATGTCTTATAATGTACCCGGCATACATCTGCAACCACGCAAGTGCAACACGCAGAACCGGCCACAGAACCACGAATTGAGTACAGGGACAATGTGTTCTTTTGTATGGTGGGATTATAAAGAAAAGCCGCACATACATGTGCTTGCATTCGTGGGCATGCTTCCTTTTCGGGACATCAGCTAAACATTAAAAAGGTGAAGTTAGGAATGCAAGGAAGCGTCGATAATGCGTGTGATGTTATCCTGTTTTATGCGTCGCCTCCTCGGTGCCAATTATGGCTAAAGTAAATGACAATATCATTAAAAATATAATTATAGGAAAGCGTGGGTTGGCTCTAACAGATTGAGAATTGCAGATAGGTACGTGGGACCTAAAATGGGGTCTACAGTCTACCGTGTACATGGGGGCAGTTTTACGGGTGGGTGGCCACGCATTGCTTTCAGGTGTGTTTTAGGGTGGTAGTTCCCCTGGTTGCATGTTTAGCTTTCGAAAGGATTTCAATACTTTTTCGTCGCCCACATATCACCTAACGGGCTAGCGGGCGGGGGGAAATGGCCACGCAGGCAGCGCTCACGACCACATGTCATCTGGTGTCTGCGCTACTAAAAAAGGCTGAGGCGGCGGGCGGTGGTGAGTCATGCCACTTCCACACTTGCACCCAGTCGGCATAAGGCGCCCGCCGTGCAGACCGACAGCGAGACGCGTGGCGGCCCAGTCCACACGTGACAACAACCTTCACGCAGAAGCTGGGGCTGACATATGTGTGAACTCATCCGTACACCTATTTGTTGTGCACTCGGCAGCGGGCCTCGCTGTGCGCGACTCAGTTAAGTGTTACTTTGCAGGGTCAATGGCAGAACATTTCCACCATCAACGTGTTGCTCTCCAGAGCTGGGCCAGTCCTCGTCAGTTGATTGTATCCGTTCCAGCCATTCCGCCAAGGCGCGCGCGCACGCACAGGCGTCACGCTCACAGCGTGCCTTGAGCTGGCAGATATCACCCATCTGGGGCAATTGCGGGGGCAATTACCAGAGCCTCTGTTAAAGGTCTTTAGGGGGGGACAATATTTTTACTTAAGGGGGTGCTAGATATGAAAATGTTTGATTACCGCTGCTTTACACGAGGACCATACAACTCCCTCCACCCTCAGCAACCCCAACCCCCAAAGCAGTACCCCCCACTCCCTCCTCCCCCACCGCCCTTACCATCACACCTCCAAGCATCCGCCATGCGCTCTGGAGTTGTTCTGATGTATGCAATGTGGGTCACCGTACCCTGCTATGAATCTCTTGATGGTGTGCTTACCCCGAAACAACGTAGCGTGCGCCCGTCTCGCTAGCAGCTGTGATTTCCATATGAACGTTATTGTGCTACGCGTTTGTGGTTTGCTAAGTTTTTACAAAGTGCACACTTTAATCACATCCAACTAGTGTGTGTGCTGGGGGTTTGGGGGTCACACCACTGCAGGATCTGCATACCCCCTCCCCGGCCCCCAGCACCGTTGAACACATTTCTGATTCATTTTAATGTATGCCCGCGCTGTGACTCATCCTGCCAGCGACGCCTCTGCAAGCCTTTGTGTTTGACCGATGTCCAGGACTAATGTTTTCTTTGTTTTTCTGTGCAGGAGTTATGCCGCAGAGAAGCTGTCTGCTGTGGCTGCCTGTGTTCATCACTTTATTGGTTTCTTCGCACGCTCAAGGTAATTCCCGGAATGTGTCTGTGTGTGTGTCGTTTCCTAGAGTCTGCACGCTCGTCGAGGCAGCATACCGGGGTCAAGGCTTAGTTAACTGAAACCATAATTCACGTATGTTCCGTAATTAAAACCATATGTTTGCTGGGCGTTTCAGACTGCTTAGTTACCAAGCGGCCTGTTAGTGCCGTCTCAACATGGAACATCCAAAACGGCTTCCTCACATTATGGAGTTTTGAGAACAAATGACAGTGTTTACTGGGGCGTGACAGTCAGTTTAAGTTGTTGCTCGTGTTAAAGCCTCTACGATGAGTTGCACCACAACGGTTTCCAATATTATCCCTTTCATTCCCACGGCATTTTTGTAGAAGTAAATACAGATAACCGCAGCACATGACGCAACATCCTTTCCTCTGGGAAGCCAGTGATTCATTCGGTTTAGATGAAGTAAGCATGGTTTTCTGGGGTGTATCACTGTCCGTTGGAGACTAATGTGACGGTGCTTTGTTCACAGGAAAGTGTGCTGCACTGCACGGGGCAGCAATGGGATGAGGTCATGGGCACCGACACCGTATCACAGGGCTGGTCTCTTGCCAATGTGATAACGTCACCAAGATTCAGAAAGTTAAACAATGTGCGTCTTTGAAGCTGGAGCGGCACTACGTCATTCAAAGACATATGGCGTTTGACTCAAATGGACGGGGTCGTGCAGATAGTGGACAGATCTCATTATGGACTGTGTGCAGCACGTCAAAAGTCACAGCTAACTGACCCGGGCCAGTCAACCCACGACTGGGCTGCTGTTGCACTATCGAAAAACACAGCACACACATTCCCACCGTTGCTTCTACAATATATTTTTGGCACGAGGCAAATTCAAATGTCGCCTTCGTCCCTTTACCTTGGAAGCCAACGGTGCTGCTAGTAGGTGACACCAGATACCCCTATCCTATGGCTGCTATCATAAGCAGCCATCTCTCGGTGCATTGCCATGCAGCAGGCACTGTAATGGCAGGGATTTCTATAATAATCTAATGTGTTCATGTATATGCGTTATAACGCGCTTAATACCTCAGAGGATGTGGCCGGGATTCGAACCTCTGTTGCGTCAACCGTGATGGCCGTGAGCTACCTTATTATTGCAAAATGTCACGATTTCCAATGTGTCGACCTCTGGAGGCGGAAGGGCAGGATTTGCTTGCGTCCGAGCTTGCAAAGCGCAGGCCGATTTCATATTTGACACAGGCACTTAACTGTGAGCCATCCACGGTGACATTTCCTCATGCAGTAACCGTTTCTCTCTCTCTCTCTCTTGACGCATGCGCATCTAATTCTGATCTTGTGGTTGAAGTGATTTTCCTAATTGCCATGGGCCCATTTAAACTCGAGACACCCCTAGAGCACTTAAATCAGTAATGATGGTATGGCATGTCTGTACTGCAGTGCAAGGGAAAATATGCCAACGCCTGCCAAAATGCATGCCAAGAAGCAGTCAGCGATTGGCTTCCCGCAGTTGCCGGTGCATCATCAGTACTGTATCATTTTACAGTAGCCAGTAGTGTGCGTCACTAAATTACCAGTGATTTTTGTGTGAAGATTAAGCACCCAGTATGCACAAACACATTGACGTTTTCCTGTATACTTTAGTTTCAAAAGACCCTAAAAATAGAGATGTCAGTGTTGAAGCATTATCCCCTGAAACAGGACCAGAGGCACTACCCAACTATTTTATGGCGACAAAGAGCCTCAACAAATCACTCGGGAGACCCAGGGGACACTTTTTCCAGTATGCTTACACCCCCCAAATACAAATTAGAGCCCAAATACCACACAGATAAAACAGGCAAGCACTGCCCATTTTGTCTTCATGTGGATTTCTGTAGAATAGCAGTGACACGTTCAGCCGTTACTTAGTTGTGCAACCGCTACCAGCTGAAAGGTGAACTATGAAGAGCATGGGCCCTTTGCACATGATAAAAACATGGCGGCACATCACTATGTAATGACAGACCAGCATCTGTTCCCAAATTAAGCTGCATCTGCTGCTCCCCAGAGCTTTTCTGTGACCTGCCTTTGCGTCAGACATATGGCATTTCCTGACCAATGGCCCTTCCTTTGCATCACTGAAAGAAAGCAGCCTTGCGTTGTTTAATAATGTATACCACAAAAAAGTGAGGCTTACTTCTAGAGACTGGACATCAGTTGTATGAACAATTTGAACTGTGCAATATCTTCCACTTATGAAATAGTTGCCTGTGCCTCAGCAGGACTATATGTGCTGCATTGTTGCTCAAGAATATTTTTAAAAAGTGCATTTGTGAATCACTCTAGGTTGATATTATTTATAATGCAATATTGAAGATTCTGCTGTAGAGTTTAGACACTGAATGCACGCCACTATACAGCTTTGATTTCTTTCTTACTGTTTTCCTACCATTTCAGATGGCGAAAAAGAAGACGAAACTGTCTTTGACCTCTTTGAGATCAGTAACATAAACCGTAAGACAATTGGGGCAAAACTGTTCAGAGGCCAAGACTCTAATTCCCCAGCCTACCGTTTCATTCGGTTTGACCACATTCCACCAGTGAAGAAGGACATGCTGAAAAGGATTGTCCATCTAATGCAGCAGAACGAGGGGTTCATACTCACAGCCTCGTTGAAGCAAGACAGGAAATCTAGAGGGACTATTGTGGCTTTGGAGGGTCCGGGACTTACCCAAAGACAGTTTGAGCTGGTTTCCAACGGGCGAGCCAACACCATGGACCTTATTTATTGGGTTGATGGCTCCCAGAATATGATCTCCTTGGAGGATGTGGATGTGGCAGACTCCCAATGGAAGAACATAACTATCCAAGTGACCCCAGACAGCTACAATCTCTACGTTGGCTGTGACCTCCTAGATAGTTTCCCTTTGGAGGAGCCTTTCTATGACCATCTGATCGTCGATGAGAGTCGAATGTACGTGGCAAAAGGCTCCATTAGAGAAAACCATTTCAGGGTAAGTAATCAAGAAGGCACTTACCAAAATTAGCAGCCTCTATTTAAAGGGGTCCATGCTTCATACGTGGACATTCCGTTTAGAAGTTCGCAAGTGGGAAATGATAGATGCATGGATTTAGGGTACGGTAATGGAAGATTTAGCTAGACAGACGCTGTGCTGTAGTGAATTCTTGCCACCTAGGACAGCAAAGTAACTATGCAAACCCAGTGCCAACCACGAGCATACAACTCCATATTCAGGTGTGCTAAAGGAAATATTGTGAGTGGGGATGGACGAGTAAGTTACATGATCATCTTTACAGAGAATGGATACGCACAACTCTGAAGGAGTACATGCACGAGGTAGGAATACAAGAGTGATAGTTTTAAAGAAAACCTTTTTACCGCTGAGTATTAAGGAAATTTGCTTGCTATCGCAGCAGACACATGTCTCCCATATTAACTTGCTGGCAGTCCATGTTTGCCGTTTGCCGCTGCAAATATACAACGTTAGTGAGGTAACGACATGCACACATTAGCACAGCAGACATTCCCATGCAATTAACACGACATCTGCATCCCAGGTCCGTATAAGGTCTGAATGGTGTAGTACCTAACCCGTTTCAGTCACTGAAGCATCACGTTGGGGTGAAGAGTACCCCAGCCTTTTTGATCTGTAGTAATAGCACAATGGCACCGTTTCCCAAACATATTTTGAGACATATCCACTGACAGGACAATTCTGAACTCAAAAGCCACTGATTTATGTGTGTGTATCCTAGTCAGCGGATTTACATGTATGGCAGTCAGAGTCCTGTATATTAATTACTCTGTTACAGTTTAAATTCCCAGTTTAGCAATATCACTTGAGATAGCTGGCAAAGGCCTTTAATTGATGCATTTTTAAAGACGCTGTGCTGTTTACCACTGTGCTTGAGAATTGACATGCTGCTGAGGTAGATAAAGAGCGCATGGCACAGATGTTCAAAAAGAGACAGACTCTGGCATTTCATCTGACTAGCAGAGAGTTCACTTAAAGAGGAGGGCCCAGCCAAAGCGTCTTCCCAAAAACCTTTGGAACGGGAGAGTTCTCAGTTGTTTCAATTATGTTGTCTCCTTCGCAATATTCCATAGAGTGTGGACTTGCAGTGCGCATTTCCATCCTCAGAAATTGGGTCTTTGCCTTGTGGGCCTGTGCATGAGATTAACACACAGAGATCGTAGTGTTTTTGCAGGCTTTCAGGGCCCTCCTCCCAGAGGGCTCTTTTAATTATACATAGGGGTTTGAGTCGCATTCTATGCACTATTGGGCGCTAGGAGCAGGGTTGATGGGTACCAAGGTTTGAGAAACAACATCACACTTGGTGCTTTGTGAGTCTCTATTTGTAACTTACTGAGAGTTACTAATGAGTCAGTAAAGCGGGCACTTCCTTACTCAGTGTTGTGAAGTGCAATAGCTGTGATCATCGAGTCCTGCAGGGAGTGCTATCCACTGTCTGCAGGGCTGCAGTTATATGATCATCATAAACACTTGTTCAAGTTCTCATGTCCCAATAAATGCCTGCATTTAAACGCATTTGAGCTACGGTGAGAAGTGGATTAAGAAACAAAGAAGCAATTTAATGGTAGAGGAAGTCCCATCAACTTTTATCCCCATGTTAAAGTCCTTGAAAGAACTCCAGTTTCCCTTGATCCGTGCCAGACTTCCTTTCAAATGCGGAAACTCAGTTTTAGTATTGTGTGGCAACCACTTCACTCTGGTTGGGGTGATGATTTGAGCAAGAAGCTGGCAGGCTTCACCATGCATCTACTAATTTGACTCAAGCTGTCTCTTCAGCTATTGGTTTCACAAAAACATTGATCAGTAAGGGTAAAAGAGCTGAATGTTGAAGAACTCTAAGTTTAAGACTTGTAACTAATTAGAGAAGGTTCTTGATTTTAACTTGTAACACACTAGTAAAGACAAAAGATTGGGGCCAAGATTATCCAGAAGTACTTTTCCATGATCCTAGATACTTGAGAAGTACTTGCCAGCTCTAGAAACTTGCAAAAACTCCAACTTGGTTTCTGTGGCATCATAGTGGGTGGCGTTGGTGTGACTTATTACTCTGAATGCTGACTTGCTGCAGTCTAAAAGGCCATTAAACCCTGGGCAGGATTGTATGTGGTTGGAGATTACTCATTCTTTTAAAGACGCAGTAACAGAACCCACAAAGTGTCTGGATCTGTGAGGTTTGTGCTGCTGTGTTTCATGAAGGGGTTCACTTCCGCTTGCTTTATTGGTCAAGGAACATTTAGATCCAATACCCATAATGGTCCTGTTCCTGATGTAAGTGATCAGAGGTTTGAGAGAGGGTGCCGGTCTCTTGGTGATGCTAGCTGGGCATCATTCTGGTGGCGATGTGGACGTCCCTGCTGCAGCTATGAGTTCATAAACGTCTGCTTGTGGCACAACTGAACAATTGACAACACAAGGATCAGGCTTAGGAGCTCTGTGGGAGAGGGCACACCCATCCAACAGAGGTCCTCCCTTCGTGTTCATATTATGTCAATTTTAGCTAAGAAAAATACGTATAACATTTTGGCCAAAACTTCTATGTGGATAAAGACAGCCAAGGGACCGAGACAGTTCCTTGGAGCTCCGTAAGAGAGACGTCAGAAACCTATTTCATAATCTGGAACACATGAACAACACTAAAAACGTATAACTGGCAAGATAGTTCAGTGAGTCAAGAAGTCCCTGGAAAATCTGTAATCGGTGCTTTGAATCCCAGCGGGTTGAATTGGCACATTTGGCTTCTGAGGTTAGAAATTAAGTTCTTTTGTTTTGGGTAGTAAAATAACATATGATTATGGAATTATGGCACTTGGAAAAATTAAGAATCCAATATGAGATGCTTTGAAAGAACATCATGTTAACACAAGGGACTTCAAATATACACACAGGATTTTTTCAAAAATATGAAGAAAAAGTGTATGATCAAATCAAAACTGGCTTTAAGAACAAATACTCTATAGTAGGGTTCACACTACCTTCTGTTGCACATAAGGAGGACATGCAAAACAATAGCGAAATTTAGCAGCATAGTATGATACCCAGGAAGAACATCTAAACGAATCTGAACTCCTCAAGTCTAAATCACAGAATTTTTATTAGAGATTTTATGGTTTGGTAAGAAATACGAGAACATCTTTTTTGATTATTCTCTTTGTTATTTGCATGTTACTGGTGGTTGGAAAATAAAACACCTTTCCTAGGTACAGTTGACATTGAAAGCAGCATAGCAGGACTTGAGGAATGCTCTTCAAGTTAGCTAAATTTATACAATATTTCAAGTTTACAAGGACTGTGAGCTGGTGTAAATAACATGGTGAAAAGCTATGCCACTGGGTCTTTTCTCACCTCTTCACTTCTGATCACTATTTAAAGAGTCAAGCTCCAATCCTTTACTTCCATCAGGAAGACCATGATTGGAAGCCTCTGGTGTGCTCTCTTTGTTATTCATATTCTGGACTCCATAAGGTGTGAAAATGTATTGTGTCTTTAATTGTTGACTGAGTGATCCATTGGCATTGATGCTTCAGGCTTTGTATATTTCATCGTAAGCCTTTTATAGACTCTTCTCAATTCACTTTAAGGAAAAACCAAAACACATGGTTCTGATTGAAACTTTGATGCATCATTTAAATTCCTCTCCATAATTGATGGAGGACTGATGCAGTGTTTTCAAGGCTTGCTATAATTAGTATGATGGAAGATAAACATATTACAATATCTTTTGCTGATATATCAGAATTTTGTCCGCAGTGACTTCATATGACTACGTACTCACACTACTTTAAAGCTATTGCCAACATAAAGCTATTGCTTTGAAACACAATTTACTTGTTGTATAAGCGCCTTAAAATGTGCAATAAATAAATACATAAATAAATAAAACCAATTTCAGAGAGGATCGTGAATTGTCAGGTGTATCCCTGATATGTTTGTTTACTCATATGACAGATATATCAATCAAAAACATGGTAATCACAACATTTCTAGGTTTTGTTATTAAATACAGAGATTCTCATACTGTTGGAAGAATCGGCCTTACACGCCACCCCTCTCACCCCCGCCTAAGTACACACACCCATGTCATTTATGATCAGGTAATCAAATAGTTTCAAGGCTATCGTCAGTTAGCACATCAGTGCCAGCTTCACCTATCGTCAGTTGCTTAGCAGTTCCTTATTAAATTATGCTCAATTCAGACAGGAAGGCTAGCTTCCAATGTGCCATCTCGGCCCTCAAGCTGACAAGTTTCGGAGTTCTCCCTTCTGAACAAATGTTTTCAATCAGCAAATGGGACTCTATAAATTGAATATGAAATATTTACTTTCCAAGATGGCCAACAACTTTTGGTTGCAATGTATGAACTGCAAGCACAGATCTAGTATATTATGAAGTTGCTTCATTAACGTTATTCACCTTGTTAGTGACCGAGGTGGCCATGTTGTCAATGGAAGCTCAGAATGTGGAAATTTGTTATGGTATATTATGCTTCACATAGGGTGAGAAAGGCCAACATTGAATGGCATAGCTTGATAGATTTAAGAAGGTATAGCAAGGCATGGCATAGTAAGTTATGGAATGGTTTGACAAGGTATAACATGAATTACAAAGCAGTAAAGGGCATAAAAAGTGTTCCTTCACCCACGCCTATTGCTGGCATCCGAAGACAGCTTCCATTTTTACTCTACTGTCTCACTCTCGCAATAGCAACACCCTTTCTCTCTCTCCCTCTCCGCCTCTTAGTCTCATTCTTCCTCCCTCAAATAGATACGTTTTACACCTAGATACGTTTGACACCGTGTGCAACAAAAGCAAAAGAAGGCGGCTGCCTGGTGACTCCACTCATTGCTGTAAGAGAAATGCTAAGGATCTTGGATGGCATCATCTTTTTATTCAAAGAAAGAACTGATCAAACCAACGGCTTTCTTTCCACCTTTTGGTAGAATGTTGTTTGGAAAGTTGAAAGTTGTCACAAACCTTACTGTTATTTTTTTGTTGTTTTATTGGTTAAAATTCAATTCAACCTTTAACAACAACATAACACAAAACTGGAATACGCAAAAAGAAATAACGAAATAAAATAAAAGGAAAAAAAATCAAATCATACAGTGAATTAATCTTTCCATTTACAAATTAATAAAAATTGAAAACACCTAAAATTGAAGCTGTGTTTACAATCAACACAAATCATAATCTACATCAGACCATTCATATTTCCAAATTCGAACCACCTACCTATCGACACTGGTCTGCGAACACACATCTTTCGGAGAGGAAGAAGAACTTATGTGGTGGAACAGGTTAATGTCGGGAGAAAAAACCAGATGGACAATCGCGACTGTCAAAATTCTGGAGTCTGCCTTTGAAATGATCAGTTCCAGTTCACAAACCACGAAAGAGAGCAATACCTTCAAAGCCACCACTTTATCACCATAATGGTAATCAGGGAGACTAAGCTTCCTCTGGTATCTTTTACGCATTCGGCCCTCTACGTCCGCTTGAGCCCAACCAACTCCATCTAAACATTACATTGACCTGGAAGAGGTAATCCTATTCTCACCAGGAATCTGACATAACTACATGAAAGCTCGCGGCGCATCTCATTAAGGGTTGCTGTCGCTCTCAACTGTTTGTAAAAATTCATTTCATTGAATTGTAAACAAACAAATAAAAAAAAAAAAAAAAAAAAAAAAAAATATTTCCATTTTACAGACTACCCGTCCTTCTCATTTAGGATTACATCAAAGAAAGATGAGACAGCGTTTACAATTGATGTGGTTGAACATGACATGTTTTTTATGATCGTATTTACAGGGGCTTAGGGATGGATATGCATGAAATTCTGCAATAGTGTCGGCCCAATCGGCTGCAAATAGTGCCTTCTTTACTTTATCTGGATTGCCAATAAGATCTAACATAGAGAATCCTGACTCAGTCAAAAGAAGTTGTACCAGCATCTTTAACTCCATCAAAGGATGGAGTTCACATGCCTGTTTAAGATTCACATTAATGAGTTCTCTGATGCAGTTGACATTTTCCCAACAAAGGATAAGTAGTGCCAAAATGCTCTTGCCTTCAACGAGATGGTCCCCAATTCATACCGGATGATTGCAAGCGGAGTTGAGCATGGAAGATGCAAGACCCTTTCCATATTGAGGCTTCCAAAAATGGCAAATAATCGATCAATACTAGATCGTAAACTCCTATCCCATAACGTAATTTCAGAACGATCTTGCCCTCATAGAAATGCCTACAGGGCAGTAAATAGAACGTACCGGATTTGGAGTCCACCCTCTGTAACTGATAAGCCAAATTAGTGGCTTTAGATAAAAGCCATGTTCGAATGGACGTGTGCAAGGGTTTGGAATTGAGCTTAAAGCCTAAATATTGAAAAGAATCTGTCCTCTCCACCACCTCGGACTGTACCCTCCACTTGAATGTAACCTGTTTGCGGGTGATAGAGAGTTGCATCCCCTTAGTCTTTACTGGATTCAATCTTTAGAAATTAGAATTTGCAAAGTTGGCAAACCCATTCAGGAGTTGCTGAAAGCTAATGGGTGTATTATCAAAGACTATATAGTCGTCAGAATAGCCCGTCCATAAAGGACTTGAGAGAGATATCTTCGGGGTTGCCAGGGCTGTAATGATGATCTAAATCGGATATGTACAAATTATATAGGCAGCGAGCTAGGCCGCACCCCTGCCTTACACCTCTGTATGTTTTTATTGTGCGGGAGAGTAAACCTTGGTAATTCAGACTTATTTGTACAGTCGAATGGCTATGGAGCACAACTATTAGTCTTAGTAGACCTGGTGGAATACCCCATTTCTGAACTTTAAGCCACAGCAATGATTTAACAACCACATCAAATGCTGCAGCAAGGTCATAATGGCCAGATAAATTGGGTTACTCCCTTTCGACCAAGCTTGAACCTGTATACATTTAAGTAGCAGATCATTCAGAGTGGTACTCATACCCTTCCTGAATCCAGTCTGCCACTTAGGGGTTACATTTTAGCTACTTGCCCAGATTTCCAGGACGCAGGAAGATAATTTGGAATCCGCGTCAAGTATGGCTATTGGGTGATAATTGGAAGGCCACACTCTATCCCCTCTCTTATAAATGGGGATGATGTGGGCACTACCCCACGATGGAGGAAATTGCTCAAGTTCAATAATGTCAAGGAATAAAGAGGGTAGGATGTTTGCCCAAAGTGGCAGATTCAATTTGAACAACCTATCTGTAAGCCCATTCGGAAAGGGTGCCCTTGAGTTACTGATTTTACCAATTAACTCAATTAAATATGGCTGAGACAAAGTAATGTCCAAAGGGTTACCCTAGTCAAGTTCATTTATCACTGTCCATCTAACTTGCAAAGTGGGTAGCACATAGAGGAACTCAAAGTGATGTACCCAGTCTTCCTCTGCGACCCCATTCACCATCCTACCCATCTGCGTATTACCAGATGCATTGATCAATGACCAGAGGCCTCTAGAGTCCTTGTCTCGAAGTGCAGATAGCATTGTTTCCACATCTGATTGCAGGAGATGAGCTCTGGATGCAGGGATCCAGTGTTTATACCCCTGCTGCGCTTTTTTGATTGTAGCCCCCTTTGACAGCTCAAAGAGCTGGATGTTGTTTTTAATTTGCCTAAACAAACGTCTCAGTTCTCTTCGTCTGACAACCACATCAGCATTTAAATGTGTGCGTGGGGATGTGCACGAGACTTCCCAGTACCTGCCCTAGAAATGTAACGAGCAATTCCACTCCTTACTGTTATTTGCTCAGGTGTTATCATCACTAGGGCCTTGTAGGGCTTTTGTCCATCAGGGAGACACCAGCCTGGAAAAGAATAGTACTTGTCCAGAAAGTGGGTGTGGGACCAGAATCGCCTTTTATTTGTCCCAGAAATCTATCACTTTCTCTTCCATAGTCATACACCACACATAATGCACACTTTGAAAAACAAAATTCCAGTCACGGCACACACAGCCACAGGCCAAAGGGCCCATCTGCCTTTCCCCAGGCGCATTCATTGTGTTTCTGTAAGATGGCAGCAGACCGATGGATGCCACTGGGCATTGGAGCTACTGTGATAATTGTGAGACTCTGCTTCAGAGACCATTTTCTTTTAATGGTATTCTAAACATCGGAGGCATCACTTATTCCTCAGAAAGCATATTTATAGAAACAGTGGGATTTTTGTTATCCTGAATTTAATATGAGCGGATGAATTTAAAAGAGAAAGGAGGACACGATGAAAGACTGCTCATTTGATAGAACAAAAAAGTGTAAGCGAGCAAGTAATTCTGCAGTTTCCTTATAAAGTGGATGGGATTGGAAGCAATGTCCTTACGAGTGTGGTCATGTCCCATCCTCCCCAATATAAGCCTGCAAACGTAATTGATTCAAGGAACTAGCTGTGAATTTGTAAGTTAAACAGTGTTTTGCATCAAGAAGGAGAAGGTTTTACTTTAACGTCTTTGCAGAGTTTTGCCGCTCCTGCGCTGCTGTGCTGGTGTGTGAAGCCTAGTAGATTAAGCAGGACCTGGGCAACGGTTGTTTACCTTTTAATTGAATGTCCACATTTCCCCTCCGATTGCGAGTGCAACACAGGCTCTACGGGTATGGGGTGCTGAGAGGCTGCTCCGTGGGACTTCCATTGGAGCAGGAAGCTACCAAAAACCTGAAACTTATGCCAGCAGTGCCAATGTATCCTGCGGTATCCAATTAATATGTCGAAATAATCATTTCGAATGACAAAAATGTCGAAATAAATGATGCCTAAACATTTTTTTCGAATGTCTTATTTTTTTAATTTACATGTTTTTTTTGTTTCGCGAGTAAAAAAAAAGGGTTAAAAAAGGGGGGGCTTTAAAAAATGTTAAAAAAAGACATTCACATTTTTTTTTTTAGGTATACATTTTTCGACATTTTGGCATTCGAAATTATTTAATTCGAAATAGTCACTATAAACCGTATCCTGTCAGGCTACCAGCATAGGATACATTACGCACTGTCCTAGTTGGTTCAGTCTTCATTCCTCCCTGCATGCCATCTCACTCCCTCTTATACAGAAAGGAATTCCATATTACTCACACCATTCCCCCAGGTAAAGCAAAAAACGTATCACTAGTCAAATGGACAGTAAGACAGGGGATGAGAAAGCACAATGTGCTCCTCTCCTGATGCTGTTACCATGCACCCGACAAATGTGTGGACCAAGACAACAGCATCCAATGCTGATTGGGCGAAAGCACGACAGGAATGAAGCATCAAACTGGGGAGATGTATGCTTACAGAAATGAAAAAACCTACAAACAATATTATTTTACCGCTACCTGGTTGCAAACACCACCTCTCAGTCAAAGCTAATACATTGTAGCCTAAAAGCTAAATCAGTGTTTGCCTACGTAGAGGTCATCTTTATGTATTTAGTTCCAAATGAGAACCCGACATTATGTTTACAAATCTATAATGATAAACTGAAGACGCAGGTTCAGTAATTTTCCAGTGAGTTAAAATGATATTTGGTTGTCCCCGAGGAAATTAGCTCTTCAACTGAGAGTGGAGTCAATGTCTGGACATCCTAAGTCAGTACATAACAATTCCCATGCATGGACGTCAGACCAATGCACATATCACCCTCATTCTGGTTTTGATTAATTTACAATGATGCTACCCCACATTAGAAATGTCCTGATACTCTCCTCCTAGATCAGAGACTAGACGCTCATTACCATGCCTGGCTTTAAAAAGCACCCTACCCCAAACATACATAAAGTTCCTTTCGTATGCACAACATGAGGTAAGGCAGAGTAGGGTTGGGAAATGTGGAATGCCTTCACAGATTCACAACTCAATTCTTGTGGCCCTGTGCTGAGGCGGTCAATGAGGAAAAACTTTCCAGCAGACAAACGCACAGCTCCTTTCCCCTGAACTAGGACACAAGATGAGGCTCTCCATGGTCAGAGAAAGAGGAATAGCTTTACAGGCACACACACATTTTTTTCACAGCTCTATGCTCAGTCAACATATGAGGAAAAGGTGCATGACACACCTTCATTCTCCTGCATCACGTCTGCATAGACAACGAACAATAGCTGCGGCACACTTCTCCTTTACCATCACCTTGACTAAAACATGCAAACATCCCCTGTCTCCCTAGCATTACTGTTATCCAGTTGACTATTGATACAATGTGCACAGACAACCAATTGAAAGACTCCACGTTTTTATCCAACAGCTATTCATTTCCAAGTGGTCACCACCGAGTTTACAGTGGGTAGTAGAGATAACTTCAATTTCAATTTCAATATGTATTTGTTGGAAACCTTACTGTTCCACCAGAGAAGTGGCCATCCTCGACAAAATAACAAATAAACATACCATTGTTAGGAGCAGTGAACGTTTTTTGCACTAAGAATCTTGTTTTGTTTGGCAGGTGTACATTGTGCAGTTCAGCCCTATGCCACGAGCAACACAACAGGCCTGGGGATTGGAAGATATCATGCAGATAATTATAGCAATAATCTAAAAGCTGTTTTTGCCACGTAGCCACCGTTCCTTTGAAGTAGGAGTGTGTTTATTGGAATGAGTAAACTAAGACACATTATCTATCTTATTTACGTTTATATCCGCCTATCCAAGTACCTATCTACCCATCTGTCATCGAGGTGTCTAAAACATAGATATGTACCCTCTTACCTTCTGCCTCTAATTGTATGCATGCTTTTAATAATGTATGTATGTGCACAATGTAGATCTATTTATGGGAGTGGTCATACAATGGATTACATTAACCTTTTCTATTGCCATATTCAACAGTGCATTCATATCAAAAGAGGAGGTGAAGTTCTGCAATTATTTCGGATAAAGAGGACATGATTGCAGTGATGACATGTCTTTATCTAGTTACTGGAACAAGCATATCATGTATATGTTGTGTTGTCATTAACTAAGTGCATGTCGAGAATTACTTTTGTTAGCATCCTATCAATCATCGCAAGTATTTTGCTACTTCCGGTAATACAGAAAAGTAATGACTTTGAGACAGATGTGTTTTTAACCTGCACAACTAGACTAGTGCCCCATGGTGAAACACATGTTTTACAATCTCAGTCATGACTGCAGACTCTCTGCAGCGATTCCCATTTCTTTTTTTTGTGTTCAACTCTTTTTATTGTTATTTTCAACAAGAGCACATAACATCAATTTGATCATTGCTCTCGGCATTACAAAGTACACTTGGTAAACCAGCTGTCTTAAGAAATACCCTTCTGCTGAAGTGATTAACATTTGCATTAGCCCCCACTTTCCTCCCTCGCCTCCCCCCTCTATAACCCCTCCTGTGGAGCACATGTGCACTTCCCTCTCCAGACAAAAACACCACCTCACCAGCATTTTATAGTTTTGTTCCATGTACTGCGCACTGACCGTTATCTTCGCGGATCCTCGCCATATCTCTGGCCATTGTTCTCTGTTAATCTCTAGCCCCCGATTTCTATGCCATGCCTCAGTGTAGGAGGGAGGATTGGCTTATGTCTGCGTCTCAAGGCAACAGTATATCTGTGATATGAGGCCTGCCGATCCTGCATGTGTGAAGATCATCTTTTCAAAGATGGAAAGGGCTCTTGTTGCACCCCTTTTATTGCTTCCTGTTAGCACTCAGTGGTGTAATTGGAAATATGTGAACCGCTTTCCCTCTTGACACTCCAAAAGCATCTTTACACTCAGGGAATTACCTAATGTTCCATCCCTCGAACATGTGTGCTATATATTAGCACCACCCCTCTTTCCAAGAGGCAAAGGTGTTGTTACGATACGCTGGTGAGAAGTCACTATTGTGGTGAATTGGGGTAGCCGGGCCCTAGAATGTGGTTAACTCTAAACTTTGAGCGATTGCATTCAATACTTTGAAAACCATTGCTCTGGAGGGCAGTTCATAAAAACATATAGGGTTATCTCAACGTGGTACCCATAGTATATATCGCAGGGGCCGCCCCACTGCCTGCTCCTTCACCTGATTCCATTGCTTAGTGGAATGTGGGTCCACTCGTTCACACAGAACACAGAGCTACATCACCTGAAAGTATTTCCAAAGGATGGGGAGCACTAGCCCCCCCCCCCTGTCTTGGCCTATACAGCTTTGTAATAGTGCCAGAGGACGGGGCATTCGTATCCACAATATCACCAGTTAGCAGAATACTTAGGGCCCATCCGGAACCTTCCCTCGACAATGACAGATGACTCAGCCATGGGGCAAGTTTTTCTGTCTTTGATTCTCCAATAGACCCGGATCATACAGGAAACCACAAATCTCCAGCAATCTCAGCTTCTGAGTCTGTGTCACCCAATGTTGTATTGTGGTGACGTTGCAAACACCAACACCATCCCCAAAAACCTACGAGAACCCCCTATTGGTTAGCTCAGGCTTAGTACCTATAGAACCCATATTCATCTGGATTCTCACTGCTCTTCACATGTCAGGTGGCTTCACCTGAGACTTCCCCACAAAACTATTAGTTTGTTGCAGGGTTGCAAGAAGACCTTTGGTCCATGCAACATTCAACACCACCTCATAATCTGGATGGGCTGGAGCGGGTCCCCGCAGGCCTGGTACCCTGTTTCATTCACAGGGTTCGGTGCACCTTTTCAAGGTAATGAGAAAGACTATGCCTTGCCATTGTTGCCACTGGTCTGTTCACCTTGCCTGAGATAGTGCCTGTCGGTTGCAGTTTTGGTGAATAACGCATGTAGCAATGTTGTCTGCTGCACTGGGAACAGCTCCTCTTCTCACCATGAGCAAATAGACATTGTTTGGCTCTGCTGGGTCACGTGTTCGAGGACCACAAAACAGAGCCTTCCTGTCTACAATTATTAGGAATGTATTCTGTATTTTGCAGGTGGTTCACCGCCTCTGGAATCAGGAATTTTCCACCCACCCTTGTCCTTGGCTGGAAATACAAGCTCTGTGCTTCGTGCTGCAGGGTCTGCACTTCTCCCTCCATGTATTTGATGCCTGTGGTTTTGCGTGCATTCACTACAGTCATTCTATGGTTTCCCTATGTGTTTTAATATCTTCTTAGAGGTTAGTCGTGATAGTGCCCTATAGGTTCCTTATAGGTCCCAGCAGTTCCTTATGATTAGTTGCGATAAAACGCTTGCAAGTTTGGTCCACATACGCTTGCCTTTCTGCATTTGGCTAAAGAAAACGAAAAGCTCTTGATAGTATGTACATGCATCTGTCCCCTATATGTAGAAGGTGGAAGCATGTTCTTCATCTATACGTGTGTGTGTGTGTGTCTGCATATCTTCGTTCAGGAATACAAATTTGCTTTGTGACTAGCGCTGCTATGTCAGCTATGTCATTTTGTCACTAGTGATGTCATTACAGCTGGACTTTGTCATCAGTCAACTTGGTCCATTGATGAGTAACCTGTCTCCTCGAAGCCACCAACTGGATACGATTTAAAAGGTCATCTGAGAGAATATCTCTTGGCATATGTGGGATACACTGGCACACCTGGTGATTGGCCGAACAGTGAGTTGCATCTTTCGTTTCTCATTCTTCGGTTTGACATTCGCAAAGGGGACATGAGGGCCATTCCAGGGACCCCCTCTTCAGCATGGCAACAGCTATCCATGCAGGTCTGTTCTTCCAGACAAATGCATTAATGTCCTTTGGGAGAGACCTCTATAGGTATTGTCTGAAATAGATATAGGACTATTGGGGAGGACCATCATCTTGATAGTCTCTATCCTGCCCATTATGGAGAGCTCCATTTTGAAAGGTTCTTTCTGATCTCTTTGAAGGTGCTTGGACAGTTTGCGTCATATAAACCACGTGCTCTTGCCGTGGGGGAAATCCCCAGATACTGAATGGTCCACTCTGCCCATTTAAACAGGGTATCCTTGTTATACCCTGTTGCTAGGCCTTACCTAGGGAAATGTTCAGCGCCTAGCATTTGTCGATATTCACCTTGAACCCTGATATGGCAATGTACCTATCTAGGAGCTCGAGTATCCGCAGTAGTGTGTCCTTCGGTTTCGACAATGCTAAAAGGATGACATCTGCATACAATACTATTTCGTGCTCTAGTCCCCCATACCTAATCCCATGGATACCCTCCTAATTAATTCTGCTAATGGCTCTACTGACAATGGGAAAAGTAATGAGGACAGCAGGTGTCCTAGTCGTGTCCCCCTGCCTACTTGAAAACCTTGAGAAAGCTGTCTGTTGACCGAGACCTTTCATAATGGCATCTGATATAAGGCGAATACACCCTTTATGAATTGGACACCCAGTTCAAATTCATGTAGCACCTCCCAGAGGTAACCCCACTCCACCCGGTCGAATGGTTTTCTGCATCTATGGCCACTAACATCGCAGGAGTCTCCATCTTGTGTTGTCTCCCAGCCACACAGCCTGATTGGTCCGCTGACACCAAAGAGGAAAATACCCGGTCTAGCCTGGTAGCGAGTATCTTGGCATACCGTTTCCTAGCTGTGTTTAGTACCGTTATAGGGCGATAGGATGCACATTCTGTTGTGTCTTTGCCCTCCTTGAGGATCACTGTGATCCTTGCTTCCTCCATCATTTCCAGAAACATACCTTCCCGCCATATGACATGATATGATATGATATGATCATTTATTTATATAGCGCCTATACACAATGTGTTTCAAAGCGCTTCAATGCAAGGGAGGGAACAAGGGAAAATACAATGACATTCTTACAGGCCATGAACAGTAAGGATGTGAAATTAACTATTGTACTCGGCCTGATGACATTTCAGAGTGCAAGAGCTAAGACATAGATAAGGAAGGCAGGGTGAGAGTGGGAAGGAAATGGAAACAGACAGGCGACTACCGTACTAGGCCTGACGAAATTTCTGGTAGAGCTGGAGAAAAACAAAAGGTGAGGGAGAAGGGTGCAGAAAGGGAGGGGAGGAACAAAACAAGCGACTATCATACTAGGCCTGACGACATTTCAGATAGTGCTGGGGGCGTGGGGAGAAAAAAAACAGTAATGGGAGGGTGGAGGAAACAGACGAGGTTGCTATCCTATTAGGTCCAGGGACAATTCTGATAGAGTAAGTGCATAGAAGAAAGTAAGGGGAAGAGATGGGGAAAGGGAGAATGGAAAGGAGGAGAGAACAGAGAGTAAGCAGTCAAAAAGCAGTCAAAAAGAGTGGAGAAGCAAGAGTGTAGAGCGAATACAATTGCAGAAGTCAGTAGTAACACATAATGTTGCAAACCAGGATACAAGATGAAGATGGGAACAGCATGATTCAGGGCCACCATGAGTACAAGATGCAAAGGAAATCCAGCATGAGAGTTAAGAAAGGGTGATGCACCATGAATGAATGAAGTCCATAAAGACAAATCCAGCATTGGCCACAAGACGGTGATGGTGAAACCAGAATGTATCAGGACAGACGCCTGCAGAAGTAGGCTGGAGGTGGTTGAGAGGGAGCAGGGTAGAAGAATCAAGCAAAACAGGCAACATCTGTGTGCGAGAAGGGGGGGGCACAAGGGAACATCACAGGGGGACCAGAGGGGGTGGTGATGGCCTGTGGGGACAGAGGGGGTAACACATGTTGGTGCATGCTTACCTGCTGTCCTCCTGGTCCGAACAGCTCCAAACAGGAATTGTCCTTTTCTTCGTCTGCCCTTCACTGCTCTTGATCTAATAGTTAAGAGCAGGAAGGAAGAGGCAGGGCTAAGAAGGTGGGTGATGCTTAGACCAGGTAACCTAGATCTACTTGCACCTGCTCTCCATCTGCAAAGGAAAAGAGGCTGGAGGGCTCCTTAAGTAGGGAAACAGAGCAGCAAGCAGGAAGGCACCAGGTGGGCGGGGCTTGCTAAGTGGTGAAAAAGAGTGGCAAGCAGGAAGGCACCAGGTGGGCGGGGCTTGCTAAGTGGTGAAAAAGAGCGGCAAGCAGGAAGGCACCAGGTGGGCGGGGCTTGCTAAGTGGTGAAAAAGAGCGGCAAGCAGGAAGACACCAAGTGGGTGAGGCTTGCTAAGTGGTGAAAAAGAGGGGCAAGCAGGAAGGCACCAGGTGGGCAGGGCTTGCTAAATGGTGAAAAAGAGCGGCAGGCAGGAAGGTACCAGGTGGGCAGGGCTTAGGCCAGGTGACCTAGATCCACTTGCACCTGCTCCCCATCTGCAAAGGAAAAGAGGCTGGAGGGCTCCTTAAGCAGGGAAATAGAGCAGCAAGCCGTTGGCAGCAGGTGGGCGGAGCTTGCTAAGTGGTGAAAAAGAGCGGCAAGCAGGAAGGCACCAGGTGGGCGTGGCTTAGGCCAGGTGACCTAGATCCACTTGCACCTGCTCCCCATCTGCAAAAGAAAAGAGGCTGGAGGGCTCCTTAAGTAGGGAAACAGAGCAGCAAGCAGGAAGGCACCAGGTGGGTGGGGCTTGCTAAGTCGTGAAAAAGAGCGGCAAGCAGGAAGGCACCAGGTGGGCGGGGCTTGCTAAGTGGTGAAAAAGAGAGGCAGGCAGGAAGGCACCAGGTGGGCGGGCATAGGCCATGTGACCTAGATCCACTTGCACCTGCTTATATATATATATCTGCAAAGGAAAAGAGGCTGGAGGGCTCCTTAAGCAGGGAAACAGAGCGGCAAGCAGGAAGGCACCAGGTGGGTGGAGCTTGCTAAGTGGTGAAAAAGAGCAGCAAGCAGGAAGGCACCAGGTGGACGGGGCTTGCTAAGTGATGAAAAAGAGCAGCAGGCACGAAGGCACCAGGTGGGCAGGGCTTAGGCCAGGTGACCAAGATCCACTTGCAGCTGCTCCCCATCTGCAAAGGAAAAGAGGCTGGAGGGCTCTTTAAGTAGGGAAACAGAGCGGCAAGCAGGAAGGCACCAGGTGGGCGGGGCTTGCTAAGTGGTGAAAAAGAGTGGCAAGCAGGAAGGCACCGTGTGGGTGGGGCTTGCCAAGGGGTGAAAAAGAGCGGCAGACAGGAAGGCACCAGGTGGGTGGGGCTTGGCCAGTTGACCTAGATCCACTTGCACCTGCTCCCCATCTGCCATATTACAGGAAACAGCACATTAAGTGGCCTCAGCAATTACCTAGCGTAAGCTTTGTAGAATTCTGGTGCAAAGTCGTCCTGCCCAGGTGACTTTTGCGTTTTAAGGGAGCCAATGACCTTGATTATCTCCTCCTTCGTTATCTCCCCATTCAACCCCTCTCTCTGTGCATTGTTAGGTTTGGCAAATTGCAGCTATTCAGGAAGGATGTGACATTCTTGTGGCCAGGAGACTCGGATGCATATAGCTTTTTGTACAAGCCATCAAATACCTTCAGTTTTCTTGCTCCACGTCCACTAGCCGTTCCTCCCCTGTGCATGGTTTTCAAATTATTCTGCCTTCTGATTGCCTCCAGTTCTCTTTAGACCTTACACAGGCCTGTTTCCCTGTGTTTCCCTTCTGCTATTTTCAGTTTCCCTAGTAGGGACTGTAGTTCTAATGCCTGCACCTTCCTGAGTCCACCCCCTTTTGCAATCACCACGTCGATGATGTATGCCTTGACAGCCTCCCAGCGCATCATCTCGCTTGTCTCCCCCTATGCATTCTCCTGGAAGAAGTGTCCTATCCCCTCTCTAATCTCTTGCTTCCACACTGGGTCATTGAGAATAGATGTACTAAACCTCCAGTAGGCGATCTTGCCTTCTTTCATACTCAGCTCCCAATCTATAAATAATGATGGTGCGCGGTCTGAGTAGGTAATTGTACTAATCTCACCTCACTGGTGTTATGCTACCCAACCATTATATAGTCTATTCTGGACTATACCTTCTGCACATGGAAGTAGAATGTGAAATCACACCCTGTGGGATTAAACCACTGCCAGCGGTCCACCAGCCCTGCCTCCTCCAGCCCCTTCAGAAGTGCTCTAGATAGTTATGTCACCCCCATATATATGCCTCTCGTAATATCCCAGTTAGTGTCAAAGGTCATATTTAAGTCTGCGGCCAGTACTCTCCCCTGACGTAAAGCTCATCAGTCTTTCAGTACTGCACAACAGAAATCATTTCGGCCAACATTTGGGGCGTATATTGAGGCTGTGGAGAGAAGCGTCCCATCAAACCATCCTTCTATAGAAAGGTGCCTTCCGTGTCATCTACTTTGACTTTATCTAACTACTTGAAATTGACTCTTTTACAGGTTAGTATAAACGCCCCCTTGGTCTTTTTCTTGGCACAAGTGAAGAACTGATCAGGCATTATTTTGAGTGGAGTCTGCCTGTGTCTGTCCATGTTAAATGTGTTACCTGCACACACGCTACATCTATTTTTAGACAAACCACTTAGAGACAGTTGGATTACTATAGTTGTGCTGAAAGAAAAGTGTGGTTAATTCAAATATGTCCCACTTATTAAGCATCAATCACTGTACAATTTGTATGTCCTATAGTTTAAATACTGTGAATCAAGTTAAAGCAGACATATGTATGGAATGATTTAGTAAACAAAGCATATATTACATTATTATATAAGAGAGTTTTATATAGTTCTAAAGCTAACTTAAATTCTTGTTCAAATATTATTTTCAAATAATGTTGATGGTTCAGTGTTAAGAAATATAATCCATCATTATTTGCGATGCAATTTTTGTACGACATTTAGATATGTCAGATAGGAGATATGCTGTTTCCTGAAATAAAAAGTGCATCTATTGTCCACCCATGCTACTCCCTTCTTGACTTTCTAAACCATACCTCTCAAGTAGGCTGGGATCACAAACAATACATTGCTTTGCAAACAGTTTGGTGTTTTCACTTTGCAATCAATCCCTGTGAGATTACAATTGCTCTGGACATAAATATGACTGAAATACAGCTTTGCACATTCTCTTACATTCCCGAATGCTAGATCCACCTCTGAGCTATTTAATAAATGAATACATGTTTTATTGTCTTGCTTTTGTTTATAAAGTAAAACTAAAATGAAATGTTCCCAACGATTGGAGTAAAATGCATATTTTATTTATTTATTTATTTATTTTTGTATTTGTAAAGTGCCTAGCAGCCCGAAGGCATTGAGGTGCTGTTTCAAGAAAGTGTCTTAGTTACAACATGTACATGGAAATGCATGGGATTACAGGTAGCAAGTGCCTAGCATGAGACCCTGGGTAGAAGTTATACAAATAGTCTTGTTTTGATTTCTTTTCTGAAGGAACTGTGGAAATATATAACATATCAGTGAAAATGTGCCTGACCCAGCGTATCCATGTTAGAATTTAAATTTGCCATTGCTGTGTCATTAGTGCCCGGCGAGGGTCAACGCAAGCTCACTCCAGCCCTTACCTGCCCGCGAAGGTTCTGACCTCTGCAACGTCCAGAGTTCTTTCCACAACTGGCCGCCATGGAAAGGGATAAGGGATTATGTGTAGTCTGTTCACCCTTTCCATGGTGGCAATTTTTTTGTTTACTTTTTTCACATTGATTTTAATGGCTGACATGGAAAGGGAGAAGGGACTACGCATTGTCACTTCTGCCCGAACCCTGGTGGCCATTTTATTTGCTTTTCTTTCTCCCGTCGAGAAACGGTCACAGTGCCGTTTCACGACTCGAGAAAAATTTCAATTTGTAATCCGGTACGACATGCCGGGGTACTAATGGCAATATGACCTTTGGAGGGGGTGCATCATCACTCAGTCTTCTAACTATGGCCGTGGGGGCGTTTTCCGACCGGTAATGCCTCCATCCGAGGGTCATAAGGCCTAAGTGAGTTACATGCTTACTGTAAACTGTGTTCAATTTGTAAGTCAAAGGTTCACATCCTAGCAGGATTAATTCAGCTGTATGACCTTATGAAGTTGATCAGTTGAGCGCTATTGAATTGGCTAATAGCAGCACCTGTTCTGTACAGCACCATTAAATGGTAATTGTTCAAACAAGCATGATATAAAAATACATTGTTATTTGTATGAAGTTTGGTGTCAGATCTATTGTTGTTTGCCTCTTCTGTGGCAGTCAAATAAATATTTTTCAGCCTCTTTGCTACTATAGCTGGGCACATTTACAAAGAGTGGAGCTTTGAAGTTGAAAAAAATAAATTATTCATGGTGACTGTTGTCAGGCTGGAGTAGTGTTTAGCACACTTCAGCATAGCTTTCAACACTAATTGATTACACATTGTAATTGTGTATTTTAATATGTATTTTAGGGTCTGCTTCAAAATCTATATTTTATCTTTGATACACAAATTGAAGATGTCTTGCGGGACAGAGGATGCCAGATGAGCCGCACAGGTAAATACATATGTCTGTAATGTACGTGACCCATTGGCATTTGTTTTTAAATTCTATTTACTGCATTGTATTTTAATACTCAGCAATTAGGAAAGCAAAAATTTCACAGACTATACATTTTAATCCTGAACATAGGAAAAGTTAACCTCATTCACAAAAGTCTATAGATGTTTAAACTAGTGACACCTTTGTGAATTGTCCCAATGCGGCACCATAAACCAGATTCACAAATAGTTGGAGTAATTTGCATTAGTTTTCTTTGGTGAATTGGGTATATCTTTACTCATGTAAATTCTGCATTTATACCAGGATCTAAGTGCTGTTTTCTTTTTATGAATCTGCCCTTTGGGTTTCTAACTTAAACAAGTGCAATCACATCCAATTAAACATTTTCAACTATGGGAATGTGTACATTGGAGTAAGGGAAGTGGCAATGAGACAGAATGAGAAAGCTTAAATATTTTCTGAATCCAAGTGCAAGAGTCAGAAGACTAATGTTGGGGCAACACGTGATCTGAGACTGGGTCCAAACATTCTCCCATTTCTGGTTGGTTAACTACCATATGTCTGGTGCTAGAAGGTGCATACCCAGAGTGTGTTACATAAGTACAAAGAATAACATTGAGGTTTAAAGAAATGTAAACCCCACAATATAAGTGGGCTGCCTTTGTCAACCTGAACACAGTGCTAGCATGCAGAATGCCGATACGACCCCCTGGTCTACGAGTCCTAACAAACTTACCATATAGGATCACTTGAAGAGTCTCTTACACTTAAAGAGGGACATCTTGAATATATACATTACGCTGAATAAGACCTTTGGCCGAAACACATTTATGGTGTCTTATGACTCCAGCTGTCCTATGAAACATATCTACTAAAATATACTTTACACCATTTGGAGGGATCAAATAGATTATTGATAGCTGTTTCAGCGAACATGCATAACAAAAGGATTTCATTTGAATAATCACAGTGATCGCTAACAACAAATAGAGTCAAATATTCTGTGGTGACTCTGGGCCAAGGTCACTGAAAGTCTCTATACTTGTAGCTCCTGCACCTTACTTTTATATTGGCAGCACAGCTCTAACATTGGAACGGCCCTCCCTGTTGGCAAAACCTAACACCTATCATTGTAGGTAAAGGACATTGTAGTAAAAAATAATGACAGGTTAAAAAAAAGTAGAATAGAGATGGTGAAGGTTGATGAAAAGCAGTATAGGATTAAGAGAAATAGATGTAGCATAGAATCCTTTCCCTTTCACTCTCCCTACCATTTTCTGCACTCCCTGAATGGCAAAACATCCATCTAGAACGTCAGGAAGAAATAGCCTGACTCTTCCTTCTTGACACTTTTATACTTCGGGACCTTAGCTATGCATCTTCAGACTTCGTACTGTGCCTTTCACTCATGACGCCCATTTACCTCTAGGGGCAAGAAAAAGGACAGGCCCTAGACACACTTAATATCACTACACACTTTCACAGTTAGGCACTATATATATATATATATTTATTCAATCTCATCAGCAAGAACAGACAGACTATTCAACCAGGTCACTTGTTATACATGAATGCACTTGTATTAAACATTGTGCATTAGGCATATGCGCAAAAACACACTCTACTTGGTGCTTTCCTTTCTAACCTCAGAGACCCTAACAGGCATTCATTTGCCATAAAAGCAATAAAATAGGAATATGGTTTAATCTCTTCATTATTGTCCTTCCCTTGCTTAACATTGCATGGGTACTTAGATTATGACCCCTTCTGCAATAATTGGAAAAACTCCCCTTCAATGTTTTGAATCCGACTACTCCATTAATTATTTGGCACCTGCAAGATTAAGGAATTTATGCCCTTCGTGTCCAGTCTCACACCTTGCCAATTAGCCTGTAGGAGGGGTCCTAATTAATTGTTGACCTATTTATACTCGCCTACAAATGATCTCTGGACTCTCTGCCTTTCAGAAGGGCTGCCTCCCCCTTGGTTCACCAACTCCCTTCCAGCAGCTAGGTATGTCTCGGCACATCTCTGCCAGGATTCTGCCCAGAGTCAAACCATAGCCTTCAAAGAATTCACTCGGCACGGCAGCTCTCACTCCCAGCTCCAACATCCAGCAGCCTAGCAAAACGATCCTCACCAAAGCTTCAGCCATACAAGCCCTCCCTTGCGGGAACTCTTTTCTCCCTCCTTTCTCTGCCTCTATATCAAACCCTCCCTGAACCTCTTCTCCTGTATATGATTATGCATATTTCTTCAATATTTCTCAGGCTCATTCTTGGATTCATCATGTAATTTTCCAGCCCCTGGCTTTGGTGACCTTTGGACAGTATTCTGCTTTGCACTACCTCCTGCGGCCAGTGAATACGAGGGTCTCTTTTCAAGGACTATCTCTTTTCTAATACATTGCACACTCTGAATCTTTCCTTTCAAAGTGCTGCCATTCAGCTTTCAATTTTGCATTACTTCCAAACCTGGCAATGTTTTTCTTTGTGTGCCTGCCGCTACCAGCATTTTCATGGCTCAAACATAACAAAACAAACCTACTCTTTTTCCCCCAATATTAAATGTTAATGTCAAATGTCAAATGTACTACACACTGAAAATGCCGCACAAATTATTCAGCTCCTAAATAATCGAACAGAATGGCAACGTATGGGATGATTTGGGCAAAATAACTCACTATGTGCACTTCTAGCTGTGCAACTCGTTATATTATTATTATTATTATTATATTATTATTACCATTAAGCTTTTCGAATACATACATTACTTTATAATGCTGAAATGAGAATATAGGGACCTGTGCCTCTTTATTAAAAATACATAGGTAAAATAATGTGTAATACATGAGTAAACTCACAGGAGCCCCTGTAAAGGTCACAGCAACCTCAATGACCAGGAGCCCCAGTAAATCAATGAGCCTGAGAATATATCAGAAAAGGTAACATTGGCAGTAAGCAGAAAAATGAGAAGCATGAAGTCGGTGACTTGAGAAATTTGCCAAGGAATTTCATTTAAAAAGTCAAAGTCAGGTCTCAGTTCAAGATTTGAAACTAAAAATGGCCTGCATCAAGTCTATGTTTTATCTCTTGTGGTCTTTAAACTTTGAACCTCAGAGCTTCCAGAATTAATAGTTCTTACTCAGAATGGTCAGGGGTTTGTTAACATGCGCTGATAATTAAGCTTATTGTTCTTTCTAATTTATCTTGCCCTCCATATTTCACAGCTTTTGTGGCACATGCTATAGCAACAAATCAGGGTTTGGTAAAGTATGAGGGCCACTATGGAGGCTTTTTCATTAACACTGTTAAATAAAGACTCTGACTAGAGTTAATGCTGTATGGGAACAGTAATAAGCGTGCACGCAACGTCCTTCCAAAATGTGCCAGAAGCTTCTGGAGAAGGTTCCAGGGCAAACCACAATCTGCCTCACTATCATGTTATGTTATTACGATGTGTACCATGCACCACTACCAATTACATGGTCTCCAGACACACTGGCGGATCTGAAAGTGAGTCAGTAGGTTTGGCTAGTTAGGAAGGGATGGAAAGGGTTGTAGTGCTTTGTATTGTGGGCACAGATAAGAAGTCTGCAATCGCGAGAGCTTTTTAGGTGTGATGTGTAGGAAGCATCAAGGCCTTTGTGTCCGTAGAAGATACTTCATGCGTGCAGCATGGGCATGCACTGGCTAGGGGAGAAGTATGTCAGTTGGAGATATATGTGAAGAATTGTGCTGTACTTGTCTGGGGAGAGTATTTTTTAAATGAAGTGTGTGAGTGGCTAATTTGAGTTTGTGTATGGTGAGTAAGGTGGAGAGAACTGGTAGTTAGTCCTAAGGGATGGGGGTGTTCTTTTGGATTTCCATTTTGCTTGCGCATTCTTAGTCCCCCTGTTGGTTGTGTTGTACAAAACAATGTTTTGTTTTTTGTATTTGTGCCAAAAAGATGTCCATTGTTGTCCTTTTGATATTCCAGAAGACATGGAAGGCATTCACTTATGGTTTTGGCAGTGCCTTGAAGTGTTGTGTTTTGGTGATTATCTTCCTCCGAATGCCATGTGTTGGTGTGAAAACAAAATCAAAATATCGAGGCTGAGTACCCCAAAAGGAAATACACCGAACACGGGTTGCAAAGGAACACACAAAGACCTTTAATTTATACTGAATCAGTTACAAAGAACAGAACAAAATCAGATAGCTATCGGCCCTCAGTGCAACACAGCGAACTCCAGCGTGGTTCGGTGTATTCAGTGAGAGACGCTGTACATTAGAATTTGTTGCTCTTTTATACCATTTGCGAACACGATGTCCAACCCTACTTCGGATTAATATTCCTCTAATACATTACTGATCTAGGGTTCATGCCGAGTTCACATATCCACATGTAACTAGTTTGCCTCTAATACATACGTCAACAACGCTACACGGAAAATGTGTATTCTGGGATTTCCCATGCAGGTCTTCTCAAACATTAATACAATGTAGCTAAACAAGTGTTCTTAGTTCAGTATTTGAATACATTGTTCTTAACATATGCTTGCGGATTAGTTTCATTGACGTGAGTAATCCTTTACACACAGATCAACGAGGGACAAGGTCTCAGTTCATGACCTCAACAAGTGGCCTGCAGGCAAGTTACATATAAATTACACACAGAGGTCAAGACGGCCATGTTGTATTTCGGAATGACATCGTCCACCATTTTAACTCACAGGGTGACTTTACAAAGCGGACCTAAAATGGCGGATTGACCTAAAATGGTGGCTTACATTGATTTTAAGGTCAGGACCTTGAAACACGGATTTCTTCGCAAGTGACTTACAAGCAGCTTGGCGTAGGCCAATATGCATATATTCATTGCAATAGGAGGCACAATATAATTTCTCATTCCATTCCATTTGGCAGTGTCTTTGTGTGAGAGTTAATCTATTGAGAGGTGCTGCTTCCAGTGTAGGATTTTTCATTTTCTCTGAAATGTAGGTGATTCTGTGGTGTTTGGAATTTCCATGATAGCATTTTCCAGAGTTTGAATCTACTTGTTTCTAAAAGTATGTAATTTCATGATATTAAGTCTCTGGCTGGATGCTAAAGGAAGATTTTGCTTTGGGTAAGTATGCGACCTTGACCTTGAAGGTCTCTGAGGTAATGAGGAGGGCTTTGAAGTGGAATCGTTTTTTTGATTGGTAGCCCATGGCGTGTCCTGCAAGCTGGTGCTCTATCCTGTTGAGTATGAGTAGTAGCCTAGCTGCTTTGGTTTGGATCTGTTGTACTTATTTTATCAGATAGTCCAGCATACTTAGGAAAATGCTGTTTGTGTGGTCAATCAATCAGAGATATCACAGCATATTTTCTCTGTGCGGAAGAGAGGTAGGGCATAATCCGTCTGATGGTGCATCATGGTAGAAGCTATTTTTGGCTATTGTGTTGATTGTCGTTTCAGCATCGGTTGTCCATTAAAATGCCTAGATTCATGATCACTTTACCTGAAATGATGGAGTTATCTATTTCCAAAGGCAATGGCAGAGGTAGTTTGGGTTAGGCATGCAGTGAGATTATCATTATTTAATTTTCTCTGGATTGGGGTTTAGGTAGTTGGCCATCATCCATTTGCTTATTCACTTGAAGCAGGTTCTGAAGGTGATGCCAGAGCTTCTGTCTGATAATTTTTTCATATATCTTGATATATCTTGTGTGTCATCGCCATATTTGTAACAAGTGAGCCTGTATGATTTCATTATCTTCCTCAATACGATCATACACATATTGATGAGGAGTAGCTTGATTTGATCCTTGAGAAATGACACATGAAATGAGTCATAGGTCCGAACTGAAGGGGAGAAGCCAGGAGATTTCCGCTCTGTCCATCAAGAATTATCTCATCCAATGGAAGGTTAAATGATGGACTCAAATTCTGTCTGATTATTGTATTATGATTAAGTGTGTCAAAGGGCCCTGAGAAGTTGAAGAGTATGAGTGCCTGGTCATGTTGTCCTCTGCTTAGATTTTGAGGTTATCTGAGTTGGACTCCGTACCTCCTATAGCTCTAAAACAGACTTTTGAATGATCTCATACATTTTAATACTGTACATGCTCAAATAAATGGCTGTATACATAGCTCTCTAGAGTTTTGACAGTACTCAGTATGTTTGAGGTAGAATGAAAGTTGGAGGGATGTCTAGGTCTCCAGCTGTGTTAGAAGTGGTTTGATATATGCAATCTTGAATGTTTTCAGTATAAGTCCTGTTCCGAGTGCGCAGTTCATCAGTTTGCTAAAATAGAATGCATGTATTTTCTTGTTGAGGATCTCTTTGTAGATATTTGCAGTCAGGTGTTCATCAGAGAATTGGCTTTGTTGCTCAGTTTTAACAATTATTTAAAGTCTGTTTAGGATACTGATTAAAAACTGTTAATTGTGGAAGGGGTTGTACTATCAGGTGGAAATTGTGCTCCACCTGACAGGCAAAAGGCAATTCAAACCATTACAAGGTGTATTTTGGTAGAGCATGTAGAACTATGTGGCTGCTCTGGATGGTTCAGAAAGAAGAACATGAAGTGATATTTGGATAATTCCAATCTTATTGAACACTGACCTTTCACATTGGTTGGCAAAAGCTCAAGTCTCTAGATGAATCACTGACATGTTGAGGATTAACACTACAAATATGCATGTGTGCTGCTAACTCAACACTTTCCGTTAATTGTAAAAAAAACTGTCTTGAGGAAATGTACTTGCAGAGCTTTCATTGTTGAAAGCCGGAACAGAATATCAGGTTTAGTTGGGAATTTCTCAAACAAGGGAATATTGAGAAGATCTGATGGCAATCATAGATTATTCAAAATGTATTAATGTGCTAGAAGTCTGAATGATGTGGCCCTGCATATTATATGTGACTGTATTGTACTTGGAGATAACCAATGAATATACATTGGGGTTGGAAGAACTACCAAGCTAGGAAAAGAAAGGAGCTGTTTTATTTTTAAAGGTTGTGTGGAAAATGAAGAAACTGTTGGAGTGACATGGAATACATCTTGGTTCGAACCAATTCTGTGGAAATTGGACTGTTTATTGTAAAATATGAACATATGTTTGAAACATCTTTTATTATTCATGACTAAGCTGATACTTGGTTTTAAATGTCTGCAGCCACTTGGTGAGGGATAAGGAACTGGCTGTGGGGCTTCGATTGAATTTGCAATGTTACTCATAGAAGTCCTTAAGATCCCTAACCCCCACACTACATAGACGTGGATAGATGTCTACAACTCAAATGTAAAGTTGTGAAGAGGGATTTCTGGGTCAGAATTACATTGAGAGATATTGTACATCATGTATTGAGCTACATGAAAAAATTACTTTTTATTGAGCTTTCATCAGTTATTATCAATTGTTTATATTTTGTGATGGGTTGTATGATACTTGTTGGGCATTGTTGAGGATTTCTCTTTGGTATTATGATGCTTATTACTTTTGTCTTCGAGAGCCAAACTGGTTATTGCCAAAGGCTGTAAAAAAGAGGTACATATAAATCAAATACCCTTATTCTAGAAGCTACTCACAGCAAATACCCTTATTCTAGAAGCTACTAACAGTTTTCCATTCTTATAGGAGTATACAGGAAATTGAAGCTGTAGATGCCTCACATGGGTCTCTGCATCAATAAAACTTATTACAGACTGGTACCCATCATTTGTAACATTTAACACAAAATCATATTCTTAATGAGCATTTAAGTTAAAGTGCAAGTTATGCTATGAAATGTAAAATGATTCACTGAACATATATATATTCCTGGGGTATCTTTGCACAAAAAGGCGGGATGAGTGTTGAGGTTAAAAGAAGCATCAACATCTAACTTGTCTAAAGCAAATTCCTCAATGACACACAGCAGCAGGGAAATGCTAAGGATTCCAATCGGGCATCACAAACTGGACCAGGACACTTGGTCTTAGCCTGGTATGTGGTGCTCTATAGGAATACTTTTTCTTTAATCTTAATAAATTCAAATTGAGCCGATATCTGACCCGTCTCACACCCCCTTTTACAACTACTCTGGGTCACAATGGACCATGAACCAGGCCTGTTGGTGAAAATACAAGATTTATTTATTTTTAAAGCTCACAAAAATTACACAAATTTTTATATTGGGCAGCAATCACCAATGGGGTGATAATTACAATGGGAATGGAAGCAATGCACTTAGTTAACCTTCTACATGAACATATCCAAAGCAGATAGAGGTTCATGGGCAAGAAGGTCTAGGTTTCTGACGCAAGAACCAAGACAAGCCAGAAAGACTTTTGAGCATTTGAAATGAGGAGACAGATCCTCAGAATGTAAGGGCTGAATTAGACCAGATTTCATTTGTTAGAATTCTTTGCATCATTTCATGATATCCTTAATGTCATTTTGTTGAAAATTCTAAAAAAATGAATAGACCTAATGGCTGGAGGGATATGTCCTCCCTATTGAGCTCCAATTGACCATAAAAGTTCTTAATATGTTTCCATTGATACTGCAGTCCATTCTAGAGGCAACGCATTAGTTCAAGGCTACTGACGAATGCAAGAAGTGCAAAAATGTAGATGAGCACACAATAAGCAAAGCTGAAAAAATGGGACAAAACACACTTGGTTTGAATAGATGCCCCTGCAAGCGGTCAGAACAATCGAGGTGCAAGTGAGAAGGGTTCTCCAATTAAGTAAATCTCAAATTTTGTTGGGTTTAGCTTGGCACTCTTGATAAACCTCTTCTTTTAAGTGGATAGGATGAGGAGAAATAAGAGAGTCCATGAAAATGTTGAGTATGCGATAAGAGAAGGGTAAAGGGCAAGTCTGCAACCACCCAATTGTGCAAAGGACTTATTGCTGCCTCAGAGGAACACAACATCCCACTTGAGCATCAACATTGTGACTAATATAATGACATCACACTGTAAGAGGATTTGATAACCATTGGTGCCCAGTGCAGTAGATTAGTCAGCAGGCTTTCAGCCACCATCCTCCATGATCATACAAAAAAGAATAATCACTAGTACGTTCTTCAGCTGCCGTCAAAAGCAAGGTTGCAGGCATGTACATCTGCAAACTCCTGTCAATGGGCACTGCTAGCTCGCTCCAGAAGGAAGTTAGGCATAAATGGAAGAATGCATGAAAGAAGTTAAGATTTAAAAATGTAATTCATTTAAAAAAGAAATTGTGAAAATATATTGATGTATTAGACTGATATTGATTAATTTGACTGATATTGTGATATACTTATTGTGACATGATTTATTATATTCAGCACAATGCAATGTAAAATGTAAGAATTTATCGAAATGCCTCATTGCCTCAATTGGTTATCAGTTATAGTAAGAATACTGTTTTACAGTGTGCAAGGACAGTTGGACCAGATCCATATTCTATTGGCTTAAGTGGAGTTCATCTCACATTTTTTCATAGACAGTTATTTAATGAGATCAGATGTCGCAGTGTGGCTGTCAAGTGCCACTGGATTATCTCAATCAAAATGACTGTGGCCCAGATGTTATTATATCAACTCACTTTAGATCACAGCGGCATTGCAAATAGAAGACACAAACTAGTTTGATGATTGCATATTAGTCTCTTTGTTTTGTTACATATATATTTGAGCCCTGACTGCATATAATTGACTGTACATATGGATGTCAAGGGCTTCTTTGGCATTGATCCATCTTGATATGAATGTGAATCCCTTCTCTAGAACATTGAATCTGAAGTTCCGTTTTGGAATCTCCCGGTCACCACATTTATATTTGATGTATTTGATCAAGCGCAGGTCTAGCACAGGGTGCAGGGTGTGTGTGGAGCTGTCTTCTAACAGTGGTCCGTGCGTCGTCTGTAGATTCATCAGGATTAGTCCTTTTATATATTTTCTAATTATTCGCTAGCACCCGTAGACATTAGCTTTATGTCCTTATTTGAATTTTAGTTAGCAGGGAGAAACTATTCAACATCTGTTCTTTCTTCGTCTGGGCTACTCTGACATTTAGAGAAGAAATCTAAGACTATGTTCAACCACGGCATACGAAATGTTGCTACCACTTTACACCTGTGTTGGTCATCACATCATCATGATGTATTACTTGCAGTAACTGATTTTTCTGATTTGTCTTACAAAGACCTGGCAGTGGAGTGTTCACTCAGCTGGATGCCGGCAATTCAATACTCACATTTGTCTATACGTTTTATGCCATTTGCTTTTGTATCATTTATGAATAGCTAGTTTGGAATATTGTACCATGGATGATATGAAATTCCTATTTAGCCATTGGTATGATGCTGTTATAAGGTTGTATGTTTTTGGTTTATGATCAATAGTGAAAAGAAAGTGAGAAGCAGGTAACTTAAGCACACCATGGCCAGTTACCAGCACACCCACATAGTACATTATTACCAGTTTACATCAGATCCAGCTATTAAAATGCAATAATCTCACTTACTTTATCATTGCTAGTTTCCAGCTTGCCAATTTGGCACATCATTGTCGGCTTCCAGTATATTCTGAAGATCGATGTTTAGAAAAGCTTTGAATTAATCAGAGACAATGGAAATTGCTCTGGGCACCCTTACAAACCATAATCCAACTTTTACAATTCTGGCATTTTCAGAGTTTGTGAACCTCTGCATTTGTTTTCATATATCTGCATAGTGTTCTAGTACCAACAGGTGCAATATATCTCAGTGGATAGCTCATGGGATAAGGGCTAGCCTTTCACCTGGGGCGAGCCTGCCCATCAAAAGTTCGAATTCAAGCAGCAGGTAAGACTCAGGCCATTACTCTTCTAAGATTCATACATTTAATACCATTAAGCGGGGTAATAATAACATCCGTTATTTCAGCTCTTTGACGTGGCTGTAATCCAGCATGGCCTGCTATAAATAAAGGCAATGTATGAGTATTGGTACCAACATATCATAAAATAATGTATGAATTCTCTCACTTATTATTTGTGGGGTAGCCCAATGCTGCTGCTACCCAATCCCATTATCTCAAAGCTTTTAAAATGAAAGAATATTCCCCATTTGCAATTATCGGTGTGCTCATTTCAAATCGAGTCCTAATTTAAACATTTTAGCTAGTTTGTCCAGTTTTGGCATATTCCTTGTTTTCAAAAAACGAATTATACTGCTATTGTGACAACCTATTACACTAAAACCTGACCACCACAGTACGCCACTTCCAATCTACATATAGATCTACATATAACTGGTAAAGTGCTAGTTTGACAGTTTGACAACTCCATTGTACTCGCAATGGACAACGACAGTGTATTCCCAGTGTGCAAAGACAAACATATTCCCAGTTTGGAAATCCCAGAATACTGTCAAATAGCTAAATCACAGAATACAACTATTTTGCAGAATCACAGTGAACTCCCAATTATACAATTACAGTATATTCCCAGTTTGCACAAAGCCAGTAGGCTCTGATTATGGCAAAGCTAGTATACACCTAATACATTTACAGTTTCTACAATTGAAGTTTATTGAATGTTTTATAACCTAGATTGAAGAATCTCAATGTATTGTTACACTATGCAATTGACACTACCTGATTGGCAATGCCAATAGCGTCTCAGTTTGACAGTTCCTCAGTAGCATCTCAGTTCGTATAAGGGTGACTTTTCAGTTTGAAAGTTAGACTATGCCAATTTACCTTCAGTTATCAAAATCCCAGCTGGACATTCGCAATCCTACTTCTGGTTATATAATATAAACTCAGTACATTTCCAGTTGGCATAATCCTGTGGAATGACAGATGTCGCTGCTAATCTATCCTCACCCCTTGGAACGGTTTAAAATGATCTGCGGTGATGATTTTAGTACCCTTAAATAATTCCCTTTCTTAGCTTCTTTTTAAAAATCAGAGTCAACCCCAAATATATAATTTACTTTCCCTTGGTCAGGCTGTTGTCGGGATTCACTGGGATGGCAATTCTTGTCCATATAGAAAAAAACATAGACATTGAGTGAGACAGACAGCAAGCGAGAGAGGCAGAGAAAGATAGAATGATAGAATGAGAGCAAAAAGAGAGAAAAGGAGAGAGAGAGAGAGAGAGAGAGAGAGAGAGAGAGAGAGAGGGTCCTAGATGCACATATCATACAATTGCTAGAGCTAGTACACGTACACTATTAGTATCAGACTCCAGTATACAATGGTTTTCCAAAACACCATATATTCCCTGCTTGCTTAATCCCTGTGTATTTCCAATTGTTCAATTTCGTTTACAGAATGCCAGAGTACTTCAGGTTTACTGTGGCACATTCTAGTGTACTCCTTGTTTGCAAAATACCAGTATTTACAGAGTCTGTCCCAGCATCTAATTAGTTTTATAATGGCAGCATAATCTTAGTTTCTACAATCCCACTATACTCCCAGTTTTCACTATGCATGTATGCATGTATTCTTTTCCCTGAAAACATCACAGCCTGCTGTGCAGCATACAGAGAGTACTCATAAATGAAGATTAAACACAATTACGTACATTACATAAAAAGTGAAATCATTCAGTTGAAAGACAGCATAACTTATTATAAAAAATAGTTAAGCAAGAATGCAGTAAAACAGTATTACCCAAATTGACCTTTTACAATTGACCTTTTGCACAATTGACCTAATTATAGTGGTCCTAATTGACCTTCTGCACAATTGACGTTTATATTATTTTAGTTATTTTATATATGTATTGGGTTGGTTTTGGATTATAAATAATATAATGGTATTGGGTGGGAGGTTGCAGGGGGTTTTGGATTGGGAGGAGGGTTACGGGGGTTCCCCCCCACCCCCGCATATATGTCCTAATTGACCTTCTAAAATAGGGAAACACTCCCGAGGTCAATTCTCCAGAGGTCAATTGTGAAAAGGTGAATTCGTATACAACCAGTAAAATAGAACTGAATGGTTTGAGCGATGGAGACACTTTTAAGAGTTTATGACAATGAAGTTCAGTAGCGAAGGGCTACTGTTGAGTAAGTCTGCCTATTGCTTTGAGTTTTTCTCAACGAAAGAATAAAGAAAGATACCTTTCCCAATTTTTGGAGGAACACACCTCACCTGTAAACAGTAGTTTAGAGGTTAGGTACATTTGATGTTGCAAAGCCAATGCTTTGTAGACCAGATAGCCCAGTTTAAAATGAACTCTAAACTGAAAAGTTAGCTAATGAGAGCTTCAGAAGGGAGTGGTTAATGGTTCCATTTGGAGCTTTGTGAGGAATCTGAGGGTATCCTCACTTCTTTCCCCAAAATATTCTCCCTCCAGCTGGCCAGAGAAAGGCTGTGGTTTTCGGATCCTGCCATGTGGGTGGATATGCAAGGGAGAACTACTTTGGTGGAGGAGACCCGGGGAGTGGAGAGGAGGCACCCTTGGGTGAGACATGGTATCCCCCCATTTCCATTTCACCATGAGTCCAATGTCCCCCAAGCCTTTATAGGTTATTGTCAGCCCCTTCCATGGTTTTCCCAAAAATCTCTCTCTTAAGAAACACCACTCTGGTAATGGGACGATGAAGAGGGATGTTGAGTACCAAGAACACTATGTAATGAACGAACATTCCCTAAACCTGAAGCCAAGGGGACGGTATAAATGGCCTGCTAAGGTGAGGCTGAGAGGGTCATTAGTGGAACGCTTGCTGGAGAAGCTGGAGGTGAAGCCAGAGAGACGTGTGCACGAAGCACGGACGAGTCATTGAAACGGAAACTGATTGTGGCAGAAGCATTGGAGAGGTCTCTGGTAGCAGAGCTGGTCTGCAAGCCTCCTGGATTCAGAGAGACTTACTCTCAATAAAGCAGAGGCGGTCGAGAACCCGGTAGAAAGGTTTGCCGAGCCGGGAAAAGCGACAGCCGCAGCGAGACTGCCGTCGCAGAGTAGAGCACCTGCCGACAGTGTGCCTGGTGAGTCAGAGAAGCCTGAGTGAGCACATTTTGAATACCGACTTGAATGAAAGCAAGTACTGTTTAAAACTGATCTGAATTAAAGTATTTTTGTGAACTCCTAAGCTATAAAGGAACTATGTAAATTGAGAGAGCAAGCATTGGCAACATCCAGAGGAAGATGTGAAAGTGCAACAAGTGAATTGTGGCAATACAAGCAATGGTAAAGCATCAGGAGGATGTGAAATGGGAATAAGCCAATTATCTTTATAGAGCTGAAACAGTGGCAACATGCATACAAGGAAGAAGAGGCAACACAGGGATGCCGGTTGCGTGACCTGTAATGGGTGAACCGTGTGGTCCGACAACTACGCCTAGACCGAGGACACCTACTTATGTGAAAGCCACTTAAAATACCTGCAAAGAAGCTTGTTAGTCAATATAAAGGTAGTTTTATTTGAACTAAAGTTAAGGAACTTTACTTGTGAAATTGGTGAAAGGTAACCAAACCAGAAGACCTGGAAAGGTTCACAAAGAACTGTGTTTTGGAAAAACTGAAAGACCTGAATGCATGGGGAAGGGAACCCCTTTGCATTGTGAATGATCTTGAACCTTGGGGAAGGGAAAATCCATTCCAATCTATGAGCTGGAAGAAGCTCTGAACATTTACTTGTACACTTCTTGTTATGACTCTGGAATCCCTACACATTGTATACAAATAGCTGTGAGGGTAAGCTTAGGTTTTGGACACAGGCAGTCTTTTACTTTGAGCTTCCTGACACAGACTATCTTTATTTTATTTAGGAAGGGATATCCCACCTTAGTATATAAGTTACGTCTTTTTCCAACCTGCTTTCGTTGAATAAATGTGTATAGCGCAAAGCTTGAATTCAGTTGTCTGTCTTTGCTTCATCATTCCGTCACAGCTTCCATCACAAGTCAAGCCGCTGAATGAAAAAGGCTGCTTTTAAAGGTTAAAGGTGGTTGAAGACATAAATATCCCAAACAAAAATGGAATCCCACATTGTATATGTTGTAAAAACAAGTGCCTAACATGTAGATCAAAAAAGGCTCCACTGCTAAAAAGGGTTTCATTTATCTGGTAGTGTTACAAGCTGGTCTTTCCATGGACCGCATTGACCACAAAGAGAGTTCTGTGTCAAGAAAGAAATCCAAGGTATCATCCAGACCAGGCAAGAATGGGAATGATTACCTCACAGGCTGGAACGAGTGGCCACAACTTAGCTGAAAAGGTGGATTTAACCCACCCAAACAGAAGGATGTTTATCTTTAGAGTATTGCATTTCAGGACTGCTTGATCCATCTAAGTCCCAATAACTGATCAGGCAGGAATCATCTTCTAATGCAGACATAGTTAGAAGTTGAATAATGAAGGAGGAAGGCTAGATCCCTGAAGCAAGGTTTTTCTTTCGACAGGGATCACTATCTCTCTCTCTCTCTCTCTCTGGCACCACTATTGTCCAGGTAGTTAAAAGAGTCTTTGATTATCTTAATTTCATTAAAAAGATTTTAGTTTCTCTTGCTCTTATGTTATGTACTCCAGGAGTCAACAACTGAATTATTTGCCAATGCAGCCTATTTTGAACAATGTTGGCTCCTGCTCTTTTTGCACACTTCAAAGTTGCAGAATGTCACACATACTGATCCTTTTGGAACCCCAGTGCATGATCACATTACCCCATGGCAAGTGGAGGGGCACATGTTATTCAAATGCCTCTGTATTAGCAATCTGGCATATTATAAAGCTGGATTATCAAAGTGGACACCACCCATTATAGCATAAACCCTTCAAACACATGACTTGATGCACACCACTATGCATTACAGAGATTAAACCTTTTATGTACTGATTGCATCCAACTAGTTAAGAGCAACACTCTCATTGCATCAGCATGATAGTAAAGCAGAACATTAAAACGATCCGATATATGTCATAAAAATGTATTGCATATCTAGACATCCAATCAGAAAAAACTAAGAGGTTTATGAAGAAATCCAAAGCACTTTGTATCTATGGGTATTCTTCATCAGAGAATAATATGTCCTCAGGATGTCAATCGGAAACACAGAATAGCCTGTGACCCACACTATGAGCGACCCAAATAAAGACCCAAAAAATGGTATACTGTACTCGAACAGCTGTTCTAAATACTTTGTAGTTGCTTAGTTGTGCTCTACATGGAACATATTAAGAGGCTGGACCTTTGAAGCAAATGGGACTCCAATGTCTTACGAAATAGAAAATAAACAGAAATGGAGAGAAGAGAATAAGGAAGAGCATTCCAGTGTAGACGAGCCAAGAGAATAAAGGACCGAAACCGCAATTGAGCAGAGGGAGGGCATGGAGCTAAAAGAAGAAATTGAGAAGAAGAACGAAGAGAGTGAAGGTGAGTGTAAAATGAAACCAAGGAAGAGAGATAGTCAGGTGAAAGACCATAGATAGATTGGAAGACAAGACATATAATATTAAATTTGAGTTGGAATTGAAAGGGTAGCCGAGTAGAAAGAGAAGAAGAAATAGAGCCACAAGAAGAAAGGAGACAAAAAAGACAAATAGCATTAAAAACGGATTTCAGAGGAGAAAGTCGAGTAAGTGGAAGGCCAAAGTGAGCAGTAGAGCAATAGAAAAGTTGTGAGAAAATTAAAGAAGATATTAACATTTTAGTGGCTTCAAAAGTCAGAGAGGGACAAGCTTTCCGAATATTATATAAATGAAAGTGACAGGCGCGAGGACAAGGAAATGTGGTGCTTAAAGGATAGAGCAGAATCAAAATAGAGTCCCAGATTATGAGCAGTAGAGGAAATAGAGAACTGAGATGGGTGAAACAAACTAAAGGAAGGCGGTATAGGAGAAGGAATAGTGTTAGCAGGAGTGAAAAGAAACTCAGTTGTGGCAGCATTGAGTGCAAGATAATGAGCAGACATCCAAGATTTAATAGCTAATAGGCGAGTTGACAATCTATGGAGGACATCAGAGGAAAAAGAATAAAACACAGAAAAACCTGAGTATAATCAGCATAAAAATGGTGGGAAAGACCAAACGAAGAAATAACCATAGCAAGAGGAGAGGTGTAAAGAGAAAACAAATTAGGACCAAAAACAGCCCCTTGAGGAATGCTATGGGCAAGCGGGAGGGTGTCAGATAATGCTCCGGCCCAAGAAACAGAAAATGTCCTTTGGGACAGGTATGGCCTGAACCAAGATAGGGCAGAACCAGTACAGCCAAAGGATGAAAGAGAAGCCAGTAGAAGAGAGTGATCAACAGTATCAAGTGCAGCCCAACGGTCTAAGAAAACAGGAAGCTATGAGTGTTTAGAAAAGCGTTCTGTGAGTAAAGAATATAGAACTGAAAGTAGAGCAGTTTCAGTAGAATGACAAGGGCGAAAGCCCGACTCGAACCGTGGAAGAATAGAAGAATTGGATACAAAAGTAGAGACCTGAGAATACAGCAGACGTTCAAGTAGTGTAGAGAGATAAGGTAATAAAGTAATATGATGAAAGATAGAAGCAAGCGAAGGATCAGCTGTAGGTTTCGTTATAATTGGGATAATTGAAGCGTATTTAAAGTATGACAAAAAGTTGAAGTCAAGAGACAAATGTTAAAGAAGGAAGTATGATAAGAAACAAGAGAACGATAGACTTTGGGAATGAGCCCCGTAGGATTAGGATCAGTAGAAGAGGCAGTCAGATGTGCTCGAGCCATCAGGAGAGAAATCTCCCTGTTTGTAATAGGGATGAAACAAGAAATAGAAGTTGTAGAAGCTAGGATAGGAAAAACAGATGTTATTAGTGAAGAGGACGTTTCAATGTCAGAGAGAAGAGAAGCCACCTTTGAAGAAAAGAGTAGAGCCAAGTCAGATGCTGAAAGAGTAGAGCTAGCTGAGTAGTCAGGAGAAGGAGGAGAAAGAGGAAGTGAAAGAGTTTGAAAAAGACCTAAACAGAGGTCCTTGTTTGGCTAATCATCTTCTGACTGCCCAGTGCCACATTTCCTTTTCTGGGAGGTGTGCTTTTTCCTGCTAATGCTCCAGTACTTTGGAACCATATACACATTTACCTTTAAATCCAATGACCTTTGGATTACCAGGAAAGGCTGAATGCTGGTCCCTTACCTGCTGTGCTATAAAGGCAGCACCCTCCAAGGAATACGCCCTAACCATTGTAGACTGGTTCCATTGAAGAAGGTACATTGGAGGGATAATCTCATTGAGGACTCCATTGTTATTTGTAAATGACTTGGTTGCCTCCTCTAAAGTTGGTTAAACAGAACAGACACTACAAAGCAATTGCCACAGACATTGAATAAAAAACTGTCCCATTCAAAACTCTGTTGTGAACATTGTGGCATGCTGTGATGGCACTGCACTGATCGTGTAGTCTGTCCAGCATGGGCAAAGTAGAGTCTCAACAGGTGGCCACCTACGTCTTCAGGGTCCAGAGTGCAGCACACCGGTAATTGTTGCAGTGCATTATTCACATTGTAAGTCCAGCTGAAATGTGATCTGATCTTCTGGGCCAGTGATCCTTCTTTCAGTGCTGATCAAGCATATTGCAATCAGATGAAGGATATGTGCAAATCAGGGGGTATGCATTGTCTTACAAATGTATAAGAAGCAAGAACATTCAATCCATTGTGTCCTGCAACAAAGCCCAAATACTAATTATGAGACCATAGCCACAACCTCCAAGATGTCCCATGTGTCTTCTGCCATGAAATGTTGCATCTGCAGGAAGAAGAAGAAAAGGTCAAACAGTGTTATCTGATGGCCATATGCTCAATGATTTGACTACTGGACCACATGTCCACTGTGAAGAGGATGTATGGGCCACAAACCGCTGTAGTATCCACCCCACTGTGGACATTAGATCCTATTTAGTAGGAAAATAGTTAACTGGAAACCTCCCAGCAGTGATCAGGCTTTCCCATAAACCACCAGAATTCAGATTTCACACAAGGAAGATTAAGGCAATAATCAGGAGTGTTGCACTTTACATCGTTTCACTTCTTCCTATGTCTGTGAATTCTACTGTAGCATATGGCATCTTTTAGATGTAGTACCGAAGCCGGTTCCTATATTCTCTTGGCACACCATTTTACAGCAGTGTACAAGGGGCTAGATATTGTTGCTGCTTATTTTGTGTGATGTACTGCCACACTTTTCATTTTCATTGTAGCCTAATAACACACAAGCTGAGGTCATCTGCCCACGACGGTGTTGGGCAAGTTGGTGTTCTATATGGCACAAAACAAAGTGGTATACCTTCTGATCTGCGATAGGAATGATGTTTCTCAAAGAGATGGTACACACTTCTATTACTCCTTAAGCCTTTATATTTGCAGTGTCATTCTCTGCCTCCTCGTTATCACTGCTTTTTAGCAGCAATGCCTTTCCTGCCTTGGGTCTCATTAATCATATTTATTTATTTTGATCATCATCCATGTTGTCATCATTATCATTATTGCCTGACATATAAGTGGAAGGGGATGGTGGAGATACAGATCTGGAATGTTTAAACATCTCCTACTGTTCAACTTCACCATCGGTTGTTTTTCCTAATCTTGCGTACATCAGAGCTGTGCCTTTCTACCCTTGAGGTAGTGGATGGGATTGCAGCCTCCTGCGTTATCCTGCTTGGATGTTCATTATAGTGGTGCAGTAGCAGTGCATGGTGGAGTACTCCAGAGCGACTTGTGACTTTGTGAGGAACAAGAGTTGGAAGATATCTTCAGTTAGCCAAGTGCAATGTTGGCATCCCCAGTGCACACAGCAAGTTCTGCTCCAGTTGTGAAAAGATAAACAGCAGGTTTACCTCTGCCTCATTTAGTTGTGCCATACATGTTGTCCAAATATGGCAGAAACATACTGAATTGTATTCCCCACCTTACTGAATCACAGCTAATTTCGGCACACATTTTGCACAAGCTTGACTCCCACAAGCTGCTCTCAGGGATTCTCTACTCCTCTTGCTTTGCATCTCAAGTGCCACTCAATGACTCGTGCCTCAGTCACAAATTTTGAGAGGCAGCTAATAAGTGGTATCTCTCATCTGCTTGAATTTCTGCTTCTTTATTCTATGAAAATCATGCTAGTGTGTCTTACACATGAAGTCCCCAGGGATTCTCAGCTCCACATGCCATTCTTGTTCCTCCTCCCAAGTGCCAACTTATGCCATGTGTATCTTTCACTCACTTGAAGAGGTGGATACTGAATGGTATCTCCTACCTTGATGAATTGCTTCTTCTTTTTACCACAAAACTCATGCAAGAGTGAATCTCGCACGAGCTGCCTTCAGGGACTCTCTCCTCCCTCTGCTCGGCTTCCCAAGTGTCAATGAATGGCACATGCCTCACTCACACACTTCGTGAGATGAACACTGAATGGTATCTCTTGGCTGCCTGAGTCGCTACTACCTAATTCCATAACAATCACACAAATGTGAGTCTTGGTCAAACTGGCTCCAGGGATTGTCTGATTCTCCTGCTCCACACGCTCCTCCTCCCACCTCTCTTGAAGTGAATGAATAAGACACATGCCATCAGGTTACTCACTTCGACAGACTGACCCTGAATGCTATCTCCTGGCTCCTGAATCTCTGCTACTTTCTCCCACAAAATGTATGTAAGTGTGAGTCTCACACAAGCTGCCCTCAGGGATTCTGTACTGTGCCTTCAACCTCCTCCCCTCCCCAGGTGCTACCAGAGGGCACATGTCTCATTCACTCACTTGAAGAAATAGACTCTAAATGGTATCTGCCACCTCCCTGAATCTCTGCTATTTTCTCCCACAGCAAACATGTACCAATGAGCCTTGCACAAGCTGCTATTAGCGATTCACGGCTTCTCCTGTCCCTCCTCCAAGTTTCACCCGATGGCATGTGTCACATTCACTCACTTCAGTAGATGGTCACACAATGGTATAAACTGCCTCTCAGAATCTCTGCTACTTTCTTCTGCAAAAGCTGTCCTCCTCCCAAGTGTTACCTGCTCACACATCTCTCGTTCACTCATGTCAAGTGATAGACACTGAATGAAATCTTCTGCCTCCCTCAATCTCTGCTACTTTCTTCAATAAATATCACATTAACATGAGTCTCCCACAAACTACCTTCATGGATTCTCTACTCCTCCTAAAACTCCCAAGTGTGATGTACTAGCTGTACACAGTTCAGGTATAACAGAATACCTGCTACCTCCTCCTACCCCCAATAACCAATGACATTTTCTCCTGACATCTATCGTTAGCACTCAAAATCAAAGTCACGTGTGCGTGTCTCTTAGAATCAGACAAGCTGCTCCCATTTTCTGGACTCCTCTTTGCATAGACTCACCACACAGCACATGTATTGTTCAACCACTTCAAATCACTGAGTGGGTCACACAGCATACATCACATACCCTAAATCTAAATCTCCCAAGCTGTTACTGTACACTGTTTCACTCTACACTTTTTTTCCTGCTCAATTTCTGTTTTTTCTCTCCGGTTTATTAACCATTTCCTATATTTACTAAGGCACCCTCCAGCAACAACCGTCTGGCTTCCTGAAAGCTGCCAAAGACTAAAACAAACTCCAACCATGTGTGCCCGTGTATAGCCCTGGGGGGAGAGACGGGGGAGTTGGCGGGGTGGGGGGGCAGGGTTGAAAGTTTGTTATACTTAAAACGCCACCCAGATGCAGGGTTAAGTTTGTCCATGCTCTGCGTTAAGGAATGTGTTCCATCACAGCGAGGCCTGACTATCCACATGTTTTGTGAAAAAAGGGTAACATTAGGTTGTAAGGCTGTAGGATCTTACGTTGTTTTTCCATTGCTAGTACCGAGAACATTCCTACTTACCTAGTTTTGATTACAGTGGATTCAAAACTCTGGGTCCCTTGTGAGTCGTGCAGGGAAAAAAAAATACAGAGGGTGGGAGAAGCTATGTGCCGTTGGCATAAACGTATGGGTTCGCCGGATGATAATAATTTGGTGATTTGCATAGTTTCTCGTGCTCATACCAGATGTTTCCGGTTGCTAAGTGCTAATAGACAGTATTCATTTTATTGACATTGAGAGAATGCCCAAAAGCAGATTTTAACCCATGATGTAGGGCATTGACCCACTCACAAGGTTGCACTAGAGCTATCTGCCCAGATGATCAACCCATGCCTCCTTTTCGAGCATGTACAAACATGCCAAATCTTTACTAGATTGTGGAATAAAAGGTGAAGATGAAGGAATAGGCTTGTATATATAAGAAACGAGAATCGCTTTACAAATGCACAGTAAATAAAATAAATAAATAATGAGGAATGGTTTTTATGTTGAAAATCAGATTGTAAAACCGCACTTAACAGCAAATATATGACTTTAAATGAAGGCAGAAATAACACGTAGACATTTGATTGTATGCAATGGGACATCTTTATTGATAATTGACAATCGCCGAATAGAGATAAAGAAGCTGGAATAAGGGTGCGGATGGGCGCATGATTCAGGTTGTGTGGCTGCCCAGTTTGCACGTGAGTTGAGTGCAAGAAATCCAGAGAACACAAATGTGGATTGACCTAATAAGGCTATTTCTAATCACAAAGAAATGAGAGTGGGGAAACTAACTTATTTCTCTATGGTGTTAAAAACATTGACTTCACATTGATTCGATGAGAGAAGATATTACAAGGTCAGAATGCCCGGACATCTGCCATATAAATATGAAGGAAAAACTCTATTTAACATAACGCTATGAACATAAAAGGCATTAAATTATTAATGGTCCCTTAGTGTATTCTGATGGAATTGAAGAGAACTAAGCAAAAATAAGTAGGCCAGTGGCCAGAATAAACTCCAAACCTTTAATGATGTTACCATTCAACGAGAAGGTTGTCTACAGTCAGGCGATATAGAAGTGAAAAATACATTTTTGTTAACTCTGTTTTTAAGTTTTAAACAGATTTTTAAAATAAATTAGGTCCTCAAGAACCGAATTCATACATTAACTAGTGGTTAACTAGATCAACCATGCAATGGAAGGTAACTCGTGAAATAAGCCATATTTTCTTTTAATGTACACCCTCATGCATGCTGTACATGTGATGGTTTATAGACTTGGGAGGGAGGGAGGGAAGGAGGGGGCATGAGTGCTACATTTTACCACCCAGCTCCACCCTATGGTCCAGTGCAACACTGGACAGAAATGTCTCCTCCAGTACGAGGTGAGCTGCGTGGAGCCCTGCTCTCAGAGAAGGGACCTTGTGGCCCCTGTTTCTCAGAGGAGGCTCCCAGCATCTGCCACAAACGGCATGTCTCAGTGAGTCCCATGGTAGCCCCCTGCGAAGGGTCAGAAATGACTGTTCTATTCATTGTGCATCTCCCTTTCCGTACAGGATAGCGGATCCTATTTGTGAATTGAAATGCCTGTTTTTCTGTTCAGGTAAACCGGGTTACCCACCTTGGGATTTATGCAATTGTGCAGCCGGAACCCCAAAGGGGATGCATATATGTGCTCCACATTTGCGTACTTTCTTTGTCCCTGTTATAAATGATGCAGAAGCTTTTTCTAAGTAAGTGCAGGGAATGCACGAGTGCAACTCTTTTCTTGTGCAGATTTTCTTTGGTGAATCGGGTTTATGGTCTTGGAGTTCCAAATAGTCACTCATTGTAACGCAATGGTGATTGGAAGACGGAGATCAAGGTAGCAATGGTGATTGGAAGACGGTGATTGGAAGACGGAGATCAAGGTAGCAATGGTGATTGGAAGATGGAGATCAAGGTAGCAATGGTGATAGTGCATCACACTAAGCACTTTCCACAGAGATCAATGTGCAACTCGAAGCTGCTGGTTCCAATCAGGTTCCATTCCCAACCTTTCATTCTTCTGATACAATAATATCACCTAATATTATGCACTTAAAAGAACACTTTGTAAATGCAATGAAATAAAAAATCACCTTCAATAAACCAGGTGCCACTATAAACGCTGGCTTAGACCCATCCAAATGTTCTCTCTTATGCCATACTCTTACCCTTACTCTTAAAAGTTCCACTCTCTAACACCGGTCTTTGCACTCCCCAGCGGGTCGGATCCCTTCCACATTCTAACCCTGTGTCCTCCTCTCAGCCTAACACTCACATCATCCCTTCCCACCGATTTCCCTGTTCCCTTCTCTGCACTTATCTCAGTATATTGTCCAGGTGGGCCCTCATGTAATCCTGCTTCCGATAGCATGTTTTTGAATGCTGTCTTGCTTTTGCACTTCGTGTCAATTGAACTGTGCTAGCCTTACCATCCTTACGCTTTTAGAATGCCCAATAAAAAACTTGCTCCCCGCACCCTTCACTTGTCACATGCATGAATCGTGACCAACACCATACATTATTGGTGCTTAACAGACTGTCTGATAGGCAGGAGGATCTCTGCAGTATCATCTCTTCTTAAACAGATATTCACATGTATTAATATTGAACTGGTTGATCCTTTATACATTGCATGCCTTTGTGTACTGTGAACGTCGTATTATCATCAACATAACCCATATCCCATTTACCAGTTATCCTAAGAAATAATTCCTATACATAACTGGTACGCATGGTTCTGAAAATAGCTGGATGGAATTCCAGTATCTTTAACCAGACATCATGGGCCTCATTACAAGTCTGGCGGTAACATTGTCAGTGCTACTGGCGGGTTGCCCTGGGACTTGAAATATTTACCAGCGCCTGGCTTGCGGAAACACTGGGAGATTACAAACACGGCATTCCAGGAAGTCAGGTGCCGGTAAATGTTAAACCCCATTCCCATTTGAGTGCCATTATGACTCAATGAGAATGGGGACCACAGAAGCACTGGCACCGTTAACAACGGTGCCAGTGCTTGCGTGAAACTCTGCAGGCGGGTGCCATTCGGCCCGGATGGCACCCGCCCGCAGAATCGTACTGTGCCGGTCCGGTAACAATGGTGCCGGAAGGCTTACCGGTACCATTGTTACCGGACTGGCATAGTTAGAATGAGGCCTTTGAAATCCGTCTTCTAAACAATTTAGTTAGCATTGCAATGTTGTTTGTTGTAATTCACAGCTTTTCCCTTGTCCATTTGTTAACCATATTCTCTGATACAGGAATATACCTATAGGATTTAAAACATACCCCATGTATTAATAAAATGTTTATGGTCCACACTGCTAGCATGTACCTTAATGCCTAAACTGTTAAGTAGGGTCCAATCTTCTGGCACACTTGGTTTGATCTTCGTGGTGCACTACTTTTAATTTGTTACCTCAACAGGTTTGATTTGAATGCTAATCACCTTTTGACGACTGCTAGGTTAATAGCAGCATTTAATATTTAGAATTTGTACAAACCTCTCTTGCAATATTCACGACTTAACAGTATGTGTTGAGTTGTTGTACACATATACAGGAAACTGCTATAATGGTTGATCTGCACTTAATATGTTTCTTAATTGATTTGGTGTTATTTTGCAACTATTCATTGAGATGCTCACATACCTCTGGACATATTCTTAACATGGACGTTTAGAGGTTTACTTTCTTCAATATCAATGTGAGCTCATTATGGCAATTTGACAGGATAATCCAAGATGTACTTTTATTAATCACATAATGTAGCAGCAATGACAGATTCCCCCCACCCCCTGCAGTGATGTCTCTAGGATGATTTGGCTTATCTCTTCTTTCTCTTCCTGTTTCACCTCTTTGGGGCTGTACATGGCCAACTCATGGCTCTGGAAGCTTTGTTGTTATGCCAGCAGCGTAAACATGCTGCCTGATGGGAGAGGAGCCCTTTCCTGTCAGTCGGCCTGCTCACATTGCAGAGACCCCAAACGCAAACACAGAGTGCGTCAAGGATAAAGCAAAAATGGTAAGCGAAGTGTTATTACGTGGCTTGGCTTTCCTAAATTGAATGCTTTACCCATGATGCACATTTACTGTCCATCATGGGTAAAGCAATCATGAGTGATTTGGCTAGACTGGCCTACATTGAATGTAGGCCAGTCTATCCATGTAAGAACACTTATGTTTACTGTACACATGATGCACAGTTACTGTCCATCAAGGGTAAATCAATCATGATCTGGGTAGACTATCCTACATTCTGGGCTAGCCTTAGGCATGGGTGAACTGGGCAGTCGTATAAGGTGCTAAACTAACATCTTTTACATAGGGTGCCACAGCTTCCGCCACACCAGCATGGATGAGCCTTTAGAAAGCTCCCTTTTGCTGGTGCGGCAGCAGCCATGGTGCCCTATGTAAAGGAGCATCACTCCCCCCCATTGGACGAGTTTTACACTTACTTTGTGCGCCACTGCCATGCCAGCATGTGTGAGCAGATTTTCTACTACAAAGGGAGCCACTGCCACGCCATCTCGGGGGAGCATTTCAAGAGCTCCCCTGAGCTGGCATGGTGCAGCCGACCAATGTAACTGAAAAGCACCCACTCTTGTGCTTGTCACTCCAGAATGAGAGCAGGAAGCTTTTCATTAGTATAAGGCACTGCTGCCACACTAGCACCAGGCAGCCTTTGGAAGGCTTCCCAAAGCTGGTGTGGCGGTTGCACCCTATTAAATTGAAAAGCTCCCTGCTCCAGTGCTGGATGTTAGGTAAAATTTCACTTACTTCTGTTTTACCATTCTATTTGTGGACCCCCAAACATTTTGCTTTTGTTTCAGCCTCCTGACCTAACTTTCTCCCAGTGAAGCACAGCCTTCAACTGCGCTCCACTGGGCTTTTGCTCATCGTTCTGGGGAAACTGACTTGTTCTTCTGACAGTCAGTACTGGGAAACAGTTTTCCTTTAGTCTAATGACTTGTTGCCCCTTTTAGCAACTGTATTGTAGTGTGCAAAGTACATTACTGTACCGCGCACTGAGGTCCTTACGTTACGAGCCAAGTATCCTGAGAAGTGAAGCCGATCCAAGGACTGTCCGGAACCACACAGAGAAGATTTGGCACCCTGAGCCCACTGTTGTCCTGGTAGAGCCATGCTTTGTGCTCAATCTACAAAGACCCGCAAATGTGCTTCAATCCTTTTTAGGGATGGGACCAATCATGCTCAATGTCTCCTTGGTGCCCTGCAAACAAGCCTTCTCAGAAGTGGCCCTAGGCCCTCCAGTGGGCTGACCAGCTTATCCCTTGGCACCCGTGCTGGAGCATTGCTACATTGAGTTTTGGCTCGAGCTTTGGGAAAACCCTAATTCACACTGAAAGGCACCTTCTTGCCAAATCACGTCATCCCTACTGCTTTGGGCCATGAGAGAGAAGTGTGCATCAGTCCGTGAGACTCGGGTGCTCCTGTGTCACTGTGCGACAGTGGCGGTCGCTGCTGGCAACTTTTCCGCCTTTCTTCAAGTGTCTTGAGACCAGCTGCATCAGTGCTTTCTTTGTCCTGCATTTGTGATGGGAGATCCATTTCCTGATGTAAATCGGGCCCGCATCCGCACCCGCAGCACCTGTGTTATGGGGTTTCATAGTCCAGGCGACCGTCTTCAAACCTGCCAAGATTGAATCCAGAGTGAGCTAAGCGCGGTGAGTAAACATACTACTTACCGGTGGCCACTAGTTCATCCTTACCGTTTTTATGCACAATGGATCTCTTGTGGTCCTAGTCTTGACTTGGGTGGCTCTTGCTTCCTATAGTCGTCTGAAAGTTGGGGACAGCTTTGTTCTCCTTAGCAGACCCGTCTCTGACTCTTGGAAACAAAATTCTCACACTCCAATGTCCCCTTCTAACTTTATCTTACCATTGAAATGTGTCCCTTGTCAACTTTATACATTGACAAGGCACAACCATAACATTGACAAGGCTCCAATCTTCGTGGGGCTGGACTTCTTAAGTTAGAGATATCCATTTCTGGAGTTCGCCATTGTGTTAAAATTTGGGTGCTTTCCCTCCTTGCAGATTTTGGCAGGGATATGTACTTGACCGAAAAGTGAGTGTACATATATTTTACTTAGTGTGTGTTTAAGCGAAAGTATGACTGTTTTTCATTATTTACCTGTGTTTGTTGTATAAATTGTATATTTTTGATATAGTACTGTCTAAGAGTAATTCTTGCGCCCTATTGTGTGTGCTCATCCAAGACCTCAGATCACCCCCACTATCCCTGAGACTTAGCCTTGACTGCTCTCCAAGCTACCTTGAATTGTCCTGGCTAACTTCGCAGAAGTGTTCTCTGTTTCACTAAACGAGGGTGGCTTCCTGAACATCTGAGCAGAGTTCAGAAATCCATTCTAACACTGGAGCAGGAAGCCTTTCACTTTAATTGGGGTCTGCTGCCACACCAACATGGGGAAGCCTTTGAAAGTCTTCCCTGAGGGGCAAAAATTAGTGGAATACTTTAGGGCAAAATGCTCCCAGACAGCATTGAGGAGCAAGCCATTTACGGTACAATTCATTGTATTAGTAAAGACGGAGAGGTGCTAACAGGGACTTCATCCCCCACAACCACGTGTGCGCAACGCATTTAGAACGCGTCATTAGCCACCGACACAGGCTTCAACTGACTCACGTCAGCGCTTTGCGCTGAACCAAAGCCTGTTTAGGCCTGTGAATCGGCAGTCGGAAGGACACGCTGATAGTTTATACCTCATCTCATCAAGCAGACACTACAATAAGATGCCCCCGTGGAAGGGATAGATGGCAGGAAATAATTATACCGCCTTGAACATTAGAGATCTGAATAATGGGAGAGGCAGTTTGGGTCTTAGGACCCATAATAAAATCTGATTGTTGGGGATTGCTAAAGAAATGCAGGAGGTGGAAGGGGTGAGCCTATAGTGATTAAAGCGGCACTGGTGAATGCACGGTCTGCTGTAGTACATGCAGTGGAGGTGGGGGAACTGATCAACAAATATGATCATGAGCTTCTTCTGTTGACAGAAACGTGGGTCACAGAGGGAGCTCAAACTATTTATCATCAACTAGTGCCCGAGAACTATGTTTTCCAGGTAATTAACTGAGTAGATAGGAGAGCGGAGGGTATTGCAATAGTGTATAAATCCACTCTCTCTATCTCACATATGGACGAGCTAGACTGGGCAGATAATGCACAGATGGGGGAATTCACGATAATGCTGTCTCACTCGAGGTCAGTAAAAGTGATTCTGTGATATAGACCACCAGGCCCACTGTCATGCCGCCGTCTTTTGGTGGTCGCTGGCGGTTATGGAAGGCTTGGCGTTGGCGGCGCCATTAGATTGTTCCGTGTTTTTTCCTTTCACTTCCTGGTTTGACGGTCTAGTCTTTTTCTCTTGTTTCTGTATTTAACCACGCCCTCCCCTGGGCTCTGTGCGTTGCAACTTTGTTTCCTTTTCCTGGTTGCCGTGCTACTTTGTTTTCCGTGCCTTTTCCTGTTGCCATTTTCCGCGGAGTCTATCGCGGTATCCTTTCTCTCAGCTTCTCCCCCTTCCTTCCCTTTTTCTGCCTTTCCGCCCTCTCGGTCCTCTTACCTTTCGGGGTTTCTCCTCTCCTTCCTTTCTCCCGGATCTCATTCCTGGTTCCTGGCGGTGCTTCCATTCCAGTCCCTCGCACTGCTCCTAGTTCAGTATCAGCATCTCCGGACCATCCAGCTTACTGCCGCACCGAGAGACTTACCTTGATTCTCCTGCTCCGGTTTTTTTCCTGCATTTCCTGGGCTCTCCAGTCATCCCTTCCTGCACAGCATCCGTACCAACTACATCCGTAGAGAGGTTTTTTTTAGCGGCTGCTTTTTTCCTCTCGTCTTGGTTTCTGCGGGACGGGGGCCGGCTGCTTCCCTGTTTATCAGGGGATCAGGGTGGCTTCTTCCCGCGGACGGCCGTACCTCTTCACAAAGAAGAAGAAGCCCAAGAACAAGGCCTCCAGACGAGAAACCGTTCCGAAAGAGACAGGTGAGGAGAAAGGGGAGGTGGACGTTGAGTTATCAGATTTGGAGGATAATCTGCTGGTTCCCATCATCCGTGACAGTTTGCAACACCCGAAAGAGATTACAATGTCTATTCCGGAACAGGTCCAAGAGCTGCTCACCGCAATGCAGAATGTGACATTAGAATTACAGGCTGTGAAGGCCGAAAACGCTGCTTTGAGACAGCGAGTCGACCACTTCGAACAGTCCCGGAGTGATCTGCCTCCCATGCCCTTAGCCTGTGGTAAATATGATGGTTCACCTGCTAGATTTAAGGAATTCATGGAGGCTTGCATAATCTATTTCACCTTCAGACCTCAGACATATGCCTCAGATGCAGCCCGCATAGGTTTTCTGATTTCTAACCTTACGGGTAACGCTCTTTCCTGGGCTACTCCGCTTGTGACCGGTGCTAGCCCGTTACTACACGATTACGCCGTTTTCACCGCCCAGTTCAAATTGGCCTTCGAGAGGCAAGAGACTGCGGTAGTCGCCAGTGAACAGTTACTGGACATTCGACAAGGAAGTTCAGATCTTCTGTCCTACATCTCCCGCTTTAAACGGGTGGCTGCAGACGCAGGCTGGCAAGAGAACGCTCAGTACACCATTTTTCGCCGAGGATTAAGGGAAGACCTTAAAGATGAATTAGCAAGGGTAACCAGACCAGCCACTTTAACCGACTTGTGGTCTACAGTGGTTCAGCTGGATTTCCGTCTCTCAGAACGGCGGACTGAACGTCGAAAACAGAGTGGATTTCCTGCTACGCCTGATCCTGGGATTACCTCTCCTTCTCCTACCTGTATGTCGAAAGAAGAGCCAATGCAAATTGGGACTACTCGAGGGCCACTCACCTCGGAAGAAAGAAGAAAACGCAGGGAGAACAACCTGTGTATGTATTGTGGATCTAACCAGCATATTCTTAGAGACTGCCCTAATGTACCACTAAGACGTTTGGGAAACGCCAGTCCTCGGAGCTAGTAGGGACAAGTTACCGAGGGGGATTTCCTGGTCCCTTCGTTTCTTTATCAGTCACACCCATGCTTACTACAGAAGACAACCGTCTCATGGTAGTCGGAGTAGAGTTATGCATCTCTCAGCAGTCCTATGAGGTTCTGGCTCTACTGGATTGCGGCGCTGCTGGTTGCTTTATGGACTTGGTTTGGGCGGAAAAGGTCGGTATCCGCCGTTTGCAGAAAGACGAGGACCAAAAGGTGGAAGGTGTGGATGGTAGACCACTCAGCTCGGGTCTTATCACCCATACCACGTCTCCTATGCAGATGAAGATCCTACATCACAACAAAACCATTCAATTCGACCTTATCCGAGCAGCACATTTTCCAGTAATCCTGGGAATCTCTTGGCTTCGGAAGCATAACCCGACCATTGATTGGACAAAGAATCAACTGTCATTTACTTCAACATTTTGTCGTCGGTCATGTTCTTCGCAGACCATGCATACTTCTGTCCACATTTTTCCAGATATAACCTCCAGTTCAGATGTATTGAAGGTAAACAGCATCCCTAAAGAATATCTCCGCTATCAGGAGGTGTTTACGGACGATGGCCCGCAGGAGTTACCTCCTCATAGACCAGAGGATTGTCAGATCATTCTCCAGCCCAATGCTGTTGTCCCTTTTGGACAAATGTTTTCTCTTTCTCTCAAGGAAAAGAAGGCTCTCAAGGAATATCTGGATTCTAATTCACATCATGGCCTGATCCGACCTTCATTCTCTCCCGCTGGGGCTTCACTTTTTTTTGTTCCAAAGAAAGGTTCCAATGAACTTTGTCCTTGCATTGATTATAGGGGCCTAAACCAAGTCACGCTTAGGGATAGGTATCCCATGCCACTTATCGGAGACATTCTGGAAGCAGTTCAAGGGGCGAAAGTCTTTTCCAAAATCGATTTAAGAAGAGCCTACCACCTTTTGCGGATACGAGCAGGTGATGAATGGAAGACGGCCTTTCACACTCCCTTCGGACACTACGAATATTGTGTCATGCCCTTTGGCCTAGTCAACGCTCCATCGATATTCCAAAGATTCATGGATCGCATCTTTTCTGATCTACTTTTCCATTGTGCCGTCGTCTATCTTGACGACATTCTGGTTTATTCTAAAAACGCCCAACTCCATTCTGATCACCTCCACCAAGTCCTTCAAAGACTGCGAGACAATCTACTTAAGGCCAATGCTGATAAATGCATTTTTCAAGCCTCCGAGGTCAACTACCTTGGCTTTATACTGTCTTCGGAAGGAATCCGCATGGATCCCACTAAGATCGACGCCATATTGCAATGGCCTACACCCCATTCCATCAAAGACGTCCAAAGGTTTCTAGGGCTAGCCAATTTTTATCGCAAATTCATCCAAGGTTTCTCGGATCGAGTCCTTCCCATTACGAGGCTGTTAAAAAAGTCTTCAATGCCCTTTATCTGGTCTTCTGAGGCAAACCGAGCTTTCCAACGACTTAAGGAGGAATTCTGTTCTGCCGTGTTACTTCGTCAACCAGATCAGAATCTAAGATTCATTGTGGAGACTGAGGCCTCCTCTGCGGCGATTGGTGCCGCTCTTCTACAGGAACATGAAGGTTTGGAGTATCCTGTTGCCTACATGTCCAAGACACTGAATGACAGCCAGACACACTATTCGGTGATAGAAAAAGAACTCCTGGCAATGAAATCCACATGCGAGGAATGGAGACATCTCCTACAAGGAGCAAACCATCCCTTTGAGATCAGAACTGACCACAAGAATCTTAAAATTCTACAAAAGATGGAATGTGTCAACTCCCGTCAGGCTCGCTGGGCGCATTTTTTCTCCCAATATGATTTCACATTGACTTACTTACCAGGTTCCAAGAACATACTAGCTGATGCCCTTTCTAGAAAGCCATATCCAGACGTGTCTCAGAAGGAATTTCCCAGTCTCATGCTTCCTGAGGTCAAGGTAATCTATTCGGTGGAGTCTTTCTTAGAAAGGGTCCGCAAGGCCACGCGGTCCACCTCTCCTCTCTCAAAGGACCTATCCATTCAAGATGGTTTATATTTCAAGCAACAGCGATTGTTTCTGCCAGACAGATTCACCCGTCAGTCGGCTTTAAAGTGGTGCCACGATGATCCAAGGGCAGGACACAGAGGTGTTAAGAACACTTTGGAATTGCTTCATCGCAGGTTCTGGTGGCCCGGTATGGCCAAAGATGTTTCAACCTACGTCAAGTCATGTCCGGTATGCTGTCGATCCAAACATTGCACTCAAAAGTCGATTGGATTTCTCCAACAACAGGACCTTCCCAAGAGACCCTGGAGCCTTATTTCCACAGATTTTATCGTGGATCTGCCACCCTCGGAAGGTTGTTCTTGCATCATGGTAACAGTCGACTGCTTCACTAAGATGGCACATTTCACTCCCTTGGCTGGTCTTCCCACTGCCGCTGAGATGGCGGCTGTATTTGCCAGAGAAATATTTCGCTTACATTGTACTCCAGACAAGATTATTTCTGACAGAGGTTCTCAGTATACTTCAAAGTTCTGGAAGGAGCTTTGTGAGAGACTGGGAATGGAACGTGCATTGTCATCTGGCTTCCACCCACAGACTAACGGACAGACTGAAAGAACCAATGCCACGCTGGAGCAGTATCTTCGATGCTTCACAAATGCCCAACAGGATAATTGGGTTAGTCTGTTGGTCACTGCGGAATTTGCCTATAACAATGCCAAACACAGTGCCACTGGTCTCAGTCCTTTCTTTTGTTCCTATGGTTTCCATCCCAGCTTTATTCCTTCTCTCTCCTTTCCTCCTTCTACCACTCCATCTGTGGATGCCCTGCTTACCAGTATCTCGGAGGCTCACAAGTCTGCTATGGGATGTTTGCGGGCAAGCAGTCTTCGGTATCGATCATACTGCAATCTTAAGCGCCAGCCCGTTCCGGCATGGCGGAGGGGCACCAAGGTCTGGTTATCTACTAGGTTTCTGCCTCGCTGGCTTCGCCCCTCTAAACTGTCTCCCCGGTACCTGGGTCCTTTCCCTATACTTCGCCAGATCAACCCCGTGGCTTTCCGCCTCCGGTTGCCCAAACACATGCACCGTCTCCATCCTGTGTTTCATTCCTCTCTCCTGAGGGAATGTAGGGGTGATCCCTACCATCGTCCTTTGCCACGGGACCCGGTCCCCAAGGTGGTTCCTTCCGATGAGTATGAGGTGGCCTCCGTTCGTGACTCCCGCTATCGGCGGGGTCGCTTGGAGTATCTCATCCACTGGAAAGGGTACCCCCACTCAGAGGACTCCTGGGAACCGGTGTCTCATGTACACGCTCCGGCGTTGATTCAGCGGTTTCACCGTCTGTTCCCGGGTAAGCCGGGGGGGTGTCCCTTGAGGGGGGCATACTGTCATGCCGCCGTCTTTTGGTGGTCGCTGGCGGTTATGGAAGGCTTGGCGTTGGCGGCGCCATTAGATTGTTCCGTGTTTTTTCCTTTCACTTCCTGGTTTGACGGTCTAGTCTTTTTCTCTTGTTTCTGTATTTAACCACGCCCTCCCCTGGGCTCTGTGCGTTGCAACTTTGTTTCCTTTTCCTGGTTGCCGTGCTACTTTGTTTTCCGTGCCTTTTCCTGTTGCCATTTTCCGCGGAGTCTATCGCGGTATCCTTTCTCTCAGCTTCTCCCCCTTCCTTCCCTTTTTCTGCCTTTCCGCCCTCTCGGTCCTCTTACCTTTCGGGATTTCTCCTCTCCTTCCTTTCTCCCGGATCTCGTTCCTGGTTCCTGGCGGTGCTTCCATTCCAGTCCCTCGCACTGCTCCTAGTTCAGTATCAGCATCTCCGGACCATCCAGCTTACTGCCGCACCGAGAGACTTACCTTGATTCTCCTGCTCCGGTTTTTTTCCTGCATTTCCCGGGCTCTCCAGTCATCTCTTCCTGCACAGCATCCGTACCAACTACATCCGTAGAGAGGTTTTTTTTAGCGGCTGCTTTTTTCCTCTCGTCTTGGTTTCTGCGGGACGGGGGCCGGCTGCTTCCCTGTTTATCAGGGGATCAGGGTGGCTTCTTCCCGCGGACGGCCGTACCTCTTCACAAAGAAGAAGAAGCCCAAGGACAAGGCCTCCAGACGAGAAACCGTTCCGAAAGAGACAGGTGAGGAGAAAGGGGAGGTGGACATTGAGTTATCAGATTTGGAGGATAATCCGCTGGTTCCCATCATCCGTGACACCCACTAGGAACATTTTTGGAGAAACTGGACTTGTATCTAACGGTGGTGGGGAGTTATTATAAACAACTCCTGTGTTTAGGGGATTGGAACATATGATTGGAGAGTACCACACACCCAGACTCTGTTGAACTACCAGAAATTCTGGATAACCATGGTATGGAGATTACGAGTAAGACAATGGGCCTCATTATGAGTTTGGAGGTAGTCATGCCGTTCTTAGCGGCATGGCTGCCTCCTAACTCGTGTCCGGGTCAGGGTCCCGAAAAAAGGGAATTACCGGGCCATTCTGACTTTTGCGGGTCCGGTAGTTCCCTTTTCCCGGGACCCGGACCCACTACATCCCCATTCCCATTTGAGCCCCCATAGGGCTCAAAGGGAATGGGGAGGATGCTAACAACTGACCCGTTAATGACGGGTCCGTTGTTAGCATTGTGGTCTGCTCGCGAGTGGCGGTATGCACATCTGGTCTGGCCCAGACGTGCATACCGCCACCCGCGAGCAAACTCGTAATGTGGCGGCCCGGAATGAACGGTCCCGGTACCTTACCACCACCGTTCATTCCACGGCCGCCAGCCTCGTTATGAGGCCCAATGTCTCATAATACATGCCACTGTTTAGATCTTGTAGCAGCAAGAGTTAAGTCTGTATTGTTTTTTCAGAAACTTCCAATATTATGGTCTGACAAAGGTGCCCAATTATTTGGGCTACTTGGAAAGGAGGCGCAAGGAGGAGGAGGTAGAGAGATTACAGAAGTCCGGACTCGGAAAATAGAGGATCTGGCTAAAATTCCAGGAGTAGAAGTTCAGCTAGGACTAGCAGGCATTGATGCCATGCTCCCATGTGAAGAATATTTTTACATTGGAATGGGTATCCTAAAGGATATATGCTCCAAGTATTCCCCGGTAAAGACAAAAAAACCTAAGAGGTCTAAACCCTGGTTTGGACCCCCCCTGGTCCTGTTGCGCAAACAAGTGCGGCTGCCAAATAAGCTCTGGCGATTAACAAAATTAAGTAGGGATGTAGTCAGAGCTAAGGGGGTATTAACATCTTACAAGGTGCCCCTATTTGAGGCAAAAAGAGACTTCCTGTACAAGGAGATTGAGCAGGTGGGGAACCAAGCAAGGGCAGTGTTTGCTGTGGTGTCTAGTTTTGGGAGCACAGCTTGCACCGTGGCTTCCATTTCCCACTCACAGGATCAAACAAACAAGTTTAACCACTTTTTCAAAGAAAAGAGTGTGAATATCCAAAAGAACATTGCCAATGGTGAGGGTCAGGAGAAAGAGGGGGATGGTATACAAGAGGAGGATATGTGGGAGAAGGAGTCAGGTAAAGAGTGTTTCCGTTTTCAGTGTGTAAATGAGGAATTGATACACTCTTTGATTCTCCATCAGTAATGAATGTATGTAGTAATGAGGCAAAACCAATTATCTGGACCTACGATTAACCCAATTGTAAACCCCTGCATATCAGTGCATGATTTACTTTCAGAATTTCGCATTTTATTCCAACCCAGACTTTAAAGCCTTTAAATCGTTTATTTTATAGATGTGACAGCTAGGATATACACTTCTGGGCTACGTAATCCGCCAACTTTAGGAGATCACAGGATGTCCGTTACCATCACTTTGTTCAGCGGAATTACCGATGGATTACAATTTGGGGTAGGCTGCATTAGTCCCCATTAATTGGAGTCCATAGGACTCCATGGGGTTGTAAGGAGAATTACCACTGGCGGTAATGCCGCCAGCAGGTAATTCTGCTGAGTTGGCCTTTTTTGGCTGTAAAATGGAGGAATTACCTCCAGCATTGTGCTGAAGGTCTATCCACCACCTTACCTCCAAACCCACAATTTAGTGGTGTGGTGATGCAGATGTAATGCAGTGGTAACTCTGTTACCACTGAATTACCACCATTTTTTGCCATGCCGCCAAACTCATAATGAGGTCAATTGTACAGAGATGAAAGTCTCGCTTTGCAATGAAAAAGGGTGATGACATTTTTATCAGCCTGCCCTAATTGCAGGTTTTTTTGACACGTTTGCAGCCTCTGGAGTATGTTATTTTTATGCCGGTCGAACCCTGGTTATTTCTTGGCTAGACTATCTGACATTGAATGTAGGCCATTCCATCTACATGATAGCACTTAACTTTGCTTTACCCTTGATGCACAGTTACTGATCATCTTAATCCAATGTAGGCCAATCTAACCAGCTGGCAAACTTTCTTTCTGTGGCATGGCTTTGTTTACTGGCTGGGAGCCATATATTGGTGCAGCATGCATGGACATGTATGGGCACAGCCAGCATTATAAATATTTTATTTACTAGCATATGTTGTGGGCAAAGGCATAATGAACATGCTTTGAGATATGGTTTCTTCTGCTCCCATACACAATTGATTGCAAACTATTTGGCTTTTTATCAAATTTTTCACAGAAAGTGCTCTAAAATGTCAAAATGTAACCACTTTCTTTAAAAATGTCTCGGGGGGATGAGGGGGCCTCAAAACTCCCCTGCTTTATGCCGGGGCTAGCACGTTGCACTCAGTGGCTCATCCATATTGGGCAGATACATGTACGCACTACCAGTTCAAAAATTCACCAGCTACCACTGCCATGTGCAATCAAAAATGTCAGTTTCTAATCTCTATTTTGCTAGAATATTCCAAAGGCAAACGCACCATATTATATGACCACAGCTCATGGTTGTGCCTTGGGCTCAGTAACCATGACATAAGTAAGTTCCATCGGAAGAGACGTTTAATGTAGGCACCTGTTAAATAGGAGCCTTATTAGGAAATTAACTCAAATAACATTTATTTTATTAGGATAAATTACCCCTTATGTGGGTTTAACCGGTGGTAACAATAACTTGGATTGGAGTTGTTGGCAGCATCCTTAGCTCCCAGGACAAAATTTCAGGGGGAGCAGATTCAAGACTCCACTGATAGAGAGTTTAAAGTCATGTTCTGGAACACTGGGGTTCTCCCCATTTATTCTAAAATTGCAGTGTTGACCTGATAGGGGTGGACATTTTTTGTCTTCAGGAAACGTGGCTCCAGGAAGTGCCAGTATTAGATGGCTATACCCTCTTGCTAACCTCTGCTTACAAGGGGAAAAAGGGACATCCAGCTTCTGGCCTGTTTTGTGGAACTAGGATGGACATTTCCGTTGTCCCCAACTATTTTCACAACCAAATGCTTTTGTGCAGGTGTTAGATCTGGAGTGGGATCACTCGGTTTACCCAGAACTTACCCATAGCCTCTTAATGAACATTTACTGGAACTTAGTTAAAATTACCCAAGAAGAACCCTTTGACGCAATAGAAGAGGTTTTGTTTTGTTGGCAGTCATTCAGGAACACTAACTCAATTATTATATGTAGCGATTTGAATGCCTTGTGCTTTCACTGGCCGATCAGAGATCAGGCGTGTAGGTTAAATTCTGCTGTAAGAAAGAGAGGGGTGGTATTTATGTCTTTGATGGAGGCATAGGACTTGCACTATAAACGGCAAAGTCTTGGGAGACGATATTCCACATCATACTTGGGAACGATATTCCCAGAGACATGCATTAGATTATTTGTTCATCTCCCAGGAGATATTTACATCTATCGTGTTGCTTAATATAAGGCCTACCACCATGAGTGACCACCTACCACTCGATTTGAATTGGAGAGTACTGGATAGGGGCATGAAACCGGATGATACCTGCATTTGCGGGTAAAACCTGGAGGAAATCGCTGGGCATGGAACAACCATAACATAAGGTCTTTCAATAATATTCTGGTGGGACACTTGGGTGACATTGACCTATATGCTTTATTAAGGAAGGTTCCCTATGTGTTTATGCTGAACATAGTTTTTAAACAGATGCAGCCTCACAGGAAACCTCTGGCAGTCCATAGACACATCTATGACCCTGTGATACAGGAAAAGAAAAACGAAATTACTGAGAGTTCTGCGTTATATCCCTGTTATTGATTCTATTGAACGCAGATGCCTTACACGTGCCTATGGTAACTTTCTCCGAAGCTATTGGCATACCAAGTTATTAAGGGATTCCCAAAGAATGCTTAGTATTATATGCATCAAAGATACCCGTTCTTTTTAGAGTATCATTAATTCAGACCTACAAACTAAGTCCCAGGTAAATCCAACATGGAATCCAAATGGGTTGCACATTAAAGCACAGTAAATGGGGGCCTTCGTGAAAAGTTCTTTCCTACAGAGTCCATTTGTCAGGAGAACTGGGGTTTGAATATAGAACAAGAAGACCTTATGGGCCTTATCGATGGCAGATGTACCTCTAGGGCCCCGGGCCCAAGCGCGTCGTCCGTGATGGTGCTGAAGGGGAATCTGGGTTTTTGTGATGATTTGTCATTAAACATTTTTGGGACAGTTCTGTAGGCCGATTGCCCTGCTTGACGTGCCCTCAAAAGTCTTTGCATCCATTTTGTTGTCAGATTTGTTGGCATGGCATGGGCGAACAGGGCAGGACAGGGAAGATCGATCCTCTTTAAACAGGTTTTATGAAGGGCACAGGGGCAAACGCAAATTGATTTTTTTGAACCTTTTGAAACATGAGGCTAGGCTAAAGTTGAAGCCAGTTTTTATTACTTTTATTGATTTTTGAGTGGCCTTCGACAGCTTTGACAGGGACCTTCTGTGGTGGAAGCTTTTTAACTGCGGTTGTCCTAAGGGAAGGCTCTTTTACGCATGATTATTGCTTTACATTCTAGCACATCAGTTCGGGTTAGATTGAACACTACTGGTACTCTCTCAAGTACGATCCAGAGCCCTCGTGGTCTTAAACAAGGTTGCGTGTTAGCGCCTCTCCTTTTTAATCTTTTTATTTCTGACATCTCTGATGCTTTTATAGACACTCAGTGCTTTCCCCCTTTTTGGCAGCCAATCGAGCTAATTACTTTTTGTTTGCGGATGATCTTGCACTGTTGGATTTTACTCTGATCGGCCTGCAGCTGCGGGCCTGTCGGAATACACAAGACGTAACATACTTACGATCAACATCAGTAAATCAAAGGTTTTCCAACTTAGTTCTGGTAATAGGCGACATTATTCTAAACATAGGTGGTTTCTAAAGAAGTCCATCTTAGAACAAGTCCCTAATTTTGTTTACCTGGGTTTTTATTTAACTGAGGGGCATAGTTGTAACAAACCCTTCCTTTACCAGAAAACCAGGATTACTACTTTAACTACCAAGGCCACTCCTCAATGGCTCCCGTTGTTGAGTTTTATAATAAAAAGGTGCTTACCGTAGTGGTTTACGATGTTGAAACCTTGCTTTATTATCTGTTTAAGAATTAGGCCAAACTTGAAGGTCAGTTTTGGCGAACAGTGTTGAAATTGCCCTCTGGAGTTCTGGGTGCCCTTTTACTTTATGAGTTGGGCCTCTTGTTCATTGTTGCTCATGTGGCATGGAAGCGAATTTGTCTATTTTAAAAAATAATGTCAGGTGTCAAACCCACGTTGTGGTGGCAATTGAGACAGTTGATGCAGGGGAAATCTGGTTTCTCACTTAACAAATGGGTTGTTGACTGTACTAACATTATGTTGAAATATGACATAGAGCTCCACCTTTTACAGGCTATCCCCCATCTCGCAAAAAAGAAAATGTGTGGAACAGGACTGGCTCTTCACCATCCAAGAGGTGCACAGTTTTAAGCCATTTTCCAGAGTTCTTCTTGACGTCAGACCTTTTGGGGCTTTGCCGTCATACATTTTCAAGTTTCTGTGTTTGTAACGGAGATCTCAATTTCTGTGCTTGTGGTTTAGTTTGCTCCCAAGAAGGACAATCTTATGGGCCCTTGAGGGAGTGGAGCATAGGCACAGAACGTGTACGTTTTGCAATTCGGCCTCTGTTGTTGAAACTGTTGCTCATGTGCTACTGGAGTGTGAGTCCCTGAAAGATCGTCGCATTTTGACCTTTGAATTTCTTCTCTGTTATTTTAAATCTCCATCTTCTGGTTTTGTATGGTAACAAATTATGACTTCTGGGAGCAATCGCTGGGTTTTAGCAGCACTCTGTTTTTTGAAAGTTTGGTTTAGCTAACCTGGGATTAGTATGTTTAAATCATTACTGCATTGAATGTGAATTGTGATGCTTGATTGTTCTTAATAGAGTTTAGACATTGTTGATAGTGTGTGCTCTTCTTTTTTACCTATGTGTGTTTTGTTTTTAAGGTGAACACATTATTTTATAAATGTATTTCACAAGAAACAATAATAATAATATATTTTTATTTACATGCTTTGTATACATAAACTACTCCATATTTTATAGGCATGAGCTTGCCTGTGTAGAAGACCATAATTTTTGTTTTGTCGTCATGTATAGCTTACTAATTGATACACAATCAGGTTTGAACTTGAGTAAGGGAGTGTGTCACTTGGTTATGACCCCTAACCCTTTTGCATCATGACATATATGTTGGTGTCATGAGACTACATGTGATAGTCTAGGTTTTGCAAATCCCAGATCTTCTCCAATGGATATTAAAAAGTTTCAGTGAAAAGCTGAAGTTGGACATAGTAGAGAATAAGTGGGAACGTTTGACATGATGGAAGAATATGTCAGATGAACCTTTGATACACATTTCCTTTTCCAGATCATGAACGAAAATTGTTTGATCAATAGCATCAAAAATAGCAGAGCAGCAAATGAGCATTAAGGCTGATGTAGTCATTGGTATGCTTATGACAGGTCCTGTGTGAGTAGTGCACATGGCTACCCTTGATAGTGGCTGTGACACGCTCACCTCGTATGTTCATTAATGTAACTTTTAGGCCAAGTAATAGTCTGAATACTGATTGAAAATCCCCCAACATGTCCTCAGACTCTTAATGTGAAAGAGACAGTTGTGAACACCCCTTCCAATACCATGGCTATACATGGCAAGCCACAGATGGGTTCATAGTTTGCAAGGACGACATAGATGTCTGTTTATTTCTCTGTGAGCAGCATGTTTATGACATGACTCAAAGCTTAGGGGTTGTAGCCGGAGGAAAGCATACATTTTGTTGAGTTTAGGGTGGACATGTTGGGTGTGGGGAATCCCAGCTGGATGGATTGCACGTTGATTGCAAGTGATGAAAGAAGAAAGGCCAATATCATTCTAATCCTAGCTTTCTGCACTGCGGTTAACCCACAGAGGGGCATTAGGCAATGTGTGTCTCTTGGGCAGGGAGTGGACCTGGATGGGACATTGGCTCTGATGTTCGCCCATATTTAGTAGTAGTTTTTAATTGAACAATCTTACTATACACTTGCAGTGGTGCATCTCTTGGGCAATGCCAGTTACTTTTCATTTTAGAACGTCTCTTATTTCCAGTTTGCATTATCTGTGATGTGGCCTTCCTTGTCCTGGTCCAAGAAGTTTCACAAGAGATGTTTTTGTGGCCTTGTTTGCCTATCATTTATTTTATGGCGCGTTATTGTGCCAGTGGCTGGCACTTTATATTTTAACTAGCAAATGAGGTGTTGCATTTGTGTGTCTTAAGAGGGGTGACCATTCTGAAGTTTACTATTGTTTTAGCTTTCTAGCTTTGTCTAAAAGAATACTCGGATCTTCAGCATGATGTCTGCAATTGCTACAAGTGCTTGTGTGGTTGTGTGAATGTGTCTGGGTGCATCATACATCAGTTCTTTCTTGAAGGCACAGGTTACTTTGTAGAGGGAGGTGTGAAGTCATCAGCCCAGATTTTACAGCCACCCAGAATAAAACCACATTTAGAGATGGCAAGGCTGAACTGGGTTGGGTCAAAAAAATCAATAAGGAAAAGTGGCAGTGTTTATTAGGGAGAAGATACGGAAATATGTGATTGGTTTGGTACGGTTGGTAACACATTTGATGAGGTTAGTGATAAGATGATGAGTGTGGGGAAGCATTCATAATAGATTCATGTCTGGCCATAGAAATCATAACAATTGATTGAGTCGACCATATTATAGGCAGCCCCTCAAGACCTTTTTAGACTTTTGTGGTTTGCTAGAAGGAGGCTGCTAATAAGTGAGGCAGAGGTGTCATTGCACCACGTTTCTCTATAAAAAGGAGTGTGACAACTGCTTGTGATCAAGTTCAGTATGTTTGGGCATGAGTGTGGGTGATGTCCCCAACAGACATAGGAGGCTTTGAGTTTGTGTTCGGGTCAGTTGTATGAAAGGAGAATTAAAACAGAAGGACTCAGGAGTCGAATTGGAAATTGACAAAGCAAGACATTTTTATTACTGTTTTTCAAAACATATAAATGAACAGCACCCTATAAGCCCGCCCCCCCAAATCTAACCCAACCCAACCCCGCCTCCAATTCACCTTCCCCTAATATCACCCCAGGGTCGGGGGCCACCGCACCCTGACGCACTTCCAGCAAATAATCAAATTGCATTGTTCAAGCCGGTTTTAGCCTGCATAATCCAAGATGGAATCTCAAGTGGCCTTCACCCAGTGCCCCAAGAGCTCTTGAAAGTGCTGCCTCAGCAGTGCTACAGCGCATGTCCACCTTAAGGAGCCATCGGGTCAAGTATTGCCTAAAGCCAATAAGTGGTGATTTTCCTATCCAATGTCCACTAGGATCTAAAGAAAAATAATAAACCCTTTGGGCATTATATGTAATCAACTGACATTTCGGGTATTCAAATATATCAAGATACTCCTCCCATATTATCCTTTACCCTCATAAGTGTTCACTGTCATCTCGTGTCTTTATTGCGTCTTCACATCATGGATCCTGTTCCCCCTCCCCCCGGGGGTTATCAGCATAAACAGTTGTGTAAAGAAGCTGATAGTCTTGACAATTTAGGCAATGTTGATGAGGGAGTTTGGATTCTTTAGTTGGTATCCTGGCCAGTTATGCAGTGGGAGGGGTGAAGAGCTGGAGAGACTAGAGGTGCATGCTTTGTCGCTATAGGGCAGCTGAATCAAGCTGGCTTCTATGAGGCAACCATTATATGTACCAGTGTTTGATGCTGGTCATTACTGTGTTATCGTGACTGTGAGGAGGAATGGAAGCCGAGGTGTTGAATCAATGTCATTATGGAGGCCGATGTGTTACTGAGTAGTGCTGATGGTTCATCGAGAGGTGGTCGAGACCAGCTCTCGGGAAGGGCATCATGCAGATAAATCTGTGTACAGAAACTGCAACTACTAATGGTTGTGTGCTCTGTTTGTGCACTGTTTCTTTAAGTGAGTTCAACCCGCTTGCAGTCTGTGTGCCACACTTGGAAGCCCTGGTCACAAAAAGTCATGCATAAAAGCATGCTTCAGTCGCCACGGCACACAGACTGGAAGTGGGGCAGATTAGCAGGTAGCCGTAGGCCAGAGTGCAGATCGGGTAAGGGGGAGAGGGGGCAGGAGAGTGCGCAGGGTACCGCGTAGCAGCTGGTGGTTTTGGGGACGACCCCCTTACATTGACCAGGAGAGGGTCACACACAAAAGGTTGCACTTGTGGAATTTCAGCCATTTGCGCTGCAATCGCAGGTGCAACTTTTTGTGCGCCACCCATAGACATAAAACCGTTGAACCACTGATGAAATGTATTCATTTCCTCATAGTTTGCTTGTATCATAATCTTCTGTGATATGGGGTGTCTTGACCTATTGAAGGTCCAGTGAGTTTGTAGGCACTTAGATCGAGGTTGAGAATGATATGAGAAATGTTTGTCCACAAATCTGGTTCCATGTGTGACTGTGCAAAAGAATAAAAAAGAATGGGTAAAACCAGTCATCCACTATTGTAATTGCAGGTGTGATGGAGGGGGTGGGCGGTTGTCTTGAATTTTTGTTTTCATCTTTGTAATGCTGCAGACCTGGATGGGAATCTTCAAAGCTGGCTGTTCTTGCTTTGGCAACACCCATGTCAGACCTAATGAGAGGCCTGGAGGTGATGTTGTTGAGTGGAAAGTAATTGGACCTGGCTCCATACCAAGCAATGTGGGGATACAGGGGGTAGTGAGGGCATACTGTGAGAGCTCAGAATGGTGACACTTGAGTTGCTGGGTCTAGTGAATAGGTTATACATGTGCCACATGCGTGCAGCACATCTAAAGAGAATTCCATGAGTTGATGATGTAATCTTTCTAGAAAGACGAAGCATCTATACAGCTTATTTTTTGGTGAGGAATGGTCGGGGCCACACATTTATACACGGTTCTTAGGCGCATTCGCCATTTACAGGACTCGGTTAACAGTTAGATACAGTTTGTTAGGGTGGTGCTTGTTTGATTTATTTATTTATAAACGTTTGTGAATGTGAGCAGTGTATATTCAGTTCAGTAGTTTCAGTACACTGTTTTTTTGTGTATTTGTTTATATAGCGACAACGCCCGTAGGCATCAGGGCACAGTCAACATAGACAGGCAGACAAGATCACTGGGGCCAGGCAGGACATAAACAGTTAAAAAGCTGGAGTAAAATAGGCAGGTGGAGGATTATTCGAACAGCCAGGTTTTCAGTTGCTTCGAAAAAAACGCGAAGTGACTTTTCTTTATGCACAACATCTTACGGAGTGTGCTCCAAGTTTGAGGCTCAGGACGTTCTGGTGTGATGATGGGTAGAATCAACATTTTCAAGGATTTCATGATATCAATTCTGATAAAAAATATGCTCAGTTGTGCCATAGAATTAGGAACTTTAAAAAAACATTGGATTTAGCATTGCGATGAGCCCTGGATAATCAAAATTGCGACGTCAGATTTTTCCATGGCGATTCAAAGGGATTTTTGGATCAAGTGTTGCCGCAAATTGTTTCCATGTAGTCCATAGCAGAGAATAGTTATTAAGAAACATACATAATTTATTCAACCAGCCATGATCACATTCATAATACTTCGATCTCTTTCACAAATGGTTCATGTTAGGCTCCCAATTTTTGTATTTGGAAACAAATTAAAACATGCATTTATCAGAACTTTGTCTTGTTTATCCTTTTGTGTCATTGTGTGGTATGCACAGAATAAAGCAACATAGCGCAAAAGTGCAAAGGCAAAAGTGATTTATTCCACATGGCCCAGAAGGTGACATAGTCAATGGTTAATACTACAAAGAAAGACTAAGGCTATCTAGCCTTCAGTGCGGGCTGCACTCCCTAACATCTACTAAGTGGTTTTGTTGAAAGATTTGATACTGTATCTCATATTGTTTCAGATTTCTTTTTACAAAAGACGATTTTGCATAAACTTCTCAATTATGTTTTATTGAAAGAGTTCTTTGGGTTTATTCATTCATTTTTTGGTGCAGATGCAACAATTGGCAATTCTTTTCGGAATTATAAACAGTCCTTTATCAGGGCATAACTAAATCATCTGTGGTGCTGCAGTTATTACGAATTCCGCGTGTCCATCTCACACGTGTCGATATCCTCACATGTTCTACATAAGGGGGAAGGAACTGTCGGTCATGTCTCTCTTCTGGTTCCAGTAACTATGTGCCCTCAGTCAATGTTTAAAACATTGTATGCTGGCCCAGTGTCAGTGGGTATTTAGCTGAAAAAGAGATGGGAATGTGGACTCTATGCTTGTATGTGACGGGATTGGGTATACAGCAATAAGGTTAAATGTGTTCAAGTCTCATTTTCTTTATAAGTCTTTTTGCAATCACATAAACCTCTCATTGTTTTAATTTGCAGCCCTTTAAAGTTGTCATTTCGAATTGTGTTTTATTCATTCTATTCCAGCTTCCTCTTGATTTTTCCTTTTTGATTGGAAGGAAGGGGGTAGCAAGGGAGGCACTGTACAGGGTGCTAGTCAATCTGGGAGCTTGGAACCAGCCCTGTATCCTCTGGTATAAGCCCGTGTGCCAAGCTTCCCCACGACTATCGCCCCTCCCCAAGTGCCTCCCTTGCACTCCCTACCTCCTCCATACAGCCTTTAGCACCACACGTTGCAAAAGGCTAAGAATATAAAAGAGAAAAGGAAAAACGTACCTTTCTCCTGTCCTGCGAAGCTGCGTCTGATACAGGGGTCCTGTTTCAGGCCCATATTCTCATCAAGGTGTTAAGTACTGAAAAGGATGTTAAAAGGGTTAACAACCTTTTCGGTACTTAAGACCCATTCTGAAGGTGGCGCAATCTTATGAAGTCGGAAGGAATGTGCCACTTTCGGAATACATGTGGCGGTTGCTAGGATGGGTTGGAAACCAACCTAGCAACCGCCACATTCGTAAACTGGCTTTTTGGAAGGCTATTCTTGTGGCATTCCGCCAGTTTAATATGTGCGCTAAATTAGTGCACATATACGTAACCTTTTGGTGGCGTTAAAATGGAGGAGTGCCACAAGAAGCCTTGTTTGGTTTAAATGAAAATGTTCATATACCCCTGTGTATTGTATATGAACACTTCACGTTCCTACAACGTTGAAGCTGCTTGCTTTGGTGTACATGAAAGTGTTCATTATACACCTCACATCTGTATATGAACACTTTCATTTACACCAAAGTGATCAGCTTCAACGTTGCATCCTGCAACGTTGAAGCTGCTCGCTTTAAATACAAGTGTTCATATACACTGCACAGGTGTATATGAACACTTTCATTTACACCAAAGCGAGCAGCTTCAACGTTGCATCCTGCAACGTTGAAGCTGCTCGCTTTAAATGAAAGTATTCATATACACCACACGGGTGTATATGAACGCTTTCCTATAAACCAAAGTATGCAGCTTCAACATTCTGCAATGTTGAAGCTGCTCACTTTGGTGTATAGGAACGTGTTCATACACACCTGTGTTCTCAGCAGCATTTTTGTAAAATATCTAATATGTCATTATATTACAAAAAATGCTGCCGAGATTGGATTGCGCCCGTTACAACTAAAAACAGGCGCAATCCACACAGTGCACTGTCATGCTCTACGAGGTCGCCCAAGCTCACTTGAGAATACTAGTGGAGCAAGGGCATCCTCTTTTGGCCCAGTGAATCGTGCTGTTTAGCACCTTCACTGCGCCAAGTTCAGAATAGGGGCCTCAGTGTTGATTTCCTCATCGTAATCAATACTGAAAATGGACTCTGGTGGCAGAGGCTGCATCGCAGGACCAGAGAAAGGTAAGTATTTCTTTTTTAATATTTTCATAGCCATTAGCAGCCACTTGTGGTTAGTCGCGGGTGCTAATGGTGATATGAACTTCATCATTGGGCTGGCCCTGTTGTTAACAACCCACTACCCTACTGCCACCTCAGGTCATATCGCCTCTTTACCTCACCTCCCCCCTTCCTGTTGCCATTTGATTTGAACATTTATCACCCGGAGGGGAGATACTTTGATTCACTGCTGGAATCCCCCATCAAGACATGTTTGCAGCTTCACTAATTATGTTAAACCGTGGAAGGATGGCTTGGGGGTGGTTAGGTGTTTTTAGTGCAGCACCTCATTTTGCATTCTGTCTAGTGTGAGGTGAGGTACACAGTGTGCATCTTTCTGGACTAGCTGCCACTTTCTTTTTTAACTTTACACTACAGTGGTTTCAGCAGCAGCATTTAGGGCTATGAACAGGCCCCGGCATTCACTCATTATTGCTTCACTGGGAACAGCTTGTGCGGATACACAATGGGTTTTTAATGTTATGGTGGTAACAATAAAACATGTGGTATTACAAATAGCTTCGGTTTTTGAAATACCACATAATTATGAGTTCCGTTCACATGGGATATTTGTGACATGGGTTCCATTGAATGTACTGCATGGCACATACAGCCTATATCTGCCCCAAGCAATGCTGGGCAATGCTGCAGGGCCGCCCAAGGTGAGGCAGAGTAAATGATGTTACCATCCAGCAGGCTAGGAGAGGGGCAGCTCCTGCCCCCACGCCTGCTCCTCTCCCCCAGAAGCGCAGAGACACGCAGTCTCTGTCACACAAAGCCGAGGAAGGATGAGGTGCAAACGCCTCATCCTTCCTCCAAACAACAAGGTGCTAAGCACCGATGGAAAACCAACAGGCACACAGGGCCCAGGTTCAAAGACCTGCCCCCTCCTCAGGGGGCCAGACATGTGGGCTTTCCGGCCGGGGGCTGGCGCACAGCCCCCACCACTATACACATCAAATAAGAGCAGCATGCTCTAAGAGAACACAATCTGTTTGTGGACCCTGAATGGGGACCCAAACTGGCAGGAGGTTTGCTGTTCACTCAGCGTCTTCCACACTTTGCTTCCTTAGCAGTCTTTCTTACGCAGCGTCTTTTCTCCCCCCCCTTTGATCATTGTACTGTTCAGAAAAACTTCCAACTACAGGCGAGCGGCGAGAAACCATGCTGAAACAGAAGACACCCTGGGGAGAACGCGTATAGAAGCAAGATACAAGGCTGGCACGAACGAGCGTGGAGGAAAAACAAACAAAGCGCCCAGTAATAATACATTAATACATAGTAAAAATACACACACTTTCAAGACGCAGTAAGACTCATGCAGGAATGTGGCACGGATGCCTTGATGGCCAAACTGGACATCGAATCCGCTTTCAGATTACTGCCAGTTCATCCAGACTCACAGCAAAGGCTAGGTTTCACTTTTAAAAACAAATTTTATGTAGACAGGTGTCTCCCCATGGGATGCGCAGTTTCTTGCGCATTATTTGAACAATTCAGTTCCTTTTTTCAATGGGCTTTTCAAAGACAGAGACCAAGGTCAAGAATAGTACACTACCTCGATGATTTCATGTTAATGGGGCCAGTAAACTGTGAAGAATGCAGCAGAGCCCTGGCGACATTAGAAGAAATGGCCGCGCAATGGGGCATCCCCCTGGCAGCCAAAAAAATGACCAAACCAGCCACCAACATAATCTGTCTAGGCATTGAAATAGACTCTGCAAAGGGCCTATGCAAAATTCCAGAAACAAAAATAGCAGAACTCCTGGAAAAAATACGAAGCTTAACAACAAAAGACAAAGGCACAGTGAAAGAAATCCAGTCCCTAGCTGGAAGCCTCAACTTCGCAGCCCGAATTATCCCTCAGGGGAGGGTATTCTCCAGAAGTCTGGAACTAAAAATCAAATCTTGCACCAAACCCCACCTACACATCCGACTAGACGCAGAGGTGAAACAAGATCTTGAAATTTGGGGAAATGTCCTTAAAGATTTTAACAGGAGAACACTTTGGCGTACGTCTTTGAACACATCGACAAAGAGGGTCCTTTTCACTGATGCAGCCGGGAGCAAGGGGTTTGGAGCCATACTAGACACAGAATGGGTGGCAGGACACTGGCTTATAACATGGCAAGCAGCAGGGTGGACAAGAAACATCACCCTCCTAGAAATATTTCCCATCTGGCTTACTTTACACATCTGGGGCAGGCAGCTAGCGAACACGGAACTCTTGGTCTGGTGCGACAACATGGCCGTGGTAGGCTCCATAAACAAAAGATCTACTAAATGCCCCTTAGTGCTGAAAGTCCTACGAGCCACTACAGCGGTCACACTTCAAGAAAACATTGTGGTCAAAGCAAAGCACATCGCAGGAGCAGACAATAATATTGCAGATGCTTTATCTCGCTTTCAGTGCCCAAGATTCCGGGAGCTAGCGCTGCATGCCCAGGAACAGATGACACCAATACCAGCAGAATGCTGACCAATAATGGGAACTCAAAAATAACGGCATCAACGCCAGTGCCAAAGAGCAATGGCCGGGGTGCTCAAAAAGAACCAGGCACTTCAAAAACGGGTGCCAACAAAATAACGGCATCAACGCCGGCGCCAAAGAGCAATGGCCAAGTTGCCCATCAAGAATCGGGCACCTCAAAAACGGGTGCCAACAAAATAAGGCCATCAACGCTGGCACCAAAGAGCAATGGGCGGGGTGCTCAACATAAAGCAGGTACCTCAAAAATGGGGGCCTACAAAATTACGGCATCAACGCCAGCGCCAAAGAGCAATGGCCGGGATGCTCATATGGAAATAGGCACCTCAAAAACGGGTGCCAACAAATACTGACATCAACGCCAGCGCCAGTGAGCCCAGGCCGGGATGTCCAACATAATACAGGCACCTCTAAACGGTTGCCAACAACTCCCTGCCCATAGAAAGTCCGAAGCCTGGCCCAGGTTTCTTAAGGCAGATGGCAGAGAGAGCACTGGCAAGCACTACTGCAACTCAGTACAGTAAGTGCTTACAAACGGTATTTAGAGCCACAGGTTTAAACCATGTTGAGTTAATAACGATTAAAGACATAGAAATATTCTTAAAATGGGCGCATGAGCAGGGCATTAAGAGAGACTGGGCAAAAATACACCTAATAGCAATATCATATTTCTCAAAATTAAGTGGTGACTCAGATCCCACCCAGAACGCCCTCATTTCCTACGCTATGAAAGGATGGGCCAGAGTGGAAAGGCCCCAGATAGACACCTGCCGCCCCCTCGATTTCCACAAACTGGTAAAAATAGCAGACCAGTTGGAAGCCATATGCTGGCACCCATATGAGATCATACTATTCAAAACAGCATTTTTTCTGGCCTACTTCGGGGCCTTCCGGGCGGGAGAGCTCATCGCCTCCAGCACCAAGGCCTCAACCGGTTTAGGCATCATGGAAGTCAGGGTCAGACAAGACAGCGTCAACATAGAAATCCAAAAAACAAAAACTTGGGCCAAAAGAACCATTAACAGTTGTTGTATCGATGATACAACAAACTGCCCAGTATGTATCACCAACCTTTATTATGCACAAAGGCCCCAGGTTGGGGGGAGGTTTTTAATCCACCGAGATGCCTCGACACTAAGCCGCTACCAATTTAAAGGGGTGCTGATGAAAGCGATCGGCAACGCGGGATGGGACCCAGAGGACTTTGGCACCCACTCCTTCAGAATAGGTGCCGCCACCTTGGCGTGGCAGGGAGGCCTGGCACCAGCACAGCTAAAAATCATAGGGGGATGGAAGTCAGATTGCTACAAAATATACATCAGACCACAGCTAATATAGTCATCCCCGTTTTGTTTTCCTTCCCCATTCCCCCCCCTGCAGAACCAACAGGCGACGGGAAGACCTCGCTGAACTCAGCATGGATTGTCGGACACTCATTTGTGTTCAGGATAGGCCGATGGGCGGAAGAAACTAAAGAAGGTCCGCCGTTTAAAAATACCATTGCTTCATGCTGGGGTTACAGGGGCCTACGGTGGGCCGACATCCACGAAACACTAGCAGAGCTGGTCGCATACAGTGACCCGCCTGAATTTCTCATAATACACTTGGGGGGCAACGACCTGGTGAACTCAGGAAGGAGAAACTTATTTGAGGAAATCTGCTCCTCCTTGGCGGGCATTTCCCACAACTGGAGGGAAACGGAAATATATTTTTCAGCCATCCTTCCCAGAAAGAAATGGCTGGGGGCCCACTGTTACAAATCCGTAGACATTGCTAGAAGAAAACTCAACAGGGGAATAGAGAAATTCTGTGCAGCAAGAGGGCTGGGTTTCATAAAACACCCAGCCATTACCCTTGGTGATCCGGATCTTTTCACAAAGACGGCACCCAATTATCAATCAAGGCATGGAACATTTCTTTCGGGAAATTTCGGCAACTCTCGCATCTAGAGGCTGTTATTAGGAGATACTTTTGGGGGAACACGGCCAGCCGGTAACCTGCCCGTGTGTGGCAGCACGGGCCAGAGGGGCTAACCTCAGGACCCGGTGCCCAAAAGGATGATATTATTATGATATGTGATTATTTGTTTATCTGCATAACCATATCTGTACAGTAAAATCCTACGGCCTTTTATTGCCAACACTTTACAAAATGTTGTGAGACTAATCATTTCGGGGGAGGGTCGGGGTTCGGCTTACAACAATGCATGCATATGGGTTCATCAGTTATGGGCAATGTTGCAGGGCCGCCCAAGGCGAGGCAGAGTAAATGATGTTACCATCCGGCAGGCTAGGAGAGGGGCAGCTCCCGCCCCCATGCCTTCTGCTCTCCCCCACAAGCGCAGAGACACGCAGTCTCTTCTGTCACCAAAGCCGAGGAAGGGTGAGGTGCAAACAACGCCTCACCCTTCCTCCAAACAACAAGGTGCTAAGCACCGATGGAAAACCAACAGGCACGCAGGGCCCAGGTTCAAAGAACTTCCCCCTCCTCAGGGGGCCAGACATGTCGGCCATCCGGCCGGGGTCTGGCGCACAACACGCACCACTATACACATCAAAGACCCAGGGCTTCCCTGGGTCTGATAAATAAGTGCAGCATGCTCTAAGAGAACACAATCTGTTTGTGGACCCTGAACGGAGACCCAAACTGACAGGAGGTTCGCTGTTCCCTCAGCGTCTTCCACACTTTGCTTCTTTACCACAAAACCCTCCCACCCTACAAATAAGGGAGAAGAACAAAGGAAAGAAGTACAGGGCACTGTACGGTGTCCACAGCGAGTCGTGGGACATGAGAAGGCGGCACGGGCTAGAGGGGGTAACCGCAGGACCCGGTGCCCAAAAGTATGATATTATTATGATATGTGATTGTTTATCTGCATAACCATATCTGTACAATAAAATCCTATGGCCTTTTATTGCCAACACTTTATAAAATGTTGGGAGACTAATCATTTCGGGTGAGGGTCGGGGTTCGGTTTACAACGATGCATGCATATGGGTTCATCAGTTATGTCTATGTTCCACATGCCGTAAATATCCCAACTCATAATCAACTGGTAGTTCAAAAACAAGAGCCATTCAAAAAACGTTTTTACTCTGTTGCACGCACACTCACATTGAGGCCCACAGATGTTCATTGCGAGTTTTTGTCTTTCACTAACAGGTCAGCGAGGGTGTAGGTGCACCATGTGCATAGCAGGGGGAGAGGACATGTGTGCTCTGTACTTCTGAAGCTCTGCCCCCCCTTCGTGCACTGCTGAGTGCTGGCATGCTAAATCACGACCGGCTATGAGTCAAAGGAAGAAGTCGAGTCACACAGCATGGAATCATTTCATTGGAATGTTTATTAGTTGCAGGGCGCTTCAGTGGCCTGGTTACTGCGCCTGGTATGCTGTGCTATACCTCAGCAACCGATGGGACTCCTTGCATGAGGTTGGCATATGGTGCAAGAAAGAGAACAGACAATTCTGCTCTGCAAATGTAGACGCGGACAGTAATGATACATCCGTGCAACGTTTTATCATCACACCCTGTTCATGAAATGTGTGCATTGCTTAGAAACAACATGCCCTTGTGAAACACACTGGCATTCATCATGAGTAGACCACTTCATATTCCCGGATATGCTAGCACCATTAAGCGAAATTGGCATAAGTGCTATCAACGGTGATCATAGTCACCATGTATTCATAACTTCACCAGATGTAGGCACTCTGGCATTCTGTAAGACTACGCCTCTGAAATGAAAAAGACATGGCATGCCCTTCAGCGTGTTCTTCACACCTATCAATCAACTGTCAATTATGATATACCAACAGTGACAGATGTAGTGCTGGAATACTGCAGCTCCTCGGGCTTGTTTTCCAGAAGCCTGTTAAGGAATGCTAACATAAGAAATGTCTATTTGATATCATTCCCAGCATACACACTTACAAGAAAAACATCTGGCTTCTATTTTTCAAATAGTTCTGATATTGAAAACGGAAATCTAATAAATCGGTTTAATTATCCCTCTCTCTCTATTTGAATTTTTATTTTGTTCTGTGTTTTGAGGGGTTTATTTTCATTCGACTCACTGAGAACTAAATTGGTAACACGGTTTTTAGTATAACCTGGTACAGGCTCTCTTTCTGACGTAACATCATGCACTTTGAATTCATCACAGACTTTAGAAATGTCTTCCAAGCCTGGGTCCTTCTCCTCTCGAAAGGGACAGCACTGTCCTTTCCAGAGTTCTTTCCTCCCTGGCCTCACTGAAGGCTGTCCACTATGCCAAAGCCTGTTTTATCATAGGAAAGAAAACAAAATGCCAACCAAAGGTTCACCCAACATGGCAGGACAACTCGCCATTTCTCGAAGCATTCCAGCCACGGCAGTCACAACATCACCAGACTGGTAGCCAATGAGAAAAGAAACCGTAAACGGGCCTCTTATACTGCTATGCGTTCAGACTTCGGAAGCACCCAGTTCAACCCAGTGAGAAAAGAACACATTTCGAGTGATAGATACTGAAATGGCTGAAGACCCTATACCATCCTGCATTTGTTAGCTAATAGTTTCAAACAAAATCATATTCTAATACCCTTTTAAATCTGCCATGGTGACTCATTTAATTGAAGTCAAACACTTTATTAAGGCATCTCATGACATAATTGTTTACTTCAAAACCTAGCGTTCACTGAATAGCTACATTAATATTCAACAGAACTGAACATGCTTGAAAGAATCCCACAGTTGTCGAAATGACCCAAACTTTGTATACAGTTAGGTACATGACAAAACAGAACTCAACCAACACTGAGTGCAAGCACAAAGACTGTGTGGGTACGTTTGGATGAACATTGAATCGCTCCGATGTCCCTTCTACTTGGGATCTTCTGAAACGTTTGTGAGATTCAGGTAAACAAGTAAGTTCAGGCAGACAAATTCGCCTGTTTATATGAGAGACCTCTTTCTGAAACTCTTGTGCAGTCACTTGGAATCTTTCAGAGAGGGAGTAGATGATTTAAGCTGCTATTTTAGAGCAGGAGTCTTTTACTTTATGTTGAGAATTTAGGCTTTGATTTTAGTGGGTGTTCTTTGAAAATGCTCAACAGAATATTGTATTTATTATTATTGCAAGCATCTTTAAAATGAAGGATCTATATTTAAGCTTTATAATCATAGTCAGGGGCTGTACTGTGAGTTATGGGCCTTTAAGTCCTGAGTTTTAAAAAGGTGTTTATCAAGGTTTACGGGCCTACAACTTCAGGTATGGCCTGAAGGTGAGCTCTATAAAGCTATTACGATGCGTTGAAATTTGGGGTTGGGGAGGTTAAAAAAAAGCAATTGGCCTGGAGTGGTTGTAGGAAAATGTGGAATCTTGATCTGTAGTGAGGGGAAGGGCGGGCTTAGTCAACAGCCGGACTTCATCTGTCAGGTGTAACCTGTCATATGAATGCGGCGGCCTGGCCCCTTTTTCTATGTGCGGACCAACAAAGATTGAGATCTCAGAAGGCCGAACTATCCGTCCCCAAACCCCACTAAGGTATGGAGCAGGCGGTTTGGGGCGGGGATTGCTTGCGTCTGGGGCACATCTCTCAGGTGGAGCCAGTGTGAGAAGTGGAACAGTATGGACAGCAGGGCTATCTGCATGGTGCCGCTGTGATGAGTGGGAGCACTGCCCTAAGAGTCCTGTTGGTGGCAGTGACTGCGGGAGTAACATGGCTACCCCTTTACTTGACCAATTTCGAGGCCCTTTTGGGGGATTTCTGGGCCATGCTGGCTCGTATGGACTGGAAATCGGCAAATAGTGTAGCGCCACACCACTCCCCTGGGTGATAATTCAAAGCTAAGCATGCTCAACTATGCTTCTTAGTGAATATTTTGTGCTGTGGTAGCTTAATTAAATGTGTGCTCACAGTAAAAGTGGTTGGGGCATGCTTGGAAGAATTGTCCAGGTGTTGCTAATCACAGAGTGGGACAAACCCATCACCAGGCCATTAGAGGCAGGGTGATGGGTATGTATCAGAACACACAAGCTGCCTGGATGTAGTAGGAATGGCCACTGATTAAATACATACTCACAAACAATGTAACATTCCATATACTTGCCACAAGCACTTGCTCAATTAATTACATTTCCACCACATTGGGGGATGGGAAATAATGTTTGGGGTGTGTTAGGAAAGATTGTTTGAAGGTCGTTGCTGGTCGAGCAGTAGTATCAGTGGCAGTGTAATTTGGTGTGTGGCACAACACCTCATTTGCCTGGATGGAGGAGGAAATTTACTGTGGTGGTATGTTTGAACACACAGTCTAACACACACATTAGCACAGCACAATAGCTGAGGCAAGCACTTTAATACATTTTATTGCCACCAGTTTGAGGGAAGAGAATACGTGTTTAGGGAGTGCTGGAAAAATAATTGTCATCACAGTGTTAGTGATCATACAGTGGCATTAGAGAGACGGTCATTGTGTGTGTGACGCACGTAACATACCACCTGCCGGTACGGAGGAGGAATTTGCACCTGTGGCTACTTGAATGAATGCAAGCTCACACACAACTTGAAAATCATAGCACAGAAGCAAGGGATGCTTGAATTCATTTTATGACCGCTACTTTAGGGGAATTGAACCTTATTTTGGGCATGCTGGAAAAAATTGTTTTCAGAATGTTGGTGATCAGGCAGTAGTGGCATTAGTGGCAGGGTGATTGAGTGTGTGACAAAACACACCACCGGCATGGGTGGATGTTGCAATTGCTTTGGGATGGCTTTATTGAAGCATTACATCTTGATTCAGAAGTTGGGGCCAGGTGCAAGATCAAATTACACAGCACTACCAAGTATTGCAAAAATGCACTACCAGGGCTGTCAAAGCGTACAGTGCTTCACCAAGGACTATGTCCTGAACCCCAGCAGTCAAATGCGGCAGGCGAAGATGAAGTCATGGAAATGTTGCTTCCTTACAGCAGAAACAGTTTTGGCTGCCTTTGTTGTGTCGGGGGGGAATTCTCCCGGGGTCGGCTGGGCCGTCCGCGGACCTCCAGGCAGGGAGGCCCCAACTCCTCCCGTATATCCCAAAAGAGATAGAGTATGAGACACACGCAAGAAGCAAGGTGATTCTGCTGTTTATTAAACAAAATGGCAGGGATGGGTCAAGGTTCGTACGCGTCCGTCCTGACACTCTCTCAACATCGTGGGGCTCGCAGGCCCTTTTTACCTTAGTATGACGCGCTACTTGCGTCACCTGAGAAAGTTAGCAAAAAACCTATCGCCACTCTGGATTGGTTCCCTGAGTGGTAGGGTTAGTATAGCATACGTATAGAGAAAGTTGTTATTGGTTAAGGGTCAGTCAGGTGGTATACTTGGGTTGTCCCTTCAGTTTGATACATAAAAATTGTTACATGAAGACCCCGGAGGATTGGTTAATGTTAATGGCGTCAGTGATAAGGGCCCCATGTTCTGATTGGTTCTCCCGCGAGCCCCCCAGTCTGGGACCATCGCTGTTCCCAGCTCGCGGTGCACCTGTCATTTGCAACAATGTTTCACTATGGGTATGTGCAGACAATGTGAGGATTTATTCATAAGCAGGAAGGCCGACTACTCCCACCGCTGCAGATGTCCATTGAGTCGCTTAATTGTATCTGCCTGTGTCTCGATACGGGGGATCCAGGCGCCTTCTTCCTCCTGGGCTTGGCACCCTACCAGGTTCGGCTTGGTCACGTGAGGTGGGACCGTGGTTGAGGCAGAATTCTGCACAATTAATATTTCATTTCTCACTGCGTGCCTGGCTTATCTTGCAGGTGCGACCTTGGCGTCGGCTTGCGGTATGAGAGTTTGCAACGTTGTGCCCTTGACTGTCTGCTTTCGCTGGGCTCATTCTGCAGGGTCAGCAACCGAACTGTTGCTCATTCAATGTTCATGGAAGCTTTTGCTTGCGGCCTACTTGGGCCTGGTGCATAGGTGGAACCGTTTGATACAGAGCGCTTTAGGTTATGGTATCATATTGCTCTATCCCCAGTATCGTGTCTTCGTTATATTTCTCATTATGGTACAAGGGTTTAGAAGAAGCGTGAGCAAGCCTTTTTAGATGAGTCCATTATGCGTCTTGCGTTTCTGCATTTTGAAAAGCCTATGTGGAAAATAATAAAGATGCACGTCCGTGGGTGTGTCCGTCGCCTACGTCGTAGCACTGAGTATGTTCTTCGTGTGGATTGGTGTGGGAGTGTCCGGTGTGTATGTTTGCACGAGTGTGCTGACCGTTGGCTAGGTCGTCATGGCATCTCTAACGATGTGTTGATTTGGTGCTGGATGATTCAGTCGAGTCCATCCATGCCGCAGGTGTCGGCATGTGCAGGGCAGGCTGGTGGGCAGGCGGGTGGGCACATCCGTATGTTCTTGTACCAGGGTATTTGGTCGTCTGGGAGATGGGCAAACTCCTCTTGTGGCGGAAGTCTGGGCCGTGATCCTCTAGGCCAGGGTTGAGAGGGGATTGGTGGGAGCCTTTTGTTCACTTTTCCCACTTCAGTTGTGTAAAGATTGAATTGTGGGTGCCAACATAGTACTGTTTCAGGTAGCAACAAGAAGTAGCAAGTTGGCCACGGCTACAAGTAATCCAGGAACTAAAACACCAGTCGAGGGGGGGTACTATTGCTTATAATGTCATAACTGGCTTTGCTGTGTCTGTCACTTCACTGCTGCCAGCCCAAAGCCCACCCTCCATAACATCCCTATCACATCCATGTATGTGGCAGCAGGCCAGAATACATCTCCATTGTTTGTGGGACTCTGTTGAGGTGTTGGTAGAGGAGCCACCCATTGTATCTTGTATCTGTTTCAGATTCAGAAGGGGTTATGTCTGAATAGAGTTTAGTTTTGCAGCTGTCAGTAATAGGCATGGGGCAGCAAGGACATTGTCAATAAGCCATTTTACAGGTACATGATGTTAATTATCAGACAGAACCTACTGAATCTCCACTTCTTTCAGTAGTTTGGCATATGAGTCTGATAATGGCAATTACCATGATGAACCTGATGAGGCTGATGATGATCAATTCCTTGACTGGGCTAGACACATGTAGCTGAGGTTCAGGAAGGTGGGAGATACCATCTAGTGTCCATCGCTTGAAGTGAGTGAACAAATACTGGCCATCTGCAGACTCTCGGGTGGAGGAATAAGCGGTTCAGAGGATCCTTAGGGTAGCTTGTGCAAGACACATGCTCACATGATATTTGTGGAAGAAAGTAGCTTAGCTGCAGGGAGGCACGGTATAGCATGCAGCGTCCATTTCTTGAAGAGAGTGAATGACCCATGAGCCATTTGGTCACTCTTGGGTGGAGGAAGAGCAGAGAATCCCTAGTGGCTTCTTGCATAAGACACATGCTCAAGAGGTATTTATGGGAGAAAGTGGCTAACCATCAGGGAGGCGAGAGATACCATTCAGTGAATGAACAGCACATTTGGAGAACATGTCTGGAGCAATCAAATTAACCAGAAGCAGAGGGAAAAGGAGATGTGCTGTGTGTGTACTTGTTTGCCTCAGTGACAGCAGTAACTTTGTGGACCAGAGATGCACAAATTGAATGTAGTCAATTGAAGATATCTTCAAACTCACATTCACATACCTTATCACAAGTCAGTCTGGAACGCAGGTACAAGTACATGCCCAGGTATTGTCTTTATCTCCTGCACCCTAATCCACAGATAAAGATGACAATGATTACAAGAGTCAGAAACCAGCCAGGAATGTGCTTTGCTGCTGCTAAGCAGTGATACTGAGCAAGAGAATGCTACCGCAGATGGCGTCAGTCTGCATGTATAGTCAGAGAAAGAGCCATACCGCCACAGAGCAGAAAGTACAGACATCTTCACCTGGCAACACAATCACCCCATCATCTCTCCATGCATGCCCTGTCGATCTCAACCTGCATGTTATTTACCCAATCCGTTTAATGAAAATAATAAGTACATCACACAGAATACTCCGAGCAACTTAATCTTTCCACATGCAAACTCTGATGTAAAATGGTGTCCCAAGGAAGGGTGGGGTCAACTTGGATACCAGCCTTTGCACTGCAACATGACTCACCTCCATAGCTGGACATAGGAAGAAGTTAAAAGATCTGAATTACATCGTTAAACATACCATTAGACAAGTAGCACACTTTACTGGTCCGCAAAACTACTGCTGAAATAACTGCAGCTGTCCTTTTGCTGGGACACCAAGTCATACATTGTTGCATAGCAGTTATTCCTCATCGAGTCAGGCCAGTCCTCTGGAAGGCCTTGAATGTAGACAGAAATATCACATGACAGATAGTGCCTGCGTAATGCTAACCTGGCTACAATGTCAGCAACAGAACTCTTGCCCTGTACCTAAATTCCATCAGCTTTTTTGAAAAGCCAATCACTGCATGGATATTTTGAGCTGCCATTTATTTCCCCCACAAGGCAATTCCAGAATTATACAATGAGCTTGTAGCCATGATGGAACAAGTACTACAGAAGACTGAGTGTATAAAAGAATCCACTTTTTCTTGGACACGTGGTTCAGTGGTCAATATCTGGTTACATGGCAATCACAGCACACTGTGTGGTCTTTTATTCCCATTACCAATCAGAAGGGGTCTTAGAGTAATGCAAGGGGGCTGCAGATGCATGCAGTGTAGCTCAGTAAACATTGTGCATTCAAGGAGTTATGACAGACGTCACCTAGAGTAAGGGAGGGTATTATCTGAGAGAAGATGAATGAGCTGGAAACAAAGTAGCTAAGGCCTTGGCATTTACATTTGGGATTTGTTGAGGCAGACAGTGGATCAAATGCCCTTGCTACCTTATGTTTTGCAAGACAATGCATGTCCCCTGCCTTGTGCATGTTCTTCATCGGGTCAATACACGCTTTATTATCAATTGTAAGCCTGTGAATTCAATGGTCCCTGTGGTCCTGAAGATCAGCTTACATTCGGCTTTCTATGCAAAAATGCACTGCTCACAACTTGAAGTGCTCAGGGGCTGTACTTTGGAAATCTACTATGTACATGTTGGACAGTCACGAAAATCACAGATTGAATGCTCACAGCAGAGCTCTAAATGGGGCATTCACTACCCCCAAGCCAGTGGTAACTGCTTTCTATTATTTGCTCTACCCTATGACCTTTTGAGCAGGCCAGCAAGGCGAGTCAGCTTTGACAGTGTGTGCCTTAGTGAGCTTCTCCCTCACAGCTTCTCCCTCATACCTGAGCTGAACCTATCCAACATGGTGAGTGGCAAAGCGGGTGAGGGGCGTGCTTTCAACTTTGACTTTGTAATACAAAATTGGTTGGATTTAACGATAACATTGCCTAATTGCTGGCTTCTTTATGGACCCACATTTGAAGGTAAAATTGACAGATGATAATTACTAGTTATTTATATAAAGCTTTCCCCAAAGTGTTTTACACAGAACATATCTACTTGCTATATCACCCAACCAAAGTTGGTACTCATTTATTAACCTTTGAAGGATGAAAGGCTAAGTTTGCCGTGCTGAGATATGAAGCTGCAACCTGCTTATCCCATAGAGATTGCACAAGTGAGGGCTCAACCTACAGAGCTATCTTACCAACTGCTTTCATCTGGATTTGTCAGAGGATGAGTTGCAGTAAACATCATAAGAAGGAGGCACTGTGCAAATAAGCAAAGAAGCACTGCTCGACTGTTGGCAACATCCAGTGGAGAACAAAATGAAGGTTGAAGAAAGCGCATTGAACAGCTAAAAAGGTGCAAACTATACTGGGAACCTAAACCACAATCATGCTCGTGCTGGGCTCTGGGGCAATAGGGCAGGTCCACAGTGCAGGCCCAACATGCTAGTGTGGGCTTGTTGATTTGGTAAAAGTGGGGCAGTCTTATGGCCAAGGTGGGCCAGTTTGATGCTCGGCTTCACTGTGCACCTAGTAGTTTTAGCTAGTTGTACTGAACAATATTTTTTAATGCATAATTTGCAAAAAATAAAATGCACTGTTCATCAATAAGCTCCCCCTTGTCTACTACACAGGTTATCTGTCAAAAGAGGAACACATTGCAATTTGTGACTGTGATTTGTCGCTCCCCATTGACTTCCATAGTTCTTCTTCCCACACACATCCACCTACAGTAGAGAAGGGTGATGGTGCAGCAGCATGTGCGTCTGCGTAGCAGCCTCATTTGACACTTCCTGCGGCGGATATGCACAGCATAGTGAAAGCAATACTTCTCTGCATGGTTCATACCTAGTCCTGCAGATTCTGCACACATATGGACAGTGGCAGCCGCCTCCAACTGCTTATTGGGGTAACTCCGGCAACACAAGCCGGATGTTGGACACAGTCGCTTGTCTTTCTCTACAATTTCAGCAACACACGCAGGAATTATTTCTGCAGCAGCTGCCCCCTCCTGCCACATGAGAAACATGCCTATATCCTCTTTCTATATGTTCACCTGCATCATGCACTCCTGCCCCCCCCCCCTTGGCATTTCCATACCTGTTTCCATGATAGGCCTCATCCACAGACCCTGCCCCCCATGACTTCCCTGTCTCCTTTGGTCAAGGCCTTCTGTGATGGCACTGTCCCTTCTTCCACCCCTCGTCCTTAAACTACCCCCAAAGCTTTAACGTCTGCTCCTGACCCAGGAGCACTGCAATGCGTGGCTAGTGCCCATGAGCCGTCTCCAACATACTGCATGATGTCATCCCCTGGGCAATCGTAGGGGAACCGTCTTTCCCCTTGGAGGATAAAAGCACCTCCTCCTCATCTCCTACAAGCTCCCACTCCCTCCAGCACTACAACCATGCCATTCCCTTCCGTACCCCTACCTGTGTTTGGAACTAAACACTAGAAGAGAACCAGAAAAGAGAAGCAGAGAAAGCAAGCCAGAGAGCACCAATGAAACACCCAGTGAACCGACCACACCTGAGAAGCAAGACACAACTCAAAACAATTCTTCAAAACTCCCAATTAACTGCAGGCACGACAAGCCAATGCAGCATACACGTTGGTAAACCACATGGACAACCACATAGGGGCAATTATGAAGGTTAAACACATTTTTAGTGTTTGTTTTTGTGAAAAGGAAGGGGACAGGAAATACGTTTTAGCCTTTTTAAGTTTCCCACGGTAAGCAACAGGGAAAATGAACCAGAGGTAAGGGAACCAAGCAAACATTCAACAGACAAAAGAGTACAAAAACACCAAACAGACAACCAATAGTTTCCAAAGTACAGCAATTTACACAAATGAAAAAAACAAATTTCTCAACACGTGTAAAAATAACCTGAATACCCTATAATTGTGATACTGCCCTGTCTTACTCCTTCTCTCATAGCCGAAGAAAAATCACAAAGGGCCGGGAATTGATCTAGGCCTTTTACAGAGAATGGTCCTTTAATAGATTCAAGGCAGCTCATTGGCTGAACAAATTCAATGAGTCAAGCCGAGATTCGAGGCTCCTGATTGGAACCCAAACAAATTAACATGCACCTGGGAACCCATTGAGAAATGAAACCCATGATTCGACCATGCAAGATACTTGTCGGTGCAGTACGAGATTAGACACATGTCCCTAAACAGATTCAAGGGTGTCCTGAGAACTGTATCAGGAAGTTCTTGCAGGCATAGCTTTTAACAACTGCAGCTACAGTTATAGCAGACATTGATTGGGCTGGACTGATGCACAATGTCCTTTGTGTGCTAAAACCCTTTGTGGAAGCCACACAACAGGCGAGCCATACCGCCATGCCTCTTAATGAAGTACTTCCCAACATATTCTTGTTGGAACCCAACTTTCAACTTTTCAACTCTATTTTGGTAATAGTATCATACACGTTTCATAAAACGATGATAATTCCACGAGACAAAAAATACAACTCCATAGATTTTGAATAAAATACTACATAATAAATCTTCATTAAAAAATGTAAATAAATGAATAAACAACTGTTTAACCAGCAAAATGTTCTACCTGCTGACATCTCTCAATTAATCAAAACAATCAAGGCTAATCACGTCAATGTGTAAGAATCAACAATTCATTATTCACCCTCCTACTTTCAATGTTTAGTGCCTGTTGAGCAAAAAGCAAAAGAGCCCATGTGCAATCAGGCAAAGTCACCGAGAGTAAGAATAACAATGTAGGGTAACATTGCCTAAATGGTAGCTCTTGAAGAACTGGCTTCAGTGTTCTTTTTCTAATCTGGCTATATATGGGACAGAAAAACAGAAAATGTATTACAGACTCTTCTACATTATGACAAAAAGTACAGGAACTACTGTCCATATAATTGATAGCATTGTAATTATACCCCATCTAGCAGTGATTGACTTTAAATAAATGCAATTAAAACACAATTTGGTTGTTAAAATATGATATTTACAATAGCAAGACCATGTAAGGTATGGCTGTCTTCCTTTATATAAAGTAATGATTCTTAGTGTCTATTGTTTTGCTTGCTTATTTACTCAACATCCCTTTGGTGTTTACACTTTTCTGGGAATAAGTTCTTAGCCAGGCATTTGATTTCCTTGCCCAAGCCAGCCAAGCAATCTAAACAACTGCAAGGGGAAAGCAAGAGTACCAATGACTTTACGTATGCCACCCAGGGTACAGCGTCTGCTCTTCTGTTTGTCCATATATCACTGAGAATTATCTTAGAAAGCTTAACATGCTTGTTGCATAGAATACCAAGGAATAAAACAATAGGTTTAAGATTACATTGATCTGTTATGCATTTGAAGCCCAACTCCGTATGGCATGGGGACAACTGGCGTAAGCATAATAACCATGTACGAAACGCATTTTCAGCCTTTTGTAAGGAATCGCCACTTTGAAATACCAAAGGAACTGTTCCATACAATGCCATGGATCGAGGTTCCGCGTCATGCTTACGAAGCATGTAGTAAATTGGGTGCACCTGGAAATAAGAGGTACATTTTAAAATCCTGCAAATGGCCTGTTTCACTCTTACTGTCTGGCTACTTGGGCGGATTGCGACAAGGTATAGGTAAATCTCATGCTTCAGTAATCACATTTATCCACAAAAGGGAAAGGCTGAGTGCCAAATACTCTATGGTATTTTAGATCCTTCAAGGAAAAAAAACATGACTCCATTTATTTCTGGGTTCACACTTAAACCTTGGATGGCCATATAGTTAGAAAATGTGTCAGGTTTTTTTTTAAAGGGTCTAGGACGCTGTCATCAGCATAGGGTGGAATGGGGATTACCATGCTACCAATTCTTGGCATATCTTCCCCACACTCTCTTATAGTTCGTTACTATATAGCATAGGTCGGCGAAACTTGGCTCTCCAGATGCTTTGAACTATAACTCCCATCTGATGTAATCAGCATAATCAATGGTGAGGGCTGATGGGAGTTGCAATCTAAAACAAAGGAGAGCCACAGGTTGCAGACCCCTGTGTACAGGTTGATTACATTTAGGGTACGGCCACAGCCTTTCCCTAATCCATGATCAACTTGAAATGGTGTGGTAGCTTTCCCATCTTTACTATACAGAACAACTATTGTGTTGTTGCATGCAAAGATACCAATAACCTTAGCAACCATGATGGTAAACCCAACAACTTTCCCCTAACCTGCTCATCCAGAACCAGCAAGGACAACATTGACTCTGTTGCCCCCGCACTCACTGATTTCTGCAACCACTCTTTCGCCGCTGGTTCTTTCCCCTCCTCCCTCAAGCACTCCCTTGTGTGCCCGCTCCTGAATAAACCTTCAGAAGACCCTACCTGTCCATCAAACTACCACCCCATTTCAATCACTCCCTTCCTCCGGAAGCCCCAACTCAACTCGCACAATGAACTTGTCGGTGTTCTCCATGATCATCAATCTGGATGCAAAGCATCCAGAGGCACGGAAACGGCTCTTCTGAAAACCCGTGAAGAACTGGTCACATCCCTGGACTCCAACTCCCTAGCTGTCCTCATCCTACTTGTTCTCTTCTCTGCCTTTGTCACTGTCAACCATTACATCCTCATACAAAGGCTCCATGATACCCTTGGTATCTCAGAACGGGCACTGAAATGGCGGACCTCTTTCCTAAATGAGCGCTCTTCCCAAGTCATCTTGGGCACCTTCTCCTCTCCTACTTCCTTCTCCGCCTGTGGTTTTCCCCAGGGATCTATCCTCTCGCCCTGGCTCTTTAACATCTGCATCGCTCAGCTGGTACTCCTCATCTCCTCCTTCTCCCCCGACTTCCAGTGTTATGTAGACAACACTTAACTATTTTTTAGACTTCCTGCTGACTCACTCCCACCTTCCTTCATCCTTGACTACCTATCTGCCACCCAGGCCTGGTGCACTTCCAGCAATCTCTGCCTCAATGCCAGTAAAATTGAGATCCTTCCGATTGGGACACCTGCTCCATCCTTCTTCCCTTCTCTCTGTCGTCCCACCTTGGGCTCTTCCTCTTCTCCTTCTTCTAAAGCCAGAAAACTTGAAGTCATCTTTGACTCCTCCCTCTCCTTCCTCCCTCACACTCGGGATATTGCTAAGAAGTCCCACTTTCAACTCTTCCATCTCAAAGGAATTCTCCCCTTTCTCATTTTCCCCCAGAAGCTCAATGTCTCTCAAGCCATGGCTCTCTCTATTATTGACTATTGCAAGAGCCTCCTACTCAACCTTCCTTCACCTCTGCGACCCCTCCAGCTAATCCAGAATAGAGCAACGTGACTTATTCTTGGCCTTAAGCCCAGGCACCGCATCTCTCCTGCCCTAAAAACTCTCCACTGGCTCCTGGTTGCTGCACGGATCAAATTAAAATCCCTCTGCATCATCCACAAGGCTGTCTGGGGCCAGGGACCACACTATCTGCAACTCGCTCTTACAAAATATTCTCCTTCTAGACTTCTGCGTTCCTCTGGTGCCAACTCCCTGTGTGTAAAGTGTTTTGCTAAACAGAGACCAGGAGGTTGTTCGCTTTCCTCAGCTGGATCCCTCCCATGGAACAGCCTCCCCCTCCCTCTGCGTCTTGAGCAGGACCTTCTTAAGTTCTGAAAGCACCTCAAGACTTTCCTCTTTTCCTCCTCCTTCCCTTCTTCCCTCCTCTGCTAACGTCACAGTTGCTGTGATTGGTGTCTTGGGCCCTTATGTATCCTCGGCCCCTGACTCACACCCAATCTCCCCAGCTTCTGTCTACTTCAGAACTTGCCTCAGCACACCCTCCGTACTGGAGCCTTGCACTTTTCCACCCAATGCAGCTTCTGCCGCACAGCACTTACCATACCTTGCACTTCATCTGTGGCTCACCCACGAGCACGGACACCCCAGCACCTACCCGACTGCTCTCTTCCTTGCTGCACTTGCACGTTGTGAGTTCTCACAAGGCATAGTAGGTTCGCCCCTCCCTTCCCCCACTGTATTTCTTTTATATTTTAATTGTACTGCAATCCTATGTTCCCTCCCTGTTGCCATGTGGGCTCTTTGAAACAGAATGTATTTGCTGTATAAGCCCCTAACAAGCAAACAATAAACTAAACTAAACTAAACTACTCTATTTATTAAGTCAAAGGCCAAAGAAAGTCCATAAATTACATATAAAGAGGTTCTTGTTTGTTGAAAAGCGACTTGGCAGCTTAGCAATTGCTGTGGTTACCAGCTCCTTTAACCAAGCAACCTCTCGAGAAAGGCAACAGATATGAAAGCAGGCAGAGTCAGACACTGTGCACCTGGTAGGACAACTGATGTCAATCTTTCATCATGGTATGTGCATAAAACACATGCAAAAAATATTGTATATCTTTTGGCACCTTTCCTTGACTCCCACTTTAAGATGGAAATACCAGTCTGCAGACTGTGGAAAATAAGAGAACACATAAAGACGCTGCAGCTACAATCTTCAAGATTGAACTAGAGAGGGATTTGCAAAGCCTTTTGATTACAGAGCAGAGGTATGAGGGCGGGCAACAGCTGAGCATCCTCAACGACCTAGAGCAACATATACATAGAGTTTCAACTTGCAGTCCTCCCATACAAGCTGCACATGTGACAGACAGAGGAGAGCCCCATGTAAAATCTTCAGCACCCTGGTTATGCCTTTTCCAATGGCTACAACACCTGGTGCCAGCGAGATCCTGCTGCTGTAAAAATGGTGAATGCATATTTGGACAATACATGCCAGCTGCTACAGTATTGGTACTCAAAGTGAGCTCTGTGGCCAGCAGCACTTGTTCATGTAGCCCTTTACACCCTGAACTGTCCCCAAACAGTGAGCAAGCAGACGGTGCTTTAGATACTGCTGGTGAAATTGCCTTAGCCCACTGGAGAAGCCACTCTGCATCTCATAGGACACTGCATCTTCAAATTGTTACCCTCACTTTAATCTTTATTCTTCAACATCCAAAACAATAAAAAAGGTTTTGCAGGTTTATTTTTCTGTTATTTTTATATGTGTGTTAAAGATTTAATTTTTAAACGATTTTTGGGGTTATTTTATTTTTGAGATCAAGGAGGGGAGTGAGAAAACGAAAATAAAACAATATATTCTGCCTCCCCTTGCACAATGAAAGTGAAACATATTGCCAGTTGCCTTTCCTGCCAGTGCTACCACCACACCACCATCAGCATTTCAAATGCATTTAGGGTGCTGCTTCAAAAACTGCTCAAGTCCACCAGCCAATCCTGCTTCCTCATACAACTCTCCCAGGCCAATAATATCCCCAGACGCTGCTCAGCAATGTTACCTATGTGCCTGCTCTCTGATACGCTGGCTCTAGAACCGAGCATCCTGGGATGCTGTCTATAAAGGGGCGGGGACCTTTGGTGTGGGCCTGACATTGCAGAGGGACACACTTTGTCTTACAACAGTGACATCATTTGCCAGGGTCCTGGGAGGGGGTGTCCTTCTCTTTCCCACTTGTCTGTGGTTGTGGATGATGGAAAGTATCATACGCTTTCCCGTGCCTTAGGAGGGCGTTTTACTCAGTGAATACTGGTCAGGATCTTTAATCTCCTTACAGTTGCCTGGCATAGGGTGCATGGGACGGTTTCACCCCCTGCCAGGAAACCTTGCTCTCAGGCACCTCAGATAACCAAAGACATTTAGCATGATGTTTAGACATTGCTGCATGTTCACATTTTTCTTTCCCAAATGTTGTCATGATTGGCCCCAATATCAAAGTTGGAGCTTCTCCTATCGATTGCCTTGCACCACAGTCGTAGCCAGGATTGTCTAATTAGTGCCCCCCGAAGCTAATACACTTGTGCCCACCACAGCAACAGTGACATCCGTAAATGCCCCAACAGCGCTCTGAGTGGGCATTTATAGATTTTGGGGGTGCCTGGCCCGCTCAGGCGCTACCGTGTCTACGTCTGTGCCTTGCACTGAGCCACACTACAATGAGTGAGCAAAGGGACACTCACAGATACTTATCTTAACCATTGTCGGTAAATAACTTCGGCAGTTTACCTTGTGGAAGTTTGAATGGAGCAAATTGTGCTCACATCTTCTCTCCATCTTGTGTTCGGCTTGATCATCCATACCAATATGCTTCCGGTTTGCAAAGCATATTTCTTCCTTTGCAAACATATGTTTCTGTCTAGTCTCAATGTGCAGAGCCCGGGTGGCTAGGATCATCCCTTTCTTTCTGTGCTTTTCGCATCTCCACAATGACACATACATTACATAGTTATTTAATGGTATCAACGTATCTGGGAAAACATGTTATGAGCCACTCTGGCTCTCACTAGTGTTGACATCCTTTTGAATGCTGGAAAGAGGCACGTGCACGCCTGGAGTAGGGCTCCGGGTTGCTCCTTTTCTTGACTTTCTCAGTGTCCAGACTGCAGGACGACAGACCGATCCTCTATCCAGAGCACTCAGTGGAACATTGCAGCCTTCTTCTGTTTTGCTTTAAAATGATGTTCCCACAGGATGTCACATTGCTGCCTCATTACGCCTTTTAAATCTCTGTTTGAAAACATGGATTTGACCTGGACATTGCTAGCGTGATATTGCCACTCCTCATGGAAACCTTTCATGGGTTTTCCACGATGGAATTGCACCGTCTCTAGTATTGGCTGGCCTGGGCACAGAGCAATAAAGCGTGCAACATGTTCTGCTAGGACCCTTAACATATGAACTTGACGCAAACCTGCATTATGCGGGGGGATGCCCGGGGGGTGCCCCACCCAAGCAGACAGAGACCACTGAATGCTAAACCCACACACATCTCCGCTCCAGACCATCGTCGTTTTTACTGTTTAAATATCTGCTATTTCTATTGCAAAATTCAACATATAAATATTTACTTAGCACCAGAATGAGTAACTACTCTCCTGATTTGTGACCCAAATATGACGCAAACATGGAAAAGCTATCCGAAACATGCAGTACAAAGATAAACATACACATGCAATGAGTTGCGCAGTGCCTTTATTTGAGAGGTTCCATAGAAAAGCATGACATGTTCTATCAGTCATTGAATGTAGAAGACAGATGCATGGGTTAAATGCACAGCTGAGCTGAGATGTGCGCTGAAGCCCTGGGTACGGACTCCTAGTAAACATATCAAAAGGGGGGGGGGGCAGTTTGGTTCGCTCCATTCTCAGGAGTGTAGTGGGGGAAGCAAAGTAGTGGGACATCCTGTCGGACTAAACTCCTGGATTGTAGCTTGACACTCTCATACACATATGGTCACTAGTAAAATTAGAATTCCTTTATGCACCTAAAGTGAGTCAAGTTTAACTAACCGGTTCATTTAGACATTGCTGGGCCATTAAGGTAACCAGCCAGACTCAAGGCTTGGAACATACAAAGCCCACTGATTTGTTCAATAATTGTTTTTTGATCTTCTAAGTGCCCCAGTGACTCCCCTTATCGTGGTGATCAGACGGGGGCTGTGTAGGAAACATGTCACCTTTATTTGGTAACAAAAACGCTTTTATAAAGGGATGTCATGGTTACAGTGCAACAAAAAACTGCCAGTTATGGTTTCTGAAGCAGCCGTAACTTTGCGGTCGTAATACATCCATAGACCAGCCACCGTCATGCACCGATCATAACATCTCCCAACATGCTAATTCCCCTGGAAAATCAGGTATTGCATTTGTATAGTTGTTAAGGAGTGTTATTTTGTGTTGTCACTCACATGAAATGTAAACAATGACTTTTTCTTTTGTCCCTTGCATGAAATATAAACCAGCCCTTTTTTATATTGTCTTTAATGTTTGCTGAAGTCTGTCTTTTGTATTGACATATGGGGTGCGTCAAGCAGTGCATGGCAATGGACATGTTATTGTTGTTTTAACATAGCATTAGCACAATTATGGTTGCTGCACACTCCATAATGGGCAGGTTTTGGGGATTTAGTTTTTTTGCACTGCAACCATAAGGTTCCATTAAGAAAAGGTTTTTCAATGCATTTCAATTTTAGCTTGGGTGATATGCAATATTGTTTCTGCAGTACCAACTTGACCCACTGTATCTGTACACAGCTATATCGCAAGGCACAGTGGCTACTTCACGTGGCTTGGGGGTCCGATGCAAGGTGACCACTGACCCTGGCCTACAGCCTCAGGCCCTTGGTCCATTCTGTGATCTTCTTTCACTAGAAACACTATCCATTATCTAATGTTTGTACTAGTTATGGACAATTCTGAAAGGCCTGGCTAAAATCTGCCATAAAACGAACTGGGGTGGGACCCATCAGCCAGATGATGAAGGCGCTGTATGCATGGGGCACAGACACACTTCTAGGGAGCGGCAGGACGAGGAAAAGGAAGGGGATCGGAGGAAAGCTGGTTGGAGCCCTTTGATGCATGTGACATGAAGTAGTATTGGTGCCCATGAGTTCAATGCCTCATAATCTTTTTTTCTGGCAAAGCCCATGCTGATTCTATTTTTCTATTAGGCTAGTATTATGATCAGGCTGTGATATTATCATGTTGGGTTTGGTTTGTTTCTCTATTTTAGCTTCTTTACTTTTTATGCTTTGGGAGATATGTCTACAAAAAAAATGTTTTCTCTGTGCCACTTAAGTAAAAGAGTGTAATTACATCAGACCCTTATGCCAATGAAACTATGTGTACATATTGTGATCACTGCATTTTGGTCCAATGTGGCCTCATAGTACACTGCTTAACCACACTGTTTCTATCACTTCCAGTCCCCCCTCTTTCCTCTGCCCCCTCAATCCTCTTTTCCTCTATCTTTTAATTTCTGTCATGCACCTCTCACTCTTCCTACTACTCTCTCCTCATATCACTCCCTCCATACTCACCCCCTGATTTCTACCTCTCCAACCTTCATGTGGCCCTTTACATCCCTGCATTCACCTGCCATTTCTACGCATCCCTTTCACCCATTCTCATCATGGTCCATCCCTCTACCTCTTCCATGTCTATATTCCTTCTCTCTCCTCAGAATGTATTGCTACCAAACTCCTCCCACCCACCCCTCTCACTATTCTCCTAATGTATCATTCAATGGTCCTTCTTCCTCTGCCTTGCCCCTCTTCAGGCCTCCTCTATTGAGTTTATTGGGCTTCAACCTAGCCCTCTACTCACACTTGGTCCACCACTATCCCTCTCACACCTTACCCATTCATCCCCTAATTCCCAGTCTTGGATAATACCTCAGATCTGACTATTCAAAACTATTATACAATGCAACCTTCACAAATGGTGGAAAGACTTGTCCCCCCCCTATTCTGCTTGATCTGCTTGCCTACAAGGACCTCCTCCTATCCGGCAACATGGCCCCTGAGGCAGTGGAGTCATCTTACTTCATCAATTCAATCACTACTCTATGGTCTCAGCCCTGCAAACACGTATCCACATTACCATTCATGACTTTGTCTCCTCGACCTCATGCAATTCTTTTGCAACTTTCTGCCAATGGCTTTGCACACGACTTATCATCTTATTTTGAAAAAAATGAGACATCCTCTCCACACTCCTTTCCCTCTCTCTCAACCCATCTCTTATCTTTGATTCCTAACATTCTTCCCCCCAACTTCTTCATACACATTGGCACTCATCCTTATGACTGCTAACCTCTCATGTGCCCCTGCCGCCCTTCAAATAATCAAAGAACTTGAACCCTCTACCTGTCCCTACCTCGCCTCCTTGTGTAGTGTCTCCCTACCCAGCATACTTCAAGATAGCGACTGACCTATCCATTCTTAAGTAGTCCTCGGCTGACCCCAGTGTTTCTGCCAATCATGGGCCTGCATTACTCCTCCCCTCTATTCCATCTTCAAATCAGTTGTTTTTAAATGGATCTCTTACTATATATATATATATATACTAATAACCTCTTTGACTCACTCCAGTCTGGATTTTTTAGCCATCATTCTACAGGATCTGCTCCTGCAAATATAGGTTTCACGCCCCGGCAGGAGGTGGACAAGGGCTTTAACAGCCTTCCAGAACAAGCTTTGTTAGGCCGAGCAAAGCGAGGGCATCAGCTCAGGCTGAAGGCTTTAAAGCCCATGTTGGCCCCCCGCTGGGACATGAAAGCTATTTTGCACCCCACGTTGTGGGTAGTTTTCTTTTTTTCCCCTTCCGATGGGAGATCAGCTCTGCGCAGGCCCATCTCCTGTCGTAGAAAAAAAACGGTATAAAACAAATGTTAAAAAAAAATAATAGAATGTTCCAAAATGGACACCGTCACCCAAAAACCAATTTCAATGGCAGTGTCTATCTTGTCACTGGGTTCTGTGTAGCTCTTGGATCTGGACCACTTTATTTTCTGGTTGATCCAAAGTTTTCCCTGTTAAAACATATTGTACACTCAATAAATAATGCAAAATATATTGGAAGTGCTGTGAAAATCATTTTCTGGTGACAGAATAGGTTTCACAAGGCCACGCATTTTAAAATGATTTTCATGTATTTCCAAAAGAGGCATTTTCTCTGAATAAAATGAATTAATTAAAGAAAAGTCCATCAAGAGGTCCGTTTTTTAAGCAACGCATTCGGTTGTTGGGTTAATTGTTTCCAGGGTATACCTGTTAGGACAAAAGTCCCAACATGTTATTCACAGAGATTCCCCTTAGATTATTGCTTTTACCTTGCTGGTTCACTGGCATATTTTCCCCCTGAGATTTTCGGATTGCCATCGGAGGAGTGTGTGAACAACCTGGCTTTTTTACATTTTTATGAACTAATAAAATGATAAATGTAATTCTGTTTTTGAATGGAAAGTCTGCTAATCAGATCCAACCTCTCATAAAGCTCCATGCCAAAAACACACTTTATACATTTGCCCTCAGGGCATCAGTCTCCAGACAATTGTGGTACCTGTTATTAAGTGACACAGGGCAGGTACCAAGGTTACATGTGCATTCATGTTAATTGCTATGACCCAAGGTCACTGCAGACACATGCTGCAATCAAAACTCTACACTTTTTATCTAAAATATATTCATTGTTGCCTTATCCATCTGGTGTCAGGGTACACTCCAACAATAAGCTTTCACAGGTTAGTGTATGTTGACTGATAAGAGCACAACATTATTAAAGCCACACAAATCGATGTCATACAAGTGTCAGCTAGGCAAGCCCAGACCAGCTTGCAAAGCTGCTGACAGTTGTGTGAGTACTTATGTCCAATAGAAAGCCAAAGCGTGCACACACAACGCAGAAGCAGGGGCACCCAATAATAATAAACACAAGGAAAGTAAGAACAGAGGTTCTGACCATTTATACAAGCAAGAAAGGCCCTCAAACCTTGAAGAGGGATCCCAGACTCATGGCTTGCAAACCCCTACAGAAAAGTAGATTGAGGGCATCGATAGTACTGAGGCACTCACACCCTTAAACACAAAGGTTGTTTTCTGTATGGGGACCGGACACAGAGAAACAGAGATTCCGTCTTGACGGGTAAATTGAAATAGGTGAAATTTGCTGCTGGCCTCGTGGAAGCAGCCATAGTCAGTGTGGGCATCTTAAGAGATGAGGTCCCATTATGATAGGGAGTTGTTTATTATTATTATTTTTATTATTATTATTATTATTATTATTATTATTATTATTATTATTTGTATTTTTGAGTGCAGACCTAGCTTTGGGAAGCAACAGAGCGATGTACAATCGTAGAGGGAAGAGAATTAGGTTAGAGAGCATAGAAACTAGGGAATAGTGATCTATAAGGGGGTGCGCAATCGTCAGCAGTAGATCTAAGAGTGACCCGGGGAGGAAACAGTGGGGATCAGATCACCTAGTCTCAGGTAAGGTGGGGAGTGTATGGGGTATGGACCTAGCTCTTAGGGAGGAACTATTGCTTGATGAGGGGGGCCTTGAACGCCTTCCTGAACTGTAGAAGCGAGGAGGGAAGTCATATGTTGATGGGGGTGGAGCAGTCTTCTGTTATTTTTCTTACTATACCAGCCGAGTTCTATTATCTACATGTCTTTACTTCTGGTGGATTGTAGGCCTCCGGAGATGCTGAGTTTCTCAGGGAGGTAGCTTGGGGACTTCAGGGTGACAGCCTTGTACATGATGCAGAATGAATTATACAGGCTTACAGCAGTTCAAAAGGGTCAGAGTGATGTATTCAAATTTGGAGAGTCCATTCATGAGTCAAGGCATGGACAGCAGATCTGATGTTGTTTTCTGAGATGAAGCGCTTGATAATTCACAGGAGAAAAAGTTGTTACTAAGCCATTTGTGTCTTCTTTGCTATGTGCTGTTCGAAGGAGAGGTGCATGTCGATGTTGAACTCAAGGGACTTGGTGCAGGTGGCAATTGGATGTGAAGCCCTCGAGGTGCATAGTATAGAGCCAGGTCTGGGTTTTGGTTTTATTGGTCAGCAGTAGGAATTCAGTCTTGGAGGGGCGTTTCAGGTAAGCACTGGACATCCATGACTGAATCAATGAGAGACATGCCTTGAGCCTGTGGATGTCTTCAGTGGAGGATAGCTTGAGGTAGAACAGCATGCCATCTGCATATTGGGGATGTTGTATAGAGCAAGGAGGGATCCAAGCAGTACCATGTAAAGATTGAAGATCATGGTGAAGAGGATGGATCCTTGTTCGACTCCACAGGAGATGGTTAGAGTTGGTGATCTGGAGGAATCCATTAGTACAAACTGGGGGCGATTAGCAAAGTACAATTTAAAATAGATGAGGACAGTCTCACTGATCCCCATACAGCGATGTACACTGTCGGTGAGTGTCTGATGGTCTACTATGTCAAATGCTGCTGAGAAGTCAAGGAGAACCAGGAGACAAGGATGGATATCATCAAGGATTTTAAGGGCATTGTCAATCACCTTGATGATAGTTGTTTCTATGCTGCATCGGGGAGTTATAGTTCCTGGCAAGGTAGTGTACCATGTTAGCTGTGAAACCAAGGAGAAGGAAAGATGAAAAGACCCACATTGAGCTTTCAGAGAGCACAGCAATCTGGGAGTAAGGCTGTCCTTGAACACTAAAGAGGAAAAGACCCTCATTGAACATTCGGATGGCACCACAATCATATGTCAGACAGGCACGTGTCAACCTGGAATTTCAGCAGATTCGACGCAGCTGAGTTCAGAAGAGGCTAATCATCCCATGGCCAACCTTAGCCGGTGCCTGATGGGAAAAGAGAAAAACAGAGCCACAATTGAGAATAATCAAGACCTTTTGAAATGGACCAGATATCTACAGAGATTCCAAATGGACAAACCACCTAAGCATGGAACTTAATATTCTAATACAGATAGACTTAGTATATTTCCTCACCTTGAGAATGAGCCTAACTCTTGAAGGGGGGATTTCGGGGGGAGAGTGATGGATTGCCATTGTTTGAGCCTAGGCATTTTTGATTTTGATTAAATAATAAAATGATTCCAGAATTCTGTTTCTGAAAGGGGAGTCTGCTAATTAGAGCCCCCTTTTCACAAAGCTCCATGTCAAAAAACATATTGTACATTTGCCCTTGTTACACCAGGCTCCTAACAACTGCAGCACCTGCTCTTCAGTGTCAGAGGGCAGTCCCATGTGCATTCCTAACCACTGCTGTGACCCAAAGTCTGTTCAGACAGAGGCTCTAATCTAACATCTGCATCACTGATCCAAAATATAGCAATTGTTGCCTTACCTATCTGGTGGCAGGGTAAACTCTACAAATAAGCTATACATGATTATGGTATGTGATTGATAAGAGCGCACAATTATTACAGCCACACAAATCTGTTATCGTGCAAGTGTCAGATCTGAGAGACCAGACCAGTTATGTTAGGGCAATGTGTATTCATGGCAGCCTGGCAGTCTGCACTGCTCCCAGTGAAACAATAGGTAGATGCTTAATTTATTCGACTCAATGGGAGCAAGTATAACTGTTAAGATAGATTTCTAAACTCTGAACTGATGATGGGCAGAAGTTTAGGAGGCCACCCTAATTTAGTGGAACAGGGGAACCTTCTGGACAAACCAGACCAATCTACGGTAGCTTGGCAGGTGCTCATGACTAAGTCTCAGGAGGGGTGAGAGCAATTGAAAGCCCACAATAAGCAGACACAGTAAAACTCCGCAGAATGCTCTTAGACAAGTGTATATCAAAAATGCATTTGTTATAGAACTTTATAACTAAACACAAATTAATCACACTAACAATAAAAAAGTTACCACACACGCTTTTCACTATGTAACACTTATTCAAAATGCATTTAGCCTAATGTGGATAAAGGGGGAGAGCACAACCACAACCTGCAACAGAAGAGGGGAGTAAAACACAATTATCACATTAAGCAGTTCGTCATATCGATCTCCAGCTTATGCAGTTCAGCTTTACCAAGTGGGGAGTCTTGTGCTCAAAAGTACAGCAGTGAGTCAACAACGTGCTGTCATGCGCAAGAGCGAAAGCAGGTCCTCTTCAAGGAGCAACAGCAGTTCAGGAAGGGGGATGAGGTGATGAAGAATAAAGCCCTAATCTTCGAGGAGGGCCTACCCTTGCAGGTAGAGTGAATTTCAGAGTTCGGGAATAGCTGGGGGGCGCAGGCTAGCCCAGCTAACGTGAGTATCTTTTCAGGGATTCTTGTGCGTAAAAACAAGTGGATGTGAGAGATGGCACCAGTAAGTGATGCAAGTACTCACCGACCCTCAACACAGTCTCGGACAAACTTTGTCAGTCTAGTCCAGGTTGCTTGTATGTTTAACTCCTGTAGGTACAGGTCACTCGGGCTCTCAGCTGCTGTGGGATGGGACGATCATTTGTGATTGGACAGTAGCCCTTTCCCTGCAAAGAAGAAAGGAATTCAGTTCCAATGCAGCACATCACAGGGCATGGGGGGCAGGTCTGCAGGCACTTACAGCGACAGTCACTACAGTATGATGACACAGGGACCGCAAATGCTTATGGCGTGTACACGCTCATAAATCATGACCCAGAGGAGCTAGGACAACGTTTTGGTGGAAGAAATCCTAGGACCACACGTAAGCAATTGCCAAGGTCTTGAATCTCAACTCATGATGGCAGCGCTCCTATACGATACCCCAGGTTTGAGCTGGTCAGTTCGAAGAGGCTTTCTGCAAGTGTAATCAGGAAGTGCCAAGAGTAGTTGGTCCCACTACTCCCACTCCCACGACTCCCACTACTCCCTACTCCCACTACTCCAAAGGGTCAAAGTGCTCTTGCAGGCCATCTTGGTACGATACAAAATCAGAGGTCCAATTGGACAACAGCGGGGTCAGTTGTGTCAAACCTTCCAGCATGTTTCTGATAGTTCTACAGGTCTGTTCTTTAATATCAGGATACTTGGCTCCTTCTGTAGTTCGGTGTGAACTTCATGTGATCGACCTGGAATGGATGCAGAGCCCCTTCTCTTATCCAAGATTTGTTTCGCGCTCGAATCTGGGATAGCCAATGGAAGATCTGCTCTCTTGCATGCACGACATGCGTGAGCCATTCGTGGCCCACAGTGGTTCCAGTCATTCAGGCATACCAGACATATTGGTACCAGTAGTGTTTATTGGGACCAGACAGTCCCAACCCTCTTCCTGGGCACTAGCACACATGACATGTAGGAGCCCGCGAAAGATGTGGTTTTCGTGGAAGGTCGTATGCCCAAATAAGAAATACCCGGGTCTCTCGACCTGTGTGAAGGTAAAGGAACAAAATGGCCAAAGGACAGAACAAAAGACTTTGTAGCACGGCCATTTCGGGCACTGGCCACAGTTTTGGGTCAGACGCGGTCAACGCGATATGGTCCATCAAAAAGAAGTAAACATATTTTAAAAGTAAACTGCTGCCACCGGTTCGTCCTAGGCACACTTGTACAAACACCAAAAAATCCTTTGAGGGTGGCTAGGGCCATAAAACAAAAGGACCCCTATGCGCGGTATTGTAAGGTACTTGGCACATAGAGAAAAAGTGACCAAGAACTAGCAACATAGTCGAAGACTAAGGGAAATGTAGTTTCCCAGTACTGCCAGCCTGTAGGATGTGTCAGTTTCCCCCATAACAAATGAGCAAAAGCCAATAGGAGTGCAGCTGAAGGCTGTGCTCTACTGGAAAAAGTCAGGTTAGGTTAGCCAAACAAAAGTAAAAAGTTTGGAGGAGTCCATAAAATGGAGGGAAAATTGCACCTAAGGGAAATCTTTCCTAACAGTAACACCTCCAAGTAGACTGCAGGAGCTCCTACTAGTAGATCTGGACATCTGACTTCAAAAGGGCACTCACATAACAAAGACCAGTCTCACACCAGGGTGCTGCACAACAAACAGCATTTGAAGTTGCAGGCATGCATGGGAATGGGGAATAGGTAGGAAAACAGTTTGGCAGATAAAGTCACAAATCCACAGCACTTGTATCTGAAAGAATAAGAAAACAACGAGGCTGCAGGTGTCTGGGAGGTGTGGTTATACTGCCAGTGTAAATCCACTGAAGAAAGTTGAAGCTAGACACGGGGGTGTCCCAGTCTCACTGCGCCAAGGAAGTATGCAATTAAGAAATGGTAATCCACAGCCTGTTTCTGTGTGCAATAAATCTTTTGGATTACCATTTCTCAATTGCATACTTCCTTGGCGCGGTGTGACTGGGAGCCGCCTGTGTCTATGCATGGGAAGGGGTTGAGGGTAGAGTAGACAGAGGATGAAGTGTACCTGAGAAAGGATTCCACCATCATGCTTTCTGCGAGCCTCTCTTTTCTTCCTGCTCTCTTCATTTACTTTGTTCAAGGCCTGATTCTGTCCAATACCCTGTGACCTTTTACCTTTATCAGAAAGTGGTCACCCTGATCAACTTTCTAAGATCGTAGTGTCTTTTAAGCCCCACCTCTCTGCCTTTTCTATAAAGAAATAACATTTTGAACATTGACATTGGTGTAATTCCTTGCCTGCACATCCCTGCTCAGGTACCCAGAGTGCCATACTGTATCCGTCTGTTTTCCTGTGTTCTCTTGTAGAGGTGTTTTTTGCTTGTGTTTTCTTGTTAATTATTTTCATTTTTGATTGTTTAAATGAAGTATATATATGTATAGTTATAGAACTTTGACTGTACATTCTGTTATTTTGGAGTCCTTGCAGGCAGGCAGAACACAAATGGCAGGTTTCTCATAGCTCTGCAAGGCTATAGCAGTTTGTCAAACTGCGGTCTTCGAAATGTGTTTTTTTCTCCTCACATGCGGTGGCTGCTGTGAACCAACCCTGGGAATTATTCAGGCTGGTCCAGTCATTATCAGCCTCCATCGCGGTCTGCACCTTTGTGCCCACTCAGGGGCTGTACAACTGCCTGGCAGAGTTCTTTGTGGACAAAATTGCCACAATATTCCTGAACATAGTAATCTCTGGGTCTCAGTCATCTTCAGCCGTAGGGCTTTGACTTTCCCACATAACTGGGCCTGTTTCCCAGTTTTTATCCATGAGGACATCCTGAAGGCTACTACTGCCCTCAAGTCGGCTTCCCCTGCTGACCCCATTCCACTTCCCCTCCTCAAGAGTATCATCCCGATGATTGGTCCTTGGATGTCATCCGCTGTTAACGGCTCTTTCTCTACTAGCGGTATCACTGCCTCTCTTAAACACACTATACTGATCCCACTTCTAAAAAAAAACTCTCTCAATCCATTTTCTGTCCTCTCTAGCCTCCATCCCATTTCTCTTCTCCCTTTCTTTATGAAACATCTTGAATCCCTGGCGATGCCTCTACTTCGCTTGTGGCCTCTTGGACCCTTTTCTATCTGGTTTCCGACCCGGGCATGGGACTGAGTCTGTGCTGGTGTCCACCGTGATGACCTGTCCCGCATGGTGGATCAGCATATTGTGAGGGCCCTGATTTTTTTAGATATATCAGCAGCCTTCAACACCATTCATCATGTCGTGCTGTTGGATAGGCTCACCCTGGCGGGCATCTCCGGCGCTGTGCTCGCCTGGTTCAGCTCTTTCCTTTCTGGGCAACACCAGTGGTCGAAGTGGGCGGGAGCAGTCGGGAGCGGTGCTCCTCTACTTATTTTAATTAAGTTTTACCGTTCCTATACTTTTATTTTAAAAAGAAACCGTTCCGAAACGGTTTCGTTTTAAAATAAAAGTGTAGGAAGAAGTTGAAGCTTGCACTTTCAGTGCACTGCACAGGACGTTTCCTTAAAGAGCAGGCACATGTTTTATGGCGTTTTTATTGTGCATGGGAGGGGGTGCGCGATGGATTCTGTGGGGAGTGGTGAAGGCCAGTAGGGAACATAGTTCCACTACTTCTTTTCATACACTTCGACCACTGGCAAATACAGTCGCATCTGCTCTCTTCTTTTTGTTCTGCTCCTTTGCCTGTTACCTGTGGGTTTCCACAGTTTTCTGCTCTCTATCCTCTCATTTTCAATATCTATATTGAGCCTTTGTTTCTCCTCATTCACGTTTTCGGATTTAGATATTAGTTGTACACGGATGATCACCCAAATACTCATCCGCCTTGACCTACTTAGAAGCACACGGTTGCTTGCTGTCAGGCCTACTTGATGGCGGTCAACGCATGGACGAACGACAATTGGCTTCTCTTAAATGGCAACAAAACCATGGTCTTGGTCATGGGTGCAGCAGCAATGCTCGGATCTTTGGAACGTGGATTTCTGGCCCCCTTCCTTGGGTCCTCTGTCTAAGCCAGCCCAGTTTATAAAGAATATGGCCATTACACTTCCATCCACACTGTCCTTCAAGCCTCAGGTCAGTGCAGTGTGCCATGCTGTCTATTTTAAACTTAAGGTGCGTCGCAAAGTCCTTGACTATCTTCCTCCTCTCCTGCATTCTGTAGTGATATCATCTATGGTGGCGGGCAGTCTGGACTACTGCAAAGCACTGTATCTTGCTCATCCCCTCTACCTACTCCACCGCCTTCAGGTCCTGCAAAACACAGCCTCAAGAATAGCTATGGACTTCTCCCATCTTGTCCTCTTAGCATTGGTTGCCAGTAGCCAGGCGTGTTGACTTTAAATCACTGTGTTTGGTGCACCAGGCCTTGTACGTTCTTGGCCTGGAGTTCATATGGGAAGAATTCCTTCTGTATGTCCCCTCTTGTTCCCTCGGTTCAGCTTCCCTGCTCTTGGTCCAAGTCCCTTGTGTACACTGCTCGAGATATGGAGGGCCTGCCTTCTCGATGGTGGCGGTCAGGCTGTGGAACTCTCTCCCACTGGCCCTGCATGCTACACATGCCCATCTCACATTCCACTGAGCATTAAAAATGTTTCTTTTATTACCTTTTTTCCTCGTCTTTTTTTTCTTTTCGGGTCTTGCCCAGTCCTCTTACCTGTAGCACCATAATGCCCTTGATGGTGTAGGTGCGCTTTAGAAATGATGAAATAAACACATTATTTTAGAGGCACCATGCGGCGTCTGCTATTTGGTCATCATGCAACAAAAGCTTCTTACTAAAATGGCAGCTTTGGTTAGGAATTCCAGTGAGACTCCACCACAAAGCCATGTTTCCTGGTAAGCATGGCAAAAAGAGTGTGTCATATATGGTCATGGCCTTCCTGTGTCTCCAGGTTGGTCACTCGCAGGGAGACATGACCAGATCTGACTGGATGCATGAATGAGTGTCTGGGAATCACTTATGAATCTACTCCATGCATGTTTCTCCGGGAAGAAAGCTGGGACTGGTTAAATGTGTTTAATGTTAGAAGGGATTTCAAAACTGTGGCCTGGTGGACAGATGTTTAGAAGGCCACCCTTGTTACAGTGAACAGGGAGCAACTTCTGAGAGTTAGTCAAACCAATCAAGATAGCTTGCAGGGAAGCCACGGCAATATCTCAGGAGAGATGAGTGGGTTCAGAGGTCCAAAATGAGTCCACACATTGAAACACCAATGATTACACTAAGACAGTTTGTTATTATGAAAATAATATATTTATTTTAGGCCCAGAAAACACACTATGAAAAATGACTAATGGCAGGTAATACTATCACACAATATTAAACACTATAAAACATATATACAGTCACTGTAGTTGGTGCACAGTAATCAATTCACCCCCAATAAACCCCAAAAGGAAGGTAAGTAATTTGATTAGTACCAACTGTCCTCAGAAATTGCAATCCTAACTTATGAAAACCAGCCCTAAATTGTAAGGGGCCTTGTTCACAAAGTTTTCCAAGCGTTTATGAGCTGGGAAACCATTAGGAGAGGGTTCTTTTCAAGGGTGGAGATAGAGGGAAAGTAAGTTATCACTACAACTTACCACCCATACTCTGGTTTCTCCTCTGACTTGGCGGGTCATTGGAGGGTAACTTTTCCTGCCTTTGGTTCCGGTCACTGGTGCCCAGGAGCTGTGGGCACAAGAAGAGCTCTGGTTGGCTACAGGAGCTTGGTGCAACCTCTTCTCGATGAACAATGAAGCAGGCTCCAGTGCAGGGCTCTTTATGGCAGTCGACTAGATGCAGGAACACTGGTTTCAAGAATGGTCATTGTTTCACAGTGAAAGGAGGCATCACAGTTGTCGTTGTCGAAGAAAGCCTCCTATCTCAGGACCTGCATATGGCAGAGGGAGCTGACATTTCTCAGAAGGGACCTCTTGCTGGACAAGCTGCATACCCCTGGAGTTTCAGGCCAAAACTTAGAATGACAGCGCTTCTACCAGGGCAGCCCAGACTGGACTGGACTGGAGCTGGTCAGCCCATTGGATGGTGCAGTGACACTTCCGAAGGCTCTAACTTGCTAGATTATCAGTAGATGCCGGGACCAGTTGCTCTCACTGGTCCAGGGGGTTGAAGCACCAACAAGGGTCTTTAGAGATCAGTAGCCAGACAAGGCTCCACTGGGACTGAAGCAAAAATTGGTCACCAGGCCTATGCAGGGATCCTCCACGGCTCTTCCAATTGTCCACAGGTCTTCAACGGTCTTCTCAGCTATGACAGGATACTTGGCTCATCTTTGGATTTGCTGGAATGGCTGCAGGACACCTGTTCTTATCCCAAAGTCAGGTGAGCAATCAGACTCAGCCCTCAATGGCAAGATCTGCCCCAGACATGCACACCAGCAGCGGTCCAATCAGGGACCTCTGTGGGTCTGACTCAAGCCTGCACACTACACTATAGGCACCAGTATGTGGATTGGAACCAGACAGTCCCAGCCCATTTCCTGGGACCCCACACCTGTGGTATGCACTAACTCGTAAAAAGCAAGGATTTCAATTACATTACCATATTAGGAAATTCCTGACCTGGCAAGTTAGGAAGAAGGCCAGAGGACAAGATAGCCAAGGTACAAACAAACAACTTTGTGACATGGCCATGCTGGCACACTAGCCACTATTAGCAGCAAAATGCAGTAAATGCGGTAAGGCTAACAAAAAGTACAATAAAAAGGCACAAGTTTGTCCATAGGCACAATTTAGGTAACCAACAAATCCCTTTGAGTGTAGTCTAGGGTCATACAAACAAAACCCCATTTCACTGCATTGGAAGCTGCACTGCGCAATGTTAAAATGTTACCCAAAAAGTCAAGAAAGTCAAAAGACTAAGGGAAACAAAGTTTCCCAGTACTGCTTACAGCCTGGAGGACTAATCGGTTTCTCCATAACATGTGATCAAAAGCCCAGTGGAGTGAAGCTGAAGGCTTTACTTCACTGTAAAAAGTTAGGACATGGTAAAAAACAAAAGAGTGGGGGCCCATAGAATATGGAGGGGAAGTTGCTGAAAGAGAAAACTTTCCTAAAAATGACCATCACTGATTGGGTGGCAGACAAATATATGAATGGTTAACTCTTTTAATGCTGGCCTCGTGGTGGTCAGACTGCAGGCTAAAAAATGGGCTGGAATAAGACTGAGCTCTGGCGAAGTTTGACTTGCTAGAGCTCTGCTCCATCCCGAGGACCAGAGGTTAGCCCAGAAAAGTCCCAGATCTGTTCCGAAGCCAACCTCCATGCACAAGCAGCCCACGTTTCAGAAGACTCAGCAGGTGGGATTGAATGCAGGAACAACCAAAGCATACCCTCCTGTTCAAAAGCGGAACACATTTACAGACCTATTTTGCTAGGCTTAATATTGTCACAGTTCAACTTGCATCACTCGCTCAAAACAGTGTCTTGCTGAATCACTGTCACAGACATGTTTCAAATTTTAAATTGTGGGAATTCTTATGTTCCCAAAATGCTCTTTGCTTGTATGCAAATCACCAAGGGTTCCATGAAGAGATACTCTGCTGCGTGATCTGGTTTGGGGCCACACCCCATGGCTCCGCTCACTTCCCCACTTGGCTCCACCCCCAAAGTAAATCTTCAATTTCAAACACTGTCAGCTGGTCATTTTTTTGCCTGGCCTGTCTTTCTCTATCGCCATTAACTCTAGTCACATTCAAATGGCAGCTCTACATTCAATATGTTTGTATTTGTATTTATTTGTATTTTTTAAGTTTATATTGCACTTTACTCCAAAGCGCTTTACATTATAACAAAAAGAATACATTAGAGTATAATAAAATAGAAGCATAATTACAAACATGAGACAAATCATAAAAACAGTATATAGAACAATTTACCTAGGTCAATAAACGAGAAATAGAATGAAGGAAGAGTAAGAGGGGAGACATGAGGGAGGTCAGGACAGGGGAAGGAGATGAGATTTCAAGGAGGAGAGGAAGGAAGCGTAAGAGGAAATGGAGCAGATAGGGAGAGGTAAGTAGGAGGGAAAAAATGAGGGATGTCGGAAAGAAGAGGGAAGTAATGAGGAATGTCAGGATGGGGATGAAGAAGAAGAGATTTCAGGGAGGCGCGAAACGAGGATTAGGTGGGAATGGAGCAGATAGAGAGAGGAAGAGAGTTCCAGTGTAGGGGGGCAAGGAGCTGAAAGGATCAGAAACGAGAAGAGGCACAAGGGGAGGGAAGAACAGTGAGTAGGAAGAGATCAGCAGATTGGAGGGAATGGGAGGGAGTGTAGAATGAAAGGAGAGAGGAAAGGTAGGGAGGAGCGAGATCATGAAGAGATTTAAAAATGAGACAGAGGTAGTGAAATTTAAGTTGCGAATGAAAGGGAAGCCAGCCAAGATATGAAAGCGAAGAGAAAATGGAGTTGTAAGGAGTGAGAAGACAAAGGGTACGGATGGCAGAGTGGTAGAGGGATTTGAGGGGAGCAAGATGAGAGGCAGGGAGTCCAAAGAGAATAGAAGAGCATTAGAAAAGATGGGAGAAGATGAGGGAAGTGATTAAGAGTTTGGCAGCAAGGAAGGTGAGGAGGGTGGAACATTTTTTGCGAACATTGAAGAGGTGATAGAGACAGGCGCAAGAGGTATGAGAAATGTGGTGGGTAAAGGTGAGGGTGGAGTCGAAGTAGAGGCCTAGATTGCGAGCAGAGGCAGAGATAGGGAGGTTAGTACGGGGAAAGAGAATAAAAGGAGGGGAAGAGGGAGGGGGAAGCATGTTGGAGAGAAAGAATAAGACTTCAGTCTTATCAGTGTTGAGGGCGAGAAAGTGGGATGACATACAGTTTTTGATAGCAGTAAGACAGGAAGAAAGATTAAGGTGGAGGTAAGGAGTGAAAGAAGAAAAGGAGAGGAAAAGCTGGGTGTCATCAGCGGAGAAATACCGAAGGAAGAGATGATGGGGGCAAGAAGGGAAGTGTAAAGTGAGAAAAGGAAAGGGCCGAGTACAGAGCCTTGGGGAACACCGAAGATTGATATACACCAAGATATTTCGGTACCAGTAAAGGTGTCATTTCCGCCAGTTATCCAGCAATCACAGCAGAAACTGCTTCTACATTAACTCTAGAGCCTCTTTCAAATCGGTAGATTCTGCTTTTTCAGGCGTTTTGAAGGAAATCGCTGGGTTGTGTTACCCTAGTGTTTTTGTCTATGAATAAATGTTGACTAGTGTATTTTGTGGTTTCTATGTATAATTTGTGGGACAGCACTGTCAATTTAATCCTAACATCTTCCACGAGAAACGGATAAAACGGAGTTTGTCTTGGTTTCACGTGAGACCTCCAAATCCCCAGGCAGGCTGATTCAACCCTTCTCGGATGCACTCTGAGCGGGCAGGAAATGCGCCGGTAGCTCCGTTTCTCGCAGATGTAATCTCAGTCCCCTCTCCTGGGACTAACAGTGGCGGCTCCAGAAAAACACTTAACACTGTTGGTCCTACTAAGCAAACTGAGATAGAGTTTCAACCAAAATCATTTTTGAAAACAAAACCGCTTTTTTCCGAACCCTATATTTGTGAATTGTCAAGAAGTACCACCTCCAAGAAGACATTGACTCTTTCATTCAGTTATGAGACATTCTAACATTTCAATGTCATTGTCCATTTTATTTGTATAATGTGTATGTTTCCTACTTCTAAAATAGGCATTCTCATTTAATCACCATGTCCTAACGATAATATATATTGCTTCGTGTAGTGCCCCTTCTAGGTGTTACTAGTTGTCCAATATAATGCTACTTGATTGATGGCCCATGAGGGTTGAGGGGCTGAGTTTCCCTGCACATATTCAAACCTTTGTCCTGCAGGCTGAACACAGATATCGCACTATCTTGCCAGCGTGTACGCTTTTGGATGACATCGAATTGACATGCTGACATAATAATAATATTAATTTTTATAATAATAATAATTTCTCTAACATACAAAGCAGATTACATCTTTAGGACTTCCTGCCGCTTTCACTAGAAATACTTAGGCTTCAGATGGTGTAAAGACATTTGGAAAGCCCAGTTTTGAATAATAATGTGTTCTTTCAGAAATAAAGTATTGCCTAATTTGTTAAAGCGATTTCAAAGAATGGTTTCCTTTGTTCCCTCCCTACAGATGAAGTGAACACGATCAACGAAAATGCTGAAATCCTGCACCTCACCCCTGTAACGACTGAGTATTTTGACCAAAAAGCGGACAAAAAGGAAGAATTTTGTGACCGATCTTGTGAAGAACTTAGCTCCATGTTTACAGAAATGACCGGGTTGCGCATCATTGTGAAAAACTTAATGGGCAATTTACAGAAAGTGGTATGTCGAGAAATCACTTTTGCGAACTCTGTTACATTTATCATAAGATGAACAGAAAATCTGTATATGGCCTCCTTGCATTGGGTAAATGTAAAGCATTTCAGACCAAGCAAGAGGCTTGTCTGGTACCAGGCCCCTATCTCCAGGGCTTTAAGTGGGCAGGGGCTAGATGGGGCAAGGCCCGTCACTCTACGAACCAGGCTCCCATAGCCGGGGGCCAGCTGGAGTTCACCCCCGACTAGACCCAGTTAGCTGCATGGCTAAATGGCTCAGAGCGGTACTCAGTAGTTCAGTACTTCGGATTAGAAAAAAGAAGAGGCATCAATGCCTTTCCTTTTTTCCTAATCCAAAGTGCTGACACCTGCAGGCAGCCCTTTAACCATGCAGAGCTTCAACTAAACAGGCTGCCTACTGGGAGTTGGCTCTTTAATCAGAAATAAAAGGAGAGGCCAGGCAACCTACCTCCCCTTCTGTTTCTGAGTAAAGAGCCAACACGGAGCAAGCAGCTTTTCATGCAAAGGGCTACATGGTTAAAGGGTTGCCTGCAGGGAGGCCTACCTGCTGAGTGTTGGCACCTCATTAAGACACAGAAGTTGAACTGGGGCGCTTTGCTGTCATACCTTTGGTGCTCCCATCCTCTCGCTTTGCTTCTTATTCACAGCCTCCAATCCCCCCTCCCCACACTGGCAGCCTGCCTGCGTGGCTCGGAGACTGTGATTTTGAACAACTAAAGAGGGTCTAGGTGCACCAAATGTAATAATGCCAGTTCACCCTAGCTCTCCTGCTTTTCCTAGCCCCCCCATAGGTGAGGGGGGCTCTAGTTAAGGGGCATGGCCTAAGTACAACCACCCATAGTTAGGCCATGCCCCCTAAATAGAATTCCCCCTCGTTTTAGCCTCCTACTTAAAGCACTGCCTATCTCTTTTCCGTCCACCACACAGTTGTAGGGCCTTTGAGGTGAAGGCAATGTACCTTCTGGGTTTTGCTCAAAGCCTAGCCCCTCAAGTGAGATGTGGCACTGCCCTTCTACATGGTGGGAATTTTGTCGAATTGTTCATAAATATCAAATTTGTGTCATAAGACCTCAACTCAAAGTACTGAGCTATTGTTAAAAGATGCCAGGCCAAACACTGGCTACCCACACTCTGTACAACGCTCCGATGCTCTCGAGCTAGGTCTGCTCTATAAACAATAAAATAAATAAAATATAAAATAAGTCTATTATAAAAGTATTTTAGTCCTGTAAATAGCAGCTGTTACCAATAGCCAACGAAACGATATCCAGTTTTGTTATCGTGAGCGGGTGAATGGCTTTGTTGGACATGTTTGGGTTCAAAGCTAGGACCTCAACTCTCAGATCCAACTCATTAACCTCCATGTTAGTCACTTAATCTTGGGCCTTCTCACAATGCATGTCTTAGAGAGACTGCTAACTTGCAAATCTCCACTGACCTTTACTATGTCCCCTCTTCCACCTGCCTGCCTCACATTGGGTTTTAACGGCCTCCCAAATAGCTCTGTTCCAGAATCGGTGTTTGCCATTTTTATAATTAGAACATTTATTTTGAATCTTCACGGGGGCGTGAATCAAGGTCTGCAACCCATCGATGAGTCAAGGAACATTATAAAGATGTAGCATGCATTATCATATGGAACAAGTAGAATGTATTGAGTGAGCATCAAGTGGCATTTTAAAGGACACACAATACAATGGCTTATCACGTGTTCCAGTGAAGAGCCCATATTTATCAGATAGGGACAAAACAATGGCAATGGCATTTCATTAACTGTGGGAAAGGGACACTAATGAGCCGATGTAAATATAACACTTGTTTTTTTATTTCTCATTGGACAGAACTGCTAGGTCACATGATTTATTAAAAACATTTCCTTTATGAAAGATCAATTTCACGATCCTCCACAAATGAGAATGTGCAAACTCACAAGTTTAAGGGTAGCACAGAGCAAAACGTTTTATTTCCTATAAATGGTGGTAGGACACTTTTGTAGTCACACAACTGCACTCCCTACGCTTCCTAAAGGCACCCATATACCCCTCCCTGCCCCTCCATAGCATCCCGCTGCTCACAGAACCCCAAGCATAATTTACTTTGGTTATGATTTCCAGCACAAGTGCATTGGAAGTAGAGAACAGAAAGTTTGACGTGCCCTAATGCTACGCGGCAGCCTTCCAGGTCTCAGTCGGGGCAGTGGGGCATGTCATCTGGTAGTTGAGTTGTGGTGTGCATGGTAGCGCTGCATTCAGGAAACTGTTAACATATTCCCAAGTTCTATATATTATTTATATGGGATAAAACACACGTACTTTTTATTCCCTACTACCTGCATTTTACAGAGCTACTCGCATTCTCAAAAATTGCAACTCATGTCTCCTTGACTCCAACCTAGATAAGCAATCTGCAGAAACCTACCCACACAATCTGGGATATGAATCCCCAGAGGGCAATGTCTCTCTAGTGACCTTCCCACACCATCAACATTCTAGGAAAGTGCATGCAGATTTGGGGAAAGACTATTGGACGGGCAAGCCTCTTCATCCATGAAGATACGCTCATCGAGCTGGTCCCAGCATCAACTACCAAAGAGCACTTTGGGCCTCTGTCGTTTCCTCTGGAGTGGAAAGCCCATCCTACTCAAAATGGCGATTTAGAGTTAACGTTCATATCCTGGGCATGGCTGCTCTCTTCCATACTGCAAACTTTCATTTTATCTTGTTAGCACATGAAGATAGTTATTGACCTGCCTTCAGCCAATCATAATGCTCAGGGCAGGGTTGGACTGGGGCAAGAAATAAGCCTCGTCACCCCAAAAACAGTGGCCCACCTCTCGCCTCAAAAAAGTGGCCCAACCCTCGCCACACGACCCTTGACCTCTGATGACATCACCAGAAGTGATGTCATTTGACCAGACCCCAAAGTGACATCCCGGGAAGCAATGAAATATGACATTTCACCCCTTGACAAAACAGGAAGTGGCAGCAAATAGCATTGTTCCTAAGTACACTAAATTACTGTGAATCCAAGCAGACGTCTAAGGCCAAATGATAATATAGTTATTGTATAGCACTTACGCTTAAGATCTTTTTTATAGAACAAATATGCATACAATATCACCCAACCTGTGTTGGCACTCATTTAATGACCTAAGAAGGATGAAAGGCTTTTTGAAAAAAAAAAAAATGTGATTTTTTTTTAAAATCAATTCTTCTTTTCTTCCAAATCGGCCCAGGCATGGGCAGAAACCGGCCCCCACACCCCAGGACGATTTCGGCCCAGCCACAGGCCAAAAATTCGTGGGGCCAATCCGACCCTGGCTCAGAGCGCAGTCAATATCTATTGGTATTGACTGCATTCTCAGCATTCTGTCTTCACAAGTAAACAGGGAAACAGCAATGCAATCTCCAGGTGAGATTTCTTTTCGGCAAGACACTTCCTCTCTGGGGGGAACTTTTTTTGCTGCAACAACCTAATTAACACAAAGAGAAAGCTAAAACATGGGAAAATGCTTTTGCTCCCTTGCAGTGACAACTTTTCCTTATAAAGACACCTAATGGACGGTCTTGTTACACCCACTCCAGTATAACCAAGTTTGCTATGTAATTACTACAAAATAAAAACAAATTTAATCTAGTAACTCAATTTGTATATTTACTTTACTCACTATTAAAGTAATGTTTTTACTTCACCACCAACATTCCCAAAAATGTATTGCTATCACCACGATGTGCTAATAGCCTTACAGATTTCGGAAGGGGATATTTTTGCTTGGATTAGTAACCCTTCCCCCATTAAGGGCCCTCTGCTTCGCCTCAGCCCATACCTTGGTTGCGGGTCACTTTCCTGGGATAATGATCCCTCCCTCCTTCTGTAAAGTTATATTATTTCTAGCATAAGGTAATTTATTTAGTGCTAACTTTAGTTAGTACCTCTGCCAAGTATGTTTTATATATATATACCTCCAAATCCCCAGTCACTTTATGCATTAGTCACTTTCATGCTCAATTGTGGGAAGATTGTATGCACTTTATGCATTAGTCACTTTGATACCCTATTTAGGGAAGATTGTATGCACTTTATGAAATCTTATGCACTTTAAATAGCAATAAGTCTGGAAGGTCCGAAAGTACACAGAGTACTTCATATGTTTAGGGATTTTTAGAATCTGACATCGAAGAAATGTTGTTTTAACTACAGCGTTACCCTGATTCTTTGCAATTTATTGGTACAACATGATTTAGAGGTCAATTTCACAGTCAATTTTCAAACATCATAAATGTAATGTGATAGGGTTTGTGACACATCAGTGCAACTTAGTTCATTTGCTGATTGGAAATGCATGTCATTTTCGTCATTTGTACCATGCCTGACGTTTAAAACACTAAACACTTTATTCTGGTCTGTCAACTTGGTAGAACTGTGTTGTTTATTGGGGAATAACTGTGTGCACTAATCACCTTATTCTATTATTTAAAATCATGCACTTTAGGTGAACATGTTGTTGCTCGCACCTTAACAACATGGCCAACAGCCTTAACACGCTTCCAATGTCATCCCCTGCTGTGTAATAAACACAAAGAAGGGATTATTCCACTCCTTCCTTGCCAGCGCAACCATAGAGATTAAGCAGTTGCTTTAAATGTGCTTTTAAACTGAAAACCCCCAACAATTTGGCAGTTATGGTAAAATAAGCAGCCAGAACTCGCACCACCACTGTGCACTGTTAAGGCTAACACCCAGGACATCAAAGATGACATCACAAACCTGGGCAAGAGCTCTGGACGCCACAGCATTTCAAGAGAGGCTCACATCCGGACAAGAGTGCACTGTGGCCTTCGCATGCTGCTGTCACCCCGAGGAGGTTCCTCAGAAAAAAATGCTAGATGTGGTCATGTTTCCGTGCACAATTTATCAGTGTGAAACCAGGCCTAGCGGCTGAATCAGACTGTAGATCTGCTAGTGATGTTGTTGAGATGAGCCTTCCCTCCATCTGTACCTAGACTGCCTCCATTATCCATTGGGTGCAGTACATGATCTAGAGCAGGAGGCTGCAACCTTTGGCTCTCCAGAGGTTTTGGACTACAACTCTGATCAGCCATTGCCAACATAGTCAATGGTGAGGGTTCATGGGAGTTGTAGCCCCAAATATCTGGAGAGCCACAAGTTGCAGACCCCTGATCTAGAGACTAATAAAAGGATTTCTGTTTGGTATTTGTATCTGTGTTTCTGGATTGTGGCTTTTTCTTTAATAACACTATCAATGTGAAGAATTGACAGGTCCCCTTTCGTCTATCAGTTTCGCAGCAGTCAGGGAATCATGCCACAAACCATTTATGATATGCTCGTGTTTCTGGGTTACAGAGGTGGCTGCTCCATTTGAGTTTATTGAGAATATGACATCCATTGGGACTTTGGTTGAATGTGCTCATCACCTAAGTACATCACTTGGAAAACATAAGCCAGGTTTCAAAATCATATCGCCTGTACACACCCTACACATAATGAGAATCTGTTCAAATCTGTTTGACTTCCTCCCTTCTTAATCTAGTATAATGCATGTTGTTTTAGGAATAGTGTATGAAGTTAAACATTTTGCCAGATGTTCCCTCTTCCTGGCGCTGAATCCACACCGATCTACTACTTGTGTCTCCACCACTTCCTTTCATCCTTGTATGTCTTTCTTTCTGTCATCGCATTGCTGTTTTTTGATTTTTTGTCTTTTTGTGCCATCTAGTTGCACGATTTGCACTCTACTATAATTGTTAAACATGTTCTATTACTAGTGCCTTTCAGTCTCCTGCAAAGCATGCACCTTGGTAAACAGTGCTTACCTAGATACATATGTGTACTTTTAACAGAAAGCAGGGACGTCAATTCACCAAAATGCCAGTCGTAGCATGTGAGTGACCCCTGAAACTAAAGACATCACAGGAAATTGCATCACACGGCCTTTTCCCCTTTTGACATTGCAGGGGCAATTGTGCAAATGTAAAACAAGTAAATAAGATTATGATTACAAATAACTATTTACGTTACCAATCAATCAATCAAAAATAGCAAGCATATTTTTAACAGGGTGTTATCTTAATATTCTACTGATGGATTCATGAAACGACAGGAACACATCCAAAAGTCCCATAGGCCAGGGGCACTTCCTTCAAATGTCAGTGCAGCAGCAGTTGCCCAGTCCCTTACATAGTATGGCACTTGTAGCATCGTTTTCTAGGTTAGCCATCATATCCTGAATGCAGCCCCACACACCTAAGTGCTGCTACAATATGCCACATGTCGCGCCTCTTGCCGTCTATTGCTGTTATAGCCTCCTGTGACAGGTAGAGTCATACTATGCAAGGTGCAGATTGCCAAATGGAGGAGCTGGAATCACATGCCTACTACATCCTCATTCACCTCAGAAATGTCATCCATTGAAACCTAATGCCATCCAATGCCTCATACACATAACATAGGCACCATGCCTAATGTGCAGATTCACATGTCTATTAAATGCTATTGTGTGCCAAGTTATATGGTAATGTCATCCAAGTTCATTAATGCTGCACATGTCCTGTTGCTTTTAAGCAGAAAGGGTCTTCCCTTTATTCTTGTTTACCGGGCGGCCTCATTCAAGCGTCAGGGCTAATATCGGGCAAAGACAGAACGCGAGTGTTAGACTACCCCTGCCTCTATTGTGCAGATCAGTCAATCGATTCTGGAAGGTGTGCGGTTGTGGAACAAATGCTGCACCTTACCTCGCATTTTTTAATATAAGTCAATGTATTTAAAGTACATGCAATTAAAAGAACTTATGGTGTTCAACGAACACGGAGACCAACGTATTATTGCTCAGGCATTTCACAAGTAACTTACAAAATACAAAGTACAGATTTTATACAAAACATAAAAAACATCAGCATAACAAATAGCAGCAGATCTAAGAAATATTGTATGGGTAGGTACACTGACATCTACCTACCCGGTAAAGGGCATCAATGTCGTGTTCATACATCAGAGTACACAGGGTGGGGTGAGTACAGTAAAGTGCTATGTATGGAGTACAACAGATCTATTTGGGAACTTATTCTATTCATACAGATAGGAATGAGCATACAGATAAACCTGACCTTTTTGAGCCTTTGAGAACTATCAATTACGGAAAATGTTTGTCAGGATTTGTGATTTGTGACTAAGGGCCTCATTACAACTCAGGCGGTAAGGGGTTTACGGCGCCGTAAACAGCGCCGACCCTTACCGCCTGAGTACGAGGTCCCTTAGCGCCATGGCGGATTTAACACCTGCTTTTAGCAGGTGTTAATATCCATGGCGCTAAGGGACCATGTTGTTAATTACGCCACCGTAATTTACGGTGGCGTAATTAACGCCTTCCCCACTCCCATTATGCCCTATGGGGCAAAAATGGGAATGGGGAAGGGTAAATGGGGATTGGGGACTTACCGCCCCGCCGACCTCGGAATGGGGCGGTAAGTCCGCCTACCACCATGGCGTAAACATAGTTTACGCCATGGTGGTAAAGTCACGGCCCAGGCGGTAACTTACCGCCTGGGTCGTAATGAGGCCCTAAAGCTCAGGATCATGTTTTATCGTAATGGCAGCCAAATGATCGTGACCAGGCACTTTGGCGGGCGTCCTTTTTTAATATCATGTATCAAAATATATTATGACTTTAACAAAGTTTTGCCTGGCAATTAATGACAGAATAGTAAGGAAAGTTCACATTTAAAAATAACTGTAGAATATGGATACAAATCCCAAAGGTGGTCTGATTGTATCCTAGAATGTTTCAAACATTTCACAGAATCTCAACTAAACTTTTCTAAAAGCACACAGGCTTTAGAACCACAAGTACGCCCCCCCCTCCAGTCACCATGTGCAGCCTATGTGTTTCTTAGGAAACAATGGACCACTGTTATCCTGTGGAGATAAGTAAAGGGTCTGCAAACAGGGCCCCGACGGTAGTTTGGACCAATAGAAGACACCAAGATGGATCAGAGGACTTATCAGAGGCAGCCAGCAAGCTGTCTCGGGAGGGTAGCTCAGCGGCAACGTGCTCGCCTTGGGGTCAAGGCGACACGGAGCAACACAGGTTCGATTCCCGGGTCCACGCTTTGAAACCTCTGGGTATTATATCATATCATAGCCAAGCACAAGTGTTGTACTCCTCATACCCCAGCATGCTTGCTGAGTTGAGTAGTGATATTACCAACAGGAATGTACATAGTTTGGTTCTGGATGGGCAAGCTCAGCATGGAAATGCTACAGACATGAAAAACAGAGCACATCTTCACAGGTGAATCAGGGAATTCCTAGTAGTAATGAAGAAATACAGTCAGAGATTTTCCAGTGAAGAGCATGCTGAGGGGGACCCTTGGAGAAGCAGCCAGGAAATGCAGAATTTGACAGCCAAAGAGCAAGGCCTGCAGCAGATGACCCTACGTAGAAGGCCTCATGCCCAGGTGAGATTAGAGGAACCCCTGGAGAATTGCAGGGATCCAGCAATATTGACTTTTAGGCTCAAATGTCACCTGTCACTGTTCAGAAGCAGTGCAGTGGAACAGGTCTCTGGACACCTCCATGCCAGGAGAACAGTACAAGGGTCCCGCAACACAGATGTTTTATAAAGTGTCCACCAGAGGCAACAACCATGCTGGGATGGCAGGTGGATGCAATGGACTGTTTCAGAGGTCCAGCGCGACAGGAATTTCCTGATAAGTGAAGAACCACCAAAGTGACTCTTTTGAAAGGGAGAAATGTGTCACTGTGGTCTCAGGAAAGAAGAAGCAGGCATGATTCCTTTTGATTGAAAGACAAGCAGCGCTTCACTGATTTTTAGAGTCACAAACAATGCTGGTGCAGAGATTTCATGTCTATCCTTTAGTCTGTCGTCCCATCCAGCCAGCCCATGCAATGACATACAGGCAACCACACATGTTCATTTGTGAGTTTTTAGCCAGAGATCACATCAGGAAAATGAGTCTAATGGTTGTTTTCCAGTCTCTACCTAATGACAAAAAGGCCAACAAATCAAAACTGCCTGATAACTGCATATCACAATACTAGATTTTCCACTTTGGAAACCCTTAGGAAGTAAAGCTCTTCATGTGATCCAAAAGACTACAACTGGTCCAGCTACTATTTTAAAGTAAACCCCCAACCAAAACCAATAGAACTATCTGGTCAGGGTACTGAAACAAGGAAACCAGGGACACCTTTGCACTAGTCCTCACCTTGGGTTCCCGAGGGGTCTCCAAATGCCCACATACTATGAGTCACATCCCCAGTAAGATCTGGATGGCAGGACACAAGCAGAACATGGCGGGGACACTCAAAAGTAAGCAAAGGAGGACTATCTTCCTTACAAGCCTGCTTAATGATTACACACTTGTTCTTATTAGTCATGCAGTCTGACTCACCTTTCTTCTAGGTGCATGATATTTGACCATGCACAGTGTGCTATTTACACAGTATTCCCCATATGCACATTGTAAGTATATTGAGTTATAACTCTTGGTTACAACTCTGTAACCATGTGTACAGAGTTCATACGTGTGAGATAAACACTCATTACAAAAATGCACATTTTGCATACTATTAATACCATTTGTAGCTTTCCTAGGATTTTGGTTTGGAGCCCATCAGGGCAGTCCTGTTTTTTATTGTGTTGTCACGGCTGATAGTGTCTTAACAGGTGCAATACACTTGCAGATGTAGATGATCGGGTTATGGAATTCATACTTGATGACTGTATTTATTTGGGGGACAGATCAACGTCAAGCACCACCCTTATCTTATACCCATTGCATGTGGACTGGGCAGGGACACCCAGGAATGGCAACAGAGGGGCAATGTTTATGTTGTAGAGGAATGGTCATCGTACACTGAGTTGTTGGTGGCAGTTTTGGGGAGGAATTATCTGAGTTTAACCTGGTGAGTGTGGTAGATCAGAAGGAGGAGACAGACCAGGGTTTACCATTTCATAAGATGTTAATTAGAAATTATATGAAAAATGCCTAACTTTCCCTATTTTAAGGGTTTCCCTACTTAACAAAACCAAACTAGGGTGCTCGTCATCTGGTCTCATCTATAGCAAATGGCGATCCTCCATTCAAACTAAACTACTCTCTCCCTACCACTGATACTAACTACCTAAAGACCTGGAGAATGACTCCCTTCTCCTGGGATTGTTTTTCAGCAATTTAAATTCAATATCAGATCTTCAAATAGTTTTCTGCTATTTCTTGCCACAATTCATTCAGTTTTCTGTGTTTCTCCTTGGATTCTCAAGTTCCTCTTCTAGGTGTAATAGCACCTGTATTTAGTTTTCTTCAATACCTCTCAAGGATGTCTGACAGTTCCTCTTTGGTCAACACCAGTTTCCTCAGTGGTGGTCTTTCTCTCTTACAGATTTGTACATTATGTTGCCCTCTTATCTTCTCGCTGGGATCTGCGTGATGTACCCAGTGACCAGTTTCTTTACTTGTATTCTCCTTTCCTTCAATGGGATGAGTAGGCTGAATTCCTATGTGTTCACTACTCTTTTCAGGCTTTAACCAGTCACTGGGACGATTATGTTCTGTCCCTGAATACTCTTTACTCTTCTCAGGTTTTACCAATTCGATAGGCGATGAGTGTTATATACGTATTTTATTCCGAGACTAAAATGATGTGGCCCCTCTTTATCTATGCTTACTTCCATGAGTATCCCACTCTCCCCATCACCTGTGATGTAATAGGGCTGTGTCACTGGGTTAGCATTCGCCTCCGTAAGTTCTCTGTAGTTCATCATGGTGGCTCTCATGCTTGCTTCTTCTCCCACTTTGACACACCTCAGTGTGCTCCTTTCGGTATGGTTGCAGCGTTAGAAGGACGTTTGATCAATGTCCTTCTCTGATACCAAACCTTTGCTGCATCTCGCTCTTGAGAACTCCTTCAGGCAGGTAGGCTCACTCGGTTGATTGCAGTAGCCTGGATGCTTCCCAGCCAAGGCTTTCATTTAGCCTCCCCTGATCATCTCTTCTAATACTGTTCACATGCTTGCAGACTTTCTCTAATCTGGGGCGTTTACAGTGCAACTTGGGCACTTCCTCCTTCTCGCGGTTCGCCTGTGTGAACTGTAGCTTCACCTATGGGTTCTCAGCTTCTCCTGTCCAGCTGATTCAAATCTTCGGGGTCTCTTTCGCAGGTTCTCTCCTTTTTTATGTGGATGCTCTGGGGCTTCCACAGGTTCTCACAGTAGTCCTTCTTATGTTTTGGAGGAATACTCATTATACCTCCTCTGAGTTTCTTCATCGCAGTACCAAAAAGGTACTTACTCTTCATCATCCTTAGGGTTTTACTCCTCTCAGTATTTGGCCAGTGTTTACCTTCTGCAATGACATCACAGTCGCAGATGTAGGAGAATTCTTTTCTGGTAACTGCTATGGCTTGATCAGACTTAGCCGTGAGATGAAAAGGGAGTTCCTCATCAGAACAGGAGTCGTTGTCCCCAGGGGGGAGTTTCTCCCTGTGAGGTCTCACTTCCTGCCACCCCTAGGGGAAATATTGCGTAGCGGGCTCATCTCCCTCGCCTCACATGGAAAGGCTCCCCTTTGGGGAGAACTGACAGAATCCCATGACTCATCACATGAGTCTGATCTTCTGAGAATGATGTTAGCCACTAAAGTATTGTGCATCTTATTCCAGCATGAGTAGGACATCTTAGAAACAACATGCAGTCAGTGTGGGCTGTACTGAGGGAATAGTATGCAGGCATGTTATTAATTCGATAATTTAGGTATTTCTCCCATTACTGATTATGGTTGTGTCAGTCCATCAAAGTTGGCAGAACATGGAATGCAAGTCATTGAGAAAAATGTGGGACTGCAGGTGGGTAGAGAGTTGTCTGGAGACAATTGACTCAAGGGTCCTAGCCCCAGATAAGCCCAATATTGTTCTCAATCTGGCCTGGCTGTCTGAGCTGCTGCTTTTTATGATGGGATGAGATAATGGCATTATGAAGAAAGGAGCAATCTTTCTATTACCTTTCCATATGTGACTGGCATCACAATTCAAACATCTAACAATAATTGTACTTATTAGTTCTGCAAATGAAAGGATTCTTTACTATTGTACTGTGCTAAAAGCCTTCATGCCAATGCTCCAATGATAATTACCTCCGGTGGCAGAAGTTCAAGCTGTGGTTCGCACTGTTTACATTGCATGTGAATGGCTGAATGTCTTACCAACTGTTTTCCTCTTATGATTTTAGTCAGAGGAGAACCAGGTTCTGTGGGAGCTGATTGGGCCAAACAAAACCTTGAGGAATCAAACCATGTGCCTACAGGATGGTCGTATGTTTGGAGACAATGAGATTTGGGTTGTGGATAGCTGCACCAAATGCTCCTGCCAGGTGAGGCAATTAACGAATCCTCTTACTTGCAGATGCTTCTGTGGTGAAAAGTGACATGAGTGCATTTCAGTTTCTCGTCCTTGGAAAGGGCTCTTTTACTACACCCACCCAGGCACAGACCTGCTTGGGTTTTGATCCCATGCAGCTGCAAAAAAATACCAAGGATCAATATTGAACATTATTAAGTCAAGTCAAATTTTAATCTGAAAACATAAGAATATTTTTAAAGGGGCCATAGTCCAGAGACTGAACTTTTTTACCATGTAAAAATATCAAATGTAATGGTGCAAAATTAAAGACGGTTAAAAACAACCCAAAAAACGATTGAAAAAGGCAGTTGTAAAATGGACAAAGGGCACAAGGGATCTACCCCGTTCTAAATTAATAAAAGCAGTAGTACACCTGCACCTTTGCAAGGTGTACCAAAAGGCAACCTGCGATATAGAAACAGGGATCCCTTTTCTGCGGCTCTGATGTAAATTCCTGGGGCACTCTGGCGAAAATACACCACTGGGATATAGGGCCGCTTTGGAGTGCCCAGTGAGGCCAGTCTAAAGTACTCGTAGTCTAAGAAATTGGTCCTTCACACTACGGATATGCTTTTACCTCTTCATTTACTGCTCCAACTAATTTTCATTGACTTTGAAGATGGAGAAGGGGCAAAAAGCAGAGCTAAAATCTCCGCCATGCTTGCCTTTTCTTTCTGGTAGGACATTTTGCTTCATGCCTGCCTGAGATGTTCATGTCAGTGTAAAGCAAGTGGATTCCTCTGGATCCCGTCTCCATGTAGCTCCTGCTGAAAGCAACTGGATTCTATAATGAAGAGTGCATTGGTAACTACAGTCAGCGAAACGTCATTTGCAGGCAGCATTAACTTTTTTTAGAAGAAGCAGAGTACAACAGAAGATAAAAGGTGATTTCACCTGGCATTAGTCTTTAGTGTTGCACCCTGCCTGGCAAACGTTTACAATTGTTTGCAGGAGACCCCACAGCACATGCATGCTATTGTCGGTGGTCCCTTGCTTGAAATTTCCATTCGTAATTTAAAGAGATCTGGCTGTAATTACTTTCTTTTAAGGTAGGGTAGTGTCGCTCAAAGCACAACTTCGTAGTGTGCAATATACTACGCGCAAAGAAAAGGAATGTGCTAACGTCACACCCCATGGTTACCTGGTGTTAGGCACATCGTCAGGAATCACACTGCATTTGAAAAACCTATGAGCTGATTTGCCACTAGGCCCACAGTTTAGAAGGCCTCCATCAACAGGAAAGTCTGTGTTTGTCATTGAGGGGCGCAGGAGAACGAGTCTAAAGAAGGGTGCGATGAGTGGCATCTGAAGGCCGGTGTTCTTGCTCTCTTTTTAGAAGTTGGGGATCATGAAAAGGTGGATAAGGGTGGCTTGTGATGACAGGCCTTTTTTCATTTCTATTTCTAAAGGAAAAGACCTACAATTGTGTATGTCTTCAACATCTAAACATGTGTGATCTTATCCTGAGGGTTAAGTTTGAGCTTAAGGTTGTGGCATTATTAAAGTATGCACATACCCAAAAGGTATATACCTACCTGGAATTGAGAACCATGTACAAAAATGAGCTAACCTCACCCACTTACAAACCGAAAGTACATTTCTTGCATAAGCACTCTCTGCCTTGCAAATGTTTAAAATTGTATGCAGGCGACCCAACAGCACATACATGCTATTGTTTGTAGTGCCCAGCTTGAAATTAATATGAGCGATAAAAACACCCCTGTTTGTGTTTACTGTCTTTTAAAACAGGGTGATTTCCCTCAAAGCACAACTTTGTAGGGCGCAATATATTAAGGGCAAAAAAGGAATGTATTAACGTCACACCCCACAGTTAGCGAGTATTAGGTGTATCTTCAGGAATTACACCCTATTTGATAAAGCGTGGACGTGGATTTAGCCAACCATATACGCTAAATCTCCTAACATGCCCACGGTTTAGTAGGCTAGGCCTCTGTCAACAGTTAGAATGTGTGTGTCATTGAGGGGCAGAGGAGAACGAGTCTAAAGAAGTCTGGGATGAGTGGCATCTGAAGTCAGGTGCTCTTGTTTTATTTTTAGAAGTTGGGGGGCCATGATGGAGATGGATAAGGGGGGGCTTATGATGCTAGGCTTTTTTCATTTGTATTTCTGAAGGAAGAGACCTGCGATTGCCCATGTCCTAAGCATCTAAACATTTCTAATGTTATCCTGAGGGTTAACTTTGATCTTAAGGTTGTGAAATTACTAAAGTGTATGCACATACCCAAAAGATGTACTTAATTCAACTTGAGAGCCAGATCAAGAATGAGCTAACCTCAACCACTTACAAACCATACGTACATTTCTAGCGAATCGTGACAACATACAAATTGCCAGAATCAGCATTCCTAATCGTTTTGAGAGACATAGACTCATGAGAATGATATTATACATTTTTAATTGAAAACGTGTATTTTCTTTATATATGCTATCCCTTTCAATGTAATAATGCTGCATCTTTCCTCAATATATAGTGATATTACAAGTTCTTGATCATATACTTATATGTTAAAAATCATACTGTGCAATACGCATATTAGTGTTTTAAACAACAACAGCGAGATGGAAATGAACATTTCTTGCCAACAGATATTGTTTATTTGTTTCAAATAAATTCAAGATATTTTCTTATTGGAAACTATGAATAAACACATCTATAGGAACGCCCATAACATATTTTATCAGCACATAATTCCATCAACAATCACGATCCACAAACTCCCATTAGAGTCAAACAATCACAAACAAATATCGCTTGCTGAATTGTATCTTAAATGGACAACCTTTTGAGTCTGTATTTACTAAAGCTGATGTAAATTCAAATCAAAGAGCTGTGTTGACTAATTTACAGGATGACACAGTTATTTTGTCATTATGTTGCCTTCCCCCTCTATTTTTAGAATGCGAAGACAGTCTGCAGCCAAATCACCTGCCCTGCGCTACACTGTGCGGAGCCATCCTTCATTGAAGGCGAATGCTGCCCAACCTGTGACGGTATGTCACTATTTATTTCGCAACGCATTTCTAGATCATGGACTTGACTCATAGAGAAATAGAGTGCTGTAACCTCAAATGTTTTGTTTAGGTTCCCAATGGCACTTTGGTGTCATTGGATGGCTTGCTATTGTGCTGCTAGTGTCAGATTGATAGTTGTGTCTGGTTGAAGCACAAAATAATCTTGCATAGGTAACTCTTTGATTTTCCTTGCTTTCCTTGTCGTCTTCCGCTAGACAAATGCAAGAACGCACATTGTGCATAGTCCATTGAATACTGCCACAATGGTTAAAGGTTAAATCTATAACAAAGCCACAAAAGTAGATGTAATATAAAGGTCACATATCCAGCAGATTGTTGCACTTTCATAACTCCCATCTATGCAGGCAATTTAAACACACATCTTTGGCTCCCTATCTGGCTGAGGTCAGATCCCCTCTCCTCACCCTATCTTCTACACAGGCCTTCTAGAATGACCAGGCCTTAAATGATTTTAAAATACCTAATTTCACCCTTTTTGGGAACCACTTTCCCATCCTCTATTGCTCCATCCAGCCCTGGATATACACCAGAGATCCATCATCTTAAAACTACTATGTAGCTTTATCTCCACCAATGACGCTAATCTTGCACCTCTACAGTTCTTATAGTATACAAGAAGGCCCTCACAGCACTCACTTGAACTTTTGACACTGTCAAGTGCACATATTTGGCTCACCATAGCTCCTCACACCTGCAAACTCTACCCATCAAACCTCTAAGACGTACTAGCTCTTTCCCATCATAAAACTGCATCGTCTTCCCTTTTAGCCAACAAATTGGTCTCTACTTCTCTTCTAATATTGCTAAGATTTTTGACACTCTATCTACACACCTCTCCCATCCTCTTCCTACTTCTTTGTCTGTCTTCACTCATCACTACCTCTTCTAGCTGTCACTCATTCTCCCCCAGCTAAACTACTGGACTCACTCCCATAATTCAGGCATCCAGCCATTTGTGCGCTCAAGCTGAACTCTTTGCTCTGCAAACTATCAACGTGTTTTACCAATCACATGATCCTATCTCCAATCACTCTTCAACTTTTGCCTTTTAACTGTAGCTTTTCCCATATGCTTCACTACTGCTTATCCTCTCAAAGTCCTGTGCTGACCCTAAATGCAATGGGTGTTATTGGCCTGTATCTCTCGTCACCCACTTCTCCAAAATCCAGCAATATATAATCTCCCAAAAATACTTGCCTTGAAATGAGCAATCTCTGCAGCCCTCTCAAACCGGATTCCACGGCTTCTACTGTACTTAATTTTGTTTTTGTTTTTTATATAGCGCTAAAATGGGCCTTGAAGCTCACAAATAACAGGACCATTACGGACATACAAAGAAAGAGGAATACCTCAGGTTATAGCGGGGCATTGGGCGCTTTAATCTGGGTCTGACCCACATCTCTATGATTTCATCCTCTGCCCATCACTCCAAGCTTGCCTGCTTCCTCATCCCCCTTGATCAATCTGCTGCTTTCCATAGAGTCAAGCACCCTTCTTTCCTGGTAAGCCACTCTAATTTTGGAATCAAAGACATCATTCACAACTGGATAGCCTACTGCCTCACTGGTCATTCCTTCTCTATATCCTTGAACACTATCACCTCTGATCTTCACATCCTACTTGGGGATCTTCTATCACCCTCTGCAGATGATACCCACATCTTCTTTATACCTTCCTTCACCCCTAACCTCCCGCAGAGTATATCCAATTCCCTCTTTTCCATCCTTCATGGGATGGCACTGGGTTGTTTTATGCTCCACTCATCTAAGACTGAAGTCATCTATCTATTTGTCTTTAATGCCACTACTTTTCTCTGCCCCCCAGTCTCTTTTCCACTGACATTCTTACGCCCCCAGGGCCAGGGGTGTTGCTAGGTCTGGAAAAAATCAGGGGCTAAGCTAATGTCGTGGCTGCTGGGATTCGGGGCTAGCTATAGCATTTTGGTTGTGGTTCCGGAGATTCTATAGGGAGCTACAACCAAAAGACCTGGGGCTATAGCCCCATCAGCCCCACCCAGCAACGCCTCTGCCCAGGGCACACAACATTGTAGATTTTATTTGACCACAATCTTAAGAGCTAACACTCTGTCACTTCTATAGCCTCTGCTGTTGGGATCAATCTTCTTAACATCCTTTACATTAACCCCATTTTTACCTTTCATTCAAACTAATATCTTTCTGGTCCTCTGTCACCTTGAATACTGCCAAACCTATTAATAGAACTCCCACTCTACTCCTTTGCCTTCCTTGAAAAACCATCACTTTCACCATGTCCACCCTTTATAATCTATCCCACCTCTCCCCATAATCTTCATGTCAACTGCCACTCAACACATTCTATTCATGGGCTCTCCCCCAAACTCATTTGTATTTATTTTCATTTTATTGGTTAAAGCAAGGACCAAGCTTGAGAGCAACAGAGTGATGTACAGTGTGTGGGTAGTGAGCATTTGAGCTAGAATCTTTTAACATTAGCGCAGTACTGTGAGTTGTGGTGTGTGCATACATCTGTGCATTCATTTGGATTAGTCCTTGGTCAGGTGGTTTTGAAAAAGCCACATTTTGAGACATTTGTGAAATCAGAGAATTTTGGTGGCATTCCGAGCTGTTACCGGGATTGAGTGCCAGAGTGGGGATGCGTTACAAGAGAAGGATTGCTGCAGATCCTTTCGTTGCAGACGTGATTCAAGCCTGTTAGGCAATGTGCATCTGCCCTCAAACCAGGTACACTTCAGTGCTACTCCCGAATACTTTGCGAATTATATATGCAGACTTGAACACTATCCTGGCCTGGAGAATAAGCCATTGTGGTTCTTGTACGACAGAGATAATTTGGTCAAATTTCAGCACAACCCATAATAAGGCATGCTGTAGAGTGGTCGGCTGCTTTGAGGGGAGCCAAAGGAGTGGACAAGAGCCACATCAGGGGGGTGTTTCCCCCATCAAAGTGTGAGACCACACAGGCCTGCACTGTGGTCTGGAAGTTCTGTGGTTGGATGAAGGGTTTGATTTTGCAAAGGGTGGAGATTTGGAGTCAGGCCATTTGAGCCTTCTTGGCTATATGTTTCTGGAAAGATGCTTCTATCAATGGTGAAGTCTAATGATTTTGCTAAATCGAAGAGTTACGGGACAAATCTTTCTAGGCGCATATCATTGAATCATTATTGGACTGGTTGATATGTATCACAGGGACCAATAAGGACAAATTTAGTTTCAGAGGGGTTAGGTTTGAGGTAGGCAGTTGACATCCAGGACTGGATGATGGCTAGGTAATTATGGGGATGACTGATATCCTACGGGCTTTTTACTCTAATGTGCAACTGAATATTGTTCACATATTGGTGGATGGCTATATCAGGATATTTGAGGAGTGTTCCCAGAGACTACATGTAAAGGCTCAAAAGAAGTGATGAGCGGATGGAGCCTTGAGGGACTCCACAGTAGATTAAGAGTTAGTTTGAATGCAACATATTCATCTGGGGAGCCTGGTGTCTGCCTGAACAGTAGGAAGTAAAACATTTTAGGACAGAGCCAGAGGATCCCATCATTTTGGCAACGAGGGAGAGGATGATGTGGTGGTCAACAGTGTTGAATGCAGTCGAGAGGTCAAGAAGGATGAGGGGGCATGAGTCACCCTTATGCATGATTTGCAGGGTGTTATCCACTACCTGGATGGTGGCTTTCTTTATGGTACACTTGGGGAGTAACAGTGACTGATAGTTGTTTAGAAGGTGCAGTTGTTCAATTCTGCTGAGTATTTGGTTAGCAACTACTTTTTCCAAGATTTTGCTGATTAGCGGGAGGGTCATAATGTGCCAGCAGTTGGCCAGGTCGTCTGGGACTAGGGTCCGTTTTTTCAATAGAGGTCATATCTGAAGAATCTTCAACGTCTTAGGGAATGAACCATAAGTGATGGATGCATTAATTATGCTGACGAGTGCGTTTAGCTCTGGGCCCATCAAATGTTTAATGATGGAGGCCGGGATGATATTGTCAAAGTAGAAGGTAGGTTTGAAGTAGGCAAATGTTTTTAGGAAGTTTGGCGAGAGAGAGAAGTGTGCATTCTTGGGTGCAGGGTGCTTAACGCTGAGGGGAGATTGACTGAATGATGTATTGCCTATTTTTCAATGAAAAGATTGTTGATTTTGTCAAGTTTTTCCTGAGATGATGGCACCCGTCTGGTCGGGCGGAGTCTTGGTACAATGTTTTACTACTTTGAAACGGGCATTTTGTAAAGACTGGTAGGGGGTGTCTGTACTTCTGCTCTCTATATGGTAGAAGAGAGGCACAGAAGACCCCAGCCAAGATTCTCTATTACGGTAGCTATGGTCGAGCAATCAAGGCCTAGCTTCTCAGGAGGTGATGCAGGCTGGTTCTTAAGTACAGTGTAGTCCCCAAGGCTCCACAAAGGAATGTCCACACACTGTATTGGTTAGAACACAGTCTTTATATAATCAATATTCAAGGTTATGTACACTTATCATAATAACTCACTTTGTACTTAGGAAAATCAACAATGGCAAATATATACAATTCTAAAGTGGTACCACCCTTTGTATTAGATCTCATTAAAGTGCATCAACAATACTGTAACAATGTCACACAGATCAATAGAGTGAAACCAGCAATAGAGAGAGGAGAGAAAATAAGATGGTTGAGCAATAGGCAGAATACTGGCCCCTACCACTAGACACAGTTCTGTGTGGAGATCCCCCCACCTGGGCAACCTGTAAAATAAAGATATAGCACAAGCCCAGTCCATATATTGTTCTGCAAATCTTATTCCCTCCTATAATGTTTTTACCCCCCCAATGTACCTGGTGGAGTCGAGTTCTTCGAAGAGGCGTCGACAGATCCTTCTTGAGCGACCCCCTTTCAAGCGGGAGTCACGGATCGTCGAGAGGCATCGAGAAGCATCGAGGAACTCGGCGTTCGGCGGCGGGGAATCGACGGCCCTTCTTGAATGCCTTCCCTTTCAAGCGGGAGACACGGGGCGTCGAACGTCCGTCGACAAACAGGGTAGAACGACGTCGATGAGGCGGCAGCTTCGTCCGAGCGGTGCTCGTCGGCGTCAGAGCGTCGGCGTCCTGCAAGGCAGAGGCGTGCGGGGCACCTCGGTGACAATAGTTCTGGACCGCAAAGATTGTGTAGACGGAGGCCCAGCAAGGGCGTCCAGTCGTTCGAGTCTTTGTGGTCTTCGGGTGGCGGGAAACCCACCGGTAGGTTTCTCCTCGGCGCGTTGGTCGTACTCGACTTTCTCCGGCAGGATAAAGCGGTCGACGGTGCGGACGAGGGAGTCCTTCGATTCGAATGTTCTTAGGCAAAGGAGCGGGCGGCTCCGGTCGTCGGCGGCACAGCGTCAAGTGGTCCCCACGGCTGGGCAACACAACTTCGACGGGCCTCCAGCGGTTACACAAACCTGCGAACCCTGTTCGACGGCAATGGACTTCGACGGCGGCGATGTCCGGGTGCTTCACTTCGATCTCCTCGGCGGTCCCGTCTCGGGTCGGCAGCCTTTCGAGGGTCTGTCTTCCAGGGTGCTTCGGCGAAGATGGAGCGGTGCTCGATGGTCCTTCAGAGCACGGGAAGAGGGCGCCTTACCAGGTCCTCTCTCGGGTCAGTCTTCGACGATTTCGGCAGCCTTCGGACCGGTCGAAGCAAATGCAACAGCAAGTCTTCTTCTTCCAGTGGAGACTCAACTCCAGAACGCTTCTGAACAATTACCAGTGGTGAGAGGTCCCCAGATATACTATTCTGTCTCTCATCCACACTGCTGGCACACACTCAGCAGCCAATCATACAGAAGGGCATTCATGCAGTCAGTCAGCCAATCAGGCACACTCCTCCCTTTCAGACACTCACAACAAGGAATGTGGATTGGGACAAGTACCCAGCCATTCAACACTACACACTGCATTCAGGCCAGTTTCGGGCAGGGCTGTCTCAGTCTTTGTCTCTCATGCCAGAAACCAGACAACCACAACAAGGAGTGTATATTGGTCACGCACTCCATTCACCCAGGTCCCACCCACAGGAGGTACCACAACATACAGTCACTGGGAAGGCTCCAGTCAGTCTAGCTGGGCCTTCACAACAACACCATATATGGAACTTCCACCCAACAGCCAGTCAAAGGGAAGGGACAGAGTCAGGGCTTCCCAGGACTTTGGGAAAACAAGGTAACAGGTAATAGAAAGCAAGAGGCCACAGGGGCCATCTTGTTTCCTATCAGGAATCAACTGATCCCAATGGCAGGGCCTGGGTATCCCAAAATGGAGGACACCCAGAGCACCTGTCAAATTCAGCATGGAGCTGCCACCAGCCCATACCCTGCTCTGTGGGCCACCCACAGGTGCCCAGAAACATACACTAGGGGCACAGGGTTGTACCCCTACCCATGGGTGCCATAAGGGTATCCCATGGGTCTGTTCACCAAACCAAAAAGAGAGAGCTGCACTGCCAGGAGTCCCACATGGACTCCTGGGAAGAAAACACGACAGAACACACGATAAAAAGCAGTAAAGGACAAGGATTCAGAGGCCCTGTCCCTCTGATGCATTTCCAGCATCACACATTTCTCCTGTTAGAGGCTGCTGCAATGGTGGTGGAGTAGTAAGCACTCTAGCACTGTTGTCTGTAAGGAGTCCAAAAGGAAGAAGATGGAAGGAGGCAACGTTGGGAGCCCGCCATGATGCCAAGCCCACCCCCTGGTTTCTGCTGTGCGCTCCTGTGGTGCCCAAGTCCGTGCTAAGTCTAGCACTGTTGGGCTCTAACGAGGCTGAAAGGCGGAAGGTGGAAGGAGGTAAAGTCTGGAACCTGCCGAGACGCCAAACCTGCCCCCTGGGTTCAGCTGTGAAAGATGATCTCTTGGCATCCTGCGCTGGTGCCCAAGTTCAAACCAAGTCTAGTGATGTTGGGTGTGTTTGGGTGCTGTTACTGCTAAAGGCAGAAACAACAGTACATGTCAGGGCAGAGGATATGCACCCTATTCTGGGAGGAATATATGTAAGTCAACTTAACATGCATCACACCTACTTGTCCATCACTACTTTAACTCTCCCATGTATCTAGGGTTGAGAAAGCAATGCTCGCCCCCTTGTCTTTAATAGAATCAAGAGCTCCCTGCGCTATTAGCAGGAGGAATCTTCATTCTATGTCAAGACGGAGGCGAGCATTATGCTTGTTCAAAGCTTCTTATCACAGATTCTGCTACATTATTAACTGGTCTGAAATAAAACATTTTAAACGTGGTATCACTAGCCCAATCAGCCACTTTCAGAATATCTTGCAAAGTCGCACCTTGCCCCAGTGCTTTCGAAGCCATTGAGCCCCTAACAGAATGCACTTCAAATTTAGTCATGTCTATTCCTGCCAGGCTCATGATCTCTCTGACCCATCTAGCTATGGTGGCTGTTGCTACGCCTTTATGGGGTTTCCTGTGCGCTATCAGCAATTGGGTTGTCCCCATCGGTCTCAGCTCAGCTGTTCTACTTTCGTATTCTTTTATACATGCTGCCACACACCACTTTGGATGCTCTTGCATGTAAGGGTAGGTTATCGTGGATGAGTCTGTCTTTGTTCTCCTGTCCAGATTGAAGGTCACTCCATCTGGTCCATATACTTTGCTATCCACTTCTAGCACTTTAACGTCTGCTGCTCTCCTACATGATGCCATACATAGTAGCATTGCTAATTTTCCAAATAGTCGCAATAATGACAGGTATCTGTTACTGGGCCATTCTGCTAGCAACTTCAGTACGACCGCCACGTCCCATAAAGAATCGTACTTCGGTTGTGGCAGTTTCCTAAACCTTATTCCTTTCTATAAATCGAATCACTGCCACATTCTCTCCTACTGGCACTCCTTCTATGGGCGTGTGACCCGCTGATATCGCGGATCTGTACATTCCTATTGTTCTATAGGCTTTCCCATCCTGCAGGAGTTCTGCTAAAAAAATCAGTATCTCCACTAAAGGGGCAGAAACGGGATGAACACCTCTCCTTTTGCACCATCTCGACCATCTGTTCCATGCTGAATCGTAGCTCCTTCTAGTCGAAGGCGCCCATGACTCAGCAATGAGGCTCGCAGCCTGCACTGAAATTCCCGGAAGGTTCAAGCATCTCCTGCTATCTTGCACGCCATCAGCGGTAGAATCCCCTTCACTCTCAGAGGGTCAAACAACCCAGCTGTGTCCGTGAGAATGTTCTCTCCCAATGGCAGAATTCTCGGGTAGTCTGTCATTAGCTCCATGAGCGCCGGAAACCATACTTGCGATTTCCATATCGGAGCTACCACTATCAGAGTCACTGCTTCTCTGCGCACTTTTGTCAGCACTCTGCTCATCATCATGAAAGGTGGGAATGCGTAGAGCATCTCTCCTCTCCAATCTTACAGAAAGGCATCTTCTCCCGCTGCTGCTGGATTCAGTCTCCAGCTGAAAAATCTTTTCTTCTGATCGTCCAGTCTGGACGCAAACAGATCTGTGTGAACTGGTCCCCAGAGCCTCTCTATCTGTCGAGAGATCTCCAGTCCACTACTACATTCAGCGAGCCCGGTAGATATTCTGCCACTACTGAGGTCCCTGACTCTGGGCAGGAGTGCCAGAAATCCTTGGCTATCCATTTTCAGCAGAATACATGAATTCACTTTCTCTTTTTTGAACGCCTTGATCGCAAATGATCCGACTAACAGCTCCAGATAGTTGATGTGCAGTTTGAGTTCCTCCGAGCTCCACCTGCCTCCCGTTTGGAGTTCTGCTGGCGTCTGACTCTATTACTATGTCGGGTCGGTCCCCAAAGATGGCTCTCTCGTTCCACGCTTCCATGTTCTGTAACCACCACTCTAGCTCTGTCCTAGATTCTCGATCCACGGGCACTAGATGGTGGTAGCGCAAGCCCTGCTGAAGGTGTCTTATATTCAGCCGCTGGAGCGCTCAGTAATCTAGTGGCCCTGGGAATATCGCTTTTATTGACACTGCTAGCAACCCTACCACTCGCGCTATCGTTCGAAGCGAGATAACTGTTCTGCTGAGACAGTTTCTTATTTCCCTTTTTATATCTCTTATCTTCCTGTTTGGAAGATCCAGGGTGGCTGTCCTGGTGTCTATGACGAACTCTAGCAACTCTATCCTCTTCGCTGGTCTCATTTCCGACTTCTCTTGATTCAGTAGGAACCCGAGGGAAGTCAAGAGGTTCACTAACCAGTTGATCTGATATTGAAGTGTGTCTCTGTTGCTCGCCATCTTCAGAATATCATCTAGATAGATAATTATTCAGACCCCTTTCTCTCTGATTGCTTCGGCTACGGGCTTCATGAGTTTCGTGAAGGCCAAAGGCACCGATGCCAGTACAAACGGCATTGTCGCAAATTGCCATAATTGTCCGTCCCAGTCGAATGCTAGAAAGGGGCGATACTCCTCTTGCACTGGTATTGTAACATATGCAGCTTTCAGATCTATCCTCGAGAGCCAGTCGCCCTGTCTGAGCGTGTCTCTGAGCTGGTGGGTACCCTCCATCTTGAAGTGGTGGTAGACTACCCAGCTGTTCATGTCTTTCAAGTTTATCACTGGTCTCACTTTGTCTTTCCTATGAACCAGGAACATATTGCTTATGAATCTCGGGTTTGCTTTGCACGGTTCGATTGCTCGCTTTTTTGCTATACTCTGCAGCTCTGCGTGCAGCAAGTCCTTCTCTGCTAGCGCTGAGACTAGTGGGTGGGGTGCTTGGTACTGGGTTGGGTTCTCTCAGAATTCCGCTGTCCTCCCCCTACTGGCGGATATGCGAAAACTCTCACCTGGGGGGAAGTTCTGTCCTCTTCCCTTACCTCTGCTTCGCCTTCCTCTAGGGAAACAGCCTCTTGGTGGAAAGAAGGTGTCTGGTTGCTTGTTTTCCCAGTACTGGTCTCTATTGGATTGAGGCCTTCTGGATGATTGATAGCAACCAGTCGCTCAGCCTCTGTACCGACCGGTCCAGCCAAAAACTCTTCAGGGGAAGTTCTTCTGTATGGAGGCCTGAGCTTTCTCCAGGGAGGTATAGGTTCCCACAAACCTCCCCATTTCCTTCCCGAAGGTTTCTCCGAACAACAGCCCTTGTGCTGCTTCACCTGCTTTGTATGATGATAGGTTCCCTAGTTTAGGGTCTATCTTGAGCCAAGAGTAGCCCTCTTCTGCACTCGGATGATATGGCACAGTTGGCATTTCCCAAGAGGCATACTGCTCTCTGTGCCCAGTTCGCCAGTACTCCTGGGTCCATCTCCTCTCCTGTGTCTTTTGCTCGCTCGGCTAAGTCCATGATTTTCACTAGAGGCCTGGCTAAATCTAGGACTTTTTTCCAGACAACTTCGCCATGTGCGATCAATCCCCTTCCTGGGGTCTCTATTGGACTTTGCCACAAAGGCCAGCAACTTCGGCTCCAACAGCTTCTGCCACTTTCCCTGGCAGTTCCGGTTTTGGGCACTCCGCCCTCATTTTCTGTCTCATTTCTTTCTCCAGTGCCTTTTGCAGTCTTTGGGTCATATATTTGGAGACCCTTGGGGATGGCACCCATTCCGAGGATTTCGGGTTCTGATGTCTTCTGTGTGAAACATGGCTGAAGTCTCCTCCTCCTCTAGATTATTGAGCTTTCTCGTCTTTTTCTTCGGCGGAGGCAGACTTCCCTCATCCCCTTCTTTATTGGCTTCCTCCTGTGGGGAGGTCGGAGATTCTATGGGTTCTTCCTCAGGAAAGTCTTCTTCCATATCGCCCATATTATCCTCTCCCGGGTAGGGAGTCTTGAGGCTCGGCACCTCCGACTTATTCCTGAAAGATTCATGCAACCAATTAAAAGCGTCGGTAGCCTCTGGGGCTCTTGGAACCACCCCTCCTGTCTGTCCCGGGGGGTGTGAAGAGTTCTTGCTCTTCCGGGCCATACTCTGGCATGACCCTTGTGGACGTGCTTGCCTTCGGTATGGTGCTTTTATCCTTCTGGCTCAGAAACAACTCTATTGTCTCTAATCTATCTTGGAGGGGCCGGACCCCTTGAGCCACCACCTCAATGAGTGAGTCCCCCAGCACTTCTTTAAAACTATAGGCCAGGTATTCTGAGTAGACTGCCTCTTGTTCCTCTTCACTCCACTCAAAATTATCCATAATTTTGTGCTATTAGATGCCTTGTCAATACCTTTCAAGGTGTAGTGGCACGTCCACTGACTCACTTGCTGCTTGTATGAGGCTGCACCTTGTCTGCTCCACAGATTCTGGTTATACCAGGCTGCACAGAGTAATCTCTAAGCTGTATAACTATTGCTCTTTGTTGTTAAACGTGGCTTTTCGCTGTCCCAATTTGCTCTGTGAGCGAGAAATAGCTTGTGACTGATTAATGAGCTTGCTCCGTACTGAACCGAATTCCTCGATCGTAACGTAATGAGCGCTATGCACTCTGGCCCCTCCTACCCGAGGGTGGGGGCTCCGGGCTCATACATGTGCATCCACGGCTTCCTGCAGGAGGTCACGCCTCCACAAGGGAGGGGGCTGCTCTCTCCTCTCTCGGAGAGGAAAGCCTTCCCGCTCGCGGAGCGTTGCTCCTCCCCCATGAGGGTGGGGGCTGTCTGCTTTTGACAGCTGCGAGTGTGGAGCGTTTTCTGCGCAAGAGGCAGCCGGTGTGCCCCTGAGGTACCTAGTAGTGCGGCACGGTGCCGCCGGTTCCTCTTATTATATTAGTTTGTTAGTAAGTACGCTACGCGGGCTGCCAATACGTATCACTGCCTTTATAATCACCATAATCCTGTAATATTCTAGTCCGTATAACGTTTGTAACATTCAGTTAACCCAAGTACGTCACGCAGCTAAGTGAAAGAGGTCCTTATCTCTGTAGAGCAGGAAAAGAAGAGGAAGAGCACAAGAAGAGGAAGGGCTAGGTCACATGGCCAGGACACTGGGACTACAAGGGCCTGAGACTGTTCATACCACCGTACGTCTTAAACAGAAACAGCTTCTACCTATAACATCTAAAAAATAAAAAAAACAGGCGAACCTATCTTGCAATGAGTTGGTTGTCTATTTACTTCATCCTGCCGAGCTAGTGGACGGCACCCGGGGGGCAGGGGGGAGTCGGACTTGGGCAGCTCCTTAAGCTGTCGGGCATGCCCTGTGCGGTCTTTGCGGCGGTGAAAGAGGTGAGGTCATTGGGGCACCTATTCTTAGAGGCTGGTATGTCGAAAGTGAGCCTTGTTTGAATTACCACGATTAACTGGGACTCTCTGACTTGCCAGTGCGATAAAGACCTGCTGGCTGGGCTGAAATCCTAACGTAATATATTATGCACCGTGCGAACACATGTAGCAGGATTTTTATTATAATATTACTGAAAATATAATAAGAGTGGACGGCTCTTGGCCTTTTAAAATTGGTTGTTAGTCAACAGTACATTTTGCACTTATATTTTGGGACTTTTGATTGCATTTTAAACTGTCTATACCATTGATGGTTAAGACAGCATTTGGTATTTTAAATTGAGAAATAGCATAGTTTGCACATTATACTGTTTACATCATTCATTATTTTTAATGACCCCTGCACTTTAAATTGAGAACTGATTTGTTTACACCTGTCACCGCTCATACCATCTCATTCTGCATTTGCAAATCTAGTAGGGGTTCTATCTCCAAATTGCACTGTAAGATATCTAGATTGCATTGATAGGCCTCTCTCCCACTACACAGGTCTCTCAAATTTAGCACGGGTCTCTGTCCAAATTGGATTGTGTGATATCTAGATTACATTGATAGGTCTCTCTCCCGCTATACAGGTCTCTCAAGCTTAGAAGGGGTTTCAGTTCTAGATTGCATAGCACGATATTCAGATCTCATTGACAGGTCTCCCAAACCCCGCTGATATCCTCCTTAAACCCTCACTGCAGTGAACCACATATAAGGATACGGACACTAAAGAGAGCCACTGAGAACACCTAATGATATAACCCCTAATCCACCTCCCTTAGCTCTCTCTAGACGCAACTGAACGAGCCGACAACATCATCTGGAAATACCACCTACAGACAGAGACTTAACTGTTAGCGGACAGCCCTCCACGCACATTACGACACCACAAGACAACCAGACCTAAGCAGTACCAAATGGACATCAGCAAACAGACTAAGCAACCTCTTACAATGCCGCGCAAATGACCCAGTCCGAGAGAAAGAAAAATAGAAGAAGCAACAAACACTCGAACAGCAACAAAGAACCACAACTACAGAACACGCCCCCCCCAAATCCCTCTACTTAACTCCTTAACTTGCTGACCACGGGTCACCAGAGCAAACCAACCCAACGCTAGAAGCCGCAACATCAAACTACCACACACAATAGCGCAGAAGAAGGATGAATAACACGAGAAACAACAAACGTACCACCGATGCGATAACACCTTTCATCACCAAAGCAAAAAAGAACTTCCAATCGACAACCACAACTCATTGAAGATGAACCCGGTGAAAACAAAGACCCAAGACAGAACCTAGAAGAACTTTTTGAAGACGCTGACACCCCAAACCCCAACCTCAGCAAGAGTTCGACCAGGAAAGAAACCCCAACACCGATCAGAAGACTAACTCAACAAGAAAGTCCAACCCAAACGACACCCCCAAATTCCACTGCAATCTTATAAATGCAAGATCCATGTCAAAACACTCAACAGAGATCTTCGACCTACTCAATGACAATGACATACTGTTCATCACAGAAACATGGCTGGACGACAACTACAAAATCACTCCAAAGTTGCCTTGCACCCAACTTCAAATGCCTCCAAATAAACAGGAAAATCCAAAAAGGAGGAGGCAATGCAATAGCATTCAAAGGACACCTGAAAATAAACAGATGAACCGCACAACATCCCAAACTGTGAAACCATGGTAATACACCGAACAGCAAGCCCAAAAACCAACGTCCCATTCATCCTGATGTACAGACCACAGACATATGATGCAACCTTCGACAACTTCATAGAAGCCACCACCAACATACCCATTATCCACGAACACCTAATCATCCTGGGGGACTTCAACATCTGGTTTGAAGACAGTCACGCAAACTCCCTAAACTCACTGACTGAACTCACTACCATAAAACTACGACAACTAGTCAAAGGGGCAACACTCGGCAGGACACACCCTCGACGCAATCTTCGCGGAGGAAAAACTCATCACCACACAATACTGTTGAGCGACCATCTCATCATCCCATTCGTGATCACTCTGCCTACTCAAGTCTGCATCCAACCCCCTAAACTCACAACCACCTTCAAAAAGAAACTGGAAACACGTCAAAGAAAGCAACCTATTCGAACAACTGGAATTAACCAAACCGTTAACTACAGAACTACAGCTAACTGACCTAGACAGGAAAGCGGAGCTACTACACAAATTGATCGCAGACGCAATTGACAAGATCGCCCCAGAAAAACCACCCCATCAAAAAAAAGAGCAATGGCAAAATGTTTCACCCCACTATTAAGCACCATGAAAAAGGAAAACAAAAAGATGGAACTGGAATGGAGAAAAGAATACAACCCAGACAAAAAACTGTTCCAGAGACAAATCCGCGCATACAAGAAGGAAATTCAAAAAGTGAAGAAAAGGCATTATGATGACAGAGTCACCAATGCCGCCAACACACAAAAAGAAATGTTTAACTTCATTAAAGAGATGAGAAACCCACCAGGATGCGACAACACCCTCAGAGAAACTATGCAACGACCTGGCAGACCACTTAAAAAAAAATCGACATACGACAATCCATACAAAACATACCAACCGACCACAACATACTGCAAAGCGAACCCATCACAGAACCTCAGCACAAACTCAAACCTTCCTGAAATATCAGCAGAGGCATTTGCATTGCTGGTAAAACACAGCAAGAAAGCTGGATCACCCATGGATCCCTGTCCCCCGGACATCTATGTAACGCTCACCTGGCTCCCACGGAGGCACTAGTCTGGTCTGGGTTGCTGTGGCCTCTTCAAGCGTGATGCGCAGAATTCGGACCACCGATTGAACTGGACCCCCAAATCTTGGTTGTCTGGCCCGTAGGAATATCCTTCTGCAGATGAGAAAGGGGATTAACTGTCTGCTGAATAATGTGCTTGCTCCCCCGTTTCGCCCTTCGTTCTCCTCTGACTTCCTCCAAAACCCCCGGTTTAAGCTCACCTTATGGTTTGGAAGGATGAACTCTCCATCCTGCTTCTGGTGCAGGGGCGCGCGTTCGTCCAGTTACTTCACTGGTTTTAGAATGGCGTTGGCAAATCCACTTGACTTTACTGAGCGATACGCGGGAAGTATGAAGATGCAAAAGTTCAAGTGTGAGCCCCCTTTTATGTTGTCTTTTTCTGTCCTTTATTTCAGGTGCAGAACAAAGGCGATCCGTTGAGGGGTTAAATTGCCGGGGTAAATCAGGTGAGTCAGTGATGAGGGCGACCCCTCTAAATGTCTTTATAATTCCCCAGTAATGTCTTTTGTCCTTTTCCCATAGGGGCCGGGGTGCGGTACCTGCCAGAGATGTGGCGCCGACCCGAGATGTGGAATGGTTCACCAAGAATAGCCGGTAAGTAATATGGCTGAAAATCCGGCTTTCCTCTTGTGTTCCCTTGCTCACCTTTTGTCTCTTCTTCTCTCCCTTAGGTGCGGTGCAGGGATGTGGCGACCAGCACTGAGAGCCGCGATGGAGCCGGGCGGCGTCTCGGGAACAGGTGAGTGAAGCGCGGCGCTGCAGCGAGCAACGCAGTGCTTTTAAATGGAAGTCTTCCTTCTGGAATGCTGGCGTGAAGATTCCGGATGCAGGTAAGAAGGTTGAAATAGTTCTTGGTTTTCACCTTTCTCTTCTCTTATTCCCTTACTGGTGTTCCAGGTTCGAGGCGGGCGTGGCTGGAGTCCAGGTGCAGGAGCAGACACGGTGAGCGTTCAGCTGCTGGGATGCAGAACAACGCGAAGCACATGTGGCTGTCCGGGTGTGGCTTAAATAGCCTTGGAAGAATTTCCAGGTGAGTATTCTTCCACAGCCCCACCCAAGTAACAAAATAGTTCCTTCAGAAAAATAGTCCCTCCTAAGCCTCATTTGGCTTGGTTCTTCATGCAGCATGATCTGCATAAGGTGAGTGTGCAGCATGGTCTGTTTCAGGTAAGTGCACCAAACACTTCCCTTTATGAGCCTGGCGCCTATGGCGCCAGGACTGATGTCCAACATGAGCCTGGCGCCCTATAAAGGGCCACTGGGCTTTTACCCGGGGGCGTGATGCCTGCTCCCGGGGGTGCTGGGCCTGGCCTGGTGCTCCGGGGGTAGGCATCATGACAATCTACAAATCAATCCTCGCACAAGGAACACCAGCAGTATACTACAGAAACTTTATGGACCTTTCTCCAGCAACAGGAACTGTACCAAAGATGTTCAAATCAGCATATATCACTGAAAAACACAAGTGGCGACACAGAAGACCTCCAACTACAGGCCAATTTCAAACATTCCCTACGTGGAAACCTACGTATTTAAACAAACCCAAGAAGACGTAGAAAAAAACCACCTGCTGGACCAAGCTCAAGTCGGTTTCAGACTCGCAAGAGGAATGGAAACAGAACTAGTATCCATCTGGGATGGCCTAAAAACCAACGCAGACTCCAACACAACCTTAGCCCTCATTCTACTCGACCTCTCTGCAGCCTTCGACAGTTAGTCATGACGCCCTAACCAAAAGACTAGAAGACATAGGCCTAACATACACAGCACTACTCTGGACTCTGTCATTCCTAGCAGACAGAACAGAAACCGTATGGATTAAACCCTTCAAATCCGCTCCAAAAGTTAACGACTGTGGAGTGCCACAAGGATCCTCACTATCACCACTGTACTTCAAGATCTACCAAACTCCGGTTATCCGAATCTTCAAAAAATACATCATCACATGCTACAGCTATGCAGATGATACCCAAATCATCTACAAAATCAATGACACCCAAGCTGATCATTCAACCCTAACCAAGTGTCTAAAAGAAGTCTTCAACTGGATGGCTGCCAACAACCTGAAAATCAAGCCAGGAAAGACAGAAATCATGTTCATATCCAAAGACCAAGAGAACGAAATCACCATCCTGTGGGCAACGGAAATGGGAACCGCACCATCACCATCTAAGGTAGTAAAAAATCTGGGAGTCCTGATGGACAACTCCCTAACCTTAGAACCACAATTAAACGCAACAGTCAAATGTTTCTTGTTCATCCACACGGCAAGAAGAATCCTACCTTCCCTCTCCTTCACGCACAAAACAGTCACTATCGTCGCCCTCATCATGTCAAGTATCGACTATGCACATGGCCACTACATCGGAATTCCAGAATACCTCCTGAAGAAAGTACAACAGATCCAAAATGCAGCAGCCAGACTACTCCTCAAACTATCAAGAGAACACCTCACCCCTGCCCTAAAAACACTACACTGGCTCCCAGTAAAGCATCGCATCACCTTCAAAACAATGTGCATAACGCACAGGGCAATCAGTGGACAGGGAGCAGAATTCCTACAAAAGAAAATGACAATCTACAAACCAACAAGACCCCTCGGGTCAAGCAACGAAATCCGCCTGGAACCTAAACCATACCTCAAGAAGAAACTGGGAGGCACCTCCTTCTACCACTTAGCCGCAAAAACCTGGAACATCCCTAAAGACATAAACACCAAAAATCACCTAAAACTTAAGAAATTGCTAAAAACCTGGCTCTTCAACACCACAAACTCGAACTGAAAACCGAATCGGAAAGGGATGAATGAACTGGACTCAGACAACCCCCAGTACAGACGGTGGACATCTCCCGATGTGAAGAAGCTCCCACGGCACCTGAACGAAGAACGCCGGTTAGAGGGAACACAGGCGACACCCAAACTGAGACGGAATCAACTTCCCACCAAACAACTGCACTCGTCCGTAAGTTTCCACCAGGTACCACAGTATAGTGGAATTATCGGTATATTGGAAATCACCACAATATATGAGCTGTGGACATGGGCAGGTGCGCTAGCCGTATGAGTGGGAAGGGAGGAGGGGGCCATATGTGAAAGGGACCTCGCGGGCCAGACGGACCAAGATCTAGACAGAGGCAGAGGGGTGCTCCCGAACCCCACCTGGGGAAATTACAGAAGCCCAGTGCCTCAATTCAGGATAAAGATCCTGAGTAGCCGGTCAAGTGGTACAGCGAGTAGAGCGTTCGCTTTGACATCCGTGCCGAGCTTGCAGGTTTGATTCCCGGCAGGGGCAAACTCAGCCTTTCATCTTTCTGAGGTCGATAAATGAGCACCACACACCGTGGGTAATAATAAGCAGCGCTCAGATACCCGAGGGTTCATAGCGATATATAAGTGCAAAATTATTATTATTAAAGATGCCAACTAACCAATTGCACTAACAATTTCCCCCTCTGCATACACCTCTCAAACTCCAAACCAAACACAACCACAAACCTACAGCATAACAAACTGCAACAACAAAACAAAAACACACATAGAAACGCACAACAGTACACGACTACCGGCCGCAAAACACCCCAGGGCCAGCCAATGGACCCACCGAACGGAGGCCGCCAACAGCACATCACTGCTCTCTTGAACTTTTCCAGCGACTTCCCACTAACCACCTTTCATTTCCTCTTTCAGAGCCGCCAGAGCGCCAGGGAACAACTCCGGTGGTGATAGTGCGCGGTACAAATGTCCTTTAACATTAACATTTGCACTTTTTGAGACTGACATTACTTGAACTCTGTATTGATCACATTATAGATGGTTATTAGTGCAATTTCGCTCTTAATATTGAGAAGAGCATCATGGATACTTTAGATTCATAAACTGAAGGCTCATATTCCGTACTGGTATTTTTCTAATGAGTACTGTTTCGCCTCCACCTTATACTGTTTACTCTTATGAAGACTTACATTGCATATTTTGCACCTTCTATTGAGAAGTATGTTTTTGGCACTATAAATTGCCAAATTGAAGGGACACATTCTGTATTTGCACTCTCATATTGGGAACTATACTGTTTGCACTTTATACTGTTTTACACCATTAATGGTTTATATTGCACACTGAACTTCATAGTGAGAACCTGGTTGGAAATGTATAAAGATATAGATCAGACTGGGAACAGAGCATGTTATTTATAATAAAAGCTATATAGCTAAAGGTTATCTGGATTTTGTGGCTGAGAAACTGATATAAATTGTAAATAGTAAGTTAGTAGTAACCTCCCTCTAGGAATAGAAAGGGTCCTAAATTAAGATCACAGAAAGGGAGAAGAAATAGTTATCAAAACTACTCCCAATGGGGCTATGGTAAAACTAACTACTAGGTCAAATGCAAAAATGGAAAATGACTTGGACAAATTTGGAACAAACTAAATTTTCGGATTACCTAACTAAAAAGAAGGAAGGGAAGGAAGACTTTAACGAAGAGTTAGCCCAACACTCAGGGAACAGTACAGTAATAGATAATAATTCCATTCTAAATCTCTAAGGATTTTCAGCGCCATTCAATGGGTCAGCCTTCAGGCCACCCAAGTAAGGAGGATAGAACTCTATCAAATATGCAGCACAAATATCATAGACTCTATGGGGCTGGTCAGTAATGAGGAAAGAATACATCATGAGAGAAGTTTAGAGACTTTGGCTGATATGAATAATATAATTGGACTAATGTATCTATCACGCCGGATTTAGAAAAATTGGTGAGCGATAACGTTAGATGAAGATAATGAATCTTGGTGTGGTTCGGATTTAGAGGTAGATAGTACGCTCAGTTTAAATGGAAAAATTGATTTTTTAACTACCGTTGACATTATTTTAAACGTTTGTACCAAGATGAATGAGCAGCTGATGTTGAAAGAATTGGTGCTGAATGAAAATCAGCAAAAATTATCCAAAGAATTAAATGTAATCTCACATGAACAAAGGGAAGATTAATTGAGTGAACTATGCCTATTGATAAATAAAGATCAGGCTAATAATATAGTGGAAAACACTGATGTACCAGAGCAACAGATTTTGACCTCTCATTTGGAAAATAGCAGAGTGGTTGATAGTTTATTTATTCATATTTTTAAAGCACACAATAGCCTGTGGGCATCGTGGCGCTGTTGAATATAAAACATTAGGCTGGTTACAAAGGAAGGCTGATAATTACAAGGCAGTTTGCTTTACAGGCGCATAATTAGTCAAATAAGCTGGCAGTACAGACATCAAAACGTTGAGGTACAGTTAATGTCAGTGGGGGGAGGGCGAGGATATAGGAGGATACAGGTTTTGTGAAAAGTGTGGTTTTGAGGGATTTACAAAAGGAGTACAGAGAGGGGTCAGCTCTGAGAGAGGTGGGGAGGTCGTTCCAGAGGGTGGGTGCTATGTGTGGGAAGCCAATGCTGCCAGCTTTGGCTCTGCTTATGGTGGGAACTTGGCGTTGGTTGGCATGGTGGATTCTTTTAGGACGGAGGGAAGATTTCCTGGTTATGGTTTCTGATAAACCTTGGATGCACACTTGACTCTGACCTAACACTCTCGCGCCAAGTCAACACATCTCAAAGTCATGCCACTACCACCTTAAAACCTTTAGACGCATCTTTCCATATCTCTCCTTTCCCAACAGACTCTCTGCGGTCCAATCAATTGTTATATCAAGACTCTACGCAAACCCCCTCTACCTCAGACTCCACGCATACCAACTGAATAAACTTCAAAGGGCACAACACGCTGCAGGCAAACTGCTACTTGCACTCAGCTCTAGAGACCACATCTCCCCAGCCCTTAAGACTCTGCACTGGCTTCCAGTCACCCGAAGGGTGACCTTCAAAACCTTATTCATCTCCGATCAAGCAGTGCATAAAACCGGACCTCAATATCTTCAAAACAAGCTAAAACACTATCACCCTCAACGCACTCTAAAATCAAGCTCTGCCAGCCTCTTAGTCATCCCTAAAACAAACTCAGTCAGGTTAGGCGGATCATCATTCTCAGCCTTGCCCCCCACAATGTGGAACGCACTCCCACACCACATCTGCCTTACTGAGGATCTAATGTCTTTCTGAAAACTGCTGAAAACCTGGATCTTCCCCTAGAACCGACCCATACGCGAAATGACCCAAACAGAATAAAAGCACCTCAATGACACCAACCCAACAAACTACCAGATGTGAGAAATCGACATCTAATAACCACTGATATAAACTGAAAAGACAAACAGAATAGAACGAGTAAAGTAGAGCAAAGCAGTGAAGTGAATAATAAGAATAAATCTTACAAACACAGATTTAAATCAATGAAATGCATATAATGCATGATGAATGAATGGAGTGAATGGAGTGGATGAAATCGTTGGAACCGACGAAACATGTGAAACGGATGAATGCGCTGAGCGGATGAATGCGGTGAGCAAATGAGTGTGTAGATCGGATTAGTGTGTAGATATGAGGAGTGTATAGAATGGATGAATATGTTGAACGGATAAGTGTGTAGAGTGGCTGGATGTGCAGAATGGATGAATGCGTAAAGCAGATAAGTTCGTAAGTACAGAGTTGTGCGTAGAATGCAGAAGTGCGTAGAGCAGATGAGTGTGTAGACCGAGTGACTGCGAAAGAATGTGTAGAACGCTGGGAAGAAGAGTGTGTAGAGCGGATGAGTGTGTAGAGCGGATGAGTGTGTATAGCGGATGAGTGTATAGAGCGGATGAGTGTAGAGATGAATATGTAGAACGGGATACTGCTGTTAAATGCCCGGAAAGTGATGAGTACATAAAGCGGATGAGCGTGGGGAGCAGAAGAGCACGGGGCGGGGATGAGCACGGGGCGGGGATGAGCACGGGGCGTGGACAAGCACGGAGCGCGGATGAGTTTGGGGCGTGGATGAGTTTGGGGAATGGATGCATAGATGCATAGAGCTGATGAGTGCGGGGAGTGGATAAGTGCAGGGAGCGGGTGAGTGCGGGGAGCAGGTGAGTACGGGGAGCGGGTGAGTGCAGAGAGCGGATGAGTGCGGAGAGCGGATGGGTGCAGAGAGCGGATGGGTGCGGAGAGCGGATGGGTGCGGAGAGGGGACGGGTGCGTAGAGGGGACGGTTGCGTAGTGTGTTTAAGGGCATAAGGCAATGGAGTGCCTGGAGCGAAGGAGTGCCTGGAGCGAAGGAGTGCAGTACCACGAGCAAAGGAGTGTCTGGAATAAATCGATGTGCCACGTAGAGCAGACGAGTTGCGTTGAATGGATGATGACGTTGGGCTTGCGTGGTCCAGACTCGTGAGCGCGGGGCAGTCTGGAGCGCGCGGGACGGCCTAGATCACGCAGAGTGAACTGGAATGCATGAGTGCGTGGAGCGGACCAGAATATTGGGAACAGACTGGGTGCATGGAGTGGATTGGGTGCATGGAACGGATGTTGTGAACTACAAAGGATAGTTGGAATGCTGAAAACGTTTGAATGATCACATAACCCACCATACGCTTACTCTCTCCTTTACACCACCACTCAACTAGAACACAGAGATACTATGACACCATTCGGTATAACTGTTCTCATACCTACAACCGCCACATACTCCACATCACTCTATGTAAACACTGCTGGTTTCACACCCCCAGCCAAGTGTGCTCCTCAGGCCTAACGCAGCCACATCTGGTCTGGATAAATCCTGCCAGAACGAACACATATTCCTGACCCCTCAATCACCACACCTATCGCTAAGAAGCAGCTATTACACGCTCAAGCTGCACACATACCTGGTGCTCACACGCACCTTTGACTCTCCCTACTCCCTCTACTGATCTGAACTTCAGTTCCCAAGGGCGTTCAACCTACCAGCGCCTTCAGACCATACCAACTGTATATAAGACGCTATATAAATGCAAAATAACATAACATAACAAGTCTTTTTAAGCAGTCGGGTGGCCCCCTTCTCCTTTGTTCACAGGATGTTTTAGTATGTGGGTCTTAATTTTAAGTAATTTTTCTTTTAACTGTGAGTCTTATTTTCCAGGTGTTTGCATAGTTTTCTAGGCATGTGTATTGTGGACTCTGCATTTGTATTTTCGCACGTTTATATTACCACATTATGAATCCACCACATATTTAGCACATTTTTTTACTCTGTGTTTGAATTTTAGCAGCTCCTTGTAAGCTGTATTTAAATTCTGGGTTTTATCTCTTTTTAATTTCTAGTAACATTCCTAGCACATTAGGCTCATGTGCAGTGGATCTTACACATGCACTTTTGCACCTTTGCAACCCATTGTATAACTGTTATTATGCGCTTATCTCCTTTCTAATTGTTAGCTACCTTCCTAGTATTTTAGGCTTATCTATAGCCCATTTTGCATACACACGTTTGCACTTTTTATCACTTTGAATCCATTGACTATTCTGCATATTTACTATTCTTTGCTTAGACATTTAGGAGTCTCTTACAATATGTAGCAGTGGTGTGACATCTCATTCTCCATATTTCATGTATGTAGGTAACAAGTCCTTATGGCTAAGCAATCAGATCAATCCGCATATGGATATTCTTTTCAGTTTCCGCTGGGTCAAGAAGGAGGCCACGTGTTCATAAATATATAGCAAATCTATAGAGTGCCTTGTTCAAATTGTTAGTAAAATGATATCGTACTTGATGAATTGAGCACAGTATCGGGCAGCATTGGACAAGTGTGTGTCTACATGGCTGCCTTTGGTGGATTCTATGTAAGCCCCTTGGCTTACGCATTTTGTGGATATCGTTCAGCCAGACCTGCATGCATTGTCTTGTGGCAGTTCTCCACATATGAGATTACTTATGACACAAGATATTTTGTTAGCATGCTGTTAACCTCCATTACTTATTAGTGCACGGGTGGGATCTAGGTGACTATTGCCTCCCCCATAGTCGCCATACATAATTAATTACCCTTAACCAACCCCACATATAAGTGAGCAGAAATTCGAGAACAAAAAAAGAGGCATTTGTGCATTTAGTATTTTTGCACTCGCAGTAAACGAGTCATAGCTTTGGGAGGGCATCTTAGTGGTGATGCAGCCTTCATGTTAATATGGGGGTGACCATGGCGATCATTCGTTCTGCTCTCGTCCCAGCAGGGTGCTGTTATATGGATGTAATGTCCCATTCATTCATTGGGAGAGTAAGGACGCTGGATTTAATATGTCCACGATGAATGTTGTCGCTGCTCCATGCTTCATGAGCAGGAATTGATTGACACGTGGACTATTCTTTCACCCACCACTGGTGCAACTGCTGTTCTCATAGATCCATGTTTAAGAGTCTTCTCATAGTCATGCTGATATATATTTCCACACAGGGGCGTGAAAATATGGACCGCCCATGCACAAAAACAATTTCCGATTTTTAGGGATTGTATCCAAGGGGGTTATGGAAGACTCGAGTGCAGTCGTTCGGTACTGGTCATCAAGCAACTGATGATGCATGAACCCACAAGGTTCATGTCCTGTGACAAGAGGCAAACCCCAAATTCAAGTGTGCCTTTGATGAATTGTGTCATCTGGCTGCAGCATGTACCAGTTTGTCTTTCAGGTTCACACACCACCTTAATGTGAAATATTCAAAGGTGCAACTGAACACTGAGCAAAAAGAGGCCTCTGAATGATGCTTACATTGATTATGTGCACAATCAGAGGCACATTTGTGAATGCACAAAAGCACATCTTAGTGTATCTTTCCATTTGCAAGAGCTTAAGTGTGAGCAGAAATTGAAAAGCCAAAAAGGAGAAAAAGCTCAGTGAAATATTCACTGAGCCTGGAGACGCCCATTGTGTAGTAAAAACTACTTCAAATTATAGTTTAAATGTTCAATTTTGTAGAATTTACTTGTTGAAACAAAATGCAACAATCCTTCAGTTTCATGTGGTAAGAAAATCTTCTTTTTATTTATTTAATTGGTTATTTGCAGAAGCCCTAGCCGATGCATTTCGGACTCTAGGTCCTTCTTCAGGGCGGGCTCTTAATCTCCCAGTCTCCCAATAATGATGTCATCATTCTTGAGGCCGCAAGCGCGGTGTAATAGTTTTGCAGCTGATGTGTGATCCGTGATTAACCACGCTCCCGCGGTTGCTGGTCGTGCTATTTCTCATGCTTCGTGTAAGTTCCGCCTGCTGGTCCCTGATTGAATGCCAGTGACTCGGCCACACCACCCTGGAAGCGCTTTTTGTGTGCTGCGCGTTATTGCTCAGAAATTGAGAAGCGTCATTTTGAATTGACTCAGTTAAACTTTGCCAACTTTGCCTTCTGCTCTAGGCAGTGAAGATGGCTGGTCCCCGTGGTCTGAGTGGACAGAGTGCTCTGTAACTTGTGGCTCCGGAACTCAACAGCGAGGAAGGTCATGCGATGTCACCAGCAATACCTGTGGCGGCTCTTCAATCCAGACAAGGACCTGCAACATTGAAAAATGCGAACACCGCAGTAAGTAGCACTGAGATCTGTACTTGATTTTATTTGAATTTTCTTTGTATACTCATCTCCTTCGAATACCCTTGTAAATGTTGAAAAGGAACAGTCTACACCGGATTTGGCTAACTCACAACAAAGAATAGGGCTAATTTAACCCTCGTGCAGATGAGCATGCTTTTTCCTGGTGTACCATTTTGTAAGAACGTTAAAATAAGAACATAGTGACATTCCACACGTTGTTGTCTGCAGTTGAACATTCATATTCACCCCAGTAGTGTAGATGTCTTTACCCCAAATAATATTACACACAAATAATTTTGTTTTGTTCTTGTCCCCTTGGTGATGTCTATCATGAACTTCTCTTTCGTGCTACCGAAATGTTTCTGAGTCCTTGTAAAAATCTTATTCTGATTATATACAAGTAATAAAAAAAAAATAATAATTTAAGAATGCACATTTACTTGAGTGCCACCTTAAATGCAATAGCTTTAAACAGACGCTTTTATCAATGTCATGATCTGCAATAGTTCCACTTTCAACATGCGAATGTCAGTGTGCATTTGCAATCATATCAGCCTATTCTTATCTTTTAGAACCCTTATAGTCAAGAAATATCTCTTTTGACAACCAATTGTGCTGTGCTAAGTTACTCACACAAGTCTTCAGTTAACCTGTAAGCAGGTACATTTGTCTCAATGGACCAACGTATGCAATGAGGTGATCTGTGTGTGACCTGAAGGTCACAGGTTCAAACCTGCTGATTGAAGCTATACTCTTATCCTACAGTGATGTATACAATGAGCACCATTGGAGTGGGTAACAATATACACTTCTGTTATGTGTCTCCTAGTGCCAAGATACCCTTGGAGCAGGGACTCTATTGTGTAAATATTGAATGTGACTATAGCAGTTTAAATGAAACAATGTGCAACTTTCAGTTGCTGAATTTTTGCAACAGATTCTCTCTTTGTTTTGCCCACTAACTTCCCAGGATAATACATTGTTTTTATCTTCCAATTCTTTATCAACTGGTCACTGTGACTGGTGCAACCTCTCAATTAAGATATCTGTTTCAATGTTCTCAATCTTTACAGAACCTCTCTGATTTCAAGATCCTTATTCCCCCATTCATGTTCTTCAGTTTATAATCAGTGAGATAATCAAAAAATCTGCTCTTCAGCTCTTTCTCAGGTAGTGGCCGGTGACATCTTCCTGCCAATAGATTGTTTCCTAAAATACTGTCATTATTCCAATCATGCACCCATTTAAATAGAGATAAATATAAGATGACGTGTCTTAGATGGACCATGTTCTCCAGCTCCTCTTCTTCATCCTTTATTCATATACCACAAAGGACAAGTCTGTTCCAATCTCATCATCCTCCACTCACTTCAGCCTCATCTATTCCAGTTCAACAAAGACAACAGAGTTACTGAATATGTCTTCCATTCCACATGCATTGCTCTCAGACGGCTTAACCATTCCTGATCACTTCACCATGCCAAGACCTTCAGAATGTTGTTCAATAAAAGATAAACTAAAAAGTGTTGGCCACATTATTGTTGTTTCTTCCAACTATTATCACTAGCTCAATCTACAAACACCCAATTACCTAACATTGTGTATATTTTAGCCACTGCATCCTCAATGACAACAATACTCATCCTCAAAGCAATCTCCCATGCCATGGACTATCCTCCTTTCTTCCCTAGGTATGAAATACCTGTCACCACAATCACATTCTTCAGTGGACATACATTCATTATGGTCACTTTCAACAACTGGGCTGAAGATGAAAGCAATAACTTTGCCTCACCCAGTATGCACAGTAAATGATAACACTTGCTTCATCACTGATTTCTGCGGCCCTTCCATGTAAAGGCTATCTGTTGAATTAATGTTCACTCACTCAGCTCACACTCCAGCCATCGTCTTGGGATCATAACACTAATCCTGATCATACCAACATAGGTGAGACAGATGTTATACCCTCACACACTGTGCATAGAAATGTAACTGCCAACAGGATGCCCCCAGTGCACACCTTTTAAGCACAAAAGCAAAAACAGTTAACCCATCTGAATACTTGCAAACTAAACTTGATTGCTTGGCTCTTGAAATCATACAATTTACTCACTTAGATTTCCTTACATGGTGCATTATCATTCTGAGGGAAGCACACAAACACTCACACATGCTACTTTAACAAGTGGAAAAGGTTTGCCATTTGGTGCAGAACACATATAATCAATCCTGTGGATTGCACACCTAAGGACATGGTCAAAACCTGCTGCACTAAATAGAATCTAGTTTAATTTTCAATGCTCTTACGCTACACCTTGCAGCCCTTCTGGCATATAGCACATCTACACACAGGGTTTCATTGTGGAAGGTACCAGTTGATAAAGGATTCATGGAAGGAGTTAAACATATACACCCACAATTGGTTCATATTGCTCCAAGCTGGGACTTAAACACAGTCATGTTCAGGCTATTGATTTAACCTTTTGAACATATTCATTAATGTTCCCCAAACATCTCAGATGTTAAGTAACTTCCTTGCTTTCTATCACATCCATAAGAAGAGTTACTGACTTGTAGGCACTGTCATTAGATGAGCTGATTGTTGAAATACACAACAGCAAGATGGTTTTTACAAATCACATAAGATTCTCACCTAAAATGCATATCCAAATTTCATATACACCAGTCCATTGAATTAACTGCTTTCTTCCCAAAGCCATAGTCTCACGTAGAAAGATCCTTACACACATTAGCCGTGAGTAGGCGAGACATGTTTGACATGGACAGAAGAAAGCAAATACATAAGACAAGTCAGTTCTTTGTTTCTTTTGTCACAGTTTAAGACGGTAGTCCATCACTAGATGGATTGTTTATTGCATTGAGGAGTGTTCCGCACATACTCAAAAGACAGTTATTTCAACCCCAAGTGCTCACTGCACATGGGAGATATGAGCTATGCTTACATTCCTGGCCCAGATTCCACTATACCTTATTTGTAAAATGTAATGTGCAGTTCAATGCACACTTTAAGACCACACTATTGCATAGTTTGACACTCTAGAGTGGACTTAAAAGTGGGTCCAGTGGTGCTTCATGATTTGTTTTCCTCTATAACTTCTGCTTTCCCAAATCAACACACTAACAATGCTCATTAGTATGTGCAAAGCATGTGGATCTAACCACTGCCACAAACCCCAGACGACAGGCGTGACTTACCCAGTAGCAGTCCTTCTAGTACTAGTATCTGTTTCGAATTACATGCATCCAACCATCCTCCCCATGCAAGAATAGCACAAAACACTTTGCACAAACACAACGTGCTCTCAATCCAACATACTGACACATAATCAACAATCTGAGAGTGTTGGCATGTAGGGCATTATGGGAGACGCATATGTAGGAGAGAGATATAGTAACATAAATTCCCCTATTAATTCCTACTTTTTTTAATAGAGGTAAACAATGTATAATATCCTGGATGGGGGAATATGAAAAGTATGTGAAAATAACCAGACACAAGCACCAGAAAGACCATTACTGTGCAAATAATATGTGTCTTACTCCATAAAGTACCGTCCATAAGCCCCATGCAGTAAATGGTACACCAAATTAAAACAAGTGGCATTTAAGAACACCACATTGTTTAAGCATAACCTCCACACTCAGGCCCCAGAGTGCTGAATGAGCTCTTCAGCAGTGGATTTCATGCACACGTTTCCGGATGATCATAGTGCTTGGGTTTCTGATTGGTAGATCAAGCAAGATCCAATTTGTAATCAATATGCTTGCAATTATTTGATTTGAGATGCATATACATTTTCATCCCATCATTCTTTTAATAGTACGCCAAGATGGACGCTGGAGTCACTGGTCTCCCTGGTCTTCTTGTTCTGTAACATGTGGAGTTGGTAACATTACTCGAATACGCCTCTGTAACTCCCCCTTACCACAGATGGGTGGAAAAGACTGCCAAGGAAATGGTCGTGAGACAAAACAGTGCGAAGGCATCCCATGTCCTGGTAAGTATGGTCTCATGAATCACAAAATGTGATTACATTCACATCAAGTGAGTTGTTGTAAAGGCAAATTCTCATAAAACTCCTTACACTATCGCCACAGTTGTTTTAGAAATAAAGTTGCCTGTTCCTAAAAAAAATCACTATATATTTAACTGAAAAAAATGTTTCTATTGATGGTGACATTGGTGAGTGCATATAGTTGTATTTTCAAAATTGACACATAACAATTAAAAAAGAAGTTATAGGGCATGTTCTCAATTGTTCTCGTGAAAGATACCATGTGATGAATAATCTAGCAAATGTTGTCAAGCTATGAAGCTTTACAATAACCTCTCTAAAGTTTTTGGGTTTAAAGAGCAGAGAAGTTATTTCCCCCCGCCCATTTGTACTTTTTTTCAAAAAGCATAGACAATTAGATTGATTTTACTCTGACATTGATGCGTTTCCTCTGCTTACTCCCTAACCTGCTTATTTTCTCAGTTTAACGCAATCACCCTTTTCATTGAGGGCTTGTTCTATGGCTGAGCATTTTGCATGGCGTCATATTTACAGTATATGGAAAACTCACTTTATCTTGGTAAAAAGAATGACGCACTGCACCTTGTGGAATGAAGGTCGGTACAATATAATGCGAACGTTAGACTAGTCTTGCTGTCATATGCAAGTTATAGGCGAGTCTCGATTCAGTTGCTGACTTATCTCTCAGCCTCTTTGCTATAGAGAAGCATTAGGTAAATCTATACAGGTGAGTTGTAGGTAACAGTGGGAAGTAGCATATATACTGAATGGTGAAAGGTGGTAGTTATGAAGAAAAATTAGTGAAGTTTAGAAGGTATCACTCCATAATATCCCCAACAAAAATATCGCCGTAGATATGGCCGTTTGGTTCGCCATAGGCGATATTTTTGTTGGGGATATTATGTGGGAGCGGGGGTTGCGGGGGTGTCCCCCACACATTAGAAAATGATGCAGGGGTTGTGAGGGTGTCCCCCGCAGGGTCCATGTGTGAATTTCGCCGCAAAAATATGGCGATATCTTTGCATTGCGATATTTTCGCACCGGAATTAACACATGGAACAGTTTAGAAGTGTTGGATTATGGTAACATGGGTTTAGCCTGGAGAAGGATTAGGTTTTCATCAGTATATGTAGTGCATAGTTATGATATGGTATGGTATGATGTGGAATGTATAACGCACCTGTACACAAGTGTTTCTAGGTGCGACAAGACAAGGAGAGGGAAGGAAAGGGATAACAAAATAACAATCTTACTAGGCCTTGTGTCATTGAAATTGCGCCAGTGCGGGGAAGAGGGAAGGGAAGAAGTGCCAGGGGGGAGGGAAACGGGGAAGTGCAGTTATCTCACAAGTGCAGCCAGCTCATAAGTGCAGAGAGAAGAGTTGCAGATACAGACCGTTAAGCGCTGGGGAGCCCGGAGGCAGTGCAAGGGCAACTGGAGATTCAGGAGCCTGGGCCCAAGTTCAGAGGGTGACCAGTGCACGGACCAGTCAGGTGCATCAGCAGGGGAGAGGAAGAGAGAAAGCGGAAGTGAAAAGGAAGGTCTTGAGTTGCTTCCGGAACGGAGGTGCTTCTGCTCAAGTTTGAGAGAGGCTGGGAGGCTGATCTAGAGGGAGGCCACAGTTCCAGTTAACAATCAAAGGTTTACGTGAAAAGTTTAATTACTCTGTTTTCTTTAAAAAAAACAGGTGATCAGACTATGGCCCAAATAATAAATGAAGACCCTTTTTGGGGCCTGCCTCTGTGTGTTTTTGCTGCTTCCACGTCCTTTCGTTGATTGCTTGAATACTGGCTGATCTGAGCTTCCGACTTAGTGCAGGATTGCTTTGTAATGTTGAGAAAATTACCGGTTTTTGGGGAGGCCGATGTTGATTGAATATTAGTGATTCTAGAATGCTCCAGTTTGGAGGTGTGGAAGAATCGAGTAAACCTTGCAAAGATGAATATTAGTACCTTTTACTGCATCACACATTTTGTAGAGAAGACTCGATATTGGTCAAAGAGAATGCCCAGGCACTATTTGTCTTAAAGGGGCTGTTCCCAAAATGATGAATACCTTCTCAGTGAGGATATCACTGATTCCTCGCTGGCATTCTGCACATACCCGCCCATGTCCTCTTAACAAAAACGAAAGTTAAATGTGTTTACATTAATATGCTATAGTTACCTGACTGCACAGCCACTGCAAGAAATGGGATTGATGGCTAGCAGCACTGTATCAGGGCAGGTGCGTCAGTATCACAATCAGCTGAGAAATAAGATCCAAATAACAACGGTGTGTTAGCCTAGACTCATTGCCAAATGACCAGTACGCTCTTTGCATCAAAATATAATGTTTCAAAATGCATTCGAGGAGTGAGACACGTCACAGCAACCAACAACATATTCCCAACTTTAAAGTTTGGAAACTACAAAACCTACTGGTTTTCAATAAACGTTTTATGTTATAGATATTATTGTGCTTTTAAGAGACCCTGTTTACTTGTAAAAAAATAATAATACAAAAAGGTACATTTTACCACCCCTTTAATGTAATCAAAACCATGTTTACAAAAATGTAGAATAATTCTGCAGCTGTGTTACAGGAATCCCTTTGCAGACATGTCTAACAATCGTGTGAGTAGGTCATATGTTGCAAAAACAACTAAAAATAAACTGCATGAATGTTGTGTTTCTTTGCTAATAGAACTATGGATTGAAAATCTTGTAGCTGTGGGGTAACTTTTTCCAATATCTCTTACAGTCAATGGACAATGGGGACCCTGGTCGCCATGGTCCAGTTGTACCGTCACATGTGGAGGAGGCCTGCGTGAAAGGTCCCGCCTGTGTAACAGCCCAAGGCCACAGTATGGAGGAAAGAAATGTGTGGGAGACGTCAAAGAAAATGAGATGTGCAACAAGCAGGATTGTCCGATTGGTGGGTATACACCTTGCAAAGTGTAGCTTGAGGATAAGCAAGTGCACTGAACACGAATACAATACTAAAATGCTACCAGCTGTTAGAGAAACAGCTATTTGCATATATGCCTACAAACATGCATGATTATGTACATCCATGCATGAATACATAAACACATGCGTGCATACCAAATAGAGACCACACAACCTGTGTAGGCCATTTACAGTATTTGCGTAATGGTTGGAAACTTGAAGACACAATTTGAATTCTACTGAACCTTACTTCCAACCTCTCTCATCATTCTTGATGTTATAACTCAACCCTTTTCTTTATAGAAGCAATGTTGCCATTCTTTCTGTCATCAATAGAAGTTCACCCCCACACCCCTTTCTTTGCAATGTCCCTAATAAAGGTATGGAAACACATGCAACACGTTTAGATGGAGTGGGCCTCTACTGGTTACCCTTCTGCAAAGGCTGAGAATATTGTTTTTGGTTATAGGGAGGTCTTACTTTGGTTGACCATAAATTGACTCACACTAAGTTCTTGTCTATAGTTCTCCTGTGTTGATCAGTATCAAAGATATTTACAACCATCCTCCTTCCTTGATCTAAGTTGAAGTGATATATTACATTTGTCTGACTTACCCTTCCTGTGGTTACACAGTGCCATAGGGGATCCATGGGTCGTATAGTAAAACAATACAGTCCATTGTCTTTGAACAGCTATATTAGTAATGCATGCATAACATGCAGTAGACATCTAAGGTATGACAAAAGGTGAAAAACATCACAATAGCACCTACCGGCCTCACACACAATCAAACTCACACCTACACCTGCAAGATGGAAGGAGCATTGTTTACCTGTAGCTGGAACAAAGTGGATGGAATAGTGGCTAACAAGAGAGCATTGAAATGGTGTAGTGGGGGGAGTAGAAGAGACAAATTAAGAAGACAGTGTTTTAACGCCCTCTTTTATTCCATGTCTGTATTAAGCAGTTGTGTTAATAAGCTTTGGAACATTAATCCATGGCTGCTGGATTTAACGGTGCTCTGACATTGGCTGAATAGTGTTTTGCTGTGACCTAGAAGCAAAGCAACTAATCATGGCCTGATTAGTCAGTGGGATTTTGACATTTCATACAGCAATACTCTGACAGGGGCATAATAATAGTCAACATATATTATTCATCATTAAGTGAAAAGAATGGCGAGATTTCTTTCAGAATGTAATTATTGTAAACCAATTTAAACATCCAGGTAAAATAGAAAAGATGTTGATAAAAACATTGATGATTCAAAGTGCTGTCAGATTTCATAATTATAACAGTATTAGTTTAAGGTATATTTTGTATATCAAGAACACGTGTTGTAGGTAAAGAGGAAGCTAGCAGGTATTTTTGAACATTCCAAATTTACTAAAAGAAGCGTTAGTGCAAGAGTAAGAAAGACATCTGCTTGTGACTTGTTTTAAAAGGCACATATTTTGGTCATTCACAGCGATTACCATCTTCAATATTCCTCAGTTGTGCATGGCATAAAATGTGCATAGAGACGCCAGTGAATCACTCAAAGAATTAAAAACATTCAACATGGCATGAGCATATTGCTCGAGAAGTGACATTTCTCGTGACCGGGTTCCATAACCGGGAGGATAGCTCAGTGGCAACGTGTTCACCTTGGAAGCAAGACAACACGAAGCAACACAGGTTCGATCCACCGGGTCCGTGCTTAGAAACCTCTGGGTATTTAAGTGCCTTATAAATATGAAACTAAAACTATTACGCAACTAAAAAAAAACAATTCCTGTAACAGCGCCTCGATGCTCGCGGGCTGTGTGAGTGCTTTAAAAATGCAAATAAATAAATAAAATAACAAAAAGTTGGACATTTTCATTCCGAGTTTGGAGGTATTCATGGTGCTATAAGCGCCATGGCTGCCTCGAAACCCGGGTCTGGTGTCACTGAATGGGGACTTACCAGGTCATTCCAACCTTGGAGGACCCGGAAAATTCCTCGTTGCAGGAACCATTCCCCATTCCCATTTGAGCCCCCATAGGGCTCAATGGGAATGGGGAAGGAGCAAATAACGGGCCCGCTGATAGTGGGCCCGTTTTTTGCTCCCTGGTCCCTTATCATGTCCCGCTAAGAACGGCTGGTCAAACCAGCCATTCCTGATGGGACCCGCTAAGGGACCTCGGAATATGGCAGTAGGGGCTTAACGGCACCGGCATCCTGACCGGTGCCGTTAAGCCCCTACCTCCATACTCGGAATGACCCCCTATGTGGTATTCCATTTGAACCAGTTCCATTCCTGGTTGAAAGACTAACAATGCATTATACTGGCTGAGCAAATGGCGGTCAACTGTGTAGAGAATCCGCAAATCCCTTCTTAGGCTTTGCTGCTTTCAGGGTGTGCACCTCGTGTGCAGTACCTGTTTCAGTCACTCACTGAATACTGACATCGTTTCCCACTCCCACTCCGAGGATACATAGGATAGGCAGGCATGCATAGTAAGTTACTAACCACAGAGTAAGCGATCTAGATAACATTTCATGTCCCCATACGGTCACCTTGCATTGCACTGCTTATGTGAGCCATAAACATCTTTCCATGTGCCATTTTAAGTCATTGCAAGTCATTTTACCACCACACTTGCGCTGGCACGTTGCTTACTGGCTAATGTTTGTATGTTGACTCTTCTGTTCTCTGCCACACGAAACACTTGCAGGTGTGCACTCACAGGGCCTCATTAGACGGTAGGCGGTAAACCATGGTGCTATTAGCACCATGGTTGCCGCCGGTACCATACCGGTACCACCATGGAGAAAAGGGGAATTACCACCCTATTCCAAGGTTGGTGGGGCGGTAATTCCCCCTTTCTCATGGCCCTTCCCCATTCCCATTTTTGCCCCATAAGGCCAATGGGAATGGGGAAGGGGCTGATTACGGTACCGGAAATTGCGGTACCGTAATTATCACCAAGGTCCCCTTGCGGGTCTCAACTTTAATGGCTGGGCTACACCAGCTGTTAAGGTCGGGTCCTGCAAAGGGACCTCGTAGTAAGGCAGTAAGGGTTTACCGGTACCGGTGCCCTTACCGGTACCGGTAAACCCTTACCACCTACCATGTAATGAGGCCCAAAATGTCATGGTGAACACTTTTCAACCTATGTAGATCAACTGCTTGCCCGGTCCTTACATTCCTATTACTTTTGGGTGCAATGAGATGGTACATATTCCTGCAGGATTGTTTGATAAAAGAACTTGCATATCCCCCATAACCATTACTCGTTTTTTTATTTTTAGTTTGTAGGGTTTCTCAGGCCCCGTGAGGAGTGTATGTATGCATGCAAACAATACAGACCATGCTAGAGGTGGTGCAAGAAGAATTGCTTGCACATGCTGCTGCAGCTATGATACATGTAGGGCCTGATGATGCGTTTTGGCGGTAGTGGTGGCACATCTGGTCATTCACACTGCCGGATGATTGACTGCACCACCAAACCACGAGTTTCATTACTGAAATTATGATTTCACGCTTGATTTTGTGTGGAGGTAAATCTGCATGCCTATTTACCACCTGCACATTTGAACATATGTGGTAAATACCAGACCCAATGGAGTGCTATGGGACTATGCAATGCTTACTAACAGAAAGATCATCAATACTTAGAATCATGCCGACCTTCTGGGTATCTACTGCAAGCGGCACCAGTAGACGAGTTTGGCGGTATTTCCGGATGTAATACCAGCAAACTCATAACCAGGCCTTGTGGCTTAGTTACAGGTGTCCATTTGTTCTGGGCCCATTAACGGGGTTAGGTTAGTGGGATCCCAGTTACATGGCACACATCAAGTGCATTATCATGAGTACATGTGGAATACGTGTGTAACTCTCATGAAACATGCATGCTTTGAAGACATCAGACCATGCAAAGTGAACTGAATGACCCCCTGACTGCGCACGCCCTCAATGCCCACTTGATGGGGCCCCATGAGGCAGCTCACAACTCTAAGTGCACTTCCATCAATCTCTCAGAATAAATCGAAGCTTAAGACCACCCACATCTGATACAACCCTCACACTCAGAAGGCAGTCTCACACTAAATCACACAGTGGTGGTTCTGCTTCCCATGGTGTGCATAGTACATACACCATCAATCACCTACGCTCTGTTGTCACCCCCACAACCCCTCCTTTGAAAAGGGCACTGGTCATTAGCAATTGGAATTAAAAGTCAGAGTGGGCAAATCAGTGTGGCCAGTCAGATGCCAACAAGTGCAAGGGGTCAGACTGGCAAAGTGATTCCCTGATGTCTGAAACACGTCGTGGTCTCTATTTAATTCTGTAACACGCTGGAGAAAGTGTAGATACTTTTCTAACCTAGAATAATATGAGATGTCATTCAACTTGCAGGAGATATTTCACTAGAGCCGTTGCCCAAGCACACCCCATGCAACCACGACTATCCCTTGACAAATTCGACTTTCCCCTTCAGCCCTTATTAAAGTATTTCCTCCTCTGTTTTATCTCGTTTTATGTGCGCCCTCAGTCCTACGGGCCAAAAATTAAAATAAATAAATACATCCTTTAAAATGGACACGTTTAATATATTCCATATTTGGAGAGCACATTTCATTCCTGGTGCATTTACCCAGACACAAGTAGAGACCCTCGGAAAAAATAACGAGAAATTTGCACGCTATGCTGGTCTAGAAGTAACATAGCAACTATCTCTGAAAAAAATATGAGACAGTCTTTCCTGACACACATTCCTCCCGCTAGGAGCGTTCACCTATGTCACATTTTCTGGGTGGCCCGCCATTGACGGTCGGATAGATTTTCAAGTTATTCTGAAGGTAAACAGTCGAGTGACCTCTGAGAAATCTTGCTTCTTCTGGCGCTGACAGATTGATGGTGCTTTAACCCCGGAGTCCAAGGTTGGCTTGTAATGACTGCATCTCTGTTCCCAGATGGCTGCTTGTCCAATCCATGCTTTCCTGGGGCTGAATGTAACAGTTTCCCTGATGGGTCCTGGTCTTGTGGGGCGTGCCCAGTTGGCTACATTGGGAATGGCACATTCTGCGAGGACCTGGATGAGGTACGTGGATTCGTGGCATCTGTCGCTGGCCCTGTCCAGGTATCATTTGAGAATTGCATTCCAGAGGGAAAGCTCATTCCTCGTTCTGAGTTCTTGTTTGTTTGTCGTCCCACACTAGTGTGCATTAGTTCCAGATGCTTGCTTCACGATGAATGGAGTCCATCGTTGTGTCAACACGGATCCAGGCTTCCATTGCCTTCCCTGCCCGCCACGTTACAAAGGCAGCCAGCCATACGGAGTGGGTCTTGAAGTTGCCAAGAAAGACAAACAAGTAAGTGAGCCTAAAGCTCAGTGTGCGTGGAGGGCTCAGTGTCAGGGGTCACAGATGTGAGTGGACATTGTCATAAATACTACACAACAGAAGCTCCGAAAAGTGAGACATGCATCACCTCAAAGGAATTAATGCACATTTGATGTCATGCAAACTTAATTAAAATGTTCTGGATATTGGAATTGAAGCGCATTCACCTGTGACTGGTAAGCACATTACTGAAATTGTTTTAATTCTTTTTTTATTTATTTGTTTATAACGTGCTGCTAGGAAAGATTTCTCTTTACTGCACCTTTCCGTCCATCTTTATGGAACCCCCAAACTTTTTGCTTTTATTTGGAATCTGACCTGGACTTTTTACAGTGCAGTGAAGCCTTAAGCTTTACTGCACTGTTTTCTGCTCATGTGTCATGGGGAAACTGACATGTCCTTCAGGTTGCCAGTACTGGGAAACATTGTTTCCCTTAGTTGTGTTACTGGGTTACTACTTTTGATTACTTTTATATCACTTGTGGTAACTTTTTATCATTGTACAATGCAGCATACACTGCAGTACAATGGGGTACGTTCTTGTTTTGCCTTAGACTAACACTCAGATGATTTTTGGTTACTCTAGGTGTGCTAAAAGGATAAGCTGGTGGCAGCAGTGACTTTTTCCCATTGTTTGTGTCTTTTTGTTTTGGCTTTACTATGTTTACTGCGGGTGGCTAATAACTGTGGCTTCTAGTCAAACATGGCCGTGCTACAAGATTTTTCGCTTGTCCTTTTGCCATATTGTTCTTTAGCCTTCTTCCTGGCCTGAGAGGCCAGGAAAATCATTATAAGGACTTCCAGTGCCTGGGAAAGCAGGAGCTTTTGGCGGACTACTGGAGGGCTGTGTGTGTTTGCTGGCAGGATGTGGGCTGGGACTGTCACGTTCCCAATCCACAAACTGGTTTCAGTGTGTCTGAGTGGTATGAATGAATTTTCCTGCCAGTGGTTTTGATTGGACCACTGCTGGGGAGTGTGTGTGGGATGGTACTGTCATTGGCTAGTGAGGGTAGCAGCTCTTACCTGGCTTTTAGGATAAGAAGAGGACCCCTGCACCATTCCTCAGAGATCCTGGAGAAAACTGAACAGGCCAAGAATCCTATCCAGCTGTGACACTTGCAAAGAAACCGGAGACCCGTAGGAAGGAAGGCTGGCTACCAACTTCTGCTGCTGTCCTGGAGGAGCCCTGTGTTACTGAAGATCTTTAGCAGTCCTGCGAAGGAGCTGTGACCCTTGGAGTGGAGGGAAGATCCATTCCTGACGTCTGCTCGTTACCGTGCAAAAAAGAGCCTTCGGAAGTGTCCCGGGACCGTCTTGGGGCTGATGAGCTCCAAATTTGGGCTACTGTGCTGCTGGCGTCACCGTTCTGAGTTTCGACCTGGAACTTTAGGGATCTTCAGTGAGCTCTACGAGACCCATCTCTGCCAAACCTCGGCATCCTAGCACCAATGGGACCCGAGATAGAGGGGAATGTCTGACCGCAGCAGTTGAGTCCCTTTGCGTAGCTGTGTTGCGGTGACCACCATCCAAAACTGCTTCCCTGACCCGAGTCCAGTCCTGAGAGGGGTACTGTATCAAGTTCTGCTGCATTCTTCATTCGAGAGTCCTTGCAACAGTGAAAGACACTCACAGAGATTAGCTAGAACCTGCAACCCCTGCAAATTGATGACTGCGGCTTTCTGCGCGAAAAGCAACCTCGGACCCTCTTCCCAATAAATAATAATTGTATTTCTATACATCCTCTGTAAGTGTAATTTGTGATTCCCATTATGTGAACTCATTGTGGACCCTTTATAAGCTCAGCACCTCTGAAGAACTTAGCCTAAACCACCTGTCACTGCTACCGGAACTGGTTTGGCTACAGCTCCCCAGAGTTGTCCCTGTCACAATATAGGTTGGCCTTCTATACACCTGTCCACCAGGCCAGAGTATAGAGAATCAGTCCTAACATCTGCCAAAAGCCTGCAGGCACCAGGGCGCACCATAACACTTAAGAAAAACATGTACAAGACGGGGCAGCAAGAAGAGAAGAGCAGCAAAAGCTGGACGCTTATTCAAACATGAAGGTTTTCAACCGCTTCCAACATTGAAGCAGGTTGTTTTCCTGCTGCAGATGTACAAGTAGAGAATTCCAGGCACTAGGAGCCATATTGGAAAAAGGTCTTCCATTACTCATAGCTCACCTTATTCTTGGGGATATGAGCAAGCAGGTACCTGTGGACCTTAGCGCTTTTTTGGCTCACGTTTCAAATAACTTAGAAAATTTAAAAAAAACACAATCAAACAGACATAATTTGTATCAAAATGTGCAGTCAATCAATTATAGTGTACATATAGATGTCAAAGTAATTGAAATTCCCAGTCAGTTAACACATGAGATAATTGATTATTGTCAGCATGTCTTGGTGTGCAGGCTTCATTATCTAAAGACCGGCAGTTACTGACATCACATAGAACACATTCTCATTATTACACCTTTGGCGGCACAGCCAGAGAGCTTGGCAGCTCACGAGGAGAGGTGGTATTCTCTGCCCATGTCCTGAAGTGGGAGTAGCGGGGTGCTAGACAAGAGCAATTCTTCGGCTGCCTTCCTAGCCATACAACATTTAGCAGAGGGGCCAGACAGTCATTTGTGACCATGGATTATCAGGGAGGCACGCTCACCTTCCTGTGTAGAGAGGAGTGGAGAAGGAGTAAAGCAACTCTGCTCTCACTCGGACCCAACCAATTCCTCCTTCTCTGCATACCTGGATATATGATGGCAATACTGGGCAATGGTATGAAAACCTGGCAAGTAGCATGCAGATCTCAGCATTCAATGGCAATAGCTTTCAAGTGTTGTGAGAGTCTGGTCAATACAAGGCTACACATGTCAGTACCTGGTATGTGGTTCCAATACCTAGGCCCTTGATGGGAAAAACTCTCATATGGTGTGAGTACCTGAGAATTTGATAACACTAACTGGCAAATGGTATAAATACCTTGGGATCTGATGGAAAAAAAACCTTTTCAAATAGTGTGTGTTCCTGGGAATTTGATCAGAATAACCTGGAAATGATGTGAGGGTCTGGGCAAATGATGGCAAAGCCTGCAATGTCATGGAAACACCTAGCCATTTGATAATATCGTATATCTAATATCTAATATAATTGTCAGAGGTTATTGGAAATATGATGTCAATAACTGGTAAATGGTGGGATTACCTGGGCATGTAAATGCCGGATTTTGCAAGTTGTGTTAGTAGCTAGACATAGGATGGCAATAGCCGACCGATGATATAAGTACCTGGCACATAATGCCAATAGCTGCAAATGGTGTGAGTACGTGGACATATGGTACTAGTTCTATAGAATGAAGTTTCCCTGGGGATCATTTAAATGTATTCTTCACTCTTTGGGGTAATGTGGGGTACAGTAAAATCCAGTACTGAGCTCCAACTGAGGCTCAATGTACATATTTACGCACCATTTCGGCGGACACCAGCCGCAGGCACGGCCGCCCAACCCCACCCGCCTCCATTCACCAAACTAAAACACGAAGAAGAACATCTCTGCCACAGCTATGTCCTACGCCAAAAAATGTGGTCTAGATGGACACATTGCAAGTCTCTCATACTCGCCAACCCTCCTGACCACCTCTCAGCACCCATTCACATGCCTGACCATCAAAGATAGGTTACTGAGGCCCAACCATCGCACCCAAATCCCTAATTTGGCCAAATGCACACACGCGTTCTAATCCTTCGAACACATTTTCCCATACCTTGGACTTCGGTCCCCCGAGGGAGTTAACCCCATAAGCGGGTCGAGGCCATACTAATGGGATAAAGGCGCTTTATAAATGACAAATGACTACTACTACTAAGTTACAAAGGAGTAGGGTAGCCCCTCTGCTGAGATCGAACATGGGTCAAATACCTTGTTCTATGGAATTTCTTCCACTCAGGAGGGTCTACAACCACGTTTTAGCTCACTGCACCATTCACTGTGTCGAAATATCCATCTGCATATCAGTCTTTGTCCCACCCACAAGGGCAGTCCAGCACCAAAATGCTAGGCAAATCTCCTCTGAACAAGCGTACCATCAGCAACCCGAGACATGTGTTTCAGCCTTGTTGGGCCTCCTCAGGGAGGTGAAGCTGCGCCTCTCTAAGACACATTGAGCAAGGAGTCCATGTCTGGGTTAACCTGGGTTACTGAGGGTGAGACCCCAAGTTTTACAAAGTTACAAAGGAGTGTGGGAGCCCCTCTACTGAGAACGAACATGGCTCAAATACCCTGAATTGAGAAGGGCATCTAGAAACATCTTTGTGGTTGTCGACATCGATGACTTGAATGGTTAGGAAGTCAAAATAAAGATCCCACAAAACAAATCCACCAAAAAGAGTTAGCTTGTTCCATTTCCACACTGTAAATGTTCTCTAGCCCTGTCACGCTCTCCCTCTTAGGCTATGAACAAAGAATTCTGTGTAGAATAAGACAATCAAACACAGGTGGTCGATGGAATCAAACAACACCCGCTATTGATACCTTCAAAAGAATGGAGAACTGTTGTCCCAAGTGATTTCTTAAAAATACATTATTATACTTTTTGCACCCTCAGGCAATGCAGGTGGCGGTGCTGCACTTTACAAAAACACAAACCTAACTGAGCAACTATTGATAATGTAAAGATAGGCAGGCCTCCTCTCGTCTGCATGTTCGATGCCAGTGCCAAAGGCAAGACACACATTTTAAAACTAACTCTAAAACCTAGATTGACAGTTTAAGCACAGATTTGTCACCCGACAAGTTTTGTTGCACGCTACACCTCTTTAAGTGTTATGTAATGTTATTATATTCTTATGGTGGGGTCCGCCGAACGGTAATCCAGTAACATATGATCATAGAAAACATCTAATAATCACATCTATCAGCACAAATAAACTATTCAGTTTGTGGTGTGCACTATACACATGGTAAATATGGTTATTACTGCTGTTATTATTTTATTAGTATTGTAATTGTGGATACTGTTCAGTAGAGGATATACAACATGGCAACCATCACAGCAGTGCCGCGTGGTGCATGCATATGTTTTGTTTTCCAAGTGTTCACTAGGAATTAAAATGGCGCAACGTAGTTCTGAGACTAGACGCTGAATGACATGCGTGTGAATAACGCTCTGCGAGCTAGCTCACTGATTTGCCGACCTACGCGGAATTGTATTGATTGAGGTCCACAAAACAACGTTTTGGGAGATTCAACGTGAAACATCCGAGGCTAGCCAGGTAAACAAGTAGGGCCCTGGGGGTTGGGGGGTGGGGGAGGGAAAGTTGCTGATATCTCTTATGCAATACTATAACATGCCCGCCCCATTGCCCTAGTGGTGTAAGGGAGATCCCAGCATGAAAGTGCAGCATGCGCTATAATATTTTCCTCTTTTTAGCACTTTTGCTCTGGAAAAAAAAACGGTTTAAAATATTCTTGCAGTACTGGGGAGAGAGACGACTATGGGGATCCATGGGTGATGAAAGCAGGCATTAGGGTGCATTAGGGCAGTGTGGGGGACTTACATACATCCTCGAAATTGACCTGTAAATATTTAAAGGCCAGTCAAACATTTGCCTCTGTGTTCTGCACATATTTGCGGGTCACTTTTTGGGGAATTTTAATTGCGATAAATGAGTGCACTAGAAAGTCACTAGTCTTTCAGAGTTGCACCATCCTGACTGTGCCTCCCGCCTGTGTGCATTAAAGCTGCACCGGGGCTAGTTTGAGACTTCCTAGGTCAGAGTTCCATGCTCCTTTATCTCTTGGACTCGCTGCTGAAACTTGGTGATATTTACTGCTGGATGGGATAATGATCTCACCCCAGCTCTATATCCCAAGAAAAAGATTACATTGGCAGATCTTAACAATGTTTGACTCCTGAAGTTCAAATTCAAAACAGTATTTTACAGGACAACACATAAGCTTAAAAGAGTTGCTCAACTGTTTCTCAATGTGAGAAACCCAGGCCCCTGACTCTGTTAGCTTTCAGGGTTATCAGTCTTTCCACGTGCCGACCACTAAGGGGTTAAGAGGCAGACCTAGTGGTCGGTTATTGGTATGGGTCGATGTCACTCTTTGCTGGAAGGTAGAGGTTGTGGACTCGGGTTCACCGAGTGTTGAAGATATGGTTGACCATGGATGGAGTGATGTGCCTCTTTAACCTGTATAACAGACCCTCAAAGGGCTTGCTGACATTGAGGTGCCTACAGAATTTGGATGATGCATTGTTTCCCTCTTTACCGTGCCTCTCCTTTACTATTGTGGTGGGTGATTTTAATCTTCAACTGGAACCCCAGATTGATCTTGTAGGAATTTGGGAGGACTAGGATGAGGCATGGGATATTCCGTCTCCCAACATTACTCTCCCTTGTTGTGTGCACTGTTTTGCATTGTAGTCTGCATGCATTCTGTTTCAAATGAATTTACGGACAATGGTTGTTTTTTAAGGGACCAACCGGCTAAAAAAAAACTTTTTAGGGGCCAATGAGAGCTCCCTGATAGATTATATATTAGTCTCATGGAAAGATTGGGCTAGAATTGGTGATTTTAGGGTTCATGAGAGACCCAAGAGTGACCATCCCTTAGTAGCTACAATTGGGGGTAACAACAACGAGGTGATTGGTAATGAGGATATTTGTTTGGCCCAACTCCTGACACTTATTGGCCAAGCCCGTAAGGGGGTTAGGTGGCCCAACCTTTTGAAACAGGAGTTGAAATCACCTATTTATGCAGCCATTTCAATTAATATTGCTGATATCTGTGGCACAGATTGTTCTGACCACATGGTAGTGCAGAAATTTGAACATCTTAAAGCATATCTGATCCCCCTTGTATCACTTCCAGGCCGCGTTGTAAAGAAACACTCAATGAGTAAGGTTGGCTGGTGTGATGCGACTTGTTCTAGTGCCAAAAGGGAGATTGTGTCTTGTGTAAACAGCCCAGCAGGGACTGATAAACGACTCCTTCATTCCCTACGATTGAAATATAAGGAGCTAATAGGGAGGTAAAAACTAGAGTTTGCAATTGCCCAATGGGACAAATTGCATGGAGCCTTTCAATCAAGGGATGGTGGTTCTTTCTGGAAGTTGGTTGCAGCCCAGGAACTTGAATTGGGAGGGTGTTTCTCACTGTAATATTGGTGAGGTTGAATGACATACTTATTTCTCGAACTTGTATCGAGACAAAGTACTATCATCGCCTTTTGAGGTTTTTTTAGACCTTCAACCCGTGCCTCTTTTCGATTCTCTGTTGGTGATCTGGCGATAGCCCTGAAGTCTTTGAAGAATAATTAGGCGGCAGGGTTTGATTTGATCCCTGTAGATTTGTTTAAAGATGAGGTATTGACATGGGCTCCGGTGTTGTCGAGGCTATTTAATGCTATTTTGTCGAGTGTTGAGATGCCAGCCTCCTGGTGTAGGGTGACAATCGTAGCTATATATAAGAAGGGAGGCATGGAATCCCCAGCCAACTACTGACCTATTTCCCTCCTTGATGGTATGGGCAAACATTTTGGGAAGCTTATACTTATCCATCTCCAGGAGTGGGCTGAACGTGAAGAAGTTATTAGTTACCTCCAGGTGGGATTTAGGCCTAACAGGGGTACAATCGATCTTTGTTTTATTCTCTTTCTGATCATTCTTAAATATACGATCTTAAGGAGAATGTATCTATATGTGATCTCTTTTGACATAAGAACGGCTTTCCATACTGTTTGGAGAGAAGAGCTATGTTCTTGTTGTAACGTGGAGCCCCGCTGCCCCCTGATTTGGTTGCCATTATTCGCTCATTATATTCTGCTAATAAGGCCAGAATGAGATATGGGTTGGGGTGAGCAGACCCACGAGTTTGGGGTAAATATTGGTGTAAGGCAAGGTTGTGGGATGGCCCCCCATTTTTTAATGTATATATGCAAGTCATTATTAATGCATTGATGAGAGGGTGTCAGGATTACCCAACGATGGATGCTGATAAAAACCCTTGGGCTCTTTTACTGAGAGGATGCCATCCTTCTGAATACCACTCCCCAGAGTCTGAGACATGCCTTGCCTATATTTGACAGGAAATGCCTTGAATTACACTTGTCATTCAATTTTGCCAAGTTCAAAGTGATGATCTACAAACCCCCACGCACAAAAGGAACATTGAATGTACGAGGCTTCATGATCGAGCAAGTATCTTATTTTGATTATCTCAGAGTTCGCTTTGAGGAGTCTGGTAGCTGGGGGCCACAGTTTGACACATCAGCTTAATATTTAACTAAGTATTGTGATGGCATTCTTTCATTCTTTGTCAAACACGGCAGGAGTGCAATCACCCCTGCCCTGCAACTGTACCAAAAACAAGCTATACCTGCATCCACATATGGATCAGAACAGTGGGGCCATGTTAATATTGTTAAACTGTCCACTTGTGAAAACACATTATTGAAGAATCTGCTGCTTCTGCCTGTGTCTGCGCCGACTGCCCTAGTCCAGTTGGAACTTGATAATAACCGAGTATCGGCCCAGATTGAGCTTAAAACGATATTGTTCTGGACGAGAGTCTAGAATGATGCTGTTCTGGAGAAATACAGGGATGTGTTGTCCCATGTTATGAGCTTAAATGGGAAGTCAGTTCTTTCCCAGTTGGACATGCCTGATCCGTGGAACAAGCCCCAAAACACCAGGGCAGGGGATGTGAGCACCATGAAACCAAACAGAAGAAGGTCAGGCTTGAGAATCTAGTAGCTAAAGTTATGAAGTAAATATTCAGTGCAGAATATCTCGAAAGTATGATGTATCTAGGGTTTAAGGATTCCCTGGATGATTTTCCCTTGCCTTTTGAGTAAATCTCTGTTTGTACGATTCAGGCTTGGTTGTTAACCAGTTGCTTGTAGATCAATGTGAGGGCTGGGTATACAGTTGGACCTTTGCCCAATGTGTGAACTCTATCTGAAACTATGATGCATTTTTTGTTGATGTGTTGCGAAACCCATCGATTGAGATGTATGTACCTGAGACCTACCCTGATTAACCAAGGTAGTTGTTGGTAATCCCTGCTATGAGATTCTTAAACGAATGCTTGCATCCTCATGTGGTTTGTGGGACAGCTCGTTTTATTTACAGGGTAGTGTTACAGAGAAATAGGCCCTTGAAGTTTGGTCCCAGTAATATGGTAACCTATGGATAAGTGTCCAAGACTGCGAGATTGATCTATCCTTGGACCTTAGATAATTATATTTTTAACCCTTTTCTAATTTTTCTCAATTTAACGTGTCATTTTTATTAATGTTCATGTGTTGTTCCGGCATTACTTCTACATGTAACTTTGTGTATTTTCTATTTTTTTAAGCTATAATTATGGTCCTTTTGCATGACATATTTTGTCATTTTATAACAATTGTATTTGGAGCTTGAAGGTTAAAACCGAATTAAAGTTTGTTTGACTGACTAATGCATGAAATACTTTGTTAGGTTATGTTGTTTTATAGGCCTGGTTCATGTTTCAATAAACCATTGGTAGAGTTAACTCTGCTCTTAGATAGCCTGCATATAGAACATCAGTTTTCTCACATATCACAAATGTAACCAGTTTGGATACCTCCGCCTGTTTTACAGATGTGCGAACCTGAAAATCCATGCAAAGACAAAACTCATAAGTGCCACAAGTCTGCGGAGTGTATCTACCTGGGCCATTTTAGTGACCCAGTGTACAAATGTGAATGTAGGACTGGATATGCTGGCGATGGTCTCATCTGTGGTGAAGACTCTGATTTGGATGGATGGCCCAACAGTAACCTCATCTGTGCTGCAAATGCCACCTACCATTGCAGTAAGGTGAGTGATGTCAACAATGCAACACAGAAGAGCTGTGTAAACATTATAATTGTACATTTTGTATCCTGTAACATTTTCCTATTCCACAGAGAAAACTAAAAATATTACTTATTGAGGAAAACAAAACCCTGTGAATTTCTATGGGGAATACAAAACATTATTACATTCAGTTCTGTTTACTGTATTGATCCGCAACTACAGTCACCATAACAAAAACATGTCATACAGGTTTTTTGATCCACCAAAAGAATATTTACAATTCCATGCAATATTGGAAGCACAACTTCAAATCTCGGGATTCTGATTTGTCCACAAGAGAAATCGTATACTTATGAAAGTCATTGTAGTCCAGCTTGCCCAGATCCTTTGATCAGACAGGTTTCTTGTCTTCATTAGGGAACACTAGAGCTCCCAACAAAATATAAAAAATTGCAGAAAACATAGCCGACACAATTCCATATTTTAGAATTTGAATTCATCAGAAAAAGCAAATGTATACCTATTAAAGGCCTCACACTTTGATAAAAAAAAACCAAGTTAATTGTCTCCAGACTTTCAAATAAAAAAAACAATGACACAAATAACCACTGATAAAAAAAGGTAGCAGGCGCCGTCTCTCGAAAGAACACGGCATGATAACCTGTTCAGTGGTTTGTAACCACTTTGAGAGTTTGCAGCCATCTGCTTTTTGCTCACTGTGCCTTTCACAGATGGAAAATAACCATTTGCATATCAGTCTTTGTCCCGCCCGCATGGGCAGTCCAGCACCAAAATGCTATGGCAATTCCCCTCTGAACAAGAGTACCAACAGCAACCCCATACACGTGTTTCAGCCTTGTTGGGCCTCATCAGTGAGGTGGAGCTGTGCGTCTCTGAGCACAGTGAGCAGGGAGTCCACGTCTGGTTGCCCCAGATAACTTAGGGTGACCAACCCCAAGTTCCTTCCAAAAATACAAAAAAGGTAGCAGGCACACCTCTCGTATTTGTATGCATTTTTGGATATTTCCCATCTGTGAAAAGTACAGTTACCAAAACGCAGATGGCTACAAACTCTCAAAGTGGTTAATAACCACTGAACATGTTACCATCTCATGTTTATTCGAGAGAGGGGTGCCTGCTACCTTTTTTTGTATTACACAAATAACCCCTGGACTAGCTGTAGAGCATGCCCACACAAGAGACTCTTGCAGGTGCCTGATATTGGGGCCTTAGCTAAACCTGTCTGAGGTTAGTATAATGACACAGAAATAAAACGTGTGCCACCATTTCATGCCCATGGCCACATGAGCCAAGGCAATTCAAAGGATCCAACCCAGACCAATTCCCCATTACAGCATTCAGCGGAAGTACTCCTAGCCATAACTCTATGACAATTACTACATTTTCATGATGAAAGGGCTCCCGGCCCTCAGTTCACTTTCACTCGTAACAGATGTACAGCCTACGGTTTGCCTGAGCCAGTTCACATTGCACTCAAGCAGCCATGTCCCAATAAGTTAATTTCATTATTTTGAGGTCAAGCTTGAGAATTGGGTGAATGTCAGTAGTCACTAAGATCGAAAATAGTTAGAAAGCTCTTATTAAAGCAATAGAACCTGAGGGTGGCATTACTGAGTGGTTAATGCTCCCAGGGCAAGAGTTAAAAGCCAGAGTGATGCAAGGGATTTAATGTAGCCCTGAGGGCATTGCCAGAATGCTAATTCCCCCTCCAAGGGTTGCTGTCAGTACCCTGGCAAGTTTTACTGGGGTAGTAATAGTATTTTTTCTCGAGTTAGGGTACAATGTGGAAAACGTTTTGAAACTTGAGGGAAAAAGAAATGGCCACCATGGATGTCCCTTCTCCCTTTCCACAGAGGCCATAAAAAATATGAACAATTGTAAACAAAGAAAATGGCTGCCATGGAACAGAGCGAAGGGAATATATGTAGTCCCTTCTCCCTTTACCATGGCACCCACTTGCAGATCAGGAACGAACAGTGATGCATGCAGTGCACAGAACCACAGCAGGAAAGTCTTTGTGGGGCTGACAATGACCTGCTAAGGGTCAATCCGATCAATTGTAACAATCTGATTGTCCCTCGCCGGGTACTAACATGGACTAGTCAGTTTACAGATGACTCACCATTCAAAGACATTAATTCCTGGAGCCTGGGGATGGACCTTATAGACTGAGTCCTCTGCTCCTGGTCACACTTCAGCCCAGAGTAGGACTAGACTCCATAATGATTTTCTTCTGTCCCAGTTCTTCAAAAACCATAATGTTTGAGTAGGAAAGGAGACGTCCCAATAATACTTTACAAAATGAGTTATCCACTGTGTGCATCTTCTTGGTGTTGGCATAGCCTCAAAGTTAACTGCTGTGCAGGGCACTTGATAAGGCCATTCCCTTATAGGCTTGGGGTGGGGCAGATACAGAAAGACTCCCTATCTTTGCGATTACATCTTAATATGCCACCTCCCACCCACTTTAATGCCATCTCGCTCTTTCCTATTTGAACATTCGAGGTGTCTAAAAAAGCCATGCAGATTTCCAGATAGACATATCCATTTAAAGCCTCGAAATGGGTTCCCCACTCTTTTGTCATATGCCATATCAAGTGTCAGAAGGCCCAAACCAGGACTGTGGTATTCAAACCATTTATCGCCATTCCTTTCACAGCACAACATTTATCAAAGTTGCTCAGTAAGTTAACAAATCAATTTTCTGTTTGGGACAATAAACAACATTGTTAGCAAAGAAGAGAACATTAACCTTTGCAATTACCATCCTTGGTGAATCGGCGTAAGCCCCTTGGATCCAATCATCAATAGCATTAATAAATAGGTTTAATAGGGTTGGTGTCAGGACATATCCCTACTTCACTTTTTTCCTAATAGGGAAGCTTGCTGTTGCCGCTCCCCCGTGCCCATATATGACTCTCCCTCCAGTATTTTCATGAACGTTCTTAATAGACTCTCTCAAAACAGCATCCATTAGTTCTGTCCTCAGGGTTGCCCATAGAGCCTCCCTATTTACAGAGCCAAATGCACCGTTTAGACCAACAAAATGAAGGAATTTTTGCAGCTCTGAACAGATTTTCTCATTAGCAGTCCTTGTTCATACATTACTTCCCATTTCATAATGCCCCATTGGGGCAGAGATAAAATGGGAGTTCCTAAAAAGGACAACTTTCTCAAAGATCATAGTGCTTGCATTGAGTTGCAAAATATGTTGATAGTTGTCTGGATGACTCCTACCACCCCTTTCCAAACTGAGAAGTATTTACACCAGAGTCCAAGACTCAGGGAGTCTTCCCATTGCCAAGATAGAATTAAATATATTACAGGGGACAGGGGTCTACATAATAAATTCTGGTTTATACAAATCAGCTGGTGCCTGATCAGGTCCTGTGGCTTTAGCTGACTTTAGCAAGTTTATCCCGAAAGTGATCTCTACTGGGGTACAACCTGAAACGTTTTTGTATCCTTCCTTCGGTGGATTTCCCATACCCTTATGTTGTACACTCATCAACTTTGGTATCTTCACAAGACATAAAATATAACCGTGAGAAGTGACTCACCACGCTTCTGCAGCTGCATTACTGCCCAGATTGGGAAAGTAATCTTTCATACCCCAAGATACCAGGGACCAGAAAGATTGGGTATCATTTCACTTGGCTGCTACTTCCACTTCTTCACATGTCCTAATGATTGTTTCTTTCTTTTTCTGCATTATCAATGAATTATACTTGCCACTATCCACCTTTGATTTAAGAGGCAGAAATAAAGAGAGGCAGAGATAGTTAGCATCATTTCCTTTAGGGTTCCCAGCTTTTCTCCAGGAGTGCTATCTTGGTCAAGTGGAAGATCTAAATCAGCATAATTCCCTAATGTAATACGGACAGGTCAACATCTAGATCAAACAAAGCCCACATGATAGATGTACCACTCCCATCAATCTTCCCCAGGGATACATCCCAACTAATCCCTGACGGCTACACATAGATGGTGGCAAGGAAAGGCTTGCATGCAATGGACCAGGATCACTTTCCACCCTCAGGTCCACTGGAAGACTTATTACCCAGCTTAAACATTCCAGTTAAAAACACAAACATCTATTAGTGGTGCATGCAGATGACCTTTCAATGTAAGTATTGCCAGCGCACAATCTATTGTCCTTCCATTCAATGGTAGAATCCCATCCGATGGACCCAATGTCTCATTTGCAGGCACATATTATTACACTTCCTGTAACCTCATGGGCAGGGTATATTTGGTATACCCTTCAATAGTCCACTCTCCATAACAGATTCATCATCTGGCACACCCATCACCCATCCATTAAAGTCCACTGCCATCATATGTATGGAACTGGTCACTGGACTAACATTAAACTACACTATACTAAACTCTCACTTTCAGCAAAACATTCAGTTCACAAATATGTTACAATTAATAATGATGTACTCCTGTCGTTTTCAAACCATTCCAGGAGTAAGTTGCAAAAAGCCACAGCATAGAAGCAAAGGCAGACACCAGGTGTATTTCCATAAGGTTGTATAGAAACGTATTAGGTAACCAGAATACTATCCCAGCCCCAACATTGTGGTCCCTGAGTACAGAAGCCTTAGGTTTTTTATGTTGTTTTGCAAAATGAACCTCATACAGAAAAGTCCTGGGGGCATGGCTTTACAGAGCCATCCGAACTTGATGCACTACTGCTCCTTCCAACCATGTGGCATAGAGTACCTAATTTTCAGGAGTTTTCCATCATACATTACGGCACCAAAACCACAGACTCAGCTGTCAAGTGGTCATCATTCCGATTCTCAGGCAGCTAAACCCTTCTTCATGATCTAATGGGGGGCATGTAAGTAGGGAAATCAATGTCTTGGATGGTGGCCATCTTCATCCTCACACAGCTGTCTGGGTCCTTCAGCTCTTGCCAACCAATCAGTTCTTGATCCCAGGCACCACCCCTTAGCCTGGCTGTGGCTCCTAAGTCATCACCAAATGTTAACTGCCATTCTGCAACGTCCACGGATCCTGCACACCTGAGGACCTAAAGTAAATACCTAGTGGCTTCCACAAAGTCGATAATACATTAGTCCCTGAAACTTCTTTCTGAATCAAATAGTCTCTCTTCTAGAGCATGTAAAGAAAATTCTTGTACTACTAAGTGTAGCTTTTTTGTGAATCAGCGTCTGAGAGTCTACCTTCATGAAAGCTGTTTACTTTAGGGTATTGGCAAACAAGCATATTTGTATTCATTGAATATTGCAAATAATGCAATGGCTCCAGCACGATGGGTACAATGCAAGGACACTGAGTCAGAGTTGATAAAACGAGACTCCTGGGCAAACGTTAGGTCTTTGTGTCAGAACAATGATGACTATTTTCCTTGTAAATATTAGCCAAAGTAATCCCCTTTTGTATTAGATGATATTATGGTTGTTTGTCTCAAGTGAAATATGGAATACATTCCTTCTCAAAAAAAACAATTGCAAGGAAATATTTAAAGACTTGAATCCATCAGAAAATAAGTAGGCATATTTTGCCATTAACCATTGCACATACATCTTCAAACTCAAAATAAAATCTAAACCTTGGGGAATGGAATGACTAATGCAATTTCCCACATACTTCAACAGTTGCAAACAAGATGCATTTTCAGCAACTTTGATCTAGCAATGGGCAGAGCTGCACCTGGGATTTTCAACTCTTACAAGAGTAAGGGATAACAAAACGGCACGTTGCTTTAAAACAATCTCCCATCCACAATCAAAATCTGTTGCAGACATTCCATGATGGGCAGAGTATGCCCTCATTCAAGCTGACTTATATTACTTAGCCAGTAGGGAGTGCCATTACTTCTATAATGACTAAATCCACCTTTGCGCCTTCCCTCTTTCCGACACACAGTATGTGCTGACCAGTGTCAATCTTTGAAATGGCCCTTCTCAAACCCAGGCACTATAGATAAATATTGCTGATCTCTCACCTAGTGTAGGTTCTGTTAGATGGTAAAGACAATATAAGACTCAATAACTTAAGTAAATGCGCAAAAACTTTTAAAAACCCTTTGGGTTAAACAAAGTATAAAAAAAAACCAAATAATAAATAAATGCATACTTAATGTTCCTAACTTATTTTGACAATGACACATGGAATGTCATGTTTTATTTATTAGTTTTTAACTTGAGATCAAGTGTGCAAACAGCCTGTCAGTTTTAGAGGCTACTAATTATTGATACACCCTATTTTTGATGGGATACATGTTATGGAGTTTCTGAGTAGATCTACTGATTTATTTAAAACGCAAGTTGTCTACATATGCTGACCATACGAAACTCAACAAAATAGTAAGTGTGCGAGAACAGTAAACACATACACCTGGAAATGTTCTGTTTCTATCGCATGTTAATGTAACTGTGGATAGGAGGAAAAGATAGATATCTTAATGCCTATTGAACTTAAAGGAACGTACTGATAACAATGCTAAGCATAGCGCATAGTGGTGTCACCACTATGATCTGTACACTTGTAAAATCCCCCATGTATAAGCTAATATCCCACCCCCCCCAATCTCGGCACTCAAGAGCATACTCAGAATGCATATCACTAGAGGAAATTCTAGCATCAGTTGACATTGAAATCGTTTTTGTTTTACTGAACAATCTTCTTGACATTTGTGCTACAAATGTGAATTTCAGATTCATATTGTCTCATAATAGAAAAGGTAGTGGAATGTTCAATTGCATGCTGAATTTGAAAATGAATCATGGAACAAGGTTGGCCAAACGATAACAGGTATAGCTGAAAGTCTGGCTGGGAAATACCATTGTATTTTAGTTATGGCAGAATAATATATTTTGTGGCGTACAAACGCAGTTGAAGGAGAGTGATTCTGAAACAACATGTTGTGCCACAGCAAGATCCGATAATCACTTGACAGATTATTAAACTTGTGCTTAAGTAAATAATCGACTCAGCATAACCCAACAAAAACGAATTCTTCTAGGAAACCCAATTAAGCACACCCAAGGCCGGAATTTGCTGACTGCCATAGCACTGGATGAATTAACACCTCAACTCTCACCCAGTGCAAACTCTCTTGGGTTTACCATTTAATGCAAACTCTCATTCAAAATACATATCAACAAGAAGACCCAAACATCATGCTACCATCTCAGCCTCCTCTGCAAGGACAGGCCTTTCATCCTGCTCTGAGTTTGAGAACAGTTATCCAAGCCCAGGTTATCTCTCAGTGTGACAGAGGGAACACCCTACTCACAGGAAGACCAAATGTCATGCTGCCCCTCTGAAAGCAGCTGCGTGCCTCATCACAGGACCAGCATAATTCAACCACATCTTCCCTTCTTACTCAAGGAGCTGCACTGACAACCCCTTCAACCATTCATCATGTTCAAGACAGCCTGCATCACCTTCAAACAGTTACAAACAAAACATCACTATGTCTGGCCAAAAGACACATTAATTCCAGAGGCCAATGAAAGAAGCCACAACATCGCCGAACTCGAAAAAAAGAACTGGAAGATTGAAAATAATCAGAAACATGTATTTTCCTGTTATGCACTCTGTCTCCAACACAAGTTATGAATAGCGTTAACACCCATCAACAACAGACTCACTCCCACCATCATGAAATTCAAAAAGGAATTCAAGAACCTCATTTTCAAGAAACACCATTTCTAAACTCCATAGCATACACCTGTGCATCCACCTAGCTTGACATTCCTCTAGATGACCATCGTTTACATTCAACATACTGGTTCCACCTCCACACCACCTCTCATCACTGATACATGTTCCCCACTAACTGAACATGTTTGCAATGTAACGTACACCTACATTATATGCTAGTAATACATTATACGTTGTAAGGACTATCCCTGCATGCAACCTCTACTGTATGCTTGCAATCCCTACTGGTGTACAATACCCCAAGCATTGCACGCCACACTTACTATGGAACGTGGCCAGCTTCCTTCACAAGGACATTCTGGCATTATACTTCTTCCAAGACAAAAGGACCAGTATCGCTGCTGTAGCATTTATTCCTAGCATCAGCAGAAAAACCGAGGTATGGATCGCATTCTTCCTCCTGGTTACCAAACAGCGGATCTCCCTACCTAAGCCAATCTGCTTGGAAGAAATCGAACTGACATTCCAGAAATAGCTCAATATAGGGCTCTTCAATTAACTAACTGAAGGAGTCCAACAGCAATGAGATGGGTATAACGCAAAGAGAAGTTACTTGATGCTTGTGCTTCTCCTCATACAGGAATCAGTTGCTAAATCTGCCAATAAAAGACACTCTACAAAGGAGTCTGATCTTCTTTACCCTATCCACCCATTGGAACCCTAACCCAACTACCCATCATACTGTAATTTCACCGCCATCTCTCTTCTCTGCTCAGGTGAATTGGTACAATAAGCACCAAATAAAGGTTATAACAATTTGACTACAATACTTCCTGCCAAGAAGGCACAACCCACGTACCTCTGTCTGGAAGACCATTCCCTTTCCTATGACAGGCCAAACCATACTACAACCTCTGCAGCTAAGGACCAACTCTTCCCCATGTTCGAGGAAGCATTTGAGACCTGCCATCATTCCCTCTTTAGCCACGTTGCTTCCTCCCTCACTAATTGATCAATGCTCTATCTTCAGAATTACACCACACAAATTCCCCCTCAGGTGGCCCCACACGTCTAGCATACTCCAACCCTCTCAGGACGTTATCTTTACCCCACTGCACCCTGAACTTCTTTCTGAACCTTGGGGCCACCCTTGCAGATCCCAAAATAGCATCTTTCCTCCCCCACTGTATAAAACGAAGGAATGTATACCGTCCCAGAGGTAAGAGAGGCTTTTGATCTGCACTAATCAGCACCAAAGGTTTCCACCCTGCCTGTCCCTCTCTTCCACTGGCAGCCCCCACCCAATTCTTTCACAGAGCCATGTGCAGTAAGGTCAACATGATTGGCAGGATCCTAGTGTACAAAGCTACTTTACCGCCTTTCAACTTATTGCCTCCTGAAGCGTGGTTCATGCTCACTAAATACCCCAAACAAATAATAAAGATGAATACATTCTTGCTAATCTGATTTGAAAATATTGAATATGCATGGAGGTTTATTGTGAATGATCTGCCCCAGTTAATTGACATTTTACAGTAAGATGTTTTCATACTGCAAAATGTGTTTTAGACAAAATGGTACTGGAGGTTTTGCCAATTGTTCTTGTGTTTGAAACATTTAAAATGTTCAAGATGCAATGATATTTTCCTTTCGTTACCAACACGTTAGTGGTTGTTTGTCTTCCCTTTCAACAGGATAACTGTCCCCTTCTGCCCAATTCCGGACAAGAAGATTTTGACAAAGATGGCATGGGCGACGCTTGTGACAAAGATGATGACAACGATGGGGTAGATGATGAGAAGGTAAGTTGGACATTACACATTAAAGACCACTATAGATTAACCAGCACACATTTCACTACCACATTCAATATGCTCGTTAGTGGCATTTATCTGTCAGTAGCAATTTGACACTGTTTGTTTTATTTGGCTGAATAGTACATTGATGTTTCATTTTAAAACAAATATTTGATACTTTTAAAATGGGTATTGCATGTACATTGTTTTTGTTTTATTAACGATCAGAACATATATGTGGGCATCGCAAAGCCAGGCCTATTGGCCAGTGATCGCCATTGTAAATGTTCCTTTTTGAAGTTCCAATACTTCCACTTCATAATGCCTGCCAGATTGCCAGACTCACTGTTTGTACTGGAGGCATATTCTTGTTTTAATTTCCCTGATCAACACGAATCAGCATGCTCCAGAAACCAACCAAATCCATTTTACTCTCATAGCAAGACAGTTGTTGGGATGAAACACTTATGCTTTAATCCTGACACGAAATTTAAAAATGTGATTCACTAAAAGGGATGTGCACACAGCCACACTACCCCAGCAACATTGTAAAAAAAATACACATGCACTAAACACTAATCAGTAAGCACACATGTTTTCCTATATTAGATTGCAGAGATTAAATCACTTTACTGTATGACGACATTACATTCCCAAGTTTAAAATCGTGATAAGCAAGAAAAATGTATATTGAATAAAACAAATATCATTGAGGTGACACGCATGTAAATATAATTTTCAATTGTATGCTACCATTTTAAGATGGCTCCTGTAAAAACAATGGGCCTCATTACGACCCAGGCGGTAAGTTACCGCCTGGGCCGTGACTTTACCACCATGGCGTAAACTACGTTTACGCCATGGTGGTTGGCGGACTTACCGCCCCATTCCGAGGTCGGCGGGGCGGTAAGTCCCCAATCCCCATTTACCCTTCCCCATTCCCATTTTTGCCCCATAGGGCATAATGGGAGTGGGGAAGGCGTTAATTACGCCACCGTAAATTACGGTGGCGTAATTAACACCAAGTTCCCTTACCGCCATGGCTTTTTACACCCGCTAGAAGCAGGTGTAAAATCCGCCATGGCGGAAAGGGAACTCGTGATTGGCGGTAAGGGGTCGGCGCAGCTAACGATGGCGCTAACCCCTTACCGCCAGGGTCGTAATGAGGCCCAATGTTTACTTGAGATGCAATGAACCAATAGAATATACTATCTGCATCATGGGAAAGCTGATTGTCATGAAACCTTTTTCTTGCATTAGCGGCCATGGACAAAAAAGTAAGTTATAATTAAAATAATAACAAAAACTCCAAGGTAGCTAATGTTAGGCAACGTTTGCATGCAGTACCCTCTGGGACCACTACACAGAACTTTGACTACAGGTGTAGGCAAAACCAAACTTTGGTATAAGTCTGTACCACACAGATTTTGGTAGCGAGCTGAGCAGCCAGGCTTATCTCAAGGGGGAATGTGAGCTGTAAGGGTGTTAAACAGGGGTCTACAATCACAAGTATTCAGATAGACACTTATACTCAAGGTTTCTTGGTAAAACACTTCTTAATTTATTACACAGTCAGTTATAAAACATTCACTAAAAGGAGGCACTCAATATCACACAAAAATATACTACAGTACTTTGCATTATTCGGTTCTGTGACATTTAAACTACTTTGAAGTAGGAGCAAAATGGCATTCAGAGCATTTGAAGTAGGAGAAAAAAGGCATAATATAACAAAACAAATAGTACAGTTACTCTTAAAACAGTGCAAATAATTTGAGTTCACCAGAGGAGTTGTTTCAATGCACTAAGTAGGTCAAAGTCAATGGACTAGAGTCTTGTATAGGAAAAAACGGTTCTGGTAGTTAAACGGAAAAGTCTTTGCCACGATTCTCAGAAGTAGTTCAAAGAAGAAAGGTTTGTATGTCCGACCGACACCATCGACGCCAGCTGCTACCCCCAACCCTGCCATCTAAACCAACAGCGCCATCGAAGCCGAAAAAGATTTTGACGACTCCTCGAGCTCCGAGTTCACAATTTATTAAGCCTTCACTGCCTATCCCATACAAGACCTACATTCCTTTGCCAAGGTGGATTAAGATTATTTCAAATCTCTCACCTCAATGTATGAGGAAAATGAGCTATCGGACAATGATGCACCTTTAGGTCTTCAATTTGGTACACCAGATGCGCCTGAGAGCTTTATTTTGGAAGAGTCGAGATTGAAAGATCTTTATGATAATCTACAAACAGCCATTGGGGTAGACACCTCGCCAGAGCTGGATTTTGGTAGACCTGAAGCTGTTGAGCACACAGATTCTTCATATAGACAGCTAATGTCTAAAGTTGTCGACTATATGGGGTGGAGTAGTCCTACCCTCCCATTTGAACAGGATGATCTGAAGGACATCCTTGATAAGGGTTCGCAAATGGATCCTATTTTATCATTTAATGTTGCTCTCCAAAAAAGGGTGGTGGCAAATTGGGAGATGCCAGAGACTAATCCAACAGTAAACAAGAATCTGACCAAAAAACACTGCCCTTCCAGCAGTGACCACGACTACCTGTATAAACACCCCACTCCAGAGAATCTGGTGATACAGGCAGCTACCGCAACTTCCAAGCAGGCAGCTTATCCAACTATCCCACCAGATAGGGATGACAAGAGAGTTGATGGATGGGCAAGAACAGTATTTTCTGCAGGGAGCATGGCTCTTAAACCAGTCAACTCCACATGTGCCCTTGCAAAATTCTCTTTCACTCTCTCGGCTGTATTTCCATGGCGGCAGAGCACATTCCCGAGGGGGAGGAAAGAGACGGGTTCTTGGCTATTGTTAGAGATGGCAAGGAAGCCATGTGTGAGTCTCTTCAATCGGGTCTGGATTCTGCTGACAGCATCAGCACAACCATGGCAACTAGCACCGTAATATGCAGATGTGTGTGGTTGAGGAAGTCGGGATTTGTGCCGGATGTGCAATCCAGACTTCTCAACATGCCTTTTGATGGGTCTCACCTTTTTGGCAAGAAGACGGACGAAAGCCTTGAGCAGTTGCTTACCTCAAAGGCATCAGCCAAATCCCTAGGTGTCACTATTAGGCAGCCTCAGCCTTTTCGCCCCACTGGACAACCTTGGTGGGGTAGATCTTTTCGCTACTACTCCTCAATTGGAAGAGCGAGAGGAGTGGCTGGTCAAAGAGGCCAAAGAAGATTCCCTCATGGTAGACGAGGGAGAGGTGCGAAGCCTGCTCAAGCAGGGGCATCCTTACTAACAGCCACTACATCAGCCACCTCAAAAACTCTCTCAGGTCTTGAGTCACAAAACACCAGCGAGATGCAGACTGTCTCAGCATCTGAAAGAATGGCAATACATTACTTTGGATGACTGGGCATTGGAAACCCCTAGCCGACAGTTACTGCCTTCCTTTCATTCAAAGACCTCCGAACCATCTACAAGGGAGCCACTCTTTGAAGATTCAAGATCTGATCCTTGTGCAGGAAGTTTTGACCCTGCTAGAGAAAGGCGCTATAGAACTGGTGCCTATAGCAGAGAGGAACAAAGGATGGCACTGTCCATATTTACTAATATCCAAGAAGGACGGATGACTGAGACACAGCTTGGACTTGAGATACTTGAACAAGTTCCTCAGGAAGGACAAGTTCAAGATGATCACACTTTCTCAAATCCTTCAGGCCCTCCAACTCCAGGATTGGATGGTGTCATTGGACCTTCAGGATGCTTATTTTCATGTGACTATCCATCTCAAGCACAGACAATACCTGAGGTTCACAGTTGGTGGTTCTCGTTATCAGTTTCGAGTTCTGCCATTCGGGTTGACCTCCGCCCGAGGGTTTTCACCAAACTGATGGTGGTGGTATTAGCGAGTCTCCAGATAGGGGGGGATTCAGATCTACCCCTACCTGGACGATTGGCCGATGAGGGCATGTTCTCCCGAGCAAGTCCTGGATAATCTCAACATCACCTGCCACTCTGTTCACAGACTGGGCTTCTCCCTCAATTACAAGAAGTCCCATATGACATCTTCTCAAAAGCTCCAGTTTATCAGAGCTGTACTGGGTACATCCTTGGGAAAAAGCTCGCTGTTAGGCAAAGTTTGCATGCAGTACCCTTTGGGTGCACTATACACAACTCTGACTACAGGTATAGGAAACCCAACCTTTGGTATAAGCTTGTACTACACAGTTTTGGTAGCATGTTGAGCAACAAGGCTTATCTCAAGAGGGGTCATTGTGAGCTGTACGGGAGTTACACAGAGATTCACAGTGACACGTATTCAAATAAACTCTTACACACAAGGTTTCTTGAATAAACAATTATTAATTTATTTATCAGTCAATTAGAATAAGCCTTCTTCAGAAGGGAGCAATATAAAAGTATCACACAAATACACTTCAATACTGTACACTCTTAGTTTTTAAATCAGTAAAAACCCCTTTGGAATGGCCCACAGACACAACATACACCCTCAGGTGACTTCAATAGCTAGGGTGCTGAGGACATTAATATCTTACTGTTGGCATTTAGAATACTGTTAGAAGTTGGTAAAAGGAAAAGGTTATAGAACAACAAGAGACCACACTTATTCTTAAGCAGGCAAAAACTTTTGTATCCCCTTAATCAGAGTTATTCAGTATACCAGGCTAGGACAAAGTCAATGGGCAAAAGTCTTATATAGGATGAATCACTTCTGGTAGGTAAGTATAAAAGTCTTTGCACAATGTTTTAGAAATCTTTGTAAAAAAGAATAATCAAATGTAAGACCACATACTGATTAGACATGTGAGTAGTAGAAGATGTAAGCAACTCTACAATGAGAGGTAAGTTCTTTCAGACTTTACAGTATCTTTGTATTGAAGAAAAAGTGCAGCAGATGACTTCTGTTCCTGTGCAGCTCTGCAGATCTCACTGTTCCTGGGCCTCAGTTGTGTGAACAAGAGGGAGAACTTCTGGGGACTCATGCACTGCAATGGGATGGTCACCGCTTGCAACCAGCAAGCTTTCAGACAAGTGGCACTTTGTTGTTTCAGCTCCTCAGGACTAACACAAATAGCAACACAGCAGTTTCTGGCTGTCAAGATGGACTTTCCCTGCTTCTGGGGTCCCGCACTCTGTTGAGGCGGCTCAGGCTCGGTCAGTCCTCCCTCCTGGGAGTTTGGAGATCTTCCTGGAGCTCTTGGCCAACTTAAAAGCAACACACACAATCTGGTGTTCCTCTCCCTGGCTATTCGGTTTCCAGCAGCAACTCTGTGGAAATTCAACCAGCTCCGAGAAGGCTGTCCAGGTGGCTTACTTTGGAGTTGATTGGTCCCACCAACTCAAGGGGAGAAGTTGTCCTTGCATGGGCTTCTCTATCGATACAAATTTGGAGTCTGAGCACAGCAGCAGGGCTTCACCGGGCAAGCCAACAGTCCAGGAGTTACAGCAGGCGTCCTCTTCAAGTTCTTCTTTGGTTCCTTCGTTCAGTGGTCGACTTTGCCTTCCAAGCCAAAAGCCTCACCTTTTATTCAATTCACCTCTCCCATTCATTCCAGCCTAGCTGTCAGTCACTCAGCGGGGAGGCTGTCCTTGCCGGACAGTCAGCCAGCCAATCACTACAGAGTGCATTTGGGTCTCCTTGGAGACTAAGCACAGGGAGTTTCGGGCACCTGCCTCACTTCCTGCCCATTCAGTACACCCTGGAACCAGAAGCAGGCTTCACTCGTGAATCCCGCCAAAGGCAAAGCGAACAATTGGATCAAACCTGTTTTGGCACACACAGTAAATCTCAAGAAGGACCTTTCTACAAAGAAATGGCGAAAAAAGAAGACCAGGATAATTTTGACAAAAATGACACCATTGGGTGCTTTACTTCAGCTGCGAATGCAGCCCGCGGTAAATGTACACCACGGTAGTTAAAACGAAACCACTGCCACCAGCCATTCAGTGAAAAAAGGGTGACATAAAAATGTTACATGAGAAGCAAGACACAGGGGATACTAGGTAACCCCTCCAGTACCCTATTGTAAGATAGTGTATGCTGGGTCTAGAAAGTTACAAGTAATGTCAATTTCACTTTACTGCTCTTGGAAACAGTAGTTTATTCAAGAGAAGGTATTTAAACCTTCAGGAAATCTGAAAGACTGCCCTGTGCCACTGCACTGAAGGTGCTGTGTGACACAATGTAAAAGGTGATGCCTATGGAGTTTGTCAGACTCCACAACCAAAAGAAACACACAGTTCAAAATCACATTAAAATACATGAGAGAGTGGGTAAAAGGATCTCACTCTCTCCAGGTTAAAAAAATCAAGTCCTCAAAATCTAGAAAAGTTTCTGGGGGTCTCTAAGATGGAGGGAATTAGCACATTTCTGAGAATTCTCCCTGACACTCGCCACCCGAGGTGAGGGCTCAATACATTCTACAAATAGTCTCCAAATTTCAAAGTGTCCATCGTCTCCTGGCCTTCAATTTTTTGAGGTTGCTCAGCCTCTTGGCATCCTGCATTTTTCTGGTGCCAGAGGCTTGCCTGAGAATGAGATTCCTTCAATGGACCCTCAGGACACAATGGTCACAGTTGTCAGGAAACATGTCATACCTACTTCAGGTTCCAAGCAGGGTCTCACAGGATCTCCTGTTGTGGACCTGCAAGGACAACATTCTGAAGGGAGAACCTTTTTGGCCACCATGGCCAGAGATAACAGTAGTGACGGATGCCTCACTCATGGGGTGGGGAGCCCCCACCAACAATCTGTCAATCAGCAGTACTTGGTCTCCATCGGAGTCCAAACTACATATCAATCTTTTGGAGCTGAGGGCAATCAGACTTACGCTGAATGCTTTTCTGCCCTCTGTACGGGGAAATAATGTCCTGATAATGACGGACAACACAATGGTCATGTACTACCTCAACAAGAGAGGAGGTGTAGGGTCACTAGCAATGTGCAGAGAGGCAATGCAGCTCTGGTATTGGGAAATTCAAGAAGGAATCTCTCTATCAGCAGTTCACCTAGCTGGAGAGGAGAACACGGCAGCAAATGCTTTGAGCAGGCAGAGCACAGTCTCCCACGAGAGGGAACTAGCTCAGGAAGTTCTTCAAGAGATCTTCACCCTTTGGGGAACCCCTCAAGTGGATCTGTTCGCAACTACTGTCAAACGGAAGTGCACACTTTACTGCTCCAGGGACTTTCCTCCAAGAGGAGCTCTAGGAGATGCGTTCATAGTGGACTGGGAGTTTCCACTCCTGTACGTGTTTGCTCCAGTCCCCATCATTCCTCACGTGATCAGGAGGTTGAGAAAGTTCAGGAAACACATGATCCTAATTGCCCGCATTGGGCCAGGAGGACGTGGTACCCAGACCTTCTGGACAGGTCCATTTGCCCTCCAGTACGTCTTCCACTAAGAGAGTGTCGGGTTCTCCATCCAGAGGTCAAGACACTCCGCCTTCATACATGGTTTCTGAAAGGCTGAGTTACAAGGATTGGGACATCCCAGATGACGTAATGGAAATGTTGCTTTCGGCCAGAAGGCTAGCAACAACGTCCTTTGCACCAGCTGTTAGAACACATTCTGCAGCTGGTGCAAAGACAAGAATGTAGACCCTTTTAAATGGAATGCACCAGAAGTGTTATCTTTTCTATTATCCTTAGCCAACCTGGGGCTCCAGGTTGGAACTATTAAGGGCTATTTTACAGTGCTATCCATCTTTAAGCACTCATCAGCAGAATGTTCATATTTCAAAATCCCACTGGTGACACAATTTCTAAAGGGATTCACCAATGTGTTCCCCGCATCTCCTTTCCAGGTTCCAGTTTGGGGCCTTAATCTGGTACTAAAATGTCTAATGTGTGCACCCTTTGAACCTTTACATTCATGTTCGTTAAGGTTGTTAACATTTAAAACCATTCTCATGGTAGCATGGACCTCAGTGTGGTCTACTATTTACATGTTCACAAAGCATTACTGCCTTGAGTCTTCCCTCAGTGAGGATGCAAGCTTTCCAAAAGCTGTACTCCATTCGGTTCATGAAAACCATTGAAAACTAAATTCTTACTCCTGCCACCAAATCAAACACTGCTTTGGGAGTCTATCAAAGATGAGGAATACCTGAGAGGATACACCCCATTCGAAAAAACAAGTTACTTACCTTTGGCAACGTTCTTTCGACTGGATGTTCCTCCCATTTATCCCGCCCTCCCAGCCTACAACACAGTAGAATTTCCCATGCTATTACAGCTTTCACTCCTTCAAAGTTTACTATGGTCATACACGTGGTTATGCGGGTAGTTTCTACTGTAAGAAACAACAGAACTGAGGCCAAAAGGCGCTGCGTGTGCTATATATGCCTTTGATGACATCATCCTCGAGACATAGTCCCTCAAGGGACATCAAATTGACTGCATCGGCACAGAGCGCTCTCTGCTGAAAAGAAATATATATTTGTTATCAGAAGTAGCTGAAGCTGGACATCGAATATCAAAGATGAGGAATACGTGGGAGGAACATCCAGTCGAAATAACGTTACAAGGGGTAAGTAACTTGTTCCTTTTTCTTATAAAATAACTTGTTTTTGCATTCAAAATTAATGTTTTACTTGTTTCAAATAAAGTTAGAGCATTTTTGAGTAGCAGTCCGGACACTACTTTTGAAATTTTCAGCTACTGATGAGTATGTTGGGTGGAGGAAAAATGTAGTACATGTTCCTTTCATAACCATATTACACTCATAAATGTCCGCTGAAAATGTGTAAAATCCTTGACTGAAGAATGTCAGAGAATTCGTTAATGTTCAGGAAAGTACAGAAAACCATATGAAGAATTTATTTTATACATAACCTGGATGTTATGCCTTAATCATTATACTAATACCAAATGCAACTTAAAAGGAGCAATACATACTTTTCACCGGTTTAAGAATGATTGTATGGTGCAACCTTTCGACATTGAAAGCAGGCTACAGCAGCCATTTCTTTTTGGGTTGTTCTATCAATATGCTGTAAGCAGTGTATTACATCACATGATGGGCCTTACTACAAAAAGGAAAAACAAACCTGAAATCAATTAGAAGCATTTTTGCCAATTGTCTTTCTTTTCTTTGCAGGATAATTGCCCCCTCCTGTATAACCCTCGTCAATTTGATTATGACAAGGATGAAGTTGGAGACCGATGTGATAACTGTCCCTACGTGCACAACCCTGCACAGATTGACACTGATAACAACGGAGAAGGGGATGCCTGCTCGGTTGACATTGATGGCGACGGTATGTAGATACGATCACTATGCAAACTAGGCAGCTGCCTATGGTGCTGGCCAGCAGGCCTTTGAAACATCAGGTTTTCCCTCCCATTTTCATGAATTACAAAAGAGATGTAACCAATCTGAATTAAAGTAGCTGCATAATGTCTTCCTGCAATGAATGGGTGCCCTATTGGAATTTGCATTGCTTCAGTGGACGCAGGGCCATTGCCTATTGACGCATGTTTTTATGCAGCACAGGACTTATATAAAACACATGGTGGCCTAGCAGGATGAAATGTTGATAAAACAACAAGGAGATATAATGAGCGCAAGTATAGTAAATAGGATGATTACAGATATTACAATAGGTATATAGTTACTGTGAAATGAACATGTCTGTTTGTCAGCATCCGGTAATTCTTTATTTTATTATTGCACATTGTGTGGCTGGATATGCCGTTTATTTATAAGCAGTCATCCTTCTAATTCTGGAAACAAAAACAATTGTGTTTACCAGTATTTGGGATATAACATCTTATAATTTGCAGTTGTCCCCAATAGTGTCGCTAGATAACTCTAGTTTAGTTGGCATGTTGTTTTTTTTTTTTACAGTGGGAGTACAGCTTTTTAGGTCTGGGTACAAAGAGCTGCATCTCTCTGCCAGAGCTCTTGAAGCAGTAGGTGGAGGTGCCTTTGTGTCAATGTGCAAATGATTTCTTAGAAAGCTAGGTCAGACCTTGTAATGTTATTTTACTGAATTATTCAATGCATTATACAAGGGGTCGTCGACGTTTGACTCTCATATGTTTTGGACTACAACTCACATCGGCTTCGGGCCAAAATGACCGAATCCAATTTACCTACCCCACCAAAAGACCTAAAACACATACCACAAAAAGTTCGAACTACCAAAAGTTTGAACTTTTTGTGGTATGTGTTTTAGGTCTTTTGGTGGGGTAGGTAAAAAAAAGGCTGCAGGAGCTGCAGGGGTGTCCCCAGCAACATCCTGCTAACCATACTATACAGTATAGTGAGCTGGGGCTGCAGGGGGCAACCCCGCAGCTCACCTGACTGAACTTTTTTAAATGCGGCTCACTATACTATTCAGTATAGTGAGCGGGCGTTGCGGGGGACACCCCTGCAATGGACCTGGCCAAAAGTTTAAAAAAAAGAAAAGAAAAGGACCCTGCGGAGCCGGTTCCCGATCATGGAAGTGAAAGGGAACCAGCATCTCAGGGACACAGCACGTCAGAATAAAAGGTAAGTAGGGGTGTGGGGTGTGTTGGGGGTGTGTTGGGGTGTGCCGGGGGTGTGTTGGGGGTGTGGGTGGAGGTGGGGGTATGTGTTTGTATGGATTTGGGGTTGTTTTACAATGGATGTCGGCATGGGAAATGTACGCATTTTTTTTTATTGTGTACATTTCTCATGCAGTCATTTCCGTCATGACCGTTTCAGTCGCGGTAAAAGAACCCCAATTCCTCCCATCAGCCTTAAAAGTCTATTGTGAGGGATCAAGGGGCAGTAGTCCCAAAAACCTGGAGTGCTACAAGTTGCAGATCTCTGCATTCTAGTATGAGGAAACATTTTTGATCAGTTCACTTCCCTTGTGTTTCATAATCTTGAGATATGGCATGCAAAGCTATCCTTCCTCCCCTTCAGTTATGTGTACACTGGTGCCATCTCTCTATCATTTGTTCATGTCTTGTTTGGTCTGGGGCCCTAGATCTGTGAACAGCCAATGCCAAATGTTGTATTGGGTGGAGGCTCAGGAGTGGAACAAGGTAGGGTGCCCTGTAAGGGTGTTCATAGATAAGATCACCCTGACATACTTCGGTTAGACTGCTCAGTTCCATTTGTAACCATCACCACAACTGGTGAAAGCAGTAGACTGCCTCGTGAGAGAACAATTTCATCAAAAGTGTCTGGCCTGGCCTCTATACATATTTCCCTTTCCTAACTATCAGGATGTGAACGTTGTGATGGTGACCTTTGCAGAATACACTCATTATGGCCGAGAGTTTCAGTGGAATACAGTGGTCTAAACATTTGGAAGATATATAGCTGTAAACAGTTCATTGTTGACTTAGAAAGTAGCATAACATGACAAGTGTAGCCATAATTTGGGAATCCAATCCATCCTAGTAGCAGACTTTAGATATTTGATAAAAGGACATGATCTTATATGTACAAGTTTTAAAACACATTGGATTTGAATAATAATTAAAAAAAAACAAAGGCTTGAGTTTAAATGTGTCAATTTTGGGGATGCACGTGTATATTCATTTCAGTATCTTTCACAGTGTAATATTTTGTATATTTTGCACACCTGGAGATGTCTTTGAGACAGAACTGCACTTCGATTTGAAAGTTAAAGGGACCATACCTGAGGATCAATATAGGAAGCAGGAGGTGAGTTAGAGACTATGGGCCTCATTACGACCCTGGCGGAACGGGTTAACGGGCTCCGCAAAAGGAGGCAGACCCGTTAAACCCGTTCCGCCACATTACGAGGTCCCTTTGCGGGACCCGGTAAGGACGCCTGGTAAAACCAGGCGTCCTTATCGGGTCCCGCCAGGGGAAGAGGGAGCAAACAACGGTCCACTCGTAATCGGCCCGTTGTTTGCTCCCTCTCCCATTCCCATTTAGCCCTTTGGGGGCTGAAATGGGAATGGGGAAGGTCCGGGCCTGGGTTCCTGGAGGGAGAAATTACCGGGCCCTCCAAAATGGCCCGGTAATTCCCCATTCTGGGAACCTGATCCGGATGCGATTTCGGTGACAGCCATGCCGCCAATAGCGGCATGGCTACCACCAAGGTCGTAATGAGGCCCACGGTCTTCTGGCCTGGATTACAAGCAGAGCAGTGGGCAATATATCCCTGTGTAGAGGAAGTGTGGCAATGAATTAGCTATGTGATATATTCCCTGTGGTTTCCATGTGCATTTACCCCTTATTTCTTCATCTCCAAATGCTCCATTTTTGATTTTCACCATTTCTATACCGTTTCCCTTACTATCTTTACATTGTTTTATTATATACTGTAGGCAAAGTTCTTAGTGATTAATATTCTGCACAGAAAATTGTATGTGGTGAATATTCTGCAATAGAATCACTAAGTACCATCCCTGTTAATGTAATCCAAGCAAAGACGTGGATGGACAGTATATTCTGATGATTGTGAGTTTGAACTAGATGTAGCTGAGTGCTACATCCTTGACACTGTGTTTCACTTAGAGAACCTGCATCAGATCATTTTGTATTTGTATTTATTAGGTTTATATAGCTATTTACGCCAAAGTAAACAAGAAGCATAAAGTTACAAAGACATGAAACAAACCATCAAAAACAGTATGTAGATCAATTGACCAGTTTTGAAGGAGGAATAGATAAGAGGAAGAAGAAAGGGAAGTAGAAAGGGAGGTCAGAGAGGGGAAGAATACAGAGATAACAGGAGGAGGGAAGGCAGGATGAAAAAGAAAGGGAAGAAGAGGGGAAGTAGGAAGGAGCGTAGAGATAAACTAGAGAGATAATAGGAGAAGGAGGGGAGTTAGGACGGGGGGTGAAGAAGGAAAGATTTCAAGGAGACACAGAAAGTGGGTAAGAGGAAATGGAACGGATGGAGAGTGGTAAAGAGTTCCAGTGATGGGGGGCTAGAAGCTGAAAGGAACGGAAACGAGAGGAAGCACAAGGGGGAGTAGGTACTGTGAGTAGGAAGAGATCAGTGGATCTGATTGAGCGAGAAGGAGAGTAGAAAGAAAGGAGAGCGGAAAGTTAAGGGGGAGCTAGGCCATGGAGAGGTTTAAACACTAGGCAGAGGAAGTTACATTTAAGTTGGGAGTGAAAGGGAAGCCAGCCAAGAATAGAAAGAGAGGAAGAAATGGAATCAAGAGGTGCAAGAAGACAGAGGGTACGGATGGCAGAGTGGTAAAGAGATTTGAGGGGAGCAAGGTGAGAGGCAGGGAGTCCAAAGAGGAGAGAAGAACAATAGAAAAGCCGGGAGAAAATGAGGGAAGATATTAGGAGTTTAGTAGCATGGAAAGTGAGGGAGGAGCGGATTTTGCGAACATTGAATAGGGGAAAGTGGCAGGTGCGAGAGGTAAGGATCCCCATTAAGGAGAGGACCCTGCACTTTATAGTTTGTCCATCCCTGACACATTTGTACTCCAAGAGGGAACCCCTCAGCTTTCTTAGAGAGTAAGAACCCCTAGGTTCCATAGGCATTTCTCCAGACTCCCTTTCCTTTTTAGATAGGTAAGCAAGCTGACCTGGCCTAGGGAAGGATCTTCTAACCATCTTAGTTTACAACTGAAGTATAAAACACCCTACTAGAAAGCCTTATTATTTCACCCAATTTGATACTGTTAGCTTAGATTATTACCAAGGGGAAATGTACATTTGTGTTAGTTGATCTGCTCCACCCACAAACATAGCAAGTGGACCCAGGATTTGGAAGCAGTTGGTGGTGCAATATTCACTCATCACCTTCTCAAGCAGAGACATATGTGGCAGAATCATGCTGAAAGTTGCAAGTAATGTTTATTCTACATTTTCCATTTCAAAAGGATAAGTAATGACTGCACAGATAAATAATGGAATCCCAGTGGAGGGGGTCTGAGGTCAAAACTGCAATGGCTACCTACACCAAAAGAGTCATGGGCAGCTAAACTATGCAATGATTGCTGGTGGAAAAATAACCCAAGTAATATAGGAACAACTTCTGTGGCAGTGCTCTGCTTGTACCCCTGACCCAAACATATCAGTGTATTATTAGGCCACTGAAGATATCAGGCAAATGAAAAACAGAACACACTTACAGACACTTGGGCAACTGTACCCCAACAGAGCAGCAAACCACGTAGTTTTTCAGAAAGAATTCCTGGCATAGCTGGTGAGCACAGAACAGTATAACCACGATACCCTCTTCTTACTGAGTACTGATTTTTCACCTTTGCAGAGATAGACATAAAACAAAACAGTTCATGCTCAAGGATCGCCAATTATAGGTCTACTATAACACTGGAAACAGATTGGAGGGAGCTGGGAAGACCAGTCTCTAATGAATCTTATTAATCTGTTCTCCATCAAATCTCCCCAAATAACATTCTGGAGAGTGCATCAGGGTTTTCATTCTTCTTGCCTGGGTCAAGTTACACTGTGAACTTTTATGCTTGCAGTTGCCAGTGAGAGAGATAAACTCAGAAGGTTTCAGTCCATCTGGGCCATGGTGACCATGCCATAAAAGTACAGCTGCACTTCCTCAGTGCCAAGATAACTGACACACAATCTGTCTGTGACACTGATTATATTTTCTTTCTAGCTTAAAGCTTTCCAGACATGTACACTATTCCACCCATGTACACTATCAGCCAGTCTGACCCACCACCAGCCTTCTGGCAAAGCATCCCTTACACCCGAACATCAAATGTATGTTTCTGGAAATCGAATTACTTTACCAGATCAGTACTGGGCAGCGCAGATTCACAACTTAACTCCTTTTTAAGAGAATCAAAACTTTCAAGTTGGGATCCTCTGCATCTTTTTACGTATCATCCTTTTCAACAGCACTTTAACTTCATTAACGTTGAAGATGAATTCCTGTACTTCATTTTGCCTGTGAATGATGCACCATGTTTCTGTGCAAAGGGCACCGGCCATGCCTTAATGGGCTACTCCATATCATATATGGTTTCAAGTGTCCAGTTCCCACAACTTGGCTGATGTGCTTTACCTTATCCACGCAAACTGGCACAACACAGCCTTCAAAGCTAGGTCTCTAATGAGGATATGCTTCAGCTTTGATATCCAATACATCCAGGCTGAACATGCCAATATGATCCAGAATTGCCAATGCAAATGGTTCCAGACTACCTTGCACTGTACACATTAGGAAATGGAATATCAAAATGACATACTCTGATACTCAGAATTCTGTACGCAGTTAGCTTATCTGATCCAAGCCCAAGTGGTAGGTTTGAACTTCCAATATCCCTATACCAGATTCATGGGTAAAATGTACTTGTGGGATGCCAACGTGTCCAATATCTTGCCACAGCTTTGTGCCGGTGTCACAAGCCAAGTTAACTACCAATAGACTGTGGAGAACTGGAGTGATCCATCAGCACCAGAACTAGAGAGCTGTCCCAGTCAATATTAATCTTGGTCAACACTGTACCAACATTAGTTCCATGTTCTTTTTAGTGGAATCCCTTTCAAATCAGATTTTCATCTTTGGCACACATGTCTAACTTAGCCAGTCAATGATTTATATCTTTTCTATTCAATCGTGTGCAACAGATTAAGGCAGGTTCATACCTGTCTGAACGTATGCCTATCAGTTGTGGAGTCCCAAGAGGTTCATCCTTGTCTCTAATGCTGTTTAATTTATACATACATCCACTACTTAATATAGTTGCTCAATTTAATTTGGGTTACCACTCATATGCTGGCGACACGCAAATATATGTGCAACTAACACAGCCAGTGGAGGCAGTCGAGTGCATATTAAAATGCTCAGAAAGAAATCAATTCTGGATGCAGGATAATAAACTCCAATTAAAACCTTGCAAAATGGAGATTGTTGTCTTTGGTCCTACAAAGAAATTAAGCAATGAGTTGGACTGGATACCCTGTCCAACCCTGTTTGGACTTGCTGCTGTCTACACTCAGATAGTGTAGCGTATCTGGCAATCCAGTATGAGTTGTAATTTACAGGTAAATCAGATAATTAAGGCATGTTACTATTACCTAAATACCAACTTCAGCTGCTTCAGGTCACACAGAATTTCGCAGTGCGATTGATATTCTCATTGTCTTGGAAAACATTGATATCTGGGTTCCGGAGGAGCCTTCACTGGCTCCCAGTGCAGAAGCGAGTACAGTTTAATTTGCTGTGCCTCATTTTTAAGTGTATTCACGGTCTCCTCCCTGCCTATCAAACATTCAAAATTTTAAGCCACCGGCACTCTTGGGCACTGCGATCGATGGATAAAGGTCTGCTGGTAATCCCCTCGTCCTGAACTAACACTTGGGGTGACAGACGATTCTCTGTTGCAGGCCCTCGAGCATGGAACTCCCTTCCATTACACCTACGTCAAATAAACTCCCTAACTATTTTTCGGAAACATCAGAAAGTGTATTTGTTTGTGCAGTTTTTGGACTCATTTGGCACAGTCTAAGTTGCTAGTACTACACCAATCCATCTGCGCCTAGATACAGTTTGCTTCCAGGTTCTCCTTGAGATATGCCTATTACAAATTCAAAATTCAAATTCAAATTCTGAATATGAGTGCAGTGACCTTTAATTGGCACTATCCACTATGTGCTATTACCCATTCACAATCACATCCTTCCTGAACAAGGGGTTCTCCCATGGGTGTAGAATGTGCTGCAATTCCATATTATGAATGCTAGTCAGAAGTGCTGGGAGTTTCAGAGGATACACGTTTGGAGCCCTTCAAGAGGTCTGGGATCTTATTCCCCTCTACCTCCCATTATTCCTGGCCACATACAAACATAGATGCCTTGTTATGTTGGTGGTATGATCACATACATGCTATGGGCTCTTGCTCAACCTTGAAATGCATCTAACCTTGCAAACTAAACTGTGTATTTCTAGCAATGAGGCCTCCACCTTTTCATGCTGCACATTGACAAGCAGTTGAAACCCGCATCTCCTTTCAGGAGCTAGCAAGGTCTTGGCAATTGTATGATCACTTCCTCTTCCCCTGAGGCTCCTCTAGATTGACGATCACAACACACATAATTTCCCAGAGGTGTCCTCCCAAGAAAAGTACTTAAGGGGGTGGTTTCTTAGGCTTTGTTTGTATGGTTCATTTTCATGCACTCTCAGATCAGCTGGAGCAGGCCCTCTTCCTACTATGCATATAGTAGCTCTAAGAAACTGAATTCAGTTTTCTCCACTGGCACATTGTGAAAGACAAACAGCAGGTATATAATGTGTTTCAATTTTTTACTGCCACCTTTTCTTCTTAGTGGAGTTCTCCACACACTATTATGGTCCCTTTAAACTGCTCAGTCAATGGCACTACTCACAAACTGGTCAAACAGGTCAGCTGGTCTGACATCCCATTTTACAGGATTATGACCAAGGAAAAGAATCCCATGAAAGTCTTTGATTTTGCCTAGGTGTCGATTCCTACCTACATTGCCATGAGAGGTATGGCACAACCTTCAAAAGGCCTCTACATGAAGACTGCTTGTTGGGCCACATGAACCTGCTGAGAGTCTGCCTCATATTTAAGACAAACCCAAGTGCCCAGTAGACATGCTACCACGTGAGGATCTCCTGCTGTGTCAAGATCCTAGAGCTGCAATCGTCTTCACAAGATAAGCAAACACTATCCTCTGCTCTTACAGCTGTTGCACTGATATCTTTCAGACTAACAGCAGGCACTGATTCCCGAAAGAGGGGATGGGGATTAGGGAATTTAGATGGACAGCTAAGGGAATGATGTTAACCAAAAAGAAGGTTACAATGTTTCTTTTTCTTATTGGGATGTGTCTAGGGTAGAAAAGGGACAATATCCTTATTGGGTCCGATGCAGCTTTTCAAGTTTAAAGCCGTTGATTAGCTGTGATATAAAAAGCCAGGTGACTTACTTCAATTACTCTGCACCCTTTTCATTAACACACATTTTCATCAATATAAGCACATACTCAAGAATTCTGTTATGTGCTTTGGAGCAGCACTTGTAATTTGTCATGTTCTTCATAACCATCATGCATCCTAAAATCATCTTTAATCATACACACTATGCCTTATGAGTGCTTTGTTGTAATCTAGACACTCTGCTTGGGGTTATTAGTTTCAAAGTTTTGGTTTATGACTCGGATAGGCCAAATCCCTAGATGTCAAGATCTGCACCAGATGGTTCATGAGTGTTAATACTATGTGTGACAATATACTGTGAATGAGCATTAGTGACAGTGGCACGTATCTGAATGTGGCAGTTGGTTGTCTTTGGCCCTGTTGAAGTATGGCACTTTGTTCTGCCTTTGAAGATGATTTCTGATCCCTGCATGAACGTTGTGTTGAGCTCTGCTCAGATTCCAATCACTTTGATGGCTCTTTTGATCCGTGAAGGGGTTCTGTATTTGTCTTATTTTTGCTGCTCCAAACAGTCACAAACCTGCAAGACCAATTAACTATTAAGATGTGCAGCTGCCTTAAATAGTAGTGCCCTTTCAAAACTGGACCATGTCAGTTATGTAAATATCCCAGAGCATCAATCATCCTCACAAGAGAAGCAAACACTAGCCTCTGCTCCTGTGGTTGTTGCACTGATATCTTTCAGCCTAACACCAGGCACTGTTTTCCAAAGAGGGGATGAGGATTAGGGAATTTAGATGGACATCTAAGGGAATAAGCTTGCCCAAAAATAAAATGAGGGTGTTTCTTTTTATTATTAGGATGTGACTGGGGCAGAAAGGGGAAAATATCCTTATTGTTTTCGATACAGCTATTGAAATTGAAATCAGTTGGTTAGCTCTGATAATACAAGCACTCAGATGACATACTTCAATTACTCTGCATTATTTTCATTAACACACATATTAATCAATATGATCACATACTCAAGAACTCTGGTATATGCATTGGTGCACTACTCTTAATTAGTTATCTTCTTTATAACCATTCACTGTGTTCATCGTGCATCCTTGAATCATCTTTAATCATACACACTACGTCTTATGGACCAGATGGTTCATAAGTTCTAATACTATGTGGCACAATATACTGTGAACAAGTATTAGTTACAGTGGCATGTGTCTGAATGTGGCTGTTAAGTGTCTTTTGCCTTGTTGAAGAATGGCACTTCTTCTGCCATTCAATGTGATTTCTGATCCCTGCATAAATGTTTTGTTAAGCTCTGCTCAGATTCTAATCACTTTGGTGGCTCTTCTGATCCCTGAAGGGGCTCGGAATCTGTTGGATTTTTGATGCTCCAAACAGCTTGCAAGACCAATTAACTTTTAAGAAGTGTAACTGCCTTAAATAGTGGTCCCCTTTCAAAAATGATGTCCCAGATCAACAACTCTTGATATCTTGAGAATTATAGTTTTTTTAAAATTATTTTTACTGCTGCCTACCTGGCCTTTCCAATATTATGTTGTTTCACGTGATGTGTGGGAATTTATTGAGGGCATCTTTCAGCAAGATAATGGTCTCCTGGCACAGTCTACCTTGCTTGTATTGCTGTGTAGAGGTAACATGTTGACCTAGGACCTTGACCTAGGATTGGAAAAAGCTAGCTCCAGAGGTGGAATGACACACCAGACAGCACCAAGCCATATTTGTTTATTTCTGAATCCCATGAAGGTCAATAGTAGAAACACATATGACATTAGTTGTTTTGAAAGACACCATTGCTGAAATGTTACCAAAATAAATGTAAAATCACAAATGTCTGAAGTTAGGTGGGCAAGCAATGGGCCTTAAAGTCTGCTGGAGTATCTCCAGTGTGGTTGAAGCTATCCCAAAACACCAACTGAAACTGACCCGATGAAAGATGCTCCAACCCATATTCAAGCGCACAGACAAGGCCAAAAATACTCAGTAACATATTCTCCTAAAGTCCAAAAGTGTAAGGTTATTTATCAGCATAAAATCGTTGATAAAAGTATGCCATGGATAATCATGAGAACCAAACCTATGAAATAAAATGATGCAGCACATTCTGTCCCACACCGCTATTGTTGTCAGGCAAATGTTGTCAAACACCAACTGGCTCTATGGTTTTAAAAACTTTTCTTCCTGGTTTCATGAATACTGTGTGATACAAGTCAACATCTCAAGTACAGCTGCTATCATGAAGCAGTCATTTTGCAATGTCCATCTATTAATGCTCATACATACAAAAAACCTCAACAATATATACATCCCTTAAAGTAGCAGTTTAAGGAGGCTATTTGTTTCCCAAATGAAGGAAAGGCTTAGAATATAACAACAACTGGGAACCAAAAGTCCAAGTGTAAAAACCATATGAGAAATACACTAAATAACAATGCAAATAATTTGCAATAAATTATAAGCATAAAGTAAAGAGGAATTATAGGTAAATAAGACACATCTATAGACAACATTAAAAATACTGCCCTAGTGGGCATAGCTAATTCAACAAAATATATCATACAACAATTGCATGTAGTTCATATCAATTACAAATAATCAATTCATGTCCAAGAGAAATATATTCAAAGCCATCAAAACTCCAGTAAATTAAAGTAGATAAATATTTTACCATAATTGATTTTTTTATAATACAAAATCACACTGTAAAATCTTAATTAAAACACACAATAATTCATCATCTGAATTAGGTCCATTTGGCTTTATCTTACCCACTTAGTTATTCTGAATTCTATCTGCCATGTATTCCCTTTTATCACATGCTCAGGAATGTATGCTTTAGAAAAAATGGCATTACAGAAGGATTACTTTTATGATGTTCTGCAAAATGTAAAGCCATTGGGTAACCAACTTCCTTATTTTTAATAGCCCGATAGTGTTCTGAAATTTACAATTGCAAAGCGCAAATCGTGGATTCAGCCTTCATTAATTTAATTGGACATACAATTGGAAAAACTACAATTGGAAAAACTACAAATGTGGTTAAACAGTCAATTACATGCCTTATGTCGATTTAAGTTATTGCATTTATTGAAGCCAATCTGTCCTTTTGCAATGGAACACCAATAGTTTTCACAGATTTTCATCTGTAGAAGTATATTCATCCGTTCAATGATAGTGCTTCAGAAAAAAAATATCCATAGACATTCACCTATCAACTTGCATAATGTCTAATTGTATCTGATTGAGAATTATACTTTGTATAAGACTAATTGAATAATTATCTAATGATGATAATAATTGTGCAGATTTAAAAGTATTACATCTCTTACAAGAATTATCTTTCTAACATGCTCTGTCAGTGCTATTATAGGACTATCCATATACTAAAAATCAATCACCAATAGTTTCTGCTTCTTTGTGAAAATAATTCTGTCTCAAACAATTAGCGTAGCTCTTAAAACTCTCCATACTACATACAATTTAAAAGAGATTTGGGATGCCATCTTCTGGAATGCTGAATTAAATTATGAATTACTTGGAATTTCAATTCCAGAAAAATGTCATCTGAACCTGAGGTAACTCTCAACTGCAAATTTAGCCAATTCATATTTAAATGTTTTAGAGATTCATATGAAGGTTTCCTAGAACCATTTCAAATGATAAACACATCATCCACAAAGCACAACAAGTGCTCTATGGCACACATATTCATCCTTTCACTCTGGCCAGGCTGTTTTTTACTCTCACCAGCCCATATATAGGTTAGCACCAGTGGGAGCGACACATGAACCCATCACTGTTCTGCATATCTTCCTACAATATTTCTCTTGAAACATAAAATTGTTATGATCTAAAGAAAACTTAAATATGGTTAGTAGCATGTCCTTTGTTTTTGATCTAACAGGTCTAGAATCCAAATAATACCTACAGGATTGCAGTCTATTTTCATGTATAATACGTGTATGAAATGATACCATATCTAGAGAAGCTAAGATGTCATGTTTTTCTGAATGTATGATTTAAAACCCTTAACAAATGGTTGTAAAAATTGATCTAGACATTTCAAAGTAGCTGCAAATAGTGATCCATTCGAGGCAACAGTTGGTCTACCTGCAGCGGTTGATAATTTGTTATGGATCTTCAGTAGATAGCACACCATTTGAGCCACCAGATACATTTAAGAAAAAGGATATTCTGCAAATGTAGGAGGTTCCATGTATTCCTTTCTGTTCATAATTTATAATGGATGGATTTAGATTCTACGTGTCCTTCAACACCAACTAATTCCTAACAATGAGGATATTTTAACTCATTGTGCATGTCTTTAAAATAAAGAACAATTACCCAGGTATCTTTCTGACCTTGTCTATGCTCTTGGTTATGGGTTGGAACATGTTTAGTTGGTCAGTTTTCAGTATCTATCTATCTATCTATCTATCTATCTATCTATCTATCTATCTATCTATCTATCTATCTATCTATCTATTTATATGTGTGAACATACGTGTGTGTACACACACAGACACCTAAATCACCCGCTATAGATATATCTCTCTCTATATATAATATATATTGCTTACATTTTACCATTTGCATAGCCTTTCAGTGTTTATATTCCTTGTACCTTTTAAAGAGAGGCTGCATGGTAGTCAGGTAACTGGAGTAGGCCAATGTTGCTGCTTCTTAATTGTCAGTGAAATTAAAGTAGGAAACAATGTTCTGAATTAAGTAAGTGCCAAGTATTGAGAAACATGCAGTGGTGTGAGTGTTTCAGAATGCTGGACGGTATTGTAAGGCATCAACACTGCATTTATGAGCAGATATATCATTGAGTGGTGGTTGGCCTGTTAATTAAATTGCAGTAATGGTCTCGGAGGGTGAGGAGGATGTTGAGTGCAAGTGGATCCTTTGTGAATTTCAAGTATATGGTAGCATGAGAAGTATCATGGTTGATGCAGATGTGCGACTCCTGTAGGGTGAAGATGTATTGGAAAAATGTATTGGTTAGGATAGGACTTATTGAGTAAGATTTTAGCGCTTTTCAGTAGTTGCATTTGATACAAGACAGGATAGGCCCACTAAGTGATGATGGAAGTCAAACATTGGGTCTATTGGTGGATTGTGCACATAAAAGCTAGGCTTCCCTGAGTGATCATGGGTGCTGATGGATGCTTCACCTCCTTGGAAACTGCTTTGGACTGGTGTGTCCCCCTGAGATCAGGGTTTGGCTTCTTTTTGTCGAATGGTTGGTCCACATTGTTAGTTTGAGTGTCATCATTCAATATCATGTTAGAGTGAGAACTGTATTTAATTGGCTTGTGTTTTGGGTTTTATTTGGGTCTTGTGAATAGCAAAGGCTTACGCTTTTTCCAGAATGTGAGGTTGTCTTGTAATATGTACATTCCTTTAATCATTGAGTTACAGAATTTGGTGTTCATGTCCATTAATGAGGTGCAACCCTACCTTTCATTTTAGACCGGTTGGATAGCGCAGGGGCAACACATTTCTCTTGGAAGCAAGACAAAGCATAGCAGCACAGATTTGAATTCTGGTCTTGTGCTTAGAAACTGGTTTCTGGTATTAAGCGCGCTGTAGCACAACAATTACAATTATCAGGAAGGTAGCAATGATGGTTATTTTTAGGTCTGTGTGATGTGATTTTCCTTCACAGGAATACCAATGCTACAGTGTGCATTGACCATTAGCCAGTCTATGGCTGTGATGTGTTCACTCTTCGCTAACTGCAGTATTAGAGTTGTAGCAGTGTTTTATTTCCTCTTCAACCTTAACAGAAGGTATATTCCGGAAGGCTCATATATATGCTATTTGTTTGCTTCTGTCTCAAACGAACTAGGGAGATGACTATTAGAATCCTGCAGGAAGAAAGTTAGGGAATACACAAATGGCCTGATTAATCCCAGGTGGATGATGAAAATCCTGGCCAAAGATTTCATTTGCTGCTCCAGCTTTAGAGGGCCTTGTTTAAGGGTGCCAAAGGTTATTTGCATTAACATCACCTGTGAGCATATTCCATTCTCTTCTGCTCATAGAATCCTTGCAGCTCTTAATGCTTTGATTAGGAACATCATCTGTTGTGCTTGAGCTGGGTTTCAGTCTGTCCTTAGTAATCCAATAATTTACTAAAGGAAGACACTTGGTGAACTTGGTTTTCTGATTATCTGTGTTGTTTGAGGTCACTTTTTTGCATTATCGGTGCAAGTGAGTTTTGGAGTCTCAGGAGCTTCATAATCTTATGAGCCATGCTATGCGTATTTTGAAAAGGAGAGAAGGAGTGGTAGATCTCTATGGAACACAACAGCAAATCTTAAACAGGCTGATTTTGAATTGGGGTAGAAAAGCAGACTCAGTTCTGCCTGTGAGGAAGGACATCATCAAACAGGACATCATCAAACAGTGCTGTTTGGGCTAAGCCTGCATCCTTCAATCTTTAGAATGAGGATGCTGATAGTGTAAAATAATACAAATATGTTGAGGTGAAATTGCTTGTCTGCTTCAACAGTGGTATTTAGGTCATGTCAGATTAATAGTAGGTCGGATTATGTTCACTGTGATTTGCCTGAGCACACCACTGTCTCAGTGTAGAATGAACATTTTGGGAATGCTTTCTTCTCCTCTGTGTCTTTTCCCCTGTTTCTTGGGAGCTAAACACAGAGCCCAAATAGTGGGCGCAGGATGACTTCTGATATAGGCCTAAGAGGTATTTGGTAATTGCGTTGGTTAATCAAGGTCAAATTCTGTGGGGTCAAGTGGTGTGGACAAGAAAACAGTGTAACACGTCTACAGTTTCAATAAGGGATTATCTACACCAAGACAGTGCTAGCTGATTTAATGTACATTTCATAGAGTTAGAGGCATGGTAAAAGTTTGAAAATGACAAATGTGTGCGCAGAAGCATTTACATTGTAGCTGCCAGAGAAAACCAGAGGATCACTGTTGGCATCAGTATTGTCATTGTTCATCAAGGGATGCCCGAGGTAACCAATGAAAACATTCATCCTCAACAACAATGTTAAAGTAAAGAAGGGAAGACAGACAGAATTACCTAGGTAGGCCTATGAACATTTTATTAGCATAGTACATTTGCAATAGTATGAGTGTCATATTTGCCTGCACCCTGTGAGGAAAATCTATAAATAGGAGCTTCCAGTGTAGGAATTTTACCTCATAGTTAAATGTTGCCACTGTAGCAACTTGCTGCCCAAAGGACACAATGGAACTGAAAAGAAGTTCCTACTTTCCTAACTATCGCAAGCAGGGAAGGACATTTCCCGGTGTGCTCGGACATGTAGATGTCACCATGTGGATGCCAGAGCCCCACAATTAACATTTTGAACATGAAGTGTTCATTTACACCCATTTTCCATGTATCCAGTGAGTAATCTGTAAACACCAGATTCAATGCCTCTGGCTGCATCTGAAGAGGCAAACATCTTGAGCATCAGTTGCATAAACTCATAGAATGCAGATATTCAACATAGATTTGAAGTGGAATGAGGGAATCACTATCTTCTGTGACCGAGAAGATAGTGCTAAGAGAAACATGCTATTCTTTGTAGTCTGTTACCCACCAATACCTGTCTTGGTGGGCCAACTATGAAAGTTTGCATGTATGACAGTGTCAATCTAAGCAGTTAACGATAGAAATATGAACAAGACAAATCCACCATTTTAATGCTCTTGCCCGATGTCATCCAGAATCACCTTGTTGATACTTTTGGTGTCCCTAGCATTCGACTATTGAGTTTAAAATAAGACGACAGCTGTGTGAGCACATTAATATAGTGTACATCACCCATAATGGGTCTCTTGGCACTGGTAACCAATCTGAATATCTTTTCGCTACTTGTGCTCATTAATCATTGCACTTTAAGTCAATTTGAAGTGGTAGAGCAAGCTCAATATTAGAGGATTTAACCTAGGAGGGCAGACCTCATTGGTAACAGACCACTGCACAAGATAAAGAGTGGGGCGTATTGAGGGCACTTAATGAGAGGATCTGCCATGCCAATCCAGGACGTGTCTGCCATCTCAGTTTATTTCACCATAAAAACCAGCATTTTGAAAAGGTAGGTTCTTAATAGTCATTTTAAAGATTTCTTTTGATGTGATGCTGCGCTCTGTGCACGGCATCTGATAAATACAACCCGCATTCTCTTGCATCTGATTGAGCACACCCACCAAGGTGCTAATGAACGACAACAGGCCAGATCAGATAAGTCACCATGCGATATCATGAGAAAATGAGAAAACGTAACACATTTTACTGCTGCCAACATGTAGCCTTAGTTCATTGCTTATGTTGAATATATCAAACTAAGTTGTGCATCAAGTAGCTTAAAAGAGGGCTCTGACAGAATGTTGTAAGTGAATCCTGAGATTGTATTGTTTTTATCCAGGTTCAGTGGCCACTTCAGATGGCTTGGCGGGGTAGGAGATAGTGTGGGAGTTAATGCCCGGGGGGAGGTGGCCACTGTCAGTGGTTCATGGATCTGAAATTGGGCAAGGTCAACAATGGGCCTTGCATTATTGGTGCAAGTGAGTTTTGGAGTCTCAGGAGCTTCATAATCTTATGAGCCATGCTATGCGTATTTTGAAAAGGAGAGAAGGTAGACTAGCAACGAGCAGAGTACTGACAACTCCCATACCCCAGCTATGTGGCCAGAAACAGTGGGGGGAAGTGGCTATTTGGAATGGGGGAAATGTGACCAATGGATCTGGCTGCAGGACACTGTGTGGTCACCTTAATTGGGTTGCTAGGCCCGCTAGGCAAATTGGCCAGTGGTCATAACCGCATACCTTTGACAATGAGCTGCAGAATATGCATGGGGCATCATGGCCACTGTGCCTGACCACATGGCTGACGAAGTGGCTGCTTCAAGTGGGTTGGCACAGGCCAGGGCATTGGCTGTGGCTGCAGTGCATGGCCACTGACCATTTTGAGATGATTTCGGGGTGAATCCCAAGCCACAGGCAAATAGACCATTGGGCATGGCTGCAGTACATATCCAGTGGCTACAGTGTGTGAATTGGATGGGCGAGGGCATGGCTAAAGTTAATATCCCAAGACAACTGCACATGCCAAGAGACCATGTCCATTGGCCATTTGCCAGTTTGCTTGCCTTTGTGAGTAGGGCTTGGCCTTTTCGCACTTAGGTGGTCCTAGATCTTCACAGGTGAATCCATCAGGACCAGACTCTTGCCTCTCTTGTTTAAATTAGTACACTCTGTTTTTTTTTCTCTTTTCTCTCTTTTACTCATGATGTTTCTGAGTATAGTTCTGCGGCCATACAAGTCCTTGACAAACAGGGGGCTCCAAGGTAGGGTCACCCCTTGGCAAGATGGAGCTCGCCCAAGGGAGTGTCCTACTGTGTCAGACCCCAGGGCTGTGTCAAGTCCCAAATACTCAAGTGCATTCAGTGCCGATGACCCAAGGGTAAGGTTATCACTCCCCAATTAAAAGATAAAATGTTCTATCTCACCTGAGGCGACTGGGTGCGCACTTTGCACTCTTACTAGAAATGCATTTATCCAGTGCGGAATGTAACATGCTTAGGAAACAGTGGGTTGGGCAGGTGATGGCCGCTGAGGCAGTGGGTCGCAAAGGGGGAGTAGCAGTTTTAATTCACAAGAGCTGTCATTTTGAGCTGGAAGAGATGCGTTCGGACGGGGGGGGGGGCAGATGGTTGATAGTCAAAGGGAAGATGGGTGATACTCCTCTGGCAATTGCAAAAATGTATGACCCTAACCAGCGGGATGCAGGGTTCTGGAGGTGCTTGAGTGCGGAATTACAATGATTGGTAGGGGTTTTCAAGATCATGGGAGGGGATTGCAACCTTTCACTCAGCCTGGTGATGGACAGGAAATCTCATGCAGTCCTGCTGGACTTTGCTGTGCATACCGATTTTGAGGGGTTAGTACGGGATAATGAACTGATCGATGTGTGGAGGACCTGTCACCCAGGCATTCAAGACTCCACCTTCTACACCCCTCTGCATAATACACATTCCAGCATAGCTTATTTATTCATGTGCAGAGCTTTGATGGTGTAGGTGCATGGGGTGGATATGTCGCCAATCCTGATATCAGGCCATGCACCGGTGGGAGTGGAATGCGAATGGGCAGAGAGCCGTAAAAGGAATAATAGGTGGAGATTGAATACAGATCTCCTGGAGGTGCTGCAGTTTGTAACTTCGGTTGAACATTTTACTGAGGATTTCTGCTGACGCAATGTAGCTGAGGGTTTTTCTTTGGGACTGGTGTGGTACACTTGTAAGGCTTCACTTCGGGGGCATATTATTGGGTTTGTGGCAGGGCAGAGGAGGAGGGCCAAATTGGTGGCAGCCAAGTAGATTTGCAACATCAAAAGGTTGGAGATGGAATATATTAACTCACCTTCCCAGCAGAAATTGGTAGAAGTGATCAATGGGAAAATAGATTACAATAGCCAGTGCTCGAGATAGGCAGCGGGTCTATTGTTAAAATACTATTCAACATTTGTTGAGGAGCTAACAAAGCAAGAAATTAGTTGGCTGGGGTATCTGAAATCTAGAAGCCAAAATAACAGGATGAGGAAACGAGGAAGTGATGTTGCCACAGATGATGACATGATAGCCCAAGCTTTTGTGGACTTTTGCAAAACTTTGTACACACCAGAAACGAATCTCCCTAGTGCCCATATTGCACAATACTTGACTGATACACCCCACTCTGATAGGGGCGGTACCCCCAAATCCAGGCTTGAGAAGTTGGAACCGAATATCACATTGGAAGCGGTCAAATTGGTGATTTCTAAATGTAAGTTGTGGAAGGCTTACCAGTCGATTGTTCCATACATTTGTTGACTTATTGGTCCGCAAGCTAGAAGAAATATTTGGGAGATATATTCAGAATTAAAACTCTCGTGTTACCTTTCATGAGGCCATGGTACTGGTTATTCAGAAGCCGGGCAGGGACCACACTTTGGTTAAGAATTACAGGCCTTTATCCTTGATCAATGCAGAAGCAGAATTATTTTCAAAGATTTTAGCGCTACGACTTGAGCCACTAATGCCAGACTTGGTACATAAAGACCAGGCATGATTTGTGAAGGGGAGGCATGCGGAAGCGAATACACGTCTGTTTTGTGACTTAATTGACCTGGTGAGGACGTCCGGCCGGCCATGTGTGGTGGTCACCCTTGATGCTGAGAAGGCCTTTGACAGGGTGGGGTGGCCCTTTCTGTTGGAGGCCCTGAAATGGCATGGTTTTGGTGCACAACTAATATCCTTAATCTTCACCCTCTATCAACACCCTAGGTCAGCCGTCTTTGTAAATGATACACTCTACCCATTCTTCTCTCTGAGTAGAGGGATGAAACAGGGATGCCCGCTTTTGCCCCTTTGATTCATCCTTACATTGGATCCCCTGCTCCAACGCATTAGGGACACAGCAGCAATTAGGGAATTGGTGGTGGGTGGCACGAGGATTAAGGTGGCAGCCTATGTTGACTATATCCTGGCCCTTTTAGAAGATCCACTTAGTTTGCTGCCTCCCTTTATGCAGAAGATTGAGCGTTACTCAGTAGTGTCTGTGTACAAACTGAATGTGAATAAGATTGAAGTAATGCTGATGAACAAACTTTGTCTTAGATCCTGCTGTCAGCAGGAGGGATGGTATGGAAACCACAGGGTATCAAGTATTTGGGGGTCGGCTTCACGCCGGACGTCAAAGGTACCATAAGGGTGAATGGGGATGAGATGGTGGCCAAGGTGGAGTCCCTGCTATCGAAGTGGTCCCTGCTTCGTTTATCATGGTGGGGTAGACTGGAAATAGTGAAGATGTACATAGCACCTGTGATCATTTATACTCTTTCCATGCTTCTCTTAACGTGGCCATCCCAATTCTTCAAGACTTTTGACAGGCCGATCATCCAATTTATCTGGGGTGGCAAGAGACCCAGAATCTCGCTGCCTCGACTTTCGCTGCACCCCTCGCTAGGGGAGTTGAACTTCCTAAGGTTTTGTCAATATCAGGAGGCATTCACAATAATGCAAGGTTTGCAGTGGCTCTCAGATGTACTGGGCTTAATGCGCTGAGATGGCTGGAGTTAGAATCCACCCTAGCAGCCCCATACAGGGTGAGCCCCTACATGTTGGGTAAGCCAACACTTCAGGAGATATTTACTGTTGTATGTATGGGTAATGACCTTCAGACATGGTTCTCAGCTGGGAGCGTCCCAGAAGGTGTTGCTACACCAGGCGCTCTGGTACAATGATGAGATAAGGGTCGCGGGGAAGGTGATATTTTGGGCCACGTGGGCTGTGGTTCTACCATGACTGTTGACTTTCCTGACGTGAGTGCCCTGCTTCTGACTATGCTGTTTTATCAACAATTTGTTTATGCTAGAGATGGCTAGAAATGTGGGCACTGCAATTTTCAGCAGGGCACCCTCTAATTGCAGGAAGACATTATTCAGCTACTTTAATTCTGATTGGTTACATCTCTTTTGTATTTATGAAAGCAGCTGTTTTGGCCCCTTGCTGCCCAGCACCATAGGCAGCTCCCTACTTAGCCTAGTGCTTGCACCGGCCGTGGGCACATGAATTTGCCAGGAGAGAGCCCCATGACATGAACGATGGCCTAATGGCACATGAATGCCTGGAGTGTGAGTGGCCTCTAGGCATGGATACAATGCTTGCGAAGTTTCTGTGCAAATCGGTCTGAAGGTTTGAGTTGTAGGTAATAGGAAAAATGTACCTATGAGGTATTACATCATAAAAACAGGTGTTGGTACACCCTGTATAAGTTTACCCCACCATTGACTTAACGTCATGAAAATTAAACAAAATAAATCCAGAGTTGGGTCTAGGTTTTTTGGGAAAGATTTTCAAATATTCATCAAAGGATGACAATGTTATAATTGTCCGAAAAGGGGCTCCTCCGAGGAAAAGTCCGACTTTCCCATAACTGTTGTGTCACTAAGGCCAATCCTATAAGATATGGTACTGGAGCAGGGATAGGCCTAAGAGCAGGGATGGGACAGAGCCCACTATAGAGGAGATCATAGCAGTATCAGACATGATGCAGAAATAGCAGCACTTATTAACTTCAGTGCATTGTGCGACTTTAAGGTATCTTGCATGAAGAAATCTCTCTGAAGCACGAATGTTCATTGTTTCCTTAATTAAAAATTAATTGGATTTTCATGAATGAAATATTGATTACACTTCGGTACATAGTCTACATCTGTGGGACTCTCGGGAGGTCACTGTTATATAATGAAAGCAGCCTTTCTCGCTTTCTATAGATGTTGACTATATACTTTAATTGCAGTCAATAGTTCCCATATACATTACAAATGTATTGATAATCACTCTATAGGCTAACATAGGCTCCACAAGGAACAACACTTTTTGAGATGCTACTGTAATCATGTAAGCACAGATCAATCAAACTGCACATTACAATACAAACAAAATCGACATACAGCCCTAAATTCTAATGGTGCATTTCTTCCTATGGGATTATAAGGATGTATACATTTTGGCCGTGGCACAATTGTTCGCGGCCGAATTGACTACGGTCAATTCGGCCGCAAAGCCAATTTTGCTGTTCACAAACCACCCTAATTAGAAAACCCCAACCAACCCCACATACCCCCACAGAGTCCCACACCCACCCCCTACTTACCTTCTCGTCGTCCGTGCATGTTGTGACCCTACAATGTCAGATCCATCCCTCCTACGTGGGTCGGATCTGACGCTGCAGGCTCCACTTTTCTTTTAGTTTTTTTTTTTTTTTTGGTCCCCCGCCTCTAGATCTCCGGAAGCAGGGTGCACCCCCTCTACCACCAAAGGCAATCATTACCAAATATGGGGAGCGGGAGACACCCCTGCAACCCCTGCTCCCCATGTTTGGTAGTGATTACCCAAATTGGTTGTTTCCAAATGACCAAATGGTACTGGCAGAATTCGGCCAGTTGTACCATGCGGTCAATTAGAAACAACCAATTTGGGTAGTATCGGTTATACTTGTTATAATAATAATTGTTATTGCAAAGTTAGGGAGATAAAGTAGCATTTCCCATTCAAACTTGCATAGGAAACATTTGTTCTCATCCACAGCACAAACTGCTGAAAAGATTGAAACTAAACCTGGAATTCTGGGCCCCTTCATGGACATAAGTGGGTTTGGTAAAACGTTATCAGGCGATTTTGTGTTATGTCATCTGTTGAGCCGACGGACAATCTGCAAAACCAACATTCAAAATTGAAGTCAGTAACGTAATTGGCTGAAGTCGGTCCCAAAAATCGTGCCTGATCACTGTCTTCGATTGAGACCCGGCACTGAAAATCATTTGAAATGCGCATATAGCCCAATTCAAATTGGTGATTGTTACATATTTTCTGCATTCACACGTATTTGTGAAGTTGTCCTTTTTTGACTTCTGTCTTTAGCTCTAGTAAGGAAGGTTTGATATCACCATGGAGGTTGATATGTATGATCTCAGGGTCAAGTTTTTGGAGAACATTTTTACAAAATGATTCTGGTGTAGACACTAGGACCATGCTGAGATCTTAGGTTGTCTTAGATTGTTTTCCTGAAGGCGGATACAGATGGATGCAGGAAGGTCATAGTAATGGAAGGATCATTTTTATGGGGTTGTTTGATATGTTCTCTCTGATATTCTTCACTATCCTAATGAAGATTGCCAACATATTCTCAAACTGTTGTTTAATTACATGAGTCGTCTCCCAAAACATCAGGTTTGCTACTTCCCAGAAAATATTGGTTCCCCTCTATTAACTGGTTAATTCATTCAAATTAGATTATATTGACACATGTCATAAAACCAATTTCATAATTTCAACAATATTGTTTGGTCACAATATCGTTCGTTCGTACTTTATTTCGAGAAACTGCCATAAAAGCCAGCACACACAATACACAATAAAAACAAACATAAAACCATTAAATAATACCAATAAAATCAGTTAACTAATATTATTAGAATACTCTTTATAAACCACTATGAGAAATATTCTTAATAGGGATATATCATAAAATGCTATACATTGAACACAATGAGATCTTTCCAAATTGCAGAAGTGCAAAAAGTGCACTGGTTACTAGGGTGGCAAGATAGGTGCTACATGGTTAAAGTTACAATGCGGAGGGTGAGCCAGGGTTTTTAAGCATAGCTATTATTCTAGTTAAACAGTCCCTACTATTGACTTAATCAGATAATAATAGATCTAATAAAACGATTGTGCCTTATACATGCACAACCAGTTATATAGAACCCTCACAGCCCCTATGACTTAGAGGGCATGTTTTGTATTCTTCTACATGCCTTTATTAAATAGTAGCTTTTGCAGTGGTTCTAACTGCATGAGCATTAAAAAGAGGTTTTAAAGATCCTCTTCTCAAGTCGCAAAGCAAAACGAAGTGAACCATGTCCTCAATTTCATCAGGGCAGAAAGGACATGTAGGCGTAACATTATGATTCCACTTACTCTTAACATCGCCCATGGAATGGATGCCCAGGTGGGCTTTCATAAAGAGCGATCTCATCTGTGTGGGATACATTTGATCTAAATAATCCTCATAATCCGGGGTTTGCTTTACTGTCCAATATCTTAGAAATGGGTTGGATTCCACCAGCCTCTCACCAATTGTATCCTCCGTTACTACACTTAAAGCATTAGCAATTCAGGTTTTGAAATTGCTACAAATTGGGTCAGTGTTGGACCAAAAATCAATAAGCCCGTTGGTCTGGAACTCATTTTTTAGAGGCTGCAACCCTGGCAAATGTATGGCTCCTTCCAGAGGCGACACATCCCTTACCTCCTGCCTGTACTTAATTAGACGTTCACTGGTCCAAATCCTTTCCCAATAATACAATGACTTGCCCTTACAGGCTACTTTGATGGGCTGGAGGTTCAGTTGAAGGATGGCAGGTACATTGGGTGCAGAGATAGGTAAACCCTTTAAACATGTGTTTTCTACCACTTCCAAAGGAACGCTTTAGTCCAGCCCCAGAGTCCCATAGAACCTCCAGGTACCCTAGTTTCTTAGCTTTGGTGATTGCACAGTATTTTCTCCTTGCGTCTTGAAGTGCCATTACACCTTCAGTGGGCACCAGTTTGGCCTGTCCTTTTAGGATGCCTTCTGACCGAGGAAAATCACCATCATACCATGGATTCCTGCTGAGAGATTGAGTCTTAAGGGTCCTCTTTGACTTAGTGAAAAATCCTCCCAGTAGTGGCAGCTCTGTTGTTTGATAATTGCAGGGAGGGGTTTTACATTGTCAAGTGTGGTTTTCCTAGTTGACCTGCATATTATATGTTTGGGTGTGAAGTAGAGACTTTTAGCTTTTGGCCAAACAACTTATACTTGTGAAAACAATTAATCTACCATTCTGAGGAACAAAATACAGTGGGGCAATAATTAAAGGAGGTCAAACAAAGTAGAAAAAACAATTCATGTTGGGCTAAGGAGCAAATAACAGTGGCATAACAGTTACAATAGGGCAAACAATTCATACAATGGAACAACAGTAAATCTAAGTTGGTACGTAGAAGAGTACAATTGGCAAATAATTAATCAAGGTCAAACAATTCAACTAGGACAAACAATCCATATATTTGGGAAAGATTTAAACTAGCAAACAATTCCTACGTTGCAACACTTAAACCAGAGCAAACAATTTACAGAGTCCAGTAACAGTTAATCTAGAAGTTAATGTAAGAGTGTTCAAATGTATGGGTCTGCGCATGGACATTTTCGACTGTACAAATGCGAGAAGGTGTACATATGCAAGGGTGCAAATGTGTGAGTGAACATGTCTGAGTGTGGACATGCACGATTGTGCAAATGTGCATGTGTGCAAATAAGAGTTTCAAGTATGCTTGTTTGTAAATAAGCAAGTATTCAACAGTGTGAGTGTGCAAATCAGAGCAAATGTGCAAATCTGCGGGTGTGCAGATGTGGAAGTGTGCTAATTTGCGAGCCCTCCTTTTTTGTCTGCTTGTTCTCAAGCTCAAAGCATTACATGTTTACTCCAGTGTGCCAGTGCTAACACATGTGAAAAATGGGCCTATATTTTTACACATGTTTAAAAATATGGTCAGTTTTGCTAATAATTCGAAAATAAAATGTGTTTTTTTTTCCACAAGGCATTCTCGTGCAACATGCCTTATGTTAATTCATCATTCTCACCTCCTCACCTCTCATCTCTTACACCTGCCTCCGGCCCATGTGTCAATGAATGTTCCTAGCCTCTGGGCATGTGGCTGTCTAACATGTCATTGTTCATATTTTGGCAGCTGTTAAAGTTCATTTCCTGATCATTTTGATGCTCAATGGAACATGGCAATTCCACAGAGTTAGCTTGCGTTTAGTGTGTGGATGCAAGTGAACTGGTGTTGGCTCCACAGCTTTGTCTGCAAATCAAGAGTACATTCTCTTTTCTACAATGTACTGATCTATGTTTTGTAGATTTGGCGACTTAAATGTTTTTCATTCTTATTTCAGAAATTTTAAATGAATTGGATAACTGTCCATACGTGTACAACACAGACCAGAAAGACACGGACAAAGATGGCGTTGGCGATCAGTGTGACAATTGCCCCTTGATCCTTAATCCTGACCAGGTAAGGAGAGATGCATTCTGGTTGCTAGTGTCATATATTTCTAAAGTCTGTAACAGTTAGCGCAATCTTTCTTCATATTTTTGTTGATCTGAGTGGAGATGTTTGATCCAGTCACCACCTTAAGAAATGTCATATTTACAATAATACTTACGTACAGCGACTTCTTGCAGCCTTTCCAATAATGTATTGGGCTTCATTACAACCCAGGCGATAAGGGTTTAACGGCGCCGTCAGCGCCGTTAACCCTTAACGCCTGATTACCATTTTAACGCCTGCTTTTAGCAGGCGTTAAAATGCAAGGCGCTAACCCGCCTTGGTGCTAATTACGGCACTGTAATTTACGGTGCCGTAATTAGCGCCTTCCCCACTCCCATTATGCCCTATGGGGCAAAAATGGGAATGGGGAAGGGTAAATGGGGAATGGGACTTTACCACCCCACTCACCTTGGAATGGGGCGGTAAATCCGCCATCCACCATGGTGTAAACAGAGTTTACACCATGGTGGTAAAGTAGGGAACTTACCGCCTGGGTTGGAATGAGGCTGGTTTGACTCACCAAATTACCTTGAAAAGGTTTTTTTACTGTGGTCGTGTCCATTCACAGTTACTATTAATGAGCACTGCATAAACTCTTTTTAGTTTCTTATTGACCAAACCCACTCCACAACGTAAAAATAACATTGTTTTTTGTATAGTACTTCATGCCACATTCCACATGCTTCCTAGCACTGTAAAGATAGATTTTATTATTACCCAGTTTAGCATAATTGAATTTTACGTCAATTTAGATGGAGGAAGGGCACGGTTAAACCTAGCATGATTAGATAATTAGTCTATATTATATGGAGTGGTTTTGCAATGATATCTAGTTGTGTATTAATGGGTCGCTAGGTTCTATATATATATATTTTTTTTATCGTTATTGTTTTGACACTAAGGGCCCGATTCATGGAAAAGTGCGGATTTGTCCCGCAATTGCTGCATGCGGAGAAAGACACTGTGTGAGCCTTTGAGTAGAATAAAAAATGCATGCCCCCCGTATTGAAGGAATTTACTGTGCAAAGTAACCGTATCCGGAAGTTGCGCACGGAACGCCCCTGACATGCCCCCATGCAAAGCATCTACAGCCAGAAGAGCTACATTTGTGTGCTCATCCTGGTGCGAATGCACGCACCCTTAAAACAGTGCGTGTGGTCCCCCGCAGGCATGCCTGCATCTCAGGGACTCTGCTCAGGGTCCCTCGTAACTGTTGCCAGCACCCGGATAACATGCGTATGACACTTCGTAAATCAGGTGAAATGTGCAAAATCTGCATGCCAGCATCGCACTACACAGCGTACATGCACCCCTAAGTCCGATCGGAACTCCGTCTGCGTGCACGCACCCCTAAATCTGACAAGCAAACTTACCTCTGCGCTGTAAATCCTATGCGCAAGTGTCCTTACGCCTGCCTTCAGCTGGCAGAGAGATAGAGGGATTTGCATGGCAGTTCGCGAGCGAGAGGTTGCGTGGTCACTTTCCATGATTACACTTTGTCGTGCGCATTTGTGGGCGTGCTATGGACTGCCTGCGGCCTGCCCCTCATAACGCCCACTTGCTCCCTTCTGCTTCCTCATTTTCTGAGTTCTGCCCCCTACTGAGCCCTCTGTGCAGGCCTCGCCCATGCTCTGCATGGAGTCTTGTGCAAGGCACTCGGCCGCTCCCAGAACCTTGCCGAGCATGCGCAAAATCCACACAAGTCCAAGGAATATCCTGCGCATTCGATTCCATGAATCAACAAACGGGATTACACACGCATTTTGGCACATAAGTACCCTTTTTTCAGCACAAATAATTCTATGAATCGAGGCCTTGGTTGTTTTTTAGAAATCTCATTTGTAATGGTGATTTCTGACAATTTCTCTATATATTTTGTGTAAAATAAAATAATTTCTCTATATATAATTTTTTGATTATATTTTTTTGGAAGCAGTAGACAATAGGAACTGACTTTTTTTAAATTCGCAGTTTCTATTGTTTTGGTTTACTTATTTATTAGAACTTGCAACATTTAAAGGAGAGCTATGTCAAAGGCCTCCTGGAAAAAGCATATTACATACATTAGCTATGAAGATATTGCTACAAAATTACGCGACAGGATTTTTGTTGACCCTTTTGACATTTTTCATCAGATATGAAATGAACAGCAGCATTATTATTCTTGACAAATTCACACTTACCAATTATGTAGCCACTTCCATATTTGTGAGTGTAACCTTGCATATAACATGAAACGAAAAGTTATTTTCTTTGAGAGTACCTCATTACACATTATATTGAGTTGCTCTCAAAGAAAAGACATTGAATGTGAAACGGCGTACTTAGACCAAAATTCATTATATTTTCAATTAATACGGAAATTATATCCCACATTAGGTGAAATGATTTAGATATTAATGATTTCTTTGATATATGATATCGTATGTACTTCCGCTTAGCGCTACTGCTATTTAAGTTGGACAATAAGCGACTTGGTTGTGGGGATGTTGACGAGTGGGTTGTTTGGGACTACCAATTGCCACTTTTCCCTGGAATATATTGATTGTGCTTCCCTGCCTCAGTTGAAGATACAGTGTTTATCATGTTTGAACATATACAAAATGTATACCTGCATTATACAGACATCAGGACACTACTCCTCTTCTGATTAAAGGGACAGCAATCTTTGTTTGACCTAAGTATGCATTGCTGGAACAAATATTAAATGTATGATGTCCTGGCTGTTTAGGAGCTACTCCCCTAGTTTGTGTCAGTCTGGTAACAGAAAGGTACAGATACTTCAAGCATTTTATATGTTGATATTCCAGACCTGACTTGAAGATCGAGGAGGTCTAAAAAGTGCAGTGCCTTGATGATCGAAGAGGCCCAAAGATGGTGAACAAAACGAAATGGACTAGAAGACGCTGGCCACGCCTCACTTGCATATAATAATAATACTAAATAATTGAATTCTTATATAATGCTACTCACCCATAGGTCTCAGAGCCCTTAAATAACAGAAGACATTATTATCTCACAGTGGTACTCAATTAATCGACCTCGGAAGGATGAAAAGTTGATTTGACCTTGCTGGGATTCGAACCTGCCAAATCAGAATGCACACAGATATCAAGGGTGAGCACTTAGCTCACTGTGCAATCTGACCAGATATTTAATTATATCATGTTCAAATTATGCTTTCACCAATGACCAGCAAACGAATACACCCGCATGTTCCGGTTTAATTAAAGAATGGCTCAAGTAGCACTATTCTATGTCAAATGCAGATAAATCACTACAAAAATGTAAATGTTCAATTTCCTGTGCCAAATCCCCATTTAAGCAATAAATACCCTGTTGGAATGATTGAATCCCTGGACTGCCAGAGCAAGGACAAAACGCTTGCAGCATCTAAGGCAGAGTCAGATACAAGTGCTATGAAGGCCGAGCAGGCAGAACCTGCTCTCAAAAGATAAGGGGGAGAGAAGGAGGGAGGACTGGGGAGCCTGACAAAGTAAAGCTCAGGTGACAAGGCCAGCTGGCAGCTTCTAACACAGCGCTTCATTAGAACAGAAAGCATTTCATGTCTTCTAATTGGCTGGTTGCTATCCTAATCTCTACATATTTATTTTTGAGGATGTTAGTGAGGGAACTGAACACAGCCATCCTTGCCCTAAAACCCTGCTAAAAGTCTGCACAGGGAATGGAAACGTTAAATCTGGACCTCAAAAGAGGCACTGATGTCATAGACATTCTTTCTTAACGTCCAAATCTAGAGTCTGTCCAAAAATTGTTGCCAGGTCAGAAGAAAGAGAATAACCTGAATGTGTCTTCAAAAAAAGCTGACTGCCAAGCAAATAGCTGAAACAATGTGGATAGGGCCCAAAAGTTAGCAACATAACACAGTATTGTAAACCTACATACAGAGAACACATACATTGTATGTTAGAACAAACATCTTTTACTATATTTGCATTTTTCTGGACATTAGTGTCTCGTCTGTTTAGTTCCTGTTTGGAATTGAAAAAGAGCATCCTTGGCTCCTCTGGCCCATCACTCCTCTGGTCCTTGGCTCCCTAGTCAGTTGCCCTCCTTTGGTCCATCTCCCCTCTGATCCTCGACTTCCTAGTGAGTTGCTCTCCTCTGGTCCTTGACAGCTATGGTCCATGGTTGCCTGGCACGCAACATTTTTTGGGTCCATTGCCCTTCTGTTTGTTAGCTCTTCTTGAGTTGCTGATCTTTGGTTGTTGGCTTCCATGTGACTTGCTTGTCCGCTCCATCACTTGCCCAGCTGCATTGCACCATAATCCCACGTCATGCAGATTTAACAACGCACATTCTTCACTGCCCTTAAACACCACTCTGAGAGACGGCACAGAAGCAACCCAGAGCACACATTAGCCACTGATCGAGAAACAATACAAAATATTGACACACCACAGAGAGCCATTCCTTTTCAGAAAATCATCACTCATCATTACAACAAATCAACCTTGTTCTGCTCTTCCATTACTTACCTGCCCATCTATTGCAGATCAATGAAAATGGCTGAAGCTGCGGTACAAGATGCAATAAAATATCTTAAAAGGGTACAGCAATGTGTTTCACTCATGCTGCTGTGCAGCAGTACCCACCCTGCACAGTCCAAGCAACTTCGTGACTGGGAGGAACAGGGGAGGAAATGAATGCCAGATCTGCCACAGTTACTCTTTATTCTAGAATCTCTGGTGCATTGATTGGCTGGTGAAGGTTTATGTTAGACTGTCAAATCAAGTGATATGGGATTAATGGAGATCTGGTGCAAAGATAATATAATTGCACGAGACAACCTAAACGGGCCATCAACAGAAGAGCACAGGGACAACATTGTACCCTGAAATATTTTTTTTTCCAATTAGTGTGAACATAAGCACTTCCAAGGGCCACAATTTTTGTGGTTAAGTTTAGTGAGATAAGAAATGTACCCAGGATCACAGAAAAACTGACATTTTAATCTATTGCGGTGGAGGCGGCACTTGGCCATATACCTTCCAAGCTCTACTTGGTACACATATTTAAGATTTGGATTTCAAAGACATGCAATCAAAATGTCTTATTGAGATTCCTTGCAAAAGGCACACATTGCATGGTGAATCAATCTGGCAATATGTGAATCATTAAAGAAATATGTCACACCAAAGGAATATCATTTTAGCTATTTCACATTCTGATTGGAAAACAACAAGTCCCAGAATGCAACATATCGTGGCCCTGAACATGCTCCTGTTTACACCTGTTACTTACCTTTACTTATATCATGAATAAAGAGAAGACCAAGGCTGGGTGCGGACTATCTCTACCATATCGGCCGAAACGCACCTCGTCGACATAACGTTTTGTAATTATATCCATTGCGGATTAACCCCTTAGAGGTGATAGGTAGCAAGCACCTTATAAACAACAAAGAAACTATGTGTCCTGAGAAATTTGACACAAGAAAAATTGGAGTAAAGTCCTCTGTTGAATTTAAATGAGTTTGGTACCTATTGATGTACCTCCCCTTTTTTTGTGGTATGAACCCAGATTTAATGTATGCATGTGGACATGTGTCTAATGTAACTGTATCGTGTGTGATACATAATTTATGTATTTTTTATAAATGAAAACAAATAACGGTTTTGTGAAAAACAGGTACTCTAGATAAGTAAAGAATAAAATATGTTTTCCTGTTTCAAAATCGTCTGAACTTGAGGTCTTGTCAAATTAGAAGTTTATATGGTTTATAACTTCAGGGTGTATATTGGTTCTGATCATTGGAAATCAGCTAACACGTAGGAGCAGGAGGAAGTGTGTGTTTCTTTTTGCTGTATACATGATCAGTGCCCTGATATACCACAGACCCCTCGTTAAACAAAAATATAGGGTACAACCTGTCGTATAGAGATGGAGTGAAAGAAGTCCAATTACAAGTGCACGTTTAAGAAAAACGCAGACAAAAATACCGACACGCGACCCCCAAATATTATGAGCAACTTTGGGAAAAACAAGCAGCCACGGCAACACTGGTCTAAACCGGTATGTATGATTAAATATTACAAACAAAATGGCTTTTGGTGTTATGCAAAGCAGGCTGAAACACACACTGGTATTGTTTGTGCCTTTCTCCTTTCTGATAGTGGTATCTGTAGAGTACCTCACTCTTTGAATGCAAACCTTCTATCCTTCTGTCAGAACATAATTGACATGGTTATCCTACGTTTTCATAATTCGCTTTGCTCAATAAGACACATATTATGATATCGTGGTTATGACTAAAATATATACTAGCCAGTTTACAGTGTTAATACAGTTAAATAATGTCCCTTTTTCTTGAAAGCTGCTTTTACAAAAAAAACATGGCCTCCCACCATAATACCTGTTTTATTTTAACATTTGGTCACGCAGCTGTCAACAATCGGTGGGGTGGCTCTAGCACATTTGTACCCTACCCGGCAATGCAACTGTCATTCTCATAGAGACAGAGAGCAAAAGAATAGAGAGAAAGAGAGGGAAAAAGGATGAGAGAGAGCGCGAGAGAGAGAAAAGGAGAGAGACAGCGAGAAAACTCTAGGTCTGCGTTTGATATGTAGGGTACTCTTGTGTTATTTTTTGCTCTTATGTTATTTAATGCTTTTTTCCATAAGAACATTTTGTATTTCCAAACACACGTCCCTTCATTTTAGGAACGGCTATAGAAACATAGAGAATTGGGTCCCATCATATAAATAAGTACAATTTCTTTTGTTGAACAACGTTCTTTCATTGACAATAGATTCTGTGAAATTCTGAATTACATCTTAAGTGACAGTATTGGGTATTCTTTGTAGTTTGCTATTACATTTGACCACTTGAACAGTGCGGTCACCATTCTGAATGTTTGCACCTCTCAAGTTGTAATATTTGTGTGCTTTGACGTGCTGGTCGATGACGCCTGCAGATCCTTATGAATGTAAAATCAGACAAAAGGACTCAGGTGTCACATTAGAAAAGGACAAAGCAAGACATCCTTTAACAACCTAATCAGTCCACCGTCCAACATGAACCCAAACCACCTCCAAGTCACCTTCCCCTTATATTCCCTAATGGTCTGGTACCTCTTAATCACCATCACATCCGTCTGACCTCCCCTGCCCCGAGGACATAACAATAATGTTCATTGTGTAAATCTGTAGTCCTTCCTCCGTTTCTATGTTGTCTCCCGTTACCATGTGATCTTCTGCTTCCAAGTTAGTCGCTCTGGTCTTATGATATCTGGCCTTCACCCAATATACTAGAGAGCCTTTGAAAATGCTGCCTTGTCAGTCCTACAGTTCATGTCCATTGTAAGGAGCTATATTGCCTTCAGCCAATTAGTGGAGATTTCCCTATCTGCTATAATAAAAAGAAAAATAACCAACTCTCAGGTACATATGTAAATAGAATTTGCACTACAAGTATCCACCAGTATTCCCAGACTCTTCCCATATCATGGTTCAATATATTTTATGATCACAGTCTTTTTATTGTCTTAATGGTGTCATTACAATATAAATCTTGTTCCCCCGTCCCCGGGGGTCATCCGCATTCACACCCTGAACACAGTATCATTCTATTTTGGTATATTTCTGTTATGGCAGGGCTTCTCCAGCATTGGATCTTTCATGGATTCACATACTTCTGAACATTCATCCTTGCCAAGCTGGGAATCTTCAGTAATTAAAGTAGTTTTGCTTTAAAGCTTAAAAACTGCTTGCCACTTATATTACCTATTGCTGCCACTTTGGGTCATACTGCCATAGCCAAAAACATCAGTTCTCCTTTTCTCCACCCCTAATGGCCATCTTCAGATCTTTAGTGCACATTTACGTGTTGGGAGTGCTCATTGTTTCGCTCCTCAAAATATCAACCTTTGTCCGATTTTATAGATACTTTTTTCCATCATTTCCGTCATTATCTGTCACATTCGTGACTACCGGTAATAGGGACCTATTGCTGGTGAAGATCCAGACCACCGATGGATTTTCTCACGGTGTGAGGCCTTCTTCTCGATTTTGAGGCCTTCTCCATGCATCCATGGCAGACACCAGCACAAAAAGCCTTTTCAGGTATTGCTCCAAGTGTTGCCTTAAAAACTTCTTTATGGACGACTGGCATGAAAAATGCCTTTATTGCCTGCACCCGGAACATGATGGGGTGAACTGCTCTATTTGCCAGACGTTCTCATTGAAAACTCTAAAGGATCTTCATCAAACTTTGGTGACTTGGCTGCAGGAGGATGACAGGGCCTCTGACTCAGCCTCAGTCCAAAGTCATGCCTCTGCCAGGGTTGGCAGGCCTGTGGAACGTACTCCCTCTGCTAAGAGGTCGAGGTCACATGAGGACACTTCCCTGCGGAAGAAAACTAAGATCAGACGTAGGGCGCACTCCTCGATTAGCCCCCGTCACCAACAACAGCGGCTGCACTAGTGCCGTCTATCCATTAATTTCGTCAACAGCCCTGTCATCAATCACTGCATCTGTGACCAAGACCACACCCACGACTATCACCACGACTAAACTATCGTCTTTATCTCATTCTGCTGGAAAAAAGCATACATCGACATCCTCATCAGCCATTGCAAACACCTGCTTCACCCACTACTGTGCCTACCGTTCCCTTGGTGCCCTGGGATTACTTTACAAAGTTGCACAGAATTGCCATTGTGTTTACCTCCTCCGGCCCCTCAAGGTGCCCCTAGAAGGAGCCCTTCTGTGTTGACCTCACATCAGGCCTCTTCCGCCAATGCCTCTGTAGTTCTCTGTCTCAGTGGCAACCCGCAAGGACACAGATACTGGTTACTGACACAGACACATCCCAGCATGCGCATACTACAAATGTGAATGATGAACTGGTACCAGCGGATGGGGAGACCCCTTGATCTGCCTCCTCAAGATTCACCACCAGACGAGATTCATTTCATGCACTGTTAACATGTGAAGTAAAGCTCTAGAACCTCATTTTGGAAGAGCAGAGGAAGGAAGGCTTCCTTTTCCAGAGGTGTGAAGCCTCTAGGAAATCAGTTGTTGCCATCCCTATGCTTGAGGACATCTTGAGGATGTTTTTTTGGTAATAAAAAAATCCATTCTCCGCTCCTCCAAAAAGGATCACCTGGAGAAGAAATATACATTTCTGGATACTGCACCCAAGTGTCTACGCACTCAGCCATGCTGTAGTGTCAGCTGGAGCAAGGAAGAGATCAGCCAACACTTTTTCTCCATGCATGGTGCCCCTGGACAAGGAAGGAAAGTAACTGGATGCTTTTGGAACGTGGGTGATAACCACGGTAACCGCTACTACTAAGACATCCAATTCTTTAGCCATTCCCTCCCAGTACAGGGAATTATAGTATAAACTGTGTCCCATCCTAGATTTCCTGCTGGATGATAAAAAAAGATGAAGTGCTTGCCTTTTTATACGAAGCAGAGGCTGCTTCATAACCCTAAATATAGTTAACAATAGTTTCCAACAGATGGGTTATTGGAGTGGTGCTGAGGCACCAAGGGTGGTTCAAAGCCACCAATTTCTGCCCTGAAGTACAGTCTAAAGTCATAGACATGGCCTTTTCATGAAGTGGACCTCTTTGAGAAGAAGGTCAACAACAACCTTTAGGCAATCAACGCAGACTTGGATACTTGTTGTTCCCTGGGCACCCTGCAACAGCGCAGACAGTCTTTTGGATCTGCTAAGGGCTGATTCTCCAGAACCTCCAGAGATTATTGACCTTCATACCGCCAACCATCTCGCACCAGCTCACAGGAGGCGTACTGAGGAAGGTTGCAAGTATATAGAGGTATGCAGCGATGGCACAGAGCTTCCAGTTAGACCCAAACTCGCAAGCAAGCATGGCCAACACCAGGGCCCATACACCCACTTCAGTACCTCAGTTGAGGCAGGTTGTCGCAGTTTATCGACTTTTTGTGCTTAACTGAAACCTGGCTCACGCCGAGCTCGGCATCTGCCATAGTCCAAGCTATTCCACCTTCCTATCTTATCATTCATCGCGACCATCTGCTCCCGAAACGGGGTGGAGGGGTTGCAGGTATTTTTTAATGAGAAGTAATGTCCCCACACACTTAACATGGAAGCACTTTTTATTCAGTGTGCTATTACGCCTTCCCGGACCATCCATCTTCTACTTCTTTACTGCCCTCCGGGCCCTATAGGACCCTTTGGCAAAGATCTAGCTGATTTGGCAGCAAACTTGAACCTTCAATTCTCTAACGTTGTAATTCTAGGCGATTTCAATTTGCACCCTAACATGTCTAACTCTGCTGAATTACGTCTTTTTTTGATAGTCTTTCAGACTTACATCTACACCAATTGGTGCAAGCTCCTACTCATATACATGGTAACATCCTCGACTTAGTATTTGCTAAAGACTCTTTACTGTGCCCTGGTCTGGTTGAACCAGTGACATGTCTGACCATCATTTGGTCTCCTGCTCTTTTCTACCCACTAATTCCTTCTGTAAACCTCCACCCCCTAAGATGCTCCTACGCTCGTGGTGCTCAGTGGACCCGAAGGCACTTAGTGCCCATATTACCTCTAATTGTGCCTCTTTGAAGGCATTATCTTTGACTTCCCTTTCTCATTCTCCGACGACCACAGCTGATTTCTATGCTCCATTGAAATTGACTCAGGGTCGTAGGCTACCCTCTCAACCCTGGTTCACGGACCAGCTCAGAACGGCTCGCCTCCAACTCAGACAAGCTGAACGTAAATGGCATGCATGCTATAGTCCCAAGCTTAGAGATCTATATAAACTTAACTTGGCCACTTATCTGACCAGTGTAAAACTGGCAAAATCCATTTTTTTTGCCCAGAAAATTGAACACGTGCTGTGCAAACCTAAAGCTCTTTTCTCCATTGTGCACTCGCTAGCTTCCTCGGAGACTCTTACCTCTATGGTTAAACCATCCCAGGAACTGTGCAATGACTTGGCTTCCTTCTTCATTACAAAAATTGATGTCATTCGAGCTAACATTGCAAAATCTCTTGCTTTACTGCCTCCTGGTACCAACTGTTTTGTCCCCCCTCTCCCTACTGACACTCTTGCGAGTTGGTCCTCTTTCCCTCTGTTCACTGAAGCAGAAGTCCTGGCAGCCATTCTAAAGATCAAATCCTCTTCTCCTGAGCATGCTATTCCGGCTGTTATGATGAAGACGATTGCCCCTGACATCTTAACTGACATCAGGATGGCGATAAATAACTCATGCCAGACTGGCCTGGTGCCATCGGAGTTGAAATCAGCGAGGGTCATTCCACTCCTAAAGAAGCCTTCACTGGACCCTACTATCCCGGCTAACTTCCGTCCTATCTCCCTTCTTCCTTTCCTATCTAAACTTTTGGAATCTTTGGTTACCCCTTTATTGTCTTCCTTTCTGGAATCCTCTAAAATCTTTAATCATGCTCATGTTGGTTTTAGGCCAGGCAGAGGTACTGAAAGTGTCCTTGTCTCTGTGCAAGATGACTTGTCCCGACTTGTCGATGCTGGCAGAGCCGGGGCTTTGATCCTATCAGATATCTACGCCGCATTCAACACGGTGGACCGTTCCATCCTCCTCTCCTGCCTCTCACAGATCGGGATCTCCAGCTCTGTTCTCACCTGGTTTACTTCTTTTCTTTCTGATAGCACTCAGACCCTCGCTATGCCTCCTTTTCTATCTACTACCTGTTCCCTCACTTGTGGGTCCCTCAGGGATCCTCTCTATCACTGATTTTGTTCAATATATATATATATATATGGGCCCTGATTTGTCTCATCCGTTCTTATGGGCTTAACTGTTACTCATATGCGGATGACACACAAATCCTGATCCGCTTAGATCAGGATCAATCTGAGGTTTCAGCCTGCCTCCATGACTGTTTTAGGGCAGTCGGGATATGGATGGATCAGAATTGGCTAAAGCTAAATGGGGACAAGACAGAGGTACTGTTGGTAGGATTCCCTCCCAACCCCCTACTGTGGACCCCTGCTTTTTGGCCTCTCTGCCTGGGCCCTTTACCTGGCCCAGTTAGCAAAGTAAAGAACCTAGGGGTTATCCTCTCCGCTTCGCTGTCTATGGCTAACCAGGTCACGGCCGTTTGTCAGTCCACCCATCATCAGATCTGGGTCCTTAAGAGGGTCATGCCTATGATCCCCGAAGCCATTCGTCCTCCCGTGGTGGCTGCGCTAGTACTCTCACGGCTGGACTATTGTAATTCGCTGTACCTGGCACAACCGATTCGTCTTATCCATCGTCTCCAGCATATGCAGAACCTTGCAGCCAGGTTAGCCACTGGCTCCCCCTATGGGGCTCATATCACGCCAGTACTGCGCCAACTTCACTGGTTGCCGGTGAAGCAGCTAATTCATTTCAAGTCTCTGTGCATCGTCCACCGGGCTATTCACGCCCAGGGTGCCGAATTCTTACAGTCTAAATTTATTAGATACATACCGGATCAGGAACTCCGCTCCTCAACCTCTAACCATCTGACCGTTCCTAGAGCTAATCGGGAAAGGCTTGGCGGCAGAGCGTTCTATATTGCCACTCCCAAATTGTGGAACAGCCTCCCCCTGCTACTGAAAGCCACTGCAGACCATCTTGGTTTTAGAAGAGCTCTGAAAACCTACTTATTTTAATTTCTGGTCTTCCATCGGTTTTTCTCGGCCGAGCAGCCACCTTTTTGAGTGCCATGATGCCTTTGGGCGACCACGCGCTTTATAAATTGCAATAACATAACATCGATCAGTGGCGCAACATCCCCATCAACAAATGGGTATACAACATTGTTCAACAGGGTCACACCCAGGGATTTCTGGGCCAATGCCCCTCCATTCCACCTATAAAGAAAAAGGAACAACATCTGCCCATCATCTTGCAGGACGTTTGGTCATTGCTAAAGAAGGGTGCTATAGAAGCCATTCCATCGTGCCTATGCGGCTCTGGAGTGAATTCCAAATACTTCCTGGTGAGAAAGAAGTTCAGTGGCTGGAGAGCCATCCCTCACCTCAGGTAGCTCAACAAGTTCCTCAAAATGCAAAGGTTCTGCATGGTCACACTACAACACGTTCTCGACCAGCTTGAACATGGCGACTTCCTCTCCTCTCTGGACTAGAATGATGCCTTTTTCCACATCCCCATACATCGTAAGCGCAGATGCTTTCTTCACTTCGTGGTGCAAAGCAAGCAGTGCCAGTTCAAGGCTCTGCCCTTCACCACCAAGAGTCTTCACAAAATGCTTAGCTCGGTGGCAGCCCAGCTCTGCTGCACAAGCCTTTAGGTCTATCCCTACCTGGAAGACTGGCTTATATGCTCCCCTCATGTCCACTGGCCCTGCAGCACACAGAAGAGACCATCCCATGCCTGACTTCTGTGGGATTCTCCATCAACTTTCCAAAGTCATGCGTATCACTGTCTCAGAATGATCTGTTGCTGGTTTTGTGACTAAACACACTCTCATGTCTGGCTAACTCCTTGGAGGAGAGGGTTAGCGCCTTACTACACAGGATTCAGCAGCTGTCAACGCTACTGGTGACAACAGTCTGCTCCTTCAGGATGATTTCTTCCTGAATCCCCAGCTGCCCTCACAGCAGACTGCATAGAGGCCTCTCAATGAGTTTCTGGATACCAGATAGCAGCAGGTGTTGGGCCACTGTAACAACAAGGTCACCGTCACTCCAGCATTCCGTTGAGCTCTCCATTGGTGGAATCATCGCAAGCATCTCATGCAAGGCGCTCCCTTTTGCCAACCAACACACCAGGCCACAGTAACAACCAATGCCTCCCTGGAAGGTCGGGGAGCCCACACAGGCCAGTACCATGCCAGAGGCCCATGGCAGCCAGAAGAAAAGATGCTCCACATAAATATCTGTGTGGTGTTCTGGACCCTCAAGTCCTTCAAGCCCCAACTCTAGGGCAGAGTGGTTTGCATCTTCACCGACAACAAGACCATCATGTTCTATATCAGGAATCAGGGGGGGGATCCACTCTCCCCTGCTTTCTAAGGAAGCCCAAGCGCTGTGGAACTGGGCGATATGACAGAAAATGTTTCTCATTCCGTTTCATCTGGCAGGGATTCACAATACCTTTTCAAATTCCCTCAGCAGGGAGCTGCGATCCTGCCACGAATGGGAGTTTAATCAGAACCAAATTCTTCTTCTCTTCTGAAAGTGGGGTCACACACAGTTTGACCTGTTCGGTAAAGTGGCATACTCCAAATTCCCACAGCTTGCCAGCTGATATCCTCATGTGAGAAGTATAGGGAAGCGTCTTCTCAATCCCCTCGGAGGGCCGGTTCCTCTATGCATTCCCTCCAATTCTGCTTCTACAACAAGTGCGAAATACACTCAATGGAGGTTTGGTTCTGCATCACAACCCTGCCTTCCTGAAATTGATGGCTTGGCTCTTGCAGCCCAAGAATCTGGACAGTTTGCTATATCTTTACAATTCATGAAGATTCTGGCAAGAGCTAGAGCTCCAAACTGCTCTAACCTGCTACAGGCACAAGTGGAAGCGCTTTACTGTATGGTGTCATTTGCAATGGCTTCACCCTCTCTGCATCAAGGCTAATCATATCCTGCCACATCTTCTGTCATTGGCTAAAGCAAGGCTTGCACACGCTTCCATTAAAGTCCATTTTCCGGCTATCTCCCGCTATATCGGCACAGCTTGCAAGCCTTCGCTATGGTCTCACAGACTGTGTACGGAGTTCCTCAGGGGTCTGTTCCAGGCATTCCCTCCAGTAAAGGATCCAGCACAAGCATCAGAGCTTAATGTAGCCCTCTCAAAGTTTATGGGTCTTCCATTTGAACCCCTCCACCGGGCTCCGTTAAAGTTTCTATTATGGAAGACTGCTTTTCTGGTGGCTATTCCATCTGCCAAATGTGTGTGAGAACTACAAGCTCTCTCCTGCAAGCCTCCATACTTGACCAGTCCAGGGTGGTGCTACACACTCATCCCTCCTTCATGCAGAAAGATCCATCAACTTTTCACCTAAATGAGCCACTGGTTCTGATCATATTCTTTGGCTCCAGAGAGGGCATTGCATTCGATGGTCGTTGCCCATGCTTTAAAGTTTTATATTGTACGCACAAAAGACTTTTGCAAAATTTCACACATTTTTGTGACGTTTTACCCTGTTAAAAAAGAAAAGGCCCTGTTGAAGGCTTTCCATTTCCAGGTGGCTATCTGGCTGCATCCCACATTGTCATCAGCTTGCGAACAGGCCTCTGCCAGTTCGACCGAGGGCACATTCCACCAGAGATGTGGTTTCTACTATGGCGTTCATGTCTTGTGTTGCCCTACTTAACATCTTCAGGGTAGCTAGGTAGAGGTCTACCCACACCGTCACAAGATTTTTCTGCATTGACAGGGATTACAGGGGGGAGTCATGTGTCAATCAGGCACTGCTTTGCAAACTGTTTGTTTGAGACGTGTGTTCCAGAGGTGTGTTTCAATTGCTTCTCTAGAGCTGTACCACCTCCACTGTTTGTGTATATGTACTGCTGAAGATGTTACTAACCTGTAACCACTGTTCTCCAGCATTGGTATCTGGTATGGATTCACATCTGACCTTCCCTCCTACCACTCTATGTCTCTTCTTGGTTCCCACTGCACATATTACGTGTGCTCACAAATCTGAAGATGGCCACCAGGGGTGGAGCTAATGAAGATTGATGTCTTTGGCTTGGGCAGTATGACCCAAAGTGAAAGCAATAGGTTATATGAGTGACAAGCAGCTTTTAAGCTTTAAAGCAAAACTGCTTTAGTATTACCAAGTATTCCCAGCCTGATGACAGGGAATATTCATGAGCATCTGAATCCATGAAAGATATCATTCCTGGAGGATAGGAGTTACAGGTACATAACTTGTCCTTGCGAAGCATCCATCCTGCTAGAAGAACAACTCTTCTTCCATACATACTGAAGCTGGGTGTTTCAATGTATTAAAATAAAAGTCAAAGATGTGGAATGCAGCAGAAATCACAGGCAGTACCTTCGGGCATATTAGCTTAACACTGTGGAGGTCAAAGTCAATCACTGGTGCACTAAACACCTTGTCTGGGCATGACAGCTCGATTAGGGATTATGAGAGCTGCATGTTTTTCACATTCAACATGCTCATTCAAAAGATGCAGCCTAACCTCCTTTTGGGAGGGGTGTTTGTCTGTGCATGCTATTGTACATATTAAGTGAATTGATTTGAAGGGAATTGCCATGTTCGGTGTGTTATTTTCCACCATGGAAATTTCAAGACAATTATGAACTATTGAACTATTTGTTAGAAAATGTAAAGAGAGAATCTGCTGTTCTAGTCTTTTTACTTTATTTTTATTGGATAGCTCAAATTTGTGTTAGATATTTTACTGCCCTTCTTCACACAAATGGACTGGCTGTCAATTGTGATTATTTCAAGGTTACAGTGTGCAGTAGATTGGCAGGGATTGAAAAAATGTCTAGAGAATATCACTCTGTAACATTTTAATAACTTGTACTTATAAGTAATACTTAATATAGGACATCCATTTTCTCCCATCTTTCTTCTGCTTTGTCTACTGTCTGATTTTTCAAAGTGTCTTTTGCCCTCTGGTTGTCTTCCTCTTGTTCACCTTCAGTTTTTACTTTCCCTCTCACATTTGTTGTGTGATCGTTTTTTTCCACTCACCCTCTTTTTTTTACATCACTTGATATTTTCTCTAATTTTTTCCTTCATGATTTGTTGTGTTCTCTGCCATTCCCATTCTCTTCTCTGTTATGGTCTCTTTTACATTTTATTTAATTTGTTCTTGTTTTTTCTGCCATCCTCTCATCCCCTGTCTTTTACTTTCATTCACTTGCCGAATTACTTTCCTGTGTTTAATTGCTAATTGCCTATTTTCTTTTTCTCCATCTTTCATGTTACCCATCCTCTCCCTATGTTTCCTTATTTTGCCTTCTTTTTATTTTTCTGTTTCTTTCATTATTTGATCACTCTTTTTGACACCTGGAGGGCCCTTAATTCTGCCTACGCATGGACAATATTTAAGGGTCAGCAGGTGTACCAGCTGTGACTCCCGGTGACTTCTCTATGACCTCTCATACTGCCACTGCAACTCCTGCTATAGGAATGTAGCGACAGTGTGAAAAAGAAAATAAAGCAGATTTGTAGAGCCTTCTTTATTTTCAGAATTCACCATTGCAGTTTCACTTTCTTATGTGCATTACTTGCAAATGTGTAACTGTAGATTTGTTTTTGTCTAAATAGCCCAGGCATTTTTTCTTGTCTATATAGCCCACTTCTTCCCTTCCCTCTGGCCTTCCTGCATGGGATCTCCCCCAGCTCCTTCTTCTGAAGCCAGAAACCTAGGAGTCATCTTTGACTCCTCTCTCTCCTTCCTCCCTCAAACTCAGGACATTGCCAAGAAGTCCCACTTTCAGCTCTTCCTTCTAAAAGGAATTCTACCTTTTCTCACCTTCCCCCAAAAGCTCAATGTTACCCAAGCCCTGGTTCTCCCTAGGCTTGAATATTGCAATAGCCTCCTCCTGAATCTACCTTCTTCCACTCTGGGACCCCTCCAGCTAATAAAGAATAGGGCAGCAAGACTTATCCTTGGCCTCAAGCCCAGGGACCACATCTATCCTGCCCTAAAAAGTCTTCACTGGCTCCCGGTTGCTTCACAGATTAAATTCAAATCCCTCTGTATCACAAGGCTGCCTGGGGCCAGGGACCACACTATTTGCAACTCTCTCTTACTAAATATTCCCCCTCTAGACCTCTGCGCTCCTCTGGCCCCAACTCTTTGTGTGTGAAGTGTTAAGCTAAACAGAGGGCAGAAGGTCAATCGGTTTCCTCAGCTGGCTCCCTTCTTTGGAACGACATCCCACTCTCTCTTCGTCTTGAGCAGGACTTTCTTAAATTCCGGAAACTCCTCAAGTCTTTCCTCATTACCGCCTCCTTCCCCCCTCTCTCCTCTGCTAATCTCACTGTTGCTTGTTTGGTGTCCAGGGCCCTTATGCATCCTCTGGGCCATGACCTCCCACACCAAATCTCCCCCAGCTTCTGTCGAACCTCAGCACTTACCTCAGCACACCCTCCACCCTTAAAGCTTGCACTTACCATACAATGCACTTCACCTTTTGCTCCCTCATGAGCACCCCATCACCTACCCATTCCCCCTCCCTTATGCACTTGCATGTTCTGAACACTCACAAGGAATAGTAGGTTCGTCATTCCCCTCCCACTGTAATATTTGTTATGTTTTTTTAATGCTTCTCTTCCCCTTGTCCCCTCTCTGTTGCCCTGTGGGCACTTTGAATTCAGAATTGACTTGCTATATAAGTGCCTAACAAGCTAACAATAAATAAATACATAAATAGTGGATGCCCCAAATGTAGAGCTTCTTATTTAGAGTCATCTTGAATGATTATTGTTTTCGGAGGCCTATCATTCCGGGCAAACATACTTCACATTTTGATATTCCTGTGGCCTATAATTTCCAATATCCAGGTATAATAGTTGGTATTATGCCATTTGTTTATGTTTAGCGCTTCATGTATAGCACTGATTCATCCTGTTTCTAAGTGCTGTAAAAATAGGTGTCATTACTATGAAATGTAATAGTAGTTAATTGATCAACCTCAGAAGGATGAAAGGCTGATCAGCCCTGCTGGAATATAAACATGGGAAATGTAGGATGGCACGTGGCAGAGTTGAGCTGAGCTACCCATTTGTGACACACTATGCTGTTTAATCAATTGGGCAGTTCAAAAGGAGCATTTATTAGGATATCTACCCACCAGCCTCTCCTCTCCCCTTAAGTCATTTTTGAAACAAAATACAACACACCACTACTATTATTAGGTTTACTAGTGGGCAATGATATATTTGTCCTGCTTATAAGCACTTTAATAATAGTTATTGTGTCATTAAGAAATGTAACCTGCAGAGCAAATTAATTACCAAATTTTGTGGTATGCACAGTTAAGGAGAAAAAGCTGGCAAGATAGCTCAGCAAGTTAAGTGCTCACTGCTGGGATCTTTCTGTATTCTGCAGATCACAAGTTTGAATCTTTGCATTGTCTACTCAACCCTATTTGCCACTGACCAAATAGTTCAGCCATGTATGGTCAATGGCCTAAATGTTCAGCAGCATATTTAAGTACAACACTGCGTGGTCAGCCTCTTGGTCCTCCTGATGATGATGATCCATGTTCGGATCAAAATGCGTTGAGGAGTCATGATTTCGCTTTCTGTTTGTTTGTTATGAGCTTTTGGGTGGAAGTTTGATCGATGGATGTTGCCTCTACAAACTTAGAATTGTGATGAAATGTCATGTGGTGTGATCGGGCATGTGATGTCACTTGTGCTATCCCTGAAATTTTTGACAATTGACATTGCTGCACCGACTCCTAGAAGGACATGGAAGTTCTGCAAGAAAGCTCAAAATGCAAGACATTTAGTGTGAATAGATGCTAAAATATGAGCATATGTTAAGCCCTCACAAACCAATGATCTGTAAAGTATTATCTGCAGGAGATGCAGCTGGCCCTCTATGAGGATAGCAGGCTTTTGACCTCTTGAAATTTGCATCTGTGCACCCTCAACCATCCTTCGTCACAGGAACTAATGTATCTCCTGTTACTGCAGCGCCCCACTTTCACTTCTACGTTCCAGGACGTAGCCAACTTCATCTGAAACTTGAAACTCCATTGGTAACTGCTTCCTCTCTAAAAGAAACTCTTAGCTATGGCAGATTTTCAAATAGAATAAATCCCTGTGTCCCATGAGACGTGTGTATTAATGATTAAAAAACCAGGAGCTGAGATATGTCTTGAACCTACAGGTAAAATGCTCAATTTTCAGCATGGCTGACTCTACCGTCATTCTCTCCAACATTGATACATTAAATGCTATAGCATCGAGTAACAATATTACCTATTTACATGCCAAGAAGTGCAGCAACAAACTCAATATAAATGGCCAGTCATTAAGTTGATACATCTGACTTTGTAAATGTACACAGGACTGGGACGGTATTTGAAAAGAACAAAAACATTTCTAAAGTCCTCTATGTGCATGCCCTCTCCCACAGAATTGTCAATGGTATTAAAAAATTTCAATAACCTTTTAAGGAGTTTTCGATAAATCCATGGGCATAGCGTTTTTTAAATATATTTTTTTAAATCATATTTATGATCCTTTGAGAGTGGGAGGCATATGAAAGACTATCAACATGTTTTTCCTTTTTTTTTCAAAGACCACATCACTGTTCCTGTTAGATGCAGCATTTGTCTGTCAAACCTGCAGGTACCTGCCATCAATTGCACAATTTAAAATAGTAAAGTAAAGTGTGAATTACCTTTTTAATTTTTCCCAGATCCCCAGGGATACTTCCTGTCACTGTTCTATGTGTGACTCTTTCAAATACGTTTACACATTATTTTAAAATAATATTGAATATCCTACAAGCAATGTAAGGCTTTTGCAGGACTTAAGCCTTTTTTTCGCAAAGACCTGCTAAGTCCTGTTAGGGGTTTTGTCTGAGGGCTATTACATAATTTGGGTGGTTTTTAGACTTGTGGTAAAATAGTGGTAGCATAATGTATTTATGGTAATGCCCTATATAATAAGACAAACCTCCCCCTCACTTTTATTTGTATTTTGATTTGGGTTGACTGTAAGTACAGACTATTGGACCTAGCACTTATAGGGACAGAACAGCACCAGCTGTTTTGCCGGTAACCTATTTACAAAACCAGCCTACCGTCTTTGACGGATCTGCACAGCAGTCAGCATGAGCAGCTGACAATACAAAAAGTACAATTGTCACTAGACATTTACTGACTCTCTTCGCATTTGTGTTATTTATAGGTAGATTGGATACAATACCTTCTGAAAGCATCAATTTCAAAAGTTAGATTTTTTCAAAACATATTTATTTATTTATTAATTATTTGATTCTTTTTTCTTTTGTGAACATCATTCTCACAATAATACAAAAATACAAAAATAGCAAACACTAATTAACATTACATGCAAAGCCTAAGTGCTAAGCAGATAGATCTAAAATCTAATTTAGTACAACTTCATTGTCTAAAAAACACCACACCATGCTGTGATGTCATATAAACCCATTCATCTCAAACACTTCCAACCTCATTCAAAAAGACCCATTCATACATGTGCAAAAAAAGCAATGATAACCGTTTGGTTAAAAACAACCACTGGGCCCAACCTTTGGACCCTTCATGTTAGACATTGTCCAATGCCCTCTAAAATACATCAATTATCTAATGTACTGTTGACATATATTGTAATCATCAAAATATATTCAATTGCCATATGTTTGTTTGTTACAAGGAAAAAAACATTCTTTTTCCTGAAAGGATTTTAAACTATTGTCAGCTGAGACACACACATAAATGCATCATAGGTTTTTTAGCTTGCTAGCTGGTTCCCAACCTTTACCTCCCACTTTACCACATGTGGCAAATATTTTACCGTTTTTGGGTATACTAAGACGCTTACTTGTTATGTCCTCTCATTGAAAAATAATCCACATAGACACAAAAATGCAATCCCACTGATTTGTTTTTTTACAGATGCTTTTCTTTATACGTATTATAATGTAAAAATAGGTTTTGCAATACACATATTACAAGTTAATATTTCAGCAATAGATCATGAGCCAACTTTGTTCACAATGAAAACATTCATTTTTTCTTACCAAGACCTTGAAACCCGGTGCAGTTACGGAATGTACTTACTAATAGAAGAGACATAAGGTACATAACACAAAATATGTCAATCTTTCCCTCTGCCACACTTCAGTGATTCCCCATTACGCATGCGAAAGAAAGGAAACAAAAACTTTGTTCAAAATAAACATGTAACCATCACCAGACTCACTTCTAATGTGTAGGATTTCTGTGTTGTTAATCACGAAAGAGCCCCTCTCTGAGACGTCTTATCTGCAAGTGGACTGCTGTAAATTTTTCAGCTGTTGGCAGCCCAGTAAAAAGCCAGTGATTTCACTTCGACCTCCTTCAGACTGCTGCCTGGTATCTTGCCCTCTCTGCACAGCTTGGCTTTGCTTCTCCATGCACAGCCCAGCTGCTTTCTTGATCTACTCTCTCCGCAAAATGAGTACTGCACTCCACCCCATCTTCTAGCTAGATTTATACCATAAACCTGTCAATCTTATTGAACCTGAATCTTTTCCTGACGTCTACTGTTAGCCCAGCTCCCTTCCAGAATCATGGCATTTCTCTCTCCAAGCCCCATCCCTCCAGCACATTTGTATCAACCTGCTTCCTGCCAGGCACAATAGCGCTTTCAAAATGAACAAGACAGCCAATGCATGTTCTTTCACGTTTAAATTTCAACTGAAAAACAAACAGAATCTGCCATCTGAATTACCTTGCACTGCAATGTTAAAGGGTACATTAACCAATTACTGGGGAAATGTTATTTAATGGGAAATTGTTTGTTTATTACTCTGGATTAGCTTATTCAATACAAACTATACAGATGGCGAATTCACCATAACATGAAACCTTTTTACATGTGCAACACTTCAATTTGCTGTCTTTGCATTCAATTCACTGCCTCCATTGAAAGTCCACTTTACTGCACCCATGAAACCAATGCATTATCTTTCCCTACCTATTCCTAAAGTCCCCATTTGTAATAGTAGTTTTCCTATTTCTAATGTAGACTGGGCGGGTATTTGAAAAGTCAACACTGTCCATACTAACATCCCGAAAGATGAAACCCTTTTAGAATGGCATCTACTGGTTATGGTTAGCATATGAACAGATCAAGGCAAACCAAAGATAACTCAAGAGTCCACACCATTATGAGAGTTCATCGAATACCAATTACAGGAAGCAGCCAAGATACTCAAAGACTGAAACAAGCAATATGCCTATGGGCATATACACTGCAAAAGCAGTTAACCGCGGACTTCCCAAATAGGCAACAGATACCCCAACACTTCTCTAAGAATGTGAACCATACACCAGAAACTCAAAATGTTATTGGGTCACCGAGTAGAAAAAGAGCCAATGCTGACCCAGACATGGCGTTCTAATGCAAACTCATATTAGGATATCCATTTATAACAAAAAACATTGAGACAGTATGATATGATATGATTACTTATATAGCGCCTATACACAATGTGTTTCAAAGCGCTTCAAGGTAAGGGAGGGCACAAGGGAAAATACAACCACATTCTTACAGGCCATGAACAGTAAGGATGTGAAATTAACTATCGTACTCGGCCTGACAACATTTCAGATAGTGCAAGAGCTAAGACATAGATAAGGAAGGGAGGGGGAGAGTGGGAAGGAAATAGAAACAGACAGTCCACTACCTACTAGGCCTGACGACATTTGTGGTAGAGCCGGAGAAAACAAAAGGTGAGGGAGAGGGGTGCAGAAAGGGAGGGGAGGAACAAAACAAACGACTATCATACTAGGCCTGACGACATTTCAGATAGTGCTGGAGGGGTGGTGGGGAGGAAAAAAACAGTAATGGGAGCGTGGAGGAAACAGACGAGGTTCCTATCATATTAGGTCCAGGGACAATTCTGATAGAGTAAGTGCATAGAAGAAAATAAGAGGAGATAGGAAAAGGGAGAAGGGAAAGGAGGAGAGAACAGAGAGTAAGCAGTCAAGAAGAGTGGAGAAGCAAAAGTGGAGAGCGAATAAAATTGCAGAAGTCAGTAGTAACACATAATGTTGCAAACCAGGATACAAGATGAAGATGGGAATAGCATGATTCAGGGCCACCATGAGTACAAGATGCAAAGGAAGTCCAGCGTGAGAGTTGAGAAAGAGTGACGCACCGTGAATGAATGAAGTTCATAAAAGTCAAATCCAGCATTGGCCACAAGACGGTGATGGTGAAGGAAGGCACCAGGTGGACGGGGCTTGCTAAGTGGTGAAAAATAGCAGCAGGTAGGAAGGCACCAGGTGGGCGCGGCTTAGGCCAGGTGACCTAGATCCACTTGCACCTGCTCTCCATCTGCAAAGGAAAAGAAGCTAGAGGGCTCCTTAAGTAGGGAAACAGAGCGGCAAGCAGGAAGGCACCAGGTGGGCGTGGCTTGGTAAGTGGTGAAAAACAGTGGGAAGCAGGAAGGCACCAGGTGGGCGGGGCTTGCTAAGTGGTGAAAAAGAGCAGCAAGCAGGAAGGCACCAGGTAGGCGGGGCTTGCTAAGTGGTGAAAAAGAGCGGCAGGCAGGAAGGCACCAGGTGGGCGGGGCTTAGGCCAGGTGACCTAGATCCACTTGCACCTGCTCCCCATCTGCAAAGGAAATGAAGCTGGAGGGCTCCTTAAGTAGGGAAACAGAGTGACAAGCAGGAAGGCACCAGGTGGGCGCGGCTTGCTAAGTGGTGAAAAAGAGCGGGAAGCAGGAAGGCACCAGGTGGGCGGTGTTTGCTAAGTGGTGAAAAAGAGATGCAGGTAGGAAGGCACCAGGTGGGTGGGGCTTAGGCCAGGTGACCTAGATCCACTTGCACCTGCTCACCATCTGCAAAGGAAAAGAGGCTGGAGGGCTCCTTAGGTAGGGAAACAGAGCAGCAAGCAGTAAGGCACCAGGTGGGCGGGGCTTGTTAAATGGTGGAAAAGAACGGCAAGCAGGAAGGCACCAGGTAGGCGTGGCTTGCTAAGTGGTGAAAAAGAAGGGGACGCAGGAAAGCACCAGGTGGGTGGGCTTGCTAAGTGGTGAAAAAGAGCGGCAGGCAGGAAGGAAGGCACCAGGTGGGTGGGGGTTAGGCCAGGTGACCTAGATCAACTTGCACTTGATCCCCATCGGCTTGCTCTCAGCGCTTTTGGAATCTTATCTGTGCTTAGAAGGGTTCAGACTCCTGTCCCTGTCATGGGACCAAATAACACTGCTAAATATAATATAGGCCAAAGTCAAGGTTACACACTATTCCTACTTGAATTCTGATGACTTCAATACCATTGATTATAAAATAAAACTTACTTTCCTTAAGTCAATAAAAAGAAAATGGGCACCCTGCACCTGCATTATTATCCTCTTTGCTAGACCACTGCAGCCACCTGGTGAATGAAGCACAACACCTTTTCCTCGCTGCCTGCCATCATCACAGGAAGTAGTGCATCTTTTGTACTATTCCCAAGCCATTTCAACATTCAGAATGTCCCCTTGACTCATCTTATCCACTCTAGCAATGATGACAATATACATGTCTGTGACACCTAGACACATCAAATTCCATGAGTCCTCCAGTGACAGAAACATACATTTTTTAATTCAAGTTTTTAGTGGTCATTTTAGGAGAATTCTTCGTAAGCTATTTTTTTTTTACTACACTGTTTGTAGTAGAGTGTATTTTATCCGATTTTAGATATGGTGTTTGAATGGTTTTATATGTAACCATGAACACCTTAATTAAATATCATAGAGATAGATACATTTATAATTCTTTCGATAGTGCTTTCTGACAGATTTCTCACAATTTCTAAGTGTTCTGGTAATACCTTGTATTATTACCCAATTAAAAGGTACCAATGTATCAACCACACAAAGATGAAGGGTTGAGTCTGCCCTCCTGGGCTTTAAACTTGCAAGAGTACCTGCTTACCCTATGTCAAAGGTTAACCCATAAGCTGCCCACCAAACTATGACAAAAATGCATATCTGTCAAGTTTCTCTTAACAAACACATTTAGTAGGTATTAGAAAAAATATAACCCACTGTTAAGTTCTATATATTCAAACTTAGAATAAAACAGCATCCTTTCACCAACAGCTTTCTGTATATACTAACCTATCCAACGTGGTAAAGTAATACGTGGACAATGTAGGGCGTCTCCCACTCCTAACAACAACCCACACACTCATTAGCTGCCTCTATGCAATGGACACACCAACTTCTCCCAGGCCTCTATGGTTCCACCTTTATGGATGTTCAATAGTGTTTCAGTGCCTTACAGTTACCTCAAGCCTCCGAGCCGGAGGAGCCTGAGAAACTTGGAACGAAAAACCGCAGCGTTTTCCAACACAATAACGTTGTATTTATGTTTAAAACATAAAAATAAACATAAACATAAATACGTTTTTAAAGCTGCGGTTTTATTTCTAAGTTTTCCGGGCTCCTCCAGCCCGGAAAACTTAGAAAAAAAACCGCAGCTAGTGCTTATTTTTTGTAAAAAAAATAAATAGCACTTACCGAGATTCAGCTGCAGCTTTCCTGCTCTGGTCTCCGGTCCGCGTCCTCCGAGTCCCGGCACTAATGAAGGGAAAGCCACCCAGCGGTAGACTTTGTTTACTACAGCTGGCTGGCTTTTCCTTCATTAGTGCCGCAAAAGCCAGCACAGGAGGGCCTCCATTTCACAAAATGGCGGCGCCCCTGTGCTTGCTTTTTCGAATTTTGAGCTTGAATAGCTCAAAATTTTACATAGGAAGTTTTAAAACAGAGGATGCTAGTATTTTTTTTTAATGTGGCCTATCTATTTTTGAAATAAAATTTTTTACTAGAGTATGCCTTTAAGATACAACTGGAATAAAAGAAATATGTACCAATAGCAGTTCAGGTAATAGTGAAGAAAGCATGTGTCAGCTACTGAACCCTCTAGAAACCCCTTGCATCTGGAATTTCTCCACAAGTATGAAGCAATATTGGTCAGTCAGCTAACTTATCACAACATGGAATGAATACAGAATAATACCATTTGTCTCCATATTAAGCATACATTTTTCAGAACCAAAATCATGACGAGACTACCAACACCTAGAAAAGACTTTTTAGATAGTGTTATTTCTGCCCCATTGTAAAATTTCTAAGACCCTGGAATGTCCTTTTATATTTCATATAGAATGAGCCCTGTCCTTTTAAATGCCAGTTGTTTCCCACCTTGTATAACATAAACAATTGTAGAAATCAAATTAATGTTTTCACCTTCTTGCTTCTTAACAAACCCTTTTCTCCTTGCTGACCTCTACCCTGGCTGTGGCTTTCATTGGAAGTTTTCTTGTTCCATGCTATGCTCTCCTGGCTCAACGGCTGACCAAGTTACCATTGTATAAGACCACCACTGTCTTATACTTCTATACTTCCTTTGTTGCGTTCATCAGTGATAACCTCATGTAATGATATTAATGACTGCCCGCAAATATCATTAATCCAGGTGTGGCCTATTTGTTTTCAATTAAAATAAAATTGACATTTGAGTTCACCAGGTTCCACCGGCTCTTAATCATTAGAGCAAAGTCTCTCAATCACTGTAACTGTAACCCCATTTGTTTCCTATAGCAAAGTATCTCTACTTGAATGCCTGTACTTTCCGGATAGATTTGTCATTAGTAACCGGCATGGCACAAAAAGTGCTCTTCTTATAGGTTGAGCGATTTAACCATAACTACAGGCCCGCTACCGCAGTGCCTGTAATATGTATGCAATTATGTATTATTAATAATTCTTTTTAGTCTACCCATACTTAGAATTATTATAATGTATCACAATACATAAGTGCATGTAGTTTACATAAGTGCATGTAGTTTGTTTTACATGTTTTTTTATACTTCTCATTTAAAGAACAATTGGTTTATATACTATTTTAATAATAAGCACAATAGAGCATTTAATTCTGTATATTTAAAATTTTCCTAACCATTAGGATTCAATATTTTTCTATTTCTATCTATTCCTATTTTAATTTGTTCTACTGCTTATGCATATTATATTATATTATGCATTTCTAAAGTACATTTCCTACAATCTATGCAATGGACTATTTTAATTGCTTGATATTCTGTGAAAATAAAGGTATTTCTAAAATATTACATTTTTATAATTGAAATGGTATGCTTTAATAAATACTACAAATGAATGCTCTACAAGTAGTCATGTCATACATGTGTACCTGTTTATTGTTCTATGTCTTGTTCTTATTGTTAAGTATACTGCAATACCTTATGTACCAAAAGAGTAACCCACAAATATTTTAACACACATAATTAGTGATCTTTGTCTGATGGCATCAGTGATGTCAAATGATGTAATTAGTGATCTCACCAGTAATGTAATTTCTGATTTTATCATTGTGATCATACGCTGCGCAACAGGGGACGAGTAGTTAAGGTGGCTTTGCCTGAATTGGCTGCCAAATTTCAAGGGTTTTGGTGCATTACATTTACATCTTAACGTCTCTTAAACTAAGGTTTTTTCACTGAATTTGAAAGGTTTTGTTGCAATGTATTGTTCACCTTAACTGCTTTCAAACTAAAAGTTTTTTCACTGAATTTTAAAGTTTTTGTTGCTATGTATTTTTCACATTAAATCAGATTACCTTAACTCTCTCTTAACTAAAGGGGGCATGAAGTGAACGTGGCTTTAGCTGAATTTCAGCGGTTTTGTTGTATTAAGTTCTTACCTTAACGTTCCTGCAACTAAAGTAGTTTCCTTGAATTTCAAAGAGTGTGTTACAATGTATTGCTCACATTAACATCCCTGCAACTAAAGTTTTTTCCTTGAATTGCAAAGGTTTTGTTACAATGTGTTGCTCCCCTTAACGTCCCTGGAACTAAAAATGTTTTCCTTGATATATATATGTATACATTTTTTTTTTGTAAATTAGTTTTATAGCCGCATCTACCAAAGGTGCATTTGCGACTAAATACAGCAAAAGCGAATGTGGTGTGGCCCCGTCAAGGAAAGGCCCATTTGGTTCGAAAATCACATTCATGCAGCTATGTGCCTTTGCACATCTTTTTACTGGCCAATTGCATCATCCGCTGCTTACTTGCGCATCCTCGTCAATAAACAAACCAATCGCACACTGGGATTCATGAACACGACTATGCCCATGTCGTTGTGTAACCCATGCGTGCAAAATCATCCAATAGCATGATTAAATGTAATCACACGGCTACGCATTCCTGTGCCCCACTATCTAACCAATCATATTACCTGCTATATCCTTGTGTCTATCCATCATTGTCATCCACGCTTACGGACTGTCCAATCGCACATGCAGATGAATTGTTGCAGCTACTCCCACGCCGTATGACGATATCTCCGTACACTACACTGTCCTTTAAGCAGGTGCAGAAGTATATAGTGTGAGAAACCTGAAGGTGTCTCACCCGCTAGTCCCTGGGGATCTGTCATCCAGGTGGCCAGAACACGGCCATTGCTATTGGATCCAGTTCTTGGGGGTGTACCAGGATGGTAGAATCACCTGGATGAGGGCTCTTTGGGGAGTGGAAGTGGGACAATGAAGAGACGCGTTATCCCCTTTCCTGTAACACCTTTTCCCTGGAAGCTCAATCCCCCCAGATCCCCTTCTCCCTTCCTGACACAAGCACTTTCTTATGGACAGTTCATCGTGATCAACAACGGGCTACCACCAGAGCCATATACCTGACATGTCCCAACACCCTGTCAGGCCAGGTCAGGTAATTACTGAAAATTATACACACCTGACTCCCATCACACTTCCCCACATGGATAAAAGGCACAGCACGCAAGCACACTCTGAGTGAGGAAAAGCACACAAGGAAGCAACAGTTCCAAGGTGGCAATTTAACACGAGGAGAAAGGCAGCAAGACCGGAGAGGGAAATCACTATTTTCACAAGCCTCGGAAAGTGAGAAGCCTAAGACAAGGAACTAAAGTTGACCAGACATGTGCTGTGCATCAAAGGTATACATGGCAGTCTGTGTCAATAACCGAGGCAGGGTGGAGCGATTGCCGCCATGGTACTGTCCTTGGCTCCTGCAAGAAAGCCGTGTCAGTAAAAACAGCACTGAGGTGAGATGGAGAAACCGATACAAAATCACCCTATGTCTGAACCAAGGTTACAAGCGGAAACATTGTATGAAGAATTCCACAAAGGACTGTGTTTGAAGTGCATGTGTTAAGAGGTGCAAACAATTGGAAACTAAAGAAGTGAATGAACTGTTGAAAGCTAAATCAGATATCAATACAGAGTGATCCGGCACCCCAGGGGTGCCCATTTGAAGGTCACTGTTAGGTAAAATCACCCTATGTTTGAACCAAGGTTACAAGCGGCAACATTGTTTGAAGAATTCCACAAAGGACTGTGTTTGAAGCACATGTGTTAAGAGGCGCGAACAATTGGAAACTAAAGACGTGAATGAACTGTTGAAAGCTAAATCAGATATCAATACAGAGTGGTCCGGCACCCCAGGGGTGCCCATTTGAAGGTCACTGTCAGGTATATAACTGAAGTGTAGCTGCGTTGTCAGAAAGGAACTTTGTATCGAAGTGGTCCTGTGATGGGTCAAGCAAAATACAGTGTACAATCGAAAGTCTTTGATACGTATAAAGAGAACTGCAATTGGTCTGAGCCTGGCTGAGGGAGACTAGTTGAATGTGAAGAGAAGGATCTGAGCCCGGGTGAGGGGGATCCAGGGTGAACCCTGAGACACCTGAATAGGAATAGTTTTGGAAACTACAGAGAGGGATCAGAGCCAGCTGAGAGGGATCTGGGTTGAACTGTGAGTCACCCGAGAAGGAATAGTTTTGGAAATACAAAACAAAGGGATCTGAGCCTTGCTGAGGGGAATCCAGGGAGAAGAAACCAGAAATCATTTAGTTCCAATAAGGAAGGAACTTGCTATCTTGTTTTGTACATCAGGCCCTCCCAAGCAGGAGACGTTGATGGAAAAGAGACTTGAGCACAGAAGGCCCTGATACTGGAACTTTTAGTGTATCCTCGTATCGCAAACACCAGAGTTTGCGCTTTGCTCAGAGTGAACCGCCTTGCCACATGGTGAAAATGTGGGGAAATGAGGCCATCGACCCAAGTATCCCGATTATCATTTTGTGAACACTTCTTTCTTTTTTCATGAACCTCACCCCACATTATTTGTAACTAGTAGTAAGGATTGGCAATAGGTTTTTTAGTATAGGCCCTGTTTATTTGACAAGACTCCACTAGGACTGCATTCTTTATTATTTTGATGGTCGTAGCTTGCCCCATCTTACATTTAGGATTATACTTTTGGCACGTTCTTTTTTAAAATCCTCATCCTGTTTACCCAGTTTCCCCTGAATCCTATTTACCTTATTTACCTTTGTCCTGTGATGTGTTCAGTTCATTTATTTTTTGTTTTACATTTTTTCTTTTTTTTACTTTTTCATTTTTTGAAACATTGGGCCTCATTACAAATCAGGCGGTCTGTAAATAACGGTGGCGGTAAAACCGCCGCCACCATTGTTTCCAGACCGCCTGATCCCGACTCCTGCAGGCGGGAGGTGATATTCCCGCCAGGTTTGACCTGGCGGGTTTAACACCGCCCGCCTGCAGGCGGATGAGGAAACACCGGCAGCATTACGAGATGCTGCCGGTGTTTCCATGATCCCCATTCCCTTGAGTCCCATAGGACTCAAGGGAATGGGGATTAACACCATTCCGCCTCCGTGATTCCCGGAAAACCGGGGTTGTAATGCCCCGGTAATTCCGGGAATCATGGAGGCGGAATGGTAATACGAGTCCGGCGGTAACCAGGCGGTTTTACCGCCTCGCGTACCGCCGGACTCGTAATGAGGCCCATTGTCTTTTTTGTGTTGTCTTTTTTTAAGTTTTACTTTTTCCTTCCTGCTTAGACATTCCTCCAACATGTCTGTACATGAGAGCACCAGTAGTGACAACTTCATCATTTGGGTGAACAATCCATCACCCCTCGAAGAAGAAAACAGGAATGAAAAAAAACAGCAGACAGCTGGCGCTTCTTCAAAGTGAAGGACCAATGTACAAGAAAAGAGGTTGAGGAGGTACTCTGCACCTTCTGTAACAAGACTCATATCAGTCTTTTCTGTTGAGGTTGTTGTTGCTGCTCTTATTCAGAGGAGAATTGCCTAGCATTTCGGTGCTGGACTGCACAGGACAAAGACTGACATGCAGGGACATTTCTCCTCTGTGAAAGGGACAGTTAGCTAAAGACTTGGTTGCGAGTCTCCGGGGGGTCATCCACCCAAGGACAGGTCAATTGGCCCTATTTGTGCTGGTGGAGTGACTCCCAGAACCCCCCTTGTTTTGCATATTAAGTAACTTTGGTTCTCACCCTAAGTTACCTGGGGAATCCAGACATGGACCCCTTGCCCACTGTTCTTAGAGAGGCACAGCTCCACCTCACTGATGACGCCCAACTAGGCCAAAACACATGTCTGGGGTTGCTGTTGGTATTCTTGTTCAGAGGAAAATTGCCTAGCATTTCGGTGCTGGACTGCCCTTGGCAACACAGGGAACCTCTATATATATCTATACATGTTTGCATTCTGGGCATTTGGTGCTTGTTATTGCCTTTCCCTCTACTTCCACCAAAGGTTCGGCATAGATCCCCCTTTGATTATCATTTGGCCAACACGCTATGTCTGGGCTATCAAGCAGCAATTCCAGTTTCTCCCTGTGAAATCCATTGTCCCCAACTTGTCCTCCTTGTCTTATTTTGAATGTTTTCAGTACCTGCTCTGCTTTCTTGATGCTATGTCCCTATGTATATTAGGTCAATAATAATTCTTCTTTCCAAGGGCTTGGTTCCCAGTCTTACTCCTTGTCACCCTACAAGTCCTCTCCTTCTGTCTGCCCTTTCTACTATGACCTTTTGCAGGTTTACAATGTTCTGAAACATCGTGGCCAAATCCCATATGGAAACACAAATTTGAGTTACATTCCCCTAGATCCCCATGCTGTAGGCACATTCTTTTTTACTTATGCCAAAGTGTTCCCTTAGCTACTCTTTGTTTCTAAATGTTAGCTATCCTACCTCTCCTTTTTGTTTGCTGGCTTAGTTCCCATACTAATATGGTCCCCAGTCTCCCCATGTTGTATCACACCAATTCTCATATGCATCACAGGACTCTTTGCTTTGCCCTCCGAACTTTGTCTGTGGAACTTGCCTTTGACCCCCTTTTCTGGGAGTCTGACTGTTCATGTCTATCTATGTCCTTTCCCCCCAACTCCCACTCTGATGTTATCACCTGCTAGCACTGTCTAGTACTCCTCTTCTCCTCTTCCTGCCACCGCTGAGATAACAGGATATTATTATTATTAGCTGTAGAAGCAGTAGTAGTTGTTCTAGTAGTAGAAGTAATAATGTCGACTGTTGTTCTGACCACATCAGAATCCATATATTTTACTGGGCATCTTTTCAGTACATGCGCTGCTCCCTCCTTGTCTTTGGTGGGCGGATATTGTGGCCTCTTTTGAAGGATTGCAATCAGCCAATGGTGTAGGAGCAATGGCATTTTTGATTTGTACTAACAATCAAATGATGCCGTCATTTTATCTTGGAAAGCGTGGGCTGCTGACCAAGCGCCCTCATCCGGTAGCTCCATGCCACAAGCATAGTGTACACTTCTACCCTGCTGGATCAGTATACTAATCTGCAGCACCTGCTCTCCAATGGCACAGAAGAGGGTCTGACAACTTCAGTGATAGCCAAATCATTGCAGCGCAGGGCCTACATTTAAGATAGTCATCCTGGTTACTATCCTGGTGGTAGATGTAAACTTTACATATAAGATATACCTGAGTTTAATGTATGGCATCTAGTAGCTCTCATACTTATTAAAGGCACATCAAATTGATATCACATTTGTGTCAGCCCTGTGAGCTCATCTCAGCTGTGGAAAGGTTACATGTATTATGGTTAGACTGCCTGGGCATGGCAACCGGTAGAGCAAGAGAATGGATGGCTGGGCCTCTCCTTTGATCCTTTGTAAGGTTGGGTAACAAATCTCTGCAGTGAGCCAGTCTTCAAGCAGGAGCTCACCTGGAAAAAGGGAATCAAAGCACACACCCATTTTAAAAGGACTAGCCTCACACCAGGGCTCTGCATACTAAAAGGGCCTCTGATGCTATTTAAAAGAGAAGGGGCAGAGTTAGTGTAGACAGGAGGAGCTCAGACCAGCTGGAGCAAGATTCAACTATCACCTTTTCGATCTTTACCTCTCTGACCTCCTGTCTTTGGCACTTGATCGATGTTCGAGCCATGATCTTGCATACTCAAACCAGTTCACCACTGCACTGCACCAGGTGAGTGTGTCATTGCCACGGCTCAAACTTGAAGTCCATCATTGCCTCCACCAACTTGAAACTGGCTTTCAAAGCACAAGCATGTTTACTTCCGATCTACATCACCATTTGAACCATCCATGGTGGCCTAAACGAACAGCGATCCAGTCACCCGCATCTTCGCCGGATAACGAACCATCTAACTGACCCTGGTGGCCCTCATGATCCATACTTCCTCGGGTGCCACATCGAGCTGACGCCTACGGAATTGAGCATCCAGTCACCAGCATGTTTACAGTTGAACCGACCATCAAACCTACCCTTGTGGCCCTCAAGATCAACCCTTCTTCAAGCATCACTTCAAATGGCAAAGAACGTCAGTCTGACCCCTGCTTGGCACCGCTCCCCATCTAGAACAATCTGGCCACCGAATTCGAGCCTCTTCAAACTGCACAAACAGCACCTAGAAGTCTGGTTCACTGCTGTCCAACCACCAAGACCCGCAAAATGTACTATTGACTGACAACTGCCCCGTTGGTCCAGCTTTGGGCCCAAGAGACTGGGTTGGTAACCATACATCCCAGAACACAGACTATTTTTAAACCATTCTGGTTATTTATTGTCTTTCTCATCCTGTTTCTCTAACCAGAGTGCTTCATTTATCCACCTGTGCATTTTCTATTGTTGTTTCCACAAATATTTTTTTCTAGTGTTTTTCTATTTTGTTTTTACTGCAAGTGGTTTGTTTAATTCAAGTATTTATAATTTTATAGAACCATGATTGGACATTCCTATCACTTTGGAATGTTATAGTTTGCTGTTTGGGTGCCGTTTGATCACATTCACACCCCTCTTGAGATTATAATCTTCCTTCGGCCCACATAAAGACAAACGACGAAGGAGGTATATCTCTTAACTGTGCCTATTTTATCTTTATGATTGGATTCACTCTTGTTCTGTAGATATGTGAGGGTTGTGGAGGTGGTTTACCCTATACTCATTATTGTACTGCTGCAGGGCAGAAGTCAATTCATCACACATCTCAACTTTTGTCATCATTCTCAGGGCATTTTTGACTCTTCTACTGCCCCAGAACACAGTGAAGAAATCTTGCACACACCCTGTTCTCCCTTCCTGCAGCCCTCAAAATCTGGACTCCCCTCATTGCAGTTTAAAGAGGACAACCTCATAAGCTCAAAGGCGCATAGCCAGGCTGCAGCCTGATGAATAGGGCCTGTATTCTTTTATTGAAGACCCACCATGCACCATGACCTGAAGGAGAGCAGATTAGTTTGGTGCTCCGCTGCTGCTGTACATGAGATTTTCTGCAGACAATGATCACACTGGAAGATGCATCTCAAAAGGAACAGCAGAAAGTATAGGAGTGACTAAAACACCAATGCCCCATCCAGCTCCATCCAGCCCAGTCCTCAGCAGCCCAGTTTCCTCCATTACATAAAATAAAAAAGGCTTTTTCTTCACTTTCCATTGGTGAAACGTTAGCCTCTGTAAAGGACTAACACACACATATTTTTGAAAGTAGATCCTTACTAGATAGATTATAACAAATATTTGTGGATTTACAAATTGTATGCACATTATGCAGAGTACATATGTACTTGCATGTATCAGACAATGACTAAAAGGCGGTAACTTTGACAGAGGCAGTTATTGAGTGTGTTAAAGTCAAAAAATTGTACAACCTTTAGGGTAGGTTGCTGAGCACTTAAGTTGCAAAGCACCAGGTCTGAAGTAATAAACCAGTCCTAGCTTTTAGACTCACATTAAATTACATTTTGGTAATGGAGTCCTATATTTATAATATGAATAGGAATGCAAAAGGTCAGTCACTACTAATAACAGGCCTTACTGAACATGATTTGGAAGCTGTGATTCAGCACAATGTTTTAGAAACAAGAGTGTGCGTTAGATATAGGTGAAATACGTAGGTAGCAGTTTGGCCACATTAGTGACTGTCCAAGCCATTAGAATTTTCATATTCAGCAGTTACATTTCATGCACAGTATTTTGGGAGGCACGAGATGAAAACGTTACTTCTTACAAATAAGTGGGTTCAAATATATGCAGATTTCCAGTGATATGTGAGCATCTGCATGCTTTGTGACATCTTTATGCAGTTTATAAAATTAATTCCTTTTAGATGGGAAATTACATGTGTTATTAAAAATGGTTTAAAGCTGCTGGAACTCACTGTTATTCAGTGAAAGTTACTGATTATGGCAGGTAGACAGTTCACTGTAGTGGGTTTGCTGGAAAAGAGGTTGGGAGTCTTTTTGGTTTAGACAGTGGTAGACCAGGATTTCCATTTAAAAAAGGACATCTTAAAAAGTATGCCCCCTCACTGCTTCCTGTCTCTATACTCCCATGTGACAGCCTGTGATTATGAGGGTGTCAAACTCCTGTGGAGATACAACAAGGAGTGGAGAATAGACTGTTGGTTAGACATTTGCATGCGACAAGTCTTCATATTACGTTTGAATGTGTGAGTATTTTTCACGACAGTTGGTTGCATCTTGGTTTCAGGCAACACATAGCCCCAGTGTATAGCAACGTATTCCTCCATCTGAAATGGGTAGTTTTGGTATGCAGGTTCCAATTACATTTTTAAGTGTTTTTCAGATTAAATGGATTTGCTCTCTGCACAATGCCTTGAAACCCAATTTCGGTGGGAGAGGGTATCTACCTTGCCATGCTCGCTATGGCTATTTCCATTGATACTGAAAGTATGGTGTGCAGATGCAGTAATTGTAACTCAACACAATTATCAGAGGCACATCCTTAGAAAGTACTGTTGTAATAGAGCAAACATGAATTAATTAACTGTTCGGAAAAACATTTTCCAGCTTGATGTTGTATTTGTTCTCCTGCGACTGTTGCACATTAGCTACAGTGGTACCATTTTTAACCAGAGTGTACCTTCCGACTTAACACATGCTCTAAATTAAACTGACATATAAATAAACACCAGCATGGACGTATATGTTCCCTGAATTTGCTATTGCAGGTTTAGAAATGCTAATGCAGTCTTTGCCTGCCAAAAATATATCCACTATCTTATATGATATTAGTATGAACGAGACTGTGGTGACTCTTTCATGATACTTTCCCCCATAACTTTGTCAAACATATTGGGTAGCACCTGACATGCTTTACAGATGACCAATCAAATATGTATTTTTCATTACGTGTTCTCTCTGAAGAAACAGCTCCTTACAGCGATTCCTTTTCCTTTTCTCCAGACCGATGTGGATAATGACCTTGTTGGAGACCAGTGTGACAACAATGAGGACATAGATGATGATGGTCACCAGAACAATTTAGACAACTGTCCATATGTTCCCAATGGAAATCAAGCCGACCACGATAAGGACGGTAGAGGTGATGCATGTGATTCTGATGACGACAATGATGGCGTTCCTGATGATAGGGATAACTGCAGGCTTGTATACAACCCTGACCAGCTAGACTCTGATGGTAAGTAGCATTCAAAATAAGCTTCCAGGATGTGTTCTTATCCTGCATGCTTGCAAAGATACTTTATTTTGCCCGGGTGGGATTAATGCAATGAAAGGCATACTCTTAAGACCATTTTGCATTAGTATTCTGCCACTTTTAACCATGATGGAAGAGTAAGCACTCTATAGAGAACAGTTACATATTTGTGGGTGTGTGAGAGGAAGCAACTGTGAAGTAAAGAGAGAGAGTAAAATGGTGGGCTAGATAGAAAGAAGGAGAGGGAGAGAGAGACAAAGAGAGAGAAGCAGGGAGAAAGAAAGATGGAGAGAGAATGTGAGAGATGAAGAGATGTTTAATGGGCGATGTCGAAATGGCTGCTCGGACTGTGGCTTTTGGTTTTTAAGCTATTAAGAGAAGGCAATTTAACTTCCATTTCTGCTAAATATATTGCAGCAAGGTATGGAGAAAGTAGAAGTGAATGTAGGAGTAGAATGTTGTGAAAATGTGCAGTCTTCTAGAATCTGGTGTGTTATGGGTTATCATCTTGTGTGTTGTTGGGTGAGCTGGTGTCGCCGTCTGGACACAGATCATGACATCTGATTAACCCAAGACATTTCCATTACCTCTAAGATGGCTTTTAGCCAGCTTCTTGTAGTGGCTCATGTTGCAGCCTCATCCATTAGTCTTTTCAGAGCTTGAGCTGATCTGCACTCCAATCCTTCCTTTGTCTTGATCCATTTCCTATCACTCAAGTAATAGCTCTGCCCTCTGCACGCCCTATTCCCAGGGCCCACCTGTAAATGACATCTATATTTGCTCTCTGGGATTGATTGCTGTCCCTTGGAGATTTTGACTGAGCCTGTGAGCTTTTCCGTATAGGTTTCCCTGAGCCTATGTGCTGTCCCCAGAAGCCTGTGACCCATCCCTTGGAGTTTGCCATGATCCTTTGGATGAGAACCTGCAGCATTTCCATGAGCTTGTGAGCTGTGATCTATACACTGGAATTTGTTCTCTGGAACTGTTCTTTGAACCTGTTGGGGGCAGGGGAGGGGGGGGGCTCCTGAAGTCTGTCTCTGAGCATGTAAGTAATTCACCTAAGATTTTACCTGAACCTGTGAGCTGCCCTCATCATGTCATTATGCAGCCTCTTTGGAATGTGTATTTCCTTATGTAATGTATGTATGTATGGAATGTGTTTTCCTTAATGAATGAAGGCAAACTCTTTTCAATCTCTGATGCACCCAACATTCAAAACACAAAATGAGTCCTTTTGATTATGAAATGAAAAGAATATGCATTGGACATTGGCAGTTTCATCAATTGTTTATACACAACCATTGTATAAGTAACTGAACTAAGTCTCTCAACTTGGACCAAAGTTCTGACGCCTCACATTAGTTTTTCCTACACTTGAATTCAATCAGTTGTGCTTCCACCTGTGTGCGTGTGCGAAGGGTTCTTGAGGATAAGTTCCACACTAACACTCCAGGAATATTACCCCTTCATTCATAAGTAACATGCTACTCACCTCTATTACATGATATGCCTACAGACAGCGGCAAGTAGACCCTTCTCAGATTGGGCGCAGCACAAGTAAACATGTTCACCTTCCATTCATGCTAGGATGAAAGTCTGCCTCAAGAGAAGACCTTTCAAAAAAGGAAACAATTGTATCCCTACCAGTAGACCAACATATTTTTTCTACTTTCTAATACGATCTCCTTTCAGAGCAAAAAAGCTTGCCTTTGTTCAAAAAATAAATCTATTTTAAACCAATTCTAAGTTACGTCTGATTGAAAAAATAACACATAGCATGCACCTCTTTAGCACTGCATCATTATCAACATACCTACATGGAGGTTGTTAAAATGACCACATGAACCTTTTAAAATTTAAGCTGGATCTGTTTACAGTAGGCAGTAAAAACCATTGAACATTCTATAACACACCCTCCATTTCTTTATCTACTGCCTGTCAGCGAGTTCGCATTTGACCAAATCACATGTGAAATACACTGGGTAACACTGAGTTTGTTGTGGTATAAACTCCTTTTCATACTTCAATTTCGTGAATGAAAAACACAAGATTCACCAATTTCCCACAATGATGTCCCCTGTATGCTATATCTTTTATTCATCTGAAGTGTCTAACTGAAAGTAGAGTGACCTAACTCTTCCTTATGTAATAATAAGCATAACATCTGTGTCAGTACCTTTGGTTTCACACTTCATGGAGAATGGCCACTGTGAAAAAGGCATTAAGTGGTTGATAATTTCAGAAGCTAAGACATAAAAACTAAGCAGTAGCAGACCAGATGCGCCTTGAAAGAGAACATCTGGGCAAAACACATATTATTGGGCTAAATGATAGGATGAAGTGGCACAAATGATGACATTGTTCAAAGTCGCGTATCATATGAAAATGCAAAGACATTTAGACCCTGATTCACAGAACGTTTTCCAGTGGGGCTTTGCCATTGTAAAACGTGTCTGTGAATTAGGCCCTATATCTTTTAAGTATTTTCCAGCATCAGGTAGTCATGATTAGTCATCCATTATTTTTAAAAATGGTTTGGCAAATTACTTGTGGACTGTGCCATTTCATACATTTGGCAGGGTTAAAATATATTATGTTTTTCACCTACATATATATTTTTTAAAAACTCATGTTCAGTTGGGGTTCCGCAGGTCATTTTATTAATCGTGTATGCTTTTGCGTGTTCTTTGCTGATTTGACTGTGTGCAGTAATGACGATTGGGGATGATGGGGTATGAAGTGAAAAAAAAGTCTACACATAAAAAAGTACTGGAATTAAAAGGACCACTAGTTTTGTATCCGGAAGAACACATGACTATTGACCTACTTTAAAGGGAAATATTCTCCTCTATTCAAAAACAGGATTGCTCACTGCTACAGAGAATACGCTGAAATTCTTGGCTCCGGTGAGAAACAATATCATGCATACTTTCATAAAACAAAGAATCTCTGTGTGATCTGCATCTCACATTGGTGTTTGAGGCTATCCATGTACATTTGGGAATAACAAACTCTGGTGGAAGAATGTGTCCTATTGTGTGAATATACGTGTCACTGAAGTGTGCACTTAATATGTTTCTGAATTGCTCTGGTTGCTAGTGCCTGACTCGATAAATATGATTTTATTTTATTGTATTTAGCACTTTCGTTCTTGACCCGGCTTTTCATGCAATATACAATTTAATGTCTGTTGAAAAGGTACAAGAGCAGCGTATTTAAACATGTGAAAATCAGATAAATTTTAAAAAAATATGTAAAGGAGACAAGAATATCCAATGGAGAAAATGTGCCAGCTAACATGTGGCCTATAAAAGGAAGGGTGTGATTGAAGTGACAGCTTGGTTAGAATATTTAAAGTCAAAGAATGATGTTGGGAGACATACAGCGCAGGGGACAACCTTTGAAAAGCAGAGGACACAAAAGCAATAAGGTGAAATATTATGTGAGGATTGTAAGGTTCTAAAAGAAACTTCTACAATTTAGACTTAACACGTTTGAGCATATAGGAAGAGTCAACATAGCATCTGCTGTGTTGCCCCTAGGTGAGTGTGTTCTCACACTTGAATATCTGACATGTTTTCTGCTTGATTTGTAAAAGATTGAGTGTTGAAAATGTGGGATAACTAAATGAATATGGTGTACTTTAAGTGTCACCTGGCTAGGATGCTCAGCCTTCTGTAAAGAAGAAATGTACAAACAGTTGTATTTAAGCAACTGCCCCCGTTGCTGACACACCACCGGAAATGGAGACTTCCTTTCCTTGGAAATGAAGGACCACTTCCCAGCACTTGATCAATGGCAGGAGTCAATTCTGTATACTTCTGAACAGCTGCTTATATAACATCCCATTTGGCAAATGCCTGGATAGCTGCTGCAGCCATTGAAATTAGTAGAACAAATTTAGAGTAAATGGAAAGGGATGTGTGGACCTTGCATTTTTGAGGTTTCAACTGACTGCATTTAGTTGTAGAAAACTGTATTGAGTATAAAAAGATTATAGAACAAATATCGACTTCAAAGAAGAGCCAAAAATATATGGCATTGGAAAACATGCTCCAAGATAGGGCACCAAATGGGCACCTAAAGGTTTGACTCGTAAAACTGGTACTGAAAGGTCTGTCACCAAAGGGCAAACAGTTGGCCAAGAGACCCAATCTACTCCTCTCTGATAACACCCAATGAGTAGGTAATCAAATGGAGAACTTAATCATAAACTTCAACAAATGGAAAAAAGCCACAAGAACTCGAATTTCATAAGTACATTGAATTACATTTTTACAATTTCCCATTCTATCAGATTCATTTATTATCTTGAACATGATAAAAACATTCCAACAAACCTATCTCTTAAATACTACACAGTTTCCACAGTGAACATCATAGAATAATCACAATGTAAATACAAGATTACGACACAAGGAAACACAATCCTAAATTATATTATTTTATATTATATTATTTTTGCAATAAGCAACATGGAAAGTACATCATTGAAACATCAAGTTTGGCCATTACTTCATATATCTGTAGTTCTATCTACATATTTTGGAAGGCACAGTAATGATCAAACTTGGTGTAACATACGTAAGACTACAAACACTTTCATCAGCTAATGAGTCAAATAAATCAAGTGGTCAAGCTAGATAGAAATTGGCCATGGCGAAGCAAATTGATTATATGGTTACTGCATACAAATTCATTAAGTGGTAAAACAGATTAATCAGATTAATCAGAGTAAGCGGGTGGCCAAACAAATTGATTAGGGGCTCCAAAAACCAGCTGTTATCACATTTTTGACAACTTGGCAATGTTCATTATGTACAATTCTTCCTTACCGAATGTCTTGAACTGATTTAATGTAAAGAAAATTAATGAACTATCATTAGGATTTTAGATGCAGAGCTTCCACTATCACACGTTATTTGGCTTTTCATTGTTTTTCTTATAGTTAATTCTTTCTTCATTGGAATTAGCCACTACAAAAGGTTTTCAATAGTGTAGTATTCAGCTGCTCCAAACAGTTATTGATGCCTTGTTGCCCCAAAAACATATCCAATATTCGTCAAAACTGATTCTCAATATATCAGCGTGTTAGCTAGACGACTGGCTGATAATGGGAAAAAGTGCATAACAATGTTTAAAAAAACACATAAAATATGAACTCACGCTTCATCATTTAAGGTTCTCCATCATGTTAGAAAAATCAAGTCTAAAAATGCCTCAAATAAAGTTATTTATAGGGTTAGAATTAAACACAACATAAGCTCTAGCCTATCCTTCAGGACAACAAGCCCAGGATTTCCAAGTATGTGTTCCCTCTTCTTAGCCATTGCTAACTATGACAATACCAAGGGTCCTGATGGTATCCTGTGTTTACCTGGTGCCAAATGAAAGAGTTCACATGAGACTGTTCCAGGAATGGCTCACTTGTCAGTTGTCACAAGCAACATGGGACTGGGAAGATTTAGTGTGTTACCTCATCACATCTTAAAACTGCAATGATGGAAGACCACACATATCTTAAAGGGATGGCCATTTGTGGGTCTGCCTGTGCAATGGACTATTACTACAGATCCTTCCATCCAAGGGTGGGAAACACACCTGGACAACATTGCTACTCAGGGAAGATGGATGTCAGTGAAAGCACATCTGCATACCAACTTTTTAAAACTGAAGGCAGTGCAAAAAGAGTAATTAAGCTTCCTGATTGTGTTCTCATCCACAATGTTTGTTCTAAGCCAACAAGGGAATGCAGGCATTCTGTGACACTATTCAATATTGTAGAACAGATGTGTGACTAGTATATCCACAAGAACCCATTGCTATAATCACATCACCCAGATATACAGGTACATAGAGAAGGGTCCATGGACAATGTTCCAGGACATGGTCAGGGATATTTTCTTAATCTTTAGCTGACACTTCCTATACACAAGATAGTCCACAGACTGTAATACGAAAGCATGATGATAATCCTAATCTGGCCAATGTGGGCAATACAGGTGTAATATCCTCACCTACTATGCAGGATACTAGAACTGCCCATAAGTCCACCCATAATGTTGCCTTTGGCAACACAGCAGCACCAGTAGTTAACCCATCGAAATCATTAACTTGGAAGAAATGTTTCTGAGGTCATAGAGTTTAGACAGTTAAATCTCCCTCTACAGTGCATGGATATTCTCAGGAAGTCACACAAATCAAACACTTGAATGTGATACCCTAACAAATTAAAAAGGTGTGTTATTTGGTGTGCAACACATAAACGCAATCCTGTAGCTTGCATATCTACGTATCCTGGCATGTACCTGATGTACTTACTAGACTCTGGTTATATGTTCTGTTTCCTAAAAGTAAACTTTGCAAACATTTCTGCATACAGTACATCTCAATATAAAGGGCCTGATTCATGGAACGTTTTCCTATGGGATTGGGCAATTATAAAACACTTCCATGAATCAGGCCCAACGTTTCATAGTTTCATGGTGGACAGTGTAAGGCAGTCAGGTGTTCAAGGAAGGAGTGAAATGTATACACCAGTCAATTATTCAACTGATTTCCAGCTGGGATTTAACAATCACCTTGTACAGACAGATGCTTCCTCCATTTGAACCTATACATTACTGTTTCCAAAACAACCCACATACAAGGCAGGTTTCTAAGTTGCTATCACAACCATGACAGGAGTAAGCAAATCACAAGCCCTATCATTAGAGAAGCCATTTGTTGCAATTAAAGAAATGAATTACAGAATACACCCAAGATGTTCACCTATATGTATATCTAAATTTCATGTGAACCAGTGCATTGAACTGCTTACTGTCTTCCAAAGACTGAGGTTTTAGGCAGACATGTCCTGACATACATTGGGCATGCATTGAACAGTAATGTTTGGCATGGCGAGCACAAAATAAATATGTAAGACTGGTCAGTTCTTTGTTTATTAGCCACAGATCAAGAAGTAGCCCAGTAAATAAATCCAGGAGTGCTAACTGGATTGTGGATTGTTTGTACATCAGGAGGATAACAAACTTTTATAAAAGACACACATGGCAACTCCAAGGGCTTACCCCAAAACAAAAGCAAAACTAGTCTTCCTAAATAATCTTCATTTGCAAGGAGGCAATGAAGAATTCAGTGTACACTTTTGTCCCACTCTGTGCATAGATAGACATATTAAAGCAGATTCATGGGTAGATCAAGTGATGCATTACATTCAGTTTTCTGCCATGCCTTCTACTTCCCCAACTTCATCCACAAACAACACTACTAGTCTTGCCCAGCATGTACATCTAATCCGTTCGACATTCCCCTGAATACAGGCATTAGTCCAACATCAATTAATAGTCTTTCTGGTATTTGTATAGGTCTAGATTCCCATCTACCCACCTACTCCTCCCTCAGCGGGCATCACACAAAACACTCTGTATTAGCACAAGCTGCTATCAGTCCAATGCACTGACAAAACATAAACCATCAGAGGGTGTTGGGACAGAGGGGGGTTGTGGGGACCTGCACACATAGGAGGGGGATAGCGTGACAGGAACAACCCTTTCAACACCTACCTTTATTATAAAAGTAAGTCACTTTAAGTACTCCAGACCAACAATTTGGCAGAATGTGGCAAAGTATGCACAGCATTGGACTTTGAAGTAACAGAAAGTCTATATCTAGGTAGGTAAAGTCTTCCTTACACAGTTTGTGAAGGTGTGGAAAAACGGATTTGCTAACCTTGAAAGGTGAAGTTAGAAAAAGGTGTTTCACTTTCCTTTACCTGATGTGTTGATTCAAAATGTACTTTGGGATCCCTGATTGATTTAAATAACTGATGAGATACAAACAAGAGATTTGTATTGGGTGAGATGAGGTTATCAAGCTAATTAGGCAATCTAGTTCTAAAAATCTTATGCAGATTCTCATATAATTTCTCTTTAAATACATATCTACATACTGTACTTTCCAGTCCTAGTTACATTTTTTATCAAATCAAATTCCCAGGGACTAACCTGGGTTTAACATGGAGAAAATTGTTTTGGAAAATATGGCAATTTAATGGCTGAATTAGCAGAACCTATCCAGATAAACTGATGCGGCAGGATGACTTTAAAAGGCAATACAAATTGATTACATTCTTTTTGCAACCAAACAGGTGATGCTGCAAATAATTCACGGTGCTGAGAGTTTTCAACTGCAGGGGATCCCAACAAATATTTAGTTGCAGTAAAATTCATTTGATTACCAAATTGCATACACAAATCTATACAAAAATAGATATTTCCATAAATGTAATCTTCCAAATCATAGGATATTTTAAAAACTGTAATCATAGAATAAATATTTCAAACTGTAATTGATAAAACAGAAGATATGGTAGTAGAATGGTGCTAGACTACAGAACGCTAAACCATATACACCTATTTCGGTATGACGAACATAACAGTTCACAAAAGTTCAATAAAAATGACTTCTCACATAGAAATACCAAAAATATGATCATATATATGCATTCAGCTTTTAGTTAGTTGACAGCTAATAATATTATTGCATCTTAGGTCCATGTCAAATACAGCTTGCTGGGAAAACAAGTGGCAAAGTGTTAGCATGCCAAAATATTGTCAGATCAAAATACATGTTAAGCCAATGCCATTTAAATCTCAGAAACATAATTCTAAACTGTCATATGTTATATTCAGTTTGATAATTACTAAAGGTATGCAAGGCTATATATATTCCTATTTAGATATTCTGATTACATCATTCATCAAGCCGTTTTCGCTCATTATGCAAAAAAGTGAAGACTATGTTTTCGGTCCGTAGATGTTTACAATTAATACTTGATCTTAATAGGACCATAAGTTCTCCATATCATCTGAAAGTCCCTTATTATTTATTAAACCTCAAAACAAATAAGGAATACATAAAAAACCTATTAACAATTAAATAACAACATTTCAAACACAAGCAGGAATTACGTTTCTGTGTATGTGATCATGAATCCCATAGAGATTGCATGGAATGCAGGCGAGGAATCTCTGTAAATCTGCAACATCTATAAGCAGCCCTCAAATCAACCATGCCATGACGTTTCATCACCGGCTTCAGTCACCTGAACTTAGTTTTTATATTTAGTCTAAATGCAAAAATACTAAATAAATGTTGAATGCTGTTGCAGCTTAGCATAAGTCGCAAGTAGATAATAATTGATCAGCTCCCCATTTTCCATGTAGCTTGATAGGCATGTGCCAAGAAGATTTACAAGCCACCTTGAAAAGGGGTATATGTAGACAGCCAAGTTGCATTCAATCAGTCTATTTCTCAAATCCTGGAATTGCTTTGATAGCTATAAATTCCTTAATCTGCTAGTAACATATTTTGCAAAATCAACCTATCAACTATTTGCCAAAAAGCATCTCTCTCAACATAATTATCTCTCGTTCTTAAACTCTCTGGCAATTCCAGTACTGTAGCATGCCAAGCTGCATAGAACTAAGATGCACATGCCTCTACCTCTGATTTGCCGGGTTGATGTTGCCAGACAAAGTATATCTTTTAAAAACGGGTTGCACTGATCTTCTTCATTCATTAACCCCCGTGCACATGTACTGTGTTATAGCCTTCAGATCGTTCTTTAATCCCATTTCTGAGTGGAGCTAATGTTTAATTGAGACCAATTACGTAGGAACCCAGTTGGTGCTGGTTACATTATTTAAGTAGAAATGCACGTCACGTCAAAATAATAACTCAATCAAATAACCTTAACCCCCCCACTAGTGAAATACCACCTGACCGATCCGCCAGGTTCCATTTTACTAAAACACCTATAATCAAGGTAGAAAAAGTTATTCTTTCACTTAGCCTTCCAACTGCCAAGGTGATCTGTGCCCAGCTCAGATTATAAAAGATGCCGCAAGAGATCTTGCCCCTTTTATCTCTAAATTGATTAATGCCTCCTTTTCATCCGTCACCATTCCCACCAACCTGAAGCAATCCTGGGTACACCCACTGCTAAAGAAACAAACCATAGACCCTCTTAATCCCACTAATTAATGTCCCATCACGGCGGTACCATTCCTGCTCAAAATAATTGACAAGGTTGCCTACACCGAGTTCCAAAAATATCTGGCACTCCATAAGATTCTGGGAGCAAGACAATCTGGATTCCGCCCCTTACATGGAACTGAAACCGCTCTCATCAACCTAAAAACTCAGGTCGATGAGTTAAGAGACAAAGGTAAAACAGCCCTCCTCCTACTGCTAGACCTCTCAGCCACCTTTGACCTGGTGGATCACAAGATCTTATGCGGCTACCTGGACTCAGCAGCCCACTTTTCTACAGAGGCTATCATATGGATAGAATCATTCTTGAGTGATAGAACTATGAGGGTCTTCTCCCCCTAGGCAGCGGCTGACCCTGCCCCATCACGTGCAGCATCCTCCAGGGCTCTTGTGTCTCCCCTACATTATACAATATATTCACCAAGCCCCTGTTCGACAATCTGGACCTTCTGGTTATCACCTACACTAACTATGCAGATGATACTCAGATTCTCCTCCCACTTTCTGGGGATTACAACAAGGATTTGGCACTGGTGAATAGAGTGGATCTCATCATCCAGGCATGGATGGCCACTCACGGTCTATGCCTGAATGATGACAAGACAGAGCTTATCATCCTTCGCACCCATCCCAACATTAAGAAATTAGGCCAGGAATACTCATCATTCTTCATTGACGGGAACCTCATTATGGTAGCCAAGGAAATAAAAACCCTTGGTTTCTATTTTGATTCCACCCTTTCTTTTGATAAACAAGTGAAATCAATGGCCTCTGCCACTGCTTACACATGCAAGCTCATCAGGACCAGCAAAGCCTTCCTATCAAATGATAGCTGCATGATCTTATCCAGAGCTCTAATACTCTCTAGGCTAGATTAGTGTAATGGTCTTTACATTGGCGCCAACAAAGGCATTATCCAGAGGATACAAATCCTCCAAAATAATGCACTAAGAGCCGCTCTATGTGTGAACAAAAGAGTACACATCTCTGCGACCAGACACCAAAATAACTGGCTCTCGACTCATAATAAAATCCTTCTAAAACCGGCATCCCTCACCCACAAAGCACTAAACAATGCTGCCCCTAGCTATCTCGTAGATAGACTATACAGAAGAGAAGAACATCCATGAGACGTATGAGAGCCAGCAACGCCAATTGCCTTACTGTACCTATATTCAGACTTACCAAGGCTGGTGGCAGTAGCTTTCCCGTGAAATCAGACATACTCCCTGCTACACCCCCTTAGAGAAGATCAACCTTACCTGAACTTTAGACGTAATTACATTAAACCACTCAAATACACTGATCCTTAGGACTGATTGTTGTATTATTCATACTTAGGACATAGCTGTACTTTCCACTAAAATGTATTGTAACACTGATTTACTATGTTATTGTAACTTACCTGTTTACACTCTGTATATATATGTATTCAGTAAAAAAAAACTTTGTTAAAGGGACATTATGGTTAAGTTGCACTACTAAAAACCTATGAAATTCACAAAAAAAACTTTGTTAACGGGACACTATGGTTCCAAGTAAGACCGAAAAACCCTTGAAATTCACCAGTTATGGTAAGCTAAGCAACCATAACTCGCGCCACCATTGTGCACTGCTAAGACTAACACACAAAGTATTCGTTTTCGGTAAAGGAACCGCTTCGGTCGCACAGTGAATTCCAGGCCGTCGGCATGAAGTTGGGCCTAGACCACCATAAAAGATGTTATGTTACTCCTAAGTGCCAGTGCAGCATAGGGACACGTGGGTCCTGCACGATCGTCCCAAAAAATAGTCACGGTGATCCAGGCGTTTACGAGTACGTGCATCTGCCGTTGAAAAAATCCATCACTGGGCATCTGGAATCCATGGCAATCACAGTATGGCAGCATGTAACTATTTGGAAAACATAACAGAAAATACGTATCAATACCCAACCTATCTATTGATTTCTTAATTCGGCATACAATTTAAACTAACGATTACTACACACAGCAAACAATTTCAAAAAAGACAAAAAGAACGTGGAAACTGAAACACAAATCGATGTGGTCATACATGACATTGTAAAGAAATACAGCGTTGAACATGGGTGAATCTAGTGATAGTCTAGAAATGCCGACAATCTGCATTCTCCATAACTACAAAAAAATGACAAGTACACAGAAAGATAGTACTTCAGTTACATTGCCAAAATTAATGTTCAGGTAATAAAAAATTAAATCTCGTTCCGGTGTAGAGTCATCAAAAGCAAACTTACACGATATTGACCGTCTCCATTCTCTTCATAAAGCTCAGAGAGCAATGTGCTTGCACTACAGAATCTTCATAAACTGATATTACATGTGCCTTACAAACATTTAGAATTCATAACCTTATCAAATGTTCCTTTTTGCAAACTTTCACTCCCTGCATTCTTACTGAATCTTGCCTTTCGCTCAAGGTCAAAAAACAATTGACCCTTATGGGTTCAGTCGGATGCGTGGGCCTCCTGAGCTCGCAACCTAAAAAGCAAAGCTGGTGACCTTCACTCAGAATCTAAATACATTCTCACTTTGCAACAACATGTCTCAACGCATTCATGAGAACTGGTACTCCCGTACAATTGCAGACCCACTGTTTCCATCAAACACTGCAGGTGGCTGCCTCACATTTCAAACTCTAGGCCGCCAGTCTGGCTGCAATATTATTTTAAATACATTTTAACACAGACACAGTAATTCATCGTCTGTACTTTACAGACATTATATTGAGCAACAACTTCAAATCTACCGTATGACTTTCGTGACAAAAAAACACCACTTTTTTACTTCCTGCTGCCACATCGCATCCCAGCCCCATCAACCCACACCTTCCGAGACAGTATTGATAAGTTTAACAAGTGCAATGTTGTGTTGTTTTATATGTTTTAGCTGCGATTTCCGCGTACACCAAAGCACGAATGAAAGATGGCGGGCGCATCGAAACAATCTGACGCACTTCACGCTCTTCAACATCCAATTAGCGAACACGTCACATCTCCGCGGACATGACGCTGCCGATTAGCCAGTCGTATCTTGTCCGCGGAGCGATCAGGGAAGTGTGACCGCGGAGGGACATAGATATCACTAATTCTTTGAAACATACTTTTTGGTTGTTTTAAAGAAAACTACTGGACGGATTGCACCAAATGTACAAAAGCACGCTTTCAGGACCAAGCTCCTGCTCCTGCTGCAAATTTGGTGAAAATCCGTCCAGTGGTTTGGTCTGTAGGCGTGCGCAAACCTTTCCCCCATTCAGTCTATGGGAAAAAAAGACGTTTTGGGACCCCCCCATAACTTTTCCCCCCCTGGACCAAACATCACCACACTTCACATACAAATTCAGAGTGACCCATATACTTTTTTTTGCAAAGTTTCGTAAGGATTCGTCCAGGGGGAGCAGAGTTATAAGCCGCCCAAAAAGTGCTCTTCCTATGGAAACAGCAACTTAACCATAAGTACACAGCCACTACTGTGGCTGTGTAATATATGTATATATGTATTACCCTGACTTTACCCTGTAACTCTATAAGCCTTGCATTGTCTTGTAGTTGCTCCCTGATACCCTCGGGTCTGGCGCGCATTCGAAATAAATAAACAAACAAACAAACAAACGTGCACAAACCTGGCAACAGGCGCTACTGCAACAATGGGCTCCATGGTGGGATGTACCAGGAATATCAAATTTGGCTTATATACAGGAGCAGTGAGCTATTACCTCCTAGTACGACCAGTCATGGAAGGTCTTATTGACTTATTAGTCATTTTCGGATTCACCTGAGAAACTCTGGTAGGACTGGCAAAGACTCAGTCAAATGTACATTTGCAGTTAAAAAAAGAAATTGTTAAGGTGGGGGAATGTCAGTTCTTCTTCTGAACAATGCTTTTAAAAGCCTACTAATGCTACAGCAAAATGCTCCAATTTAAGGCCATTGGCTCAGTAGGAACATAGAGAAAACCCTCTGCCATGTTAACCCCAGGCTCAGCAGAAATCTCTGAAGTACTGAAATGCATAGGGCTTGCAAAGTGCCACTTGCATTCAAGGTTCAACTCTGGTTATCTTTCACATGTCATGCTTGTCTTCAAACAAGCGGTATGGTTGGGTAGACATTGTCATGTGTCATATTTGATTATGAAACTCATGCACTATTAGGATAGTATCATACATGTCAGGCTCTGCTCAAAGGGGTCAAGGTAAGGGAGATTGTTCATTTGTATGCCAAATCCCTTCTCCCTGTGAGACCACCAGCCCTTTTTGCTGGACTCCTGGCTCTTTTTTCTTCTGTTCTACTGAAAGAGGTTAACTTTCTTCCCCTCATTCATTCTTTTGCTCTGACTTTTGCTCATTATGTTTTTACTTTATTGTATGGAGTCTTGCTTTCCTCTCTATTTGCTAAGGCATCTGTGATTCACTTTTGCAGCACACTGCACTTTTTGGGCAGTGTTGCTGGGAGCCCTTTGGGCTTTCCTTTGTATATTCTATTCTATTCCTTGTTAGAACGAATGTTCCCAAGTATAGGGGGATACTTTTCATCCTTCTTATCTTTTTGTGAGATCAGCACACACCACCTTATGTGGAGTGCTGAGGGGTTACACTGCCCCTGGAACATTTCTTTTACAGTGACAAGCATACCTGAGTGGCTGGTGGCAGTGGACATGTTCTATCCACTTTCTTCACAGCTGCAGTAATGCACAGAAAGGTCATCATTGACCCTAAATAGTGGCTGCATTCTTTTTTCAACATTTCTTCTATGATTGTCTTTCTTGGTACATCTGCCATCCTAGGTGGGGGAGCTCCTGGTTTGACTTGTGTCTTCATTTTGAATCCTTTGTGAAGCCTGCTGAGGCACTAGTGTGTCTGTGAGGACAGGAAGCAGGGGAGAAGTCTGAAACTCTGCTGTTCTTTGTCTTCTGGCATGCTGGCTTGGAACCAATTCCAACTGGGAAGTTGGCTGTCCTGAAATTAGCGTCACCCCCATAATTTGAATGTTGCATGACTGTTGATTGGCTGGATTCCTGGATAAAAGGTGAGGCAAAAGACAAGTCGACCACTGGACAGAAGAACCGAAGAAGAAGATGTCCAGAGACAACTGCAGCACCTTCCAGCGACCGGAGAAGCCTGCTGAAGCACCGCTCCTGTCCTAACAGTGTTTTCAAATTGACAGGGAAGCTCTGAAGAGGACGGCTTCCTCCCTTGGACCTGTGGGCATAATCAGTCCTAAGGCGACCTTCAATTTGGGCCATCCCTCGACATACTGAGTCCTTCCTGGGCTGAAAACCGCCGATATCAGGGGACCTGCAACCACTTGCGGTGCATCGATTTCTGGGAACTAATACTTCCGAAAATCTGGTGGACTCCTTCCAGACCTTAAGAGGCAAGATTCCCCTCCTTAAAGTCCCCTCACCAGAGTGCAGGACCGAGCAAGTGAGAAGAATCAATAGGAAAAGAACCGTTCTACATTGTTTCTGTGAAAAGGTGCCAAGACCACAGATCCATGTTGCAGCACAAAGAATCCTTTGCTGGGAGTCCCCTCTCTTGACTGCGGCTGTGAAATCCCTTCCAAAGTCCCTCCTTTCATGACCACGACCAAGGAACAGGAGACAGGGTCTGCATCGGGAAGGCATCCAGTTTCATCTTCTTCATCAATACGCAGGTAATACCTTGAGCCATTCTGCCATTCCTGTGTTGCTGGAGTGCTGATTCTAGTGTTTGGGTGTTTGTGCACACATGTTTGTGAAGGCCTAATGCGTGTGTGCCTGCAGGGAGAACAGCAAGCTCCCCTGAACCTTTTTTTATCAGCAAAAGCTTGCTAATTACTTGTAACTAAAGAATCTTCTGGAACATTTCCTTTTTTACAGCTGTGCCTTACCTGCTTTTCCTCCAATTTGACTTTGAATAACGTATACCTAAATAGGGATGGGCTGCTCAAGCCTTAAGACCTCTGAAAAGTACTGACCTACTGACCTGCTATTGTTGGTGTTGTTCATCACTTTATTCTCACAACAGAACACTCTGATTTTCCATAACAGTGGTTTTACTTACCTTAGGCAAATCAGTAAAAGAATATACACAAGGATAATGGACTAGTCTTGTTTGAATAGCAATGATTTAAGGCTTATCATTTGTAGAATCAGAAGTGGGTCGCGAGTGGCCATCTATTCTGTTTTTTGTAGTTTTGAAATAGTACTTACCTATACTTTTTTACATTTGCCTTGTGTATAAATACAATAAATAACTATTTTGATATATCTACAAGTGTGTAAGTGTTGCTTTGGTCCTATGTATATTCTAAGTTATTTGTACTTACCTACCGCTCACATCTCCCTCCTAAAATAAGCATGGAGGCTCTGCCATGCTACCAATACCTTGAGTGGTACAGGCCTATATTAGAAGTTGGGGCTCTGTATACCAATGGAATCGTTTTATAAAGTCCTACCACAGGTCGACATTGGAAAAACTGCACGAAACAGTCAATCGGACGACTTGTAATCTGCTTGCCAATGGACTTCTCATGCCAGGCTGGTGCATTTGAAAACCTGTTAGAAATAGAAGTGGGGATTGAGGCATTCCGATCTCAGGCCTAACTCTGAAAGCCGTGTAGAACTCTGCCATAGATAGTTACATGATTCCTTTGTAAGACCAAAAGGGTTGTGAAGGAGTCAGCTATTTGCCATACTGTTGGCTCTGAAAGATTTGCCTGGCAATGGCAGAACAATTACATGCTAGTCTAGCAGTGCTCTTGGCATTCTCCCAGAATACTGGTACAGTTAGCCACATTGAAGTCTAGTGTCTTTGAAAAACCACGTCCTTGCTGATGTGTAATCTCGTCTGTGATGTCATGCGCTATGTACGTTATTGCAGAACAATTGCATTAATCTAGTTGTAGTGGTTAAGTCATGGCTTTACCTAACTTGTGTGGCATTTCATTACATTTAACTTTGTTTTACAACGTATTCCGATATCTTGTAGAGCAATGATCCTTTTTGTATTTTAGTGTTAACACCTTGCATCAAGTGACTTGTGTGTTTTGCTGAACATTTAGGTTTGTAAGTGTATGCGATAGTATAATAGATAGAGGGACGAGAGAGAGAGGGGAGAGAGGGAGAGAGAGAGAGAGAGAGAAGAGAGAGAGGGTAAGAGTTAAAGAAAGCCAAAAAGAGCCCCTGAACCTATTGCTATTGGTAAAGGCCTTCATCTATATTGGGGCAGCAAATGCTGGATTAAGTTATGTTTTGCTGTACATTGGTTATGTTTTATGCCATTTTCACTGCTCTAAATGGCTGGGGAGCATAGCACATTTTTAAGACTGATACTTTGACATTATTGTAGCAGGGCATGCAGTACAGTAGCTCAAACATATGTGTCCCCAGTCCTTTCCGTAAAACCAAGGACATTACATTTATGCTGGTGGCAAGCTAGCAGCAACTGCAGATGTTTTGGTCCCAGGTAAGGATGGTCGTAAATGTGTCCCTGAGATAGAAATGTCTCATCTGGCAAAAAAGTAGAGGCACATAGAAAAAAGGGCTTTGTCAAATAGTAGACAGTTACCCCATGTCCCATTCTAGGAAAGCAATCAGTGAAAACAAATTGCACTTGCCATCCATGCCGGATGCATTTCTGCAACCATGTCCTCACATTCCCAACCCTGGATGCTTACTGGCCATGGTGCAGATGTCTGCAGCAGCCGGTTTTTATAACAAAGTCTGGAGTAAATGAAAAGAAATCAAGGCTCAAATGTGATTTGTGACAATATATGCTCCGAAGCTCTAGCTTAAGCACTGACACATTCCACGTCTTTCAGCTCATTATTCATCTGCCATAACCATTTTCCATACCAACACTACCTTACTGCGTTCCCTGTTGCAAGACGCATCTGCCTGAAGCTATGTTAAAGTGATTTACTGAAATGTTCCAAACCATCCTATAGTAATGTAAAAAGAATGTGCGTCTTTGATATTAAATATTCTGAATGGAATGTTACTCAAGGCGCCGAATGACAGATACAAATTGGAATAAAAAGCATTATCCATTTTGCAAGTAATATTTCAAGAGAAAATGTATTTAACAAGTGCAGAGCTGTCAGATGTATTTTTCCAATGTACTGAATATTTCTACTGCCATACATCGCCACATGGAAAGAATCATTAAAATGCTATTAGATCTACAGTCACGAGGCCACAATTAATATAACTCACAGAAACATGTGCAAAAATCAGTCCAGACAAGTCCCTACACTGTCACTAAAAGGCAGTTATTTTATTTGCAAATTCCTGTTCCGAATTCCTGCTGGAAATGTTATTCCAATTCACAAGGATTGATTACATTAAGGTATGCAGAACTTGTAATGCTCGCTGAATTGACCGAAGAATGCGCGTGATGGTCACTTAGCAACACATTTACAGCCATTTGCCATAGAGTGCTCGCTTCCAAACCAATACCATTCAGGGGCGGTACACCACACCTCTTACACATTGGTTCCATTATATTTTCCAGAAACATTTTAAACATAATTAGTGTAAAATATGTACATGTTTATCAATCATTAAGATTCGATAATGGCGAAGTCCTCCTGCATTTTGCCCCAAAGATTACATTTTACTTACAAATCGATTCTGCCCGCAAATCCCTGTTTGACGAATATGGTTTTGCGGCAGAATGACACGCAAATCCCCATTTTACACGCACATAATTGCATGAATCAGGGCCAAAGTAACTTCTTGAGGGTGATCTAAGTCCATCTGACCTCACGAAGATTTTTTCTTATATCTTTTTATTAAAACTTTCCGTGCAAATCACTGTACCGAAACCTAATGGGATTTAAGGCCTGATTTACAAAGGCATTTTACTATGTCACAATCCGAATTTAAAACGTTTGGTAAATCAGGCCCTTCATGTAAGTAATCCTTTAGGGCCTGGTTTACAGAAATGTTTTAACATGGGAAAGTCCCATTGAAAGCATTTTGTAAATCAGTCTCTTCAAAGGCAATCAGATGGGAATCTGAAAAGAATGCGCCTATCAAGTTCCCCAGTGTGGCTCCCAAGAAAAGCATGAGAGTGGTTTGACCAAAGTGATCTTTGACAAAGCAAAATGCAAAAATCCTCCGATGCTCCTACGCAAATTCCAGTAAGCATGGCTCTTCTTTTTGCCTCCATCACAGCCCCCTCAAAGTCATTTTCTTTAGTCGAGCGCCTGGAAGACTGGGATGTTATCATGAAGCTGAATATGACATTGGAGCCAAAGTAAAACCTTGGATAGTCATTCTTGATAGCAATTCATATGTCATTACTTTTCGAATTAAGGTTGAACAAGGATGGCTCTCTCTCTACTCAAGCGAAACTCGGTTTTAATAGTTTAAAAACACACCGTTTCCTTTAACAAAGCACCAAACGTTGAATGCTCTCTCAGAGAGTTCAAAGAATGCTCATAATTTCCTTTTATAGGGTGGACTGCGTGGATGGTGACATATACTTGAGTGCAGCCATTTGCGAAAGGCAGATGAATTGCTTTCATTTTGTGCTAGAAGATTGTCTTTTCAAGATCAAAGTGTCTGCTTCAATTAAACCTTGAAAGTATTACAACTTGGATATTTTCCCAACATTTTACATCAAAGAAGTTGCCTAGGGCAACTACAGAAGACATTCTGGTATGCGATTTCAGATTAAAGAGCAATTATTATTTTATCACTATATATTTTGGGCTGTGTCCCAGGCATGACACCAACATTCTGCATCCTGCAAGAATGTACCTTATTTGTTCATATAAGAAGACATTACAGACCTAACTATTTTATTAGGCCTACGATGCCTTGCCGTAGGTTTGTTCAAACAGGATGTATATACCTGTCCATCAATTATCTATGTAAAGGTTGTTCTAACATCATACCTACTTTTATATTATGCCAGCCCAAGATAAGATAGTATGATGCAGCTTGGAGGATTATTTAGTTGCACCAATGAGACTAGTAGAGAGCAATATGTCTGCATTGGCAGTAGTAGAACCCCCTTTTAAGTGATGTTTGTACTGTATTGCTGTTTAATATGTTTGTTTATTCTAATTATATTTAACATCATTTTATTCTCTGATGTAATTTTGTCATAAATTGAAATAAATAAATAAATAAATATTATAAAGGTGTGTAGCAAGTTCCATAGGAAAACCTAAAATCGAATTGCTAATAGCGTTTGACTTGCAAGATGGATTTGGGCAATAATTTGCAAGCAAAGAGTTTGTCACGCCCCACACCACTCCCAGACTGGACATTTTGGGAATTATTTGTTAAAAAATGAAAAAGTTAATAAGAAAGCAAAAAAACACTGTTTTCGGCCTGCTCCTATTCATTTTCCCATAGAGAAGAAGTCAATGGCCCTCATTAGGACCCTGGCGGAGAGGGTTTTACGCCGGCGTAGTGCATGGCGTACCTCTCCGCCAGACTACGAGTTCCCGTAGCGCCATGGATGATTTTTACGCCTGCTTTTTGCAGGCGGAGAAATCCATGGCGCTACGGGATCTTGATGTTAATTACGCCACCGTAAATTACGGTGGCGTAATTAACGCCTTCCCCACTCCCATTATACCCTATGGGGCAAGAATGGGAATGGGGAAGGGTAAAATGGGGATTGGGGACTTACCGCCCCGCCAAGGTCGGCATGGGGCGGTAAGTCCGCCAAGCACCTTGGCGGAGTTGGCAGCTTTGCGCCATGGACCATGGTGCAAATTTCACCATGGTCCTCCGCCAAGGTCCTAATGAGGGCCAATGTCTGTGCTGCGCACAGCAAAAACAGCTGAATAGAAATGGACTAGGTATGAAGCAAGTTGGGCACAAACCGATGGCCCGATTTGTGGGAGGGATCTGAGGTTATTACATCCAGTAGTAGTAGACATCTTTATTTCAGTAGTAACACTTCATAAAAGAAACACAAGGCAACACAAAATAACACAATCTTAAGCCAAATACAAAACATAATAAATAACATGATAATATTAAGACCGATAAAAACACTTCCTAAAAGCATAATTTAAAAAAAGTTACAATCCCTTTAATTTCTACTAAAGGAGGGGCACTTTTCAATAATTCCAGTGCAGCAGAAGAGGATCTTGCACCAAGGTGGGACCAAATTGGCTTCAGCCAGCATGACCTCTCCCTAATATAGGCAGGGCAAAAACAGAAAAAGTGATTTTTGTCCTTGACTGCGGCGAGACAACAGGGACACCTGGGGGACATGTTCTCCCTCCATTCACAGGTGTAACATGCAATAGCAAAATACCCAATATACATTTTAAAAATATACTTTTCACTTTCAAATTCAGATGGAGGTCCAGATACTGTTCAAAGCCCCACGACTTTTTAATCGAGAGGTAATTGGCGGCCCACTTACGCCTAAGGAAGGAGTCAATCATCCTCCCCCAAGCCCAGTGATTGAACGAGGTCTGGACACAGCCTTTTACGCTGAACCCATTTTAGTGGGATTTAACCATGAGTCTTCAAGGCTAATATTAAGAAACATAGTTTGCACATGTGAAAACCAAGGGAGCGAATGACTGAACCAACCCATCCCTATATGGTGCAAGAGCCTCAGAGTTCCAAATCCTCAACCAATACAGCACGGCCAAGATAATTATACGGTATTTAATCTGGACTCGCCCTACTTGCCATGCTGCTGGTACAGAGGGTGCATTGATAAACAAACCTAGTCATCTTTTAACAAATGTGTTCTCAATCACTTGGAAAGATGCACAATCAGCCCAGTCCCATAACTCCACTCCATAGGAGATTGCCTGTACCACTTGGGTTGAGTATAGTTTTAGAGGTATTGAAAGGGCCTCCCCCCTCTTTTGCGAACCCATGCTATTGATAAGGCCACATTGCCGTGCACCCATCAAAGCGCTCATCTGAACTGTTTGTTTGTTTGAAAAAAACAGACCCAAATAATTGAAAGAATTCACCATCTCCAATGATTGATCATTCAAGTTAAATTTGGATACTAGACGAGCTTGACGTCCACGGGGGGCACAGACAATTATTTTAGTTTTCGACTGATTAACCTGAAGGCCTTTTGCAGCACAATGTTTCCCAAATGTGTCAAGCTGATGTTGTAGCCCCACCAGTTTTTTAGCCAAAAGAACAGCATTGTCTGTAAAAAGAAGTAGGCTCCATTTGTAGGACTCCAAGAGAGCATCTGTTAGGTAAGAATGAGTGCAGTCAAACCCAGCTTTTAATATAGGCCTGCACTACACAAGTTGGTAGTTTGACTGAGCAGCCAGGCTTATCTTAAGAGGGGAAATGTGATCTGTAGAGCTGTACAATGAAATCAGTAAACGCAAGTATCCAAGTAAACACTGACACACTTAAAGTTATAATACATTAATTATTTATACACAAATATATTTAAAGCATTCTTTAAAAAGCAGCAATTAGCTGTAATATTAATCTCAAGGTAGGATTCAATTAAACAATGGAACAATAAAGCCGGTGAGTAATTCATTCACATGTTACACTTGTTCCAGCACCCGAAGGTGATGTCATTTGAGGTCAGTATAGCATTTATATAGTATCACCTTTGCAATATTGAGTTGTTTAAGGAAGGACAAGTTTAGGTTAGATAAAACAGACTGATAGGTTATAAGAATAATGAGATTCTCCCAAAGGGATGCAGACAGTCAATTATCCCAGCATTAAAGTGTTCAACATTTAAAACCTGTAAAGGAACACGCACTGCCAAAGCCAATAGGTTCAGAAGGAGCCTTTAGGGAGCCAGGAAAGCCAAAGTTAATAGACAAAGTCAAAGTTCTGATGTTCTTCTTCTTAGAAAATTGTTCTTAAATAGTCAGTGTTCAAAATAGAAATCACAGCAACTGAAGAGGAGTCACGTTTGGAAATCACAGGCTGTAAGGCCTGTGCAGGTAAGTTGAGGTCAAGTTATTGTAGGGTTAAATTGCAGTCCAAAAGATAGGAAGCAACCCAAATGACAAAAGGATAAAGCACCTCAAGCCTCACAGTTCCATTGAAATGAAGAAGTTGTTCCAGCTGGGTGTCTTCACAATGCTCTGCAGTAGACCCTTGTTCTTCATCCTTGGTTGTGGTGATGAAAGGGAGGACGTCTGGCAGGCTCCTGCTACAGCACTTGATGGAGGGTCTCAGCAGCAAAGAATTTCCATCAATTCAGCAGCTCTTTGTGGTTTTGGTGCCTTTTTCACAGTGCCAAAGCAGAACGAAAATCTCTGGCTAGGATTTCCTTGATTCCCTCAGTGCTGGACTCTGGTGAGGAGATCCTAGACATTGATTTCTTGCTTCTGTAGGGTCCTCTGGATGCCAACGAAGATTTAGTCAGATTCGAGCTTCGGAAGACAATGCACTCACAAGTGGTCGAGGTACTCTGAGTATTGGGCCTCTGCAGCCTTGGAAAGTTACAGCAGGTCAGGGTTTGTGCCAAAATAGTTTGTTCCACCAGCCTAAGGGAGAAAGGAAGTCGTTCTTTACACGTCTTCCCTGTCAATTTGAAAATGGGGTCAGTACAGTGGCAGGGCTTCACGGGCACTTCTCACACACACAGCAGGGTGGCTGTCCTCCATGACAGCCAGCCGGCCAATAGGAACTGGTTTCACTCAGGGACACCTAGAGACAAAGCACAGGGGTGTTTCGGGACCCTCCTTCACTTCCTGCCTTTCCAGACACACTGGAGGCTGGGCAGGCTTCAGGGCTGACACCCTGGCAATTCACACAAAGGACTCAAACCTGATGCAAACAACAGAGTAAAAGCAGAGAAAAAACGAACTAACAAGAAATGGTGAAAAAAGAAGACAGAGGCCGTTTTGAGAAAATGGTCACCTTTGGGTGCAGCACTGCCGCTGAGGTATCACTAAGTAGTAAAAAAGAAACCACTGCCACCAGCCATTCAAGTGAGTTAGTATAACAAAATGTTACATAAGGAATGGTTGACGGAATTACTATGTAACCCACCAGCACTCTACATAGGGTGGTGTGTGCTGGACCCATAAAGTAAAGATAAGTAAGACAGGGGTCCTCTTACTGTTCTTGGGAACGGTAGTTCACCAAAGAAAATGTAGTTAAACATTAACAGAAGTGGCACTGCATTGTACAAAAGGTACTGTGTGTCACAATGCAAAAGCAGATGCCTATGGAGTTTACCAGACTCCATAAAACAGTAATGAACATAGAAAATCATAGTAGGGAAAAAGCCTGAGTCCAGCTAAAGAGCTGGGGGTCTCTAAGGTTAAAGGGAATTGTCACAGACATGAACATTCTCCCTAACAGCATCCTTGGCCACTTTGTGCAAATCTGATGCAATATCATTGATAAATAACAAAAATAAAAGAGGAGCCAACACACATCCCTGCCTCACACCGATCTCAATGGGGACTGGTACTGTCTTTTCCCGATTGGGACCCCAAAGAATACAAGCACTGTTATCAGAGTACAATGGCTTAATGGCGCGTCCTACCCGCAATGGAATTTGCAACCTCTCTAGTCACATCCACAAACAATCTCTGGGAACAGTGTCAAAAGCCATTTGCAGGTCCACAAATGCTAAATACATTGCAAGCGATTTTAAGGATACATGTTTGTGCAACAAGAGATCCAACCTCATAGCTTAGTCGAGTGTAGAAGCCCCAGGACGAAAGGTCACCTCTACATGCGAGAGGATGCCCAAATTATCCACCCAGTCCTCTAATCAGTGCAGGATAACCCTTTAGTACATTTTTGCTAAGGAAGCAATCAAACAAATGGGCCTGAAAGTTGATGCCAACTTTGGGTTCCCCTTCTTAACAATAGGAAGAATGACAGCTTCTCTCCAACTATCAGCAGGGATGTTTGTAAAGAAAACACCATTACAAAATTTGGTTAGAAAAGGGACCCAAATGCAGGGATCGCTGTTAAACAGGCTGGAAGAGAATCAGGGCCCGCAGCTCTACAACCTTTCTGCTTGAGTACTGCTATTTCCACTTCCTTAGTTGTAAAAGCATCTGGCATGGGTGCCATGTCTTTGAAATCCAACCATTGCTTTCTAGCAGCTGTGACCCCACACTCCCCATTGGGTAATGACAAGAGTCCAGATGAGTACCGAGAGGATAAATGACTATACCATTCACTTGGGTCGATGTTGCGTGACTTTAACTCCTGCTCAGGCTTGATGTTAGACTTAACTAATCGCCAAAATGTGTTACGGTTTTTTGCCTCTGCTACAGATTCCAAAGACTGCCAAATGCTTTCGCCATGTTCCCTCTTTTTCCGAACCAGTAGGCTTTTTAGGCAGCTCTAAAGCTAGTTACCCTATCCGGCGAATCCAATTTCATTTGACTACACACAACCTTAAGGCTTTCATGAACCCAAATTAGGAGTCCACCGTTCAGACGATCCCCTTTACATGGAACTGCTGGCCTGTCAAATGTCGGATAATTTAACTTATGAGTAGGGACAGTGAGCCATGTTTCCTGTAGCCACATTTTCAAAACTCTTCTATTAGAACATGCCAATCAGGATCAATACGCTTACTGGCCAAACCATTCACATTCCAGGACAATAATGAACATGAGGCATGGGACTTAGGCCTAATACTCTCAGGACCACCCCTTCTCCCACAAAAGAGTGAGGGGTTATAGGGCCAAGCTCGGCCATATGTCAGTGCCTGAGACCAAGCCTGTACACGTAACCCCATGCTCCACTAAAGTATTCCTTTGAGCTCTCTCAGGGACATGGCATGGTCACATACATGCAACTATAAACACTATCTTTATAATGATCACAACCCTCACAACTAGCTTCATTACGAAGCACTACTGGCGAGGGCATGCCTAAGACTATGCGAAGGATCATGAAGATGACAGATCTTAAACACAGCATCAAGACATACCATAATACCTTTACTCGCCAAAGTCTCCTGCAATTCAAAAAGCCATGGCACCTCCTGACAACACAAGCCCAGCTTCCATTTTATGGCTGCGATCGGCACGTGATGCAGCTTAGCAAACGTGGCCGAGGAGCCGCTTTATTACGGTATGTGTCCTGCATGATGAGCAATGTATTTCTGTTTCAGTAGATTATAGTTTAAGCGGCATTACACTCGTGAATGCTGGCATTATGGGAGCGCAGTCTCTTTTGATCACACTCAATGTATTTTTAGGCATTTTTTAAGTAAATGGCTTCTGCGTGTTCAGGCAGACATAAAGGTGCAAAGTAACTTGATACGCGATTAAAGATAAACGTGCACGGATCAAGACTATAGCCGCGCACATTGGTCTTTTTTGCAAGCAGAATGCAAGCGCGGTATTACTGATACGTTTGGTGTCCTAAAGCCGTGATTATAGTTCATACTTTCACATTTTCTTTTCTGACTCGCTCACCAATACGAGATCAGAGCAAGCAGACATTAAACAGCAATGCTTCCGTGCACGGTTAATAGTGTGCAAAATGAGGAAGACAGCAAACAGCAGGGAATCTGTGCCTTGTCACCTAGCTTTCTCAGTTAATTGCAGTTATATTTTATTTAGGGATTTAACCCAGTTATTTCTACGGCAACAGACCGCATAACACAAATATATGTGTCACAGAATACAGGTAAATGATCCATTCATTTTTATGAGTTTCAAGCTATGATTATGCTTGCAATGGGAATAATGGTAGCACATGACGGTGCCTTATGTAAGCAGTTGATTAGAGTCACCTAAATGTTTTTGACGTAGTCAGGAGGAGTGCATCTATTTTGAAATCACATAAATCTCAGAGGGTCTCTAACAACCCATGATTTATTTTCTGATTCTTTAAGTCCAGCATAGTAAAAAGTGCACATATGATTTGCGAAATTGGTTCTCATGTATTTTGATTTGCAATCAATTAATTTATGTCTTCTTCTGTTTTGATTGGTGATGCCATGACCATTGTTTTGTTTTACAGTATTACCATTCCCCTTTACCCATTCCTTCTTTTCTCTGTCTCACACAAATACACATGTTAATTATGTTACAATGCATCATACATATTGTTTCACGGTGCCATGTTTTGTTTTTGGATTTGCATATGATGTGCATACCTATATGTGATTTGAATTGTGTTTTGATTCGTATATGTTGTGTACAGCACTGGTTTGAAAAAGGCATTTTTGAGTTGCCGAAACATGTGTCACCAATAGAGGGTAATACAAGATATTATTTCCAGAATGGAATTTGTCAATAAACAACAGTTATTGAATCACTGAACATTAAGTCTGGCGCATTTACATGCAGGAGGGTGTGTCCATGTTTTTTGCAGGTTTGGAACAAATAACAAACAACTTTGGGCACAAAGCATTGACCTAAATTACTGGTTTGGGGTAAATCGATCCAGTAGTTTTTAAAATGTTCAACCTAGAAAATGTGCATCACATGAAGCCATGAGTGGTAGGGGGTAATTGGAGAGGATTCGGGAGGGAAAAAGCAATGTATTGGAGTGTGGAGACCCGGAAAAAAGAAGGAGGACACATGTAGAGTGCCTATGCAGACATGTAAGACTTTTTAATTCTGAAAAATGTTTCCCTTTATTGCGGGAATCAGCAAACAGCTATTCTACCGCAGGAATTTCTGTTATTGGAAATGGTTACTGTGAAATGATCACGGAAATAAGGAATTATAAAAAAGGTTTAACATCTGCAGTGCCTACTTCTACTGGCAAGGGGGAAGTCGGTGTGTGGTGACACATGAATGGTTTCACATGGCCAGTGGGCCCAAAAGAAAATTATTGGTATAACATATGCAGTGGCCATGGCCAAAGGCCATGGCTAGTGGGCCCTAAAACAACTAAGGTATAGGAAAGCCCTTGAAATTCAGTGAAAAAAACATTTTCTTTAAGAGTGTCTTAAAATGATCAGATTTTATGTAATAAAACCCCTGAAATTCAGTATCACATTTCAATCAAGTCTACATCAGATAAGAAAATGCATCACACAAACCAAACAATGATTGGAGTAATGGCCAGGAGAGGGCTAAGGAGGAAAAAAGCAACGGAGGGGAGTTTGGGGACCAGGGAAAGGGGAGAAGAGCACTTGGTGAGTACCTCTGAGGACATTATTGGGGGATACCAGGGAAATACCACATGCATGGGTAGTTTAATTCCACTGTATATGTAGCTGATTGCCATTATTGGGGGAATATCTGGGTCAGGGGAATCTCATGGGAATGGGGAGAGAGTAAAAAAAGTCGTTTTGCACCTGCAGTGATCACAACTCCTAGGCAGGGGATAATGGATCTCTGTGCCTAAGGGCATCGCTAGTGGGCCTCAAAGAAAACAATCGGTGCAACATGTACAGTGGCCACGGCCGAAGGCCATGGCTAGTGGACTTAAAGAAACCTATCAATGCAACATGTACAGTGTCCACGACCGAAGGTCATGGCTATTAAGCCCCAAAAAAACCTATTGGTGTAATATTTACCGTGGCCATGGCTGACGACCATGGCTAGTGGGCCCTAAAGAAACCTACTGGTGCCACATTTACAGTGGCTAAATCCGAAGGCCATGGCTAGTGGGCTCAAAGAATCCATAGTATAACAAAACCCTTGCAATTCAGTGAAAAAACTTTAGTTAGGAGAGAGTTGAAGTAATCAGATTTAATGTGAAAAAACAAAGCGACAAAACCTTTGAAATTCAGTGAAAAGAATCTTGCTTAAGAGACAGTTAAGGTAATCAGATTTAACACAACAAAACCCATGAAATTAAGCAATCAGGTTTTCGAGCAAGTCCACTTTAACTATGTGCCCCCTGTTGTGCAGCATATGACCACACAATATATGTCATAAAGCAAACAAATAATGTAACTTATACATAACATATTTAAATATTAATTTCTCATTTTTTATACTACATAATGTAGAAGAAAGCACACCCAAAACTAATCATGAAGAAGCCGAACTCTATAAGGAGAACCCCAATTACCAAATCTAGGAAATCAAATCACCAACTTGTCTTTACAAATAGGACAATTTAGTAATCAATTTAAAGAGCTTGTGACATATGTTAACAATCATGTCACTAGAAATGTTTATTTTCACTGCCCTAAACCTCTCTCCCTGCTTCACCTGCTTCACCAGATTATGACTATCTACAACCCCCAAATGCCCCTATTTATGTTGCCCTCTATGATTCCCCACCCCTTTCTTAAATTAACTTACTGTGCATATTATACATATTTTTTTAAAAAACATCATTTATTAGTCTGCAGACGCTGCACATATTCGTGTTCACATACACCTATCATTGTGAAGTCACATTTGCGGACATCCCGTCTTGTCAAAGCATTCTGAACACTGGAAAGAAAAATCTAATTTCCAACATCTGTTAAATGTACTCCATCTTTTTGAAAAATGTTCACTCTGTTATGCCGTATATTCTCATTGTGAAAAGATGCCCTTCCTACATCTTGTAAAAAAGGACATACAGAGTTATTAACATTCTCCCTGGCATTTTCAATTTGTGGACAAAACAAGTTTGATCTTTTCCACATTTGCCTTTGAGTAATCTGTGAAAAAATAATCTTTGTTGCTGGAAACAAGCACCATTAGCCTACTCCACGTATCTTTCAAAGCAAACTGCAAGGATATCCCATTAGCATATACTAAAATGTTGCCTTCGCAATTTATATAAATAAAACGCTTAGGTATGTTTCCATACTCAGCTGATTCATCAATGCTATGTTGCCCTCTGCTGTCCAAATGACAAAGTGCACCTCTTTGTGCCCTTCCACCTTAACAACAGATACCATTTTAACAAACAGAAGGAGCACAGTTCTATGCAGCCATCTTCACTTTCCACTATCGCAAACATTCTGAATAATTTCAAGTTACTTCTTTCCACCCCACTTCTCTTCACACAGGGCATGCATGGTCGGTCCAGTGTCATTCAACACTTAATTACCGGCCCATTGTTGCAGTCTCTAAAGAGAGAAATGCCTCCTCACAAGCTAAAACTGAAAGTATGTGCTGTAATTATGCTGCTACACAATGTTAGGCCATCACAGGGACTCTGCAATAGAACAAGGTTCCAAATGTGCGTCTATAAAGACACATCATAGAGGCCCATGTAATCGGTGGAACTTAGATACTGTTCTTATACCACGCATACCTCTCATTCTATCTGATACAAATATGCCTTTTAAATTGGAAAGAAGACAGTTACCTAAATGTTTAACCTTTTCAATGACCATTAATAAGTCACAGGGACCTATGCCCCCTTCCTGGAAGTGATCAGTGGTAATTCTGATATTTAGGAAGGGGGACAGACATGACTCTATGAATTACCGACTGATATTCACCTTCTAGAATGGCGTAGTTTATACTAGGAATGGCTAGGGTAATGTAATTATTTCTGGATGTTTCAAATGCACCATATTTTCACACAAGGGTAATAATGCACTCCAATACAGTCCACAAACTCCATACCATAACACCTCCACTCCTTCAATAACAAAAATTTCAGAGATGCCAAGTTGCTCTGCACCCAATGAATCCACAAATCTCCTAACATCCAAACAGTCCTCTTGTTCATAGCCATGCTTCCAGCACTTCACACAATAAATGAAACACTTCTTACCCTGTGCTCGTGTACACTTCAACTCCTCCTCCACAACCAGGAAACCTCATTGGCTAATCCCACGATGCCCAAGAATGTTCACAAAAGTCTGCGGTCTATGCAGTCCTCTTTCCATGCAGGGCATCATTAGAGTACCCGGATGGCACGTGCAGGTTCGTGGACTATTGCAGCATCCGTTGACATCATAACACAGGGCAGTCATTTTACGCTTTTTACTTTTATCTATGTAACACTCCCTCATTGGCTACTTTTGAACAGTCACGCATCCATCCACTAATCACATCCAAAAACTCTACATGTAACCCTGCCACCTTACTTATACATTTCAGATGTAACTTTCAACTCTGAGATTGCTTGTGTCCTCTCATTCAGAGCCTCCTCTATAAAAAAACTACTTTGCAAACTGTTCCAGATTTCTATTTTCAGATTCAATATCTACATCTAAGAAAACATATGCACTCATTACGAGACTGCTGGTAACCTGCCGGTGCTACCGGCAGACTCTCCTTAGCATTTCCGTGCCCGATATCCCGATGGTACCAGGTTATTACAGGTGCTGGCAGTGGCACAAGTTCCCATTCCAGGGAGTCCCATACGACTCAATGGAATGGGAACCACTGAATTACTGGCACCATTGTGAATGGTGCTAGTGATTAAGTGATTTCTCTGCCGGTAGGGGCCTGAACTCCCAGCAGGTCTCTACAGGACAATTGCACTCACACACCCATCATCTTCATACAATAACACACTCATAAACATTCCACAACTTTAAAACACACACTTTTTTTCCAACAGACTGCCTACTAAAAACGAACAAAATGGAAAACAAAGAAAAGAGAGAGCAGATAAAACTAAGAGAAGCCATATACATTTATAGAAAACATTCAAACAGAAGAGCTAGTAACCTTGTCCAACCAAACTAAACCAGCCAGCGCTTAAAATGTAAGCCCCCTCTTTCAGAAAATAAAACTACAAAAAATGTAGACAGGAAACTACACCTGAAGATGAACCTGACACTATGGGCCTCATTACATGGACGGCGGTAAGGGTTAACGGTCACCGTTAATGGCAACGGTGACCGTTAACCCTTACCGCCGTACTACGAGGTCCCTTTGCGGGATGGAGGATTTAACGCCTGCTTCTTGCAGGCGTTAAAATCCAACCCGCTAAGGGACCTCGGAGCTAATTACGGCACCGCAAAATACGTAATTAGCGCCTTCCCCATTTCCATAGAGCCCTATGGGGCAGAAATGGGAATGGGGAAGGGCAATGGCGGAAAGGGGATTTACCGCCCCTCCAACCTTGGAATGGGGCGGTAAATCCCCTTTCCGCCAAGGCGGTGCCGGTATTTTACCAGCATGAGCCATGGCGCTAATAGCGCCATGGCTCACCGCCTACCGTGTAATGAGGCCCTATATCTAGCAATGTCAATTCAGCCACAATTTGTTTTTTGTTATTTTTTTATTAGGACATGGTTTGCAAATAAAACCTTTTTGCTAAAATCAAAAAGAAGAGAAAGAAAGAAAAAAAGGGAAAAAAAGAAAAAGAAACAAGACACTTACCAAATTGCATTGCACAGTCCCATTTAAAAGGACACACACAATTTGCCTAAATCATTTCCAAATTTACATCGCAGTTAGCAAAAAACATTTACCTAGAACATTTCCCATACTAAAACCATTTTTTAAAAAAAGCAAATGAGCTATCTCCATTTTTCAAGAACTTTAATAAAAAGAGAACACAAAGAGAAAAAAGAAAAAAACAAAAACGAAAAAAAAAACTGAAGGCTAAAAAGACAGGCAAATTTTAGGGTCATATTTACTAAGTCTTTTGACTGTGGACTTCAATTTCCAAGAATATTTCCTTCAAAAAAGCAAGTAATGCCAGTGTCAATGGCATCTGATTACCTTGAGTCAGTAGTACCCATTAATCTTCAGCCGATAGAGGCACTAGTTTGTTAAAAAAAAAAAGTGCCCATTAACTTTGCCATAGTGTCTCTTAATGCCGGGCAAATTAACGTAAGATGCAACAGTGACTCTAGGTTGTGTTTGCACAGTTGCACAGTCTGCAGGAGAAATCTTGCTTGTTTTTGTCCTTCCGTGCTTCCACCATTTCTTTTGTGGAAACAAGTTGAAGCGGAAGCGCATAAACTGCCTGTGGAAATAGCTGCTAGAGAATTTTATCAAGCAGCTCGGGACAGTGTCTCACGCTCTGTGGTCCGGAAAGCTTTTACCATAAATCTTGAGCTTGCTTCTGGATTGTTGCATCTTGATCCAGTTGAGATCATACACTTTCCGCTTCACAAGCAGATGATTGTCGATTAGAATCTCTTCTGAGTGAGTCACATGCCCCAAAATTGCCCTGCAGATCTTCCTCCACTCAACCAGTATCTGCTCGTTATTATTTAACAGGGCTTTCTTTAAAACACCAAAGCCTCCGTTATTAGTCGCCATGATGCATTTGCGATAGAGGGACACCGATTTCCAAACAGTTAGAGCATACATTGAAGTATGACCAAGCTCTATTCTGATTGCTTGAACCAGCATACATTTTGGTAGAGCTAGTACCCGCCTCTAAAAAAATGCCTTCTAGTTTAGGCCACATTTCTGAAGATAAGGCAAAGGAGGTCTCAGCTCCATAAGTCAGTATTGGCATGACTTTTAACTGACAAAACACAATGATAGGGAGCAACGAAAATGTACAGTGCTGCACAAGTATCAATCTCGCCTGTGCAGCGAGATTCCGCACTTTACTGCACAGTGTTTCCTCTCTGTGTGAATCATTGATACGTTCACTTAAACACATTCCCAAGTATGCCAAGGAGGTTACCTCCGTTATCTTCTCCCCCTCAAGTACCAGGCATTAACCTTTGCTGTTCCACCCGGCTTACCTCCCAGGGTTAGAATTTTCAATGTTTTAATATTAATCTTAAGCCCATTGGATTCAACAAACCCAGCCCATGCATCCAGTTGCTGTTGGAGGCCCACCTGCTTCTGATCCAGCAGCACCAGGTCGTCAGCGTATAATAACCTACTTAAGGGAACACCAGCTAAGCAAGGTGGAAAGCATCTGATGTTAGTAAATGCTTGCTCAACATCTGAGATATATAAGTTGAATATTGCAGGCGCCAGTCGGCAGCCTTGTTTAATACCTCTTGCCATTCAAATGGGCCCAGACAGGTTTCCTGCGTTTTCTAGCCTTACTCTGAGGGTCACTCCTCAATAAAGGGCCTTGACAGCCTCTCTTATATCTTGTGGGCAGTCCCATGCCTTTCACTTTGACCACATAGTGAATCTTTCAATTGTGCAAAGGCCTGGGCCAAGTCGATGGAGGCCAGGTAGATTTTGTTGTTGTTCTTGGCCTTAGCCCTGGTCTTTAAGTCATTGATAAGGAAGAGGTTCAATCCGGTTCTGATCCCCTTTACAAATCCAGCCTGCCATTGATTGTAGTGATTTGTATGTATGCTCCTTTTGGTTAGACCCTTCAAGATTAGTGCAGCAACGATCTTCCCTATGACATCCAGAAAGGGCGATAGGCCTGTAGTTGTTAGGATCCGCCCTATCACCCTTCTTAAAAATCGGTGCTATTATGGATCGTGTCCATGAGGGTGGAATTATTTTTGTCTTTTTGATTAATTCAAACAATTCCTCCATGAAAGTCACCCATTGCTCTGGATTCATTTTCAATATTCGGTTTGCTATGACGTCTGGTCTGGCAGCCTTTGAATTGGTTGAATTCCTAATTAAGGTAAGAATTTCACCTTTCTCAGTCTGAAAAGACCAGGGCCTCGAAGTTACTTCATCTTGTATCACTTTTCGTTTGCCAGGGGCTGCAAATAATCCGCCCAAAGTGAACAACCCACACTCCTGCTGGCACAGGATTTGACAACAGAGAACACTGAGGTGCACTCATCTCGTTCAGGATCCTCCACATTTCCGAGGAATTTTTTGAAGCCATAATATTTAACACTGACTCTCCATATTTTGCTCTAAGAGTTAACCCAGATTTTGAACTGCTGTTTCAGTTTTTTAACTGCTTTAACTGCCTCATGTGAGCCATCTTTCCCATATTCTTACTAAACTGTTTAGCGACTTTTTTCTTGTTGCCACTTCAACTTCAAACATTTGGCGCATTTAGAATTCTCTTCTCGAGCCAACAGATGTTTTTTCAACATAAGCGGGTACGTTGGTGGTATAATCAAGGATTTTCTTTGAAGGTGAAATTGGATACTCCCTGCATTTTCCACGCAGGGCCTTAGTAAGGGCCCTAAAAACATCAGGATTTATTTTTAGCATGTTTGTTCCTGCAGTTACTCCGATCCCTTCCCTGGATGTTTGCAGGGAGTTTGTTTTCTAGTTTTTACTAGTCATCTTCAAGATGTTATGATCGCTAAACTTTGTTTCTTGGACATCCAGGCGCAGCAGTTTTTCGTATAGATTGTCAGAAACAAATCACCTCTCTTCCAAGTCGGGGAAGCTGGAATATACCCCTTGATGTGACCGTTGACTAGCTTAATGTTCCTCTGTGCAAGTTCATCCCTCCAGTGTAATCCTCTCATAACTGGGGGGGGCCACAAGAGGCAAGAGATCTGTTATCAAGTTCGCCTCATCATCGAAGCAGTGGACATTTAAGTCTCCGCACACGATGATGTCCAAGTACAGCCAGGACCCCATTGCATCATCTATCATGTCCGTGACTCTTTATACGAAGCCAACTGACTTTGATGTTCCACAGTTCCAATGTAGATTGAGTATCATCCCTGTCCATGCTGTATGATCTCTCAAGGCAACCTTCTTTTGCTGTCAGTGCCTGTATCAATGGTGAGGGGTGTTTAATTGGATTACTTTAAGACTGCTTCTGTTTTTTATTGAAGTCAGGAGTCCAGCCATTGAGCATCTACTAAGGCCTTTTTCCAATGGGTTTAAATGGATGGTAAAGCCCTCCAAGACAGAGCCTCCCTTAGCCACGTTTCCTGAAGACAGATTACATCATAATGATTGGAAGTCCAAGTCCCCTTTACCAAAAATATGAATAAAGCCTCTGGTGTTCCAATTTCCTAGGACCATTTGGCATGGCTCCAGTTCCACCCCTGACTTTGGGTGTTATAATCGCAATGATCCAGGTGCGAGAGTGCCAGCAGGCCAACTCCAGCTTTCTTCCTTAAGGCAACCTTCTTTTGCTGTCAGTGCCTGTATCAATGGTGAGGGGTGTTTAATTGGATTACTTTAAGACTGGTTCTGTTTCTTATTGAAGTCCGGAGTCCAGCCATTGAGCATCCACTAAGGCCTTTTTCCAATGGGTTTAAATGGATGGTAAAGCCTCCAAGACCGGAGCCTCTCATAGCCACGTTTCCTGAAGACAGATGACATCATAATGATTGAAGTCCAAGTCCCCTTTACCAAAAAGATGAATAAAGCCTCTGGTGTTCCAATTTCCTAGGACCGTTTGGCATGGCTCTACTTCCACCCCTGACTTTGGGCGTTATAATCGCAATGATCCAGATGCCAGAGGGCCAGCAGGCCAGCTCCAGCTTTCTTCCTTCATTAGTCCCAACCGTTGCCTTATTGTGCGCTTCTCATGAATTGGCACCCGTTGGTTACCACCATTATACAGTAATTTGGATTTTCTTTAGATACCCTTTGGTGGGGATGTTTGTAGCCCATTACCAGCGTTTTCCCCACCTTTTCATGAAGCGTAATGTTCCTAGTCCTAAGTGTTGATGGTTTTGGCAGAAACCTTAGTCTTACAGACATTTCTGGTTTATGTGGGCTGACTTCTTGTAAATCTAATTTCTTCAATAGAAAGCCCATGCGTAGCAATTTCTCCACCTCAGACAGTAGTAGGTATTTCATTGCTGGTGATGGTAGATAGATCACTGCTTTGTCTAATCAGCCCTCTTTGGGTAATTCAATAAGGTGAAGGTTGTTAGACTTGATCTCCCTTAATTTGGGTATGCAGTCGAAAAAAGGTAATACTTGGCTCTATCCACAATTAAATCATCATGTATATGTATGACTCTCTCCATGATCATTCTGAATGTATCCAATTCTCTTGCTTTATTCCTTCCAGGCTCTTGCCTCCCCCACGTGTCCACTTTTTGGCTTACCAAGGGGTTAATGGGCTTTTCACCCTCAATTTCATGGACCAAGTCATGCCTCCTATGCTCCAGTGTCTTGAAAGCCACCACTTTGTCAAGTTCCTTTTATTATCACCCCTGTTACATAAAAGTTGCAGTGAAGGACCGGCGAGTGCTCCTCAGCACCACTCCGGGCCCCACCACTCTCTGTCCCACGAGGCAGCCCCCCCCTATTGGTGAGTGGACTAATGACTTTGCAGTCCTCCTGCTCATCGTTGGATCTTTCATCCTATGCTTCGCCATCCGTGTCCTCCCTACTTGTTGCTTCCACCTTAGGAACGCTTAAGGCTAGCCAGTCTGTGCCCGTCCATGCTAAGGCTGGGCTGCAAGGGTCTATTCATCTTACCTGAAATGAAATACTTGCACTTGCTCCCTCCAATACTCAGTTACCAGCTGGATGGCAGGTGTCTTCTGTAAATTGTGTGCCTACTGTATCCCCACTTCTCCCTGTCCAGCCTTTTGAGGCATGTGATGTATCACTGTTGCTTTTGAATACTCGCTCGCTGCTGCCAGCCTATGTGGCTGACATTTACCAGCTTCTATCTGATCGTCCGCCTGATCTACTGTTCCTAACAGAAACTTGGCTGCAGGAGTTGTTGGCTCCCGCCTTGGCTCAAGCCATTCCAGTCGACTTTGGTATCATCCATGCTAACCACCCCCTCCCCAAATGGGAGGTGCATTTGAAGTGATCTCCAAATCCTCACTAAAGATGTCCAGTTTTCTCACTCACTTGCCCTGGAATACTTTGCTGTGCATTCTCTCCTTCTCTCACAAATCACATTTGGTCATCTATCACCCCCCTGGATCCTATGTTTGCCTGCTTGAGCCTTATTGGACATGGTGTCAGACCTTCACACCCAATTCTCTCATCTTGTTGTACTGGGTGATCTTGATTTGAAATTTAATCACCCTCGTACCCCGGCTCTCAATCTCTTTTTTGAAAGCATGTCTGACTCAGGGTTCAGCCAAGTATTCCCCGATCCCACCCACAAACTGGGCAACACCCTGGACTTGGTTGTTACAAATGAAACTCTCCTGACTTCTTCTCCTGCTAAACCAGTGCTCTGGTTAGATCATTATTTAGTGTCATGTGCGGTTAAAAAGATTCAAATGCAGCATAAGGTTGCTCCCCCGCAAAGATGGCGCCGGTGTTGGCGTTCTGCCGATCTAACGGATCTTGCCTCACTGGTTAAAGATAAATGCGGGATGCTAATATAGCTACTCAGTAAGTGCTTTCGCAGTCGCTGCTTGAGGCTGCCGGCAAGGTAGCTCCTCTTAAGCTTACTCAACCTCGGAGGTTACCTGCCGAACCTTGGTTCTCAGAGGCCCTTAAGGCACATCGCATTGCGCTCCACCAGGCTGAACACAAGTGGTGGACTGCGTATGATCCTAATCTTAAACTACCTTACAAATCCTGCACGGATTCATACTCAGCAGCTATTGTGGCAGCTAAGAAGACCTTTTATGCTCAGAAAATTCAGTCTGTGCTAGGCCAGCCTAAGACCCTTTTCTTGGTGGTGAGATCTCTCTCCTCCGGAGCTAGACTTACACCCTCGGTCAGTCCTACACAAGTATTCTGCTATTCTTTGGCACAATACTTTACTGCTAAAATGGATGCTATACGCACCAATATTGCTCTGGCTACTCCGATAACACCTATATCTGCCCCCATTGCCCCCATACTTGAACCCTTAGATCCCAGAAATCTGATGGCTTCCGAAGGTTGGTCATCTTTTCCTAGTACTTAATGCGATCCAACATATAAGGTCAGGGGCTCCCTCAGACACTATTCCTCTCACGGTGATGAAGGATATTTACCGGGGGCTATTGTGTGAAATCACTAAGGCAGTTAATATTTCTTGCCAATCTGGCTCTATTCCACCAGAGCTTAAAGTTGTGACTGTCATCCCTCTTCTCAAGAAGCCTTCACCTGACCCTCTGTTACCTTCTAATTATCGCCCTATTTCATTTCTTCCTTTTTTATGAAACTTCTTGAATCACTTGTTTCCCCCCTGCTTTCTGCTTTTATGGAATCTACAGAGCGTTTTGATCCTGCTCAATCTGGTTTTAGGCCAGGTTGAGGGACTGAGAGCGTCCTGGTCTCTGTCCAAGATGACATGGCCAGGCTGGGTGATGCTGGAGGGGTTGGGGCTCTGATTTTATAGATCTGTCAGCGGTGTTCAACACCGTCAACCATCCCATCCTGCTAACGCACCTGGCTCAGATGGGGATCTCAGGTCAGGTCCTCACTTGGTTCTCCTCGTTTTGGCAAATAGAACCCACACTCTCTCTCTCCCTCCTTTCCTTTCTGCTCTCTTCTCTCTCTACTGTGGTGTCCCTCAAGGATCTGCCTTGTCTCCTATTCTCTTCAATATTTACATCTGGCCTCTTGTGTCTCTCATCCTCTCCTTCGGCGTCAGGTGCTATTCTTATGCCGACGACACTCAGATCCTGATCCGTTTAGATTGTGAGCAGGCTGAGGTGTCATTGTGCTTGTCTCAGTGTCTGACTGCCGTGGGGGCATGGATGAACCACAATTGGCTGAAGTTGAATGGAGACAAGACAGAGGTGCTGGGTTATCCCCCAGACCCTTCACTTTGAGTGTCTTCCTTTTGACCTTCATCTTTTGGCCCTCTTCCAGTTCCTACTGGTAAAGTGAAGAACCTTGGTATTGTGGTATCCGCATCTCTCTCTATGGAGACACAGGTTGTGGCAGTCTGCCATTTGGGCCACTTTCACCTTAAAATCTTAAAGACGGTTCTTCCGTTTATTCCTTCTCATCTTCGTAGTTGCAACCCTAGTACTAAGTCGAATGGACTATTGTAATTCACTATACTTGGCCCAACATAAGGGTTTAGTCCAGCGGCTTCTGCGACTTCAGACTATGGCTGCCCGGGTGGCTACAGGCTCCCCTTATGGAGCTCACATTTCTCAGATTCTGCACCTGCTTCATTGGCTGCCTGTCAAACAGGGCTTTGTTTTCAAGGCCTAATGTTTAGTGCATCGTGCTCTGCATGATCAAGGGGCAGAGTATTTGTCTGACAAGTTTACTCGTTATCTTCCCTTGCGGCCATTAAGATCGGTGGCCACAGGTCTACTTGTAGCCCTGCCTTTCCGTCGCACCCGCATCAGAGTTCGGGCCTTCTCAATCGCTGCGGCGCAATAGTGGAATAGCTTCCACCTGGCCATGAAAAATCTTCTTAGTCATTGGGATTTTAGAAAAGCGCTGAAAACATAGAAAAGGGCGCGGGGTGTTTGCGTCCCGCAGGGGGACTTTGTTCGGCCCAGGACGGCCTTTGTAATTTGGCCACGCCCCCCCACTTCAAACACCCGGACTCTCAAGCCCGCCGGGTGAAGCCCGCGGGGAAAGGGCGCGGGGTGTTTGCGTCCCGCAGAGGGACTTTGTTCGGCCCAGGAGGGCCTTCGTAATTTGGCCAGGCCCCCCCCACTTCAAACGCCCGGACTCTCAAGCCCGCCGGGTGAAGCCCGCGGGGAAAGGGCACAGGGTGTTTGCGTCCCGCAGGGGGACTTTGTTCGGCCCAGGAGAGCCTTCGTAATTTGGCCACGCCCCCCCCACTTCAAACGCCCAGACTCTCAAGCCCGCCGGGTGAAGCCCGCGGGGAAAGGGCGCGGGGTGTTTGTGTCCCGCAGGGGGACTTTGTTCGGCCCAGGAGGGCCTTCGTAATTTGGCCACGCCCCCCCCACTTCAAATGCCCGGACTCTCAAGCCCGCCGGGTGAAGCCCGCGGGGAAAGGGCGCGGGGTGTTTGCAACACTGAACAGAGGGAGGTTGGAGTTTGAAGCCGCTGCTCACCGTTGCTCACCGTATGGAAGCTGCTGCCGTTTGCTGTCTGTAAAGGAGGTAACCTAGGTGTCAATCCCTTACTGGCGCCTTTTCTGCCCTATTTCTGAGTCAATTCTCTGGGTCCTTATGCCGGACCACCTTGCTCAAGCCACTGGGGCGACCCCAGCCCCTGTACCCCTTGTGTTTTTTGGACCTGAGCTCGGCCCGTGCCCCCCTCCCGGCGCCAAGAGGAAAATCAGACAGCTAAAGAGGAATCGGATAGCGGGTCCCTTAGCTGCCTCTATAACACATTGCGCACCAGGAACCACCCATGAGGCCACAGCACCCGCAAATCTTGGGGATACCCACTTCCTGCTCAATGAGATCCGTCATCTTCTGGATAGTCCAACGGTAGAGCCCTTCCCCTTACCTGCACGGAGTCTGGTTGCTTTACCCTCTGGGCCCCGGCTGGACTCTCCCATTTCATCTGTATTGGCTGCGGGGGACAGACTGACACTAACTGCCCAGACTGCCCAAAGGGGCAATTCCTCCTCAAGCTCCCACAATAGCTCCCACAATAGTTTGTGGAGCGATATACTTTCATCTACTAGTTTAGGGGGTAGCTCCCCCCTTGGTGTGTCCCCTTCTCGGTCGGTCGAGGTCACTATCCAAAACAATATACTTGCTGAGAGCAACCATGAGCCCAAATTGACCTCTGACCAACCCACCGAGGAAGCGCCCTTGCATAGGGGGTGTGGGTGTACCCAAGTACTGGCGGAACTGGCCATCATCAAGGATCTGTTATACACTTTGCTAGAGGCTCAAAGGAAGGGAGATGGAACTGTTCAAGTGGAGGAGCCCATGATCAACACCCCAGCTGACGAAAGGGCACACGTGCCCACTCCTGGAAAGTCCCTCAGATTGTCTTCCTGTAGAGGTCCCTCTGGTTTTGTCCACCCCCAATGGGACTGCCGTTGACCTAATACAGGCACAGGCCTCTGCCCCCATGGTCTCCAACTGTATCGAACCCAAAGCCCAGGGTCCATGGAAGTCGGGGGCTCAACTCAAGTTGCTGGAATCAGGAAGTCCCAATCATACAATAGTCTTTCTTCAGGGGGTGCCCAAACTGGCAGCAGACAAGCCAGAGCCAAGGGACGCTTTACTTAACAAATGCCTATTCTGGCTAAATACCACTGGAGGCTGCCCGTTTGTACGTAGAGAGGCTTTGGCGGGGTGCAGCAGAATTACCAGCATGGGCAAAAACTCCCTGGACAGCATTAAATTGACTTTTTGGGACCATAGTATAGCACACAGGGTTTGGGGTGGCTGTGGTCGGGCTGGCAAGTTATCGAAGAGTGGGATTTCAATCAGTATGCCCCCTTTATTCAGCCCTGTCACCCCTGTTAGATCTGCCATAGTAAAGACTGGGGCCTTCCCTAGTAACAGCCTCCTTTCAGGTGCTAATTTGACTGCCTTAGGCCCGAAACGCGATGGGTGTTGGTGGAGGCATGGGGATGGTGGGACCTGATTTTGGACCTAAAGATCTGCTTATGGTTTCCATTGGAGGGGGTGGATTGCTCGTACTGCCCTGTTGTCTTCTCTGTGGTTGATTTTATGCAACGCTGTATCAGAACCGCATTCTTATTCTTAGAAATGGTAATGTAGGATGTACTTTGATGGTCATTTTTTTGGCCGAATAAAGTTGTTTGACTTGACTTGACTTGATTAAATATTTTTCCTCTGGTTTTTGCATCTCCTCTCCTCCAGCGCCATGATACCCTTGGGTGACCGTCCGCTCTACAAGTTTGCATAACATAACATAACTTAACTCCTCCCTGAAGGTCCCGTTCCGGCACTCCCTCTGTAATGAAGTTCCAGCCTTGTTAGCCTTTGCCAGAGGGCTGCTCTCTTCCTCCTCGGATGAGTATGTTGACAGATTTGTTAATTCCAGATTCTCTTCTTCTTCCCTCACTTCCTCCATTTGTCAGGTGGTCCTTATCCGGTCCACCATCCACCTCCCCAGACTGATGCTTGTGGCTTCTTTTTCAACTGCTATTTTCTTCTTCTCGTTCTGTGTCTCTCTAGATTCCCTATTATTTTTTGGGAATGAGCTTTAAAGTCTCTATCTTGCTTTGCAGTGTCTTTTCACATACCTGGCCGATCTTCCTCCCATCTGCCAATCTAGAAAATATCTTGAATTGTTTTGAGTGTTCGACCAGAGTCATCTCTTTAGGTATAGATGGAGGTCTTATCCCTTGAGTACTCTTGCTTGATATAATTTGGTTGTTCAGGGCCATTGTAGTATCATTTTCCCGATGTTTGTAACAACTTCCATCATTAGCATCGCCCTGGGATATCTCAAGACAGGTAATTGACAAGGGCCTCACCTGCAAATCTTGCTCATCCTTTCTTGTGTTCTCTGGCAACATCACAGCCTGCGCCAAAACAGGTTTTGCGGCAAGATTTGTTAAGTGGGTATTGTACCCTATTTTATCAGATTCTCTGGCAATATCTTTGATTATTTTGTCCTGGTCAGAACTTCTTTTATTCTTTTCTTTTATGATTGGATCAATAATGCTATGGAGAATATTGGTAATTTGTTCAGAGTTTTTGTCCAAGTTACCTTGTATCGCTGTGATGAATCCCTCTACAAATAGAACCTTTCAGTGAAGCATCGCCATAACAGTTGTCTGATCATTGATCAGATCGCTCAGATTTTCGTAGAGCTTCATGAAGGGTGCCGTCATGATAGTGAAGGCTGCAGTCAGGCCTGCATCAATCATAGATTTCGGTAGCGATTGATCTTCCACTTGGGCAGCTGCCATATCTAATAGAAGGTCTTCATATGAAAGTACTTTTGTCCGGAGACGTGTGAGTGCTCCTGCTGTTGGTAATGGTCTAGCATGCTTATTATTATTCGGGCAGCAGAGTGGATTCACTTGAAGACTTTTTTCCAATGTCAATGTGGCCTTTTTATTACACATACATTGTGATCCACACTGGGAGTGTCCTTCCAGTGGTGTCCTTTGCGGGCGGTTTCAATGTCCAGGGCCCAGGACTTCAACACACTGGGCATGCCTGCAGGCTCCTGACTGGCAGAGTTTCCATCGTGCATCAGCCCACTCACCATCCCCTTAGGGACAGGGGGTATAGTCGGTCCTCCCAGGGGAACCAGGATGGCCTCCCTGTCGGGATGCAGCACTCCCACCCCAACTGATTCATCCTCGGTACTCTGCTGACCAAAATGAGCCGCCGAAGTGCCACTCAATGATCCCACTTTAGCCCCTTCCACGACGCCGGTGGGTTCCATTCTTTTGTGAGCTCTACCGTAGAAAAAGCGTTGTATAGACAATATATTTGTTGGGGTAGGGCCCCTCGGCTTCCATACTGATTGCATTTGTTTTTTCATTAGTCCTTTGTTAATGGATTTCCCAAATGTATATACTGCTGTTGGGCCGGTGGTCTAAATTGGCCCATGAGCAGTCTCAGAGGTTGTATTCATTATGCCCGTTATGATAGAATTATCCGTGGTGACTACCGGGAGTCTTAAAAATCAAACAGAATCATCTGCAATTGGATTTTCTGAAACCGTGTGCTCTTCGCAGATGGTTATCAGTTCTGAGCACTCTTCTTGACATAGAAGGTCAGGGGATGTTTCCAACGTGTTGCAAGTTGAAGATGTTCTTGCAACAATTTTAACCCTGACGTTGATGAGACATCCACCATGCCCTAGGCCTTCCTTCCTCACTTGGCCTTCTTGCAGATCCTGTCATGGGAAGTAGTACGGCTCCCCGGCTGTCTGGCGTACTGCGGACTGCAGACTGCTGCACTTCCAATCCACTTTGCGGCCGCTTCATGGAAGTTACATGGTTTTAAAGAAAGACAAGGGAGGTGGAGCACCTCTCACTCTACACAGTGTCCCCTGCTGTAAAGAAACTGCGCTCTGCAACTGTAGCACCACCGTACAAAAACTGAAGCACCAACAAAGGTTCACCACAGGAAAATAATGCCCTGCTGCAGACTGCCCCACTTCCAATAGACTTTGCGGCCGCTTCACGGATGCTATGTGGTTTTAAAGAAAGACGAGGGGTTGGAGCACATCTCGCTCTACACAGCATCCCCTGCTGTTAAGGACACAGCACTCTGCAACTGTAGCACCACTGTACAAACACTGAAGCACCAACAAAGTTTCACCACATGAAAATAACATCCTGCTGAAGACTGCCCCACTTCCAATCCACTTCAAAATCACTATGTCAAACTAAAAGACAAAAGATTAAACACTTTACAAACCATGGTCTACTGCCCAGTACGCATACACACTGGACTATGTGGACATTCATTAGCCTGCATTTTTGGAACGGCTTGTAAAAGCACCTTCCATCACATCAAAATGTTAGCAACACACCATTCTGCTATGTGAATCGTTATCCATAGATTGTACTATGCAAAAAGTCCTGCTCTAGAAAACGCAAAATTAAATAACATTCTCCTGATTAAAACAGCTGAAGAACTCTTTTGAGAAATAGTACAGATACAAACTGAATATTTTGGAACTGTAATTGACTTTGAAGAAACAGTTACTTTAGAGAACATTAGCGAACAACTCACCAACAGCAACCTCCTTAAGAAAACAAACAAGAAAGAAATAGCAAAGTTTCAAAAGACATCTGCTGAAATACCAGACAAAGTATGTATCTTTTGTCGCAGAACATTTTATAAAAAAAGAGCACAAAAATAGTTGATATGGCCTACAAAATACTGGACAATGAGAAATTCTGATGGTTCCAAATAGTTTTATATCTAATAGCAAAAAATACATACAATACAACTGACCACTTAATAGTTTGCGCATACAAAGCTTGACAATAAACAAATGCCACGAAAGGCTATCACTAATAAATTTTAAATCTTCGCACTTCCAAAAGCTGTACAACAACTTAACTTGTGTGAGTACATCATAATTCAAACAGTCCACCCATTTCAAGCTATAATTCACCTTCAATCCAACACTGCCAAATTGCCTCCATATGAGTTACTAAAAGGCATTTGTGGCAAAGTAGTATATTTGCCATAGATCTTAAACAAATGTAGGAACTCTTTGAGTAGTATAGCCAATAGAACAATTGTTTATTGTACTAGTTAGTGGTGTAGCAACACAAAATAAAAACATTTAGCAACAACAAGTTGACTTAAAAAAATGTGACAAGCACTAGAATATTTTAAACAAAACAATGAACACTACAGAGATATAAACATAAAAGAAAACTTAAAAGAAACCAGCCAAAAAATCGAAGATTCACCACAAACTGCCCAATTTCAACATGTGGATCCAGTTACTGCAGCCAACATTTTGGACCAATTCCCCCACTACATTCCAAAGACACCATAGAAGATGCATTAGAAACATATCAAATGCATCAAGCCAAAGGATCTCAAAGAGCAAATGGGAGAAAAGTGTAGAAGCATATTATTTTCCTCTACAGGAAAAGGAGGAAGATCTGATGAAAGAGCCACACAAATTAGTGCATCAGAATATCATTCTTTATGAATGTATTTTGAAGACCCACGATTCAGATAATATGCACAATACATTTTCTACATCTTGTTCGAAAGTGAACTAGCAGCTCTATGTTATGGAGTGGCACACACATTAAAAACATGCTCTCATTTCTTAAACAGGTCAGCTACCCAACTCCTTCAAAAGATAAAAGACAAAAATGGGTTTCACAGTCACGTATCACAAAGTCTTGACAACCATGCGTGGTACATAAGAATACTGTTTCTGACATCATGCTCATGCATGATGTATGCTAAAGAATTTAGGCCCGCCCACATGGTTTGTTATTACTTTAAGTTGTGCAGAATATGCATGGGATATGATATGATAGGTTATTTGGAACACGCTTAATACCCAGAGGTTTCTAAGCGTGGACCAGGGGATCGAACCTGTGTTGCTCTGTGTCGTCTTGCTTCCAAGGCGAGTACGTTGCCCCTGAGATATCCTCCCGAGGATGACTTGCAGGACTTCCTATGAATGCAATCCAAAATAAAGAAGGAATAGACATAAAAGCTCTTGGAGAATGCTGTTCTCTTCCTCCTGTCAATGCTCCAAGATACTTTCACCACTGCACCATTGCCATGCTTCATGTCATCTGCAATCAAAATACCTCTCCACATGGAGAAGTAGAACACTTCTTTTGGAGAAAAGTATATCAATGTAGAGGAACACCACACACCCACATGCTTTTGTGGATAAAAGATGCTCTCAAATGTGGCCATGACAGTGATGCCACTATTTTACAATGTATTTAAAAATATATTACCTGTGATCTATGTACACAAATCTTGCGCTTCCAAAGACATAAGCATGGCAAATACTGCCAACCTCGATATGAAAACACAGGTAAATACTAAACCAAATGTCCCTTTGGCTTCCCTAGAGCAGCTTCCACCAAAGGACAACTAAATAGCTCTATGTCTTCTATTAGGCACAGTATAAAAGGGAAATCCCCTAAAAACACATATAACATTAAAAGAGATGAGGCATCCACATACATCAATGATTACACTTTGATAATTGCCCTCTTGTGGAATGCAAATATAGACATTCAATACATTGAAGTCAATTATATAATTGTTCTTTTATAATGCACTTAATACCAGAGATGGATTTCAAAGCGCGGAATAGGGGTTTGAATGTGTGCTGTGCTGTTTTGCCTTGCTTTCAATGCTTTGCCCCTGAACTACTCCCCCTCACCCATACCCCCTCACTGAAGGAGTCAATTCCAGTGCAGTTGTAAGATATGTCACAGCCTATATCACCAAAGCTGAGAACACTGTGCAAAAAGACCTTTGCGATGACTTTTTATCTGACAAAACACTGTCACATCTTTGCTTTCAAAGGTTTGTCACATAGAGAATGTGGGTCAAATGAAGCCGCAGATGACTTAACAGGTACATCCTTATAGGGGAAATCTGAAAACATTCTCTGTGTAAACCTTGGTCCAGCTTTATCACGGAAGAGGGTACTGAAATCCTACCAAGAGATAAAAACAATTGCCACAAATGATAGCAACAGCTAGGATATTTTAAAAAAAAACGATTTAATTGATACATTTTATCTAAACAGAAGTATTGCTTTGAAAAACATGTGCTTGTAGGATATAGGCCAAAATGTCTCCTACAAAAATAATGTTATGCCAGATGAGACAATTGGTAAATATTCAGTCTCAACATGTGAAGGGAGCCTAGTGAAACTTATCAAAACCAGCCGCATTAATTATGTATAGTTATCCTTTAAATCCATACAGCATAGAAAACCTTATTACATGGGTCTATTGCAACTATTCAAAACCTGGAGAAAAGAGGCAGAATTGTTAGGTGACCATGACACATTTAAAGCTTTATTAATGGCAAATGAAAACAGCACAACAAATGTCAATTTTAAACAATACAAACAAATATTGGACAATGAATGCCTAAATTAACAAGAGAGGGGTAGGGTTGCTTAACAGGGGTTGGTGAGTGTTGTGCCCAAGCAATTTTGTATAACACAAACAGGGAAAGGGGCTACATACCCTGACAGTTCATTGTTTCAGCTGAGCATCTTTTATGCTCCTGAATGGTTTGAACTGTCCCCAGGGCTGAGCAGGGCAGAAAAAGCTGGTTAGATCCTGTCTTATAATGAGAGAAAAGGTTCCTTATTAGGGAACTCCCGTCCTCTGCACACTATCAATGGCTCAAATGCAAGCCACACTCTTTGAGGAAACAAAGTGGTTGCTTTTTAGGACACAAATTGCCTATTCATAGTGATTTGTAACATTTTAGTGATATTGTGGTTTTATGCTCTTATCAATAAATCAATTTTATCTGTAGTATTTCAAGATATCTTATAGATCACCATTCAGTCATTAATTCAAACAGAATTTATTTTTCATATGGCCCAACGCGTTTCGAGAAACTATCTTCATCAGGGGCATACAATAATTATTTTCTACAAAGAAATTCAAACAAACATAGATCAATCAATTATCTGTCTTCATATAAGACAAATATTTGCACACTCCCATTACAGAATCAACTTAATTAGACTCCAAGGTATTTAAAATAAATTAACACCAGCTTTATTCATCATGCTGAGGCTTTCCTACCAATTTATACCATTTTCATATTTCAAACCTTTACATTTTGGTTCAAGTAGTGTCCTCTACAATGTTTAATTACATAACTTATTTCTTAGTCATGAGTGATACTAACAACTGAAAAATAATTGTAAATAACAGTCTAAATGGTAGAGTTTATAAAATTCAAGAATGCATAGAAATTGCTAGTAGACAATGGATGCTGACCTTGATTATGATCCACATGTTGTCATGGTCTGTGTTTTTTTTCAACAGCAATGTCCTAAGTTTCACGATGTATCTAAATATACAGAAAAATGCCTATATAATGCCTAAAACGTATATTTCTTTTGTATGAAGTAAACCTAATATTAAACAGTAGATTTTACCCTTAAGTGAAGGGCTTGTGATCCATTGTCCAATGGCCTGCTGCTTAAGTCAATCGAATTGCAGAAGTGCGCTCAGCGCATCTGTGAATATAAAGGTCTATGTTTAAAAAAAAAAGAGAGATGTGTTTTCCTAAAAGCAAAATGGTGGACACATCCCATGGTTCTGTCAGGATTCCACCTTCCCAGGTTTCCAAGTCACACCCCTCCCGTGCTTCATCCACTACACTAAAGTCACACCCTACCTGTGCCTAATCCACTGCACTTTATGGGAGACAACATCAACAGGTTACTGATCCACACACTCATTTCACATCATCACACAGACACGTTAAACATCTCTTTCCCCAATGCAGAACATTAAGGATTGCTCATACCCGCACTGGAGGACGCTACGGCATTGCTTGGAAGTTGCCGTGGAGACTGTGGCGTCCCGGCTGGTGTGCTCCTGGCTCACGGCGCATGTTCAGATCACGTGACCTCATTCAGGACAATTAAGTAATCCCTGTCAAGAAAGCAGTGCTTCTTAATTTGGCTGAAGTGCATTTATAGTTCTCATCCTGATTTCTTGGCTATTTTGGATTTTGATGCCTGTTTACCTGGATTGCTGCTGTCTTCTCCGTGTCTGCTTCGTTCACCCCAGTTTGACTGCCTTTTTCCTGCTTGACTCGGAATGCTGCTCCTGATCTGGTTTGGATTTCATTGGTTTGTGTGTGCCTTCGTCTTGCTCTATTTAGAACGCTACCTGGATTGATTTTGGTCTCGCCCTGGGACTATTAGTACTGCATCATCTTGACGTACCTGGATCATAAAGACCCCGTATCAAGTGTGTGGAGTTAACCCTTTTCCCAAGTACCGTTGCACAATGGACTAGAGACTTCCTTGCTGTGTGGCGGCTACTTTCCAACAGGCGTCCGCATGCCAATGGGATAGGCGATTGGACTAGAGACTCTTGCGCATACGCGTCCTTGTGCCGTCGGGAACAGGTTCCTTTGGGTACACTCCACCTACCTTGGTACTCCAACGATGCATCTCTTCAGGACTGTGCCCCAGTGACTTTCGTATTCTTTTACTCTGTCACACACTCACAGACATTTGACATTGTACCTTAACATTGTCTAATAGCAGGGTGTGTATATTACAGGTCTTGGAGGTACGGTTGGGGAAGATTCACACATCTGACCATTACAATCCAGTCGTGTCACGGAACACTTATCTCTACCACCTGATAAGGTTAGTCAAGATTAGGTTCATCTTTGTCTATTCTGCATTGAAAGAAACTTGGTCTAAAAGGATTCTTTCTTCTGTCTTAGGTTGGTTGGTGAATCGTTGGGTCCATTCATTCGAGGAATACATCCTGTTGCTTTTTTTTAATTATGCCCAAGCAATTTTGTATAACACAAACAGGGAAAGGGGCTACATACCCTGACAGTTCATTGTTTCAGCTGAGCATCTTTTATGCTCCTGAATGGTTTGAACTGTCCCCAGGGCTGAGCAGGGCAGAAAAAGCTGGTTAGATCCTGTCTTATAATGAGAGAAAAGGTTCCTTATTAGGGAACTCCCGTCCTCTGCACACTATCAATGGCTCAAATGCAAGCCACACTCTTTGAGGAAACAAAGTGGTTGCTTTTTAGGACACAAATTGCCTATTCATAGTGATTTGTAACATTTTAGTGATATTGTGGTTTTATGCTCTTATCAATAAATCAATTTTATCTGTAGTATTTCAAGATATCTTATAGATCACCATTCAGTCATTAATTCAAACAGAATTTATTTTTCATATGGCCCAACGCGTTTCGAGAAACTATCTTCATCAGGGGCATACAATAATTATTTTCTACAAAGAAATTCAAACAAACATAGATCAATCAATTATCTGTCTTCATATAAGACAAATATTTGCACACTCCCATTACAGAATCAACTTAATTAGACTCCAAGGTATTTAAAATAAATTAACACCAGCTTTATTCATCATGCTGAGGCTTTCCTACCAATTTATACCATTTTCATATTTCAAACCTTTACATTTTGGTTCAAGTAGTGTCCTCTACAATGTTTAATTACATAACTTATTTCTTAGTCATGAGTGATACTAACAACTGAAAAATAATTGTAAATAACAGTCTAAATGGTAGAGTTTATAAAATTCAAGAATGCATAGAAATTGCTAGTAGACAATGGATGCTGACCTTGATTATGATCCACATGTTGTCATGGTCTGTGTTTTTTTTCAACAGCAATGTCCTAAGTTTCACGATGTATCTAAATATACAGAAAAATGCCTATATAATGCCTAAAACGTATATTTCTTTTGTATGAAGTAAACCTAATATTAAACAGTAGATTTTACCCTTAAGTGAAGGGCTTGTGATCCATTGTCCAATGGCCTGCTGCTTAAGTCAATCGAATTGCAGAAGTGCGCTCAGCGCATCTGTGAATATAAAGGTCTATGTTTAAAAAAAAAAGAGAGATGTGTTTTCCTAAAAGCAAAATGGTGGACACATCCCATGGTTCTGTCAGGATTCCACCTTCCCAGGTTTCCAAGTCACACCCCTCCCGTGCTTCATCCACTACACTAAAGTCACACCCTACCTGTGCCTAATCCACTGCACTTTATGGGAGACAACATCAACAGGTTACTGATCCACACACTCATTTCACATCATCACACAGACACGTTAAACATCTCTTTCCCCAATGCAGAACATTAAGGATTGCTCATACCCGCACTGGAGGACGCTACGGCATTGCTTGGAAGTTGCCGTGGAGACTGTGGCGTCCCGGCTGGTGTGCTCCTGGCTCACGGCGCATGTTCAGATCACGTGACCTCATTCAGGACAATTAAGTAATCCCTGTCAAGAAAGCAGTGCTTCTTAATTTGGCTGAAGTGCATTTATAGTTCTCATCCTGATTTCTTGGCTATTTTGGATTTTGATGCCTGTTTACCTGGATTGCTGCTGTCTTCTCCGTGTCTGCTTCGTTCACCCCAGTTTGACTGCCTTTTTCCTGCTTGACTCGGAATGCTGCTCCTGATCTGGTTTGGATTTCATTGGTTTGTGTGTGCCTTCGTCTTGCTCTATTTAGAACGCTACCTGGATTGATTTTGGTCTCGCCCTGGGACTATTAGTACTGCATCATCTTGACGTACCTGGATCATAAAGACCCCGTATCAAGTGTGTGGAGTTAACCCTTTTCCCAAGTACCGTTGCACAATGGACTAGAGACTTCCTTGCTGTGTGGCGGCTACTTTCCAACAGGCGTCCGCATGCCAATGGGATAGGCGATTGGACTAGAGACTCTTGCGCATACGCGTCCTTGTGCCGTCGGGAACAGGTTCCTTTGGGTACACTCCACCTACCTTGGTACTCCAACGATGCATCTCTTCAGGACTGTGCCCCAGTGACTTTCGTATTCTTTTACTCTGTCACACACTCACAGACATTTGACATTGTACCTTAACATTGTCTAATAGCAGGGTGTGTATATTACAGGTCTTGGAGGTACGGTTGGGGAAGATTCACACATCTGACCATTACAATCCAGTCGTGTCACGGAACACTTATCTCTACCACCTGATAAGGTTAGTCAAGATTAGGTTCATCTTTGTCTATTCTGCATTGAAAGAAACTTGGTCTAAAAGGATTCTTTCTTCTGTCTTAGGTTGGTTGGTGAATCGTTGGGTCCATTCATTCGAGGAATACATCCTGTTGCTTTTTTTTAATTATGAACATCAGGTTCTATTGCTAGAAAGAATCTGCCGGCTACACTACGAGGGCAATCTTGATACAGAATTCTGACAGGTTCTCTGTGTGAGGAAGGGTATCTCATATCAGGCTTTCTTCAAGATGTAAAGGCTTTTGAGACCAATACTTACATGCAGTGTAGTGAGGATGCTCCAAATTCTGTGTAGGACTCAGTGCAGAATGCTGCACTTTGATTAAAAAAGGCTGCTTGTTATAGCAGTGTCTACCTATGACATCACGTGCTAGCGTTCATGCCGTCATTGTAAACAAAAATGGAATAAGTTTACGGATACACATATTAGTTAAATATAATGAGGTATAATGAAGTATGACCTTTAACAATCACTTATATTCTGAGAAGGGAGATTGTATCAACTAGTAATACTAGTGAGAATTTTTTATTTCATGATCATGTTCTCTGTGTAAACATTGGTCTAGCTTTATCACGAAAGAGGGTACTGAAATCCTACCAAGAGATAGAAACAATTGCCACAAATGATCCTAACAGCCAGGATATTTAAAAAAAAACAATGTAATTGGCACATACTATTCAAACAGAAGTATTGCTTTGGAAAACATGTGCATGTAGGATACAGCCCAAAACTACTCCTACAAAAATAATACAGCCATGTCCCAATGCATATAATCCTTACAACTGTTCATGAAGACAGTCCTGAAGAAGGTGGCAACAGTTAGATAACCCACCAAAACCGGTCGACACACACACAGGGAGACAACAGGAAGGGTCATGTTGTATTTCCCATCAAAACCAAGGGCAGATCCAGAAATAGAATAGCTATGCCCCTGGTATAAGTCTTCACAGTATCTTTTGGCTCCTCAGTTAGAGAATTAGTTTTCACAGGGACACATTCACCTTCAATATTGGCCAGTAAAGTAATCATTGCCAGGATACTGTTTGGGAACCATCCCCAGCTAACACTTTTAAGATTCCATAGGAGAAGGTTCTCATGCTGGCTGTCCTGTTTGTATCACAACCAACTACCTATACAATAATCAGTACTAGAGCTAACAGATAATGATTTAAATTGAAATTGAGTGAATAAAGAGTTTAAAAATAAATAATTGATGTTTCCTTTTCCCTCACTCTATCCATTATTAGATAGGAGGCATATCAGTGCTGACTATGTATAGGGTACTAGATAGGTAGGGATAGATAGAACTCTCTTAATCCCTCTCCTTTCTGTCCTAAATAGTCTCTTAGATTTATGTCAAAGACTTGCTCAGGATTTAGAATGTATCTGTAAAAACAACTCTAGATGTGTGCTATAAGACAGAATCTAACCATCTTTTTCTGCCCTTCTCACCCCCGGAGATAGTTCAAACCATTGAGAAGCATTATAAATGTTCAACGGAAACAATGAACTGTCAAGGTATGTAGCCCCTTTCCCTCTTCGCGTTAAAGGAAAAGGACAATGAATGCCACCAAGAGGAATACATTGAAATTCTACTAGATAAAGACACTCTTGAAGGCAGTCACTCTTCTCTTACAGGAAGCCAATGACCAACTGGAGAACCACTCATTCAAAATCAAGCAGAAATAGCCATGTCTGAGGTAGAAAACACCATGTATCAATCTTAACAATCTGAAGAAGATTTGTCAATGCTGAAATCACATCTAAATGATGAACAACTCACCATTTACCTAGAAGTCACTGAAGGAATTGAGCCTCTGCTCTTGTATGTAAATGGTGAAGCTGGTTCTTAATTAAAATGATTAGGAAATGTGTAGAAGAGTTAACAAATAACAATCTTTCAGCTGTTATAACAGCCCCCACAGCGATAGCTGCCTACAACATGGGATGTATAACTTTCCACTGACTACTTCTCCTCCCAGTAGAACACCAAAACAAATTAGAATACTACAAATTGTCAGCAGAAGCAAATGAAAGTCCCCTAGCAGATGAAGTCAACCTAGTTTCCAACCTTTTGCTCACTTTTATTCATCTGAGAATTCAGGAAGTCCTAAAAAATCGACTACGAAGAACTGTTTGGAGGAAAACGTGATTGTTTTCGGAGACCTCCTACAGTTAACACCACTAAAAGATCAACTAATATTCAAAACATTATGGCACAAAAAATGCTGTGATAGGCTCAGCAGCATTGGGGTTGTAAATCTGCTACAAGGAGCTAACTCAAGGCATGCACCAGGCTGCAGGTCTAACCCCTGCTAACATTTTAAAAAGCATTAGAACTGTTCTGCTTACTAAAGCTGCACAATTTACCATAAAAACTAGAGTAATTCTTGGGTTGTGTGGACAAATAAAATCTGCCCCTGATGTTATGGAACTATGAACAATGAACTAAAATGCATGTGCTTAATGCCAACACTTGCAAGCAGTAGCCAATTCAACGATACAATGTTGAAAAAAGAAATGCGACCCATAGTGCATATCAGCTCCAACGACAAATTATAAGTGCATGGCATGACACTCCATATGTTCCAACAAGCACACTACTAAATAGCTAAAAAAGCTTTAAAAACAGAACTAATACAAACAGAAGCTATAGAAGGTCTTCCTGCAATCCCACCCAAAAAAGCAAAGAAAAACTGCAGGTCCTTCAAATGATCAAACACAAAACTCTGTGGTCCAAAAACAACTTCAGGTCCATCAATAAACAAAGCAACCAATCTCTCTTCATCCAAAAACAACTGCAGGCCCATCAAAGAATACAGAGGCAATATTTTCTGGTCCGTTTAAATTCCGCAACACAACTGGTGTAAATTGCTGTGCAAATGCAACAATCAATATTCTCTTCCTCTTCCTTTACTCTGCGGGCTCCCTCCTGTCCCTCTAGACCACTTAGTTCCTCTGCCACCAACTATTTGTGTGTAAAGCGTTTTGCTAAACAGATGGCAGGGGTTCGCTCACTTTCCTCTTTGGGCTCCCTCCTCTGGAATAGACTCCCCCTCCCTAAGTGCCTTGAGCAGGATCTTCTCAAATTTCGGAAACTCCTTAAGACTGTCGTCTTTTCCTTCTCATTCCCTCCTTCTCTCCTCTGCTAATCCCACAGTTGCTGAATCGCTGTCCTTGGCCCTTATGCATCCTCGGGGCATTGACCTCCCTCACCAATTCTTCCCAGCTCATGTCTATCCACAGCACTTTGCATCTGCACACCATCCTCTCTGGAGGCTCACATGTACACCTCCCACGGCACAAGCTGTGTAGCACTCAACATTCTTAGCACTTCGTCAATGACTCACCCATGAGTACGGACTCCCCAGCACTTACCCCTTCTTCCCTCTTCCTTTCTGCACTTGCGTGTTCTGAATACTCACAAGGCATAGTAGGTTCATCACTCCTCCCTCTATTCTTAAATATTGCGTTGCAGTGCATTTCCCCCCCCTGCTCTATCCCTGCCCTGTGGGTGCTTTGAAACAGTATTTTCTTATTGTATAAGTGCCTAAAAAGCAAACAATAAATAAATAAATACATACATAATGCTGCTCTGCTAATTGTTCAGAACATTTATTTAAACAGCTCAGACCAGTTGCGTTTACAATTGATCGTCCTTCATAGAAATGCCACAAATAATCCTGACAGCACCTACAGTGGACAGTGTCTCATGTACAAGTCAAGAATTGGACCACTGGATAGGAATGATTACATTCACCATAAATACACAGAAAAGTCTGCAAGAATTCCTAATGTACTCACTATAAGTAACATTCCTTTCATACATGCTGAAATATACATCCACGTTCTGCAACCATCTTTCACAAAAGCACATCCCTAATGAATGATTTTTGTATGTATCCATATCAAATTGTAAATCCAATCCATTTCACCAGCCTCTGCCAAATGCATATTATGCTGTTTTGCAATTCAGACAATCGCACCAGCATACAAATAGATGTACATGGCCAATATGTGATACTAATGCTTTTAAGGACAATGCAGATGGTACCAAAAATAACTGTACGCTCACTAGCTTTACACACAGCCAAGTATCTGTTGGCATGAAAACCTTCAGAGTAGGCATAATATACCATACTTTTGCCACAACCACTTCAGCCTACTATACTGCATATGTGAAAATAATACGTGCTTGGTTTGAATGTAACAACACTTCTGTTACTTGAAAACATAGGTTACCAGCAAATCTAACAAATGCCTACTTAATATTCCTTAAACCCAAATGTACTCATCAAAGTACACTAAGAAAACTTAATGACTACAAAACACAGTTAGAATATGCCAATGGGTATCTAACTGCTTTAAACATACCCTTCATTACAATACACTTAAAACATGCCAAGACACTTATACTTACCTAATACACCCATAGTAGTACAATAGTACTTTTCAAATCCAATACAGTTAAAATACACCAATGGAGATCTAACCACTTTAAACACCCACAAATAATCTGTAGCAAGTAAACTTTAAAATCATCTAAATGCCAGAAACTGTATCTGTTTACAATTTCCTTTTTAATCCACCATGGATTTTTTCCAATGATTACTACATGTTAATACAACAACGGTGTACCACGTACAAATGTTGTACCAAACATAGCACATACAATGTACTATTTATGAGGGTAAAAACATTAAATAATTAAATATCTATGTACGACTGTAAGAAATGAAATGCTTCAAAGTATGTTGCATAACAAATTATACTTTTTTTTCTTCACAGAGAAACAACCAGTTTGCAGCCTTGTTACCATATTACACTAACTGTCCACACCCAGTATTAATTACTCTGGGTATATTAGTGTAGTCATAATTACTGAGGAGAAATAACTATGGCTTTCACCAGGGTCCAGAATTTTACATTCCAACGTTATTACAATATTCAAGCTAGCATCCATACCCACCATCAACTACTATTAACATGTGACTGTATCCATAATCATGTAGGACACACGATTGTAGCCATGGCCAGTATGCACATTGGAGGATTATAAATACTGTATACAATTCAATAATACTCTTCAAACCCAGCATCTTACAGTGGTTATAATCACTGGCCACAAAATGTTGTGGACATAGCCAGTGTTCATATTTGTGGGGTCATATTCTGCAGCCATTCCCCAAAACAATCTGGACACAACCCATGATCCCAACAAGACCCGTCAATCATTTTATAAATATTGTATACACTTCAATAATATCCTTCCACCATATTACAAATACTGTATACCCCCCTATAATTGACATAATTACTATGCACTTAATACTGTGGCCATGGCCAGTGTCCCGTTTATTGGGGGCATGGCTGCCACAACAATACAATTCAACCGTATCACAAACACTAAAATGACACCATCATAGAACATAAGTCATCCTATTTTCTGTTACTATTGTTTGCCAATGTAATAAATGTCCACGGACATGGCTTGGCCACAGGACCCAGATGGCAGATGCGGGTCCTCAAACTACCTTGTTGTCTGCGGACGTCACCGCACAGAGCAGACCTTCTACTCTTTTTAGCTTAATCTCTGTAACACTCCAGGATTGCCTACTTTCAAATAGTCACACATCCATCCACCAATCAAATCCACAAACTACATGGAATCCTCCTACTCACTTCACTAGATCAGATGTACCTTTCAACTCTCACAGTGCAGAAATGTGCCAGGCAAACAATGTTCCTTTATTTTGTATTATGCCATGGAAAAAGAAAAGCTCTGCAAAAACACACATATACATATACATCCCCATAACAATATCCTCTTTTTTAACCACTGCTATCAGTGCCATATATTACCACCATGTTCCACCTGCTCACATCTAGTGCAAGTTAATTGTATCATAAAAGTGATCAGGAAGTGCATTCTTCTTAACTTTACAAGATTAGAAACATTTTACTGCTGCTCATACACCTATGCATTGTCAGTGTTTCACTCAGATCCAATTAAAAATACCCACCCCAGCTCATACACCTACGCATTGTCAGTGTCTCACTTAGATGCTATTAAAAACAGCCATCCCTGCTCATACATCTATGTATTGTCAGTGTTTTACTCATATGCTATTAAAATAGCCATCCATAAAATGCAGCACATTTCCCTGCATATAAGCCTTCACTATTTTACAAGCACTGCTAACAGATTACGTATAGTGCCAACATATTACACATGCTCACAAAAAGGTTCCACTTACCAATATTGTAGAAATGTTTTGCAAATGCGTTTTACTTACTTATAAAAAAAAGGTACAAATGGTGGGGATCCTAATTCACCTATACATATTTTTTTACTTTTAAAATGCTGCTATAAAATACATTTTTAAAACAACAGCATTCATTTAAAATGTGTCCCTGTTTTTACGCAGGTTCCTTTTCAATAAAAAACAAGCACATAAAAAAAAAGACAATTTACACACAGCTTTCAGGAATTGTCCACAGTAAAACAACACCATCAAGTAGTCTAAAGGATCAGACTTACGAAAGAGAAGTAGCATTAGTTCAATAGGACCATCAATTTATCTAAATTATCAGTCTCGCAAAAGAGGAGGAAGAGTAGTTGAGTGTAAGTGGAGGTCCACACTGTAAGAAATTGATATGTTTAGCCTATGAGGCTTTGTTTAAGTGGAGGTGCAAACTGTAAATGTACTCAATGTTGTTTTAAATCCAGCTTGGATTTTTTTCCCAGTGACCCAATGATTACTACATGTGCATACAACAACACTGTAGCACGCACACATGTTGTACCGAACTTAGTGCATACAATGTACTATTTATGAGGGTCAAATAAAATAAATATGTACAACTGTATCTGATTATATTTTGCAACATATGTCCTATAACTAATTATATTTTATTTTCTTTACAGACACAGCAGTGTAAAGTATACCCTTCTCACCATATCCAACTAAATATCCATACCTGATATAAAGTTAATTGTAATTTGTAATCCTAGTAACCACATTATTCAATTTACAACATGCATAATTAATTACATAATAACTATCCATATATTAATATGACTATGGCCAGTGTCCAAGTGATTGGGGGCATGGATGACACCATGTCACCAAGAATCTGGACACTGGCTGTAGCCACAACTATACAACTATGCCCCAAGTATCTACACATTGGCCAAGGTATAGCCGTGCCAAGCCCATAACTATACACTTAACCCATGGCATAACCACTTTACACACTTCAGTAACAACTAACATATTTATTTTTATTCCAAAATCACACTCACTACTTTCATAAAATATGTATACATATACCAACACACAGAACACCTCCCAGTGTGACTGATGTTCACCTCCAAGTCCCAATGATGTCAGAATACGCCCACAGACAGTAATATTGACCATGGACTTGGTGGCACCCACACAGCCCTTTTCCAAATATATAAATATAAATGGCTTCATCTTAGCTTTCTTCCACTTCACCACCCTTCCCAGACACTCCTTTGGCCACAAAATAACCAAAATATATTTTCCAGAGCGTTTGCCCCGCTGTCCTCTCCGTGTACAAAGGTTGTAATCAGCAATCTAATATGGCGACCATTTGAAAAGGTTTGACACAGCTAATATTTTTTTATAACCGATCAGTGGACTCGTTTGATGTCCGTGAACACCACGCTGCCCCCTGATTGGCTTAGAAGCATCCGTGGACGCCGAATCAGGAAATTAGGCTGCAGACCAGACGCAGATATAACAGATTTATTTCAACATACCTTTGGCCCATTTTTTAAAAAGCAACTGGACGTATTTACTCCAAATTTGCAAAAGCACGCTGTTGAGACCAGGCTGCCACACCTCACGCAAATTTGTTGCAAATCCATCCAGTGGTTTTGGCTGTAAGTTTGAGCACATTTTGTCTCGATGTATGTCTATGGATTTCAAATGTTTTGGGACCCCCTTATAACTTTGCACCCGCTCCACAAATACTCAACAAACCTCACAAAATCATTCAGACGTTACCATATCCTTTTCTTTGTAAAGGTTGGTGAGCATTTGTGGAACTGCACCAAAGATATAAGCCACCAGAAAACTTCTCTTCTTATGGGTTGAGCAACTTAACCATAACTAAGGAACAATGCTTTCTTACTTTATTTTCTGTTCTCAGTGCATAGACACCATTATTACTGGTTCCATTCTTCGATTAAACTTCTGTCTGTACTTGCACGTGTAAGAGTAGGAGAGATGCATAGGAAGTGATGTCAACTGTTAAAAGAGAGACAGTAAAAGAATGGTGAAATTACATTAAGTACACATGTTAAGAAGTGCTGTACCTGATAGATGCAGGAAGAGTCTAGTAGGTGATCTAAAAATTGGATTAACTGGGTTGTGCTTAAGAAGTAAATAGTTAATCAGAAAGCAACTGCACTACTTATAAATAAGTCAAGAAATACTTGATATACTTTGGTTGTAATAGCAATGCATTAACGATACTCACAATACCTGATTACCATATTAGACTTGTTGGGCTTAAGAAACAAATTGACAGACAGTGCCTGATGGATACTCAGGCGCATGAAGGATTATTTAATTGAGCCACTCTATCAAAATCACATGCCTCTTGATATTCATTGATTGCCTTCAGCAGTGGTGGAATGCTTGAATGCTCCACGGACAGGCTTGCTAACAATGTAGGCTGTGCTAATACATATATGTGTTTCACTGTTAACAGTGATGCTGGCGGTAGACCTGGTGCATTTTGGATATCTATACCTGGGTCCCTGTGTTGAAATGGTGACTGATAATCCAAATGGGAGGCACGGTTAAGTGGCGGCAGACGTTCAGCTGTTTTGTGAATGTTTGTAGTGAGGGAGAAAGTCACAAAGTGGAGGGCAGAGAACTTCAGGAACTGAGAGGATCACCAGACAGTGCTTGTTTTCTGGTATTTAATATGTCAAACATTTGACATACTAGTGCCATTGCATTTAGGTTGTTGTTTATGTTTGGTAACCTGCTTTGCCATTGTGGCAAGCTTTGAAAAAGATACATATAATATAAATTGAAGGTGAGCCTATAGAGAGAGCTAGTGTGGTCATGTATGCGTAGGAGTGTGGTTAATGTTATGCTGATATCAGGTGAGACATATTGATGCATGGATGACAGATTAGGGGGGCAGCTTGGGGAGATATTTCAGGATGGTGTTGCTGCCCTCAGTATGGAGCAGGACTATAACTTCAACCATGGTTAGGATGTTGTTAGGAACAAGGAAGGGTACAGCCCTCCAGAATAGATTATCTTGTTACCAAACCACTTTGTCATTAATTTGTATGTATTCTTTGGATGCTAGGTCATTGTTTCTTTGGTTATATATTTGCCCAGGGATTTACCCGTAGCGGGGAGGCTGGGATGAAGCAGGTGAGGTGCATCACCATTGGAAAGGTGTGTAGTATGTGCTCTGTGTAGTTTTCTGTTTGAGGTGCATGGTGCACATCCTGGCTTGAAATGTGTCTTTTTATATATGTTTTTGGATTTTTGAGAGGAGTGAATACATCCAGCTCTTCACCATTCTAAATGTACCACTTCCACTAATGGTGCATATTTATGACATGGTCCCATGCATGAGAATGATACAATGTCTGAATGTTCCGTTGGTCTAGTGCAGTATGAATTCTGCACATACAACAGTCTACCAAAGATTGTCTGAATGAAATATATATATATAGTTAGTTACTTCTGCTGGATGTTTTTACTTAAATTAAATTCCTTGTCACTATGTCTTCCATTGTTGTAGTTATTGGTCTGCTGTTCTCTCACTGTCTTTTATCATTATGAATAACATAAAGCTCAGTAATTGTGGAAAAGGGTGTACTGTACATGCACATGAGGTTTGGTTAGTTTTCCATAGCTACATCTGCAGGTTTCAATGATTTTTCCACTTTGAACATTTAACTGCAGTCTGTAACAGCAAACACACAAGCTGGAGGTCATGCTGCCCAACAGGCAGCCATTTTCTAAAGGGGTAATGACCAAGTGTGCATGCGTGCATGACCGCCACAGAAATCTACTATTCTAATTCAGCTCCACATGATCACCTATTCACAAGAGATTGCCATCAGTGTGCCCCTCTGCCCAACTCTACTGCCCTGTTGTAGTCCCAGCTGCAGCCAATGGCTACATGCAAGCCATTTCTCTGATACAGGCAAAGTACCCCAGTTATAAGGCTATGTACATCAACTCATGTTACAGTCTACCTTCTGCTACGTTACTCTGATTCTTCATTTCCTTTCACTCCTGTTTTTAGACTTTGACCATGAGGCTTTTATGGGACTTAGTCATATGTAAAGGAAGATCGCTTGATGCATACATCAGCACAATTACATTTTCTCTAATGAGTTCCAAAGTTAAGGAGCCAGCCATAAGAAGAAACAATATAATTACATGTGGTGACTGTTGAGCCAATACGGTTGCTCAAAATCTGGGTTTCGTCTAACAATCTTAGTCCAAGTTCAGAGCAAGCCATACATTGCTCACACCTGTCCGACATCTTCCCACTGACTGAACCCTTGCTCACTGTTCTTAAAGAGGCACAGCTCCACCTCACTGACGAGGCCCAACCAGGCCGAAACACGTGTCTGTGGTTGCTGTTGGTACTCTTGTTCAGAAGGGAATTGCCAGGCATTTCGGTGCTGGACTGCCCTTGGGCAGGACAAAGACTTATATGTAGTGGAAATTTCTCTTCTTAGAAAGGATGGTGAGCTAAAGACTCAGGTTGAGACTCTAATCCGGAATATAGGTGGTTAGTAGAGAAACACCCAGAAACCCCTTGTTTATGCCCGATCTTCTCCCACACCTTTGTATCCTCATGTTACTTACCTCCTAACCTTATCTGTCAGTTTCACAGGTAAGGTGCTCCTGTGCAGCCATTCAAATGCAATAATCACCCCTCCCCACGCCATGGACTTGATGCGCTGGTAGCAGCACTTGAAGCCTGGTGTTAATGCCTGAACAAAGCAGGGGCCTAGAACTTGGATCTCAGGCCGTTACCTGCTTGTAAAGGCCATGGGCGGCAAGGCAGATTATTGTGTAATACACTGCGGAGTCCCAAAAAATATTTTCAGCGTAAAGGAAACCGCTGTACATAAATCAGAGTACTTATGGGGCAAAAGGTGTGATAGATTAAACAATATAATGCTCTGTGAAGGTAAAACAGAGTAATGCTCTGTTCAGAAAAGCAGGTATCAGAGAAGATCTTTGAGGGAATACAAAAGTAATTGAAATAAACAGACACCAGAGGTTAACAACAGTTCTAAGTCCCTGAAAGGCTTTTGTATTGTATGATTCAACGAGCAGTTAAAAAAAGAAAGGAACATGACCTACTACAATATTCTTAATGGTCAATTTTATAAAACTGTTTACTGATGCCATACAAGTTACTCATCATAAAATTATTGCAGTGTGGTGTTATTGAAATACTTAGGGTACCATGTATTTCAAAATAGTACTGCTTCCATAATTCTATGACAGATACAAAACTGTCTGCTCATGCCATGTGATCAGTGGCCGAGACAAATGGAATTTCAGGGATCGAAATTCGGATTTGTTGAACAGGAGTAAAAAGCTGCCCCTGGATATATGGCATCGCCTGTTAGGCAGGAGCAACCTCTGGGGAACCAGGAGCCAGTCCATAGAAGACAGCAAATCTGCGCTGTGCGCAAGATGCAAAGTCTTCACTTTTTGTCCATTAAATATTATAAATGTCCCTTGGGTGTGTTCTTGATAAGCATACCCCAAAATCTACACAGTTACTATCTCATTGCTATTTTTGAATGGTGCCACTTGCCTGGGGAGTCAAAAGAAGCTCCTGGTAGGTGTTGGTGTCAAGCTAACCAGACTCCCCTTGGTGATAACCAGGAGCTAAATAGCTCCCAGATCCTGGCAATTTTGAACCCTGGAATTTAGTGTGGCTGCTGATACCATTCCTCAGTGGAATAGATCTTGCCTGACATAGATCCTTAGCTTCCTGTGTCTAAAGTCCCAATCTACATCTTACTAATGATGACCAATGGGACTAAAATGTCTATATGATTTCTTGTGGTCCCAAACAATTTAGGCTTGGCTGTCCTTTTGGTGTGGGACTACTGTGAAGGGTTGCCATGTGGCAATGGTGTAAAAGCCCTTTCTTTTTTACTTTTAGTTAATGATAAGAAAATGTGGGTAATCCATCTCAGAAAGGGTGGTATGCGAACCAAACTCCCTTTTCATAAAACCCCATGCCAACAACATAGTTTGCAGATGTGCCAGTTGCATCAGTCTGATGACAGAGCTGCAGCACGTGCTCTCCAGTGGCAGAGTAGGTCCAAAGGTCACCTGTGCCCTTATGACAGCTGGCGGAGGACAAGGCTCATGCAGGCAGAGGCTGCATAGCCTTCAGCATCTCTGATTCAAAACACCTTAATAATGATCCTAAACTATCGCCTGGTGGTATGGTAATTTTTAAATATAAGCCTTATCTAGGTTTTGGTTTGGAGGCAGATAGTTCCCTTAATTTATTATGCCACATCAATTTTCATTTATACCAATGCCAACACTGTGCATTCAGACAATTTATAAGAGGCATTGTGGATTCCAGGCAGCCTGGCTGTCTGCAAATAGGTGAATGAGTCAAAATACGTGATTCCCACCTCTGTTGAATCTATGGAAGGATTGATAACTTCTTCCCACCAGATCCAGTAGCTCCCACCTGGAGCATCAGGATCCAATACACTGAGAGCCTGGCATCAAAGAGATGCAATTCCCTATACAATGCCTGCCAAATGCTAGAGGGTGGCACCAGAGAGAGTCTTTGAAGTTGCAGGCTGAGGTGGAGTGGAGTTAATACAGTCAGAGAGCACAAGGGGGCTTGAGGAATGAGTCCTCCATTTTACATTTCTATCACATTTTCTCTTCTTCATGCCCCCTCCACTTCCCACACAACAAGGCATTCTGTGTATGACATCAGTGAGCAAAGGTCTCTTGTCCCAAGGACAGGGATTGGACCCCTTAAAGCAGGCTCGCTTTCATCCAAACCCCTGCAACCTTTTACCTATTAAAGAGGGTGTCTCCCAATCCTTAGATTCACTTTTGGACCTTCACGCACATCACAAAGAATTCATATGGATCCTGTTCGGAGACCAGTCCTTTCCAAAGCCCTCTGCCAGAGATGAAAGCAGATATTCCAAGGCAGAGGAAAACTCTGCTGCCTACCCTGGGCACATTGGGGTGATTTTGCTGAGGATCAAGGCATAACACTAGCAAAACTCCCTAGCTGGGAGAACAGAGCCTAAAAATGACTCACCTTGTCCTGAAGCCCCTTCTGCAGTGGGTCTCACAGCATTCAGAAAAGCAACAGCTCCTTTTTACTTTGCTAGAATCACTTCAAACCACATTCAAACAATCTATGCCACTTTTGCACCACCAGGACATGTGGTGCTGCCATATACACACACCTCTTAACTTTGAAGTGCTGCTTGCATCCATTAAACCTGTTTGGTGCAGCATCATCCCAGCATAGCTTTGTCATCTATCAGACTCAAACACCGGCACACCCTGCAGATGACTGCGATAAACCGCTGAATCGTCAAACCAAACGTGAAACCACTAGTTCACATTGCAGCTCAACTTGAACTGCTGGAGCATTGTGTTACTCATCGTCTCGAACCAGCGGTACTCATTATTTCATAGATCACTTGATCGCCAAACTGCTCCTGGTGATCCATCCACCTGCATCACTCAATGCCACCCTCAAATTGCACGGAGTATCACTTTAAACCTGATTCAACAGTGACACACGACTTGGAATCAAAGTGACTCACCACCAGCGAACCCAGTTTGAGCTGCAAGCATTGCATCTTGTAACCTGGTTTAATTCTGTACAACTGCCTGAGAAGTGAAATCAGGTACTATTGAGAACCCCTGTTCCTTTGGTCCATTTTTGGGGCCCTTGAAATTGGTTATGCTCTGTGTTGCATATTTTCTTTAAAGAGCATATCCTTCTGATTGACATTATTGCAGTTCTTGCCTTTTTGCCACCTGCTAAAGATCCAGAGTGCGGAAACATACTTATTCTGAATTTCCTGACTTCTTTTGCAAGGATGGATATTTATAATGTGTTTAAAAGTTAGTTGCATAATTGATTTGTTTTATCAAAGTATGTATATTTGTATAGATCCTTAATTGAACATTTTTTTTTTGGAATGGTTGGACTATTGCTTTGTGGGTTGCTAATGTTTACATCATTCATAGCTATGGCCCCTCCCCTTTCCAATATTGCATAGGTGAGAATAGCCACTCACTAAGGCAACCATATCAGCCTTATCGCAAGCAGATACAGCAGGAACTGGAACTGATGTAACCAAAGATGTTGAGAATAAGCAAACTCACTGCTAACTGACACACGTGCATGCAATAGACACAAAGCAAAAACGCACTCACCATGAAGAAACACAGACACTAGGTTCAACATGCATTTATACACAAAGAATATTGCTTGCAACCATAAAGAAGCAAAGAACATAACATAGACAATGTATATGCTGAAATGCAACACAAACGATATACGTATGTAGCTCACTAACATAGAACATGGCAGTAATGGGCAGCCATCTTTTTCAAAATGAAAGCAGCATCATGCATGGAAATTAATGCAAGGCCTCAAGTCTTCATGAAACTTGAAATGCAGTATTGACTGAAATACAGACATGCACTGGGCACTGACAGGTAGCTGCGCAGACACTGCCAATGTTACTGAGAAATTAGGAGGGTTTGAACTGCTCATAAGGGAACGCTAGATATTAATTCTCATGGCACAATGCATATTTCTCTACGATTAATTAAAGAACAACCAGGCTTTGAAGGCCAGGTGCAGAGTAATTATAAGCTAGGAACTGATCGACTAAGCCTCTAGTGGCCAGAAAGTATATTGGCTAAAATCTCAGTAAATGCACGGTGAACTAATTCAGAACATGGTCCACTCACATGTGATCCATAATTCAAGAACACTGTCTATTCATTAAGCTCAGACACAGATAGGCACCTGATTCGACTCCCCACACATTCTCAGAAATGCAGTGCCAAGTAAGAGTTCACTCTGGCTCATAGCCCAGGGTTAAGGGATAGTATCCTTTTTTAATTGAAAGGAAAACAGTTCCTACACCTCTCTTCTCATACTCCCATTTGGGTCATGTTTTGATTTTTATTTGTTTATTTGTATTGCGCCGACTGCCCGCAGGCATCGGGGTGCATACATGGAGACAAAGACAAACCAATAGTGGCACAGAATGAAACAGGAAAATTACAGTACAGGTGGAGATGAGACATTTTCAAGGCAGAGGGTCTTGCAATGTAGTTTACTTGAAAAGCAAAGTTTTAAGCTTTTTATAAAAGGTGGAGTGATTGGTCTCTAAACTAAGACAGTTCAGCAGTTTGTTCCAGCTAACTGCTGCACGGTTGGGGGAAGCTCTACCCATACCGAGTTCTTTTTTATGTTTCAGGATTGTTATAAATCCCTTGGCCTGTCAATTGCCCAAGGTTGGTCACTAATATGTCAACCAATGAAAACCTCCAATGCTAGGCCACCTGTTACGTATTGTGCCAAGCAATAGCTTATTATAGAGATTACATGTATTCACTATTATCAATTGGAATTGTGAGACACCCTATAACCAATGAGAAGACTAACCACTATATATTGTATAGGTAGTTGATTCCCTTAAGAATACCTCCACTCCGTAGGTTTTTGTACCAACATTGTAGTATGATGTCAGTAGTGATGTATTTTTTGGATTTATAAACCATTGTTTTGTATGCAGACCTTTGAGAGCTCCACGATTTCAATACTTCTATGCTGTCCCTTGTTTATGTGGATTGTTAATAAAGCAAGTTTTGCCTTTCACTTTGACTATTTCCAATATAGAGTGTGGGATTTCCCAGCCTCTCCTTTCTGCTTAAACTGGGGGTTTACTAGACCACTTTTACACTACGCTGTCAAATGTACATCCCTTCTAGGATTATACCCTTCCCTCTGCCCATGTTACCAGGAAGGGGAAAGGATGTATATCTCTTGGCTGTGCCTGTTTTACCTTTTTAATTGTAATCACTGTTGGTTTGTAATAGTGTGAGTGCTGAGTAGGTTGTCTACCCACTACTCATCATAGTAATGCAGCAGAGCAGAAGCCATTTCTTGATAGGAACCACAGCTCATTTGCATATTGGTTTCTCCTGCTGTAATGGTACACAAGGATGAAAAGAAATGCTTTAAGGTGCTGCAAAGAGCAGTTGACAATTTGTATGAATTATTTAAAGTTTGTTTTCTCTCTATACATTCACTCTTCATTGTCACCCTTCCTTATTGAGCCTTACCTGTCCACCCTCTGATCTCGGGCTCAGGTCCCCTCCCCCAACAGCCGCTTACCTGCACTGCCTTCCTGGCAACCCTCGCACTTGGGGACTTGTTCTGTACCCCTACAGTCCCACTACCAGCACTTGACACCTGATGTCTGCTCTTACCCTTGCCACCTTCTGGCCGTACTCTACCTACTGTTATTTATTATATTATCCCATGTACCGCACTGTACCCCAGCCGCACTTTCCCCCTTCCCCCTTCCCCCTTCCCATGCACTTGCGCAATCTTAATGACACCTGGCCTAGTATGATCGTTGTCTGTCTTCCCTCTGTTCCCCCTCCCTTGCCTCGTCGCGCCTTGAAACACTTGTGTATAGGCGCATTATAAATGCCATATCATATCATAAAGTGAATTACTGCATGTGGTAAAATGAGTTTACCATTTGTTTTTAAATCATTCTGAAAACGAACACAAAGAACCCGAACACATAATAAGAAACCAAAAGCGGATTTACCTTTCACTTCTTTTTCTTAATCAGAAGTTAGAAGTATGCAAAATAAATTTAAAAAACGTGCAATGCACAATGTTCACATGTTATTTCAAATCTGTGATTTAAAGATGTCAATGAAACATTCATAAGCACAATCACCTGCCAATATTTTTCCCACAACAAATGAACCTTGCTATAATAGGCTTCAAAATGCTTTTCTTTGCGATAAATGCCAAGGATCCTTCTAAAAACTAACCTTGAACTTAACACTAGTCTTGGCAATATAAAGGCTTCTGTCACATCTGAAGCTTGTTGTATAAACGGGAACAAATATGAAAACAGCTGTTTATGTTTAAAAATGTAAGCACACCTTTCCAGGCTTTGACTGTCTAAGATGCAATAATTCAAAGCCTCCAAAAAAAAAACCCATTTGTTAATTTCATGGCAACATTATTTCATTTACACGCCTCTCAATTGTACTAAATTCACCAAGAATAATGCTTGACTATGTGCATCCCCGGACTGCAAGCGACCTCTGTCTATCTGGATAACGCCCACATGGGAAGTTCCTTTATCTGCTTCACTCCCCTCTGAGCCTCGAAGGAGTCCACAAAGTCGTTTGCCCAGTCTTGCCTGTCAGTGAATGCTGCACATTAGAAGGGACAGTGTCTCCTCCAGATCCCAGAGCAAGAGACGGTGCACCAGCCCAAGAAAGAGCGAGACAGCCTACCGGCTGCAATGCTATTTAAACCTTCTGTCTAAGACCACCCATAATGTATATCTGGCCTACATAAACTTTAATTAAATACCTCCTCCAAAAGTGATGTCATGTGTCCATCAGAACCACCTCCCTTTGGCAAGCTGATTCACAAAGAATTTTTTAGAAACACATGATCAGCCAGGCTGCTTAGAATGGAGCAACGGATGACAGTGTGACATTTCTCTGTGCAGTTCTTTCCTGTTCTAGCAAATGAACAATGGAGCTAGTTTGAGCAGTTTGTCTCACATCAAACTCTTGTCATGTATTCACTGCAAATCTAATTCTTTCACATTTATTTTCCTGCATTTCAAATGAGCCTTGCACAGCCCAGATGCCTTCACGTTCAGTTTATCAATCTGCACCAAAGTTTGTACACAAAAGTCATGGACTGATCTGCCCTGAATGTTAATAGGGGATAACTTAGATGTTAGGGGATAGGAATTAGTAATTGTTAGTTTTTATGCTTCATTTCAACTCATTTCATAAATGTGGTTTGGTGCAAAATTATAATATCATGTTGTGCAGTATCAAATTGAAATTCCTCTTTTAGCTAACATGCGATTTATACGTATCCATAATGCTGACATACACCAGATTCAGACTTAGTCTCACACATTAATCTCACATCCTGTGCTCACTGATGAGATTTGTTTTCATCTCTGCTGAAATGTGGAGCCCTAGCTAAAATTCAGAATCCTCTCACCCTATAGTACATGTCTAACCTGACTTGTAATTTGTATTATGCCTTTTCTCCCATATCAGGGTTTAAGGAAAATAGTGGTCTGTACATAACTGAGAGGGGAACCTTGTATTCATGTTTGTGATCTGCCTAGATGAGACAGTGAATGTAATATAGTCAGTACTCAAATAGTAAATGACAGGTCTTAGCTTAGGTAAACCATGATGTGGGTCCCAGGAAAACCCAATGTGACACAGGAGGACTGATAATTATGAACCCCTTTCAGAGGCTAGCAAGACAGACATTTGAGGGGAAAGGATGACAGGTTACAATGATGACAATGGCCGTTTCAGTCGTCCTCACAACAGTGCTATAGTACCACATACAAAATATGTGTACCTCTTAGTCTTGGCTAGAACTGAAAGCTTCATGTGTGGACAAGTGACAACTCCACAACAAGCTCATCCTCTGCCGTTGACTGCAGATCAGACTGCCACTGTGCGAGCAGCCACCAGACAAGGACTAGTTTTGTGGATGCGCACTCTCCTCACATCAATTCCCAGTCAACGCTATGTTTATATTTTTCATTAAATATGCATTCTCTTATATAACTTTCTAGACAGATGACATATGATGGGCAGTAAGATCCACACCAAACAAAGTTCGAGTCACTAACATAATGCTACGCAAAATGACTGGCTGTGCCACATTCTCCTGACACATACTTAAAAACTTTAAAATATCATGGCAAGAGACCAATTGTCTGGCATCTCATTATTGAGATCAGCTTAGGGGCACAGTGAGGCCTTTGTGGATAAATCAATAGGTTAAGAACATAATGCTTGCTACGCACCCTGCGTGCAAGCACTTTGCCTTAAGTACTCAAAGAATTCCAGAGATTCCTTACACATTGACTTATAGCTGTTTATTTGAAAGGTGAATATGTAGGGTAAATAACAGTGTGATGTGGAAGATCAATACACAATTTATTTTTATTTGTTTGCATTTATTTACAGCACACACAACCCTGAGGCATCTATGAACTAGTTACATGAAGTGCTTGATACAAGAATATGCAATAAATACATACTGGAAAATCCTCTCCTCGTGTTGCGGGGAGCTACATCAGACATACATGCTTTGGGTCATGATAGGTACAGGTTAACATACTGGTAAAGCCGTTCCTCATGTTACAGGGAGCTACCTCAGACATGCATACTTTGGTCAAGAGTACAAGTGCAGAAGGTATACATATTCCAGTCTGGGTGTTACTCAGGGTCCAGTTGTCATTAACTAAGACTTAAAGTTGGAAACTCACTGCCAACAAAGGAAACCTAATGATCACAGAAATGGTGGTAATGATCTGTAAAGGCTTTGCAGTTGCAAGGATTAGAGAGCAGCATCCCTTGCATCAAAATACCTTTGCGACAATGAAAGGAAAGAGATTACATGTTATGGGCCAAAGGGAGACCTGCAAATTAAGGGCTTCATTTTGTTGGCTCCTAGAATGCATCGGAATGCACCTCGATTACATTCGCTTCTTCAGCCAAGTTCCTTTCTGATGCATTCTCCTGATTGCCCAAACTAAAGCAGTTGTAGGCACACCAGTTTGGGTAGTCCTTGGATTTCCATGCACACATCTGCTCCATGAATCCAAAACTATGTTAGGTGATAGCAGCCACCATGAAAACATGGTGGTCATTATGTTCGTGGATCCTAACAGATTCCTCCAATGCAAAGGATCAGGCGGAATCTGTAGTGGTGGATGCTTCCTACGGTGCATCAAAGCTGTGATGTGGTGGTGCTTCTCTGCATTGAGCAGCAATAGGCATATTACTCTGGTTTGTTACAGCTGGAACCGTTTTCAAAAATAGAACTACCACAAGAAGCAAAACTAAAGAAAGATAATGGTTATACTATTCTTGCCCCCGGCATGTTGGGGATATGTACATTTGAAAGAGACTGATGAACTTGTCTTTGTTTCACATCATGCACACATAGCACTGTTCAGTGCCTGTAGTCATTTCTGTAAGTTCCTGACAGAGTGTTTGTTTTTTCTTTTTTTTCATAGGTGATGGTAGAGGTGAAGCCTGCAAGGATGACTTTGATAATGACAGCATTCCAGATATCATCGATGTGTGCCCTGAGAACAATGCAATAAGTGAAACTGACTTCAGGAAGTTTCAGATGGTTCCACTGGACCCGAAGGGCACTGCTCAGATTGATCCAAATTGGGTTATTCGCCATCAGGGCAAGGAGCTGGTGCAGACCGCAAACTCTGACCCCGGCATCGCTGTTGGTAAGTATTGTTCTGCAGTAAAAAGGAAAGGGAATGATCCACCAAATGACACTGCAAGAAGAATGCATCTTGCAATCTCGAATTACTCTCTTTACATTGCTTAATACATGTTATTCTTAAAATGTTTTCACACACAGATGTTTGATATGGTGTTAAATGTAATATTCCTGAATGACAAATCTCAAGGCAAACAGCCAAGAAATGAAAAATATGATACACAATACATGGTAGTGACAAAACAGAAAAGAGCAAGCAAAATAGTAGAATGGTAAGACTGTGTAAAAAAGGGAGGTTTATGTGATATTTATATTTTATTTGTATTGCGCTCAGACACAAGTGTTTCAGAGGGCGACGAGGCAAGGGAGGGGGGACAGGGGAGAACAAAACAATGATCTTACTAGGCCCAGTGACATTGAGAACGCACAAGTGCATTGGAGAGGGAAAGGGGAAAGTGCATGGGGGTAGCAGTCAATATCAATATTAAAATAGTAGAATGTGTAAAAAAGGGCAGTTTAGAAGAGCAAAGTATAGAGTAAAGGCAGTGTAGAGTAGAGGCAGAGTATAGAGTAGGGGCAGTGTAAAAGGGTAATGTACATAGGCAATAATGAGTAATTGAAAAGGGCTGCTTGTAGAAAGATCAAGGGGGTGACATATTTCAAATCAAATCCTATGTGAGTGCGGCAGCAACATGACATCTCTCACATTTTCTGAGAAAGTGGTTTACTCTTATGAAGTACATGGGGTGTTCACACGCACATACACACACTGCCCATACACACACTGCCTGTAAAGTGTTCTTTGAATGATCATGTAGGGATGTTATACTCAGTCTTCTCTATTTGCAGTCACACACCAGAGGATGTTTGTTTTGCCCAAGGAAGGATTCCCTCATCAATTCTGTTTCTGTTATTTTGGGTTATATAGAAGCACAACTGGAACACTGCAATCTATTTCTGGTGGTGGTGTTTTTTTTAAAAGACACTTTTGTGGTCGTGATCAATTTTCATCAATTGCAAAAGTGCCTTAAAACATCTGCGGCACTAAAAATAGGTTTTGTGTTGAACCTAACATTTTCCTAACAGCGTTTCTTGACGACTATGGTACATTGTACGGGCTTTTTATGGACAGCACGTCTATTTTGTATGAGTGCTGCACCCACAAAATTGCTCTAACAATGCAGTTTTTTCAGCGGCAACATAGGTACTGCAAATAGGAGGATTCCAAGTAATTAAATGTTATTGTTTTGCTAAATCAATGTCATGTCAATGATGGAGAAATTACGCCGTTAATAAGGAATCATGAGACAATGGGCCTGATTCACAGAACTTTTTCCAATGGGATTGCACCATTAAAAAACGTTTCTGGGAATCAAGCCCAATGACTTCTGGTTAGACTAATTCATGATTTCACCTTGCAAAACATACCATTAATGGGTGCTGCACTTTAATACAAGAGCTGTGCCTTATTAGTATCCATTCTTAACTCTGTGTCCCATGGGATTTAATCGAATCATTAAAATCTGTCATTAAAATATCCTCTTCACGAAATTTGGAACCTAAGTTGGTGATACCAACTCAAAAGTCATCCCATTTATTAACCTCATTGATCTTTTCAGAGGAAACCCAGTCAGTCAGGGACATCATTTGGGGGACGCCAGGGGTCACACCGGCGACCACTGAGGTATCCCTTGCTACCCCTGTGGTCTCTGTTGCTACCCGTAAAAAAATATATATTTTTTTTACCAAAAAAATTGACGCTTCTGGGCTGTGGCCAGCACCATGTGGCTCTTTGTTTCTGGAGTGGCTGGCTTTCTTGTTCAAGCCTCTTAAAAAAAAACAAGGATTTCCACTAGTGTAAAACTTTGAGAACTGGCCATAAATAAGAAAGAATAGGAATAACAAATCATTTGTGTTTCTGGAATTCTATACAATAATTGCTAGACTCATTAAGGGTATATTTCAGGCACAATTCAGGGAGTGAGTCGCCGATTTATTCTGTTCTGAAACACCTAAAATTCGCAATGCAAACAAAAACTTCCAAAAAGCTCTTAGAGTAGAATAAGCATTAATTTCGGATTATGTATTTTGCTTTTCACAAGTTGCAGTTATAGCGTGTTTTTTTCTGCCGTTAATCATCACAAGACATTCCATCTCAGTGTCCTCGGTCACTTGACAAAATCCTTGTGGCACAATTAATGCTTGGTTGAAATGTGGTAATCTTTCCTATCTCCATAGCATGCTGTTCAGGATGTGTTTGCATTTATGAGGTAACAATTTCCCAGGGTACGGGATGCCATGTGAGTGAGCTGCTTTCCCTGCGCTACTCCAAATTCTTTAACACACTGTTATGAACACTCCCAATAGTATGTATTTTGCTAACCTCTGAAGCCTAAAAAGTTACATGTGGCCAACTTTGCACCAGAACTTCAGATGAACTGGCCTTCTGTTAAATCTCAGTTACCAGTCCAATGGTATCCAGTACAGAGTGTAATTTGCTTTCTGACTTTGAGAATATTCAGACATGTAATTGCTAATTTTACTATAGCAGGTAAAATAGCTATAGCCAATAAGATAGCTCAGTGGGTTGAACGCTCGCTGCTGCAATGTGTGTCTGATCGGCTGGTTGCAGGTTGGAATGCCGGCAAGGCCAACACAGCCTTTCATTCTTCTGATAAATGAGTACCAATACAGGTTGGGTGACATGTATGTATATTTGTTCTATAAAAAGTACTTATGCAGAAGTGCTATATAATAACACATCATTATCATTTGGCCTTGGATGTCTACTTGCATTCCAGTAATTTGTTAATACGGGTCTATACACGCTGATATTTATGATACATATGGTGATCCGTTCTTGTTTGAAATGTATATCACGTTACAGTGATAGCGTAACCGTATTTTTCGTTGTATACTTAGGAACAATGCTATGTGATGCCATTTCCTGTTTTGTCAATGGGTGAAAATTTGTGTTTTTATGGCTTCCCATGATGTCACTTTGGGTGGGGTCAAATGACATCACTTCCTGTGATGTCATCAGAGGTCAAGGGTTGTGTGATGTCACTTCCGCTACACTTGGCATGTTAGTGAAATGTCATCCCTGCAGTCAGTGATTGTGACTTTAAACTTAAATCCACTCTCAGTTCACACTTTTCTTAGGGATAAAGGAACGATTTTTGAATGCTGCTCAAACGGACCATTGCTGCACATGATTGAATGATTGAAAATTGTATTACATTTTTCAGGAATCTTTTTGCATGTTATCGCATGAACCATGGCCCTGATGGAATGGTAAATGTTCATATAGTAGAAAGTACATTAACAAAAAATGTCAAAATTATAAAAACTTGGAAACCAGATATGTTGGTACCTAAAAACGAAGAGGAAAAAAGTCCTCAAAGTTGTTGCTTATCTCTACAAAAATATCTTCTCCGTGATAGCATACAAAGTAGCAATAGTGCTGTCTTAGACAAACGAAAGAGCAATAGTGATAATAGTATCACAATGTGCATAGTGATTCATGACAGGTTCTTCCCACTTTTTGTGCTGTATTAACGAAGCCTTAAGGACCAAGAGAGTTGCTATTTTCATGGAATAATAACCCCTCCCCCATGTTATTTTCTGAGGTGAAGCTGAGAGCTTTAATTTGGGGAAGTGTCATTATCCAAAGAAATAATGGTACCTCCAAGCTCTATAAGGCTTTAAACAAATGGAGTTGTGAAACTAAAAACAAAAGGGTTTCATTGTGGGCAGTGTTTGAAGTGGGCGGGGCTTCCCTACTGTAAATAAAAACATTCCCTTGAACAGCGGGTGTGTTTGGGTGTTTGGATTGCGTGTGGGAGGGGGTGTGGTGATGGCGTTTGTGGGGGGCGGGGGCAGGCCACCAGGGAACATAGTTCTACTACATTTTATCGTACCCTTCGACCACTGATTGTGGGGAACTTATGAGTGCCCATAAGCAACATGTAATGTTAATTTGATGAACATGGAACTAGCATCAATACACTTTGCCCATGTGTTTCATTGTTATTTGTTAGTTTAGGGAAGCAAACTGCAGATGCTCCTCTCTGCCTTTATATAGCTTAAGACAATTGTTTATGTGCTGAATTTTTAAAACAAGGTCTGTAGCACAGATTATAAACTGCATTCCAAACATTCTGACTGGCTGAGGGAATGTCTATAATGGAATCAATGTGTTAAATAAGCTTTATAGACATGGTCCAAGGGCCGCACATTAATGGACCTGTAGACGGAGTTAAAGGCCTTTAATGTGGTTTAAGGGTCCAGGACATTCTTTATGGCCTGAGGTCTTGGTCTACACAGCTATAAGTACCCTTGACACACTATTAATGGCCCTGACACGTTGGTGTTTGCCTTGGATCAAATCTAGCAGTGTTAATGTGTTTTTTCTCCATTTCCATCACTATGAAGGATTTTGTTTGTTTTTAATACCAGTTTGTATAGCCCTCAAATTGATGCATTAGAGCGCACAATGGGCGTTCTAAGGGTTCACATATTTCAATGAACCCCTATGATTAAGTACACCTTCAAATTACTCCTGATTTCCATCATACAGGAGTGCTGTTCTAACCGTTTTGTGTACATGTTTTGTGCAGGTTTTGATGAGTTCAGTGCTGTGGACTTCAGTGGCACATTCTATGTAAACACAGACCGCGATGACGATTATGCAGGGTTTGTGTTCGGCTACCAATCCAGCAGCCGCTTCTATGTTCTGATGTGGAAACAGGTCACACAAACATACTGGGAGGATAAGCCATCCAAGGCCTATGGTTATTCCGGTGTGTCTCTCAAAGTGGTGAACTCCACAACAGGCAGCGGCGAGCACTTACGAAATGCCCTCTGGCATACAGGAAACACACCTGGAGAGGTAGGATGACTAACGAAAGATTCCTAAACTTTAGCAATTGCATGTGTGTGGTTAGAATATATCCACTGAGCATCACTTCTGTATACTAGGTTATTTTTATATATCTCACAATAAATTGCCTTCCAATGGCAACATTTAAATGATACTTTCTGAAAGTGTCTTGTGTGTCACATAAATGCTGCAAAGTGTCATTAGAAACGTTAGACCTGATTCACAGAAGCGTTTTAGAATGGCGCAATCCCATTGAAAAACGCTTTATAAATCAGGCCTGTTGACTATCGCTGTGCATATAATGGCTATTTTTATATTGTGCTTTTATGACACCCATCGAAATAACGAATTAACAAACGTACAAGTAACCAATGAAAATAATGTGAAAACAAAAATAAAACTTCTCCATTTCCATGAGCATGGACTGTACAGCTAGGTGCTAAATGGAAATAAATGACAATTCGCATTTTCATTTTTTTTTCCATACGTAAGATGTTTAAAATGCATCCATTTCATGTGATTTATTTAATCTGTTTTCTATGTATGAAAACTTTTCCTTACCTCTGGGAGTGGGCCTGGGCAAAATAATTTAGCTGAAGTCCAAACCACGTGAATTGTGAGAAGCTTTTGATTTGTTGGTCTCACCCAAACGTTTGGGTGATTAAAATTTAAAGTTGATAAAGACACGTGTTTAGGTATTTATATATTGAATATACTGTGGTGAAGGGAAGCCATCCTGCAGGTTAATGTGTCAGTTTACATTATTTTCTAATTGCTTCGGGAAATAAAACCTCTGCAGTGCAGGGCTATTTTTGGCGGGGAAGCTTTTGGAAAAGGTAGGTATTCGTTCAGCAGTAAAATGCTTAAAAAGTACAGACAAAAAATTCCCATCTCACAGCAGACTGTAGTCTTCTGTATTATCACAGAAGGAAGACTAGCTACTGCTATCTAAGCTATAGAAGATGGCAGTTGTTTCAGTGCTTAATTTGTGCCGGTGTTTGCCGGTGGCCATCACCGGCAATTTTTTTTGGTACCGGCACTCGTTTGAATCTGAGTGCAGACTGCAACTGAGTTGCACAGCCTGATTCATGGAATTATTTGCATGAAAAACACAGATTTGTGCGCCTTTCTGCCCGAAAATCCCTGTTTGAAGTATAGGAATTTTCGGGCAGAAAGGTGCGCAAATCTGCGTTTTTCACGCAAATAATTCCAAGAATCAGGCTGTTAGAGTCCTTCCTTGGTCATGGTCGGGGCCGGCCATGCCTTGTTGTTGCCATTTTATTTTTGGGAGAGATCTAACGGCTCCCAGTGCTCCGGAGCGACAGTGACAGTCAGCTCTTCTTAAAAAATATGCCAACAACGATGAGGTCCGGCGACTGCACACCGCAGCAGGGCCTCTGCAACTGGCTGCAGAGGCCTTGGTGTGCTGTGCGACCACCAGGAAGCCTCATTTCTTTGGCTTTCTTTTTAGCAGATCACTGGCACTGATCTCACCCTCTCACATAAGTGCTGCTGCAGTGCTACTGCTCTACGCACACTGGCACCGCACAGGCCCAAATGCTCATTGTTGTTGGGCCGGCACCAGCAATATGCAGCATACCTGCTGATTGCCTTTGCCATCGGGGCCCGGTCCCATGGATGCTGCAGCTGGTTGAGTCCTCCAAGACAGTAGCTTTTGACAAGTTAGTCAACTGGCCTGGAGGGCCCGACCTGTCTTTTGCATGCACAACAAACAACATATGCTTAGTTAAGTAAATTGCACTAACTTGCTTGTAGCTTCCTAATTAATTTAAAACTGCTGCTGCGCCGCCCAGTATGTAATCATGCTCCAAGCGGCACACCAGCTGATTTCTTTTTTTTTATTGCAACGCTGGGTGTCACTCGGTGAGGTCACCCATTTTGTTAATGTGTGCGTGAGTGTCTGTGCATGCCAGCCCGCCAGGGGTGCGTAGAATCAGTGAGTCTTAGAAACACCCTGGCTGGTCCGCACAGACCGGCAGTGGCACAGGACAGGAATCAGCAGAGCCGGCCGGTGGCAATTGAGCCTTTTTTTGTTCCTTGAAGCATTGGGGACTGGGACAGTAGTAGTCATCCCCAGCTCCACTCCAGTCCAGCTGCCAATACCTGTATACAAATGGAGGAGGGGTGTCCTGGCTGTGGGAGTCAGAGCTAATTGTGACTTATTCAATGCAAATCAAATCTGTAGTGGATTAATTACCCTTCAGTGGTATTATTTATGCATATCCTAGGGTAGGTGTACATAAAAAAAGGAAAATAATAATACACATGCGCTAGCTTGTTTGTAAGAAGAGGTACAGCTTTATTTAAGTTACTGTCCTCATCCACTTGACTATTTTATAAAGAGATAATGAGTTCAAAATGCAAAGGTGCAATCAACCCACACAAATAACACACCAACATAAAAATTGTGTGGTGAGCATAAACCAAAACAAATTGATACATGAATATGCATGGTAACAGTAATAGAGAGAGACACATATACAATTCTAATACTTTCTGTTCTCCTCCTTATTTACCATGTTATTACATCAGGTTTTAGACATGTTATCCTAACCAAAGTAGAACTAACAAAACCTATTGTTCCTCTAAGATGAAGAGCTTGGATGGGTCTAACATAGCCAGGCTAAAGGGTGACCAAAAATAATGGATCAACGTCACTGAAATAAATCCAAACAAAGATTTTTAGGGGACCTAACAGCACCGCAGGATGTGATGTGCACTGTAGAGAATGAAGGGGAACTAAGATTACTACACGTAGTGTGTAAGGGATAATGTGAGAGCGCAGTGGTTAAAAAACCTAGCACATAAATATGTCACTACTGAAAGCAAAGGACACAACAAATTAATGAAAAGCTCTAGTTTTCTCGTATTGATGGTCAAGAACTGACCTTGCACCGGACTGTGTCCTGGGTTGTAGCCAGGAGGCTAAGGATGCTTGGAGTCAGGTGAATCCCTCATCTGGGATAGTGGGTGGTAAGTACACCTCACAGCAAAGAGCTGGTAAAAAGAGGAAGGGCAGAGAGAGGCTCTGATAAGTGAATGTCCCCTATCATACTACCACAGAGGAAGACCTGAACATACAATTAATGATTGCGTGAAAAGTGTGCACAAGGCTGGATGTACCTTGAACTTGTGATGAAAAAATCCAAAAAGGACATCTGTATGTTCCTGGAGGTAGGCAAACTCGAAATATGTGCTGGAGAAGCCTAGCACACGGCGGTGGAGCGAGCTGCACAAGTCTGTGAGAGCCAGAGAAAGATGCGGCAAAATGGTAAGAAAGTATCCACAGTAAAGGCAAGGTACAGAAGATCGAATCCCGTGCACTGGCAGGCTGCCCAAAATGAGTGGAGTACCTGCTGTTCACGAGCCGCTGTGGATACGTGGAATAAGGATCTCGGTGGAACTCAGAATGAAGCTGTGTCCCCAGGATGTGCATGCACAGATGCAGAGAGAAGAATACTACACCGTGGCGCATGCGCATACGAAGCGGAGTCATGGCAACCTAATGCTGGATCCACGGGTGCACGGGACTCACCTTCAGTTAATGGCGGCACGAAATACAGCAGACAAAAAAAGACGTGCTGTAGGCACCGCTGGGTGGCCGTGCAGCACTGAGGAAGAGACCCTGGAGAGTTGTGAGCAGCACAATTATGCCGATGTGATGGAATCAAGAGCAAGAGGGCAACGCTGCGGTTAGTGGTTGCGTCCTGAAGCCCTGTGTGGGGTGCGATGGAATTCCCTAATAACTGCACTAGGAGTGCTAGACCCCAAACGTGAATTGTAAAAACATATGATAAATACATTGTACAGAGTGAACTATACAGAGGTGCCTACTGTCAAAAGATGGGCGACGGGGCACACAAGGTGGGCGACGGGGCACAAAAGGCAGGAGCAGCCAGTGGGAGGGTGCTCATTAGAAATGGCCCTGAGGTTGTGCCTCATTAAGACCTATAGTAGTGGACTGGAGTTTATACATCCACCATGACTCTTTGAAATTAAGGGAGTTAGTGATGTTGCTGGTGTTGTGTACTTTGTCTGCAACCCACCAAGTAAAATTGTCTGGGCCATGCCGAAATTCAAGGAAGTGCGGTACCAGTGGTGCCATGAGTGTTTTACAACAGATTCTGGACCGGTGTTCACCAATTCTTTTGTGTACCGGTCTCAATGTTTGATTCACCTGATTCCAAGCACCAAGGGCTACAACCCAGGACCCAGTCCAGTACAAGGTGAGTTCTTGACCATCAATACGAGAAAACTAGAGCTTTTAATAATTTTTTTGTGTCCTTTGCTTTAAGTAGTGACATATTTATGTACTAGGATTTTTAACCACTGCGCTCTCACATTATCCCTTACACACTACGTGTAGTAATCTTAGTTCCCCTTCATTCTCTACAGGGGAAACCTTACCTTGGCTCCATGAAGAAGGCTGTGATCCACTGAAAGCCTAAAACGTCCTGGGACCCTCACACCCTGCGGTGCTGTTAGGTCCCCTAAAAATCTTTGTTTGGATTTATTTCAGTGAATGCCGATCCATTATTTTTGGTCACCCTTTAGCCTGGCTGTGTTAGACCCATCCAAGGTCTTCATCTTAGAGGAACAATAGGTTTTGTTAGTTCTACTTTGGTTAGGATAACATGTCTAAAACCTGATGTAATAACATGGTAAATAAGGAGGAGAACAGAATGTATTAGAATTGTATATGTGTCTCTCTCTATTACTGTTACCATGCATATTCATGAATCAATTTGTTTTGGTTTTGGTTTATGCTCACCACACATGTTTTATGTTGGTGTGTTATTTGTGTGGGTTGATTGCACCTTTGCATTTTGAACTCATTATCTCTTTATAAAATAGTCAAGTGGATGAGGACAGTAACTTAAATTAAAGCTGTACCTCTTCTTACAAACAAGCTAGCGCATGTGTATTATTATTTTCCTTTTTTATGTACACCTACCCTAGGATATGCATAAATAATACCACTGAAGGGTAGCTAATACACTACAGATTTGATTTGCATTGAATAAGTCACAATTAGCTCTAACTCCCACAGCCAGGACACCCTTCCCCCATTTGTATACATACATTTATACCCCTTAGACCTGGGTCTGTTTAGGGCTTTCCCTCCTGTGAATACAGCTGCCAATACCAGCATGCTCTAGGCTCAAGGTAAGTACATGTGTCTCATCACAGGCAACTCGTTCAATCTCACTGTGCCTAACCTGTAAAAACTGCTAAGCCCAGTCCCTAATATTTCAAAATGGTAAGCTCCTCAGAGTAATTCAGTTCTCAGTGTGCACACTTCAAAAGATCTGCCCTCATGGTTTAGTTGGCGATAGCACTGCTGATCTGATCTGGACCACTCTCCATGTTCCAGCTAGAGGGTCTCCATATATCTTGGGACATCCTCCATTTCAAAGTGCAAGACAAGTGTACAAAGTGGGTGGCACACGTGGAACTGGAGACAGTACCCCTGTGTTCGGAGACAAAGCAAATTGAGAATGTCTGCTGTAAGTATTGAACCAAAGCATTAAATGGGATGTAATGCCATTCTATAATAATTTAGTTCATGGAGTGTTTCATCTGCTACAGTATATCTACATCATTGGTAGCAGAAGATATGTACTCCCTAAATCCACTGCATGCCAGATGGGAGGACTCTATAAATGAAAGAAAACGAGTTCACTATACTCTAGGAGCCTGACAAATTCTAGGTAGCTTCAGAAGGGTTATGCCACTTCCTTACAATTATTTTTAAAAACCTGTGGAGCTTTAAAACCTTTTTTTCTTTTAAAAAGTCACTGGTTTTTCACTATGGCCGAAATAGTTTACCCACACCTCATTGGCGTTTCTGACATACCATTTGTCGTCTCCATCAAAGGAAAGGGAAAGCACAAATTTACTGTGGGTTGTAGGACTGGTCTTAGTTTAATTCAACTGAGTTATAATTTTGAATTGGTATATCTCAGTGGAGAACCATTTGTTAAAACAGTTTTGAGGAAAAACACTCCTTAGGATCAATGGCTCACTCTCCGCCCCGATCTCCCTGACCTGCGTAACCAGATAGGAGTGCCTGCTATCCCCACTGCTATTCGCACTTATCATGGAATCTTTCACCCAAAAGATCAGTCAGAATAGCTATATCAAGGGCCCCCAAGTCGGTCCATCTCAGCACAAAATCGCCCTATACGCAGATGACGTGTTGCTCACAATCTCGGAGGACCGCTCCTCACTACAGCACGCCCTATCTGAAATAACCAGCTATGGAGAGGTCACTGGCTTCTCCATCAACTTCAGCAAATCGGTGGCACTGGGCGTAGGTCTCTTCCCGGAGGAACGGGAAGGACTGGTCCTGATGTGTCCAATCGCATGGAAGAGGAAGGCCATTCCCTAACTAGTGGTCCAGCTACCCGCAAACCAGAAGGACATTTATCAGGTCAACTTCCCCTTACTCTTCAAAGAATTGGAGGGCGATTTGAAACGCTGGGCAACCCAGAAAATGTCACTGATGGGACGCATAACGGCCTGCAAAATTAACTTACTCACAAGATTTCTTTACTCCTGTTCATCCCTCCCGGTGGCAATCCCAGCACCCGCCCTTTGCGACTTGCAGAGGAAGATGCTCCGGTTCATCTGTAGGGGTAAAAAAGCCAGGATCCCCCAAAAAAAATGCTAGGCAACGCAAGACTGGGCAGAATGGGCCTCCTCAACCTGCAATCCTACAGGGTGGCAGCGCAACTAACGCACGTTCGCGTGTGGCAAATAACCACCAACCGCCCTAGATGGGTGAACTAGAACAATCACGGCTCCCACTCCCCCTGCGATTTCTTCCGCACATCCCACCCTCTCTCAGAGAACGATGGGAAGGACTCCTGCTGGTGACTAAACACACTCCGACCTCCTGGGATTGGGTGCTGAAACATAAGGGAATCTCGAGGGGACTGAGCCCCCTATCGCCAATATTTCACAACCCAACCTTCTCGCCTGGGGTGAACCCCCGAAATTTCCAGAACTGGATAGCGGGAGGCCTCGAAACTTTGGCTCAGGTATATGAGGGAGAACTACCCTGTACCTTTAAACAATGTAAGGAGAGGTTTCAACTCCAAGAAAGAGACAGATTAACATAGATTCAGCTATGCCATTGGTGCTCCCATCCCCAAAATCTTCAAGCAGCCACGCGCCCTCTCACTTCCCTCGAACTAACCCTCAAGGACCTCCCAGCCCGGGGGAAGGATTTCCACCCTATATAGATGATTTCTGGGGGACTTTCTGGCCTCAAAACCCGTTGTATGGCCCAGTGGGAGGCTGACTTGGGACACCCGGTTGAGGACCAAGCCTGGGTGGACATTTGGACTCAAACACATATGTCATCTGCCTCCGTCACCAACAGAGAATGTGTGTACAAAATTCTGCTGCGTTGGTAATACTCCCCCTTCACGCTCCATCACATGAACCACTCCTTCAACCATGCTTGCTGGAGAGGGTGCGGCCGACCTTGCTCCTTTTTCCACATGTGGTGGGCATGCCGAAGGATCTAACAGTTCTGGAAACTATGTTTAGCGGCCATTGAACAGATCACTCAGACGGCTCTCCCCCTGGAGCCTGAGCCCGTCCTCCTAGGGGCCCCGATTGCCGGGATCTATCTGTGTTCCGGAAACAAAGCTAAACTGCTAACTCAATGCCTTCTGGCTGGGAAAATAGTGATCGCCCGCTTCTGGAAAGCCCCGGACGACCCCTCTATAATCCAATGGTGTGGGAAAATATGGGACATATTGATCGCGGAGAAGGTAACAGCGGCAAAGGCCGGATCCCTCCACCGCTTCTAGAATATTTTGGTCCCGGTGCTGGAATATGACCAGCAATTTCCCGCATTGACCTAGAAGCCCACCAATATCCGGCGAGCCTTGAAAGACTGTGACTCTCCCTGAAAAGGGAAACAAAACCGAAGCAGGCACAGTAAACACAAACTAGCGGGAAGCTTCCCCAGACTAACGGCCATGGAGGGAGGCGGTTAGGGGATTGGAAAGGGATTTATAGTTCTGCTTTACATGTCTCGATTACTCTGTACTGTTGGCACCCTGCCTTGATTTAAAATAAACATATATTTTTTTTTTAAAACGGTTTTGAGGGAGAAGTTTCTGAGGGGCTTCTTTTTAAAAAACTGGCGATAAAACTTATGGTGAGACCAGTGATTGTTGGCTGACATCCAAGTGGGTGGTTGGGTCACAGTTGCATTAACATAGTACCAGACATTGAGCCTCATTGTGACCCTGCCGGTCTGGTAAAAAAATGCTGGTATTTATGTATGCTGGAACTTTACTGAATGGCAGAGTAAGTATGCCTGTGGGGTAACCTGACTTACCTCCAGCCAAGAGCTGTAAGTAACCCAGGCCCCCACCGGCATAAAACAGCCGATATATTCAGCACTGGTATTGCCAGTGCCGAAAAAATACCAGTAAATCCCCTTACTCCATGGAATGGGAATTTACCAGTGGTTCTTCCGCCTGTAATAGGTTCCATGGTTCGATGTAATAATGTCCCCTCAAAAATATCACCATGCAATAAAATGGCTGAAAACTTGCTGTTTTTTGCAGAGACTTTGTTACATGGAACATGCGGGGGACACCCCTGCAGCATTCAAACCCTTTTTCTTTTAATGGGGAGCTCCCCCTGTTCATATATATATGGTCACCTATATAATGTTGCCACAACCTTTTCCCAGTGATATTATATAATGCGACCATATGTATAGGGATATTATTACCTGATAACCTGTAATATTCTGGTATTACCAGGACATCAGGTAGTGGAAACGGTATGTGCATTTGCTGGTATCCTGGCAGATTTTCCGCCAGCATACCGGCAAACCTGGAATGAGGCCAATTGAGTGTTGATATTTTTCAAGACCTGCATAAAGGGATGCTACACTGGTCTGCTTAAATGATGTTGATCAGTTGCACACTGTTGACAAAGTGGTGAAGAGTGGTGAGTTGTAGGTCATAGGTGTGGCATTTTGGCCATCCCGCTGAGAATCTGTAACAAGGCTTTGGAGACACCTAGCAAGTTTTTTGTTCTCATTATTCTACACACCACAGGAAACAGTTTATCACCCAAAATGCTGTGACATGTAGGTTATTGAGAAAGTACTGCAATAATATGATGGAATCAGAAGCGTTAGTAATCAAGCTATGAAGTAAAGTGTGGAAACACATTTTTTACTTTATAATTACTTTAAAATCAATGAAATGATTCAAAATCCTTTCATCATCCACTACAAGTATTACCCATGACTTTGCAAAATGGGGCAGGAGTGTGGCTGCTTGTTTGTGAACTTGTGACCGTTTGTGTGACAGGGTGGAAGTTAACTTTGGACCACCATTGCTTTTGTGGTGTAAATGAAGATATTGGTGATCTATGGGTCGGCTTAACTGATCCATATGTTAAAGTCACTTACGATGATCACATCTGAATCAGGAACAAGGAGTTGTGTGACTGCAGAAGTTAAGGACTCTTTGGAGGTGGACCAGGATCCTGGAGGCAGAAAATAATAATAACATTATCAACGGTGAGGGACCTGAAGGTACATAACTATATCAGTGTGCTTTTAGAGAGAGAGAAGGGAGTGAAAGATTCATTGCAGTGGCGGGGAGTGCATTTTTGTGTTTGAATGAGATGATGACAATGTCAGATAGCATATTTTTTTTAAGGTAAATGAATTCTGGCGCAACTAGCCTGGAGACCACTGGATTGTAACTTGTGTACAGGCGCATTATACATGACATCATATCATATCATAGTTGGAATAAGTTGTATTCAGTAATAGGATGTCCACAATCTTGTTAATCTGGAATGTATTAATTTCAAAGGTGTGAGTGGGTGCTGTGCAGGCATTGTGCAGTATGTATTTGTAGAGGCCTAAGGTGAATAGTTAAATATATTGATGGTGGGGAGTGATTGGGAACAGATTGTGCTGAATGCACATAGAAGAGTTAAATGGTGCCATCAATTTTCAGAGACAAGTGATATAGGATGCAGAGTAAATCTTTTTTGCTGGTGTGTGGATGTGGTTAATGTGTGAAATAGCATGTGATATGTATAGCGAGTTGGTCTTTGGGTGAGATTCCATTTCTTTTGAAATGCAGGTGCTGAGTGATTTGGGTGCATCCTCAGGTGTGACAGGTATGAGGTTGCCAAGATCCAAAGGAGGGGAGGCTTGAGAGTAGGATGCTAATGTGAAAGCAAATTTAGAAGCCACATTTGAGAGGTGAGTTGATGCCAAAAAAGGGACTCATTCTGGTGAAGCAAACGTGTAGAGGAAGTTCTATTATTTAGAAACAGTATTCAGACAGAGGCAGATTGTAGAAGTAAATCAGAGGAGGAGTAAGCAATCGAGTTGTCATCAGTGTGTTAGGGTGAGCCAAATTAGTCAGTAGTACAATAGGTCATCATGGTGGATTTTAGCCATAATCATCTGTGGCTTAGTGACTTGTTACTAGGGTAGCCTTCTTATAGACTTTTTTGTAAAGCACACATAATCCTTGAGCCATGCTTTATGTGTCTGGTTTGATGTACTAGTGGGAACAGGGAGAGTCTTATAAATTAACATATTTTTTGTTAATCACTTCAAAGGAGTGTTACCCTCTGTAATTGGGTGCAGTAGGCCTGGGAGTGCCAGAAAATGTCTACTGCTGTTTTGAAACCTCCATGGTGATGGCATCTGGGCACCTCCAGAGTGGTCCAGACCCTTGTCCTCTTAATTTATCTGGATCTACATTCAATTTTGAGCCTAAGTGCAAGCTGTATCATATTTCGTTTCAGGCATTCTCCCTTCTCCAAACCCTTCCTGCTTTTCCAAGCTCACCAGCAGGCAAAGGAAGATTAGTAGACTGCGATAGTGCCTTGTAACTGATCTCCCAAAAGGTGGGGCTTTTGAAGGTTGCATCCAACAAAGTTATAATCTGTATTTCTATTTTATTGCATTAGAGCAACATTTAAATCCAATTTATTTTCAAGTCAGGATAAACAAATGTCAACACAGTAACATAATGAAATTAGAAATCCATAAAAACAATATAATCTCACAGCTAAAATGAATTTGAAGACATTTTGTATTTCCTCTTTTGAGCTAAATATCCCGTTCACATATAGTTCATCCTAGGCTGATCCACTTCAGTATTCCAGGTCTACTCCAATAAGCAGAGGGTCTACTGCACAAAGACTAAAGACTATCTTTTATATGGATGAGCAGCACAAAGTAATTCCTCATAAGTGGGTGAAACTCAAATAGAAGAAAGGAAAATGATGTAGTGACTCGAAGTCACCAAAGTAACGTTTGCCAAAATGCCTTCTATGCTTTTCCTACTAAGCCTCCATACTACGGCGTGCAAGCTGACCCACACTAAAGATCTTCCATGAGTTTGTCTTGCATTCGGTCTTAGAGCATACCCTCTGTAAGTCCATAGGACGTTCTGGAATATACAGTGTGCACCAGGACATAAATAATGTGCTCCTTCGTATTAGACATGCCCTGTGCAGTACTCTTACTGGTGTGTTACAAAACACAATGTTGTGGTAGGTCCGGCAAATGGCACCATGCTACCAGTATTAGTGGTTCTGTAAGTGATACCACAGTAAGCAGCTACATTAAACTATTTTCACCACTGCTAGGGGCACTATAGCAACATATGCAAAAGGAAATCTTGTTTCAATGATGGTAGAGTTGAATAAACATACGTTTTATCTGTTCCAATAAGCAACCAGGTCAAAGATGAAAAGGGAGATATTCAATTTGGTTCTTTGATTAGAATTATTTAAATAATCCCAAGCAGGAATGAACACATCACAACTGTTGGACACCATTTAGTAACATCTATGTTGCCACTAATAACCCAATGGACAGCTTTGCTTTGAATAACATTGACAATGATAGGTCATTTGCTGTTATTCTATAACATGTGTTTCCCTATTAACCTGTTTAGAACTCCAAAAAGGTTCTGTTTAATATAACTGTATTCCTTTTCACAATTTTGAAAAGAAATTACATTCACATAATTTTATTTGCAGGTACGTACCTTATGGCATGACCCAAAAAATGTTGGCTGGAAGGATTACACTGCCTACAGGTGGCACCTGACTCACAGGCCAAAGACTGGTTTCATCAGGTGAGAGACTGCCTTGTTAGTTATTTAAAATATGTGTTCATTCAAATGTACACTCATTGTTATCATAAGATGTCTTTTGACCTTCAGAATTGCTTCTATGTGAATAACAACTGAAAGTGTAGTTGACTCCTATTGCAATTTGATGCTATATAAGATGGATTGAACGCCCCTTTACTTTATGTATTGTTTCTCCCCTTATGAATATTTTACGTTTACGTTGCACATTATTTATACATAAAAGCAGACATAAGGATCAACAAGTTCAGTGTTGGTGTAATTGGCTGAATCTAGCCGACCTTCTAATGTTTCTCGAGAATTCAAAATATGACTGCGGCCGCAAACTCTAGAGCAGTGGTTCACAAAGTGTAGCTCAGAGGCAACATGTTGCTCGTGGCGCCCTACAATGTTGCTCGCCAGTTGCTCTAGGCCATGGTAGGGAGGCCTAGAAGGAGGTGCTAAAGGGATTGAGACCTCGGTAGCAATATAGCCAGGACAGAGTTGTGAATTGTGCAAGAATGTTGGCCAATGAGCTTGCTGTAGTTTTAGTTGGCCTATTTCTGTAAATGCAAGATTTGAGTTTGTTGCTACCATGCAAATAATTTTTCAGAAAATGTTCTTACTTATTATTGTTAAAACATAGTCATCTTCACATACTTTGCCCAGCTGACAAATGTATTGATGAGCAAAATAATTGAACAACGTGCCCTTTGTGTCTTGGAGAAAATTGTCATATTTTGTTCCTTTTTACAGCTAGTAGGCACATAATGGACAAATGGGTGGCATGCATACCCAATTTTTCTTTATTAGATAATTTGCATGCACTGCTTTTTGTACAAGTGAGGTTTTTGTTTGATGCCAACATGCAGTATATTTATCAGAAATATTACTTTTAGTCTCACCTCTATTTATTTTTGCATAGTGTCCTTGTGGAAAAATCAATTGATACTCTGTCCACCTGCCACATGGATAATGGGCAGATAAGGCAAATACATGCCACATTTTTCTCAATTAATTTGTCCCCTATTGAAATCCATTTAAGTTACTGATAATAAGTTTAGATTAACAAGCCAATTAATGAATCCAAATACCTAGTTAACACCACCACACCCCGCTATGAAGTGTTCTTCAAATGCTTAAAGTTTTGATAAATGTTTGCCACAAAAGCTTGAGGAAAACCATTTTGAGCAGAGAAAAGAGGCCCCGAATCCTTTAGAAAAATGTTTTGCACCAATGTTACAGGCCCCTGGTGCTATTTGCTGCACTGTATGCCATTACATGCCAAAATACATTTTAGGAGGTAACCTCCAAAGTCCCAGTGAAGTGGTCTGTAAAAATCTACCACGTAATGAGTATTACTCAATCAATGGTTATTCAATCATATTTCTCCATTAACAGTTGGCAAATTAAAAAAATGTATCATATTTCATAAAATTAACATCGATTAGTACAAGCCCAATATAAAAAAGCAGCTTTAACATATTCATAGAAGGTATATTAAAAAGCCTTATCACAATTAATTATATAAAGCATAGCTTCTATGCATGTCCACGCTTACGAAAAACAGAGAAACAATAATAAATTAATGGAAAATGCGCCAAATGTTCATCCCATTTTGCTTGCACACTTTGTGATTCCTCTTCCACATCATCTTCATTTATTGAGTGGTGGGTACATTTAAACATATCATTAGCATCAGCCGCCTGCATTCTGGGGATCTTAATTCACAGATTTCTCCATGCTGTTGTATATGTGTACGTAAGTCTGCATATGAGGTGAAAGTGGGCAGCTTATGACAATCTCTTGCTTTAAGAGCTATTTTGAGTTGGCTTCATATGGCAAATGTTGTTATATCCCACCTCACTATCCAAATGGACAGTGCCATTGAACTACCCGTACCACAAGTATTTTTCTATACATTGGGAGGCTGCAATCACACTTAGACTGACATTCACTTTATGATTACCAGAAAATCCCAGATGTGCTTTAAAAAAATAAGGTAAAAAATCTTAACTGGGCCGACATCTTCAAACTGAACACCACCAATTTAGCTCATAAGGCGCTACCAGGTTTACCTGGAGGGAGACCTGCTATTTGGCACAGGAATTTATTTTGCAACCCCTCTATGACATGACATTTCGAACCATCCCAGATTTTGCTGCCACAAAAAATGATGGAACAGATCTTATATTCCTGCAGGCACTTGTCAAATTTGAATGCCCCAAACTTGAAACTAAATCTTAAAAAACCCTTTATCCATAATGACGCCCTTTCAGCTGTCTTCTTAAAATGAGTGACCCAAGCACCACTCTTTGAGTAGAGTAGGCTCAAATAAAAATGAGTTTACCTACTCATCTCTACATTCATTTAAATAAGCTACAAAGTTTCACCCTTTTCCTGAACAGCATAATTTTTGTTTTGATCATATTTAATTTTAAACTATAGTCCCCGAAATAGTCATTTGTGTATAACAGGCCCTGTTGGATACCTGCCGGGGTAATGTCCAAAATAGAGGTGTCATCAGCATAAAGAAGGATGCTATACAATGTACTCTTCAGGGAGGTTGGATTAACTTTCCTAAAATAAGTACTAGGATCAAAGCCTGGAAGGAATAAATTGGGACCAAAGGACATCCCTGATTTTCACCTTTATTGGTGGGTAAAGAAAATGTATAATTCCCCAATCCTGTGTATCGGACAAACCCTGAGGTGTCTGCCTATCACAGGTGGATGAGATGTATTAAACCCTTAGAACCCCAAATAAAATGTAACTTATGCCACAAGATGTTTCTATCAATCAGATCAAATGCTTTCTCCAAATTTGAAAAAAGCCACAAATAATCGTCCTCCCTTAACCTTACTATATTTCGCTATGATGTTGCTCATAGTGAAGCAGTGGTCCATTGTACTAAGCCCCCCTGCTTGAGAGGACATCAATATATTGTTACTTTGAGCATACTCCTCCAGTCTAAGCAACAAATATTTCGAAAATTTCTTACTGGCCATGGGGAGGCTGATGGTCCAAGGACTACTCGTCCAAGGAGGTGGCATAATGCCTGTCTTGACAATTGCATTAAAGATAAAACAATTTGGTGTCTTTCAAAAACATGGCCATCTCTAAAAACTCCCATTGTTTTTCAATACATTCTTTTTTAGCATTTTTTATATGCCCTTTTGGAAATATAATTCTGGCCAGGCATTCATAGTTCTATTTTCTTTTTGAGATTCTACATTCTGCATCAAACCATGGGGCATCCCTTTCTATGACATGGACTGCCTGAACTGGTCGCCACTGTTTGCCAATAGCTCTATCCTGGATAGTTTCAAACAAAGACTCAAACTGACATTTTCCTTTGTGGCCTCTCAACTGTTTAACAGTTTTAAGAGAATATTTTTTAATATCTTGTGAATTAGTAATTCTTTTCAATGCCTTCTTGTCAGGTTTAGGCATCGCCAACCAGCCCCTTGGGCTGTCAGACAACTTCTTCATGGTGCCTATCCCTGCCTATAACTCAAGAGGATAGCGATCACTCTCTGTGCAATCAGAAATGCAAACTTTCATAGCATTCCTCAAGAAAAGACAGCCCAAAATAGGAACAGTATTACTGGTCTTGTATTCTAGGAATGCACCATTTGCCACTAAAGATCCTGGAATATCCTCAGGCAGAATCCCAAAGTACACCTGACTTTCAGTAATCTATTTGTGACCAATATTGCTGTCCAAAATGTGAATAATATTTCTTTAAAATATTTTGTTTGAGAATCTGAAGAATTGCACATGGTCTAGATAACTTAAGTACAGCTTATTAAAATGTTCTCTTAGCAACAGTATTCAATTTATAATTTGTGGTACCATCATTTTTTCACCAACTGAATGCTGATATGTTCCGTCAAAGAACTGATGTTGCACTCCATTTAATTTGATATGCAAATTTTGCTCCTTGCACACAAAAGGTTGTGGAGTATAAAAGGTGGCTGCTGTGCTTTTACTCTGGCAGAACGGGGTGTCTGTTCATCAATGCATAGATGGCCACGGTCAGTCTCATTATGAAGCCGTAAAGTGCTTGATTATGTAGCTCCTCTATTAGGGAATGGTGCATAGGATCCCCAATGACTTTACAGATAGTGGTCTGGCGGCATACTGCTGAGCCAGATATCATGGACATGGCCTGTCTTTTGCAAACGGTATGCATCCCTGGTGGGTACAACCTGTGCCTAGAAACCGTCGGAGGGAAATGCAGGAGTTTCAACAGGGTCTGTGGGTAGGAGAAAATTGAGTGATTCAATTTTATTTCCACTTTAAAAATGTCCCTTTCCCAAGCACAAATTCCACAGTGGGAACTGCCATTCAGTGATCATTGTTTCCAGAGTTTGCATTGGCGCCCAAAGCAAATGAAAACATGGCTGCACATTGGATAATAAAGAAGCACCTACATGACTCTTTCTATAATTTTACCATATAATTCACATAATGGGTCCCAGATGACCAAGACGAGTACAATTGCTTAGTTTGAATAGAATGTTTAATTTAGTAGACGATGAGCTGGTTTCCAAGAAAGCAATACTACTAATTGCCTGTCATGTTAGGAATTACTTGTGTTATAGTTTCCAACGTAAATGCAATATTGTTTATGTGGATTCTGAAGTTAAAACATTGATTAAAAATCATGCTTTTGAGGAAAAAGAGATTCTTCACGTTGACAGTATGTATATAGAGCAACGAAAACAAAACAAAACAGTTCAGTTTGACAGTAGCTCTCAATTCACTCCAGCAATGCAAACTATACCAACATTAGAGTCATGCATAATAATATCACATGGAGGTCATTATTGACCCCATTTCAGCCAGTCAAAATGCTCATAATACAGTCAATAACAATTGGTATTGAATGTATTTTGAACATTCTGACCTTAGAAGCAGACGAGGAGTAACTGCTTTAAATGCATATAGTGACGACAATGGCAAGGGTATAGGTATACCAGTGCTTATCCTTAATGCAATAACGAACAAGGATATATCATATTAATTGTGCTTGATATCACCATCTAAATATCTGTTTCTATGTCTGTTTTACACTAGTATTCTCTTTTACATCGGTATTCATACTTCATAACTTATTATTGTATGGATGTAATTAGTATTGTATGACTTGGCACTGTTACTTACATTTGATGGATTTTAACATAGGATGTTATTCACCACCAGTGTCTTTATGCTGTACTGTTAATTGTGCCGTTTTTAAGGGTTTCTTGCAAGGGTTCCACCCCAAAATTCAGTAAATATTGATTGATTGAAAACAAGGAAAGCAGAATAAAACTTACCTTACAACTTATATGCACAACCATGCTCTACTAAATTGGAAACACAAGAAAATACCTGTTGCCCTCTGCCTTGTTGTGCGGACGTGATCGCACTTTCTCCATCAGCTGCTGTATTGCAATACCGCCCAATACCCTGCTTCCTACGCCCGCTCCTCCAGTGCAACTATTGACACTCCCCCAGCCTCGACCTCGACCCGCTCTGCCTGCTGATAACATTCCCAGGCAAAGTCAGGTTAAGTCTGCATTCGCTGTCTCCGGCTGTCCATGGTGAGGACGTGTTACATCCTGCTACTATGAACTCAGACCCCAGGCCACTTCCCCAGCACACCCAGGCAATGCATTCCCTGGTTTCATGTCTTTTTCCATCAAGTTGCTGGCACCACTATTTGCGACTGTGATTCTACTTTGCTTAATGCCTCCAGAAAACCTTCACTTTGCTGCAAGACCAACATGCACTTCTATCAAAAACAATCTCATTTATCCCCCAATTTCTACAAACACTGCCACTATTGACCTAGGATTCTGGAATGCTAGGTCACTGTGTAACAAATCTGCTGCAGTTTTGGACCTATTTCTAAGACTAAACATGAATTCTGCCTCACAATACTACTGTTGCTGCCTCCCTAACCACATCTTTGACCTAGTTGGATCATGTCCCCTGTGCCACTAGACATGGAGTGGGCACTGGCATACATTATCGTTCTTTCCTTTCTGCTATCTCTTCTTCCATTGCTCTTCCGTCCTATTCCTCATTTGAATGTATCTATAAAATCTTCTCTAAGCCTTTTCCTGCCTCATTTATCATTGTGTATCGTCCCCCTGGGTCTGTCGGCTCCTTTTAAGAAGACATTGATCTCCTTTTGTCTCACATTTTGCCTACTCCTACTCCCGTCGTACTGTTAGGTGACTTTAAGCACCATCTATCCTCAAGCTACCCTACCATTCCTTTTCTCTCAGTTCTCAACTCCCACTTTCTTCTCCCTCTTGCAACCACTTCATCTCACATCTCACTGGCTCTTCTATTGATCTAATTTTCATCTCAAGTTCCACTGCATCTCCTGTCTTAGCCCTAGCTGTCTATCTCTCAGATCCCTATCTGCTTTCAGTATCACTAATTTCCCCAAGCTCTCCAAGTTCCCTGGTTCTCTCATCCCATCCACATCTTTTCACTGTGATCTACGTAACTTTACCCCATGCTTTTTAACACCACTTGCATCTCTGCTCTCTCTTCTCTCTCTTCTCCTTTGTTCTTCCCTGTTCTCATTGCTGATGAGGCTGCCTCTGTCATTTCCTCGTCTCTTTCTTTCTCTCTAGACCAACTGTATCCTCTTTCCTCCTCTCACCCATCCAGAAACCATCCCAAACCTGGCTATCTCCTCATCTTCGTTCTATGCATCATTGTCTTCTCCGTATAGAAAGGCGCTGGCTTAAGTCTAAGTCAATGCCTGATCCTTCATCCTACTTTTTTTATCATGCCTTTTATGATAAATGTTTTTTTTTTCTGCAAAGCGTCTTTATTATTCTGATCTCTTGCATACTCAATCTCCCCACCTTAAGCAGCTCTTCCAATCCCTTGCACAACCTTTTTCAAGATCATTCTGTCATTACACTCTGTCTGCTTCTGATTTTGCTAATTAATTCTCTTCTAAAGTCCTCTCTCTTCATCGTGACATTGAGGCCTCTTTTCCACCCGACGTGTTACCTCCTCCCATGTCCATTCCTCATGCTTTCCTTGTTCATTTTTCTCCAGTTTCTAATACTGATGTTCTTCTCTTACTAGCAAACACCCACCCCACTGCTTCTTCTACTGACCTGATTCCTTCTGCATAAATCCCTAAGGTCTATCCTCTTCTTGTACCCTGCCTTATTTCCTTTTTTAACATCTGTATTTCTATCTCTATTTTTCCTACATCGTTTAAACACAATTCTATTATCCCTAGCCTAAAGAAACCCACTGCTGATCCTTCAATTGTTTCTAACTTTCACGCTATTTCGCTCCTATCGTATCTTTCTAAACTATTAGAACGCCTTGTTAACTCCCAGATTTCCCCATTTGTTTCTGAGTCCTCTTTTCCTCCCCAATTTCAATCAGGCTTTCATCCCTTACTTTCTACAGAAAGTGCTCTTGTCTCTGTACTAAATTCTCTTCTTTCAGCCCGCTACTCTAAGCACTCATCTTCTTATTCTTCTAGATCTATCGGCTGCCTTTGACTGACGTCACTTTCATCGTTTGGTTTTACAGGTCCGGTTCTGTCTTGGTTTAACTAAAAGGTGTCTAATCAAATGTTTTTTGTCTCCTGGGCGGGCAAGTCCTCTACGTCCCTCTCGCTTGCCCATGGGGTACCTCAAGGGTCAGTCTTAGGTCACTTTCTTTTTTCTTTGTGCACATCCCATCTTGGAGCTATTATTTCCTCATTTGGCTTGTCTCATCATTTCTACACCGAAGACACTCAACACTTTCTATCCTTTTCTTCCTTCTCTCCTGAAATTCATCACACTCTTTCATCTTGCTTATTCACTATTAAATCTTGGATGTCTTCCCACTTTCTTACTCTTAATCCTGGGAAGACTAAAGTGCTGTTTTTTCCTGCTAACACTCCCCATCTTTCACCTTCTTTCATATCTTTTCCTCCTTCTAATCTTGCAATCTCATCTACGGCTCGTAATCTTGGTATCTACTTTGACTCAAATTTCTCATATTCCCATCACATTTCTCTTACCTCTTGTTCTTGTCATTTTCATCTTCACAACATCCGTAAGGCCGACCCGTTTCTCGCATTTCAAGCATCTAAACTTTTAATCTCCTCTTTAATCTTTTCTCGACTTTTCTACTGTTCAATTCTAGTGCTCTGTTTGGACTCTCCAATTCTTGTCTTGCTCCTCTTAGATCGGTCTTCAATCCTTATATTCACCTACTGTGCCTTCTCAATTATCCAGATTCCATTTTTTCCTCTCTTGCAGCACTTGGCTGGCTGCCCTTTCACTCTCAAATTAAATTAAATTTTCTGTATTGTCTTCAAATCTCTCCATGGCCTTGCGACTAGCAACTTTGCTGAACTCATATCCTTTTACACTCCCTCTCATTCTCTTCTGTCTTCCTCTCAGTTCAGACTTTTGGTTCCTCGTCCCCCTTGTGCTCAGTCTCGTTTTTGATCTTTTGAACATCTTGCCCCCTTCATTGGAATTCTCTTCCACTTTCTCTTTGCTCTATCATTGTCTAATCTCTCGTACGTGGTTGCTAAAATCTCACCTACTTCAACATTCTTGATTGATCGTTTCCTAGATTTAACTGCTAACTCACTTTTATTGTAGCGCGTCTCATTTTTATGTTCAGCGCTTTGGCTTCAGGTGCTTAATAAAAGACAAATAAAATACAAAAATAAAAAAATCTCCTCACCAGCATCATAATACAAACTGGGCAGCAGAACGCAAAGCCTGTATTCCATTGCTTTATCTCCCTTGCCTGAAAAATAAGATGCTCCCGCTCTTGGGTGATCATTTTTACACTGCACCCACAACATGACAGACAACATAAAATTTAACACCCCAAAGTAAAAGCTCAAACATGGAGAAAATTTAGGGTTCATATATATAAACACTTAACTTTTTTATTACGCCTAATGCATGCTTATTTTAGAAACTGCTCTAGTGAACAAAGTTTTTAATGAAAATGCTTACCAAATAAACATAAACTTTATTTAGTTGTTCAATACTACAAAATAAATCAATACTTATGGTCTAACTTGTTTTGTCTATTTGCTTAAATCACTATTAGACTCAAGTTTTTATTTAATAATCACAACTTCTAAACAGAGATGAACCAGAGGGCCATAGGTTGAGAAACGGCACAATCCCAATTAATAATGACCTCTCACTGAGTCTGGGAGGCTATATTTTTAGGATTCCCTATATCAATGTTCAATTAAAAGCAATGTGGACTTTCTAGATAAACAAGTAAAAGAGATTAGAAGACAGTGGCAAAATTAGTGTCTGAATCCAAATGAAGAGAATCGGACACATTTTATGGAAGGGCACTTGTTTTTGTGTATTAATTATTTCCCATGGAAGGGAGATACAAATGATTGGAGTTTAGTATTCTTGCATGATCTAATTCATAGCAATCTCTAAATCACATAAGGTTTGGATGATAAGTACCCTGAATCACCAACATGGCCTCATGGGGAGAGAAGGCTGATGTCTACTGTGGGGCTCCAAACACATTACCTAACACCTGGAAAGGACCTGATAAGAATCTGAAGACCAATTAGCATTTTCTCTAGCTAACCTATGTGCTAGAAAATTCAAGATCATATTTTTAGCATGGTCTACACTGCTGATGTACCATTTTCCATAATCTGTCATGAGTCTTACCTTATGTGCATGCTAAATTCCCCTTCTCAACTGAGGGGATGCTTGTTCATGAATGTAGCAACACTAAGTGTATTTTGACATTGGACATTTTAAAAGGGCCTTATTAAGTAAAATGTGCATATCTTTGAATGTGGCAGCCACATTGCACACTGGTCTGCATCTACCAGAGTGTCAAGGCTACAATAAGTAGTACATCTGCCTCCTCCTGAAGGCCTTGCACACACTACATTACAATGCACCAGGGTGTTAGAGATCTTTTTGGATATACTTTTGGTATCTTGTGGTATTTTTATGGTATACTGGTATTTTTGGTACTTTGTGGTATAGTGGTATTTTTGGTATAGTGGTGAGCCTAACTTCAGAGTGCCGCTTGATCATTTTTCTTTTACTGGAATCACTAACAGTAATACAATACTGGACTTAGTACACTCTAAACAATTAACTCATCCCCTCCTGTGGTATCTTATCTACAATCCCATCCCTTATGCTCTTTTGGCTTACATTCCAGAAAACATTTGCCAGGCAAATGAAACACAAACATTCATTCAGAGCCTTTCAGAGCAACACAATTTCAATGACTAACTTTGCTTTTATATTTATTTTTACTGCATGTTCTGCATCTCGCTGTATGCCAACCCAATAAAGCTGGGTACAGAATAAGTACACTGAGGCTAAGTCACCTTTTTCAAATTGTTATTCTTTAGCAGAAGTTAGAAATATACAAGTTACACAGAATGGCATGTGCATCCAAGTTGGAATTCAAACATAAGCAAAGCCTTTCCTGCAATGGGTTTCAAAATATTCTATTTGTGATAATGTCCAAAGTTCTGCCAAGCAAACATTGGCCTTGATCTTTGCAACAAGAATTGGCAAAGCACAGGCTTTTGTCATATCTGAATTTTATCACAGCAAAACTTGGAGAAACTTGAACACAGTTTTGCATCCATGTTTAAAATGTTATTATACAGCACCTAAACATGTAATGACTTACCCTATTCTATACTTTCTAATATCAAGCATTCACCTATCAACACGCTCCTCAAATTGACTGAACTTGACAAAGAAATCTTTAATCGTGTGGGTGTCTTGAACTGCTTGCAATCCCAATCTAGTTGTTGAACAGAAGAACTCTTATCTGCTCTACACCCTTTTTGCCTGGATCAAACCCTTTTTAGACAGCTGCTAGCCTTTCTGCTCCCGAAATCAGCCTGGGGAAAAAAGCGCCTGTGACAAACCCTCTTCAGACAGCTGCTAGTTCCTGAGCCAGTGAGTGAGTGAGTGACCCAGCTTTCTGCTTCAAGCATTTTTTCTAAGACCTCATGCGTCATTCAAACCACCTCCCTTTTTATCAGCCTGTCTATCCAAGAATGTTCTGACTGTGTTCATCCTCACTGCTTAAAAGTGGAAATAATAGCTACATCTCAGTGCTGTCTTCCTGCTCTGAAAGGTTTTTGAACAATTCAATGTCTTTAGCAGAACGGATCTCATATTCCACACTTTCTGTTTTGTCACATCCCCATTCAGACACAGCGCAGATTTAAGCCTGCACATTTAGCATTTAGATGCATTTCCATCAATCTGCACCAAGGTCATATAACTGGCATGGAATGGTTTGCACCAAATGTTAGTATAGGAATCTGTTATATGTTTAACAGATAAGGAAAATTAGTATTTTAGTTTTATGTTAGTTTTATTTTAAGTGCAACTCAGCCCACAACTGTGGTATCGTGGAGCAAAGTGATTATTTTTCTAGCATGTGTTCTGTGCATTCCCAACATTGGGATCTATTAGATTCAGCCTGAGTTGTACACCCTTGAGTCACACCCATGAGTCTCACACCCTTGGCCCTAGTTAAAATTCAGACCTTTGCTAAAATGTGGATAATGAAATGTGGAGCTACTCTTGTTGAAATTGTACATAGGAAAAAGTATTTCCCTATTACATTTCCCTACGTCACATATGAGTCCTGAAATTGTTCAAGGGTACATGGATACAGATGCAGGGCTTCTATTTCCTGGATGATCTGCAAGGAATTATTCAGCCAGGATGCCACGCACCATGCTGATAAGAAGTGCATTTTGTAGCCCACAACCGTGGTATCGTGGAGCAAAGTGATTATTTTTCTAGCATGTGTTCTCTGTATTCCCTACATTGGCATCTATTAGATTCAGCCTGAGTCTTACACCCTTGAGTCACACCCATGAGTCTCACACCCTTTGCCCTAGTTACATTTCAGACCTTTGCTAAAATGTGGATGATGAAATGTCGAGCTACCCTTGTTGAAATTGAGAATAGGGAAAAGTATTTCCCTATTGCATTTTCCTACAACACATATGAGTCCTCAAATCCGTCTAGGGTACCTCGATAATGATGCAGGGCTTAAATTTTCTGGATGATCTTCAAGGAATCATTTTGCCTGGAGGCCAGGAACCATGCAGATAAGAAGTACATTTTGTTTTAGATGTTTGTTTACATGTGTTTTTGAGAGAATATGTGTGGGTGTGTGTGTATCTGTGTGTGTGTTTTCTATGGGTCATTAGAGGGCACAACTCAGGGAAGAGGGGGCAGCACAGGCAACTATTTTAACAATATCATGAAATGATGGGCCGCGTGGTCATATAGTGTTGAGACTGACAACGTGATTTGCTTTGGCCACTAGTATCATGAAAGTGGGGTAGCTTGTGCATATATTGGTGACACAGACAACATGATTTCCTTTAGGCACAGCCCGAATAAGCAGAAGCTATTGCATGCATAGATTGTTGTGATAAGCATTATGTTTTGGGCACTTGCAATATGAAACTGTTGTACAGAAGCAATGCTGGCTTGTTTTGTTAATCTCATGCATCGCAAATGTGTATTTTACCGTAGCAATGCTGGCATTTATTGTTGTTAAACAGCAACTTAATTTGTGTAAAAGTATTAATGAGGGCGGTGTAGGCATGTATTGCTGACAGTGACATAATCTGTTTTGGCCACAAGTAGCATAAAAATGCTTACAGTGGCAATGATTGCATGTATTGTTGAGACAAGCTCAGTGACTTCATTTGGAAAAACCACCATGAATTTGGGGCTGATTTCTTCCCTTTTAATATTTGCAAAGTTCCTTGACGAGCCACTTTTGTCAATGCTAACTTGTTTTGTTATGTATTCTTGATTAAAGAACCAAGGGGCTAAGTAGTCCCAATGACGTCATTATGAAATACTGTCAGATATGTTCAGAGATCTTTGATTATATATTACAGTTGTATTCCTTTTTAAACTGTTCTCTTCATCAGCTATTGTGTGATACCTTAATGAAGGGATGCGAATTAAAAAAAATCTCATTTTATTTAACTTATTTAATAGTGCCGATGTGTTTCCTTTCAAGTTAACATCCCCAGTCGAGCATGAGGAGCTGCCACTAACGTTAGTCTGCACTCTGTTTTGGAGGGCTGCAGCATGAGACATCTTGTTTCACTTAATGCAAAACACACCATGCGAAGCTAGCTGGCTGTTAATTTGTTTGCTAATCCTGACTTTGGTGAGTCATCAGCTGGGATCTGTCAGTTTCTGGAACATTTTGTTAGTTGTAAAATAAACTCTTCTCCCCAGTGTCTCTTCTCACATGTTTTTAATTCTATCTGGACTGTCCAACATTAACAGAAAGAAAATACAAATTAAATGTCCAAGTCTTACAGAAGGGCTTTGGACTGACCAACAGGACATTGCTGGAAAGAGTTGAAGCTTTGTGCTGCAGATTTTTCCAAAACAACTCTGACATCAGGATTCCAGAATGATAATTGTATTAAGAGAAGGCATAACAGAGGGGCCCAAGACAGTAGTTCCGAGACGTGATTTGTTGTGCAAAATGCGCCGGTTTATAGATGATAGAGTAGATATCCCACAAGAGATCCTGGGAGTGGTGAGTGCTGCTGGGAACGTTGCTTAGATGCATATTTTTTTACAGCTCTGTCTACTGGTTGTCACTTTTATTCTCTAACATTTATGAGACGTTTAGCTGGAATCTGTGGCGGTTTCCAGCCAGACAGATGGGAATATTTTAAATTATGTGAATCTATGAAAGATCCAATAGTGTAGACTCTTACATGTTGCCTGGGAACATATTTCCCCCATTCCTTAAGGGAGAAGATTACAAAATGGAATACGAATTACACACATCACATCGAACCACTAACCCTGACGATGGAGGCATGTGAATTCATTCAGAAAGCTTACATGACGCCCTGAAGGAGAAAGTACTGGCTGTGCACCAGTGGCGTCGCCAGGAATCAAATTTAGGAGGGGCACAGAGGGGGCCAAAGACAAAAATAGGGGGGACAAAGACAAAAGTGGGGGGCACCGATGAAAGGTAATGTGTGACGTAACAAGCAATGCTGCAGATAGCCTTTTGTGCACACCAACTACCCACACACCACTGTACCTCCCCTCCCATCAGAATGCCAGCACAAAATTATTCAGTGACTAATGGCGCATCATTAGCAGTTTCATGGGCTACCGTCTGATGGGAGGGGCTGTAATCTGCTTGATCACTGCTCGCTTTGAGACAAAAGGAGTATTGCTGTGTGATCTGTAGACATTTGCCTCAGTGAGTGTCACAAATAACAGCACAAACAGAGAACACAGTCACTGCTCGCCTTAGGTAGGTGGGGCACAAGGGGGGGGCACAGGATTTCAGAGGGGGCACTGCCCCTCCAGACCCCCCACCCCCCCCCCCCAGCGACGCCACTGCTGTGCACTCAATGCTTAGTTATTCATAAATGTGCCTATGTAGTAGACCTCTTGGTGTTAGCAAAACACTGCCCCTCTGTCCAGGTGGCATCATAGAACATATTTCACAGAGGCCGCTCTCTGGATGCAACATTTATATTTCCACACCTGGTACATTGAGTGGAAATGTAAAAATGTACAGCAATGCTCATGCGTTGCCTGCATGTTTGAGTTCAGGACACTGAAAGGATGTTGACATCAATGACCCCGGTTTACCTTTTGCCTGCACCTGCGCCAGGTGAGACTTGGCATATGGAATGGAGGCCCAGACAAAACATACATGCATGCTCAACATTTTATGTCAATGGGATACACATGCAACTTCTTTGATTAAACCATAGCCTAGTCTCTTTTGGGTGTGAGATAGACATGCAAGGAAGGGGGTGCACAAATACATTTCGAGCACAACAGAACTGGGGTTTGGGGATGCAGAGTAACACCAAATTCAGTGTATGGCACCAACCCTCCACCCAAAATGCCAGTGAACAGTAATGAGACAGTGCTGCCTGTAATAAGGACAGTAGCACATGGAATGATGAACCCAGTTACCCAATGGACAGCTGACAAACTCAGGCAAATCGTGGAGTATTGTTGGGGTGGAATAGTTCAGGGCAAATTTTGAGAACCAAACTGTGGGCAGTTTGAGATTTATTTTGTTTGAATGTATAATCCAAACATGTTTGAGGTTCACTCAACAAAGGACCCTGTAAGGGGGGATACGCATCCTTCCCTCCAGGCCCCTATTGCATTGCCTGGTCCTAGGCTGCATCATGATATTTGCGGATGTATTGTGCACCCCTGGGCTAAAAATACATCTTGCATTTCTAGCACAGGAGAGTTTACTTGCGCTGGAAAAATAAACATGTTTTCTGTTTTCAGAGCAAGCAAGCTTTCTTCCAGTAGAAATAGAAAAGATACGTATAATTCTTGCAGGCTCAGGCTCACTCATTTGAAATAAAGGAAAACGACTTTTTCTATTTTTAATGCAAAACCATTTTTTTCTTTCTAGTGCAGATGGCCCGACAAATGGGACCACATTATTTACAGGGTATCAGCATACATAAAATTGCAATTATTTCCTCTATTGGTAATATAAGTAAGTGAATTTGGGAGGTGTAGCCAGAGCATTGGAACTATTATGCGACCCCAATGGACTGGGGATGGTGAGTGGATGGTTCATCTCTGTTTATTTATCCCCCAGAGTCACTGCGAATATTGATGGAGTAGCTGAGTGGCAAACGTATGCTGGTCCCTCAGGTGGCAGTACAATCATGACTATGAGGAAACATATCATCACTTGAATGGAATTCATATTTCTTCTATGATAGTTACAGCTTGTGGGAAGGGCGATTCCACATAGTAGCAGGAAGAAGAGAAATACGGAAGAGCAATCCACTATCAACAGCTAAATGTAAGGCACAGATCCCAAGGGGATATTGCTTGACGAATTGACCACAATGAAACAAAATAGAGATCAGGTGTAGAACTGGATGCCAGTGCCTGTCAGAAGATAACATCATATAGTGGTACACTGAATACATATGAGAGAACATTGATGCAGTGTAAGAATCTCTAAAAACTTTAGAATAAAGATCATAAAACATGGAGAAGATGACCTCAGAATGTTAAGGGAGACCAACAGTGGCCATTTTGTTCAAATATAGGAGCAGCATAAAGATGTTTAAATTCATCTTAATGCTATGCTATGGATGCAAATATCCAGCAAGGTTAAGAAATAGGATTCAGGGTATAGGAAACAATCATTCAACACTAGACATGCAAGGAAGACTCAACGTGGTTGCAAGGAACCCTGGCAGACAAGGGGAACCAAGACCACTTCACACATATGCTTTACTGCACAAGAAGTCATTCAAGAATACATGATGTGCAAAGATATGCAAGGAGTCACATTTCTCTCAACTGACTTCAGAAAATAAATGAATATCAAGAGGGCATTGTGCCTGGAATCAATGCCGTCTTCAATTAACCATATTCCAAGCATTTCCAGATGCCAAATATCTTTTCAGTTTCATTGGGAGAGAAAAACAACCATAAAGAGGTCTTGCCTTGCTAATGGTATATTTTATTATTATGTCTACACATTTAAATAAGTGGAGAGAAACTTAGGAGTGTGTCTGATAACCAAGTGTCAGATTTGCAAGTTGTTGCAGAAACATTCGTACAGGTGGAAAGTTTAAACCGACACTCCATTGGCCAGTATAGAATTCAGTGATGCCAAAGAGTTTTCATAAAGTGCTACCAATGAGCCACGTCTAAGGAAGGTTACATGGTGTCAAGAAGTAACTGATGAACTGCATGACACAAAGCCAATAAAAAGCCATCTGATTTGGCGTGATCAGCAGTAAAGACTCCATGGATTGGAGCGTCTTGGTAAATACAATGTAGGGCACTCTGAAAACTAGAAATCATAAAGTATGGGAGAATGAGGTAATAAAGTTTAGACTAGTCACAATACTAGAATATACTAGGTGTGTTTGTGTTGGATCCCTACACCATTGGTACTTTTGCAAATAAAACGCATATAGCAAATAAATTGCAACTGTGTTTATCTCACTCCCTGATCTGAGTCGGTGGCAGTTACACTTGTGGTTCCTGTTTGCCGATTATGTTCCTGGATAATTCTGCATTGGGGCATGCAGTCCAAGACCGTCCTTGCATTTTGGTTACTGTCAAGGCTTCGTTTCGGTGTGATTCTTACCACCTTTGCTTTTTGGAGGAGGCGCCTAACTTTATGTTCAGCATAAAGTCCAGGGCGACTTCAATTCCCTTTGGGAGGATTTTTCCTCAAGGTTTGTCTCCCTGAGCCCCTCACTTTTCCAGGCTCCGATACTCTGTCATCCTGGGCCACATAACAAGTCATACTTGGTGGGTGTCCGGACTGCTCTTGGATAATACTGTGTCTAGCACCTCTTTTATGGTCATCTCCAGTAGCTGAGTTGTCATGTCTACTACTTCCTGTGGCTGCAGCCTGTTTGTCTTGCTGATATCATTAGTTGTAAGTTCCTCATTTTGCATTCGAGCATCAGTAGGGGTTTCTCTTCTCGTCATTTGTAATTCAAATATAGCATCTGTCAGCCTGGCCAATGTATATTTTTGTTCTTGTTGTTCCTTGGCCATGTTTTAACAGAGAGCCATTAACGCGTCGATATAGGCAAGAAAAGTGGTTACATGGGGTAGCAGCCAATGAGCCCTCTTCTTCCTCAGTTGTTTTGCTCATGGCCTGTTGAATAGGGGCAGCAATGTCATTATGAGATCTCCCCGCTGGTTTGCTCACTGTATAGGAAGTTTCTGATGACTCTGATGAACTTGAGATCGAAGTCTGCATTATTTTCTCCAAATCCGGGGTCGTTGATAATTGTGTTCTTATGTCATTGTCATAGTTGATGGATGAATTCATCACCTTACTCGCCTGAGCCATTGAATTTATGCGAAAATTAAGACATAGCTTCAGGAGTGATTTATTGTTATCTATCACAGGGCAGGAATTTTCATGTTCATATGCAGACAATGTAGGCAAATTTCACAGAGTGAGCTTACTCACCACGAGGTTCCTATCACGTCTCTTGTTGACTTCCGTCGACCACTGTCAACCACTCCTCGCCTCACTCTGCATGCCGCACTCTGCGCTGAATGTGAGTTTATAGGCAGCAGTCCGAGGTGCAGGCAGTAAGTGCTCCTCCTCCAAACAGTGAAAATGGAAAAATGACTTTTGTAGCTTGAACTGACAGCCTAGCAACCACTGTCAACCACTCATCGCCCCTCCTCTGCTGCAGCATTTGTGGTGTTCGTTGCTACTCTGGTCTGCCACAGTGTCTCTTTTGAAAGAAGTAAACAAACTCTGTATTTCCTTCAATTTACTTCTCCTTTGGCACTTTAGGGGTTGGATTGACTGTCCTTTGTAGTCAGGATAAAGGATGCTTTGATGAAGAAGGGGCCACAGGTGGCTATGGTTGGTTGTTCCTAAAATGTGGCCCGCAGGAACCCTTTTGGCTTCCTCATTCGGCTAATTAGTATTGCCAGAGGCTATTTATCTGTTCTTACATTTTGCATGGACTGAGCAAAAGTGCAATCCGCATGCATCATTTTGATAATGGTATCCAATTTGATCCTGATCAGGATATTTTCCTGGAAGGCATGTCCTGAAGAATATTCTTTTGGGATTGGCCAACCTTCCAATCCCTAATATAAATATTACTGCAAGCTGAGGTAGTACTGAAGACCTGCTCCTCCCCTATGATCTCAAACATTTTCTGGAGGTCTTTGAATATTGTTTGGGGTTTATAGGCTTGACAGGTCCTGATTCTTAATGCAAGGTCTCAGCCTGCATTTACTTTTCTTAAAGAGTCATCTACCTTCCAGACTGTGGCATCTCAGGGTGTCACATCCTCTGGCGCCCTAGAAGGATTACCCTCTAGATTAGGCACTGATGCATCAATCACCACGTCTTCTGACAGCACTGGTTCACTGCCCTGAACTGGATACCTTTAGGACATACGTTTGGGGAGGGATAATCTTCTCAGGATCTTGCCATTCTTCATTGACTGCATCTGGGAAGCACACATAATGTCATATAAACTCAGGATGTCACCTTCCCTTTCTGTGTTGATTTGTTTGTCAGACATCTCCAGTGTTTCCTGAATGTAGTGAAGAAGAGCAGGCCTAGCCTCTTTGGAAATATTTGGCCTCATCACGAGTTTGGTGGTAACCCTTAAATCTGGCGGTAGCGCTGTTACTGCCGGATTTAAGGGTCTGCCAAATCATGGCCTTGGCGGATTTCTCCCCAGCTCTGAGATGGGGGGGAAATCTGCCGAAAATTCACGCTCATACCGCCGGCGGGAAATCTGCCGGCGGTATGAGCGTGAAATTTCCTCATTGAGCCTAATAGGGAATGGGGAATTCACAAATGGGCTCAATGGGGAATGGGGATTTCCAAATCCGCCAAACCTGTGATCCGGCGCTAATAGCACCGGTGGGTTTGGCGGTAGGGCAGATAGCGCCAGCGCTATTAGCGCCGGAGTTACCGCCCAACTCGTAATGAAGTCCATTGACTCTAGAGTCACATCATCTTCTGCTCCAGGTATATGCTGTCCAGCATCATGATGCTGTTATGTTTCCACAATGTCTGAATCCACAAGAGCTCTCAGCTTTTGTTTGGGGAGTCCAGGAGGCAGTGATCTCTTTCTCTTCTCCCCCGGCTACTCCTTATGAGACTGCAGCTTATTCTACTTGCGTGCCCCCTCCGCCCATGACCACAGCTAGGGCACCTGCGGGCATCTATGTCGCCAGCCACTCCTTCCACAAAGTGGGCATTCGTCTTCAATGCCCCTGCTTGCCCCACTGAAGTTGTGCCCTTTTTCCGGAGAGAAAGAAAAGAAACAGGAAGTGAAATGTGGGAGGAACCACTGGTAAGCCCTTAAAAGGGGGAGGCTTAGGGCTTAACCTCGGTAAAGGGAAAGGAATTATGGAGCAATTAAAGTTCTGTTTAGGGGTGAAGCCTCACGTTCGGAAGGTCTGGTAGCTGAGTTAATGGGAATTAAAATACCTAATCATGGCATTAAATGTGATGAAAACGGTCACTTCTCCGAGCTCATGGTGTCCCGTCGGTTGCTCATTAGTAAAAAGTGGTGTGAAGTGAATGTAAATGAAATTCCATGCACACAAAACCTGATCCAGTGTCTGAAGGTGCACTGATGTTGACCTCCCGAGCATTAGATGAGAAAAAGCCATACAAAGCACACATATATTTTGCAATTATATCAAGTAGTACCAAGTAATGCACGTCTGTTCATCATCAACAGAATCCACCTACTCAGCAATTAGTGTGATTTAGGCATTTGTCGTAAAATTATTAATCTCTACATTTGAATCTGATCTGCACCGGATCATATTTAATTTCACACTGCTGACCTCCCATAAATAATTCTATTTTGATAATCTATTTAGCATCATAGGTGAAACACAGAGAATACCAGTTTCTGCCTTCACTTTATGAAATATTTCATATACAGATTTTTCAAAGTTTGAGATTAGGGATGGGTGAGCCCTAAACTGCATGACTCAAATGCACGTTCAAACCATTGAAGAAAACGTTTGATTGGCTCAAGCCATTCGAGCCTCCATAGAGATGGCTTGCGGGTCAGTAAATGTAAAGGGCAGATTCGGCCCAAATTAGTTTGCGACTATCAAACCATAGGTCACTATGACTCGAATTGGGTTAAAAAAACATTTGAGATCCTTGTGGATTTCAAGAAAGGATCGGGCACATTCTTTAAACTTTTTTGGAGTGATAGAATATGCTTGTGCATCTCATCACTTGTTCCAGTAAAAACTGGCACTTTATTTCAAGGGGCATCTAAATGTGTGCATCTGCACACAGCTGTGCACCTGGGCAAATGCACATCACACATTTTCTTTTAAATGGAACAGCAGTGGTATAAACTGTGGGAACAAACTGTGGATATGGGCCCATTTCTTGGAGCGGATGGATAGTCTGTATTACCTTTGGAGCAGGCGACATGCCTGTTTGTCACAGGAGGTGCTAGAAGCCACCCATTTCTGTTCAGCGGCTATGCACTTGGGTTTAAGCGAGGCGAGGTCAGAATCATACCAGCTATTGCATTTGGAGGCAGGCTTCAAGCGTATCCCCATGGCAGGGGAAAGGATATCAAGGGTGTTGGAGATGGAGTGGTGAAGATTAGCAAGGGAAGAGTCAGTGTGGGAATCAATAGCAGGAGTGGGGGGAGGAAGGAAGGAGGCAGCAAAAGCAGCTACTGACACTCACTTCATCAGTCGAATGATGAGAAGGAGACTGACAGTGAAGGCAGATGCTTAGCCGGGGAGCCCAGGAGCTCTACATGGGAGGAGAGCACAGCATGGTCAGACGAGCAGTGAGGGGTCGTGAAAGGGTTACACAATTACACAAGTAGTTCTCCAGCATGGGGTCTGGCATGGATTCACATGCTCATGAATATTCCCCGTCGTCATGCCGGGAATCCTCGGTATCTGATCTGTCTTTCTCGGTAGTAACCAATCACTGGTCTCTGGGTCATACTGCCCCCAGCCAATGACTGCCCTCTCCCTAAGCCCCTCCCCTGGCAGCCATCCTCAGATTTTTACCGCACATTCAAGTGTTGGGAGTCCTCGTGCTTAGCTCTTGAGCTTTTGCTGCGTTTTCGCGTTTTTTTCAGGAGATTTTTTCATTTTTTCGGTTAAAAGAGCCTCAAGCTCCACCGTTTCTACTTCCGATCAACGGGGATCCGTTTCGGAGTTTTCTACGCCCCTCAAGCGTGAAGATTTCGTCGAGTTACGCTTTTGGAGGAATCCAGAAGTTCCGAGGCCTACCCCGGACATGGCCCAGGAGAAAGGGAGCTCGACGCCCGGGAAGCTATTCAGGACCTGCCCTGGATGCCAGCTTCAGAAGGTTTTCAAGGAGGACGAGCATTAGTTATGCCTCTACTGTCTCCATGAGGACAAGACGCACAAGGAAAAGGACTGCGCGTTTTGTGGAAACATGTCGGAGCGGACCATGAAGGATCGCCACCTCCATCTCGCCAACTGGCTGGAAGGTAAGAGCCTGCCAGGCGAGAAGAAGAAGTCCTGTGAGGGTGCTCCGGCGACGGGGGCCCAACAAAAGGCTAAGCACTGAGAGTCCGCGGGCACCGGGAGTGCCGAACGGTCGGGCTCATTGGCTGCCAGGCAGGGCACACCCTCCCCGGCGCCATTTTGTCAGCCATACAGTCCTTATGCTCGGAGATAAGGACTAGGTTGCCCCTTCCCCCGACGGAGGAGCCTGAGCCAGACCTGACGGAGGATCCGGAGCCAGGACCTTCGGGGAGCCCACCGCCTAAGAGGAGGAGGACGCATCCTAGGCCTCCTCTCCCACCTCTGTGGCCTTCTCTGCCTTCCCCCCGGTCCACTACCCACGGGGATGATACAGGCATGGACACGACTAGGACGGGTACGGATGACGACGGAGGCGACTGAGGCGACGACGGGACGTGCCCCCCGTCGCACCCTGCCGGGGCGTCCCCGCCCGACGAGATTGGATCCTTCCATGCAATGATCTCCAGGGCATCCGAGCTCTTCCAGCTCTGCCCCGAAGAAAAGAAGAAGGAGGGGTTCCTTTAACAGTGGCGTGAGGCTAAGAGGAAGACGGTCCTCGCCGTACCGCTTCTTGATGACATCTGGGATGAGGGGCTCGCCCTCCTCAAGAACCCTGCCACGGCTCCTGCGAAGAGGGACAGGTACGAGAAGAAGTACCGGGTCCCTGACGCTGCCCCCTTGTGCCTTAGGGTGCAACCTACCCCGGACTCGGTCGTTTCGGCAGCGGCCAAGAAGAAAGCGGGGTGGGGCATCGGCCTCGACTTCAACACCTCGCCTCCGGACGGTGAGGGTAGGAAACTGGATGCGATGGGACGACGGGTCATCTCATCTGCAGCGACAACCATCAAGGCGGCCAACGCCCTGGCCATCGTAGCCCGCTACGACAGGGAGTTGTGGTTCAAGATCGCCCCTCTATTGGACTTGCTTCCGCATGCCAAGAGGGCTGAGGCCCTGGAAATCTTGCAGGAAGGTGAGATTGCCTCAGACCACGCCATTACGGCGGCTACGGACATCGCCGACACCGGTTTCCGTCAGTTGGGCAACGACGTTTGCCTGAGACGACGACGATGATGGCTCAGGGCGACGGATTTCCGCCAGGACGTTCAGACCAAGGTTTTGGACATGCCCTTCGATGGGAACAACCTTTTTGGCAAGGCGGTTGATGAATCCCTTCAGGCGATCAAGACGGACATGGCCCGTGCACTGGGTGTGCTCCAACAACGACGGCCGCCCTTTCGGAGTTCCGGAGGCAGACAGGGTGCCTCCAAGGGAGTCGGCAGCAGCTCGTCTACTTACCGTCAAGTGGCAAGGTCTTCGTCGCAGGAGGCTTACAGGGGACGCGGCAAGTCAGGTGGATCCCGCCGTCGTCGCCAAGGTGGTCAAGGAGGCAAAGCGGCCTCCAAGCAAGATTGAACTGTCCGTCGGGTCGGGCCCCCGCCGAAGCACCCCGGTGGGAGGCCGGCTGACGAAGTTCGTCGGCGTGCGGGAGTCCATCTCCACCGACCGTTGGGTGCTGGACGCCCTGGCCCTGGGGCACGCCCTCGAGTTCCAGAAGAGGTGCCCCCGCATTCCTCCCGAGGCCAGGAAGGAAAATCACGTCCCTCAACTGCTGTTGGAAGTATGGGCGATGCTCAGGAAAGGTGCCATTGAGCTCGTCCCGAAGAGGCTTCGGGGCTCCGGAGTTTACTCAAGATACTTCCTCGTGAGGAAGAAGACAGGAGGATGGCGTCCCATCTTGGACCTGCGACGACTAAACAAATACATCAAGGCACAGAAGTTCCGGATGGTCACCCTCCAGCTGGTGCTGGGACTGCTGGAGGAGGGCGATTTCCTGTCGTCGTTGGACTTGGAGGATGCTTACTTCCACATCCCTATTCTAAAGAGGCACCGAAAGTTCCTCAGGTTCGTGGTCAAAGGGCGGCACTACCAGTTCAAGGCCCTCCCGTTCGGATTAAAATCGGCACCCAGGGTGTTCGCCAAGTGCCTAGCACCGGTGGCGGCGTGGCTGCGCCTGCAGGGGATCCATGTCTACCCCTACCTGGACGACTGGCTCATACGGGCAAAGACAAGGGAGCTCACCGTGGAACACACTGCGAAGTCCGTCCAGCTGCTCACGGACCTGGGGTTCTCCATCAACTTTCCAAAATCCCACCTGGTCCTGTCGCAAGTCGCCCTGTTTCTGGGAGCACAGCTCGACACAGTGGCGCGGCGGGTCTCACCGTCGGAGGAAAGGATAAGGACCATCCTAGGAAAGGTGCAACGTCTACTGGCCACGGACGTGGCCTGAGTGAGGTCTATCAAGTCCCTCCTCGGAATGATGTCCTCCTGCATTTATCTGGTGCCCCATTGCAGACTTCGGATGCGGCCCTTGCAAGAATTCCTTGACGCCCGCTGGATCCAGATGACGGGCAGCTTCGAGGACAGGATCTCGCTCGACGAAACGTTCCGTCAGGCGATACGATGGTGGGGTGTCCGCGCTCAAGTCTACAGAAAACGTTGGGCCACATTGCAAGTTTTGGTGCGTCTGTGATTCCATTAGCGCCACTTTGCCCGCACTACGAAATTATTATTTTTTGGAGATTTACCGCCAGCGGAATTACAGTGCCACAAGCTAATACACTGATTGCATTAGGAAGTAATTTAGCATTTATTGCAGAGGAAGAAAGATGCAAAAGGATGTCAATACACTATTTTGCGTAACAACCCCAGACACAAATGTAAACTTGACCTATATTTCTGGAGTACATTTTTAACACTGAATTACAAAGTGATGATGCCACATAAAGAGCAGAGAAAGGTTGGATGGCGGATCTACATCCTTTGGCTTTCAAGATGTTTTGGACTATAACTTGGATCAGCACACGCCAGCATAGACAATATTGACAATGGTGAGGTATCAGGAGAGCCATAGTCTCTTTCTTCGGCTAGTACCTCCCTTTGGAACAGCCTCCATGCCCCTCTCAGACTTGAGCCCGACCTCCTTAAGCTCCAGAAACTTCTCAAAACTCTGCTCTTGTCTACCTCTTTCCCTTCCTTACCAACTACCCCACTGCCGCTGAGACTGGTGGCCTGCTCCTCATGCATATCACAGGTTACCAGGCACTCTAGCCAGATTATACCAGCACCATCCCCCACTGCACCCTGTAGGCTCCTGCTTGGTGGCTGTGACCCCCCCTTGGGTTTCATCCTTCCTAGCACTTTGCCTGAGGCCTCCTCCTGGATCCCCTTGGCACTTTCCTCCGGGGCACCCACCAGCACTTCTCGGTTCCACACCACCCTCCCACCCATCCCTATGTCTTGCACTTCTCTTCACTGCACTTGCATGTCTGACAGCCAACAGGCCTAGTAGGACCACAAATGTATATTTTCCGTTTTACCATTGTTATTTATTCCCCTTGTTCCCTCCCCATTTATTCTTGTGGCACCTTGAAACACAATTCTGTTCGTATAGGCACCTAACAAATGCTCAATAAATGAATTAATAGGCCACACACTGCAGTCCCTAAAGCTCTCCTAATTTCTCTCCAAAAATAGAAAAACCTGTCTAAAAATTGCTCAATATGAAGACATCAATAAAATGATACTGAAGCCATGCAAAATGCACATTTTGGTCAAGGCCATAACATGGAAAAAGATGCATTAAACAGTGATTGTACACAGCATTGCATGGTGATATTTAAGAAAAGTTTTCATTTTAAATCCCTAATTTTGCACCTTTTTTTTCCTCTGTGAAACGAATCAGATTAGAGTAATTAAGCATGACATATTATCATTAGCCTATACTGGAGAAGAGATGTCCCAGGACCACGATATATATATATTTTTTTATGAGAGATTCAGTTCAGAAAATAGGAACTTTATGGCACAGTGGCAAAGCGAGGACAGTGTAAGTAAACAATAATTGCAAATAGTTCAAATATTACTGAAAGGTGAAACTTTAAATGATTGTATTATTATTAGCGGTGTACCGAATAGTAGATTTAAGTATTCAGCCGAATATCAAATAGTTGGACAAGTATTCGCCGGAGCAAAATACAGAGCTGAAGAGTTGGTTTTTTGTTAAATAATGTCATTTAGACAAGAAAAACTCTTTTTAAATGAAAAACACACTTTAAATATATATATCAATAATGTATTGCATTTCTTTTCTTTGTTGTCTATGGAAGATGTTGTGTAGACTATGAAAGGAATATAATATCAGAAAATAAACTGTTCAATAACATCACAGTTTGTATTTTTGTGCATTCATAGGTATTGCTTGTTGAGCAAGGCCCAAGAAACTAAGACTAGCCCAAAAGTATAGTATGCATGTATGTGATCACTGTGAGGGGAGACTAGGATGTGTCTACTAGTACTTTCAAATGTTCCTTTTGGGGCTGCCCATCTGTAGCCTTCTGGCTCCAGCAAGGCAATGAAACACATAAGGAGTGATTACATAAATTAGCACTCTGCTGACTGCTGAAGTTCTACTAAATACAAACATTTGGGATGCTAAATCCATTCTTTTGACCTGTGGCACTGAGAGATAGCATTTATCTTTCTTTTTCGGGTGTATTCAATTTGTGGTGTTTTGGGGCATGGTAAAAGACACCAGACAAAAAAATATAGCGAATGCTGAGTCCTCCATGGTTCTAGGCAGAGCCTATAGATAAGAGACAGTGCTGATCTTCAGAGCTTTAATTGGCATGTGCATGTTTATTTTACTTATTTGTTTCACTCGGATATCCATTTGGTCCAATGTTTCTAAATTGTAATCTTGTATCTCCTGGTCTTTATTACATAAATATCCCTCTTGTTTAACCATTCAATGTTGGTAGCAATATTTCTACTTGCCACTGACTGGAACATTTCCTTTAAAAAAAAATGTGCCACTTTCTTTAGTAATATCTTTCACTTTTACAAAAATCGAAAGGACTCATTTTGGCAACATAATAAAGTTGAAGAGCAGGAATTGTAACCCATTTTTCGATATTTCAAGCACATCTCTGGTACAGGCACACTTCCCACAGAGCCTTCTTATTTGCTTCATAACTTTGGCCTGCAGGCTGAGTACAGTACGTTGCCACAGGAACACTACCTCCTGAGCTATTTTTCTCAGGGTTTAGAATGTACCTCTGCAACAGAATTTGTGCATCTCTGCAACAGCTATATTAATCCACTTAATTATATTATTTGGATTGGGAATGGGTGGAATTGGCACCTGTCATTTTCAGAATTTTCACACGGGTCATCAGCAAATCAGTAAGCCCGTAAAGAAAGTAGCATTTTCCAATAACAACATTATGAACTATTGTTCTAGCGCAATCATTTTCAACTGCAAAATACAGGGGAGACCAGAGCTCATTCAAAATAGAGAGTTTTGCTTCAGCTTGCTCCTCCCCAGCAAACCACCAGATGAGTTTGCCTGTTCAGCGCATGAAGGTCAGGGACTTTGCACAACCACTCTGCTCTGCCTGCGCCTAATCAAAAAAGCGACAGCAGCATTTGTTCAATGATCGTTTGAAAGGATAAACATGACATGCCTGAATGATTCCAGGCACACAGTCAAAGCAGTACATAATGTATTTTGCAGGGGAAACTATTCGGCTACGAGTGATTATTAAGTATTCGGCTGAAGCCGAATATCTTATTTTTAGCTGGAATTTTGCCTAATAATTACTCGAAGCCGAATTATGGTACACCTCTAATTACTATCCCATGAGACTGAATAGGCGTGTTAGAAGATAAGTAGATACAGATGTGCAGTCAAACTGAGAATTGTGTGATTCAAGTGAATATGCTAAAGTATGTTATGAACAGATGACCACATTTTACCACTGCACAATGTGATACATGTTTACATTTGCAAAATGTTAAATATGTAATGTATGAATAACCTGTGTTAAACTATGTTTTTATGAATGCAAACTTTATTAGTTGAACATGTTTTAATACAAACTCCAAAATGTGCTCAGTTCTGCTGTTAGTTGTGGAAGTACTGGTGGCATAATGGTATATAATATATTACTTCTGATATATATTTTACAATGTTTTTGCACCCATCTCAATGATTTCCATTTATTCAAATACGTGGGTTTTAAATGATCTCGATTTTCCATTAACAACCAGGCTACTAAACACAACCAAAGCCAATGATTGTGTTCCTAAACACAGCTGGTCTCCATATATTCTTTATTCTAGTGAGAAAAGATCATCCTTGATGTCTGAAAAATAGGACATTCAGTAATTTTGCAGTTCCAGTTGGACAAACCAGATGCACTGTAGAGTGACTGTTAGGAAAGATTTCATATGTGTATCTAATTGTCCCTCCATGTGTCAAACCCCAAACTTTTTGCTGCTGTTTAAACACCATTGACTGACTTTGCCAGAGAAGCACAGCCTTCAACTGCACTCCTCTGGGCTTTCGCTCACTTTTTATGGGGAAACTGACATGCCATTAAGACAGTCAGTACTAGGAGACTTTGTTTCCCTTAGTCCTTTCCTCATGTTGCAACATTTGTGCAACATGTAACAAGTGTGCAATGTATCTTACCATGCAGCACACTTAGTTCTATAGTCATTTCCAAAGGCCCTAGATACTCTCGCTGGACTTTTTATGACCTGTGCAGATGTGTCAGGCACAGGACTGGTGGCAGCTATTGTTTCGCATTATTTTTACCCCTTCCCTGCCATGTTAACCACGTTAACCGTGTTTGGCACGAATAGGTGGCCTGGCTCCAAAATGGCCATGCCACAAGGTTCTTTGTCCTGTCCTTTGGCCATCTTGCCCCTTCACCTTCCCCAGGTCGAGTCGACCCCGGCCAGTCCTTATTTGGTCATGCACTTTTCCAGCGAATCCCAATGCTTTCGCAGGCTTCTGCATGCCTTGTGTGTGTGTCTCCATGATGTGGGCTGGGATGTCTGGTCCCAATACACATCCTGGGTGCCAGAGAGTCTAGAGTGTCCCGAATGCCTGAGACCACTGTGGTCTGTGATTGGTCCAGGTATGCAGTGTGTGTTTGTGAGCAGATCTCCCATTGGGTGCTCTGCATTTTGGCGCGAAGGGAACTTTGGATAAGAGGAGGCTGAAAACACCACTACCAGGTCAATCTCCTGAGTTCTCACTGAACAAAGGATAGAATCCAAGTATCCTGCAATTACGAAGCTGAGTCGAGGAACCGCTGGTGACCCCCTGTAAGGTTTGGCACCCTGAGCCTGCTGTCGTCCCATGGGACCCCTCTGCATCTGGTCATCCTAGAAGGTCTGCGAAGACGTTTCGACCCATTGGAATAGTGAGACCAACTACACTCGGCACCTTCACCAAAACCTGCAAGTAAGCTTTCTCGGAAGTGTCCCTGGGCCAACCAGTGGGCTGACCAGCTTATGCATGACCTTTGCTCTGTCTCTGCCATAGTTTCACGGAGGCCCTCAAAACCTACTATACTGCTAGCTCTGTGTTTACGGCACCCTCACACTGAATTTCGTACACTTGGCATTTCCAGCTCTGAAGTGAGACGAATGCGCCCGGACCGGAGTAAACACGGTTACCGTGTTGCCCTGCTGCGGCAACGTCCTTTGCAAGTCTACTGCATTTGTGACCCTCTTGCCGATGAAGCCTGCTGCAGTGAAACTGGGGTGAATCAACCACCCAGAGCACAGAAATCACCAATGTCCCGTTTGGGAATCCTCACTGGATCTCAGGAACTAAAAGGTACTGAGACGTCCTTTTTGCCGCATTCAAACCTGCACCCGAATTGGACTAACCTGCCGAAGTTTGGGTCTCCTTGCATCAGGGACTGGTGAGTAATCAATAACCCAACTGGTGCCCCTAGCGCAAGAGCACATTTTTACGCATGAGTGGGCCCCTGGGGGCCCCTCTCCTGTCCACTGCTATTGCGAAATAGCGACTCCATCCCGAACCCTCGAACTGCCTCTGCCTTCAAGTAGAGGTCCTTCTTGAATAGTGGGAACTTATTCTTCATCGCCTTATCCACCTTCCCAAGCTGCCAGAGACCCCTGAAGAGACCCCATTTTGCCCATTGGAACAACTGCATGCACTGGCACTACATGTACTATTGAGCATAAGGCTTCCCTCTTCTTAGGGCTTGGACTGCCTCTTAGTTAGGTGAATAACTGAAGTTGAACTGGGCCTAAAGATTAACTGCACTGCCTGTTTCCTTCCCATCTAGGTTATCGACATATTTCGTGCAGTCACCCTTTTAGACCCCCCTGGTCTTGTATATATATTGTATTGAGTGTGATGTATTGGTTTACTTAGTATTACTGTGATTCTTTGCTATGGTCTATGTTACAAAGGCCTTGTAATAAATGTGTCTATATTTTTAATATAACACCTTTCTGGAGTCATTTGTAAGTGTCCTTGCTCTGTGTGCTCTTTGAGGTCCTTCAGTCACCCTCACCCCTCCTGAGACTTAGGGCCTCATTACACGGTAGGCGGTAACCATGGCGCTATTAGCGCCATGGTTGCGGCCAGTATTTTACTGTGTCCGCTTTGGTGGATGGCGGAATTACCGCCTTACTCCAAGGTGAGTGGGGGCGGTAATTCCCCATTCACCAAGGCCCTTCCCCATTCCCATTTTTGCCCCCATAGGGCACAATGGGAATGGGGAAGGCGCTAATTACGGTACCGCAAATTGCGGTACTGTAATTAGCACCAAGGTCCCTTTGCGGCACCCTACTTTAATGGCTGGTAGAACCAGCCGTTAAAGTCGGGTCCCACAAAGGGAACTCGTAGTAAGGCGGTAAGGGTTAACGGTCACCGGTAGCATTACCGGTGACCGTTAACCCTTACTGCCTTCCGTGTAATGAGGCCCTTCGTATTGACCGCCTGCCATAACTACCCTGATTGGTCTGGCCTGTCCAGAGGTTACCCTGTTCCAAGAAACTAGGCTGGCCTTCTGAACCTCTGCCCCTACAGGTCAGAGTTCAGAAATCCTTCTTAACAGTGATGATGGATCATTCACTCAATAAAGCATGCAGGTTTTGCTGACAATAATGCCATTGTAGAATCCTTTATTGTTAGAGTCTAGAAAGACAGGTTTAAGTTTTGCAAATGCTACTTATCATTAACAATACTACAGTATAACGATTATCATTCACATGCACCATGATAACAGTGACAATGGATAATAACATTGGTCTTAGAAGAGATTTGGTAAACAAGAAAGAAAACTCCAAAATAGAAACTTTTAATTGTAATGGAAGATGCAATTTAGGGAATTTCCTAGGGCCTTGATATTGACCTGAGAACATATTGCTAATTAACTATTATTCATTTAAACTGTAAATTGGTATTAAAAATGTCATTTGAAGTACTTCCCACTATCTGATCCTTCTCAGGAATAGTTTGGTATCACATCCCTTATTTGACATTCACATAGGATTACATTGAAGGGATTTCCTATTGGCATGAATCCAATTGTGTGTATTTTATAGAATGGAGTGTTTCAAGCCAAAGGCAGGACGTCTGTTGGTATGTCACTTAGGGCTGAATAAAAGAAGTCTGTGCAGTAACTGTGTGCCACGATGAAAGTAAAATAGTCCAAAAAGGAAGTGAGTAAATAGTATGGGAAAAACAGCAATCGTAAAAGCTAACACTCCCTGAGGCCTCCTGGTAGCATATAATAAGATCTATAAATCCAGGTTCAACGCTGAAAATGTGAGAAAATATTTGCAAGATCTCCATCTTGAGTAACTGGTCTTCACAATTACAGCATTTTACTTTTTACTTAGCATAAGAAATCACTGTTGTAAATGTATTGTGTTTTGTTGATCTAGTAGCACCAGCTAATTCGTATCTTTTGATTTAAAAATTAAATAGCTATATCAAACAGTACGTGTGCATCTTAGGTCTCACTTGCAGGTCCGCTTGTGTTCTTTTTGAATGCATTAACAATGGACTGAACAGTAACACATGCAGGAATTGTTTTCAGTTTCTAAGCAACAAAGTTTATTTTCGTTGTTATATATAAGGCTCAGCATTCTCACTGCATAGTACTGACTTCTTAGTTTCTGTTTCATCCAAATTATTAAAAAATGAGTTGGGAAGTAAGTAGGTAGCAGGTTAAAATTGATGAGTTTACATGTGAGTTTCATATATATCTGTGTCATTGTGCTAAGCTCATTAGCCAAACAATTAAATAGTTTATAATCAAGGTTTGATTACTTTCAGGTAGGTGATGTTTCACTTCTCAAGCTTAATTAATTGCTTGCAGGTTAGGGATATTATTCGACTGCTGTTTCTGTTTGCCTTTTGACAGGCAACAAACCAATCAGTAGGCACGCTCAACAGTTTATCAGGGGGCTTAGCCTTCCCCAATTGCAAAGGAATACTGTCTCATTTATCCCAGGGCCTGCTGTGAAGGTGTGATTTTGCCCCCATGATGTCATCTAAGTACATCTTTAGTGCGTTTTGTTATCACCCTGATGTTCCCCCTATGACAGTAGGGCAGCAGCCTGTGTATCTTCTGGAGCCTTCCTTTTGAATTCAATTTATGTTGCCATGTCTCTTGCTGCTGTCGGGAGCAATAGTGGGAGGGCAACTCTTCCTGCAACTTGTAAACCTGCATGCCCCGTCTCCTTTTCTCCTTCTGTAATCTCTGGTGTTCTCTCAAGCTAGGGAAAGGAGTGTGTGCCCCCACTTAATTTTAAAGCAAAGGTCCTCTGCTTGTGATGTCTCTGGGGTGTTGCCCACTCCAAGTGAGCCCCCAAGTGAGTTTCTAGGAATGTCTGATTGTGATATCCGAGACCCCTCCCTAACATTTGAGGCAAATATCAAAAGGTTCAACTTTTAGGTTTGTAAATGCGTCATGGAACTTTTTTAGGAGTCATATTTCATGCTTGTACCCTGATATAATGACATTGCATATAAATTAATGAAGCATTGCAAAGAGCATCTACTTGTGTGTTAGGGGATTATGGCTGCATTGTATTTAGGATGGACATGTATGCATTACATGTTAGTATATACAGTACATATATGTATAGTTCAAGATGCGTCCACAGATAGGGCGCATTTCCACAATTAGGACGTTTGTGTTTCTGGGGATGGCAGTTGGATAGTGCAACGTCTACACTTGACGACACTAGAAGACACACCATGCAAAGCTAAACATTAGGTGTTTACACAACACCTAATTATGTATATGTAATGTTTACATATGCGAAAGTACAGGGTCTACCGGACATCAGCAGGGTCCCCACTCTACATCCACCTGGGTCGCAAAACAACATGTAGTACATGCAGCCTTAAAGGACTCTATATTAATGAGAAAAATTGAAAACACGAATGGCAACAATCTCAAAGCACAAGAAAATTGCTGTAGTTTGTCTCTGTGCTTGTTTGGGAATCAGGGACGGACTATGTTAATGCCCTTAACTCTGCCTATGCAGAGAAAGTTGGTTGTACATACTGTACCCAGTTTCTGGTTGCAAATCAAGCTATGGTCAATTTGTGTCAGTTTTCCACCTGGCAAATGCTCATTTTAGTAAAGAGTAAAGAATGCCATTTGCAGCTAACAGTTAGGGCCTCATTACACGGTAGGCGGTAAGGGTTTACCCGGTACCGGTATTTTACCGGTACCGGTAAACCCTTACCGCCTTACTACGAGGTCCCTTTGCGGGTTGGGGAATTTAACGCCTGCTTTTTGCAGGCGTTAAAAACCAACCCGCAAAGGACCAGGGAGCTAATTACGGTACCGCAATTTGCGGTGCGGTAATTAGCACCTTCCCCATTCCCATTATGCCCTATGGGGCAAAAATGGGAATGGGGAAGGACAATGGGGGAAGGGGGAATTACCGCCCCACCAACCTTGGAATAGGGCGGTAATTCCCCTTTCCACCAAGGCGATGCCGGTATTTTACCGGCATGGACCAAGGTGCTAATAGCACCTTGGTCCACCGCCATCCGTGTAATGAGGCCCTTAGTATTAATTGTTACATATATTAAGCTATAATTATAACAATATTATTTTGGGGCATTCAGATGCATTTCACCTGGATTGAGGGTTTACATTCCTAGTGAATGTGAACTCAATTTACTTTGTGAAATGTACTAAATGTCTCCAAATACATCTTGGACACTAATTAACATCAGCAATTATTGAAGCAACTAACATGTATTCGTTTTGGAAATCAATCTATGTAATGGGTAATTTGGTTCAAAACATAATTCCCACATCTGCTGTCCGGAATTCTATAGCAATTTCCTTACAGAAACAGATATCCCAATTATTCTGTTAATACTGCACAAATCAATAAAGATTGTCGGTAGTTAATTAGACAAACGTGAGAGCCCCTCCACTGAGAACAAACAAGCTTAAATTGCTTGTTCTGATATGATATATGATATGATTGTTTATTTATATAGCGCCTATACACAGTGTGTTTCAAAGTGCTTCAAGGCAAGGGAGGGAACAAGGGAAAATACAACCACATTCTTACAGGCCATGAACAGTAAGGATGTGAAATTAACCATCGTACTCGGCCTGACGACATTTCAGATAGTGCAAGAGCTAAGACATAGATAAGGAAGGGTGGGGGAGAGTGGGAAGGAAATGGAAACAGACAGGCGACTACTGTACTAGGCCTGACAACATTTCTGGTAGAGCCGTAGAAAAACAAAAGGTGAGGGAGAGGGGTCCAGAAAGGGAGGGGAGGAACAAAACAAGCGACTATCATACTGGGCCTGACGACATTTCAGATAGTGCTGGAGGGGTGGTGGGGAGGAAAAAAACAGTAATGGGAGGGTGGAGGAAACAGACGAGGTTGCTATCCTATTAGGTCCAGGGACAATTCTGATAGAGTAAGTGCATAGAAGAAAGTAAGGGGAGGAGATAGGAAAAGGGAGAAGGGAAATGAGGAGAGAACAGAGAGTAAGCAGTCAAAAAGAGTGGAGAAGCAAGAGTGGAGAGCGAATACATTAGCAGAAGTCAGTAGGAACACATAATGTTGCATGCCCTCTGTGGAAAGTGCCCATTAAAGGTGTTCTACAATCACATTTTAGGCCACTGTGCCTTATCCAAAGGAAAAATGTCCATTTACATATCAGTCTCTGCCTGCCCACAAGGAGGGTCCAGCATCAAAATGCTAAGAATTTCTCTGAATAAGAATACCAACAGCAACCCATGATGCTTTGTTCAGTGAGGTGAAGATGTGTCTCTCTAGGCACAAAGAACAAGGGGTCATGCCTGGGTCACCCTTCTTAACTCATGGATAATTACTGCAAAAATGAAAAATTGTAGGTACCTGTGAGTATCTTACTTCAAAAAAGTCTTATTTGATTGAAATTAGAATATTGCATCAATAGTTCGGTGCAAAGACTGCCTGGTGGCATAATGGATAGGCACATGCAAGAGTGTCAACTGACTGCCTTTGAGTGTATTAACCATCTCTGAAGCTAAAATAACCATATAGTTTAAGAGTCAGTAGAGCAAATAGACAAACTGAGGTAGTAAATTAAATGTAGCATTTAAATGGCACGGTTAGCTTCACAAGTTAAACATTTTAATTGCAACTTGGTTGAACTGTAACAGGTTTAACATGAGCATGTATTAGGTGTCATGTAAAATTAGCACCCGGGGCAGGTGAAGTAACCAATCAGGTTACTCAGATTGTGGTCTGAATCCCACAATCTCAGCCCGTGTTCTGGGCAGCCAGATGTCAATTTTCCCTGTCCTCAAATCTTCCCCACCCCTCCTTCTAACCCTCAGGTGTCTGGTTTCTTCCCACCGCAATCCATCTTACTTGATTTGTGCATTGGCGTTATCGCCGCTGCCACTGCTGCTGCCACTCTGTGTCCCTGCTGGCCAACATGGAAATGGAAGAGGGGCTCTGTATGGAGCTCTGTCTTGCCGATCCATGGCAGCCATCTTAGGTAAGTATTTTGTTTGAATGAACGGGATTGTTCAAGGCAAAATCCATTCGGGGGCTTCACAGGCTGGTAATTGCTGAGAGGTCCGATCTGTTGGGCACTTGCTATTACTTGGGCCCTGGGCTGTTAACAGCCAGTGAAACCACCTGGACGGGTAAACAATTTTTCTATAAGAAAGTGAAAGCATTTTCCGATGGTTTAGCTTTGGTGCAGGCAAAAAGCCATCCTTGCAGAGAGGAACTGTCTGGTTGAAAAGAATCTTACCTGAAGATTGTGTTGTTATTTTACTGTCTGCTTTTGAAGACAGAATGTTCAGAATGCAGTAAATGCCAGTCGTTACTGTCTGGACTCTAAAAATTCTAATTAGCTGAAATTAACCCACATTTCATTTACTTTGCAGAGTGGTCTTTTTTGAAGGCAAGCAAATCTTAGCTGACTCTGGTCCTCTCTACGACAAGACGTACTCTGGCGGAAGACTGGGCCTTTTTGTTTTCTCCCAAGAGATGGTGTTCTTTTCTGACCTCAAATATGAATGTAGAGGTTCGTGTTTTGCATTATTTATCATTGAAACATTCTTTCTGGCTAAAGTCTGACATGATTAATTGCGTGTATTTATAAAAGTGTGCTAAACATGAATGGCAACTGTGTACTATACTAAAGAGGGTTGGCTGGTATATTGTATATACACACCAAGTGTTCTTGATTTCTCTTGCTTCAATGGTGCTATAGTTCTATATTTTTTGTTGTTTTTGTTATTAACATGTTATATGATTTTGAAAATGAAATGCAGGTATTTTAACATTTGGACACATTGAGATCAAACTGCACATATAACTTTAGTATGATCGTACTCATTTTATAAAATAACTAACTTAATGAGTTATTTTATAAAATTAAAGCTATATTAACTTAAATGCTACTCTGCAATCAATGGACCTCTGATGTCTCCTATATTAAAATCTGTACCAAAATCTGTACCACGTTTCAGAACCTTCTCACAATAACCTTATTGTGATTGTGCTATGCTATTAACTGTGTGAAGAACAGCCTCTCTAGGGATTCAACCCAAGTTGCTGAATGAAAAAATAACTATTATGCCATCATTATTATTAAATGATGAATACAAGTTTGCCATGATTTGGAGAATTTTCAAAATGAATGTCTTCCTAGCTCGTTTAGTAACCTGGCATATTCAATTCTGATTAGGAAATACGTGTGTGGATGTGTGTGTGTTTTGCAAAGTTACAAATATCTGAATATTGTGAATGTAAATGCATTGAGAAAAGACACAACTGTTGTCTGTTTACATATTTTCATGGAATTGAATTACCAAATATAATTTTGGAACACAACATGTTTATGTCAGTGTAATTGACAGGAATATTCCCTTTCTTTCTTTCAGACTTCTGAGCTGTTTTGTTTGGGACCATTCATTTTCTGCAAAATTGACACCTCTGCTCAACCGCTCCTCACCTCCATCATTTTACCAAATTAAAATGTCATCTCTCACTCTTCAAAATTCCTGAAACACAAGTGCCTTCTCAGAAACAAAGCAACATTGTGTGTCATATGAGCACACTGAAACATCATCAGACCAATACTACAGAAAATGTGCTTAAGGAGAAAGTGCAATGTATTGTATGCGTTAAGGGTGTGAATGCTGTGTACCTTTAAATGTGATACCTGATGTATTTATAAATGTGTGTGTTTGAGTATATTTGATGATAACAAAAAATGCTGAATATCAGCTGGTTCCTTACACTTATCTATGAGGGTTATTTAGAAGAATTTGAAGCAAATTGCTATCCCACGTTCATTCCTTTGATCAGGAAATAACACAAATATATAGGTCTATAACCCTCACAAATATGGGTATGGTTGAAGTATGGTTGTAGGGAATTGTCTATTGGGTAACCTATGGCATGGTCTATTGGCATATCTTGGCTAATAGCGATATCTCAAAATATATGCATAGCAGGTTGACATCTGTGAAGGCTCTGGTGGACAAAGAAGTTCATCTTAACCCATATGCTTTCATTGCAAGCAATGCCTATTAATGCTTAGACTCAGCTTAATTGTTATCTTAATAGTGAGTCAGATTCTCAATATGGTTCATTAATATAAGTAGATATTATTGGATTTGTCAATTTTGTAATGTTTCTTCATAAAATGAGACCTTACATTTTTCTGCTAGGGCTGATTTGGCAAATGTGGATCTCAGTGAAATCTTTGTAATATCTTTTAAAGTGCTCTTTTGGATTTTAAAACCTCAAGTTAGAAAGAGGAATCATCTTTGCAACTTGTCTGCATCTGTTAGCTTTAAGTCATACATTTCATTTAGAATACTATGCAATATCATTGTAAAAATGGACTGTCATACTCAGGGCATACTCTTTCCTATGCGGACACTGCCATTTGCTGGAATCAGCTTCAAAGAGAAGACATCTTAAACATATTGTTTAATTTTTAGTGTGTTTGAATAAAATACTATGTTATTCTTGACAAGTAAATGTATACATAGAAGAAGTCCTATTGTAGAAGTATGGACTTGTACGAATACATGTGTACTTTGTTCACTAGGGCAGCGAATAAGTGTGTACCAAACATAGTAAATCCAAAGAACAAATGATGTCTTAATATAATTATCTAAACCATGGCAATATGGAAAATTATCACTGGATCATCATTTAATTAACATTGTAGTATTTATAGTTTTCCTTCTTTGTCCTTTTTTTGCGTCAACTATATCATCCCATTATCTTCTGAGAGGTCAATTTATGGTTGCCTGATGGGCGACTTATCTTCCCTGGCAAGAATCCTACGTTTACAATATGTGTCATGTATTCAACCAGAACACATATAGATTTATGTTTTACTTTTTTGGCATGTCTTACTTTATCTGCCCTTTAATTTTGACGTAAGGATGAAGTAGCCACTATCCTGCTGCACAATTGTGTTTGGTGTTGTTACTGGCGTCTGCTGTAAATATACTTTTTTGCTGTAATAATCTACAACAATTATTCCACTAGCATAAGCAAATGCTTTAGGTTTCTTCTTTTCAAAATGTGTTTTCTTTTCAAGAAACACATTTTGGTTGTATAGACAGCTGAAGTTTAATGAAGGGTTCCAATATTTTATTGTGGGAAAGAGAAGGGAGGTGGCCAGCTGTTGACTCAGCTCTTTTATTCTAATCAAGAATATATTTTACTGCTATATCCATTAGAAAGAATCCACATTGTTCTTGCTTTGTTGCACATTTTATAGCATTTTCATATAAGGAAAACCTTTTTTAGCCTGGCAAAACAAGTTTTACATTTGCTGCGTTTTTTAATTACATAATTTGTATCCTCTCTTCAGAATGGGGACATTACCATTAAATGTAACAATTGTAACAGATATTAAGTTTTTGTTTTGTTTTGTTGTCATAGTGTGGGGACAGAGGATGTTAATATTAAGGCTGTACCATGATTTCCTGTGTAAATTATTTATGACGTTGTTCCTTTTTGTCTCTCTTTATTTTGTGCAACTCAATGAATGCCGTTCTGTTTTGCCAAAGATTGTAAATAATTATTTATTTGTTGACATAGACAACTTTTCACCATTGAAAGTCCAACTTTAAGTAAGACCCTCATTTTTATACTTAAGAGATTAATGATAGAAAATAAATTGTAAAAAAAGGTTTTCAAAAAGCGTTTCTCTCCACCTTGTATTTTGTACAATATTTAAACAACACTTTTAAATTATCACCATTAGAGCCGAGTCAGGTTATGGTATCTGAACTGACATGCTCTAACCAAGAATTTAATATCTGCTGCAGGTGAATTTTACACTAGCTAGGGATTGAGCATTAACTTGAATAACCGAGAAGCAGCCTGGTGTGAGTTGTTCTAAAATTGCAAGCATCATAATCTAAGCAAATATTTACCTAATTTACATGTTAGAAACAAAATGATAATGATGTTGTGCTCAGCCCTGTAACAAACCCACAATGTTTTCCAGAACTGGCAGAACCTTACTGAACTACATTTTGTCAGTGAGCGAGTGACTATATGAGTGAGTGAATGATTAAGTGAGTAATGGGAGAGTATTGATAAGTGTGTGAGTAGGTTTTTTTCCTCGTGCTAGAATTGAAAAATTCCATTTTACAGTTGGAGTTAGGTGCTAAGTAACAAAATCAGACACAACAAACATTTTAAATGCAATGATAATAGAGATGATTAATTCCAAATTTGGGTTGAGGCTTAATATGACGTCCCACAATTACACCAGATTCTGAAATCGCAAGACTACCAGAAAGTGAAGCTGATGAAAGTGAAATTACTTATTTTGTCTGTATGAGCTTCCAAGGTAATTGGGCAGGTGACCAAGTAAACAATTGAAGTAGCTTTGCAACTTTAATTATACGTTGCTTCAAATGTTAATGAGTGTAGTTAATTGATATGAACTTTGTCCCAGGTATGGGGGTTGTGGGCCACAAGCACTTTACATACTGCAGGTATTTAGGCTGAGCTTTGCTGGTTACAAGTGCAAGATTGTGGGCTGCAGAGAACATGCTATAAAGTGGGAGAACGTTGTTTTTTTCATAGGTGAGGTGGGAGGAATCCTCAGAGGGTATTAAGCAAAATCAGTGTGCTAGGTTTAGGGGTAGTGATGTGTGAAAGTCTGGGTTCCCATCTCTTAGCCGGAGGTAGGCGAGGGACCTATTGTGGATCCCAACACATGTAATAATCTAATGAATTGTAAGTACATACTGAAAGAATTTTCATTGGCTACCGAGAGCTAAACAAACTAATTTGCCACTTTAACACTTACAAATAATTTCCCCACATTTATCTCACATTACAAACGAAATGTGGTACAATTTGCTGTAATACTGTATCTGCATATGTTTGACCATGCTCTGCCTACCTCTAAGAATATGAGGCATTCCTATGACAGGGCAAAACGTCCTGTTAGTCAGAGATCAAATCTGTGGTGGTCGGTGGAAAGGCGGTCAGGCTGCATAGGCATTAGATCAGACAGATGTTTATAATTGCCCTGATATTACAAAATACTGTAACAGATATTTTCTAACAGGCTATGCATAATTAACAAAACATTGGATGTCTATACATTCTGAACATGGCTTTTTCTTATGAATGTGTATCCGAGGAGGCTCAAAATGATCTCAATTAAGAGGGATAATCATTAGATCACAAATTTACACTTAAGATCACTGGGTCTTTACTTTTGGCTTTTCTAAATATTGCATTGTCGCTACTGGAGTGAGGTTTCAAGCTATTTGCTTGGTTGGCATATGTTACCAAAATGGTAAAGCAAGGAAAATGGTCTGAGTGCCATATTCCTTCCAACAGGGTACACCATCATCTGCTGCGATTGCCCCTTCCACAAAGGTGGATGAGTTGCCCTCATCCACAAAGATACCCTTGCCTTTAAAACAATCACAGTCACTGCCCCTCCCACCTGCAAGCTACTCAGCACAAGGCTGTCTATTTCACCCTCCTCATCCCTAATCATCCACATTATCTAGCAACATCTCCTCTATGCTTAGCTCCAGCATCAAACCATCCTCCAAAGTCCTACTCCTGGGTGACCTTATCCTAGGTCTAAACCCAGATGCCAAAGACGCCCACTCAGTGGCCTGCTCCTTAACCTCTCTGGGATTTACACAGTGTGTCTCAAGCCCAACCTACCAACTAGGGATATCCCTATACGGGATTGCTGCCTATAACTGTTCGGCAGAGAATATAGTGGTATCACCTAATCACTGGACAGACCACCACACCATCTCCTTCAATATACCAACCACCACTCCCCTACCCACCATCACACACCCCTTAACACCAGTCCTCATAAGATGTTCACGGAACTTCACCAAAGAACACCTCCTTCCTCTTACCCTCCACCCAACTGATCTGGTCAAAACCTACAACACCACGATTCTCTCTGCCATGGACACTATTGCTACTCAAACCTCGTAAAGCTAAACCCAGCACTCACATAAACTCTTGGTTCACCCGTGTTTTACACAAGATGAGAGCTAGCAAAAACGTGCCCTAGAGTGCATCAGGCGCAAATCCCCTTCCCCTACTAACAAAGAAAATCTCCTCCTCCTTTCTAATGAAAACAAAAAAGCCATCATCGCCGCAAAAGCATCTGCATCCGCTAATAGAATCATTAAAGCACAGACCTACTCTCATGAGCTCTTCTCTTTTCTCCATTCTCTGAGAGCTGGCAACCCCTTGTGTCCCCATTTCCAAATGCCTCAAAGATGACTCCTGGTGTCATAACATTCAGGATGCCCTCTCAAATAAAGCTGTCTCCCTCCAAGAAAAATATCAAGCTCAAGCAATCTATCCTGATCACCAAACCCACCCCCACTGACCCTCTCCAGTCCCCAGCCCCCACAACTCCCCCTTTCCCACACCCACCCTTTACCTTCTGCCCTATCTCTGAATCAGAAACATCCAACCTGATCGCCGGCCAAAGTGACACATGCCCAGCACCCCTCATTAAGGACTATGCAGAAGCCCTTGTCCCTGTCTTCACCTCCTTTATCAACTCTTCCTTCACCACCAGCATTGAACCTCCATTGCTAAAGAAGCCTGGATCTCTCCACTACTCAAGAAAGCCTCTCTCGACCCTGCCATACCCACCAACTGCCATCTCATTACCACTGTCCTCTTCCTCCTAAAAATCCTGGACCGTGCTGCCTATACTAAATTCAAGACTACCTGGAATTCCACCACATTCTCAGCCCGAGACAGTCTAGTTTTCGTCCCAGCCGTGGTACCGAATCAGCCCTACTTGACGTAAAAAAACAACTTGATGATATGCGTGACTCAGGCAACCTTGCTCTCCTCCTCCTCTTCGAGATTTCCGCTGCCTTCGACTTAGTCAACCACCAAACTCTTTGTCACCATCTCACCACAGCTGCCAACTTTGACCCATCAACTGTCCAGTGGATTTTGTCCTTCCTCGCAGATAGATCTGCCCGAGTCTATGCAGGAAATGCAGCCGCCACATCTCTTCCGTCCCTTGTGGTGTCCCACAAGGTTCCAACATCTTCGCCACCTTATACAATCTGTACACCAAACCCCTTTTCGACCACCTTGACTTCATGGGGATCTCGTTCACCAATTATGCTGATGATACGTCGGTCCTCATCCCCCTCTCAGGCGACCACATACAAGACCCCAGCAAAATCAATGCCATTCATGACATTATCCAAGCCTGGATGGCCTCCCTTCAACTCTGTCTGAACAATGACAAGACAGAAATTCTGATTGTCGCTCCCCCCTACCATCTGTCCAAGTTAGACTGTGCCTACCACTCTTTTAACATTGATGCCTGCACATCCCAGTCACCTCGAGCATTAAAACACTTGTAGTCTTCCTAGATTCTAGCCTCAACATGAAACCGCACGTCAACTCCATTGCCTCTTCAGCTGCCCACACCACCAAGATATTAAATGCCACCAAACATCTTCTCTCCCCACAAGACCGCCTTACCATAGAAAGAGCCACCATATGCGCCTAGCTTGACTACTAAAACTCCCTCTTGGCTGGCGCCGCAAAACGCAACCTTCATAAACTTAAGACAATCTAAAACAATGCCACCCGAGTGGCCATGAATTTCTCAAAATGTGATCATGTTGCAAGTCATAGAAGAGCAGCTCAATGGCTTCCAGTCAAAGAATGTATACACTTTAGAATTCTCTGAATCACACATTGCTGCCTCTCTAACACTGCACAGCCTTATATCTCACAAAGACTGAACAAATACTTCTCTACCAGGCCTACAAGATCTCTCTACAGCCAAAGACAGATGACACCTCACTACGCTTACCATAACTGGCGAATTTCAAGGGTTTTTCAATTTTACTTGGAACCATAACGTCCTTTTAAGAACGTTTTTTTACTGAATTTCAAAGGTTTTTAGTAGCACAACTTAACCATAACGTCCCTTTAACAACGTTTTTTTACTGAATTTCATAGGTTTTTAGTAGCGCAAATTAACCATAACATCTCTTTAACAAAGTTTTTTTACTGAATATACATTTTCATAGTGTACATTTGATATATTTGCACTAGGGTTCCCTGACTTTATATTCAATTAACTTAGAACATACCGAACACCCCGCTAATGATTTTGATGTCCGCGGACGGTTACGGACGACATCAACACTACCCAAACATGCAGGGGGTATCTGAAATTGTTCTATCATGCCATGTAAACCGTACGCAAGTTGAAACAGTAGCACATATACACATATTAATAAATAAGCAGTGGAACCTACATATTTAACACATCAACCAGCCATTGAAATACAATATGTAATAAAAAGGATTATACCATAAAAAAAATATACCTCCAACATAATTATCTCACAGAAACTGCAGAGCTAGAAGCAACAGTAGACCTACACAACACAACGAATACAACTTACCAGAAACTAGTAAGTAAACTTCATTTTTTGTATATATTACTCTACTTTTTGGGTGAGGTACAGTATAATTGTCACAATACATGTCTGTTACTTCCGACCCACTATCCTCCTCCGATTCCTCACCTGAAGAACTGGAATCCGTGGTGTATTTTGGTGTCTCCCGATACTGGCAAGTATTTGATGAAATAATCCCTCGTCGGTGTGAAGCCACAGCGGCCACCTGTGAGCTGTGGCCACTGCGGCCCCGTCACCGAAGACAGGCAAAGCCAGGGGAAAAAGCCGCTGGCGTACGAAAAACCTTTATCCGAATGAGATCTGGGTTGTTGGAGTATCCGTGGAGTAAGAAGCGCGTAGTCACTTTCAAGCAGATCCAAGGTGTCACTGGAGTCAGTTGCGAGAAGTATGGTAAACAGAGTAGGCGAAAGGAGAGGACGGGGAAAATGCCAAGGTGAAGATGAAAGAAAAATATGTATCAACGGAACACAGGGAAAAGCAACCTGAGGAGGCCGGTAGAAGAGAGAAAAGAACCGTGGAACGAAAGGAGGACCGAAGTCTGGGAAAGAAAAGGGTGCGAGAAGCTAGAGAGGCAGAGCCACTGAGCGAAGGAGAGAAAGGGTAATAGAAAGCACCGAAGGAAATGAAATAACAAGCGTTGTAGCAACAAGGTAAAGCGAGAGCGATATCCAAGATGTTGCAACGCGCAGGTAGCTGGGAAGACCGGAAATAAATACTTCCCAGCTATCCGCAGTCGCAACGTAGAAAAACGTAAAAAGATTAGACCGTCACCTGGAAAAAGGAAAGATGCTTGCTGGAATGCTAATGGCCACTCCACCTAAACCGTTGTCACTTCTTCCATGCGCCTGTGCGCATGACAGTATGCCCCGTTTTAGGGCCCCCCCCCGGTTTACCGGGATGGAACCTATGGAACCTTCTGAGTAACTTGGGAGCATGTATATGAACCAAGGGTTCCCATGAGTCCTCTGATCTGGGATATCCCTTCCATCCAATCAGATATTCCAGTCTGCCCATGTGGTATCTGGAAGAGTATATTCGAGACACCTCGTACTCTTCTTCCTCAGAGTCGGCCTTAAGGTGTGCATAGTTCGAATTGGAGCGTCCATGAGCCTGAGAAAAAGGTTTCAGTAAAAAAGCATGAAACACCGGGTGAATGCATTTAAGATTGGGTGGAAGATGGAGTCTATAAAACACAGGATTGATCTTTGCAAGTATAGAGAAAGGGCCTAGGTATCGGGGAAAAAGTTTGGATGGATGAGCCCACCGGGAAAAGTATTTAGTAGATAACCATACTTAAGAACCCACAGTCCAATCCGGTCCCTGCTGACGGTGTGAATCTGCCTGCTTCTTGTTGTACAGTGCTGTATCTTTGAGACTGGAGGAAGCATTCGATTGAGCCTCTTTAATTGCATTGCGACTGGTTTCAATAGCTGGTAATTGGGATTGTTCCACAGATACTGGATGGATACTCTTCGGGTGTACTCCATAAGTGCAGTAGAATGGAGACATGTTGATGGCAGTGTGCCTGGCATTATTATAAGCAAATTCCGCTGTGGGAAGTAGTAACAACCAATCGTCCTGTTGCTGATCACAGTAGCAGCGGAGGTATTGCTCCAATGTGGCGTTCAGTCTCTATCGGTTTGACCATTGGTCTGGGGATGGAATCCTGAAGAGAGAGCTCTTTCAATGCCTAAATATTGACACATTGCCTTCCAGAACCTTTAGGTGTATTGCGACCCTCGATAAAGGGGAAAAATGAGCCATCTTGGTGAAAGTGTCTATCATCACCATTGTTAGGAAAGATTTCTTAATTGTGGGTAATTTTCCTTCCATGTGGCAACCCCCAAACTTTTTGCTGTTGTTTTCACCATGATCTAGACTTTGCCAGAGAAGTGCAGCCTTCTGTCGCACTCCTCTGGGCTTTCGCTCCATTATTACGGGGAAACTGACATGCCCTTAAGACAGTCAGAACCGGGAAACACTGTTTTCCGTAGTTTCTTTATCATGTTGGGGCTTTCGGGCAACATGACACAAGAGGGCACTGTAAGCTAAGTTACTGCGCTCTTGGGTCTCTAGCCTTCTACAGGCCCTAGATACTCTTTTTGGATTGTAACTGATTGGTGCTTGTGAATCACGGACGGGAATGGTGGCAGCGATCGTTTCTTGTGTTTTGAGCTCCTTTTGGCGTTTTAAGAGCGTTTCTCGCGCTTAGCCCAAAATGGTGGCCTGGCTCCCAAAATGGCCAGACCATGGGGCTCCTTTGTCCTGTCCGCTGACCGTCTTGCTCCCTTCACCTTCCCCAGGTCGAGCCGACCCGGGGCCTTCCTTATTTGGGCATGTACTTTCCCTCGAAACACGGATGCTTTCGCTGGCTTCTACAGGCCTTGTGTGTGCCTCCAGGATGTGGGCTGGGATGTCTGGTCCCAATACACATCCTGGGTGCCAGAGAGTCTAGGGTGGTGTGAATGCCTGGGACCACCGTGGTCCTTGATAGGTCCACATATGGTGTGAGTGTTGATGAGCGGATCTCCCATTGGGTCCCCTCCGTTTTGGCGCGAAGGGAACCGTGGATAAGAGGGGGCTGGAAACGCCACTACCAGGTCGATCTCCTGAGTTCTCATGAACAAAGGAATACAGGAGCGACTGAAGGTATCCAGTGTTGCGCACGAACTAAGGCATTTCAAGTTATTTTCACCAGGACACGTAGTGAATTGTTATAGTATAACTTTAAAAAGGCCATAGTCCTATCTAAGAGTATGGAAACAAATACCTTGTTAACTTTAAATGCTTCCAAATCCGAAACATTGAAAAAGATGTGTGCGGAGAGAGGTGTTTCCTCTCAAGGCACGAAATTGGATATGATCCAAAGAATCGTGGCGTGGCAAGAAGCGCAGCTTGACGCTATAACTTCTGAGGACAGTGCGGAAGGAGGTGGGGCTGCTCTCACTGGTAGAACCGACGGTTCTGCCGCTGCACTGATCCACCGCGACTACGAGGACAGGGAGGATGAGATGTCTAATGTTTCCTCTGCCAGTGCTGATGGGGAGTCTATGCTTGAATTCAAGAAGCAAAGCTGCGGTTTAGGCAGAAGGAGCTTGAGTTCAGCATAGCCAAACTAAAAATCGAACAGGCAGAAAAACAGAAAGACAGGGATCACCAGTTGGTACTGGCCAAGCTTCAGGTTGCAAATGGGTCCAAGGGTCCTGGACATGGGTCTGCGGCCTCCTCTCATCCACGGTTTCCGAAAGATCTGCTCAGTGTGTATGTGGAAAGGAATGACATTATGGACTGGCTGAATACGTTTGAGTATGCATGTGAAGTTCAAGAAGTTGACAATGCTGATAAGATTGCCTGGTTACTCAGCAGACTGCCCCATTCTGGCTGTAGTGCCATTATGGAAATGTCGAAAGCTGAGCGAGCTGATTTTGCAATGTTAAAGCAAACTCTCATTTTAAAGTTTGGAAAGACTCCGGCCCAATATTTAAAACGATTCCGAGAGTACAAGAAAAAAGAAGGTGGCACTTGGGTATCTTATGTAACCGAATCCTTAAAAAACTTGACTGGCTGGGTCGAAGGTTATAAGGTTTCTACCTTTGAAGGCATGATAAATCTTGTCATGCTGGAACACATTTTTGCATCTTCTTCCCCGGAGCTTAAGCAGCATTTGGCCGATTCGAAGGAGATAGATCCTAAGAAGCTGGCCATTGCAGCAGACTTATGGGTGTAACATCGAGTGTCCCATAAGGACAAAACGTATGCTGGTAAGCAGGAGGAAGGGAAAAAGTCCAAAGATAAGGAGGGTGGAGAATCTGATAAATCTTCTTCTCAAAAGGGCCACAAAAAGAAAAATAAGGGTAAGACACAAGAGAACTCACAGGGTAGTGGAGGTCAGCCTCCGAAACAGAACTCTGGTTACAATAAGCCTCCCTATGTAAACAGACCCAATGGATCTTGTTTTGCTTGTGGAGCAACTGACCACGTGAAGGGGGATCCCCGGTGTAAGGTTAAACCTTTGGGGGTCCACTCCGCTAATCTGGCCTTCTCCTCCTACGAGGAAGAAGAGATTGCAGGAGCATCCTTCTCCTCAGACTCATTCCCCAGCGGGATAGAAGCTGAGGTAGTTTTAGTTTCCCTGGGTTCCTGGGAGCCTAAAGTCTCAGAGGCTTATGCTAGGATTCCAGATAATACCAAGCACTACTTTAAAGACAGTGTGCTGATCAATGGAGTAGATACTCCAGCTCTTAGGGATAGTGGGTGCAGTCGAACTGTAGTGGATTCTACCTTGGTAGACTCAGAGGAAATTGCCAGAGCTACTCTGATGCCCACTAAGTTGGCTGACGGCCCACTCCGTATGTTCCCAGTAATACCTGTAAATCTTTCTTTAAAAGGTACAGCAGTCAGCATTCCAGTGAGCATTCAGAGAAACGTCCCAGGAAAGGTCTTGTTAGGTAATGATCTCAGAGCTTTAGGGCTCATAGGAGACACTGCCGACAGACCCTAAACACGGTCTCAAGCACGGGCAGCATTGGCCAAGACCAATACGATGCCCCAGCCGAAGGGGAAACCCAAGGCGAAAGGAGTAAACAAGTCAAGTCGAGGGAAAGAGAATATTCCCCCGAGCTCGCCTACCACTGCGGTGGAGGAAGTTGGTCAATCGCCCGGGCCTGACGAGGAGGTGGCGATGCCTAAAGTATTTGACCCCAACGACCATCCTGAACTAAAAGACTTATTAGTAGAAGGTGGCCCTGATAGGGACAAATTCAGTAAAGGCCAACGTGAGTGCCCATCTCTGGAAGGCCTAAGGAGACAGGCCTGCTCCCAGCTTGAGGGTGAACCTCCTGGGACGCATCGGATTTATTGGGAAGGTGGACTCCTGTATAGTGAGCCCACAGAGTCTACAGAAGGAGACCATAGGAGGTTGGTGGTTCCCCTTGCTTTTAGACCCTTCCTCCTACAGTTGGCGCATGAAGTGCCCCTTGCTGGTCACCTTGGTATTAAGAGGACCAAGCAAAGGTTATCCATGCACTTCTACTGGCCCAAGATGGGGGTGCAAGTAGAAAGTCACTGCAGGAGTTGTGCCTCCTGCCAGTTATCTGGTAAGGTTGGCTCGGCAATCCAAGCTCCATTGGTACCACTCCCAGTTGTGGGAATACCATTCGAAAGGGTAGGGATCGACATCGTTGGTCCCCTTGACCCACAAACATCCTCAGGCAATAGGTTTATCCTGGTGCTGGTCGACCATGCAACCAGATATCCTGAGGCCATCCCATTGAAAACTGTAACTGCCAAGTCAGTTGCAAAAGCGTTACTTGGCATATTTACTAGGGTTGGCTTCCCTAAAGAAGTTGTGTCGGATCGTGGCAGCAACTTTATGTCGAAGTATATGCAGGCTATGTGGAACGAATGTGGGGACACCTACAAGTTCTCTTCTGCACACCATCCCCAGACCAATGGTCTGGTGGAACGTTTCAACAGAACGTTAAAGAGCATGATTGGGGCTCTGGAAGAACCTCAGAGAAGAAAATGGGTTCTTCTTTTACCATGCTTACTGTTTGCCTACCAAGAGGTACCACAGGAGGGTGTTGGCTTCAGCCCCTTCGAACTTCTGTTCGGTCATCCTGTACAGGGACCCTTAGCCATAGTCAAAGAGGGATGCGAGATGCCCACTCCCCCTGTTACTACCAACGTAGTAGATTATGTGCTGGGGCTCAGAAAATGGATGGTACTTCTGATGGGCTTGGTTAGTGATAAATTGAAGGCAGGACAAGCGCTGGTGAAACATTGGTACGACCAGAAAGCTTCCCTCATCAACTTTACACCTGGTCAGCAAGTCCTGATCATGAATCCCATAAGGCCTCGAGCTTTACAGGACAAATGGTCAGGCCCTTACACAGTGGTGGAGCCCCTGGGTGAGGTTAACTATTTAGTGGACCTTGGAAGGCCTGGACAGGCTCCAAAAGTGTTTCACGTAAATAGGCTGAAGGCTTTCGTCCCAAGAGTCGAAATTGCAGCACTGCTACTGGCTTCAGATGTTGAGGAAGAGGAGTCTGAACCTCTCTACGACCTGTTCCAAAGCGGTCCTTCAGATAATTCCTTTGAGGGTGTCCGAGTGGCCCCTCACCTGACTTCTAATCAGCAGGCTGAGGTGAAAAGTTTGCTTAGGCAGTTTTCCCCCCTATTTTCACAGTCGCCTGGTTTGACACCTTGGTGCAAACATAACATAGACACAGGAGACAGTTTACCTACCAAAAGTATGGGATACCGGATGTCAGACAAAGTACAGTCTTATATTAAGACCGAGGTTAACAAGATGTTAGACCTTGGGGTGATTGAACCCTCTAGTAGTCCTTGGTCCAGCCCTGTGGTTTTGGTTCCAAAGGCAGGCACTTCTGAATTGAGGTTCTGCGTGGATTACAGGGCTCTGAATGCTGTCACCAAGACAGATGCACACCCCTTGCCTCGAACAGATGAGCTGGTGGATACTTTGGGTGCCTACAAGTACCTCAGCACGTTTGACCTCACTGCTGGCTATTGGCAAATAGCTTTAGCAGAACATGCCAAGCAGAAGACAGCGTTTTCTACTCCAGACGGCCTTTACCAATTCAGGGTAATGCCGTTCGGTTTGAAGAATGCACCTGCCACTTTCCAGAGGCTTGTGAATCATGTGTTGAATGGGTTGGACGGTATAGCAGTTTTCAGTGCCACCTGGGAAGACCATGTGAAACACCTCGGGATTGTGCTCCAGGCTCCTCAGAAAGCACACTTGACCATAAAGGCTAGTAAATGCCAGATTGGACAAGGCTCAGTGGTTTACCTTGGACATGAAGTAGGTGGAGGGAGGATACAGCCTCTTCCCAATAAAGTACAAGCAGTACAAGACTGGCCTACCCCCACTACACAGACCCATGTGAGAGCCTTGTTAGGACTCACGGGGTATTACCGCAACTTTGTGGCAGACTATGGCACCATAGCTGCCCCTCTGACTGCCCTCACCACTCCGAAGAAACTCAAGAAGATAACTTGGACCGACGAGTGTGAGAAGCCCTTCAATGGCTTAAAAGACACCTTGTGCCAGGCCCCTGTCCTCAGGGCCAATGTTCCCTCTAAGCTGTGTGCATGTGCGCTTGCCCAACTTCCTTCTGGGTGCCGCTCGGAAGAATTTCAGCAGCGCACACAGACAATTCCCACCTATTCAAAACGATTTAATAATGCACAAGGCACAGCAGGTACCTAATATTTGCTTTTTCTCAAAATGAAGCTAAATTATATGAACTAGTATTGATATTTTGGTCTACCTCATTTACATTGCCCTACTATGCAAGCTTGACCTTAAAACCCCCCAAACCCTAAAAGTAGAATACATCCACAATAGGTTAAAATCTAATATGAAAAAGTTACAGCATAAACAGAAGATATAATTAAGAGATGTCTGTACACATTAACCAAATTATCTCCCCTCCCTACCCATGACTCCGATACTTGACTCTACCACACCTATACCTTATGACTCGAACTTCTGCCCCAGGCCTCATTCAGATATTACCAAACAACCTTGGCTCTGCCTACCTTGGCTCTGCAAAAGTTTACCAGACTAAAACCTACATCCACTTGTTTTATGTTTCTAATATGAATGAGGTGTTACTCATGGCGCCTTATCAAAAGCGTCACCCAGACTATGTAGCCCAACTGTCAGCTCAAATATCAGATACTGAGGGCAAGTAACCAGGCTACTTGAATGTGTAACTTCATACCATGATTCCTATTCTTTGTACGTATGTCACACAAGCACTTTGAAGTGGCCACCTTTGCAATTTAATACATTCTAAAATTCAAATATTAATTTCCCCTCTAGGGATTTTGAGTAAGCAAATAGTAAGCAAATGTTATGTCTACTTTATAAGCGCAGAGCTTGCAATATCATTTACCTGGCCTGCAAGGGATAATGGGCATGGGCTATGCCTGACATTATTCGTATATAGTATTAGGGCAATGGATAGTCGGAATACTAGAATACTTTTCACACAATCGGCCACCTTTCCAAGTTTTCAAAGTTCCATGGGATATAGACCTTAACAATATTTATGCTAAGTCGCTACTATACAAAAACAGTGTCACTGAGCATTTATATGATCCTGCCCAACAGTCTAAAGGTGGGGTATGTTGCAAACAATCTTGTATACACTTCATAGGAATTGGGCACTTACAGATTCATGGCATTTTCTTAAACTGCACATTTTACTGCTACAATCCCTCACTTTTTACAGAGCCCTGTCAACTGGCATTGGAGGCTAGCACAGCAGCCGGGGTGGGGTACAGATGGAAGGGCACAGGAGAATACTCCTTTGGGGTGAAAAACAAATCTGCAACTTTTCAAAAACCAAATCGGACGTTTTGGCAGGGGAGTACATTGAAGGAAATGTGTTTGTTTTCTGAAGGATAGGGTACTCTAGGAACACTCTAGGAAACTGTGCCTTTCGTTTCTTTCTCTGTTCAGCTGCTGAGGGCTTTTCAATATGATAATGTGTTTGTGTTTATTGCCTGTAGCATCCCCATGTATCTTGTCCAACTGATAACAGTGAATTTCATAAGTGGGGTCCCTAGTTAAAGAAGAAAGCACTCCATCTGTTATACCTAGGAACATTGCTGCTATTGACTTAAAAGGCAAACATATGTGAGTTGCTTCAACGGTGCTCCAGACAAAACCTCAGTAAGACTCTAGTGGAATTGTGTCTAGGCTGTGGTGAGAAAGGGTGGGCAAAACTGTAAGCTGTATTATGTATCCTGCCATATCACTTCCTATGTCAGGGTTACAAGGAGTGCTCTGGTATGATGTTACTTCTGAATCAAATGATTTTTCGGGGAATAAGAAAGTAATTAGCTTTGCCGTAGGTATATTTCATGTTTATTAAAATATGTTTTCCCTTTAAAATTCCTCTTAAGATTGGGCAGTAGTAGTATTTTCGTTTCTACCGGAGCCACTGCTCTGCGGGTCACTGATTCAAAAAAATATCAGTGGAACTTTGTAGGTAGAAGCAGGGTGTAGGTTCATGTAATATGGTTTTTTGTTTTTGTTGAGCACGTTTTCCTGTTTTTAGGGAGTAACAATGGATCGTGTATATGCCTCTCAGCTATAAAGCTGGTTTTGAGCAAATGTCACAACTCACAGGACCACGTAATGTGTATAGCAAGCAGAGGCCAAGGAATTCTGATAATCATATTCTGTGGTGCAGTTATTCAATTACTATCCTTGCACACATTTTGAGGCATGTTCCCTGGCCCTTGAATTTCTTAATTAAAGCGGCACATGTATTCCTATTTGCATGTTTTCTGACACATTCGTTTTAGTTGCCATTATTTCATTTGCAAAAATGTTATTCTGTCTGAATTCTTTGACAGCCACATCAGTGATAAGTGATATTTGCTTTTTTTGTAAAGTATTTTATTCGAATGGTTTTACACACTTTCTGCATTGTCTTTAAGCAGTGTCGACAAATTAATAGCCATAAATAAACCTATTGTTTATCCCAACCATACTAAGCTTTTTAGTGCATACACATTTTTTTCTCTACACCTGAGTAATTTTGGGAAGGTACTAAGGCATATCCTATGGCATAGCTTGAAGTCTTTGGACTGGTTGATAACATATTTGTGTTTTTTTAGCCTATATGTTTAGAAAAAGTGTTTCAAGATGCACCTTTTACACTGACTCGTAAAGAATTGCAGTGGTTGAAAAGGAGAAATTCTGTTCCAGACTCTTTGGAGATGGTAACTCAGCACGCTCTATGCTCACAAAGTAGCTTACCTCGTAATTTAGTTGCGCACATGGAAAATAAGTTGTGCACGAAAGCTAAGCATTTCCGCAATTAGGGAAAAATAATTAGAGGGAACATTGCTCAGGGCCCCTGATTATCAAAGACCTTTTATTGTGCAGGCGGACGCCTCTGACACTGGGATAAGAGCTGTACTATCGCAAGTAGATGAGAAGGGTAAGGAACACCCTATTGGTTTTATTAGTCGTCAGCTTAAGGACAGAGAACTCAGATGGTCCACAGTGGAGAAAGAATGTTTCTCTGTTTTGTGGGCCCTACGGAAGCTGAGGCCCTACCTCTATGGGACCCACTTCACTGTGCAAACTGACCATAAGCCCTTAAAGTGGCTAATGAACATGAAGGGAGAGAATCCAAAGTTGCTTAGGTGGTCCATAAGTCTACAAGGCTTCGACTATTGAGCATAGGCCAGGTGTCCAACATAGCAATGCTGATGGGTCATCCAGAATGTTTAACCGACCTGAACAAGAGACTCATCCAGGGGTGGATTAGTTCCCCCTGTCCATAGTCTGGGAAGGGCGAGTGTTGAGAAAGATTTCTTAATTGTGGGTAATTTTCCTTCCATGTGGCAACCCCTAAACTTTTTGCTGTTGTTTTCACCATGATCTAGACTTTGCCAGAGAAGTACAGCCTTCTGCCGCACTCCTCTGGGCTTTCGCTCCATTCTTACAGGGAAACTGACATGCCCTTAAGACAGTCAGTACCGGGAAACGCTGTTTTCCATAGTTTCTTTATCATGTTGCGGCTTTCGTGCAACATGACACAAGAGGGCACTGTAAGCTAAGTTACTGCTCTCTTGGGTCTCTAGCCTTCTACAGGCCCTAGATACTCTTTTTGGATTGTAACTGATCGGTGCAAGTGAATCACGGATGGGAATGGTGGCAGCGATCGTTTCTTGTGTTTTGAGCTCCTTTTGGCGTTTTAAGCGCGTTTCTCGCGCTTAGCCCAAAATGGTGGCCTGGCTCCCAAAATGGCCAGACCACGAGGCTCCTTTGTCTTGTCCGTTGACCGTCTTGCTCCCTTGACCCTCCCCAGGTCGAGCCGACCCGGTGCCTTCCTTATTTGGGCATGTACTTTCCCGCGAAACACGGATGCTTTTGCGGGCTTCTACAGGCCTTGTGTGTGCCTCCAGGATGTGGGCTGGGATGTCTGGTCCCAATACACATCCTGGGTGCCAGAGAGTCTAGGGTGGTGTGAATGCCTGGGACCACCGTGGTCCATGATAGGTCCACGTATGGTGTGAGTGTTGATGAGCGGATCTCCCATTGGGTCCCCTCCGTTTTGGCGCGAAGGGAACCGTGGATAAGAGGGGGCTGGAAACACCACTACCAGGTCGATCTCCTGAGTTCTCACGAACAGAGGAATACAGGAGCCAAATATCCTGCAACCACGAGGCTGAACCAAGGAATCGCTGGTGACCCGCTGAAGGACTGCTCCTCTGCACTGCTGTCGCCTTGTGAAACCCTTTCTACCTCTGATCGAACCAGAAGGCCTGTACTGGTACTTCGACCCTTGGAATAGCGGGGACAGCTATTCTCGGCATCTTCACCATTTCCTGCACGTAGGCCTTCGGGAGTGTCTCTGGGCCATCCAGCAGACTGACCAGCCTACCCAGGAGTCTTGCTCTGTAACCGCCGCCAGGTTGTGTTGTATTTCGAGTCCTTGTCACTCTCACACGATTCGTACACTTGCCGTTCGCAGGTCTGAAGTGAGTAGTGTACATTTGGCTGAGATACACACGGCCGCTCCGCTGCCCTGCTGTGGTAACTGTGCGGGTTCACTTCATTTGGGACATCTTTAACTCAACTCTGCTGCTGCAGAATCTACAGACGACTAGACGTCCCCTGCTCTCCTGCACCTGCCAGCACTGAAACTGACGCAGAGAAGCCTGGGTCTGCTTGCATCGGGGACCGGTGAGTAGCATAGCTAGGAACTGGTCGCCCTCCTGCAGGAGCCCATAGCTTTTCCCCGCTGTGTCAAACAGCACGCCTTTCCGTACTCGCGCTCTGCTTCTGCCCACAGTGGAGGCTGCGCTTGAGTCGCAGAACTCTGTTCTTCTTCATTCGTGCACCAAACTGAACTGCCTGATTCCCTCGAAGAGACTCCCCTTTTTGCCCGTTGGCACCAGCGTGTGCAGGTACTTTTGAGCACAAGGCTCCACTCTTCGTAGGGCTTGGACTTCCTTTTAGTTAGGTGCCTCTGAAGGCGGACTGGGTCTAATCCTTATTTCGCACTGCCTGTTTTCCTCCCCTTCTAGGTGGACTACACATTTCGTGCATCTAACACTTTAGACTCGTTTGTATTTGTATATATATTGTATTGGTTTGGTATGTGTTGGTTTACTAGAGTTTTATTATGATTTCTCACTACGGTCATTATTGCAAAGGCCTTGGAATAAATGTGTATATATTTTTAATATAAAACCTGTTTGGAGTAGTTTGTAAGTGTCCTTGCTTTGTGTGCTCATTGCAGGCTTTCAGTCATCCTCACCCCTCTTGAGACCTAGTCTTGACCGCCGCGATCGCTACCCTGATTTGTCTGGCTTGTTCAGAGGTTACCCTGATCCAAGTAATTAGGTTGGCCTTCTGAACTTCTGCGCCGCCAGGACAGAGTTCAGAAATCCGTCTTAACAACCATGATGCAAGAGCTGAAGGTGGTAAATCAACAATGAAATCCATGGTAATGGTACCCCATGGACGGGTTGGAAGGACAGATTGTTCTAGAAGTCCTATGGGTTTGCCTGAGTGGTATTTGGCTTGAGCACATACCAAACAATTCCAAACATATTCAGTCACATCTTTGTGCATCTGGGGCCAAAAATAGGAATGCCGGACAAGATCCAGAGTTCCGGTTACTCCCCGATGTTCGGCAGTGAGATTGTCATGACATAACCGGAATACCTTCCTTCTAAGTTTTTCCGTGGGAAGGTAGAGCAGCTGATCCTTGAACCAGAGTCCGTCCCTTTCTGTTAATCCATTAGACATGAATGGCTGTCTTTGTTCCGTAGCTTGTTTGACTTGCTGTAGGAACGTGTTAACTGATGCAATGTGTAGATTATTGGGGAACATGCGTTCTGAACCGGTGACTGGAGTATCATCTTCGAAAGTCTTTCTGGACAGAGCATCCGCCAATACGTTTTGGCTTCCAGGATGGTAATTAATGTGAAAGTCATGCTGGGTGAAGAAGTGGGCCCATCAGGCTTGGCGCGAGTACACACACTCCATATTTTCTAAGACTTTAATGTTTTTTGATCTGTACGAATCGTAAAAGGTTGGGCACCTCCTTGGAGTAAATGTCTCCATGTCTCACAGGCTTGCTTCATTGACATTAATTCTCTCTCTAATACTGAATAATCCCTTTGGCTGGACGACAGAGTCTTAGAGAGATATGCGATAGGATGTTCTATCCCATCAAACATTTGGAGCAACACTGCTCCAATAGGTGCTGCAGAGGCATCGGTCTCAATGGTAAAGGGCAGAGATTGATCTGGGTGCTGGAGAATTGGAGCAGAGCAGAAGAGAGACTTTAAATGGTGGAAACTCCTTTCGGCTTCGCCTGTCCATAGAAATGGAAGAGAACTTTTCTTTAAGATAGAAGTGATGGGAAGAACCTCTTCTGAAAATTTGGGAATGAACCGGGGATAGTAGTTCGCTAGACCCAGGAATCTTTGGATATCCTACACTGACTGGGGAGAAGGCCAGTCCGAAATTGCTGTGACCTTTCTTTCATCCATAGATATGCCCTCTTAGGATCTAATGAACCCTAAATAGGGTATGGAAGTTACCCCAAAAACAAATTTTTCAAGTTTGACTAGGAGATGATTCTCTTGGAGACAGTTAAGTACTTCTGAGACATGATGTGTATGTTGGTTAGGTTCTTTGGAATAAATCAGTATGTCATCTAGGTATATGATGACAGTGATGAACATCAGATCAGAAAACATGCGGTCCATAAACCTTTGGAACACGGCTGGAGCGTTCACTAATCCAAAAGGCATCAGCCCGTACTCGTAGAGGCCAAAAGGGGTGCGAAAGCCGTCTTCCTTTTGTCCCCTTTTCGTATGCGGAGAAGATAATAGGCACTGTGTCGGTCTAGCTTAGTGAATACTTTGGCTCCTTGTACAGCTTCCAAGATGTCCGATATGAGTGGCATCGGGTATCTGTCTCTGATGGTGACCTTGTTTAACACTTGGAAATCGATACAAGGTCTCAGCTCAGTCGAATCCCTTTTGGGAATAAAGAAGAGAGGAGCCCTCGCGGGGGACTTTGAAGGTTGAACAAGGCTTTTTTTGTAAATTATTATCCAGATAGACCCGGAGAGCCTTTTTCTCTGCCTGTGAAAGTGGAACCTACGCCCGAATGGGACTAAAGCCCCTGGAGTCAGATCTATGGCGCAATCCTCGGGTCAATGAGGGGGAAGTTCCATTTTGCCCTGGTCAGTGAAGACCTGTTTAAACTGGACATATTCTGCCGGTAAGGAATGGATTCCGATGGAAGAACTCGATGTGGTGTTGGTTGCCTGGATCTGCACTGAACAAGTCAGAAGGTTACAATGTCTTTTACAGTATTCGGATTCGAAGGGCAACTGGTTTTGAGTCCAATCTATTCGAGGATTATGTCGACGAAGCCAAGAAATCCCAAGGATGATAGGAAAATGGGCGGCTCTGGTGATGTCGAAGGTTATCATCTCTGAGTGTTGGAATATTTTAAGTTGGAGTCTTTATGTCAAATGCGTGATAGGGCCCAAAGACAAGGGTGTACCATCTACGCCTTCTACCTTCTGGTCTTCAAGTTTCTCGATCCGAGTGATACCCATTTTGGTTGCCCAGGTGGTATCGACAAAATGTCCTGCTGTGCCGCAGTCAAGTATAATCAAGGCCTCAATCCATTCCTCTTTTACTTTAAGTAGTACAGTGATCACCATCAGTCGAGAATCTTCAGTGTTTGATTGCGAAGGTGAAGAGACCGATAAAGATACATAGGCACTGGAAGGGAATAGGGTTCCTCGGCAGTTCGTCCCTTTTAACTCCGAGGAGGTCCGTTTCCCGACCGGCGTGATGAAAGCTCTTCACAATTGTTGATGGAATGCTTTTCTGACGCACAATAGGCACATAATCCTTTTTCTCTGCGTCATTGTCATTCTTCCATTGTGAGTGGGCCGCGCGTTGTTCCTATCTGCATAGGTTCTTCTTTTTGGAGGGAGGAAGGAGGAGTAGGGGTAGCCTGGGAAGGTCCACTGAAAAAAGATCTGTTTCTGAACCTTCGACGTTCATTCTTCCTTTCAGCCAGACAATGTTCGATATGAAGAACTGAAGAAAGTAAATCTGAAAAGGAGGGAGGTCTTGGCATCCGGGCAAGTTCATCCTTGATTTCTTCTTTCAGACCTCTCCTGAAGATTGTGTATTGAGCTTGTTCAGACAAGCCTGTCTGAGCCGCTAATGACTTGAAGCTTGAGATGTACGTTAATACTTCCATGGAGCCCTGGTGGGCATCCATCAGATCTTCACATGCCGAAAAAGTGGTTTCCGGTCGTTAAAAGGTCTGTTTAATTAGGGTACAGAACCCTTCATAATCTTGGAGAATTGGATCCTCTCCTGTCACCAGAGGAGTGACCCATGACAAAGCACTGCCCATCATATTAGAGATCATGAAGCTTACGGGTGGCGAATAGGATAGGTCTACACGTGAAGTATATTTTGCAAGCATCTAGAAATTCTTTCACCTTCCTTGAGGACCTGTCAAATTTACCCGAAGATAAGGGCATAGGTGGTAACTCAGGATTGTGAGCATTTTCCCTCACTGTCATAAGTTGTTTGAGAACAACGTTTTCTGCCTTAAGGGTCTGAACTTCTTGAGAGATCTGTTGAAGTGTCTGGTTTTCACCCTTCAAGGTTTTAACTTCTTGTGAAAGTTTCTTAATTGCCCCTACTAGTTCTTGTACTGGTTCCGGGGTAGTCATAGTTGGTAGGCGTTGCAAACTGTCACAATACGTGTCTGTTCCTTCCGACCCACTACCCTCCTCCGATTCCTCACCTGTAGAACTGGAATCCGGGGTGTATTTTGATTTCTCCCGATACTGGCAAGTGCTTGATGAAATAATCCCTCCTCGGTGTGAAGCCACAGCGCCCACCTGTGAGCTGTGGTCACTGTGGCCCCGTCACCGAAGACAGGCAAAGACTGGGGAAAAAGCCACTGGCGTAAAAAAAAAACTTTATCCGAATGAGATCTGGGTTGTTGGAGTATCTGTGGAGTAAGAAACAGTAGTCGCTTTCAAGCAGATCCAAGGTGTCACTGGAGTCAGCTGAGAGAGGTATGGTAAACAGGGTAGGCGAAAGGAGAGGGCAGGGAAAATGCCAAGGTGAAGATGAAAGAAAAATATGTATCAACGGAACACAGGGAAAAGCAACCGGAGGAGCCTGGTAGAAGAGAGAAAGGAACCGTGGAACGAAAGGAGGACCGAAGTCCGGGAATGAAAGGGAGCGAGAGGCTAGAGAGGCGCAATCTCTGAGCAAAGGAGAGAAAGGGTAATAGAAAGCACCGAAGGAAATGAAATAACAAGCGTTGTAGCAACAAGGTAAACCGAGAGCGATATCCAAGACGTTGCAATGCGCAGGTAGCTGGGAAGACCGGTAATAAATAATTCCCAGCTATCCGCAGTCGCAACGTAGAAAAACGTAAAAAGACTAGACCGTCACCTGGAAATAGGAAAGATGCTTGCTGGAATGCTAATGGCTGCTCCAACAAAACCATTGCCACTTCTTCCATGCGCCTGTGCGCATGAGAATAATTAATATATTTTTGTTTTTCACACAGAAATGTGCAGTACTTTGGAGTGGCTGGAAGAACATTTTCCACATGAGGAAATGTCTGAAGATAGTGATAATAGTGGTAGACACTTGTCTATACAAGGAAATTAATACTCATTACCTAATGTGCACTTAACATATACATGTTTATTTTTTACAGACCATACAAAGATTGAAAATGTGACTCCAAAAGACACAATGGAAAAGACTTTCGAATGCATTGAACATAAAGTAGACATGTTGAAGAAAAATGTCAATAGTTTGAAACAGTTAGTGGAGGACCACATCAAAGAAAAAATGAAGTACCATTGCCCCACCTGTACCTGTGCCCCCTCTCCATGTCCCAGTGAAATATCCCCAAACCGTGAACAACAAAATAAACGTTTTGATGAGATTTCCATCCCTTCATCCCCTCCCATCCATCCTCTCCAAACCCTTCATTCCCTGTTTTTTGTATCCGTTTCTGCTTCCCCCTCTCTTTCATAATTTGTGTATATGTATATAAATAAAAAAATGTTATGTTTCTGTAATGAAATTCTTTGTATCTTATTTATTTTTTTTTAAAGCAGTTAAAAGCGCACCTGTCCGGCCTGTCCATAATTAACAAAATGTGGATGTCCTAAGGACACTACACCTCTCCGTACCATTCACAACCAAGATGGAACTGTTCTTAGAACACAACAGCTTTCCGGGATGTCCGTAAATCAACAAAATGGAAGTGTCCAAAGGACACCATACCTCTGGCACCGTTCGCAACCAAGATGTAACTGTTCTTAGAACACAACAGCTGTCTGGGGTGTCCGTAAATCAACAAAATGGAGGTGTCTTAATGACACTATACATGTCCGTACCGTTCGCCACCAAGATGGGACTGTCCATAGAACAGGCGCGGTGTCCGGGATGTCCGTAGTCAAACAAAATGGAGGTGTCCTAAGGACACTATGCCTGGCTGTACAGTCTGCAGAACATCTACGCACATGCGTACCATACCCATAAGTCCTGCGAACATTGCGCCTCTCCGTAACTGTCTGTCTTTTAATTAGTTTCAGGACCCAAACACTGTCTGTAGAACACCCGCGAACATGCACACGACCGCTCCTGCGCATTTGTTCCCTTCGCGGACGTGTTCCCGGTATCATCATGTGACCGCACACACGCTGAGTATGTGTAACATTTTAAAAGAACTTATTGAGACAATCCAAATTATTTTACAGTAAACAATCACCATTTCACATGTCCCAGACAATGGCCCTGGCTTTCCACATATTTTTTGGAACTTTTTGAACGCTTTTGAGTGTTCGATATGTTCTCGAGGCGCACCCCTCCACCCCTATAAAAAGCCACACCCCAGAGCTGATCTTCATTGTACTTCTAGCTATTGCAGATTGACTTTTGCTGCCTTTAGTGCTCTAGCTGAGATTACCTCATCAACCCTAATGGCATTCATGGCTGCTATTGCTACATCAGCCTCAGCACCACCCCCAAACTCTCCACCACCACCACCTCTCCAAGGGCCTGCAGAGGGGAACATGCGTGAGGATGTAGAGAACGAGGATGAAGAGTATGAAGAGAATGAGGTGGAGGAACGCCCTACTACCAGCACTCGCCGGGAGTCTTGGGTGTGGCGGTTGTTTACCATTTATGGTAACGTACCAAAAGCAAGTGCCGACAAGGTCACCTGTAACCAGTGTAAATTATTGCTGAGTCATGAGAGGCGTGGTGCATACAGCTTTGGTACGACATCCATGAAGCGACACCTAACTTCGTTCCACGGTGCGGACATTCGCAAAGTTGTACCTTGTGATGAACGTAGTAGGTTGAGTTCCTCCACAGCACCCTCTGTTTCCGCTCCTCTCACCACATGAGACACTCCTGTGGGAGAGCGCATCTCTCCAGCTGCTTCACAGACCATTTGCAATACTGTTGACCCTTAGCTTTTGAGGGTCACAATATTGTGTATGTACTGTGACTCAGTACTCTGCAGGGGGGAGAGTCTTCAAAGTGCTTTTGAGACTACGGTCACGGAGCACCAGAAGACCTGCTAGCTACCTAAATAAGGCCCGTTGGTGTCCCTTCCTTACCCTCCTTTCCCCTCCTCTCCTAGTGTGTTGTGTGTAAAAAAGCCCAAAAAATATAAAACAACAAAAATCAAAAAATAGAACTATCAAATAAACAGTGCAGGTCCTTGCGCATTTTTTAAAAGTCCGTGGACAGTCTTAGGACAGATAAAATTTTGGGGTGCTGCCCTAGCAAAACCAATGCACTTTTCTCTGGGAGTAAGTGGTGGCTCTGAAAAGAGCCTTTTGGTGGTGTTTTGTGTGTTTGAAAAACTTGGATTCGTCACCATCTAATGCAAAATAGATGACTATAATTCCAAAAAAGGGCACAATGCATTTTGTACATTTCTAAGAAAAATCTGATTGCCAGCATATGTAAGATGGACTCCATCTCTGCGGAAAATGTATGTGCTACGAAACATAATATTTTCATTGTGAAAAGAGGACATGTCACATCTCTTAGAAAGGTACAAACAGCCTTATTGACAATGCACCTCGCTTTCTCCATTTGTGGACCAAATGAAGAAGAACGCAGCCACATTTGTCTTTGCGCAATACAAGAAAAAATTACTTGGGAATTTGGAAACATGTCCATGACCTTCTCAAGTCCTTCTTTCATTGCAAATTGCAAAGAGCAAAGAAATTCCAGACACATGTCCTAAACTGTTCCCTCCACAATGAATTATAATTATGTCAGGATGACGCTCTGTCTGTAACGTAGCACAGAGTGATACCAAGTCCAGCCACTTCATTCCACGCACCCCATGCCAGTACACTTCCACATGAGGGAATCCAAGATCTGCAGATACAGCACAACGTTCTGCATGCACCTCCAACCTGTTTTCGAAAACACACAGCCATAGCTATCAGTTCTTCTCTCAGGAAAAAGACGTCCTCACTAAATCTCTCCTTACACAACACACCCACTAAACTTTTTGACCAATCCTTAGCTCCGCTCATTCTCATTTGCATGCCTCTCCACCCCAGAATGCCCGTATGTAATACACGCTGTCCGCAGACTACTGCCATGTCCGTGGACATGTAGAAGATCTGAGCGTGGTGAATGTACATTTAAATAGTTTTCCCCATTTCCCCTTTAAGGTTGGCTCTTAAAAGAGGCGTTTTTGTTTGGTTTTTTTGCAGATGCCTGACAGACACCTGTCATTTTGTATTTTTTGGGGGTGTTTTTCTTCTTATTGTACACCTAAAATCTTCACATAACCTGTTCCAAAGCAACCCTTACATTCCAAAAAAACATGGTATTTCCCAAAAAAGATAAAGAAACACCATCTGCTTCAAAATAAGCAGCATTACTCGAAACAATATTCTCGTTGTTACAGAAAAACATACCAGCTCTTAGCATGAAATCATGCATGCCTCAATTGATTGCACACCTAGGAATGTTTTGCTGAGGACAAAACACAGGATTGTTGTCCCATATTGGTCTAGGTAGTAATACAGAAAAAATTATTTTCGCATTTGGAAGAATGTTGATTACTGCTTGAACCAACTGTTCCAAATCTGCCCACAAAGTAGGGGAACTCACGTAGCCCAAATGGAAAGCACCATAGTGCAAAACTACCACATGGGGACTGTTCATCCTACGCATATCTCTACAAAGTTGGAGAATTGCCTCTGCATTGCAGTCAGTCACAGCGCTCCACACCACCTCCACTCCTCTAACATCGAAATTGTTTGCCACATGTCTGCATTGACAATACTTCTGTAAACCATGGACAAACATATCTTCGAGCACCAACACCCTGACTTTCTGCACCTCTGCCATCTTCACTACACACACTCTCTTTCTACACAAATCATCAACGTCAACATCTGATTGGCTGATCCCTACAGTCCCGTTTCCATGCTGGATTTGCTGCAAAACCCCGTATGTGGCATGCTCTACCCGCGGACAGCCGCGCAGTCTGCGCGGCACGTAACTCTTAACCAACCCTTCTACCCTTTCCACATCACTCTCGGTTCCATTCCCTCATTGGATACAGCTAAGCAGTCACACAACCATCCACCAATCACATCCAAGACCTCTACATCTTACTCCATCATCCTAGTTCGGCACTTCAAATGTACTATTGATCACTCTGAATACAAGTCTCATATCATTGGAAAGCACCTACTACAAAAACTATTGTACAAGTCTCGAAGATTTCTACTTACAGCCCCATGCATATCCACATGCATGATTACAAAGTACAGGTATGCATATTTTATTCAGAGTACATGTAAAACTTTTATGATTCTATATAAACAAAGCAATGCCACTAAATCTGCATAGCCAATACATACCTGACAATGCTCCCGATTTAAGGGCAAGACTCCCAATTTTTCATTGAAAAATCGCACTATTTTTTAATGTCTCCCGCATAACCTATACATACATTCCAACCCTCCCGATTTTCGCGCGAGACTCGATTTTTCATTGAAAAATGTCACCATTTTTTACTGTCTCCTGCCTAAATTAATGCTAATCCCAATGCAATCGTATGAGAAAAATAAATGTTCCTGATTGCTGTGGTGAAGTCTCCCTCTCAGGTGCTCCCGATTGTTTGCATGTCTAGTTATAATATGAAATTATTCAAATTTTTCCCATCTACTGTAATGAACTATCATTTCTATCATTTCATGAGCTATCTACAACACAGCTGTAAAAAAACAAGTGAATTTCATGGACTTCAAATTCTACTCATTCTACTCATTTGCGAAGCATGTTGAACTAACATACTGTAAATGACATATAAAGGCTGCACATAGTGAAATGAAATGCATGCATACACTATGTTCAGATATCAACCAAGAATACTACCACAAAAACATAAGAATCAACGTGTACATTAACATAAGTGCTATAAACACACAAAATTACTAACTTCTTCCTTTTACAATTGCAGTGAAGACCACTCCCCTGAAAATCAGCAGCATCTAAACTACAAACAATGTATCCGAAGAAACCTACTCATTCCACAAAAAAAGTAAGTACATTACTAGCTTTATATTCTTACAGTTCCTCAAAGACACTGTGTGGTTCATTCATGTAATTTGCGCACCAAAAAAAACATCGATTTCTGAACCATTCTGCCCACAAATCCCCATTTATTAAGCAGAGATTAGCAGGCAGAATGGCACACAAATCCATGTTTTTTTAGAACACAAATAACATACTCAACCCTTAGAATGTTAGTACTACAAAACAAAGAACTGTTTTAATTTTACACCATTACGTTTACTATTAATGCTTCTCCTCACCACTAGCTCACTTTCTACTCTCATCTGAACCGCAGTGTAGTAACATACAAACAGAAGAATAGCCTTCACAACTCATAGTAACTGCCCAATGCACATTCACACACCACCACATACATCTCCCCCATCAAACTCATACACGTATGCACACAGCACACATACATTGCAAAACAGACCAACCCATACCTTCTTTTTTTTCAACAGACCCCAAAGAATGCCTACCAAAAAGCAAATCCATAGAAAGCAACGCAGAAATAGAGCAAATGAAAATGAAAGTGTCCAAAATAAGCATCCATCTCTACCAGAGTTGGTACAAAAAGTTCAAACAAAACAGCTAATGCAGTCATTTAGCGAAACAAAAGAAGCTTCTAGTACAGAAATGTTGCCTCCTCTATCAAAATATAAAACAAAACAGAAAGTGATTAACACAAATTCAGCTACCACTACTGCTAACACTGCTCCCATAAATCTTGATGTAGTGGCAAGTAACCATACCAAAAAAGTATTTTAGCAAAAATGTTCTGCCACAGAGTCCTTCAGAATTTTAGAAAAACAGGAGCGTAATCATGCACAACCCTTAAAACCTACCGTAGAAAAGTAATACTGGAAGCTCTCGTAGACAGTGCAATCCTTCTCAAAAGGAAGTTATTAGTTTTGAACAGGATGAAACCACAAACAAAACTAAGTACTAAACTACAAAAATATTTCTCAATAAACGCAATGTCAACAAAAATAACTTCTTAAATATCTGTGGAGGTGAATGGAGTCACACCACGGCCACAGAACCATATTTTAATGAAGAAGCATACACACAAAACCAAACAAACACAATTGCCATCCATAGCAGTGGACAAGGTTATGAAAAAATTAATAATACCATCATGGAACAAGAAACACTACTTACAAAAATATCCCAGAAAACCCAGAATTACCTCTCCATTCGACTGAACCAGAACATCCAGTATACAAATGGTTGTGCACGTCAATGTGTAACATTCCCAACAAATCTTTCGAATCTTTACGTCAGTTCCTCAATCAGTATGTGAAAGGTAAAGACAAAATCAAAATGAAAGTGCTGCAAAATATGGATACCTGTCCAGTGCGTAAATAGACCGGACTACAAGGACATTCATTGGCCTGCATTTCAGGACCTACTTGCAAAAGCACCTTCCATGATATCAAAATGATATCAACACATCATTCAACTGTAAGAAATCTAGTCTATAAACTGTACTATGCTAAAAGTCCTGCTTTAGAACTAGCCAATTTAAATAACACTCTTCTACATGGTACACCCAAAGACCTACATGAAGAAATCGACCGTATCCAGAGAAAATATTTTTGGAAGTGAAAGCCACTTACAAAATGCAATAGCTTTAGAACAGACTAGCAACAATTCTTCACATGGCAACCTTCTATTACACAAATACAAAAAAGAAATACTAAAATTTAAAAGCACATCCACTGAAGTACCAAACCATGTGTGTGTGTGTTGCCGCAGAACCTTTTACAAAAGTAAAACAAAAACGATAGACATAACATACAAAATAGAAGACAATGAAGATTTCAAATGGTTTGAATTAGGTCTCTACCTTTTAGCAGAGAACTAATACGAAATAAGTGACCACTTAATACGTTGCATTTACTGTACTACAAAATTTGACAACAACCAAACTCCTTCACATGCTATCCCAAATAACTTGGAATTATTTCCACTAGCAAAACCCCTGCAACAACTCAATTTGTATGAGAACATCATAATTCAAACAGTGCACCCATTTCAAGCAATAATACGCCTTCAACCAAAAACAGCAAAATTACCTCCCTCTGAATTGGTGAAAGGCATTCATGGCAAAGTAGTTTATTTACCATTACATCTGACAGAAAATGTGCACACTCTAGGAGAGCAACGTCCAATAGAGCAATCATTAAGTAAATGGTATACCAACAAAAGACAAACAAATTTGACAACAACTCGTGAACCTACATAAAGTTAGACAAGCCTTGCAATATCTAAAAGACAATAATGAATACTACAAATAAATAAATATTGAAGAAAACTTAAGGGAAACAACTGAAATAATTCAAGACTCACCAGAAACTGGTCAATTTGAACTTCTGGATCCTGCTGCAGTATCCAATATTTTAGACCATTATACAATTCATCCATTGCACTCTAATGACACCATAGATGATGCACTAGAAACTTACCAACTGCGACAAAAACCAAAGGTTCACCAATGACCATATGGGAAAAATGTATAGAAGCACGTGCTTTTCCTGTACTATTTCATACTGGCAAAGGAGGAAGGTACGATGATAGACCCACTCAGATAACAGCATCAGAATACTGCTCATTACGAATGTATTCTGAAGATCCCAGATTTAGACAAAATGTGGAATACATATTCCACCTACTCTTTGAAAGTGAACTAGCAACTCTATGTTACGGAGTTGCACACATATTGAAATCGGGACCCCACTTTCAAAATATGTCAGCTACACAATTAATACAAAAAGTGCAAGAAAAAGATGAGGTTTTACAATCAAGCATTACAAATCTGTTTGCAAACATGTGCGGTACAAAAGAATACTGGTTCCGACGTCACGGAGATGTTCGTTGTATGATCAGAAACGTTGGACCACCCACTTGGTTTCTTACATTAAGTTGTGCAGAATATGCATGGGAAGATTTACATGATTTCCTATGCATATCAAACAAAAACAAAACAAACATAGATATACTAACACCTTGAGAACTTTGCTCTCTAGATCCTGTTAATGTTTCAAGATATTTCCACCATCGTTTCATTGCTATGCTACAATTTATTTGTAATAAAACTGTTCCTCCCCTCGGAGAAGTGCAACACTTCTTTTGGAGAAGAGAATACCAAGCCAGAGGAGCACCACATATACACATGCTTTTATGGATTAAAGATGCTCCTAAATTTGGTCAGGACAGTGATGCCACTGTTTTTCAGTACATCCAAAAATATGTCACTTGTGAAATCCCTTCACAAATGAGACATAGTGACCTTCATGCACAAATTGTACAATTTCAAAGACACAAATGTGGCAAATATTGTCGTCACAAATACAAAAACAAAGGGAAATACTACACCAAATGCCGTTTTGGTTTCCCTAAACCAGTTACAGAAACAGGTGAAGTGAACAACTTCATGTCTTCAGTTAGACATAGTTTTAAGGGTAAATCACCTAAGAACACGTATTACATAAAAAGAACAGAAGAATCAAAATATATCAATGATTACAATGCAATCATTGCCCTCTTATGGAATGCAAACATAGATGTGCAGTACATTGCAGACAATTCCACTGCAGTTGCACAATATGTTACAGCCTACTTAACAAAAGCAGAAATAACAGAGCTTCAAGACCTCTGGGATGACCTATCACCAGACAAAATACTATCTCAGAAATTGTACAGTTTAGGCATAAAAATGCTCTCTCATAGAGAATGTGGCACCTACGAAGCTGCAGATCGTTTAACCGGAACTGCTTTGTATGGAAAATCTGAAAATATAGTATGGCTAAGTCTTGGCCCGGCTAAATTCTCAAATCAAATCATATGAGGACATAGGAACAATAGCCAAAAATGATCCCAACAGCCAAGACATTTTGAAAAACAATTTACTAGGCACATATTACCCGAACAGGAATACCACTTTGGAAACCATGTGTCTATACCACATAGCCCAAAACTTTGCATACATAAATAATATAAAACCTGATGAAAACAAAGGTAGATATAGAGTGACAGATTGTGAAGGCAGCTTAGTGAAACTTACCAAATGAAGCTTAATTAATCATATCAAATTGTCACTGAAAACTCCTAAACAGAAAGAACTATATTACATGTCCCTGCTACAACTTTTTAAACCATGGAGAAAAGAAGAAGAGATACTAGATAACCATGATTGCTATGAAGATGCTTTCAAAGCAAATTAAAGCACTATCACTGATGTGAACTTTCTGCAGTGCAAAACAATGTTGCACAATGAACAGCAACACGCAGAAGAACTCCAGGCCCAACTAGATAAGGACACTTCCTACAGTAGTCAACCTTCTGTAACAGGAAGCCAAGAACCACTGGGACAGCCACTAATAGGAAATGAGGCAGAATTAGCTATGACAGAAGTAGAAAACACCATGTGTCACTATGAAGAAGGTACAGAAGACTTAACTGTATTACGATCAAAACTTAACAAAGACCAGCGCACCATTTCTGAAGAAGTAACAAAAGAAATTGCACATGGTGTACAACACGAAAATAAAGAATGTACCTGCCAAAATTACAAACCTATACTGCTGTATGTCAGTGGTGAAGCTGCTTCAGGCAAAACATTCTTAATCAAAATCATCAGCATGTTCCTTCAACAATTGACAAACAACAAATTGTCAGCTGTTGTAACTGCCCCCACAGGTTTAGCTGCCTACAACATAGGCAGTGTCACTTTACACTGATTACTACTCCTTCCAGTAGAACATCAAAACAAATTAGACTATTACAAACTTTCCACAGAAGCTGCAATGGAACTACGCAGGGTGTTAAAACAAATGAAAATGCTACTAATAGATGAAGTGAGCATGGTCTTCAACCTAATGTTGGCCTTGATACTGAGCACTTAAAACAAACTACAAAGAAATCTTTGGAGGAAAAGACATTATTGTTTTCGGAGATCTTCTTCAATTGGCACCAGTGAAAGGTGAACGTATTTTTGAAAACTTAGGACACAAACTCTGCTGTAAAACTGTAGGCAGCATAGGAAATGTCAAACTTTGGCAACATTCCCAATACAGAGAATTAACAGAAAACATGCGCCAATCTGCAGACCTCACCTACACCAACATTTTAAAGTTGGTGTACTATCTCAAGAAGCACAAGCAATATTAAAATCCCGGCACATCCATGCACTTTATGGCGATAACTCATGTGCTACTGATGTTATGGAACAATTAGCGCACAAAAATGTCAATTGTATGGCCTTAATGCCAACTCTTGCAAGCGGTTCCAAATTCAATGAAACAATTTTGAAAAAAGAAATGCAACCAATAATTGAAATTTGCTTCACAAAAAAACTGGATGTACATGGAATGACACTACCCATGTGTCAACAAGCCACAACAAGACTAAACACCTTAAAAAATTCTATCTCTAACACAGCTGGGTTGGAGAAAATATTAAAATTATCCTTGAACTGTAGAGTAATGCCTAAATGCTTAAACGTAACCTTGATGTGGAGCAAGGACTGGTTTAGTGAGCACTGGGTACAGTTGTTGGCTTTCAAACATACCCACGTGCCAACAACATTCAGTTTGTCAATATACTCTTCGACAAACTTTCAGAAGTAAAAAGGATAGGGCGCTCAACAGCTCGATTCCTTCTCTTCATAGACATGTATGTACGCAGAGAACAATTTTCTCTAACTCTTGCATATGCAGTCACCATTCATAAATCCCAGGGTCTTACCCTAAAGAAGCACTAATAGATATTGGTAACACAGTCTTTAAAGAAGTCATGAGCTACGTAGCACTATCACGCTTACGTACACTTGACAGTCTATTTCTAATCAACTTTCATGCAAGTAAAGTAAACGCTGATATTCCTTGCATTTTAGGATACAAAAGACTACGTTTACTATACACCCCCACCTAAAATCATATCCTGTTCCACAAAAAGGAAAACGTTGTAAAAGAAAACGAATTCAAAGTGAAATGCAACAGGATCTGACTGCAAATCCTACAAAGAGAGCAAACAAAGCTAATACTTCATCAATTACCACAACCAAAGAAGAACCTATTAGTCAAAGTAACTCAGGTACTTCTTCAAAGAAGCAACACACACTCCGAAAAAATGACTTGGACACAGAACTATCTGGTCCATTCAAATTTTCAAATGTAACTAATATAAGTTGCTGCGCAAATGTAGCAATGAATATTCTATTTCAATTGCCACCAATAGTTGACAACATTTACTTACACAGTACAGACCAATTGTGTTTGCAAATGTTAGTCTTTCATAGAAACGCATAAAACAATCCTGACAACACTTACAGTATTCACCGAATAAGACAAGAATTGCACTACTGTGCTGGAATGGTGAAATTCACTATAAACTCACAAGAAGATCCACAAGAATTTCTAATGTACTTATTGCAAGTACTGGAAAACAAAAACATACCTATAACATACATGCACTCTCTGCAACAATGTGGCACAGGAACACATCCTTAATGAGTGCTTTGTGTATGTATCCATACCTAATTGTGAATCCATTCCATTTCAGCAACTTGTACAAAAAGCAAACCATGGTATAATATGTACTACCTGCAATTCAGATAATCGCTCCACCTTACTAATACAAACGCATAGTACCTACGTAATACTAATGCTTCTATGTTACAATGCAGATGGTACCAAAACCAACTGCAAGCTGACTGGATTCACACACGGTCAAGTATCACTTGGTAAGAAAACCTTCACAACAATAGGTATAATCTACCACGCAGGAGCCACAACCGATGCAGGTCAATACACTGCATATATTAAAAAGAAATGTGGATGGTTCAAATGTAATGATAGTACCATTACTCTAAAGCAGAGATTACCAGCAAATCTTACAAACGCTTATTTAATCTTCTTAAAACCAAAATGTAATAGCTAATCTGTACTTTAACATTAACAAAAATCCAATTAAAAAAACTATAAACAGTTAGAATACGCCAACAGGTATCTAACTGGCCCAAGATTCTATAACAATCAAATATCAATAAAAATCAATACCACTAAATTGTAACAAAAAATAGACAGTTAGAATATGCCAACAGGGCTGCTTCAGAAATCTGCAACAAGAACCAGAAACAACAAGTGAACACTGAAAGGAAACAAATAGACTGTTGCATAAAAAAAGGTTTTTTTTAATAAGACAAGGATTTTTTTTTCCCCACAGACCCAATGATTTCAAACACAAACACAGAAACTGAGCAAAATGCACAGTACACTGGTTTGTAAAACAAATATGAGTGTCCAAAAAAAAGCTGACGTGTCTGTTAAGCAATGTAATAAGTCTTTATACAATACATACACTAACATGCTCTTTTCTTTTATCACAGAAATTGGAAAAGAATATTTCCACCAGGTACCAAACTCATGTAAAAAATATATTGAATCTCAACAAATCAAGCAGTAAGTATAATTTCAAACATTTGATAGATATTCGAAATCTATAGCTCTGATATATGGCTGTGATGTGGTGTGGTGGTTGTGGCCAGGGCCTAGAGCCTTGGGTGTATAGCCTACGGCCTACGGCCTTCGGCCATGCACCCAAGACTCTAGGTCCTGGCCACAACCACTGCAGCATATCACACCCATTGTGGCTTATAACTTCAGTACTTATAACTTTGGTCTTGGGTGCGTGGCCTTGGGCCACGCACCCAAGACTCTAGGCCCTGCCCACAACCACCTGATAAATATTCGATTCTATGGCTGTATCTATGGGTGTGATATGCTGCGGTGGTTGTGGCCAGGGCCTAGAGTCTTGGGTATATAGCCTATGGCCTACGGCCTGCGGCCATGCACCCAAGACTCTAGGCCGTGGCCACAACCACTGCAGCATATCACACCCATGGTGGCTTATAACTCATTATCACACCCATAGAATCAAACATTTTAACTGCAGCATATACTCAATTTGCATCCACGACTCTAGTTATTGACGAACCCGTTGTTAGCATGCTGGCCTGCTCGCGGGACCTGCTAGGACGTCTGGTAAAACCAGGCGTCCTGAGCGGGTCCCACGAGAGGACCTCATAATGAGGTGTTATGGGGTTAACGGCCCCAGCAGCGCTGTTAACCCCATAACGCCAGGGTCGTAATGAGGCCCTTAGTCTCATATCTATGCTTTCCGATAACAATTAATTCCTTTCTCTTTTCCAATCTGCACTCTGCTTTAAAATAACAAAAATAATACTAAAAAAATGTGCTTCTCTGAGTTGTCATGTTGCCTAAAATGTGAAGGCAAAGTATTAAACTGCCGCTGAAGAGCAAGCAATTAATAGTCCAGAGCTGAATAGCTGTTTGTCAGACAGAATTTGACCGACTACACACTCAAAGCAGAGGTTCGGTACACCCCTAGTTAAAACGTACACTCAGAATTGATTCCAAAAACGCCTCAGCTTGCAACACACTCCGAAGAGTTCAAATTTGGACCAGACTTTTCAGCAGTGCCTCACCAGTTCCATTGGCAGACAAAGATGAAAAATAGCAAGAGGTGTCAGAAAATGCCATGGAAGACTAACATTTCTCCAAATAAATTCTGGTTAGTTCTTAAGTAACTCCTCATGCATTCTGAGAACACTTCAAACTTGTGAGCAGTGCAACAACAGAAACCTTTAGAAAAAAAAGCTAGTTCGGATGACCTCTATCAGCAGGCAATTTGTTTCCTTTTTTTGGCCAGTACATGTCCAATTAAATGTTCCTCCTTGTTGTTCACACAGATCCCACCTCGCTAATACTCCACTACTATATCAGTTTGCTCTTGCTAGATTCAATCCTCTGTTGCTGTCCAGCTAGGTATGTGCTTTATAGAAAACATGCATACATACATGCATTAGCATCCTTCTAAAATGTATGCATTTCTGGCTCTCTTCGGCAAGAAAACTGTGGCTAAGGCTTCTTAAGGCTTCAGGCAGTAGAGCTGAGTTTCAGTAGCACCACAACCTTGAGGTGCAGACGTTGGCAGATCATCTGCCTCATAAAGTTGTAGTGTCACTCAGCATCGTATAAAGGCCAGTTTACTAGCTGCCTTGGCTGTATTTGACTGTCAGCATTCTGCATATCTTAGCAGATCTCTCAAAAGGATGCATGACATCAGCTCATAATGCAAAGTAAGTTACTCAGTCGCACAGAACACAGCAATATTTAATAGGCTGGGAGAAAGCCAGGACTTGACCTTTGGGAAACCATGACATGCAAACAATCTGATCCCTAGTTCCCAAGACTTGCAGATGGATGATCTCTTCCACATACCAGAGGCATAGTGCAAGCATGCTTGCAGATACTCAGCCCTTGATGATTTGGGGGAAATATTTGAAATTGAGATGCTGGAGAAGGCTTAAATGAAAAGTAGTTTTAAAGATCTCACAAGTTAAAAAGTAAATATAGCCACCCAGTGTTTACGAATATAGCAACAGTGCCTTACAAGAATATGCAGTTGGTTTTAGAGTTCTTCAAGGCTCTGAAGGATCCCAATAGTCAGAGAAAAGTATTCAGTAAATCCATATACGTCATGCCTCTGCATGCGCGCCATATTCAATAGTGTATACACCCAGGTTACGAAGCAAGATCCATGTCTGATGATATATTAGAAGCCCCAATACTAAAATGAAACAAATTAGCTGCATATCCTCAGTGATTAAGCCACCATGAGAACAGTAAGGAATACAGATTACAAATAAAATGCTTTTTGAAGCTGGAAAGTTATTGTTTTTTTCACGTTCACAGAATATGAAATTGCTGTTTTTTTCAAGCCACTCTTCCTTCCTCTCTCGTACCGCTGTCAAACAAACTGACTTTCAATCTCATGTATGGTAGAATGATGACCAATCTGCCTTCACAGCACTTTCTATCCCTCATCTATGCCCACCAGTACATTGAAGTCACCTGGCTATGATGAAATCGACTGAGTGCTATGCAGTAGGTATTGGAGAGGATGCTGGCACTTCACGATGGGGTAAGAAGTCACCAGAACCTCCTGAGGTGCAGCAAGGCTTGAGTCAGAAACATTTCAAAAACCATATAACCTGGGAATTGTCATTCAACATGTTTTTATCAAACACAAAGTAAAACATGTTCATGGATGGTGTACAACGTTTGATAGAAACACAATTTACACAGCGCTCATGTGTGGTCCAAAGTGCCAAGAATGTAACCAGGTTGCATTGTTTGTATTTCCATAAATTTTCATGAAAGAACAAAACATACAACAGTCCAGGGTTAGCAAGATTATTCAGGCAAACCAGTTATTTGAAAAATTGGTTGCTCTGTTCAAACGCAAAACCCGGTCAATCTGGAAAAAAAAAACAATTCAAGGCAAGACAACATTTATGTCAAAGGGCAAAATCACTTTGTCAGAGTAAGTGGAATGTAATGTAATGTAATATAATTGGTTATTTATAACACACTTAAAACCCAGAGGTTTCTAAGCATGGACCCAGGGATCAAACCTGTGTTGCAGACCCGGGGATCGAACCAGTGTGCGTCAGCGCATTGCCCCTGAGCTATGGCAAAGTCCAGACAGCCAGCCAATCTAAAACTATGACAAAGTGCAGGATGGCAAAAGTGCTAAGCCCGAAAGATGCAGCCCTCAAGATTCCTTAGAAGATTTTTAATGGAGGATTTCATCCTGCTAATACAAAGAATGGTGGGGAGGAAAATATGGCCATACCGCAGGGTATCACTGTAAGACTGCAAAAGAAAACAAAAGAAGGCCAGTTCAAGGCGCAAGTACTATAGAAGAAATTGCTAGATACAAATTTTACTTATGCCTGCAAGGAAGGAATAGTGCACATCACATTAAAAGCAGGAAGGGGCAGGACAAAAACGGACCTTAGCAAAACAAAGCAGTCTGACGAGCAAAACCGGTGATGCCCATGAGAACTGCTGACACACGAACAAAGATTACTGTGTTTGTACTCAGTAAAGGGGCTCCCACAGTTTTGTGTAGTCTCTAGACAGTTCCAACTAGTCTGAGGTAGAATCCAAAGGTACAGATGAGCAAAGAGGTATCTGAGAAAACAACCACCATGAAGACAAAGTCACACTTCCACTGACAATGTCTAGCATAACCTGATGGCAGAAACTGTGAGGTCACCAAACACAGGATGAAAGGTCCAAAAGCAAGTCCATGAAGAAAAAGGCAAGTCTGTCTAAAAAACACAAGTCAGATGCGAGCATACTTCGATACTGAGAGTGCTACACCAGAGGCAAGCTCCCTTGTCAAGAGATGAGAGTGCACCCCAAAGTAAATCTTCTGGTGTGGGGTTTTGTTGAAAATTGTTTTCAGTAACAATCAGTGCCAACATGCAATAAATCGAACTGAACCACAATCACATGCATGCTCTTGCCCTGGAATGCCATGTAGAAAATAGCACACGGCACCACAAAATCTTAAAGAAGTTACTAAACTCTGTCATGTGTCAGTGGGTTCGCTGCATTGGTGACTTTCCTCAAGACAGCATGCACACAATGTCCATAAGCTAATTGGGCAGGCACACAACATTCTTTCCACAGGCTAGTATATGCTGCTGACCCCTTTCAGAATCACAGGGCATGTCAACTGGTCCTTTTACTGTAAATTGTGTTCAACAACGTTTTTAATTCACTATCTAGGACAACATAAATGTTTAAATGGGGCCAGAGAAGGTGGTGGGAGCTACATGGGGAAAATAAAAACTGTTTATGGCTACATTGCAGCATGGTCACTTACCAAAACGATCCCATTAACCCACGTGGGATTGCCAAATGGTGCATTCCATGAACTAGTAGATAGGACAGGGTGTTGTTGTTAGAGGGAGTGGGGCTAAGAATGGCTGTTGAGAGCAGAATGAATTAGCATTTTTTTATGGCCCTAACCTCCTTAACACTGTGTTCTCCAGCTTCCAAATCCTACTATATGACTTATTCTCCTCACACTTTGCAATGCTAATTTTCAGCCCTAAGTCGCAGCATCCTCAACCATGGGTCGACCCATTCATACTCTGTCTTTGCACAGACATTCAGAAGCTGCTGAAATGGAAGTGTACCCACTTGCATGAGGACTTGCAACTCTACCTCTTTGCCGTGAACTTTCTCAAGTTGTCTCTTGATAGAGCAAAACAATCAATACTACCTCACCCTCATTGACTCTCACTCCAACCATCCTCACTGGTTAAAGGGCACCTTGAACTCATTCTTCACTCGTGCTAAACCTATGACTTTAAACTCTACTATCACAGCTAATGACTTAGCTGAATACTTGGCTGCAAAGAATTCTAAAATTAGAGTCTCTCTCCCACTTTAGTCACACTAATACTGAAGATGTTCTATCTCTACTGATGAGGGCTTACCCATCTTCTGGTCATCAGACCCTCTTGCTTCTCTGCTAGCCAAGTCTATTGCCCCTTTAATAGCCTCTCACATGTCTGAAATCTTAAACCTGTCTGCTTGCTTTCACTCGATTTTTAAAACAGCCATTGTCATCCCTCTCTTAGAAAACAGAGGGGCTGACCTAAAACTACTGGCTACCTTTCATCCTCTGTCTTTCCTTCCACACTGCTCTAAAGTACTTGAAAGGGTCATTTGCAAGTGTCTTACACATTTCTTAGACATCCCACAAACTTTAGGATCCCCTACAAGAAGGTTTCTACTCCAAAAAGTATGCTCACTAATGTCTTCAACTTCATTGTCTCTACTAAGCATGCCAACCTATCCTCTATCCACATTCTCCTTGACCTGTCTGCTGCCTTTGACACTGTTGATCACTCTGATCTCCTTAATAATCTTTCTTTCCTTGGGATTATAATTCTAATTGTTCTTTTATAAAGCGCTTAATTCCAGCGACTGGTTTCTAAGCGCGGGACCAGAATTCAAACCTGTATTGCGCTGCATTGTCTTGCTTCCAAGAAAAACTCATTACCCCTAAGCTATCCTCCCTCCCCTCACAATCAAGCCCTTCGCTGGAATGAATCGTACCTGGCATAATGCCAATTCTCGATCTCATGGAACAACAACTCCTCCTAACTCACTCCTCTAACTGTTGGTGTTCCACAAGGCTCTGTCTTGGGCCCCCCCCTCTTTACATTCTAAACTGCTACTCTTGGCACACTAAACTCCTACTTTGGTTCTTGTAGCAACTCTTTGTGACACATAAAATTTCTTCTCTTTTCCTGAACTCTCCCCTGAACTCTCATGTCCAACTGTCTCTATGCCATTAAATAACGGATGGCGACTGCACTCTCTGATGTCCAAAAAATTATTGTTCTTCTTCCCAGACAAATACTCCCTCACATTTTTTTCCCTGCCTATCTAGTTCCCACCTGACACTCTTCCCTACTCTTCTTCAGCTAGAAACCTTGGCATCATCTATGACCCTTCCCACACCTTCTGTACTTTCATCTCCAAAACTGCAATAGCAGCTCGCCTCAACATCATAAATAAAGCTTACCTCCTTGCCTCTGAGTTATCCTCCTAATCTGCCTTTCATCTGCCTTCTAGCTACCTAGCCTTTGTACCTCACTCTCTCTGCCTACACTCTGGCATTTCATCCATCATGGCCACATCCCTAACACAAGCGGCCGTACTGCCTACCTGCCTTTAAAAATGTCTATTGTTGATTGTCTTTATTCTATGTAAGTCCACCAATGCATTGTCCACAGTGACTGTTGCATTTACTCCCCTCCACAACCTTGTCAGAATGTCACTCGACCTCACCCCATTTTAAGAAGCTCACTGCTTCTCATCAAATTTTATTTCTTATCTATTATATGTTCCTTTGTGATAAAAAAAGCATTATTTCCTCCTGTAAATAAATAAATAAAAATATTGTATCAAGTAGCAATATGCCTACTTACAACTTTCCTAACTGCACTCTTTCAAACCAAACCAAAATCATATGTATGGCAAAACTATAACTGTCGGGCCAAAACATGCCAGGCAGTGTTTAGTTGTAATTGTGAGCGCCGCCTGCCTAAAAGTAACACATGTATGCTGCCTTTTGTACTCCGCCGTTCAAATGATGAGCATTTGGTGGCGGGGAGCTGCCATCGTGTATTTCAGCATGTAATGGCCCCCCGACGCCAACTTAATAATTTAATTCAAATGAGCTCCAATAACTTCAGAAAGACACTTCAACCATATTGACCAGAGTTTACGGACTGCAAAATTATTTTTCAAAACAAACACAAAGGTTTCCCATTTGAGAAACAACATGTAATTTTTTTTAACTGATACTGAAAAAAAAATAAACTAATGGACAAAGGGTGCTCACCTCTCTGCATAAAACACAATCTGAGGCTTAGATAGTTTTGCAAACATTTTTGGTGAGTAAAATGATTTATATTTACTGTGAAAGATTACAAATCAGCCAATGAACATGGTTAGATGGACAGAAAACAGCATTCATGCTTGTCTTACATGAACCCAACATATCACTCACTATTATTAATTTATAACACAACAGGATATGCCACACCCAAATTAAAACTGTGCAATATTTTGTAAAATCTACAGGAATGTAGTCTAAATGCATAGAGACAGCCTACATATGTTCCATGATTTAGCTGCCAATCAGACACGCCTACTGTGACTTTGTGCCCAAAGATCTGAACTCCTTATCAGCTGGTACAGCGGGTTGAGCGCTCGCTGCTAAGATCTGAGCGTGATCTGCAGGTTGCAGGTTCGAATCCTGGCAAGGCCAACTCAGCCTTTCATCCCTCTGAGGTCGATAAGGCGGGGTGGGGTGATATTGTATGTAAATATGTGCTCAGTAAAGCGCTTTGGATAAAGATGCTATATAAATAACACATCATTATTATAGATGAAAACAAATATTTCTCTCTTTGAGAAAAAGGATAAATCCCCAAAAGTCTGTTGCACATACATAACCATTTCTTACCCAATGGTGGTTCTAGAATATGCTCTACTCCTCTCACTTTTCTCTAGAGCTCATTCATTCAGCTCATCAGGGATTTATGTTCCGTATTCCCTGTCGTCTTTATACAAAACCAGTGCCCACTGACCAGGAAGGATACAACAATGCCAATGAACCACAAGAAATCCACTTAGGCAAAAAGGCAAGAGACAAATTGCTGTCAACTCCCAAGGCTTTGACCATTCATGACCCCTGCTCTCACAAAGTAGTACCAGCACAGCTGTTATGGAAACACACAAAGGACCCAGTGGAGGTTACTGCAAAAAGAGATGACATTAACAGGTTGGAGAAAAGATGCAGTCTATTAAAGGAGTGTTTATGAGCCTTTACTCCTAAACCATCTGCATGGGTGTCTCTACAGACTCTGTAAATCCTTCAATGGGCTGGAATATTAACATCTTCCTTTACTTAAAGCATAATTGCCTATGGCATCATTTGGGCACAATGATAAGCTTGTCTACTATTCTCAAATTCAGGTGCTGATCACCCAGTCTAGACAAAAACTTTTGATTCAAGAAATGTAAAGCATACACATTCTGTGCATGATGTCATTTCCCAAATAGAATTTAGTTTTGGTTCCATTGTGATGAATGCTTTTGGATCCTATAGGGATTTTCAATTCTTTGCCCCAAATCAGTGCCATCTAGACCAAAGATTTGTTGATTGTTTAATTTAGAATTTGGTATCTCTTCTCTGTCACGCATTTGTTTAAACACATTTTCATTTGAACTCTTTTCCTGCTCTAGGCCAACACTACTTCAATCATTTCTCAATGCCCAATCAGATGCACAGGAATCCAGGCCTATTCTTCTTTCATGTATATTTCTAAAACATTGTTGAAATATGTTTTTCCTGGCCTGACTGTAATAATATTTTTTTTACAGTTTTCCTCAATTAGATCGAAACGCAATATGTTTTCATCTATCTGTTTTTGTCAGTTTTTCTTGGGGTCCAAGTAAATCTCCAGGGATTGCTTTTTTTTCTCATTGCATATCCTTGGCACATGAGAATGACAATGACACCAGGTACACAACCCTTCTGAAGATACACATCCACTGCATTCTCTGTTCTAGCAATGGTGTGGCATTCTTTTGCACTGCTACTCTGGCTCACTACCTGAGGCAGGCATGGTATGAAGAGATGACACAGACAATAGATGTAACAGTTTTGAAACCCTATATTAAAATATCAGGATGGGTGTAATGCCTAACCTGCCCTACAGCTATGGTGGGAATAGCCCTTCCTAAAGAAACTAAGGAAAAGTACGTAAGTGCAACTAAAAAATCTGTCTGTGTCAAAGAACATCCTCACACTACATTTCTATATTAGACATGAGGGCAAGCATAGGCTAACTTAAAGAGTTTTCAACATAAAGTCTGGAGCAGTCCCTTAGCCCCTTTCACAAGTTCAGGATACAGTTCCACCCACAAAATTCAAAAAGGTGCTGAGGGTTACCTTCCCCAAGCTTAAGCACTGTTTTACCAAAATATCAATGTTCCAATGGAGCTCAGGGGTTCCCTTCCCCAGGCGTCAAGCATTGATTTCCAACACAACCATGTTCCAAAGGAGCTCAGGGGTTCCCATCCCCAAGCTTCAAATACTGATTCTCAAAACACCAATGTTCAGCTTTATCGGATTTCAAACTTGCTTTCACACTTCTCTTTGTTGGGGTGTCCTGGTCTAGGCACAGTTAACAGGCTGCACAGCCTACCCATTACAAGTCACACAACCAGTTGCTCATACCCAGTTTTCTACCACTTTGGATAATTACAGGGTTTCACCAGTTCTTAGATTCAGGGTTTGCCTTTCTTGATATTTCTTTGGTTCTCCGTTATATACTGTACTTGCTTGACTGTCACTCACAGCTTTATTTTGCCAGAACGGCATTTTGCTCACACTTCAATGGCTCCCCTTGGGCTGCTCGGTAATCATTTTCACTCTCTTTTTCACAGTATTCGTATTTTGTGATACTTTCACAATGTCCTTCGTTAGTCAGAGACTTTTGGACATGTATCGCTTAAACGTGACCACTCTGACAAAAGATTTCTGCAAAATCCAATTCAAGTATTGCATACATCTTAATTTGCCCTGTTACTTCACTTGGAGGCTTTAGAGAACATGCCGACCACACATGACCACTCTGCTACAATGTAATTCCTTTACTTTCATACGCACACAAGGTGTCCTTGCATTCTCTTGAAACTCACCAGCTGCAATGTACTTTTCTTTGGTTTCTTCGGTAAGATGTTTTCTGGGTTTTGAGGTCAGGGTCCCGCCGCATTCCCCTCAGATACCTCTGGATGGTTACTGCCATTCAGGATAACGAGCAGTTCTTAGCCACAGCAAATTGAGTGGTGCCTTTCAGGGCAACCGTCTCCAGTCTTCTCCGGCTTCATGGAGACACGGCTGCCTCTCCACACAATGACAGCTTCTCTCACTTTGCCACCCTGTCGCGTCTCTGCGTCCCTTTCTACTCTAGCTTCCTGCACGCTGGGGTGGCTCTCCTGCTGCTCTCTCCTCACACAGGCATTTTGCTCTCTTCTAGCTGTTTGTGGACTCCACCTTTTATACACCTGTAAGTCTCTAACAGGCTGAAGGCTCAATACTCTTGGGGTTAGTTTCTTATTCTCAGTACTTGGTCTGGCTTCAAGGGGGAAAGTAGGATCTGAACAGCAATATTCTACAAAGACTGAGGGAGTGTTGGATAACTTAATGTCAGGAAAGGGGGGATACCATGCCTTACCTTCAGGTACCCTCTCTCCAATCCCCAAGGAACCTCCACCCCGGTGAACCTCCCTCGCTAGTCCACCCCCAGGGTCAGGATGCAAAAACGATGGCCCTTCCCATACCACTTGAACAGAAGCTCCCGGGGAGTAGTTGTGAGAGTCCATTCAGGTTTCTCACACTTCATCAATAAGGGGTGACAGTCTCTTTAGGCAATTTGTCCCTAACAGAAATGGTATCTCTTCAATGGGTGTAACCACCACCTCCTGTCTCATTCAATCATTCCCTAGCTTGATGTCAACTTCAGTGACACCTTCCACCGGAATTTAGAAATAATGCACAGGGCCTTCAATCTGTCTCAAATTCAAAACATCTTGTGGGGATTTCCCTTCATTTATGCTGTCCAACAATGTCCTTGACATCACAGTTGTCTGTGTGCCTGTATCAATCATTGAATATGTATTACACCTCTTTTCAACAGTAATAGGTGCATAATACCTGTCCCCACATTCTTCAAGTATGGAAAGAAAATGTGAATGGTTACTGATCTCAGGGCTTATTTACTTCAGGCCAGCCTGGCTTCTTGCTAGGCGAAGGGGCATATGAAATGACATTATACGCCTGTTTGCCCATCTCTCTTTCAACTTCTTTGTTTATTTTTCTGTGCTGAGAATTTATTTGGAGCTTTGCCACTGATTTGCCCCCTTTGGGATCACCAGTGTTCTTCCCCATTCCTCTTCTGTTTCGGCTTTTTCCCCATTGCCAGGATCTCTTTCTCTAAACTCCACTCTGGAGCCCAGTTTTCCTGTATGTTCATTAGCATCATGTGGCAGAACATCAGTTTCTGGTATGTGACACTTAGCTATTTCGTGTACCGTACCTGTCATTTCTGCCTCATGGACCATCTGTGGCTCGAAATATTCTTCAGGCAACTCATTTTCATCTGACCTTTGCAATACTTTCATGTCTTTGGACACATGATCACAATTAGAACTGTCAAGCAATGCAATCATTTCACTTGTTATTATAGCATCACCTATCATTTTATTTATTTCACATCACATGTCCCTTTTAAACTATCTTTTGATTGTTTGTTCTTTGGGTTCTTCCTGTGTATTTCTGTTTTGTTCTTTCTTATTTTTACACATGTGAATGGTTTGGTTCAACTCTATATTAGATCATACCCTCTTTTTCTGAGTGTTTTTATTTCCTAGGTCATCATTATTTATCTATTATCTTGGTTTTAAATCACTAAGCAATTAAAGTTGTTCATTCAATGGTAAATCATTGTCATTTACACTTTTATTAGGGCAGCCTGGCTAAATAGTCATTTGTTGCCACCCTCTGCAATGTAACTCTGTGACACTCACTCTGCACTCTCACTCAGCTGATGCTCTTCTGTACTACACACAGTTTCCTATCTGCTTAGACAGCATCTTCACCTGTGTCTTCAAGCACTGGAATCTGTCCATATCCCTGAACTCATCCCTCATGCTCTAGGCTTGCTGTTGTTGAATTCACCCTGATCAGGGCTGTCCTGGCACCTATTAGGAGACTGGTTCCTGTTTGTGTTTCCCCTGGATTCATGGGACACAGGAGGTGGGGAGCGTGGGGTGACTGTCCTCTGACCATGGTCAACCTGTGGCGAGGATTGAATATAGTGGTAAGGTGCATAGGTCAAATTCTGTCTCTCATTTAACTGGCATTGTTTCCTATTTTGATTTTCATTTTCAATGAACCTTGGTACATACCTTGGTCTTGTGTGATTGCCATATACCATTGTGGCAGGGCCAAACCTACTCTGAGCCCCCAATGCCTGGTATGGCCCGTTATACATCTGATTCTAGGTGTTATTTGGCGTCGGCATATCAGCAAAAATCCCACTTTTGGTTACCAAGAAACCGAGGATTTATGTATGAGCTTCTGCCACTGGGATCTATAGAATGGAAAACAGATGTTTGGGGTGATGCTGTCTTCGTTTTGCATGGCCACACCACTCTGATTATGTGCTATGCCATTCCTTATTTGAATTTGAGCTGTCTGCAATGGCATCTTCCCAGATTTTACTTCTAGTACTGGAGGAGTAGATTCTTTCGTTTTTATAGGTCTGGGTTACATATTTCTAATCTCTCCCTTCTCACAAGATATTATTTAATAGATTTTAGTGGCCTGTTCAATAATCCATTCACAAATGTGTATCCCTATTATATTCATGGGGCAGCTGTGAAATTATGTCCTGCTGCATCCATAAAAAAACATGGTCTTGAACTCAAATTTTGCAAGAACTGACATGATGACTCATCTAATTGAGCTGTCACGCTGTACGCATCGTTCTTAGCATGGATAGAATGATATGGAGAGAATTGTTTCCTAATCTCTCTTTCAAAATCTTCCCATGATAAATTCTTCTGCTCATTCAAACCACCAAATGAAGCTAGCAGAAGCAAAGTAAAGTGCAACATTTTCTTTCCTTAATTTAGCTATTTCCTGAATCAATTCTGCAATTTGCAGTTTAAAATGAACAACTGTTTCCATAATTTTATCATTCTCATCTAAAGATCTCATCATCCATTGTCCATAATTCTTTAGATGACTGACTACCACACCTCCTGAGCGCTTGTACCTCTGACAGTGCAATGTCTTTATCTTTTCAAAAGCCCTCCAATACAGTTTTTAAATGTTCAATTTCCCTCCCACTTACCAAAAACTGTCTCTCTCTTTCTGTGCCAATCGTGCATTTACATCATCACACTGGTCCTGCAGGCAATGTTCACCCTGTTTCAATTTATCTTCTAATTGCAACATTTCCTCGTGCATAGCTGCCAAGTCTGTGTACAAGACTTCAATTACCTCACTGTCCTTCACTCTCATTTTAACTAACTTATGTAGATTAAACCACATCTTCGCAGCCAGGCAGATCAGGCAGTCTATCTGTTCTTATCATGCCATCAGAAAACAGTTTTTCGGGACCTTCCTTATCAACCTCAGAAATTATGCACTCTCGCCAGCTTGACAATGGGCCTCATCACGACTGTGGCGGCCACGGTATGAACAGTGCCGGTAAGGTGCCCACACTGTTCATACCGAGCCACCACATTACGAGTTCTGCAGCAGGTCTCGCTCTGTAATCCTGGCCAGACCAGACATGCAGAGCGCCACCTTCTAGCAGAACAGGATGCTAACAAGAAACCCATCATTAACAGGTCCGTTGTTAGCATCCTCCCCATTCTCATTGAGCCCTATGGGTGCTCAAATGGGAATGGGGATGTACCCGGTCCGGGTCCCACGAATGGGAATTACCGGGCCTGCAAAGGTCGGAATGGCCCGGTAATTCCCATTTTGCGGGACCCGGGCGCGGACCTGAGTTTGGGGGTAGCCATGCTGCTAAAAACATCATGGCAACCTCCAGACTTGTAATGAGGCCGAATGTGTCAGAAGACCATGTTGCATATATTTTCATCTCTGCAAAAGTGCAAAGATCAGTAATCCCAACGTCTGTCATGTTGCAGTGCACCACGGTTCATTCTATGCCACTGCAGTAAATGCCCCGTCACAACATAGTCCAAGTGCACTCACAATTACCTGTCTAAAAGCAGTTCATCACCATTACCATCCAAAGCACAATATCACTGAATTCAAACAGGAGAGAAAAATAAAAGTGTGATTCAAAGAGCACCAACCACACACAATTTGATCCTGCTACAAACAGCCACGCCAAGCAATTGTATTAACCAAAGAGGCTCCCCGGCATCTCTACCAAAACGTTTTAGAATGTATTATACCACCAGGTCGCTACTGCCACCTGCAACTGCATGCAACAATGTGCCTAACCTTTATTTGCTAAAGCATGCATCTAAAACGTGGAGAATTAGCCTGCAGTAATACTCCTTTTGCTCGGGTCCTCTTTGGCTACAATTACTAGACTTAGGACAGGGCTGGGCACACTAATTTTACCACTGATGTGTCAAATGGGTTCCTAGTCATTGCATCGACTGCCAAACCGTCAAATGCCATACCATTAAAAAAAGCATAGAAAAAAAAGCATCAAATGCATTTTTCTTAATGGGCGGGTTCCATCCCCAACCCCCCTTTTTTAAGCTTTAAAACCCATTAAAATTAAACTAAACCCTTTACCATTTAAAAAAATGCCTTTGATGCAATCAAATGCCTCAAGCTTTACATGCTATGCATCACCAAGAATAAACAGAGCACACAAGGACAGGCCGCACGTTTTTCTTTCAGTATAGTGCTCATTGGCTTTTATCTGAATTTGTCAAAATATAGGACAGAATCCAAATGGGGTTTATCAAACACAATTAGAAAACCTTGGAACAGCCTAAAACACTCATGTAACAGTGAATAAACACTAGATGCAATTGTGGATGACTCCTTTCTACCGAGAAAAAAAAGGAACATTTCACATGTATGCATTTCTAGGCAGCTCAGCAAATGCGAACACTCTCTGAATCCCTTTTATTTACATGCCCCCCTCCCACGACAGAAGATCCCTTCTCTCTCAGCAATATTATTTACACTTCATCGTTTGGCAGGAAATGCACAGCTACCTATAACCTTGACATGTATTAGATACTTTGGCAGGGTTTCAGGCCCTCAGTTTGTTCGCAATATCCAACCATTTTGCATGGCAAATAAAACACATTGAAAATAGCTATGTTCTTATTCCCTGTTTATTTTGACGTTAGTTTCACACCTCTTCGTTCTATGTAATTACTTTGCAGTCAATGCTTACCTAATTCTGTGTTGAAACACAGCTTGCATGGGAGTTGCCTCTCTCTCTCACTCAGGCCTGCAGCAACCCCTCCTTCCAACACCGTCCAACTCCCGAAAGAGACTGCACACTGCCAACCCGTCAGTCAGTCCCCAGCCTGCAGATTTTCTTTCTCTTTTGGTCTCTCTCCTCTCTCCCAGTCTTTCTCTTGCCAGTCTTACCCTCCTACTTTCGAGCCTGCTTAAAGCCCTTCCTGCAGTCCAACCCTGAGCCTATACCTTCATAGAAAAAGCATATAATTTCACCACCCATCGCCATACCTCATTTTGTAGAATCATCCATCAATCAAACCTCTTTGTCATGTCAACTCCCAGTCGTTTTCCAGAAGGCTCTCTGCTCCTTCCCAGTCACCTTTGTACAGTGCTGATCAGCATTGCTTACCCAACCTGTATACATGTTTCTGACACTTTTATTTTAATTTCCTGCGCTTCCAGCTCACACACAATGGGCTGAAATTTCATCGCACTTTGAGCCTCACATCCACACTGTGAATTGGTTTGCAATTTGTGCATTTTATTTTCTACCCCATCATCCACAGTCTGCACCTACAGTTTGCACCATCGGCCTAGGCTATTCCCAATCCGATCACTAATTATATTAGTTGGGTTTAAGTAAGTGAGTTAGGTATTCTAGGTAGGTTAATAACATTAATGTTTAGTCCCTGCCATACTACACTAAACTGTCATACTATGCTATGCTGTCCTATGCAATCAATTCAAGCTATACTGTGCTTGCACCTTTCTTTGGTTTGTATTATTTTCACAGGGCTGAGGCCGCCAACAGCACATCACTCCTCTCTTGCACTTTTCCAGCTTCCTCCCACTAACTCACCCTCCCTTTCTCTTTCAGAGGCACCAGAGTGCCAGGGGACCACTCCGGTGGTGATAGTGTGTGGTACAAATATCCTTTAACAATAACATTAACATTGACCAGTGGCTCACATCAGAGCTAAACCACACACCAGCTGCAACACCATCATCATTTGATAACTGGCACACACCTTATATAGGAGTAACACTAACATTCTTGCAATAGTTGAAAATCATACTACTTGTTCCTACAGCAAGGCCTTCTGGGACAGTGAACAGTCAAAGATGGTTAGCTTTACATGAAGGAGGAAATATCTGTGAGTGCCTCAAAGAATGCTGTCGGCTGTCCGCTTCACTGCCTTTATTAACTGCTTGGAACATGGAAATTACTTGGACTGGCTTCTTTGGCTATTCCCTGGTGTTCGCGCAGCATTTAAAGGAAAGAATATATGTTTCGCTCCGGTGGAGAATGATTTTAATTCATTCTATTGGCTGTTTGTGCTGAGCCCCGCCCATTCCCCAGGAAGCGGATACAGTCCACGTGCCGCACGCACTTGACGTGTGTGCACTCATGGAGTGCCTCTATGAGTGCTGTCAGCAGTCCGTGCATTGGTGCTAGCAGTGAGGGGCACTGGGATTAACAAATAGTAAGTGACACTTGGCGAGGGAGGCTGATCTCAAGATATTGGCTCCCATTGTTCACTGCTGGCTACCCAAGTTCACTAACTAGGGCCTGTTGTGCTGACATTGTTGAAGTTATCCAATATTCTATTCTGGTCAATAACTGTGGTGAGTTTCCAGGTCCTCATTACCTCTGCTTTTACTTGTGTGCTTTTGGCCTCACATCTCCCGGACACAATGAAATTGAAGAATCAATGCAGACTGGGGCTACGGAGTGGTGCGGTAAAGGTGGCCAAATGCCCCCGGAGTCCTGAGGGCCTATCAGAGAGCCCACCTGATGAACCTAATACTAAGAAAGATTAAAAAAAGAGGCAGCATTAACTGAGAAGCCTATTAGGGTAGCAAATCAGCCCATGAAAATGGGCTATTTCGAGGTAGTCAGTAAAAGTAGAACATCCTTACTGTCAGCCCGACAATTGATTGCCCAACCTAGAGTCGAACTGCTAAGTACCTTTACCGGTATGAATGAATCACCTGAAGTGGAGTCTTGTTCAAAATTACCAACCAACAACCTTGAGGCCCGAGTTTTTTGAGATTTTGATAAGCATATTCTAAGTCTCATCTCATCGATTGACAATAACGGATCACTAGTTTATTTGTACCGTACACATAAACGTAATTCTTTGGGGGCTAGCACAGTGCGGCATAACAATGCTACTGCTGCAAACTTGTCTAGCAGCCCTCACCTAGCTGCTCTAGCCAACAGATGAGAGCCATTAGAGGATGATTGCCCAGATGAAGAATTTCGATCTCCTCACAAAGGGAGCATTCCCAGGCTGGCATTAAAGCTATCCATCTTTAGATTCATACAATTTTAGATAAAGTTGAAGGCCTCTATACGCTTTGCTCTGATATAGCTGACGATCAACTACAACAAGTCAATCATGGCCAAAATGGCTGATATTATTTTGGATACTTCTCCTGTGACTATTACACCCATGCATGAAGACATTAAAGGTGATAGCTCACAGGAAGGGATAAACAGTGTCCAGGTTAAAACTACAAACTCTACAATGAGCAAAGATAACCCATCAGAATGACCTATTCCTATACTGGATGCCCCGGGGAAATAGTATCTCCTCCTGGCATCTCCTTATTTATCCAAGATTCTTTAAACATTGCTGCCTGTAATGAAGATGATGAACTAGGCGCGCTTTGTAATGAGCTGTCAATGATCAAAAGTTTGTCTCCTATGAGTACCAACATTGCCTCACAAGGAAAGTACATGGGAGCTGTCCAGAAAGTACCTAAACAGGTCACATTTTTGAAAAAAACGACTACTTCAATGTCTGCTCAGCGACCAGGGAGAGGAGTACATGCCTTTAAATCTGGTAAAAAAATAGTCACTAAGGCTTAGGGCGTTGGAATGATGAGGCAGGTAACCCTGAGAGGCCCACTTGATAAATGGGCCTACAGAAAAGCTAAATCCCACTTACCCCTGGCAAAGATCTCTTGCAAATATGTACAAAAAATAACCGAGCATAAGGGTGTGCCTGGTGGCTTAACGCGAAGAGTGGTGGATACCCGCAGTGATGGCTATTCGCCATGCCCCCCAGGTCATTGTATATGGCCTTAAATATTGATGAGTTCAGCCTCAAGAGGCTGACCAGTGGGATGTGGTGGCCTAAGAGGCGGGCGGTGGCCCTGTAGCCAATGAGCTGCCCTCTATATGACCAGACGAGCGAGTCTCTCCTGATTGTTTCCAGCACGGTAATTCTATTACTGGGAGCTCTACCTTAGGAACTTTGAAAACAGTTGAAGAGCTGCACCCAACTGCATACAGGCCATTTTTGAATCGATCATCCCTCTTGCAGCTTTGAATTAGCATACCAAGACTGTGTATTATTCGCAGCAGAGATATGCTACAAATTGAGCTCCAACCATGGGATAGTGTGACAAATTGGGCGCTATTAAATTTGGAGTCACCAGCAATAGTATCATTAATATGTATGTTGCCGATATTTTGCGATCACTGGGATATAAATTGACAGTGTGCTATGAACAGTCTGCATATAAGAATAAGGCTTGCTGTGGCCACCCGGTAACGGGCCTAGATGGGTATATCAAGTCCCTTACTAGATCCCCTGCTATATACCACAGGGTGTCCCCTATTGATTGCCCCCACCCACGATAACATCAGGTTTGGGAATGAGATAAAACATGGGTTGCAACTGTATCGGGATACTAAGTTTACTAGTTGAACAGAGGCGTACTGAGCCCTGAAGGTATGATATTGCAAGCGGGAATATGGGAATTGTCCAATTTGACAGAATTAATTTGACCTAATGGCAGTTTTACCTAATTTTACATGCTCTTTTTGACTTAGTATACATTTTGACCTTTTATAATGAAGGCTTACCTGAAACTTTTCCTTGTAGAAACTTACCTGAAACCCCTAGGGAATACATATTAATTGGTTTCTTTGAACACTTCGTATTCCCATTCATTTAATTCCCATTCCAAATCTGTCGAATTGTGAAGGGGTCACATTTTGTCAAGGTTCTGATTTGTTTTGTCTCGAGTTTCTACTTACATGTTCACCTTTTTAAGCATTTCTTACACTGTTATAAGGGTCATATTGAACGACATCCTCATCAAATAATCACTTTAGCTCAAGGAATTGGATTTCTCAGCAATCTCTATCGGCTTTCTAATGTGTTGAAAACTCTGTACACTTATGAACTTCCACAGTGAGGTTTTACCATGGTTCATTGCTACTGTCAGGTCATTATGCCACCCCACCAATTTGTTATTTGTCTTCGGTGAGACAGTTAATATTGCGTTATAATAATTCCAAAGATCTATTTTTATTTCTGGAAGTTTGTGACGAAATCATGTTCGCGGTCCAATCCATGTTTACTCATAATAGTTTAGGAAATTGGCCATTTTCTTTTCGTTTTGTTTATAATAAGTGCCATTTACAATTGTTAAGGATGCTGTAATTACATGTTCCTTTGGAATGAATGCAAGTGTGCAAAGATTTTGTATGTGATGTGAAAGGAAGCGCCCCCAATTCAGCACGATCCTCCCCGCAATGAGAGACAATAAGGGACTCTCCCGTAATGGGAATAAGACCAAGACAGAGTGCGGGTGAGCGTAAGTGGGAGTTTATCCAAAGATAAGGCATGCAAAGAACTCTGCAACCTACGAGAGCGCTCTGCCTGACAATAGCAAAGACAGGCGTATTTCTAATACAAAAAACGTCATCAACACCTAAACACTATAGGGGGCACAAGTCAATTGGGATTGGGTGGTGTCGACTAACTATAGGTGTTGCTGCCGCGGGGTTGGTCTTGGCGGGACGACGTCACTGGTCAGCCTCGTGGGTTGGGTTGGGCCTGGCAGGCCGGCTTGAGGTCATCCGTGCGGTGTTGATGTGCTGGGGCAGCCTGTGACAATGACGAATACCTTTCCTGTCTCATTTGCCCTAGGCCATGCACACTACAGTTATTCAGAAAATGACATTTACGTTCATTAATAAATCGCTTCACCGGCTTATCTTATAAAATAAACACAACACATGAGGAATGCACCTCGTGAGAGGTCTGGTGGTTGTCGGTTGGGGTGAGATTTACCTGTGTCTTATTGACCGGTATTTTAGGTCACGGGACGGGGCTCTGGGACCTGGGCCGAGTGATACATGTCTGTCTGCTGCGTTAGAAGTTATTATATAGATGGGTCTCTGTGTCTTGTCCCAATGATGGGGGTCGTCCTTACACGGGGTCAGGATTCTTGGGGGGTTCGTGGGGATTTATGAGAGGGTGCTGGTAGATCAGTGGGTTCATCCGTGGGTTTATTACCGTGCTGTAAATAACACAGGTGGCGGGCTGTGGCCTTGGTTGCGGCGCCGGGGCCTCTGACTCTCTGAAGTAACGCCAGCTTGGTTGGGGGAGGTGAGGGAGCGCAGCACAAGTCTTAGCTTTTTTATCTGGCAGGCTTGGTGGGGTGGGAGAGGGAATGACCTTGCATATACTCACAAAGGTATTTTCCTCGTGCGTTGCTGATCAGTGAATGCAGAAGTTTTATACTGTTCTGCCTTATTTTAACGTTATTCAGACACACATATATATATATATATATTTCATTTTCGTTACACATTTCTTTAATACAGTCGGTTCCAGTGCCTTTTCATTACCTAACATTATGTTCACTACATTGTGTGCGTATTGTATGTACATTAAACGTTATACGAGGGATATCTAGGTTATGGCCTACAGAGATTGATGCTCGCCGCTTTGGGTGATTCAAAACATATATGAGTTCAAGTTTCTACATACTATTGAAAAACACTTTTACAACTAGAGGTTACACGCTTGGTCAACATCTTTCTCCGTGGTTATAGCAGCATTAGTCCAGACCTGAAGGGATATCATATAACGTTACATTTTTATGGTTCATTCACATTTTAAACAGAGGTAGTTCATTAATACCAATACTTGAACTATTTTCTACCTTCTTCAGATAGTGATGCTTCAGCTTTTTTCCCCATTGCCCCGGCCTTGCGGTCCGGGTCATACGGGGTGCAATATCACATTGTTACTAATATAATGTTGCCGTGTTGGCATCTCGGGTTTAGCTCATCTCCGACTTTCTCATGGGAACGCGCTCGCAGCGGATCTGCCAGGGCTGCTGAGGCGGCAGAGATGCATGAAAGGCCCTCCAAAGGTGGGGGCCTCGTTACAGTGTGCTGAACTCACACCATGTTTGCTGTGCAAGATGGCGTCTAGGCCTAACTTAAGTTTCGGTAAATGCAAAGACAGGGTGCGTGTGGGCAATGTCGTCGGCGGGTGAACCCCCCTCCACCTGGGCCCGGGTGGCATGAGGGTGCTCCCACCGAGCCATGGTCCTCACCTGGGGAGGGAGCTGTAGGTGAGGAGGGCCTCGTGGCCATTCCTCCCCTACATTTCCCCCCTTTCGTTACTTAAAGTAACGAATTTCTTTAGCTCTTCTAATCTTCTACATTCTTGTTCCTCTAACACTGCACCATCCCATGCAGGGGTTCCTTTTATAGGCATCCATGCTCTGCACACCCCCCTTAAGCTCTCACCTCTCCTAGCATACTCGTCTGGTGTACATGTCAAATATATACAGTCGCCGGTCTCTTCCAGATCTACCCAGACCTCCTCATACCATTCCAGTTCTACGTCTCGTGGTTCTTTAATCGTGGTGTGCCATAGCTTATCTACTATGTACTTGTCACGGCACATAGGCACTAACTGGTACCTGGGGGTGTTGTCTGTTCCTGTCTGCACATGTACTTCTTGTGTTGCTTTAATTGTACCACCGGAGTTGCCCATTGTCACCATCATCATTGCACCGTTAGGGACTGCATTAGCACAACATCGGAGGCCCACCTGGCACAGGCAGAACAGCACAAGGATGATCACCACTATTGGTATCAGGAACTTCATTGTCACTCCAAGCCATGAGGGAACCCAAGAGAAGATATTGTCGAACCACGAGCTATCCTCAGCTCCACCTTCCATTTTCATCTTCTCGCCCAGGTTATGTACTGCTTCAATAACGTGGGACAGGGACCCATTTTCTGCGTCTTCGGAAGGTACGAACGTGCAGCATGCACTTCCTATTTTTCGGCAAACACCTCCATCGATTGCTGTTAACAGGTCTAGAACATACCTGTTTTGCATGGTCATTAATCGCAGAGCTCGTAGTTCCACCTTTATTATGTTAAACCCTTCTTCAGTGTCATTGGCCAACTGGATCAGTTCCCACCGTGTGATCTGGAGCCATTTTGCATTTGCTCTTGCTTGGACACTTGATACTAGCGAAGCAAAGAATGTTTCCACGGAGCTGAACAGGCGATACTTGTCTGGGATCTGTGCCAATAAATCAGATGATGCTTGTGATATGTAGTTCGAGGCTCGCTTGTTCCTTGAAAGCTCTTCTCCTTTCCCTCCGGAAGACAGGACATAAAGGTGCGCTTGTGTAGTTGGAGACGCTGCATTCTGGTTCGAGCCTCCGTTCACCATGTTACTTCTGTCAATATGGCTTTCGGGAATCACCATTAGTGTTGAATGCAAAGTGGCCATTGAGCAGCTACCACTCCATGATTGGGGAAGGTGCAGGTACGCCTTGTTTCCGCATACCCAGTAGGTGTCCATTAGTGCTGCTGTTCCTTTTTTCATATCTGGGATGGTGAGAGTTTTGTTACAGTTCTTGTTCGTTCCTATTGCCATTTTTCCTTCTCCCTTGAAACATAGTTCGTTTTGTATTTCACTTTGTAGCTTAAAGGGTTTTTCCATCGCTGTTACCCATGTTAATTTAGGGATGTGTTCTTTCCATATTGGCAAGCACGTTCTTTCCATCCACCGCAACTTTTCCGGTTGGACACCCTTCAGTGCTTCTGCCTTGCACAGCACTTCTTCGTCTTTCCATTTGTTTTCGGAAAACAGTGTCCCTTGTATTGCAAAGAAAGGTTCTTTAAGGCAGATCACTCCAGACGCTTGCGAATAGCACGTTTTGTTGTTTTGTACCATTCTGAAAGAGACATCGTGTGCTTGGAAAGTGTTCTTTATTCTACACAGCGTGAGATGAAGGAGACATTGGGCATCCACAATGGGCAATTCTCGTGGCAACAATACTTTAGGTGTGCCTGATGCATGGGGGATAAGTGAGCAGACATAACAGCTCTCATTGGTTGTTTGTTTAGCTGTGGTGCTCATATCTGCATACCATTTATTTGCTTGGTGAGGGTGTCGTGGGTCTTCCATTTTGTCTAACCCTAGCCCATAATACTCATCATACCCTTTTCCACCAGTCTCTCTTCTCCGCCTACTTTTCTCCCTTCTTCTGTACCTTCTCGTTATAGGAGGTGAAGAACCAGGCCCCCCCTCCTCCCTCCCACCCCCCTTTTCTAATTCTTCATATAGGGACTTGTGTTCTGTCATCATAATCACTTTTCCATCCTCCTTAATAAACAAGAGATCGTTGTTTGAAATTGGGGCGGGAGGGATCGTGTGGTTGTTGTATGTTCCAGGTTGGGACATTGTGTCATTATCTACATTTTTGGTTCTCCATTGTGAGAGGGCAGCAGTGGGTGGTGTAGTATAGTATCCCCACACAAAGTGTGATCCATCCCAGATCAAGAAATCACCTTCTTTGATCCCTACAGTCGGAATTGTTTTCGTTCCAGGAGCAAGGGTGGTGTTGTTCCCCCCTCCCCCCTCGTTCATCTCGGTAGAGATGAACGCTATAATCCAGTGTAACACCAAACAAAACATTGAGATGAAGAACACTATAGCACACATTGATAAACCACATTCAAATGAATATGTTAATCTAGCCACTAACATTTCTCTAAATCTAACATATCTATTAGTTGCAGGCTGCCCATTCGATGCCATGATAAACCCTGTTTGAGACACAAAAGTTCATTAAATACAAACATGTAAGCATTTCCACATTGTAACGTTTCGGTGATAAAATATAGGGTTGGGTGAGGAAGGGGGTTTGTTGACAGACAAGGTAGCTTTCAGTCAATATTATTCGTACCTTACTATATATATATATAAATAATAAAAAACATGACATTTTAAAAACAACAATAATAAAAACATCTTAAAGAGCACAAGAAGGGAAAAAAAAGAACCCCACGCAAAACTTTCAAAAATTGTAAAAAGAAAATTTACATATACATGTGTACATGCTTTAGTCCAGGACATTTGTTGCGCGCTAATTGTGTTCACTGTTCATCTCATGAAGCCCACAAAATTCCAATCATTCATTCCGCACAACTTCATCGTCCGCTGTTGCCTGTGCCTCATCCTGCACCTCACTCTCCGCAGCGCTGTAAGCTTTACGTACATCTGTCAAATGCACCCAATATCGCAGGCCCTTAACCTTTACTGCTGTAGGCGTGCAAAACACTACCTCATAGGGGCCATGGAAGCGTGGTGCGTTCCACCTCCGCACAAAACTTCTAACATATATAAGGTCACCAGGCATTAGCTGTAGTGGTTTTTCAGGCAAACCGTTTGGTTCAGTCGCGTTCCCCTCCTCTCTTGTCGAGGGGGGGGCTAGTTGCTTTGAAATTACGCGCGCTGCCCGTGTCAATTTTCGCAGGTATTCTGTGAACTCCTCCCCCAATATAGCTGCGCTTCTGTGTGCATCAGAACGCTCACGGAGAGGCGAATGCGCTGTGTGCATTCTTCTTCCCGTGACGATCTCGTGCGGGGACAAATGGTGATCCTTACTTGGCTGGTTTCGTAGCTCAAACAAGGCCAAAGGCAGGCAGTACATCCAAGTCTTTTTAAGGGAAAAACAAAGTTTTGATAATCTGCTTTTTAACAGGCCGTTTATCTTTTCTACGACGCCATTACTTTGAGGATGATAAATCGAACATAATTTGTGCTTTATTCCCAATAATGTAGTCACTTCTTTAAAGAGTTCATTAACAAAATGCGTCCCGTTATCTGAGCGAATAACGTCGCAAATTCCCCAGCGCGGAAACACTTCCCGCACTAGGAACTTCGCGGCGCCCTTCGCGTCAGGGCGGGCACAAGGGCCTGCCTCCACCCACCTCGAAAATGGACATACAACCACAATCATGTATCGAGCCCCGTTACACCTTTCTCCCATGTCTACATAATCAATGTGGAGCTCTCTGAATGGGCCACTTGGTTTTGGTATCGTACCCCTTAGTGTACGCAATGTCATACCTGAGTTGTAAATTTGACATGTCGTGCATTCTAGAGCTAACCTTGTGACGTGTTCCTGGAGGCAAGGTGTAAACCAATCTTCTTGTATCTCTGCCATTATGTGTTTCTTTGTGTTGTGTGCAGGAAAGTGTAGTTGTTGAAATGCTATTTCTAACAGCGTGATTGGCATTACCACTTTTCCTGAACTCTCTTGTCGCCACAATAAATCAGTCGGTGATTTGCTGCATCCTCTCTTAGTCCACAGCAATTTTTCCTCTGCACTAGCTCCCTCTTGCAGCTCTATTATCTCCTGTGTGGACATCATGTTGTATCCTGTGGGGACCTCTTGGCTTGCTGTGTGGTGCAACATGTACTCTCCTATTTCACCTTTTTGTAAATATGAAGCTGCTTTGGCAGCGGCGTCTGCTGCCGCGTTCCCCAAAGATACAAAATCTGTATTTGTGGTATGGGCTTGACATTTTACAATGGCCACTGCCGTGGGGTCTTGCAGGGCCTCAATCAGTTCTTTCAATAATTCTGCATGCTGGACTGGCGTTCCGTCTGCTCGCCGAAACCCTCTCCGCCCCCACCGGGCCAACCCACCGTGAACTGTTGTTGTCATGTATGCTGAGTCTGTATATATGGTCACTGCGCACCCCTTGGCGGCATGCAATGCTTCTATTAGCGCTATTAGTTCTGCTGCTTGCGCTGAATAGTGTGATGGGAGGCGGTGTTGTACTAGTATCTCATATTCATCTTCCTCTAATCGTACCACTGCCATACCCACATGCTTTTCTCCTGTCTCCATGTCTATTGATGCTGACCCGTCCACAAAATACACCTCACCCTCGGTCAGGGCATTTTCAAAAATCACTTGATCCTTACTTTCGTCACCTGTGTACGTGGCGCAGTTGTGGTTTTGCATGTCCTCTACGGTGCATGCCTCTGTGATGAATGTGGCTGGGTTCACTGTTTTACATCTTACTATATGGATGTTAGCGCTGGACAGTATTATCTCATATGCTGTGGCACGTTGTGTTGTCAATGTGCTCTTTGTTCGCTCTAATATTGCAAAAAGTGAGTGTTCCACAAACAGTGTCACCGGGCAGCCCATTACTATCGTGGCACTTTTTTCAATTGCGAACGCGGCTGCAGCTAGGGATTGCTCGCAGGCGAAATGACCTTGCATTACTGCGTCTAGGGTGCCGCTGTAGTAAGCTAGTGGTTTGTGCCCTAAGGATGTTTTCTGTGTCAGTACTGCTGTCATCAATGTTCCTTTGCAGTGTGAAAATAAGAAGAATTCGCGCCCATAATCTGGGTTTGCTAGTACTGGAGCGCTTGATATCAGCTCTTTTAGTGAGTTAAATGCTGTGTTCATCACCTCTGTCCATTCTATGTGTTTGTGTTCTTGTTGTGCTTCTTTCAGTGCCTGTAGCAGGGGCCTTGTGTACGCCGCATAGTCCAATATCCATGCTCGGCAATAGTTACACATACCCAGAAATTTCTGCATCTCTTTTACTGTTTTGGGCTCCCCAATTGTTCTAATCGCCTGTGCCCTGTCTGGTATAATTCGCTTGCCGTCCTTTGATATCAACTGACCCAAGTATAGGACCTCCGTCAGACAGTATTGTAACTTCCCCTTGTCCACCTTGTACCCCTTATTTGCCAATAATGTCAAGAGTGTTATCGAGTCCTGTCTGCATTCTTCCTCAGCCTGTGCGCAAACCAATAAATCATCAACGTACTGAATCACTGTGCTTTCTACAGACAAATTCCCCAGATCTTCATGTAGTACCCTGTTAAATATGCTTGGGCTCTCGCAATATCCTTGTGGTAGTCTGCAGTGTTCGAACCTCCTTCCTCCCAATGTAAATGCTGTCAAGTACCTGCTCTCTTCTGCCAAGGGAATCGAAAAGAACGCATTTTTTAAGTCAATTACTGTGAAGTGTGATGCTATTTTTGGAATGTTGCACAGTATTGTCGCCGGGTTCGGGACTAAAGGGAACTCCTTCATTACCACATCGTTCAATGGGCGTAAATCTTGTATCATCCTCCATGAACCCCCCTTCGCTTTTTTGATTGGGTAAATGCATGTGTTGCATGGGGAGTTTGAGGGCACTATTATACCCTGTGCTAGCAGTGCTTCTATTGTCTCTCTGATCCCTTCTTCTGCTTCTCGCGACAGTGGATATTGTTTCACCCGAGGTAGTATTGCTCCTTGTTTTACTTTTATCACCACAGGCTGAACTTCATGTAGCAACCCTACATCGTGGGGGCCATTAGTCCATAAGTTAGCGGGTACTGAACTCATGTCTTCATCAAAAAATGTATGCGGTGCTCCTACTACCGCCATTAGTTCAACTTTAGTTTGTCTGGCTGTAACTACAATGTCGCAGGGCATTGCCAGTTCCATCACTACTTCACCATCTCCTTCAGTGTCAGAAAATAGCTCCTCGTCCGAGAGCTCTCTCAGCGGGATATTTGCATTTGTACACAATACTGTCCGCCACTCACACCCTTCCATGTCAATACCAATCACACATATTCTGTTTGCTGATACATGTATTGCATGCAAATCCAACGATAGTACTTCCCCAAGAGCAGTGTCAGGGCTTGCTATGGGACGAAAAAGGAATTCTGCTGGGATTCTCCACTCCACCCTTTTTAGTTCTGGTACTATGAGAGCCAATGTTCTCATGCCTTCAACAAACATCTCCTCATTTCTTGGTACCCCTCTGATCTCTTTTATTATTGTGTGGCCGTGTATTACTGCTAATATACGGAGGGGGCATATGCCTGGCGTTGAACATACGATGCCGCTCCCTGTGAATGATATGGTCATGTTTAGTTTGCTCAAGAGATCTCTCCCCAGTAAGTTGATGGGAGAGTTTTCATAGTACAGTAAGGGTGCTTTCACTGTTTTACCCCCCACTGTCACATCCAATACCTCTGTGTAAGGAACTTCAATTACAGCCCCAGAGAACCCCTGCGTCTCTAACGTTCTATTAGATAACGGGAACCGGCCCTCTCTAATGCATGATTTCTCCGCTCCCGAATCCACCATGAATATGAATTGCTTGTCTCCTATCTGCGCTCCTATCAATGGTTCCTCTGATGCATTGTGGGTCGTAGACAGTACTGGACACGCAAGTGCTCTCTGTGGGCTGTCCTATGCGGGGTGTCTCATTGCCCCCCCTTGATCGAAAATGTTCCCCGAAACTACTGACACTCCACTGTAAGGTGCGGGGGCTGGTGCCCCATTAGCTCCTGTGGCGAAAGTATTACCAGGCGTGTAGTGCACATTGTCATTATTCTGTGGGCTGGTTTGTGTTCGGTATTGATGTCCGTGTAGTTGTGCGTTACTCCTTTGTACTACATTGTCTGGTTGCTGGTATTGTCCCATGGGGAGGCCGTAGGGGCTTCCTGGATGGGGGTGTCCGTACTGTTCTATCTCTTGGAAACCGTTGTTTTGTCTGCTCCTACATTCCCTTGAGTAATGCCCCCATCTCCCACAATTCCAACAGCTCCCCTGTGGACCTCTGGGACCCTGCCACCCATTTCCTCCCATTCCTCCATACCCTTGTCCTCCTCTTCGCCCCCTGTACCCACCTCTTCCTCCTCTTGGGGCCCACTCTTGCCACGTTGGACCTCCGTTCTGCTCCTGCTCTGTCCACTGTCGTTGCCCTTGTCCTGCCCAATTCGTTGCTATTCTTCCTTGTATTGCTATTTGCCCCTCCTCTCCTTCCTCTCCCTCCCGTATGAGTGGGAGTCCCGCTACCGCTGCTGCGACCTTCACCAATTTTGATTGCACCAACTTCTCCTCGTCCGCCAACCTCTTCTGTGCTACTTCCCTCTCTCTTTCTTTGATCCGTTTACAATGGTGTACTATTATGCTTTGGATCTCCGGCCAGCCTTTTGCCTCAACACCTGCTATTTTATCTAGTGCCTTTTGCACTTCCTTTGGGAGCCCTCTTTTAATGATGAAGTAAAATAGAGACGTGGATTGGTGCCAGGGCGTACCCGTTTCCGCTCTCCACATCTCCTGCACCCGGAGAATGTAATCCATAGCGTCCTCCCCATCATTCATGGTACATTGCATTACTGACTGCAAATCAGGGGTATCTGGGAAGGTTTCCCGCAGTGCGTCCCACACCCTTGCTCGCACGGTGTTAAAAGAAGCCCCATCATGGCGATCACACTCTAAAGTTACAGCTGGAAAACCCGCTTTAGCCCACACTCTGTCTGCCTGATCCCCTACTGCGGACACTAGTAGGCTTTTCACATCTCCTACCGCCAGCGGTATACCCGCGGTATGTTTCTCAAATGCATATATCCACTTGCTTGCCCCTCCTGACAGCTGTGGTAGTAATTTCATTAAGTTAGCCTTGTCCATCTGAGCCCACGGTATATAGTTCGGCCTCCCACCTCCCCTGTGGAGTAATGGTAGTTGTAGTTTCCCTTTTGCCGTTGCAGCTTCCTTTTCCTTAGTCACTGCTGACTCTAATGACGCCATCTTCCCCACCCTATTTCTTAGTCGTCCTATCCATTCATCCTCTATAGTCCCTAGTGAACATGCCCCATCTAGCTCCTCGCCTTCTCCTCCTACTGCCATGCTCAATCTATCACTCTCATCCCCCCCTCCTCTGACATCACATAACAAATCCTCTCTGATCCCTCTCTCTCGCGAGACATCACCAATGCTTCCTTCTGCTGTCCCTACTTCTATTATCCTGGTCGGTTCTTCCTCAATTCTGAACAGTATTTCCCCCTTTTTCCATCCTTCCTCAATTTGTCTACTTTCGCTCGACGCTCTAGACGTGCGTCCAGATTGTGTGGGGGCGCATGCTGTGCGTTCACATATGTCTTTTATTCTTGAGAGCTCATCTCGTGCCACTGTAAGCCTCGACTCTAAGTCACTCGTTAACTTCTCTATGTCCACTCTCTGTGTGCCTCCCTGGGTGCGCTCTCTGGTGTTTTCGTATGGTGGGGGTGCAGTTGGTCTTTGTGGCGTGCTGGTTGAAGGGGGAGGCACATAAATCGGGTCGCTATATCCTGCTGCAGGGGCTGGTTTAGGTAATATTGGGTACAACATAACCACTTCCGCAGGCTGTTCTGTACTTAACTGTTCCTTTTCCTCTCGCGGGATCATTAGTGGATTGTCTGTGGTGGAGGGTAAATCAATATTTGGAGCTGGAGCTTTGGGTGGGGGTACTTCCTCAAACAATCTCCAAAGATCTAATATCTCCTTCCTGTTCTGCCATTGTTTTCCCTTATACTTGAGGCGAATACATGTACATACCATATCAAGAACGCTTTTGTCAAAGGACCCTCCTTCTGGCCAAATCTGGGGCAACCCCTCCCCTTTCAATTCTGTTAACCATTGATCATGATATTTATTTATGCGTTCAGCATATCCCGGCAAGCTCTTGCAAATGTGTGACAAGGGAGTTTCAGCCCCCATCCTTTAAATCGCTAGCGCTACCACGTTCGCTTTCGTTACCTTTTATTAGCTGTAAATATGCGTATGTATTCCTTTATGGCACAGACAAGAGCGGACCTCTTAAAATTATCACCCACCGTTATTCACTGCACAAATCTCTTCTCACTCACCATATCTCATCTCCTTCCCATTCCCAGGCACTCTTATGTGATCTCACTTGTAATTGATCAAGTACTGGTTATGGCCACACTCTCTGACACCACCTCGCGGCCACCCGTTCGTCTCTCACACTCGTACGGTGCGCGCACCCTTCACAATGCTTTCCACTCACACTCTTTGTCTTTCTCCTCCCTTTCCTCCCTAACCAGCTGTCCCTGATTTCCTGCTAAGGTTACTGTGTTCACGTCTGTTCGTGCCACTACTGAGTCCCCGCTTTTTAAAATGTTCTAACTTCTTTATACCTTTCTCATTTTCGCCCCCTACCCCGTGGAAATGGAAAAAGAAGAAATAGAGAGAGAGAGCACAATCACTAAAAAATATTCCCGGTGTCTCCTTTTGCTAGACACCAATAACTTATTTCTCACTTCTTCATATATTCCCAGTACTAGTCTAGATAGTACTATGCGGCGCCGCCTTCCACCCCCTCTCGGAGCTAGGTTTCCGTCACTTCTACCACGTCACTTATTTCTTACTCCTAATGGCCATATGCAAAAGAAAGAATAAAGAAAATTTCAAGACCCGTCTGTAGTAGACCCCCGATATTCTTCTCCTCTACCTGTCCCCGTTCTTTTATTCCCAATTCCCCTTCTTTTCCCCTTGACGATCACTCGCACTCGGTACTCACGTGCCCGTCTTGAACCGATACTCTCCGAAACTGGGTCCGTCCAGGCGGCGTCACCGGTAACTCAACGGTCAGCCCCTGGCTCCGGCGAGCGGCACTCAAAGGGGATTTTTTTCCAATCGGGATCCCGTACCCTTTCTCATTGAGTGCGCACTTCTTATTGTGCCGGTCGCCGTTGGCGGGCGGCCTCCCGGAGACGGCTCACCGTGCGTCTCCCTTCTCGACCGGAGATTCTCGTGCCACAAGGGGGTCGTTTAAGAAGGAGTTAGGAAAAATAGTTTGGAGATATCACGCTATCGGGGTCACCACTGAAAGGAAGCGCCCCCAATTCAGCACGATCCTCCCCGCAATGAGAGACAATAAGGGACTCTCCCGTAATGGGAATAAGACCAAGACAGAGTGCGGGTGAGCGTAAGTGGGAGTTTATCCAAAGATAAGGCATGCAAAGAACTCTGCAACCTACGAGAGCGCTCTGCCTGACAATAGCAAAGACAGGCGTATTTCTAATACAAAAAACGTCATCAACACCTAAACACTATAGGGGGCACAAGTCAATTGGGATTGGGTGGTGTCGACTAACTATAGGTGTTGCTGCCGCGGGGTTGGTCTTGGCGGGACGACGTCACTGGTCAGCCTCGTGGGTTGGGTTGGGCCTGGCAGGCCGGCTTGAGGTCATCCGTGCGGTGTTGATGTGCTGGGGCAGCCTGTGACAATGACGAATACCTTTCCTGTCTCATTTGCCCTAGGCCATGCACACTACAGTTATTCAGAAAATGACATTTACGTTCATTAATAAATCGCTTCACCGGCTTATCTTATAAAATAAACACAACACATGAGGAATGCACCTCGTGAGAGGTCTGGTGGTTGTCGGTTGGGGTGAGATTTACCTGTGTCTTATTGACCGGTATTTTAGGTCACGGGACGGGGCTCTGGGACCTGGGCCGAGTGATACATGTCTGTCTGCTGCGTTAGAAGTTATTATATAGATGGGTCTCTGTGTCTTGTCCCAATGATGGGGGTCGTCCTTACACGGGGTCAGGATTCTTGGGGGGTTCGTGGGGATTTATGAGAGGGTGCTGGTAGATCAGTGGGTTCATCCGTGGGTTTATTACCGTGCTGTAAATAACACAGGTGGCGGGCTGTGGCCTTGGTTGCGGCGCCGGGGCCTCTGACTCTCTGAAGTAACGCCAGCTTGGTTGGGGGAGGTGAGGGAGCGCAGCACAAGTCTTAGCTTTTTTATCTGGCAGGCTTGGTGGGGTGGGAGAGGGAATGACCTTGCATATACTCACAAAGGTATTTTCCTCGTGCGTTGCTGATCAGTGAATGCAGAAGTTTTATACTGTTCTGCCTTATTTTAACGTTATTCAGACACACATATATATATATATATATTTCATTTTCGTTACACATTTCTTTAATACAGTCGGTTCCAGTGCCTTTTCATTACCTAACATTATGTTCACTACATTGTGTGCGTATTGTATGTACATTAAACGTTATACGAGGGATATCTAGGTTATGGCCTACAGAGATTGATGCTCGCCGCTTTGGGTGATTCAAAACATATATGAGTTCAAGTTTCTACATACTATTGAAAAACACTTTTACAACTAGAGGTTACACGCTTGGTCAACATCTTTCTCCGTGGTTATAGCAGCATTAGTCCAGACCTGAAGGGATATCATATAACGTTACATTTTTATGGTTCATTCACATTTTAAACAGAGGTAGTTCATTAATACCAATACTTGAACTATTTTCTACCTTCTTCAGATAGTGATGCTTCAGCTTTTTTCCCCATTGCCCCGGCCTTGCGGTCCGGGTCATACGGGGTGCAATATCACATTGTTACTAATATAATGTTGCCGTGTTGGCATCTCGGGTTTAGCTCATCTCCGACTTTCTCATGGGAACGCGCTCGCAGCGGATCTGCCAGGGCTGCTGAGGCGGCAGAGATGCATGAAAGACCCTCCAAAGGTGGGGGCCTCGTTACAGTGTGCTGAACTCACACCATGTTTGCTGTGCAAGATGGCGTCTAGGCCTAACTTAAGTTTCGGTAAATGCAAAGACAGGGTGCGTGTGGGCAATGTCGTCGGCGGGTGAACCCCCCTCCACCTGGGCCCGGGTGGCATGAGGGTGCTCCCACCGAGCCATGGTCCTCACCTGGGGAGGGAGCTGTAGGTGAGGAGGGCCTCGTGGCCATTCCTCCCCTACATTTGCTGAAATTCACTGTCCATACTATATTTCCTTTGCAGTCCCTGGTTTTGCATGTTACGCCACTATGCCTGTGAATAATGGAAATAGCACCCCTGTACTTCATATGTAGGCGAGACATGGTTTATTGCCTTTTATTGCTGCATGTTCATAGTCCATGCTACACCTTTTTGATTCATTGCATCTCTCCGGCAAGCCTTCTTTTATTTTTGTGAATACTTATCGAATTTTCCAGTCATTAGTATGTATACCAAGGGAAAGAATTCGGTATCTGCCTCGCCATGTACACTGTATAGCTGTTTGACTGGCTTGCGATAACATTTACATGTTCCATCTAACATCCAATTCTTACCAATTGCTAGTCTTGAATATTTTGATCTGTCACATAAATCATATATCTGCTTTCATCCTTTTCACTATCGGAATACATTTATCGCCTTGCAATGTTGACTTTAATGTCTCTAGTATTTTCACTCCTCCAAAATTTTTTAGAATTGTTGGTACTTTATTTTTTTTATTTCTCTAATAAATCACTTGCCTTTCAGTAATTTACAGCAAGGCATCTCACCAGCTAAAAGGGGCTGTTTCTCTAGTATTTGCCTGACCATATCTCCATTCGTTCCTGCTTCTGTTCATGCTTTTCATTTTAAATCATATAATTTCTCTTTCACCTCTATCTACATTAGGTTTGTGGTTATGCTCTCTAGTATAATCTATGCACCCACCCTTCGTGCAAGCCCTTCCTCTACAGTTTCTTTTGTTATACTCTACACATTTCCAACATTTATTTCACTTCTTATTCTTTACAAATTGTAAATGTATCCATTGTGTTTCAGCTGTTCATGTTCCTTTGTTGACAATATATAAATTACCTTTTCCATTTTTCATAGTTTCCAACTCTCCTACACAAACAAAATATAAAATCCACCAGTTAGATCCTTTAATTAATTTATAAAGTCCCTATCATTAATTTATAAAGTCCCTATCATTAATTTCAGTGGGTATACGTTGCATACCCCTTGTCACTTCCTGGACTGGGTTCTCGCAGCGTCGAACCTCTTCATTTTTCATCAGTCCCGGTAAAGTTTCTTGCATAAAATGCAATATGTATACTACGGCATGGATTACATTGTGTTATAAATGTAATTGAAGCATATACGATAAAGGTGTTTGTTCAGACATTTGTCATTTCCAATGCAGAAAACTCGTCATGATCAAACCACCCATATCCAGAATATCAAGGGCCATGACCACCTTATGTGCAAGGATGACTCTGCCCACCTGCTTGCCAAATATGATGTCTTCTTCTTACAGGAAACCTGACTTGAGTCCACCATGTTCTTTGGAGGGTTCCACTTATACCAAGTTAAATCCAAAAGGGGTCCCATGGTAGACTGTACGGGGGGCTTGTAAATGGTGTTAGCCAAGCAATAACATTGCGTCAAATTGAATTTGCAGTTCCATATAGGCGGTTGAATTGAGGCTGGGTGATGTAAGAGAGAGATTTAGGGGCCGATTCATGGAACAAACGTGCGCCGAAAATCTTCGCGCAAGCAGGCGCAAGCAGGCGCAAGCGCAAAAAAACAGGCGCACGCGCACACGTGCGATTCATGGAAGTCCCTGCGCGTGTTTTCCTCGGGATGTGCGACAAACTCGTGCATGGCGCACACGTCACTGCAACATCCCGAAAGACGTGCGCGACGCGCACAGTGAAAGCGCACAACCTCGCCACATACACTGGAAAGTGGGCGGAACACGGGGCGTAACGCGCGGAATGGGGAACAACTCGCGAAAACAAGGGCGTAACTGGGGATGTACTGCAGGGAAGCAGACGGAACGCCCACACGCACCTGAACCACACGTATTCATGGAATCGAATAGGGCAAAGCCACGCACAGCGAAAGACACGCACAAGCCGAAACACGTCCGCCACACGAAGGCAGGCGGTAGCGTCCCTGCGCATTACAAAAGTGGCAACATACAGCAATTGGGCCTGTGCGAGCGGGGCACGTGTATATCGGGGGTGCGCGGGAAGTTACACACGCGATTGAGCAGGGCACGTGTATATAGGGGGTGCACGGGAAGTAACACACGCGATTGAGCGGGGTACGTGTATTTCAGGGGTTCGCGTGAACTTTTTCACGCGATCGGGCCTGGGGGAGCGGGCTACGTGTATATCAGGGGTTCGCGTGAAGTTCTTCACGCGATCGGGCCTGGGGCGGCGGGCTACGTGTATTTCAGGGGTTCGCGTGAACTTTTTCACGCGATCGGGCCTGGGGGAGCGGGCTACGTGTATATCAGGGGTTCGCGTGAAGTTTTTCACGCGATCGGGCCTGGGGGAGCGGGCTACGTGTATATCAGGGGTTCGCGTGAAGTTTTTCACGCGATCGGGCCTGGGGGAGCAGGCTATGTGTATTTCAGGGGTTCGCGTGAACTTTTTCACGCAATCGGGCCTTGGGGAGCGGGCTACGTGTATATCAGGGGTTCGCGTGAACTTTTTCACGCGATCGGGCCTGGGGGAGCGGGATACCACTCACCGTCTGCCTTGCGTGTAGAAGAACGCGTAGCCAACACCCGCTGTGAAGTAATAGCGTGTGAACCCCAACGGATGGAAAACACACGCACCGCACGAAAAGCATGTACAGAACATAAAGGCACGCAGGATCTCCAAGCCCTGCCAGGGCAACGCCTGTGCGCAAAACGTCACAGACGCGCTTACGCTGTAAGGGCCTTTGGTCCAATGAAATCGCGTACGCGTGCTGACGCGCTTACGCGCTAAGGGCCTTTCCTCAATTTTCACGCTGATGTGCAGGATTTTCACGTGCCAAATCACTCCGTATCAAGCTGGCCACGCGAAAACACACGGAAGACCACGCTCCTGCCCAGAAGGCCGAATTACTGCCCCCCAGTGCCCCGAGCAGCCTCCCACGTGCCATCTGCTGCTGCCTGCCTGCCTGCTGCCACCGTGCCCTGCCATTTGGTGCCTGCACATCAGCCATCTGCAGGGGTCCAGTTGCTGTGTCCACCCCTGCTGGAACAGAAGACTCCCGACTGCGGATAACATCGCTCCACAGCCCAGCCCCAGGACCCAGTTGCCCAGCCACTCCAGCCCCTGGGGTTGTCATGTCGGGCAGATCCACATCTGGCACCAATGGCAACCCCCGGCCAGAGGGGCAGAGGGGCACCAGCTTCACTGCCACCGAAGTTGGTGTCCTGGTGGAGCAAGCCCTGGGGCAGTATGATGCCCTCTTCGGATCGTCCCGCGCCAACAAGGAAGGACGGGAGAGGATCTGGGCCGACTGTGTGGTTGCCATCAACGCGGAGGGGGTGGCAACCCGCACCATCCAGAAGGTCAAGAAGCGCTGGGAAGACTTGAGGTCCAGGACCCTCATAAAGGCCCGGCGCCTCGTGGAGGGGGGCCGGGCCGGATGAGTTCCATCCAGATGAGGGTCCTGGAACGCGTACACCCAGCGCTCCACGCCCAGGTCCTTGAGAGGGAGACCCGTCTGGAGTTGAGCGGTAAGTGGCCAAGCATTGCTGTGTGAGACAGGGCATGTTGCAGTGTGCTGGTTGTCTGATAATTGCCTGTATGTGTGACATAGGCCATGTACGCATGTATGTGTGCAGGGACATCATGGTAATGCATGTGCGACCAGTAATGTGTGAACCGCACGGTCGGTGTGTTTAAATGCGACATGGGGAGCCCTATGCAGATTGTACACATGAGAGCATGGCAGTCTCTGTTCCTGAACATGGGTGGGGGTGAGGGATGGGTGCTGATGCCAGGTACATATATGGTATCCATGTCTGTGTGCCTGACCTGCGTGTCTGTGACTGGTGAATGCCATGGATGCATGACACATGTCTGTGACAATGTACAGATTCACTGATGCAGCCTAGTCATCCTTGTATCCACTGTGTTTGGGGTGTACGGGGCCAGATGGATGTGACTGAGGTGAAGTGTGTGCATGTGATAGGCATGACCCATGATGCATGTGAGTACCATTACATTGTATGTTTCGAGAGTCCATTGGACATGTATGGAAATGTCCATGGCATGCACCATGACTGTCACTGTGTGTGTTTTGCCTGGACTGACACATGTGTTGTGGAGGGACATGATGGAAGTGTACTTTGACAGTGGCACTCATCTGCTATTGCTTCCTGTCTAGGGGACCATTGTACAGTACCCTGATGCTTGTGTTCTATGTCTCCCTCTACGCAGCGGCTAGTGAAGAAGAGGGCGGAGACGGCGCTGTGGAGCAAGGCGGCGGGGATGCCCCCACGGCTGCAGCGGAAGGGGTGGGTGAGCCCCCACAGGGGCCTGCTACGGCGGAAGACGGTGAGGAGCCATCCAGGTTGGTGGTTTCCACAGAGGAGGAGGAGGCCGCCACTGAGGCGCACATGGGGCCTGGTGGAGGCATCCCTGCTGGTGCAAGTGGTGCAGTCCAGGGGCAGGGGCAGGAGGCAGCATAGGTCACCGTGGAGGGTCCTGTGCATGTCGCTGTCCCTGACCCTGTGGGTGCACCACCATGCACCAGCAGGGATGCCCCGTCCCAGGCCCGTCCGCAGGTAGAGGGGATGTCCATGTCATCTGACTCCCCTCCACCTGCGGACGAGGGGACCCCTGGCCGTATGGAGAAGGTCCTGATTGGGGTCGCGATGCGCACGGCTGTGATTCGTGATGCCGTGCGTGCTTCGGGGGTTTCCTGCATGTGTCGGCCAATCTGGCGGCCCTCTCCTCCTCTGTGGAGACTATACGCCAGTCGTTCTCCTTGCCGTCTTGCGGCCCAGATGCCACCAGGGCCCCCTGTGGACCTGCCCTGACCAATGCAGCCAGCTCGGTGGGGATCCCATCCCTGCCACAGTCGGGAGTCAGAGGTCCAGCAGGGGTGGACACACCAGCAACTGGACCCCAGCAGATGGAGGATGTGACGGCATCATCGGGCAGGGCACGTGCACGACAGCGTCGGTGGTTTCCATCAGCCTGGATGCCCTAGTACTGGCACAGGCAGTTGCGTCGGAGGCAGCAGCAGGCTCAACGTGGGAGGCATCATGGCTCGGGGCCATCAACATCAGGGGTGCAGGCATCGGCCAGAGGGCAGGAGAACCCTGGAATGGGAGTGGCTTCTGTGTGGGAGCGGTTGTGCCAGCAGATAGGTGCGGAGCGGCAGCGGGCAGAGGAGGAACGGCTCACAATGGTCAGGGCGGAGGACTCCATGCGGAGGGCGCTGAGGCGGGCTGAGTGCCTCGAGGGTCTTCGCAGGGAGTTGGAGCTGGACACTGCATTATCCCTGCGGGACCTCGGGGCCAGGGAACATGCCCGCCTCCAAGCCATTGAACGGGAGTTCGATGATGCCCTGGCCCATGACAACAACCAGTGAGCCGTCGGACTAGCCCGCTGCCTTTGTATATAGTTATATAGTTAGTGGTAGGTTTCCTTTAAATTATTTTTTTTTTATTTGGTTGCGATTGGACAATGCGCCACATTTTTGTATATAGTTCAGTTTCTAGTTAGTTGACATAGTTAGGTTTCATTTGGTTGGGCTCATGGACCCGGGATTATCTTGTAAATAGTTCTTCAATGGATTTTTTGATTTTTTGGATTTTTTTCATGGACATTCATCTTCTTTTTGTTGTTTTGCTTTGTGGTTTTTCTCATTTCATTTCCATTCAAGTTGATTTTCAATACATTTTTATTTTCATCCTTCAATGTGTCGTATCATCTCATTACTTTCATGCATGTCATGTTGGGTGTTTTAACATTCACTTGCAGCCATTGTGTGTGACAGACATGTGTTCATTTGCATTATTTACATTGGGTGTGTAACATGTAATTGCCTTTGATATGTGGGTGGATGTGATAGTTGGTTGGGCCTTTTGGCAGGGGAGGATGGCCATTACGGACATGATTGGGGATTGTTGGGACCCAGGTGCAGGGGGGCATGGATGGGACATGGGCGAGGGCCTGGTGGAGGGTGCCCCTGCACTGCTGGGGGGTAGGGGGGTGGGGAACATGAATTGGACATGGGTGGGGGCCTGCTGGCAGGTGCCCCACAGTGCTGGGGGGTGGGGGGGTGGGGAACATGAGTTGGACATGGGTGGGGGCCTGCTGGCAGGTGCCCCACAGTGCTGGGGGGTGGGGGTGGTGGGGGACATGAGTTGGACATGGGTGGGGGCCTGCTGGCAGGTGCCCCACAGTGCTGGGGGGGTGGGGGTGGTGGGGAACATGAGTTGGACATGGGTGGGGGCCTGCTGGCAGGTGCCCCACAGTGCTGGGGGGGGGTGGTGGGGGACATGAGTTGGACATGGGTGGGGGCCTGCTGGCAGGTGCCCCGCAATGCTGGGGGTGGGGGTGCAAGGGGACATGAGTTGGACATGGGTGGGGGCCTGCTGGCAGGGGCAGTGCTGGGGAGTGGGGGTGGTGGGGAACATGAGTTGGACATGGGTGGGGGCCTGCTGGCAGGTGCCCCACAGTGCTGGGGGGTGGGGGTGGTGGGGAACATGAGTTGGACATGGGTGGGGGCCTGCTGGCAGGTGCCCCACAGTGCTGGGGGGTGGGGGTGGTGGGGGACATGAGTTGGACATGGGTGGGGGCCTGCTGGCAGGTGCCCCGCAATGCTGGGGGTGGGAGTGCAAGGGGACATGAGTTGGACATGGGTGGGGGCCTGCTGGCAGGTGCCCCGCAATTCTGGAGGTGGGGGTGCAAGGGGACATGAGTTGGTGATCATTAGTGCAAGGAGACATGTGCCTTTGCTGGGGGGCATGCCCATGTTGGGTGGGCTGCCTGCGGGACATGACCAGGGATGCAGGGTAGTCCCCTGTGGTGTGGGCTGCCTGCAGGGGCCGTGGAGGGTGTACAGGGAACACCTGGGAGGACCCACACTGTCAAATCACATGTAGGACTCCCCGGCACCCCTGAAATACACGTACCCTGCTGAAATCGCGTGTAAAACTTTCCGCGCACCCCTGGTATACACGCACACGCTCCCCCAGGCCAGATCGCGTGTGGAACTTCCCGCGCACCCCTGAAATACACGCACCCAGGCCATTCGGGTGTAGAACTTCCCGCGCACCCCTGAAATACACGCGCCCAGGCCAATCGCGTGTGGAACTTCCCGCGCACCCCTGAAATACACGCGCCCAGGCCAATCGCGTGTGGAACTTCCCGCGCACCCCTGAAATACACGCGCCCAGGCCAATCACGTGTGGAACTTCCCGCGCACGCCTGAAATACACGCACCCAGGCCATTCGTGTGTGGAACTTCCCACGCACCCCTGAAATACACGCACCCAGGCCATTCGCGTGTGGAACTTCCCGCGCACCCCTGAAATACACGCACCCAGGCCATTCGCGTGTGGAACTTCCCGCGCACCCCTGAAATACACGCGCCCAGGCCATTCGCGTGTGGAACTTCCCGCGCACCCCTGAAATACACGCGCCCAGGCCAATCGCGTGTGGAACTTCCCGCGCACCCCTGAAATACACGCGCCCAGGCCAATCGTGTGTGGAACTTCCCGCGCACCCCTGAAATAAACGCGCCCAGGCCAATCGCGTGTGGAACTTCCCGCGCACCCCTGAAATACACGCGCCCAGGCCATTTGCGTGTGGAACTTCCCCCGCACCCCTGAAATACACGCGCCCAGGCCAATGGCATGTGGAACTTCCCGCGCACCCCTGAAATACACGCGCCCAGGCCAATCGCGTGTGGAACTTCCCGCGCACCCCTGAAATACACGCGCCCAGGCCAATCGCGTGTGGAACTTCCCGCGCACCCCTGAAATACATGCGCCCAGGCCAATCGTGTGTGGAACTTCCCGCGCACCCCTGAAATACACGCGCCCAGGCCAATCGCGTGTGGAACTTCCCGCGCACCCCTGAAATACACGCGCCCAGGCCAATCGCGTGTGGAACTTCCCGCGCACCCCTGAAATACACGCGCCCAGGCCATTCGCATGTGGAACTTCCCGCGCACCCCTGAAATACACGCGCCCAGGCAAATCGCGTGTGGAACTTCCCGCGCACCCCTGAAATACACGTACCCTGCTGATAGCACCCCGAAATACACGTACCCTGATGGAATCGCGTGAGGTACTTCCCGCGCACCCCTGAAATACACGCGCCCAGGCCAATCGCGTGTGGAACTTCCCGCGCACCCCTGAAATACACGCGCCCAGGCCAATCGCGTGTGGAACTTCCCGCGCACCCCTGAAATACATGTACCCTGCTGATAGCACCCTGAAATACACGTACCCTGATGGAATCGCGTGAGGTACTTCCCGCGCACCCCAGTGATACACGTAGCCCGCTTGCTGTGCTGGTACAGGGTTAGCGCAGCCCTTTGCGCTGGATTGGGTATATTGATGGCTTTTCCCTGCGCGAGAGGCGTTCTTGGGGGCGTAACTGGCGCGACTGCAGGGTCGCTGCGCCACTGTGCGCCACGGCTGGTTTTGGTGGCTGGAATCCATTAATACGCTGTGCGCGAAAATGGATTTTAGCGCACGCGGCTGGCGCAGCGATTCGCATGCGCACACTGTGCGCCAGCCGCGTGCGCCACTTGTGCGCTGAATTCTATAAATTACCCCCTTAGTATGTTGATAGTAAACTTGTGCATCCACCCTGATAGCTCATGCCTGGATGAAATACATGATCTTCTCAGAGAGGTCCTGGCATAGTGGGCTGGATCATTTGACAACTGGATAATCTTCCCCGGTGGGGATTTTAACACTCAATGTTCTTATGACCAGGAGTGAACTTTTTGTTGTAATGTTGCAAATAATTGCCAAATGTTGCAAAAAAGGCCAATGACAAGGGCACTCGATGGGTACAGTTTCTGAGAAACTGGGAGCTAACATTGATGAATGGCAGAACTGGGGGGATATACCTGGACAATATATTGGGGCCTGGGCAAGAGTAGAGTGACCCTAGAGTACTTCTTTGGAAATAACACATGCCTATTGAAAACCAGAGAATTAAAAGTAGAGCCAAATTGTTTCACTGACCATGCCATCTTGGCTCTAACTTTAGACTGCCTTAAGGTCCCTCTGAACCCTCAAAGCTATAGCGGGCCCTTCCGAACCATGCAGGCAACCGCATCCGTTGGACTGCTAAACATGTCCGTAATGCCAACCAATTATTTACGTAAGCTTTATATAGCCACAACAAGTGGTTCGCCTCCATGAATGGCAATAAAATAGAAGATTGGTTAAAACAGTTACCAATAACGACTGGTGTGGACCAATGGGGCAACCTGGTAGTTGTCGAGAAAGATATACGTAGATTCAACATCGCTATACGTGATGCTAAAAGAGCCATGAGGGGAGAGTTGAGAAGGCGTCAAGGAACTGGCAAACCACCTCACGAGAAGAGCCGACAGATAAATGTGAACAAGACAGAATATAGGCAATCGTTAAAACTTTGGTGATACTCGGCCATAAATAGCCATTGGCAATGTATGATCGGTGCTTTGTGAAGTAGAAATAGTAGTAATATATGGCAGATTTTAACTCGGGCCAAGAGCAATAGAACGAATCAAATATCAAACCCCATTCAGGAAAATGAGTGCCTACTTTACCTTAATGATGGATCAGGTGTATATATAAATGTAGTTGTGGTCGAATATAGTCCAAGTGGATGGCCTCTGAAGATAATAACAGAGAGTATTGAAGTAATGATCTTGAAACTTAAGTGCTCTAGGGCCTCAGGTCCAAACGGTCTTGCCAGTACTGTTTTAAAACAGGTCAACAGGTTTTAAAATCACACTGCGCCAATCACTATGAAGTTTGCTGCATGGATGAAGAAATATTTTTTCTTTCCAAGGTCAGCCTGACATGTGTTTCGAGCACACAATGCTCTTCTTCTGAGGCTGATTTCACAATTATGCCATATATGATTCATGATTCACATCATTTGATTAATGTAACATAACATAATGCACAAAACGCAAAAGTAACAAATGGGGAGCATCATATACAGGTATGAACATACATTCCATCAAATCACAGTGGTGCATGTATAACAGCAACATACACATTGAATATCATGTATAGTCAAATATAGTCCGGTACAATGACAAAAGACAAACATTAAGGAGAGAATAAAGAGAGATATGAGAACACAATTAGTGTTAGAGACTTTTTGAATGGGTATAATCTTATCTCGTCATGTAACTATGCTTCGCGGTGTGCCACACAAACCGTGCCCCATGGGGATTAATGAATAATAAGATTACCTCAGAGTATTCATTTTGGTCACCAAACCTTAAAATAAAATGTATATAAAGAGAATAAAATATATTACTTTTAAGTAACTATAAATGTGCATAACACTGTACTCCGTGTTCAAGCCATCACCTGTGTGTATTAGGTGACACGATGGACCAAACCACTTACCATTTGTTTAAAAAGCTAATTTGCCAAGAAATCAATTCCAAATCCCTACAGGAAAAAATATAAAAAGTGTGCGCTATAATCAACCATCTGGTGTTCCAGAGAATTTCTTATCCATTGAGAATATCTCATTAGACACTAACTCCAAAGATTTCCCAAATTAATTTTGAAATAAAACACTCCTACGTACCTTAATAAAAACTGCGCTGTTGCGTCTTAACAATTTAATACTTTACATCCATTTGGTAATTCCAACATAATGCAAATATTGTCCAAACCGCATTCGTGATCACTAAAGTACAGGGGATGGTCAAGCAGAAGCGGCCAATCAAGTATATAGAAAGGAAAAAGAGAAAAGACAAAGACCAACCCCGTGGGTAAACACTTGGTCAATTTCACTACTGTCATCCTTACACATCGGCTTAGTCTACGGACTCTAGGGGTCATAACAAAATTACAATGCTTAGAGCTTACCCAGCCTTTCGGCATGCAAATGCCTTTGAAAGGGAGACTGCGTGATACTACCTATCTTATATTCATAGCTATTCTAAGTAACTAGTGTGTTCAACTGCCAGCCACCTTCAGTTACAGATAGCCGCCATCTTGGTAGAGTATCGCTACTCATAAATGGATGCATACTCAATGCTATTTCATCCACTGCATTACTAGCCAACAAATGTCTTCCTTTTTGTATTCTTCTGGAATAACATTGTAACCATATACAAACTCAATGGTAGATTGGTTTATATATAATGCACCTTATATCTGTTACTAGTCTTAATGGTATAGGCAACCATTACCAAATGCTTTCTATGACCGCATTTGCCAACACCTACATGAGCATTAACTAACACCTACATTCATTGTAGTCCTGAATAGTCCTTAATTGAGAATACATGTTATCTCTATAGATCATCCCCATTGTGCAGGGCCAATGGGGCACATAGCCCAACATGTCGCTGCCATTTGTTAAGGTCTCAACTTCTCGGAAATTATTCAAGCACATCTTTGAATAGTAAATATTTATGTGTTTTAAGGGCATTGGATTACCACAACTGGAGGTATGAACAACATTTAGTCAAAATCCGTACATATTCACTAATGCACCGCATGGCTCAACCTGAATACGTTTATCCTGGAGTCGTTGTATCACTAACACTCTCTCATGACTATGTATATAGCCATAACTTGACAAGTAATGTTTGTGCTGCTGTGTGGATTAATTATATCTTCTCACAAAAAAATTGACATTGAATAGTCAAACACCCAATTGATATTAACACTATGTTAAGACTTAAAGTACTATAAGTTTTCATAAATTTTAATCGCGGCCATTTCTAATTTATAAAAACACTGAAAATTCATGGTCTGTGTTTAGGCCGTGAGTGACAGTCCTATATTGACAAATTGGTCTCACTTCCAATTGCATACGTTTTAATTCAAGATTGCCCCCTCGCTGGGGTAGATTGACCTTAGCCATTCCTGCAAACATAATATCTTGCTTGTTATCCATCTGATGAACAGTTTGGCAATGTATGGTCAATGGAAATTTCGCTTCTTGGTTAGAGATTGTAGATGAGTGCTCTCTGATTCTGATTTTGAGTGGCCTGATTGTGCTTCCAATATAATGTAGTCCACCCACACAGATGATACAATAAACAACATATTTCGAATTGCAATTAATGAATAGTTGCTGAAGTATTTACCCAATATGCCAAAATCCAGAAATGCAGATTCAAGGACATGTGCACACATAGTACAGCAACCACATTTGTGAAACCCTTTCTTCTGTCCTTGAGATAGCCATGTTTGGCTACTAACTTGATTAGACATACATCATTTTTAGAGTTGCTATATATGATACTAGGATTAGAATCAAGCCATTTGTTTAAGTCCTGGTGCAGTTGAAGTATGGGCCAGTGCCTCTTAAGAATTGTATATATGTTTTTGCTGTCTGAATTAAATCTTGTAATAAATCTTAATTTTTTGGATTGTGAGGTAGTGGATCGTATTTTGGGCGTGAGCAAATCAACTCTCTTCAGACTTGACACCTCTTGTTCTGCTTGAGCTCATGGCTCAATATAAGCTAGGTAGTATCACGCAGTCTCCCTTTCAAAGGCGTTTGCATGCCAAAAAGGCTGGGTAAGCTATTAGCGTTGTAATTCTGTTACAACCCCTAGGGTCCATAGACTAAGCGATGTGTAAGGATAATAATTGACATGATAGAGTAAACATTTTCATATAAGATTGAGAACATCTTACAAGTGTTTGAAATGATCGTTTTCTTTGCAATATTAGGAATGTAGCGAAAAAAATGTTGTGAAAGAAATTAAATTGGAAGAAGAGGAGGAGTGGGTTATGAAACATATGTCATGTACATGTACATATTGAGATCACAGTCTTATAAGAACAAAAAGGCTAATTTAAGAGCCAACATTAAAGAGGACCAAAAAAAGGAGTCAAGTTCATAAGGCTGCCATTCTCCGTTTTTTGATCGTATAGTCCGCCTTCATATTTTCCGATCCGCAGATATCAAGGGTGAAACAACACAGAAAGGGAGCTCATGTTTTTGGTGGTGCAATGTGAATGGAAGGTGTAAAAGCCTTGAGTAAGGCTTTAATGCATTCTATTCACATCACACTGCATTCTTAATTGTTTGTATGGCAGAGAAGAGGGGTCAAATAGAACTTCATTTCTGTCACCTTTTTTCCACTGTACTATACAAATACTCCAGTATTTGCACCGGCATGGATATTAATGCTGATGAAAATGACGTAGATTCTCATGGATTCCACCTGCTTTATGCATCAACATAAAGCAGATGGAATCAATAAGATCTATTATACACTTTTTTTATAATTCTATATTTAGACTTCGAAAGGTTGTTCCCCATGGAACCTACTTTCTCTTTTGAAGAGGGAGGAGGGAGGGGAACCACTATAAAGTAGGTACAGGTGGAGAAGGGAAGATTCGGAACGCTGGCCTTAAAATTAAGGTAGGGGGCAATTCCTTTTTGTGGTCATCACAGCAGCCTTGAAGGTGATGCAGAATTGCCCCCCGCAGATTAGTGCACCACAGTATACACATAAAACAATAGTCATCTGAAGGTAGGGATCAACTGCCTCCTGTATAGTGTGTGGTGCCTCTGCCCCACTGAAGCAGAATGAGTGAAGGCAGGAGTCGAAGATGAGGGCGCAGTAGAAGATGTGCTTCTACGTCCTGTGAAAGTAACTGGCTTTCTGAGGGGAGTCATGTGGAAAGTCCATGTGTGGCGACGCATGGGGTGGTAGAGAAGGAGTACTGCCCTTCTGTCCTAGTTTTAGTGCAGCCTGAGCCGCCTTCAGCACTCCCCTAACAGTGGTAAAAATAAAATGCCAAACCCAGGACTCCCTCTTACTACCAGACATAGATGGTACCACTTCCCCTGCATCTTCATCCTCCTCTTCCTCCCACAGCTCATCTGCTGCAGTGCCCCTGTTCCCTTCTCCAGGTCCTCCAGGTGTTGGTGGTGGCCCCAAAGGGCGAGGAATGGCCATAACAGATGCCATTGTCAACAGGTATATTGCTGCTCCCGAAAAGTGGCTTCTCTCTTCTGGTCTGACAGATAGTGAATAAGTATAACAAATGGGTAGGTCCCCTTGGACGAACCGCCTGTGGTCTTTTCTCCCATCCACGAACTTCAGGTGCCATAAAAGGGCATTCAAAGTTGTAAAAGGTTCGGAGAACAACAAAGAATGTTAGTAGCAATTGTGGAAGTGTCAAGTGAGAACTTCAGAGTTAGTAGAATGGCCATGAATTTGATTTTGAAATGTTATGAGATATATAAAAGTAAAAAAACACACAACATCCAGGACTGTGGACTGTCTCCCATCCATGCAGTAACTAGGACAACCCTGCTTAGCTTCAAAGTGAGGAAGGGACTGGCCCCCTCAGGCCATATTGAGCTAAGGCGTTTTGTAACTTGGGCTCATACATTAGGCAACCTGGCCTTTGGGGGCAGTTAAGCAGGGTCAGTACCGGTTACTGCATGGATGGGAGACCTGGATGCAATGGGCAGTGAATTTGCACCCCGATGTAGCTGTAAAGATACATATTTTTTTCTATAGCCGCGGGTACAGAACTAGATATACCCTTGGCTATCTGTAGTCATAATATAGCCGCAAATATTTGAAAAACCACCCAGAAATATGCTTTCTTGCCAACCCAAGGCCCTCGCCAAGTGTTCCCTCCTCTGTGCCTGTAACCCATACACCTATGATGGCCTACTCACCTCCCCTGCCCTATCTCATTCCCCCCACAAGACACGCTGTTTCCATGATGCCGTTTGCTTTCAAATTTCAGTTATTTGTGGATATTCTGTCCATAATCGAGGTACAGAAAAGCTTTGTGTTGAGAACTCAGTTCCTAGACCCCCACAAACTCCTACATTTCACTTGGTGTCCTCTCACCTCCCCCACTTCTAAACTCTTGGCATTTTCATGTTTTTTCACCTGCAAATGGGTTTTTTCCTTTGTTTCAATCTCTCATTGAGCAAAATCAAAGATGTTGGCTGTTTCAATTATAAACATCTGGCTACTCTGCAAATTTTTTGGAGATACAGCCATCTACTTTGGAAAAGGGGGCAACCACTTCTCCATCTAATATTTAAATAACTGGAGACATTGAGGGGGTTCCAAAGATGCACAGGAATCCAAATCAACCACGACACGTCTTGCCTGTACCCTCTAGCCGCCCTGTGCAACACCAAAGTAGAACACCTCCCCGCACTAACCCTCAAATGGGAGCCCACCTCTTTTAAATACCTAGGCATCAAGATCCACCGCGACCCCAGAATTGAACATGCACTGAACACCGAGAACGCCAAAGCTGGCTGGATTAAATCGATGGACTTCTGGAGCAAATTGCCCTTTTCAGCCGCCGGCAGAGCGGGACTCCTCAAAATGGTAGCATTGCCGAGACTACTGTACTTCTTCACCAATGTCCCGTACAACATCCCCCGGCAATACTTCAATGAGTTAAACAAACGCTGCAGAAAATTTCTATGGCATGAAGGAAGACACAGAGTCACCCTAGATATAACGCAAAGACCGTACGACAAAGGAGGCCTCAAAATACCCAATTTCGAATTCTATTATCTAGCAGGCCAGCTGAAACACGTGATCCAGTGGATGGCCGATGACCCCACCTCGGACACACGCCTATTACGACCCCCAGACGCTGCTAAGGGACTTACTCTGGATCAAGCCGGACGCAAAACAACAAAATCCATACCTAATCACGCTAGGCACCAGGAACTGGAGAAGAGCCTGCATGCTCGCCAAAGTGGCTGACCCCTTCTCCCCCCAGATCCCTATAGCCGCCACTATGTCGACCAGACCAGAAAGTGATCAGGAACCTATGGGAACCCCTTGGCATCGCCACCTTAGGAGACCTACTAGACGATCACGGCATCACGTAGCTCCCAGCATCACGACTTGGTGGGCGGACCTACAAAGATGGTCCGCAGCCGAGACACGGGCATGGGAACTGGCGCAGCGACAACAAAGCACAGGCACCTCTGACGACCTTTTACAATGGGTGGCCCTCACTACATCACTGTTCTATAACATTGATAACAGCTCCTCCGGGGAGGACCCAGACAGCCAGCATTGAACCCCGTCGCGTCTGAACTGCAGCCCACTTATGTGGTTTTGGTCTAAGAAGGGAGGGAGGGAGGGAAAAGGGGAGTTAATGTAATCATATAATTGCTTCGAGAATGACACTGTGTTGTATTGTTTCATTGGAAAATAAAAATAAATTTAAAAAAAATATATATATATTTAAATAACTTCTGGATGGAATAACCCCAAACCAAAAAAAGCCCTCAAATCGGCATTTCAAGCCCAAGTTGTTCCAGAGCTGGTCCTATTCTGTCCAGCGGTTTGGGCTTAGCGGTCTTGCAAAAATTTATGTTTTTGTCTGTGGGAAAATGAATGGGAAGTAGCCCACAACTTTTTTTTTCTTTTTTCTTAATAACCTTTTTATTTTTTTAACAAATATTTATCCAACTTTGCAGTCTGGGGACTCCAACATTTCGGCCAAATTTGTCACACAAGTTGAAAGTTATTAGCAATTAATTTTTTCGAGGTTCCTAAGGGAGTCCAACTCACCTAAACTATAGGGTGGTGACCGTTGCCCTAATATATATACATATATTCAGTGAACATTTTTTGTTACAGGGACATTATGGTTAAGTTCTACTAATAAAAACCTATGAAATTCATGGTTACAAGTAAAACCGAAAAAACACAGAAAATCGCCAGCTATGGTAAGCTAACTAAGCGACCCAGAACATCAAAGATGACATGACAAATGTCATTGATCATAGGTTTTTATACGTGAAACTTAACCATAACGTCCATTTAACAACATTTTTTCCACTCAATTTCATAGGTTTTTATTAGTGCAACTTAGCCATAATGTCCCTTTAACCAAGATATTTCACTGAATTTCATGGGTCTTTTCCAGTGCACCCTAATTTGCTACAAGTCCTTAATATCATACTTCGCCCTGTTACAGCAGCATTTTTAACACTTCTATAAACTTTGTGCAATTTTTTACACTTTTTTTTTGTTCGCCGATGTTCGCAAATGTCTGACATCATAGGACTTTACGGAGAGTGTCACGTGGCCACACGCACAGTATGAGGACATGTCCGCAAATGGGGCCGAGATTCGCAAACGGGTATGCTTTGCAAACAGTTTGAATCTGCATTTTTAGCTGCCTGTTGGAACTGATCAGGTAGGGCTTTGGTATTTCAATGCAGTAATTACAGTGTTGTTGATCGGAATCCCGATCTTACTTTGTCTCTTGTGTTTCTTTTCAGGTATGGATCCAGAGGATTGAGCTGGAGGATGCAGGCACTGTGCAGTTGAATATAGCTGTTAAGCGTTAAGCGTGAGAGTGATCGGGTTGCTGGAGAAGAACGCTAAGCACCAGTGTGGGCGCAGGGTGTGGTTTATATAGCCCTGGGCCGAGGCTGGAGTGCATAGAACATCAAAATGATTCCTCAGACTGTGTCCCAGCGGAGGCCATCTTGTAATTGGTTATTTATAACACGCTTAATACCCAGAGGTTTATAAGCACGGCACAGGGATCGAACCTGTGTTGCTCTGCATCGTCTTGCTTCCAAGGCGATCGCGTCGCCCCTGAGCTATCCTCCTGGCCTGATCTCATCCTCCTCTTGGTTGGGTGAGTTTGTTCTTTCTGACTGCCATCTTACAGTCGGCATTGAACTGCCATTGATGCATTAAGGATGTCCTATACCCTTATCCCCCAGATATTGCTGGGATCTGGGCATTAATCATGACAGTTATTATACCTGCATCAAAAAATAAAAGTAATCCAATACCTCCTAAAACAATTACATCATAAAATGAACCTACAACTATATCTTCCAATGTCAATGTAGTCCCCAACAACACATTCCAAAAAATCAATTTGCAAAATATGTTCCATTGCAGTTTTCAACAATATCATACAAAAAATCAGAAAAGTCAGGTTCCTCCTTCAACATTACCAAATAAGACTGATAGCTGAAGCACTGATTAACCGTGCATACAAACTAGAAAACTGTGTATATTCGTTTTAAACAGAGTGAAACCATAAATAAAATAATTAGTGATATCTCGGTTTGGTTGCAGGATTTACTTCCTTATTCGGTGTCCACAGATGCCTCTGATCCAATCAGGGACCCACATAAAATCAGGTTAATGGCACGTTGTTCAGTCATCTCCATGAATACAAATAAGAATATGTATATTGCTAGTATGGACATGACATGAGCGTTTGATCAGGTCAGTAGGGAGAGACTCTGGTTTAAGTTGAAGAACTCGGGGCTTCCGGAGGGATTGTTAAAACTAATTATGCTTATTCATGAGAATACATCAGTTAGAGTTAGATTTAACAAAGGAGGATCACTGTTGCATACTATTGAAACATCTACTCGTTTGCAACAGGGCTGTATCACTGTGCCAAAAATACTTAACCTATATAGCTGATTTAGATAATTTATGGGGAAAGTCTAGTTGCCTTCCAGTCAAATTGGGAACTATTTCTTGGCACCGGTTGGGGTTTGCAGACAATCTACTTTGTTGTCTCCATCCCACCCCTTATGGTCTGCAGAGTTAATTTAAAGCTTTTTCCCAACATGCACAGCTTAATAACCTAAAAATAAATTTACCTAAATCTAATATCATTATTTTTACAAAGGAACCTTCGTCCAAAACCAGTCTCTGGTCAGTGGGTGATATAAGGTTGGATACAGTGGATATGTTGACATATTTGGTCTTTACAATATCCAATTGTCTTGGTACCAAACTGGTAGAAGAGAGGTTAAGAGAAACGATTAAACCTCTTCAGTCTCAATTTAAACACATCCGTAGGCACTTGTACAGATGTTCACTTCTTGCACTGTTAGAATTCTACTTTGGAAAAGTTGGTCCCGCTTTCATTTATAGTCTTGTCTTAATAGACATTTAGGTATGTTTTATGGAGAATGAAAACATTAGGCATCACGCTATGTGTTCCTAATTGTATGTTTAGGCATGAATTGGCTTTAGTATTATGGAAGAAAATGTCACTGTACGCAAAGACTATTCCCCGCCCCCGTATGAATTCCCTATTCGATGATTTTAAAGATTGTTCAGCAGGAAAAGTCAGTCCCATCAATGGTGCTATTTGCCTCATCGCTGGTTCTGAGTCTTGGGAATTAATGCATAACCCAATTCAAGTAAAGAAGAAGCTATATCAGTGCGACTGGAGGCTAACTGTTGATCAGATGCAGGACTATTCTTTACATTCTGAATATGCTGTCTTCTTTCAAAAGCATGAAGCCATCCCTAAATACTTTATGTTCTTTCCTTGTAAAGAGCTAAGAGTCTGTACATGGGATTCAAATTGAACCAAGTTCCAACATTGGAATGTATTAAGAGTCAGTACATGAGATTCAAATTGAACCAAGTTCCAACATTGGAATGTATTGGCCCAAGGAAGGGCCTTGCTGTCAAAGAACGAACTTGCAGAATCTGTAATAGTGTTAATGCAATCGAAACTTTGAAACATCTGGTATTATTTTTCCTGCGACTACACAAGCTTAGCGTCCTTCATTTTGACAGGTTTGTTATTCCTTCCTTTATCAATATTGGTGAACGTTTATGGTCATCCCTCATGCAGGGAGAGAATAGCTCCTTGATTTTAGCTCTGACTAGATTTTTAAAGTCTCATAATAGAATATTGGAGTTGGATCTTAAGGATAGTAATCATTTATGAGCAGACTTTATGATTATTTAATAAGGTAACTTGAATTCCCATTTTATATTTTGTAAATTGTAAGACTGCATAGTAGTGCAACAATGTATTTTTGCATACTATCTATTGTATGTCATTTTGTGTAAGGTTTGAATGTAAAACCAACTACAATAAAAATTAAATGCATTTTAGAATCTTCTGGGAACATCCTAAATAACAGGTTGTGCTCATTCTCAGCAGCTGGGTTTGCTACGTTTTGTCAAATAATGAAAAATGTATGGTGTCACACTAAGTTAGTATGATTATTCCAGTTGGAGCCGTTGTTCCCTGTGTCTAGAGAGTTGTATTGACAGCTGATTTCTCATCAAGGAAGAAACTTTTGTTAGAGATGCTGTTGGTACTCTTGTTGAGAGGAGAATTTCATTGAATGTTGATGCTGGACTGCCCTTGTGGGCAGGTCAAGATTGATATGCAAACTGATATTTCACCTTCTGGCGTGGCACAAAGTGCTAAAACTTCATTTTAGACTATCTTGAATTGGGACATCATGCAGAATGGGTTATTGGGCCTTTTTCCCTATCGGTAGCGGGGCTGCAACATTGTTACATGTTTTTATATGTGTGTGTGTGTACATCTCATATATCTGTGAAGAAAAGGTACACCATGCCACTGATTCATGCTTACGTATGCGTGACAAGGCCTGGGTGCAGGCCATATCAGGAGAGGGAAGGAGCCTACCTGGGAGCCCACCCCAACCCACCCATGGTGCCAGATTGTGCAAGGGAAGGCCCCTTCTTCTCCTTCCTTTCCTGAGGATACACATGGCGGCTCCACGCCGCAAGCAGCCGGGGTTCAGACAGGGCACGCAGAGGGTGATGCAGAGAGGAATTGGTGGGACTGGAGCGGATTCCGCTGCAGCCCTGAAGAAGATGCTTCCGGATGCCAGGACCGCGCTGTGGTGACCTGCAGCAAAATCGCGTGACAACACCGGCTGCTGCAGGACGCAGCTTAAAGAGGCTAAAACAAGGAATACTTGGGGAGCATCAGCTGGAGCCCATGCAATGAGGACGCACCACTACCACACCAGGGATTACTATTTATGAATGGAAACCTCCACAGGAGCCCATTTATGACACTTTCACTAACCCGCCAGGGAGACTTTGTAAATGGTCAACTCCAAGGAGGTTTGGAGGGGCACTGTGTTCCTGAGAGCTCCTACTGGCTCCGTACTCAAAATGCAACAGGAAGGGGGTGGGGGTTACTATCCTCCATAGAGCCTCCTTAGGCCTTCCCTTGTCACACCGCCTCAAGGACGGGAAGTGATCAGTTACTTAAGTTGGCCAATCCTGGAAGTGGAGGGGGTATTTAAAGGTAAGCTTGGTGAGTGCGCAGAGTGGGTTAGTTTGGTGAGGACAGGAGGTGGTGGAGGATGTCCGAGAAACCAGAGCAGGTGAGAGTGACTGGAGTGTGGAAGCCACTGGAGGGAGGGGGTCTGTGGAGTATTTGTGTGTAGAGTGGAGAGTGTGAGGAGTAGGGATAGAGCAGGAGTAGCAGTAGTGGAGGTTGTGTTGATTGTGGGAGTAGAAGAGTGATAGTGGGAGTAGTAGAGTGGTAGTTGGTAGTAGCAAATGGTAGTGAATGGTAATCACAATAGAGAGAGCAGCAGTCATGAGAGGTAGTAGGGGTAGTAGCAAGGGGATAGTAGTGAGAGGGAGCAGAGGAATAGGAGTAGTCGTAACAAAGGAGAGGGAGTAGCGGTAGCAGAAGAATAGTACGAGTGAGGAGGAAGGGCAGGAGGGACGAGAGACGAAAGTATAACAACAAAGGTAACAACCATTCCCTGAACATCCTTCAGAGGATGGATTCAGGGTTTGGGAGAAGATCCTACTGCATTTCTTGTTAATTTTGAGAGGGTTGCGGCGACTGCCGGAATGCATCGGGGCCTCCGTTCTAGGCTTTGAAACCTGATGGAAGAACCCCTTATGATGACCTTAAAAGGGGAATATTGGAACGATTGGGAAAAGACCAAGAGCATTACCAGACGAGATTACATCACTTATGGTTACGGAAGGGAGAAACGCCCAGAATAATGTCTTACCAAGTCTCAGACCTCAACGAAAAAGTGGCTAATCAATAAAATACTGGAGGAGGTGAAGGAGATGTTATTCCTGGAACACTTTGTTGATTCCCTCCCTCGCTATCTACAGACAATAGTGTGCCAGTTGCATGTACTGAGTCTGGAAGCTATTTAACCAGATAATACACAACAAAGAGCTATCTCCATCAGAGATTCTGGAGTGGCCACAAAGAGAACCACTGAAATTCGACTCACCATTAAACCCAAAGAAGACAATCCCTTTTTCAGGAGCTTGGTCCCAATACTTCCAAGCTCACCCAAGGCTCAACATGAAGGGACAATAGGTTTCTGTGCATTAATTCAACCCAGAACACCATTACTCACCATTTGGGCCTTTATGCTGCCATACAAAACACTTGATTTGCAGCCGCTGCATGCGTTCTAGCATCGCATCCTTGCGATGGGAACTGGCCTTTAGGAATTCATGGAAAGATGTGTTCACCTTTCCACGTGTAACTAAATCAAAGCATTCTTTGCTAAGGCCAGCGAAGAAGCATTTTGCTAGTTTCAGAACCCAAAAATCTGTTGCACATATTTCTTTCAAAGGGCGAAACGTTGGTTTTATTATGTGGATTTTCTATTATTTATTGCTCTAAGATAAGATGTCAGGACATCACTTTCTTTTCAATAGCCTTTGATACTGTAATTGATACATGGTTTTTCTTTTGAATTCCATGGTCACAGACCATATGTTTTCCAGATACCTACATAGAAAGTTTCTTTTGTTCTTTAGACAAAAATAAATAGCTAGTGGGGACTTGCATTGTTGTGGTGTAGTTAAAATATACATTGCACGGCAATATTACAGGGTTGTTGACGATGAAAAACTGCTGAAATATCATGTGTGGTGCATTTGCACTCAATGTAGGCTTACTTTTGAAATGGCCATTCTTGTCTCATAGTTAATACAAATAACTATTTAAATGATAACATCATGTATTCCTTAGTTTAAAAGTAAAAGTAAACCAGAGCTGCTTTCAAGTTCTTGCCATAATAGACGAAAGAGAGTGGGCCCGATTTACACAAGCCTCTTACAATGGGGCAATCTCATTGAAAAACGCTCTGTAAATCAGACTTATCCGCTCTATTGATACCGAAAATCGCATGCCCAACCCAAACTGTTGACTGCCCCTAATGCCATGGTTTTAAACTATTGCCTGATGTCGTAGCAAAACAAATCACGATCTCCCTCACATGAACACAAACACATTCAGGCAGGCCTCACAATACCAGTCAATGTTTGAAACAATGAGCGTATAAGGCAGACTGTTGATATACAACTAATTATATATAACGCAAATTAGAAACACACATCTCAGGTGGAATTCGGGAATCAAATCATACCTGGCAGGATTGCACATAAAAATGTATTTCATGATTAGAAATAATGAACACAACGGTGCTGGTGAAAACGATGTAAGATTTGTCAAACCAGTCAAGTGTTGACTATTTGTTGGCCCCAAAAACGATTAAAACTTTTCTGGCGAGTCATTCGAAAAAGTCTAAGTCACCGAGGGTAAATAAATCAGGACCCTGCTTGCAAGGCTAGTCTGCAGCCACTCTGATAGTCCTCGCAATGTTTTTAGGCAACGCACAGTGAGATTAAAATATTTGCCTTGGAGCACACACTTTGGTTAACCACCATGTTCCAAGTAGTACCCCCCTTTTCGGTGCCATCATTTTTCTGTGACAATTCTGCCACAGCGCCCATTTCGACACACCCTTTTCGGCACGAAACCCAGTACTGCACCGTTATTTTGCCGCAATGGATGTTTGGCCATGGCTGCCATTGCAGCCACGTCTAAACACCATCATGCCAAATAAGATCACAGGACTGCACTGCAACAAACCTTACCAACTCCCAGTTGGGTTGCTTTTCTTTTCATTAAATGAAATTTGTTAAATAAATGAAAAAAAAACACACAGCCTTGAACCCTTGTTTGCTAGAGTTTAAGGCCTAGCATTTATCCAATAGGCAACAATGGCTTGGTGCTTAATGGGGCATACATTTCATACTTAGCCTATGATTTAGTCAGGGTAATTCATGGAATAATTGTGCGCTGAAATTTGTGGTGCAAGCTGGCGCAAGCGTGAAAAAGCTAGCGCACGCGTACGATTCGCACGTGTGCGATTCATGGAAGGCCCTATGTGTGTTTTTCCTGGGATGTGCACCAAATCCGCGCTTACCTTACATGTCACTGCTACTTTCCAAACGCGTGCGCAACAGGAACAGGGAAAGCGCACAACTTCTCACGCACACACCTAAAAAGGGGGCGGAACGCGGGGAATGGGGAACAACACGTAAAAATGTAGGCGTAACATGGGAAGTACCGCTGGGAAACACACGCAACGCCCACATGCTAGTGAACAACACGTATTCATGGAATCGAATATGGAAATCCCGCGCACGTCAAAACACACGCACGTGCACAAATACGTCTGCCACACGAAAGCAGGCGGAAGCGCCTACGCGCAGCATAAAAGTGCACACAAACAATAAACAAGCATATACAGCTACGATGAATGTCCCATTCCTCGCAGCAGTGATCGTGGGACACCGCAGAAGGAGGAGAACAACCAGGCCCCTCATTTTTTTGCCCAGGACCAGCCTTTTTGGGATGCCTGATGATGAGGTCTATGGCAGGTATAGATTTCCACCTCATATCATCCTAGAGCTGGTCACTGAGTGGGAGGATAAACTCACATCACCCACCCTGTGCTCCCAAGCATTGAGCCCCTTGGAGAAGGTGCTCAATGTACTGCTTTTTTTGGCCACTGGGTCATTTCAGCAGACAACTGCCATAGTGGGGGGCGTCTCACTGCCCACGCAGTCACGTTGCCTACACCAGGTGTTGGTAATCATCACTGCGCACCCCTCAGTCTGCAGGCACATATACATGCCCAGAACACCCGCAGAAAGGCAGGCCATGGTCCAGGACTTCTACAGGGTGGCACACTTCCCCAAAGTGCTTGGTGCCATAGATTGCACCCATGTGGCAGGTCCACCTAGGACCACTGAAAACATCTACCGCAACCGCAAGCACTGGCATTCCATCAACGTGCATGTTGTATGCGATGCTAAGGGAATCATCAACTCTGTGTATGCAAACTATCCAGGGTCCACTCATGACAGTTTCATATACAGAATGTCCGCCCTGAGCCGGGCCCTGGAAGCTGGGAAGCATGGCAACACATGGCTCATAGGTGAGTACAAATGCCTGTGCACATGCATGCATGTCACACACACACACATACACAAGCCCAACTAATGACAACCATTATCAACTTACCAGGGGACAGTTCCTACCCTCTGAGCACCTGCATGGTGACGCCAATACGGAACCCCACCACACCACCCCAGGTAAAATACAACGCAGCCAATATTGCAACCAGAGCCATAGTGAGCACACATTCAGAGTGCTCAAGTCACGCTTCCGCTCCCTTGACCGCTTTGGCGGACATCTACTATATACACTCCCAGTAGTGTGCAGGATCATTGTGGCAGCATGTGTCCTGCACAGAATTTCAACACGGCGGGGCGTACCGGTGGACATGGTGGTGCCCCCACATCCCCAAACACATGCACGGCCACTGCGCATGGGAGGGCAAAGGGCACGTTGTGAGGCAGCCCGTACCCAGCTTGTGGCCACATTTTTCACCTAAACTCCAAACCCGGCAGAGTGCACACAGGCCTGGCACATACCAGGTAACAATCGATGATGAAAAAGGGACAGTTAACTGTCACAACCTTACCACCCTGAGAATGTGTCCACGGAAGTGCCACATTGTGTGCATCTCTAGCTACTTAAACACAACCAATCCTGTGTGACCAAAAAGAACACATGCAAGGTCATATCCCACCCACCCCCCTGCAAACAGGGCATGAAAGTACTGGTATGCCACCCAAACCCTCCCAACCCCCATGAACCCCGTCTGCCACACCATGCCATGGCATGCAACGGCAAAACATCAAAGCATATGCACAACACATGACACACTAGTCATGAAGTACCATGTGAGAAATGTAAATAGGCACCAAACAATTACACCTGACATGGAATCTGAAGAAATGACTGACCAAAACCTCACACCCTGAAAACTGTGGCACAAATGTATGCCACCAGTGGTGCAAGCAACAAAAGTCAGAATACCTGTTGCCATGCAGATTGGACAATAGCAAATTGGCATTACAAACACTGTGTGCTGCGTGTGCTTCCTCTGCAACACACCGTTCACCGGACAGCACAGTGAGTGTGCATTGCGTTGGGGAAACCCCTTGAGCATCATGAAATATAAGTACAATCAACAAAATAATACCCTGTGATGCATGTACACGATCAATGAATTGGAAGTGAACATGGATTGTAGGGACACAACATGCCTAAGAAGGCAATCTGGGTGCACGTTTGTGCATGGTGTCGCCGTAGTTGGTGTAGGGGGGGCGTTGCCTAAGTGTTTGTGTCAGTAGGGACATGCATCGAATACATGCATGTGAAATGAAGTGTGCCTCAGCGTCCTGTACAAAGCACATGTGAACATTGCACTCAAGGACCCCCCTGTGCGTTAAACCACACCAATCCCCTGACACCTCAAAATCATACCCAACATCGGATCAGTCATTGACCAGCAGAACATATCATGTACAGAGTACCCCACATTGACAATGGCAGACAGTGAGCAATCACTGATTCATTGAAAGTCTGTATAGGGCCTACACACAAAGTGCATCAAAGCGCCTCAAGGAGGGAGGGAACAAGGGAGAATAACAGTACCTTCCTACAAGTCCTTCAAACAGTCCGGAATGTGAAAAATGACAATCAAAGTAGATAGTACAAGTGCTTGTAACAATAAAGGAGAGCCAAGGGAGGGAATGTGGGAAAACAAAATTAGCATCAACATTGCTATGCCTGACGGCAATAGTTGCAGTGCAAGAGTCACATAAGGAGGGGGGTGAGGGAAGAGGAGGGAAGAGGTGAGGAGAGTAACAAAACAAGTGACAAACAATGGAAGGACGATGAATAATCAAGATAGTGCTGGGGAGGGGGAGACGAAACACAGAAGAGAAAGGGGGAACACTTACTTGATGATAAAAGTAAGTGCCAAAATAAAACTCAAAAAGGTGAAGGTGGGGGGTGGATGGATGGAGGCATAAGTGGAAGTGTCTGCAAAGAACAAGTGGCTACGTATCACCATGCCTGACGGCAATTGGGGTAGTGCTGGAAAAAGACAGACAGAGGACAAGAGGAGGGGAAATGGTGGTGGAGAGGGAGAGGGAGGAGAGACGGGAGGAGGGGGCCAAGGTGTAAAGGCAGGAAGGGGGAGGGGGAAAGAAAGCACACACAGGGGGCAAAGGGAAAGAAGAGGGTGCAGAAGGGGAGGCAGTGTGTCAGTGAAGGGGGAGACAGAGGGAGACTGGCGGGGGGCAGGTGGAGACTGGCGGGGAGCAAGGGAGACAGGGGGAGACGAGCAGGGGGCAGGTGGTGACAGGCAGGGGGCAGGGGATACAGGGTGACAATCAAGGGACCCAGAAGGGTGGTGGACAGGGAGCCTTTGGTAGTGGTGGCTGGCTCCAGCCTCCTGGTTGCCTGGATTGTCACAAGGGCCAAGTGCAACCAATTGGAGAGGGGAGCAGGGCCAGGCCACAAACAGGACAGTCATGTCAAAAGCAATGCGGCCATATTTCAAATGGCACAACAAAAACCAGGCAGGGCTGTAAGTTGGCCAAAGCAGGGGAAGCAAGGAATTGGGGGTCGATGAAACACGTGGTCACAAGGATAACACAGCGTGCTGCGTTCATGTGGCATATCAAAATCACTGTAGGCCAAGTGTCTCAATGCAACATTGTCAGCAACTGGACCCCTCCAACCATAAGTGTGTGTTACACAGCCGAAGGGTGCATGGTACCACCTACAGCAGAAAGTGTATGAACATAGACAGTCAAGTCATAAAAAAATCATAAGCAACATGATGAAATGCACAGTCAACAGAATACTCACCAAAATGAAGTACAGACCTGCATTGGAGAAGCCATCTGGAATACCCACTAGGGGTGTAAACACAAGTAGCACTGCAGGCTGGCCACAGATATGACGGAAGCCCAATGCCACTGTGTAAGATGCTGTCACACCGAGCCATCCTTGCGAGCCCATGGAAAGGGGAAGCAGGAGTAGCATATGTGTCAGGACCCCAAGCAAAACACATACACGAGACAAGCCTGAATGGGCCCTGCTGGAACACACAGTGGATGCCTTCAAATGCCACAAAGCACCACACTGTCACATGAATGCACAATAGACAAAAAAAAATGCAGGAACTTTTTTTTTTGCCACATATGACCTGGGGAGTCAGAGGGGATACCCAGGAGGGGGAGGTACAGGGTTGCTCCTCAACACCCACATGTGTAGATGATGAGATTTAAAAAAAAAAACTCAATGGGCTCAGCGCCTGCACGGCCCGACATATGTGGGAGGTTGTTGTTGTCACCCTCTGGATGGAAATCAGAAGGTGGACGCGGCACAGTTGCCTGACCACGCCTATCCGTGGCTTGCCTCTCATCGGCAGCAAGCATGCGGATGTGGTAAGCCAGGTCCTGCATGGCAATGACACGTAGGTCTGCATACATTACCTCACATGTCACATGTGCTTCCTCCTGCAAGGACTCACGTGTAAGACAGAGTTCTGCCTGCATGGCCCCACATGACATACGGAGCACCTCCCGGCTTTCATGGAGTTCAGCTGAGATGGTTCTTTCAAGCCGCTCCATCCTGTCTTCTGCCCACCTACTGTCGTCCATCATGAGCGCAACCAGAGTAGATCGGAGGGTTTGGTGTTCGACCCTCAGGGCCTCACGGTGTGCCTCTGTCTGAGCAGCAAGTGCTTGACGCAGAGCCACAATTTCATCCCGGCGCGCCCTGTCATATGCCGCCATGCCCAGCCTGAGTGAGCGGCACGTGTACCGCATAGCCTGCTGCTGGAGCTCCACTTGCCTTTCAGGGGGACGATGGAACGTGCCACACTTGCCATACCTTGAGCCATCATCTCAACTGCTCCCCCCTGTTGCTGTGCTATGGCAATAATGGCATGCTCCCACTCAGTTGACCCCGAAGGTGCGTGGCCACCGCGTTGCCGGCCACGACACCTGCCGGGCCCAAGGAGCCCTGGTCCTTGCTGGGTTGATGACGCCCGTGGCTGCAGGACTGTATACCTCTGTCAACCTGATGCCCCAGGAACATGGCCAACTCGTGTGGAGTCTAACCCTGCACCCGCAACCGCCACAGGCGGACATTCCAATCCCGCTTGGCCTCCTACTGCAGGTGTCACAGACAGAAGATCATCCAACACAGGATCACTTACCAGCGACGACAAGTCATGATGCAGATCCGGCTCAACATAGTGGTCAGAAGATCCATCAGAGCCTGACTCAGAGTCCGCTCTGGATACGATGGCCTGGAGCATCAGAACTGTGCATTGGCAGACAGTGTTGGCATGCGTCTATTGCATGTCATCAGTCAAATGTCACTACAGCCGATGAGAAGTGGACATGATGCAGGACAGATGAGGAACCATCAGTAGTACACACATGCATGCAGAAGACATAACACCAGTTGAACAGAAGCATGGGGCCTGTAACGGGGGGAGCCATGTGCATGACACAGATGTGGACACCCTAAAGTCGTGCGTGATGACACACAGAGCCACAGTGAGCATGAAATGGCTGTCCAAATAACATGACACTTGGATCATCCTGGAGACAAACTACAATGAGCAGGCGGTCAAGTACACCTAGAGGCATACATGGAATGCACATGGAGCATGATTGTGCACACATGTGCATGGGGAGCCACTGCCATCAGCACAGTCAGAGTGAGACACTCTGCACCAAGGACAAAGGATGTATATGACATGATATGACATCTCATCAAGATTGCCCTTGTACACAAGTGGCTCAGAGCGCAACCAAGCAAAGGGAGGGAACAAAATGAAAACAATGATCTTACTGGGCACAGTGACATTGAGAAAACGCAAGTGTATGGAGAAGGGAAAAAGGGGTAAAGTCCCTGGAAGGGGGAGAAGTGGAAAGTGCCAAAGAGAGACCAAAGAATTAAAATGAAGTCCAATGATAGAATATGCATTCAAAAGGTGGTAGTGCAGCCAGCAAGTGGCAAGTGCAAGATCATTTCGATAGGGCAAATCTGATGAGTGCAGAAGAAGAGTGGGGGACTGTATGGGTAGACGTACAGGACCCATTGAAATGGGAGGCCTGAGGGCAGTGCAGCAGGGAGGCAGGGTGAGCAGGAGCTGGGCCCGAAGGACAGAGGGTGTCTAGGTGCACAGTGCCATGAGAGGAAACAGTACAGCTGGGGAGAAGAGGGGCTAATGCAGGAGCAAATAGGAAGGTCTTGAGGTGCTTCAAGAAGCAGAGATGTTTCTCCTCAAGTTTCTACATGCCGGGTAGGCTGTTCCAAAGGGAGGTCCCAGCCGTAGACACAGACCTGCTCCCAGCTTTTTTCTTCAATAAACAACTGACCTGGAGGGAGTGTGAGGTAGAGGAGCAAAGGACTCTAGAGGGGAGGTATTGGCAGAGGGATATTTAAAGGTATGTTGTACACAGGCCCCAGAAATCCTTGTGCACAATGCAGAGGGTCTAAAATGTTATCCTTGCATCAACTGGTAGCCAATGAAGGGATTTCAGAGCTGGAGAGATAGGATCCCAGGGCTTGAGGCCAACAACAAGTCTTGCAGTCCTGTACTGGATTAGTGGTAGAGGGCGGAGTGTGGAGGCAGGTAGAATTTTGAACGAGCCTGTCACAGTAGTCCAACCTTGAGACAACCAGAGCTTGAGAGACAGTGCACTTGTAGGTGAACAAGAGGAAAGGCACAGTACCCCTGAGGGGTTAAGCAAGAAGTTAATATCTCAAGAAACGTCAGAAATGTGTGCAGAGAAGGATCGTGTGGAGTCAAAGGTGACCCCGAGGTTGTTGGCCTTGCAGGTGAGGGTAGGAGGAGGGTCAAGGGAGGCCGGCCAGAGAGTGAGGGGGAAGGATGTTGAAGGTGTACCGATGAGGAGGATGTCAGTCTTGCTGGCATTTAGACAGATCGTTGGCAGTACACCAATTTCAAATGGCAATTAAGCAATCAGAAATGAGGGAGGGAGACAAGGTGGCCAAGGGCAACCTGAAAATTAGTTGAGTTTCATCAGCATAGCACTGGAACACCGCAGGTAGAGAGGGAGATTGATGAAAGGAAGGACCCAAGTTATAGCTGGGAGGATCACACATGCCAAACACACATGTCATTGAGTAACATGCATCAATGCTCACCGGACGATGCATCATAATCCATCCTCTCTCCCACTTCACGGATTTGTTCTGCTGGGATGAACTCTGCAGGGATCTCCCCGTGTTGAGTGAGTTCATCCTCCTCTGGTGCTGGCCCACCACCAGTCACCTGAGACATGGCATAATTGGGGGCACGCTTTTGTTTTGCACTGGGTCGGACGTCATTCCAACGCTTGTAGCAGTCCTGAGCCATGTGCACCTGGGATCCCATGGATCTCACACCATCCGCAACATGCTGCTAGTGGACCCAACGCTGGCATACCCCGTTGGTGTGCCGACACGTAGTCCATAAGGAAGTCCAGTTCCTGCTTGGCTTCTTCCGCAGGCCAGAGCCGTGTCTGGTGTCTCAGCATCTTGTGCAGGAGCACGCTTCCTCTATTTGTACGGTGGTACTGACCCTGAGTGGCCAATGTGGCCCTGATCAGTGGGGGCAGTGGTGCTGTGTCAGGATTAGCCCGAGAAAGCAGCGATCTCTGCATACCCCGAGACAGCATCGCTCGTTCGAGCGTTCTGCAACGTGCAGTACCTCGCTTGAGCCTTCATCGCTTTGGAACTCATGCTGCCATGTTACCATGGCGACTGTGGCATTCCCTACACAAGCGCAATGCTATTGCGTCTCAGAGAGGAGTAGCCAAGCGAGGTCGCGGCTACCCGTTATCACACTTCCGGATTGCCGCGCTCGCTGCTTCTGATTGTTTGAATCATAGCTAGCGCTTGCCCTGTATTTCTTGCTCTCGTTCCTTGTTCCCGTTTTGCCCATTCCCTCGCCCGCTTGACATTGCCTTCCCTGATACCGACCACGGCCCGCTTATTTGACCTGCCCTGTCTTCTGATTGTCAAACCTTGCATTGCCCGCACGCAGCTAACGCCGGAACGCTTATTTGACCTGTCTTGTCTTCTGATTGCTTAACCTTGCATTGGCCGCACGTTGCTGACTCGGGAACGCTTATTTGACCTGCCTTGTCTTCTGATTGCCAAACCAATGCATTGCCCACACGCTACTGACTCCAGAACGCTTATTTTGACCTGCCTTCTCTTCTGATTGTCACACCTTTACACTGCCCGCACGCTGCTGACCCAGGAACGTTTCCAGTCCACTGCTTCAGCCCTTCATACACAGTTGGTCTACACGTTGGGAGAGCAATCTGTCAGAACCAAAGGTATAACTGCACTCTCCTCACCAGCTTGGCATTTCACCTGGAACTCAGGTCTAACTACCATCCCCACACTACCTGGAGTGAACCTGCATTACCCGAACTAAAGCGCCCGAACTAGAGACTGTTATTATTGATGCTCAGGTCGATAGGCGTCCTCGGTTCGTCGGGTTAGTGCTTGGACTAGAGACTGCTGGTTTTCCGCATAGGCGTCCTTGTGCCGTCGGGTCTAAGGGATAGTTTGGGTTGTGCAGAGTTCCTCGGTAGCATCTCCCTTTTGCCCCACAGTGGTAAGTCACATCCATGTTCATTCATTGCTTCGTGTTGATGTAGCAATTCCTGTCACTATCTCTTGTTCCTTGTTATGCATAGTTCTTGTTCTTGGTAGGTCCTTTTTCAGATATAAGGTTTTTCCTTTTCTGCAGTCAACGGTGTACGTGTCCTCCAACAGCTGGTGCAGCGATACCATCTTTCGGCTAATTGATTACTTTGTAGTTTTCCTTAGAAATACAAAGGGATACATTGGTAGGAAGAACTCAACGACTACACTTCGAGTACTTCTACCAGATTACCAGTTCAGGACCTGGCATATCCTGACATGCTGGTGGACTGGATCAAGGGAGTGGGTGTTGGATTGAGGACGGAAGATCTGCTTGGGTCTGATTCACTGCCGGGGTGGTGTTGGCTGCATCTGCCCATGCAGTTACCACCACCTGGCTGCTTGGGGCAGCAGATGTCATAACTGCCCCAGATATGTGTGCCCCAGTCACAGCTACACTGGACACATGTGACCCTCACCTCCTGACAAGATGGAAATCGTCCAGGGAGTCCTCATCATGCAACGCAACATGCGCTGCCCGACCCCGAGCCCGGGTGGTGGTCCCCAGAGCTGCACCTGCAGCTACCACCACCGGTGGGCCCGTGACAGCAGATGAAAGTTGCTGTTGGGTCATATGGACCCAGGTTGTGATGCAACAGCTGCATCTCCAGGAGCCACAGGGGGTGGTGGCATGGCTGCACCAGCATGTGTCTGGGCATCCTGCCCCAGTGGGGCACCCCTGCCTCTTCCCCCTCTGTAGCCACCCTGGCCACCCTGGAATCCTTTTCCCTCCTGGTCTCCACGCCCACGTGCCCGGCCACGCACACCCCTGGAGGACGCCCAACTTTGCCGCCCTTACCCTTTGGTGGCCTCCCAACCATGGCACAGATGGTAAATAGCTGATGGGAGGTGCACTCAACAATTGTCCTGGGCAATTGGCTTGAAAGGGGCAGGGTACTGGATGGAATAGGTACCCTTGTGCTCCTGCAAGGCTGTCTGTGACCCCTGGGGAAAAATGACAGCTCACGCAATGCTCAGGCCCCCACAAAAAAAGAAGAACAAAAGTAAAAATAAAAAAATATGAATTAAAAAAAAAAAGTAGAAATTCAAAAGAAAAACGTGTATGCGACCCCGGTATCCCACATTCGTGAACTTAACCTCCCGCAGTACGTTGTGGCACCCACGGACACACAAAACACGTACACGTAGAACACGCTGACTACTATGGCCTCAAAAATGGTACGCGATGCACCGGGGGAACCACAGTGGGAAAAATAGCATTCGCAACTCACCGTCTGCCTTGCGTGGAAAAGAAAAAGATAAACACACGCACGTGTGTGCATAGGCAACACCCTGCCAAAAGAAGAGGTACGAACTTCAAACGCTCTGAAGTGATCCTGTGTGAATCCAGGAGAGTAAACAGATGCGTCAGTCTCCAGGAAAAGCACGTACAGTGGACTGCTTCCCCGCTGGACCTTTAACCCGTGCTGAAGGGATCGCCCGCACGGGTAATGTCACTGGCGCGCTTACGCGCTAAGGCCCTTTCCTCAAATTAGATGCGGAGGTGCTGTTTTTGCACGTGCGCATTCACTATGCACCTGTGCCGAGGGAAACCCCTGCGCGCGTAACATCACTGGCGCGCTTACGTGCTAAGGCCCTTTCCTCGAATTACACGCTAACGTGCTGTTTTTTCACATGTGGATTCACTCTGCATCAAGCTGGCCACGTGACAACACATGGAAGACCACGCTCCTGCCCAGAAGGCCATTTTCATGCCCCCCAGTGCCCCGAGCAGCGTCCTACACGCCATCTGCTGCTGCCTGCTTGCCTGCTGCCAACGTGCCCTGCTATTTGGTGCCTGCACAGAAGCAATAGCCAGGTATCTTGTACCTGAGACCACCTCTGCTGACCCAGAAGACTCCCGGCTGGTGTACCATCGCTCCACGGCCCAACCCCAGGACCAAGTTGCCCACCTGCATCTGCCTCTGCGGTTGCCATGTCTGACTCAACACCATCTGGGGCCAGTGGCAACCCCCAGTCAGAGAGGCAGAGGGCTGCCAGCTTCACAGAAAAGGAAGTTGGCATCCTGGTGGAGCAAGTCCTGCGGAATTATGATGCCCTCTTCTCAAGCTCGTGCCTGGACAGGGCTGGACGGAGGAGGATCTGGAAGGACATCATGGGTTCTGTCAATGCGGAGGGGGTGGCATCCCACGACTACGACCGTGTCCTGAAGCGTTGTCATTGATCCTCATGCAGAAGTGGGGCACCGGGACCAGATGACCAACAACCAGATGAGGGTCCTGGAGCACATTAACCCAGCGCTTCACCACCAGGTCCTCCACATGCAGACCCATCCGGAGTCCAGTGGTAAGTGTCCATGTGTTCATCTCCAGCGTAGTGCATGTTGAGGTGTGTCAGGTGCGTGCACCTTGGACGTATGTGTGGCATGCACCATCTATGGATGTCTGTGTGCAGGGACATGACAGTGAAGCATGTGAGTCCGGTCAAGCGTGTGCAACAATGGTGTGTGTGTTGATATGCATGATGTGCAGCTGCATGTGACGATGCATACATGTTTGCATGCCTGTGTCTGTACCTGGCCATGTCTGTAGGGTGAATCATGGATGCTGATGTCACCCTCATGGACATGCATGGTGTACATGTGCATGTTACAGAGTGGTGAGTGTGTGACTGGGAAACACCATGGATGCATGACACATGCACATCTTGATGCATGCATTGACTGTTGTGGACTAGCTGTCCATGATGCATGACTGTGCAGTGGTGTATGTGCATGTGTGTTACTTGCAAGGACCCGTGTGTCGTGGAAGGTGATGATGGCTATGTCATACAACAGTACCACTCATGTGTATTTGCTTTGCTTTGTGTCTGACTGACTTACGTTCAGTCACCTGATGTTCGTCTTCAATGTCTCCCTTTCCACAGCGGCGAGTGAAGGAGAGGGCGGAGATGGCGCTGTGGAGCAGAGCAGCGGGGATGCCTCCACCGGACGGAGACGCGAGGCCCAGTCACCCTCCCAGGTAATGCCATCTTCCGGGAGCGAGAGGACTGGTGCCGCGTCCGCCACTATGGCCGCAGCTGCTGATGAGAGGTCCAAGAAGCCAAGGTTGGAAGTGGCCTCCTCAGCAGCGGAAGTGGCAGGTGAGCCCCCCCCAGGGGCAGGACAATGCAGACGACAGTGCAGAGGCATCCAGGTTGGTGGTGGGTAAGGAGAAGGAGGAGTACGCTTTAGACCCACATGTGGGGCCTGGTGGGGGTGATTTCACTGGTGCAAGTGGTGCAGTCCAGGGACAGGGGCAGGAGGCAGCACAGGTCATCGCAGAGGTGCTTGTGCATAATCCTGTCCCTGATTCTGCGACTTCATCTCTCTGCACCAGCAGGGATGCCTCATTCCAGGCCCGTCCGCAGGTAGTGGATGTGTCCACATCAACTGACCTTCCTCTACCTGTGGGCGAAGCAATCCGTGACAGGGTTAAGCCTGTCCTAGTCGGTGTCTTGATGCGCACACGCGTGATTCGTGATGATGTGCGTGATTCCAGGAAGGACAACGCACATCATCACGAGCATCTTTGTGCCATCTTGAACAAGCTAGGACGGCTCATTGTCACAGGGTTCCTCGATGTGCTGGACATTCTTGCGACCCTCTCCTCCTCTGCACCCACTATGCGCCAGTCGTCCTCCATGCCGTTTTCCAGCCCAGATGCAACCAGGGCACCCTGTGGACTTGCCTCATCCACCGCAGCCAGGCTGGTGGAGATCCCATCCCTGCCACAGTCGGGAGTCGGAGGTTCAGCAGAGGTGGTCACCCAAGCAACAGGATCCCTGGCAATGGAGGATGTGCAGGCAACTTCCAGCAGGGCACATCCACGACAGGCCCGGGGGTCGTCAGCATCCCAGAGCCAGTCGTTGTGGCACAGGCAGATGACATCAAGGCAGCAGCACCAGGCTCGACGTAGGAGGCATCTGGACTCAGGGCATTCAACATCACTGGGGCAGGCATCGGCCGAAGGGCAGGAGGACCCTGGACTATGTGTGTCTTCCGTGTGGCAGCGGATGGGCCAGCAAATGGTTGCAGAGCGGTGGTGGACAGAGAGAGCACGGCTCACCATGGTCAGGGCGGAGAACTCCATGGGGTGGGCATTGAGCCGGGCACAGTTTCTCGAGGAGACTTGCAGGGAGTTGAAGGAGACCATGTCGGCGTCCCTGCAAGCCCTCGAGGACAGAGCCCAGTCCCGGCTCCAGGACATAGACTCGGAGTTTGATGATGCCCTGGCCAAGACTCTTGGTAAGAACGGTGAGCCGAAGAACTAGCCCGCCACCATTGTATATAGTTAATTAGGCTTAGGTTTCCTTTCGTTTTATTTTTAGTTTGGAGTCCATGGACATTGCTCCACATTTTGTACATAGTTGTATTTTTGTAGGATTTTGTGTAGGTTTCATTTGGTTGTGGAATCATGGACCCTGAGAACTTTGATTATAAATATTTCTAGAACTGTGGACTTTATTATTTTGATTTTTTGACACACATGATGGAATGTTTTCTTTTTCATTTACCCTTTGGAATCTGCATTTTGTTTTCTGGACATGGACCACTGGGACCTTTTCCTTTTGTTTTGATTACATTTATTTTTCTATTTTGCATTTCAGTTCAGTTCATAATCATTTATTTTTCCTTTTTAAGGTTGTTTTTCATTTGTGAGACTCCGTTTTTTAATACATTTTCATCAATTCACATATTTGGGTTGTACGCTCTCATTGGTTTGGTCCATGTGTCAGTCATCATTGCCTCAGTCATGTGTCACTGCTGTGCGGCCATGTCTTTGGGTGCATGCATGTGTGCTTCTGTGCATGACATGCCATGGGGCCTGTACTGGGAAGTGGGGACAATGGATGGCTGTGGAATTGCACTGTGGGGGTGCAGCATGGGGTGGGATTTGGGTGGACATTTGCTACATGCATGTATGTTGTGACAATATGTTGGTTGGGTGGACATGAGTCGGGGCCTGCTGGCAGGTTGCCGTCACTGGGGGGGGTGGGGACATGAGTCAGGGCCTGTTGGCAGGTTGCCGTCACTGGGGGGGGCATGAGTCGGGGCCTGCTGGCAGGTTGCCGTCACTGGGGGTGGTGTTGGGGCTCCCAAGTGCATGGTGCCATGTGGCCTGCCTGCAGGGCAGGGTCAGAGGTTATAGGGGTATCCCCTGTGGTGTGGGCTGCCTGCGGGGCATGGGGAGGGGGTGAGGGCACACCCGTGAGGGCCACACCGGCAAATCGCATGTGAAAGTCCTTGTGCACCCATGGAATGTGCGTACTCCGCTCGCGCCAACACATTCACGTGTGAAACTCCTCGCGTACCCCCGGAATGCACGTACCCCGCTTGCACCAGCACATTCACGTGTGAAACTTCTTGCGCACCCCCAGAATACACGTACCCCGCTCACGCCAGCCCTATTGCGTGTGAAAGTCCTCACGCACCCCCAGAATATGCGTACCTCGCTCACGCCAGCCCATTCGCGTGTGAAACTCCTTGCACACACCCATAATACGTGTACCCCACTCGCGCCAGCCCTATTGCGTATGAAAGTCCTCAAGCACCCCCGGAATGCGTGTACACCATTCACACCAGCCCATTCGTGTGTGAAACTCCTCGCGCACCGCCGGAATACACATACCCTGCTTGTGCCAGCCCATTCACGTGTGAAACTCCTTGCGCACACCCAGAATACACGTACCCCACTCGCGCTTTGCTTCTCCTCGTCACATTTGTACGGACTGTACGTCAAAGCTTCTCTTACAGTTCTACAGGATTGTCAGCAGCGCTGCGTGCAGAGTGGCAAACAAAACAGCATTGCCAATGGAGGTTAAAAAAATGCCATTTGCTTGGAACGACTACGAATCTTACTAGTTAATGCTTTCATAGTTGGTGCAGAACATCCAAACAATACACATAAAGTCACACATGCTTCTGTTTATGAAACACCGCCCGACCTCTGGCTGTGAGCAAAGTACACCGGCATGGTCCCATGCACATCTTGGTGGTATCTCAGGAGAAAATCACCTTGGCAGTGGGAAAGATCTGCATCACTGCTGTCATCAACTTCTTGAGGTGACGGAGAAAATGTGAGCATGAAATGTACCCCAAATGTAGTGCTCCATAATGCACAACCACAACATCCACACTGCCGACAGAGGCCACACATGTATGAAGGATAACTTTGGCACCGTAACCCCACTCATACACTGTTCCCCAAAAAGCCTCCACTCCTTCCAACTGAAAGTTAGTATCAAAGCCTTTTTCCACGGCATACCTGTGCAGATCTTGCACAAAGGTATCACCCACAATGAGCACTCTGCATCTGTCCATCTCTGTCAACCTCACTGCATCAAGGTTTGGGGAAATATATCACTGCCCCTTCCTGTGACCCACACCCTCGACAACTGATTGGATAATCCCCACAGTTCCATTTGCAAAGGCACAATGCTCAGAAGGGCAGATTGTAGCACGTGCGCCTTCCCAGCTGCAGCGAGGGCCACACCCCAGATAAGCACAGGCACTCCTTATTCCGTTTCCACTATTGTATATGCAACACTCATGCATTAGGTAGTATTCAATAGTCACAAAGGCATGTAGCATTCACATTCAAGACCTCCGCGTCGAACACTATCATGTCTGCACTGTACTGCAGACGTACCTTTACACACTCACAGTACAGGTCTTGTGTCATGTGAAAGCACCTCCAGGTAATAGCTCTCGAAACTGATGCACGCTTTCAGTGTCCACATTCACCCAGAGCAGCATTCAGCACCACGAAGTGCAGGCAGCCATAGTTGTTTTCCTCCCAGCACTCCACCAACTCCAATGATAAAATACTTCAAAGTGCAGAACAGTAGTTAGTAATATGCGCAATGCACACTACTCAAGCACATACACTATGCAGTTGAACCCTATGCACTGGTAAACATACCTTCTCACCACATCACTCAGTGGACACACTGCAGAACTGTTCACTCCATAAGCTCCTGCCATGCACTGGAAAATGTATCATGTGCAAACAATGATCACACCCATGCAATCAACAATGCATGCACAACTCACAAACCACACACGAAATGCAATAATCTAAGGAGTAGTTGCAAGCAACCCACATAGCTGTCCGCGTAAGGCTTCCAGCCATGCATCCAAGATGCTAGGCCCTCACACACACAGAACACCCTAGTGCACCCCACGTTGTACTCCTCATGTCATGAGTATTGCATTCCCCATCTGCAATTGCACCTGCCACCTTTCACCCTGGCCACATCTTTGCATGCATGGCTCCATGATGTTGGTTTGGCTTTGCTGAACGGTATGTGCGTGGGTCTGTACATTGTCCATATTGCAACTTTCTGATGCTGATGACTTCCTTTCATGGCGCAATATGTAAAAACACTTCCACACGCAAGGGTCTTGTAAATGCCATCCCATAGCAAATGGAAATGCTAACATATGGCTCCCTAATGTGCAACACGTGAAATGACCTACACCATGTGCTTGTGAACGCATAGCACCTCACTTTGGTTGTTCCACCAAGTGTAAAATGCTCTCCGCACCCATTATTCAAAGGTCACCATCCTCGGAGAGCTGCAGAGGCAACTCTGCAAGGCTGCAGTATGTTGTGCTGGCTGTCATCAAGGGATAGGTTCTTGGGTGCATGGCCAACAGACTATGGCCTTTGGCCATGTACCCAATACTCTAGGCCTTTCCCACACCCAGCACAACATAATGGCCCCATGAAGGGGAACATTTGACACATAGCACAATCCACAAATGTACCATAGGATGGGTGGTGCAAAGGGCAACTCATGCCAAACACAAACAGCGCCATGTGCCTCCCTAATGTCCAAGGTGGTGGCATAATGTACACCACATGGTACTTGACACGTTTCAGGTCACTTGTGCTGTTCTACCATGTCTACAAGGTTCTGCAGAACCCTTTTTTGGATTTCACCACCATCAGAGACATGCATACTTAAAACTGCATGTCTGCATTATGGTGGCATACTATGGTGCAGGCCTAGGCTCATTGGTGCCTGACCTATAGCCTACAGCCTTTTGCCATACACCCAAAAGTGTAGGCCTTAGCCACAGCCAGCACAACATAACAGAGTCATGCAGCTGAACAAGTAGCCAGGTACATGAAGGACACCCTTAGCCACTTCTAAGCATCCACTATTTCACCACGGCACCCACAGGACACACTAGAGTCGTCACTCCATCAGGTGCAGGAATGTACTACACAGTGTAAGAATTACAACCAATCGCCACAACTATGAAAGCAATATTTTATGCAATGATCACAAACCACACACCGAAGGCAACAATGTGAAAGCTACTTCACCCCAGGGCACATATTTGGCGGTGCAAGGTGGCGACCCATTCATTGAAGGGGTTACGGGCTTAGCACACGCAACACACCGTAATGCAGTGTAAATTTCAAGTTTTATATGGTCTTCATTGTACTCCCCTTCTGCCACTTCTCTACCATCACTGGCCACTAGGGCCTCACCACTCACAGCACACCCTAGTACAACCCATGTTTTACTTCTCACGTCATGTGTAATGCACTCCCCATCTGCAATTGCGCCTGCCAACTTTCACCCTGGGCACCTCTTTACATGCATGGCTCCATGCCCTTGTTTTGCCTGTGCTGAACGGTAAGTGAGTGGCTGTGTACATTGTCCATATTGCAACTTGCTGATGCTGATGACTTCCTTTCCTGGGGCAATGTTGTCAAACACTTTCTCAAACAAGGGTCTTCAAAGGGCCTAAGCATTGCAAACACATATAGTGACATGTGGCTCCCTATTGTGCAACAGGGGCAATGTTTAACACCATATGCTAATGTATGCAAAGCAGCTCACTTCTGCTGTTCTACCAAGTGTACAATTTCCTCTGCAAACATTGTGTGCTACTCACCAACTTCAAATGCATGCAGAGTGACAACTGCATCGCTGCATTATGTTGTGATGGCTGTGATGAAGGCCTAGGCGCTTGGGTGCATGGCCTACGGCCTACGGCCTTCGGCCGTGCACCCAACAGTCTAGTCCTTGGCCACACTCATCACAACATAACAGAGCCATGCAGGTGACCATATAGGCATGTGCCAGAAATAGCAAAGACAACATACGCACCAGCACTTCCACCCAACCGCTGCACCATTAAGCACGGAGGCAAGGATAAGTGTTCCACTTACCCTAATGCAGAAACATATTGCTGTGTTTGGCACCACTACCCACTACCAATCACAAAGCATTATAAGCATGCCAACGAAACAAGACAATCTTCACAACATCGGGCCTGCTCCCAACACTCTAGTACGTGCATAGAACCAATGGTGCGTAGTGCACTGCAACACTTACTAATCTGTGCAATGCACACTACGCAAGCACATATCAGAACCAGTTGCAACGTGACCTCTTCCATATGTACACTATTCCCTAAGTGCACCCAGTGGACACACTGAACGACTAGTCACTGCAACATCTCCACCCATACACCGACAACTGTAGGTTGTTCTCAGCCGAACCACACATAAAAAGCAACCATGTGGCACCTACTTTTACCCAGTGCATGTACCTTTTCAACCATTGGACATACTTTTCTGTGCTAGGGCTGCAGCCATGCATTGATGGGGCTTCAGACTTACCTCATAAGCACACCATAGTACACACTATGTTTAAATCCTCATGTCTCGTGGACTGCACTCCCCTTCTACAAATGTGCCTGCACCACTCATCACAGAAAGACATTGCTGTTGCAGCTGGCGAGCCATAACGAAGGCTGCCTACAATGACCACACAAGATTGCTGCCTGTTGAGGTATCTGCGCATTGGCGGAGCATGCACGGACAGGGCTAGCACACCACCGTCTTCTTCTAATGAGATATATCACATAAAGCACTTCTCACTCACGCACCCTTTCCATCCCTTCTTCATACCACCAGATGCTGTACACTATGTTTTTCTGGCCCTTTTCGTCACTGCATTGTCCTCCAATACAACAAGCCACCATCATGGAACACTTTTGACACACAACCCGTCACCACACACTGCATTGCAATCAACATTTTGACCACGCAGTGAACAGGAAAATGGGATGCCGGAGCGGAGCCAGATATGACTAATTTTAGTGTGCACACTGCTATTTACAAGATGATCAGCTATGCACACAATGGCCTAGAGCCTTGCCACACACACCACAACACTATCCTCCGATACACCATGGCAGAATTTCCCAAACCCTTTGATGCAGAGCACGCTTCCCTCCAGCCAACCACCGGCCGCGTCCAATGTTCACCGACATCACGGCAAACTGCAGGCCCATGGGTCTTTGGTCAGTCGAGTGAACTTAGAAAGTTTAGAAACTTAACCATAACTACACACCCGCTACCGCGGGCTGTATCATGTATATTACACGGCCACGGTAGTGGGTGTGTAGTTATGGTTAAGTTTCTGTTTCCATAGGAAGAGCACTTTTTGGGAGGCTTATAACTCCGCTCCCCCTGGATGAATCGTCACCAAACTTTGCAAAACAAGTATATGGCTGACTCTGAATTCTTTTGCAAAGTTTGGAGATGTTTGGGCCGGGGGGGCAAAGTTATAGAGGGGTCCCAAAACGTCTTTTTTTCCCATAGAAGAAATGGGAAAAACTTTGTGCACGGCTACAGGTGAAACCGCTTGACGTATTTGCACCAAATTTGTGCCAGGGGCAGGGGCTTGGACCCGAAAGCGTGCTTTAGTAAATTTGGTGACAATCCATCTAGTAATTTCCTTTAAAATGACCAAAAAATATGTCTGAATAAATTAGTGATATCTATGTCCGCTCCGCGGTCACATTTCCCTGTTCGCTCCGCGGACATGATACCGATTGGCCAGGGGGGGTGGCATCATCATTGCGGACAGGCGACGTCTGCACTGATTGGCTACAGCGAGCCGTGATGTACGTCAGAATGTGTGTATGCGCCCGACATCTGTTTTTCTCTCCTACAGTGCGTGGGGAGGATCACAGAGTAAGAGACGGATGAAAAACTGTACTTGTTTGGCCGGCAATTGTGTATTATATATTCTGCATTGGCGCCTTCTTCAGGATGTTTGTATGTGGAGAAAATGAGGGATCTAATAAGGCTACTATTTGAGTCCGTGCTGTGTACAGGCACCTTGAAAATGTTCGCAGGACACGCGTGGCGTTAGTGACCATTCATTTTGAGTGTATTTCCCTATTATGTTATATTTTCCTATGGGTGTGTTATTGCTTAGTACGCCACCATGGTCGTGACATGCTGCAGTGGTTCTGGGCAGGGCCTAGATAACTTGCATTGGCGCCTTCTTCAGGATGTTTGTACGTGCAGAAAATGAAGGATCTAATAAGGCTATTTGAGTCTGTGCTGTGTACAGGCACCTTGAAAATGTTCGGAGGACATGCGTGGCGTTAGTGACCATTACTTTTGAGTGCATTTCCCGATTACATTACATTTTCCTATGGGTGTGTCATTCCTTAGTACGCACCATGGTCGTGACATGCTTCAGTGGTTGTGGACAGGGCCTAGAGTTGTGGATGCATGGCTGTAGGCCATAGGTTGAAGGCCATACTTCCAAGACTGTAGGCCCTGCCCACAACCACCGCTGCATGTCACGACCATGGCTACACATGTAGTATTGATTATCGCTTACATGGTTGAGGGGAGAGTGTACAGTGTTGGGTGCATGGCCAAAGGCCATGCACCCAACAAGAAAATGATAAGCACTGGAGTTATAAGCCAGTGCACATCAACACATTGCAATAATATCTATGTACAAACAGTTAGGAGTGCAGTGTCTGGCCAGAATAAGTGAAGCATAGGACACCTATCAATACATCCATACTACTGTACATCACTGAGGTGATTGTGGGCAGGATGTAGAGTTTTGCTTCCATGGCTGCAGCACGTAGCCCAGAAACACCACTTCCTATTACTGCAGTGCATACACTCGTCCTGTAGGTTAGCATGTCAGATGGTTCTGGAGAGGGTGTACAGTCTTGGCTGCATGGCCGAAACCCATGCACCCAGTAACGACAGTGTTAGCAGTGGAGGTATAAGCTATTGTACACCTATACATTCAAAAGTACGTGGACATATATATCTTAACCTCTAGGTCCTGCCGGCACCCACTGCAGCACATTCGAGAGGGACGTTAGTGACTGTTTTGCTTTGGTGGAGTGGTTGTTTCCATAGAAAGAATTGTTTTTGGCTGCCTTATAAATGTCCTACGCTTGGACTAATCGTCGCCAAACTTTGGAAAAAAAAATATATCGCCCACTCTGACTTTGGCTGGAAAGTTTGGTCATGTTTGGTGCAGGGGGGCGAAAGTTATAAGGGTGGCGGGGGGTTCTCAAACACCTTTTTCCCCCTTAAACTGAACTGGGGGAAAAGATTGGGCTCACAACCATGTGGCTCTTTCCCAGATTGTTTGCAAAATAGCGTGCAGTAAGGTAGCTTTGTTTGGTGGCCCTCTCTCTTCTACTAATGTTTTCGTGTATGCAAATACCGCCAGAAACAGCTCCAAAACAAGAGAGCATTAGACTTCTCACCCTCAAGTAATAGTATTTCACAAGGTGACCTTTGAGGGGGCCCAATGAGCTGTGGAAGCATAAAGTGAAAAAGTGCAGTTTTCTTGTCTCCAAAATGATACGTTTAAATGGAAGTTCATGCTCACTGCATCACGACCAATTACAGCGTATGGATTAAAATGTGTTTTGCACTAATATTTCCCTCAGATTGGCCTCTACAGTTTTAAGAACTAAGGCCATTATCTGCACTGTTTGCTTGAAACAGCGCTTCTGAAGCTGTATGGGAGTACAGGTTATGATAATTATATTTCATTATGTTGCTTCAAATCAAGAATGTATTTGCCTTCTGAGTGAAGGCCACACAAGTTGCTTTTTGGTTGACCGCTCAGTACACCCGCGCATCCGAGTGAAAGTAAGGGGGCAATTATTTTTTTACCTTGAGCCCAAGAGAAACTTGCGCGCTATTCACGGAATGAAAGGGTAAAAAAAAAATGCAATTGATAAGCTTATGTTTTAAAAGGTTTGTAAGTGACATGCATATCAGTCAAGGAAGATTCTTTGCTGCAAACACATTCGTGACTGATTTGTCGAAAAAGAATGGAGACTGTAAATATTTTTAATCATCATTAATTTATGTGTACTTAACATATATATATTTTTTTAACAGACCATACAAACATTGAAAATAATACACCAAAAGAGACATTAGAAAATACCCCTCAGCGCATGTAACAAAAAATGGACATGCTTATGGAAAATTTCAATCTTTGGAAACATTTTGTGGAGGACCACATAAAAGAAAAATGTAATATAATTGTCCCACATGCACCTGTTCCCCTCTCCATGTCCCAGTCAACTATCCCCAAACCCTCAACACCAAGAAAAACATTTTGATGAGACTTCCATCCCTTCATCCCCTCCCATCCATCCTCTCCAAACCTCTAATACCCCTGTATTTGTGTCATTTTCTGCTTCCCTGTCTCTTTCATAAATGTTATATCTGTATATAATGAAAAAAATATTATGTGTGTTTTAATTCAGTCCTTTGTGTCTTATTTTTTTTTTAGAAAGGCAGTTAAGGTGTCTGTGGACAGCGCGCTTGTCTGGGATGTCCGTAATTAGCAAAATAAGGGTGTCCTAAGGACACTATACCTATCCGTACTGTTCAAGCAAGATGGAACTGTTCTTAGAACACGCGCGGTGTCCAGTATGTCCGTAATTAACCAAAATGGAGATATCCTAAGGACACTTATACCTGTCCGTACTGCCTGCAAGCAAGATTCAACTGTTCTCAGAACGCACTTGGTGTCCTGAATGTTTGCAATTAACCAAAATGGAGGTGTCCTAAAGACACTATACCTGTCTGTACTGTCCGCAAGCAACATGGAACTGTTCTTAGAACACACTCGGTGTCCAGAATGTTCGCAATTAACACAAATGGAGGTGTCCTAAGAACACTATACCTGTCTGTACTGTCTGTAGAACATCTACGCACATGCGCACCACACCCATAAATCCTACAAACATTGCGCCTGTCCGTAACTGTCCGACTCACTTGTGTCGCACTTTTGATTAATTTGAGGACCCGAACACTGTCCGTAGAACACCTGCGCACATGGCACAACCGTGCATGTGCATTTGGTGTCCTGCGGACACCCGTTCCCTTCGCGGACGTGTTCGCGATGTCATCATTTGACCGCACCCACACTGAGCATGTGTCCAAAGTATTTTACAGTAAATATTCACCATTGCACATGGCCCAGACAATGACCCTGGCTTTCTACATACTTTTTGGAACTTTTTGAGCCTTTTTGGGGTGTTCGATCTGTCCGCGGACAGCACGGCTCTCCGCGAAGCACGCACCAACACCCCTATAAAAGGCCACACCCCAGATGTGTTCTTCATTGTGCTTCAGGCTGTTGCAGATTGACTTTTGCTGCCTTTGCTGCTCTTGCTGAGATTATCTCATCAACCCTGATGGCATCCATGGCTGCTGCTGCTGCTCCAGGTGGTCCTACATTTGCCTCAGCACCACCTCCAACCCCTCCACCACCACCACCTCCCCAAGGGCCTGCAGTTGGGAACAGGCATGAAGATGTAGAGGAGGAGGATGAAGAGGATGAAAAGGATGAGGTAGTGGAAGTCCCTAATACCAGCACTCGCCTTGTGTCTTGGGTGTGGCGTTTGTTTACCATTCATGGGGACATACCAAAAGCATGTGCGAACAAGGTCATCTGCAACCAATGCAAAATGGAGTTGAGTTGTGGGAGGCCTCGTTCGTACAGCTTTGGTACGACATCAATGAAGCGACACCTAAGTCGTTCCATGGTGGGGTCATTTGCAAGGTTGTACCTTGTGATCAACGTAGTCAACGTAGTAGGTTGATTTCCTCTACCACATCCTCCGTTTCCGCTCCTCTGACCACAAGAGACACTCCTGTGGAAGAGCGCATCCCTCCAGGTGCCTCACAGGCCATTCACGATGCTGTTGACCCTTACCATTAGAGGGTCACAATATTGTGTATGTACTCTGACGCAGTACTCTGCAGGGGGGAGAATCTTCGAAGTGTTTTCGAGAATGCGGTCAAGGAGCATCAGAAGGTCTGCTACCTACCTAAATAAGGCCCACCCTAGATCTTCCTCTCTCCACCTGCCCTTTTTTATCCCTGTGGTTGGTGTCCCTTCCTTATCCTCCTTTCCCTTCCTCTCCTAGTGTGTCGTGTATAAAAAAACAAAAAAAATATAAAACCCACAAAAAAAGGCTTTTTTCAGAGCTGCCTTTCACAGTTTAAAAATAGAAGTGGTAAATAAATGGAGCAGGGTCCTGTGCAATTTTTAGTTCGCAGACATCAAAAATTTTGAGGTGCTGCCCTATCATAAGCATTGCACTTTTCTCTGGGAGGAAGTGGTGGCTCTGAAAAGAGCCTTTTGGTGGTGTTTTTTTGTGTTTGAAAAACTTGAATTGGTCAACACGTTCTGCAAAATGGATGGCTGTAATTCCAAAAAAGATTGCAATGCATTTTGTACATTTCTCGGAAAAATCTGATTGCCAGCATAAGTAAGATTGTCTCCATCTCTGCGAAAAATGTATGTGCTACGAAACATAATATTTTCATTGTGAAAAGAGGACATGTCAACATCTCTTAGAAAGGCACAAACGGCCTCACTTTCTCCATTTGTGGACCAAATGAAGAAGAACGCAGCCACATTTGTCTCTGCGCAATACAAGAAAAAAATACTTGGGAATTTGGAAACATGTCCATAACTGTTCCCTCCACAATGAATTATAATTATGTCTGGGTAATGCTCTGTCTCCAAACTAGCACAGACAGGTACCAGGTCCAGCCACTTCATTCCACGCACTCCACGCCAGTGCACTTCCACATGAGGAAATCCAAGATCTGCATCTACTCTACAGCGTTCTGCATGCACCTCCAACCAATGTATCCATGAGTCTCCCAAAATCCAGATAATCTGTTTCCTGAAACACACAGCCATAGCTATCTGTTCTTCTCTCTGGAAAAAAGACTTTCTGACAAACTCTCTCCTTACACAACACACCCAGTAAACTTTAATGACCAATCCCTTGCTCTGCTCATTCTCATTTGCATGCCTCTCCACCCAAAATCCCTGTATGTAATACACGCTGGCCCTCATTACGACCCTGGCGGAAAGTGACTGACCGGACCGCCACAGCGTAAATAGCGTTTCCGCCATTGCACGAAGGAGCAAAGTGCGGCCCATTCCGACCCATCGGGCACGAGCACCACGGCATGGCGGAAGTGCAAAGTCTGCGATGGCGGAAATGACCCCAAAACGGCCCACACCGCCGCCGTACGGCGCCCTAGGTGCAATACCGCCACCCATCACAGCGGACACCGCAGTGTGCGCCTACCGGAAAGTACGGTGACCGGAAATATACGGAAACGGAAGTAAAAACATGGGCCCGGAACGGGAAACATCCCGCCGTACACCTATAAAACCACTAAAACCACACAACCACCAAAAACACTACCCTGAGACACACCCCAACCCGTCATCCACCCTAGCGAAACCAAGAAAAATGGGAAAAGTAGCGAAGAAAGCGTGCGATCGCAAGCGGCAGGTCCACTTCTCCCGTGAGGAACTCACCGTGCTAACAGAGACCCTCCAGGAGAATGCAGCCGTCGTCTTCTCCACGCAAATGACCAGGACGGCACTTGCGAACAAGAAGGCCATATGGGCTCTGGTGGCACAGCGGGTAAGTGCGGTGGGGACCGCACCCCGCAACCCACAGCAATGCAGAAAGCGATGGGACGACCTGCGGATACGCGTCCGCAGCATACTCTCTGCCAACCGCAACATTGCCACAGCCACCGGGTGAGGTCCTGAATCACCCATCAAGTTGACCCCCTGGGAAGAAATCTGTGCCTCCACCATCGGAATGGAGAGCATAGAGGGAGTCGGAGGGATGGAGAAAGGAGTGCAGACATCCGAAGATTCAGGTAGGTGGGCCAGATAAAACAATGCTAAATCCACAATGTCCAATCATGCGAAGTACCATGTGTCCACATAGTGCAACAGAAACACATGGCCAGGAGAACGTCCACATACATCGGCCTGATAGCGCACGTTAAAACCCACAATAAATACATAATTAATCAAAAACCCCTAAAACACGCACTACACGTGCAGCAGGCACACCCTAACTGCAGGCTGCCAAACAACTGCACCCTCACTCCACACACAAATGAAAGCACCTCCAAGGCCCCGACCCAAATCACCCTCACGTACCACCCCAATGCATGTGATACAATGCCATTCCAATTCCCACAGACCCATTAATAACCCTCGCCCTCCTTTACTCCACCACAGGGTCCGATCCAAACGACGAGCATCAGGACACCCCTACCAGCACACCTGCAAAGAGGGCCAAGACCAACGGCCAAAGACCCTCCACCTCAGCTGCACGGATCAAGACACGGCAGCAGCACAAATCAGGTGGCAGCACAGAGGAGGGAACATCAACAGGCACCCCAGCAACCAGCATGCCCACACCACCACCACCACAGGTCCCCCCAACGGATGCCACAGAAGGCACTGCCTCTGGTGGCAGCAGCACCATAGGTGACACCCCATTGATGGCAGCATGCTCGGACACAGAAAACGGGGATGTCGAAGTCAGATCCATCCATGACCTGTCCCAATCCCCCTGTCTGTCCCATCCCGTACAACATGAGGATACCACGCAGGGGCACCCACAAGACGACGACTGGCCATCCCCCACAAGCCCTGTGGCAAGGCAACATGAGGTCAACAGCCCCTCTGTGACACCCCCGCAAATGGCCATGGCCCAGCAGAGGCAACAGTCCCTCGACCAGTTAATCGTGCAACAGCAGCAACTGGCCACGCTCCTCAAGGACCATGCCGATGAATGTGGGGGCACTAAGGCAGACATAGAAACATCAACTGAGACACTTAGGGCAGAAATGGAGAGAGGTACAGAGACACTAAGGGCACAAATGGAGAGTAGCACCGAGAGCCTGAGAGTCCAAATGGAGAGAAGCACCGAGAGCCTGAGAGTCCAAATGGAGAGAAGCACCGAGAGCCTGAGAGTCCAAATGGAGAGAAGCACCGAGAGCCTGAGGGGGGAACTGCATGCGACGTCCAAAGACGTATGTGCCGAACTTGCCGCAGTGCGCCGTGTGCTCACTGAGCTCTCGCAAACCCTTAGGGACATGCATGGACGTGAGCAGGCAGAGACATCATCCGTTGCAAGTTCCGTCCAGGGCAGCCCCCAACGTAGATCTGGGAGGAACCTGCGCTCCACAGGCAGGGGTGCCACTGATACCCGCAGAGGGGGCTTGCAATAGCGACAGCCCACTGACAATGAGCATCTTTGGACACTGGTGTTCGGGGGGGAGGTAGGAGGGTGGAGGGGGTGTGTTGGGCTCACTTGGGTGGCGGGTCGATAGGGTGTTCAACATGATATCACATATGCCATAAACAGTGCACGATCAACCAATGAGATGTGTGGACATTGATCTTTGTGTACTAGGCCATCATAGGCGTACAGTCCATATTGTGCATGTCCCAGACACACACAGTGCCACGAGTCCCGTGTCCATGTATCAGCCACCAGGCGTGAGTGCTAGAAGCATGCATCAATGAGATGCTGACGAATGTCACGGCCCTCCGGTGCCTCGCAGACTCCTTGAGGTGCTGCCACATCCCCACCCTCATCATGACCATCATCAGGTGCTTGCAGTTCTGCGTCAGGGGGCATGGGCACATTTCTACGTACGCACATGTTGTGGAGCATGACACATGCCATGACCATCTTTGCAACCTTCTCATGGCGGTACAGGAGTGCCCCGCCAGACCTGCTGAGGCAGCGGAAACGAGTCTTCAGTAGGCCGAATGCCTGTTCAATGACTACACGGGTACGTGAGTGGGCATGGTTGTAGTCCTCCTGATGCTGGTCCCGTGGGTTCCGGACTGGTGTGAGGAGCCATCTCTTCAGTGGATACCCAGCATCACCTGTATGTGGACGAGAAACGTATGATGTGGAATGCCATTACTACGTACGCACACCCCCCCCCTTCCTGCCAGGTCATTGCCGCATCACATACCCCACATCATCATGCATGAAATGAGACTCACCGAGTAGCCAGGATCTGTTCCCTGCGTGTCGCTCCATGTAGCGTGGTATAGTAGAGTTCCTCAAGACCATAGAATCATGGGTTGATCCAGGGAATCTGGCACAACAATGTGTAATGATCCTGTTGGAGTCACACACCATTTGTACATTCAGGGAATTAAATTGTTTACGGTTGCGGTACTGGGCCTCCATGGCATGTGGGACGACCAATTCCACATGGGTGCAGTCGATGGCACCAATGCAACCCGGTATGCCGGCAAGTGCATGGAATCCCACTTTTGTGTTTGTAATTTCCTGCTCCGAGCGTGGTAGAGAGATGTAGTCGTCTGCGTGCTGCAGGAGGGCATCGAGCACTTGCAATAGTGTCCGTGAGAACAGTGGCTGAGAAATGCCATGCAACTGTCCGACTGTGTGCTGGTAGGTGCCTGTGGCCAGGAAGTGGAGTACAGACACCACCTTCAGTAGGGGTGGGATGGCGGTTGGGCTATCTATCATGCTGACAAGGTCAGCCTGTGTCATGTCCACAATGGCGGCTATGGTGTCCCGGTCCAGACGGTAGAGGGTGTGGATCTGCTCATCAGTGAGGTTGAACGGATGTGCTCGGAGGCGTGGGATTGCAGGCTGCCTGCGTGGTGGTAGTGGCTGTGCTGGCGGCCCTTGCTGGCCCTGCCTTGCCCTCCTCCTCCTCCTGCGTCTCCTCCGTGCGGCCGGTTGTAGTTGGTGTTCGTCTTCTTCTTGGAGTTGGAGTACTTGCAGTGCTATCAGGTCCCCCAGGGCCAACATCGCGAGTCCTGCCGGTAGCATTTCGGAGTGGGTGTGGTTGTGGGAGGAGACTGGGTGTGCAATTTATGTGTTTTCAGGCTGTATGGCCTCCACCTGTGGTGATTCATTCCACCTGTGCAAACTGCTCTCCCCTTTGGCCGAGCACGTCCCGCACACAACGCTGCAATTCGAGGAATGGCATCTTGCTATTGCAATCATGTATTTGTTCCCGATGGCCGTGTAACATTGGTTGATATGTTCATTCTGCTGTGGTCCCATTGTTTCACATACTATCTGTGCAGTCGCGAACAGACTTGTGAAGGGTCAGTGGAACGTAGTACTCGAGTAACGGTGGGCCCTCATGCATCACTGTACCGAGTTGCAACGACGGGCGGGGCGTCCCATTTGTGGGTGAAGGCAGTTGCCATTTTCACACACAGCCGCACTAGATGGATTAATTAGTGATTTCAAACGGCCACAGATGCCTCTTCGACGTGATGTTGCAAATGAGGAATTCGAAGGGCGGCGCTTTCGGTTTTCAGCTAGCGGCGAGGAAATGCCCACAGGTCTGACTGCAAATATAACGTTCTATTGTTCAATGTCCTTGAGACAGGGGCCATGGCGAGGATGCAATGATTGATATGAATGGTTTGGGATGCGCAATAGCGACGTGGGCGATGAGGCCGGACGTTCCCAAATACATGTTACTTCACTGCACTGGAATTACGGGCTGGGGCACTGTGGATTTTGCAGGCTGCATAACGCACAGACTCAATGGATATTTCTAATGTTATGTGAGTAAATATTCAGGCGTTTTAATCCCGGGATGAGGGAATGATGAATGGATGCATGGGCAGGTGATTTGATACAGAGTTTGCCATGTACAGGGCTTCTTGGAATCTATCCGCCTCCCCTGCGCTATGTGATGCAGGGCTGCCATAGTGGGACCATCGTCTATCTGGCCTTGTTGAGCCCTCCCTGTCTCGACGCGCCCTCAGACACTTGTGTCCATGCACGTTACCAATCCCATCTGATGGATTCTGTTTTGACAGACGCATGCACAGGTACACTCGTTTGTGATGGTGTTTACACCTCGATATAGATGGTTATGAGTCGCAAGTGGTTTTGGGGTGGTGATGATCCTTTGGAGTGGGCTAGCATGCATATGGCTGTGGATTTAGTGTGATCATTGAAGTGAGTTGTTCGAATGTAGTTCTGATGGCCATTCTGTTCTTTTTCTTTTCTTTTGGTTGACAGGTATCTCCTCCCCTTTTGCCACTGCCATCTGTATGCCACTCCTGCAGATGGCTTTTACTCCCGACACCTGCTGCTTCGTGTTAATCAGTGGAGCAGCATTACGATCTTATGGGACGATGGCCAATGGGCCACATGCCCTTACGCAGTACTGGTGGCTCGGAGCAACATTTCGGCCTTTCAGCTGGACTAGTGCCTCCCCATTGGGACGGCCCTGCGGTTCTGTGCGCTTCCATGTTGCCTTTTCGTACGTGAATGTGGCTCTGTGTACCATGATGGAACAGGGCGTCACACAAGTAGTGGCTGGTCATTTCTTGCGGATGCAGCCCACAATGGTGAAATGTGTTTTGGAGTTCATGGCCTAATGGCTGTATGGGCTTGGTGATTTTGTTGTGCATTAAATTTCTATTCTGATTTGGCCCGTGTAGCGTTCTTCTTTGCAAGTGATGTGGCATATTCCTATTTGGGGAGCGATGTATTGGGAGGAGATCTGCATTGGGTTCCAGCTTCGGAGTTTAGTTGCGTGGTACTGTACTGGGCGCTTTTGCCTACGAAGCCCAGTGAGGTCAGGGATGGGGGCTGCCAATATGACTGTTTGAATGTTGTCATGCTCAGGGGCGGGGGATTTGGTTTTGTGTAACAGATGCCGGTCAGCCAGGTGGACTGGTGGAATGATGTGATTTTCGGAATATTGCTGGTCACAGGTGCCTTTGTTTGCGTGCGTTTCGGGGGGGGGACTGTGGTCATGTCCATTGGATTGGCTTCTGTATTCGTGCCATCTGTGCCCTGCAGCTCCCATTGGCCCCTCTTGTGTTTCTTTTGTTCGTTGGCATGCATGGGTGACTTGTACATTTCACTGGTTGCATTGTGACTTCATTGCACCTACGGGGAGTTGTACTTTGTGGGCAGGGAGCGGTGTACAGGCACTCAGTGGGGCCGTTTACGGTTGATTCGCGATGCCGTACTTCTCACCATGGCGGAATGGTACATTCCGCCATGCTTGATGGCGTTAGGTACATGTCCGCTAGGGTCGGAATTAGCGTACCCTTGCGCCATGGTGGTATTTACGGTTTGGCATGGCGCGCGCGCGCGTGCTTGGTGCAGTTAGCGTTGGCGTTCACTACAGTGTCGCTAATGGCTTCGTACTTTGCGGTGACGGGTCATAGTCGCACCGAGCGCTATTCGATGGCGGTATTGCATTTCCGCCATCGTTTTCCGAATTCCGCCAGGGTCGTAATGAGGGCCGCTGTCCGCGACTATGGCCATGTCCGTGGACATATCGAAAATCTGAGCTTGGTGAATGTAAATTTAAATAGTGTGCCGCATTTCCCATTTGAGGTTGGCTCTGAAAAGAGCCAGGTTTTTTGGGGGTTTTTTGCAGATGCTTGACAGACACCTGGTATTTTGTATTTTTTTTTGTTATTTTTTTCTTTCGTTACTCCTAAAATCTTCACATAACCTTCTCCAAAGCAACCCTTACATTCCAAAACAGAATGGCATTTCCCATAAAAGATAAGTAAATGCCATCTTCTTCTTTAAAATAAACAGCATTACTAGAATCAATATTCTCATTATTACAGAAGAACATACCAGCTATAAGCATGAAAGCACACATGCCTCGGTTGATTGCACACCTAGCAATGTTTTGTTGAGGACAAAAAACAGAACTATTGTCCCATATTGCCCTAGGTACTAATCCAGAAAAAATGTCTTTGTCATTTGGAAGGATGTTCATTACTGCTTGAACCAAGTGTTCCAAATCTGCCAATAAAGTAGGGGCACTGACATAGCCCAAATGGAAAGCATCATAGTGCAAAACTACCACATGGGAACTGTTCATCCTGCCCATATCTTCACAGACTTGTACAATTCCCTGTACAATTCCCTGTACATTGCAATCAGGCACACTGATCCACACCACCTCCACTCCTTTGACATCAGAATTGTTTGCCACATGCCTGCATTAAGCATACTGCTGTAAACCATGCACAAACATATCTCCAAGCACCAACACCCTGACTTTCTCCACCTCTGCCATATTCACTAAACACAGTATCTTTCAACACAAATCCACAACCTCAACATCTAATTGGCTGATCCCTACAGTCCCCTTTCCATGCTGGATTTGCTGTAAAACCCTGGATGTGTCACGCCCTGTCTGCGGACAGCCGCAGTGTCTGCTGAGCGCGTAACTCTTAGACAGCCGTTCTACCCTTTCCACTTCACTCTCTGTGCCATTCCCTCATTGGATACAGCTAAGCAGTCACACACCATCCACCAATCACATCCAAGACCTCTACATCTAACTCCATCATCAGAGTTCAGCACTTCAAATGTACTGTTGATCACTCTGAGAACAAGTCTCATATCATTGGAAAGCAACTACTACAAAAACTACTGTACAAGTCTCCAAGATTTCTACTTGCAGCTGCATGCATATCCACATGCATGAATACAAACGATAGGTATGCATATTTTCTGCACAGTACATGTACAACTCTTATGAATGCATATAAACAGAGTAACTGCCACTTAACCTGTATAACCTATAAAAGGAACTTACCGTCATTTTTCCCATCTGCTATAATCAACTGTCACTTCCAAACCTGTCTGCTATCTAAATTTGTTTTCACACACACAGCTATCTAAAAAAATTATAATATTAGAAGATGTGAGAAATAACAGTATAATTGGAGAAAAACATTTATAGTAGTGTATTATAAAATTACACACAGCCAGGATAAGGTCATGCATCTTCATACACTCACACAGATAGAGACAATCCTTGAAAAGCTCCCAGCTGAAATAACACCACTGCCTGTAAATCACATCCTTCTGCTTTATTACCCACACATTCACAAATGCGTACATTCCATGCTTTTCTATACAGTTTCTGCCATTTACCTTATAAAATTGCAAAATAAGTATATCATTATTTCTTCTATCTCCTAACATTCAATAACACAGCCTTAAGAAACCAAGTGAGTTTCATACAATTAGTATTCTACTCATTTGCAAAGCATGTTGAACTAACATATTGTAAGTAACATATAAAGGCTGCACATAGTCAAAGGAAACTGCATGCACACACTATGTTCAGATTTCAAACAAGAATACTACTACAAACACATAAAAATCAATGTCTATATTAACATCAGTGCTATAAACACACAAAATTAGTAACTTCTTTCTTTCACAATTGCAGTGAAGACCGCTCTCCTGAAAAGCAGCAGCATCTGAAGTACAAACAACAACTCAGAAGAAACCTGCTCATTCCCCACAAAAAGAGTAAGTACAATAATACCATAATATTCTTACTGTTACTCAAACACACTGTGGGGTTGATTCATGGAATTTGTGCGCCGAAAAATGGAGATTTGTGCACCATTCTGCCCACAAATCACCATTTATTAAACAGGGATTAGCAGGCAGAATGGCGCACAAATCCCTGTTTTTCGGCACACAAATGACATAACTCAGCCCCTAGAATGTTAGTATTACAGAACAAGGAACTGTTTTAATTCTATACCATTAGATTTAGTATTAGTACTTCTCCTCACCACTAGCTTACTTTCTACTGTCATCTGAACCCCAGTATAGTAACACACAAATACAAGAATAGCCTTCCCAACTAGTTGTAGCTGCCCAATGCACAATCACACACCACCACATACATCCTTACCATCATACTCAGACTCTCATGCACACAGCACACATACATTTCAGAACAGCCCAACCCATACCTTCTGTTTTTTTTAATCAGACCCCAAAGAATGCCTACCAAAAAGCAAGTTCTGTAGAAAGCAACGCAGAAGTAGAGCAAATGAAAATAAAAGTGTCCAAAATAATCATCCATCTCTAGCAGAATTTGTACAAAAAGTTCAAACAAAAGATCTAATAGAGTCATTTAGCGAAACAAAACAAGCTTCCAATGCAAAAAATGTCCCTCCTCTTTCAAAATGTAAAACAAAACAGAAAGTGATTAACAAGAATTCAGGTACCACTACTGCTAACACTGCTCCTATAAATCTTGATGTAGTGGCAAGTAACCATACCAGAAAAAATGTTCCGCCACAGAGTCCTTCAGAATCTTATAAAAACAGGAGCGAAATCATGCACAACCTTTAAAATCTACCGTAGAAAATTAATCTTAGAAGCTTTGATAGACAGTGCAGTCCTTCTCAAAAGGAAGTTATTTATTTTAGTGTTATACAGAATGAAATCACTAACACAACTAACTACTAAATTACCAAAAAGACTTCTCAATAAACGGAATTTCAACAAAAATAACTTCTTAAATATCTGTGGAGGTGAATAGAGTGACACCACGAGCACAGAACCATAATTCAAAGAAGAAGCATACAAACAAAAGCAACCAAACACAATTGCCATACATATCAGTGGACGAGGGTATGAAAAACCTAATAATACCAAAATGCAACAAGAAATACTGCTTACAAAAATACCACCAGAAAACTCAGTATCACCTCTCCATTCGACTGAGCCAGAATGTCCAATATACAAATGGCCATGCACGTCAATGTGTAACATTGCCAAAAAAAATTAAAATCTTTACGCCAGTTCCTCAATCAGTATGTGAAAGGCAAAGACAAAATCATAATGAAACTACTACAAAATATGGACACCTCTCCAGTGCGCAAATACACAGGACTACAAGGACATTCATTAGTCTGCATTTCAGGACCTATTTGCAAAAGCACCTTCCATCATATCAAAATGATATCAACACATCATTCAACTATAAGAAATCTTCTATAAACTGTACTATGCTAAAAGTCCTGCTTTAGCACTAGCCAATTTAAATAACAATCTTGTACATGGTACAGCCAAAGACCTACTTGAGGAAATAGAGCATATCCAGAGAAAATATTTTGGAAGTGAAAGCCACTTACAAAATGCAATAGCTTTACAACAGATTAGCAACAATTGTACAGATGGCAACCTTCTACTACACACATACAAAAACGAAATGATACTATTTAAAAGTACATCCGCTGAAGTACCAAACCATGTGTGTGTGTGTGTTGCCGCAGAACCTTTTATAAACGTAACACAAAAACTGTAGACGTAATATTCAAAATAGAAGACAATGAAGATTCCAAATGGTTGAATTAGCTCTCTACCTTATGGCAGAAAACAAATATGAAATAACTGACCCCTTAATACTTTGCACTTACTGCACTACAAAACTTGACAACAACCAAACTCCTTCACGTGCTATCACAAATAACTTGGATTTATTCCCACTACCAAAACCCCTGCAACAACTCAATTTATATGAGAGCATCATAATTCAAACAGTGCACCCATTTCAAGCAATAATACGCCTTCAACCAAAATCAGCAAAATTACCTCCCTCTGAATTAGTGAAAGGCATTTGTGGCAAAGTGGTTTATGTGCCATTAGATCTGAAAGAAAATGTGCACACTATGGGAGTGCAATGTCAAATAGAGCAATCTTTAACTATCTTAGTAAATGGTGTACCTACAAAAGACAAAATAATTTGGCAACAACTCGTGGACTTACATAAAGTTAGACAAGACTTGCAATATCTAAAAGACAATAATGAATACTACAAAGAAATTAATATTGAAGAAAACCTGAGGGAAACCACTGAAATAATTCAAGAGTCAAAAGAAACTGGTAAATTTAAACTTCTAGATCCTGCTATAGTATCCAATATTTTAGACCTTTATACAATTTATCCATTACACTGTAATGACACCATAGATGATGCACTAGAAACGTACCAAATGCGACAAACCAAAGGATCACCAATCAGCATATGGGAGAAAATTATAGAAGCACATGCCTTTCCTCTACACTTTCCTACTGCGAAAGGGGGAAGGTACGATGATAGACTAATTCAGATAACAGCATCAGAATATCGCTCGTTACGAATGTATTCTGAAGATCCCAGATTTAGACAAAATGTGGAATACATATTCCACCTACTCTTTGATAGTGAACTAGCAACTCTGAGCTACGGAGTAGCCCACACATTGAAATCAAGTACCCACTTTCAAAATATGTCAGCTACGAAATTACTACAAAAAGTGCAAGAAAAAGATGAGGTTTTATTATCAAGCATTACAAATCTGTTAGCAAACAAGCGTGGTACTAAAGAGTACTGGTTTTGACGTCAAAGAAATGTAGGTTGTATGATGAGAAACCTTGGCCCGCCGATTGGTTTGTTACATTAAGTTGTGCAGAATATGCATGGGTAAGATTTACATGATTTCCTACGCATATCAAACAAAAACAAAACAAACATAGATATACTAACACCTGGAGAACTTTGCTCTCTAGATCCAAGTAATGTTTCAAGATATTTCCATCATCGTTTCATTGCTATGCTACACTTTATTTGTAATAAAACTGTCCCACCCCTCAGAGAAGTGCAACACTTCTTTTGGAGAAAAGAATACCAAGCCAGAGGAGCACCACATATCCACATGCTTTTATGGATTAAAGATGCTCCTAAATTTGGTCAAGACAGTGATGCCACTGTTTTACAGTTTATTGAAAAATATGTCACTTGTGAAATTACATCAGAAGCAACAAATAGTGATCTTCATTCACAATTTGTACAATTTCAGAGACACAAATGTGGGAAATATTGTCGTCGCAAATATAAAAACAAAGGGAAATACTACACCAAATGCTGCTTTGGTTTCCCTAGACCAGTTACAGAAACAGGTGAAGTGAACAACTTCATGTCTTCAGTTAGACATAGTGTTAAAGGTAAATCACCTAAGAACACATATGAAAAGAACAGAAGAAGGAAAATATATCAATGATTACAATGCAATCATTGCCCTCTTCTGGAATGCAAACATAGATGTGCAAAACATTGCAGACAATTCCACTGCAGTTGCACAATATCTTACAGCCTACTTAGCCAAAGCAGAAAAAACAGAGCTTCACGACCTCTGGAAATACCTATCATCAGACAAAATACTGTCTCAGAAATTGTACAGCCTAGGCATAAAAATGCTCTCTCATAGAGAATGTGGCTGCTATGAAGCTGCAGATCGTTTAACCGGTACTACTTTGTATGGAAAATCTGAAAATATAGTATGGCTAAGTCTTGGTCCTTCTAAATCTAGAAAAAGAGTTCTCAAATCTTACAACGACATAGAAACAACAGCCAAGTCATTTTGAAAAACAATTTACTAGACCCATACTACCCAAACAGGAGTACCACTTTGGAAACCATGTGTCTATACCACATAGCCCAAAACATCACATACAAAAATAATATAAAACCTGATGAAAATAAAAGTAGAAACAAAGTGACAAATTGTGAAGGTACCTTAGTGAAACTTACCAAACAAAGCTTAATTAATCATATCAAATTGTCATTTAAAACTCCTCAACATAAAGAACTATATTACATGTCCCTGCCACAACTTTTTAAACCATGGAGAAAAGAAGAAGAGATACTAGATATCTATGACTCCTATGAAGATGCTTTCAAAGCAAATGAAAGCACTGTAACCGATGTAAACTTTACACAGTACAAAACAATGTTGCACAATGAACAGAAACACGAAGAAGAACTCCAGGCCCAACTAGATAAGCACACTCCGGACAGTAGTCAACCTTCTGTAACAGAAAGCCAAGAAGCACTGGGACGGCCACTAATAGCAAATGAGGCAGAATTAGCTATGACAGAAGTAGAAAACACCATGTGTCGCTATGAAGAAGATACAGAAGACTTAACTGTACTGCAATCAAAACTGAACCTAGAGCAGCGTACCATTTTTCAAGAAGTAACAAAAGAAATTGCACATGGTGTACAACATGAAAATAAAGAATCTACCTGCCAAAATTACAAACCTATACTACTATACGTCAGTGGTGAAGCTGGTTCAGGCAAAACATTCTTAATCAAATTCATCAGCAAGTTCCTTCAATAATTGACAAACAACAAACTGTCAGCTGTTGTAACTGCCACCACAGGTTTAGCTTCCTACAACATAGGTGGTGTCACTTTACATCGATTACTACTCCTTGCAGTAGAACACCAAAACGAATTAGAATATTACAAAATTTCTACAGAAGCTGCAATGGAACTACGCAGAGTGTTAAAACAAATGGAAATGCTACTAACAGATGAAGTGAGCCTGGTCTCCAACCTAATGTTGGCTTTGATTCACCTCAGATTACAAGAAGTACTCAAAACAAACTACGAAGATCTCTTTGGAGGAAAACAATGTATTGTTTTCGGAGATCTTCAATTGACACCAGTGAAAGGTGAACCCATTTTTAAAACCTTAGGGCACAAACGCTGCCATAAAACTGTTGGCAGCATAGGAAATGTTAACCTTTGCCAACATTTCCAATACAGAGAATTAACAGAAAACATGTGCCAGTCTGCAGACCTCACCTACGCCAACATTTTAAAAAGTATTAGAGTTGGTGTACTATCTCAAGAAGCACAAGCAATATTAAAAACCCAGCACATCCATGCACTTTATGGCCATAGCTCATGTGCTACTGATGTTATTGAACAATTAGCACACAAAAATGTCAATTGTATGTCCTTGATGCCAACTCTTGCAGGCTGTTCCAAATTCAATGAAGCAATGTTGCAAAAAGAAATACCAATAATTGAAATTTGCTCCACAGACAAACTGGACGTACATGTTATGACACTACCCATGTGTGAACAAGCCACAACAAGACTAAATACCTTAGAAAACTCTATCTCCAACACAGCTGGTTTGGAGAACATATTAAAAATATTTTTAAACTGTAGAGTAATGTTTGAACGTAACCTTGACGTGGAGCAAGGACTAGTTAATGGAGCACTTGGTACAGCTGTTGGCTTTCAAAGATACCCACGTGACAACAACATTCAGTTTGTCAATATTCTCTTTGACAAACTATCAGAATTAAAAAGGATAGGACGCTCAACAGCCCGATTCCTTCTATTCAAAGACATGTATGTACGCAGAGAACAATTTTCTGTAACTCTAGCATACGCAGTCACCATTCACAAATCACAAGGCCATACTCTAGATAAAGCATTGATAGATATTGGAAACACATTCTTTAAAGAAGGCATGAGCTACGTAGCACTATCACGCTTACATACACTTGGCGGTCTATTTCTAATCAACTTTGATGCAAGTAAAGTAAACGCTGATATTCCTTGCATTTTAGAATAAAATAGACTACGCTCACTATACACCCCATCTAAAAACCAATCCTGTTCCACAAAAAGCAAAACGTTATAAAAGAAAACTACTTAAAACCAAAATGCTACAGGATCTCACTGCAAATCCTCCAAACAGAATAAAAGAAGCTAATACTTCATCAATTACTACAGCCAAAGAAGAATGTACTACTCAAAGTAACTCAGGTACGTCTTCAAAAAGCAACACACAGTTCGAAGAAATGACTTGGACACAGAACTATCTGGTCCATTAAAATTTTCTAATATAACTGGTGTAAATTGCTACACAAATGTAGCAATAAATATTCTATTTCAAATGCCATCAATTGTTGACAACATTTACTTACACAATACAGATTAATTTTGTTTGCAAATGTTAGTCCTTCATAGAAATGCAAGCAACAATCCTGACAACACATATAGTGTTCATGGAATAAGACAAGAATTGGACTACTTTGCTGGAATTGTAAAATTCACTATAAACTCACAAGAAGATCCACAAGAATTTCTAATGCACTTACTACAAGTACTGGAAAACAAAAACCTACCTTCCAGATTTCATACATGTGGAAACATACATGCACTCTGTGCAACAATATGGCAAAGGAAGAAATCCCTAATGAACGTTTTGTGTATGTATTCATACCTAACGGTGAATCCGTTCCATTTCAGCAACTTGTACTAAATGCAAACCATGGCAGATTATGTACTACCTGCAATTCAGATAAACGCTCCACCTTACAAATACAAACACATAGTAAATACGCAATACTAATGTTTTTATGTTACAATGCAGATGGTACCAAAAACAACTGCAAGCTGACTGGATTCACACATGGTCAAGTATCACTTGGTAAGAAAACCTTCACAAAAATAGGTGTAATCTACCACGCAGGAGCCACAACCAATTCAGGTCACTAGACTGGATATATAAAGAATAATTGTGGATGGTTCAAATGTAATGATAGTACCATTACTTTAAAGGAGAGATTACCAGCAAATCTTAGAAATGCTTATTTAATATTCTTAAAACCTTTAATAAGTAATCTGTGCATAAACATTAACAAAACTTCAATTAGAAAACTATAAACAGTTAGAATACGCCAACAGGTATCTAACTACCACCAAGTTTCTGCTACAACCAAACAGATAAGTCAATACCACATTCCAACACAGTAGTCCAATTCTTGTCTTATTCCATGAACAATGTAGGTGTTGTCAGTATTGTTGGTTGCATTTCTATGAAGGACTAACATTTGCAAACACAACTGGTCTGTATTGTATAAGTAAATGTTGTCAATAATGGGAAGCAATTGGGATAGAATATTTATTGCTACATTTGCGTAGCAATTTACACCAGTTAAATTTGAAAATTTGAATGGACCTGATAGTTCTGTGTCCAAGTCATTTTTTCAGAGTGTGTGTTGCTTCTTTGAAGAAGTACTTGAGTTACTTTGAGCAGTAAATTCTTCTTTGGTTGTTCTAATTGATGAAGTATTAGCTTCTTTTACTCTCCCTGGCGGATTTGCAGTGAGATCCTGTTTTGTTTCTGTTTGAAGTAGTTTTCTTTTACAACGTATTGCTTTTTGTGGAACAGGATAGGTTTTTAGGTGGGTGTACAGTGAACATAGTCTATTGTATTCTAGAATGCAAGTTATATCAGCATTTACTTTATTTGCATCAAAGTTGATTAGAAATAGACCGTCAAGTGTACGTAAGCGTGATAGTGCTACATAGCTCATGCCTTCTTTCAAGACTGTGTTCCCAATATCTATCAATGCTTTATCTAGGGTAAGACCTTGTGATTTGTGAATGGTGACTGCGTATGCTAGAGTTAGAGAAAATTGTTCTCTGCGTACATACATGTCTTTGAAAAGAAGGAATCGGGCTGTTGAGTGTCCTATCCTTTTAACTTATGATAGTTTGTCAAAGAGAATATTGCCAAACTGAATGTTGTCACATGGGTATGTTTGAAACCCAACAACTGTACCAAGTGCTACATTAACTACCCCTTGCTCCACGTCAAGGTTATGTTTAAGCATTACTCTACAGTGTAAAGATAATTTCAATATTGTTTCCAAACCAGCTGTGTTAGAGACAGAGTTTTCTTAGGTAATTAGTCTTGTTGTGGCTTGTTGACACATGGGTAGTGTTATACCATGTACGTCCAGTTTGTCTGTGGAGCAAATTTCAATTATTGGTTGCATTTCTTGTGGCAACATTGTTTCATTGAATTTTGAACAGCTTGCAAGAGTTGGCATCAAGGACATACAATTGACATTTGTGTGTGCTAATTTTCCCATGATATCAGTAGCACATGAGTTATGGCCATAGAGTGCACAGATGTGCTGGGTTTTTAATATCGATTGTGCTTCTTGAGATAGTACACTAACTCTAATACTTTTTAAAATGTTGGCGTATGTAACGTCTACAGACTGGAGCATGTTTTCTGGTAATTCTCTGTATTGTAAATGTTGCCAAAGGTTGACATTTCCTATGCTGCCAACAGTTGTACAGCAGATTTTGTGCCCTTATGTTTTAAAAATAGGTTCACCTTTCACTGGTGCCAATTGAAGAAGATCTCCGAAAACAATAATGTGGTTTCCTCCAAAGAGCTCTTAGTAGTCTGTTTTGAGTACCTCTTGTAATCTGGGGTGAATCAAAGCCAACATTAGGTTGGAGACCATGCTCACTTCATCTTTTAGTAGCATTTTCATTTGTTTCAAAACTCTGTGTAGTTCCATTGCAGCTTCTGTAGAAAGTTTGTAATAATGTAATTTGTTTTGGTGTTCTACTGGAAGAAGTAGTAATCGATGTCAAGTGACACCGCCTATGTTGTAGGCAGCTAAACCTGTGGGGGCAGTTACAACAGCTGACAGTTTGTTGTTTGTCAATTATTGAAGGAACTTGCTGATGAATTTGATTAAGAATGTTTTGCCTGAACCAGCTTCACCACTGACGTATTGTAGCATAGGTTTTTAATTTTGGCAGGTAGATTCTTTATTTTCAAGTTGTACACCATGTGCAATTTCTTTTGTTACTTCTTGAAAAATGGTACGCTGCTCTTTGTTCAGTTTTGATTGTAGTACAGTTAAGTCTTCTGTATCTTCTTCATAGTGACATATGGTGTTTTCTACTTCTGTCACAGCTAGTTCTGCCTCATTTGCTATTAGTGGCTGTCCCAGTGGTTCTTGGCTTCCTGCTACAGAAGGTTGACTACTGTCGGGAGTGCCCTCATCTAGTTGGGCCTGGAGTTCTTCTTCGTGTTGCTGTTCATTGTGCAACATTGTTTTGTACTGTGTAAAGTTTACATCTGTTACAGTGCTTTCATTTGCTTTGAAAGCGTCTTCATAGGAGTCATAGATATCTAGTAACTCTTCTTCTTTTATCCATGGTTTAAAAAGTTGTAGCAGTGACATGTAATATAGTTCTTTATGTTGATGAGTTTTTAATGACAATTTGATATGATTAATTAATCTTCGTTTGGTAAGTTTCACTAAGCTGCCTTCACAATTTGTCACTCTTTATCTACCTTTGTTTTAATCTGGTTTTATATTATTTTTTATGTGAAGTTTTGGGCTATGTCGTATAGACACATGGTTTCAAAAAGTGATACTCCTGTTTGGGTAGTATGTGTCTAGTAAATTGTTTCTCAAAATGTCTTGGCTGTTGGGGTCATTTTTGGCTATTGTTTCTATGTCCTGATATGATTTGAGAACTCTTTTTCTAGATTTAGCAGGACCAAGACTTAGCCATACTATATTTTCAGATTTTCCATACAAAGCAGTACCGGTTAAACAGTCTGCAGCTTCATAGCAGCCACATTCTCTATGAGAGAGCATTTTTATGCCTAAGCTGTACCATTTCTGTTACAGTGTTTTGTCAGATGATAGGTCATCCCAGAGGTGAAGCTCTGTTTTTTTCTGCTTCGGTTAAGAAGGCTGTAACATATTGTGCAACTGCAGTGGAATTGTCTGCAATGCTCTGCGCATCTATGTTTGCATTCCAGAAGAGGGCAATTATTGCATTGTAATCATTGATATATTTTGTTTTTTCTGTTCTTTTTATGTAATATGTGTTCTTAGGTGATTTACCTTTGACACTTTGGGCCTCATTACGAGTCAGCCAGTCCGGAAAGAACGGTGGTGGTAAATCTGCCACCACCGTTCTTTCCTGACTGGCTGATCTTGAGTACTGCAGGCGGGAGGTGTCACTCCCGCCAGGTCTGACCTGGCGGGTTTAACACCACCCGCCTGCAGGCGGATGTGGAAACACTGGCACCATTACAGCATGGTGCCGGTATTTCCACTTCCCCATTCTCATGGAGTCCAATGGGATACCATGGGAATGGGGATTTACCAAATTCCACCTCCGGAATTACCGGGCCACCAGGGTTGTAATGCTCCGGTGATTCCGGGAATCACAGAGGCAGAATGGTAATACGAGTCCGGCGGTAACCTTCTGGTTTTTCCGGCCCGGTTACCGCCGGACTCGTAATGATGCCCTATGTCTAACTGAAGACATGAAGTTGTTTACTTGACCTGTTGCTGTGACTGGTCTAGGGAAACCAAAGCGGCATTTGGTGTAGTATTTCCCTTTGTTTTTATATTTGCAACAACAATATTTTGCACATTTGTGTCTTTGAAATTGTAAAATTTGTGCATGAAGGTCACTATATGTTGTTTGTGAAGGAATTTCCCAAGTGACATATTTTTCGATAAACTGTAAAACAGTGGCATCACTGTCTTGACCAAATTTAGGCACATCTTTAATCCATAAAAGCATGTGGATACGTGGTGCTCCTCTGGCTTGGTATTCCTTTCTCCAAAAGAAGTGTTGCACTTCTCCGAGGGGAGGAACAGTTTTAGTACAAATAAAGTGCAGCATAGCAATGAAGCAATGATGGAAATATCTTGAAACATTAACAGGATCTTGAAAGCAGAGTTCTCCAGGTGTTAGTATATCTATGTTTGTTTTGTGTTTGTCTGCTATGCGTAGGAAATCATGTAGATCTTCCCATGCATATTCTGCACAACTTAATATAACAAACCAAGTGGGTGGGCCAAGGTTTCTTATCATACAACGTACATCTCTGTGACGTTGGAACCAGTATTCTTTTGTACCACGCATGTTTGCTAACAGATTTGTAATGCTTGATTGTAGAACCTCATCTTTTTCTTGCACTTTTTGTAGTAATAGCGTAGCTGACATATTTTGAAAATGGGTACCTGATTTCAATGTGTGTGCAACTCCGTAGCATAGAGTTGCTAGTTCACTTTCAAAGAGTAGATGGAATATGAAGTCCACATTTTGTCTAAATCTGGGATCTTTAGAATACATTAGTAAAGAGTGGTATTCTGATGCTGCTATCTGAGTGGGTCTAGCGTCATACCTTCCTCCTTTCCCAGTAGGAAAGAGTAGAGGGAAAGGCAGGTGCTTCTATAATTTTTTCCCATACACAGATTGGTGATCCTTTGGTTTGTCACATTTGGTACGTTTCCAGTGCATCATCTATGGTGCCTTTAGAGTGTAATGGATGAATTGTATAATGGTCCAAAATATTGGATACTGTAGCAGGATCTAGAAGTTGAAATTGACCAGTTTCTGTTGACTCTTGAATTATTTCAGTGGTTTCCCTCAGGTTTTCTTCAATATTAATTTCTTTGTAGTATTCATTATTGTCTTTCAGATAATGCAAGGCTTGTCTAACTTTATGTAAGTCCATGAGTTGTTGGCAAATTTATGTTGTCTTTGTAGGTACACCATTTACTAAAACAATTAAAGATTGATCTATTGGACATTGCACTCCCAGAGTGTGCACATTTTCTTTAAGATCTAATGGTAAATAAACTACTTTGCCACAAATGCCTTTCACTAATTCAGAGGGAGGTAATTTTGCTGTTTTTGGTTGAAGGCGTATTATTGCTAGTAATGGGTGCACTGTTTGAATTATGATGCTCTCATATAAAGTAAGTTGTTGCAGGAGTTTTGGTAGTGGGAATAATTACAAGTTATTTGTGATAACATGTGAAGGAGTTCGGTTGTTGTCAAGTTTTGCAGTGCAGTAACTGCAAAGTATTAAGGGGTCAGCTATTTCATATTTGTTTTCTGCTATAAGGTAGAGAGATAATTCAAACCATTTGGAATCTTCATTGTCTTCTATTTTGTATGTTACGTCTACAGTTTTTGTGTTACTTTTATAAAAGGTTCTGCAGCAACACACACACACATGGTTTGGTGCTTCAGCGGATGTACTTTTAAATGTTAGTATTTCTTTTTTGTATGTGTGTAGTAGAAGGTTGCCATCTGTACAATTGTTGCTAGTCTGTTGTAAAGCTATTGCATTATGTAAGTAGCTTTCACTTCCAAAATATTTTCATTGAGTAGGTCTTTGGCCGTACCATGTAGAACATTGTTATTTAAATTGCCTAGTGCTAAATCAGGACTTTTAGCAAAGTACAATTTATGGACTAGATTTCTTAAAGTTGAATGATGTGTTGATATCATTTTGATATGATGGAAGGTGCTTTTGCAAATAGGTTCTGAAATGCAGGCTAATGACTGTCTTTGTAGTCCTGTGTATTTGTGCACTGGAGAGGTAGCCATATTTTGTAGTAGTTTCATTTTGATTTTGTCTTTGCCTTTCACATACTGATTGAGGAACTGGCGTAAAGATTTGAAAGATTTTTTGGCAATGTTGCACATTGGCATGCACAGCCATTTGTACACTGGACCTTCTGGTTCAGTCGAATTGAGCAGTGATTCTGAGTTTTCTGGGGATATTTTTGTGAGCAGTATTTCTTGTTCCATTATGCTATTATTAAGTTTTTCAGACCCTTGTCCACTGCTATGTATGGCAATTGTGTTTGTTTGCTTTTGTTTGTATGCTTCTTCATTAAAATATGCTTCTGTGCTCGTGGTGTGACTCCATTCACCTCCACAGATATTTAAGAAGTTATTTTTGTTGACATTCCATTTATTGAGAAGTCTCTTTTGTAGTTTAGTAGTTAGCTTTGTTTGTGGTTTCATTCTGTTTAACACTAAAATAAATAACCTCCTTTTGAGAAGGATTGCACTGTCTATGAGTGCTTCTAAGATTAATTTTCTATGGTAGGTTTTAAGGGTTGTGCATGATTTCTCTCCTCTTTTTATAAGATTCTGAAGGACTATGTGGCAGAACATTTTTTGTAAAATACTTTTTTGGTATGGTTACTTGCCGCTACATCAAGATTTATAGGAGCAGTGTTAGCAGTAGTGGTACCTGAATTCTTGTTAATCACTTTCTGTTTTGTTTTACATTTTGAAAGAGGAGGCACAGTTTCTGTACTGGAAGCTTGTTTTGTTTCGCTTAATGACTCTATTAGATCTTATGTTTGAACTTTTTGTACAAATTCTGCTAGAGATGGGTGCTTATTTTGGACACTTTAATTTTGATTTGCTCTACTTCTGCGTTGCTTTCTATGGACTTGCTTTTTAGTAGGCATTCTTTGGGGTCTGTTGGAAAAAAAGAAGGTATGGGTTAGGCTGTTCTGCATTGTATGTGTGCTGTGTGCATGAGTGTCTGAGTATGATGGTAAGGATGTATGTGGAGGTGTGTGATTGTGTAATGGGATGCTACTTCTAGTTGAGAAGGCTATTCTTGTATTTGTTTGTTACTATACTGGTGTTCAGATGACAAAACAAAGTAAGCTAGTGGTGAGGAGAAACACTAATACTAAATCTAATGGTATAGAATTAAAACAGTTCTTTGTTCTGCAATACTAACATTCTAGGGGCTGATTCATAGAATTTGTGCACTAAAAACAGGCATTTGCCATTCTGCCTGCAAATCCTGGTTTAACAAATGGGGATTTGTGGGCAGAATGGCGCACAAATCCTCGTTTTTCGGTGCACAAATTCCATGAATCAACCCCACAGTGTGTTTGAGTAACAGTTAGAACATTATGGTAGTATTGTACTTACTTTATTTGTTTGGAATTATCAGGTTTCTTCTGAGTTGTTGTTTGTACTTCAGATGCCGCTGCTTTTCGGGAGAGAGGTCTTCACTGCAAGTGTAAAAGAAAGAAGTTAGTAATTTTGTTTGTTTATAGCACTGTTGTTAATTTAGACGTTGATTTTTATGTTTTTGTAGTAGTATTGGTGTTTGATAACTGAGCATAGTGTGTGTATGTAGTTTCCTTTGACTATGTGCAGCCTTTATATTTTACTTACAATCTATTAGTTCAACATGCTTTGCAAATGAATATAATACTAAGCGTATGCAACTCCATTGGTTTCTTAAGGCTTTGTTATTGGATATTAGGAGATAGAAGAAATAATCATATACTTATTTTACTATATTTATAGGGCAAATGGCAGAAACTGTATAGAAAAGCATGGAATGTATGCATTTGTGAAGGTGTGGGTAATAAAGCAGAAGGATGTTTTGTAGAGGCAGTGGTGTTATTTCAGCTGGGAGCTTTTTAATGATAGTGTCTAGCTGTGTGAGTGTATAAAGATGCATGAACTTATCCTGGCTGTGTGTAATTTTATAATACACTACTAAGTGTTTTTCTACAATTATACTGTTATTTCTCCCATCTTTTAATTTTCATTTACACTTTTTTAGATAGCTGTGCGTGTAAAAAAAATGTAGATAGCAGACAGGTTTGGAAGTGACAGTTGATTATAGCAGATGGGGAAAATGACAGTAAGTACATTTTATAGATCATACAGATTAAGTGGCAGTTACTCTGCTTATATGCATTTATAAGAGATGTACATGTACTGTGCAGAAAATATGCATACCTGTAGTTTGTATTCATGCATGTGGATATGCATGCAGCTGCAAATAGAAATCTTGGAGACTTGTACAGTAGTTTTTGTAGTAGGTGCTTTCCAATGATATGAGACTTGTACTCAGAGTGATCAACAGTACATTTGAAGTGCTGAACTATGATGATGGAGTTAGATGAAGAGGTCGTGGATGTGATTGGTGGATGGTTGTGTGACTGCTTAGCTGTATCCAATGAGGGAATGGCACAGAGAGTGAAGTGGAAAGGGTAGAAGGGCTGTCTGAGAGTTACGTGCTCCGCGGACACCACGGCTGTCCGCGGACAGGGCGTGCCACATCCGGGGTTTTCTAGCAAATCCAGCATGGAAAGGAGACTATAGGGATTAGCCAAACAGGTGTTGAGGTTGTGGATTTGTGTTGAAAGAGGCTGTGCGTAGTGAAGATGGCAGAGGTGGAGAAAGTCAGGGTGTTGGTGGTTGGAGATATGTTTATGCATGGTTTAGAGCAGTATGCTAAATGCAGGAATGTTAAAGGAGTGGAGGTGGTGTGGAGCACTGTGCCTGATTGCAATGTACAGGGAATTGTACAAGTTTGTGAAGATATGGGTAGGATGAACAGTCCCCATGTGGTAGTTTTGCACTGTGGTTCTTTACATTTGGGATATGTCAGTGTCCTTACTTTGTTGGCAGATTTGGAACACTTGCTTCAAGCAGTAATGAACGTTCTTCCAAATGCCAAAGTAATTTTTTCTGGTTTAGTACCAAGGGCAATATGGGACAGTAGTTCTGTTTTTTGTCCTCAGCAAAACATTGCTAGGTGTGCAATCAACCGAGGCATGTTTGCTTTCATGATTAGAGCAGGTATGTTCTTTTTTAATAATGAGGACATTGATTCTAGTAATGCTATTTATTTTAAAGAAGATGGCATTTCTTTATCTTTTATGGGAAATGACACACTGTTTTAGAACATAAGGAATGATTAGGAGAAGCTTATGTGAAGATTCTAGGAGTGAAATAAGAAAACAAAACCAAAAAAAAAAATTACTAAATGAAAGGTGTCTCTCAAACATCTGCAAAAAATAAAAAAATGGTTCTTTTCAGAGCCAACCTCAAGGGGAAATTGGGCACACTATTTAAATTTAAATCCATCAGGCTCAGATTTTTTGATATGTCCACAGACATGGTTGTTGTCTGCGGACAGTGCGTATTACATACAGGGATTTTGGGGTGGAGAGGCATGCAAATGAGAATGAGCAGAGCAAGGGATTGGTCAATAAAGTTTACTGCGTGTGTTGTGTAAGGAGAGAGTTTGTCAGAAAGTCTTTTTCCTGAGAGAAGAACAGACAGCCATGGCTGTGTGTTTCAGAAAACAGATCATCTGGATTTTGGGAGACTCATGGATACATTGGTTGGAGGTGCATGCAGAAAGCTGTGGAGTAGCTGCACATATTGGATTCCCCCACGTGGAAGTGCACTGGCATGGAGTGCGTGAAGTGGCTGGACTTGGTACATCTCTGTGCTACTTTGGAGACACAGCATCATCCAGACATAATTATAATTCATTGTGAAGGGAACAGTTTAGGACAGTTCTGGAATTTCTTTGCAATTTGCAATGAAAGAAGGACTTGGGAAGGTCATGGACATGTTTCCAAATTCCCAAGTTATTTTTTCTCGTACTGCGCAAAGACAAATGTGGCTGCGTTCTTCTTCATTTGTTCCACAAATGGAGAAAGTGAGGCGCAATGTCAATAAGGCTGTTTGTGCCTTTTTAAGAGATGTTGGTATGTCCTCTTTTCACAATGAAAATATTATGTTTCGTAGCCCATACATTTTTCGCAGAGATGGAGTCCATCTTACTTATGTTGGCAATCAGATTTTTCTGCGAAATGTACAAAATGCATTGCAACCTTTTTTGTAATTACATTAATACATTTTGCAGTAGGTGGTAATCATTTGAAGTTTTTGAAACACAAAAAAACACCACCAAAAGGCTCTTTTCAGAGCCACCATTTCCTCCCAGAGAAAAGTGCAATGGTTTCGATAGGGCAGCACTCCAAAACTGTATATGTCCGCGAACTGTCCGTGGACTTCTAAAAAATGCACAGGGCCCTGCTCCATTTATTTGCCACTTCTATTTTTAAAGTGTGAAAGGTGGCTCTGAAAAGAGCCTTTTTTTTGGTTTTTGTTGTTTTATATATCTTTTGGTTTTTTACACACAACACACTAGGACAGGAGGGGAAAGCAAGGTAAGGAAGGGACACCAACCACAGGGATAAAAAAGGGCAGGTGGAGAGAGGAAGATGTAGGGTGGGCCTTATTTAGGTAGGTAGCAGACCTCATGCTACATGACCGCAGTCTCGAAAGCACTCTGAAGATTCTCCCCCTGCAGAGTACTGCGTTGTAGTACATACACAATATTGTGACCCTCAAAAGGTAAGGGTCAACAGCATCATGAATGGCCTGTGAGGCAGCTGGAGGGATGCGCTCTCCCACAGGAGTGTCTCTTGTGGTGACAAGAGCGGAAACGGAGGATGTTGTAGAGCAAGGCTGTCCAACATACGGCCCGCGGGCCACAATGCGGCCATCCAAGCCATTTCATGTGGCCCGCAAGGCTGTACAGAAAACATTGAACAAATAAATAAATAAACAGGGACTGTTACTGCCTCCGCCACGGCCCGGTTTATTTATTTATTTGTTCAATGTTTGTCAGGTCCGTGGACCCAATTAATTTATTTATTTCTGAAATGATGGGTCTGACCAACATTGCAGAAATAAATAATAAATCGGGTCCACGGACCCGACAAAGATTGAACAAATAAATAAATAAAAGGTTTCAGGGGCACCGAGTACGCGGGTGCTCTGCCCTCCCACCAGTCCCCCCCAGGCCGGAGAGAAGAGACGCAGTATGGATGGCCCTTTGTTCCATCCATACTGTCTCTCTCTCTCTGGCAGCCCAAGTAAAAGCCAGGTAAAAAACGATGTTTAAAAATTGAGGGACGGATGCAAAGCAAGATGCTCTTGTTTTGCATCTGTCCCTCAATTTCTAAAAATCATTTGTTGGTTTGGGTATACTTCTACATCTGTGTGAACGGATGTAGAAGTACACCCAACCCAAAATGATTTTTCGAAATGGAGGTACAGATGCAAAGCAAGACTGTCCCTCAATTTCTAAAAATCTTTTTTGGTTGGATGTATTTGTACATCTGTGCACCCCTCTTGGCAAGAGGGGTGCACAGATGTAGAGGTACACCCAACCCAAAACGATTTTTAGAAATGGAGGCACATATGCAAAGCAAGTCTGTCCCTCAATTTCTAAAAATCTTTTTGTGTTGGATGTATTTGTACATCTGTGCACCCCTCTTAGTAAGAGGGATGCACAGATGTAGAGGTACACCCAACCCAACACGATTTTTAGAAATGGAGGCACAGATGTAAAGCAAGTCTGTCCCTAAATTTCTAAAAATCTTTTTGGGTTGGATGTATTTGTACATCTGTGCACCCCTCTTGGCAAGAGAGGGATCGAACCTGTGTTGCTCCATGTCGTCTTGCTTCCAAGGCAAGCACGTTGCTCCTGAGCTGTCCTCCCGAGACTCTGAATTACATTTAATGATACACGACCAGAACTATGGAAGTCTAACATCATCTTCATCACCATCAGAATAAATCAACACTGTTGTGGTTATACAAGAGCTAATATATTTAAAGGGATGGAATTACTCAGAATGTAGCAGCACTATTCAATAACCCAAACTGCTTAAGCATAGTTAATGTGAAAATATGACACTTCTCACCATTGGGACAATACTGCCTTGGCCAGAGTTTCACACTGAAGAAGTGAGCAAGTGATCCAGGGTCTGCAGCCCACACACACACATGGGATTTGTGAGATTTGCACCAAATTAGTGAGATTGTGCTCCAAGGAAGGAGGCACACGCACAGTCTTTGCTCTGAGGTTTGATACACTCACAGGATGGGATGGCATTTCGTTCTCCCATTTTAGTTGTGTTGCTCTGCCTTTTGAGGGCTACTACAACCTGGATGATTATAGAGGGGTGGACTAGGGGCAGTATTGGCCTACTGGAATGTAACTGGAAGTCTTAAACCTCCTTCTTACTTGACTTTAGTATATGCAGTACATTCTAGCCAATGTTTCCACTGTTCTGCAACCCCCGCCCCCTCGCACCAAGTTGGCGACTATGTGCAAATACGGTCATATAACTGCTGGTGGTGTCACTTCCTATATTTGGGCACCCCCGGGAAATTCATAAATCAGCTCCCCTGCCCGATTTATCTATTTGTTCAATATTTGTCGGGTCCATGGACACAATTCATTTATTTATTTCTGCAATGTTGGGTCCGACCAATAAACCGGGCTGTGGTGGAGGACTTTTACTGCCTCAGGTGCCCCCTGGAATTGGATTATGCTTTTTTCATTACCACAGAAGCAATGAATGTGTATTACAGAGATAAGCTGGCATATGTATTGGGCACACTGCACATGCTCAGGCAGCATCAATCATGCTTTGTAGAGGACAATGCTGGCTTAAATTGTGAATAGCCAGCATAGACATGTTGCTTCAGAGACATATTTTGGGCACAACCAGCATGCCAATGTGTTACATCAGTGACAGTGCTGTCTTACACTGTGGACACATTGATCATTAAAATGTGTTGTGCTCTACAATGTTCTTGTCTGCTGTTGGTGACATGGAATGTACATGTTCCCCTTTAGAACTGATTGTAAACTTATGGCTTTTCCTGCTGTAAAATGCATAATTTTAGCCCCATATTTGGAAAAATAACCTTGGGGGGGGACCCCCCAAACCCTACCTCACTACGCTCGGTCACCCTCACTATATCACAGAAATATCAACATATAGACACTGTAAGAGATCACTAGAAACTAACCTTTGATCACTGTCCCCAACACCAAAACCTATATTTGGGACTGCATGGCTATGCCTGTGATGCTATTGTGTCAAAGGTCACACACCATCGCTTTTGAATATACTGCTTTGGGTGAGGTTGTTTACTTTGGCTCGCCAGCCCACCGGGTGACAAAAAGTTAATGCTTCGGCCCCACATTCAAAAAGGTTGGACAAGCCTGTTGTAGAGGAACTCAACCTACTACGTTTATCGCAAGGTACAACCTTGCGAATAGCCCCACCGTGGAATGACTTTAGGTGTCACTTCATTGATGTCGTACCAAAGCTGTATGAACCAGGCCTTCCATGACTCAGCACCATGTGGAACTGATTGCAGGTGACCTTATTCGCACGCACTTTTGGCACTTCCCCAAGAGTGGTAAACAACTGCCAAACCCAAGACTCACGGCGAGTGCTAGTAGTAGGGACTTCCACTATGTCATCCTCTTCATCCGTCTCTTCTGCATCCTCATGCCTGTTCCCCTCTTCAGGTCCTTGGGGAGGTGGTGGTGGTGGAGGGGGTGGGGGTGCTGGTGCCGAGGCTGAATCAATTTGAGATGCTATCAGGAACCAGGAAGCAAAAGCAGCAAAAACAGGTGAATCTGCCAGGTTAATCTGCAATTCTGGAAAGACAATGCTCTGTCAGGTAGCCAGAAGCACAATGAGGATCAGCTCTTGGGTGTGGCCTTTTATGCAATGGTGAACTTGGGACATGTGCAATGGTGAACTTTTACTGTAAAATACTTTGGATTGTCCAAAAAAGTACTTTTAAAATGTTCGGGGACCCGGACAGTGTCCGAAAATCAGGACACATGCTCAGCGTGGGTGCGGTCCCATGATGACTTCGCGAACACGTTTGCGAATGGGACAGCTGTCCGCAGGACGCCAAATGTGCAGTGATAGTTGTGCGCATGCGAGCGGGGTTTCTACTGACAGTGTTCGGGTCCTCAAACTAATTAAAAGTGCGACACACGTGCGACACACAGTTACGGACAGGCATGTTGTTCGTAGGACCTATGGGTGTGGTGCGCATGTGCGTAGATGTTCTATGGACAGTGCGGACACTCCCATTTTAATTACGAACAGTACGAACAGGTATTGTGTCCTTAGGACACCCCCATTTTGTTTAATTACAGACATCCCAGACACCGGATGTGTTCTAAGAACAGTTCCATCTTGATTGCGGAGAGTACGGACAGGTATAGTGTCCTTAGGACACCTCCATTTTGGTTAATTGCGGACATTCCGGATACCGAGTGTGTTCTAAGAACAGTTCTGTCTTGATTGCGGACAGTACAGACAGGTATAGTGTCCTTAGGACAACTCCATTTTGGTTAATTGCGGACATCCCGGACACCGAGTGCATTCTAAGAACAGTTCCATTTTGATTGCGGACGGTACGGACAGGTATAGTGTCCTTAGGACACCTCCATTTTGTTTAATTGCGGACATTCCGGACACCGAGTGTGTTCTAAGACCAGTTCTGTCTTGATTCCGGGCAGTACGGACAGATATAATGTCCTTAGGACACCACCATTTTGGTTAATTACAAAAATCCCGGACATTTGCGCTGTCCGCAGACACCTTAACTGCCTTTAAAAAAAAAAAGAAAGACACAGAGGACTGAATTAAAACACAAATAATATATTTTGTTCTTATATACAAATATAACATTTATGAAAGAGAGGGGAAAGCAGAAACTGACACAAATGCAGGGGAATTAGGGGTTTGGAGATGCTGGATGGGAGGGGATGAAGGGATGGAAGTCTCATCATAACGTTTTTCTTGGTGGTGAGAGTTTGGGGATAGTTGACTGGGCAATGGAGAGGGGGAACAGGTGCATGTGGGACAATGGTATTTAATTTGCTCTTTTATGTGGTTCTCCACAAAATGGTTTAAAAGATTGAAATTTCCCATTAGCATATCAATTTTTTGTTCCATGTGCTGCAGAGCATTTTCTAAGGTCTCTTTGCTATATTATTTTCACTGTTTGTATGGTCTGTTAAAAATGTGTTAAGTACACATAAAGTAATGATTATTAATTGGCTTATATAGAGAAGTGCCTACCATTAGTATCACTGTCTTCACTCATTTCATCACGTGGGAAATTTTCTTCAAGCCATTCCAAAGTACTGGACATTTCTGTGTAAAAAAAATATATTACTTTCAGGGTACGTAATACAGAAAGTTTAGAAATATATAAGAAAAATGAAGTTTTGTTGTTACTGTTGTGTAGGTCTGCTGTTGCTTCTTGTTGTGCAGTTTCTGTGAGGTAATTATGTTGGAGGCTTATCTTTTTTGTTTTGGTATATTCTAGTACATATGCTATTTAAATGGACGGTTGATGTGTTACATATATAGGTTCCACTTCTTATTTATTATTACATATAATGTGTTGATGTGCTGCTTTTTGAACTTGTTCAGTGTTCATATGGCATGATAGAACAATTTAAGATAACCCCTGATTTCTCGTTATATGGTAGAATATGTTATAATAAAGCAGCTAAAGGCTTGAATTATGCTTTTCTTAAAGCCCCCCTTTTCCGAGCCCTGTAGAGCGTGTCGGCTCCCAGGACACGAATAGCACCTCATAGATAGCAAGGTCTGGAATGTGACTCTTCCCCCGTATGTAGCTTGCTTCCAAGAACAGAAGCACTGTGTTCTGTTCAACAAAGAAAAGATGTCTCTGCACTTGCAAAGTTGCATATTGTTACTAGAATAGACATTTGAAGGTGTCATATTCGTCGAAAGTGTCCATCATCAAACCGAGTTCAAAGAAACCCAATAAAGGGGGGGTGTTAAACATGTCACAGCTGATTGTATGATATGCATTTTGTATATATGTAACTGATGTACGTAATTCGCTCTCTTGCATCCCTCGAGGTCTAGAGATAGACGTCGCGGGACATGAGACCGAGTTGGCCAACTGAGGCTATTTGCTTTGCAATAAACCCTAGCTTTGGGAATACAACCTTGTGTCTGGCTTATCTATCGTTAGTGGTGACTTGCCTTGTTTCCATAGACGTGAGGGACCGCTAGGGGCCCCTTTCACTGAGTTTTTAGGTAGTGTTTATGTTGCCTGCGTCCATCCGCGGACATCAAAATCACTAGCAGGGGTTTCATCATATTCTATGTTACATGTATATAAAGTAAGGGAATCCTAGTAAACATCTATCAAATTCACACTTTGTATGTGTATATTCAGTAAAAAAAACTTTGATAAAGGGAGGTTATGGTTAAGTTTTGCTATTAAAAACCTATGAAATTCAGTAAAAAAACTTTGTTAAAGGGACGTCAAGGTTAAGTTACGCTACTAAAAACCTATGAAATTCAGTAAAAAAAACTTTGTTAAAGGGACGTTATGGTTCCAAGTAAAACCGTAAAACCCCTGAAATTCGCCAGTTATGGTAATCTAAGCAACCAAAACTCGCGCCACCACCGTGCATTGCTAAGACTAACACCCATGACATCAAAGATGACATCACAAATGTCATTGATGACATCACTGATGACATCACATGTGCATTTACTTTTCATGAAAAGTCTGTACAAGGGATTCTTATTATACCGTTGACAAAAAAAGTGTCAAGGATCATTGGAATAGATATCAAGAGCTATGTAGTGCATGAGGAAATGCATTGATATAAATAACATTCTATTATGAAGTTCTTTACAGTATACTAAGCTACTCATGTATAAACATAAGCATTGTGTGCAGCATACATGATGGAGGTGCAATATTCATAATCTTCCAATTGATTAGGTGAATAGTGAGATGATAAATGCTTTCTTATTAGAGTTTTGTGTACTGTGCAACATGTAATAAGTAGAAGTAGTATTTTTTACTGAATATATATATATACACGGTTCCTGCTACTTACCCTGGCCCTCATTACAACACCGGCGCTAAACCATGGCGCTATTAGCACCATGGTGGTGCCAGTGTTGTAACGGGTCTGCCATGGTTTAAAGGGGAATTACCAACCCATTCCAAGGTTGGCGGGGCAGTAATTCCCCATTTAACCATGGCCCTTCCCCATTCCCATTTTCGCCCCATAGGGCGCTATGGGAATGGGGAAGGCGCTAAGTACGATACCGCAAATTGCGGTACCATACTTAGCACCAAGGTCCCTTTGCGGGTCCCTACTTTAACGGCTGGTCTAGACCAGCCGTTCAGGTCGGGTCCCGCAAAGGGACCTCATAGTAAGGTGCTAATGGGTTAACGGCGCTGCAGCCTTTTACGGCGCCGTTAACCCATTAGCGCCAGGGTCGTAATGAGGCTCCCTGTAATAAGCTTCGCAATAAGCACATTGGGCCTCATTACGACTTCGGTGGAGTCGTTTTTTTTCTGGTGCACAGGAATGGGCAATTACTGGGGTATTACAACCCCGGCGGACCCGGTAATAGCCCATTCCCGGGCACTAGAAAATATCAGTCCCCATTCCCATTGAACCCTATAGGGCTCAATGGGAATGGGGAAGCCGGATGCACCAGCACCATTCATGAATGGTGCCAGTGCATCCAACATGGTCTCCTCGCGGGTGCCGGTCTGCCCGCAAGGTCAGACCTGTCGGGCGGAAAGGCACCCACGAGCAGAACTCGTAGTTTGCCTGTCCAGAAACAACGGTACCAGCAAGTTTACCGGTACCATGGTTGCTAGACCGGCAAACCTGTAATTTGGCCCATTCTCTTTTTAAACCAGTCTAGCAAATCCCATGCCGTGCAGCATTCATCACCTGCTCACATGAAGCAGCATATAATTACAATGCTCTGCATTTCAAAAGGTTTCTTTTTACAAGCATGTTGAGGAAAGTAAAAAAAATGCATATGTGCATGTACAGCAGCACTGTGTCACTTTTCCATAAAATAAGGGAACACCAAATAAAATAGACCTGTACACCATTTTGTAATGCCACTTAGGGCCTGATTCACAGAGCGTTTTCTATGGAATTGTGCCATTATAAAACGCTTCTGTGAATCAGGCTCTTAGAGTCTCACAGTTTAATATCTTGGCAGCGCATTCATACATCCCAACATCACCCGTCGCAATGTATAGGTGCTTCTTAAGTCTTTCTTTTTTCCTTTGTATTCTATCAGATCCAATTCACTTCGCCCATTATAAAATTCAAACTACAAGTCCCAGAATGCAAAGGAAAAAACACGGCTAAACTTCACAATTCGAAACTGTGACATATATTTCAATTAAACATATGTAATGCATGCTTTGCAAAATGTTTTTTTTAACTCTTTTAAGAAAGTAAAAAATGCATATCTGCATTCCTAGCAGAAGTGTGTCACTTTTTCAAAAAACAAAGCAAAGCATGAAAAATTGATTTGTACCCATTTGTAATTAGTGCTCAGTATGTGCCAGTTTAATATATTAATAGTACATGCATACTTCCCAACAGAACCCACTCCAATCTTCAGCTGCTTATGCAGTCTTACTTTTTTCTCTGCATTCTGTGACTTGCACTCAAACGTTTATAATGGTAAAAGTGGAACTACAAGTCCCATAATGCAAACAAAACCTCTGTGACTACATGAACACCTACAGATTATAATGCATCATGTTAGCAAGTATTCATATACTCCTAACACATTAAACGTATACACACCAACTGCCATTTATAGTGTACTACAAATATTTTCCATCAACTTTTCTTCGCTTTTACAAATTGTTACAGAGCTTCTGCAAATGCACATACACATTTCTTAAATAAAAAAATGCTCCTAAATGCAACCATTTTTAACCATTCACCAATGTTATTAACTTTGCCCCACCACTCCTCCTTCCATTACAAATATAATCCTTCCTTTCAAACAGTACTTAACCATTACCACATATGCTTACTAACTTTCATTTACAATTACAGGAAAGAAACATATCACTGCAATTAAGAACTGAAAAATTAATACCCTTTGCTTCCGACAAAGTAAGTACATTAATGGACCAGGTATATGTATGTTATTATAGCAACAGATTGCAACTATATATATTACCCCAGACTACTTTTTTTCAAACTATTATTTCTTTCACTCTAGCCCATTATATTCCACCATGCACACTCCTATGATTCCCATCTACACACCACCATTGTAACACACACTCTGTTCTTCAAAAGAGCATAATCACCATACAGATTCCATCGCACTACCTCTGCCTACCTCACTAACTCAACACCATCACACCTCTCTGTACACTCGTATTCCCACAACCTTTCCAACCACACCTAGTGCACACCTCACATTCAAACAGTACTCTGTTCACCTCTAAAATCACACCCATGTGCCATACGTGCATAAACACTGCATAGCTTCCCAATACACCCTTTCTCTTTTTCAAACAAACACAACACAATGCCCAAAAGCAATTCCATAGATAAGAAAGTAAAGCTAGAGCAGATAACACTAAAAGTACACCACATGGTCATCCACCTCTAAAACAATTTATAGACAACCTTAAAACAAAAGAGCTAGTAATATCATTTAACAAACAAAACCAACATTGCCCTTTTTGCAATTTAGACAATCGTTCCACCATACAAATAAACTCATATAGCCAATATATCATACTAATGTTTCTAAGGTACAATTCAGATGGTATCAAAAATAACTGTAAGCTCACAGGCTTCACACATGGCCAATTATCTCTTGGAAAAAAAACCTTCACAACAGTAGGTATAATATACCAATATACCATGCTGGTGTCACAACGACTTCAGGGCACTACACTGCATATGTGAAAAAACATCACTGGTTTGAATGTATCGATACCTCCATTATCCCAAAACATAGGTTACCACCAAATTTAACAAATGCCTACTTAATATTCCTTCAAGCCAAAGTTAGTCACTAAACTGTAGCACAATTAACAGTTAGAGTACGCCACCAGGTATCTAACTACATCCATAATACTGCAAAAACACTTTGCAAAGTCAATCTAGTTAGAATACGCCAACAGGTATCCAACTACTTCAAAAACACCCTTAATTGCAAAGCACTTCAAATATTCTATCTGAATTGTTATATGACAAAACATCTTCTAACCTCTAATGTAGTTACTTTACACCAACATGTATCTAACTATTTCAAGCATTTCCTCAATTACAACATACTTTAAACAAACATACTATCACCCTTACACTCATGTAACTGTAATCAGTTTTTTTTATCCAGTACAGATTTCTTTTCCCAATGACCTAATGACTATGTCAAGTGAAAACAACAGCGGCGTGTCATACACTAATGTTGTAGCAAACATAGTACTTCAAATGTACTGTTTATAAGGGTCTAAAAAAAGAAAATGTATATTAAAATCTGTACAGCACCTCAGCTTTTGAACTAACATGCTTAACAAATTGTACTTTTTTTCCACAGAAAACAAACCACAAAGGGCAACTCCATGACACTACAATGCTAAGTAGCTACAGAAATCTTAATCAACTACATATTCTGTGAGCACTATCTTCAATTGTACTACAATCATAAGTACTGTATACAATTCAATTACATTATTCCTCCATATTACAAACACTTTGTACTCCCACTACATTATGTACAATTATTGTACACATATTCCTACTAGGGTGATTGTCGCCATACTCCTATTACATTACCTATAATTACAATACACATATTACTATTGTGGTGACTTTACCCAGTGGACATATTCTGAGGGGCATGGCCTATGGCCATGCCCCCCAGAATCTGGCCACTGACCATAACACAATTAACTGTATAATAAGTATGTATCATACATGGTCAACCAATAAAACTCCCCCCACACCCCTTCCAATCGAAGTGATGTCTGTGGACACTGAAATTTACAGCGGGCCGGTGGCATTTACAAATCCTTTTTTCACCTATAAAAACAGCTCTACGCTACATTCATTCCACTTCCCTACCATTTCAACGCCCTCTTCCACCCATCAAATAACCCAAAATGTCTTTTCAAAGGTGACCATTCACCATGAGGCTCACGAACTGCAGCGATGTTCGCAAACAACGACACCTGCCCGTCCTTTTTTAACCTACAAAAACAGCCCCATATTATCTTTTTCCACTCCCCCACCCTTTCCAGCCTTTTTTCCACTACCAACTGACCAAAGATGTGCTTTCCAGACTTTTTCCCCACCGAGTTGCCCGTGGTTGGCTGCAGCTGTCCGCAAATCCAACATGGTGGCTGCTTCCAAAAATATGACACACCTCATGCTCTTCACCATCCAATCAGCGTGCACGCCCAATGTCTGTGGATATCACGTCAGCCCCTAGACCAACCGGAGGCCCTTCCGCAGACCGAAAAGGGAAGTGAGTCACAGACCAAACCCAGATATCACACATTTTTTGTGGCCTACTTTTTGGTCATTTTAAAAAACTACTGGACAGATGTACACCAAATTTACAAAAGCACGCTTTTGGGACCAAGCTGCCGCTCCTGCTGCAAATTTGGTGAAAATCCTTCCAGCGGTTTGGGCTGTAGACGTGAGCAAATTTCTTTTTACATTGCGTCTTTGTGAAAAACCACACATTATGGGAACCCCTATAACTCCCTCCGCCTTGATGAAACCTCACCAAACCATGCACAATTGCTCTGATAGGGCCATATACATCTTTTGCAAAGTTTCATGAGGATGCGTGCAGGGGGGGAGAATTTATAAGCCACCAAAAAAGTGCTCTTCTTATGGGTTGATCAACTTAAACATAACTACAGGGCCGGCTAACACAGGTCCTGATATTGTTTAATGTGCACAAATAAGTGTATTTGTTGTTACAAGCAGTGTTCCAGTAGGAATAATCATAATGCTGTATTTGCAATGAAGTGAAATGAAGAGTATTGTGTATTCTAACTATTTTGCTATTCAAAAGTAGCATTGCAGTAGTATGGCTGCAGTTAGATACCAGTTGGCATATTCTAACTGTTGATAGTTTTACAGTCAGTTCTGAAAGGTATTTTTGAAGCAGTAAGATACCTGTTGGTGTATTCTAACTATTTTGCTAGTCAAAAGTAACATTGTAGTATTGCGTAAGCAGCTAGATACCAGTTGATAGTTCTACAGGTCAGTGAGTAAACTTTGTAGACCCTCATAATCAATACATTATAATTACTATGGTTGAAATAACATTACTGTGTGTTTTGTGCAGTTGGTGTTTCTGTTTGCATAATCATTGGGTGATTGGGAAGCATTTTTAGAACATTTATGTGAATTTAACTATCAGAGTATTTTTAAATTGTGCAGTACTTTAGGGAATGTGGTGTAAAATGCTCTAGCTCTTGAGAGTTTCACAGGTCAGTGACTACATTTTGGTTTAAGGATAATTAAGTATGCATTTGTTAGATTTGCTGGTAATTTCTGTTTTAGAGTAATGGGAGTGTTGTTGCATTCAAACCAACCACACCTTTTTTTTAATGTATGCAGTATAGTTACCTGCAGTGGTTGTGTCACCACAGTGGTCAATTATGCCTACTGTTGTGAAGGTTTTCTTGCCAAGAGATCCTTGCCCATATGTGAAGCTAATAAGCTTGCAGTTGTTTTTGGTATCATCTGCGTTGTACCTTAAAAGCATTAGTATTACATAGTGGCTATGTGAGATTATGTGTAAGGTGGAACGGTTGTCTGAATTGCAAACAGTGCATAATATGGCATGATTTGCATTTTGCACCAGCTGATGAAATGGAATGGATTCACAATATGGTATAGATACATAGACAAATCGTTCATTAGGGATGTGCCCTCGTGCAACATGGTTGCAGAGAGTGCATGTATGTTTCCACGTGTATGAAATCTGCAAGATTCCATTTATAGGTATGTGTTTGCTTTCCATTGCTTTCCAGTATTTGCAGTAAGTACATTAAACATTCTTGTGGATATTCCTGTGCATTTATAGTGAATTGTACCATTCCTGCACAGTAGTCCAATTCTTGCCTTATTCCTGAGACACTGTAAGTGTTGTCAGGATTATTTGTGGCATTTCTATGAAGGACGAGCATTTGTAAACACAACTGGTCTGAGCCGTTCAAGTAAATGTTTTGAACAATTGGTGGCAATCGTAACAGAAAATGTATTGCTACATTTGCATAGCAATTTCCACCAGTTGTGTTGGAAAATTTAAATGCACCTGTCTGTCTTGGTATCATTTGCTGGACCTCCACTTGTTTTTTTAGAAGAAATATTTCTTTGTTTTCTGTTGATGGATGTGCACTTGTGTTTGCACTAGATAGTTTTGTGGTTGTACTAATTGATGGAGTAGCAGTTGTTTTTAGTTTCTTTGCTGGTAATGTTGGGAGAACTCTTACAAGTTCTGTTTGCATCAATTTTCTTTTAAAAAGTTAACCTTTTTCAGCAACATGGTACATATCGAGATGGGGTATGTAGAGTGCACGTAGTCTGTTGTACTCTAAGATTCAAGGAATGTCAGCCTTCACTTTGTTTGCATCAAAATTGAAAACAAATAGTCCTTTGAGTGTACGTTGACGTGAAAGTGCTATATAACTCATACCTTCTTTAAAGACTGTGCTGCCAATGTCAATCAATGCCTGATCTATGGTTAGACCTTGTGATTTGTGAATAGTAACTGCATATGCAAGAGACAGAGAGAATTGCTCTCTGCGCATGTATATGTCTTTAAAAAGAAGGAATCGTGCTGTTGAGTGTCCTATCCTTTTAACTTCTGAAAGTTTGTCAAAGTGGATGTTGACAAACTGAATGTTGTCATACGGCTACCAATTGACTAAACCTTGCTACACGTCAAGGTTAGGTTTCAGAATTACTCTGCAGTTTAAACAGAACATTAACATTTTCTCCAAACCAGCTGTGTTGGAGATGATTTTTTTTCAGCTATTTAGTCGTGTTGTTGCTTGTTGCCACCTAGGGACAGAGACGTTTATATGGGAGGGCAAAGGGGCCACTTGCCCAGGGCCCCCTCCTTAGAGGGGGGGACCCACAAGGCTATCTGATCTGAAGAAGTAAGATTCCATTGTTCACCACTCTTAAATAGCACACGTCAGGATGTTTTATTGGGTGCTGCTGAGGCTCTAAACCCATTGCCTTTCTGTTTTGACAAGTACATTCTGCCTTTATCAATTCATCATGTATTGCTTTCTGTGTTCACTGTAGTATACATAGTTTGTGTGTTCCTTACGGCACAACTCTGTAGCATTCTTTCCTTCCTGTGGGAATTATGTTGATCATGTGCAATGGGCAACAGTGAAATGCATATTGATAAATTGACTGCCACAATGGTTCAGAACTTAGCTCAGTGTGTGAAGCGCCCATTGCAGAGATATGTGTTCATATGCAAAATTAGAATATCACATTCCAGCAAGGCTGGCTGAGCCTTTCCTATGTCTGTAGTGTATAAACCTGCCTGCATATGTACTTGGTTTTGCAGAACAACATCTGCTATTATCAGCAATGTACCTGCACCAGATAGGGGTTGCTATAACAAACATATCATCCGTATGGTGAAGGTTTAGAAATTGGTTTGTTCAGATCGGGTGTTGTCAATCCTAGGCAATTGCCTCCAACAATTGCATAAACTGTTAGTACAAGAGGTGAATAGTATCCAAATTATAGACTATGAAATGAAAGCGTTCATGATTGTATCCTGGATTTGCCAGCAGACGATACAGTGATCCTGGACAAATCATCTGATATATGTTTATGTTTATGTTTATGTTTAACATTTATATAGCGCACCAGGTACCCGAAAGCTTAAGGGCGCTTCAAAACGAAACACTCACAAAACAAACACACAAAAGACAGACAGGAGAGACGAACCCAGTTAGACACAAGAGGGTTCATAAGCGGGGCCAGTAATCATGAGGCGAATCTAACCTATGAGAAAAGCGCAGTTTTAAGCCCTTTTTTAAAGATTTCTACCGAGGTGGTGTTCCTCATTGTAACAGACAGTGAATTCCAGTTAAGGTGAGCTGCTGAGAAGAACGCTAATTCTCTGGATTTTTTGGTTTTTACCCGTGGGATGGCCAACATGTTTGTTTCAACAGAGCGAAGGGTACGGGTGTTATTTTTTACAGAAACTAGTTCTTTTAGATATAATGGCATAACTCCATGTATGCATTTCTGGGTGATAAGAAGCAATCTAAACATAATTCTAGCCTTAACCGGCAGCCAATGGAGGCTGCGCCGGGCCTCCGACACATGGTCTCTTCTTGCTAGGCCTTTCACTACCCTAACTGCTCCATTCTGAATGACTTGCAACCGGTGGATGTCAGATACCGATACCGGTAGCCCTATGAGAAGGCTGCAGCAGTAGTCGATCTTAGAGCTGATTATGGCCCATGCCAATGTTTCTGCGTTGGCTTCCGATATAAAAGGTCTCAAACATCGAAACAATTTGAGAAAATAGGAAGCGGAAGAGACCAAGTTATTCACTTGGGCGTGCATGCTAAGGTTTTTGTCCAAGTAAATTGTCCAAGTAAATTGACCTCAATGCGGCAGTCATCAATGATGAGCGATTTATAGCTAGGCCCTAGTTTGTCTAATTTGGCCTCTGAGCCAATGATTAGAAGCTCGGTCTTAGCGCTATTCAAAGCTAGGCCATTTAGTACCATCCAGTCCTGAATTTTCTTGTAAATATTGTTAATTCTTGCCTCATCTTCAACAAGGGAACCAGATATGGGGATGACACATTGAGTGTCATCTGCATAATTTGCAAATACGATCCCCTCGTTCTGGAGCATCTGGAAAAGGGAATCATAAATATATTATAGAAGCAAGGAGACACGCAAGCCCCTTGAGGGACCCCATACATAAGTATGTTTGGTTCTGCTTCTGCAATGTCACTGGCCACTCTGTTTAGCCTATTCTTCAAAAAAGATATGACCCAATTAACTGCTTCATCCGAGAAATTGGCATTCTGTCTTAGCCTGGTGGACAGAATGTTATGGTCCACCAGGTCAAAGGCAGCCGACAAATCTAATATCATGAGAAGGGAAATATGACCACCATCCATTCTTTTTGAGAGATGAGACTTCAGTGCCAATAGAGCTGTTTCTGTTCCGTGATTCAAATGGAACCCTGATTGAAATTTATGATAAATTTCATTTTGTTCCAGATAGCTAGCAATTTGGTTATAGGCCACCCTATCCAAGATTTTTAACAGGAACAGGGTGTTCGTAATAGGCCTGTAGTTGGAGGCAGTGAGAGGGCAAAGGTTGGGTTTTTTTAGCAATGGAGTAATCCAAGCTTTTTTTATGTTATCCGGGACTTTATTAGCTGCTAAGGATGCATTGACGAACTTGTTTAGGGCTGGAATGAGGACCGGAGAACCCTCTTTTATTATGATCGAGGAGCAGGGATCCTCTTTACAGCTTGTGGATTTTAAATTGGAAATTATCTTGGACAAGTCTTGCTCTGAAATAGGTTGGAAGCAAAACGCAGCTTGCTCCACTGGTTTACTAATAGGGGTCTGGGGGCTGTTCTCTGATAACTGAGTTGAAAGACTTCCTAACCTCAATACCTTCTCTAATTTTAATCAATTTATTGGATAGGGCGGATTGTATCTCTGTACACCATGCCTCATCTTTACTGAAGGTGGCTTGAGTAGGGCTAGGTGCATGAGCCTGTTCTTTTAGGATTTTAAACAGTTCACGGCTATTAGATTTAGCCTCTGCAATCCTGGTGTCAAAGGATTCCTTCTTGGCAGAGTAGATTGCTGTTTTGTATGCCTTGGCAGAATTTTTTATAAGCGACCAGGTCTATGCAGTTTTTATTTTTACGCCAGATATGTAACAGTTTAATTTTCTTTGATTTAAGTAACTGAAGCTCCTTGCTAAACCATGCATTACGTACCTCTGCGGGTACCAATTTGGTTTTCAGTGGTGCTAAGGTCTCTGTTATAGAACCCAGCGCTTCAGAGAAGGTGAGAGACATTTCGTCTAAATTATCCGTGCTGCTAATCTGCTCATTAAGATAGACAGCCCATTCTGCCATGTGTGTGAGGTTAAGCTTCCTACGGTTGCGTGACAAGATGGGAATTTTGAGAGGGGGAGCTCTCTTTTCATAATAGTCCATCTGAATTGAAAAATAAATGCAAGAATTATCTGACCAGGGGCATGCGAGCACCTCTTGATCAATAAGACTGAGATTCAGAGTTGAAACCCAATCCAGGGTGTGTCCCTTGATATGAGTTGGAAATCGAATATGTTGAGACATTTCTAGAGATTCGAGGATCGTTAACATATTCTTGGCTGACACATCTGTAGCGCATCCTAACCACAAATTAAAGTCACCCACTAGAAGTAATTTCGTTTTTGGTTTAAGAAAAGCCAATAGAGAGCTATTAAGAGATGCAGCAAAATTGGAATCAGTTGAGGGAGCTCTGTATAATAACACAACATTCATGGTTGTTTCGGCATTGATGGACACTTTAACCCTTAGGAGTTCAGCACCCTGTACAGGGTCAATCTTACATTCCCATGTTTTAAAGTGCGATTTAATAATAAGTGCAACCCCCCCCCCCCTGCTCGAAGTCCTGTCCAATCTGACGATATGGTACCCTGCAGGGGTAGCCAATTCCAATATGGGATCTGCTGTGGCATGCCTCCAGGTCTCAGTAGGGCGCAAATGTCCAGATCTGAGTCTTGGATCAAGGCCGCTACCTGAGTCGCATGTTTTACGAGGGATCTCGTATTAAGCAGCATGCATTTAAGAGAGCAAATGCTTGTATTGGGGAGATTCACACATGGTTGGTCCTTTTTTTTAATGGTAGGGTTAGCCAAGTTAGACGAGGTTACATGAGTGGCTGTCTCCAGTACGGAAGAATCTTGGTGGGTTATGGTGTGCAAAGGGATGGGGTAGGTATTAATGGTAGGATTGGCCAAGTTAGACGAGGTTGCATGAGTGACTGTCTCTTGTACTGGAGAATCTTCGGAGGTTATGGTGTGCAAAGGGATGGGGGGGTTCTGGATGTGGGGGCTGTGGTCTGAACTAAAACTATTAAATCCCATCTTTAAGGGTATGGGAGGTGACTGACAAAAACGTGGGATGTAAACCCCGTTATTAGATGTCTGGCGCAAGGGGCTGGTTTTAATCCTAGACGCCCACTCCGCACTCAGAGCCTCCATACGATCTCTGGCTTGTTGTATGGCCTCCAGAGCTTCTTTTACCCCCATATCACAAGAAAAAAAAAGAAGTGACAGCTATAGAACACTTACTTCAAGAACTCGGTGAGTAGGCTAGTTCCTAGTTTCCGTGGTGAACCGTGGTAAACCGGCTTAGACGCGCCGGCGCTGACGCGCCTGATGTGTCTATAAGAGCGTGCACTGGACTACAAGGATGATGGGAATTGTAGTCCAGAGCAACGCTACGCGCCTAAGATAAAAACAAAGCCCTTAAGATACCCTCGTTCAGGCTGGGTATACTGCTTTCAACAACGGTCGTATGAACAGCAGATTTGGAGCAGATTTAGATCTCAATTAACAAAGTTAGCAGCAATTTAAGCACAAAAAAGACAATGAAAGAAAACCCTATTAAAATGAGCGTGGCTCAATTAAAATACAAATTATGCACGAGCGTCCTAAAATCTAAAGCTTTTCCTAAAAGTAATATCTTGCATTACTATGCTGCCTTCTGCATCCATTATCCATGGTTTGGTGGATGCGGGCCCCAAAAATGTCCGTGCCCAGGTCCCCAAAAGTGCTTAAGATGGCCCTGCCTAGGGAGTGTCATGCCGTTCACTTCCAGTTTGTCTGTGAAGCTAATATGCACTATTGATTGCATTTCTTTTCTTTAACATTGTCTCATTGAATTGCGTACAGCTTGCTAGGGTTGGCATTAAGGACATACATTTTACACGTTTTTGTGCTAATTGTTCGAGGACATCAGGAGCAGATGTGCTATGCCCATATAGCTCATGGAAGATTCTACTATTTAAGATAGATTGTGCATCTTTGGAAAGAAGACCAGTCCAAATGCTTTTTTAAATGTTAGCATAGGTGAAGTCTGCAGACTGGCACATGTTTTGAGTTAGTTCTCTGTATTGGAAATGTTGTCAGAGATTTACATTTCCTATGCTGCCAAGTGTGATGCAGCACTGTTTGTGTCCTAAGGCGGAGTTTGGAAGCTGAGGTTGGAAGCAGGCTGTGGCAGTCCCCCCTGTGTGCAAGTCTGCTTCCTATCCCCACTGTGCCTGTGGTCGGAGACATTCTACAAAAACCCACCTCAGTCCGCGGAGCGGATGCAGAGTTTGGAAGCTGAGGTTGGAAGCAGTCTGTGGCAGTCCCCCCCTGTGTGCAAGTCTGCTTTCTATCCCCACTGTGCCTGTGGGCGGAGACATTCTACAAAAACCCACCTCAGTCCATGGAGCGGATGCAGAGTTTGGAAGCTGAGGTTGGAAGCAGTCTGTGGCAGTCCGTGGAAGCACGGGGAGCGGAGAGAGCAGAGGCTTCCCCTGCCCTCCCGGACCTCATGGAGGAGATTGGGCGGTCCCTGAGAAGCAGCTGATCGGGTCGAGAGGACCCAGTCTTGGACTTGAGAAGTCCCCTGAAAAAACCTACACGTCAGCGTTTACCTGTTCCCACAACATCCGCATCATCCGCAACGGCGGCGACAACACAAGAACTCTCAGGTATGAGCCTGTGTGATTCAAAACGTTTGGGAACAAGCTCAAATATTGATGTGAATAGGGGCTTGTCCCAACCCATGCCATCTTTTCCGCTGAAGGCAAAAACCCATGTGCTGACCCCTTTGGAGCAAGAACTCCCCCTCTCACCCCCCATTGCCGACAAGCCCCGTGCAGAGGAGAGAAGGTGAACGGGGCCCAAAATGACAGGCTAATCGAGGTTGAGTCATCACAGCACTCGCAGCCCTCGAGTCCCCATCAGGAAGTTGAAGTTCCAGGGAAGTCAGTGCAAGGGGAGGTAGGTGAGCTGGGGGGTTGGGAAAGTGATTCGAAACTAGAGGATTGGGCAGAGGGCTTGGCGGGGAGAATGAAGGTGGCTGCCGGCAGAGAAGCGTTTGCACTGCAGGCGAGCCCTGCGAGACTCGAAGCAGATGCAGTGGGGGGGACAACCCCGTACACTGCCTCTGGTGCCGATCCGTCCGCCAGTCGGAACGCTACAAGCTGGGAGGAGTCCAGAAAGGCTCCTCAGGACGAACAAGGGGCGCCAACAGGGGGGCCAACAGTGAAAGAAAACATAAACTCCCTAATAAACATTGCCATAGAGATCTACTCTCCAAGGGCCTGTCCTGACCTGAAGAGACTGGACACCGTGACAGAAATGCATAGAAGAAAGCTTGGTTTTAGGGGAGGGTCTAACAGTGGAAACACCGAGCCCGGAATTGAAGATTGAACTTGGTGAAAGCCACCCTCAAACCACGAATCCCTGCCTGCATGTAATGAACATAAAATAATATGTAACACGAAGAGGCCAAACACAACGATCGTCCTGGTTGAATCTTTTTCAGAAGAAAACAAGCAATTCCAGGAGATTGACAAAGAGGGGCTAATGCCTACAGAAAGGGGGTAGATATAGGTGGTAATGATCCCGAAAATGCATGCCATTCACCAGCACATAACGAACTTCAAGGTGCAGGGGATGGGATAATACCCAGGAAATTGCCACCAAAATATTCCCCAAAGAAACGAGGAAATACACAAAGAGGCAGTCAGCCAAAGGCATTAACATTGATGGGGAAAATGCCGCGGAAAAACACCTCAGATGTACTAACTAGAAGAGCGATGAGGAGAGCAACACCTAGACAAAAAGCAAACACTCTCCATGCGAATTCAGTAGCAAGATCTTTTTAAAAACCATTGACGGAAGAACATCGTCAAATGGAAGATGCTGAGCTGTTGGAGGGTGATGTTTCCCATACAAGCGACAGATTACAAGAACGGAGGTTTGTATGGTCAGGGATGAGAACAGACTCTCCACGAGGAGTCCTAAAAACAGGAATTCGATACTTTAAAGACCCAGATCTACAGGGGAAGCAGATGGTCTCGAGCTTGCCCCTACAAGACAGCATACAATCAGAGAAAACACTTAAAACCATCAGAGATATTTCAGGGGAAATCCAGAAGCAACAGGCAAAAGGGTTTTCCTCCATACCAGAGGTAGTCAATATATCTGACATTAATAAGGAGGTTGACCCATGTGCATTGAAGGTGCCTAGAGGGATGTCAGGGCAGGAAAAAGACCCAGTATGTGATGAAAGGTTCACAAGGGACTCATTCCAAGAGAACTTACCTATGGATAAGGACCAGACATCTCCAATTACATCAGAAAAAAAACTTTACCTCAAGCAGGAAACAACATAAGGGATCGGACATCGGATCCTTTACCTGTGGAAAAAAATCAAGAAAATATATCAGAACAAATAATAAACATAGATGAGGAATTCCAAGCAGACAATTCTCTGAGGTTCAACGTTTCTGGCCACTGCTCTTTGGCAGGTCCCCAGCACCGTTCCCCCACACAAAATAGAAGACATTCAAATTGGTCAATGAATAACGAGAGAAAGACACCAACACGTAATAGAAGATCTTCAACTGTGACAAGTGACAATGAGAATGGATCAACAACAAAAAAACCTGACATTTTCGAATAATGTCAGCGATAAACATTGCAATGAACCCATTCTGCAAACTGTACGAATCTATACACAATACCTTAAAGGACCAGTTAGCCCTGGTAGCAATGCTCCACATGAAAATGATCTATGTTGAAGGTTTCATTACGGCTACGGAATCAAGGCGGGGGCTCCATACTCCGAACAGTTTATTGAACAGAGAACCCAGACAACTAAATAAAACAGAAGCGTCGAAAAATACCAAGCAAATGAATACAACCGCTATGCAGACCGAGGACACAGCTGAAGTAGTCAGGAAAGAGTCGGACGGAAACCTGCAGGGGGAAACGCAAATGATAAAAGAAAATGAGATCACCCATCGGTACGTCCGAGAAGAACATAAGAAAGGCCCCCAATCAAACGCACAAAATCAACAACGGGATAAACGGCAGGGTGCCACAAAGAAACTAACTACAAACGGGTGTGTAGTCCTAACTTTGGAAAAAGACGTTCTGAATACGATGCCCGTTGAGGGTGAAGGAACAAGAGGACATCAAACGGAGGCTCAAAGAGCGAAACCTCAAAATATGACCCCGGAGCAAAGACAACCAAAACCGCAAACAATGGAACAAACAACATACCCGCTTTTTGCAAATGAGAAAACGAAGGCAAAAAAAGTTGGACAGAGAATAGTCACACTAGAAACACAGCTGGCCCACACGGTGATGACAAAGGAGTAAGCAAACTCCCAGGATAAAAACAGCCAGCCAAATGAGCAAACGAAAAACCGTACTGTGTTCTTCCGAGACGTAGAGCTCCCAACTGTGGAAAAAGCAAATCAAGATTTGTCCACAAAAGGTCGACAAAGGGAGAACGAAGTCGTGGATGAGAGCACCAATCTTATGGAGTTGTCGATATACTCCGTCGAAACCGTGGACACTGAATCCAGCTTAGAGATGCAACAATTAGAAGGTGTGACAAAAGAAGCAGAAGCCAAAACCAACGAAATTGTAGAAAAAGATTGAGGCAGTCCTTTTCTTACCTTAAAAGAAAGGCGTGATGACATTGCTGGGGCCGTTAAGGCCAGCAAAAGGGACACACATTGCCATCAGAAATAGAAAAAAGACTGACTGACTCCAGAGAGAAAGAATTGTAGTTACGGGACAGGAACTACAGGAACAGTTCATCCCGTACAAAGGGAATCATGAAAACTCAGTCCTGGGAAGAAGACAAATCCAAATCCGTCAACAATTGTAAGAAAGAACATACATAACAAAAAAAACTCAAGTGAATCAGATTACAAGAGAAATTCAAGAACCAAAAGAAATAATAACGCAGAGAATGAGAAAGATGCCTAAATTCTATATAGTAAAAAAATTGGCAGTGAGAGACCTTTTAAACTGGAAAGTGTGGGGGACACATGAGATAAACTGATACTGAACAGGAAGAACATAATGGCCCTAATGAATTGTATACCAAATCTGAGGCAGATCAATTCGGACGACATCAGATTTGTGGAATTTAGCTCCTCGGGGAAAAGAGACTGTGTCTATCTACATATCCCTTCTCCAATAATCAGAGCAATGATAATATTGGAACAGGAAAGTTTTCATATGTTGGGGTATGACGTTTGTGAGTGTAATTTAAGAAGTCAAAAATTGCACCATGAAAAAAGTAAACCGGAAAAACAAGAGAATACACAGTCAAAACAAGAGAAGGAGCGGGCCAGTTCAAAGGAATAACATCTCGACCAATTGAAAGGGCGAAACAAAAAGAGGCTGAATCCACAAATCTAACCGAGCTTGACTCCCCGGAGAGGGAGACTGAAAGAGGAAATACTATAACTGGTGAAACGGTGAAAACTCCATATTTGGACCCCCTCAATATTGATAGACATCCAAAGGGCCCTCTTCGGAGTTTGACAATAACATTTGCACAAGAAGAGTTAACCAGGGACAATGGACAAAAAACCATAATCACCCCCAACGATGAAGAAAAAGGCACCCTCACTAGATGGTCGTGGATTTCAAAAGCATTAACAAAGAAGAGCTAGCCACCCAGGGAAGTGAAGGAAGGCACGGAACAAGCGCAGGGAGGTGAGATGGTAGAAGTTGGAAAAGATACCATCGTAATGGGAAGTTGGAATACCAGAGGATTTAGTCACCTCCTGGCAAAAAGTGACGTAAATCTAGGGGAGTTTGACATCTTATGTCTCCAAGAGACATGGTTAATGAATAAACCTTTTTTGGAGGGATATGAAACCTACCTATCCCCAAAGACGCATTCGGTTAAAGGCCGTCCATCATCAGGTTTGTTGACAGCCATGAGATCTGGAGTGGGAATCCAATATATAAAAAGGAAGTGTCAAATGCTCATTTCCAAGTATCCTTTTGAATTGGACACAAACATCTGCGGATACGAATAACCAAAAAGGTGCAAAGGAGGAGACAGTGGTTTTGATAAATACCTATTGGAACCCGGCAGTAATTAAGAATGAAGACTTCCTGAAATTAGCAGATAGCATACTGGAGAAAATACATTTGTAATGGGCGCCCAAATATATTATTCTCTGTGGGGACCTTAATGCGATCTGCCCTAAAAGCATCATTTCCAATGGAACCACAGAAAAAGTCCCACTAAACATGGTCAGAGGCAACTATGGAATGTGGCGATGTCAGCATGGGACCTTCATAGTTTAGAGACATCAATGCGCAGTGGGGGTTTACCTATCCCGACATGGGAAAGAAACAAACGGAGTGCAAATTTAAGACCACATATTTGTCTCTAACGAAATGCTGAGGATTATGGTTGATTTTGAAGTGGTGAAAACATTTAATAGTGATCACAACTTATTAAAATCAAAATGGATCAACACGAGGAGGCCTAGACCAACCATGGCCGCCGAGATCGAGGCATGTAAAGGAAGCACAAGGTTGAGACTGCCAGCTAAAGCAGTGGAAGAGCTAACGGGCACATACACCACCATATGTAAACTAAAGCGACAAAGGGGGTGGAAAAACGAAAAAGACAACATTGATTACCATCCATTGTTAAAAGTTTACAAAGAGGAAAAAGAAGTATGGCCAAATCGTGAAATAAAAACCCACATACATGAATTTAACAAATGCATTGTGGAAGAGAGGAAAAACTAAGAAAACTCAAATGCATTGCAAGCAAAACACACACCCTTGAGATGGCGAACCAAGTTAAAGCCGCTCCAAGGATATATAAAAGTTGGCTAGGGCACCAGAGAGCTGCAATTACCCAAGCAGATGCAACGGCAATGCTGAGGACGGTATGTAGCCGGAAATCAAGAGACTTCTGGTCCTTGATAAGAACAACGTCAGGGATGCAAACCAATCCAATAAACAACTTTGTTGGAGAAGAAGCGTGGATTAAGCACTTCAATAACCTATTCCAGAAAGTCCGGTGTTATAATTCAACAATTCCAACAGCCTTTAATACCGACTGGATGACAACGTGGGACCGGGACGACATTAAGAGGAAACTGGTCCATTTGAACAATTCAAGGGCCCCCTGGCCAGATGGCATCATAAACGCTGACCTAACAGAACATCAGGAAGAATGGACGGAATTTATCCATGAGGTTTTAAAGAATTGTACATTACACAAATCCATACCCACCTCTTGGACAACGGCAACTATTGTGCCAATTTATAAACATGGACCAAGAGAGGAACCAAAGAATTATCGCCCAATGGCACTCCTCAAGGTTGTTGGAAACATTTTTGATTCATTACTTTTGAAAAGTTTCCAAAAATGGGCAAGAACCTCGGGCAACAAGGATCCACTGCAATCGGGATTTGTGAAGGATGCCGGGACAGCCCCAAAAATCTTGTTGTTAAGCATCTTAAAAAGCAAGAATCACGAAGGAAGTCCTAAAATCCATTTGGCATTTGTTGACCTGGTCCAGGCCTTCAACCAGGTCAACCGGGAAATCTTATGGGAAAAATTAAGAGCAAAACGCTGCCCGAAAGGCATTTTGGAACCCAGTAGAGCTTTTCACCAAAATACCTCCGTAAGGGTACGCTTAAATCGAGATGGGCTCCTTTCAGAACAAATTCAAATGGCCAGAGGAGTAAAGCAAGGGTGTCCCCTTGCCCCGACGCTATTCAACGCATACCTCTGGGATATTAAAGATGGAGAACTAGTGATCCGCTCATTTCCACCAACAGTAGGAAGATCTAAGATCTCGAGACTACTCTATGCGGACGACCTCATCTTACTGGATTACACACCGATTGGCCTGGAGCGTCAATTAAACGAGCTGGCAGTTTACATAAAGAAGAACAACTTGGAAATTAACAAAACCAAAACTAAAGTAATGACCATGGAAAAACATAACATCCATACCGAAACATTCAGTTGGACCCTGGAAGGGGAGAAGATCGAACAGGTGAGGGAATTCAAGTACCTAGGGGTGATCCTTAGCAACAACAGACAAGAATGTCCAATGCAAAAACATCTTTTGGAAAGAACGAAAAAGCTGGAAAGTCAGGCCAAAGTGATAGACGGAAGATTCTGTCAATTCACAACAATCCCCTTGATACAATTTTACAAGGGCAAAGTGGTTCCTTCCCTAATTTATGGCGCAGAGGCAATGCTGATGATTCCGCGTAAATTCTGGAAGCGCATTGAAGGGCTCTTCTGGCGAAGTACATTGAACCTACCAGCGTCAACTCCTGTTTCAACGATACGTCAAGAACTGGGCTTACAATCATTAGAGTCGATGGTGGTAAGAAACACAATAATGCTACACAGAAAGATTATAATTTCCAATTGCCCAAATGTAGCGACTATTATTCGCACTGAACTTGAAGACCAAAGAAGCAACTTGTTGACGATCTGGGTGAAAGAAAATCTAAAAATCCTAGAGGAGATAGAAAGCTCTGAGGAAGATCTGTTACAAAATCCAGACAAAGTCAAACAAAAACTGTGGGAATGAGACGGAATCCAGACGACATCTCTAGAAAATAGAAGTAAACTAATAGAACACCAGCCACCAACAACAAGGAAGATAAACGACATGTCAAATTATCTAAAAAAGTTCCCGAACAGACAGCTGAGAAATGTGTTTATGCGATTCCGAATGAATCTCCTGCTAACAAATGAAATCAGAGCAATAAGGAAAATCTCAATGGAAAACAGTTGCCGTTTTTGCAAAAAGAAGGATCAAATTGAGACATTGAGACATTTGCTACTGACATGCACAAACTTGACGAATCTGAGAAGCAGACATCTAGCACACATATTCAAAGAGTTGACTATATGTAGAGAAGAGGACTGGTGGAATAGATTAATAGAGGGAGACAACACCTCTTATGTGATTGCAGTTTCGCAATTCTTTGTCAACTTGAAACTTGAAGATCCTGAATGAGGCCAGATCGAGAGTCCTTATTTTTCCACCAGACGGGAAGGGAGACATTTCCCAAGTCTACAATTAGCTCAGTGCTAAGGATCATTCCATTTTCTTACCTCTGATTTCATCCTTATCTTTTTCTTTCCTAAAGTTGGAATGGACATAACAAACCTGGAAAGGATGGGAAATGTTAATTAGGAGCTATTAGGAGCATTTTCATTTGTTTCATAATTTTCCATTCTTCAGTAGCAGCTTCTATTGATAGTTTGTAGCACTCTAATTTGTTTTGGTAGTCTAGTGGAAGGAGCAGTAGTCGGTGTAAAGTAACACCTCCTATGTTGTAGGAAGATAAACCTGAGAGGGCTGTTACAAGAGCTGAAAGGTTGTTGTTTGTTAACTTTTGTAGGAATTTGCTGATGACTTTTATTAAGAATGTTTCTCCAGAACCAGCTTCACCGCTTACACAGAGGAGTAGAGGTTTATAATGGTGACAGCTATAAGTTTTATTTCATGCTTCAAACCATGTTCAATTTCTTTAGTCAATTTTAGGAAAATGCTACATTGCTCATCATTTAGTTGTGATTTCAGCACTGCCAAGTTTTCCCATTGATTGCTGATATAGATACATGGTGTTCTCTACTTCATTCATGGCTAATTCTGCTTAATTTACCATAAGTGGCTCTCCAAGTGGTTCTTGGCTTCCTATAACAAAAGGTTAACTGCCCTCAGGAGTGTCTTCATTTAGTTGTGCTTGAACTTCTTCCTTTAGTTGGCGTTCATTGTCCAACATGTTTTGTATTGCTTGAAATTGACATTTCTTATACTGCTTTCATGTGCATTGAATGCAGCTTCAAATGAGTCATGGTTGCCTAACACATATTCTTCTTTTCTCCATGGTTTAAAAAGTTGTAGTAGGGCCATGTAGTAAAGTTCTCTTTGTTGAGGAGTTTTAAATGATAACTTCATATGATTCATTAGGCTGGGTTTGAAGTTTGACGAGGCTCCCTTCACAAGCTGAGACCACGTATTTTCCAAATTTTTCATCTGGTTTAACATTATTCTTGTAGGAGAAATAGTGGGCTATGTTGTACAGGCACACGTTTTCCAAAGCAGTACTTCTGCTTCGGTAGTATGTGTTTAATACATTGTTTTTCAAAATGTTCTGGCTGTTGGGATCATTTTGGCTATCGTTTCTATGTTACTATTTCAGCACTGTTTTTCTGGATGCATCTGGACCAAGGCTTAGCCAGACTATGTTTTCAGATTTGCCATATAAGGCAGTGGGAGAGCATTTTTATGCTGAAGCTGTACACTTTTTGTGACAGTGTTTTGTCAGGTGATATGTCACCCCAGAGGTCTTTTAGCTCTGTTTTCACAGCTTTGGTTAGGTAGGGTGTGACATATCTTGCAACAGTAGTGGAATTGTCTACAATATATTGTATATCTATGTTTGCATTCCAAAAGGGGGCAATTATTGCATTATAATCATTGATGTACTTTGAAGCTTAATTTGATGTTGCAGGATATGTATTTGTGAATAAACTGCAAAACAGTGGCATCACTGTCATCACCAAATTTAGGAGCATATTATTTCCACAAAAGCATGTGGATGTGTGGTGCTCCCCTGGATTGACATTCTTTTCTCCAAAAGAAGTGTTCCACTTCTCAAAGGAAAGGAATATTTTATAAACAGTTGAAGTGCAGCATAGCAATAAAGCGATGGTGAAAGTATCTTGATACATTTACAGGGTAAAGAGAGCAGAGTTCTCCTGCTGTTTTTGTGTCTATCCCTTCTATGTTTTGGTTTGCTATGCGCAGGAAGTTGTGCAAGTCAGCCCATGCATATTCTGTACAACTTAAAGTCACAAACCATGTGGTTGCGCTGAGCTTCCTTAGCATACACGGTATGTCAGCATGACGTTGGAACCAGTATTCTTTTGTACCACGCATGTTTGCCAAGAGATTTGTGATACTTAACTGTAAAACTTCATCTTTATCTTTTATCTTTTGAAGTAGTTGTCTAGCAGACATGTTTAAAAAATTGGAGCCTGTTTTCAATGTGTTTGCAACTCTATAACAGAGTTGCTAGTTCACTTTCAAACAGGAGGTGGAATATGTATTGTACATTTTGTCTGAATCTGGTGTCTTCAGAATACATTAGTAAAGAGCAGTATTCTGATGCTGTTATTTGTGTGGTTCTTTCATCATATCTTCCTCCTTTTCCTGTAGGAAAGAGGAGAGGAAAGGCTTGTGCTTCTACACTTTTCTCCCATATGCTGACTCAAGATTCTTTGGCTTGACACATTTGATATTTTTCTAATGCATCATTAATGGTATCGTTGGAGTATAGTGGGCGAATTGCATACTGGTCTAAAATATTGGACGCCGTAATAGGATCTACAAGTTCAAATTGGCTAGTTGGTGAGGAATCCTGAATTATATGGGTGGTTTCCCTTACGTTCTGTTCAATGTTTATATCTTTGTAGTAGTCATTGTTTTCTTTTAGATATTGTCGGGCTTTTATAACTTTGTTTAAGTCTACTAGTTGTTGCCAAATGTTTTTGTCTTTCGTTGTTACACCATTAACTAGGATAATCAAAGATTGATCTATTGGCCATTGTACTCTTAGAATTTCTACATTTTCATTAAGATCTAATGGCAAATAAATTGCTTTGCCACGATTGCCTTTTAGTAATTCAGAAGGAGGCAATTTGGCTGTTTTGGGTTGAAGGCGTATTATAGCTTAAAATGGGTGTACTGTTTGGAGTATAATGCTCTCATACAAATTAAGATGCTGGAGAGGTTTGAGAAGTGGGAATATTATACAGTTATTAGTGACAGCCTCTGAAGGAATTTTGTTATTATCAAGCTTTACACTGCAGTATGTGCAAAGTATTGAGGGTCAAATATTTTGTATTTGTTTTCTGTCATAAAATGTAGAGCTAATTGAAACCATTGGGATTCCTCATTGTCTTCTATTTTGTAAGTCATATCTACAGTTATTGTGCTCTGTTCATAAAAAGTTCTGCGACAACACAGTCATACTTGGTTTGGTCCTTCTTTTAAACTTTGCTATTTCTTTATTGTACATGTTTATTAGAAGATTGGTATTTGTAAGGTTTTCGCTAATGTTCTGTAAAGTTACTGAATTTTCTAAGTTATATTCACTTCCAAAATATTTACTTTGGATGTGGTCTATTTGTTTAAGGAGTTATTTTGCTGTGCCATGTAGGAAAATGTTATTAAAATGTTGCAGTTGTAAAGCAGGACTTTTTGCATAGTACAGTCTATGTAGAAGATTCTGTATAGGTGAATGGTGTGTTGCTAAAATTTTGATATGGTGGAAGGTGCTTTGGCAAGCAGGTCCCGAAAAGCAGGCTAATGAATGTCCTTACAGTCGAGTCTAATTGCGCACTGCACAGGAGTCCATGGTTTGTAAAGTTTTTATTTTAATTTTGTCTTTTGCTTTCACATAGTGATTGAGGAATTGTTGTAAAGATTTGAAGGCTTGTTTCCGTACGTTACACATAGAGCTGCATGGCCATTTGTAGACTAAACGGATTGTTTGGGTGGAAGGAACAGTTGATTGCAAGGTCGTTGGGGATGTTTTTTCAATAAAGGTTTCTTGTGAGATAATGGTGTTTTCTAGCATTTCATACCCTCAGCCACTACTATGTAATGCAATTGGGGTTTTCTGTTCTTGTTTACAAGCCTCTTGATTGAAATATGGTTCTGTGCTGCTTGTGTGAATCCATTCAACTTTACCGAAGTTCGCAAAGGTATCTATGTTGAGATTGCACATGTTTAGAAGTACTTGATTAATTTTGTTAGTGGTTTCATTCTGCTTAAAATTAATATAAACAATTTTCTTTTGAGGAGAATTGCGCTGTCAATGGGTTCTTCCAGGATTAGTCTTCTGCAGTAATTTTTAAGGGTCGAGCATGACTTTTCCGCTGTTATTATAAAATTGTGAAGTACTCTATGGTGGAACATTTTTTGTAAAATATATTTTTTGGAATGCTTAACTGTGGCTATGTTAACATTGGTAGATATAGTGGTAGGGTTATTAGCAGTTTTATTCTTTATACACTTGTTTTTGATTTTACTTATTGGAAGAGGGACCCTAGGTTTATTAGTGCTAGCTGGTTCAGTTTTGTTGAATGACTGTATTAACAGTTTTGTTTGAATATTTTCTTTACATTCTGCTAGAGGTGCATGAGTATTTTGCATGTTTTTATTTTCATCTGCTCTACTTTTTCTTTGTTTTCTACAGGGTTGCTACAGAGTTGCTTTTTAGTAGACATTCTGTTCTGTCTGTTGGAGAAAAAATGAAAGTTGTGGAATATATTTGTGTGCATTGTGAATGAGTGTGTGAATATGAGAGCAGACATAAATAGAGGGATGTGTGATTGTGCAGTCGGCTGCTATTTCTGGTTGGAAGGTTGTAAGTGTAGCTGTGTGTGTAGATGTGTGAAGGGCTTGGGTTAGTGCTTAAGTGAGTGCGAGTGTGCATGAATAAGTAAGGATAATAGTGGGTGTTATGATAATGGTATTCAGAAAAGAAAACAAAGAGTCTACTGAGGTGCAATGAATAAGAGTGAAGTTAATAGTATTGTTTTGAAAGTACTTTTGCAGGCTACTATGCGGCTACCCTGTACTGTATGAGTAACAGAAAAAATACTACCACACTAGTACACTTACTTTGTAGGATGTGAAGAGTAGTTTTCTTCAGGTTGTTCTCTTTCAGGAGGCAGATTGTTACCTTCCAGGAGGTTATTCTTCACTGTAATTTGGAAAGATGAGAATTAGTGGGTATGTATGTTAATGATCAAGTAATTTTAGTACATTGAGACATTATTTTGGAATTTAGGAGGAGTTTTTGGGAAGAAGAGTTAGTAACATTGGAACTCATTACGAGTATGATGGAAGACGGGTTGCCACCAGATTCCTAATAATTGTTCGGCAGCTAGCTTCCCAGTGGCACCAGGACATTACAAGTCCTGTTGGCCAGGAAAGTCAGGTGCTGGAAAATGTTACTCCCTATTTCTGTGGAGTTGCATAGGACTGCATGGGAATGGGGACACAGGAGCATCGGTAGCGTTTCTAATGGGGCCTGTGGTCCTTTGATAAGTATGCCCAACGTGAATGGAGCGAGAAAGTGTGACATTTTTCACAATTCAAAATGGAAAATGCTGAGCGTTTAAAAAGCTGTCCTTTTTGGGAGGCTGTACATAAAAGGTAAAACATTATTTTGGGATTTATAGAAGTACTGTGAGTAATTTTTTTCTAAAAAAAGAAATGGAGATGGAAAATATTTTAGAACACTTTTAAGGGACACTTGTGTGAAGGTTTGTTATGTTATCAGTACATACATACTTGTGAATGGGATGTATTGTAATGTGTACTTGCTTATTAAACAATGGTTCTTTTGCTTGTATTGTGGGAGTTGTGGTTGCTCTATTTGCATTAGAAAAGGTGCACTGCAAGTCCCAGAATGCAGAGAAAAATCTAGAAGCCAATAAGCATGTACAGATTAGAAAGGAGAATGTTGGCATGTATGCATGTGTGGGAACGTTAATAAAATTGCAAGCACTGAGTGTTATTGCAATATGTTGGAGAAATCATTTCCATTTTCTTTCATTTATTTATTAAAAATTACACACAGCACAGTTGTAAATGTATACATGCATTTGTTTGTCTTACTTGAAATGGTGCTTAAATAAGTATTTTTAAACGCATTGCATTTTGCCATTTTTCATTCCATGTATATGCCATGCTTTAGTAACATAAATGCAGTGTACGTTTTGAGTTTGCACTGTGGGAGTTTTAGTGTAACTTTGTTAGTGGGAGAAGTGGTGTTAAAAGTGACAGAATGAAAGAGGAAAACAACACTTTGTACATTGTAATGGGTTATATGGGCAAGTATGCATGTACTGGTAATACATTGAACTTTCACACATGATCTGGCACTGAAACATTCTGTGGAAATGTTTTAAATGTGGTTTTCCTTTCTTTCACGGTAGGCCTCGGACAGGGCATGCCACATCTGGGTCCTTTAAGGATGCCTGGCATGGAAAGAGGACTATGGGGATTAGCCAATGAGGTCTTCTGGTTGTGCTTTATAGGAAGAGAGGGTAACATTTGTTTTGATTGATGTGTGTAGGGAAGGTGGCTGTGGTTGAGCAGATGAGAAGATCACTGTCTGGATGGTGGGAAATTATTTCATGGTGAATTTAAAAAGGTACACAGAAATGTGTGGCATTTATGCTAACCTTGGATTGGAGAGAGTGGAGGCTTTTTGGTGTGGTGTGCCTGGGCAAAACCGGAAGACTTTAAGGCCGATTCATGCAATTAATGTGCGCTGAAAATTCCCGCGCAAGCATGCAAAAGCGTGCGAATTGCAGCGCAAGTGCAAAAATCACAGCGAAACCCACGCACAGCAATTCATAGAAGTCCGTGCGCGTGTAAATCCATGGATGTGCGCTAAAATCCTGCGTGGCGCACGCTGGCGCACACGTCTTCAAACAGCGTGCACTACGTGCACAGCAAAAGCACACATAGTGAAGCGCACACAACAAAAGTAGGCGTAACACGGGGCGTAACACGTGGAATGGGGAACAACGCATGAAAATTTGGGCATCATGGGAGAAGTACAGGAGGCAAATGCGTGGAACGCCCACACCTGCGCCTACAACACGTATTCATGGAATCGAACGGGGCAAAAAAAGACGAGCTAATCTGGAAACACGTACGCCAGCAGGAAGCAGACGTACGTGGACCCGCGCAGCATAAAAGTGCGCACAAACAACAAACAAGCTCAGACGCCAAGATGAATATACCGTTCCTCGCAGCAGTGGTCGTGGGATACCGCAGGAGGAGGAGGAGGATAGTCAAGCCCAGAATTGTTACACCCAGAACCAGCCTTTTTGGGATGCCTGATGACCAGGTGTATGGGAGGTACAGGTTTCCACCTCACATAATACTCGACCTAGTGAGTGAGTGGGAGGATGACCTCACATCACCCACCCTGTGCTCCCAAGCACTGAGCCCCTTGGAAAAGGTGCTCAATGTACTGCACTTCTTGGCCACTGGTTCATTTCAGCGGACAACTGCCATAGTGGGGGAGGTCTCACAGGTCACGCAGTCACGCTGCCTGCACCAGGTGTTGGCCATCATGACTGCATGCCCATCAGTCCGCAGGCACATATACCTGCCCAGAACACCTGCAGAAAGGCAGGCTGTCGTCCAGGATTTGTACGGGGTGGCACACTTCAACAAAGTGCTAGGTGCCATTGACTGCACCCATGTGGCTCTACGTCCTCCCAGGGCAACTGAGCACATCTACAGAAACCGCAAGCACTGTCATTCCATCAACGGGCAGGTAGTATGTGATGCCAAGGGAATCATCACCTCAGTATATGCCAACTATCCAGGGTCCACCCATGATAGTTTCATTTACAGAATGTCAACCCTATAGCGGGACCTAGAAGCTGGGCGGCATGGCGATACATGGCTGCTTGGTGAGTATAAATGCCCCTGCACATGCATGCATGTCAGATACTGAGTAATGTCACAACCCCACTAATGATACCCATCATCACCTCCCCAGGGGACAGTGCCTACCCACTGAGCACCCACATGATGACGCCAATTCGGAACCCCACCACACCACCTGAGGTAGGATACAACACAGCCCATATTGCAACCTGGGGCATAGTGGAGCGCACATTTGGAGTGCTCAAGTCACGTTTTCGCTCCCTTGACCACTCTGGTGGGCAGATGCTATACGAGCCCCCAGTAGTGTGCAGGATCATAGTGGCAGCATGTGTCCTGCACAACGTTGCAACACACCGGGGCCTGCCAGTGGACATGGTGGTGCCCCCACATCCCCAACCACAAGCACGCCCACTGTGCATGGGAGGGGAAAGGGCACGTGGTGAGGCAGCCCATACGCAGCTGGTGGCTAATTACTTCACCTAAAATTACACCCCTGTGGAGTGCACACAGCCCTGGCACATACCAGCTGACAATCAATGATGATGACATAAGGGACAGTCAACTGTCACAACCATACCAGCATGAGATTGGTCACCTGGAATTGTTACATTGTGTGCATCCCTACCTGCCGAAAGACAACCAATGCTGTGTCACAAAAAAAAACACACATTTATGCTGCATGAATGACTAACCCCTTGCAAAATACAACATGAAAATAGCGCCATGTCACCCAACCCTTCCCCAGCTCTGCCACCCAACACACCATGGCATGTCATGCAATGTGAAAGCAAACAAAGAAATGCACAAGACCTGACACAAGTGTCACAAAGTGCACTGTCCCAAATGGAAACTGCCCACAGACAATATGCTCCCCGTAATCAATAACAAATAGCACACATGAACAAATACTTACCACCAACACAATACAGCAACACACCATGAAACATAGCAAAAACATGACAGTACTAAGTGAAAGTAGTGGTAGTCTTACAACCTGAATAAGGCAGCACATCGACCCCTTCCAACTGTAGAGTGTTGCTGCCACGCAAATGTGTCAGTGTACTGCATACAACATGAATTCCATCTGCAAAGGAGACGGCCTTGTGAACACATGATGAAGGAACCTGCAAATTAGGAGGAAGACATGGATGCACAAGCACATATCAATACACCATGCATTGTACAATACAACAACAATACCCACTAGGGATGTACACACAGTATTGACTACAGACTGCCCACACAGCTCATGGGAGCCCAATGTCACTGTGTAAGTCACTGTCACTTGGTCACACCCTTTGCAAGCCCATGGAAACAGGAAGCAGGAGGGGTGTGTGTGTCACGAACCCAAGCATCTAACCCAAATTCAGGACAAGCCTGCATGTGAACAGCCGGAATACAGTGGATGCCCACGGGAGCCACACAAGGCAACACACTGAAGCAAAAAAAACAAAAAAAGAATTCAAAAATGGCCATGTGGGGGTCAGGGGTTGGGTGCCACTGTGGATGTTGCGGAAAAAGAAATACCTCCATGGGCTCATGGCCTGCATGGCTATGTCATTGTGGGAGAACTGCTGTCACTCTCTTCACCCTCTGCTGCTGCATCAGGAGGTGGTAGCACTATGGGAGGCAGCCCACGCAAAGCCCTGGTATGGTCCTCCATGGCAGCAAGCATGAGGGTCTGGAAGGTCTGATTCTGGAGGATTAAAGTGCGGAGATCCCCATGCAGCACGTCATGGGTTGCCTGCACTACTGCACGCATGGCCTCGCGGGATGACCGGATCTCCTCACGTGTTGCCTGCAGCTCAGCTGAGAGCGAACGTGTGAGCTGCTCCAGCTGCTGTTCTGCCCTAACATTTCGGGAAGCCTCAAGTTCAAGCACACTCTGCCTGAGGTTATGGAGTTCCACCCTCAGGGCTTCCCTGTGGCCCTGTGACTCTATTGATATGGATTTGCGCAGAGTCTCCAGTGCCGCCCGTCGGTCCCTGTTGGACGCCAACATGTCTTCCCTGTGTGATTGGCAAATGGAGTCTGTTGCCTGCTGTTGTTGCTCCATCTGCCTTTCAGGGGGGATAATGGAAGTGGCCACCCTGCTGCCTGTTGGGTTGCCATACCGTACATGGAGTTTTCCCATACAGTATTGCCTGGTGGCGCACGGCCACCGCGTCGGCGGGCACCACACCTGTTCGGGGCAAGGCGATCTGCACCTTGCTGTGCTGGCACTGCCTGAGGCTGCAGGACTGCATCCCCCCTCTGATCTGCTGGCCCAGGAACAGGATCAGATGCTGTGGAGTGTGACCCTGCATCCGTAACCGCCAAAGGAGGACCTACCAACACTGACATCCCCATAGAGGGTTCTAACCCTGGTGCAGGTGGGTTGGATAGAACAGAATCCCTGCCAGAAGCACTGACCTGCGACAGCACATAAGTCTCATTATCCACCTCAGCACCTGAATAGAGGTCTGGGGAGCTGCACACAGAGGCACCCCTTGACAGTATGGTCTGCAGTACCAAAGTGTTTTCACCCACCACCATACCACGTCCCCCACTGGTGCCTGGTCGTGGCTGAGAATCCTCCTGGATCTGCACCATCTCCTGAACCTCACCAGCATCAAGTGCGTCGTCACCTGCAAAAACATGAAACAAAAGAAATGGAAACAGGCATGAGCACCATAGCACACATATAGGCCTGACAAGACAGAGATCCTGTACATGGTTTACACATGTCCCACATGACTATAACCCTGGCATGCATGCACTGTCAATGATTTTGAAGGGGAGTCAAAAAGGCAGACAATGAGGACACCAAGATGGAAAAGCAACACATTTGCAGCATGTCGTGTAGCACTGGCACCACACATCAGCCTGTGAGTGGCATGTCCAATACACATACATGACACATGCCAGCACACAGATGTCATGTAGCATAGCCATGGTAAATTAGACAACTACAGCGATATGTCAGTGAATGAGTATTGTCACACATCCATGTCACATGGACATGATGAGAAGATTAATGCAGAATAGTGTTGCAAAATATGCATGTGCCGCACACTGCAACACATCCAGAGTACAATTAGACAGTGATTTTAGGCAGATGTACACATCAATGGTTGGTCACTTCAACATGACAGGAAACAACTATCATGTTCCACATGCAAACAGGCCCTAAAAATAAATTTCAGCAGGCCAATACTCCCTCGCCCTGAATGGTTTAATCATTTACATAACCAGGTTACTAAAGTGGCACAATGTGGGGTGTAGACAATGACAGAAGCATGTCACATATGTGGCATTAGGTATGAAAAAAGCATATGAAAAAGTGGATAATCTAAACAATCAGCCTGAATGAACACAGAAAAAAACAGAACAATGTTGTTGCAAGATGATAGTACAAGTGCAACAGCAGTAATGTGGGGCTAATTGGCTACTGTGGGCAGAAGGGATACTGTCATACCCAAATCAAAGGCACGTGAATGTATTGGAGGAAGCACATGGGTGACCCATAACACTCAGGAGTACACACCCTCACCAGGCACTCAATCAGAACCTGTCACCCAAACAACATACACATGGATTACACACACATGCATGGGCACTCACCGGACAATGCCTCGTAATCAGGTAGCTCTCCCACGCCTTTTTATCTGTTCCTCTGTGACGAAGGTCCCAGCAACAGACTCATGTTCAGTGAGTTTGTTGTCCTCTGGTGGAGACCCACCACCAGTCACCGTAGTAGCGGCATGATTTGAGGTCTGCTTGTTCTTTGCTCTGCTTTTCAGGTCATTCCACCACTTGTAGCAATCATCAGCTGTGCGCCTCACAAATCCAAGGGCAGTTATGCGGTCTGCGATGGTCTGCCAGTGTGCCCTACGTTGACCAGGTGTGATCTTGCACCCTGCAGTCACCACCATTTCGCGGCTATGTGCTGACACATAGGTCACAAGTGCATCAAGTTCGGGGTCATTAAAGCTAGGCTTCCTTGACATGCCGGACTGTGTAGCCGTGTCTGGGGTCTCAGCCTGTAGTGCCAGAGAACCCTTCCTCCTCTTCTTGAAAGGTGAAGCAGAGCCTGAGTGGCTTGCGCCGCTCTGGTCAGTAGGGGCAGAAGCGCAGGTGGACTGGGTACTGGGAGTGTGTGAATGCACAATGACCATAGGTCTTGGTGCAGGCATTGTCTGAAGTGTGATGTTGGCAGGGGCAACGTCAGTTTGATGGACCAGGACCAACACTGTCCCGGATGGGAGACTCAGAGCTGGGGTGGATAGAGCTGCAGCTGCCCCTGCAGCCTCCCCACCCTGCCTACTTGGGGCATCAGATGATATCGCTGCCCCAGATCCACGTGGCCTGGTGACACTAACTTGCACCGGCACACGTGGCTTAGACTTGCTGACCTGGAAGTCACCCTGGGAGTCATCCTGTGCCGGGTCAGGTGCCACAATCGGCTGGTCCAACAAGGGCTGAGCTGGGATGGTGTCAGCCACGTTTCACTCAACCATGGGGGGGGCATGGGTGTCCCTGATTGGTCCTCCACACATGGGGGTCTAGGGTCACCCTGCAAATCCTGGCCACGTCCCCTACCGCGCCCACCACCGAAAACAAAATGTAACGTGCACGCAACCCCTCGTAGACCACGTGCGTGGAAAAATGAACCCGCACTACGCTGTGGCACCCAGGAACACAAAAATAAGCGTACGCGTGTTACACGCAGCCTACAATGACCTCTGAAGGGATACACGACACACAGGGCAAGCACAGTTGGTAAATGCATGCGCGACTCACCGTCTGCCTGCAAAAATAACGGGAAAAAAACGCGCGTGTGCGGCGTAGGCAACACCCCCGCCAAAAGAAGAATTGTACGCTGTCTGAGGAGGCAGAACAAAAGAAGAAGTGAACGCTGTTTGAGGAAACAGGCCCAAAAAAAATAAAGAACGTTGTCAGAGGTAACAGGGAGTACGAACTTGAAACGCTGTGAAGTAATCGCCTGTGAACCAACAAGAAGTACAGAATTCACCCACTCGCTCTCCATGAAAAGCAAGTACAAGGGAATGGGGTCCTACACGTACCTTTTAAAGCGGCCCACACATACAGCATCACTTACGCGTGTACGCGCTAAGGCCCTTTCCTCCAATTACATGAGCTGACACTTGGACGTGCAGTTTTTGGACGTGTACAATGAACATGCACCCGTGTTGATGGAAACGCCCGCGCGCGTCACGTCACTTACGCACATAGGCCCTTTCCTCGGATTACATGCATTCACACGCGGATGTGCAGTTTTTTCACGCGGGCTGAACCGCTATGCCCACGTCACGAGGGGAACGCCCGTGCAAGTCACGTCACAGAAGCGCTTACGCGCTAAGGGCCTTTGGTCCAATGAAACCACGTATGTGTGCTGATGCACTTATGCACGAAGGGCCTTTGATTTTCACGTGCCAAATCACTCCGTATCAAGCTGGCCATGCAACAACACACAGAAGGCCGAATTACTGCCCCCCAGAACCCCACACACGCTCCCACCTGCCATCTGCTGCTGCCTGCCTGCCTGCTGCCCATGTGCCCTGGTATTTGGTGCCTGCACATCAGCCAGGGTTCCAGTTGCTGTGTCCACCCCTGCTGGAACAGAAGACTCCCGACTGGGATACTATCGCTCCACAGCCCAGCCCCAGGACCCAGTTGCCCACCCACGCCTGCCTCGGGTGTCGCCATGTTGGGGCAAACACCATCTGAGACCACTGGTGACCCACTGCCAGAGAGGCAGAGGGCCACCAGCTTCAGTGTGAAGGAAGTTGGTGTCCTGGTGGAGCATGCCCTGGGGCAGTATGATGCCATTCTTCGGAACAACACGCGCCAACAAGGAAGGATGGGAGAGGATCTGGGACGACATAGTGGTTGCCATCAACGCGGAGGAGGTGGCAACCCACGACATCAAGCACGTCAAGAAGCACTGGGAGGACTTCAGGTCCAGGACCCTCCACAAGGCCCGGCGCCTCACGGAGGGGGGCCGGGTCAGCATGAGTGACATCCAGATGAGGGTCCTGGAACACGTATGCCCAGCACTCCACGCCCAGATCCTTCGGAAGAAGACCCGTCTGGAGTTGAGCGGTAAGTGGACAAGCATTGTTGTGTGAGACAGGGCATGTTGCAGTGTGCTGGTAGTCTGATACTTGCCTGTATGTGTGACATGGGCCATGTATGGATGTGTGTGTGCAGGGACATCATGTTCATGCATGTGAGACCAGTAATGTGTGAACCACATGGTTGGTGCAGGAGTTCCAATGCAACATGGGGAGCTGTATGGCAAATGCACACATGAAAGCATGCCAGTGTCTGTTCTTGCACATGGTGGGGGTGTGAGGGATGGGTGCTGCTGTCATGTACATTTATGGTGCACATGTGTGTGTGTCTGAGAAGTGTGTCTGTGACTTTGATATGCCATGGATTCATGACACATGTCCGTGATGATGTGCACATTCACTCATGCAGTGCGGTCAACGTTGTATGCACTGTGTCTATCCAATGTGTCTGTGGTGTACAAGGCATGATGCATGACCCTCCAGTGATGTGTGTGCATGGGATCAGTGTGAGCCATGATGCATGTGAGTTTGAAGGCAACATTTGGATTAATAGAGGCCCTTGTACATGGATGCTGATGTTGATTGCAGGTGCCGTGCCTGTTTATGCACGTGTGTTGCGTGCATTGACCCATGTGTTGTGGAGTGACAGGATGGAAGTGACGTTAGACACTGCCACTCATGTGTTATTGCTTCCTGTCTAGATGAATATTGTACTGTACCCTGATGCTTGTGTTCTATGTCTCCCTCTACGCAGTGTCAAGTGATGAAGAGGGCGGAGACGGCGCTGTGGAGTCAAGCGGCGGGGATACCTCCACTGGGCGGCGACGCAAGGCCCAGCCACCGTCCCAGGACTGCTGGGAGCCGCACATGGGGCCTGGTGGGGGTAGTAGCACTGGTGCAAGTGGTGCATTCCAGGGCCAGGGTCAGGAGGCAGCACAGGTCACCGCGGAGGGGCCTGTGCATGTCCGTGTCCTTGTCCCTGTGACTGCACCACCATGCACCAGCAGGGATGCCCCGTCCCAGGCCCGTCTGCAGGTAGAGGAGAGTGCCATGTCATCTGCCTCTCCACTACCTGCGGACGAGGGGTCCAATGAACGTGTGGGCTCCGTCCTGATTGGTGTCGCGTTGCGCACGCGTGACATTCGTGATGATGTGCATTCTTCCTGGGCGGAGAACACACGCCATCACGAACAGCAGCATCGCGACGTGGCACTGTTGGGAGGGGCCCTGGTTGGTGGGTTCCTACATGTGACATGCACTCTGGCGGACCTCTCCTCCTCTGTGGACACTATGCGCCAGTCGTTCTCCCTGCTGTCTTCCGGCCCAGATTCCACCAGGGCCCCCTGTGGACCTGGCCTGACCAACACAGCCAGCTTGGCGGAGATCCCATCCCTGCCACAGTCGGGAGTCGGCAGTCCAGCAGGGGTGGACACCACAACTGGAGACCAGCTGATGGAGGATGTGCAGGCATCATCGGACAGGGCACATGGACAGCAGCAGCAGGAGCAGGCTCTAGGTGGGAACAATGATGGCTCAGGGCCATCAACGTCAGGGGGGCAGGCATCGGCCAGAGTGCAGGAGAACCCTGGAATGGATGTGTCTTCCGTGTGGCTGCGGTTGGGCCAGCGTATAGGTGCGGAGCGGCGGCGGGCGGAAGAGGCGCAGCTCACCATGGTCAGGGCGGAGTTCTCCATGCGTCGGATGTTGAGGCGGGCAGAGTGCCTCGAGGCGACTCGCAGGGAGTTGGAACAGGCCATGAGTGCCTCCCTGCGAGACCTTGGGGCCAGGACATAGGCCCGCCTCCAGCAAATAGACATGGAGTTTGATGATGCCCTGGCTGAAAACATCACTAAGTGAGCCGCAGGACTTGCCCGTCGCCATTGTAAATAGTTTATAGTGTTAGGTTTCCTTTTTTTTCTTTATTTTGAGGCTTTTGGACTATGCCCCACACTTTTGTAAATAGTTTTTTTGTTAGGTAGGTTATTAGATAGGTTTCATTTGTTTCGTTGGGCTCATGGGCCTTTGGAAAGTTGATTGTACATAATTGGACGTTGGATTGATTTTGATTTTGGACATGGATTAATGGATTTTTCTTTTGGACAATGGATTGTACATAGTTGGACAATGGATTATTTCAAACTTTTTCTTTTGATTTCACCATGGATCAATGGATTTTTTTTTACGTTTCCTTTGGATTTGCGTTGGTGGAGGGAGAGTTTGGACTATTTTTCTTTAGGATTTCTTTGTATTGGTTATACTTTTCATTTGCTCTTCTTTTGCACATGCTTTTAATTTCATGTTTGCTATTTTGTTATGCTTTCATTTTATTGATTTATTTTTGTACATAATACATTTTCATATTTTAGTTCCATGTGTGGGATTTGCTCATTGGGTGAATGCATGTGAAAATGTGGGTTTACACAATCAATGCCAACGAGTGTGTGTGTGACGGACGTGTTGATGTACATAGTTGACTTTTGGTTTGTGTCTTGAGATGGGCATGTCAGTGTGGGTTTGATTGGGAAATCATTGCATCTCAGTAATGGGGTAGCGTGCTGTGGTATTTTGGTGTAGAAGTGGGCCATGATTGTGCATCTTTATTTCATGTAGGGGGGTACATGAGTGGGGGCCTGCTGCCAGGTGCCCCTCACTGATGGGGGGTGGTGCAGGGGGACATGAGTGGGACATGTGTGGGGGCCTGCTTGCAGGTGCCCCCCACTGATGGGGGGTGAGGGTGCAGGGGTACATGAGTGGGACATGTGTGGGGGCCTGCTGGCAGGTGCCCCTCCCTGATGGGGGGGTGGGAGTGCAGGGGTACATTTGTGGGGGCCTGCTGGCAGGTGCCCCTCACTGATGGGGGGTGGGGGTGCAGGGGGACATGAGTGGGACATGTGTGGGGGCCTGCTGGCAGGTGCCCCTCACTGATGGGGGGTGGGGGTGCAGGGGGACATGAGTTGGTGATCACTAGTGCAACGTGACACGTGGCCTGGCTAGGGGGCATGCGGGACATGTCCGGGGGTGCAGGGTAGTCCCCTGTGGTTTGGGCTGCCTGCAGGGGCCATTGAGGGGGTAAAGGGGACACCTGGGAGGATCCACACTGCCAATTCACGTGTAGGACTCCCCGCGCATCACACTGGATACACGTACCCCGCTCTGACAGCAAATTTGCGTGGGAAAGTTCCCGCGCACCACAGTGACACACGTACCCCGCTCGCACAGGGCCAATCGCGTGGGAAAGTTCCCACGCACCCCAGTGACACACGTACCCCACTCGCACAGGGCCAATCGTGTGGGAAAGTTCCCGCACACCCCAGTGACACACGTACCCCACTCGCACAGGGCCAATCGTGTGGGAAAGTTCTGTGCACCCCAGTGACACACGTACCCCGCTCGCACAGGGCCAATCGCGTGGGAAAGTTCCTGCGCACCCCAGTGACACACGTACCCCGCTCGCACAGGGCCAATCGCGTGGGAAAGTTCCCACACACCCCAGTAACACACGTACCCCGTAATACACGTACCCCGCTCGCACAGGGCCAATCGCGTGGGAAAGTTCCCACGCACCCCAGTAACACACCTACCCTGCTCGCACAGGGCCAATCGCGTGAGAAACTCCCGGCACCGGGGTGTACATGTATTCGGAGGGGTTCGCGGGGAGTTTTACTGGCGTTTTTGTGGTTCGGGGCCTGTGCGCCATCTACGGGATTTGTGCGCTTTGCATGGCGCATGGGGAGGGGTTGGGGGCGTAACTGGCGCTGCTGCAGGGTTGCTGCGCCAGTCTGCGCCACGGCTGGTTTTGGATGCTGAAATCCATGAATACGCTGTGCGCGGAAATGGATTTTAGCGCACGCGGCTGACACAGAAAGTCGCACGCACACACTGTGCGCCAGCTGCGTGTGCCACTTGTGCGCTGAACTCTATGAATTACCCTCTTTGTTTGCGCATTGCAAAAATATGTCTCTTTTCCAATGTCCAGATGTGATTGTGGTGGATTGTGGAGGACATAGTTTGGGGGATATCAGTGCAATAAGTTCACAGATGGCAGTGAAGGATATGTTGATGGCACTAATGGAAATGTTTCCATGTGGAAAGGTAATCTTTTCACATATACATCCGACATTGGCGATATCCCAATGTGTTTTGTCCTCACCAAGACACTGGAAGGTGCCTTGTGAACAATGGGAAATGTTCTTTTTTTGCATGGTGTTGGGATGACATCCTTCCCAAATAAGAACATTCTGGTGGATGGTGGACATACTTTGTTCAGTGATGGCATCACTTTTACTGATTGTGGCAATCCAATCTTTCTTGACAATATTCAAAATGCACTCAGAAAGTTCTTGTGAAAATTATGTAGAGTACATGTGAGTAGGTGTAGGAAAACAAATCTGAAAAGTCCCCCCAAAAATGATTCTTATCAGAGGCATCACTCAAGAGTAAATAACTTAACTTGCCTTTCAATTCTCTCCCCATCCCCTTGATTTGGACGATCTGTCCGCGGACACTCCAGTAGTCCGCGGAGGGCATGTGCTGCATCCGGGTCTTTTGAGCATGCCAGGCATGGAAATGGGACTGTGCTGCCCAGAAGATTGGCCAATAAGGTTTCCTGGGTGTGGTATGTGTGGAGAGAGTTTGGGAGAAGGTGTGTTTCCTGAGAGGAGTGCAGATGGCTATGGCTATGTTTTTCAGTAGACAGAGTGTGTAGATTTTGGGGGACTCATGGATCCATTGGTTGAAGGTGTATGCAGAGCAGTGTGGAGTGGCTTAAAATCTTGGATTTTATGATGTTCATGTGCAATGGTATGGCGTGCGCGGCATGAAGTCGGTGGACTTGCTCCCATTGTATGTCAATTTGGTCACACTGCAACATCCGGACATTATAACAGTTTGGGGTATGTAATTGGAATTTCACTGCAGTTTGCAAAGAAGGAGACATTTGGCAAAATGAAGGACATTTTCTAGTAGGTAAAAAATGCATGGAAGCACAGTGAACACAAAATGCCTACTTTTTTGCAAGTAGAAAGAAAAAATATAGTTCAGTAGAATGTTGCCACTTTCCCATGCAAAAGAGTGCAATGTTTTTGATGGCACCACCACCCACATTTATTACATGTCCGTGCCTGCTGCGCTGTCCATGGACTTCGTTGGTATGTCTATTTTTGAACTGTGAATGGTGGCTCCGAAAAGAACCTTTTTTGATTGTGTTTTGGATTTTTTTGCAGGAGAGACAAGGGAGGCGAGGGAAGGGGCACCAAACACAAGGACCAATAGGCAGGCGGAGAGAGTAAGATGTTGGGTGGCGCTTAATCAGGTAAGGGACAGTGTTTCACATGCTCCTTGACTGCAGCCTCGAAAGCACTTTGAAACTGCTCCCCCTACAGAGCAGAGTGTCACAGTACATACAGAGCACTGTCACCCTCAAAGGATAAGGGTCAACTGTGTCATGTATGGTCTGCGAGGCTTCCGCAGGGATCCTCTGCCCTACAGGAGTGTCCCTTGTGGTAGCAGGAGCAGATGGTGAGGGTGCAGTACTGGCTGTCAGCCTACTCAAAAGGTACGACCATCCGAACTGCTGCCTTGTGATTGGAGCTGAGGTGGCGCTGCATGGAGGTGGTCCTGTAGTTGTACAGACCAGGTTTTCCATGACTGAGCACAACATTGCACTTAGTGCATCTAACCTTGTTCGCCCGAGCCTTAAGTACACCTCCAACAGTAGTAAAAAGCTGCCACACCAAAGATTCACGCCGGATTCACGCTGGGAGCTGGAGAGAGGGACTTCCAGTACCTCATCCTCAACGTCCTCTTGATTCATCTCTGTATCACCACACCTGTTCCCCTCTACAGGCCCTCCAGATGGTGGTGGTGGGGTAGCTGCAGCGGCCATGGATGCCATTGTCTCCAAGAAGTACAAAGTAGAGATATCAAATAGCCAAAATCAGCAGCAGTGGGAGGGTCCCTTTAGAGGAGCTGTCCGCAGACAGTTTGAGCCACCGATAGGACTCAAAAAGATATAAAAAGTTGGCAGATCAACTAAGACATGGTCTAGAAGCTCTGCAAGGGTGAAGTTTCAGCTTCAAATTCCCTGGATTGGCCATAAATACAGTTTTAAACTGTCCAGGGGTACAGTGTCTGCAGTATCTCTCGACGTGCAGTGCGGGTGCTGTCATTTTATGACATCCCCAGACGCCCACGGACAGGATGGCTGTCCTGCAGACATTTATTGCGCGGGAGATGGTGTGCACATGCGCGCTAGGGTCCGTAGGACAGGGGTGGAGTGCCCAGACTAATTAAAAATGTGACACGTGTGAGCGGACATGTCTGGACAGGCGCAGGTTCCGGGGGCACAATGGGATCAGGGGCGCATGCATGCCAGTGTCCGTAGGACAGGGGTAGAGTCCCCAAACTAACTAAAAGTGTGACACGTGCAAGCAGACAAGTGCAGACACGCGAGGTGTCCGGGGGCACAACGGGATCAGTTGCGCATGCATGCCAGTGTCCGTAAGACAGGGGCAGAGTCCAGAACTAATTAAAAGTGCGACACATGCGAGCGGACATTTGCAGACAGGCGAGGTGTCAAGGGGCACAGCAAGATCAGGTGCACATGTGTGCTAGTGTCCATAGGACAGGGCTGGAGTCCATGAACTAATTAAAAGTGCGATGCAACTGAGCGGACATATCCCGACAGGCCTGATGTCTGGGGGCACCTCCATTTTGGTTACAGACAGCCTAGACATTCGTGCAGTCTGCATACTGCAAACTGGGCTTTAAAAAAAACATGCACCAACAGTACACACACAAATATTAAAACAAACTATTAGGAAAAAGGTGGGGTAGCAGAAAGGGAAACATATATGGGGGAATTGGGGTTTTCTACGCACGTGGGCAGGAAGGGATTGAGTTTTCATCGTAGCGTCTTTCATTTAGGGAATTTGATGGAGATGATTGGTTGGGGCAGGGTGAATGGGCACAGGTTCAAGTGGGGCAATGGTATCGTATATTTTCTTTGACATGATTTTGAACAAATGTCATCAACTGTACAAAATTATTATTTAGTTCATCCATTTTTGCACATAGGTGTATTAGTACATTTTCTGTGGTTGCAGTTAAGGGCTGTCCGTGGCCATCTTCAGGTTCATTTAATTGTAATTCCGGCCCACTTTCTTCATTCCCACTATGTACTGTTAGAAAGAAAACCATGTTTTAGTGACATTTCAACAAATGACATCACTTTTTCTGCTTTAAAAAATGTATTCTGCACCATTAGAGTTGTTTCCTTCACTCATTTCATCATGGGAGAAATATTCCTCAACCACTCCAGTGTGCTTGCCATTTCTGTGCAAAGAAAACAATACTGCTATTTCTTACAAGTTATGTACACATAATGAATTATAATGTTACAGAAATAAATACAGTGTACTTACTATTTTGTAAGGGTTTCTTCAGAATAACTGCCAGCTGCTTGTCAGTTTGTAAGCAAGGTTGCACTAAGATAATACTGTTAGGTGTACAGTTCATCCTTTGTGCTTGGTGCATTCCATTCGGATTTCTCAAGTACAGAATTTGTATATATATTTATTTTTGGATGTGCTACATATATTTCTTATTGTTTCAAGTACATGTCTTTGCCCGTTGCAGAATACAACAATGTAAGGAAATCGCTGTGCTTTTGGGCAGTGTGAATGCTGTACAAAGTCTGCGGACAGTCGCGCAGTCCGCAGACTCGGCAGCTATCACACTGGAGGTAGTGGGGATCAGTATGATGTAAGGGACATGTAGAAAATTAAGGGTATCCTGTTAAAACCCATGAAATTCAGTGAAAAATCTTAAAGGGACAAAAAAAACAGAAATTCACCAGTTATGGTAAGCTAAGAACCATAACTTGCGCCACCACTGTGCACTGCTAAGACTAACACCCAGGACAGCAATCGTTTCTTGTTACATTGTGTTTTACAAAGGCAACACTCAATACTGCTATAGTTAGGTTGAGGGGTACATGTGCCATGATGCTACTGTCACAACATTCTAGTGCAAGGTCACCCTTCATGCACACTACAATGGTTACGTGGTTTCCATCTCAAGGCCTCAAACCTGCAGGTGTAATGCGGCTGCATGATGCAATTCAGGGTTTCTCAGTCGCTCTTTTCATCTATCGTTCCTGCCCTGCTTTCAACATTATTTGCTGCATGGCTCCTTCCCAGCGCTGTAAATTCCTCCCAGCCTGCAAACTCCTACACTTCCATCCATAATTTAATGGACCTCTCTATTTCCCACCGTCCATCTTTTTCTTCTTTCCTTTCATAACTTAGTGCCTTCCCTCTTTCTCCCACGTCTCATTCATACCTCCCACTCCCTTTCTTTCTTCCTGCATACCTTGCTCTTTCTTTTCACCCTTTCCCTGCTTACTCCCAGTGTTGCACTGGTCAACAGGGAACTCTGGAGATTTCCCGATGGGCCTCTGCAACATGGGCCTCTTTTGTGTAGGATGAAGTGAAGAATGTGTTTCAAATCTTCCAGTGTATGTTATTATGGGGCCACTTGGAAAAACGTTTCCAGGGACACTTTTGATTACCAGTCCAGCTCTGCCTCCCAGGGGTGTCATTTCACCAAAATGCAAGGGTGCCAGGGGTAGCGGAAGGGACATCACACAAACATTGACCTCTGATGACATAACAGGAAGGGATGTAATTTAACCCTGCCTCAATTGACATCACGAGAAGTGATGGCACACCTTTAACCCCTTGACAAAACAGGAAGTGGCATCACATAGCATTGTTCCTCAGTACACTAAGAAAAATATGGTTACAATATCACGGTAATATGATATATATATTTCATTCAAGAATGGATCACCATATTTAGGGTTAATATCAGTGTGTTTTGGCCAATAATACCAAATTACTGTGAATGCAAGCAGACGTTCAATACAACAAGCTGGACTATGGCACATGATTCGGGCTAAACTGTAAACATACACAGCATCTCGAAGAGGCCTAAACCGCAAAGTGCAGACATACAGTGCCTGCCAATTGTCTGGCCACAGACTGGAAACAGCAACTGACCAACCCAAGTCCAACCAGAAATACGATGGTCTGGAGGGTTGCCCAGAACTGGGCCGGTGGTTATGAATGATTTGAAACCTTCGAGGGATCACCTTTCTTTTTTGATTATTTTTTAAGTAACCCACAGTTTGTTTTGTTAGATGGGAGATAGAGGGGAAGGATGAGTTGCAGGTCACAGTAATTGCAGAGCTTTTTTATTTTAAAATGTGAACAGCATTAGCTGATCCACGACATCAACCCTAGAAAAGCCTGCTGAGCATACAGACCTAGGCTAATCCTCACTGATGACACCCAATGAGGCTGACACATGTCTGGGGATCCTTGTAGTCCTGTGCAGAAGGGATGTGACCTAACAGTTCTGGCTGGACTGGCCTTTTTGTGGTGGAACAAAGCATGCATTACAGTTGTTTTCCCCTTCTGTGGTGGCTTGGTAGGCTGCAAAACAATGGTCTGGAGAGTTGCCAAGAGCTGTGCCAGTGGTTATGAATGATTTGAAACCTTCCATCTATCTGGAAGGTTTGCTTATTTCTGTTTATCTTCTGTTTTGCTTATTTGGTAAGTAACCCACAGTTATTTTATTTTTGTTATATGGGAGATGGAGGGGAAGGGTGTGTTACAGGTCACAATAATTGCAGGTATTTTTTATTTTAAAATGTAAACATCAGCAGCAGCTCCATGACATCACCCCTAAAAACGGCAAATTGTTATCATTTTCTTTGGTACTTTATATCTTGCTTAATGCCATCCTCCTCCAGCCTCTTAGCACTGCACCAGGAACTGAACCCATGGTGCACTGCATCCTCTTGTTCACAAAGCAAGTGCTTTGCGTCCGAGCTATCCTTCAAAATATATATATATATATATATATGATTTGCTTGAGGGAGAAACAGATGGTTTACTTCAAAGGCAGAGGGCAACATCATGTAAATTAATTATCTCACTGTGTGTCTATCTAGAGTGTACCTGTGATGCAGGACTGGCAGATCTGGGTGAGGTCGAGTGCCCAGGCAGGATTGGTGGCAGAAGCCACTGGGGCATACCCCTCTCATCACAGTCCCCGCCGCTCACTGAATGTGCAAAGCAGACAAAAAGAAACACTGATGAGATTTGCGTTCATTCTGTGCTGTCAACAGCTATCTCAACCTTTCCCTTATACCCGTCAGGTTGCTACAGTACTGGTTGTGAGCTGCACAGACAGCCCAGCCATTCAGGCATTCTTTACTAACGGACTGTCAACCTGTTAGTGATGGTGGTGCCATGTTTTTTTCCTGGATCCCTGTTATTTACCAAGCTAACAAGATCAAGATTCCAGGTGAAAAAACTGTGGCACATTTAGCTGCATTTACAACTGCCTTTTTCAGATGCAACACAGATATCTGCTCTCGGCACTACCTCTTTGTCCAGTGGCCCAGGGTTAGCAAGACAGTTCTATGGGTAGCAGAGGGGGAGCCTTGGGTAGTATCCGCTACACTTGGCAATCCCCAAATGATGTCACTGCTGCCTCCCACCCTGGTCCCTACTCCCTTTCTGTTGTTTGTTCTTTCCCCTTGTGCAGCTCATCGTTCTCTTTTTTGTCATGTCACCATCTGCCTGAATTTCCCTTGTAGTCTCCCTGACTTTCTTCTTACCTTTGTTGCGTCCAGCTGACACCCATTGTGCAGGCCCTGCATCAGCCCACACCATAGCATAACTGCTGGCCTGCACATGCCATCCTCACAGATGCTGATGAGGCCAGTAGAGACTGGGGAGCAGAGAGAGGGGCTAGTCAGCTGCCAATGCAGAGGAATACATTCCCAAACCTCTATTCAGGTTAATCTTGCCACAGATAATGCAGCTGGAAAAAGGCAAGAGCATAAATCGCACTAGAAGAGTGTACAAATACACCACTACAAACACCAACATGTTCCTCCAAGAAACTGAAATAGAGCCAAAAATAGTAGAGAACCAAACAAACTATGATATAACATTTTTAAAATGCAAGACAACAGTGACAGGAAAAATTGGAGTAACTGAAAATAAAGACGCACATAAAAGAGCAGAAACTAATATAGCACACAGATGTCCCTCTATATCTAACATAAAAGAAAAACCAAAAAGAAAGTAATAGCCCAAGCAATAATGTACACCTCAAAAGGACAGTTGGAAAAGGGTGAACGGATGCATCCATACCGAAGAAGTAAATGCACCATTTAAAATCAGACATGGGAATCGATAGAAACCCACCCCAAAATAGAACATCTCGGTTACGATTATTTCATGAGATTATACCCTTTAGAGTAATTACAACAGAAGATATTCTAATTGTAGACTAATTGGATGATAACATTAATATAACAACAAATATATGGTTAAAGTCTCAATCAATCAATAATGGGCTACATCTTGGCGTATGAGGACGAATTGTTCAAATTAAGTTACTGCTGCAAAGAAATTCAAATGGAAACAACTAAATATCCGTTGGAAAAACCAAAAGATACTAGTAAGGCCAGAATTTCCAAAATCGTAGTCCAACCTAGCACTGGTGCCCTACAACAAATGCTCCATATGATAATGATTGAGGCCAATAAATTACCAAGCATAGCAACTAAGGCAGTGCACATGAATAAAGAGAATGAAAAATGGGATATTGGCAATGGCTACCCACCGTTTTTAAGTCCCGCTTTGCAGAGGTATCATGATAACATTAGCTTATTGTGTTCTTGGAATACAAGGGGTTCTTCACACCTTAAAGCAAATGGAGAGCTTTTGGAAAATATTGATCTGTTCGAAATAGTAGCGCTGCAAGAGACATGGATGGCCAAACCCTGTGAAATTGATGGGTGGAGCACACTTCAAGTACTGGCAACCAAGGGGCCAATAGGTAGGTATACCACGTGGGTGCTTCTTGTGACATTACATCATCCATGGCTTCTCACATTAATGCTTAATACATGGATGGTCCAAGTAGTACTAATCAGCTCTAACACGCTAGGACATGATCCAGTGATATTAGTAAATATCTGTGACCCCCTGAATCATATAGCAACAAAAACTGACATTACTACGGTGAAAGGAATACTAGAATATATGACCACAGTAACCCCAGTGTTAATAATGGGTGCCCTCAATGCTAGAATAACTGCCCCGAAAGACTGTCCATTTATGTTAAATAAATCAAGACCGTCGTACACCTGCAAAACCAATAGGCAAGGCAAAAGTTGGCTAGACTTGTTTAATCTTTTTCATTTCTCAATGTTGAATGGCAATTGTAATGGCGATGCTGACAAGGCATTAACAAGAATCAGTGGGAAAAGTGCCTCAACCATCATTCACGAATGAAGCAGGAAGGAATCTTGTGAAGGATATGGCTATATTTGATCGTGAAAAAGCGATCATCTCCAGCTGTGTGTGTTGCTAGAGGCATGTGATAGCCAGAGTGAAGTCGAACTTAATGGTCATATCTTTCTTAATGCTGGTAATAACTGCATGAATTGGAGTCCAGTCAATCTTCAGAAATCTGGCCTCATAGCTGAAAAACCCTCAGCTGTTTCACAAATAGCTGGCATAACACAACTGGGAAAAAAGGTATAACCATGCTAAATGATTTTTCTAGTATTGTGAGAAAAAAAACATTATTGTGATATAGCCAAAATAAGATTTTCTACTTTTTACACAGAATACAAAATATACATTTCAGACTAAAAAGAAGAAAATTAAACAAAGACAATTTTAAAAATGTTAAGATTATACAGGTTAGCAATTCAGAAAAATAAATAAAACATTCTCATAAACAAAAAGTAAAAAGCATATTGATCATTTCACACTTCATCCAAGCATATTCCCATAACTCAATTGACCAACTTCAAGACATTAAGAATCTTGACAATCTCTGACGTAAGGAAAACTTTATTTCCAGTGACAATTCTTTCCCAGAATATTTCCGAATCCAAAGATTAAACTCTAAGAACAAATCTATGTAATCTTCCCCATCTCAATTCCCTTGTACCCGGGCATACCAACAGAATATGTTTAATTGAGTGCTTTAAGTTCATCTCACACTCCTGACACATATAATTCGGATAAGCAACATCATCTCTAATATGTAAGATTTCCAAGCAAGGGAGGATGTTTAGTTTAAATCTGATAAAGTTTGCTCTGATCCTAGGTTCTGGGATTTTTTATAGATAGGTGGATACAATTGGTCTTGGTTTATAATAGATTGAGAAATTTGCTGATAATTTAGCTGCTCTCATTGTGTCAATTGCTCTAAACCAATCCCATCTTTTGATTTATCCTTAGATTTTGATGGGTTAGAGATCAGTGTTTCTTGGTCAGAACCTGTTTGGACAAGAATATCAAGACATCTGAGCCTAACCGTTTTTAGAAATTTGTTATCACCCTTGGCCAGTGGGTGTATATGTCTTCATAAAGGAAGTCTGTTTGAGGGTCAACGATCCGTCCATAGAGCAAAACCAATCTCCATTTCATAAGGGATAGGAGGGTGATCAGGCCCAGCTCATATCGAACCAGAGCCATGGGGACCGAGTGTGGAATGTTTAGGATTCTCTTCCCAAATTTGGCATCTATTATTTCCCAATTAATTTCAAAATTATGAATGTTCCACTCCAGGCCAAATAGCAGAGACGGGACTACCTTCCCAATATAGTATTTTATCATAGGCAGGATGGAAAATTTACAATATTTCCTATGAATAATCATCATATGGGAGCCTAACTTCACGACGGTCTCTATTTAACGTGTCAAAAGCCTGGGATAAATCCACCCGCGCCCCAAACAACGGTTTTCCCCTCTTAACATGACTTCCTGAGCTCAAGCAACTGAGGACCAAATTGTTGGGTGCGGAAGAAAGGCCTCTCCGAAACCCTGTTTGAATTTTGGGGATGATATGTTTGGCTTTTGCCCACACTTCCAGGTCTCTGAGAACCAGACCCACGAAGACTTTATCATCCGCCTCCAATAATGATAGTGGGCGGTAATTTGCAGCCGCCAAAAAGATCACCACGCTTGTTAATGGGGACAATCACAGAACTCCTCCATGAATCTGGGATTGTTTTTGACTTGATTATGTTATCAAATAGTGCATTTAACACGCTGGCCTAGAGTACAGGATGGGACTTTAGAATAACATTACAATGTCCGTTAGGGCCTGCCGCCCGTGATACGGAAGATTTAGTTATTATGATTAGTTATTATGATTCTGATCTCTTCTAAGGAATAATTAAGTGCCATATCAGTTGTGAGAACAATCTTTGATTCTTTAGTTTCTGGTAGACCATAGATGTTACTAAAATGATCAACCCATGATTGCTCCTGTATAATTGTCTCCTGTCCCTGTATGAATTTCTCATTAACCAGGGACCAAAAATTATGCGAGTTATTAATAAAGACTGTCTTTAACATATCTACGCCATCTTTCAGTAATTTTAAGGACTTTTACAATCTAATCCAGTTCCTGTAATTATTCTTAATAGATCTGGCCTCTTGGAGACGCTGAGGTATGCTCTTATTTGATTTTTTAAGGCATAGAGCGTTCTACTTCTTTCTATCTTTTTCTCCAAAGTTTGAATATCAAAACAGTGTTTATGTATTTTTTTATTTATACCTGGGAACAAATCTGGTTGATCAAGGTTCCATAAGAATTATTTAGGTTTAACCCCGCTCCCAAATCTAACCAGCCTATTTCCCGCCACATTGGAAATCAAAGGTTGCAATACATGTATACTTCTAAGGTTCCGTTTGATCTCAAAGGATGCAACCAACATAGCGTGGTCACTCAGCTTTTCCACTATAACTTTAAAGTGATCACAACTTTCAAACAGATTGTGAGTGACAAAAACATAATCAATAGTAGAACATGAAGCACCCATTCTCCATGTTGGGGGTGCCGCTGTATTTGCCGCCAGATTACCATTCAAAACCATCAATCCCCAATCAGCCATAAATCGATACCATACTTTGCCATCCACTTTCTTCCGCTTACACTGGGCAGAGTAAGGGAGGAGATCCTCGAGGCAATGACAATTAAAATCTCCCATGATAATAATATTGTTTCTTGGATATTGAGTGGTAGATATAGTCAAAATATCCCACAACCTCTACACAAAGACAAGTATAAGGAATTGGGCTGGATTTTAAATATTTACCAGTAGCCACCACCTTTAACCCTCAGTATCCCTTAGTCCTGCTCTAATTATCATGATTCCCAGAGCCTCTTTAAAAGTAGAAATGAGCTCCCAAAAACCGAATTTCTACATAGAATAGATAGACCTCCCGCAGGGCGTCCTACCTCCGCCACATTAACCAATTGGTGATAAGCTGCAAAACCATCCATATCGAATGACATTGTCAGCCAAGTTTCTTGGAAAAAATCCAAGTCATATGATTCAAATATATGACATTTCACTGCCTCATTGCAGAACAGTTTTGAGCCCCTCATATTCCAGGAGAGGGTTCTAATCTTCCTTTTAGCTAGAGATGCTGATGAAACAAACCCAGTTTATGGAGAAACTGGGAGACAATCTCAGGGACCATCTCCAAGGCTGTTGGTTGTAGGGTCGAGTCTTTCATTGTTTGATGAGAATGAGGACCTTGATCCATCTTCCTTTTTGGAGTGGCATTCAAACTCATCACTTCCGGTTGTATTTCTGAAATTTTAAATCCTCTACGTGACCTCTATAAGAACAGTTACTCAAAATAAACCCAGTTTTAAAACCCCAAGTAAAAGGTGGAACAGGCCCCAACCAAAATATAGGCAATAAGACCATAACATCCTATTAGCAAAAAGAAAACGTAGATATCTCTTAGGCACTAAAAAGTGAGCAACAAGACAACCTACAGCTTGATATACCAAAAATCATCAAAATCATCAAAAAGAAATATCGTAGCTGGTTGCGCAGTCAGAGAGCAAAAGCCACATCCAAATTATGGATGAAACTAGCACATCACGCTAAAACGAATTATAATACTGGTATATGAACCACATTGACAGGGGCTGCAAAGAACAACATGCCAATAAATAGTTTCCCAGAAGAGAGTTGGCAGTGCCACATTGGGAACACTTAGGTGCAACGTCACCAAGAGATGAGGAACATATAGTGGTTAAGGCAAAATGGGCCTGTAAATCATCCACAGATAACATCTTGATGATGATAACAAAATTACCCACATCAAGAGCAATAGGCCCGGATGGCACATGTAATGCCCTTCTTAAACTCTCACCCCATCTCTGGGCCAAAGTCCTTCATCCCTTATTCAGTGAAATAGGCGCCAGTGGAACTGTGCCAAACACATGGAAAGAGAGAATGATCCTCCCCGTATATAAAAAGGCTGCTGGAAACTTCCAACTATCGTATGCTGGCCATGTTAGATATCCCAGCAAAAATACGTTCATGTGTCCTACTGAAAGAACTGAACCAGTGGATAGATGAGTACCAGATTCTACCTCTTAACCAGACAGGTTACGGGCAAAATCGTACTAGCCACAGCCAACTTTTACTACAAAGGAAGGAGTAAAACAGGGTTGCATCTTAGCTGCCACCCTGTTCAAACTCTATCAGGCTGACTTAGCAGAGGCACTAAGACTTGAAGAAGCACATGCAGTAAAACTAGGGGCATTTAGCTTTAACTGGTTGTGCTATGCAGACGATCTCCTTCTTTTAGACTACACCTCAAAAGGCATGCTAGGAGGCCTGTTAAAGGCCCTGGGAGATTATGCCACCAAAATTTGCCTTCGAATACATATTCAGAAAACTTGATAGTAGCATTTTTGGGTAAATCCAAGAAGAAAAGGGCACCTAATCTAAAATAGACACTAGATGAAAAAGAGGTTGAATGTGTAGAGTCCTATGAATTCTTGGGGATACTCATAGACAATAAGATGAGTTGGTCAAAAGAATGGACAACAAACAAAGCAAACTGTGTGAGAATCGCACACACACTAAGTAACTTTATTGGAAAACAAGGAGGAAGTTCTATCAAAACTATCTTACTGCTCTACTACCCTAAAATTATTCTGTGCATGATATATGGAGCAGAAGTGTGGAGTTATAAATATTGAATTGAACTCACAAAACAAGGTGAAAATCTTGAGATTATTATTCATGATGCCCAAGTCATTGTCCATTGAGTATATCCTACTAGAATTTGACCTCCTGAAAATAATGTGAGCAATTGACCATAAAATGGTGATGACCTATAAGAAATTGCTCCAAATAGAGAATAGCACCATAATGAGTAAAATAGCATATTTTTGTCCGTCATGCAACTTATATTTTTTTGTTTTGGGAAAGAAAGATCTGCGTTTAAATACAACAAAACTGTTTAAAACAAATTAGAGTGCAAAATGTGGCAATTTACTTGATACAAAATAGAATAGGTAAACATAAGTTCTGAGCAGATGCATTCCTATGCAAAAAAAGACCCTTAGCAATTAAGGGGTTAAGAATGCTGCTCGGTTATAATAAATATATTCTATCGACCAGTTTCATTTCATACTTAATCCACCAAAAGTATTTGTCCCTACGGAAGTGTAAAATCCATGCAGTCTTTGTAGATTTAAAGACTGTATTCACCAGTGTGCCCAGGGATTTGCTGTGGGAAATTCTCAGAGGGGAATACCTGACCACTTGATGGAAATAAAAAAGAATCTCTATGCAAACAACTAGGCAGCAGTGCATTGGGGCACAGGAGAGGAATTGACAAAACTGCTAAATGTGAAGAAGGGCGTGAGACAGGGTTGGGTCCTTGACCCACTCCTCTTTGGTATATATATATATATATATATATATTTATAAATGAGATCATCGAAGAACTAGTTACCCACTGCCAGACTGCCAGGACCCCCCAAAAGATGGGTGGATATTGAATACCTGCACTCTTTTTTCCGCACAATGCTGTTCTTTTGGCAACATCATCCATGGGTTTAAGGCACACACTTGATAGTTATTCCACCAAATGCAATCAATTGAGACGAGAGATCAACAAAGCAAAAACCAAGGTGAGTTTAAATCCCTATCCCTGGTACACCAGGCTTACTATCACCAGGGAGCTGATTACCTTCAATAAATGTTTGTTCCCTATCTTCCTGGGCAGACTCTCCACTCAGGTAGTGCCTATCTAGTCTCAGTTCCTAAATTTCACCTTTCTAAGGCGGGAGGCGTGCGTTCTCAATTGCCACTGTCAAGCTGTGGAATACCCTGCCCTTGGCTCTTAGGCAAACTCAAGACCACCTTGAATTTAGGTGGTCACTGAAGACCCTCCTGTGTTAGACTACGGTAATGCCTTAGTCTGGCTGTGACCCTACTATTGCCAAGATGCCTTCGGGTGAGCGTGCCGTATATACATTTAGCTAACATAACATATGAAGGTGATGGCATTTAAACCATGGTCCACCAAAGCAGTTAGTATTAAGGAAGAGAAGATTCACGGTCATTGTTTAGACGAGGTCCCATTTTATGATTATTTGAGTGTCAGATTTACAGAAAATGGGCCCTGGTTCACCCACCACACAAGAACGTGTGTGGTGATGGAGAGAACATGTGGGGGAATCAGGAACTTTGCTGTACATCATGGAGGAGGATCTATGACTCCTGCTTGAGGCATATACATCACAAGCTGTAGCCTCTGCTCTATATGGAGTGGACATATGGGGATTTGATTGTCCATGGGATATGACCATAGTATATCTCCTATTTACTGCATATGGAGTGTGATCTTAGACCCATAGCAGACAGCATGAACCTAAGACCTATGATATACTGGGATAGAATCTGGTCAACTACGGGGCTAACCACATTATGTCACAGAATGGAGCAAGCAAATTACCGTCCATGGTTAAAGCATGTACAATGTGGGTTAGGGATATTAAATCTATGATCCCTATGGCAAAGTCCCTAAAAATTGTCAATCAGGGAAGAGGAAAAATACCAAAATACTGCTCTGATCGAAGCAGGGAAAAACATGGAGAATGTAGCTACTCTTTTGGGTTCAGGTGTGCCATATCTGAGTGTCAAGCAATATTTTGGCTTGAGATCTACCTTAATAGGATTACCCCTTCATTTGAAAGAGCTTTATACATACAATATAGGATGAATGTTGCAAGGGTGCAGAAGTAGGAGACTGACACACAGGTGGAATATTTTTCGTCAAAGACTTTTATTGAAAAAGAAAAGAGAATACTCTTTCTGGCCCTATTACTAAGAGGGGGTTCACTGTCTCAACCAAAACTAAGTATGTTGTCAGAATGCCTGTTGAAAACAAATAGTCCACCGTTGTGTGTCCAAAAGATTTTTCCTTCCCTTGCAATAGAACAGAAACCAACCAAAGTGGTTCAGAAGAATGACTTCTCTATTCTGGGTTGTACCTCCACCTTCACTCATACTGCAAAATGAAATGTTCTTGGTCAAGGGCAGAACAGCAAAACAAAGTCTCAAAGTTTCCTTGAACTGACTTTCCACAAAGGCACAAAGAAAATAAAGTCTCTTTTGTCAATATGTTCACAACCCCTGGGGGAATGTTTCCCTTCACCAGGTCTTTCTCAACTTCCTTAGGAGGCCAAGAGAATGAATTTCCTCTCTTGGCTATTTGCAGAGTGTTCAAAAACACCAGGGGGTATGACTCCCTTTCCCTGCTCTCAGGCTTTGTTTCACCACCAACCTGGCTAGGTATTATTATTACAGTGCTCCCAAAATGGTGTCAAGCATAATGCTTCCTTTCCCCTGTTTTGCTCTTGTACTCACAGTCAACTTACCTCCCTTGGGTGTCAGGCACTGTGACTATTAAGGTTGATGAGGATACTTCTATGGGTGCAGGTCCCACAATCTACCTGGTATACTCTCCTGCCAGGTACTATTTTTATGAGGATCAACAAAGATGCTTTATGGGTGTGGGTCCCATATTCAGAGATACAGTCTACCTGGTATACTCCCCTGCCAGGTACTGTGACTATGATGATTAATCTGGAGGCCTCAATTGCCTTTCTGGGTGTAGACCGGGACGTCTTCTGGGGCGATCCAAGAAAAATACAAAAGAAATCCAAAGGAAGTGTACACCGTGCATGAAAAAACCCAGCTGTGTTTTAACTGGGAGAATAAACAGCTCTGTGAACCTGAACTGTAATGCATTCTCAACACCGCCCAGAAGGGCTACACTATTTGTACAAGAAAATCACTCATTAGCATAATTTGTCAATTGTTACCATTTTTTGAATGTGCTAAAACATCATTGCTGGTTCGTCGCGGGAACCCCTATATATTTTTATACAGTACAGGTTTGGAATAGATAGAAACTAGGTAGAAAAAAACTGTGCAGTGCACCGTTGGTGAAACTGAATTTCTCCCATTTAATTCTATTTAACTACTGTACTTGCTGTCTCTTTAACTACTGTACTTGCTGCCGGTGTTCTTGGTACCAATCCTGATCTCCTTCAAATGAGTGTGTGGGACTGCACCTCGCATTCAGCTGCAGTTCTCTTCACGTGAGAAAGGTTTCCTTCTGAAACAATTAATTAGATACTGTGGGCTTCTTGGTGTCTCGCCCTTGGTGAGCTGATCTAGTGTTTCTGCTCGTTTAAGCAAAACTTCAATTCTACTGGAAGCTGTGGCCTTTCAAACAGCAAACAAATAGCTTCTGTCTACTCTGCACTGGCCCTACTAAACTATGACCACACTGTTATTCGTTAACATACCCAGCCCATAAACTCATTACAGTTACTTTTAAGAAAAACTATAAAAATATTACTGTTGCTGCAAGTATACTTTTCATCGATGCAACCATGCTTACCTATCCCAAGTTACCTACTAGTTAAAAATGCATATAAATTCTATGTTTTTGCACGTGTACTTCCCTGAACAGTGCCCTACTCCCTGACGAGTGACGCACTAGGTGTAATGTAGGTGTGATATAAGTATGTTATGACGTCACCTTTTATGTTACTTTTGGTGTTACTGTGTTACTTCTTTAGCTTGTGCATGTGCCCCCTTATGAGTGCTGGATTTGTATATTCACATTCCCCCTTCGATCAATGTATTGATCGACACCATATTGTACTTCCCACCCAACTTCTCCTGTGGTATCCAGATTGTAGACCTTCCCACCCCCCGCAAGCTCCCTACTGAAGGAACATATTCTTCTGGAGTGCATCCCATAAAACAGCATCCTCCAACTCCATATATAATGTTCAAAATCAGAAGGTGGCATGGACAGTGTACCCTGAGGCCAAAAATCCCTCCCTACTGAACCACATCACTTTCAGGAATTGTCTGTGTTTCAATGTGTCTGGTCAGGGGTATTGCTTCCCTAACCTTGCCGGTTCCCATTGGCATCATGTATTTCCTCCATTTCCTGCCCCCTCAGCACCACCTCAATCTCAAATGACATGCACAAAAGGCACTGAGAGTAAATACAAGAATCAGCACCGCTATTTTCATAAGCACTGATAACTATGTGGGTACTGTGGGGAAATTGGGGCTCCCTATTTCCGCCGAGGCAAAATTCTAGTAAACTCATACTCTGACAGCAAGATGTGTGAGCCTCTGGTGTGAATCCAGTGTGAGTCAGCTTGGCTGATAAAGAAAAAAGAAAAATGTGAACCTAGCTTTGCATGGTAGCCATACAATAGCATAGTGCACCACGCCATGGTTTCACATGGACTAAGTTGCAATGAAGCATAATATTAACAATTATTAACCCCTATCCTTGGTATATTTAAATCTGTACTAATATTGAAGACAGCTCAGTCCGTAGCTCTATTGGGCAGAGTGTTACTGCCCAATAGAGCTTTTTGAGGCAAGCGCAGGCTGAACGATGTTGGTAGGAAAATAAACGTACAAAAGATGCTTCTGCATGAAGATGTGAGCTGAGGAATGTGAAAAGTCACGTTGCTCAAAGTAACCCCATTGTTCATGTTCTGCTGCAGGAAGCCAGCATAGAGAAATTTAACTTTTGGCATCCTTTTGCTGCCTTGAAAACATGTGTTCGCTGGAAGCCTCCATGAGGTTTGGTCAGAGGTAGTGGTATCTGATTGGCATGTGACATCAGACAAAGTGAGGTGTGTTGTATGATTGCACATAGTGTAATTGTATATCGTGGGCAGTTGCAGGCTGGTGAAATTTTACACTTATAAATTTAGATAGCTATTTTCATGTGTTTTATACTCCGTCCAAGAAGTAGATTTCACATATATAAACTGAAAGCTCCAGGCTCTGCTAAAGTGAACGATATTTTTCAAGGCCATTAGATAACAGAGTTTTGAACTGCAAAACTAAAAGTGTGATTGAAGTTTATTGTGGGAAAAGCTTTTATCACGGGGAAAGTATCACAATGAAATGTGCTCATAGTTATGTTTTATTCTGAAGAATAGAATCTGTTATCACTGCAAAAGAGAAACAAGAAGTAGAAATGTGCACTTTAATTTCTGTATCGCAGAAGATGTCATAATGTACTCATTGCATTGCACATGTCATCTCGTTTTGTATCACTCAGGAGGATAACTCAGCGGCAACGCACTCACCTTGGAAGCAAGGTGATGCAGAGCAACACAGGACCGATCCCCGGGTCAGCACTTAGAAACCTCTGGGTATTAAGCACATTATAAATAACCAATTATCATAAACCCTAATTTCTTATAAAGTATATAAATAGAATTAGATCAGTTTGGGGTCTATTTATTGTGTGTCCTAGTCACTGGTGATGGCATATAGACAGGTACAAAGATAAGGAGTTCTTTGTACTCCCATTGATGGTAAAAAAGCAAGATTCACCAAAACACTGTGAACTGGGGAAAATCATGAAGAGCTGAATCCCCATATTGCAGTTTCCAGGTTGCCTGGTAAGTCTATTCTGTGCCTCTACCATTAATGAAACACCACTAATGAAATACCACCAATGAAATACCACTAAAGTAGAAAGAGTGGGTCCTAGCGTGCCCCAGGTCTGAGTTTTAGCTTGCTCTCATGATCCCAATATAAGAATGACACCAGGCAGCCCTGTTTCTCTGGGTCTTACAAAATACCCCAACAGTAACCAAGCAAACATTTTGTCAAACCATTCGTGTTTGATCACTCTGCTCGTCTCGTGACCCATAGTCTTGTGAGGATGTGCAAGGCATTGATTGCTTCTGACAGAGTGCTGTTTGTGGCATCAATTGCAGCCACATATGTGCAACAAATGCTCCCTATCATGGCTATTAACAAATCCAGTATGTACCGGTTCTGCAGAGTGATCCGCCTTAATGTCCTTATTTCCTCCCTTACAGTATTCAGCCATTTCTCTGTCCCATTTGCCAATAGTAGCTGCTCATATCTCGTAATCTGCAGCCATTTGGTGTTAGCTTCACTATGAACACTAGGGGAAAGCAAAGACGTAAAGAATATTGCGCCTTACTAAATAGCCTAAATTCCATTTGGATTGCATCCAGTCGGTCCACACTCTGTTGGGGCCAGTAATTATTGTTTCTTCTCCTCCTACTTACATGCATCGACCAGCTGATGCCTGGATATCTCTTCAATATTGCAGTGGCACGTGAATTAATCTCTTCTTCAATATTTGCAGTGTCCATGGACCTCAAAATTGCAGTGTTCATAGATCTCTTAACAAGGGAGAAGGCCGTTTTTTGTAGGGCTGAATGATCATTCAATGGTACAATGTTGGAACCAAAAGGTCCGGGGAGTGTAAGGTGACCAGGGAGCACTGGCCACTCCAGTATGTCGGTAATTGGGCATATGCTTGGGGCTCACAGGCCCCAAAATAGACCATAAGGTCTGCCTTTCTGACCCTTATATTTGGCATCTCAAGCACCCTCTGGCAGGCAAAATTGGTCCCCAAATTGATCGAACACTTTGTTCCCATGGACATTAAAAATAAAGAATATCATGTGAGTGCCTTTATGTGTGATGGTTGCTGTCATCATCTATCCAGGTGAGGTCCTGTATGTGATAATTCTAAACAGTATGACATGTATCCCTCTACCCTACACCCTATTAGCCCTTGCATCCACTGATCACTGTGGAACAATGAACCCTCTACCGAGAGGATAGCTCAGCAGCAAATTGCTCGCCTTGGAAGCAAGATGACACTGAGCAACAAGGGTATATAAATAACTTATCATAACATATGTGCAACTGGAGCCATGCACCATGGTAATGGGTGTTCTGTATCATTCACACACGAGAGAGTGCCCTGTGTGGTAAATAGCTGCTCTGCCCTTCTCTGGCCTTCCATATGGTTTTGTTTCTTCTACTACTGCCATCTTTTAAATTATTATATAATTGTTCTCATAGATTGGATCTACCTCCTCGACCCATTTTTCTTGTACCCTGCATCCCTGGAACAACCCTCGAACCTTGCAAAATGCCAGGTGTATTAGACAATGTGCCATTTCTACTGGCACTTCCCATGGAAGGAAGAACTTGGGTATCCCCATGGCATGTGGGATGAGGGAGCAGAAGTAACGTGTCATTTTCCCTGTCTCAGGCCACCACCCTCACATGGTTATACCAAAGGTTATCAGAATCCGTTGAAAGCTGCTTCCTCACAATGTCTACAAACAGGCCTGGATATAATTTCATTTCCTGCTTCTCTACTATTACTCTCAAAGGGGGTAAAATACCTCCCTTCTACTTCAGGAACAACACAAAAAAAGTCAGACAAATCAATCAGTGCTTGTCTGCCTTCTAATTTTACAGCTCATGCGATGCAGTAGGTGACGGTGTAGGGGTCCTCAAACCTGGGGTCAGACCATTTCCTTGTAAACTTCTTTATAAAAGCTTGGTCGCCTGGATAAAGGTGCAGGGCTGCAGTAATAAGTCCTCTTCCTCCTGTGGGGATGGTTTTTCTGAGGAGGTGGCTGGCCTATTTTGATGAGGCTGTAGCTGTCGTGAAATGTATTCCAGGGAGTTAATAAGCTGTTTAAGATAACCTGATGTTTAAGAAGCTTGTGGGATCAATGGTATGGGTGTCCTGCTGCTGTATCTGGCCCAGGAGGGCCTTTCTACCAGGAACACTGCTGTTGGCCATGCTCCCCTTGCAATACAAGACCCTAGCACCTGACCCATAGGGTGATGCCCATGTGATCAAGAGCACGGGTGTCCCGCTGCTGCATTCAGCCCAGGAGGGCCTCTGTACCGGTAACAGAACTGTTGGCAGCAACCCCTCTGAAATACAAAAACCCGGGACCTGACCCACAGGGTGAAGCCAGCGGGATCAAGGGTATGGGTGTTCCACACCCTCAGCGTGTTCCACACCAGTGAGGGGGAGCAGACACCCATAGACTGTATAGACTGTGTTAGCCTGGGGCATTGTGCGAAGCAATTATCCAGGAATAATCCAAAGAAACTGCTTAGAGGACTCTGAGAGATCACATGGTGGAAAAGAAGCAGCCGATGGCAGATGTGACTGTGTATATGCATGCCTAGCATTTTAACAGGTGAGAATAGAGGCGGGTGGAGTCATTACATCTCTACTGTTTAAGTTTATAGACACACTATTGAGTGAGTCCTAAGCTGAATCAATTAAATTAAAATGAACTTGTACAGCAGTTCCCAAATACAAAGGGAGTATCCACCCATCTCCTGGCTAGTCTACCCACCATGTCAACACCCAAACCCCCACTTAAATGGAAAATACTCACTGTGAAAACGAAAATACCACTAGCACCCTTACAACTCTCACTGCGTGCTGCAAAGAATAGCATCAACAACCTCATTAACCCTGTAAGACCCTTGAGGGAGGCACACATTCTGATAAGTGAAATCCATCAATTCCTTGGCTCATTCAACATTCCCGCAAGCCAGGACCCATGGGGGTGGGGGCAGAAGTAATGCAGAAGAGACTAGGACTTCAAGGTTGATATCAGAGATAGCAATGCCTCATGTTCGCCCTCTAAAGGCCCTGACACTGGTGCGGTGAGCAGATCAGCGTACCGGGTGGATGATGATTGGACCAAGAATACTGCTAATCTATTACCTCCGGGGGTGGCAAAAATGGCTTGTTCCTGACTATTGCAGGGCTATGTCTGTGTGTGTCCACAGGGAGTCCCTAAAATTATGAGAAAGAAAAACCCACAGACACCTCTTTGACTCTGGTAGCACTGACTGTTCCAACCCCCACTCTGTGCCTCTGGCCCCCATTCCCCCAATAACCCTGAGACAGTGCCCCCAAGTGGGGAGGGGTCATAACTGTACCAATGACAGTCAGCATTGATGATAATCCCCAGACAACCAAATGAACTCCCTCACTACAGGGTCACGGTGGGACTTAAATGGTAGAGGAAATTGGGGGAAAGCTGACTTTGTTGATGCAGGACGTACTAGCAGGGGCAATTATCAACACTCAGCTGGGTAGTGACCAAACCTGTCTGTTACTGCCCCCAGAGCAGGCTAAAAAGCAAAAACCTGATCAGATTGGGGATGGGCCCAGTGACCAAGGAATGCAGATGTAGCACTGTTCTATCCAAAGTCTTGTTGCTCCCTGTTTGAAGCAATTGGGAAGGGAGGGGACAAAAGAGGAGGGGGGTCAACGACCAGCCTAGAGGCTGGAAAAAGGGCCTCAAATATATTGCTCACAGATGTAACCATTATTCCAAGATCGACACAGAGAGGGACGGGGTATGCCGGCGAAAAAACAGCAAGCACTAAAACCACCTGAGCCGTGGCCGGCAAAGGGTTAACGCCCCAATAGATGTAAGTGGCTGTGAATCCATGTTGAGCAGTCAACATGCAGACTCTTCTCTACCATTTCAGTCCCTCATTTCGAAGGTATATGATGCATCCAAGGCAAAGGAGACAACTGGCAAGGTAGTAGGTAGGACTGACCATGATCCTTTTACACACATCGTCAAACCGAGGAAGGTTCTACAGGCCTGCTCAGGGGGATCAATATATTTAATCAAAGTCCCCAAATTGCCCCTAACTAGCACAAACCTAAGGATTCACTTTTAAATAAATGTACACACTGACAAAAGGCAGTAAGAGGTTACTTATGTGTTACCCAGGAACAAATTGAAAGCTACACCAGAAAATGCAACCAAGGGGAGAACGGCTTTGATTCTATTAGAATCGCACTAAGAGGGCAAAGCTTGGCCAAAGGCATACTGATCTTTGGTAGGAGATGCCATCCCTCAGGGAATAGTGTTACCAAATTTAGGGCTCGATTCATAGAATGATTTGCACGGTTCAAAGTGACTTTGCACTGCTGAAAAGTGACACTGCACTGCTGACACAAACCCTGATTCATGGAACTGTGCAAAGTGTATTTTTGCGGTGCAAAGTCAGTGCAAAGTCATTTTTGCAGTACAAAATGAACTTGGCACTCACTCTTCCTTGCAAAAATACACTTTGCACAGTTCCATGAATCAGGGTTTGTGTCTGCAGTGCAAGGTCACTTTTTAGCCAGCAGTGCAAATTCACTTTGAACTGTGCAAATAATTCCATGAACCACCCCCTGGGTAAGATTGGCCACACCCAGGAAAGAAAATCACAGTGGTCCATGCTCCCTGACATTTAAGGACTTCCCCTGGTTTAAACCCTTGTAGCAAATAACGTCTTGACGGTTAAGCGGCCTGCCTCAAACTATGTTGAGAAGCTCTATGTCACAGTCTGAGACCTGCAGGGTATAGCACAGCGCCCCAGGGCTCCTGTACTTAACTCAACGCTGACATGTCAGACAATTGTTCACAAATTCGGTCACATGCTCCTGTAAGTTGGGTATGAGCCATTGCTCTTGTTTTTCTGCAGCAACGTATTGCTTTGAGGTGTGCTGTGGGCAATGCATTTGGTCCAGTGTAATGTGGAACAGTGCCTGGGGCATCACTGGATTGTTGCCAGATCAAATCAATGGGTGATATACGGACAAGTCCACAGCTTCTGTTCCTCTGGAAGATCACCCCCTGCACATATATTAGTTGGGTCATGGACAAAGAGTTGTAGTGCTCCATGTGTGGTGTGGGTAGGTGTTTTATGTGTGTGAGCATGGGTACTTTATGTGCATGGTTAGGCATATATTCTCTTGTGTCCAATGGCATACATGCCACTTCTTTGGCCCTGGTTTCTGCTCTGGCATTGCCTTTGGAAATGATGTCTGTCGCATTGTTATGGGCACTGTATTTCACCACTGCTAATTCTACAGGAAGAGTCAGTGCCTCTTTCAGTCTTGACTATAATTCAGCATATTCTACTAGGGTGACATCGCTCCTCCAGAATCCCCTCCTTTCCCATCTTGCTAGTCCTGAATATACTGTGGATGTGTCATACGCAGAGTCAGAGTAAAGGGTCACGCATTGACCTGCTGACATTTCTACTGCTGTTATTTTTGCCACAAGTTCTGCCGCATGGGCTGAAAAGTGCATTGGCAACCTTATTTGTGCCCCAATCTCCCTCATGTTGGATCACCACTGCTGCACGCATATATCGATAGCGCAAGTTCCAATCTATCGTTGACGACCCGTCAACAAAGAGCATATCTCCCTCCTCCAAAGGCTCTCCCTGAATCACTGTGTTCCCCTCCCTTTTGTCCATTTATGTAGACCAATGAAGCATGTAATATTCTTCCATATGTGGTCGTGTTATGAATGTTGCTGGATTCAATATGGCCCCTCACACTTTGATAGTGGAATTTGACCGTATTTCATTATACGCTGAAGCACGTTGGGTGGTCAGGGTGGATTTTGATTTGTCCAATATGGCGAACACTGCATGCTCTATCTAGAGCGTTACTGAACATCCCATTGTAATCATGGCTGCTTTCTGTATTGCAAATGTTGCTTCTGTGAGTGCCTGTTCGAATGGAAAGTGCCCTTGCATTACTGAATGTATGGGACTGCTATAGTAGGTCAAAGGTTTGGGGCCTTGCAGTTCCTTCTGAGTGAGGACAGCTGTCATGACTTGGCCATTAGAGTGTGCAATTAAATAAGACATATTTTTATAATATGGTGTTGCCAGAACGGGGCCAGTGCTAAGTGCCTCTGTTAATTCCCTAAATGAATCAATCATCTCCTGGTTCCAGACCAAGAAGCATTCACCTTCTGTGCATCCTTCAATCCCTGGAGAAGGGGTTTAGTATACGTGGATTAGTTAAATATCTATGACTTACAATAGTTACACAAGCCCAGAAATTGCTGCATTTCCCTTGCTGTGTTTGGTTGTGGGGTTTGCTGTATCACTGCTGTCCTTTCGGGGGTGACCTTCCTCCCCTTTGCTGATATTATCTGCCAGAAATACACCACTTCCTTTTGACAATATTGCCATTCGTCCTTATCCACTTTGTATCCCTTCTCTGCCAACAATGTGAGCAGTGTAACCGAATCCTGGCTACATTGGTCCATTATTGTACTGCATACTAAAAGATCATCAAAGTATTGAATAATTGTGCTACGCATCTGTAGGTTACTCAAGTACATTTGTAGCAACCTGTTAAAAACCTTTAGGCATTATTGCTGACTGAAAATCATCTAATATTACCAACAACCTGGGCTATCTGGCTCCTTTTAGGAGTTTATGAACCCCATCTGGTAGTGAAATTAAATTTGGGATTATATCCCATCGGGAGTGCAGCACAGGGCTACCGGTCGGCAACATCCGGTGTTTGTTTTGTGTTTTATATTTTTGATCCCGGGAGGCCTCGAGACCTTCCCAGCTGCACCTGAAATATCTCTTATTAAGCTACACACATTACCTACAAGTTCCCCAGCATTACACGTACAAGAAGAATTTTTGGACATTTTTTTGTGCCCCCTATCCCACAACTTGTCTATCAAAAACATTTGGGTATTCACAATACCCTTTTGGTAAACACGTGTGTTTGAACCTGGTATTGCAGTAGGTAAACATGGTGAGATGCTGTGAATTTGGATGTAATGGAATGAAAAAGAATGTGTTTTTAAGTCAATCACTCTAAAATGAACCTGCTCCAGTGGGGATGTTAGACAAGATGGTGGCCATATCTGGTACGACTGTAAACTCCCCCTCACTATGTTGTTCAATGGGAGGAGAACCAAAGAAGACTAGATAAAAAAATCTAGTCAAACAGCCGCTCTCCGTGCAAACCCCAAACGGGTGATATAGTTTAAACATGGATTCCAACGATAGAAATGTAAGTTCTTTTCTTCTTATGTATGAGTTCAATAGAGAAACACTGAATTCAAAGTAGTAGTGAGGGTAATATGTTTATCAAAAACATGGATTCAAAAAAATGAAACAAAGTGAAAAAAAGGAGGAAAATCACTAATTATGTCTTAGTGAGGATTCAGCTGTCACATCTCATATTTTAAATAGACTTCTTTTACCAATGCATTTCGGAGCATATAGCTCCTTCATCAGGGTGAGTCTAATCTAATCACATAGAATAGAAATATATAACGCAACACGTGAGAAATAACACAATATATAATCATGAATCACAAAAGACAAGGTAAAAATTGAAAATCACATACTTAACCAAAGAGAGACATATTGGATTGACAGATTGGGGAGCTTGTATCCCAATGGCTTAAATGAAGAAATCAATTATCATTGTTATCTTTGAATTGGATGCACCTATATTGATTTCATGTGACATTATATAATGTTTTTTGCATGTATCATTGATGATTTTGCATGTTACACGTAATGGCTAGACTGTTAATGGACAACTAATGTGGTCCTTGACATTTTGTCAGGACCAACTTTGCCAATGCCAGTATCCTTAGGTATTGATAACATCCATGTAGTGTTCTGGATCATCTAAGTCGTTAGTTTAGCATTTGCTAATTTTCTAAATTGCACGAATTATGCCCAAGCATCATGACAGCCTTTCCCGGACACTCGTCTGGGACCCAAGGTGACACCTCCGGTGCCACCTACCACGGCTGGGATGCATGTTTACTATCTCTTATTTTTCCATGGGCTGCCATTTTTGGAGCCTGTGTTGTTGTATGTTTTCTTTCCATTACTATCCCTGTTGTCCATTTTTTATAGTATTATTTCTATGTCTATCATATTGTTGCACATTTATTTTTCTTTTATCCACTTTTCCTCTTTTATTCACCTGAGTGTTGACAATTGTATTTGTAGCTCCACACATGCCCATATATCTCTAATGCAGTCTCTTAAATGTATGTGCCGCATCGCGCTGCTCGCCCGATGCGATGCGATCACGTGGGTATTTATAGCAGCGTTACCATTAGCAACGCTTGCTTACAGCGATGCAGAACGGCGTTTTCCTAGCCGACACAGACCCAGATTATCCTCCAGGTAACTATTGAAAACGGTCCTTTATAATCATAGCGCCACTGCGCTCCCGAAACTCCTCTTAATACACACTTTTGTTTCCGACAGCTTTATCGATCTGTCTGTACTCTGTACGCTGCTGTTACTGACAACAGATCACACATCTGCTTTTTGATTGTGGATTCTCGTCTCTACGAGGCCAAACACGTCTCGTGAGTCCTTTTACATTATTTTCCCTTCGTTCACATGGTCATATTTCCCACGCTACTTTCACTTATTTATTCTTCATTTTTTTATTTTTTCATTACATATTCCATCCTGAACCCACATCGTTTCTTTGGTATGTGATTTTCAATTTTTACCTTGTCTTTTGTGATTCATGATTATATATTGTGTTATTTCTCACGTGTTGCGTTATATATTTCTATTCTATGTGATTAGATTAGACTCACCCTGATGAAGGAGCTATATGCTCCGAAATGCATTGGCAAAAGAAGTCTATTTAAAATATGAGATGTGACAGCTGAATCCTCACTAAGACATAATTAGTGATTTTCCTCCTTTTTTTCACTTTGTTTCATTTTTTTGAATCCATGTTTTTGATAAACATATTACCCTCACTACTACTTTGAATTCAGTGTTTCTCTATTGAACTCATACATAAGAAGAAAAGAACTTACATTTCTATCGTTGGAATCCATGTTTAAACTATATCACCCGTTTGGGGTTTGCACGGAGAGCGGCTGTTTGACTAGATTTTTTTATCTAGTCTTCTTTGGTTCTTTAGTTCATGAGTCAGGGTGTCTCCAGACTTATTGCAGCCAGCTCCTGTAAGCATCTATTTGAGCTTCAATTTATTATTTTTTGACTCAATTTCTCTTAGTGCCTAATATTCATACATTGACCTTCTAATAGTACAGTGGTGCCCACTTACTTTTGCCATTTGCTCTATTTTCCTCCTTTTTTGAGACACACGCAAGTGGAGGCACACATTGATTACATTCCGGCATTTTCAATTTTTAGATTCTTATATTTTTCATAAACGACATGTCCTTTGAAGACATCGAAGGGCTATCATCGAAATGTGCAGAAATCTTAGGGTTTTCGACCGAGGAAGCAGCTGCCATTCTCGAACTAATTAGTGAAACGACTATAGGCACACATTCCACTACCACCAAGAATCCGGCGAAACGCATCAAACAGCTAGAATATCTAATCCGCAAGGAAATCAACCGAAAACTCCATGCGATCACACTGGGACGCTACTTCAAGAATCAACGTATCCCAAGAGGCTTACGTATTCAACTCCGTCCTACCCTTTGCAAAGAAAGCAAAGAATTTGTACGTAAATGGGAGGCTATTCTGAACAAGTGTTCTCTAGACTTGATTCTTCTAACCATCCAGGAACTATCTAAAAATCTAGTTTCTCTGAACTCCGAAATCCAAGAAATTGAAAAAGAGCTTGTGACGTTACTAGGGAAAGCAGAATTTGATATTATCTTAACGGAAATTAATACAAAACTTGAAGATTATAAAACTGAGTTAGAACAGAAAAAGGTGAAAAAATTCAAACGTGATACCTATGACTATATCAATGAAGAAGTATATACATGGATGGAAAAATACGGACCAATAGCCCCAAAGAAACTATATAAATATCCAACAGACACCACATCTAGCTCAGATTCAGAAGCACAAAGGGACTCTGATGCACACACAGAACAACCATTGGGTGACGACAATCGCCCAGCCAGTCCTTCAACCCAAATACCCACAAGCTCGGCTTTTTTAGGAGCCCGCCCAAAAGAACCCGCAGGGGGAGGAGGAAACCTCAGAAACAAGCCACAAACACGACTACAACTGAGAAAAACCTAGTTATCAACATATCTCACAAAGTGTTGAGCAAGACTGAAGTGAACACACTTCAAAAGGGGTTAAGCTTTGTGCCAACATACAGTACAACCTTGTTTAATACCAAGATCGAACTCTACAAGTTCATCAGAAAATTGAAACTCAAGGTATTCTTTGAGGAACTTGAACCACATGAGAGTACCACCGATATTCCTGATTTTCAAGAGTTTCGAGCTAAAAGTAATTTTATACCACCAATCTCGGTTCCATCGATAGACATCTTTCAGAAAATGGTTACTAAGGATCTTGAACAGATCAGTTACAAAATTCCACCACACAAGAACATGAAACCACACGAAATGAAATCAATTCGGGACCTATACTGTGACAAAGAGATAACTATCCGTCCAGCAGATAAAGGAGGAGCATTGGTGATCATGAATACCACAGATTATGATGCTGAATGCATGAGACAATTACAAGATCGAACTGTCTACGCACCGTTGGACCGTGATCCCACAGTGTCCATTAAACAAAACTTAGAAACCCTGCTTGATAAAGCGCTTGAATTAGATTGGATAAATGAACATACTCGCAAATTTCTCAATAACACCCACCCAAGGATTCCGAACTTTTACACATTACCCAAAATCCATAAAGATCAAGTCAAACCACCAGGAAGACCTATTGTCGCTGGTATGGACAGCATTAATCAACCGCTTGGAGTTTATATTGACTTTTTCCTCCAACCGCTGATACAAAAAACCTCCACTTACATCAGAGACACGTCGCACTTTTTACAGAAGCTCAATGACACCATATTCAATCATGAGCATTTTTTGTTCACAATCGATGTTAAGAGCTTGTACACATCCATTCCCCATGATTTAGGCATTGAATCTGTTGAATGGCTCTTACTCGAATCACCTCCAATCCGTGCACAGAAAGAATTCATTCTGACTCTTCTTCAATTTATTGCAGAGAACTCATATTTTCAATATCGCAATAAGTTCTTTTTACAGACTTCAGGAACATCGATGGGCGCCACCATGGCACCAACATATGCTAATTGCTTTATGCACAAATTTGAATCCGATCATGTACTAAAAAAGCAAGAGTGGAATCAGAACATCTACCTATGGTCACGCTATATCGACGATATATTTGGAATCTGGACAGGTACTCACGATAGGTTCATGGTCTTTTTTGAATATCTAAACAACATCGATCCACGTATTCAATTCACAAGTGAGATATCTAGAGAACATATCACATTCCTTGATGTTAGTATTGTCAAAAAAGAAACTGGCTACAACACCACTTTGTTTCGCAAGACCACCGATCGCAACAATCTTTTACACCGTCTCAGTTTTCATCAACCTAGCCTTCTGAAGAATTTACCATACAGTCAACTCTTACGAGTGAAAAAAATAGTGAGTGATCCTGCAGAATGCTTAGCTCAACAGCTAGCTATGAAAGACAAATTCCTAGCACGTGGCTACACAGAGGAAGAACTCAACTCAGCGTCCCAAAGGGTACAAACTTTTGATCGCGACACACTACTTACCGGTACTACCAAACCCAAAAGAGAGTTACAAACACCTGTATATGTTTCAAGATTCTCCATTCAGAGCAACAAGATAAAGAATTCCATTAAGAAACATTGGAACATCTTTAAGAATGATGTTAGAGTACAGAAATTGTTTGATCAATTACCGGTATTTGCTTATCAAAGAAGCAAGAATTTACGTGATGAACTAGTACGCACAAGACCTCCCTTGAAAGAACCTAGTACTCAACGCACGGGGACATACCCTTGTCTCCATTGTACTAATTGTAACCTGGTCATCAAGGGCAACACCATATACCATCCTAGCACAGGCAATAAGATTCTGCTGAAGACATTTGGTACTTGTGATAGCGAGAATATCATTTATGGAATAAAGTGTCCCTGTGGGAAATATTATGTTGGCCAATCCACGAGAGCAGCTAAAATGCTTTGGAACGAACATCGCTCTTGCATATGTAACTCTAATCCCAACTCAGCAGTGGCTCGCCATTGGAACGAGAAACGCCACAATTTGACCCAAATCAGATTTCTGATTCTTGAAGTGTTGAGCAAAGTCAATCCACATGAGGATCTGGGCCTTCGGCTTAACCAAAGAGAGACATATTGGATTGACAGATTGGGGAGCTTGTATCCCAATGGCTTAAATGAAGAAATCAATTATCATTGTTATCTTTGAATTGGATGCACCTATATTGATTTCATGTGACATTATATAATGTTTTTTGCATGTATCATTGATGATTTTGCATGTTACACGTAATGGCTAGACTGTTAATGGACAACTAATGTGGTCCTTGACATTTTGTCAGGACCAACTTTGCCAACGCCAGTATCCTTAGGTATTGATAACATCCATGTAGTGTTCTGGATCATCTAAGTCGTTAGTTTAGCATTTGCTAATTTTCTAAATTGCACGAATTATGCCCAAGCATCATGACAGCCTTTCCCGGACACTCGTCTGGGACCCAAGGTGACACCTCCGGTGCCACCCACCACGGCTGGGATGCATGTTTACTATCTCTTATTTTTCCATGGGCTGCCATTTTTGGAGCCTGTGTTGTTGTATGTTTTCTTTCCATTACTATCCCTGTTGTCCATTTTTTATAGTATTTTTTCTATGTCTATCATATTGTTGCACATTTATTTTTCTTTTATCCACTTTTCCTCTTTTATTCACCTGAGTGTTGACAATTGTATTTGTAGCTCCACACATGCCCATATATCTCTAATGCAGTCTCTTAAATGTACGTGCCGCATCGCGCTGCTCGCCCGATGTGATGCGATCACGTGGGTATTTATAGCAGCGTTACCATTAGCAACGCTTGCTTACAGCGATGCAGAACGGCGTTTTCCTAGCCGACACAGACCCAGATTATCCTCCAGGTAACTATTGAAGACGGTCTTTTGTAATCATAGCGCCACTGCGCTCCCGAAACTCCTCTTAATACACACTTTTGTTTCCGACAGCTTTATCGATCTGTCTGTACTCTGTACGCTGCTGTTACTGACAGCAGATCACACATCTGCTTTTTGATTGTGGATTCTCGTCTCTACGAGGCCAAACACGTCTCGTGAGTCCTTTTACATTATTTTCCCTTCGTTCACATGGTCATATTTCCCACGCTACTTTCACTTATTTATTCTTCATTTTTTTCATTTTTTCATTACATATTCCATCCTGAACCCACATTGTTTCTTTGGTATGTGATTTTCAATTTTTACCTTGTCTTTTGTGATTCATGATTATATATTGTGTTATTTCTCACGTGTTGCATTATATATTTCTATTCTATGTGATTAGATTAGACTCACCCTGATGAAGGAGCTATATGCTCCGAAATGCATTGGTAAAAGAAGTCTATTTAAAATATGAGATGTGACAGCTGAATCCTCACTAAGACATAATTAGTGATTTTCCTCCTTTTTTTCACTTTGTTTCATTTTTTTGAATCCATGTTTTTGATAAACATATTACCCTCACTACTACTTTGAATTCAGTGTTTCTCTATTGAACTCATACATGTGAAGAAAATAACTTACATTTCTATCGTTGGAATCCATGTTTAAACTATATCACCCGTTTGGGGTTTGCACGGAGAGCGGCTGTTTGACTAGATTTTTTTATCTAGTCTTCTTTGGTTCTTTAGTTCATGAGTCAGGGTGTCTCCAGACTTATTGCAGCCAGCTCCTGTAAGCATCTATTTGAGCTTCAATTTATTATTTTTTGACTCAATTTCTCTTAGTGCCTAATACTCATACATTGACCTTCTAATAGTACAGTGGTGCCCACTTACTTTTGCCATTTGTTCAATGGGAGGAGATCATTGATCATCCTCCGTAACCACCCCCCCTTTGCTTTCTTGACAGGGTATATGGCCAGGTTACATGGCGATTCCGACATCTTGATGATGCCCTGTTGGCACAGGGTCAATATTATTTAATATATTCCCTCATCTGCCTCATCTCATGAGGATAGCTCAGGGGCAACGTGCTGGCCCTGGAAGCAAAACGACACAGAACAACACGGGTTCAATCCCCATGTCCGCACTTAGAGACCTCTGGGTATTAAGCATGTTATAAATAACCTATCATATCATATATCTCGACAGGGGGTGCTGTTTTACCCAGGGTAATGTTGCCCCTTCTTTTAACTTAATGCGTTCTCCTCCTGCTCCTATCGTGGGGGGCACTGGTCCATATCTTTGCTGGTACTTTGCTCAAATCGGCTTGTGTGTGTCAGTATGATGCTCATAATTTGTGTCTTCTGGGGGACTTCTCTGTCTTCTACCATTAGCTAACCTGGTATGCATATCTGCAATATGAGTTCCCCCTCCTCCTCATAGTGTGCAAGAAGCTGTTTATTGATCAAGTCGTCAAGTCCGTCAAAAGTAGTGTTGGGTCAATGCACAAAACCATGCACCAATCCATTCATGTGTCATCTGTACCTTGAAAAAGAACCATGTTCTTCCTCGGAAATGTTGCTTCTAAGTGTGTGATGATGACAGTACCTAACACTACTTCCCTCCTTACTGCTGGTCAAAATAAAAATTCCATGGGCAGTTGAAAAGTATGATCCTTGATCCATGGCACCCACCCTGACAAAACTTGTACCTCATACTGAAATAGTTGTGGGTGAAATCCTACACCTCGCAGAGGGGTATGTGCACAAAGTGCTTGTATTAGTGCTGCACCCCGTTTATGATGTATACCTGGCATGGAGCACACAATGCCCTTCTCAGTGAATGGACTAGTCATGCTCAATTTGCTCAAACTGTCTCTACCTAATATGTTGATGGACGTGCTTTGAATATAACAAGGGTGCTACAATGTGTTGTTTGCCTATGGTAAGAGACAACTCTTCACATATAGGAACCATTACTATAGCCCCAGAGAATCCCTGCATGTCCATTACTTTGTCCGACAGGGGATGCAACATTCCCAAAAATGGTGCTTGTATCTGTGTGGGCTGTATCTGTTGCATTTGTATTTGCATATGAACCAGTGGCATCTGCATGGGGATCTGGTACATGGGAGGCCCATTCTGGCCATAAGGTGGCTACGGCAGGCTCCCACATTTATGTGCCATGTGTCCCATCTGCCCACAAATAAACCATGGCCCCATACTCCTTGGTCCTGGTCCTCCATATCTGTATCCTGTCCCTTTTCCTCTCAGGGAATACCCCCTCCCTTGTTGATAATATCCACCCCAGTGATGATACAACCCTGTGAATAATAACCTCCAGGTTAGGGGAACCCTCTTGGTTTAGCATACCTTCAAGTTTGTTGATAATAACCTTGTGGCTGGCCATATCCTGCAGGTTTTTGTAGCTGGGCAATCCCTATAGATGCTTGTCGTTGGGTCACTGCTATGGTCCTTCCATGCTAAGTTTGGCCAAATTTATGTGCACACATTTCACTTCAGCTTTTACAGCCTTATCTGCAGAGTCTTCATCTTTGTATTGCTGTACTTTAATAAAAAGTGTACTATGTGCACGTGTTTCTCAGGCTACCCATTTTATTCTATGCCTACCACCTTCCCTAATGCTTCCTGCATGTCGGCAGGAAGTGCCCTAATCAATATGTGGTAAAAAGCAGGAATATTTTCATCCCATGTGTGATGTTTTTCTAGTGTCCACATCTCTTGTATCTATTGGATGTTTTGTGCAGGGTCTTCATCTTGCTTCATTGTGAATATCAAGATTGCTTGCATGTTTGCGTTGTCTAGGTACATTGTCCGCAATACCTTCGCCATGTGTGCTCTACAATTATTATACCAGCCACTATTGTGTGCATTTCTACTTAGGGTCATCCCATCATATTCCGTCTGTTCCCAAATTTTGTCTGGCTGTTCACCCATTAAGGCAACAAATAAACTCTTCATATTGCCTACCACCATGGTAATCCCAGCCATTTCCTTTTCTAAGTCAGAGATCCACTTGCCCGCTCCTGCTATAAGGGACAGCAAAATGTACATTGTCATCCCTGTCCATGCTAACACAAAGTATATAATGAGGTCCTTCTCAACTGTTCTGCAACAGGGGTAACTGTGCCCATGGCTGTGACACCTTTGCTCCCTTTGTGGAGCTCAAGACTGCCATTTTCCTGATCCTATTCCGGAATGTATGGGACCAATCCAGTCCGCTATCACGTTTCCACTCTCTTTCATTTTCTTTCTCCCTCTCATTCCCATTCCTTCTATCCTTTTCGTCCCAGAGCCACCAGCTCCTCCTGAGTCCCTCCTCGTCCTCTTCATTTCCTGTTTCCCCACCATCAGCATTGGTGCAATCACTGTCTGCCGCCTCTCCTCGTGGGAGGTTGGTCTCTGGACATATTTTACTATCCAATTTAAACAAAACTTTTCCCAACATCCATGCATCTGGGGACATTGTAGCGCATCGCTCCTCCTCCCTTTTCTACACTGCCTGCTCTACCTCTGGTCCACATCTTTTAAAACGTCCTCAATCTATAATCGTGCCCCTTCTTATATTTCAATTAGTTGCATGGTTTTGCCTAGGTCTGTCAGACTGTGTGTCTTAATACCTGTGGTCCCTGTGTTTCTACCACCCCTTCTTTTCCTCACGTCCCCTCCAGTGTCTTCTGCTGGAGGTACTTGCCGCGGGTTAGTCTATCTTGCCACTGGTTGAAAAGTGGGATAGAACCTATATGGGGGCAGGGCTGATGGGACCGTACCCGGGTCTACACGTGTGCTAGTTTCTGTGGGAGGTGACTTATTCTCTTCCTCAAACATGTTCCACATGGCCAACATGCTTTAGAACAGTAAATGCGATAACCTGGGGATAATATCATATATAATTTGTCAATAAGTCATGGCAGTTGGACTATGTCAATGGATTTAAGTTAATTTTCTTTTATTAATTTGCTGTCAATATGAATATTTGAAACTTGGGAATGCCATTGTTTTCTGACCATTTAAATTGTTTAGGCAATGTCAAACCCATTCAAATCATATAATAAATTCATATTTGACATTTGGAATAGATAGAATCTTTCCAGCTGCCTAGGTCATGTGATGGGCTGGCCGTTTACTTTAATAGCAACTAATGTATTGCAACTCGATCAATGACAAATTCAAAAGCGTACATTAACTTCTAGGATTTTGGGCAAGCAGATAGTTTTATGTTTGGGCTGAATTGTTGTGATCATTCGTCATGAATGTGGTGTTTGAAAGTGGGCATTAAAGGAGATGTATAATAAAGCCGAGTAATGCAGAAACCCACAGAATACTCAAACCTGCTTGTTTTTGTGTTTGCAGTAAACTTCACTTTAGTTATGACTGCTTTCACTGCGTGCTTAATGTTTCACTGAATTCCAATCTGGGTCAGATTACAAAGGTTTGCACCAGTGCAAGTGCAAAATTGCACCGTATTAGCACTAGGGCAAAGTTTGCCCTATTTCTAAAAACACTGAGACATTTTAAAAACCCATTGTACCATGGCAAGTGCAGTTTGCCTTGTTGTATGCATCATGTCAAAAAATACCCAAGTCCAAACAAACATATATTTTGAGTGCTTTTTTGCAGTAGTGCAAAGTTTGCCCTACTTCTAATATAGAATGGTATTAGCACTAGAGCAAATTTGCCCTGGTGCAACAATGTGTGTTTTTTGCAAAAAGGCAATTTTTGCCCTGGTGCTTATACCATGTCAAACTGCGCTTATCAGGTTGAGATGATTTTCTAATATGTTCCAGTGATTTTAGAAATAAACCAAACTTCGCCCAAATGCTAATACCGTACAATTATGCACTTGCACCAGTGCAAAGATGCCGTAACATGGCCCCTGATGTGATCATTTTGCATAAAATCCTACCATCTGCAACGTCATAGGTTTAATCACAGCGCCATATGATTGTGTGCCTGTGACGTTCACTACTGAGTAACAAACGGAAGCAACATCCGATTATTGGTCCCTCTTCAGAGGCTCCATTGATTTATTTGCATAGGTGCAACATGTCTGTAATCTGGCCCTTGGTGTACTGGTTCGTCGGGTCCTACATTTGGCTGAGCACACTGAACTCGCAGCAGAAACTGTCTCAGATAACTTCTTCACCTAGGAGTCAGATAACGTACATAAGGCAAGTTCACAAGGAGGTCACAGTATCCCTCATTGACATGGGGCCTGAATGAGGGAAAGCACGCAGAGACAAACTCGTTGCATAATTTCACATATGCGTGGCATTTTCGTTTGGATTCTATGCATGGGGCGTGGTGGATGGCGGGTTATGTGTTTCTCCACTCAATGCAGTCCACAAGCATCGTAATGTTGAGGTGCGTGGGGAGGTGGAAATCCGTGGGATGCGAACTCTGCCTGCTCTGTTCATGCACAAATTGCAGGCAGTGTGTTGGGTTCCTCTTGTCATTTCAGCGGCCATGCCTTTTCACGGTGCCAGGTATTACCAATCAACTGCATGTGCAAATCAATCCACTGCACTTTACTGAGCAGATGTACCGCGTGGGGGTTTGGCTTGGACACCTGGGGTTCAGTGAATCATCTCCCAAATCCTTCAGAATGAGCCTGCGTCACAGAAAGATTAGCAACGTTGCTCCCCTTCTAAGATAATGGACGATAGACACGTGTCTTCATGTTCATGGCACGACTGTCTTCAGTCTCTTGACACTCAGATATACCCTTGACTTACTCCTGGAAAGCGCTCTATGTTTCACTAAGAAGTTACTACGAATAACCCAGACCTAATACAGGCATACTTTCTGGAAGCAAGACAGGAGTAATCCTGGATTTTACTTACTAGAAGTAAGTGAAGAGTAAGTCAGGGTTACTCATAGTCACATTTTGTGAGACAAATAGCTTCCAAGAGTAACTTGAAGTTACTCATGATAACCTCTGTATGAATTAGCACCTATATGTTTAGTTTGGGCTGTTAGGTGGTGCTTCAGCGCCATCTACAAAACACAACTATTGCATTAAAGTACAGAAATGGAGAAATGGCACACGAGGAGGGACACTATGCTTGTCGGTGTTGTTTGATTATTTTCCCAGCCATTGACTGCCCAATGTCATGGTAATGCCTATGGCCATGTTATTTATTTATATTATTTCTTGTATAGCGCCTCATGCCTATGGGACATTCTCACCCAATTCCCACCCCTCGCTGCCCAAAACACCTCCTCATTCGAACACTTTGGGCCTCATTACGACCCAGGCGGTAAGTTACCGCCTGGGCCGTGACTTTACCACCATGGTGTAAACTACGTTTACACCATGGTGGTTGGCGGACTTACCGCCCCATTCCGACCTTGGCGGGGCGGTAAGTCCCCAATCCCCATTTACCCTTCCCCATTCCCATTTTTGCCCCATAGGGCATAATGGGAGTGGGGAAGGCGTTAATTACGCCACCGTAAATTACGGTGGCGTAATTAACTCCATGGTCCCTTAGCGCCATGGATTTTAACACCCGCCAAAAGCGGGTGTTAAAACCTCCATGGCGCTAGGGGAACTCGTAATTGGCGGTAAGGGGTCGGCGCAGCTAACGCTGGCGTTAACCCCTTACCGCCAGGGTCGTAATGAGGCCCTTTGAGTTTGCTTTTTTCAAGCCTTATCATCAAACTTTACACTCAAAGTGCCTGCCAGTGTTTTTTCAAAGCAGTCTTCTGAGAGCAAATGACTCTATTGGAAATATAAACATGCTACTGGTGTAATAAAATGTCTTAACCAGGTCTGCCTTCAGCCACTTGATTTATAAGCATTATGCATATCCTTCACTGAAGTCCTGTTAAAATTAAGCATTGACAAAGCCAACAGTTTGGCTTGTGTATAAGTATTAGGCCTTAGTCAGGCACTGGAATTAGAGGACGAGGTACCACCACCATTGTGCATCTGCTACCATCAATGGCCAGTTAATAGCACTATGGCAGTGCCTGGCAAGTCCCCTACCCATGTCTGCACAAAAGCCCAACCTTTTGGCATTGCCAATGCTTGTTTATATTCTTCAAAACGTGGCATGGTGGGGCAGAGCAATGTACACAACAAAACAAAATGTTCACCGATGATTCTGGCCAGTTCACAAAGGGATGTTCCCCCTGTTTGTGTATAAGCTATGCACACAGATATTCACTGCTGTAGCAGTGGGTCAGCTGAATGTAGGCAATGGGCAGACTGGGGGAGCGACTACAGCAGAAAAAACAGCAATACCCTGATTTGCTGAGAAGTGTTTTTTTCTTATCTTAGGCCACCCCCCGTATTCATCTGTCAGTGCCTAGTCACCCATGTGAGAAGTCAGGGGCAGAGGGACATGTAACGCCACAGCAGTATTTTTAATGCCCCAAATAGCAATGTTTATGCTCGTTGAATGTGTTTTTATTTTTGTTTACAATTTTGCCACATAAACAGAAGTCGAAGAGAACACATGTAATTTATTGTGAAGAGTTCTTTAAGGCCTGACACTGGGGTCATTGACGCCACGAAGGTAGCAGGCTGAGCCCCAGCCCTAACCCATGATGGTCTGCAAGCCAATGTGCACTTAGGTGTTGTGACCATCCCGGTCATTTAGGAATGCAAGAAGGGGCTGGTTGTGTATCTCTTGCTCCTGCTCATACACAGCCCACCCAGCCCACAGGGTAAATGCAAGACGAGAATGAGGTTGGCCCTCGGCCCATTATGTCTTCACCAGGGCACCTCAGGGCACCAGATGAGAAAGGGGACCTAATAATACAGCCGTGTCCATGACATCTTCCGCAATGTAAAGGTATTGTCACAGAAATTGCCCGAGGGCACGCTATTGCTAAGCATTTGTCCAGAGTAACCTTGCATGGGCTATCAAATTGTGTTTTTTAAAATGCCAGCCAAACATGTTTTTCTTGTAAGTAATAGGAAATACGATCTGATGAGCACCCTCTTGTTCAGATTACACACTTGAGCAGGGCCCTTAAACTCAAATTAAATGGATTAAAGGAGCGCTTGGATGCGAGGCAAAAGTTCCACTGGTTCTTCTGCTTCTGAGAGGAAACACATGTTAGTAATTGGAAAATATTTAGTTTAAAGTTATTGCTTGGAAAATGTATTAGGAATAGCAAAACCTGTGACCACAGAATCTTCCGATTTATACATGAGGAGGCATCTGAAATAAAAGCAGACGCTCCAACAGATGTGTTTTTTTAAGCATCAACAATGTCATTTCATAACATAAAACATGACATAAAAAACCCAGATTCAATTACAAATACAAAAAAGGCCAACTTCTGAGTTTCAGTTTCGTAGTGTATTCCTCTGTTTTCAAGTGGAATAATACTAGACCGTTGTTTTGGACATATGCCACCTGAGACTGAAGTTTAAAATGATCAGTTGCTGTAAACAAAAGTCATAACAATGTATACAGGCATGATGGGAAATAATAAGTGGAGGAAGTGTGTGGCTTTGGCTTTTAATATTTGAGTAGTGATGTGCATGTGAATAAGGGAAACACTCAGAAGCTTGCTGATGGGTTAGACAGATTCCTCATGGTTGCGTAGACACTTATGAAACACAAGGGACGATATTAAGGAACATTTTTATGGCACTGCGATCAAAACAAAGTGCATGGTCTCAGGTTTTGCCAACCACAAATGTGTTGACAGTGCAAGCGTGGGGTGTATTTAAAAGCCCCAGACATGAGTCCCTTTCAGATGAGTGGCTGGATTTTAAACACTGAAACAAAAACGGCCTGGCCTTGGTTTTTGGTTTTCAAGTGAAATTAAAGAGCCATGTGGAAAGGGGCCTACCTGTCATTATCAATGGATAAGCAGCATTTTAATTTATAAAAGAAGGAGGAATCGAAGATCCCTGTCACATGGAAAACAGGATTTAAAACAATGAAAACAAAAACGGCCTGCACATGTGTGTGCAAATAAAAACAGTTTAAAAAAAGTAAAAGTGAAAGATATATCAGTGCTCCCAGAAAAATGTCAGGAAAACAAAACATGTTGTGCTGGTTGACAAGAACAATGCATATTATTTTTCACGCACAAAACTCCAGTGACATTATAAGAGCCACTTTGTCTTCATGAAAAAAAATGTCAGCGCAAGGCAGTCCCTTTTGCTGCTGTGGGCAAAACTTCACAAGGAAAATTCCCAGTCCCAGCCTGGATGACAAACCGCAATAAAATGTCCTGCTGAAGGCATCGAAATTCAGTGCTCTCCAGACCTGCTGGTTCTGAAAGCATTGACTTCAAGAAAAGTTACCGCTGGCTGGAGCATCACTAATATCTGTGAAAATGGGCGCACTCACTTCAAAGAGCAAGCTTCCAACACAAAGGAGATTGAAAAAAAAACTGTGGGTACAGGCTGACCCAGTGAAAATAAATGTCTGGACGCAGGAGCAGGACCATTTGTCCCACATGAAGAATCACATTTGATTTAAAAGGACTTATCATTGTGACCTTTTTCTCAGCCATCATAAGGCGGTTGGATTTCATCTATGTACCCTTTTTTATGTAATTTCCAGTCGATTTTGGGGATATAAAATCTATCTTCCAGTGAATCTGTGAACAGGAATGTCCAGTTAAACGAGTTTTCTGGCTGATTTGACCATGTTCAAAATGTGAGAGTTGGTGAGCTGGTGCAAAATGAAATTAGGGATATGCTTAATAACTTACATATTCATAACTGTTGTGCTTTTTATGGAAATGGCTGAAAGGTGTCACATTGCTGTGCTACATGATACAAATTTGGTGGTCAGCTTATCTAACTCCCCGTGATTACCTGAAACAGAAAATATGTTTAGTTTGGCAGTTGCTAGTAAAATTATGAAGTTTTGATACATAACTAGTTTTTGCCAAAAAGTTGAAAGGAGAACAAAGGATGATGACAAATAGGAATTGCCATATGTTGCTACAAATCCTAAACCAATCCTGACTTGAATGCTGGGGTTGGATGCAGAGAGAAGGGTAGCTGTCCAATCCTAGCGGCAGGGATTTTTGCAAGTTTGTAAAATTGGTGGTGTCATTGCTGCTATATAATTGGGACTGCACTAGGACAGAGAGACACAAAAAGGAGAAAGACAGGAGGACAGAGAGAAGAGACAGACCTTTAGGAAGGCTGCTGAAACATGCCATCTGACAGCTGTAAGGAGACACCAGACACCGCTCCACGAAAGAACTGCACCTCAACTCAAGGGTCTCTAAAGACAAATCTAGCTCTAAAGAGCTCTTTAGCATCCTCCAGGAGCTTAAAGGTTGCACCTCCACATCACTGTCTCCAGCGGACAGCGCCTGGTGTCAAAATATCCATAATAGATTCACAAATAAAACCTTAACGCATCAAAACAACATTAGTGCTCAGGTTAAACTATTATCTAAAACCACAATTACGTTGGATAACTTGGACTCCTTCAGTGATCCCGCTGTTTTCACTTTTAAATCTGTATCTATAGAAGATGTCATTGATACTGTTTCCAAACTGAAACCAACCTCCTGTAAAGGAGATGTCTTTCCAGCCTCCCCACTCAAAGATCATATCCATACTCTTGTCCCATGGATTACCACTTTTGTGAATAGATCCTTTCAGGAATCTTATGTCCCTGAGAACATAAAGGAAGCATGGGTTACACCTCTACTTAAGAAGGAAAACTTGGATCCTGCAGAGGCGGGTAATTATCGTCCAATTACCAATGTTCCCTTTCTGCTGAAAATTTTAGATAAAATCGCATACTGCCAATAGCAAAATTTTGTCGAGGAACATGACATACTGGCGTTACAACAATCTGGGTTTCGCCCTAATCATGGGACTGAGACTGCGCTCTTAGATTTAAAATCCTATATTGCCGGTCTTGTTGACAAAGGTCATACAGCCCTGCTGCTTTTATTAGATCTATCGGCCGCATTCGACTTAGTCGATCACCAGCTCTTGGCCGATAGAATAATCACAATTGGTAAATGTTCTCCAGAAGCTTCAGCTTGGTTTAAATCATTTCTGGGCCCACGAAACATGAGGGTAACAAAGGATAATGCTCATTCTATAGCATCCCTATTGTTATGCGGTGTCCCACAGGGCTCATGTCTTTCCCCCTTACTTTTTAATATTTACTCACGTCTTCTCTGCGCTCTTTTGTCAACCATGGGCATTTATTTTGCCAACTATGCCGATGACACGCAGATTGTTGTCCAACTTACTGGTGAGTACTTAAAAGATGCAGAATATATTAATGCTATCTTTGCTGAAATCCAGAAGTGGATGGCATTTAACTCATTAGCCCTTAACAACGCTAAGACTGAGCTTTTGATCTTAGGCACCCAGCAGAGAGTAAAGAAACTTGATACAAAGTATGACAACTTCCTGATAGGCCAACACGTCATTGCCGTTTCTACATCTGTAACAACTCGAGGGGTCTTTTTTGACCCTCAGTTATCCTTCACCCGTCAGGTCAATTACCTTAAATCTTCCTGCTACTTTTATATCCAGCTCTTATGGCAGATTCGTCCGTTTCTGTCTAAAGAAAATCTTGCCTTGATCGCAGCTGCCATTGTAAACTGCAAGCTGGACTATTGTAATAGTCTGATGATTGGTACTTCGCAGGCCAACGTGAAAACCATGCAGATTATTCAAAACAGTGCAGTTCGGGCTGTAATGGGCCTTAAGCGTAATATGCACATTTCCGATGCTAGGCGTAGCCTGCACTGGCTGCCAGTTAAACAGCGCCTAGATCATAAAGGTTTATCCATAGTCTTTAAATGTCTGTTCGGTCAAGCACCATCTTATCTTACAGCTAGGCTCAGAAAGAAGCAAGTTACCAGTTCTTTGCGCTCTAACAGTAATATTATCTTGGCTCAACCACCATTTGCCCTCAAAAGATTTGGCGGTGTTAGTTTTGATTCTTGGGCTCCGGCTCTATGGAATTCACTCCCTAGCTATTTTGCTAGCAGCGATTCCATAGTTACCTTTAAGAAGCAACTAAAGACCTTCTTGTTTGATAAAGGTTAGGACACTCCTAACTTTTCCGACCATGCACTTTGATATCTGGTTTTCCTTCTATCATTTCTCTTCATCATGATTGGCCTGTGTGATGACGGGCCTTCCTTGGTCACTGTCTTTTTTTGTGCTACTTGTTTGTCATTGTTGTCTGTTGTCTGCTCTCTCTCTCTCTTCTGTGAGCGCCCTGAGGCCTTTGGGTTAGTGGCGCAATATAATAACCTAGATAGATAGATAGATAGATAGATAGATAGATAGATAGATAGATAGATAGATAGATAGATAGATAGATAGATAGATAGATTGATTGCTGAGAGTGCATCTTGGTGGAGTTGCCTAGCTCTATGAAGGCCTCAAAGCTGACTGGGTCCTATGGTGGAGAGTGGGAGGGCATCTTTGAGAGTGGAGTGACCAGACCCTTGCCCTATCTTTCCAGTGTGTCCTGAGATGCAACTGGCTTTCCTGAACCTTAAACAGAGGCTTGCTATGTAAGCAGAACTGAGCCCTGGGTAACCAAAAGGTGGGGCAGTCTGCTTGCCTTGAATCCTTTCCCGTTATAGTGGGTGGGAGGGCAAAACTGTGTAGATCCTTAGCCTATGTAACCAAAACAATGAATTTAATTAAATTCCCATTTGGCAGAATGGTGTGAATTGTATTAACATTTAAAATTAACAAACCTCACTTCCCAGTGTGCGCTGAAAACTATAGCCTACAATTTAATTGGGTAATCCTTGTAGTCCAGCTGACCCCGACTTCTTTAAGGTATATGGGTGTCTTTCTTCTGAAAATCAGTCCAAACTTTTTATCCAGCTTCCCCAACACAGGCCTTGTATTAAAGGGCGTCTAAAATCCAAAATTCGCCAAAGCATTCCAATTTTTCTGTCTGACTTCCCAACCTAGAAAAAAGCAAAGGGGGGCCTGAAAAACAAAAATTTGAAAGAGATTTGTCTCCTGAAGGAAAAGTGCCTTGAAAATGCATGCAGCTTGCAAGGCTCACAGAAGAAGAATGAATCACTTCAGCAGGAGGTGCGGCAAACAAAGGATCGGTTGGTAGCTCAAAGCAGGGTGCGTGAGATTAATCAGGCCTTAGTGTCAGAATTAAAAAGCCAGCCCTCTGACTACCAACAGGAAATAAATGAAGCGGGATACATGGGCGTGAGCCTCACCAAGGAAATCAAACATTATAAACAGGACATGAGGCATCCTGACAAATCAGGATATGGGACAAGGCCCACAAATAGAGGTGAGGCGCACTTTCCAACAGGGGCCCCATGCCAGTCATTATATCCTCTCATACACAAATGGGAACTTACATCATGCATGCTACCTATCCAGAACAGGGTGACATGAGGCCGTTAGACTTACCCAGGCCTACTCCAACTGATCAGGAAGGACAGTCCTTGTCTGATATTGATGAATATTCATCTCTACCACACAGAAGGGAAGGTAGCCAGACCAGTGTGTCCTGGGAAGTAAGGAATAATACGGTAAGTACTTCAGACCATGAAAACTCTTATAAGGAGAGAGTCAGGGAGTTAGACTGGCTGAAGATGCAACTACAAAGAGATCACATTGCCCACTTTGCTGAAGAAGAAAAGCCAGACCCTCTGTTTAGGAAGGGCATTCTAAACACCTCTGTATATATTCAGAGGAAGAGGGAATTCCCCAGACTCCCTGCTAGGAGGGACGAGGAAACTGGGTTCTATACTGGGCCGCAAAGGAAATCCAAGTGAGATGAGTCCAGACCCTTTGGCTCTTGGAGATATGTCCAGTCTCATAGAGACAGGGGTGCCTAGAAGACAGGGAAGGGAGTACCACTAGCACCACTGAGTCAGAAGTTGAATGCACTCTGGTACAGAAGAAGAAAAAGACAGCGAAACAGAGCAAGAGATTTGTGAAAGACCCAATAAGACAAATCAAGAGCTTCCTGACCCCATACCACAAGAATGCCAGGAATTCGTTATGGGAGCCCTAGGAAATTTATGAGCAGATGATGGCATCATTCAAGATCAGGAATGATGTGAATTGTGTAGCATTTGCTAAATGGACGTTCTCACCTGAATACTCCAGTTTCTTTGCAGGGCTGGTGGACTAGGATCATCATAAATGGTCCATTTATAAAACGGCTATATTGAAACATTTTTCCACCCATAGGAACCCAAAAGAGGACTGTAAGGCTGCATATAACTTGTAGTGTGGTGAAGATCAGGCACCTAGGGAGTTTGTGCAGGAGTTAAAGTGTGTATTTGCTCAGACTTCCTGGTGGGTGAACACCAGTAATAGGGAGTTCATAACTACATACTTCCATGCTCTCCCCAAATACATAATGACTCAGTTGGTGTGTGACTTTCATGAGCCTAAGACCCTGGATTGTGTGATTGAGCAGGCCACCAGGATTTATGTGGTCCAAAAGCCTGCTGAGAGTAAAAATACTGTAAAAACCGGCAAACCATCTAACACCCCTGCTGCTGCAAAGGTGGCAGAGGTAAAAACGACCCCTCCATTGGATCTGGAGATTGGGGGGGCTAAAAGTAACCCTCCTGCCATTAAGCAAAATGGAAAGCCAAAGGGACGCCCCCAGCACGGTCCTATCGAATGGTAGTCAGGCGGGGCCCAGAACAATGATCCCTCTAACCCTGCCACCTATATAAGTCCTTGGTACAAGGGCATTAAATCAATCCTGGGGTATGTATACTCTCCCCCAGCCCAAGGGGGGGTCTAATCAGGTAAGTACTGCCCCGGGAAACTTTCCCCCAAACTTCCCTCGGGAAAGAAGTATCCCTCCACCTCCCAATCTGAACTTTTTTCCTAGATATGCCCCAAACCAGAACTTCCAAAACAATCCTCCTCTCTCTCCCCGGTTCAAGGAAACCAGATCCCTGAACCTGGGAGAAGGGAGATTCAGGATGGGAAATTATGGGGAGAATTTCCAGTATCTGAGCTACTCCGGGAGAAGGGACAGTTACTCCTTCCAGGAGCAGCAGAGGTGTGACTTGAGATCTCCCTACCACCCAGACAAGGTCTCGCAACTGGAGCTACAGGTCCAACAACTAACCAATGATCTGGGGCTCATGCTGAGGGCTCAGTCCAACTCCCAACCTAACCCTGCTTCCCAGAATTCCCCAACACCCCGGTCTGGTGCCCCAAGGGGGATATGATGGGAGGAAACCTCTAACAACCACGGGTTCCGGAGGAGGGGGCCCGGGTGGAGGGGAGATGCCAAGCCCTTGAAGAAGCTTCCTTTCTCATCCAAACAGAAGCCCTAAAAACCTCTCAGCCTGAGTCTGTTCTACCCCCAAAATGTTAGAACCCAAAGAGCAAAGGGTAAGCAGGAGAGGCCAAAGAAGAATCCACTTTGTGGAGGAACACCAGATTACACCAGATTATCCCCTTTGAAAGAGAAGAATCCCTGGAAGATTCAGGAAGGCAGACCTTTTCTTTAAAAAATGGGGGGTCCCTCCCAAAGAATAATGGGTCCCAAAAGACCCTGAGTGGGACAGAGTAAGTATGGAGACTGACCCAGAACCATAAACTATTCAACCCCAAACATGTAAGCCACACAGAAGTGAAACAGAGGGGGTGTCCTTTCTCCTAACAGGTTCTGAGAACTGTTGCCAGGCAACGGGGACAGCAAAGGAGCTGGGGAAAAGGAGGATTCCCCAACAACACCCATTGTGAGTTACAAAGTTTTTTTTTACAGATTCCCAACTCTGACACAGAAAGATTGGACTGTGTCAGAGCTCAATATTAAGAAAATGACTACCAGACTGTCAAATAACTCACACTTTCTTTGCACCTTGGAGGAGAAAGAAGGCTGATTTTATCCACAGGTTAAGGTGCAAGGTCAGTGTGAATTACAAGCTGTGGTGGATACTGGATCCGAAGCCACCCTCCTGACAAAAAGGCATTTGACCAACTAAACTCAGGACAGGGTGAGGGCCACCAAATTCCATACTCCAAAATTTCGATGGGAATGATATTTCCTTCGAAGGGACTGTGGCTCTGGACATAAAAATTGGATGGCACCGGCTGAAACATCTGGTGATCGTTGTGACTCCAGAGAGCACACCTCCTGAGGAGGTTATCACCTCTGATCGACTGTGTAAAGAAGGTCCTCTGGACTCAGACTAACTGCCCTATCAAATAAAAAATTAGTACCAATTATGTAAGCCTAAATGGTACCTGTCACGTAATTGATCAATGTTCTGAGAATCTAGAGTTCCATTTAAAACATAACCAAGACCCAGACATCACAGTCATCTCTGTAGGGGAACAAACTGGTGATGGGAACCCTTCTCTGTTCCTGAAAATCAACAGTCTGCCCAGTTTTAAGTGGCAATCCACATTGGAAGGGAACACCCTAAAATTGTACACCAGTCCAAAATCAGAAGATACCTTGAGTCCTGTGAAACCAGACAAGGAAAAATCTGATCAAAGTCTGACAGACATTCAGAAAAATTCAGAAAAAGGGTGAGCAGTTGTTTTTCCCCATTCAGTTAAATGGGGGGTGGGGAGAATCACTGCTCACCAGAGTATGCCTGAATAATGGAAGGAGCTTTATCAGCAAATAATTATTCAGAAAACTCCCAAAAGGTCAGCCCCTTCCCACATTTAAACTGATTGACAAATGGGAAGTAAGTCTGGAAAACCCAAATTCCAAACATCTCCTGCCTAGCAGGTGTATGCTAAAAATGTTCATTGGCAACAAAAACATAGACCATAATTGTTGGGTTGTGAGAGATGTCCCTTCCACCTTTTATCTGGGAAGTGACATTCTCAACAGATTCACAATCAATGTGGACCTAATTAATAATAAAGCCTGGTCCTGACTGGAGAGTAACCCTGTGGGCTTGGACAACATTGAAAAAGCATTCCATTCAGGTCAATTGCTGCCTTATGTGGTTGAATTTCAAGTGCAAGAGGAGGTTGCCATCCCAGGACAGGTGCAACAATTTACTCTTCCCCTCAAAATTAAGCGAGGACAGAACCTCAAACATCAGGACGCATATATAAACCTAAATTCCCCCTCTCCGACAACAAGGTTTATATTTAAATATGACACCTCTAGTAGACCTTGAACACCCATCATTCGAATATTGGTTGATAACAGCGACCCTCGAAGTATCACTTTGGGGACACTTGATTATTGGAATGGTGGTTGATGCCCAGCATTATTCTATTGGTTTAGGTAATGAAATCATGCAATCAATCCCAAAAGACTGTTTAGACATCAGCAATGGTATTCCTCCAGAAAATATTTTTACTAGACATGGAGGGAATTTCCTGGTGTACTCTTCCTCCCCAAACTGTGTGGAAGAGGTGACTTGTGACCTCAGGAGGGAAGAGGTAGTGTTCTGAGTCAAGAACCACTACCTTGAATCCCTGTCCAGGACAACACCATCAAAAGAGATCTCTCCACCCAACTGGAGGATACCGCTAATATTGACAAGCCCGAGGTTTTTTCAGGTTTCAAACAGATGGTTGAGGAACACATCAATCTTGCTGATGCCTGTGAGACCGAGGAGCAAAGACAAAAGCTAAAACAGGTCTTCCTGGAATTCCAAGAAATCTTTTCAGTGGACTCATGTGAAAGTGGACGCACATCCATTCATTCAACCACCATTCTCAGGGACCCCGAGATGGCTCCAGTATTTGTGAAATGATACCGTTTATCTCTCGCACCCATGCAGTTACTCACAGAGATTATTAAGACTTTAGAATCCCATCGGATAATTCGTTCGATCCACAGTACATTCAACAACCCGTTACTGGGGTTTCCACAAACCAAATGGCCAATGGAGACTATGTGCAGACCTGAGCGAGTTGAACAAAAGGGTCCACATGTCAAGATGGCCCTTTCCCTACCTCGATCAGGGACTGGCCCAGATTCATGGGTCAAAGGTGTACACCACCATTGACCTGACCAACGGTTACTGCATAGTACCCGTGAGTAGCAAAGACCAGTACAAGCTTGTCTTTACCTTCGGGGGCAGCAGTACACATGGACCCGGAACCCCTTTGGATACATAAACTCCAGCAATAAGTTCAACATCTTCCTACATAAGGCCATGCACGATTTGGGCGAAAGGGGAAACTGGGCTTATGTGGATGATGTTTTGATCAAGAGCTCAACTGTCGAGGAACATATAGCATAAATTCGATACACCCTACCTAATGCTCCCAGAAACATTCCTTACATCCATTCTTTCAAAGCTAAAACCAAACTGTGGTTACATGAACGGGATTCCCTAGCCTCCTCTCTATAATCCTTACATCTGTTAATCCCATTACTGATTGCTCATTGTACATAGACTGTTTGTACTGCATACTTAGATTTGTTTCTTTCCTCTCTATTCGATGCTCTGAACTTTATGTAAATATGTGTAAAATGTATATTGTATCTATTTGCTGCAACTTGTAACTGCCTCTTAAACATGCGCCTAGATGCCCCGGGGCAAGGTGCGTACTGCAAATAAACAAAATACAAATACAAATGTTGTAACCCAGTTGCAGAAGGCTGGAGCAAAACAGTTCTTTCAGAAGGCACAGTGGTGTAAGACCTGAGTGAACTTATTAGGACACGAGATCACACCTGAGGGTCTTAATCCCCAGGTGAAGAAGGTGGAAACATTAATGAAATTAAACAACCCTACAACGCTGCGTGAATTAAGAAGCCTTCTTGGACTTACTAATTATAGTCGAAAGTTCATTGAAGACTACTCAGCGGTGACTCGACCCTTCGTCCAATTATTAAAGGTCACAGTCAAGTGGGAGTAGGTTCCAGAACAATCCGAGGCAGTTAAACAACTAAAAAGAAGCCTTTCCCAGACTGTTTGTTTGGCGTACCCGATAAAGAACAAGGAGTTCTTCTTGCAGACAGGATTCTCAAATACTTGCCTAACAGCCGTATTGTATGAAAGCGTGATAAGGACAACAAAGTCATCTCATGTGCGAGCAAGACTTTGTCGTCTGTGGAGGAAAAATTCAATGGTTGCAAGAATGCACTCATAGCAATGGTGTGGGCTCTGAAAATGACTGCCCATTCATACAGGGGGAGCACATCATTGTCGAGACTCCCCACCAACCCTTGCAGTATCTACAAAGTGACAGAACATTAGTAAGTCCAGAGGTCACATATGGCCAATACAAGAAGAGTCCCCTAGTGCAACGGTTGTCAGATTTGCATGATTGTGCTCAAGAAAACTGTCTTGAGGACAAAGGCCTAAGGACCACCAACAACATGGAGGCATACTTAACTTCTGCACACAAGATCTATGAAGAAGACACGTGTCAGGGGATACCCGCAGTTTATGTGGATGGGGTTCCTACCATGTTGATAACAAGGGGGAAAAATAATGGTTCGCTGGCATTGAGAGTGCCTCGGTGAATGATAGCCCGGAACCCTCTGCTGGTTATAAAATAGGACCCTGAAGTAGTCAGTTTGCAGAGTTGATGGCTGTTTATTAAGCCATCCTCACTGCAGTGCACCAGCAACTCCAACAACTGGTCATAATCACTGACTCTGATTATGTCGGGAATGGGTTTGTGGAGCACCTGATTCACTGGAAGAATCAAGGCATGATTTGTGCCAACAACAAACCCCTAAAGCATGCCAAACTGGTCCAGTCAATCAACAACCTGGTGACCTCCAATGAGATGATCATCTATTGGAAGAACATATAGATGGGCCAGATAGGACTGGGAATTAACTGGGTGACCAGCCGACTAGATCCGGAGCCCTGCTGCGTTAAAATCCAAATGGCTGCTGTCACCAGGTCACAAACTCGGGCTAACCATGAACTCTCAACAGCCCAGTTGAGTAAAGATACCCCAGATGCAGATTTGATCACTGCACAGAAAGAGGACCCGATCATTGGGAAATATTATCAACACATTGAAGACCCTGGAAGGATTCCTATAACAGAGTCGGATTATTCTGGTAAAGAGGATTTCCAGGTGTTAATGAAGATTTCCAAGATGTACTGTATACAAGACGGTTTGTTGGTAAGGAGATCCCTATCTGGCTGTGGCCAGTGGGTGGTACCTACCTCATTCCAAAGCCTGAAGTTGAACCACACCCAGGACGCAGCCACTGCCGGTCATAGAATGTTGCATACGACATTGGAAATCTTATGCGAGGTTGCCTACTTGGAAAACATGGGCCAGGACCTCAACACTTACCTAAAGAAGTGTCTTGTGTGTGCTCAATTCCAACCCAGTACACTCACACACAGAGCTCCCCTATAAAAATGTGAATGACACTGCATTGGTCAGATTTTCAAGTTGATTTCATCAGGCCAGTGATTCGCTCCTCTATAGGAAACAAGTACATGTTGACTGTGACATGCTTGTTCACGAAGTGGGTAGAATCTCTTCCAGCCCCTAATTGTAAGGTGGAGATCGCTGCTGCACTAATGATCAACCACATCTTCCCTTGTTTCGGCCTCCTGCAAAGGATTTAGTCCAACTGAGGAAGCCATTTTACCAGTGAGGTGATGGCGAAGATGGGGGAGATTCTAGGTGTAAAAAGAAAACTCCACATTGCCTACCATCTGGCCTCAAGCGGGGGATGGAGAGATACAACAAAACAATTGTAAGTATATTAAAGAGGTTTGTGGCAGACTCTGGACCCAGTTGGAACATCCGATTGGCACTTGTCCTGATGGCTATTACATCCACACCATCTTCTGCAACCATGATGTCTCCATTTCAGCTTATGACCAGATGTAAAATGGTTTTAACCCAGCATCTGCTCTATACGACTCAGGCGCAGACACTGATAAATGCCTCCACTACTCATGAGTACATTGAAAATGTAAGGAAGCATCTCCACAATGCTTTTGCTTATGGTCAGCGCAATTTTGAAAAGTTGGCTGAAGGAATGAAGGCCTACTATGATCTAAAGACCAGCAAGAAAGAGTATGAAGAAGGTGACAAGGTTTACCTGTACAATTTTCAAAGGAATCAGGCCAAGGAGCGGAAATTCCTCCCATCTTGGTGTAGTGCCTTTGAAATTGTAGATAAAATATCACCTGTTGCTTACAAGTTCCACATTCCAAAAGGAGAACTGACAGAAGAAAAATGGGTCCACATCAATCAGTTGAAAAGCAGTCATCCCAGACACGCTTTACGACTGATTGATGAGCCAAATGAAAGTCGAGCAGAGGAACCATCTGAAGAATGAAAAGGAAGGATGAAAAATCGAATGGAAATAAGAGAGTAATTTACTTGGTGTTATTGTACAAATGAAGAAAATAAATAAGATGTGTTTTTTTAAATGGAAATGTCATGTTGTAATTGTATGTTGTTGTTGTGGCAAATTCCTTGTTATTCTACCTGGGCTAAAATGTGTGTAAAAGGTACTGAAACTCTTTTTCTATTTTTTATCAGAGAACTAACCTCCTTAACTTCCAGCCTGGAGGTGAGAGTGGAGTCTGGTAAGAGCCCCAGGGAACTGGAAAGGAAGGAAGGTGGTGCCATGCCACTCCCTCCAACCCAAAGATGGAAGGGGAGGCTGTAGTACCCACTCCCAAAAGAAGGAAGATAAGGGGGTGCAATGCCATAAACCCCAACCCAAAAATGGAAGGGGTGACTGGAGTGTCCACTCCCCAATGAAGGATATTATGCCTAATGAAACCCCACTCTACCCTGCTCTTTACCCGACAAAGAGTCATGGAAGAACAGGGGGGGGCATGTGGTGTGCATTTAAAGACCCCACACATAAGTCCTTGCACATGAATGGCAGATTTTAAACACTGTTTTTCAAGTACAGTTAAAGAGTAATGTGGAAAGGGGCCCACCCGTCATTACCAATGGACAAGCAGCATTTTAATTTACAAAAGAAGGAGAAATCAAAGATGCCTGTCACATGGAATACAGGATTTTTAAATATTGAAAACAAAAACAGCCTACACATGTGTGTGTGTGCACATAAAAACGGTTTAAATAAAATGTTAAAAAAGTAAAAGTGAAAAAAAATGTCACTGCTCACAGAAAAATGTCAGGAAAACAAAACATGATGTGTGGGTTGACAAAAGCAATGTATATTATGTTTCACCCACAAAGCTCCAGTGACATTTCAAGAGCCATATTGTCTTCATGAAAAGAAATATCAGCCCAAGGCAGACCCTTTTGCTGGCTGTGGGCAGAAACTTCACAAGGAAAATTCCCACTCTGAGCCTGGATGCCACCTCTCCATCTAATGACCAACCACAATAAAATGTCCTGCTAAAGGCGTCAAAATTCAGTGCTCTCCCGACCTGCTGGCTCTGAAAGCATTGACTTCAAGAAATGTTACCGCTTGGCTGGAGCATGACTAATATGTTTGAAAATGGGGGCACTCACTTCAAAGGGCAAGCTTCCAGTACACAGGAGATTGAAAAAAGAACTGTGTGCACAGGCTGACCCTGTGAAAACAAATGGCTGGAAGCAGGAGTAGGACCATTTGTCCCACATAAAGATTCACAATTGATTTTAAAGCACTATTAAAATTAAGGTTTTTTTCTCAGCCATCATAAAGCGGATGGATTTCATCTATGTACCATGTTTTATTTAATAATTTCCAGGCGATTTTGGGGCTATAAAATTCATCTTCCTGTGACTCTGGGAACTGTATTGGCCAGTTAAATGAGGTTTCTTGCTGATCTGAACATGTTCCAAATGTGAGAGTTGGTGAGCGAGTGGAATTAAATTTGGAATATGACTAATAACTTACATAGTCATAACTGTTGTGCTTTTTATGGAAACAGCAGAAAGGTACCACATGGCTGTTCTACATGATACAAATTTGGTGGTCAGTTTATCTAATTCCCCATGATTCGCTGAAACAGAAAATATGTTTTGTGTGGCAGTTGTTAGTAAAATTATGAAGTTTTGATACATAACTAGTATTTGCCAAAAAGTTGAAAGGAGAACAAAGGATGATGACAAATGGGAATTGTCATATGTTGCTCCAAACCCCTAAACCAATCCTGCCTTGGAGGCTGGGTTTGGGCTGAGAGCAAAGGGTAACTGTACAATCCTACTGGCAGGGATTATTACAGGGTACTTCCCTAAGATTGTAAAATTGGTGGTGTCATCGCTGCTATATAAGGGGGACTGCACTAGGACAGAGAGACACAGAAAAAGGAGAAAGACAGGATGACAGAGAGAAGAGACAGACCACCAGGAAGGCTGCTACAAATTACCATCTGACGGCTGTAAGGAGACACCAGATGAGATTGCTGAGAGTGTATCTGGGTGGAACGGTTTATCTCTCGGAAGGCCTAAAGGCTGACTGGGTCCTCTGGTGGAGAGTGGGAATCTTTGAGAGTGGAGTAACCAAACCCCTTGCCCTATCTTTCCAGAGTGTCCTGAGATGAAGAAGGCTTTCCTGTACCTTAAACAGAGGCTTGCTATGTAAGTAGAAGTGAGCCATGGGAAACCAAAGGGTGGTGGAGTCTGCTTGCCTTGAATCCTTTCCCTTTATAGTGGGTGGGAGGGCAAAACTGTGTAGATCCTTAGCCTATGTAACCAACAATATTAATTTAATTTATTCCCCATTTGGCAGAACACTACGGGTGAATTTTGTTAAAATTCAAAATTAACAAAGTTCACTTCCCAGTGTGCACTGAAAACTATTGCCTATAATTTAATTGGGTAATTCTTGTTGTCCAGCTGACCCCAAACTACTTTAAGGACAAGGGGTGTCTTTGTTCTGAAATCTGTCCAACCTTTTTATCCAGCTTCCTCAACAAAGGCCTTTCAGTAAGGGAAGGTCTGAAATCCAAAATTCCCTAAAGCAATCCAATTTTTCTTTCTGACTTCCCAACCTAGACCAAATCAGGGGGGACGGAGGGGTCTGAAAAACAAAGCGATCCATCACTCTGTGTTTATTTTAAACCAAAAGTGTGGGTGAAATTATAATTACCATATGTATTTTTACCAATCTTGAAATCTACTGCTACCCTTTTAAGACTGCATGAAAATCAAAATCGCAAAACATTACATAAATGCCCTTGTTATTGATCAGTGTAATTATTTTGTGAAATTAAATTTGCAGAAAGTAAGAATTGTGATGGTGTTCTTTTTAACTCACTTTTATGATTTATTTATGCTTATAGAAGTTGATTGTGTTGTGCCACGGATAAAGTGGTGTTGACATTTGCATGCTAATTTATCTTACTTTTAATTTAAATAAATATCAAGATATTTCCTGTACACCGGCCTGGTTCTTGGCTCACTGTTAGCTAGGGGGAGAGCGATCCAAGGGGCATGAAATGAGTCTGAGGTCGGGCTAAAAAAAAGAATCTGTTAAACAGTTTGTTGCATAATCACGTGAGTGGGGAGGGTAGGAACTCCCCATGTTGAGGGTGGCTTATCAATAAACTGTTACACAAGCAATGTTTAGAACACCATTTTTGAAAATAAAATTGTCAAATAAAGACCTGTTTATCAAAACAAAATCTGTACAAAAGAGCACTATAAGACAATGCTAGAAATAGAAAAACAGCTTGCACCACAGATTCGACAAGGTTGTGACGTCCAAAAGAAAGGAGATGAGAAGACTCAAACGGCAAGCGAAGGTCAGAGGAACCCAAGAAGCTCTAGCGGATGCAGTCGAGGGGTGTCGACAATAAAAAAACTGGCTCAAAAGCTACCGCCTGACCTTATACCAGCAGGACTCGGAGGCAATCCTGAAAACAATAACAACCAACAACAGCCGTGAGTTCTGGAGCCTCCTGAATTCAACAAATGTGCAGGGGATACCCGCATTCATCTCAAACATCGGCGAATCCACCTGGGTGAACTTTTTCAGCTCCCTATTCCAAAACTTGTAAAAAGAGCAAACAGAGAATGTGGTTGAAGCACCGACCCCATGGGTCAAAGTGGACGACATCGAGGACATCCTAAAACAAATTGAGAGACTTAAAAATTCTCGAGCTCCAGGGCCAGATGGCATTACGAACGTTGACCTGAAGTCCTGCAAGGAAGAGTGGGCTCCTCTCCTCAGTCACATCTTCCAAAGATGTGCCCACTTGCAAACCATTCCACCATCTTGGAAAACGGCCATAGTTGTGCCAATTTACAAGAAGGGCGATAAGGAAGACCCAGAAAACTACAGGCCAATCGCCCTCCTCGATTGTATTGGAAAAGTGTTTGGATCTCTCGTGTTGAGAGAATTTAACAACTGGGTCAAAACGGCAGGCTGTCACGACTATCTTCAAACAGGCTTCAAAAAAGGATTGGGTACCGCAGCCAATAAATATACTGCTGCTGAGCGCGCTCAAAGGGAGGGTGCTGGAGGGTGGACCTCGACTCTACCTTACTTTCATCGACCTAACCCAGGCATTCAACAAAGTAGAGCGTCCACGTCTCTGGCAGAAACTTGAAGCCTGGGGATGTCCCTCCCCGATTCTGGAACCGATTAAAGCTCTGTACACTGGCACTACCATGCGAGGGAGACTCAACCAACAAGGCCTCTTATCCCCAGCAATTCCTATGGGCAGAGGGGTGAAACAGGGTTGTCCTCTCGCCCCGGCCCTATTCATCTCTTTCTTGGGGGACCCGCAAACCACGTTTCAAGACGTTCATTGTTTCCCACCGAAGTTGGGAAACACCCATGTCAACAGAACCTTATATGCGGATGACCTGGTTCTTCTGGACCGTACCCTTGTGGGTCTACAACGTCAAATGCAGAAACTTTCAGACTACATGAGAAATAACAAACTAGAGATTAATGAAAAAAAAAACAAATTCATGATCTTGTCCACAAAACCAAAGAAGCCAGAAAAATCTGCTTTATTTCTGGGAAAGCAGCGGGTCGAAAAAGTCTCTGACTTCAGATACCTTGGAGTGATTCTCGACTGTTCCAGAAATGACCTGGCAATGCAAGCCCATCTTAAAGCGACAAAAAAAAAGCTGATCGCCCAAGCCAAAGCTATCAACAGGAAATTTGGTCGTTTTTCGCTTATTCCTGTGTTAGATTTCTACAAAAAAAAGGTAATTCCCACTTTGACTTACAGTGCTGATGCATTCCCGAACCTACCCATCAATCTGTGGCCGAGCTTGCAAGCACTGTTTTGGAGAGGGACATTGGTTCTGCCCAACTCCACCTCAATCACCGTAATAAGGAAAGAACTTAGCCTCCTATCTCTTGGGGGAGCAGTGAAATCCAGCATGCTTATGCTCTATCGCAAGTCCAGAATGGCGTCAGACGTCTCCATCTTCACCTTAATCAAGAAGGAATGCGACAACGGCCAAAGCAAAATATTAAATCGCTGGACAAAAGCAAATTTGGCACTACTGGCGACCACAGAATTGACGAAGAGACGAAGAGACTCTCTTCATAAACCCTACAAAAATCCAAAAAAAACTAAAAGAAATCGACTGGATTCAAACCAGTGAGGCAGCCTCAAAGAACAAACTTACACAGCAACTACCGCCTAATATTAGAAGATTCAACGAGCTACAACCATATATCAAAAAGTTCCCTTCGAGACAAGCACTAGATCTAATTATGAGAGCTCGACTGAACCTACTTCGAACGAACGAAATCTTGGCAATTAGAGGGCTCTCTTTATCGAACAAGTGCCGCTTCTGCAAAGCACCAGAAGTAACAGAGACAATCCGGCACCTGCTTTTGACATGCACCAGTACTGCCAGGATCAGAACAGTATACCTGACAAGGACTTTTTCGGATCACATTCTAAGCGACCAAGACGTATGTTGTTCTAGACTGATGGCCGGGGACAGATCCTCGTGGCAACTGGCCGCCTACAAAATGTTGGACTATATAAATACTGAACTTCTTAGCAGGCCAAACAAACAAAAAAAAACAGAAATAGCAATGAATTCATTAAAAGATCATCAGGATTGCTAAGAATTAATAGAACCCACAGTGTCAAGCAATACAAAATAGCAGTTGTCATTAAGAACATCACATATGAGCATCCACAATTTAGTGATGTGATAAATCATATTAAAATCATTGCCCATCATAAAACAATCCCATACACTCGTAGCGTCTAAATTATTCATTTCTACTTTGCCATAGGCCCTATACCTTTCTTAACGTGCCTTGTTCACACTTTTACAATAAATCAACAAATGTTCAATAGTTTCCAGATCCCGCTCATCACAGGGTCTACAACATAGTCGGAATTCTCAGTTGTGCACTAACTTTCTCAAAAGTACTGACAATGTTAAACATCATTTGCAGTGAAGGCATTAATGTATGGTGGGCAAGTAAAAGAATCTAAACTAAATGCCATATATAAACCAGATGAGGACATACTCGCTAAGTTCACAAGGTTTTGCTGAAGGTCAAATAACTTGGTGGCATTTCAAATTATTCTTTTCCACTGCGCGTAATTAAGACTATTGAAATTCTCAGTTGGACAACCTCTCCAGAATAATAGGAGATTAACGATATGCCCAAGTGGGCATCCTGCATGCAAGTGTGACCGTGCAGTATATCCCTGCACGATGCCATGCACCAGCCTGAAGGAGCCTGTATCCACTTCCAATACAAATGTAGTCGCATGGCAAGCAGAATACAGCTAACTTTACAGATATGAAATTCTAGCTACATGTACTCAATAGAAGTGTTCAAAGGTAGTTTAAGAAGGGCTTTAAGTGCACTGCTGTGATTATGATCGAAGTTTTTCCCATTTCGATAGCCCACATCTTAGCTTCATAATTCTACTAGCATTTTAAAATATACAGTGGACAATGACAGAAGCAGTTACAAACTTATCATAGTCAAAAGCCATGTCTAGTAGGTCATTTATATATTAGAATATATAGTGGACACAACAAAGGTTTTGGCTACTGGCCAGTATTGTGCTAAAGGCCAAGGGTAGTGGCTCCTTAGTGCATACAATATACAGTGGAAATGACTGAAGGCTGTAGCCACTGCTGAAGGCCAAATTCTATGGTTGGTGGCCTATTACAATTTTAATAAATATGGAGTACGCATGGGTAAAGGCCATGGCTAGTGTCCATGACTGAAATAACATTTTTTTTCCCGGTGCTCTGTTTATTTCTCTTGATTTATTTTGCTATTCATGTAACATTATAAAATGGTTTTAAATCTAACCAGAGGCACTTACTAAATTAAAAAAAGAAGGCCATGTTTAGTGCCCATTAATGTGGTAAATTATATATTTGGCCATGCACACTGACCATGGCTGAAGGCCATGCTTAATTTTGGTCACTGTTGTAATGTAATTAGTGATATCATCTGCAATGTCATCACTGTGATCCTAGGCTGCGCAAGAGGGGGCACCACGTTAATGTGGCTTTAGCTGAATTTCATTGGTTTTGTTGCATTAAGTTTTCACCTTAACATCCCTGCAACAAACGATTTTTCCTTATATGTTAACGGTATTTTTTTAGAATATATTACTCACCTTAACGTCCATGCAAATCAAGTTGTTTCCTTGAATTTCGATGTTTTTACACAGTTTTACTCACCTTAATGTTCTTGCAACTAAAGTTTTTTCCTTGAATTTCAAGTTTTTTTTAACAATATATTACTCACCTTAACGTCCCTGCAACTACAGTTTTTTTCCTTGAATTTCAAGGGTATTGTTATTCCATAGTTATTTCATAGATAATTGACAGTAATAATTCAGACAATTGGGCTAATGAAGAAGATGCATCCTATGTATGAAGTAAAAGAAAAAGAAATTGCACAACCACATTCACTCCCAAATATTATTTTTTAAACTCTGTATTGAATACTTTATTTTTTAAGTATTTTCAGTTATATGTATTATTAATGACTAAAACGTGTTTAGTCTGTTATAGTAACTGTGTACAATGACTACACTCAATGGATCTTATAATAAAGCTTTGCTATAGTATCTTCCACACTATGGGCCTCATTACGACCCAGGCGGTAAGTTACCGCCTGGGCCGTGACTTTACCACCATGGCGTAAACTACGTTTACGCCATGGTGGTTGGCGGACTTACCGCCCCATTCCGACCTTGGCGGGGCGGTAAGTCCCCAATCCCCATTTACCCTTCCCCATTCCCATTTTTGCCCCATAGGGCATAATGGGAGTGGGGAAGGCGTTAATTACGCCACCGTAAATTACGGTGGCGTAATTAACTCCATGGTCCCTTAGCGCCATGGATTTTAACACCCGCTAAAATCGGGTGTTAAAACCTCCATGGCGCTAGGGGAACTCGGAATTGGCGGTAAGGGGTCGGCGCAGCTAACGCTGGCGTTAACCCCTTACCGCCAGGGTCGTAATGAGGCCCTATGTCTATATATTTTTTTTCTTGCACTTTATTTCATAGCCACGGCTACCAATCGCATAGGAGGTCATTGTACCCGAGGCTACATTTAAATATATAAACATATGTCCTTTTTTTAACACACACTTTATTCAAAGGATCAATTAAAGGCATTTGAACCATTTATACAGTCTATGTTTTTTTATTGTATATTTTAATAACTTAAAAGTTGGCCCTGAAAAGCGCTGTTTTGGGGGCATGGGAAAAAAGAGGTAGGAACTGGTAAGGGAGAAGCATTAGCATTCATACATATAATAAAGGGTAAAAAATGAAAACTTTTTTCAGTATTTTATATTTTGTAGATGCTGTTGTGTTTTTTTTCCCTTAAGAATGGGGTAAAAAACTGGCCACTTAAAAATATTCCTACTGTTGCCATTTGGCCTGGTGTTCAGAAACAGCCTAGCCCAAGCTGTCTTGTGTGGTATTTTCCACTTCGATCCAGGTTTGACAGGTTTTGCACGATACCAAACAGTTTGAAAGATCGGGTGCTAGCAAGATGGGCTGTGGTTGGGTGTTTTCTGGTAGTAAGTAAATAGTGATAGTATTGGAACACTGTGACGCAGATGATAAATACTGCTGTGCTGATTTTGCTCCATGTGCTTGGACTTTATGTTTCATATGAGCCTTCCTATACGATTCATCCGCTTCATCCCAGTGCACATGCACAAGATGTTGAATCAATATTGACGTTCCCAAACTTTGTGATGGTGTGTATGATGGTCCTCTCTGCAAAACCTTACCACACAAGTTGCACATCACATCCTGAATTTCCTTCTTGCTGTGTTGGTGCTTCACACGAAAATATAGCCAACTGTCAGCAATTTATTTCTGTGCACATTGCTTTTTCCGTGGAGGTAAAGCTGAAGCCACCCACATCATAATCGATGCTGGTCGTAGTCATTTTAAAATGTAAGACCGTGGAGGAAAAGGGAAAACTAAAAAAAACACAACACTAAAAGGACTCTGCCACTTAATATAAGAACATTTAAAAGAAATAATTAACATGTTAAAATAAAAAAATGACAAACTACAAAGCACAAGACAAAGGACTAAGGTATAGGAATAGGAAAGGTTGAAAAAAGGAATGGATTAAAGGAGATACTGCTTTTTAAAAGTTCCTGAAGGCTTGCAAGGAAGTTCTCCCACCAAGAGACAAGTAGCAATGACAGAAAACAAGAAAGAGGTGCTTGGGGTAGGGCTATAACCGGGATTACATGATATAACTAACCGGAATGCACTTCCCGTACAACGTATGACTGGATCTTCACCTGCCAAAGTGACCAATTAGGGTGCGCAGTGCTACGTAGCCATGAATAATAACCACACCCACAATAATTTACTTTATATTGATCAATGCTATTAGTGCTTGTGTAAGGAACTCATGGTGGCAACAGTGAAGACAGACACAAGTGATCACAGTTCAAGTGTATTTAATAAACTGTATGAGTGAGAAAAACACCTAATCTAAACCTAAATCTAAGGAACAAGCTACGACCATCAAATAATAATAAGGCAGTCCTAGTGGTGTCTTGTCAAATAAAAAGGGCCTATACTAAATAAAAACTATGGCCAATCCTTACAAGTAAATCACAAAGTAGTGTGGCAAAATGTTCACAAGAAAAGAAAGAAGTGTTCACTAAATGGTAAATCAGGAAGATAGGGCTGGGATCTCCCTTCCACACGTTTTTAGCATGGGGCAAGGCAGGACCTTTGAGCACAGCACGAGGTTGCAGTTCCTTGCAACGATGCCAGAACCTTCTGGGGCCAAGTTTCATTCCTGCAAAGTCTCTTGCCTTGGAAGGCCTGTTATACCATAAACAATAAAAAAAGAAAGGTACCTCGGGTAATCTTTTGCGTTGGGTGATTGCTCTTCGCCCCTTGCATCCTTCGCAGCCTGGCTCAGATCCTTCTTGCAAAGTTAGCGTCCCTCAGTCAGGTTCACTACAGCCTTTCACTCAAAACGTATCATTCAACAAGTTTCAATGTCCTTTTAAACAACTATCCATTGTGGACATCCCTCAGCAGGGTTCACACTTGTCACAATGTTCATGGGTAAATCCTGGTTTATCCTCAATTCGCAGGCATCCCTCTGCCAGGTTCACATTTGCCAGTTAACCAATATTTATTGTGGGCATCCTTCAGCTGAGTACACATTTGTCGCCACAATATTCATAGGTGTCTTAATCCAATGCGGAATTCACTTCCCTTGCTTTTTCCAGGCCAGAGTCCGGCCTTCTCTTAGCCCCTTTTAGGCTTCACACATTCACAGTTCAATCAGTTTTCTCTAATTTGTCAAAGAGTTTTGAGTGTACAAGGGGTTTTGCTAGGCAATCGTAGGATCACTTTAACACCCCACACTGGCCTCTCCTAGGGCCTCTTGGTTCTCATAGTTTCAACAAACAACAAAACCCATAAAGGCTTCAGTCAGAGTTCATGGAATGAGCGTCCTGTGATGCCTGACCACTCTCTTCTGAACCTTCTATTCGGGTTGCTTTAAAGTTAAATTAATCAAGTTGTTGTAACAACCTTTGTTAAGGTTGCCACCTGCAACCTTGGGCGCAGCATAGTTTGGTTTTACCATCTGTCTTCTCCGACTCACCGGCTTTGCTGAACTGTTGGAGTTTCTTGTCTCGAGAGCCAAAGACGGCACCACTGTGGCAAGCGCTTCCTCCTGCTTTTTCTATCAGTGTGGGTGGGCCTTTCTCCTCCATTTGAACTGCCGGTCCGCTGTAGCTGTTTCCTCGTGCTTTTGGCCTTGCTCAGTGTGCTCTCATGCTCCGCCTTTTATCATTGTGGGGAAGAGAAAGGGCAGTCAGGTGTGCGTACTTATTGTCAATTGCCTAACTCTGCCTGACCCATATGTTGGGACATCTAAGGGAAATGGCTCTGGTATTAGTCTGTTGTATTTCACTGTTTTTGTGTCAGAAAAGACGGGTAGAATAGGGGGGGTAGAGCTTCTAAGTATCCCATGGGGTAGGATGGGGAAAAGGTTTTAGACGGAAGGGGGTACTGTGTCTCACCCATCAGTGTCCCACTTCCACTTCTCAAAAACTCCCTATCCAAGTGATCCTCTTGCACTGGTCCACAATAGCGATGGCTATTGTGGATGCTCATTCGTGGTGTCCTGGCCACCTGGATGACAGATCTCCAGGGACTAGCGGGTGAAACACCTTCAGGTTTCTCACACTTGTTAGTGAAAGGTTATCCAAGTAACAGCAAGAACATTTGGTGACTGACCCATTTAATTCTTCCTTCTTTTTATCCACTTTTAACCTAATCCTTTTTTCCTTTGTCTTGTGATTTGTTCAGTTTGTCAATTTTTGTTTTAAATGTTTGTACTTGTTTTAGAAGCGTTTACATTTTTTGTGGAATTGTCTTTTTGGTCTTGTGATTTTTACTGTTTTATATTTTCCTCCCCAGTTAGACATTTCAAGATGCCTACAAATGATAGCAGCAGCAGTAATGATTATGTCATCTGGGTCCCCAATCCATCGCACCCAGGAAGAATGCAACAGGAGTGAAAACCATTGCAGAGAGCCGGCAATATTTCAAGGTGAAGGAACACTACTCTAGAAAAGAGGCAGAGGATGTACAATGCACATTGTATGAGAAGACCCTAAGACGTGGACCGTCAAACTTTCCTTCACAACGCCTTGGAACATCTGTGATGATAAATCATCCAGTGAGAGTGCATTGTGATGATGTGGATGATACATATCAGAAAGCCTATTGGAAAACACACAAACAAACCAAAATTAAAATGCATGTGGCTTATGCATTACATGCATGTAAATCAGCACCATCTCCAGCACCTGGGATGCCACCGACGGTGAATGAACGCTCCACTTCTGCAGCAGTGTCAGTTCAACCTGTTCCAATTTTACCAGCTCCCAATGTTTCAGCTATGAGACATCTGTGAAGGGCATTATTTATACACTAATGTGCGCAGAGTGATACCGAGGGGTGGCACGCTGTAAGCCCACACACCCGCACACAAGCCATTGCATCAGTGCCTGCTACAGGGCCGCGCTTAATGCTGGCATCTGTTGCAAAGTGCATTCTGCCACTAAGATAGGTGCCGAGAGCAACAGTGGAGGTTGGAGGGCAGCCACAACTGTTTGTGTTCCATGGATGCTGGCAGATTTGTGTAATTTGGTGAAGAAGTTCCCTAACATCAGAGATGAGCCATCATGATTCATAGAGGAACTTCTTACTGTTAGTCAGTGCTATAACATTTGGCTGATATGAATCAGCACATGACCAATAGGTACAAATTGACATATCATGCTAATTTGCCGGCCTCGGACCAGGAAAACTGATTGGGGAAAGATAGGGAACTGTAAGCAGAACAAAGTGGAATCACTGGCAGATCAGTTGAAGATCGTGTTCACCCAACACTCTGGCATCAGTAAGCCAGATGAGACAGCTCAGGAAGCAATAGCCAATTCTTTTGTTTTTGGCCCGGTACAAAAAATACAAGCACAACTTAAAACCATTTGTATAGGATGGCAGAATAAACCGATGTCAGAGCTAGTTGTGTTTGCAAAACATTGTGGGGCATGCCAGGAACAAAAGAAGGAGAACATTGGGAATAAACTGATGACTTTACAGTGGTAGACCCTGCAGGTACAATAACAGCACCCCACATCATAAGGGGATGTTTTCAGGGAGGATATGAGTGTAGAGGCAGTAGCAGGGGTAGAGGAGCCCCATCGCCTGCTCCTGTTACAACAAATGGACAACAGGGGCTAAATGGGAGTATCTCGACAATGGCCCTTCCTCATGCAGCAGGAATACATTGGACCTCCAGGTTATTATACTGACCTCTGTGTGTAATGATTGTGAGCAAATAGGACACTGGAAGAATAAATGCTCCTATAGATCCCATCGTAGCATGTACCATAATTCACAGGTTCAGTGTTTTAATCTGGTTCCTGGTATATCTGCACCAGTGGGTTCCTAAATCAGCCTAGTGCTACCACACACACTTTTCTGAACCCACATGCACAGAGTTTACCCCTACAGGTCACCCCCAACCACCATGCATGGATCCTGATCCCTTCTGACTCGAGGTGAGGGATGCTATCACTATTGACCCTCTGATGCCTATTAGGGGTTTTGTCTGAGGGCTATTACAGAATCTGGGTGGTATTTAGATTCACGGTAAAATGGTGGTATTTTAGCGTTATAGTATAATGGTGGTATTTTAGGTTTGTGGTAAAAATAGTAGTGAGCTTATTTATGGTAATGCCCTATATGATGAGACAAGCCATTTCCCCCTTATATTTATATCCTGTTTAGGGTTGACTGTAAGCGCAGATTATTGGACCTTACACATAAAGGTAACTTATTTACGGAATCGCCCTACTGTCTTGGACGGATCTGTTTATGCTTCCAGCATGCACAGCTGAACACACACACACCTGCATCACAGGTTTTCTAGCTTTCTATCTGGTCCTCCAACCTTTACTTTCACTTTGCTGCATGAGGTAAAAATGGTTACCACCGTCGGGTACACTATGACACCTCCTTATAATTCCCCTCCTTTTAAATAACTCACATGGACACAATAAAACAATCCCACCAGCTCAGCTTTTGCAATTCTTATACATGTGTTAAAATAAATTATAAGTTTTGCAATGCCCGTGTTAACAATGAAAACATTTGTTTTGTTCTTACAAAAGCCTGGACATTGATGTGGTTATCTAAGAGAAGAGATATGAAGCACAGCACAAAACATGGAATTCACCATTAAACATACAAGAAAAAAATTGCAAACACTTTGTTAAAAATAAACATTTGACCCTGACTAACTGATGGGAAACACACATACAATCGTCCATGCTCCTCAAAGTTCCACCATACTTACTCCTAATATGTAGAATATCTGCTTGTTTATCACAAAAGGACCCCCACTCTGAAGTCTGCAATCCGAATGTTGCCAATTTTCCAGCTGTTGGCAGCCCAAGGAAATATCCAGCAACCTTCCCCGATCTCCACCAGATGCTTGGAGAGGATCTGGTTCTCTCTCAGTACAGCTTAGTTGTGCCCTCTATGCACAACCCAGCCATCACCTCCACTTCACCTCCTCTCTCTGCAAAATGAGGACTGTCTCCACCTTCTCTCTATCCTACATTTATAGATCAGCACTGTCACTCAAAACTTCCTCCTGCCCTTTTTCTGACATCCAACGTCACCCCAGTAAGCTTCTAGAATCATTGCATTTCTCCTCGCAAAGCCCCATCCCTCGAAGACATTTGTATCAGCCAGCTTCCTCTAAGAACAATAGAGCTTTCAAAATGAATCAGACAGCAAATACATATTCTTGCACGTTCACATTTCCACTGAACGAAAAGCTGAATTTTCCATCTGAGCCACCATGCACTGTTATAGGAAACACTAATTAATAGGTTCAATGTTATTTAATAGGCACTTGTTAATGGATTAATCTGGAATCGTTTTTCAATGCAAACTACACAGATGGTGAATTCATTTATAACAGAGAATATTTTGTACACCACTGAAATTCTAGTTCACTCCCCCATGAACCCAATGCATTACTTTTAATTTGCTGCCTCCACCTGCATTAAATAATTTGCTGTCTCTAGTTGCATTTATTTTTACTGACTGCCTCCATCGAAAGTAATGCCATGTACCACAGTATCCTACATATCCCTCCTTTTGCTCATGTAGTGATCGCCTGTGTAAATCACTGCATGAGGAACGAAAATCAATTTTACTAAAATGAGTGCTCCACAGGATACCTCTCCTTCCCCATTGCTGCCAAAACCATGATTAACATCCTCATGTTAATGGTAAAAACCACTAGCCATCCCCCTATTAACAGAATTGGGACTGACAAAACGACCATCTCTTTTTGTACCCAGGTCCCCCAGTTGAATGTTTCTCCTAACACCAGCTTGTATTGTATTTCTTTAAATTCATTTTGACAGTATGCAACTTTTTGTGTCTCATTAAGAATGAATTTCTCTGGCAGAAATCAATATTCTACACCCTCCTTTTCCTCAAACCACCATAAGAGCAAGAGTTGAAAACAATAATACAGTAATAAAATAATAAAATAAAATAAATATGTGTATAAATGTCCATATTTGAAATGTCCATATTTAAACCAAAGAAGCAAATAATATAAAGTGTGTACTCCCGCTTGAAATGTCCACATATGCATGTCCATGAAGAAATGAAAAGTCCATATTCCAAAATAAACACCATAGACCTTGAATCACATGCTCATCACTTACGTACATTTTCCATGGGATAAGCAATCTCACCCATGGATACATCAATGTATAGAAAAACAAAACTTAAAAAAAGAAAAAAACATCTTTTGTCCACAGACCAATATCCATTTTAGTGGAACACAGCAAGTAGTATGCTCCATAAGCCATAACTGAAAAATTAAACCTATGTGAAGATGAACAAAACAGAATGAAGATTATGTATTTTCAGTTCCTGGTACCCAGAATACACAGAATCACGCCTCTGGGATGTCATGTCCATCAATCTCTGCACCAGCAATGCAGATAACGCTGTCATCAGCAGAATTCCTCCAGTCCGGCACTCCATGGAATCTCCACAACAGATGCCATTCTTCGGTCTGGGTGACTTTCCCTGGGCCTCCGGTCCTGTGGAATCCTCCAAGGGTCCAGCGCTCCAAGGATCTGCCCTGCCGGGGTAAGGGATTAGTCATATAGAGCAAACAGAAAAAAACAGATTAAGCACCTAGCATTAAACCATTTTCTATCCCTCTTCTGCTACAAGGCCTGAAAAGAAACTAGAATTTTTAATTATACATAGCGCCTCCCTGGGTTTGCCACACTGGAACACCTGAAATTAAATTCACCATTATACAGAAACAAAACAATATTCCATACCATGCAATAAAAATAATTTTAAAAATACACACTTCCCCCATTATATTCCCATCTCAAAACCATATCATGCCCCCACTACAAAATATTAGGAAAGTCCAATATAGCTCAGCGCAGTATTATGAAAATAAAAGACTATGGGCCTCATTCCGAGTATGGCGGTAAGGGATAGCGGCCACCGCTAACGAGAGCGGTGGCGGTAATCCCTTACCGCCATACTCCGAGTTCCCTTAGCGCCATGGTGCTTTTAACACCTGCTTTTAGCAGGCGTTAAATACCATGGCGCTAAGGGACCTTGATGTTAATTACGCCACCGTAATTTACGGTGGCGTAATTGACGCCTTCCCCACTCCCATTATGCCCTATGGGGCAAGAATGGGAATGGGGAAGGGTAAATGGGGATTGGGGAATTACCGCCCCGCCAACCTTGGAATGGGGCGGTAATTCCGCCAACCACCAAGGCGCTGCCGGTCCGGGTACGGCGTCAACCAAGGCGTTAATAGCGCCATTGGTTAGCGCCGTACTCGGAATGAGGCCCTATTTTTCAATGTTATGTGTGGCTCTGTTCACTTCTACTTGCTCAACAGGCCTTGTGTTTGTTTATTCATGGATTGAAAAATCCCTTGTATGCTATATCATATTTACTCTTGTGTCACTGTGTTACATGCACTATGAATCAAACCCTGTTATGTGCATGCTAGCAAGAATACTACTGTCATGGGTTTCCATGGTCCCATTATCCTGCCAAACAAGCATGTTTACCTTAATTCCTCTGTTAGCTCTATTTTCACTGCAATTTTTATTTTCATTCACCCAGTCTCAACCTGCTCAATCCTTTTCACCTCGTGCCTTGGGTGGCAGGTCTTAATCTGGTTTACATGTACGAAGTTCTCTATGGCCACTTCACCCTCCTTTTTGACAATTTTATATACCAAAGGGGATACCTTGTCTATAACTTCAAACGGCTCTTGCCATGCCGATAGAAATTTAGGGGCTGATTCATGGAACAAACGTGCGCCAAAATTCCCAGCGCAAGCAGGTGCAAGGAGGTGCAAGCGGGAGAAAGCAAGCGCATGCGCACCATGTGCGATTCAAGGAAGGCGCTGCGCTACTTTCCCACTGGTTGTGCGCCAAATCTGTGCATGGCGCACGCTGGTGCACACGTCTCCAAACAGTGTGCGCTAAGCGCACAGCGAAAGCGCACGTAGCGCAGCGCACACAACAAAAGTGGGCGAAACAGTGGGCGAAACACGCGGAATGGGGAATAACGCGTGAAAAAGAAGGCGTAACTGGGGAAGTACTGCAGGGAACTACACGGAACGCCCACACGCACGCAAACAACCCGTATTCATGGATTCGAATACGGGAAACCTGTGCACGGCAAAAGACGCGCACAGGCGTCAATACGTCCGCCACACGAAGGCAGGCGGAAGCATCCCCGCGCTCAGCATAAAAGTGCGTGCAAACAACAAACACGTACATACAGCTACGATGAATGCCCCATTTATCGCAGCACTGATCGTGGGACACCACAGGAGGAGGAGAATAGGCAGGGCATGCATTTTTTCACCACAGACAAGCCTTTTTGGGATGCCTGACGACAAGGTCCATGGCAGGTATAGGTTTCCACCCCATATCATCCTAGACCTGGTCAGGGAGTGGGAAGATGATCTAACATCCCCCACCCTCTGCTCCCAAGCATTGAGCCCCTTGGAGAAGGTGCTTAATGTCCTGCATTTTTTGGCCACTGGGTCTTTTCAGCGGACTACTGCCATAGTGGGGGGGTCTCACAGGCCACGCAGTCACGCTGCCTACACCAGGTATTAGCAATCATGACAGCGCGCCCCTCAGCCCACAGGCATATATACATGCCCAGAACACCTGCAGAAAGGCAGGCCGTTGTCCAGGACTTTTACAGGGTGGGACACTTCCCCAAAGTGCTCGGTGCCATAGATTGCACCCATGTGGCCCTACGTCCACCTAGGGCCACTGAGCACTTCTACCGAAACCGCAAGCACTGGCATTCCATCAATGTACAGGTGGTATGCGATGCAAAGGGAATCATCACCTCTGTCTATGCAAACTACCCTGGCTCCACCCATGACAGTTTCATATACAGAATGTCCACCCTGAGCCGGGCCCTGGAAGCTGGGCAGCATGGCGACACATGGCTCCTAGGTGAGTACAAATGCCCGTGCACATGCATGCATGTCACACACACACACAAATACACAAACCCCAATAACCACAACCATTATCACCTCTCCAGGGGACAGTGCCTACCCTGAGCAACCACATGATGACACCAATCCGGAACCCCACCACACCATCCCAGGTAAGATACAACGTGGCCCATATTGCAACCAGGGCCAGAGTGGAGCGCACATTCAGAGGGTGCTCAAGTAACGCTTTCGCTCCCTTGACCGCTCTGGCGGGCAGCTACTCTATGCACCCCCAGTAGTGTGCAGGATCATTGTGGCAGCATGTGTCCTGCACAATGTTGCAACACGGCAGGGCGTACCGGTGGACATGGTTGTGCCCCCACATCCCCAACCACAGACACAGGTGCTGCCCATGGGAGGGGATAGGGCACGTGGCGAGGAAGCCCGGACCCAGCTTCTGGCCAGATTTTTCACCTAAACCCCCAACCATGCGGAGTGCACACAGACCTGGCACATACCAGGTGACAATCGATGATGACAAAGAGACAGTCAACTGTCACAACCTTACCACCCTGAGAATGTTGCCACGGAAGTGCTACATTGTGTGCATCCCTAGCTACTTAAACACGAGCAATCCTGTGTGACCAAAAGGCACACATGCAAGGTGTGAATCACACAGACCTGCAAAACAGAACATGACTATGACTGGTATGTCACTCACACCCTCCAAATCCACAACATGACATGGCAAGCAATAGCCACACACCAACAAAGTACCAAAAAGGTACACATTGCCATGTGAAAAATGTAAATGGGCATCAGACAATGATGCCTGACATGGAAACAGATGAAATGACTGACCAACAATCTCCCACCAAAAATAAGTCATTCCCAAATTCATTCCAAAAGTTGTATTTTAAACATAACAATGAATGCCTGTCCACATGCACAATGTGCATTGCAAAATCAACACTGCAGCTACTGTGTGCCGTGTCCACCTCCTGCAACACACTGCTCAGTGCACAGCACAGTGAACAGCCATTGTGTGTGATGCACACCTTGAGCATCACATCTAAGCGACAAACTACAGAAAAAAAACAAAATAGGCATGTACAGGATCGACAAATGGTCATAGAACATGTGCTGCAGGGACACAGTGGACACCAGAAGGCAATCAGAGTGTACACGTGGACATGGAAGGGTGGTTGTACATGTAGTGGATCATAGTGCGAATGTGTGGGTCAGTAGGGACATGCACTCAACATATGCATGTGAAATCAAGTGACCATCAGTGTCCCCTACACATCACATGTGAACATTCACCATGTGTATACCCCAGCATGTCAAATCACAACTATCCCCTCACACCTGAAAGGTAAACACAACACACGAACAGGCATTGATCAGCAGAATACATCATGTAAAAAGGAAAGCACAATTACAATTTCAGGGTGCCCATCACACTGCAGGGCAAGGCAACTATCAACAACAAAACACCCCCCCCCCTCCCTCACAAATCACCACGAACCACTGAACAACTGAATCTGGGTTATTCATCCGACATCCTTGAATTCCACCTGGCCACAGGATCACCCTTCCCCTTTGTCACCATCTCCCACCTTGTGTGTAAAACGTTGTCAGCACCCTCAGAGTCCACCTAGATTTGCAAAAGCACAAAATCCAACAGAACTGAAAGCAGGACAACACAGAAGGCAAGCAAATAGCCTGCAGGCTGTAAAACAAACCAGAACAGACTCTGGTAGATGACTTGAAGAAGCAGTACGCCACAAAGGCCAAGTACTACCACAATGATGTTAACAACCAAGGTAGCACAGTAAAACAATGTCACAACAGGATCTGAACCATGTGTGGCACATAACATAGAATGATGCACCAAAAACGGATGTCTACTGTCACAGCTCCCGTGTACAGGCGCAGGAGTGGCACGAAACAACCACCCCCACCGTGGTCTGGGTGCCTGCAAGGTCTAACTCACACAGGCCTCTGAGACCCTGGTGGGGAAGGAGGGTCAGGGATATGCAGTCGGGACAGGCATTGACATACTGGATAACCGGAATGAGGGGCTGGAGAGGGGAGTAGGATTGACACTGGAAAGTAGGGAATGCACCAAAATCTAGTACACACAAAAACACATAAACAATAAGGTCAAACTTGTTCACATGCACATAGCACCAAATTACTCAAATGTAAGTCAAAAAGAAACTTATCTCTGGGGTGAGTGCAGGCCTCCTGCCTGTGCACTCTCAGGTCTGGTAACAGGAGCATTTCAATGCTGCAAAGAGAGCCACAGTTAATAATCTGTGGGTGCCCAAAACACACAAACACACCACCAAATATACCCCAAAGTAACAAAATACACTACAAACAGACGAACTTGTGTGGATGCTTCATACCCATACGTAACATTACCCCTCTGATGGTTCATACACAGTCAATGCAGTAAGTCAGGCACCGGTGTGTGCGTGGCAAATGGAACACCAATGTGTCACGATTCACACAACATGCAATGTTCCCTGTGTAAGCAGACAGACGCATATAGCAAGGTCTGACTTCAGAACAAGTCCTGTACCACCATGACCAAAATAAAGCCAGTGCATGTATCAATTTCTACTTGGAAATGAAATTCACTGCACCCGAGTCTGTCCCTTGCTGTCTGTCCCTGTGAGCTGCTTCATTCCATGTCTCAGAACATTACATGGCTAATACAAGTGCCTCAATGGACCATTGTGGACCGGAGGGTATGTGCCACTGCCCCTGCAGGTGCCCCAGACAACTTTCACATCAACTAGCCATCAGTCCACTAACACATCTGAGCTGTATTGTGCGCATCTACACCAATATTTGTCCAAGTTCACCGTCAGTGCTGCTACTAAGCATGCATGTTCAACTGGCCAGGTGGAAGGTTTGCTGTGTTGTGACCCCCCTGTGCTGCTCACCTTGTCTGGAGTCCCTTGAAACACATCATCGATTTTCAGATGTATGATCACAATCCCTGTGCCTCTGTTTGCGCACACATGCGCATGTCGGCAGCACCAAAGTGTCCTGATTCCAGACGTCCAATGGCCCATGTCTGCTGGCAAAGGTGGTCTTGAGGCTCATCCCCCTGCAGAAACTGCATGAAACACATGATTAATGCTTAATATTCATCTGTGTGTGTCTCTTCAGGCATTACATGACTGGACCCTGTCAGAGACGTACATCAGAAATCACACCATCAGTCCGTCTTTCACAGCAAAAGTGTGGAACACACTATCTACGGCATGATTTGCAACAAGCAGATGTTCATTAAAGATAAGAAACATACTACACAATGCATAGCAATGAATGTACACATGAATCATTAAACACCCCATCTAGCAAAAGAAGAACAGTGGACAATTACACCCCAATCATCCCCACTAGGGGTGTTAACACAAGTTCCACAGCAGCAGACATGCCACAGATATGACAGTCCATTTCCCTTGTGTAATAGGCTGTTACACCAAACCATACTTGCGAGCCCATGGATAAGGGAAGCAGGAGTGGCATATGTGAGTCAATGACCCCAAGCAGCAAACACATACACAAGACAAGCTTGAAGGGCCCGGCTGGAAGGGACAGTGGATGCTTTCAAAAGCAACAAAGCACCACACCGTCACATGAAAGCACAATAGACTAGCAATTTTAAACTATATTAACTAATTACACTAACTATGAAAAACCTACTTTACCTATTTAAACTAACTATCAAACAGAAACTTAACTAAATAAACTAAAAGAAAAATCAAAAATGGCCACATACGACACAGGGGGAGGGGGGCACCCAGGGGGTGATGGTACAGGGGGCTGCTCAACACCCACATGCGATGATGCTGAGGAAAAAAAAAACCTCCATGGGCTCAACGCCTGCACAGCCCGACCTATGTGGGAGATAGATTGTCGACCGAGTCTGGCTCTTCCTGTAAAGGAGGATGTGGCACAGGAGCATGACCACGCCTAGCCGCAGCTTGCCCCTCGTCGGCAGCAGGTCTGCCAGACGGGTCAGCTTGGTTCTGTGTGGTGATGACATGTAGGTCTGCATGCAGAACCTCCCGTGATACACATGCTTCCTCTTGCAAGGTAGCACGTGTAACACGGAGTTCCTCCTGCAAGGCCTGGCTTGACAACCGCTGCACCTCCCGGGAAGCATGTAGCTCAGCCGAGATGGTACGCTCAAGCTGTGCAAACCTCTCCTCTGCCCGCTCCCTCTGGGACATCAGAAGGACACCCAGAGTGGATCTGAGGGAAGCATACTCCTCCCTCAGGGCCTCCATGTGTGCCTCTGCGTGAGCAGCAATTGCTTCACGCAGAGACAACATTTCAGCCTGGCGTGCCCTGTCTGAGGCCGTCATGCCCAGCCTGAGCGAGCGGGCTGTGGACCGTGCCGCCTGCTGCTGGAGAAGTACCTGCCTAGCTGGGGGGAGCACAGATCGGGCCACACGCTCCATGCTCTCAGCAAAGTTCTCCATTGCTGCCCGCTAGCGTTCAGAATTGGCAGTCATGTCTTGCTCCCACTCAGTATACAGCGGTTGCACGCGACAACCATGTTGCTGGGCTTGACCCCTGCGGGACCCAAGGACTGGGTGTCCTCATTGTGTTGGCACCGCCCGCGGCTGCACGACTACATGTCCCCGTCAACGTGATGTCCCAGGCACATCAGTGACTGGTGTGGAGGGTGACCCTGCGTCCCGATCCACCACGGGCGGAGGTTCCAATGCTGTCTGATCCCTCAGTGCAGGTGTCACGGACAGAGGAGTGTCCACATCAGAATCACTCACCCCTGACATATGGACCTGATGCTCACCCAACTCGACATGGTCGGCAGAGTGTTCATCAGGGCTGGACTCATAGGCAGCCAGAGACAAGATGGACTGTAGCACTTGATGGTTTTCGTGGCCTACCACCCTACGACCCCCACTTGTGCTGGGTTGATGTAGTGATAACAACTCTGTGCCTGGCATGACAACACCATCCTCCGGCTCCATTGCGTCATCACCTGAAAAATAGAGAGGAAAAAGGTCACTACACATGTTAGAAGCACACTACACACACACACACCGACACCAAACACATCAGGCAGACGTGTGACACACAAAATAGAACCTGGCATGCATGCTGGGTAAACTTGAAATTGCTTCTGTGATTAGACCTGTGGAAAGGTGGCAGTTTGCACTGAAGTGGGTCTATGCAGTGCAGCAAATATGTATGTTACTCACTATATACATGTACAAGGACTTCATGGTGTGTGTCAGAAAATGTGAAGGCAGTGCAAGGTCAACTTCAGGCATCACGTGCAATGTGCATTCAGTGGGTAGCATATCTACAAGCAAACCACCCCTCCACCCAACTGCAAAAGCAGGGATGCCTAGCATGGTATCAAAAGGCTGACCATAGACCTGTGTATTTATAGACAGTGTTGACCAGCATCAACAGCATCATGTGAGTCAAGCGACAACACAGCAAATGATGATGGGACAGTAAGCAGGACATATGATGAAACCTCTGGAGTACACCCACGTGTGAAGAAGACACTACACAAGTTGGACAGAGTCATTGGCCATTAAACAGGCTGAGGCCTGCGACCCACACAGATTGTTAGACCCTAAACATGTGTGCAATGCAGTACTGAGCCACAGTTGACATGGGAAGGCAGATGAAATGCCATGCAATTTGGGTCATCATGGACTTGTGTAACAGTGATCATCCAGTCATGGACACATATGGGCATGCGTGAAATGCACATGGAGCATGAATGGGCACTCATGTCCCTGCGGGGGATCTGACCTCTGCACAGTCCAAGTGAGATACCCTGCATCAAGTACTAAGGATGTACCTCAATGGATATGTCTGGCAGATTGGCCGCTGGATGTTAGCATGTGTACAGGAGGCATGACCAGGGAAGTAACCATGGGCAATATTGTAGCAGACCAGTGCTAAAATGGAATTGGGGTGCAGAGCAGGGGGTTGAGGGGCAAGGGAGCATGCCTACATTGGCTACCCCCTTGCAGGCAGAGGACACGTGCATGTCAGTCATGCTATGCATAGTTCCTGGGCTGAGAGGAAGGTCACCCCACGCTACATGCAGAAGTGCCAGTGAGCTGGAACATGGACCGGAGGGGCATACAGGTTACCAGCATGTGACTAGGGTGCAAAAGTGGTGATGTGGACAGTCCCCGTCTGCTCCACATGTCCACCATCCAGCAGAGTAGACATGCATCAGGGAAGAATTGCATTACTCGCACATCATAACCATGTACACGTGACATGTAGTGGCAGTCATGCACAACACATCACACAAGTAAAACACACACGTCCTCGACAAACACGCATCAGCACTCACTGGACTGGGCATCAAAATCCGGCATCTCTCCCACTCCATCAACCAATTCAGATGGTATGAACTCCGCAACGAGTGACACATGCGGAGTGAGGTCTTCCTCCTCTGGTGCAGGCCCACCGCCAGTCACCAGAGTCAAGTTGTAATTTGAGGCACGCTTAGCCCTAGCTCTGCGTTTGAGGGAATTCCAACGCTTTTTGCACTCTTGCGCCATGCGCACCTCATGGCCGAATGCACTCACATGTTCCACAACTTGCTTCCAGTGGGTATCACGGTGGGCAGCCGTAGTCTGACAATTAGCACCCACTAGCATGTCACGGCTGTGTTTCCGCACGTAGCCCACGAGGAAGTCCAGTTCCTGTTTGCAGAAAGGCTTCTTCCTCGACGTGCAGGAGGTCGTGGCTGTGTGTGGGGTCCCAGTCTGTGCTGGAGGTGCAACCTTCCTGCTCTTGGATTGTGGCGCAGACCCTGGCTGGCTGATGTTGCCCTGATCAGTATGGCCAGTGGGTTCAGTGGATTGAGCCAAGGGAGTGGCAGGTGGAGGGACGACCAAAGGCCTGTCTTGTGTCAGTGGCAGCTGGGTGCCCTCTAATGGACCCTGCGCAGCAACATCCATTGTGGCAGGGTCATTGACGGCAACTGTCCTGGTTGGCAGACTCACAACCGGGGTGTTGTTGGGTGCATCTGCCCCTGCACTTGCCAACACCCGGCTGTTCGGGGCAGCAGATGACATAACTGCCCCAGTGACACGTGTCTTGGTCAGGGCAGCCCTGCGTGCCCCTATGGTTTCCCTCCTGGCCTGTTGGAAATCTTCCAAGGGCTCTTCAATCGCCAACGCACCCTGCACTGGCAGACCCTGAGCCTGGGTGGTGGTGTCAACAGACTGCCGGGTCACACAGGCGCCAGTGCCAGATGCAGAAGCTGCATCTTCCGGAACCACAGGGGGTGGTGGCATGACTGCACCGACCCATGGCACAACATCGTGCTCAAGTGGCGCACCCCTGCCTCTTCCCCCTCTGCGGCCACCCTGGACACCCTGGAGTCCCCCGACTCCCTGGTCACCCCAGCCACGTCCATGACCACGCCCGCCACAAGGAGTACACCCAGCTGAGGCGCCCCTCACCTTTGGTGGCCTCCCAACCATGGCACAGGTTGAGCAGTGCCGGCACAGATGGAGTAGTGCCAATGGGAGGTGTACAGCACAATTGACCTGGGCAATTGGGGTGAAGGGGGTGGGATGCAAGATGTTAACAGCCCCCCTGCACCTGCAAGGCTGCATGTGACCCCGGTGAAGTAGTGATGGGTCACGCTATGCCCAGGCACCCCAAAACTGCAGTAAAACCGTGCACGCAACCCTGCAGCCTACGTGCGTGGAATCAACGTCCTGCAGTACGCAGTGGCACCCAGTAACACGAAAAACGCGTATGCGTGGGACATGCAAGCTACTATGACCTCGAAAATGGATGCGACACACAGGGGCACCCGCAGTGGGAAAAATAGCATGCGCGACTCACCGTCTGACTAGCGCGATGCAGAAAAACACACGTAGCCAATACCCCCGCCTAAAGAAGAGATACGTCCCCGATCGCTGTGAAGATGTGATGGCACGTGAAACAACACGAAGCAGCTACACACGTCGGTCTCAACGAAAGACACATACAGCGAACTGCTGGCCCCGCTCACCTTTAACCCGTGCTGAGGGAAACGCCGCGCGCGTCACGTCACTTACGCACATAGACCCTTTCCTTGGATTACACGCATTCACACGCGGACGTGCAGTTTTTTTTCATAACGTCAGAGAAGTGCTTACGCGCTAAGGGCCTTTCCTCCAATTACACACTGACGTGCAATTTTTTCACGTGCCAAATCACTCCGTATCAAGCTGGCCACGCAAAAACACACGGAAGACCACGCTCCTGCACAGAAGGCCGAATTACTGCCCTCCAGAGCCCCGAGCACGCTCCCACCTGCAATCTGCTGCTGCCTGACTGCCTGCTGCCCACGTGCCCTGCCATTTGCTGCCTGCACGTCAGCCAGGGGTGCAGTTGCTGTGACCACCCCTGCTCGAACCGAAGACTCCCGACTGGGATTTCATCCCTTCACAGCGCAGCCCCAGGACCCAGTTGGCCAGCCGCTCCTGCCTCTGGGGTTGCCATGTCCAGCACAACACCATCTGGCAGCACTGGCAACCCCCAGTCAGAGAGGCAGAGGGCCACCAGCTTCAGTGCCAGGGAAGTTGGTGTCCTGGGGGAGCAAGTCCTGGGGCAGTATGATGCCTTCTTTGGAAGTTTGCGTGCCGACAATGAAGGACGGACCAGGATCTGGATGGACATCGTGACTGCCATCAACGCGGAGGGGGTGGCAGTCCGCGACTTACATCATGTCAAGAAGCGCTGGGAGGACTTCAGGTCCAGGACCTTCAACAAGGCCCCGGCGCCTCGCGAAGGCAGCGGATGCCGAGGGGCACCGGGGCCAGCTGTCGGACCACCAAATGAGGGTCCCGGAACGCATATGCCCAGCGCTCTACGTCCAGATCCTTGAGAGGCACACCCTTCTGGAGTCAAGCGGTAAGCGTACATGCAGAGTGATTGGACGCTGTGCGTGTCGTGGTGTGCCAGTAGTGTGCAGGTTGCACATGTTTTTTTGTAGGGCTATGTAGGGATGTGTGTGAACATGGGCGTGAGGCTGCCACATGTGTGTCCTCTCATGTGTGAGACACATTGATGGTGTATGTGTTGGTAAGCATGCTGGAAAAATGCAGGTGTGGGAGCACACATGTTTGAATTTCTGTGTATGTACATTGGCATGGTTGTGGCATGGATAGTGGTTCCTAATGCATGTATCTGCACTGTGTACATGTGCATGTGTGTGTATTTGACAAGTGTGCAACTGTGATGCAACATGATGCATGTGACACTGATATGTAGAAGGCTGAATGGCAGATCTGACATGTATGGCGATCTCATCACTGCAACAGTTGGAGGAGATGTAGACATGCATGTAAGTGTGGTGGGCTGTGTGCATGTCTACTGCACTCCCTGTGTTTCATGTGATGTCTGGCTCACCTTTGGATGCTCATGCTGTTGTTTGTGTATGGATGGTGCTGGCTGTTGTGATATGGCTGTGGAATTGCTCATGTGTGTGAGTTGAAATGACATGTGTGTTGGGGATTGTGATGCCATGTCTGAAGTTTGACACTGCCACTCATGTGCAACTATCATGTGTGTATCCGTCCATTATACAGTGCCCTGATGCCTGTGTCCTATCTCTCCCTGTCTGCAGCCTCAACTGATGAAGAGGGTGGAGAGGGTGCTGTGGAGCACAGCAGCAGGGATCTCACCGCCAGCCGGAGACACAAGGCCCGGCTCCCCTCCCAGGTTGTCATCTCGTCAGGGAGTGAGGAGTCCGGTGCCGCGTCCCAGGCTGCAGCTGCCGAGGGTAGGTCCAAGAGGCGGAGGTCGGAATTGGACTCCTCGGCAGCAGAAGGGGCAGCTGAGACCCCACAGGGTCCGACGGAGAAAGATGGCACGGAGTCATCCAGGTTGATGGGGGGTTTGGTGGAGGAGGAGGAGGCCGTGCAAGGGACAGACACGGGGTCTGGAGGTGGGGATTCCACTGGTGCTAGTGGTGGAGTGCAGGGGCAGGGACAGGAGGCAGCACAGGCCACCGCGGAGGTGCCTGTGTGTAATCCTGTCCCCGATCCTGTGACTGCATCATCCTGCACCAGCAGGGATGCCTACGTCCAGACCCATTTTCGGGATGGGGATCCGCTTACAACTGGCCTTCCTCTCCCTCCGGACGTGGCTATCCGGGACCGGGCTGAGCCTGTCCTAAGTGGGATGGCGTTGCTTCAACGGGGCATGCAAGGTGACCTGCGGTGTTTTCGTGAGGACACTGCACATCATCTCGAATGCCTCGTTGACCACTTTGACCTACTGGGGTGGGTCACCAGGGCCGGATTCCTCCGTTTGCTGGACCTTGTTCCGACCTCCTCCTCACCTGAATCCCCTATGTGCCAGTCGTCCTCCATGCCATCTTCCCAACCATGTATCACCTAGGTACCCTGTGGAGCTGCCTCTGACCCTACGGCCAGGCTGGTGGAGGACACATCCCTGCCACAGTCGGGAGTCGGACGTCCAGCCGGGGTGGCCACCTCAACAACTGCACCCCAGCCGGAGGAGGATGTGCAGGCAGCAAGAGCCAGGGCACAGGCAGAGGCACATCAGCAACAAGGTGGGAGCCATGATGGCTCGGGGCCTTCAACATCGGAGGGGCAGGCATCGGCCAGAGGGCAGGAGGACCCAGGACTGGAAGTGTCTTCCGTGTGGCAGCGGTTATGCCATGCTATAGATGCGGAGCGGCAGCGGGCAGAAGAGGCATGGCTCACAATGGTCAGGGCGGAGAACTCCATGTGTAGGGCTCTGAGGCGGGCCGAGTGGCTCGAGGCAATGTGCAGGGACCTGGAGGTCCACATGTCATCGTCCCTGCGAACCCTCGGGGCCATGAAAGAGGACCGCCTCCGGGACATCGAGCAGGAGTTTGATGATGCCCTGGCCCGGGAAATCAGGAAGTGAGCCGTCGGACTAGCCCGCTGCCATTGTAAATAGTTTTTAGAGTTAGGTTTCCTTTTCCTTTTCCTTTTATTTGTGGTCAATGGACAATGCCACACACATGTCTATATAGTTTTATTTTTATGTAGTTTCTAAGGTAGGTTTCATTTGTTTGGTTGGGCTCATGGACCCTTTACATAGTTGGACAATGGATTGATCTGATTTATTTTTTGGATTTTGCACATGGATTCAGGGATTTTTCTTTTGGACAATGGATTGTGAATAGTTTGATCATGGATTAATTAGAATATTTTTTTTTTATCATGGACATGGAGTAATGGATTTTTTTTTGGAACAATGCATTGTAAATAGTTGGACTATGGAATAATTTGATTTTTTTTTTTCATTATGAACATGAAGCAATGGATTTTTTTTTTACCTTTCCTTTGGATTTGCATTGGTGGAGGGAGAGTTTGGACTGTTTTTCTTTCAAATATTTTTGGATTGGTTATAATTTTCATTCACTCATCTTTTGCACATGCTTTTCATTTCATGTTTGCTATTTTTGTATGATTTCATTTCATTTATTTATTTTTGTACATAATACATATTCATATTTTGTTTCCATGTGTGGGATTCGCTCATTGGTTTGATGCATGTGAAAATGTGTGTTTACACAATCAATGCCAACCAGTGTATCTGTGTGACGGACATGTGGTGATGTACATAGTTGACTTTTGGTTTGTGTCTTGAGATAGGCATGTCAGTGTGGGGTGGATTGGGAAATCATTGCATCTCAAGAATGGGGTGGCGTGATGTGGTTTTTTGGTGTAGAAGTGGCCCATGATTGTGCTTCTTTATTTTGTGTAGGGGGGGACATGAGTGGGGGCCTGCTGGCAGGTGCCCCTCACTGCTGTGGGGTGGAGGTGCAGGGGGACATGAGTGGGACATGAGTGGGGCCCTGCTGGCAGGTGCCCCTCACTGCTGGGGGGTGGGAGTGCACGGGGACATGAGTGGGGGCCTGCTGGCAGGTGCCCCTCACTGCTGGGGGGTGGGGTGCAGGGGGACATGAGTGGGGGCCTGCTGGCAGGTGCCTGTCACTGCTGGGGGGTGGGGTGCAGGGGGACATGAGTGGGGGCCTGCAGGCAGGTGCCCTTCACTGCTAGGGGGTGGGGGCACAGGGGGACAGGAGTTGGACATGAGTGGGGGCCTGCAGGCAGGTGCCCCTCACTGCTGGGGGGTGGGGGTGCAGGGGGACATGAGTGGGGGCCTGCTGGCAGGTGCCCCTCACTGCTGGGGGTGGGGGTGCAGGAGAACATGAATGGGGGCCTGCTGGCAGGTGCCTGTCACTGCTGGGGGGTGGGGGTGCAGGGGGACATGAGTGGGGGCCTGCTGGCAGGTGCCTGTCACTGCTGGGGGGTGGGGGCGCAGGGGGACATGAGTGGCACATGAGTGGGGGCCTGCTGGCAGATGCCCCTCACTGCTGGGGGTGGGTGTGCAGGGGGGCATGGGTGGGGGCCTGCTGGCAAGTGCCTGTCAATTTTGGGGGGTGGGAGTGCAGGGGGACATGAGTGGGACATGAGTGGGGGCCTGCTGGCAGGTGCCCCTCACTACTGGGGTGTGGGGGTGCAGGGGGACATGAATGGGGGCCTGCTGGCAGGTACCCTTCATGGCTGGGGTTGGGGTGCAGGGGGACATGAGTGGGGGCCTACTGGCAGGTGCCCCTCACTGCTGGGGGGGTGGGGTGGCAGGGGGACATGAGTGGGACATGAGTGGGGGCCTGCTGGCAGGTGCCCCTCACTGCTCGGGGGTGGGCGTGCAGGGGGACATGAGTGGGGGCCTGATGGCAGGTGCCCCTCCCTGCTGGGGGGTGGGGGTGCAGGGGGACATGAGTGGGACATGAGTGGGGGTGTGCTGGCAGGTGCCCCTCACTGCTGGGGGGTGGGGGTGCAGGGGGACATGAGTGGGGGCCTGCTGGCAGGTTCCCCTCCCTGCTGCGGGGTGGGGGTGCAGGGGGACATGAGCGGGGGCCTGCAGGCAGGTGCCTGTCACTGCTGGGGGTGGGGGTGCAGGGGGACATGAGTGGGACATGAGTGGGGGCCTGTTGACAGGTGCCTGTCAACGCTGGGGGGTAGGGGTGCAGGGGGATATGAGTGGGACATGAGTGGGGGCCTGCTGGCAGGTGCCCCTCACTGCTGGGGGGTGGGGGTGCAGGGGGACATGAGTGGGGGCCTGCTGGCAGGTGCCCCTCACTGCTGGGCGGTGGGTGTGCAGAGGGTCATGAGTGGGGGCCTGCTGGCAGGTGCCCCTCACTGCTGTGGGTGGGGGTGCAGGGGGACATGAGTGGGGGCCTGCTGGCAGGTGCCTGTCACTGCTGGAGGGTGGGGGTGCAGGGGGACATGAGTGGGACTGAGTGGGGGCCTGCTGGCAGGTGCCTGTCACTGCTGGGGGTGGGGGTGCAGGGGGACATGAGTGGGACATGAGTGGGGGCCTGCTGGCAGATGCCCCTCACTGCTGGGGGGTGGGTGTGCAGGGGGGCATGAGTGGGGGCCTGCTGGCAGGTGCCTGTCACTTTTGGGGGGTGGGAGTGCAGGGGGACATGAATGGGGGCCTGCTGGCAGGTGCCCTTCATGGCTGGGGGTGGGGGTGCAGGGGGACATGAGTGGGGGCCTACTGGCAGGTGCCCCTCACTGCTGGGGGGTGGGGCGGCAGGGGGACATGAGGGGGACATGAGTGGGGGCCTCCTGGCAGGTGCCTGTCACTGCTGGGGGGTGGGGGTGCAGGGGGACATGAGTGGGACATGAGTGGGGGCCTGCTGGCAGGTGCCTGTCACTGCTGGGGGGTGAGGGTGCAGGGGGTTATGTGTGGGACATGACTGGGGGTCTGCTGGCAGGTGGCCCTCACTGCTGGGGGGGTGGGGGTGCAGGTGGACATGAGTGGGGGCCTGCTGGCAGGTGCCCCTCACTGCTGGGGGGTGGGGTGCAGGGGGACATGAGTGGGGTCCTGCTGGCAGGTGCCTGTCACTGCTGGGGCATGGGGGTGCAGGGGGACATGAGTGGGACATGAATGGGGCCTGCTGGCAGGTGCCCCTCACTGCGGGGGGGTGGGGGTGCAGGGGGACATGGGTGGGGGCCTGCCGGCAGGTGTCTGTCACTGCTTGGGGGTGGGGTGCAGGGGGACATGAGTGGGGGCCTGCTGGCAGGTGCCTGTCAATGCTGGGGGTGGGGGTGCAGGGGGACATAAGTGGGACATGAGTCGGGGCCTGCTGGCAGGTGCCCCTCACTGCTGGGGGGTGGGGGTGCAGAGGGACATGAGTGGGACATGAGTGGGGGCCTGCTGGCAGGTGCCCCTCACTGCTGGGGGATGGGGGTGCAGGGGGACATGAGTGGGGGCCTGCTGGCAGGTGCCTGTCACTGCTGGGGGGTGGGGGTACATGGGGACATGAGTGGAACATGAGTGGGGGCCTGCTGGCAGGTGCCCCTCACTGCTGGGGGTGGGAGCGCAGGGGGGCATGAGTGGGGGCCTGCTGGCAGGTGCCCCTCACTGCTGGGGGGTGGGGGTGCTGGGGGACATGAGTGGGGGCCTGCTGGCAGGTGCCCCTCACTGCTGGGGGGTGGGGGTGTAGGGGGACATGAGTGGAGGCCTGATGGCAGGTGCCTGTCACTGCTGGGGAGTGGGGGTGCAGGGGGACATGAGTGGGACATGAGTGTGGGCCTGCTGGCAGGTGCCCTTTACTGCTGGGATGGGGGACATGAGTTGGTGATCACTAGTGGAAGGTGACATGTGTGCTGGCTGGGGGCATGCCCAGGGGTGCAGGGTAGTCCCCTGTGTTGTGGGTTGCCTGCAGGGGCCGTGGATGGGGTGGAGGGCACACCTGGGAGGACCCACACTGCCAATTCACGAGTGGGACTCCCTGTGCACCCCAGTAATACACGTACCCCACTCGCACAAGGCCAATCATGTGTGAAACTTCCTGCGAACCCCAGTAATACACGTAGTCCACTCGCACAGGCCCTTTCGCGTGTGAAACTTCCCGCGAACCCCAGTAATACACATACCCCACTCGCACAGGGCCAATCACGTGTGAAACTTCCCGCGAACCCCAGTGATACACGTACCCACTCGCAAAGGCCCTTTCGCATGTGAAACTTTCCACAAACCCCAGTAATACACATACCCCGCTTGCTGTGTGCTGTGTGGCGGCCATGTATACTGGTACAGGGTTAGCGCAGCCCTTTGCGCTGGATTGGGGATTTTGATGGCTTTTCCCTGCGCGAGGGGCGTTCTTGGGGGCGTAACCTGGCGCTGCTGCAGGGTCGCTGCGCCACTGTGCGCCACGGCTGGATTTGGTAGCTATAACCCATGAATACGCTGTGCACGGAAATGGATTTTAACGTACGCGGCTGGCACAGAGATTCGCACGCGCACACTGTGCACCAGCCGCGTGTGCGCCACTTGTGCACTAAATTCTATGAATTACCCCCTTAGAGTTGTTATGTTTTTTTTCCCTAAAGTGGTACTTATAGACCTGATCACATATTTTGTATTCCTAACAGTTGTCTTTCTATAATATGTTTTTGCACCATCAGCAGCGCTCTCCAGATTTCGCCATACAAATGCAAATTTATGTGTTAGTGCTTCCTCACTTTCTCTACATATTTGTGAATTGTGCAGGCATTCACAAGTGTTTGCTCATGTGTCCTGTACAGTAAATTTTGTGGCAATACCATTTTTCTCCCTGTCAATATCTCATGAGGGCTAATACCTGTTGCCTTAGTGGGTGTCGATCTAATGGCCATTAATACAAAAGGCAACTGCAGATCCCAACTATATCCTGCCTTAGCTACACATTTTTTTAGTATGTCTACTATAGACCTATTGCTTCTCTTCACCCCACCTGAGAAATATGGCCGATATGCAATTTTCAGCTTCCTTTTCGCACCAAGTATCTGCCAAACTTTACACATCAATGCGCTAGTGAAATGACTTCCTTGGTCTGATTCTATTCTTTGAGGTAACCCAAATCTTGAAAATATATTATTCACTAATAGTGTGGCTGCTGTTTGCACACTGCAATCCGGTGTGGGAATACATTTCACCCACTTGAACATCAGACACACAACAGTTAATAAATATTTATTTCCCCTGGCAAATCTTTTTACAGGCCCAACATAGTCGATTTGCAAATCTGACCATGCAAGTGTCAAACCTTTTTTCATTAATGGAGCCCTATGCATAGGTGAAGCAGGTTGAAATTGTGCACATACCAAACACCCTCGGGTGTATAGTTCAACATCTTGGGACATATTGTAAAAGCAAGAGGAAATATCGAGGCTGAGTACCATAAAAGGAAATACACCAAACACAGGCTTATAAAAATTCACAGATCTTTAATACTGCGCAGTTTGCAAAGAAACAAATTCAGATAACTATCTGGCCCTCAGTACATCACAGCGAATACCAGCCCTTCAGTGTGAGAAGTGAGAGGTACTGGACACCTGGACATTCGTGCATTTATACAATTTCAGTAATAATGTCCAGCCCCTCAGAAAGTTAATAATCCGTGGTCTAGAGTCTGTGCCGAGTTCACTTATGGCTTATACAACAATATGCACACCGATTATCTTTGGTTTATATTCAAACAAGTTACAATGGCAACAGTGTGTTCCAGGATTTAGCTGTAAGCTTTAGCACATATCCCTTCACAATGCAGTTCAGCCAGTGTCCACGCATGACATTTGCTTTGTATTGTCTTCAATGTATGTTCGCGGATGAGGCTTATTGGTGCAGACAATCCTAAAACCACAAGTCACGAATGGAACAAGGTCTCTTTACCTAGTCTAAACATTCGGCCCGCCGACACTCTAACCATTAACTTGGGTACACAGATCGGGAAGGCTTGGTTACAAGTTGGAAACACAGTCCACCATTTTAGAACACAGAATTACATTTGAACAGAAATCAAAATGGCGGATGATCCTAAAATAGCGGCAAAGTCGATCTAAAATCAGAGCTTTGCAACATGGTTTTCTTCGCAGAGCGACTAGGCTTAGGCCAATATACATTAGAAAGGAGGCACAATATGATTTCCCGTTTAACAATATGTGGCCACTATGCATAACCCTTCAAAATGTCCAAAGTTTTTTGTGAACCCATGTCGTGCAGTAATTACATCATGTGCATGATGTAACATCAGTCCCCGAAATGACAGGCACAACCCATTGGGTTTGACCTGTTATAGATTCCCTAATCATCAAACCATCCTGTAGTCTAATTTTCTTTTGTTTTTTTAACAACACCCTCAGATCTTCTTTTCCTTTGCAATCGTTTTCAGACAGAGGGTTTTGTTCTGCATCTACCAAATGATTATAAAATAGGCCTTTAATTGGGTCTCCTTTTTGTGCTTTGATCAGATCCTCATCTGATGTATCATAACTCCATTGCACTACAGGCTGTCCGATTTCTCTAGGAGATTTGGTGCGTGTGATCGCATCTACATGTATTTCACCCAGTAGATGTTCAATAGGAAACAACTCTCCCATAATGGCACCAATTTTGGCTAAATGATCTGCTTTGTCATTTCCCTCCTGTGTCCTCTCCTGGTAACTTTAAGTGGACACATATTTTTCTCCAGTGTATTATTAAATCATTTTCTGATACCAGTTTGTCTATGGGTTGAATCATCTTACCATGTTTAAGGGGTTTCTTATTATATGTGAGCATACCTTTTGCCTTCCAGCCATGTAAATACTCTACAAAACTATTTCACACATAATGAGAATCAGTCACCGAAACTATTGCTTTGAATTTATTTTCAACTGCAGTAGCTATTGTTTATTTTTTATTTTTTATTATTTATAGTGTATTTGGTTAGTTAAAACCTTAAACACTTATACAAAATACACATAATTCATTATACACAATATTATTCAACATCACATAACATATAAGAAGATGAACACATTTCTGCCTATATCTAAAAACTATTTTCCATTAATATCTTTCTTTAATTAATTAATTAAATTCTTACTACCAAAATAACTATTTCTAACATTTCATTTCTATACTTCTAAAATTCCAATTAAAATTAAAGTTCTGCTTAAAATGCTGATCAATCAACTAACGGCCACATACAATCTCCCTCCGATCAGGAGAATCTAATCACATACTTCAATTAATCGCCAGTTTAGTGGTTTTAACATTCTTTCCTATACCCATAGAAGAAGTTGGGAGTTTTTCCCACACTAACAAGATCCTTTTCCAAATGTGGAAAGCTGCCCCAATATACATAATAGGAGTTGCCATATTGATTGTGCTCCAGAACTGGTCCAACATAATCATACAATTATCTGACACCAAATCCTTGTAACCTGCTACATACCAGTTTTTTAAGTTGTTACATGCCGTAAGCATGTGTCTAATAGTCTCCACCTCTACATTACAGAGTCTACATAGTCTTTTCTCTCTAGAGATTCCCTTCCATGCTCTAACATAATCTAAACAGGGTAGCATATTAAAGCTAAGAAGTAGGATGAATCTATTAAACTCCCTATTGCTAATCTTCAGTAGGTGGCTACTAGGTACCTGTGGAAGCCTACCTTGAAGACTTTAAGTTACAAATCTGCTTTTATTCCCCAAACTATCCAAATTATTTATTACATCCCATTGGATTGTTTTCTTTTTTAATTTAATATACAAGAGTTTAAATTCTCAATTACTTTGGGCAGTTTAAGGTCAATCATTTCCAGGAAAGCTAGCGATGTGTTTGTCAAATCCTTAAGGACCTCATTATTGACATTCCCATTATTTATTATCTTCCCCTTAGTTTTAATCAAACTCCCATCCAATAGCAGTAGCTATTGCCATATAGATGGCAGCCAACTCTGCTACTTGGCTACTCCTAGCTCCAATTCTTAGGCTCGCTTTTGGTATGTTGTCACATTTAAACTATATATTTCCTATTCCTGCCACACATTGTTTTTCTTCATTATTTTTTCCACATAATATGTGCATCCATCCACATACACTGTTGGCAAACATCTACACACCTCCTCATTTAATGCTTTTTGCTGGGATTGTTCAAATGCATTCAAAATGGTTTCTATTTCTGTTTCATCAGACATGCATTTAGCTGCATATTCATTTAGATCTGCTAGCCCTTGAGCAACTGGGCTCTTTTTATTTTGACCATATTTTACTTCTACATGGAATCCCTGCAATCCCAACGTCCGGGAAGTAATCCTGGACTGTGCCAAATTACCTGTCCTAATTCTTTTACTTTCTCAAAAATTGTAGAGGTTGGTGATTTGTTTCAATAATTACTTTTTTTCCTTGAATGATGGGAAGGAAGTGCTGTAATGCCCAAACAGTGGTTAGTAGTGCTTTCTAACTTCACTGAATTTAGTTTCAACCTGAGCTAAGGCCTTGCTCGCATAGTCAAAGGTTTTGTGATTTAAATCATGCCTCTGAGATAACATAGCTGACATGCATTGGTCAGTGAATCCTGTTTCTACAAAGAAATCCTTGTTCTTTATGGGATCGCCCAAACACGGCACCTTCATGAGACATTCATTCAGTTTAACCACCGCTTCACATTGCTCTTTTTCCCATTTTCAGGGTACACCCTGCTTCAGCAATTTGGTTAAGGGTTGAGTGATCTCTGTGTAATTCTCAATAAACTTCCTGTTATATCCTGTCATCCCTAACAAGCTCTTCAATCCTTTCAAGTTAGTAAGATCTTTCAATTTCTGTATTGCCTCCACCTTTTTCTTTTGTGGATTCAACCCCTGCTCAGTCACCTCATGACCCAAGAAGTTCATTCTCTTTTTGCACCATTGTGCTTTCTGCAAAGAAAATTAGGCTCCTGCCTTCTGTAATTGGCCAAGCACATGTCTCATCTCATTAAAACAACTCTTCAAGTTTTCATTTTTAACCGCACATCATCTACATAAACTATGGCCCCCCTTTCTGCTGCATCAGGGAGCGCCTACCTAAAAAATATCCCAAATTCACTCCTAATGTTAACATAGCCAAGGGGTGTTCGGGACCAGGCATATTGGGTTTTATCAAACGAAAATGCGAACACATTTTGCATGTCTTCAGCCAGTGGCACACACCAGTATCCAGCTGTAAGATCCAATGTGGTAAACACCTTTGACCCTTGGACCTGTGCGAGACCCGGATCAATAAATGGAAGTGGCCACCTGGAAACAGGCACTCTTTTGTTTAATTCTCTTAAGTCTGCCCACAAACAACATTGACCATTTCGTTTTAACACACCCGACATGGGAGAGTTTGAGGTACTGTGAATGGGCCTAATAATTCCTCTGGATTCTAAATGTTTAATGATCTCAGCCAATGATTCCAAACACACTAGAGACTCTGGTAGGCTATTGTAACCAGGACTCATGTCTGGCAGAGAGTCTCCCAGGACCCCCCCTTGTTATTTCCAAACGCTAGTGGCAACCAATATTGACGCACAAACACTGGTTCCCTACCATGTCACTCTGGTAATGTGGCAACATGCAAATCAGTTAGGCCGCAATCATATGCGTCTTTGGCAAAAACCTCTTTAAATTCCATAAATATTTTTCTCAATTCATTCTTTTCCTCTTCATTCGTGCATGTGTCTGCAGCCGGAACCTGTTTCTCCACAAGTTTAGAACATTCTGGGAAATCCTCCAATGGAGGAACCTCTTTGCTTGCCTGTAATGGTGTGTCTGTATGTTATGTTATATGTATTTATACAGTGCACAAACACCTGAGGGCATCTTGGCACTAGACAGTCAAGGTGAGGAAGTGAATTGCAGAATAGAACCTAAAAAAGAAAGGTCTTCAAAGACTGTTGGAAGGCCAAGTGGTTAGTAGTAGCTCGGAGAGCCCAGGGCAGATGATTCCATGCCGTTGTGGCTACCACGGAAAAGGCACGGCCACCAATCCATGACCATCGAGCAGGAGGTACAGATAGTAGAAGGGCAGTTTGAGAAGAACAGAGGGGATGAGAGGGAACATAGTGGACACATTTCTCCGGAAATTACTCAGCTCCTAACTTATCAAAAGCACGATGTACCAGGCACATTGTTTTAAACAAAATCAGTTTTTCAATCGGGAGCCAGTGCAGCTGTCTCTATAGCGGTGGCATGTGTGCTTGAGAAGGGGGTTGCAAGATTGCTCTATCCACCGCATTCTGGAGCAACTGAATGCGATTTGGTTGGCAGTACAGTGAATTTCAACAATCGACTATAATGAGAATAGGTGCAGCTACCACAGGGGCATGAAGATTACAAGGAATAAAAGGGAGAACCTTCCACAGGGTGCGCAACTTGTAATGGCCAGATTTACAAACTGCACCAACCTGCTCTGACATGGAGAGGGAAGCTGAAAACTTTGTAGAGTTGCCACCTTTAAATATTTTGGAATATCTGCTTCCATTGCAATACGCTGTTTCTCTGTTTCATTTTCGTTTAAATCAAATAATATGCAATTCTCTTGGTGACAGCACACCGTCTCACTGTACACAGACTGAATTTTGAATATTGCTTTAGGTTGGGAGTTCAGAGACTCTGGCAGCTCCCCCTGCGCATTCACATATCTTTCCGAAATATTCCCAATTACTGCATTACTGAAATCTCCAGTATAATGTGATTTTTGTAATGCCATTCCTAATGCTGAATTCTCTTCTAAATGAATATCCTGATATACTTTATTATTCATCAGTCTCTTCATGGGTCCATCCGCAATCTCAACGAGTGGCATATATTAACGTTCTAGCCCTTCTTGTATCATGCATTAATTTAGACACACAAATGTATCAGACCCCTTCAGCTGGTGACCCTTTCTGTGTTTTAACATTATTGTAACTTGTCTGGTGAATGCAGGAATGGTAACATCCTTCTTCACCTGTAGCTCAATTGCATATGGCACCAACTGTGCACAATTATAAGCCTGTCTCGTGTCTTCAAAATCAGGTGCAGCTCCACCCAAACTGGACCACATATTTTGATTAATGAAGTCCAATACCATACACATTCTGTGCATGTCATTTCCCAAATAAAAGCTATCCTGTGTCCCACTCACTATCCACATATTATGACAAATAGTTGTCGGGCCAATGGTAATTTTTAGCATGCATCTTCCTACCACTCTGTTCCCTGAGTTCGGATCATCCAACCCAATAACGTGTTGGTTTTTTATTCTAAAATTTGGAATCTCCTCCCTGTCAGTTATTCGCTGCAATATTTTCTCATTAATGAAACTTCTTTCCTGTTGAATTGCTAAAGTGGCCTTTAGCATCTCAGAATGAGCATTCACAGGGATAGGGATCCATGGCTGCCCATCTCCCATGTGTATTTCAGAAAGGGTTGAAATGTGTTTATCTGTGTTCATCTCTGAAATGACAGATGGCTTGCATTTTTCTTCTTTTAAGAAAAAGCGTTATGTGTTCTCATCTTTTTCTGTTTGCCATTTTTTCTGGGGATCCAAATTAGGCCTTGATTCATGGAACGTTTTCCTATGGGATTGCGCCATCATGAAACACTTCCATGAATCAGGCCCTAAATCTCTAGAGACTGTTTTTCTTCATCACCTTGCATTTCACCATAACACATTACAATGACAGTGACACTAGGTACACAACCATTCTGAAGATACACTTCCACTGCATCGTCCCATTTGCCACAGTATGGCATTCTTTTATACTATTGTTTTGTGACCTCACCTTTTTGGACCTCAATGGCTTTTTGGCTAGGGACCACAATAGCCCATTTACCCCATCAATGAAAGGTGACAACCTTTTTAGGCAATCTGTCCGCATGAGAAACGGAATTTCACTGATAGATGTGAACAACACTTCCTGTCTCATCCTATGTTTTCCTATCTTTATATCAACCTCAGTAATACCTTCGATAGGTATTTCCTCACCGTTACATTTGTGCACCAGGCCTTCGTTTGTCTCACTTTAATATGACTTTGTGGGGATCTCCCTTCTTTGATGCATTTCAGCAACTCTTTGGACATGATCATGGTTTGTGCACATGTGTCAATCATTGCAAATGTATTGCACTTCTCTTCCACATTAATAGGAGCATAATACCTGTCCTTAACTTCTTGCAGCACACACAAAAAGTGCAGAGTTCTGCTGATTTCAGAACTCACGTTTCTCAGGCCCTTTTTAGTTTTTGGCAAAGCGCAGGGGCAAGTGAAATGATACCTTTCCCTCCTTTTCGCACATTCCATTTTGGGAATCTTTGTCTATCTTTCCATGGTCAGAAGCCACCTGAAGTGTAGCCACTGTTCGCCCCTCTGTTCTGGGACCATCAGCGTTCACACTGCAGTTTCTTGACTGAACATCCTCACAAAAACCATGTGGTAGCTTGTCATTCTCTGATTTAGAACACCTATTTGCATCTTGTGTGGTTCCTGTTCTCTCGGTCTCTTGGAATATGTGTGGCTCAAAGTACTCTTCAGGTGACTGGCCTGTACCCTCCTTTTGAGCACTAACTTCTTCTGTCTGCATTTCACCAGCATTTTGACTATCAAGGGAGGATATTTTAACAACTAATTCTACCTCTTTATCATGTGTTTTATCATAGCATATGATGTCCTTTTTGAATCTTTCTCTCTGTTCATTTGAATTTTCTTGTTTACTTCCTCCTTTCTGACTTTCATTTGTGCACACTTCGATAGTCTGGTTCAACTCCAAATTGAACCACACTCCCTTCTTGTTTGGTTGTGTACAGTTTATTTCACTTTCATTGATGGGTATTTTCATGTTTGAATCAACAAGCAATTCAGGGTCGTTACACAAAACTGGTTCATGACATTCTGTACTTTTATCATTGCAGAGGCTACTACATAGTCACTTATTGTCAGAGCGCACAAGATCACTCCTTTGACATTCTGCACCCTCACTTTGCGGCTGCTTTTGACTTGCACAGAGTTTTCCTATTTGCTCAGACAACATTTTAACTTGGGCCTCAAGACATCCCTGGAATCTTCTCTTTGCGGCCGAGGCCGGTATTCAATAAATTCACCTTGGTTGGATCTGTTTTGGTATCTCTCAGGAGATTGATTTCTATTTGAATTGTTTCTGAACTCTTGATTCATAGGAGGTGGAGAATGCGGTGTGGCCATCCTTTGGCTGTGGTCGACCAGTGGTGGTGACTGATTACAGTGGCACATAGTTGATGTTTTGTCTCTCATTTTGTGGGAACTGTCACCTGTGCTGATTTCCATTTTCAATGAACCGATCCACATATCGTGGTCTCTCTTGATTGCCATACACCATAGTGTTGAGGTCAAATCTGCTCTGTGCCCCCAGCGTCTGGTATGGGCCATTGTGTCTTCGATTTTGATTGTTATTCATGCCTGACAATCGGGCCGATACCCTACCCTAGTTCTGTCACCCATATATCTAGGGTTAATGTAATTTTCTCTATTGCTTGGATCTTGTGACTGGAACAAAGGTGTTTTTGGTGGCGTCCTCTGTGGCGCGCCCCTTTGATCAGAGATCATATTATTCCTGGCCTGAGTTTGGGCTGATTCAAGCAGCATTTTTGCAGATTTTATCTCCATTACCATTGGTGTGGAATCTTTAGATTTTGATGTTGCCTCTTTATTTCTAGCTCCCTCTTCACTCTGACAATATATTACCTCATACAGTTTGGTCCCCTGTTCTACAAACCAGTCTAGCGATTTCTCCCGGTCAAATTTGCATGTCAACTGTGATATAATGTCTTTTTGTAGCCCATAAAAAATATGCAGTCTTCAGAACAATAGCACTTTCAAAATGAATAAGACAGCAAATACATCTTCTTGCACGTTCACATATCCACTGAACGAAAAGCAGAATTTTGCATCCAAGCCACCTTGCATTTCACTGGTGAAGGAAACTCTAATTAATTAGGGTTCAATGTTATTTAATAGGGACTTGTTAATGGATAAATCTGCGTTAGTTTTTCAATGCAAACTACACAAATGACAAATTCATTTATAACACGTACTCAGTGCATTTACATCTGCTGTCTTTGCATCAATTTTGCTGACACCATCGAAAGTCTAGTTCACTGTCCCATGTACCCAATACATTACCTTTTAATTTACTGCCTCCACCTGCATTAAATAATTAGCTGTCTCTATTTGCATTTATTTTAACTGACTGCCTCCATTGAAAGTAATGCCATGTACCACAGTATCCTACATGCCCATAGACCAGGAAGGCCCCTATGTCCAATGAGAAGTGGAAGGAAAGAATCTTCTCTGTTTGAGCGACATTGATACTCGTATGTCTGCTCTCTGCTTCTCAATATTTCACTGCTATCCCCATATCCACTGAACCCATGAAAGAAGCAGGAATTTCTAATATTCCTGTAGTCCATCGAGTAACAGAGCCTTTCACTGTAACACTGGGATCTATAACTGATACTCATGCATTTCTCCTTAAACCCACTGTTCCTGTCATGGTGTTGGGTAGGTATTTCTTATGCAAACTCATGTGTATGATTCTTTGCACCCCCCGAAGAGGTGTTTTTAAGTGTCCTTTATCAAAATACTGAGGCAGTTTTAGCAGCGCTTCAAATAAATGCTACCACGGTCATGATAAGGGAATTTCCCAGTATACTCTCGAATCTGATACAGAGGAATTTCTGAATTTCTTCTGTCACAAGGCATTATTGTTCCGACCATTAGCCTACCAATAGCCTGTGTAATACCACAGTATTTCCAGTTAACAAGCCCGGAGAGATCACCTGTACATGACCTAAAACCTACGAGCAGTACATTCTATGGTACTAACATCATTTCCTGTGATCCCAACCCCACTAAAATTCTGGCTTGTTATGTTATGTTATATTACTTTTGATTTATATAGTGCCTTATGTACCATTGCTATGATCTGAAGGCGCTGGTAGGTTGAACGCCCTTGGGAACCGAAGTTCAAGTCAGTAGAGAGAGTAGAGAGAGTCAAAGGTGCGTGTTAGCACCGGATATGTGTGCAGCTGGTGTGGCATTCGTGTAATAGCTGCTTCTTAGCGGTAGGTGTGGTGGTTGAGAGATCAAGAGTATGTGTTCATTCTGGCAAGATTTATCCAGACCGATTGTGGCTGCGTTAGGCCTGAGGAGAACGCCTGGCTGGGGGGGTGTAACCAGCAGTGTTTAGTTAGAGTGATGGGGAGTATGCAGCAGATGTTGGTATGAGAACAGCTATACCGAATGGTGTCATAGTATCTCTGTGTTCTAGTTGAGTGGTGGTGTAAAGAAGAGAGTAAGCGTAGTGATGTGATTTGATGGGTTACATGCTCTTTCAAACGTTCCATGCACTTCAAACCATTCCATGTATGTCACGCAATTCTATGCGCTCCAATTCGTTCCATGCACTCCAGTCCGTTGCATGCACTCCAGTCCGCTCCATGAACTCCAGTCTGCTCCTTGAACTCCAGTCCACTCCATGCACTCCAGTCTGCTCCATGCACTCCAGTCTGCTCCATGCACTCCAGTCTGCTCCACACACTACAGTCTGCTCCATGCACTCCAGTCTGCTCCACGCACTCCAGTCCGCTCCACACACTCCAGTCTGCTCCACGCACTCTAGTCCACTCCACGCACTCCAGTCCACTCCATGCACTCCAGTCCGCTCCAGGCATTCCAGGCCGCTCCACGCACTCCAATCCATTCCACGCCCTCCAGTCCGTTCCACGCACTCAATCCGTTCCATGCACTTGAATCCGTTCCATGCATTCAAATCTGTTCTATGTACTCCGATCCGTTCCATGTGTTCTAAGTTGTTTTATGCACTCCATCCACTTATTTCACCCGTGCCATCCACATACTTCCCGGTACCTTTACACATATTGTATACCTCTGACTGCTTCTCATTTTACTGTCGTAGATCTGTGCGCAGCCTTCTTTTCTGTTCCCATACATGAGGTTAGCCAATATCGAGAGCAGCAGTGTGATGTCCAGAATGTGGATAGGCAGCCTTTTTGGTGGCATTATTTAACAGTAGCGTAGTATTGTGAGTTGAGGTCTGTGCATCAGTATATGCGTTCACTGGGATTAGTCCATTGTAAGGTGTTGTTAAAAAGCCATGTTTTTCGTTGTGGGTTCAAGACTTGGATGGTGTGCCCAGACCAATGATGCTACTCCTGATTCTCTTCGGCCTGGAGGAGAAAAGGACAGGTCAGAGCGGGTTAGTCATATGGTCCGTAGCCTTTTCTTGGTGACTCGGTGGCATTGGCTATGATATGGAAGAGCTCTTAGGTGCCGGACAGGAGGGAGTGGTTATCAGTGGCTAAGCACATATATGGAATGGAGAAACTCAGAGAACTAGTCAATGAGAGTGGCATGGAGGTGCAAAAAGAGTGGTTCCCATTCACCACAAAATACATGCTCCGGGATGACACAGGATTGGAGGAGGCGAAGGGAGAGGGAGAGGAACCATTCAGCAAAGGTAGAGGACTAAGAGATCAGCATGGCTCAAATAAGTGGTGTTTGGGCTACTTCATGTGTGTGATCTACGTGTGCAATGGCTTACTGGTGTCTTGGGTGGGTTGCAGGGTGTCAGAAAGGGGGATCGGTTTGAGCATTGGAAGAGATTTTGTTGTGAAAAATGTTCTGTTTTGAATTTAAACCTTTCATGTATGGATTTCAGTCGATAGTGGCATCAACTTCCAGAGACTGAGTCTGTGACATGAAAATGATTGTTTGCGTGCCCGCTCCATGTGAACGAGTGGTAATTCAAGCCAGTTGGTTAATATTCTGTGCAAGCAGCGTGTTTCACCAGATATGCAGCGTTTAGCCTCCAGGTACTCTGGGGGCTACTTGTGACTGCTTTGTAGATGATCGACCAGACTTCCTAGGAGCAGGAGCTCCCCTTCACCTACGAGCTGCTAGAGCAGCTCCCCCATACAGCCCCATCTCGCCAGCAGTATACTGTTAAGAGATCCGGTATTATTGTAGCAGCTAGCAGTCCCCACAGAGATCCGCGTGCTACAGTGCATCCAGTACTTTTCTATCCCTGTTTTGCCCTTGTTCCCTCTTATCTGCTCTACAAGTGTTGTGTTTTGTTACTGCTGAATATCCCGGTTTCAACGCCACCCATTACAGCAAAAACCACATGGTCTGCACCGCCTAAAATGGCCGCCACCTTTTGATTTTCTGTTCCGTTAACAAGGAAGTGCCCCATAGCCAGGATTGGCCAAGCACCTTCACATAATCTTCCAATCACGACCAGCAGGCCTGAGCCGGCTGACCGAACGTGGCAGCTCAGAGCGAGTCTCCGCCCCTTTAGCCCCATTTCCTGACTCTGCCCGAACTGTGTTCCCCTACTGCCCAACAACCTATGCCTAAGAACACTTGGAGAACACCATTAGCCCACAGCCACTCACATTCTGCAACGTTTTGAACTTGATTGCCCTTACTTAAATGCACGGTGAGACTTTTAATTGTGCCCAGATTGTAAATAGCGTGTCCAGCTCGTCACCAAGATCTGTGTTTACCTAGTGGCGCGCCGGCTATGCCTAATTATGCCAACCTAAGAGCATAACTATCTTGACAACGCCTTATCTCTGCCGCGAGTCACACATGTTCTCTCCTGACTCACATAGCCCTTGCATCCCCTTGTTCCAGTTCCCAGAGTTAGCCACGTGCACCTAGCGGTTCACCTGCGCTATAAATAATAAGATATAAATATCAATATTATCAGTACCTCCGTGCCTATTATCTCTAACCCACTCAGGCACAGTAGTCGGATCTACGTAATACATACGAATGTTGTAACTAGCGTAGTACACAACTGTCAATGCTGCTAATGTGAATACTGTAGTGATTTCTAACTTACTGTGACAATCGCTCATTTATTGTTTAGAACGCGGTATGCAAAGTCAGCATATACTGTGCATTTCTAACGCTGATTTCTTGGAATGGCGTGACCAGCCTCGATTTACCATAATATCCGCTGACCACGGTAAGCACCTTGCAACGCATTTGATACTTTGGTCAAGCTTACGCCAACTCCAGGGTCTAGCACGTCTGCTACTCACTTGTGCTTCTTCGATCTCGCATCCTATTCAAAACGGCCAATTTATGTTATTCACTCTAGCATAACTTGTAAACATGTATTCATTCTGGCATAACGTTTATGCTTGTATTCATTCTGGTGTAACTTGTATGCATGTATGCAGAATTAGCCTAATGCTTTTGCGACATGTGGTTTATGCCCAACGCTCCATTACTGGACTAGCCCTACCCTACCTTTCACTAGCATGATGCTTTGCTTATTGATTCAAATGACTCCCCTTATATTAAACCATCTTTACTTGTCCATTTAAATATCTCCTATCGTGCGACTCACTACCAGCTGACACTAGGTGACCCTTTAAACAAATAGCTTACCTGCATGTACCTTCTGACCATACTTCTGATTACGGGCCTACCCTGGACGCCACACCCAGAAGCTGCTCACACATGGTTCGCCCTTGACGCCACTAGCAGTACATTGGCTCTTGCGACCTAGAACTTACCTCACTATGTCCATACCCCATGTACTTTGCTGCCTTCTGTGGACACTCTACACAATAACAGCTCTTTCTGGGACACTCATCTACGACACCAGTGCTCCCCCTACCCAATCATCCTGCACCAGGAAACTTACGCTTACCCTGATGGAGTATGCTAGCATACTAGGACAATCTAGGCCATCACACCTTAGAGCACATCGTCACCCATTATTCGCGCCTAACAGCCGGCTGCACAGTTCCAACAATAAGACCACATCGTTAAAACAACCCACTAATCCGTTCTTGAACTCCCCTATGGCTGGAACACTTTGCAACCAAACCCACCCCTAATCAACCTTGTCTCGTGCCCCTCAGGAACCTCAGTCTTGGCTCCAGAATCTCTTGCGCACCCTGCCACGCACACACCTCCAACATTACTATGAAATGCCCGCTCGCTAGGGGCACCAGGACACATTGGGCCTCATTACGACCCTGGCGGAACGGGTTAAAAGGCGCCGTAAAAGATGACGGCGCCGTTCAACCCGTTCCGCCACATTACGAAGTCCCCTCGCGGGACACGTTAAGCACGCCTGGGAAAGCCAGGCATGCTTACCGGGTCCCGCGAGGGGAAGAAGGAGCAAACAACGGGCCATCTCGTTATGGCCCGTTATTTGCTCCCTCTCCCATTCCCATTCAGCCCTATGGGGGCTGAAATCGGAATGGGGAAGGACCGTGTCCGGGTCCTTGAGGGAGGAATTACCGGGCCATCCAAACTCGGAATGGCCCGGTAAATCCTCATTCCGAGGACCCGGACACGGATGCGATTTCGGCGGCAGCCATGCCGCCAATAGCGGCATGGCTACCGGCCGAACTCGTAATGAGGGCCATAGTCCCAAAACACCAGGCATTCAAATTTCACTCTCATTGGAACCTCCACTAGTAACATAACCACCACTCTCACACCCAAAGCGACCCTGATTAGAGGAGCCCTTATCAACGCCAGGCCCCTCCCTGCGCATGCAGTAGACATTGCTGACTACATCACAATGCATGAATTCGACTTTTTTGCTATCACTGAGACCTGGCTTCACACTGTGTCAGGCCTCCTCCTCTTCCTCGCCGTCCCTAGTGATTATTCCATCATTAGATGTGGTCGTAACACCAACCAAACTAAAGGCTGTTTTGTTTGTTTGTTTGTTTATTTCTAATGCGCACCAGACCCAAGGAGTAGCAGCAGTAGGGAGGTACAAAGCTTACAAGGTTACATCTAAGTCATAGTATTACAGATAAAACAGAATATACAATATAATTACAAGTGAAAGTGAGCATCCCCCAAAAAAGGCTGTTAAACTCTAAAATGGGAGTCAATAATGGACACACCCCAGCGGGGAATGATACCAGACCAAGTTCGGGTGAGATAAAAAGGCTTTATCTAAATCAATATAGGGCATGCAGAGGACTCTGCAAACTCTGAGAGCGCTCTGCCAGACAATTGAAAGATGTTCATATTTATTACAGAAATACGTCGTTGATGATGTAAGCTATAGGGGGCACATAGTCATGGGGATTGGGTGGTGAAGAATAGCTACTATGTATACTGTAGGTGCGGTGCTCCATGATTCGTGGAGATCCACGTGGTGGCATCGTGGAGTGCTTCGGTCAGCTGGGCTCATCGGGGTGGAGTATCAGGTCACGAGCTGTCCGTGTGGGTTCATTGCGGCTGCACTAACATTTTTCTCTTGTGGTCATGCATACACATCCATTAGTAACTTCTATTTCATTCTATCATATACATCCTACAACACATTAATCTAACACCATAAAAGAGACAGAGAGAAACAGTATACAACTCTGGGCTTCCTTAATACATCATCATAAAATCGCTGTTAACAGAGGTCCCAGTATCATGAGTCCAGATGTCTTATCAGGGGCACGGGTTAGGGTACCTTTATCATTCTACTCTGTTAGATGTAGTAAGAGACAGTTTTACGGTATGTTAGTACAAGAGTGAATAACTGTCTCCATGGCCAGTCGAGGTTAGGGTGAACTGAAATACCATTGGGTCAGAGGGGCACATAGCTGGCACCTCAAAAGATGGCGGGATGTGGGGCTGTGTTGCTCATAATTCTTCTTAACCAGGGCATGGCAGTACTCAGTGAGTTTATGGTAGCATCAAGTGTCAGGGGGAATGGGGGAAGGTAAATACTTGGTGCGGGCCCGACAGGAATGCAGGGAGGTGTAGCTGTATTATTCCAACATCAGTAAACCAGGGACCTTCAAGCCCCAGCCTGGCCTTGGAGGTAGGAGGGTGGGAGTTGAATACGTGGCTCGCTAGGAGGAGGGGGAGATGGCCTTGTAACTTTTCACGGGTCAAATTTATCAAGTAGAATGCGCATCATTATAGAGATGGAAAACTGAGGCATGTCAGCACAATTGTATGTCTACTTGTATGCATGCATCTATAGATCTATCAAAGATCGCGTGAGTTTATGAGCATTATTTGAATTATACTTCTTCATGGTTCATCAGTACTGTGTCCACAGAATCAATTAAAAAACTTTTGTTAACATCACATCATTCACAGTTCTTCATTTTGTTGTGGGGGCACATGGGGAAAGCTAGCATAAAACGTGAGGTAGAACCAGGTTGGTGTATACGACAACATCAGTGACAGGTTACGACGTTATACTTATGATCAGACTGAGGTTCATGCTCAAGGGTTAAAACAATTGCTTCAAACGACATTTCATTTGACAAAAGATGGGGCTTATTACTTTAGATGGCTCGTATACGTTAAAATACTTAAAATCATATCATGCATGGGGATTTCATACATTGCCTTTTAAATATCGCGTGGTAGCAATGAACTTTGGTCGGTGATGACAGATTCGAATATACATATGTTTGACAATTTTACATGTAGGTGTTCTGGGATGGGCAAGGGTCGTTCCATTTTAATATAAACAATCAACATTATGGATTTTGAGCCTCCTCACAAATGTCTTAGCAGCATGGATAAAACTGGGTGGCACACAGGCTCAACATTCATGCCTGACACTTCAAACGGGGAACAGGGTTGGGGGTTAGGCACAACATATATCATGGATGTGGGGGTCTGCGGTTGTCAAGGCATGTTTGATAGGGACACCTTTGTTTTTTCCCAGACCCCAACTTAAGGTCCGGTCACCGCCAGGGCAATGATGTACTGCGGAAGGTAGAGGATACAGTGTTTGTTCTGTTACTTGTTTGCGCCTGGTTGCTCGTGAGAACAGGCCTTCAGCGGAGCCGCCATGGGGAGCAGGCTGGGGGAAGTGCGGGCTCGCTGCGCGCGATCAAGTGGGGGAGAGCCGCTGCTCTGCAGGCTGCTTGTTCCACGGAGGCCTGAGTTAGTGCACTCAAAATGGAGTCTAAGTGTGTCACAAAATGGAGTCTGTACCATGCTAGTAGGTGAGCCGTGCAGTCTCATGCATCGGCCTGCAGCCATCCTGCATCCCGGGCCCAGGAGCATAGATGGCTGCCGGCGAGTCATAAGCCTCACGTAGGTGAGGAGTGTAGGGGGAGGGGGGTCCTAAAGACCTTTCCTCCCATACACAAGTATGAATACAGAGAGAAGTATAGACAAATGTACAGATTATGAACAAGTTAGGTTCAAGAATACAGTATATTAACACGGTGAGCTAGGGCACTATAGATGGAAGTAGTACAATCTAGTGGTCAGTGGAATTGAGCCGGTGATATAGTTTTTTCTAACGTGTAAGTATGGTTGGTCTGCTCTGAGCTCATGTAGCAAGGAGTTCCAAAGTTTAGCAGCCTTCACGGGGAAGCTATTACCGCCGATCTTGGTAAGTCTAAATCTCGGTGGTGTCGCTATTATTCATAAAAAATGACCTTGGACTCAGAGCCATCCCTAACCAACAGATCGCCTCTGCTGAGCTACTCTCGGTCAAGTTACCCATTTCCCCCAACCAAACTGCCACTTTGCATCTCATCTACAGGCCCCCAGACCCCATCACCTCGTTTTCAGACGACATCACATCCATCCTTGCTGACAACACCATCACCAAAACACAAATTATCATGTTAGGTAACTTCAGTCTCTGTCTCCACGACCTCAACGACCCCAAAGCTACCGACATTGCCAACCCGCTCATAGACATGGGCTTTGGCCACCACATATTCAAACCTACCCACAATAAAGAGAGATCCCTTGATTGGCTGGTGGACATGAACTGCAACATCAACCTAGTGTCTAACACACCTTGCATTTGGTCCGACCACCACACTATCCTATTCAATATCAAAGCCAGTGAAAATCACCTGAGCCATGACATTGCTCCTGAAATCTGCACTAGAAATAAGAAGGACATAACGCGCGAGAAACTCCTCCCTCTCATACTACCTATACTGAATAATACCTCATTATCATTTTCTGACCCCACAGCCTGAATAGATACCTACAATCATATTATGCTTAAAGCTATGAATACCATCGCCCCCATCAAACTGAGGAAACTCAAACCGCGTGCACATCTCAACTTCTGGTTTACGCCACAACTGAGAGTGCTTTGCAAAGAAAAAAGAAATATTGAAGCCCGCTGGAAAAGTCATCCATCAGAGGCTATCTTTCAAGCAAAAAAAGAGACCTACAATAAGCGTATACAATACGTAATACAAAACTAAAGAGCTCTTCAAGGTTCTCAAAGAACTTGAATCACCTGCCACCTCCCTCCCCTGACACCTGTAGTAAAGACACTACATTGTGTTCTAATATTCAAAAAGTGCTGCTCGACAAGATCACCACACTACAATCCAAAATGAATGCCCGAAAAAACAGCCTCCAAATCTATGTGCAGCCTAACTCCCACTGAGGGAACACTGCTCATTTACCCCACACCCTCAAACCTTTCAGCTTCTCCCCTCTAACTATCCTAGAGGTTGAAAACATTATCAAGAAACTCAAACCCTCCAATTGTCAGGGTGACTCATGTCCTGCCACTATCATCAAGGAGGCCACCCAAGAACTAACTCCATTTATCACCACATTCATAAACTCCTCCTTTATCACGGGCATAGTCCCTGACAACCTTAAGGATGCTTGGGTCATCCCCCTTCAAAAAAAAACTTCCCTAGACCTTAGCATACCTACTAACTACAGGCCCATCACCACCACCCCATTTCTGCAAAAAATCTTAGAGCGAGCTGCTTACCTGCAGATCTAGGACTACCTGTAAACTAACAAACTCCTTAGTATCAGACAATCAGGGTTCCGACCTAAGCATGGAACTGAAACTGCCCTTATTGACTTAAAAACCCAAATCAAAGATCTAAAAGATAACAGTAAATTGGCTCTACTACTATTACTCGATTTATCAGCCGCATTTGATTTGGTCAACCACCAAATTCTCTGCCGTCATCTAAAATCAGCAGCCCATTTTTTCAGATAAAGCTACCATGTGGATTAGCTCCTTCTTGGCCAACAGATCCATGAGGGCTTCTCCCAGTCCTCCGCCGCTGAACCCTCACCAGTCCGTTGCGGGGTACCTCAGGGATCATGCGCCTTACCCACACTTTGCAATGTGTTTACAAAACCCTTGTTTGATACTCCTGACTATCTGGGTGTCACCTACACCAACTATACTGATGACACCCAGATACTCATCCCTATAACAGGGGATCACACACAGAACACCAAAGCCCTGAATGATGTCTACCTGGTCATTCAGACTTGGATGGCTCAACATGAGCTTTGTCTGAACGATGATAAGACAGAGCTCCTCATTCAAACCTAGTGAGTAGGCTTGACTCCCTTTTCAAGTCCTTCATCATCGATGGCAATCCCATCAAAGTCTCCAATGATACTAAAACACTAGGTATATACCTTGACTCCACCTTATCACTAGCCAGACAAACAAATGCAGATATCTCTGCATCCGCTTACACATGAAAACTCATCACTGCTTCCCGCCCTTTCCTCACCACGCCTAATTGAATTACTCTCGCTAGAACCCTTGTTATGTCTAAACTTGGCTACTGCAACGCATCATACTTAGGGACCAGCCAAAGAAACCTCAGTAACCTTCAGGTCACTCAAAATAATGCCATCAGGGCAGCAAATGTCTCGCCAACCAGGCACCTATCTATCTGGCGCAATGGTTCACACCTCAGACACATATATATAGCCTATGTTAATATCTTGTAAATATCATGTATGTAACTAGTTGTAATTCCTTGCAATTTTTTCCTTCGCTCCTCCTGTTTTGCTTTGTAACTTGCTTTTTTGGGCTTTTTTATTCACACACCTTATCAGCATTGATGTGTGACTGTTCTGTATTAACTCTTATTACCTTGCCTGTATTAACTTGCCTGTAACTCTATGTAACTCAAGATACGCACCCGGATGCCTTCGGGCCAGTGTAGTTTGTGTAGGACAGGGGTAATTCAGTGAAATTTCTATGCACCCATAATAAGATGTGCTGCAGCGTGGTGGACTGCTTTTAGGGGAGGTAAGTGAACAGCTCAGAGCCCGGTAAGGATGGAAGTTTCCCATCCAGGTGCAAGACCACAAGGGCTTGCACAACAGTGCTGCGTCTGTATAAAGGGTTCTATTTTGCAAAGGGTGGAGTTTGGAGCCAGGCCATTTTGGGCCTTCTTGACTATTTGTTCCTGGACTGACAGGCTGCTGTCAATGGTGAAGCCTAGGTATTTTGTTAAATCCTAAAATTGTGGATGAAATTCTTCTAGGAGCATATCATTGAGCCATTGTTAGACAAGTCGTTTGTCGAGGAGGCCAATGTGGATGAGTGCAGTTTTGTATGGGTTAGGTTTGAGGTTAAGTTTGAGCTAGGCTGTTGACATCCAGGATTGAATAATGGTCTGGTAATTGCGGTGAAGACAGATATCCTGTGGGCTTTGTACTCTCATGTACAACTCAGTATTGTTTTTGTATTGGTGGATGGCTATATTGGGATATTTGAGGACAGTGTCCAGGGGCTCCAAGTAAAGACTAAAAGGGATTGGTGAGAGGATGGGAATTGGGGGGATGCTGAAGGAGACTAAGGGGGTCATTACGAGTTTGGAGGCAGCCATGGTGCTATTAGCAGCATGGCTGCCTCCAAAGTCGTGTCCAGGTTCTCTGAATGGGGACTTACCGGGTCATTCCAACCTTGGAGGGCCCGGTAACTCCCCATTCAAAAAACCCTTCCCCATTCTCATTCGAGCCCCCATAGGGCTCAATGGGAATGGGGAGGGAGCTAATAACAGGCCTGTAAATTACAGGCCCGTTATTAGCTCCCTGGTCCCTTAGCGGTTCCCGCTAAGGACGTCTGGTTTTACAAGCCAGCCTTAGTGGGACCCAATATGGGACCTCAATATGAGGCGGTAAGGGGTTAACGGTACCGGCATCCTTACTGGTGCCGTTAATCCCTTACCACCAGGGTCAGAATGAGGCCCTAAGTGTCAGTTAGAATGCAATAATTTAATCTGGAAGGCCTGGTGTCTCTCCAAGAAATAGGAGGTCAACCAATTCAGGACAGTGCCAGAGAAGCACATCCTGACAGTGAGGAGGGAGAGGAGGATGTGGTTGCTGACAGTGTTGAATGCAGCTGAGAGGTCAAGGAGGGTGAGGAGGCATGAGTCACCCTTATCCATGATTTGGAGGGCATCATCTACCATCTGGATGGTGGCTATCCTGAACCCTTGGTGGAACCCTGACTGACAGTCATGTATGAAGTGAATTTGTTCAATTCTAGCAAGTAGTTGTATAGCGACTACTTTTTTAAAGATTTTGCCAATAAACAGGTGGTTTGTAATGGGCCGGTAGCACCTTTAATGGATGGAGGTTGATTCTGCACAACCAATGCTCACAGATACAGTAAAGATATAACACCACATATAAGCCAAAAAAGGCTGCCACCCAGTATGGTCCAGACCATCTCATGTAATTTCTGATACTCATCATCTACATGATCCCAGGACACTTTTGATTTTGATTTGTATTTTGAATGATTTATTACGGGCACCAGACAGAATCAACCATGTTCGGGCGCAGATGGTAACTAGAAAATCGAGGATTTCATAAGAGAAGAAAGCGGGGGTAACTAGAATTCTGACTTGGTTAACTGTTTACATTTAGATAAATAAAAATGTTTTCAGTCTCTTTCTAAAAAGGCCCAGACACCAGATGATTTATCATGGTTGATGTTGCCAAGCTTTCTGACAGAACATTAGAAGGACCACTTCTTAGTATTTATTTGCACAATGTTAGACATGTACAAATGTCCAACTGGTGAGGAAAACATAAAACGAAAAAAATGACAACTGTAAAAAGACAAAGCCACAAAAAATTAAGCCTCCTCTCTGAACCTCGCTAGCATATATAATGACTCATCTAATAGAGTATAACAGTGCTGCAGGTGTTTGACGACTCTGGCTGTTTCTGGCAGCACCTTTAATGGGCAGAGGTTTATTCTGCACAACAACTACTCACAACTACAGTGAAGATATAAGACCACATAATAGCCAAGAAAGGCTGCAGCCCGAGTAAAATCATTATTGAGGCATTAACTTGTTCCAATCCTTTTGTTTACCATCTCCCACAGCTACCCATTGGTGGCATAGATCACAGATAACTCTCATAACTTAAAATTGTCAGATGGTAAAACTGGAACATGTGAAGTTGATACTGATGCCAAAGTCGAGGGTTCATTAACTGTTGATGGTGTCACACAGGTGGAATCACCTACTGGACATGGTGCGAATTTCCATGCATGTAACACATCAGCCCCAAGCATTTTTATTTTGGGGTGCACATACCATTTCCAATATGCTTCATCCACATCATCCCAGGAGACTTGCACCACATGATTCATGTTCCCAATATTTGTGACAAAACATTACAAGGGCCATGTCTTACTGTTTTCTTGCACAATGTGCACTGAACATCCTGCGCCTCCCTTTTAAAGCATGGCCTATAATCTGCGCACAGGAATCTACTGTAAAAAAGAATCACTACTGCTGCTGTTCTCCAACCAAATAAAGCCAATTTTACTACTCCAGTAAGCTGAGCCACAGTCCTAATAGCAATAAGCCCGGAGCTAAGGGGGGATTCCTGCATCAGATACTGCCCCACGATCTTTATTAAAGCCCTCACGTTGTCTCAGACCTATAACTATGATCATGCTAAATATTCACCTTAACTACATGGAAGAACCAGGGTGCCCAGTAAATTGCTATTCACAGCTGCCACTATTTCTGTATCAATTTGCAGTAGAGTAACAATAGCATTAAAAAGAAATCAGTATCTTTCCCATTTTAAAGTGTTGCACATGGAAACATCTAATAAACCATCACAACATTTTACAACCCCTAAGTTGGGTACTAAAATTGGATTGCTAAGCACTTACTGCACCTGCATTCATTAGGGCAATTCGCAACAGAAAATCCATTCCATTTCTATTTTGCATAGTAGCAGTTTGCACAACTAATACCATTCCTATATTCTTAATAAATATATATTTAAAAATAAAACCAATCACACATTTTTCATGAAATTAAACACTAGGTCTCAAAAAACAATAAACAAATGAAGACAATGCATTGTCTCTTATTCATAACCACACAACATAACCAGACAGTAACACACTTAAGCAAACCAAATCTTTTTTAAAATAAACACATTTTCATATCACCCCAAAAAGCACTTTAACACACACCATAAGTGAATAAAGAAGCATTGTAGATAAAATTACCCTTCTAAAGCTGTGTGATCATTCTTTTATTTTGAGTGCAGGAAGTATACTTAATGATTTCCTTCTTAATAAACAACTTCCAACAATTATTCCCACCCATTTTCTACATATTCAGCAGGACCACTTCATTGTTAACAAATACATTAAAAAAAACACAGAGCCCCATTATCAACATATTATTGAATACATCTTTCAACCAAACAATGATAAACTGATTAATGCCAATCATATCTCATCACAGGTAACATGAACTGCACAGAGTTCTGCAGTCAAAATGAGAAAAGTAGACAAAATGAGGAGTTTCATACTTTCAAAATCAAAAGCAGAAAAAGATGACTATATTGTAAGAAAACTAATAAAATGGCTGACACATATTCACTGCAACCTACCACAAAGAGGTCCACATTTACAACATTAACACCAGCCAATTAGAAACACCTAAACACATACAAAACCATGCCCAGCATCACTAATAGCCACGGATATTCAACGCAGCTACAAAGTTTACTTGAAGCCGCGGCTACACATCCATTTTCTACAAACTAAAAATCAATCTAAGCCAACCTTCAAAAGTTCAAATAAGAGAAGACAACACCTGAGCACACAAAAAACACACAAAGAAACAATTCTGTGCTATATCATCCACATAACAATAGGATTATTTCACAGAAAATGTATGTTTATATACGCGTCTATGAATATAACCTCACCTATGGACACAACCAATAAAAGGCCTTCATTACAACCCCGGCGCTAAACCATGGCTCTATTAGCACCATGGTTGGTGCCGGTGTTGTAACGAGTCCGCCATGGTGGAATGAGGAAATACCGCCCCATTCCAAGGTTGGCGGGGCGGTATTTCCCCATTTCACCATGGCCCTTCCCATTCCCATTTTCGCCCCATAGGGCTCAATGGGACTGGGGAAGGCGCTAAGTAAGGTACCGCAAATTGCGGTACCGTAATTAGCACTGAGGTCCCTTTGTAGCACCCTACTTTAACGGCTGGTAAAACCAGCCGTTAAGGTCAGGTCCCGCAAAGGGACCTCATAATCAGGCGTTAAGGGTTTAACGGTGCCGACACCTTTTACGGCGCCGTTAAACCCTTAACGCCAGGGTCATAATGACCCCCAAAAAGTGTTGACGCGCCTATGCACATGCTTTTATACACGCAGTTATAGAAAAATCCATACATGAGCATATGATGATAGCCGCCGGTTGTTCAGAAAAACTATGGGCCTCATTACACGGTACGAGGTAACCATGGCGCTCTTAGCGCCATGGCTACCCCTTACCGCCTTCTGGGTCTGGGTAGGCGGTATGGGGACTTACCGGGTCATTCCAAACCTGGAGGACCCGGTAAATCCCCATGCCAATTACCATTCCCCATTCTCCTTTCGAGCCCCCATAGGGCTCAATGGGAATGGGGAAAGAGCTAATAACAGTACCGTTAAGGACTGGACCTGCTGAGGGACCTCGTAGTAGGACGGTAGGGGATTACCGGCACCGTTGCCCTTACCGGTGCCAATAATCCCCTACCGCCTACCGTGTAATGAGGCCCTATGACTTTATTGCATTTCCACTCCCCAAAACTCCAACCAGGGTTCGCAGGCCCCATCCACTGTACATGGTCCTCCTTCTGCTCCCTCCTCCTCCCATCTCCCTTTCCCCCCACAACACACACTGGGCCACATTATGACTGTTGCGGTAAGCCAACAATGGTGCCGGTAGTGCTACGGGAGCCGTTGTTGCCATGCCATAACATTACGAGTATGTTTGCGGGTGCCGCTCTGGACGTCTGGTCAGACCAGGCGTGCAGAGCAGCACCCGCGAGCGGACCAGGATGGTAGCAACGGTACCGTTATGTATGTTACCGCTGCTAACATCCTCCCCATTCCCATTGAGCCCTATAGGGGCTCAAATGGGAATGGGGATGTACCGGCTCTGTGTCCCGCAAAAGGGAATTACCGGGCCCTCCAAGGTCAGAATGGCCTGGTAAGTCCCCTTATGCGGGACCCAGAGCCGGACCCGAGTTTGGGAGTAGCAATGCCCTCATTAAGGGCATGGCTACCTCCAAACTCGTAATGAGGCCCACTGTTTCTGTGATGCAGTTTGCTTTTCCGATGTTGGCTAGTCGCAGCTATAACCGAGGCTACAGAAAACATTGGGCCTCATTATGAGTATGCCGGTCTGCTAACAACGGTGCCGGTAAGCTACCGGCACCATTGTTATCGGACCGCATACTCCGAGTTTTGCGTGCAGGTGCCTTCCCGCTCGCCAGGTCTGACCTTGTGGGTAGGACGGCACCCTCGCGCAAACCTTGACGGTAGCACTGAGACCATTATGAATGGTGCCAGTGCCACTATCCTCCCCATTCCCATTGAGTCCAATGGGACTCGAATGGGAATGGGGAGTTATCTTTTCCGGTGCCTGGCAATGGGGAATTGCCAGAACCACCTGTACTGTAATGCCCGGTAAGTACCCATTGCCGGATGCCGAAAGAAAATAATTACTCCAGTGGCAGCCTTGCCATTTTTACCGACACGGCTACCGCCAAGGTCATAATGAGGCCCATTGTCATGCAAACTCAGTCCCTGGACCACCTATAACTTTGTAATTTCACTTGCTGCCCTCAACCAACCTCCCCACCTATAGCCTGAATAGCTGTTTTCCTGCATTTCATGTGCCCATATCCTCGACTATAGCCGCGGATATCTCTCGCATCGAGAGAAAAAGAAGATGGCGGCTATTTCACTTCTAAAAACTCTGAGTTTTGGGTTAATCTCAGAGATATCTCTATTTTTGAGAAGGGGCACCCCATTCTCCATCAAATATGTAAACAGCTACTGCACACGCATGGATCGCAAGTCAACACTTCATGCCCAAGTTGTTTTGGCTCTGCTCCAAATCCATCCAGAAGTTTGGGCTGTGCGCTTTGGCAAAAAATTGAACTTGTTTGTCTATGGGAAAAAGAATGGGAAGTAGGCTGCACTTTTGGAAAATTGACACATTTTGGAGGCTTAATAACTTTCATTTTTTAACAAATCTTTACAAGACTTTGCGGACTGAGAGGCCCTCGGTCAGTTAATCACTTTCTAAATGTTCAGCCGCAACCATTACTCTAATCAAATGTTATTAGCAATAGAATTTTGAGTGGTTCCTATGGGAGCCTGACTCATCTTAACTATAGAGCGGGTCACATCTACAGCACAAACCGCTGGACGGATTTTCACCAAATTTGCGCCAGGAGCAGCGGCGTGTTCCTGAAAGCGTGCTTTTGTAAATTTAATTTCAATCCATCCACTAGTTTCTTTTTAATGGCCAAAAAGAAGGTAAACACAAATTTGTGATTCTGGGTTCGGTCTGCAGACTCAATTCCCTATTCGGTCTGCGTACACCCCCCTGGATCAATCAGGGGGTGGCGTGATTTGCACAGAAATCGGACACGCCTGATGATGGTCAAATAAAAATGCCAGGTGTGTCATATTTTGGGACCTGGTGGCCATGTTGGAGCTGCGGAAAGTAGCCAGTGTCCACGGACAGCGTGGTGGTGGAAAAGTATAAAAAACACATTTTGGGTTATTTGATGGCCGAAAGTGGGCCTGGAAAGGGTTGTGGGGGGTGGAATAGAGATGATATGGGGCTGTTTATCTAGGTGAAAAAAGTGGGCAGGGGCACCGCCGCACCGCGGACACCGCGCAACGCACAGTGCAGTGAAGTAGCAGCTTGGAAAACACTTTTTAGGTTATTTGATGGCTGAAAGAGGGCATAGAAAGGGGATGGGATGAAGATGATATGGAGCTGTTTTTATAGGTGAATATATGGTTTGCCAGTCAATTTCAGTGTCAGCGGACACCAATTTAATAACTGGGGTTTCAGGGCGAGTTTTGTAAATTGGAGGTGTATTGTATGTACTTGTTATATTGTTTAATTATATTGTGGTGGTTGTGACCGTAGGCCATGGCCCCAAAACTCTGACCACTGGCCACAACCATTATAGTAATATGTGTATAGTAATTGTGGGTACTGTAGGGGGGAGTAGAAAGTATGTGGTATCTATAATTGTAGTCCAATTGTGGATAGTGCTTATTTAATATATCCTTGTTTACACTTGGTACGGTTACTTAGCTGTATAAAGTAGTAAGGCTGGAATCTCTGGTTACTTTACTGTGAGAAAAAAGTATAAATTGTTAAGCAGGATAGTTTAAAAGGTTTCATAGCACACAATTTTCCATATACATTTACTTTTTCTCACCCTTATAAACAGTACATTCTATGTACTAGGTTTGGTACAACATTAGTGCGTGCTACACTGTTTTTGTATTGACTTGAATAATCATTGGGTCATTGGGAAATCCATAGAGGATTAAAAAATAACAACTACAATTATGTCAGTGTAAGTGTGATAATGATATGATATGATATGATATGATATTGCATGTATAACGCACCTATACACAAGTGTTTCAGAATGTTTGTTTGAAGTGTGTTGTTATTAAGGGAATGTTTCAAGTTGTTAGATACCTGTTGGCGTATTCTAACTACATTACATTTTGAAGAAGTTTTGTAGTAACAAGAATTGTGATGGCGTGTTTGAAGCATATTGCAATTAAGGGTATTTTATAAGTAGTTAGATACCTGTTGGTGTATTCTATCTTGACTTTTAAACGTAGTATTGCAGTATTATGGAAGTAGTTAGATACCTGTTGACATATTCTAACTTTTTATTGTGCTACAGTTTAGTGAGTACATTTGGGTTGAAGGAATATTAAGTGGGCATTTAATAAAGTTGCTGGTAACCAATGTTTTGGAGTAACATTTAAACCAACCACTTATTTTTTTGGCATATGCAATATAGTGCCCTGAAGTGGTTATGGCACCAGTGTGGTATATTATTCCTACTGTTATCAAGGTTTACTTGCCAAGAGATACTTGGCCGTGTGTGAAGCTAGTAAGCTTACAGTTATGTTTGGTACCATCTGCATTGTGCCTAAGAAACATTAGTAGGACATATTGGCTATGTGAGTTGATTTGCATTCTGGATCTATTGTCTGAATTGCAAAAATGGCATAATATGCCATGATTTGCATTGAGCAGAAGGTGGTGAAATGGAATGGATTCACAATTTGGTATGGATAGGATACATATACAAATTGTTCATTAACGATGTGCTCTCGTGAAACATGGTTGCAGAGGGTGCATGTATGTTTCCACATGTATGAAATCTGCAAGATTTCATTTATAGGGATTTATTTGGTTTCCAGTGCATGTAGTAAGCTCATTAGGAATTCTTGAGGATCATCTTGTGTGTTTATGATACATTTTACCATTCCTGCACAGTAGTCCAATGTTTGCTTTATACCTGGGACACTGTATTTGTGGTATTTCTATGAAGGATGAGCATTTTCAAAAACAACTGGTCCGAGCCATTTAAGTAAATGTTGTGACGAATTGTTGGCAATTGGAAGAGAAGATTGATTGTTACATTTGCACAGCAATTTACTCCAGTTGTGTTGCTGAATTTAAATCAGTGGTCTTCAAACTTTTTAGACTTGAGAACCCCCAAACAAAATGTGGGCAGGCCGGGCCCCACCAAAAATGCCAAATGAACAGTAAGTCCAAATGGCTATGAACTATTGCATGCCTTCACTGCACCCTACTCCTAGTATAGTCCCTGGGCTCCCCCACCTGCTCCCATCACAGTCTCTGGCGTCCCTCATCCCTTTGCTCTTCCCCACCCCACCACACCACAGACCCTGGGCTCTCCAAACCCTGCTCTGACTACTGTCCCATGGCTGCCGCCCATCCGGCTCCCAGAACAGTCCCTGGGCATCCCCACCCTGCTCCCAGCACAGACCCAGGGCCAGTGGTTGCTGGTGATTTTTTTTAAGTGGAGCAGGTTGAATATTTCTACCAGATATGCCATAGTGACCGAGCACAGTGACGTAGCCTGAACATATCAAAGGGGTATCAGGGGGTTTTGGGCCCAGGAGGAAAGCATGATATTTTTTACTGGACATACATGACAGCTGTCCAGTAAAAATATGCAATCCCTGTCCCCTGGGCCCAACAGTGCCTAAAAAAATCAGCATGATTATGTGTGTATGCAAGGCGCTGGGGGGCCAAGGGGGAAAGCATAGAATTTTTGACTGGACATCTATGATAGATATAGTGTAAAAAAATGCCATCCCTGTCCCTTGGGCTCCACAGCACCACAGAAGGAGAGTCGATTTTGGCACGTGGGTAGGGGGATTATGCAACAAAGGCATTGTTAAAATGCCTGTACCAGAAATTCAAAATGCTAGTGTGGGCCAGTCAAAATGGGCCTCTTTTTTGGCCAATGTGGGCCAGTTTGATGAGTTAGTTCACTATGCAGTCAGTAGTTTTGACCATTGCTGAATAAATATTCTTTAAATATCACAATGAGCTTACATTTTCACAAAAAACATTCCTTTGGGTACTATTCAAACAGTCTGTGACTAAAGGAATGAATATACATTTGCAACTGCGTGTCACTTTTTCATTGGTGCCTGAGACAGTTTTATGCTCCAGCCTGACCATGTGAGCCACGCCTGCTCATTTCCTCTGATCTAAATAATATATATGTTTTTTTTACATTTCATGCTGGGCTCTCGTGCCCACAGAGGGATGCATCTATGCCCCCCTAGGGGTGCTCCCCACAGTTTGAAGACCTCTAACTTAAATGGATCAAAGAGTTGTGTGTCTGCATCATTTGATGGGACTGGAAAAGAGATATTTGTTTCTTTCTTTTCTGATGTACGTGCAGTTGAGTTTGTAGTAGATAGTTTTGTGGCTGTATTATTTGATGGAGAAGGAGTTTGTCATTGTCTCTTTAGCGGTATTGTTGGGAGATCTGTTGCAGATTCTTTTTGCATTAGTTTTCTTTTTAAAGGTTTTTTCTTTAGGTACAGGTCACATATCTAGATTGGGGTGTACAGTGCATGTAGCCTGCTGCATTCCAGGATGCAAGGAATGTCAGCATTGACTTTGTTTGCATCAAAATTAATGGGAATGGACCATTGAGTGTACACAGACATGAAAGTTCTCCATAACTCATACCTTCCTTAAAGACTGTACTGCCAATTTCAATCTATGTGTGATCTAGAGTTAGAACTTGCAATTTGTTAATAGTGACAGCATATGCAAGACATAGAGAACATTGTTCTCTGCGTATGTACATGTCTTTGAAAAGAAGGAAACATGCTTTTGTACCACCAATTATTTTGACTTCTGCGAGTTTGTCAAAATGGATGTTGACAAACAGACTGTGGTTGTCATGTGGATATGCTTGGAAGCCAACAACTGTACCAATTGCTCCATTGACTAAATGTTGTTCTATGTCAAGGTTACGTTTTAGAATTACTTTGCTGTTTAGGGACAAAGTTTATATTTTCTCCAATCCAGCTATGTTGGAGATAGATTTTTCAGAGCTATTTAGGCGTGCTATTGCTATTTGACACATGGGGAGTGTCATGCTGTGCACTTCTAGTTTGTCGGTGGAGCAGATATGCAGTATGTGTTACATTTCTTTTTTTAACATGGTCTCATTAAATTGACTGCAGCTTGCAAGGGCTGGCATTAAGGACATGCATTTTATAATTTGCTGAGTTAATTGTTGCATGACATCAGGAGCAGATGTGTTTTGCCCATATAGTTAATTGATTAGTCTACGATTTAGGATGGATCTTGCATCATTAAAAACAGACTAGTTTTTACGATATTTAAAATGTTAGCATGGCTGAGATCTGCAGACTGACACATGTTTTGAGTTAGTTCTCTGAAGTGAAAATGTTGCCATAGATTTACATTTCCAATGCAGCAGAGTGTGCTGCAGCATTGTTTGTGTCCTAAAGTTTTGAAAATAGCTTAACCTTTTACTGGTGTTAACTGTAGGAGGTCTCTGCAAACAATAACGTGTTTCCCCTAAACAGTTCTTCATAGTTGTTTTTTAGGACTTCTTGCATTCTGAAGTGTATTAAAGCCAACACGAGGTTGGAAACCATGCCTACATTGTCTATTAGAACCACTTTCATTTGTTTCAAATTCTGCGAACTTCAGTAGCAGCTTCTGCTGATGATTTATAGTATTATAATTTATTTTGGTGTTCTACTGGAAGGAGCAGTAATCGGTGTGAAGTTACATCTCCTATGTTGTAGGCAGCTAAACCTGTGGGGCTGTTACAACAGCTAAAATGTTGTTGTTTGATAAATTATGTAGAAATGTGCTGATTATTTTAATTAAGAATGTTTTTCCAGAACCAACTTCTCCACTTACAAACAGGAGCAGAGGTTTATAATTTGTATAGCTACAAGTTTTACAGGGTAATTCATAGAATTTCACACAAAAGTGGTGCACGCGGCTGGCGCACAGCGTGCGCGTGCGAATGTCTGCGCCAGCCGCGTGCGCTAAAATCGATATCCGCGCACAGCATATTCATATATTTCAGCATCCAAAACCAGCCGTGGCGCAGAGTGGCGCAGCGACCCTGCAGCTGCACAAGTTACGCCCCCAAGAACGCCCTCGCGCAAGGAAAAGCCATAAAAATTCCCAATTCATCGCAAAGGGCTGTGCTAACCCTGGACCAGTATGCAGGGCTGCCAAACAGCAAACGGCGAGTGGGGAACGTGTATTACTGGGGTGCGGGGAAGTTCAACACGCGATTACAGCAGGGTACGTGTATTACAGAGGTGCGCGGGAAGTTCCACACACGATTCCAGCAGGTTACGTGTATTTCTGGGGTGCGGGGAAGTTCAACACGCGATTACAGCAGGGTACGTGTATTACAGGGGTGCGTGGGAAGTTCCACACACAATTACTGCAGGGTACGTGTATTACAGGGGTACGCGGGAAGTTCCACACATGATTTCAGCAGGGTACGTGTATTTCTGGGGTGCGGGGAAGTTCAACACGCGATTACAGCAGGGTACGTGTATTACAGGGGTGCGCGGGAAGTTCCACACGCTATTCCAGCAGGTTACGTGTATTTCTGGGGTGCGGGGAATTTTTACACACGATTTCAGCAGGGTACCAGTATTACGGGGGTGCGCGGGAAGTTCCACACGCGATTTCAGTAGGGTACGTGTATTTCTGGGGTGCGGGGAACTTTTACACACGATTTCAGCAGGGCACCTGTATTACTGGGGTACGCGGGAAGTTACACACGTGATTTCAGCAGGGTACGTGTATTTCTGGGGTGCGGGGAAGTTTAACACGCAATTTCAGCAGGGTAGGTGTCTTACTGGTGTGCGCGGGAAGTTACACATGCCATTTCAGCAGGGTACGTGCATTTCTGGGGTTCGGGGAAGTTTGACACGCGATTTCAGCAGGGCACGTGTATTACAGGGGTGCGTGGGAAGTTACACACGCGATTTCAGCAGGGTACATGTATTTCTGGGGTGCGAGGAAGTTCAACACGCGATTACAGCAGGGTATGTGTATTACAGGGGTGCGTGGGAAGTCCCGCACGCGTTTCCAGCAGGGTACGTGTATTACAGGGGTACGCGGGAAGTTCCACACGCGATTCCAGCAGGATACGTGTATTTCTGGAGTGCAGGGAATTTTTACACGCAATTTCAGCAGGGTACCAGTATTACTGGGGTGCGCGGGAAGTTCCACACGCGATTTCAGCAGGGTACGTGTATTTCTGGGTTGCGGGGAACTTTTACATGCGATTTCAGCAGGGTACCTGTATTACTGTCGTGTGCGGGAAGTTACACACGCGATTTCAGCAGGGTACGTGTATTTCTGGGGTGCAGGGAAGTTTAACATGAAATTTCAGCAGGGTAGGTGTCTTACTGGTGTGCGCGGGAAGCTACACACGCGATTTCAGCAGGGTATGTGCATTTCTGGAGTGTGGGGAAGTTTGACACGCGATTTCAGCAGGGCACGTGTATTACAGGGGTGCGCGGGAAGTTACACATGCGATTTCAGCAGGGTACGTGTATTTCTGGGGTGCGGGGAAGTTCAACACGCGATTACAGCAGGGTACGTGTATTACAGGGGTGCGCAGGAAGTCCCACACGCGTTTCCAGCTGGGTACGTGTATTTCTGGGGTGCTGGGAAGTTTCACATGTGATTACAGCAGGGTATGTGTATTTCTGGGGTGCGTGGAAGTGTAACACGCGATCACAGCAGGGTACCTGTATTACTGGGGTGCGCGGGAAGTCCCACATGCGATTCCTGCAGGGTACGTGTATTTCTTGGGCGCGGGGAAGTTTCACATGCGATTTCAGCAGGGTACCTGTATTACTGGGGTGCGCGGGAAGTTCCACACACGATTACAGCAGGGTACGTGTGTTTCTGGGGTGCGTGGAAGTGTAACACGCGATCACAGCAGGGTACCTGCATTACTGGGGTGCGCGGGAAGTTCCACACGCGATTTCAGCAGGGTGCGTGTATTACTAGAGTGCGCGGGAAGTTCCACACGCGATTTCAGCAGGGTGCGTGTATTACTGGGGTGTGCGGGAAGTTCCACACAAGATTTCAGCAGGGTACGTGTATTACTGGGGTGCAGGCAAGTTTCACACATGATAGGCCCTGTGCGAGTGGGGTATGTGTATTTCAGGGTTGCAGGGGAGTCCTACACATGAATTGGCAGTGTTGGTCCTCCCAGGTGTTCCGTCTACACCCTCCACGGCCCCTGCAGGCAGACCACACCACAGGGGACTACACTGCACCCCTGGTCATGTCCCGCAGGCAGCCCATCCAGCATGGGCATACCCCCCCAGCCAAGCCCCATATCACCTTGCACTACTGATCACCAACGCATTACCCCCTTGCACCCCCACCACACAGCAGTGCAGGGTACCTGCTAGCAGGCACACACTCATCTCCCCCAGCACCCCCACCCCCCAGCAGTGCAGGGCACCTTCCAGCAGGCCCCCACTCATGTCCTCTTGCACCCCCACCCCCCAGCACTGAGGGTCACCTGCCAGCAGTCCCTGCACTCATGTCCCCTAGCACACCCACCCCCCAGCAGTGCAGGGCACCTGCCAGCAGGTCCCCACTCATGTACCACTCATGTCCCCTTGCACCCCCACCCCCCAGCAGTCAGGGGCACCTGGTAGCAGGCCCAATCTCATGTCCCCTTGCAGCACCACCCCCTAGCAGTGCAGGGCACCTGCCAGCAGGCCCCCACTCATGTCCCACTCATGTCCCCCTGCACCTCCACCCCCAGCATTGCAGGGCACCTGCCAGCAGGCCCCCACTCATGTTCCCTTGGACACCCACCCCCCAGCAGTGTGGGGCACCTGCCAAAAGGCCCCCACTCATGTCCCCTTGCACCCCCAGCACTGAGGGGCACCTGCCAGCAGGCCCCCACTCATGTCCCCTTGCACCCCCACCCCCCAGAACTGAGGGGCACCTGCCAGCAGGCCCCCATGCATGTCCCCTTGCACACCCACCCCCCAGCAGTGCGGGGTACCTGCCAGCAGGCCCCCACTCATTTCCCACTCATGTCCCCTTGCACCCCCACTCCCCAGCAGTGTGGGGCACCTGCCAGCAGGCCCCCACTCATGTCCCACTCATGTCCCCTTGCACCCCCACCCCCCAGCAGTGTGGGGCACCTGCCAGCAGGCCGCCACTCATGCCCCACTCATGTCCCCTTGCACCCCCACCCCCCAGCAGTGTGGGGCACCTGCCAGCAGGCCCCCACTCATGTCCCACTCATGTCCCCTTGAACCCCCACCCCCAAGCAGTGTGGGGCACCTGCCAGCAGGCCCCCACTCATGTCCCCTTGCACCCCCACCCCCAGCAGTGTGGGGCACCTGGCAGCAGGCCCCCACTCATGTCCCACTCGTGTCCCCTTGCACTCCCACCCCCCAGCAGTGTGGGGCACCTGCCAGCAGCCTCCCACTCATGTCCCCTTGCACCCCCACGCCCCAGCAGTGCAGGGCACCTGCCAGCAGGCCCCCACTCATGTCCCACTCATGTCCCCTTGAACACCCACCCCCCAGCAGTGTGGGGCACCTGCCAGCAGCCCCTCACTCATGTCCCCTTGCACCCCCACCCCCCAGCAGTGTGGGGCACCTGCCAGCAGGCCCCCACTCATGTCCCACTCATGTCCCCTTGCACCCCCACCCCCCAGCAGTGTGGGGCACCTGCCAGCAGGCCCCCACTCATGTCCCCTTGCACCCCCTCCCCCCAGCAGGGTGGCGCACCTGCCAGCAGGCCCCCACTCATGTCCCCTTGAACCCCCACCCCCCAGCAGTGTGGGGCACCTGCCAGCAGGCCCCACTCATGTCCCCTTGCACCCCTACCCCCCAGCAGTGTGGGGCACCTGCCAGCAGGCCCCCACTCATGTCCCACTCATGTCCCACTCATGTCCCACTCATGTCCCCTTGCACCCCCACCCCCCAGCAGTGTGGGGCACCTGCCTGCAGGCCCCCACTCATGTCCCCTTGCACCCCCAACCCCAGCAGTGTGGGGCACCTGCCAGCAGGCCCCCACTCATGTCCCCTTGCACCCCCACCCCCCAGCAGTGTGGGGCACCTGCCAGCAGGCCCCCACTCATGTCCCACTCATGTCCCCCAGGACCCCCACCACCCAGCAGTGCAGGGCACCTGCCAGCAGGCCCCGACACATGTCCCCCAGCCAACACGTCATCACAATATAGATCCCTGGCCCTTATGGCCAGCCTCCACATGCCAAAGACCCACCCAAGTATTGCATCCACCCACATAGAAATGCCAATTTCATGATACAACCCCAATGGCAAGTATGTAAATTAACATATGTCCGTCACACACACACAATGGGTGCAAGCGAATGTGAAAACCCATATCATGACACGCATGAAACCAATGAGATAATACCACACATCGAAGTATTAAGAAATAAATGTATTAAAAGCAACATGAATGGAATTAAAAACAAACAAACGACAATGGGAATTATAAACGAAAAGCTGCATGTCCGTAAAATAATGAAAAACAGCAAATCATAATCCAAAGGAAAGGTGTCCAAAGTCACAGTTCAAAAAATCAAATCCAAGGGAAAAACAAAAGTGAAAACTATTGATCCATGGGTAAATAAAATAATAAAAAAGATGAATCCAATAGTGAACTATATACAGAAGAACAATCCAGGGTCCATGATCCCAAATGAAGAAATGAAACCTATCAAAAATACTACCTAATGAAAAACTATATACAGAAAGGTGGTGCATTGTCCAAGCGCAACCAAAATAAAGAAAAAAGCATAGGAAACCTAACAATATCTAACTATTTACAAGGGCAGCGGGCAAGTCCAACGGCTCACATGTTGGTGTTCCGGGCCAGGGCATCATCGAACTCCTGCTCAATCTCCCGGAGGCGGTCCTCTTCCATGGCCCCTAGGGGTCGCAGGGACGATGACATCTGGAACTCCAGGTCCCTGCGAATGGCCTCGAGGCACTCGGCCCGCCTCAGGGCCCTAGGCATGGAGTTCTCCGCCCTAACCATCGTGAGCCGTGCCTCTTCCGCCCACTGCCGCTCCGCATCTATCGCATGGCCCAACCGCTGCCACACGGAAGACACTTCCCGTCCAGGGTCCTCCTGCCCTCCGGCCGATGCCTGCCCCTCCGATGATGAAGGCCCCGAGCCATCTTGGCTCCCACCTTGTTGCTGCTGCTGCTGTACCACTGCCTGTGCCCTGGCTCCTGGTGCCTGCACATCCTCCTCCAACTGGGGTGCAGTTGTTGAGGTGCCCACCCCTGCTGGACGTCCGACTCCCGACTGTGGCAGGGATGTGTCCTCCACCAGCCTGGCCGCAGGGTCAGAGGCAGCTCCACAGGGCACCCAGGTGACACATGGGTGGGAAGATGGCACGGAGGACGACTGGCACATAGGGGGTTCAGTTGAGGAGGGGGTCGGAACAAGGTCCACAAAACTGAGGAATCCGGCCATGGTGAGCTGTCCCAGTGGGTCAACGCGGTCAACGAGCCATGCGAGAAGACGTGCAGTCTCCTCATGAAAAGACTGCAGGTCAGCTCGCTTGGCACGTTGACGCAACACCACCCCACCCAGGACAGGTTCAACCCGGTGCCGGATAGCCACATCCGCAGGGAGAGGAAGGCCAGTTGGTGTAAGCCAATTCCCTCCCTGAGAACGGGTCTGGACGTAGGTATCCCTGCTGGTGCAAGATGATGCAGTCACAGGATCGGGGACAGGATTACACACAGGCACCTCAGCGGCGGCCGGTGCTGCCTCCTGTCCCTGCCCCTGCACTGCACCACTAGCACCAGTGGAATCCCCACCTCCAGACCCCGTCTCTGTCCCTTGCACGCCTCCTCCTCCACCAAACCCCCCACCAACCTGGATGACTCCGTGCCATCTTCCTCTGTTGGGCCCTGCAGGGTCTCAGCTGCCCCTTCGGCCGCTGAGGAGTCCAACTCCAACCTCCGCCTCTTGGACCTCCCCTCGGCAGCTGCGACCTGGGACGCGGCACCGGACTCCTCACTCCCCGACGAGATGACAACCTGGGAGGGGAGCCGGGCCTTGCGTCTCCGGCTGGCGGTGCGGTCCCTGCCGCTGTGCTCCACAGCACCTTCTCCACCCTCTTCATCAGTTGACGCTGCAGACAGGGAGAGATAGGAGACAGGCATCAGGGCACTGTACAATGGACTCATACACACATGACAGTTGTACATGAGTGGCATTGTCAAACTTCAGACATGGCATCACAATCCCCAACACACATGTCATTGCAACTCACACACATGAGCTATTCCACAGCCATATTGCAACAGCCAGCACCATCCATACACATACGTACAGCATGAGCAGCCACAGGTGAGCCAGACATCACATGAAACACAGGGAGTGCACTAGACATGCACACAAGCCACCACAATTACATGCATGTGTACACCTCCGCCAACTGTCGCAGTGATGAGATTGGCATCCATGTCACATCTGGCAATCAGTCTTCTACATATCAGTCTCACATGCATCCATGTTGCATCACTGTTGCACCCATGTCAAATACACACACATGCACATGTACACGGTGCAGATACATGCAGCTGGAACCAACATCCATGTGTGACACCACAACCATGCCAACTTACATACACAGTAATCAAATCATGTGTGCTCACACATCTGCATTTGGCCTGCATGCTTACCCACACTAGGGGTGTCACAGTTTTAGTTTTATGACGGTACGATAACCTTCTTGCCAAATGACGGTATATCATGGTTATCGCGGTATAGCAGATGGAGTTAACTAATCTTAACAAATATTTTCTAAAAGGTCATACATTGTCAGATTTATAATCACAAACAAAACCAGGCACACAGGGCCAGAATTGGGCTTTTCAACATACTTTCCACTGAAATGCCACCCCTTGCTTCCACCAAACACACGTGTGAAGAGGAGGAGGGGCGGGGGTGGCCTGCTGCGACTGGCAAAGCAAACTGAATAGCTTTTCCTAAGTGGTCATTTAGGCATTTAGCTCCCCCACTGGCTACTGGTGAAGATGAACATGTTGCCATCTTGATAACCTGCATGCCACAGATCAATGGAGGTTGATGGTAGTATACACTTGTGCGCATACACACACACACACGCACAAACACTCTCTTTACATTACAGCCTTTAGTTTAGTTGCGGGCCAAAAGGCGTTCAGTAATCACGGACATGATACCCTTTGGTATGGCAGCAGGAAATACCCACAGAGCTGAGTGAATTTTGCAGTGTGACTTACTATATGTAAATTTAATGATGGAACCAGGGAAATCTCCCATTGTCATATGTTTAGCAAACATTATCCATTATAAATATATAAACCCCAAAGCCGCCATCCCAAAGTAAACCCTTTTCCTTCATGGCACTGTATTTATTCTTCCTATTGCTAACATATTGATTTTATGTCAGGCATGTGTGGTTTATGGAATGGCATAAAAAACTGCTCCAACTGAAACTACTTGGCAGACGGCACATCCAACAGTGCAAGATCAAGACTGCGCAGCACTTGCTTACTGCAGCCTTTCCAAATCAGATTGAAAAGCACACTTAACGGTATAAACAGTATACCGGTATAAACAATGTGACGGTTATTACTGTTCAATTAAGTGGTTCACGGTATCTTTAACGGTATATCATTATACCGTTACATCCCTAACCCAGGCATACACCATCCATGTGTCTCACACATGAAAGGACTTGTATGTGTCAGCCTCACAGCCCTGTACATACACATCCATACATGGCCCTACAAAACCACATGTACAACCTGCACACTACTGGCACACCACCACACGCACAGCTTCCAATCAGTATGCATGTACACTTACCGCTCAACTCCAGACGGTCTGCCTCTCAAGGACCTGGACGTGGAGCGCTGGGCATAGGCGTTCCAGGACCCTCATCTGATGTTCCGACAGGTGGCCACACGCCCCTTAGCATCCGCTGCCTTCAAGAGGCGCCGGGCCCTGTTGAGGGTCCTGGACCTGAAGTCCTCCCAGCGCTTCTTGACATGTTGGAAGTCGCGGACTGCCACCCCTTCCGCGTTAATGGCAGTCACGATGTCTGTCCAGATCCGAGTCCGTCCTTCCTTGTCGGCGGCCGACCTTCCGAAGAGAGCATCATACTGCCCCAGGACTTGCTCCACCAGGACACCAACTTCGGTGGCACTGAAGCTGGTGGCACTCTCCCTCTCTGGCTGGGGGTTGCCAGTGGTGCCAGATGGTGTAGTGCCTGACATGGCAACCCCAGAGGCAGGTGTGGGTGGGCAACTGGGTCCTGGGGCTGGGCTGTGGAGCGATGGAATAGCAGTCGGGAGTCTTCGGTTCCAGCAGGGGTGGTCACAGCAACAGCACCCCAGGCTGATGTGCAGGCAGCAAATGGCAGGGCACGTGGGCAGCAGGCAATCAGGCAGCAGCAGATGGCAGGTGGGAGCGTGTTTGGGGCTCTGGGGGCAGTAATTTGGCCTTCTGGGCAGGAGCGTGGTCTTCCGTGTGCGTACGCGTGGCCAGCTTGATATGGAGTGATTTGGCACGTGAAAATCTAGCACGTCAGCGTGTAATTTGAGGAAAGGCACTTAGCGCGTAAGCGCGTCAGCACGCGTACGCGATTTCATTGGACGAAAGGCCCTTAGTGCGTAAGCGCGTCTGTGATGTGCGCGCGCGGGCGTTTCCCTGAACCCGGGTGCATGTTACACGTCCAAGAACTGCACGTTCGAGTGTCAGCTCGTGTAATTGGAGGTTAGGGCCTTAGCGCGTATACGCAGAAGTGACATTGGACGTGTGGGCCGGTTCAAAAGGTACGTGTAGGATGTCATTTCCATGTACGTGCTTTTCGTGGAGAGCGAGTTGGTGAATTCTGTACTTCTTGTCAGTTCACACGCGATTTACTTCACAGCGTTTCTAGTTCGTACTCCGTGTTACCTCTGACAGCTTTTTTCTGATTTTCTGTTGGGCCTGTTTCCTCAAACAGCAATCACTTCTTCTTTTGTCCTGTCTCCTCAGACAGTGTACAATTCTTCTTTTGGCGGGGTGTTTTTTCACGCACATTTTCCAGGCAGATGGTGAGTCGAGCACGTATTTAACCAACTCTGCTTGCCCCGTGCGTCGCATACCCCTTCAGAGGTCATTGTAGGCTGCGTGTAACACGCGTACATTCATTTTTGTGTTTCTGGGTGCCACAGCATAGTGCGGGTTCCTTTTTCCACGCACGTGGTCTACGAGGGGTTGCGTGCACGTTATTTTCTGTTTTTGGGGTGCCTGTGCGTTGCGTGACCCATCATCTTTCCCCAGGGGTCACATACAGCCTTGCTAGAGCCCTAGGGTACGAATTCCATCTAGTACCCTACCCCTTTGTCCCCCAATTGCCCAGGACAATAGTTTACTGCAACTCCCATACGCACAACAACATCAGTGCCATGGTTGGGAGGCGACCAAGCGGTAAGGGTGGCAAAGGTGGCCGAGCCTCAAGAGGTGGCTGTGGTGGGCGCGGTAGGGGACGTGGCCGGGATTTGCAGGGTACCCCTAGGCCCCCATGTGTGGAGGACCAGTCAGGGACACCCATCCCCCCTCACCCCCATAGTTGAAGGAAATGTGGCTGACACCATCTCTGCTCAGCCCTTGTTGGACCGGCCCATTGTGGCACCTGACCTGGCAGAGGGTGACTCCCAGGCTCACTCCCAGGTCGCCAAGTCTAGGCCACGTGTGGCGGTGCAAGTTGGTGTCACCAGGCCACGTGGATCAGGGGCAGCTATGTCATCTGCTGCCCCGAGTAGGCAGGGTGGGGAAGCTGCAGGGGCAGCTGCAGCTCCATCCACCCCAGCTCTGACTCTCCCAGCCAGGGCAGTGTTGGTCCCAGTCCATCTTGCTAACGTTCCCCCTGACTAAGTAACACTTCAGCCAATGCCTGCACCAAGTCCCATGCTCAGTGTGCATTCCCACACTCCATCTAGAAAGTCCACTGGTGCTCCTGCCCCTAGTGGCCAGAGCGGCGTAGGCCACTCAGGATCCCCACCACATTCCAAAAAAAAAAGGAAGAGTGCTCATCCACTACAGGCTGATACCCCAGACACGGCTATGCAGTCCGGCACGCAAAGGAAGCCTAGCTTCAATGATGCTGAACGTGATGCACTTGTGCAGTATGTGTCCGCACATGACAGCGAAATGTTGATCACTTCAGGGTGCAAGACCACACCTGCTCAACGTCAGGCACACTGGCAGACCGTCGCGGACATCATAAGTGCCCTTGAATTAGTGAGGCGCACAGCTGGTGAGTGCTACAAGCGCTGGAATGTCCTTAAGCGCAGGGCAAAGAAAAAGCTGGCCTCAAGTCATGCCGCTATTCTGGTGACTGGAGGTGGGTCTCCACAAGAGGACAACGAACTCACTGTACATGAGTCTGTTGCTGGGACCTAGGTCACAGAGGAACAGATCCAAGGTGTGGGAGAACTGCCAGATTACGAGGCATTGTCCAGTGAGTGCACATGCATGTGTGTGTGATCCATGTGTATGTTGTGTGTGTGAGGGGTTCTGATTGAGTGCCAGGTGAGGGTGTGTGTGCCTGAGTGGTTTGGGTCACCCATGTGCTTCATCCAAAACATTCTGTGCCCCTGGATTTGGGTATTACAGTATCCCTTCTGCCCACAGTAGACATTTTGTGCAGCATCATGCCAGTTGCCCTTGAAGTGGAATCTTGCAACAACATTGTTCTGTATTTCTCATTGTTCATTCAAGCTGATTGTTTCGATCCCCCCACTTTCACTAGGCATTTCTCAGCCCTATTGTCAAATGATATGTGACATGCCTATGGTACATGCCATCTGTGTGATGGCATGTGTCATGTATGTGGATTGGACATGCCACTCACAGGCCAATGTGTGTTGGCTCTGCTAGCCAGCATGCAGCTAATGTGTTGCTCTTCCATCTTGGTGTCATCAATGTCTGACATTTTCCTCCCCTTCAAACTCAGTGACAGTGCATGCATGGGAGGGTTATAGTCATGTGGGACATGTGTCAATCAAGTACTGGTTCTGTAGCTTGTGAGGCCTAATTGTGTGCCATGGTGCTAATGCCTGTTTCCATTTTTTGTCTTTCATGTTTCTGCAGGGGATGACACTCTTGATGCTGTTGAGGGTGAGGAGATGGTGCAGACACAGGAGGGATATCAGGCAGAACCTGGCACCAGTGGGGGACGGGGAGTGGTGGTGGGTGAAAACCCACTCTTGTTGCAGACCGTTCTCTCCAGGGGTGTCTCTGGGTGCACCTCCCCAGACCTCTATTCAGGTGTTGATTTGGATGATGAGACCTATGTGGCTTCGCAGGTAGGTGTTTCTGGGAGGGATTCTGTTCTGTCCGACCCACCTGCACCAGGGGTACAGCCCACTATGGGGATGTCCGTGTTGGTAGGTCCGCCTTTGGTGGTTACGGATGCAGCGCCACACTCCGCAACATCTGATCCTGTTCCTGGGCCAGCAGATCAGAGGGGGAATGCAGTCCTGCAGCCTCAGGCAGTGCCGACACAGCAAGGCACAGTTCGCTTTGCCCCAGACAAGTGTGGTGCCCGCCAACGCGGTGGCCGTACGCCACCAGGCAATACCGCATGGGAGAAATCCATATACGGTATGGCAAACCAACATGCAGCAGCATCTGAGATGATGGCTCAAGCTATGGAGAGGGTGGCCACTTCCATTGTCCCCCCAGAAAGGCAGATGGAGCAACTACAGCAGGCAACAGACTCCATTTGCCGATCACTCAGGGAGGACATGTTGGCGTCCAACATGGACAGACGGGCGGCCTTGGACATTCTGCGGGAAGCCATTTCTTTAGAGTCCCAGGGCCAGAGGGAAGCCCTGAGGGTAGAAGTCCATCACCTCAGGCAGACTGTTGTGGACCTTGAGGCTTCCACTGTTACGAGGACAGAACAGCTGCTGGAGCGGCTCACACGTACGCTCTCAGCAGAGATGCAGGCAACTTGGGAGGAGGTCCAAGCATCAAGTCAGGTGGTGCATGGGGATATCCGCACCATATTCCTCCAGAACGAGACCTTCCACACCCGCATGCTTGCTGCCATGGAGGACCAGACTAGGGCTTTGCGTGGGCTGCCTCCCAAAGCACCACCACCTCCTGTGGCGGCAGCAGCACAGGGTGATGAGAGCGACCCCAGCGATTCTGATTCTCTCACAATAGCGTAGCCGTGCAGGCCATGAGCCCATGGAGGTGGGTTTTTTTTCGCAACAACCACACAGGTGGCTGTTGGTGTGCACCCTGTCCTCGGACCTCCTGGGTGGCCTCCCCCACCCTCCCTGTCCCCCACACGGCCATTTTTGATTTTTGATTTTTGGTTTTTGATTTTTGAGTTTTTGTTGCAGTGTGTTGCCTTGTGTGGCTCCAATGGGCATCCACTGTATTCCAGCTGGGCACATGCAGGCTTGTCCTGAGTTTGGGTTAGATGCTTGGGTTTGTGAGACACACACCCCTCCGGCTTCCCGTTTCCATGGGCTTGCAAAGGGTGTGCCCAAGTGACAGTGACTTACACAGTGACGTTGGACTCCCATGACATGTGTGGGCAGTCTGTAGTCAATACTGTGTATACATTCCTAGTGCATATTGTTGTAGTATTGTACACTGCATGGTGTATTGATGTGTGCTTGTGCATCCATGTCTCCCTCCTAATTTGCAGGTTCATTCCTCAGGTCTTCACAGGGCCGTCTACTTTGGAGATGGAGTTCATGTTGTAAGCAGTGCACTTCCAGATTTGCGTGGCACCAACACTGTACAGTTGGAAGTGGACGATGTGCTAGCATCACCAGGTTGTGAGACTACGTATCCTTTAACTTAGTACTGTCATGTGAATGCTATGTTTGGGGTTGGCTAGCTGCATTGTGTTGTGGTAAGTCTTTGGTCATGTGTGTTGTCAGTTCTACATTAATGGGAGCATATTGTGTGTGGCCATTTTCCATTCGGGACACTGTACTTTGTGACACTTGTGTCATGTTTTGGGGATTCCTTTGTTTGCTCTCACATAGCATGACATGCCATGGTGTGTTGGGTGGCGGTGCTGGGGAGGTGTTGGGTGACATGGCACTGTTGGCATGTTGTATCTTGCAAGGGGGTAATGATTTTGGCAGCATACAAGTGTGTCTTTTGATGACACAGCATTGGTGGTGTTTGTGTAGGTAGGGATGCACACAATGGAACACTTCCAGGTGAACAATCTCAGGCTGGTATGGTTGTGACAGTTGACTGTCACTTGACTCATCATCATTGATAGTCAGCTGGTATGTGCCAGGGCTGTGTGCACTCCACAGGGGTGTGATTTTAGGTGAAGTAATTAGCCACCAGCTGCATACGGGCTGCCTCACCCCATGCCCTTTCCCCTCCCATGCGCAGCAGGCGTGCATGTGGTTGGGGATGGGGGGCACCACCATGTCCACGAGCAGGCCCCGGCGTGTTGCAACGTTGTGCAGGACACATGCTGCCACTATGATCCTGCACACTACTGGGGGAGCGTATAACAGCTGCCCGCCAGAACGGTCAAGGGAGCGAAAGCGTGACTTGAGCACTCCAAATGTGTGCTCCACTATGCCCCGGGTTGCAATATGGGCTGTGTTGTATCTTACCTCGGGTGGCGTGGTGGGGTTCCGAATTGGCGTCATCATGTGGGTGCTCAGAGGGCAGGCACTGTCCCCTGGGGAGGTGGTGATGGGTATCATTAGTGGGGTTGTGACATTACTCAGTATCTGACATGCATGCATGTGCTGTGGCATTTATACTCACCGATCAGCCATGTATCGCCATGCCGCCCAGCTTCTAGGTCCCGGTTTAGGATTGACATTCTGTAAATGAAACTGTCGTGGGTGGACCCTGGATAGTTGGCATATACTGAGGTGATGATTCCCTTGGCATCACATACTACCTGGACGTTGATGGAATGCCAGTGCTTGCGGTTTCTATAGATGTGCTCAGATGCCCTGGGGGGACATAGAGCCACATGGGTGCAGTCAATGGCGCCTAGCACTTTGGGGAAGTGTGCCACCCAGTAAAAATCCTGGACGACAGCCTGACTTTCTGCAGGTGTTCTGGGCAGGTATATGTGCCTGCGCACTGATGGGCGTGCAGTCATGTTGGCCAAGACCTGGTGTAGGCAGCGTGACTGCGTGGCCTGTGACACCCCCCCCCACTATGGCACTTGTCTGCTGAAATGATCCAGTGGCCAAGAAGTGCAGTACATTAAGGACCTTCTCCAGGGGGCTGAGTGCTTGGGAGCAGAGGGTGGGTGATGTGAGGTCATCCTTCCACTCACTGACCAGGTTGAGTATTATGTGGGGTGGAAACCTGTACCTCCCATACACGTGGTCATCAGGCATCCCAAAAAGGCTGGTTCTGGGTGTAAAAATTCTGGCCCTGACTATCCTCCTCCTCCTCCTGTGGTATCCCACAGCCACTGCTGCTAGGAACGGTATATTCATCCTGGCGTCTGAGCTTGTTTGTTGTTTGCGTGCACTTTTATGCTGCGCAGGTCGACGTACGCCTGCTTCCTGCTGGCGTACGTGTTTCCGGATTAGCGCATCTTTTTTGGCGTGTGTGTGTGGGCGTTCCGCGCATTTGCCTCCTGTACTTCCACGCCGACCACAGTAATACACGTACCCCACTCGCCCAGGCCCAATCGCATGTAAAACTTCCCGCGAGCCCCTGAAGTACACGTACCCCGCTCGCCAAGGCCCAATCGCGTGTAAAACTTCCCGCAAGCCCCTGAAGTACACGTACCCCACTCGCCCAGGCCCAATCGCGTGTTAAACTTCCCATGAGCCCCTGAAGTACACGTACCTCGCTCGCGCAGGCCCAATCGCGTGTAAAACTTCCCACGAGCCCCTGAAGTACACGTACCCCGCTCGCCCAGGCACAATCGCGTGTAAAACTTCCCGCGAGCCCCTGAAGTACACGTACCACGCTCGCCCAGGCCCAATCGCGTGTAAAAGTTCCCGCAAGCCCCTGAAGTACATGTACCCCGCTCGCCCAGGCACAATCGCGTGTGAAACTTCCCGTGCACCCCCGAAATACACACTATTTTTGACACAGCGGGTGTCCGTGTTTGTAGCGTACCCCTTTGCACGTCATTTGTCCTAGAGGGCCACAGTATGGGACATTCATCAGAGCTGTATATACGGCTTTTTGTTAGCGCACATTTTTTTAATGAGCAGGGACGCTACCGCCTGCCTTCGTATGGCGGACATGTGTTGATGTACATAGTTGACTTTTGGTTTGTGTCATGGGATCGCCATTTCACTGCTGTGGGGTGGGGGTCCAAGGGGACATGAGTGGGACATGAGTGGGGGCCTGCTGGCAGGTGCCCTGCGCTGCTGGGGGGTGGGGCTGCAAGGGGACATGAGTGGGGGTCTGCTGGCAGGTGCCCTGCACTGCTGGAGGGTGGGGGTGCAAGGGGACATGAGTGGGACATGAGTGGGGGCCTGCTGGCAGGTGCCCTGCACTGCTGGGGGTGGGGCTGCAAGGGGACATGAGTGGGGGCCTGCTGGCAGTTGCCCTGCACTGCTGGGGGTGGGGGTGCAAGGGGACATGAGTGGGACATGTGTGGGGGCCTGCTGGCAGGTGCCCTGCACTGCTGGGGGTGGCGGTGCAAGGGGACATGAGTGGGGGCCTGTTGGCAGGTGCCCTGCACTGCTGGGGGGTGGGGGTGCAAGGGGACATGAGTGGGGGCCTACTGGCAGGTGCCCTGCACTGCTGGGGGTCGGGGGTGCAAGGGGACATGAGTGGGGGCCTGATGGCAGGTGCCCTGCACTGTTGGGGGGTGGGGGTGCAAGGGGAAATGGGTGGGACATGTGTGGGGGCCTGCTGGCAGGTGCCCTGCACTGCTGGGGGGTAGGGGTGCAAGGGGACATGAGTGGGGGCCTGCTAGCAGGTGCCCTGCACTGTTGGGGGGTGGAGTTGCAAGGGGACATGAGTGGGACATGAGTGGGGGCCTGCTGGCAGGTGCCCTGCACTGCTGGAGGGTGGGGGTACAAGGGGACATGAGTGGGGGCCTGCTGGCAGGTGCCCTGCACTGCTGGGGGGTGGGGGTGCAAGGGGACATGAGTGGGACATGGGTGGGGGCCTGCTGGCAGGTGCCCTGCACTGCTGGGGGGTGGGGGTGCAAGGAGACATGAGTGGGGCATGTGTGGGGGCCTGCTGGCAGGTTTCCTGCACTGCTGGGGGTTGGGGGTGTAAGGGGACATGAGTGGGGGCCTGCTGGCAGGTGCCCTGCACTGCTGGGGGGTGGGGGTGCAAGGGGACATGAGTGGGACATGAGTGGGGGCCTGCTGGCAGGTGCCCTGAACTGCTGGGGGGTGGGGGTGCAAGGGGGCATGAGTGGGACACGAGTGGGGGCCTGGTGGAAGGTGCCCTGCACTGCTGGTGGGTGGGGGTGCTGGGGGACATGAGTGGGGGCCTGCTGGCAGGTGCCCTGCACTGCTGGGGGGTGGGGCTGCAAGGGGACATGAGTTGGACATGAGTGGGGGCCTGCTGGCAGGTGCCCTGCACTGCTGGGGGTGGGGGTGCAAGGGGACATGAGTGGGACATGTGTGGGGGCCTGCTGGCAGGTGCACTGCTGGGGGTGGGGGTGCAAGGGGACATGAGTGGGGGCCTGCTGGCAGGTGCCCTGCACTGCTGGGGGGTGGGGGTGCAAGGAGACATGAGTGTGGCATGAGTGGGGGCCTGCTGGCAGGTGCCCTGCACTGCTGGTGGGTGGGGGTGCTGGGGGACATGACTGGGGGCCTGCTGGCAGGTGCCCTGCTCTGCTGGGGGTGGGGCTGCAAGGGGACATGAGTGGGACATGAGTGGGGTCCTGCTGGTAGGTGCCCTGCACTGCTGGGGGGTGGGGGTGCAATGGGGCATGAGTGGGGGCCTGCTGGCAGGTGCCCTGCACTGCTGGGGGTGGGAGTGCAAGGGGACATGAGTGGGACATGAGTGAGGGCCTGCTGGCAGGTGCCCTGCACTTCTGGGGGGTGGGGGTGCTGGGGACATGAGTGGGACATGAGTGGGGGCCTGCTGGCAGGTGCCCTGAACTGCTGGGGGGTGAGGGTGCTGGGGGACATGAGTGGGGGCCTGCTGGCAGGTGCTCTGCACTGCTGGGGAGTGGGGGTGCAAGGGGACATGAGTGGGGGCCTGCTGGCAGGTGCCCTGCACTGCTGAGGGGTGGGGGTGCAAGGGGACATGAGTGGGGGCATGTTGGGAGGTGCCCTGCACTGCTGTGGGGTGGGGGTGCAAGGGGACATGAGTCGGGGCCTGCTGGCAGGTGCCCTGCATTGCTGGGGGGTGGGGGTGCTGGGGGACATGAATGGGGGCCTGCTGGCAGGTGCCCTGCACTGCTGGGGGTGGGGGTGCAAGGGGACATGAGTGGGACATGAGTGGGGGCCTGCTGGCAGGTGCCCTGCACTTCTGGGGGGTGGGGGTGCAAGGGGACATGAGTGGGGGCCTGCTGGCAGGTGCCCTGCACTGCTGGGGGTGGGGGTGAAAAGGGACATGAGTGGGGGCCTGCTGGCAGATGCCCTGCACTGCTGGGGGTGGGGGTGAAAGGGGACATGAGTGGGGGCCTGCTGGCAGGTGCGCTGCACTGCTGGTGGGTGGGGGTGGTGGGGGACAAGAGTGGGGGCCTGCTGGCAGGTGCCCTGCACTGCTGGGTGTTGGGGGTGCGAGGGGACATGAGTGTGGGCCTGCTGGCAGGTGCCCTGCACTGCTGGGGGGGTGGGGCTGCAAGGGGACATGAGTGGGACATGATAGGGGGCCTGCTGGCAGGTGCCCTGCACTGCTGGGGGGTGGGGGTGCAAGGGGACATGAGTGGGGGCCTGCTGGCAGGTGCCCTGCACCGCTGGGGATGGGGGTGCTGGGGGACATGAGTGGGGGCCTGCTGGCAGGTGCCCTGCACTGCTGGGGGGTGGAGGTGCAAGGGGACATGAGTGGGGGCCTGCTGGCAGCTGCCCTGCACTGCTGGGGGGTGGGGCTGCAAGCGGACATGAGTGGGACATGAGTGGGACATGAGTGGGGGCCTGCTGGCAGGTGCCCTGCACTGCTGGGTGGTGGGGGTGCAAGGGGACATGAGTGGGACATGAGTGGGGGCCTGCTGGCAGGTACCCTGCACTGCTGGGGGGTGGGGGTGCTGGGGGACATGAGTGGGGGCCTGCTGGCAGGTGCCCTGCACTGCTGGGGGATGGGGGTTCAAGGGGACATGAGTGGGACATGAGCGGGGGCCTGCTGGCAGGTGCCCTGCACTGCTGGGGGGTGGGGGTGCAAGGGGACATGAGTGGGGGCCTGTTGGCAGGTGCCCTGCACTGCTTGGGGGTGGGGCTGCAAGTGGACATGAGTGGGACATGAGTGGGGCCCTGCTGGCAGGTGCCCTGCACTGCTGGCGGGTGGGGGTGCAAGGGGACATGAGTGGGACATGAGTGGGGGCCTGCTGGCAGGTGCCTTGCACCGCTGGGGGGTGGGGGTGCTGGGGGATATGAGTGGGGGCCTGCTGGCAGGTGCCCTGCACTGCTGGGGGGTGGGGCTGCAAGCGGACATGAGTGGGACATGAGTGGGGGCCTGCTGGCAGGTGCCCTGCACTGCTGGGTGGTGGGGGTGCAAGGGGACATGAGTGGGACATGAGTGGGGGCCTGCTGGCAGGTGCCCTGCACTGCTGGGGGGTGGGGGTGCAAGGGGACATGAGTGGGGGCCTGCTGGCAGTTTCCCTGCACTGCTGGGGGATGGGGGTGCAAGGGGACATGAGTGGGACATGAGTGGGGGCCTGCTGGCAGGTGCCTTGCACTGCTGGGGGGTGGGGGTGCTGGGGGACATGAGTGGGGGCCTGCTGGCAGGTGCCCTGCACTGCTGGGGGGTAGGGGTTCAGGGGACATGAGTGGGACATGAGTGGGGGCCTGCTGGCAGGTGCCCTGCACCACTGGGGATGGGGGTGCTGGGGGAGATGAGTGGGGGCCTGCTGGCAGGTGCCCTGCACTGCTGGGGGGTGGAGGTGCAAGGGGACTTGAGTGGGGGCCTGCTGGCAGGTGCCCTGCACTGCTGGGGGGTGGGGCTGCAAGCGGACATGAGTGGGACATGAGTGGGACATGAGTGGGGGCCTGCTGGCAGGTGCCCTCCACTGCTGGGTGGTGGGGGTGCAAGGGAACATGAGTGGGACATGAGTGGGGGCCTGCTGGCAGGTACCCTGCACTGCTGGGGGCTGGGGGTGCTGGGGGACATGAGTGGGGGCCTGCTGACAGGTGCCCTGCACTGCTGGGGGATGGGGGTTCAAGGGGACATGAGCGGGGGCCTGCTGGCAGGTGCCCTGCACTGCTGGGGGGTGGGGGTGCAAGGGGACATGAGTGGGGGCCTGTTGGCAGGTGCCCTGCACTGCTTGGGGGTGGGGCTGCAAGTGGACATGAGTGGGACATGAGTGGGGCCCTGCTGGCAGGTGCCCTGCACTGCTGGCGGGTGGGGGTGCAAGGGGACATGAGTGGGACATGAGTGGGGGCCTGCTGGCAGGTGCCTTGCACTGCTGGGGGGTGGGGGTGCTGGGGGACATGAGTGGGGGCCTGCTGGCAGGTGCCCTGCACTGCTGGGGGGTGGGGGTTCAGGGGTCATGAGTGGGACATGAGTGGGGGCCTGCTGGCAGGTGCCCTGCACTGCTGGGGGGTGGGGGTGCAAGGGGACATGAGTGGGGGCCTGCTGGCAGTTGCCCTGCACTGCTGGGGGATGGGGGTGCAAGGGGACATGAGTGGGACATGTGTGGGGGCCTGCTGGCAGGTGCCCTGCACTGCTGGGGGTGGCGGTGCAAGGGGACATGAGTGGGGGCCTGCTGGCAGGTGCCCTGCACTGCTGGGGGTATGGGGGTGCAAGGGGACATGAGTGGGGGCCTACTGGCAGGTGCCCTGCACTGCTGGGGGGTGGGGGTGCAAGGGGACATGAGTGGGACATGAGTGGGGGCCTGATGGCAGGTGCCCTGCACTGTTGAGGGGTGGGGGTGCAAGGGGACATGAGTGGGACATGTGTGGGGGCCTGCTGGCAGGTGCCCTGCACTGCTGGAGGGTGGGGGTGCAAGGGGACATGAGTGGGACATGATTGGGGGCCTGCTGGCAGGTGCCCTGCACTGCTGGGGGGTGGGGGTGCAAGGGGACATGAGTGGTACATGGGTGGGGGCCTGCTGGCAGGTGCCCTGCACTGCTGGGGGGTGGGGGTGCAAGGGGACATGAGTGGGACATGTGTGGGGGCCTGCTGGCAGGTGTCCTGCACTGCTGGGGGTGGGAGTGCAAGGGGAAATGAGTGGGGGCCTGCTGGCAGGTGCCCTGCACTGCTGGGGGGTGGGGGTGCAAGGGGACATTAGTGGGACATGAGTGGGGGCCTGCTGGCAGGTGCCCTGAACTGCTGGTGGGTGGGGGTGAAAGGGGACATGAGTGGGACATGAGTGGGGGCCTGGTGGCAGGTGCCCTGCACTGCTGGTGGGTGGGGGTGCTGGGGGACATGAGTGGGGGCCTGCTGGCAGGTGCCCTGCACTGCTGGGGGGTGAGGCTGCAAGGGGACATGAGTGGGACATGAGTGGGGGCCTGCTGGCAGGTACCCAGCACTGCTGGGGGGTGGGGGTGCAAGGGGACATGAGTGGGACATGTGTGAGGGCCTGCTGGCAGGTGCCCTGCACTGCTGGGGGTGGCAGTGCAAGGGGACATGAGTGGGGGCCTGCTGGCAGGTGCCCTGCACTGCTGGGGGGTGGGGGTGCAAGGGGACATGAGTGGGGGCCTACTGGCAGGTGCCCTGCACTGCTGGGGGTGGGGGTGCAAGGGGACATGAGTGGGACATGAGTGGGGGCCTGCTGGCAGTTGCCCTGCACTGCTGGGGGGTGGTGGTGCAAGGGGACATGAGTGGGGGCCTGCTGGCAGGTGCCCTGCACTGCAGGGCATGGGGGTGCAAGGGGACATGAGTGGGGGCCTGCTTGCAGGTGCCCTGCACTGCTGGGAGGTGGGGGTGCAAGGGGACATGAGTGTGACATGAGTGGGGGCCTGCTGGCAGGTGCCCTGCACTGCTGGTGGGTGGGGGTGCTGGGGGACATGAGTGGGGGCCTGCTGGCAAGTGCCCTGCACTGCTGGGGGGTGGGGCTGCAAGGGGACATGGGTGGGACATGAGTGGGGTCCTGCTGGTAGGTGCCCTGCACTGCTGGGGGGTGGGGGTGCAAGGGGACATGAGTGGGGGCCTGCTGGCAGGTGCCCTGCACTGCTGGGGGTGGGAGTGCAAGGGGACATGAGTGGGACATGAGTGGGGGCCTGCTGGCAGGTGCCCTGCACTGCTGGGGGTGGGGGTGCTGGGGGACATGAGTGGGGGCCTGCTGGCAGGTGCCCTGCACTGCTGGGGGGTGGGGATGCTGGGGGACTTGAGTGGGGGCCTGCTGGCAGGTGCTCTGCACTGCTGGGGGCTGGGGGTGCAAGGGGACATGAGTGGGGGCCTGCTGGCAGGTGCCCTGCACTGCTGGGGGGTGGGGGTGCTGGGGGACATGAGTGGGACATGAGTGGGGGCCTGCTGGCAGGTGCCCTGCACTGCTGGGGGTGGGGGTGCTGGGGGACATGAGTGGGACATGAGTGGGGGCCTGCTGGCAGGTGCCCTGCACTGCTGGGGGGTGGGGATGCTGGTGGACTTGAGTGGGGGCCTGCTGGCAGGTGCCCTGCACTGCTCGGGGTGGGGGTGCAAGGGGACATGAGTGGGGGGCTGTTGGCAAGTGCCCTGCACTGCTGGGGGGTGGGGGTGCAAGGGGACATGAGTGGGGGCCTGCTGGCAGGTGCCCTGCATTGCTGGGGGGTGGGGGTGCTGGGGGTCATGAGTGGGGGCCTGCTGGCAGGTGCCTTGCACTGCTGGAGGTGGGGGTGCAAGGGGACATGAGTGGGACATGAGTGGGGGCCTGCTGGCAGGTGCCCTGCACTGCTGGGGGGTGGGGTGCAAGGGGACATGAGTGGGGGCCTGCTGGCAGGTGCCCTGCACTGCTGGGGGGTGGGGGTGAAAGGGGACATGGGTGGGGGCCTGCTGGCAGGTGCCCTGCACGCCTGGGGCTTGGGGGTGAAAGGGGAAATGAGTGGGGGTCTGCTGGCAGGTGCCCTGCTCTGCTGGTGGGTGGGGGTGGTGGGGGACATGAGTGGGGGCCTGCTGGCAGGTGCCCTACACTGCTGGGTGGTGGGGGTGCAAGGGGACATGAGTGGGGGCCTGCTGGCAGGTGCCCTGCACTGCTGGGGGGTGGGGCTGCAAGGGGACATGAGTGGGACATGAGTGGGGGCCTGCTGGCAGGTGCCCTGCACTGCTGGGGGGTGGGGGTGCAAGGGGACATGAGTGGGGGCCTGCTGGCAGGTGCCCTGCACTGCTGGGGATGGGGGTGCTGGGGGACATGAGTGGGGGCCTGCTGGCAGGTGCCCTGCACTGCTGGGGGCTGGGGGTGCAAAGGGAGATGAGTGGGGGCCTGCTGGCAGGTGCCCTGCACTGCTGGGGGGTGGGGCTGCAAGCGGACATCAGTGGGACATGAGTGGGGGCCTGCTGGCAGGTGCCCTGCACTGCCGGGGGGTGGGGGTGCAAGGGGACATGAGTGGGACATGAGTGGGGGCCTGCTGGCAGGTGCCCTGCACTGCTGGGGGTGGGGGTGCAAGGGGACATGAGTGGGACATGAGTGGGGGCCTGCTGGCAGGTGCCCTGCACTGCTGGGGGGTGGGGGTGCTGGGGGACGTGAGTGGGGGCCTGCTGGCAGGTGCCCTGCACTGCTGGGAGGTGGGAGTTCAAGGGGACATGAGTGGAACATGAGTGGGGGCCTTCTGGCAGGTGCCCCGCACTGCTGGGGGGTGGGGGTGCAAGGGGACATGAGTGGGGGCCTGTTGGCAGGTGCCCTGCACTGCTGGGGCGTGGGGGTGCAAGGGGATGTTATGCAGAAACCTGTGCAGTACCCTCTGGGACTACTGCAAAAGATTTAGGACTACAGGTGTTGGCAGTAAACCCACTTGGTAGCAATCTGTACCACACAGATTCACTTGGTAGATGTGGCTGAGAAGTCAGACTTCCCTCAAGAAGAGTTAAGCAGTATGTTGAGTCTACAAAATAGGGCAATATACACAGTAGAACAAGCAAACACGGAACAAGGCTTCGGTGTAAAGATATGTAGTTATTTATTTATAAAAACACATCGATGGAAAACACACTGGCACTAATACGGCAAACAACTTCAATCACAATTACTATAAGTAAATCAATCCCCCTAACAATAGTTCGACAAGTCTAGGTTCAATGGCACCACTTATTTGCAGACAGAGGTGAATGCTTTAACCTAGATGGCACTCTAATATTCGTTATGACGGGAGAGAAAAGGCAGGGTATGAAATCAACTCGGTGCCAACACTTTTACGAACAAAGGCAAGGCAAGGAAGGCAGGGTCTACTGTGGATCGCAAAGTTCAGAGGCCAGGCCCACTCGGAGAGAGGCAAGGCGATATGTCCCAAAATGTATCACAGTGGAAATGCACTTCGAGTCTTTGTCGCAAATTTTTATAGAAAGGTTGGACCAGTTTAGAACAGAAAGTTAAGAAGGCTCGGAGGCGACCCAAAGGAGAGGCGAGGATTAAGACACCTCACGCTAACCGTCAAAAGGGAAGCCAGGCGGACACGGTACCTTGTATGTGGAGAGACAGCTACGGCGGGGGCAGTTGTTACTGGTGGTGGATGCAAGTCGGGGCTTTGCCAAGAGAAGAGATGCTCTCGTCGTCGAAGGAAAGTTGAAGATCGTTGCACCACCAGGGAAGAGACCAGCCGCGGAGTGCTCCGTCACAAGGCACCACCTTTTTGTCGCGGTACGGATTAGTGGCTATCCGGTTGCCGGGGTGCTCAGCACGGGCAATTCGACCACTACGCCCTGGAAGCGAAGAAAAAGCAAAGGGGAGTGGTTGTTCCCACCAGTCAGGGGAAGAAGACTCTCCAGCCGGGAGATCTCCTCTGTCGTTGGGAAGTGGTGAGTCGGTTCAGCAGGGCTCCACCGGAGGTGTCGTCGTTGCAGGTCGGCTCAGCTTTACCCTCGTCAGATTCTTAGATCCTGTGGTGACTTCTGAAGATCCAGTCCCAAAAGCCCTGCTTTTATGCAGAAAACCCCCATTCATTTAGCCTAGCTGTCAATCAAAACACGCTAAGTGGTGAGCGGGGTGGCTCGCCACTTGGGCCAATCACACCAGAGTGCGACTTGAGTTGGCAAGGCAACTCAGTCCAGGGTGCCTAAACCCCCTCCCACACCCCCTGTGGTACCCAGACAGAATGGCACCACTTTGGAGGGCCTCTGTGCAGAAGCCCGCCAAAAGTGGAACAAAGGGCTCAACCTTTGGTTTAGGAGTCACAGAGACGAACACAGACGGCATTTTAAAAACCGAGTTCTGGCAGAAAATACCAACCGATAGATCTATTTAAGATAGATAAACCGGTGGTATGTTAGAGATTAACGAGAAAAAGTATTAACCTCCAACAATGGGAAGAATCCCATAGAGTTATATTCGGGGTCGAATATAACAAGTAGTTTCCACTGCCACCAGCCAAAACTCGACGAGGGGGACGGGATGGTGCCCCCTCGAATAACAGACCCAGGAGTAGTCCAATTACCCCTACTAGTACGTCCACAATAGGATAGTTTGTACTAGTTCTGTTAGTAAATTTAGGTCTAGTAAAGCCAATGGTGACTTTACATGCCCTGGGAGACAGTAGTCAGTCCCAGGATATGGAGTCTATGGTGGGGATCCTCTAGGACGCCCCAGTGTTACGGCACGGAGGGTGCGGTGTAACACACATAGTAAAACATATGAGACCCTATGGAGTAAAAGACCCCATAGCCCATAGAACACATTGACATTCAAAGGAATTATACACATTCATGTCCAAGAGTGGGAGAAAAAGAGTCTCACTCTTGGCAGGATGGAAAAAAACAAACTCCAGAAATCCAGCAAAGCTGCTGGGGGACTCAAGAGGTTAGGAAATTCAGCCTAAACAGAGAATTCTCCCTAACAGGGGACATGAGTGGGGGCCTGCTGGCAGGTGCCCTGCACTGCTGGGGTTGGGGGTGCTGGGGGACATGAGTGGGGGCCTGCTGGCAGGTACCCTGCACTGCTAGGGGGTGGGGGTGCAAGGGGACATGAGTGGGACATGAGTGGGGGCCTGCTGGCAGGTGCCCTGCACTGCTAGGGGGCGGGGGTGCAAGGGGACATGAGTGGGGGCCTGCTGGCAGGTGCCCTGCACTGCTGGGGGGTGGGGGAGCAAGGGGACATGAGTGGGGGCCTGCTGGCAGGTGCCCTGCACTGCTGGGGGGTGGGGGTGAAAGGGGACATGAGTGGGAGCCTGCTGGCAGGTGCCCTGCACTGCTGGTGGGTGGGGGTGGTGGGGGACATGAGTGGGGGCCTGCTGGCAGGTTCCCTGCACTGCTGGGCGGTGGGGGTGCAAGGGGACATGAGTGGGGGCCTGCTGGCAGGTGCCCTGCACTGCTGTTGGGTGGGGGTGGTGGGGGACATGAGTGGGGGCCTGCTGGCAGGTGCCCTGCACTGCTGGGGGGTGGGGCTGCAAGGGGACATGAGTGGGACATGAGTGGGGGCCTGCTGGCAGGTGCCCTGCACTGCTGGGGGGTGGGGGTGCAAGGGGACATGAGTGGGACATGAGTGGGGGCCTGCTGGCAGGTGCCCTGCACTGCTGGGGGGTGGGGGTGCAAGGGGACATGAGTGGGGGCCTGCTGGCAGGTGCCCTGCACTGCTGGGGGGTGGGGGTGCTGGGGGACATAAGTGAGGGCCTGCTGGCAGGTGCCCTGCACTGCTGGGGGGTGGGGGTGCTGGGGGACATGAGTGGGGGCCTGCTGGCACATGCCCTGCACTGCTGGGGTGTGGGGCTGCAAGGGGACATGAGTGGGACATGAGTGGGGGCCTGCTGGCACATGCCCTGCAATGCTGGGGGTGGGGGTGCAAGGGGACATGAGTGGGGGCCTGCTGGCAGGTGCCCTGCACTGCTGGGGGGTGGGGGTGGAGGGGGTCATGCTTTGGTGATCAGTAGTGCAAGCTGATATGTGGCTTGCCTGGGGGCATGCCCATGGTGGATGGGCTGCCTGCGGGGCATGAAGTCTCCTGTGGTGTGGGCTGCCTGCAGGGGCCGTGGAGGGTGTGGAGGGAACACCTGGGAGGACCCACACTTCCAATTCACGTGTAGGACTCCCCTGCACCCCAGATATACACGTACTCCACTCGCACAGGGCCTGTCGCATGTGATACTTCCCGCGCACCCTCGAAATACACGTACCCCGCTCGACCAAGGCCAATCGCGTGTGAAACTTCCCGCGCACCCCAGATTTACACGTACCCAGGCCAATCGCGTGTGAAACTTCACGCGAACCCCAGGAATACACACACCCCACTTGCACAGGGCCTATCGTGTGTGAGACTTCCCGTGAACCCGAGATTCACACGTACCCAGGCCAATCGCGTTTGAAACTTCCCGTGAACCCCTGGAATACACGTATCCCGCTCCCCCAGGCACGATCACGTGTAGAACTTCACGCGCACCCCTGAAGTACACGTACCCCGCTCGCCCAGGCCCAATCGCGTGTGAAACTTCCCGTGAGCCCCTGAAGTACACGTACCCCGCTCGCACAGGCCCAATCGCGTTTGAAACTTCCTGCAACCCTTGGAATACACTTATCCCGCTCCCCCATGCACAATCGCGTGTAGAACTTCACGCGCACCCCTGAAATACACGTACCCTGCTCCCCCAGGCCCGATCACGTGTAAAACTTCCCGCGCACACACAAAATACAAGCGCAAGCTAATTTTTCACACAGCAGGTGTCGTTGTTTGTCGCATACCCCTTTGCACGTCATTTGTCCTAAGGGGCCGCAGTATGGGACATTCATCAGAGCTGTATATTCGTGCTTTTTGTTAGCGCACATTTTGGCGAACATTTTTTTCCAGCGCAGGGACGCTACCGCCTGCCTTCGTGTGGCGGACGGGTTTGGGTCAGCGCGCGTCTTTGCCCGTGCGCTGGTTTGCCCTATTCGATTCCATGAATATGTGTTGTAGGCGAGCGTGTGGGCGTTCCGCGCACTTGCCTCCTGTACTTCCCCCGTGACGCCCACATTTTCACAAGTTGTTCCCCATTCCAAGTGTTACGCCCCGTGTTCCGCCTACTTTTGTTATGTGCGCCGCGCTATGTGCGCTTTCGCTGTGGCCTTAGCGTACGCCGTTAGATGACCTGTGCGCCGGCGTGCGCCGCGCACTTTTTCAGCGCACATCCCTGATTTTACTCGCGCACAGACTTCCATGAATAGATGTGTGCTGGTTTCCCTGCGATATTCGCACTTGCACTGTGATTTTCGCTCTTTCACTGCAAATCACACGTTTTCGCACGCTTGCGCCGAAATTAATTCCATGAATCGGCCTGTTAGTTTCATCTTGAAAAACCATGTTCAATTTCTTCAGTGACTTCTCGATAAATTGTGAGTTGTTCATCATTTAGCTGTCATTCCAGAAATGACAAGTCTTCCTCAGATTGTTTATATTAATACATGGTATTTTCTACCTCAGTCATGGCTATTTCTGCTTCATTTAGAATGAGTGGCTCTCCAAGTGGTTCTTGGCCTCCTGTAAGGGAAGGTTGACTACCCTCAGCACTGTCTTTATCTAGTTGAGCTTCAATGTCTTCCTTCCTCTTGTTGGTGTTCATTGTCCAACATTTGTTTGTATTGTTTGAAATTGACATGTATTATACTGCTTTCATTTGTTTTGAATGCAGCTTCAAATGAGTCATGGTCGCCTAATAATTAGTTTTCTTTTCTCCAAGGTTTACAAAGTTGCAGTAGTCTCTGCATGGTCATGTAATACAGTTCTCTGTGTTGCAGAAGTTTAAATGATAAATTTAGATGATTAATTAGGATGGGCTTGGTAACTTTTACTAGGCTTCCTTCACAAGTTGAGAATGTATATATGTTTTTTAAATTATTTTTGTTACTGTGATTATTGGTTATAAAACCTTAAACGCAGTCCAACATACACTCTTAACAATCACAAAATTAAAATACAGTGTAAATTACATAAAAACAGATCATCTAACCATAAAAAATTATAATCTCATACACTATAATAGTACTAGTAATCACATAAAAAACTATTTGTTTAAATAAGCACATAATTGATACAAGTATAAATATAAATATTTAAAGGAGGATTAAGAGAATCACATTTTAAATAACCTTAATTAGGTCTGAAGCAATCTTCCATATATAGAACACATGTATTTACAATGGTTTCAGCTCCTATCAATATGTTTCATAACTGATCACCTTCAGAATATTTTCCAGTTGTCTTATCTGGTGTGACCTTGTTATTGTAGGAGTAGTTGTGGGTTATGTCATACAGGCACATGTTTTCCAAAGCAGTACTCTGTTTGGGTAGTATGTGTCAATTAAATTGTTTTTTCAAATGTCCTGGCTGTTGGCATAGTTTGTGGCTATTGTTGCAATCTCTTGGCAGGATTGTCGAGATGAAGCTGGACCAAGGTTTAGCCAGACAATGTGTTCAGATTTGCGATATATGGCTGTACCTGTTAGGTTCATAGCACCCACATTCTCTAATGAAGGGCATGTTTTATACAGAAGCTGTACAATTTAGTGACAGTGTTTTGTCAGACAATATGTCATCCCAGAGGTCTTATAGCTCTGATTTCTCAGCTTTGCTGAGGTAGACTGTGACATATCTTGCTACTGCAGTGGAATTGTATGCAATGTATTGTATGTATATGTTTTCATTCCACAATAGGGCATGATTGCATTGCAATCATTGATGTACTTGGATGCTTCATCCCGTTTAATGTTTTATGTGTTTTTAGGGAATTTGCTCTTTAAACTGTTTCTAATGGAAGACATCAAGCTATTGACTTGTCCTCATTTGCAAACAGGTCTAGGGAAGCCAAAGCAATATTTGGTATAGTATTTACCTTTGTTTTTATATCTACATCGTCAGTATCTGCCACACTTTTGTTTTTTTTAGAAGTGTAAGATTTGTTTACGTATGTTGGTATCTGTGTTTTCTGAAGGGATGTCACAGGTTATGTATTTCTCAAAAAACTGTAAAACAGTGGTGTCACTGTCATGGCCAAATTTGGGAGCATTTTTTATCCAAAAAAGCATGTAGATGTGTGGTGCTGAACTGGATTGATATTCTTTTCTCCTAAAGAATTGTTGCCCTTCCCCAACCAGAGGGGTAGTTTTATTGAAGATGAAGTGCAGCATGGCAATGAAGTGATGGTGAAAGTACCTTGATACATTGACAGGATCAAGAGAGCAGAGTTCTCCTGGTGTTTTTATATCTATTTTATCTTCATTTTGGTTTGCAATGCATACAAGGTTGTGTAAGTCATCCAATGCGTACTATGCACAGTCTAAAGTAACAGACCATGGGCCTCATTACGACCCTGGCGGAGGACCATGGTGCAATTTGCACCATGGTCCATGGCGCAGAGCTGCCAACTCCGCCATGGGGGTTGGCGGACTCACCGCCCCATTCCGACCTTGGCGGGGCGGTTAGTCCCCAATCCCCATTTACCCTTCCCCATTCCCATTTTTGCCCCATAGGGTATAATGGGAGTGGGGAAGGCGTTAATTACGCCACCGTAGATTACGGTGGCGTAATTAACAAGAGGTCCCGTAGCGCCATGGATTTTTCCGCCCGGAAAATCCGGGCGTAAAAATCACCATGGCGCTACGGAAAGCCGTAATCTGGCGGAGAGGTACGCCATGCATTACGCTGGCGTAAACCCCTCTCCGCCAGGGTCGTAATGAGGGCCCATGTGGGTGGGCCTAGGTTTCTTAGCATACAATGTATATCAGTGTAACAGCTTAACCAGTATTATTTTGTACCACACATGTTTTCCAACAGATTTGTGATACTTGACTGCAAAACTTCATCTTTGTCTTTTATTTTGTTAAGTAGTTTTGTAACAGAAATGTTAAAAAAAAATGAGAGCCTGTTTTTAATGTGTGTGCCACTCCATAAAATGGAGTTGCAAGTTCACTTTTGCACAGGAGGTGAAAAATGTGTTCTACATTTTCCCTGAATCTGGGGTCTTCAGAATGCATCTGTTAACAGTGATATTCTGATGCCTTAATTTGTGTGGACCTTTCGTCATATCTTCCTCCTTTTCCTGTAGGAAAGAGTAGAGGAAACAAACATGTTTCTACACTTTTTTCCCATACGCTCATTGTGGATCTTTTGGCTTTATGCATTTGATATGTTTCTAATGCATCTTTAATGGTGTCTTGGGAGTGTGGTGGCTGAATTGTATACTGGTCTAAAATGTTGACTGCAGTAACAGGATCTACACTTTCAAATTGGCCAGTTGCTTGTGAATCTTGAATTATTTGGGTCATTGCTTTTAAGTTTTCCTGTAGGTTTATATCTTTGTAGTTTTCATTTAGATATTTTAGGGCTCATCTAACTTTGTTCAGGTCAACTAGCTGTTGCCAAATTGTTTTGTCTTTTGATGGCACACCATTAACTAGTACAATTAAAGATTAATCTATCAGTCGTTGTACTCATAGAGATTCTATATTTTCTTTAAGATTTAATGGCAAAAATACTACTTTGCCACGGATGGCCTTTAATAACTCAAATGGAGGTAATTTGGCTGTTTTCAGATAAAGGCGTATTATAGCTTATTTAATTTTTTATTTTATTTTGTCATTTATATAGCGCACAAAGCCCAGAGCTATCTAGGCACTCTTAGCTTAAGAATATGGTTACAGTAAGTGCAGGAAACATCAAGTTACAATAGTTACAGACCAGGTAAACATTAGACCTGGGTAGTGCAGCTTATACATACTAGGAAAAGCTTGCCTCTTGATGCGGGGAGCTACGTCATAGGAACATATATGGGACATGATAGGTACAATGGATACTTACATGGAAAACTCACCTCTTGTTGAGGGGAGCTACGTCATAGGTAAATATATGGGACAAGATAGATACAATGGATACATACACGGAAAAATTGCCGCTTGTTGCGGGTAGCTATGCCATAGGTTCATGTAGGGGACATGGTAGGTAGAGAGGATACATACTTGGAAAGCTCACCTCAAGTTACGGGGACCTACATCATAGGTACGTATATGGGACATGATAGGTACAATGGATACATACATGGAAAACTTGCCTCTTGTTGCGGGGAGCTACGGCAGGGATGCATAAGTGACATTAAATAGGTAACGGAAGAGTGCATGCTCGGGAAGGCTTAACCTAGAAACAGCCATATCAAGCGTGCACGATAACAGGGAGAAGATAAATAGTGTGTTGTGTGATTGTGTAGTGGGAGTATAGTTGTGCTTGGTTCTAAGAGTAAGGGTGTCTACAGGCATGATGGCTTTGGGTTAGTGAGTGTGAGAGTGATGGTGCAAATGAATAAGTAGGGACATTGTGTGATTATTTGAGGGAAACAATGGGTGTAATACTGGTGATGTTGAGATGGGAATAGAAAGAGTGTGCATGTTACAATATATTGAGTAAGAATGAAATGAATGTTGTTGATTTTTTTGGTAGCTGTCTTTGGGAATTGTCCTCTTTCCTGTAATTGTCAAAGAAAGTTAGTAGGTATATATGGTAATGTTCAAGTACTTTTACTAAGAGAGGTTGTTGTTTATGAAGGTATGAAGGAGTTGTTGGGAAAAATAGTTAATAAAGTTGTGTTATGGATGGTGTACTAAAGTTTGTGAAGTATGTTGTTAGAACAATTGGAGTATGAGAAGTGGTGTTTGGGGGATTAGAAAAAACAGGGAAGACAGGGGTGTAAGAAAATGGTGCATGTGTAGGTTACATTAGTACTGCTGATTTTAATAAAAGAACTGCTGTGTTTGCGGGGCAATGTATTTGTAATGTGTTGCAGTGTTTTTAAGAATAGGGAACGTGTGGCCTAGTGGTAATGCAATTGCAGATTGTTGTTGCAGCAGTGTTTCGTGTCTCATAGTAGAGGTTGGAAAAGAAGAGTACTTTATATGTAAGTAGAAGTGATGTAAATAGATACATTGGCAGTATACAAATATGTGTAAGCAGGTCGGACAATGGTGGCAGTGTAACGCAGGTAATGAGTGAGGTTGTAACTGTGACATGTTTAAGGAATGGAAATGTTTCTTTTCAGGTGCATTTTCATGAAAGTAAATAAATACTAATCTGCATTTATGGGAGCACTGTGTGCAAATTTTTTTGTAAAAGAAAATAAAAGCAGATGGAAAAGATTTGTAGCGTGTGTGTAAGTTTAATATGTTAGAAGTACATGCATACTCGCCAACATTATCTATTCCAATGTGTAGGTACTTATGTAGTGCTAGTGAAAATGCTCCTAAACATTTTTTGTAAACGCACATCATTTTTTATTTTTCATTCGATATAAATATCACACTTTCGAAATATTCCATTTCAGGCCTGTTTTTTCTTTGCATTGTGGGACTTACAGTCTGGTCCGAGTTGTATAATAGGAGAGTGGAATTACAAGTCACAGAATGCAAATAAAAAATTGAAGACTTGATAACCACCTACAGATTGGAACGGGCCATGTTGGCAGGTATGCATGGACTGCAAACATATTAAACTTGCACACCGAGTGCCACTTAAACATGTTCTACAGATGTTTTGCATCTGCTTTTTCTTTCTGTTAGAGAAAAGTTACATACAGTGCTGCTATAAATGGACATGAATTTTTTATCAAAATGCTCCTAAAAAGAAACATTTTTAAATGCACAGCATTGTAAGTATTTGCTGCTAAATGTGAGCAGGTGCTGAATGTTGCAATGCATGTATGTTTCTGGACTGGTTAAAAAATAGAATATGCTTATTAAGTAGCTTATTACAGGGTAAGTAGCAGGAACCCTCTATATATACATTTGTAAAAGAGTTGCAGAAAATACTTACAAAAAATATAAGCATACCTGTACTATGTATTGTTAGATGCAGATGTTGAATCTGGAAATAGACATGTTGAAGAGTTTCACAGTGGTTTATGAGGCTGTGATCAGTGATGTCATCAATGACTTTGTCATGTCATCTTTGATGTGCTGGTTGTTAGTCTTAGCAGTGCATGGTAGTAGAGTGAGCTATGGTTGCTTAGCTTACCATAACTGGCATAATCAATAGTTTTTCGGTTTTATTTGTCCCCATAACATCCCTTTAAAAAAAAATGTTCATTGAATTTCATAGGTTCTTAGTAGTGCAACTTAACCATAACGTCCCTTTAACAAAGTTTTTTCACTGCTGAACATATATATATATGTATATATATATATATAAATATATTTATAAATATATATATATATATATATATATGAGGCATGCCTTTGTCAAATTTTGAAATATAAACACCTAATCTTTTTACACATTACCTTTTGTTATGCTAATGTTAATGTTAAAGGATATTTGTACCGCCCATTATCACCACTGGAGTGGTCCCCTGGCGCTCTATGAGTCTTTAAGTCTTGAAAGTACATTTTAAAAATGCACAGGCACATTTTTTCTTCTACTGAATTAAATTCTGGTATTTGTACTCTTGCGTTCAAATTGGGGGGAATAACACCACAATTGTAAATGTTTTGCCTAGAATATTTCTACAAGGATTTTTATATTTCTGGGAGTATTTTACTATGGTATTTGTATTTTTTAAAGTTATCTTTATAAAATAGAGTATTGCTGAAAGACAAACGTGGGGGTGAAAGTGGAAAGGATGGTGGGGCAAGTGAGTCTTGAATATTTGCTCAGTATGTGGTGGGAGAGGTTACAGTCTTGGACAATGGAGGGGTTATTTCCTTTGGTTCTGGCCCTGTTCTGATTTTCATGGTATAAGTCGAGGATACATGTGTGTGTTCAGCGTCTGGCACTCTTTTTCAGAGGTCGGACGCAATCCCTGTTAAAAACATTTTGCTTGCTCAAGTGTTCGGCTACTAAGATTTCACCCCAGATTGTCATGTTTCCAATGCAGACACTTACCCACGAGACTACATAAAAGTGTTATTAAAGCACACGTCTCCAGTTTGGAGTTTGTGTTCCTTGGAATATTTCATAATAATTTGTTGAGTTGCCAAAAGGGTGCACCTTTTAGACTTTTCCAGCATATTTATTGCAAATGATCCTCTCTGGATTATTTTTTCAGGTTGATTACTTATTGGTAATCTTTATTACTCCTATCCCTACTCTTCCTATCCCAGTTCTTGTGCATGAAGCATGTTTCCTCATACACAAGTACTGGGACCAGGTAGAGGGACATTTAGGTAATGCCTGGATTACATACCTATAATCTTTATTATTCCTAGAACCCCCCTTCCTTGTCACAGTACTTACTTATGATGCAAGGTGCCTCATACGTAAGTAAGCACTGGGACGAGGAAGAGGGATGTGAAGGTAATTCTGAGCCGAGGAGCTGATTTTTGAGATTGGGCTAGGGAATGTGAGGGAGATGGTATGTGTGAGGGGATTGGGTGGGGAAGGGTTGTGCGCTAAATCGTAATGGTCATCCATGTCCAGGCGAAGCAGGCATGATATGTGTTATTACTGGCTTGTCGGCATTTTGGTGCAGACAGTCTAGTCATTTCTTACTTTGTTATGGCTTTTTTAACAGGGCATCTGTGATAAAGCAGTCCTACTAAGTGTAATTACCTGGCTAGACTGGCATGTGGGTGCTGCCAGTCTACATATGTCTTAATGTGGCATGGAATGTTTTACTGTCCTTTGTTTATTAAATGTCTAGACTGGTTTGCATTGTGCTGCCAGTTAGACATGTTTTCTTTGTAGCATGGCATTATTAATAGCAAAGCATTACATTAATCAAAGCATTAATGTTCCTATGCACCGTTGGTGACTTGCATGTATTGGATTTTTGGATTGGTGTTACCTTGCAAAACAACTGCTAATGCTCTGACTTCTTTTCCAAGTTTCCTCAAAGTGTGCTGTGTAATGCATTAAAACAGATATTCATATCTTTCTCCTAATGCAATGCATGGTGTGCTCCTGCAGCCGCATGATCATTTTGTGTATTTCACAAGTTTACAGTCTAGGCCAGTCCAGAGTGTGACACAACCCATGATCTGTTGCCGAGCTGGGAGGGCCCTCACCACGGCTCGAAGAGAGGACCCCAAATTGTGTGTTACGTCACTGGTCTCATGGTAAAGATGGGGTAGAAGACATCACCCACAAACTATGAAGGGGTAGCTGACAGTGTAATTTGCAACCTCTGCAAGACAGACTTGGGCACCTCATTTATGAGTCATCACTGTAGGCATTGGCACTAAAACGGGTTTCAGGAGTGGAGATCAAGTGAGGGCCACCACGATTGTTTCGTTTAGAACTCATGCTGAGCAATACTAATGCTGGCCACCATTGAGGAGCGCATCTTGTGTTTATTACTGGCACAGTCTCGCTTCCGCAGTGTATGGAAATAGAAAACGGACTCGTGGGGGGAGAGTAACTGAGAGAGGCACTAGGCCATATGTGTATGACTGTGTTGGATTATGTACGCCTGTGAAAGTGTATGTATATAGGACTGTCTGCTGCGCAGTATGCTAAGGCAGTGTAGTTCATACAGGTAAGCAACCTCGGGTTTAGGGCATTATTTATAAAGACCAGAATACTTCACAAGAAGGGCCTCCATGACATAAACAAAGGTAAAATGAGCCTAAATTAAAACAAAGATGTATATTGAAGGTTATCATTCAGATCATCAATATGTGTGGAGGGTGTATGTCATTTTCTGTTCTAGTTTTAGCGGTCAATTAAAGATACTGACATTATTGTCTAAAGCAGGCAATTGATGATGAACCACTGTAGGTCAACTTCACTGTGGCGTAAAATCGCAAAAGCGTTTGACTAGGGGTGTCAGTTCTGATATGAGAATGGAGTTCAAGAATTCTGGTAGATGCAGTCTGGTGGTCATGCCTGCATAAAGCAACATGCAGGGGAATGAAATTAAGTTAATTACATTTTTAGTTTGGAACATGGTCAGCTATTATAGCTGAAACAAGGAGCTTTTGAGAACAACACTATTTTGGAAGTTCTGGTTCATGTTGGTGTCCCACTAGAAACCGAGTATTCTGTCAGAGGGTTTAATAGGGAATGATTGGTCAAAGACAGTGGGAGGTGGGTAGATGGTGTCCATTTTCTTTAGAAGATGTACTGGACCCATTATCAGAAATTCAGTTTTGGATCCTTTGCCCTTCAGGGATTTGGTACTCATCCAGCAATAGCTGTAAAAAAATCCTTTGGAGATATGAAACAATACTCGTTTTCCCCTGAATTGTGCAGGAAAATATGCATTGTTGCACAGGAATGAAACAGGAATGAAATGGGAGGTTGTGAGCAGTGGTTGAATTATACAAAAAGAAGTAGTGGAACTATGTTCCCTGCTAGCCTGTCCCCGCTACCCACAAACCCCATCGCCACGCCCCCTCCCACGCACAATCCAAATCCCCAAGCAAACACACCGCTGTTTAAGGGAATGTTGAGTGCAGTACAGTGAGGTGCAAGTTTCAACTTCATCCTACACTTATAAAACTAAACCATTGCGGAATGGTTTCTTTTTATAATAAAAGTATAGGAAGAGTAAAACTTTTTTTTTAAGTAGAGGTGCACTTCTCACAATCGTTCCCACCCACTTCGACCACTGTTTGTGAGCCCTGCAAATCATCAATAGTGGTTTAAAGTATATATTCAAAAGTAAAGGGGAGAGTAGGGAACTTTAGGGCACTCTGCAGGGTAATGGCCTGGTAGTGGAAATGAATGTGCTTACTCTCGGTGTTCTGTTTTCTAGTTTAAGGACGGATTTGAAACAGTTAATGGCATTGTGGGAAATCTATGTAATTATCTTTCATTTGTGCAGTAGGATATAGTTGTCGACTGTGTTGAAAGCTGCAGACAGGTTGAGCGGGATTCGAATTGAAAAAGCTGATTGAATCGCTGATTGCAATACCTTATTCCACACGAAGGCCAGTGCTGATTTCATACTGCTTTGAGGGTGGAATCCAGACAGGAACTGGTCAAGGAGTAAGGTTTGGTCAATGCGTCTTGGAACTGAGCAGCTATTACTTCATCAACAATTCCTGTTAGCCAAAGTAGGCCAGCAATGGCTCAGTAGGTTCCAGGTTCTCCTGTGCCGCGGCAGGGATTTTTAGTAGACAGGTAATCAGAGGGTATTTCATTCAGTAGGGAACTGATCCCAAAGATAAGTGACTCTTAATGAGTTTAGAAAGTAGCACAGCGAGAATGTCTCTGGGGACAGCCACAATGGAAGATGAAAAGTGACCTCTGGCACCTAGCGCTGGCCAGAAAGGTTTTAGCACCTTGTATTTCGAATCCTCAGAGACTTGTAGGACGTTATATGTCAAGAGCATGTGGGTTACAGTTTGAAGGTATAATGGGAAATGAACATATAGGTCTTTTAGAGGGGATGATGAAGTAATGGATTATTTAATGTAGCCAATTTGTTGCATTAAGGAAGATTCTGAGTCTGCAGAATGATGGGTGCATTAAAGAAGTGACGATGAATGACTGCACAGATTTTAAAAAATCTCTAGGGAGAAATTTGATTGATTAACTTAGGTTTGAGGAGTGGTACTCTCTGGTGGCAATAGATCTGACTTCATGGTTGGACATGCAGAAATCAGTCAGTACTTACTTTGCTTGAACTATGTTGTTGTTTGTTCCAGAAAGTCTCTGATTTCTGATGTTTTAAAAAAAAAAGGTTTTTGAGTGCGTCATTAAACCAGTTCTTGGAAGGTGGTCTGGATGGGCCTTGGAATGGTGTGAGGCCACCCAACAGATCCTGTTGTCCAGGGCCAGTACAACATAACCAAGGAAAACAGGAAGAGGCAGCTGAAATAGGAGAACATCTTGAGAACATCTTGAGAACACAAGGTCACTGAAGACCAGTGGCAGTCTTGAATATAGGCCAAAGAATAGCCCAACAGCACCAGGCAGATGACAGAAGCACAACTGAGTCCCAGAAGAAGGTCCACCAGACCGAAATGCATTAGACACCACGAAAATGCCTATGCCCAAAAAGAATTAAAGCTTAATTTGTATTCATCATGATCAACATAACTTTATTCAGCCATAAGGCCACCAAAGTACAACAAATACATACACAGCACTCATATACATGTATATTATCTCCACATATCAGCCAGACTTCCAGACTAAGAAAAGCAATATCAACGTTGATAACAACCCACAGACCTGGTCAAGTAACGATCCATCCATGGGGAAGCAATCAGTTGGCCATATGTGGGCCCCCCCAGTGCCCCTGTTAGGCCCCCAGATCTTTAGCCAAGTGGGGCTATTTTAGCTGCACAAACACTTGTGTATGTATGGGCGCGTTATAAATTCCATATCATATCATATCAAAGAGGGGACAGCTGAGACCTTGGTTCACCCACTTCGACCACTGTTTGTGAGCCCTGCAAATCATCAATAGTGGTTTAAAGTATATATTCAAAAGTAAAGGTGAGAGTAGGGAACTTTAGGGCACTCTGCAGGGTAATGGGCTGGTAGTGGAAATGAATGTGCTTACTCTCGGTGTTCTGTTTTCTAGTTTAAGGACGGATTTGAAACAGTTAATGGCATTGTGGGAAATCTATGTAATTATCTTTCATTTGTGCAGTAGGATATAGTTGTCGACTGTGTTGAAAGCTGCAGACAGGTTGAGCGGGATTCGAATTGAAAAAGCTGATTGAATCGCTGATTGCAATACCTTATTCCACACGAAGGCCAGTGCTGATTTCATACTGCTTTGAGGGTGGAATCCAGACAGGAACTGGTCAAGGAGTAAGGTTTGGTCAATGCGTCTTGGAACTGAGCAGCTATTACTTCATCAACAATTCCTGTTAGCCAAAGTAGGCCAGCAATGGCTCAGTAGGTGTCAGGATTAGTCAGGCGAGTACTAAGGCAGCGAATATGGCAAGGGAAATGTGCACCCAGGAACAACGACTCAGGTATGCTAGAACCCAGGAGTGCAAATAGAGTGTGACATCAAAACCAATATATGAAAAGGGATGTGGGGTAAGCACCTGACCGCGAGGAAAGTCGGCAAGCACCTTACCCCCAATTGCTGTTACAGGTACTGACAGCGCTAAACCCACGTTGAGGGCCAGCAATGACAGGATCTGTGTACTAACACTCTTGATGGTATTACATAAGGGAACTTAAGAACTGTACTCACGAGGACGAGATACACCTCTTGAATGTCAGCTAGCCCACGAATCCTGTTGATGAATCTGGGACCCAAAAAAGGCTATAACAGCAATGGGAGAAGTAGGGAGGTCCAGAGGACAAGGGCTGAAGGCAGCCGGAATGAGGCAGGCTGCCGGGCAGGGAGCCCAGAGGACAAGGGCTGAGGCTGGGAATCAGCAGAGCGAGATCCGCTGCAATGTAGAGAGCCCGGCAGGGCAAGGGCGGAGACTGGAAGGCAGCAGAGCGTGATCCGCTGCTATGTGGAGAGCCCGCAGGGCAAGGGCGGAGGCTGGAAGGCAGCAGAGTGAGATCCGCTGCAATGTGGAGAGCCCGGCAGGGCAAGGGCGGAGACTGGAAGCCAGCAGAGCGTGATCCGCTGCAGAAAACTAAATACCTAAGTTGGAATAGGGATTACAAATTAGTGGGGAAAACATAAGCATTCACACAGGAGCTAGCTACCACCGCACACCACACCTAATGATCAAATGGGAAATGGATGCAGAAGTGAAATGGAAAACATGGAATGGATCCTCTAGAAAGTAAGGATCAGGAGCAGGGAAAAACGAAATAACCTATGCAAACTTCTCCCTACCCCTCCAAGGAAAAGACAGGAAACTAAACTAAGAGGAAGGCTAAGGCAAATGGGTAACAGCAGCAAAGGACAGAGTCAAAGAAATATAGAACACAGACAAACTGGGCTGCATCTAAAAGGGGAAAGCACTGAGAATTGCTGCCTGCAAACAGGGGAAGACAAAAAGGGAAATCAAGGGAGCAGAAATCAATTAGCGCATGAATCCGAAATTCAGGGTGGAGGAAACAAGAAAACAGGAACAAGGAAGTAGGTACAAAGGCAAGGAACCAGGGACCAGGGACTAGTCAAAAACAGGAACACTGCAAACGATGACCAGCGCTGGACTGAAGTGAGACTGAGGCTTTTAAAGCTGTTTAACGAGCACACGCCTCAGGTGTGCTGACTGCTGCACCTGCAGCCACAGGTGTTGCCTATCCTCCACCCAACCTTGTCCTGCAAGGGTGGAGGTGGAGCAGTGGGCCAGGCATTCTGGGAAGCACAGTCATTTGGTTAAAGAAGCATGCTGGCTGCCAAAAACCTGGAATGGATCCGGAAGGGAAGTAGTTTGGAAAATAGGGATTTAGCGCTCCCAATTCATTACAGCACTGTGGCATTAGGTTCGGAGGAAATGTCCAGCAAGGAATAAGCCCCAAAACATGCCCCCAAGTGGCGGGAACGGGAGCGAAGGGAGCGAGTCGTGACAGTATACCCCCTCCTACGGCCCTCTTCGGGTGCCCGCCACCCGTACGAGACTTCTTCTTTCCATGATGGGAGTGCTTTTTCTTTGGAGGTGGCACTGATGGAAATGGTGGCTTGTGGGCAAAGGCAGATGGGCTTCCATGATAGGAGTGTGTTGTCTTTGGAGGTGATACTGATGGAAACGGTGACTTCTGGTGAGGAAGAGACTCATGGTTCGAAGAAAGGCATGAAGAACTTGCAGGACCTGGAGCAGAGTTGGAAGGTCCAGGAAGCTCAGTCACTGGGAGTGGACCCTTGTAAGTCTTTGAGGAGGGAGGCAGGCTGGTGCAACTTGCCTTAGACGATGGTAGAAGTTCTGTTAGCCTTTCCGCCGAGAGCGGACATGCGGGAGGTGAGGAAGTTGCTGGCTTCAGGAAATGTTCATGTTCAGCCATTAGAGAAGGTGGCGGCTGGGGTAGAGGTTCAGATCTTTTTCTGTCATCCATCTGGGAAAAGGCTTGTGGTTGAAAATGATTAAGGTTTGACTGCACATATTCTACGCCTTGGATGCCTGGAAGTCCCATGGGTTGTACGAGGCTGGTACTCCTGGTGACAGTCGTGTAGCCACTTTGTTGCACGTTGGATACAACAGCAGGGACGTTTGGCATACTGATAGGAGTGATAGACACAGTACTTGGTATTTCAGGCACACTCGCAGAAGGAGCAATAACAGACACATCTTGAACTGCAGCAGTCATTCCCTTCCTTTGGCTACTAGCACCCAACTGGTGCTTCTTGGCGGAATTCTGTTGCACAAGTTCTGTAGGTAATACGCCGGTCTGCACCACCCCCTGTGCACACCCAGGTGAGTGGTTCTGACTCACCACTTGGTCCAGCTTGATGACTCTGAAGCGGGAGCTGGCAAAAGTCTCAAACTCTGATGCTGCATTTTTAGGAGGCTCTGATGCTAAAGTGAAGCAGTTGGGAGAATCGTCTTGTGGAAAAGGCAGGCATTCTGGTGCTCCTTCTGAAGCAAAAGAAAGGCAATCTAAACGTTCATCGACAGTAAATGTTTGGGATTCAGGAGGACTGTCTGGAGCAGTAGAAAATATAGCAGGAACTGATGGTGTAGACAGGTATACCTCTGATGTTGGAAGCGAAGCTAAGCAGGATACCGGTGTATCATGAACTGAAGGCAAACAAGCAATAAACTCTGGAACTGAAGACATGCACATATGATGGACTACCGGAGGCTCTCTGGCTGAAGGATGATCTTCTGGATGAGTCACTGTAGCTGAAGACAGGCAGGCCAGAGGAAACTTTGAAGCTGAAGGCATGCGAGTTGGAGCCGTCTCGGTAGCTGAATCCAAACATGTCAGGGTCTTTGGGACTAACCCCGTGCATGGTGGAGGCTCTTGATTAAATGGCAGACATGGCAGCGGTTCATTGATTGAAGACACGTGTACCAAAGATGACTGCAGGGCTGTGGATTGGATCATAGAAGAGTCAATGGTTGTAGGAGGACACACAGAAGTCTCAGAAGTTGATAGACACATTAGTAGCTCAGGAATGGAGGGCACCTTTAGGGCATTAGACTCCTTGGCTCCAGTAACCAAGGACTGAACTGTACCCTTGCAGTCCTTTTCTTTAGTGGGTGACACAGAGTCTCTTTCTTTGTGGAAGTCAAAATCAACCAGTGGAATCACCATAGTAAAGTCTCTGTTAATCAGGATTTCGTCAATTGTCCATTCCTCTGTCTTAGCTTCTGAAAGAGGCAGATTAACAATCAACAGTTCAGGAATCGCCTGCTGGTCTTTTGGTTCTGTATACTGTGGAATGAGTTCATCAGAACATGAAATCTGTACTGTCTCTGACTGTTCGTATTGATCAGAATTGGCAGAAGGAAGAGTGAACCCAGAGGTAAGATCGTCTTCCACATCAGCTTTAACATCTACTTCAGTCTCAGCAGCTGTATCAAGAGCAGGACCTAAGCCTACTGTAGTGACTGAATCTGTGTATGCCACCTTTGTGTATTGTGTTTGGAGATCAGAAGCTTGTATGTGTGCTAGCTCAGAATTATGACAGACTGCTACACAGGAAACTATAGGTAAAGGAGTGGCTTGTAAATCTTCAGCTAACTGCAATCCCTGACAATCAGCAGAACAATTGTTAGAAACTGTGCCTAGATTGAGCGCTGTGCTAGAAGAAAGACTTTCACTTCCAATAGATCTAACATATTGGCAATTATCATGGTTTACCAAAGTCTCTGCACTCAGGGGCTGAACTGTGTTCACTTCATCAACATCAATGGATAAAGTCTGAGGTGTATTCAGGAATGCGTGCAAGATCCTATTCTCCTCTTGTAAAGAAATGAATTCTTGTGTTAACTCCTCAAGCTTAGCTCTTAGCATGCCCTGCATTAACTGTACATCACTATCAGTAGGCACAGGGGGAGGCATAGTGGCATCAGGGCTGGATCCTGCACTAGCAATCTGGATGTGCACCGATTGTGCATTATCCTCAACTGCTTTCAGGTTCTGAGATTTATACTTTCTCATACTAACTTGGTCTGTGTTACCCTTAAGCAATCTATTGACCTTAGACCTCTTGACATTAGGGACTACCGTATGTACTTGTGCAAAGAAGTATTTGGACTGAGGGTAGAAAACTGAAGTTATGCAAGGAACCCCTCCATTCGTTATGTTTGTACCATGAAACTGTTCTATCTGAGGTGAAGCACAACTGGAATCATGGGGTTCAACAACAGAGGTACTCTCGTATAATAAGTCTAACAGTGTGTTGTTTTCTGCGGCTAAGGCTTGTGCTGACATAGAATCGGGATCAAAACCAAAGATAGAACTAGGATCAGGCCATGTAGGATGTGCCATCCTATGGGAAAAATACTTTGCACGTAAATGCCCATTCGTGACAAGGAGTTCATTGGAGTCAGGACTAGTGATTTGATTGTCACAGGTAAATGTAGGGGAAGCTTTCTGTACAAACTTGTTAGAGGCCTTGCTGCCTTTCTTTCTTAAACTTGCCATATTCAATGGGAATTTTGGGCTGGTCATACTGTCAGGATTAGTCAGGCGAGTACTAAGGCAGCGAATATGGCAAGGGAAATGTGCACCCAGGAACAACGACTCAGGTATGCTAGAACCCAGGAGTGCAAATAGAGTGTGACATCAAAACCAATATATGAAAAGGGATGTGGGGTAAGCACCTGACCGCGAGGAAAGTCGGCAAGCACCTTACCCCCAATTGCTGTTACAGGTACTGACAGCGCTAAACCCACGTGGAGGGCCAGCAATGACAGGATCTGTGTACTAACACTCTTGATGGTATTACATAAGGGAACTTAAGAACTGTACTCACGAGGACGAGATACACCTCTTGAATGTCAGCTAGCCCACGAATCCTGTTGATGAATCTGGGACCCAAAAAAGGCTATAACAGCAATGGGAGAAGTAGGGAGGTCCAGAGGACAAGGGCTGAAGGCAGCCGGAATGAGGCAGGCTGCCGGGCAGGGAGCCCAGAGGACAAGGGCTGAGGCTGGGAATCAGCAGAGCGAGATCCGCTGCAATGTAGAGAGCCCGGCAGGGCAAGGGCGGAGACTGGAAGGCAGCAGAGCGTGATCCGCTGCTATGTGGAGAGCCCGCAGGGCAAGGGCGGAGGCTGGAAGGCAGCAGAGTGAGATCCGCTGCAATGTGGAGAGCCCGGCAGGGCAAGGGCGGAGACTGGAAGCCAGCAGAGCGTGATCCGCTGCAGAAAACTAAATACCTAAGTTGGAATAGGGATTACAAATTAGTGGGGAAAACATAAGCATTCACACAGGAGCTAGCTACCACCGCACACCACACCTAATGATCAAATGGGAAATGGATGCAGAAGTGAAATGGAAAACATGGAATGGATCCTCTAGAAAGTAAGGATCAGGAGCAGGGAAAAACGAAATAACCTATGCAAACTTCTCCCTACCCCTCCAAGGAAAAGACAGGAAACTAAACTAAGAGGAAGGCTAAGGCAAATGGGTAACAGCAGCAAAGGACAGAGTCAAAGAAATATAGAACACAGACAAACTGGGCTGCATCTAAAAGGGGAAAGCACTGAGAATTGCTGCCTGCAAACAGGGGAAGACAAAAAGGGAAATCAAGGGAGCAGAAATCAATTAGCGCATGAATCCGAAATTCAGGGTGGAGGAAACAAGAAAACAGGAACAAGGAAGTAGGTACAAAGGCAAGGAACCAGGGACCAGGGACTAGTCAAAAACAGGAACACTGCAAACGATGACCAGCGCTGGACTGAAGTGAGACTGAGGCTTTTAAAGCTGTTTAACGAGCACACGCCTCAGGTGTGCTGACTGCTGCACCTGCAGCCACAGGTGTTGCCTATCCTCCACCCAACCTTGTCCTGCAAGGGTGGAGGTGGAGCAGTGGGCCAGGCATTCTGGGAAGCACAGTCATTTGGTTAAAGAAGCATGCTGGCTGCCAAAAACCTGGAATGGATCCGGAAGGGAAGTAGTTTGGAAAATAGGGATTTAGCGCTCCCAATTCATTACAGCACTGTGGCATTAGGTTCGGAGGAAATGTCCAGCAAGGAATAAGCCCCAAAACATGCCCCCAAGTGGCGGGAACGGGAGCGAAGGGAGAGAGTCGTGACAGTAGGTTCCAGGTTCTCCTGTGCCGCGGCAGGGATTTTTAGTAGACAGGTAATCAGAGGGTATTTCATTCAGTAGGGAACTGATCCCAAAGATAAGTGACTCTTAATGAGTTTAGAAAGTAGCACAGCGAGAATGTCTCTGGGGACAGCCACAATGGAAGATGAAAAGTGACCTCTGGCACCTAGCGCTGGCCAGAAAGGTTTTAGCACCTTGTATTTCGAATCCTCAGAGACTTGTAGGACGTTATATGTCAAGAGCATGTGGGTTACAGTTTGAAGGTATAATGGGAAATGAACATATAGGTCTTTTAGAGGGGATGATGAAGTAATGGATTATTTAATGTAGCCAATTTGTTGCATTAAGGAAGATTCTGAGTCTGCAGAATGATGGGTGCATTAAAGAAGTGACGATGAATGACTGCACAGATTTTAAAAAATCTCTAGGGAGAAATTTGATTGATTAACTTAGGTTTGAGGAGTGGTACTCTCTGGTGGCAATAGATCTGACTTCATGGTTGGACATGCAGAAATCAGTCAGTACTTACTTTGCTTGAACTATGTTGTTGTTTGTTCCAGAAAGTCTCTGATTTCTGATGTTTTAAAAAAAAAGGTTTTTGAGTGAGTCATTAAACCAGTTCTTGGAAGGTGGTCTGGATGGGCCTTGGAATGGTGTGAGGCCACCCAACAGATCCTGTTGTCCAGGGCCAGTACAACATAACCAAGGAAAACAGGAAGAGGCAGCTGAAATAGGAGAACATCTTGAGAACATCTTGAGAACACAAGGTCACTGAAGACCAGTGGCAGTCTTGAATATAGGCAAATGAATAGCCCAACAGCGCCAGGCAGATGACAGAAGCACAACTGAGTCCCAGAAGAAGGTCCACCAGACCGAAATGCATTAGACACCACGAAAATGCCTATGCCCAAAAAGAATTAAAGCTTAATTTGTATTCATCATGATCAACATAACTTTATTCAGCCATAAGGCCACCAAAGTACAACAAATACATACACAGCACTCATATACATGTATATTATCTCCACATATCAGCCAGACTTCCAGACTAAGAAAAGCAATATCAACGTTGATAACAACCCACAGACCTGGTCAAGTAACGATCCATCCATGGGGAAGCAATCAGTTGGCCATATGTGGGCCCCCCCGTGCCCCTGTTAGGCCCCCTGATCTTTAGCCAAGTGGGGCTATTTTAGCTGCACAAACACTTGTGTATGTATGGGCGCGTTATAAATTCCATATCATATCATATCAAAGAGGGGACAGCTGAGACCTTGGTTCAGAAAAGGGAGCGATGTTGGAATAAGGGATCTTGCTGGATGCTGTCAAACGCTGTCTCTTGACCATTCTCAATATTCGGTGTGCCACCCTCGAGTCCCTTAGTTCAAAACAAATAGTATCAAGGGACCCTCCATTGCAGTGTAACCTGGTGAAACTACGGATGTCATTTCGAATGGGAGATGGGCACTTCCATGCCGAACGGAGCCGGTGGGTACATTTATTATCAGGGAGTCCTTGGTTTCACACTGGTCACTGGCACATTTGGGGACTCTTTACAGGAATAACACCCCCCCCTCATATGAACCTCTCTTGTTTTCACTACTCTGAGTTTGGAGTTACTTGAATCTTGGATCGCTGTGGCTGATGTGCCTGGGAGCAGATATGGAAGATGCAGACCCGGCCCCTCGAGCTTCTGTATCGCTCCGAGACAAGTTACTTGAGCTCCGATCCACCTGGCTCCTGCGCGGGCCACATGCGGTTTTGGGTATTTCTTGGTTGCTGGGTTAAGGTTACCAGGCAGGTGGTAGGGCAGAAAGTAGACTTAACTCACATCGGGATGCCCTTTCCAAGCTGAAGGGTGCGTGTGCAAGGAATGACACTCGGGTTTAGGTCCGCTGACTGGCTACTATATAGTTTCACATGAGCAGATTGAATAGCCCCCATGGTGACCTGCACAGTGGGTTGACTATGTTGGTGCCCCTCATTACGCCATGCCCCTGAAATCCTCCAGGATAAGCCCAAGCAATCTCTTAATATCTGCCAATTCTCTTATGATTAAGTCACATTTGCAGTCAATTGAAGGGTCCTCTTTAGCATGGACCACAGAGGGGGTCAGGGTAACAAATATACGAGAGGAGACTATTGAGCGAGCGAGCTGTCAGTCAACTGGTGACCTTCCTCAACACATACGGTCTGCACCTCATCTTTATGGGCCTGCACCTCATCATCGCATGCCTTGGGCTTACTTAGGGCTTGTGTGGAAAAGTTATACTTGGGTGGTGAATTCTCACAACCCTGAAACATTTTTGGTGGAGGGCTAGGTGATATGGTCTTAAGTGGGCAGACTGTTACACCATCAGGGTTAAGGGATGTTGGTTTTAAGCCACCAGTTCTTTCAAGGGTATGAGGAATTGATGGATGTTGTTCTGCTCCAATTCCAGCGACAAAGACTGCGGGGGCAGTAGGGGTGAGTGTAGGTGGCACATAAGTTCCAGCTTTGACCTTGTGTAGATCCGGCCCTTCTTCATTGGGAAAAGCCTCTGGTTCAGCGCTAGGAGTGACCTCTACGTGGGAGACAGTGGTTTTACAGCCCATGACGTCCAAAGTGCACCCCAAGAAATGTATTTCCTTTATCAGTTGGTAAGCCTCACCCTGTGAGTTTGGTGGAGCAGTGAGGCTGTGTTTTCAAATCAGAGCCTGGTAATGGGGGTGGCAGTTTCCATCTGACAGTCAGTATTTTCCTCATTGTGGCATTGAACATAGAACATGTTTGTGACAATAGAGTCAGGGGAGTGGACGGGGGAGGGGCAACCGTACACTCCACTACAGTAACTGACATAAAATGGTGCCATAAACTGGTAAAAAGGCGAAATGGAGGCAGGGTGGGGTCACGATCAAAACATTCATTGACAGATTCTGGTGAACTCAAACAGTTCAGGTTGGGCCCCCCTATCATTACTCCTCACCTTCTCAGCTCAGTACCTTTCCTTGTAGATGTTAGGCAGCGCTTGTGAACTCCCAGCAAGCGTGAAACTCCTGCGCCCTTGTTTTCCGCAGGTTTTGGTCCTGCAGGAGTGGGATACAGTATTTGACAGCAGGGGGGGGCGTGGCATCCTTCAACCACTGCAACGGTGGGCCTCCAGGGCAAAGTGCTCTCCAGCAAGAGTGAAACTGCTGCACCGTTGTTCCCCACGGGCTTCGGCCCTGCTGTTGCAGGATACAGTATTTGACAGCAGAGGGTGTGGCCTCCCGCAACAACAGCAACAGTGGCCCTCCAGGGAAAAGTGCTATTCAGCAAGAGTGAAACTCTTGTGCCCTTCTTCCCCACGGGCTTTGGCCCTGCGGGAGCGGGATACCGTATTTGATAGCAGGGGGGCATGGCTTCCCTCAACCATGGCAACTGTGGCCCTCCAGGGTAAAATGCTCTACAGCGAGAGTAAAATTCCTGCACACTTGTTGCCCACTGGCATTAGGCCTGCGAGGGAGTGATAGAGTAGTTGATAGTAGGGAGGCATGGCCTTCGTCAACCATGGTAACAGTGACCCTATAGGGCAAAGTGCTCTCCAGCGAGAGTGAAACTCCTGCACACTTGTTGCCCACTGGCACCGGCCCTGCGGGAGAGGGATAAAGTAGTTGATAGCAGTGAGGCATGGCCTTCGTCAACCACGATAACAGTGACACTCTAGGGCAAAGTGCTCTCCAGCGAGAGTGAAACTCCCGTGCCCTTGTAGGAGCAGGATACAGTATTTCATAGCTGGGGGCATGGCCTCGCTCAACCATGGCAACGGTGGCCCTCCAGGACAAAGAGCTCTCCAGCGAGGGTAAAGTATTTGATAGCAGAGGGGCATGGCCTTCCTCAACCACGTCAACAGTTACCATCTAGGGCAAAGTGCTCTCCAGCGAGAGTAAAAATCCTGCGCCCTTGATCCCCACGTGCTACTGCCCTGCGGGAGTGGCATACAGTATTTGATAGCAGGGGGAGACGTGTTGAAGACCTCAGAACGAATTGAAGACTACAGAAATTATTATTTTATATGAATTTTTGTAACTAAAGACTGAGGAATGTCAATTAAGAGCAACCATATGTGAGAAATTAACTTAATGTCCTTCCAGACGTCTGAGTAATCCTAACCCAGACAACATTCCCTAGCACTTTACCTACCCCACAGTGCAAGTGGGGCCATTCTGGCAACATGACTAGAAAACACCAACCTAGGTATTGCAACCTATGAATTATAACTGGAAATAAATATATTCAGCTGTGTCCACTCAGCCAGTACTTTCCACTTTACCCAATGCTTTGTCAAACAATACGTTTTTGTAAGTTACTGTTTCAAATATAGTGGCTTATTGCTTTATCTGTAGAGAGTGCTTACCCACAAATCACTTTGGAGATCATTTTCTATGAGCTCGTAACTTAACGGCATGGAGCCATTATGTTAGCACTGCAACAAACGGTGCAGAGTGCCAATGTGCAGGGCAAAAGGCGGCATACAGTTGGGTATGCCACCGTTTGCCCTGCACTTTAGTACTCCACCATAGAAAGGGAGTAAATGCTGCCTGGCATGTGAGTATGCCAGTCAGCATTTACATTTTATTGTAAGCACTTCTTGCCAGTCGGGCAGCATTTAATTTTCAAAAAGAGCTTTGCTTACTATGAACGCATTGGTAAGCAGTGTTGACAATTACAGATAAATGCTCTCGGACATTCGACCATTTCGGGCAGCGTTTAATTGTAATTGTGCATGCTGTCTGCCAAGCCAGAATCGCAGGCAGCGTGTACATTGAAAGTCCATGTCATTGTAAATGCTGGAGCATGAGTATGGCAGAGAGGGTGGGAGGTGGTGGAAATGAAAGTTGCATTCCACCCCTCCTCTCCGCCATACAAATGTATGAAAATATGGTGTGGTATGAATGGAAGGCATTAAAGCCTTAGTAAAAGCTTTTACACCTTTCATTTACATTGCGCCAGATACGAACATGACCTCCTCTGTTTCTAATTCATGGAAATCCGATTGTCAGGGACTTCAACATATGAAAAGGTCCCCGTGTCATTGCTCTATGGAATAGGAATCCATGTTCACATACCACGACTCAAGGTAACAACCTACCTCCAGCCAAAAGGACAATGGCACAAAAAAACGGTCCCACTTGTATAATTATTTAACATTATATATACTTTTTAGGACTGCAGTTTTGCACACCATGGATCAACTCAGGGCTAGAGCTGTGCACCACATAGCACAGCCATATCCTGGCAGGGACTCGAACATATTAAATGGGCCCTGTGACCCCCCACCCCCGGGTCATGCGCTATTTACAACTGTAATTGCCCAAAAAGAACGATGGACACGCTCCTTCTTGAGCATGCAAAACAGAACCTACAATCCATGGCTACCATTCTGTGCACGCATGCAACAGGACCACACTCAGAGAAGACACATGAACATTGCTATAACAGCGCACATGCACGAACAGAAGTAGTGTCACTGTACACTACCACGCATATGCGAAAGGGACCGGTTTCCAGTTATTGCAAGTCACAATGGCCCTCATTACGACCCTGGCGGAATTCGCGGTGCTAAATGCACCGCGGAGCACGGCGGAAAGCTGCCGATAGCGCCATGGGGGTTGGCGGATTTTCCACCCCATGCCGACCTTGGCGGAGCGGTAAATCCCCAATCCCCATTTTGCCCTTCCCCATTCCCATTCTTGCCCCATAGGGTATAATGGGAGTGGGGAAGGCGTTAATTACGTAAGGCGGAGAAAGGCTCCATGGCGCTACGGGAACTCGTAGTAGGGCGGACGGGTCCGCCACGATTACCGCTGGCGGTAACCCACTCCGCCAGGGTCGTAATGAGGGCCAATGACTTGCTAAACAACCATGCGCAAAATATCAGTGGCTGAACAGGCCTTTATAGAGCCTGTACGAACAGCCTACCACACACACAGAACGAGAAACAGCAGAGACTGTATAACAGCTCCACTGTGTTTTAGATGAACTATGCATGGCTCCACATTTCCCTCACACTTATCACCATTGATGCACCGAACCCTAAACCAATGTTAAAAAATGATCTACCTCTGTAATAATTGATGCGCTGCCGGAACACCCTGTTCACAGGCTCATAGACCTCCCCATGTCCCCCCATGCTTGCAACTCTTGATGCGCTGCCTGAACCATAAACCAATGTGCACAAATGATCCAGTAATCATTGATGCACTGCCTGAACACCCTGGTCATAGACTCACAGCCCTAAACCCCCACTTTCCCCACCTGAGAGGGCAGCAACTCTTGTTAAATCTCGTTAAATTACCCTTTTTGAAATAATGTCTTAAACCCTTAGATTGGGCCTCATTATAACTCTGGCGGTAGCTGTGCCGGTAAAAACGGCAGACTGCCTCCGCAGTTATGCTTTTTTTGCAGCGCCTGGCAATGAGGAATCACTTGGGCATTACAGCCCCTGTGGTCCCTCAAGCCAGGTGCCAGAAAAAGTAACTCCCCATTCCCATTGAGTCCCACTGGACTCAATGGGAATGGGGAGGACGATGCACAGGCACTGTGTGCAACAGTGCCGGTGCATCCATCAAGGTCTGCGAGCGGGTGCCTTTCTGCCCGCCAGGTCAGACCTGGTGGGCAGAAAGGCACCCGCATGCAGAACTCAGTGTGCCGGCCCGGTAACAACAGTGCCGGTAGCTTACCGGCACCGTTGTTACCGGACCTGCATACTCATAATGAGGCCCATTGTTTCAAACAACACAGGGGAGGCTGTCCTTAAGAGTCCCCACACCTGAGAATTAAAAATAAGCACTACTCTTACACAGGTAGGACCACCATTGGACCATTTGCCACGCTCTGGTACACCCTAACAGCGCAAGTCTTCAATTATGGACATGCCTCAAGCCTACCCAGTGCCTGTTCACGCATCCAGCCAACAATACATAGCCCTACACCAAAAGCATTGTGCATCATGGGTCTGACCACTGTTACCAGTTTACCTCACTCTTCTATTTTAAGATCCTTACCCAACCATGCTTACATCCAAGCCATTCAACAAGATAAGCTTTGATAGCTGACCACCAATATAGACCCGACATCCGGTTAATGTGTACTCAACTACTAGGTAAGGCCTTTCCCTGTCAGGCTAAACGACTCGCCAGCCTATATTTTAGGCTCTATAAGTGTGACAACACTGAAACAACAACGTATATTAACCAAGCAATGTTGCTGCCTTCCTTCCCCTTCTTCTCTCCTCCTCCACTGTTCGCAAATCATCCCTTAAAATGACTATGCTCTTGTAAATATCTTGTAATGATCATGTTTTTATCCAGGCTTGAAAGTTAAACCTAACACTTGAAATACCAATAACCACTAACACAATGTAACACAATATGTTCCACAAATCTGTCTAAAATGTACTAATTCAGCCTTGATAAAGGCCCTGAGAGGTGACCACTTAAATCACGAAAATAAAATGCATGCAACCCACTGCAAACAGGAACGTGTAGACTAATTCTTTAAGTACAAGATATCCGGACCCAACTACGTTCAATCAGATAATAAGCAATAGAGTCAAAGGGATGAGGGTGTTATTGGCCCACACTTGAGTTTTGGGCCTGTGTCAAAGTGGACAGCGCAACAGGAGGGTACAGACCGATAACATTTTTTAAAAGCTCTCCTCCCTAGTGCTGCAATGTCATTATACAATGTCTATATTTGAATGACAGAATCATCAAGCTTTATAGCCCTTCCCCAAGGGCTATACTTACTCGTAATGGTCCGGTAGCCAGAGTTAACAAGGAAACACTGATATTATGCGAAGGCATAGCGCAAGAATTGAAGTATATACTCATAACCCCATCTCAAAAGGCAATAAAGCCGAAAGATTACAAAAATGCAGCTTTGCCAATGCAGGGGAATGTTGGTGACTCTGCATAATAGTCAACTGGACAGACGAAGAAAGAGGCTGGTAGTGACTGAACAATCACGTTAGGTATGAGGAGTAATGCCAACAGAGGGCAGACATATGGGTTACCCAGGAATGTGGCCTGGAGGAGGAAATGGCAGGCAGTCAGCATTGAAGGAAATTCTAAGTGAATGATGTGGGGAGCATCTATAGGCTATATGAGCATTTCTGGGCTATACCGGCTTGCATAGTCCAGTGATTATCCAATAGCAGCCCAAACTGAATGTTCTGAGACATATCATTGAACTCTGTAGAACTAGCTCAAGGTCTGTCCTGGGAGTTACGGGCCCTGAAGTCCAAGTTAAATGCCTAAGCGCCGCAAGGGCTTTTAACAAGATATACATGGCCGTATCTCCTGGTATTGCTGCAGGGTGTGGTCTACAAAGTCTTTATCAACTGTGTTACACTTCTAAATATATGATGTACATACAAATATATTACATGGCCTGCGGTGGCGGCCATGTAGTTATGGTTAAGTTGGTAAACCCATAGGAAGAGCACTTTTTGGGTGGCTTATAACTTTGCTTCCCCTGGACGAATCCTCACCAAAGTTTGCAATAAATAGTATATGGCCCACTCTGAATTATTTTGAAAGGTTTGGTGAGGTTTGGTCAAGGGGGGACAAAGGTATAGGGGGGGTCCCAAAATGTATTGTTTTCCCATAGACTGAATGGAGAAGAAATGTTGCTCATGCCTACAGCCCAAACCGGTGGACGGATTTTCACCAAATTTGAGGCAGCAGCGGCAGCTTGTTCCTGAAAGTGTGCTTTTGTAAATTTGGTGAAAATCCGTCCAGTTTTTTTTTTAAACGACTCAAAAGTAGTTGGCAAAAAAATTGAGATATCTATGTCCGCTCCACGGACACACTTCCCTGTTCGTTCCGCGGACAGGACACCGATTGGCTTAGAGGGCAACGTGTTGTTCGCTGACATCGGGCACACCCATTGATTGGATGGTGAAAAGCGTGAAGTGCGTCTGATTTTTGGAAACGCCTGCCAACTTGAATCAGACAGCGACCAGTGTCCGTGCACATCGAGGTAAAACACATTACAAAACACAACATAGCACTTGCCAAACTTTTCAAATTATCTCTGGGGAAAATGCATAAATCCTTCGAAATTTCGCGTGACATTCCTGTATGCAAGCAAACAATTTGGTTGTTTTTCCTAAATATTCCTAATGCTACAGTGGTGTACGTGGGAATCGATGCTGTGGGCCTCGAGGTCAATGCCTTAAGCTGCTTACTCCCTCGTGTCCTGCTGAGCTATTTTGTCGCTTCCATTTACCGAAAGCAAGTTAGGCATAAGGCTTTATTGTTTTTGTCCGTGGAAATAAAAGGAGTTTTTGTAAGGAAAGGAAAGGAATGGGGTGAGGTACGTAAAAACGTCACATATGATAAGGGTCAGCATTTGCAAACTGTATAAAGTAACATTTCATTTCATTTGATGAAAAATCGTTGATCTGAACAGACACTCCACGTTACGCCAAGAGAATGGAAATGCCGATTATTATGTAAGTTTTACAGTAGACATATTTGTAGACAAAGGAGTCAAGGTTTCATTTTATGACCGGTATGGATGCCTGGCTAACATTGCAATGGCTTTTTGGTGTTGCCAATTGGTGAGGAGACTCAGAAACAACCGATGTGTACTTGTATTTGTGCCATGGCACGTGGCCAGTCCAGCACCGAAATGTATGCAGTCCACGTCTGTGCTCGCACAGGTTCCACCAATGCCCAATTCTAGGCTACTACTATGTTAAAATGCTGTGTATGTGTTATTTGAATTCTTCAGTCAGCTTCCACATCAGCCTCCCATTGCGAGCTACACAGAGTGCATAGCACTAACCTCTCAATCACTTTGTTCACTCCAAAATTGAATGTTGTTTTCTTTAAGTTTGCACTGTTTCTCGATTGTGTTTATGATGGGGGCTTGTACAGAACCCCGCTTTCCATTTCCATGGTGGCTATCTTGGAAAAGGATTTTCCTCCCTACACCGGGATGCCGGAGGCGTCCCGGTGTAGGAAGAAAAATCTTTGTTTTACCAGCCCAGGTTTCTGCTTTGGGAACCTAGGGTGCTAATGGACTTCATCCCTCATTGCAGGGGCTGGAATGGGGGGATAATGGTCCGGAGACCTTGTTACCCACCCTCGCTTCGCTTGAGCTGATAACTTGGGCTGCCAGGCCAGTATCCTCCGTTCCAGTCCCTGGAGTGGAATGGGGGATAAACACCACAATATTTTCATTAGCATAACCCAAAATGCAAATGGAAATGTTGGAAGATCTTATTGAGTCTATGTACTTTACTGAGAAATGTAAAGTAGATGGAGTCTGTACGTTTTAGTTCTATTTTTTAACTGTGAATGGTGGTTCCTAAAGGAACATTTCTTTTGTTGTTTTTGTATGTATTTTATTTTTTTGGCAGGCGATCTAAGAACGAAAGGTGGGGAGGGAAATGAGGGAATATGCACCAAACTCTAATTTGGAGGGGCAGGTGGACAGGGGAAAATGTTGCGTGGGTGTTATTTCTACGGTAGTGGGCAGTGTTTCTCATGCTGCTTGATTACAGCAGTGGTGGTGGCTCTTGGGGAGGAGGGATGGCAATAGCTGATACCATTTTAAGATAAATATCAGTTTTGCTAAAAGTATGTACTGTATTCTAGATTGTTAATGGATAATGGGTAGGGATAGGTTTTGGAGCTGTGCAAGGGACATTTTGAATTTGAAAGTTCCTAGATCAGTAGAAAATGCAGTTCCAAACTGCCCACGAAGCACGGATCTTATCGTGAAGTGCGGACGAGTTCTCGGACACGTCACCATGCAGCGCGCCAGCGTATGGTCATATGGCACTGTCCAGAAGGTCCGCAATATAGTCAGATGTTCGTAGACGTTTACAGATGCAAAACTAGTTGAAATAGTTGCAGAAAGTGTATGGAAGTGTTAAAAATGATTCTAGAAGGTGGGAAATGGCAGAGATGTAAGGTGACACTTTGTAAGTGGACACAAATATTGTTATATTGGGTAAGTATGATAATAATAAGTTCTCGGAAAATAGTGTGTACTGATAAAAACCCATGAAAATCACTGAAAAAACATTGTTAAAGCGACGTTATGGTTAAGTTGGACTACTAAAAACCTATGAAATTCAATGAAAAAACTTTGTTGAAGGGACGTTATGGTTAAATTGCACTAATAAAAACCTATAAAATTCAATGAAAAACCTTTGTTAAAGGGACGTTATGGTTACAAGTAAAACCGAAAAAACCCAGAAATTCACCAGTTATGGTAAACTAAGCAACCATAACTTGCGCCACCACCGTGCACTGCTAAGACTAACACCCAGGACATCAAAGATCACATCACAAATGTCATTGAAAAAGGAAAAGAGCCAATCCACACGTTGTATTGCCAGTGAGCAGCGCGTGCCGGGTACTAATGGTTCCTACAGCCTGCGGATTGTCCAATGAGAATGCTATCTCAGGTTATTATGTACAATGGAACAACTGTTCATCGGGTGTTGTGCCACATAATGTTTTCCCACTGGTTACTACATACAAAGTTTGTTAGATATTGTACAATCAACAAAATGTGTACAAGCAGTTCTACAGACAGTTTCACAAAGGGTTTATTTTTGCTCTGGAATGAGGAAGGTTACTGGGAAAGGGTTTTAAATAATGCCCCAACGTGTCTGTTTTCTTTTATTTTCCTTTTCCAGTGGAAGAAGAAGCTTAATGGACATAGAATAAAAGTTTCACAAAGGGTTACTTTTTTGCTTTCATCAGAGGAAGATGAAAAGAGAAGGGAAAGGGATTAACTAAGGGTTTAAATAAAGGCTGTCTTTTAGGATTCACAATTAAAGTAACAAAGCAAGCACAATAAAGCAGCACAACCAGAAAATAAAATGTGAAAAAGACTCTGAACAAATGCCCTAAATCATCACAACACAAGATCTACTGCTCTTCCATAGTGTGGACCAGTCCTGTTCCCCCCTCTAACAGACAGGCACACATTGCAAAGGATTAGATCGTCACGTGTACTCATTGGCCAGCTGAATTTATCTGAGCGCTTCTATGTTTCTGATTGTTCAGATGAACTCCAACCCAGTCGCACAACCAAGACACAAGTTTGGGTCGGACTTCAGCCTGCTGCCAAATTTCTGAGGAGTTGTGAGTCAGTCGAGTTTGGGTTTTGTTAAGAAAGATAGTTTAAAAATGCAGGTGGATGCAAGAAAGCATTACGCTTTGTGTGAAGTCCCTCATTCACCAGTCCAAATATTGATACATAAAAGGTGAGGCATCAAACTTCATTGAAAATCTGATTAGATGCAATCAGCATGTGCATTAGGGTATCTTAGATGTTCCCAGAGGATAAATGCAACAGTACTGTTCTCTCAAGTTGACCCCTGACTTGTAATGTCCGACTCAAGTCTTCTGTAGCCGAAATGTTCTCTCACCACAACTAGAGAAGTTTGTTTTGTCTGTGCTATACAGTGGTATGCGATATAATTTTCCACTTTAAATTGCTTGATTAATGCAGACAGTCTTGGGACATAGTTATTCATTTTTAAACATATTTTTAATTTTACATTTTGAGCTTCATGCACATGTCCACAGGTAACATTATCCGATTATACACATAGCTAACCAAAAGAAAAACTAAAAACACACGAGGGCTTTTTAAAATAAATATCCGAGGATGCACTAAAAACACTTTGATCCACTGTGTAGCATTTTTCTACTAGCATACTTGTGTAGAAGGAGTCGGTTAAGCGAAAATCCCTTAAAATTGTACCTCCACTAAGGGCATTCTAGAAACTACCTCGTGCACTCCCTCCATACCCGCACTTCAAGGCGGACAGGTGTCAGTGCAACAACAAGACAGCAACACATTGCACAAAACATGAGTTTAAGCCGGCACAGATTCTATGATTGTGTGGAAGTCTGCTAAAACACAAACGGCGATTCACTGACAAGACGTCCTCACAATAAACCTATTGTGCTTTTAAATACTAATTTCCTCAAATGACCCCAAAGATACGTGTTGTTTCCCTGTTTAATATGAGCAGAAAATGTTCTTTTGCATTGACGTTATTTAACATTCAAATGAAAGTTAGCTCAAGTGCCTTCAAGTAAAATACCGTTTGCCAAAACGTACAAGAATTATCAGTGCCCTTAAATGACCCCACATAATTTCTCTGAAACAAGAGTTCTTAAACGCAAAGCATAATGACCTGCTCAATTGCAGACAATTTGGTCTCAGTCCAAGTAACGTTAAGTTATTTTAAATGTCAAGCATGCCCGGCCTTTGCGCACCTCTGAACAAAAACATCCAAGCCAAAGTATTTCACATTTAAAATTCAAGCATAATCGCTAACTTCAAAAGTATTATAAGGACAGTTGCAGACCAAAAGAATGACTTATTTATCTAAATACTTGGGTAGCGGAGACGGAATTTGTGAAACGATTGTTTTATGGCTGGGACAATGGTTCCCACAGACTGTGCACTGATGAATGTGAAACCGAACTGGCAATAAGGAGTGTCTCTCACAGGAAGTAATGCTGCGTTCATGATTTTAACATAATCCGGATGTTTTCACAGAATCACATTAATAATGGTTTAACACCAGGCTCATGGAGGAGTGATACATTTGTGCATGAGCACATGGAACCTGGATTCTCGCCAGATATGGCACGCATGATATTACAGTTCACAAAATCTAGCAAACAATTGCACAAGATGATGACGCATTTTTGTGCGGAATGATACATCTAATTTGTTTTTTCAAATGTAGAGTTCTCACTGATCAAACAGTGTTTTAACACATAGGGCCTCATTACGAGGCAGGTGGTAAGTGATTACCGGCACCGGTAAGGACACTGGTGCCGGTAATCCCTTACCACCCTATTCCGAGGTCCCTTAGCGGGTCCCTTCCTTAACGCCTGGTCTGACCAGGGGCCTCATTACGAAGTAGGAGGTAGCCATGGTGCTACTAGCAACATGGCTACCCCCTTACTGCATTCTGGGTCCGGGTTCCCGAAATAGGGACTTACCGGGTCATTCCAACCTTGGAGGACCCGGTAAGTCCCCATTCCGGGAACCATTCCCCATTCCCATTTGAGCCCCCATAGGGCTCAATGGGAATGGGGATGGAGCTAATAACGTTACCGCAATTTACGGTACCGTTATTAGCTCTGAAGTCCCTTAACGGGTCCCTTCCATAACGCCTGGTAAAACCAGGTGTTAAGGAAGGGACCCGCTAAGGGACCTCGGAATAGGGTGGTAAGGGATTACCGGCACCGGAGTCCTTACTGGTGCCAGTAATCCCTTACCACCTACCTCGTAATGAGGCCCCAGGTGTTAAGGATGGGACCCGTTAAGGGACTTCAGAGCTAATAACGGTACCTCAAATTGTAGTACCGTTACTAGCTCCATCCCCATTCCCATTGAACCCTACGGGGGCTCGAATGGGAATGGGGAATGGTTCCCGGAATGGGGATTTACTGGGTTCGAATGACCTGGTAAGTCCCTATTTCGGGAACCCGGACCCGGAATGCGGTAAGGTGGTAGCCATGGTGCTAAAAGCACCATGGCTACCTCCTACCTCGTAATGAGGCCCTAGACTGTTGAGGACTGTCATAAAAACATGAAGTGTCAATGAAGTGAGAAGGTGGAAATAATAAGATAGACACTTGGGTTCCACCACATCACCTGGCACACTTCTCCGGAAGTAGTGTTTTGTGTTCCTTTGCGGCATTCAGGCCTGGATTGTGTGATAATGACATCTGTATTCCCAACGAGCAGAACACATACCTTCATCTAAGGGTTAGACATGTTCCATTCACTGTCACCCAAACAGCGCTTTACAGCAGCCTTGGGACATAGATGTGGCTTTGATTCTTTGGCCCTACTTCTGTAAATACCGCAGCAGTGGTCAATACTGCTCCACAATGGTCCGATGCAGATTAGACGTGCTAATCACCTAATGACCGATGAATCATGACTACTTCTAAATATTACTGCCCATGCTTAGTTCTAGTGGTAAAAATAGCACCCCAATGATAGCTTACCAGTGGTGGTAAAAATGTCAATAAATCACCCCGCCAAAATACATGTTAGTTTCTTTCTTAATATCTTTGCCATTGGTAATTATTTTATCAGAAGCTGTAATTTGGAAATGTATAGGCTGTAAGGGCATACGTTCTTTTTTGACTGTATACCAAAATTTAGCTCCCTTGAAATTGGAGGTAGCACTACTACTGGCAGTACAATTACCATCATTTCCGGAATGAGCCCCTCTGGGTTCACTTGAAATGAAGTCTTGCAATGTTGGTTCTCTCTCTTGTGTGCATTGAACATTGATTGTAGCTCATCACTATTCCCTCTAATATGAGCAGGACCTAATTAGGCTTTGAAAAGACATAGCATACTGTAAAAGCTAGCCAATGTTGGGAAGTGCTTGTTGGTGAAGTCATAATTGACAAAGCTGAATTGTTTTTTGGCATAAACTAACTGCACTAATCTTAGTTACAAGACACGTTCAAGACAGAAAAAGGGAAGCTTAATTTGTGACTTTGTGTTTGGAACAACATATTGGTCACTGAAGGGTACAGTATGGGGTTTGATGGGTTTCCCTTAAAAGTAGACATATCTGCAGAATTGACATTGCTGGTCCATCGCCCCACAAAATTGATAATGAAGACATTGGGCCTCATTCCGAGTAGGGCGGTAAGGGTTAATGGTCACCGGTAACGAGACAGGTGCCGTTAAACCCTTACCGCCCTACTACAAGTTCCCTTTGCAGGTCCTTCCTTAACGCCTGCTTTTAGCAATGCGTTAAGGATGGGACCCGCAAAGGGTCTCCGGGGTCAATAACGGTACCGTAATTTACGGTACCGTTATTGCCGCCTTCCCCCTTCCCATTGAGCCCTATGGGGGCTCAAATGGGAATGGGGAATGGCCCTGGGGAATGGGGAATTACCGGTCCCTCCGACCTCGGAATGGACTGGTAATTACTCCATTCACCAGGCCGGAGTTTGGACGTGTTCGGAGGCAGCCATGCCCCAAATAGCAGCGTTGTTACCTCCGAACTCGGAATGAGGCCCATTATCGACAATACATAATGCTTGCTTATAACATGAGTAAAAACAACACAGGCAGCCCAATAAGGCATACAGGGGTTAGGAAAGCCTAGCTCAAAGGGTGGAGGAACAGGCTACAGTAAAGGACAGAGCGGAACAATTATCTAGGCCTAAGTGGGCAGCATCAAATATAAATTAAGATGCACTCCAAAGAGAATATAAGAACATGGAGAAAAGTTAGAACGATGGAGGGTGAGCACATGACCCAAGTCGAAAATAATGGCACAGTTTTTAGAGGTAATAACAGTGTCGGCAGATTGTCATACCTTTCAGAAGTTTTGTTAATGCTCTATGAATGCTGTGCCTTCCGTCGGTCCATTAATTACTAAAGGCATACGCGGCAAGTGCCGCCTCAAGTGGCAGGTGGGAGAAACATAGGATCCAACATCTAAACTATTTGCTTCTTTGTTCTTGAACGAAATGAATAAATGGGACTCCTCCATAGATAGACCAACCACACTTTAAACAGGGTTCAGGCCTAATGTTGGGACCACTTTGAATAGTATATTCCTCAAGTTATTGCAACATCAACCTTGGCTCAAAGGCTGTCCCCTCTCTAGCTAGCTTGTGTTGATGTTTCAACAGGCTTCGACTGTGTAGATGGAAACAAACTGTGGAACATGCTTGTTAGACAGAAACCTGTGCAGTTCCCTTTGGGAACATTGCAAAAGATTTAGGACTACAGGTGTTAGCAGTAAACCCACTTGGTAGCAGTCTGTACCACCCAGATTTACCTGGTAGCTGTGGCTGAGCAGTCAGACTTCCCTCAAGAAGAGTTAGGCAGTATGCAAAGTATACACAATAGGCACTCAGATAAAATAATAGAAGCAAACACTGACCAGAGCTTTGGTATCAAAGTATATAATTATTTATTTAAAAACACACTGTTTGAAACACTCCAGCACTCTTATTGTAAAACACTCTAAACACAGTTACTATTATAATAAATATAACCCTTATTCCTTATCAGGTAAGTCTTAGTTAACACCACTTATTTTCATACAGAGGTGAGCGCTTAACTACAGATGGCACTCTAATAAGTTCATGAAGAAGGGAGGGAAAAAGACAGAATATGGGAAGATACACCACTCTAGGCTTTAGGAACACTATTAGCAAGGCAGGAGAGCAAAAAGTCACTTGTGAGCCAAAGTCCATAGGCTGGGCCCACTCTTAGAGAGAGCAGAGCACAAATGCGCCCAAGATCACACAGTTACACTCGGCTTTGAAAGTCTTGCAGAGAGTTCGAAAAGAGTTTAGAGAGGCTCAGAAAAGTTTAGCCAGGGTGTTCCAGGCTAACCCAGGTTCAAAAGCCGGGGGCTAAATCTATCTCGTACAGTCGGTGGCAAGGGAAGCCGGGCGGGACACGGTACCTTAAGTGGGAAGGATCCTCCAGCGGTGGCAGTTGTTCCTGGCAGCGGGTGCAAGTCTCATCGTCGTCCAGGGGAAGAGAAGATCTCGACTTGGAGGAAAGATGAAGGTCGTTGCACTGCCAGGGAAGAAACCAGCCGCAGAGTTTTCCGGTTAAAGGTATTACCCTTTAATTCGCGGTCGTGGTAAAACGTGGTATCCCAGTTGCCGGGGTGCTTGGCACAGGCAAGGCGGCCACCAGATACATCGGGAAGGCGAAAAGACGGTGAAACTGGTTATCCCCACCAGTCAAAGGAAGAAGACTCTCCGGCGGGAGATCTCCTCTGTCGTTGGGAAAAGTGTTGAGACGGTCCAGCAGGGCTCCACCGGTGGTGTTGTCGTGGCAGGTCAGCTCAGCTTCTCCCTCGTCGGATTCTTAGGTCCTGTGGCAACTTCTGAAGTTCCAGTCCCCAAAGCCCTGCTTTTATACAGAAAACCCCCATTCACTCAGCCTAGCTGTCACTCAAACATGCTAAGTGGTGAGCCGGCCGGCTCACCACTTGGGCCAATCAAGACGGAGTGCGACTTGAGTTGCCTAGGCAACTCAGTCCAGGGTGCCTAAATCCCCCTCCACCCATCCTAAGTACCCCAGACAGAGTGGCACCACTTTGGAGGGCTTCGGTGGAGAAGAGAACACAAACGCCATTTTAGAACCGAGTTTTGGCAAAAAATACCAACCGGAGAATTAATATTAATTAAATAAACCGGCGGTATGTTCGAGGCTATCGTAATTAAATAAATAAATATAGTAGCCTCGAACAATGGGAAATACCATAGAGAAATATTGGCAGTTGAATATAAAAAGTAGTATCCACTGCCACCAGCCAAAACTCGATCAGGGGGGACGGAGATGTGCCCCCTCGACTAACAGACCCCGGGGCAATCGAATTGCCCCAGCCAGTATGTCCACAATATGATGGTTTGTACTGGTTCTGTTCAGAATTTAAGACTAGTAAAGTCAATGGTGACTTTACAGACCCTGGGAGACAGTAGTCAGTCCCAGGGTATGGAGTCTATACTGGGGAGTCACTATGACACCCCTGTGTTGCTGCACTGAGGGTGCTGTGTAACACACATCACAAAAACACATGAAGCCCTATGGAGTAAAAGACCCCATAGCCCATTAAACACATCTAGGATCAAGGAAACACACTCAAATCATGTCCAAGAGTGAGGGTAAAAGAGTCTCACTCTTGGCAGGAGAAAAAAATAAACCCCAAAAATCCAGCAAAGCTGCTGGGGGACACACTAGGTTAGGAAATTCAGCCTAAACAGAGAATTCTCCCTAACAATGCTTTGCTCCTGGGGAATCACAGGAGGCTTGGTAAAGTTGATTTTGTAGTTGCACCAAAATGTCTCTATCCAGAGAGGGATGAATTTCAGGTGGAGCCTCAGTAAAGTTCTATAAACAATAATTGGACAGAGTTGAGTACTAACACCCTGACTTTTTAATTTATATCATGCTGATGTGCTTGACGATCTACTAAAATGCCATTCTTTTGCCCTTAAGATTGGGCAGGGCTCAAGTTGATAATAAATGCGGGTGGACAGCATCCCCCACTTTTTCAGAAGTCCCCAACTTTTTTCAGAGGACACCTTGATGTGCTAATTCCTGGTAACCACACATTCAATTGGCATATTAATGAGTAACTCCACTTTTTGTTTTAGGATTTGACCCTTGAAACTGTGCAACCTCATATTATATCCCTGCTGTTTGCTGATGATATAATCTTGTTTGATGCCATTCAAGTTGGTCTCCAACATTCTTTGAGAGACCTCAAAGAGTTTATGATATCTAACAATCTGCAAATCAACCTAAATAAGTCGGCAGTTTTTATCACTAAAAGCGACAGGAAGAAAATAAAAGGGACTTGGGCCTTGGACAATATAAATTGAAAACAATATTCCATCTTTTTTATTTAGGTTTCACAATTTATGATAAACCTAACATAGCAGGACATATGTCAAGACTGAATGCCAAGATGTCCCCATTGTATGCTCAATTGAGAAAAAATAAAGCCAGATTCTCCAGGTAGTCACTCATTCCATTAATTAACTATTATAAAGGGAAAGTCTTGCCAACACGGACATATGTGCTGGAGTTGATGTTTTTTTTTATCCCAAATGGGAAACTCTAACCTCTCTGGAGGAATGTTTAGGGAAATAAATCCTTAGTCTGCCCTACTCACTGCTGATAGTGCTAATTAGACATGAATTTGGTATTTCTTCTTAGAGGTCAGTAATTGAATGGAATGAACTCAATTAATTCACACAAATTCTAAACCTTTCAGAGAACTCTCCTTTTGTTAATTAAATGTGGCTATGCATTTTAATCTTTGTAGGCCATTTATAGGGTTTGTTGGTGAAATGTGACACTATATTTTCAGCAGTAGACTCCAATAGGTAAGCCCTCCTTGAGAATCCTTTAAAGTTGTTCTTTTTTTTCTTGTAGAGCATTGTAACCAAATATCAAGTTATAACTCCTTTTCTCAGTCTACAAGGGTGTTATTTCCCAACAACGCCATCCCATGGTACTTCTTCAGGTTCTCTGAAAAATACTACGGAAATATCTATATGAGGTTTTGTTTTAATGGATTTGGGACCCTTGATAAAACAAGGTCCCCATCGAGGAATTGTTAAAGTAGATAGATTTTGTCGCCTCTGTAAGAATCCGACTGAATTAGAGAACCTAAAGCCCTTGTTAATTAGCAAAGAAACAGAGTTATTAAGACAAATAATTTTAAAATGTTTGATGGAAGGTTGTCAATCTGGATTGATTTTGGCCCTAGTAAGATGTTCAATGGTTCTACACAAGTCACTAGTTGAAATGACTTACAGTTGATGGATTGTATGGACATTGCAATATATTCTTAATGTATAACTCTATTGAATTAAAAGTTGTATGCTGTACGTTGATGTTTATAATATATCATATTTGAATGGTTTTAATAAACTAAATAAAAAATAACAAAAAACACTGGATTCTTCCATTCCTGGAGAATCTTGAATTGTTATTGAGGGATGCAGTTTCAAAGATGCCCTATTTCATGAATAAAGTTTATACGTTGCCAATCATGCAAGAATCATTCTAGTATTGGGTCTGTACTTCAGTCACCCAGCATGTTCCAATAGCCTATTATTTCCTCTCATTAGACGACCATCCATTAAAAGCTCTGCTACTCGAAATTATACAGACCTTCAGCAGGGAACAATTTTCTAGACATGCTATAAGCAAGGAGTAGAAATGTTCCAAGGAAATCACCAATAACACTCCTACGTGCTGTTGCCTTTACTCCATACTTTTGGGACACTGTGTCTTTCAGCATGGGCGGGCACATTTGTTTTGGCACCGCAAATCTTTTTCTTTTTTTCATGTGACCTTGGCCCCACCTTCTGATTCCCCAACCCAAGCATAGCCCACCAATCCTTTTTTTCTCCTTGCAGTCAGTATCGGACATGCGGTAGCACCTGCAGGGTTTTTCTTTTCACAATTTCTGCACTTCCTGACCTGGTCCTTTTCCCTCTGCCAATGTCAGAGAATTAAGGGTTGGGTGGTGTACATTGTACTAGTGTCAATATCTGCCGGTGAATACTCACACACTTTGCCTTGAAAGATTAGGGCAGATCGCTATTGGGGCTCTTATATCTACTGTGATTTAATGTCAATTTGCACACTCGAAACAAGGCTCTGAAGGTGAGAAGAGGTTTTTCAATGCTTTCCATTGATCCACTGCAGGAAGTTTATTATAGAGAAATGTCTCAGACTGGTGAGCACTTTCCTACAGGGTACATCTGCCCAGTGACCTCTTCCTGGGGATATCTGGTTCAGGGAGGGGTTGGCTTGACCCTAGCACTATGGGGACTACTCCTGAGGTAGTCGGAAAGGGGTGTAAACTAAAGATCATAGTGACCTCTGAGATTCCCTGTAAAGGTGCTAAAGTTGCAGGGGGCAAAGCCAAGGTTACCCAAATATTGGTTAAAATGTGCAGTGGTTCCCCTGAGGATACTCAGTCAGGGCTGTGTCGAGGTAACCCTCTCAGCAGCTTAATGCACTGAGGTTCGCCACAACACCCTAAAGAAAACAAAAAAACTAACATAGGATTCTTCCATTCCTAGAGAACCCCGAAAATGTGTTCTTAAGGGGATTTTGTTTCAAAGATCCACTATTTCATGAATGAAGTTTATACATTGCCAATCATGCAAGTATAATTCTGACATTGGGTCTGTGCTTCAGTCACTCAGCTTGTTCCAATAGTCTCTTCTTTCCATCTCATTAGACAACCATGCATACAAATGTTTGTTACTTGAAATTATTCAGACCTTCAGCAGGAGACCATTTTCTAGACCTGCTATGAGCAAGGAGGAGAAATGTTTGAAGGTAATCAAGCGGGATATATATTAATATAGTATTAGTTAAGTTCTTTACATCAAGAGATTTCCCACAATGGGCCTCATTATTAGTCCAGCGGTAGCCGTGCTGGTAAAAATGGCACGGATGCTGCCGGAGTAATTTTTTTCCTGGCATCCGGAAATGGGGATTTACCGGGGCATTATGGTCTGGCGGTCCCGGTAATTCCTCATTGCCAGGCATGGAAATATTTTTCTCCCCATTCCCATTTCAGTCCCATTGGACTGAATCGGAATGGGGAGGACGGATGCAACGGCACTATTCATGAATGGTGCCGGTGCATCCATCAAGGTCTGCGAGCGGGTGCCATTCCGCCCACCAGTTCAGACCTGGTGGGCTGAAAGGATCTGTCGCAGAACTAGTCGTTTGCCGGTCTGGAAACAACAGTACCAGCAACCTTACCAGTACTGTTGTTTCCAGAGTAGCAACCTCGGAATGAGGCCCAATGTCTTGAAAGCACAAGAGAACCAATAACATTCCTACGTGCCGTTCCCATTTACTCCACAATTTTGGGATATTTTGTACTTCAGGAGGGGAATGGAGCACTTTTTTCTGGCACCAAGAAATGTTGTTTTTGTAATGTTTATCTGGTCTTGGCCCGCTTTCTGATTCCTGATGCCAAGCATCACCCATGAGTCCTTTTCTCCTTGCACTCAGGATAGAACATGCTGTAGCAACTGTGGGTTATTTTTCCCCAGGGTTTTTCTTGTCACAATTTCTACACTTCCTGCCCTGTTTCCACGGTTGTCCGTTTCACTCTGCCTATGCCAGAGAATAAAGGGTTGGGTTGTGTACATTGTGCTAGTGTCACTCTGCCCCGATGGATCCTCACACTCTTTGCCTTGAATGTTTAGGGCCACTCGAAAGAAGACTCTGAAGATGAGAATAGTTTTTTCAGTGTCTTCTATTGAGCCACTTCAGTATGTTTATTGAAGGAAAATGAACAATGAGCACTTTCCTTTAGAGGGAACATCTGCCCAGTAACCTCCTCCTGGGGATATCTGGTTCAGGGAGGGATCACTTCACCCTAGCACTACCAGGGCTAATCCTGAGATACACTGAACTGAAAGCTGTCTAATCTAGAGACATGAGTGACCTCTAAAGTTCCCTGTAAAGGGCCTAAAATTACAGTGGGCAAAGCCGACATTCCCTAAATAGGGCTTAAAAGGTCCAGAGGCTCTCCAGACAATCCTCAGACAGGGACTACACAACTTACCAGCTGCACCGATGTATCCCTACCAGGTGATTAATACACTGAGGCTTGCCCCTGGCACTCCCGGGATCCCTTAAAAAGCTAAACAATGTATTCTTCAATAAACATTTATCTGAAAAATCTGAATCCCGTCGAGAAACCTCAGGTCATGGAATGTGGTGCAGCTTGCAAGTTATAAAAGCAGGCTCAGTGCGAGAAGTCCCAGGGTGGAACTCAAGGAGGGGTGGGTACTTCGGGGTAGTTCTATAGAATGGGTATGGGGAGTGGGTGCAAAATACTATAGGAGGGGCTTATAGTATGGGGCTTTCTTTGAGTGAAATGTGAACAGTAGAGGAGGCACATTTGTTGTAGGCCCAAGTTAAAGAAGCATTTCTTGCAGACAGCTAATAAGAAAAAAGCTGCATGCCCGTGTGTGACAAGCAGAATGTATCTCTTTAACATTCAGCAAAAACCAGTGTGCTGAAATGTTGCACAGCTAAAGGTTCCCAGGAGAACACATCCACAGCAAAGTTATTCTGAAAGATACTTTCAAGCCTAACAAGCTAGGCAACTGGGTGCACAAGGATAACTGGCAGAGAAGAAGAAATTAAATACTGTTAATGAAATGTCAGCCACGGCGTGGTATCGTTTTTCCAGACCACACTTGGCAGCAAAGCATGAGAAGGGATCTGGGTGGACGGGTAATTGGGGTTGGGACTACAGGGTGCGGGATGGGGAGTTAAATCACTGAGGGAGGTTTCGGTGTCCCATAGGTGCAACATTGTACAGTGTCCTCGCTGATGTCCGCGAGGCACAGCATTGGTCTGACTGGGTGTGAACGACATGCCCTTGCCATCTCAAGCTATTTTGTATATTGGATATTGCCAACCAATGGCAAACAAATGTTTTTGACTGTTCAGCACAATCACATAATTGAGCGGCAGTGTGGGAAGGTTTGTGACATCAAAGATGGCTTTAATGTTACTGTGTCCAAATGTTGTAGCAATCAATTAGGATCATTTTTCATATATTTGGATATAGGGGATTTACATATTGCCACCAATCAGCTCTTGTGACCTGCCTTAAAAATTTAACAAAAAATATTGTATGATAATTTGATACGTTTTGTATCAAAAGTTCCACTGCAGTGGGCCGCGTTGACAGCTCACTTAATTCAGTTCAGTTCCTTTCACAGGGCTTTCAGAACTGTGTTTCCATCTGTTTGGGTCCAATACATTTGCGTTACTTCTTGCTTGGTGTACGCTCCTTTTTTGGATGACTTTTTCTTTCTTTGGATAACTTTTGACAGAGGTCTCCTGGTACATTGTGGAGGCCCCAGCAAGATCCTCAGTTCCCTCTGTGAGCTGAGGGTAATCTGGCCGCACTCCTGGAAGTACAGGGCTGGCAGGCTGAGACCGGTTCCAAGTGCACCAATGAGGAGGCCCGGCAGATGCAGAGTTTGCAAAGGTCTGCCTGGTCCCGAGATCTGCCCATGCTCAGGTAGAGATGCAGGCCGTGAGGGGAAGACTCAGCAAGAGAGGGCTTGAAGATCTCTGGTTCACGTGAGGGCACCCTTGCATGAACGACCAAAGCCGCTGAAGTGTGCACACAGCAGGATTTTTTATGGTGTATAGGATGCACCCTACAGGGTGAGGACGATCGGCCTTAGTAGTCATAGATATTAGTTCCACCCTTCCAATAGAGAGGGTGTGTGTGAGCACATCTGTAGTAGACAGTGGCAGACTTCCATTAGATGAGAGTGCTGAGCAGTGCAGGCGATTGTATAGTTGTGTCATTTTTTATGGAGAGAAGGTAAGCACTGATTTAATTGATGTGCAGTGCACGCTGTAGATTAGACATTTTGTGGGATATTGTGTTGGCCGAGGTGGAAGGGCTGGCGTAAGGGTGTTGCTAACAGGTAGTTACAGTTGTGTGGGTCTGTGGAGAAGGCCGTTAAATGTGATAAAGAATAAGTGAGAGAGCACGTGGAGAGGACCAGTGAGTTTGATAAGGTAAAGTGGGTGGGTCTGTGGAGAGGAGAAGGTCATAGAATGATTTTTGGAGTGATTGATGTGAATGGGAAGTTTGAGTGTAAGAGGGGAAGGGAGTGTTGAGTGGGGGTATACGAGTGTGTGTGTATTGTTTAGGGGTGTTGAATATTTTGGATTTGTGCAAGTAACACATTTTGATTGGTTTTTATATATACAAAATTTGGAGGGAATCTAAATTACAGCATGATAATGGGAGGGAACTCTCAACTGTGATAAGTGAGTTGGAGTGAACCATTGGGTGGATCATGGTGTTTAATGCAAATTTTTACACACCCTTGGACTACTTATGTAATAATGTGTCACAGTTTCACTTCCAGTGGGTTCTGGACAGTGTTTTCAAGAATGTCCAGGAGGAGGAACAGTGACATCATAGAGAGAGGCTGCTTTTGGACACACTGTTGTCACAGACAGAAATCAGGCTGCTATAGAGGCAATTTGGCAAACTGCTCCATCTTCGCATTTGCAAAACCTTTAGTGCTTTAAACACAGTACTTGGACGATCTTGCCTGCCACTTTATATGAAATGAGAACTGGAATTCACTGTCGCAAGCCCTGAGAAAGACCCTAGGCAGGTCGATACCTGTTGGCTGATATTTTGAAAATAGATTGTGACCCTTACCAACACACATGATCTTGTGTTCAGCTACAAAGTTGGCGCAAGTTGAGAGTGACTAACACACCTTGCCCTGTCATAGAAAACATGTTCTGATATTTGTTGGCCATATATAAAGGCACCAAAAAAGCAGACAAAATATTTTAGGCTCATGGAGCTCTATGAAGAGAAAAATGAGGAACCTGCAAAAGGGGCCAGGAGAGGTAGTGACACGGCGGTAGCGCCCACTGCGCCTGCCCTCCTTATGAGATGTACCTTATGTTGAAGCCTGAAGCATGGTACACAAACCCACAAAGAGTGTCTCCAAGTAGGTACATAGCAGGAAGGGAAAGCCAGAGCCTAAAGTCACTACTACTGAGAGAACCACAACCAGTAAGAAATACTTGGCAGACATAGAAAAAAGTGAGCAGCAGCAATTAGAAACTGCGTTCAAAGCTGCTGAAAGTGTGATAGAAAAGGAGATCTGGAAAAAGGAGGAGGAGCAAGGGGTGGCAGTAACATCAGGTGGCTGGACGTCCAGGAAAATTATGTTTGATTTATATCAAGGGACACCAGAAGAGGAGGAGAAGAGCCCTATGGGGTCTGAAAACGACCTTGAGGAATCGGATGTGGAGAGAGGAGCAGGGACAGGCAGTGGGGAGATATGGGACGATGAGCAATAGGATAAAGACAGGGAGACGGAAAGGGAAGAGAGGAGAAGACAGAGGAAAGACAGGGAGAGAGGGTGAGAAAGAAAGGGAGACAGACTGGGGAGCAGTAGGGACTGGTCCCAGACCCTCCGGAACAGGATATGAAGGCTAAAGATAGCACTGCAAAAGACGGGGCTGCCCCCACACCATAAACACAGTTCCCCCTTTTACAGAAAGGCAGGGGAGGAGTGCATTATGTACCATGGCAGAGCATGGACAAAGATAACTTAATGTATAGCTTACCATCCTCGCAGCAGGAGTCTGCAAATGGATATATACTCGTGAGAAAGAGACAGCAGGGGTTGCTCTGGCGATCCACAATATGAATAGCTTATTCACAGCCATAATGGTAGAAACAAGGGACAGAATATGGGAGCAGGCAGTTTTACAACAGAGTAAAATTGAGTATTAACATGCACAATGGTGCACCCTTTAATAACTGCTGCACACACACGTGCAAGTTATTGAGGACTATGTACCTAGACACATAAGACATGGGGCCAATCTGGCATGCAAAATGAAGCCAGATAAGGACCCAGCAGAATACATACAACAGATACAGGAGATATGGACATTAGAGGCACAACAATTATGGGATATGAACGTGCCAATATTCTACCACGTAGTGGTCTGAGGACTCCCCTCAGATGTGCAGACCTCCCTAGAAAAGGTGGCAGGGATTGAGGCAAAGGGATGGGCAGAAATAGAGACCATGTTATTACACTTTTGTAAGAGGAAACAAGAGAAGGAGAAGGACACGGCAGACAATGCAATTAAGGCCGAGGCTAAATTGGTACAAAAGAAATTAGCAAAAATATCCATGTATGGGGCTGCACTTACCAATATTGTCACAGGACAGCTCGAAGTTTCCCCCGTTCAGCAAGGGGGGCTCCCCGCAGGGCACATGCCACAGAGAGGAGTATACCCACAGCAAGGTTGGTGCCAACAGCAGGGACGGTATCTCCAACAGGGAGTGTATCAGCAACATGGATATTACCAGAAAGGGGGATAGCCTCACAGATGGGATATTGCCTAAAGGGCAGAGAATACTCACAGAGAGTAAGGAGGTTTGAATATGGTGGGGCAAGACCCAGATTTGAAGGACCATACTTCATATTTGGGCATAGGGGCCACTATACAAGGACATGGCCACATGGACAAGAGCAGCAGTATGGTCAAGGGGGACCATAGGTATATGTTCAACCCATGCAGCCTTAGGGGAAGCCTACACAATCACATATGCAGCCACACCAAGCCCAACTGCCACCATTTCAGGTGCAGGCACCCTCCACACATAAAATGCAACTTGTAGGGCCTGCAGTTACCCTGAAACCAAAGGTAAAAACACAGCAGCAGGCGACAGTACCACAGAATGCCTTACATGCTGAAGCACAATTATACACGCAGGAGGACAGCACATTGCTAGCCCAGAATACAATACCACATTATACAGGAGTAACAGTTCTTGGAGGTAGGCCAGTTCCATTTTCAGGAAAAGGCCCAAACACCCAATAGGCCAGCCCACAGAAGACACATGTGTGCCCAATCCTTTCAGTTACTAAAGACCCTGATGAGAAACCTAAGGTAGCAATGAAGATTGGACAAAAAGATTTCTAACTTTTGTTCGACGCAGGAGCCACCAAATCCTGTATTAAGGTGGCTGTCTTTCTACTGTCAGACAAAGTAATGGACACACAGGGATTTCCTGGGGCTGTTGCAATTGTTCCTATCACTGAAGATTTACCACTCACAATAGGAATACAGTAGATTGTAGCACCCCTATTGTATTACAAAGACACCCCATCAACATATATGGAAAAGAGATATAATGAGCAATTTAAATATGACAATTTCATTTTCAGAAAAGTTGCTTGACACATTTTTTATGAGCAGATCACAGCAATCATACAAGCATTTTGCACACACATAATTTTGCGAAGGTCACCATGCCACACCATGGTATTCCTTTATGGGGTACAAGTATTGCTAGAGTGGGTACCCAGAATGAAAGATAAGGTATTCCGATTGGCCACAGAATATTTGTTTAGACCAGCACAACACAAAGAAATGGTACCTGGAAAAACACGCATGGACACATGAACAAGATACTTGTGCCAAATACAGCCACAATATTATGTAATATACCTACAGAAGCAACATATTTCACAGTTATTGGTCTAAAGAATGCATTCTTCTCCATCCCAATGCATCCTGAGTCACAGTATTTCACTGTGATTGCTTATCGCAGGACAAGGCTCCAATCTACTCGTTCAACAGAATGGTATTGCAAGTCGCCAAGTGTATTCAATAGGGTGATACAGATGAACCTAAGTAGCTTGCAAATGCAAAACACAGTCATCCAGTACATGGATAATCTCCTGGTGTCCAGCACCATGGAGGACCAGGCAAGAAATATTCAGTTACACTTCTGACACTGCTAGCAAAAAAGGGTTACAAGGTAAACAAGGAGAAATTGCAGTAATGCCAAAAAAAAGTAATGTACCTAGCAATCCTTAATTATAAAGAAACATTATTTGTTTTCACATTCTGATGGCTCAGTGATGACGGCTGTCCTCACTCAAAATAAGCCACAACAACACAAGCCCATAGCCATTTGCCATTGAAAAGTCAGCAACAATAATGATGGGCTGTGCAGTTATGTTCTATATGGAACATTCACTTTTTTGTGATACTGAAAAAATCTAAGTCCACATTGACAACTCAGAGAGCCTCAGGGTATGAGGACATTTTATCCAATGCAGGAATTGAGGTAGTGAGATGTCAGGTTGTCAACCCAGTGACATTCATAGCACAACCGGCAGAGGTGGGAGAATATGTGCACGACTGTGCTTCATATAGGATGGGGACAACCCCCAGGTACACAAATAGCCCATAGAAGGAAGAGAAATGCTCTTCGTTGATGGGTCATCAACAAAAGATGTGAGCACCGGTTGTTGACATCCGGTGCAGCTGTAATTTGATATGACAAAGGAGAATTTCAGGTATGGGCTCAGATGAGATTGTCACTACATTATTCAGCAAAGGCAGCTGAACTGACAGCACTAATTACTACTGTGAATATATCAGAGGAGCATGCAGTAAACATTTGTCACATCCACAGTGTACTCAGGATTGGCCCGCTGGGAAAGGAGGGGATTCAGAAGGAGAGATGGCTCCTCGTACAACATGCAGTGTTATTGTCCCAATTAATAGAGGTACTGCCACTCCCAGCAGAAGTGGCAGTAATAAAATGCGCCGCCCATACCAGTGGCACAAATTTAATTTCACATCGCAGCAATAGGGCAGACTCGTGGTTAATGCCTTCTGAAAGAGATAATGCACCCCTGATGGCATTACTGCAAAGGCAGCACCATATACTTGCACAGCCATTTAACGCATTACCCATTGTCCAAATGATTGAGTTGCAGGGAGGTGCACCATAACAAGAACAGGAGAGGGGGTGCTCACTGTCACCTACAGATTTGGTGTGGAGACAAAACTGTACAGGGAAACCAGTAATGCACCAGTAGCTTCTCTAAACTGTTCTAGATCAGCTGCATTACGCAGCACATGTGTCTAAAGGGCATGTAGCTGTAGAGATTAACGAACAGTGGTTCGTGCTCAACATATAAGAATTGGTAATTGAGTTTGTAAACAACTGTGTCACATGTCAAAAATGTATAGCAGCAGGATCCAAGATGGCCGCCAGGGTGAGGAGTCGCAGCTAAACCGCGCTCCGCCCGGGCCGCCGAAAGTAGCACGACCGAAGCCGTGACGGGCCGTCCCTCGGCCCCCCCCCCCGACTACCAAGCTGCCCCCATACACCCCCCCGCCCCCAGCGAGGAAGCAGGCGCTGTGAATAGACGTGCGCCGCCGAACACACGAGGAGCGAGGCAACCGCCCCCTCCCCCATCGGGACCGAAAGAGTTTCTCCCGCGTCGCAGGGTGCCCTCCGGCGCGGCGCCGGGAGATTGGGAGGCATCGACCAGCGAGTGAGCGGGATCGAGGAACGGAGCCGCCCTCGCGCCGCCCCGAGGTGAGGGGAGAGCGGCGTGCAGCGGAGCAGCTGCGGCGCCGGGAGAAAGCAGCGCGAGCATGGCGGACCGCGGGAGAGGGGCCGCGGGGGCCACCCTGCACGGAGCGCACAGGAGGACACAGAGGCAAAGGTGAGCAGGCCCGGGGGGGGCCAGGAATTAAGCGCCAGCCCAGGCGCACATACCCCAGGGGGGGGGGGGGGGACTCACAGGAAGAAAAAAAAAAAAAAAAAAAAAAAAAACCTCTCCCCGGCACCAACCAGATTCCCCCTGGGACACAAGGACTCACCTCACAAGTCCCCCAACAAGACAGGGGGTGGAAAGGGGGAAACCCAGGAAGGTGAAACATAATACAGCAGGGCCCCCAACAGTGAAGAACACCTCGGAGGACAAGAAAGCGAGAGGCCCCATCGATGGGTTACAAGAGGGCGAAGGAACCATATAGTCTACTAGACGGAGCACCCTATCATGTCTAGGGCAAAAGGAAAGGGGAACCCCATCCAGCAAACTCCCCAAACAGCGAAACAAGGGGCCGACATTCTGCAGATGTGGTCAACAGAGGGGACACCACAACCGAGAGGAAGAACCCAGGGAGACCCCACGGGAGAAGCAGAATCACTATCCCAACAACAGCAACCACTGACCAGGGAGGACATGCAAACCTGGTTCATGGACCTGCAGGAAAAATTCATGTCCACAGTTCAGGAACAATTTACATCCATGAAGAACGAAATGAAACAAGCGGTACAAGACATGAGAACAGACATAAACAACCTAGAAGAAAGAACAGATATTGTGGAAAAAACGGTGCAAAGTCTTGAAGAAGACACGAGACAAACAACCGAAACGCAAGAACACCTGGTGACACTCACTCACAACTTGGAACTACAATGTGAGGATTTAGAGAACCGCTCTAGACGCTCCAACATCCGAATCAAGAACATGGTGGAATCAGTGCTGGACAAAGATCTGAAGGAGGCGGTGAAGGAGGTGTTCAGAGACATCCTGGGAACACAAGATATCGAGGATATCGGAATCGACAGAATCCACAGGGTGGGACCGAAAAGAGCGGGGGCCCCAGGGGAAAGACCACGTGATGTTCTGGTGGCGCTATCCTCCTACCCGCAGAAAGAACAGATCCTCAGGAGAGCCAGGGAATTGGAACATATTAAAATGAATGGGCAAGACATCCAACTGTATCAGGACCTAGCACTAATAACCCTCCAAAAAAGAAGAGCAATGGCCCCACTGGTGAAAGTGCTAATAGGAAAACAAATCCGCTACAAATGGACCTTCCCGTTTGGGCTGCTGTTCACATGGGAAGGAAAACAGAAAAGAGTGACCACGCTGGAAGAAGGCCTCAGCACGATGGGACTACAAGATGAAGAGATGGAGCAGATGGAGCAGGGGGAGGCCACAAACAGGAGAGAACGAACGAGAAAACCTATGGGCTGGGAATCCAGCAAGCAGAAGAAGGCAAATCCAGGGAGAGACACCCGGAGAAAGGTACCATGAGGAGTATAAGAAAAACACATGCCTGGGGAACAGACATGGATACGTTGCCACTGAAGACCCAGTCGGGGGGGAACATGGGAATGGACCGGAACGGACAATTCAAGGAGGGCGGCCTGGTCGAGACCCAACGGTCGGGAACCAGGTAAAGACAAATGGATCAGTGGGGTTTAGGAATCCCCATAACATACCCCCCGAGGGTATGGAGGGCAGGGAGCGAAGGGCGCAACGCCCTAGCGTCAATAGGAACCCTCGCCCTACTCGGGGGAAAGTTTGGTTGGTTTAAAGTTCAAAGTTGGGGGGGAAGGGAAGTTCAAGGGAAGGGAAGGGATCGGAAGAAACAAAGAGCTAAATCAGGAACAGGAGGGGACCAGAGGCAATGGCATACAAACAAAATAGAATGGGGATGATACGCTTTATGACCTACAATATCAGGGGCATGAACCACCCAACAAAAAGAACGAAACTGGAGAAACAATTCAAAAGGGAGAAGGCGGATGTACTACTCCTCCAGGAAACCCATATCAAAACTAAAGATAAGCACAAAATGCGGATAAAAGGATATAAAATATGGGCACAGGCAACGACAACAGAAAAAAAAGCAGGAGCCCTGATAGCGATAAAAGAAGGAAAGGACATAAAACCAATAGACACTATGACTGATAAGGAAGGAAGGTACGCCTTTGCCAACGTAGAGATCGAAGGATGGCGCATAACGCTCGCCTCAATATATGCACCCAATCAGGGTCAGGATGGCTTTCTCAGAAACGCACTATCGAAACTGGAAGATTTCGCTAGAGGGGAGGTGATACTGGGGGGGGACTTTAATTTGGCGTGGAACCCAAAGCTAGATAGGAGCACAGGAAACACACATGGACAGGGGGCGCCATCAAAACGTTTGAAACAGCAAATGGACCAAATGGCTCTGAATGATGTCTGGAAGGAACTGAAGGGTGAACAAAGGGGGTACACCTATTTCTCACATGTTCACAGCTCTATGTCCAGGATCGACTATCTATGGGTGTCAGTGGGACTACTGGGAAAGATACAAGGACTAGATAAGGGCTCTATAGCCCTCTCGGACCATGCCCCTCTATGGTTGGACGTGACTCTCCCAGGGAGGAAGAGCGGGCTATGGAAATGGAGGTTACCGCAGGAGTTGATCCATGACCCAGTGGCAGGGGAGGCCATAAGGGAAATGATAGCGGAATACTTCTTACAAAATGACACGGGGGAGGTCGCAATGAGCGCAGTCTGGGACGCGTTTAAAGCAGTCTTGAGGGGGAAGATGATAGCGATGAAAATCACGAGAGATAAACAAAGGGATCGGTGGGAAAAAGAGCTGGAAAAAACAATTGAGGAGATCCAAGAGAAATTGACGACTCAACCCACAAAGATATTGAAAAAATCTCTGAAACATACACAAGGCCAACTAGAGATGTTACGTACAAAGGGCGCAGAAAGGAATCTACTCTATCTGAAACAGAGATATTATATAAGAGCGAACAAAGCAGACAGACTCCTGGCGCGACAACTAAGGGCAAAACAAAAAGAAACAACAATTAAGGCCATATGCGATACGAAAGGTGCCACTCAAACCTCTACGCACGACATGGGGGAAACAATGAGGCAATTTTATCAAACGCTCTACTCCACAGAGCACCCCGATACAAACGCCCAAACTTCATACTTAGAGGCCCTAAAGATCCCGAAAATCTCAGAAGAAGACAAACAGTCACTAGAGACCCCTATCAGTGAAGAAGAAGTCAATAAAGCCATAAAAGAACTCCCAAGTAACAAAGCTCCAGGCCCGGATGGGTTTACGGCACCATTTTATAAAAAATATGCAGACATACTAACCCCGATCCTAACAAGACTCCTAAACTCATTCAAAGACACCGGTAATGTGACCCCCACAATGAATGAAGCGAAGGTGCTGGTGTTTCACAAACCAGGCAAAGATCCAACTAACCCCGCATCATACAGACCAATCTCCCTAATCAACCTAGATGCAAAAATATATACCAAAATCCTGGCAACAAGGCTATCCCCGCTCCTCCCTAAATTGATTAGCGAGGATCAATCAGGCTTCATTCCAGGCAGGCAAACCCACGATAATACTAGGAGGCTAGCCCACCTGATCGAAAAAATAGGGATAACCCGCACCCCAGCGATACTACTGTCAGTAGATGCCGAGAAGGCTTTCGATAGAGTGGAGTGGTCCATACTGTTTAGGGTTCTGGAATTCATGGGGTTTGGGGAAAAATATATCGCGAGTATTAGAGCAAACTACAATTCCCCATCCAGTAGAATAGCCATTAATGGCGAACTCACTGGCAAGGTAACGATAACGAGAGGAACGAAACAGGGTTGCCCCCTATCACCACTACTATACGCTCTTTTCTTAGAACCCCTCCTAATTAAAATACGGGAATCAATACACATCAAAGGGATAGAAATGGCGGGTCAGCAACACAAAGTAATTGCGTATGCAGATGATATGCTAATAACCTTAGAGGACCCTGAATCCACTTTATCGGCCACAGTTAGAGAACTAGAAAACTATGGGACCATCTCTGGCCTAAAAATAAATAGAAAAAAATCAGAGATCCTCATCCTGGCAGGGGATAGAACGAACATAGAAAGGCAGGCAAAAATACTGGACCTCAAGTTAGTACAGAAAGGCATTAAATATCTAGGAATAAATGTACCCCCAAAAATAGAACAATTCTACGGGGAAAACTACCCGTCGCTAATTATAAACATCCGAAGGGAATTAAACAGATGGAACCCACTACAGATATCCTGGTGGGGTAGAATACAATCAATCAAGATGACCATCCTCCCAAAGGTACTATATTATTTTCAGGCTCTCCCAGTGGGGGTCCCAGACACGTTCTTCAAAACCTTAACAAAACTGGTATCGTCCTTCATATGGAAAGGGAAAACACCGAGAATAGCCAGGAAGGTCCTCACGGCCCCAACCAGAGAAGGAGGAATGGCGCTACCCCACTTTAGAAAATACTACCAGGCAGCACAGCTTAAAGTTCTAAGGGAGTGGGTGGGGGAGGATCCGCAACAGATATGGGCCAAACAAGTCAGAGCAGTAGCAAGGACCCCACTGGTAGAACTTCTCTGGAAACAGAGGCAGCACAGGCACGAAAATCTAAGGTTAAGCGAAATTATGAAGACCACGTTAGAAGCATGGGATAGCCAAACAAAAAAAGGCATAATGACCACAGCGATTGGACCCTTTACACCCATCTGTAGAAATCCACTATTTCCACCGGGGATGGAACAAGGGGCATATGACACCTGGGAGAAGGCGGGCATTACTAAAATAGGAGAGATGTTTATGGACAAGGAAATCATCCCCCTGGAGTCGTGCGTGGCTGGCACGAGAATCCCTAAAAGTGATAGATACAGATATGAACAGCTAAAGCACTGGCTAAACTCTCCGACAATCATCGAGGCAGCAACCAGGGACCTTACAGGGTTCGAAACATACATCACATCCAACACGGGGGAGAGAAAATGGGTATCAACTTTATACAAATACATAAACTCACAAGGGGAAAGCATTAAATGGTCATACAGAATAAAATGGGGCAGAACATTGGGGGAGGAACCAACGGATAAACAATGGGAGGACCTATGGAAACAGATCCCCAGAATGACCCGCTCGGCACAAACTAGGGAGATGTGGGTCAAAATAATGACACAGTGGCACTACACCCCAGAGAGGCTCCACTCAATGTACCCCAACACGTCCAACCACTGCTGGAGAGGATGTGACGAAGTGGGAACATGGAGACACATATGGCATGACTGTAAAGGCATCAGACCCTTTTGGGAAGAAGTGAAAAACGAGATGGGCAAAATATTCCCGGATGTGGGGCTGATGGGGGAGGAGGTGTGGCTCTGTGGAATCAAAGACGACACAGCAAGGCAATACACCAAAACGCAATGGAGATCATTCATGGGACTACTCATTGCAGCCTGGACCACCATTGCACAGAACTGGAAAAATAAAAATACCCCATTGACCTACACCTGGCTACAGAAAGTATGGGCCCATATAACAATGGAGAAAATTACCCACAAACTTCAAGGAACAGGAGACAAATTTGTAAAGGAATGGGAAGGGACCCTGCAATACCTCCAGTCAGACTTTATGGAACAATGGTGCCCCCATAACATAAAAATCTCAGATATATTCAACGCATAAAAGGATCCCTGGACAAAAGACTCCATCCGTCCCGTGGGGAGGGAGGGGGGAGGGGGAAGGGAATGTTATAAGATTCAATGTTAACTTCTTCATGTATTATTTATGTAAAACTAATAAATACAAGTTAAAAAAAAAAAAAAAATGTATAGCAGGGCGCACACTTAAAACTATTAAGGCAACATTAGCATGCCTGGAGCAGCCCTTCTGGCATTTGCACATTGACTATGTTGATTTGCAGGATCGATGTAGCTCTTATAGGTACATGATCGTCATTGCATGTCCTTTTTCATGTTGGCTTGAGGCTGGCCCAGTATTCCCAAAGTGCAGGGTATGTGATCTGTTGAATCGGTTCTATTGTCTACAGCTCGCATTGTTTGCACTGTGCAACTCCCCCTGAACGGCTCATCCAGGGATGTCATTTGGGGGTTACCAGGGGTCGCAGCTGCGACCCCTGGGGTCTCCCTTGCTACCCCTGTGGTCTCCCTTGCCCCCTGGGGGAAAAAAATATTTTTTTTAAAAACGTTTTTTTGTTTAACTTTTTTTTTTAATGGAAGCCTTTGGGCTTTGGCAAATGTCATGTGGTTCTTTATTTTTGGAGCGGCTGACTTTCTTGTACAGGCCTATAAAAAAAAATACGGGTTCCACAAGTGTATCAATTTGAGCAGTGATGCTAAATAAGAAAGAATAGGAATAACGCATAATTTGGCTTTCTGGAATTCTATCCAATAATTGCCAGACTCATAAAGGTTTATTTCCAGGCACACTTTCGGTGGTCAGTCACTAATTTAGCCTGTTCTTAAACACCTCAACTCAGCCTTTCACCCTTCGGAGGTCGATAAATGAGAACCAACACAGGTTGGGTGATATTGTATGTTTAATCGCTTAAGTGTAAGTGCTATATAATAACATATCATTCTCATTTGGCCTTGAACGTCTGCTTGCATTCAGAGTAATTTGGTAATATGGTCCTATACACACTGATATTAACGATACATATGGTGATCCATTCTTCTATGCAATGTATATAACATTTATGTAATGTATATAACATTAGAGTGATATCGCAACCATATTTCTCGTAGTGTACTTAGGAACAATATGTGATGTCCCATTCTGTTTTGTAAAGGGGTGAAAGGTCGTGTTCCATTGCATCTGATGATGTGACTTCGAGGTGCGGGTGTGGGTGGTTGTCAAATGACATCACTTCCTGTGATGTCATCAGAGGTCAAAGGTCATGTGATGTCACTTCCGCTACCCCTGGAATTTTGGTGAAATGACGTCCCTGGGCTCATCATTTGACTATGCTCGAAATTGTCAATGGCAAGAGAGTGCATGCGCCTCTCACTCCTGCACATACAATTTTGGATGCTAACATTTCTGCCCAACGCCTTTGTGATGAGTTTAAAGTATATTTGAGTGAGCTCACCAAATCTCTCACCTACATATCACGGCAGGTGTGACCACATCAAGGCAGGCCTACCAACCTAGCATCAAACACAAACATCACAGCAGCACAAGAAGAAGAGACATTTGCAGCACAGCCTCCAATCTATCTGGGTGAAAAAGTCCTCATCAGGAACTTCACAAGATCTTGCAAAGAACTACATTTTACCAGCCCTTCACGGTCATGTACTGCACCCCTACAGTGGTGAAGGTGGATGGGAGGTGCCAATTGAATCATCTTTCAGGCATCTGCTGGCACAAGACCTCCGCTCCCCTCGTAAAAGACGAGAGAAGGGCCAGCTGATGGGAAGTATTACCAAATTGTCCTTGACTTCTTTCTCCTCCTTTTGCCTGAATAACAAACCTGGGAGTGGGTAGTGCCATTTAGAAGTGGCAGGAGGAGGAAGGGCAGTTTATAAGATATGTTGTTGTAGCAGAGTGTTTTAGTTTTTTGTTTTTATGTTTATTTGTTTTTTAGCAGAAAGGGGACAGTTTGCCCCTACTAGGAGTAATAATGAAGGCGTATGCACCAAACGAGATGTATATAATTCTGAAATGTTTGGAGATGTCATTAGAGGCAGTCACAACACTGCGTCTGGCAACACATGACATGACAAAATGAAACGGGTTGGCGAGTGAAGGCCAATGACACATGTTATGTGTGCTCCCTCATTCAACATGTTTAGATGGGTGCCCAATCTCTTTCCCCTCAAGACATGCCAGCAGTTTTAATTGCTGCTAAACGACAAACATTTAGAATTTTTAGTAGACTATTAGGGATGTTTTTAGAAATTGCTTATTAAATTGGTGCATTTAAAGTAGTAACAGCTACATTTGAATATATCTTGCAAGGGTAATCACTAGATCTTTTAGAGTGATATTAATTGTTCCTTATTGAAGACTCTAGTTGTAGGTTCCCGCTTGCACAGGAACTACATTTCCCATTGGGCCTTTCATTCCGACTTGTTCATATTTGCATATCAGACACGATAGGGACAAGGCGGTCTGTGGCTGTTCCTATAAAAGGAAGCTCCTCTCTTTACTCGGCTTCCGTTTAGTTATATTTACTTTTAAAGCTCTCAGTATCTGCTGTTGTTATGCGCCACTTCTGATTTATTTTTGTTTTTCTATCCAAATTGTTTCAATTGCTGCTAAACAACACACTTTTAGAATTTTTTTAAAACTATTAGGGACATTTTTCGAAATTGCTTATTTATTTTGTGTATTTAACGTAGTAATAGCTAAATTTCAATATATCTTGTGAGGGTAATCGCTAGATATTTTAGAGTGATATTTATTGTTCTTACTTATAGCAGACTCTAGTTGTAGCCTCCTGCTTGCAGCCAGAGCTACAGTTCCCATCAGGCTTGTAGTTTCGACTCATACTTATTTGCATATTAGGCGCGAGAGCACCTGGCGCAAGAGAGGGACAACCCGGTCTGTGGCTGTTCCTATAAAAGGAAGCTCCTCTCTTTACTCAGCTTACATTATTTATATTTACTTTTAAAGCTCTCAGTATCTGCTGTTTTTATGCGCCGCTTCTGATTGATTTATTTTTGTGTTTCTATTCAAATACTTTCAATTGCTGCTAAACGACAAACTTTTAGAATTTTTAGTAGACTATTAGGGATGTTTTTAGAAATTGCTTATTAAATTGGCGCATTTAAAGTAGTAACAGCTACATTTGAATATATCTTGCAAGGGTAATCACTAGATCTTTTAGAGTGATATTAATTGTTCCTTATTGAAGACTCTAGTTGTAGGTTCCCGCTTGCACAGGAACTACATTTCCCATTGGGCCTTTCATTCCGACTTGTTCATATTTGCATATCAGACACGATAGGGACAAGGCGGTCTGTGGCTGTTCCTATAAAAGGAAGCTCCTCTCTTTACTCGGCTTCCGTTTAGTTATATTTACTTTTAAAGCTCTCAGTATCTGCTGTTGTTATGCGCCACTTCTGATCTATTTTTGTTTTTCTATCCAAATTGTTTCAATTGCTGCTAAACAACACACTTTTAGATTTTTTTTAAAACTATTAGGGACATTTTTCGAAATTGCTTATTTATTTTGTGTATTTAACGTAGTAATAGCTAAATTTCAATATATCTTGTGAGGGTAATCGCTAGATATTTTAGAGTGATATTTATTGTTCTTACTTATAGCAGACTCTAGTTGTAGCCTCCTGCTTGCAGCCAGAGCTACAGTTCCCATCAGGCTTGTAGTTTCGACTCATACTTATTTGCATATTAGGCGCGAGAGCACCTGGCGCAAGAGAGGGACAACCCGGTCTGTGGCTGTTCCTATAAAAGGAAGCTCCTCTCTTTACTCAGCTTACATTATTTATATTTACTTTTAAAGCTCTCAGTATCTGCTGTTTTTATGCGCCGCTTCTGATTGATTTATTTTTGTGTTTCTATTCAAATACTTTCAATTGCTGCTAAACGACAAACTTTTAGAATTTTTAGTAAACTATTAGGGATGTTTTTAGAAATTGCTTATTAATTTAGTGCATTTAGTGTAGCAACAGCTACATTTGAATATATCTCACAAGGGTAATAACTAGATCTTTTAAAGTCATATTCATTGTTGTTGCTTATTGCAGATTCTAGTTGTAGCCTCCCGTTTGCATCCAGAACTACAGTTCCCATCTGGCTTGTAGTTACGAATCGTACTTATTTGCACATCAGGCACGAGAGGGACAAGCCAGTCTGTGGTGGTCGTGTTCCTATTATTATGGGAATCACTGAAGTTTTAGCAGCAATCAATGCAGCTAGAGCTGTGTGGGACTTGCACAAGCCTAACGCAAGCCCTCTTCTGAAGGTAAGTCCTGGTATTATTCCCTCTCAGAACACACTTATTGGTGATACTCAGACGCTTAAATCCTTTAGCTCCACCCATGAAGCTAATTCTCTGTACCTCACTAATGCGACTAAGCCACAGCTCATTAAATTGGTTTGCCGTCCTTATGGAGAAATCAGTTGGGCTGGGATTTCTGCTGTGTTCTGGAATTGAAGTCTAGGTTACTTGGTTCTATGGACAACGGTCAGGCCTCGCTTCTGAAGCTGTTGGACTTGTCCACAGCCTTCGACCTGGTTAATCACTCCATACTGATCACCAGGTTGAGGGATATGGCAAAATTCTCCAAGGATGCAACTTTATGGATTTGCTCTTTTTTGAACGATAGACATTGTTGAGTCTACAGTGGAGAGGCTGAGGCACCACCTGTTAACCTGGAATATGGCGTCCCTCAGGGTGCATGCAATTCCACCTCCCTGTTTAATATTTTCATGGTTCACTTTTTTGATTTTCTGGAACAGAACGGTGTGGCCTTTACAAACTATGCTGATGACATGCAATGTGTCATCTCATTGAAATACACTGAAGGGATACCTCCCTACTCTATGTGGGACTGGGAAAGAACTACAAAAAAACAGCAAGATTTGTCCACACAGGTAATGTGTCATCCCATTGACAGGATAACATGTAGATGATGAAATCTCCTTAAATAGGGAATATAGCCTGATTCAAACCTGGATGTTACAGAACGGCTTGGCCCTGAATAAAGAAAGGACAGAACTTATGGTGATCGACACACAGAATAAAATAAAGAAACTGGGACCCTCATATGACGTTTTTCCATTTCTGAGTGTAAAATCAATACGAAAAAGAAAGTCAAGACTCTAACCATCGTACTTGATTAGCAGCTAAACATGAAGGTGCATGCTAGCAGTTTGGTTTCATCTTCAGAATATTATATAAAACTGTTAGTTCATCTTCGGCCATATAACCCTCAGATCAATGTGGAAACTATTGCCAAGGCCTTTGTAGGGTCTAAAATTGATTACTGTTGTAGTCTCCTGATTGGCATTCCAAAATAAGAATGTAACCGCCTACAGGTAATCCAAGATAGTGCAGTTCGAGTTGTTTAACGCCTCTGTTGGAGAGACCATGTCTCGGAGGATAGAAGGAGCCTGCACTGGCTCCCAGTGTAGTCCAGAGTATTGTATCGTTTATTGTTAATTACTCATAAATGCTGTATAGGATTGATGCAAATCTATCTGCAGGAATTGCTTATTGAGAAATCCAATGTAAGACTCCTCTGATCAAATAATTTGCATCAATTGAAGATTCTGAATATTAATACCAGCAAATCCATGAAAGGGGCTTTTGTGAAAGCCATGCCTATGGCATGGAACCCCCCACCAACTCATCTAAGAGACTTAAAATCAACAGAAGTCTTTAAAAAGAAATTGAAGACATTCTTATTCTCTTAGACATCTCTGCTAACTTGTTGTCTTTTCTCAGGAGCTGCCTGTCTTGCTAGGCTAATGCTTAATCGTTCTGATTGTTTGTATTTTTTTCTGTTTATTGTGTGCCCTTAAGCCTATGGATCCCTGTTTGCACGTTATAAATTATATAAAGTAAAGTACAAGTGAAGACAAGAACAGTAACAGAAATATCTAGGGAAAGAATAGGAAATCAAAGAGAGCAACGTTCAAGACAGAGAACAGGAAGAAAGAGGTAAAAGTAAGAAGACAAGAAGTACAAGGGTACAAGAGACTGGAAAATCAGACTAGAAACTAAGGACCGGAATCAAGGAACAACAGACTGAACTATAGAGCAGGAGCAAGAAAACACAGGACCACAACTCTAGACTGCGATATCAAGGACTGAACTGCAGACTGGTATGATATTATATGATAGGTTATTTATCTATAACACAAGGAACTGTAACTATGAACTGTAATAACAAGGGTAGGAATGCAGACAGATTACAAGGATACCCAGGATTGGAATTTAGGAGCTAAAGCCTGGTAACACAAACTATGGGCACAGAACAAGAAACTGTAGGTAAGGAGCAAGATAATTGGTGGTAGAGAGCAAGGGACTGCAGACAGTTAACAGAGGAACACAAGCGGGGGAGCAGAACTGCAGAACTGAAGGGCTGAAGGTAGGGGAGTGCAGGCAGAGTAGCACGGCTGCAGGGCAGGGTTCACAAGGCACTGGAACAGGAGCAGGTTCTGGAAGCAACAAAACACAGCAGAAATCCCAGGATCAAAGCACAAGTGGCTGGGAGTGAACTGAATGCAAGAGCCTTTTGCTCCTGCAGGCAGCTGCTTGCAGACTAACTTGCCCAATGCAGAAGAAGGCTCGCCAGCAGCACCTGGGACACCACAACAGAAGGTAATCTGGCTCCTCCCTCTATAGACCTCGGGTCCCTCTATCGACCTCGGGAAGTGCACGCAGCACTGTTCTCTAGGGCTTCTGGGGATTGAAGTTCTCAGACTGCTGCATAGGAATAACCAGGGAATGAGAACTGCCCCAAGGTGCATTGTGGGATATGTAGTTTGTGAATCTAAATAATGAAAACCAAAGTCTTGCAAACGGCAAGTAAAGACAAAAATAGGAATAGGTATTGTCCAGGGAGAATTATGGTGATGAATAAGTCCCAAATAGTCCACAATTGCTGCCATGTGGTGTTCCAGTGGCACAGTTGTGAGACCTTACAGGGTAAATTGAGATTCCTTCTCTGGCAACTCCCCCAGTAGATACTAGAGTTTTAGCAGGGGGTCTGTCACTAGAATCGTCAGAGAATGCTGCACTTGGATTACAGAAATATGTATTATTAGATGCCCGAAGGCTTTGGGAAAAGTCTCACTCTAACATGTCTCTTAACCGTAAGATACAGACTACTGTATTCTGCAGACGTAATTCCCACAACTTGCCTCCAATGATCTTCAGCAGTGGTGGCAGCTACTAGCCTGGAATCAGAGCCATCTTTTTCTGCATCAAGACCATCAAAGATCATGGGTAAGGAGGATAAAGTTCTTGAGGCAGTCAAGAAAAATATCTTTTAGAAATTCTGTGCTTCAGTTTAAACAAGCAAATGTGGAAGCAATTCTAGCAGTGGTAAACCCTAAATTATGGAAAGAGCTTTCTAAGTTTTAACAGTTCATTCCCCTAGACAGAACTGAGCGATTTAGCGGAGGTCTTATTTATGCCAGGCCTTATTGTATGCAGCAGCGCATGTTGATACCTTTGCCAGAGGAGTCACAATAGGTGTACATCTTTGTCATCAGGCTGGGCTCCATGCTATACAATTCACAAAAGAGGTGCAGGGAAAAGGTTCTTGACCTTTCATTTGATGGGAACGACATTTTCCATCACTGCACGGATGAGGAACTAAACAAGAGAAAGGTAGCACCTTGTCAGCCAACTCCTTGTCTGTCCTGGAGAAACCATCCTCTCAGAAGTCTTCATTTCCTTAAAACCCTGTTTTTAAATCTTACTTTTTTTCAGTTTTTCGTGTTTTTCAAGAAAGAAAGTCTAGCAAACATCACATATTGGAAACTCCAACAAAAGGTCACAGGAACAAGAATTTCCATACTCTTCCTCATCTGCAGGAACATCTTCTTCCTCTATTGACACATCCTCCAAGTAAAGGTCAGGTCCAGTTCCATGAGACACCTTAGAGAGGTGGCTATCCCATCCTATCTGAAACCTGTACAAGCATCATGTTGGACTCATAGGTTCTGTCAGTGACCTTTAGGGGTTTTCATCTTCCTCTTACTCACATTCCTCCCTCCTCAACCACATTCTACAGATGATCTGTCGGATATCAATTTGCAGCTACCCCAAGAGAAATTCATGATGATCACACCTGCCCAGATTCCGTCTACTCTTCTGAGACTGGATCTATGCAGTGGATCTGAAGGACGCTTACCTATGTATAGTCTCTTGTCAACCTACTCAGAAACGTCTATATTTCTTGATTGAAGACTCTCATTTTCAATACTGTGTCCTCCACTTTGTCTTAAACTCAGCTCCAGGAGTTTTCACGAAAATTAGGGTTTCTGTTAGATCCTTCCTCACACCCCAGGACCTTCTCATATATGCATACCTGGTTGACTGCATTTTGAGGTATCTTTGCCCACGTCTAGCAGAAAATCACCTTGAGACTGTTGGGAATGGGCCCATCTGTAAACAGAGGAAAGTCAAACTTCTTGGTCTTTCAGGCCCTTAATTCATAGGGCTTTTTTGGGATACAGCTCATGCCGGAGTATTCCATATTGCAGAGTGAATATCTGACATAATAGAGACTTGTTTCCTTTTCCTCAACTCAACAGACATGCATGCTTTGTGGTTTAAGAGGTTGTAGGGCCTGATGGCCTCATATGTTCTAGCTGTACCTCTCATCATATATTAAATGGGAAGGACTCCATCACTTTTTCCAGTGACTGTAGACATGAGACAGGACCGCTGGTCTGACCTCAGGAATCTATCATTGGGATTCCCAGATTCAAATCAGGATCACAACAGATTCTTCCCTGTTGGGTTGGGTTGGGGTGCGACATTCGAACATCTTTACATTTTTTTATATATTTACCTGCCTTGATAGGAATGCAGATATCAAAGTCATTGAGATAATTGCCTTTGGTAGCTTTTCAACTAAACATTGTGAATGAGGTGATCTGCATTTGTACTGACAATGCTATTTTAATATTTATCTCAACAAACAAGGGGCCACCACGTCTCAACCTCTCATCTTACTGGCTGTACAGATTTGGCAATGGACTATGCAGAGAAGAATCTGGCTTCTGGCATTTCATTTCCCGGGGACAGAGAGCTCAGCCAACAATTCCCTATGCCATTTGGCTACAGCCAATCACAAGTTGGAACATTCAGATTCACATAACCAATGAGTGGGGTCTTACCGAGGTAAACCTATTCACTCTGAACAGGGAAAAAACGGTGAACTCTATGCTGGAGAGAAGTCCTGGGACTCGACTCTTTAGCGGATGCTCTAGAGATTTCATGGGATGGCATCAACACACTTGTGTTCCCTCCTCTCCACCGAATACATTGAGTACTGCTGAAGAGAGGGTAGTCAATTGCAGGCTAATCTTTATTACACCCTGGTGGCAAGCAAGGTTCTCGTTCTATGATCTGATGAATCTTCCAAGCTGACCCTCCCATTCATCTTCTGGATCTCCCAGATCTTAGGGCATCTAGGCATGGTGGAAGAAACTGTACAAATCAACCAAGTGGCCAGGAAACCCTCTACAAGGGCTCAATATAAAAGCAAGTAGTTGAGGTGCTGTCATTGCTGCCTAGGCAAAGTGATAAAACCCTTGTCTGCTTCTTTGGACAAGTTACTTTCCTTCATCTCAGAGCTAGCAACCAGGCAAGAAAGTAGACCCCTGAAAACGCACCTGTCAGCGTTAGGCACATATTTAAATTCAGACAGCCAATATTTTTCCTTGACCAACCCTTTAGCGAAATGTCATTTTGATGGTCTATACTATCTTTATTTCCCCAGTTAAGTCTTCCCGGGCTAAATGGGACTTAAATGTTGTCTTAAATGTGATGTGTCATAAGTCATTAAAACTGAAGGCTATGACAGATATCAAACATGTTTCTTGGAAGATGGCCTTCCTTAGTAACATCATTTCATCTAGAAGATTTAGCAACCAACGGGCTCAAGGGCCATTCACAACCTTTCACGAGGACCAAGTGGTTCTTCACATCCATCGATCCATCCTTTCTGCTGACAATTGTTTCAAAATGTCACATTAACAAAGAGAAATCTTTGCTTGTGTATTTCTCTGACACTTCATTTGATGATATAAATAGTGCTAGACTAATTGGATGTTAGGATACCCCTGACATTCTACATGGATAGAACAAAGGAGTTCAAAAATACCATGTCACCTTTTTTGTAAACTTTGGAGGAGTGAACAAAGGTGCTCAAGAGACTCTAAGGGCCCGATTCATAGATTCCAGCACAGAAGCAGCGCAAGTGCTGCATGCCGAGAGGGAGTGTGCACCATGCTTGCGCTAGCCTAGGTGCAAAGCAACATCGGCATGCCACGCATATTCATGGATTTCCTGCGCCATTACCAGCCATGGCGCAGTGAACATCCATCTGCACCAGTAACGCCCCCAACACCCGCCCCTTGCACTGGAAAAAGCCAGTGAAATGGCCAATAAGGCGTAAGGCCCTGCGCCATCCCTGGCCCAGCACACAGCCCCCCTCCATCGTATTCGCATGAAAAATCGGAGCGTACCCCGCTCGTGCCAACCAAATCCTGTGAAAAGGCCCTCGTGTAATCCAGCGAAATTCAATTGTGTGAAAAGGCCATCGCGTACCCCTGCAAAATCAAATCACATGAAAAGGCCCTCGCATATCCCTGCGAAATCGCGTAGCCAGCTCGCACAAGCCAATTCGCCTGACAAGGCCCGGGCGTACCCCCTCAAAATCGCGTACCCCACTTGCACCAGCCAAATCACGTGGAAAGGTCTGCGCGTGCTGCCATCATCCGAGAACACACCATGCAGGCAGCCCACACCACTTGGGACCCCCCATCACCCGTGACAATACCCGCACGCAGCCCACACCACTTGGGACCCCCCATCACCCGTGACCATACCCGCAGGCAGCCCACGCCACATGGGACCCCACATCACCTGTGACCATACCCTGAAGGTAGCCCACATCACAAGGGCCCCCCCATCACCTGTGACCATACTCACAGGCAGCCCACACTACAAGGAACCCCCGCATCACCCGTGACCATACCCGCAGGCAGCCCACACCACAAGGAATCCCCCCATCACCCGTGACCATACCCGCAGGCAGGCCACATTGTACCATACCCCGCAGGCAGCCCACACCACAAGGGACACCACCATCACATGTCAACATACCCTGCCAGCACCCCACCCGTCAACATACCCCGCAGGCAGCCCACCCATCAACATACCCCACAGGCAGGCCCCGACTCATGTCACACCAACCCCACCAGTGACGGCAACCTGCAGGCAGGCCCTGACTCATGTCCCACCACCCCCACCAATGACGGCAACATGCAGGCAGGCCCCGACTCATGTCCCCCCACCAGTGACGGCAACCTGCAGGCAGGCCCCGACTCATGTCCCCCCAGCCCCTCCCAACACATTTGTCCACCATTCAATCATGTAGCATATGTCCACCAAAATCCCGCCACACACTGCACCCACACGGTGCACCTCAACACCCATCCATTGGTCCTGCTCCTCATCACATGCCGCATGGCATGGGAATCACAAACTCACACATGCATGCATGCATGCATGTCTGTACACACACGAACAACATTGCACAACTGCAGGGACACGTAATACAGGCAAATAAGTTTTAAACATGCACCAAAACATGGAGAGCAGACACCACTTGTAAAAATGTATTATTGATGTACAATTTAAAAGAAACACATTAAAATCAAATCAGTGAGATAATCAGCATCAAAAATCCAAATGAAATGCCATTCCATAAAAAAAGAAACATTTGATTCCAGAAAGTAAAGACTACAAAATGTGGTCCATATCCATTGTTCCATATGAAAACCAAATTAAATTCAGAATAAAACCATTGCTCCATGGTAAAAATAAAAACATTACTTAAAAACATCCAAAGTATTTACAAAGTTCACAGGTCCATGATCCCAAATTTGTACCAAACATCCTAAAAGTCCTATTAAAAATAACTATATACAAGATGCGGAGCAAAGTCCAGTTACTCCAAATAAAAAGAATAAAAAAATTAAACCTAACCCTAATGAACTATTTACAAAGGCAGCGGACTAGTCCTATTACTCACCATTCCCAAGAGATCTAGCCAGGGCATCATCAAACTCTGCGTCTATTTCCTGGAGGAGGGCCTGTGCTCTACCCTCGAGGGCCCACAGGGACTCCTCTGTGCTCCGCTCAAACTCCCTGCAAGTCTGCTCGAGGAACTCTGCCCCCTCTCTGCCCGATGCAGGGTGTTCTCCGCCCTGGCCATAGTGAGTTGTGCCCCCTCTGCCGCTCTGCACCGATTTACTGGCCAATATGTTGCAACACGGAAGACATCCTTGTTCAAAGGTCCAGATTACCCTCCTGCCGATGGCTGATACCTGCCCCCGGGATGTTGAGGACCCCAAGTCCTGTCGCCTCCTACTTCGAGCCTGCTGCTGCCTCCTACTTCGAGTCTGCTGCCGCCAATAAGTCCTGTGCCTGTGCCTCCGGGACTGCCTCCGGGATGATGTCAGTTGTGCACGTGCCCTGCTGCAAGGTGCCTGCACTACCTCCATTGCCACTGGTCCTGTTGCTGGGGTGACCACCTCTGCTGATCCTCTGACTCCCGACTGTGGCAGGGATGTGGTGTCCACCAGAGTGCCTGCCATGGTTGGGGCAGGTCCACAGGGGGCCCCAGTGTTATCTGGGCCGGAAGACGGCAGGGAGGACGACTGTGGCACAGTGGTGAAAGAGGACGAGGGGGTTGCATGAGTGGCCATTACATGTAGTAAACTCTCAACAATGAGCTGAGCTGGCCAGTTCATGAGGCTGTAGACCTCTTCATGATGACGTGCAAGCCCCCAATTGATGGCCTGCACATCAACCCGAAGGGCGCCTGTCTTCCTCGTGATCCTGGCTAGCATGGGCTCCACCCTGTCACAAATTGCCTCGTCTACAGGTAGTGGAAAATCAGTTGACGTGGATACATCCACTACCTGTGCGCACGTCTGGCCTGAGGCATGCCTGCAGGTGCATACTGATGCAGGCGCAGTATCAGGGACAGGATTAGGCACAGGCCCCTCCACGGTGATCTGAACTGCCTCCTGCCCCTGACCCTGGACTGCATCAGTTGCACCTACCTCATCAACCCCGCCAGGTCCCATGTGCTGTGCTAATGTGGCCTCCTCCTCATCCACCACCAACCTGGATGACTCCCCACTGTCTTCCGCATCAGATTGTGCCTGTGGGGGCTCAGCTGTCCATTCTGCTGCCGAGGAGCCCACCACCAACTTCACCTTCTTGGGCCTCCCCTCAGCAGCTGCAGCCGTTGTTGCAGATGCAACGCCAGTCCCCTCGCTCCCGGAAAATGTGGTTGCCTGGGAGGATGACTGGGCCTTCTCCACAGCGCCATCTCCTCCCTCTTCCTCCATCGCCACTGTGGATAGGGAGACATTGAACACAAGCATAAGTGTACCGAACAAATGTCTGCTTGACACAAAGCAAATGCACATGAGTGGCACTGTCAAACGTCCCATCCATCATCACCCTCCCCAACACACAGGTCAGTGCAAGCAACACACATTCACAAACATGCATGCCATGTGCAACAAACATTCACATCCATGTACAAGGCACTGCAGGCACATCAGAAGAGGGGCTGAACCTGACATGCATCATGGTACATGCACATCACATGCACACACAGCACCTGACAGTCATGCATCACGCCATGTAGAGCTCCCGTCACTGTGCACTTGTGGACAACTGGACCACATGTGTCAATCACGCAATGAGATGCTCATGTGCCATGCATCCATGGGGTTGGCCAGTCACACACTCACTATTCAGACACACGCACATGTACACGATGCATGTCCATGATGGTGACATAAGCATCCATGTCTCACAACTCTCGCATTGCCAAGTCCAGACACAGGTATGCAAACATGTGTGCGTCATCACATGCTGGTGCACATCATGAATTGCAACACAGACACCATTGGTGTGGAACACTCTTGACTGGAATCACATGCAGCACTGTCATGGACATGCACACAGACATCTGTACATGAGGCATGCCAGGCATGAGGCCAAGGTGCACACTGCAGCCACACCTCAACATGCACTATGCTGGAAAAGAACACATGGACACTTACCAGTCGACTCCGAACGGAGCTCCAACTCCATGACCTGTGCGTGCATCGGGTCGATGCACTCCAGGACCCTCATCTCAATGGGTCTTGTTGAGGGTCCTGGACCTGTAGTCTTCCCAGCGCTTCTGGACATGTTGGTAGTCGCGGTTGCTAATCCCTGCGCGTAGATGGCACCCACGATGTCCGCTCAGATCTTGGTCCGTCCTTCCTTGTTGACGCAGGATGGTCCGATGAAGAGGGCATCATAATGCCCCAGGACTTGCTACACCAGGATGCCAGCTTCTCTGGAAGAGAAGCTGACAGCCCTCTGCCTCTCTGCCGGGGGGTTGCCACTTGTCTCAGATGGTGCTTGGCCCAACATGGCAACCCCCGAGGCAGGTGTGAGTTGGTAACTTTGTCCTGGGGCTGGGCTGTGGAGCGATGGAATGGCAGTTGGGAGTCTTCTGGGTCAGCAGAGGTGGTCTCAGCAACAAGATCACTGGCAATGGATGATGAGGAGGCACCAAATTGCAGGACACGTAGGCAGCAGGCACAGAGAGTGGGCTGGCAGCATCAGATGGCTCGCAGGAGGCAGCTTGGGGTGTTTGGGGCAGGTAAATTCCCTTGTGGGCAGGAGCGTGAGTCAGCCGGATGCAGAGTGACTCCGCATGTGCAGAAACAGCACGTTACCGTGTAATCAGAGGAAAGGCCCTAAGCGCGTACGTTACGTGAAGCGCACCGGTCCGCTTAGGACGCCAGTGCACTGTACGTGCTTTTCGTCGAGACCGATGCATGAGATTCTTCTTTTTGTGGGTTCACATGCGAATTGATCACTACTGTGGCAGTGCGTACTTCTGGTTTTGGCAGGGGTGTTGCCTACACACACACGCGTGTGTTTTTCTTCATTTTTTCAGCCACACATGTTTCCCACTGTGGTTGCCCCTGTGTGTCGCGTACCCCATTTTCAAGGTCATAGTAGCCTACGTGTTCCCTGCAAACGCGTATTTTGTGTTCCTGGGTGCCACAGCATACTGCAGGACGTTTTTACATCACACGTGGGCTACCGAGGGGTCGTGTGCATGTTTGTTTTTGTTTTAGGGGTGCCTGAGCATTGCGTGACCCGTTATTTTTCCCCAGGGGTCACATACAGCCTTGCAGGAGCACAGGGGTACGTTTTCCATCACGTGCCCTGCCCCCTTCACTCCAATTTCCCAAGACAATTGTTGTCTGCACCTCCCATTGCGCTTATACATCAGTGCCATGACTGGGAAGGCAACAAGTGGTAAGGGAGGCAATGCTGGGTGACCTCCCAGAGGTGGCCACGGTGGGGGGGCGTGGCCAGGGTGGCAAAGGTGGCCATGGTGGGGGACATGGCCAGGGTGACCAAGGCGGCCGCGGTGGGTGACGTGGCCAGGGTGGTCCACGAGGGCAGGGCCTCCAGGCACATGCAGGAACAGCTATGCCCTCCCGCAGACAGGTCAGGGAGATAAGGGTGTTGGTGCCATCCCCAGCACCCGTCAGACCCGACCAGCAGTGCCATCTGCTGTAAAGAGCAGGCAGGGTGTGGAAGCTGCAGGGGCAGCTGCAGCAGACACCACCCCGGCTCAGGGTCAGCCAGCCCGGACTGGATTGGTCCTGCAACAGGCACAGGACAACTCACAGGCCAATTTCAATGTCGGGAAGGCCAAGGCACATGTGGTAAAGGTTGCTGTCACCAGGTCATGTGGATCTGGGGCAGCAGTGTCATCTGCTGCTCCATGCAGCCAGGGTGTGGAAGCTGCAGGGGCAGCTGCAGCTGACACCACCTCAGCTCTGAGTCACCCAGCCAGGACTGTGTTGGTCCCGGCCCTTGAAACCGAGGCAAGTGCCGCGCAGGGTCCTGGCAACAGCATCCATCTACCGATACCTGCAGGCCGACCTTTGGTCGTCATGTCACTGCCTGCTTTCATTGGCCAGTACACTTGTGCTTCAGCCCCTACTGACCAGAGCGGCACAAGCCACTCAGGTTCCACACCATCGCCCAAGAGGAAGAAGCGTGCTCCAGCAGAACAGGCTGGGACCCCAGACACAGCTCAGGCCTCCAACATGTCAAGAAAGCAGAGTTTCTGTCAAGAGGAACTGACCGAACTGAACGCGCTTGTGGGCTTGTGTTGGAACACGGCTGTGACATGCTGGTGACATCAGGGAGCAAACATACGCCTGCTCAGCATAGGCCCCACTGCATATATATTGGATATGAGAGGCGCACGGCAAATGATTTCCTGAAGCGTTGGAATGACCCCCAACGCCGAGCAAAAGGCAAGCTGGCTGCTAAGTACGCCTCTACTCTGGTGACTGGCAGTGGGTCACCATCAGAGGACGAAGACCTCACTCTACATGAGGAGATCACTGTTTATTTCATCTCAGTGGAGCTGGTCCAAGGCATGGGAGACCTGCCAGATTATGGGTCAATGTCCGGTGAGTGTTGATGCGTGTGTGTCCAGGCCATGTGTATGTTGCTTGGGGGATGTGTTGTGCTTGATGGCCAGTTCAGGCTATGTAGTCATGACTGCCATGTGTGACTCATGTGATGTTGGACTGATATGTGCTCGTAGACATGCAGACTGCATACAAACCATGTGGTGCACACAGAGGCAATCCTCATCACCACACCTGCTGCCCCCTTCCATGACAATCTCTGTGCTGCCTCTCTTGGCCCTACTTTTACTCCAACCCATGGTTGCGGATTGCCTGTGATGATCTTCCACTCACTCCTCAGAGGCATTCTTCCTTACCTCTCTATTCCCCTGCAGCTCATTGTCTCCATGGGACTGGTGATTCCAATGGCGGACTACTGCAATGGGCAATACCCACATTTCTGTGAATATACCCTCTTCCCTCCGCAACTATGCCAGACCTGGACTGTGTGTTACGTCCTTTGGCCTTGGTGCAGGGCATCTCACTCGGACTGTGCGAATGGCACAGGCTCACAGTGGCTATGAGTGTTCATTCCTGGACCCTGTGAATTCCCAGCAAGTCCATATGGGTCCTGGGCAAGCAATTCATTCAACTCCATCTCCAGTATTTGCTTTCTTCTCATGGTATTTCATCATCCCTTTCCTGCTCACTCAGGGTCAGTTGCTCCTCATGGCCATTGGTTTGGGGTTCTCATCTGTGTCGAGTGTAAGCCTCCTTCTGTTACAGCCTCCCTACCTCTATGCAACTGCTGTTGTTGCTTCTCCGGGTGTGGGGGCACTTCTGATGCTTCCTCATGTGTTATGCTTAGTGTCCTCCTCTCCCCTCCTGTAGACCCAGATGAGTGAAAGAATGCAATTGATACCTGCCCACACTGTCTGCTACGACACAGTACTCTCTGGCAACCATTTTGAGCCATGCACCTCCTCCAAGCCATCCCCCGCCCTTGGAGGTGGGGTTCACTGTATCCCTACAACCCACTACCAACACTTTACACTGAATTACTGCACTTGCCATTACACTGCCATCAGTCCAGGACATTCACATTACTGCCTCTGTGTTCTCAATGGTAGTTGATGCCGTACACGTGTACTGCACTGCACCCGCACACTTCTGAGCCCTGTTCTCCCCTTCCACATGCCTATTCACCTGTGTCATGTCAAGGTGACCTGCCATTTATTAATCCATGTGCCTTACTTCACTGTATTTCAACACCCTGGCGTTGTTGCAGCCTGTGACACGTGTGTTTTATCATAGTGATTTAAATGAAATGTCAAATGACATGCATTGTACATGGCTCATGGACAGTCGTATTGAGCTTCCACCTGGGTCTAGTTGACAGTTCAGGCATGGCTATTCTACGTGCCATCTGTGTGTTGGCATCTGTCATGTTTGTGGAAGGACTATGCCAGTCACATTCTTGTGTGTGATACAGTACATGTCTTATTTTGCCATTTGACATGCATCCATGTCTACTTTCAAGGTCCAGTTCCATTAAATTGGCACTGCGTGCATGCCTGATTTTGTGTCATGTGTCACATGGCTGCTTCATGTGTTGGCTGTCAACATTGTAGTACCTATGTGTGTGGCCTATGCTGTTAACATGTGTGGTCATGTCTTCTTTGTATTTTGTGCAGGTGAGGAGGCACTGGAAGCAGTGGAGGAGGAGGAGATGGCAGAGGGGGTGAAGTATTCAGAGCCCCAACCAGGCACTGGTGGAGGCCGTGGGTGGTAGCCCATGAACATCCATTGGTGCTCCAGACCATCCTGGCCAGGGGTGTCTCTCAGTACACCTCTGAGAAACCCTATGCCTCCGGTGTGGAATCGTAAATTGACCCCTCATTGCTGTCACAGGTGAGTGAGTCTGCGGTGGATGCTGTTCTGTCCGACACACCTGCAGTGGGTGTAGACCCCCCCAAGGGGCAAGTCAGTGTTGGTATGTCCGTCTGTGGTGGTTACGGGTGCAGGGTCATGCTCCACACTACTTGCTCCTGTTCCTGTGTGTGGGATGTTTTTATCCACGCATCCAAGCCCTACCTCAAAACTGTGCAGTACTGACATGAAAAACATCATGATGGCCAGAGCTTCCCAGAAAATGCACAGGGAAATGCATGAAGAATAGGCTGCCGCTCATTTTTGCCGATGTTATGGGCACAGAAGGACACTGCCTAAAACCACCATTGGACTACCCACACAGTAGTCTGAAACCATTGGGAATGGCAATGCTGATTGCCAAAAGCAAACCCATAACTGTTGGGAATTCATTTTCTTAAATCCCAAAAAGGGGTGCAGTACCAGTACTCACCACTATCAGAAAGCCGGCGTTTTAAAACCACCAGATTTTGTAGAAAACTGAATAAATGAACCCAAAGCAAGCCAAAGAAAGACTTACTGAGAGGTGGATCCAATGTAAAGTTATATTCTGAAGTGACTTGAAGGTTTATAACAAGACTGGCTGAGCTGTGGATTTCAGCAGTTTAAGTAAATTTGGACTGAAAGACACTAAAAATCTAAATGTTTAAAAGAAATGAGTGACCTACTTTGAGTGTCACATAGGTTGCAATTGTGTAAATGTCATAGTTTTAAACTTAGAATCAGCATTCTAGCTGCATATGTAAACATTGTCTTGACTTAAACTGGGTAACAAAAAGTGACATTTTATCTGAAACCTGGCTTAAGGAACTGAATTCTGCCCACCAGCTACCCCCGACAGGAGATGAGACTTGAGTCACAGCTGTGTTCCCAGGCCTATCTGCCTTTTGCTGGCCACACTAAGGATATGCCATCTCTCTGATAATTGAATTAAGGGGAGCCCCCACAGAATACAGGAGCTCTGAACAAAGTCCTGTCCTGACTCAGGCAAATGTTTTATTGGCGGGAGTCGTAAATGGAGCTTCCTCCTGGAAGGACAGGGGAGGAGCACTGCCTGTGAGAGCAAGCTGGCTTGGCAGAACTGGAAAAACCAGAAATTCAACCTTGTGCTGGGGGGAAACCACACCCCTTTGGGGCCAGAACATAACTCTAAAAAGATGAATAACTCATAGTACGGACTTGTGAAAATTATTTAAATGATACCATAATTCTTGTGATTTTTCTGCCCACATTTTAAGACGTGTTAGGACCCGGTGGTATGTTCAGGGGGGTTTTAGCGGAAAAGAGGATATTACTCAAAATGTGTGCATGTGAAAAATCTGACACTTCATCAACTAATGTCCATACTCCTTGCGCACATGTGTGTAAATTTGGGTTAATGTCCGAAATTGCAAAATCAGTTAAAAAGTGCAAATGTTGCCATTTCTGAATGCAAGCCCCCAGGAAGAGCAGAGTTTGAACAGGGGATACCTCCTGTGATATGTGAAGGGTGCATGTAATTTTAAACAAATGTGTACCTGTGCAAATATGTTTTTTGAGGAAATATAGATTGTGTGTAAAGTTGACAGGGGTGGGTTCTCTGTATCATAAACAGACCTCATCATGATGACACTTCATTTCATTCCCCCAATCAAGTGGAAGCGGATGAAGTGGCCAATGGCAAGTGTAGAGGGGTAGAGCCTAGTGATGCTGCACACACACCCATTTTAAAAACAGATAAAAGCAGACAGACAGGACAGATAGGGACCTTCAAATCCATTTGCAGCTGGAAGCTCTGCCGGAAAATCCATACTTTACCTCCATCAATCTCTAGAGAAAGCTGTGCAGAAAGATCCAGACTTCAAATCCATCAATCTCCAGAATCCAGAGAGGCTAGAGAGAGAGCTGACCTAGATCACTGTGAAGTGCAGAGACCAGACCAGACCAGAGTCCAGTCTAAAACCTGACCAGATCCGTGGCGAGGCCCATCCTATTTCTAAATATATTGTGAGTACATAGCAGAACTGTGCAGAACCAATCTCTTAGTTAAAATAATATAATTCAATATATTTTAATCTAAGTAGAACTGCCTCCTAACTGTCACCTGTCATTTGTAAAGCTGTCACCTGTCATTTTCTAGTTGCAAGCTGCACTTGTCTTTTTGAACTTTAAAATTTCAAATCTGAAAAACGACCTTTATTTAATCGCTCATATCTCCGTAACCGTTTGTGCTAGAGACTTGCAGTAACTTACATCTGGAAGCTGAGATCCTAGGCTGTCCTAGGACCCCAAAACGATAGTGATAGACCTTGTAGTTCCTCTGTAATCGCGCCCGGCGCACTCGGAAAAATCTGCTGCGATTTGACATTTTGCCGCGATTTGCAAGTTTCTCCACGTGTAAAAAATCTGCTGCTGCTTGCATTCCGTTGCAAAAAATTCGTTTGCAACCTGACAACCATTATAGAGCATTGCTAAAGTGATCCTGAACTCATTCAAAGTATATACCACTCACCCTGAACCTCTAGAGGGAATTAAAAGCATTTTTAGCATATATTTTTCACTTCATTGCCAGCACATATAAAAGCATTTTGGGCCTGTGTTTTAAACTTCTGTAGTCTAAGCTTACTGGGGTGAACTGAATCACATTTGATTGCATTTCTGAGAACTGTGTGCTTTCCTTCCATTTCCTTGCATTGCATAAAGGGGGGAGGGGATTGCCAGAGAAAAGTGATTACATTGTTTTGTTGAAATCCTATCAAGTGCTTTTCTGTACTGCATTTCATTCAACATTGCATCCATTTGAACTCTATAAAGCATTCTCTATCACATTATTCTTCTGTCCCTATTTACCAGCGTGCTACCTTATCCATTTCATGTCAACTCCTTAGTGATTATAAAGAAGTGTGCTAGTGCCAGATTCTCCGTTGTTAATCTTTATCATATCAGATTAAGTGTGATATCCAATTATTAATTTATTATCAAAGTGTGATATATCTATACATTGTTTAATTTTTTTTCAAATAAATCTTTTAAATTTGCAAAACAAACCTACTTCTTGGCTCAGTGGGGTCAGGGGGATTCTAAGAGAGGGGTGTTATATAGGGGTAGTCATCCAGAACACATGAACTGGACATAAAGATATATCAATAAGGGTTTCCATTCAGTATCCCAGACTAGGCATTGACTTAGCTGTAGTGTTGAATTGAATCCTCTTACAAATTGGGGGCTCGTGCCGGACGTTTGGATTAGATCTATCACTTGTGCAGATTAATACAGCGTGCCAGCTGACCAGATACACATATCCGGTCAGATCACCACGCTGTGTTACGCTGTAAAGCACTCCTCAAAGGAACGCTCTAAGAAAAAGGTCTGTTTTGCAAAAATAAAATACTAATTTGTGTAAGTCAGGACAGAGACCAATCTCTAGAATGACGACCTTAGTAGACATGAAAATAGCCAGAGAGCACTTCTTACATAAGTTATTTGTGAGAGGTGAGTGGACTCACCAGGACCGCATGGTCTGGTTGCAGGCCATCACGCAACAGGTCACTGAAACAGGGTCAGATATTTTTGGGGAGATCAGGGTCCCCTACATGTGGCCCTGAGTGAACTATACATGGCTGATGAACAAGACAAGATGGTTAGGATAGCGGCATACCTGTACCTATATATGGGAGACACGCAGGATAAATGTACTGAAAGCCAAGATCTGGCGAATAAGCGACAGATGGCGTTAGAGAAGGTCCAATCTGATCTGGACTCTTCTGAGCAGAGGCTGCAGAGGAGCCAGGAGTCAGAAAATGATAGTAGGCAGTATATCATTAAAATAAAAGAGGACATGGATATACTGCAACAGGAAAAGGCTGACCAGGATACCAGATTTCTGGCCTTGCAGAAGGAGTACCAAGAAGGTTTGGACTCCCTACTGCAGAGCCAGAAAAAGCTGGAGCAACAGTTGGATTTCAATAGGGTATGTGCTGAGCAGGTAGTCACCCTGCAAAGCCACCTAGATAGGGAGAAGGCAGAGAGCAACAAACTAATTCTGAAAGACCTGGATACCCAGGCAGAGTTTGATCAGGAGCGCCAAAAAGCTGGTGCCTTTCAACGGCAGAGGGACGACCTGGCAGCACAGATGCAGGCTCTCAGTCAGGAAAGAGACACTTTAGGCCAGGAAGTCTGCCACTTAAAAAAGGAAATTGAAGAAAATCACCTGGCCCTCCAGGGGCTGGGTGACCTCCAAAAAGAAAACCAGAACTTGGTAGAGCACACCAGAAGGGTGGAAGAGGCTCTGGCAAGAAAGGAGCAGGCCAGTAGGGATGGGACTCAGGAGGTAAACCTCCTGCAGCAAAGACTGGCCCAGTTCTCCAGGACCAACCAGGAAGCACAGAGGGAAAATGAGGCCCTCTGTCAACACAATGATAGGCTCCAACAACAGGTAGCGATGCAGGAGAGACTGATAGAGTCTAGTAAGGCCTTAACTGAGGAACTGAAGGCACAAATGCAGGCTCTTGCATTGCAACAGGGAGCAGGGGCGGATGGAGACCAGGTTCGCTGGGAAAGGGAAACTCCTGAGCATAACCTCAGGAGCCCTAGTACCAGAGGCCTTTATCTCTCTCAGTCCCTGGACTCTGCCACGCCCATGTCCCCTGGCGCACATGAGCACAGGGCCACAGGGATGGCAGATTACTATCCAGCCAGAAGCATGGGGCTCATAGGCCAGTACCACCCAGGAATGGAGGGGCGGGCATCCGGATATGGGCACCCAAGCACAGTGCAATTTGATGGGGAACCCCAGGTGAGTAGGCCCATTAAGGGCATCCTGAAAACCTCTGCCCAGTTAGGTCAGTGGGGGGGTACTCATCAAATCCTGGCAGCAAGGAGGGATCTGAAGACTCCTCTGAGCACCACAGGAAACAGGAGACCAGGTCCCCACATTCTGCCAGCCATTCCCAGGCTCGCAGAATCCGGGAAAACCTGGAAGATCTGACGGGAACCTCTGGGAGCAGTGCCTCTGAGTCAGAAGATGAATGGACCAGGGTTACCCGAACCAAAAGGGCCAGTAAGGCAAAAAGGGCCTTGCTTAAGGACCCCTTAAAGCAGATTAAGGCGATCAGGAGCGTCATCACGCCTTACCATAAGAACGCTAAGTATTCTGTTTGGGAGCACTTAGAGTTGTTTGAGCAAATGATGGAGACTTTCCATTTGAAGGACAGCCAAAGCTGTATTCAATATGTAAAGTGGACCTTCTCCCTGGAATACTCCAGTTTCTTTGCGGGGCTGGAGGACCAAAATCATTTAAGATGGTCCACCTATAAGGCGGCCATCTTTAAACATTTTTCTGTTCACAGAAATCCTCAAGAGGCTCACAAGGCAGCCTACAATTTGCAATGTGGGGAGGATCAGGCCCCACAAGAATTTGTGCAAGAACTGAAACGTGCTTTTGCGCAGACCACCAGAAGGGTGCGCACAGACAGTAGAGAATTCATTAATACATTTTTTCATGCCTTGCCCAAATACATAATGACCCAGCTCGTGAGGGATTTTCACGAGAAAAGATCTTTAGACTGGGTCGTTCAACAGGCGACCCGGATCTATGAGGTGCAGAAGCCAATAGAAAATAAAAATAATGCGCCCAAAAACCCCAAAACTAACAGCACCCCTGCTGCTGCCAAGGTGGCAGAGGTAAAGGTCACCCCCGTTTTAGAGTTGGAGATGGGGGGGCCTAAAAACCTACCTGCACCTAATAATGCTAGGCCCAGAAGGTCCTCGGGCCAGTCACAGACAGGGAGCCAGGGAGGCAGCCCCACAAATGGGGTCCCTCGCTCTCCTGATTATGTAAGACCTCGTTACAAGGGAAACAGACCCATCCTGGGTTATGTGTGGACTCCTCCAGCCCAAGGGGGGGAACCAGCCAAGCACCTAACCCAGGGAACTTCCCTCCTAACTTCCCACAGGAGGGCAGAAATTCTCCAAATCCTGGGCAGAACTTTTTCCCCAGGTATCCAACCAATTTCCAGCCCCAAAATCCTCCACCCTTCTTTCCCCAATTCCCTGAGCCCAGACAACCGAATCCGGGAGATGGGAGGCCAAGGGCGGAGGGGTATCCAAATCTTCCCAACCAGGGGTACTACCAAAGAAGGGATAGCTACCCTTCCCGGGATCAGCCCAGGGGAGAAAACAGGGCCCCGTATCAGCCTGAGCGGGTTTCCCAGTTAGAGCGCCAGGTTCAAAACATGGCGCGGGATCTGGGTCACATACTGAGGGCTCAGCAGAACCCTCAGATTGGCATGCCGGCGCAGAACGCACCCAACTCTGGACCTGGTGCTCCAGAACAATGACGGGGGCAGCACCCCGATAACTCACCGGTTCCCAGGGAGGAGGCACAAAGGGAAGGGGGGTGTAAAGCCTTGGAGGAAGCTTCCTTCCTCACTTGTAAACAGCCCCTGGAAACCCAGGAACCGGAAACAAAATCTCTTGCCCCTGAAAGTCTGCCTCCTAAGGAGCAGAGGGGGGGTAGGAGAAACAAAAGACCCAAACAGACACAGTTTGAGGAGGAGGTCCCCAGTAAGATCTTCCAATTTGAGGGAAGAGGGATCCTCAGAGGATCCTGGGAAAAGGATCTTCTCCTTCAGAGAGGGGGGAACTCCTCCCAAAGAAAAATGGGTCCCTAGGGATGCAAATCCAGACTGGGGAGATGTGGAGACTGAGCTACCGCCGCCCACCATCTCATCCCAGAACCAACAGCAAGAAAATCCCCTGGTTCAAACCCATCCTGATGACTGCCTCCCAAAAGGGGGGGGCGGCCCAGAACCGGAGCCAGGGGAACCCACAATGGCTCTGATCTCCAGTTGCCAACTTTTTCTTTCAGATTCCCAAGGCTCTCCACAGAATTCCGCCCAAATCTCTTCGCTAGCGATGTCCAAAACCAGAAAATTAGCCCACCAGTTGTCCAAAAATGTACATTATCTGTGCCCCCTTGAGGAGAAGGAGGGAAGATACTATGCCCCGGTACAAGTACAGGGGCAGGGTACGATTTCAGCGCTGGTGGACACGGGATCTCAAGCTACCCTTCTGTCCAGAAGGGCCTTTAATGAACTGAATGCAGGAAGGGGAGAGAATTACCAAATTCCTCTCACCTCTCTTCCTGGACAACTGCAGAACTTTGACGGGAAGGAAATTCCCGTTGAGGGGACTGCAGACTTGGACATTAAGATCAGGCGACACAAGGTGAAACACCCGGTCATAGTAGTGACTCCAGAGGGCACCCCTTGTTTACTGGGGAATGACCTCCTGAGAAGGTTGTCACCCCTAATAGATTGCGTAAACAAGGTCCTCTGGACCCAGACTAGCCGACCAATAAAATTAAAACAGAGTGTCAACCATGTTAGTTTAAACGGCACCTGCCACATGGTTGAACAAAAATCTGACCAAGTAGAATTTCACTTCCAGAACAACCAAACTCCAGACATGACAGTAATTGCAGTAGGACAACAGACTGGTGATGGGGGGTCCTCTCTATTTCTGAAAATCAACCTTCCTTCCAGTTTAAGGTGGTATTCCACACTGGAAGGAAACACCCTGAGATTCTATACTAATCCACGATCAGAAACTCCCACTCCTATAGTCCAGAAAGATGTGAAATCAGCTGAGAGCCTGGCTGATATTCAGCAAATTGGAGAGCAGTTGTTCATCCCTGTCCAGTTAAATGAGGGGAAGGACTCTGTTCTCGCTCGAGTGTGTGTGAACCACGGTAAGAGCTTCATCAGCGAAGCCAGGTTCCGCCAACTCCCAAAAGATCCAGCCATTCCCACATTCAAACTGATAGACAAATGCGAAATGGACCTGGAAGCACCTAATTCCAAACATCTCCTGCCAAGCAGGTGTATGCTCAAAATCTCCATTGGCAACAAGAGCATAGTCCATAATTGTTGGGTCGTGCGAGACGTCACTGCCGCTTTTTACTTAGGCAGTGACATTCTCAATCGCTTTGCCATTAGTTTGGACCTAATAAACTTCAAAGCTTGGTCCCGATTAGCGGATAATCCCATGGGCTTTGATGATCCAGAAAAAGCATTTAGGTCAGCTCAATTGCTACCTTATGCAGTTGAAATTCAGATCAAAGAGGAAGTCACCATCCCAGAAAGGACCCGACAATTCTCCCTGGAAGTGAAAGTTAAAAGAGGACAACATTTGAAAAACCCTGATGCTTACATACATCTAAACGCTTCTCTCCAACAGCAAGGGTTGGCGGTAAACCCAACACCATTAGTCAACATAGAACATGACACCATTCCAATAGAGGTGGATAACAGCGACTTAAAGAGTATTACTCTAGCCGCAGGCACCATTATTGGAATGGCGGTTGATGACCGACATTTTTCCCTAGATTTAGGTAATGAACTGTTAGGGCCAATCCCCAAGGACTGCTTTGACAGTGACAGTGATGACAATACAACACCAGACAGGATTTTTACCCGGCATGGGGGGAACTTCCTGGTGTACACTTCCTGCCCCTATGGTAAGGAAGATGTGACTTGTGACTTCAGAGGGGATGAGGTGATTTTCCAGGTCCATGAGGGCTGCCTTTCCCACCTGAAGCCTCCAGTCCAAATCAGCACTCTGACCAGGGACTTCTCCACCCAGCTGGAGGAGGCCGCTGAGATAGCCAAACCAGAAGTCTTTCCAGGCTTCAGGCAGATGGTGGAAGAGAGAGTCAACCTAGCTGATGCCTGTGTGACTCTGGAACAAAAGCAAAAGTTGAAACAAGTTTTCTTGGATTTCCAAGATCTCTTTGCGGTAGACTCATATGACTGTGGTCGCACTGACATACACACAACAACAATCCCCACGGACCCTGGCATGACTCCTGTGTTTGTGAAGCAATATCGCTTGCCTCTCGCATCAATGGAGTCCCTTACTGAAATAATTAAGAACCTTGAGTCCCGGGGAATAATCCGTCCAGTCCACAGCACCTTCAATAATCCGGTGCTGGGAATATTGAAGCCAAACGGCCAGTGGAGACTCTGTGCCGACCTCAGGGAGCTCAACAAACGGGTCCATACTTCCCGATGGCCTCTGCCCTACATTGACCAAGGGCTGGCCCAGATTCAGGGGTCACAGGTATTCACTGCAATAGACCTGACCAATGGATACTGGACCGTGCCGGTCAGTAGGGAGGACCAATACAAACTGGCTTTTACCTTTGGGGGCCAGCAATACACATGGACCCGGACTCCCTTCGGATACCTCAACTCCGGCAATGAATTCAACATTTTCCTACATAAGGCCATGCCCGACCTGGGTGCGAGGGGTAACCTGTCTTATGTAGATGATGTCCTCATCAAAAGTTCATCTGTGGAGGAACACATAGCGGAGATCCGTTATGTTCTGACGCAGTTGAGGGCCGCCGGAGCAAAACTTTCCATTCAGAAAGCACAGTGGTGTAGAACCCGTGTTAATTTCTTGGGGCATGAGATTACTCCTCAGGGTCTCTGTCCCCAGGAAAAGAAAGTGGAAGCACTTCAGAAACTGAAAGACCCCACAACTCTGCGGGAACTAAGGAGCCTCCTTGGACTGACTAATTACAGCAGAAAGTTCATTGAGGGCTACGCAGAGATCACCAGACCCCTGATTCATCTCCTGAAGGGGGGGGTCAAGTGGGAATGGGGTCCAGAACAAGCTGAGGCAGTAAGACAACTCAAAAGAAGCCTCTCACAAGCGCCTTGCCTAGCTTACCCTGTCAGAAACAAGGAGTTCTTCCTGGAGACAGGGTTCTCTAATACGTGCTTGACGGCAGTATTATACCAAAAGCATGACAAGGTCAATAAAGTAATCTCCTATGCGAGCAAAACTTTATCCTCTGTGGAGGAAAAATTCAACGATTGTGAGAAGGCACTCCTGGCGACGGTGTGGGCATTGAAGAATTACCGCCCGTTTATCCAGGGGGAACACATCATAGTGGAGACTCCACACCAGCCTCTGCAATATCTCCAAAGTGATAGAATCCGGGCCGGAAATGTAAGTAATTCCCGAATTACTTCCTGGATTCTGTCAATGCAAGGCTTTCCTGTGGAGGTCAGATATGGCCAAAACAAGAAGAGTCCCCTCGCGCAAGGTCTGGCTGACTTGCATGATTGTGCCAGAGAAAACTGTCTCGAGGACGAAAGTCTAAAAATCAAGGACAACACGGAGGCATACCTTAATTCCCCACACAAAGTTTTTGAAGAGGACAAGTGTGAGGGAATGCCCACTGTCTATGTGGATGGATGCTCGTACCATGTTGACAACAACGGGGAGAAAGAACTGGTGGCCGGCATAGGGAATGCATGGGTGAATGAGTCCCCAGAACCCTCCGCTGGATACAAAATTGGTCCCCGAAGTAGTCAGGTGGCAGAATTGATGGCTGTGCATCAGGCCATCCTCACTGCTGTCCAGCATCAACTTCACGAACTGGTCATAATCACAGATTCGGATTATGTACGGAACGGGTTCGTGGAGCACCTGGTTAATTGGAAAACCAGAGGCATGTTATGTGCTAACAACAAACCCTTGAAACATGGGAAGTTGATCCAAAACATTGATGATCTGGTCACCTCGAATGAGATGACCATCTATTGGAAAAAGATCAAGGGTCATTCCAAAGTAGAGGGTCCAGACAAAACTGGAAATGACTTAGCTGATCAGCTGGCCAAAACCGGGGCCATCCAAGGGGATCTAATTGAGATTGAGTCCCAGTTGGGGGAGATCCAGGTCACTGCTATCACTAGGTCCCAGACAAATGCTCACAACGACCTTTCAATTGCACAATGGAGTAAGGAGACCCCTGATGCTGATTTGATTACAGCTCAGAAAGGGGATCCAATAATTGGTAAGTTTTACCAACACCTTGAGGACCCTGAGAACTTTCCCCTGACGGATACCGATTATATTGGGAAAGAAGACCTAAGAGTGTTGATGAAATGTCCAAAAATGTTCCGGATCCAAGACGGTTTGTTGGTAAGGAAATCCAAAGCTGGCCACGATCAGTGGGTGGTTCCTACCTCATTCCGAAGCCTGATGTTAAGTCACGCCCATGATGCGGCCACCGCCGGTCATAGGGGGTTTCACACAACATTGGAAATCTTAAGAGAGGTTGCATACTGGCCACACATGGGCCAGGACCTCAACCAATATTTGAAGGGGTGTCTTGTCTGTGCACAATTTCAGCCATCATCCCTCATGCACCGTGCGCCTCTCCAAAAGAGGGGGATGACACTGCCATGGTCAGATTTACAAATCGACTTTGTAGGCCCCGTGATTCGCTCGGCTAGGGGGAATAAGTACATGTTGACTGTGACATGCTTGTTTACCAAGTGGGTGGAATGTCTCCCAGCCCCAAATTGCAAGGCAGAAACAGCAGCTGCCCTGATGATCAACCACATCTTTTCCCGTTTTGGTCTACCTCAAAGGATTGAGTCAGACAGAGGTAGCCACTTCACCAGTGAAGTGATGACAAAGATATGGGAGATACTGGGGGTCAAAAGGAAGTTGCATATTGCTTACAGGCCGGCTTCTTCTGGAGTAGTAGAGAGATATAACCGAACCATTGTGAGCATATTAAAGAAGTTTGTGGCAGATTCTGGGCCAAGTTGGGATATCCGATTACCTCTGGTCCTAATGGCCATCAGATCTACCCCTTCATCTGCAACCAAAATGTCACCATTTGAGTTGATGACTGGACACAAGATGGTGCTTCCTCAGCATTTGCTCTACAGGACCCAAGAGCAGACACTGATAAATGCCTCCACTACTCATGAGTATGTGGAGAATTTAAGGAAACACCTCCAACATGCTTTTGCTTACGCTCAGCGGAATCTAGAAAGATCGGCTGATAGCATGAAGACCCATTATGACCTGAAAACTTCCAGGAAGGAATATCAGGTGGGGGACCGGGTCTATCTATACAACTTCCAAAGAAACCAGGCAAAACAGCGGACATTTTTGCCTACGTGGAAGGGACCCTTTGAGATCATCGACAAGATCTCCCCTGTGGCCTACAAAATCCACATCCCCAAAGGTCCTTTGGCAGCGGGGGAAGACAAGTGGATCCACATAAACCAGTTGAAATGTTGCCATCCCAGGCACACTCTGCAACAACTGGAGGAATCCTCTGGAATCCTAGCGGGTACTGTCTCAGACTAATTCAGTTCCAACCATAAAACATACCACATCTAGTCTCTAAAATATTGTGATTTGCATGAAACTGTCTCTTAGTTATACTGTTTTTTTTTTCAAAATAAGAATGTAATGTTTCGTTATGATGAATGCTGCCACACTATCTCAACAGTTGTGGAAAAACGTCTATGAATAGGTATTGCCGCTCTTCCTTTGTCGTCCTAGGAGGAAGAAAACCTTGAGACGGGCCAAGGAGTACGATCCGGAGACCGGGAGCAGAGACGCAACGGGCCCGGGGTACCGCCCAATCTTCCCATCAGGACCGGCGAGGAGAACCGATCGATCCGACCGGATGGAGGAAAAGATGCTGAACTGTGCCATCTATTGGAAGAAGATGAGGAAACATCCCAGGTCTTGCGAGTCCCATTAGTGAAATAGAATGGCCATCGCAAGAGGGGGGCTTGTGGGATGTTTTTATCCACGCATCCAAGCCCTACCTCAAAACTGTGCAGTACTGACATGGAAAACATCATGATGGCCAGAGCTTCCCAGAAAATGCACAGGGAAATGCATGAAGAATAGGCTGCCGCTCATTTTTGCCGATGTTATGGGCACAGAAGGACACTGCCTAAAACCACCATTGGACTACCCACACAGTAGTCTGAAACCATTGGGAATGGCAATGCTGATTGCCAAAAGCAAACCCAACCACTATCAGAAAGCCGGCGTTTTAAAACCACCAGATTTTGTAGAAAACTGAATAAATGAACCCAAAGCAAGCCAAAGAAAGACTTACTGAGAGGTGGATCCAATGTAAAGTTATATTCTGAAGTGACTTGAAGGTTTATAACAAGACTGGCTGAGCTGTGGATTTCAGCAGTTTAAGTAAATTTGGACTGAAAGACACTAAAAATCTAAATGTTTAAAAGAAATGAGTGACCTACTTTGAGTGTCACATAGGTTGCAATTGTGTAAATGTCATAGTTTTAAACTTAGAATCAGCATTCTAGCTGCATATGTAAACATTGTCTTGACTTAAACTGGGTAACAAAAAGTGACATTTTATCTGAAACCTGGCTTAAGGAACTGAATTCTGCCCACCAGCTACCCCCGACAGGAGATGAGACTTGAGTCACAGCTGTGTTCCCAGGCCTATCTGCCTTTTGCTGGCCACACTAAGGATATGCCATCTCTCTGATAATTGAATTAAGGGGAGCCCCCACAGAATACAGGAGCTCTGAACAAAGCCCTGTCCTGACTCAGGCAAATGTTTTATTGGCGGGAGTCATAAATGGAGCTTCCTCCTGGAAGGACAGGGGAGGAGCACTGCCTGTGAGAGCAAGCTGGCTTGGCAGAACTGGAAAAACCAGAAATTCAACCTTGTGCTGGGGGGAAACCACACCCCTTTGGGGCCAGAACATAACTCTAAAAAGATGAATAACTCATAGTACGGACTTGTGAAAATTATTTAAATGATACCATAATTCTTGTGATTTTTCTGCCCACATTTTAAGACGTGTTAGGACCCGGTGGTATGTTCAGGGGGGTTTTAGCGGAAAAGAGGATATTACTCAAAATGTGTGCATGTGAAAAATCTGACACTTCATCAACTAATGTCCATACTCCTTGCGCACATGTGTGTAAATTTGGGTTAATGTCCGAAATTGCAAAATCAGTTAAAAAGTGCAAATGTTGCCATTTCTGAATGCAAGCCCCCAGGAAGAGCAGAGTTTGAACAGGGGATACCTCCTGTGATATGTGAAGGGTGCATGTAATTTTAAACAAATGTGTACCTGTGCAAATATGTTTTTTGAGGAAATATAGATTGTGTGTAAAGTTGACAGGGGTGGGTTCTCTGTATCATAAACAGACCTCATCATGATGACACTTCATTTCATTCCCCCAATCAAGTGGAAGCGGATGAAGTGGCCAATGGCAAGTGTAGAGGGGTAGAGCCTAGTGATGCTGCACACACACCCATTTTAAAAACAGATAAAAGCAGACAGACAGGACAGATAGGGACCTTCAAATCCATTTGCAGCTGGAAGCTCTGCCGGAAAATCCATACTTTACCTCCATCAATCTCTAGAGAAAGCTGTGCAGAAAGATCCAGACTTCAAATCCATCAATCTCCAGAATCCAGAGAGGCTAGAGAGAGAGCTGACCCAGATCACTGTGAAGTGCAGAGACCAGACCAGACCAGAGTCCAGTCTAAAACCTGACCAGATCCGTGGCGAGGCCCATCCTATTTCTAAATATATTGTGAGTACATAGCAGAACTGTGCAGAACCAATCTCTTAGTTAAAATAATATAATTCAATATATTTTAATCTAAGTAGAACTGCCTCCTAACTGTCACCTGTCATTTGTAAAGCTGTCACCTGTCATTTTCTAGTTGCAAGCTGCACTTGTCTTTTTGAACTTTAAAATTTCAAATCTGAAAAACGACCTTTATTTAATCGCTCATATCTCCGTAACCGTTTGTGCTAGAGACTTGCAGTAACTTTCATCTGGAAGCTGAGATCCTAGGCTGTCCTAGGACCCCAAAACGATAGTGATAGACCTTGTAGTTCCTCTGTAATCGCGCCCGGCGAACTCGGAAAAATCTGCCGCGATTTGACATTTTGCCGCGATTTGCAAGTTTCTCCACGTGTAAAAAATCTGCTGCTGCTTGCATTCCGTTGCAAAAAATTCGTTTGCAACCTGACAACCATTATAGAGCATTGCTAAAGTGATCCTGAACTCATTCAAAGTATATACCACTCACCCTGAACCTCTAGAGGGAATTAAAAGCATTTTTAGCATATATTTTTCACTTCATTGCCAGCACATATAAAAGCATTTTGGGCCTGTGTTTTAAACTTCTGTAGTCTAAGCTTACTGGGGTGAACTGAATCACATTTGATTGCATTTCTGAGAACTGTGTGCTTTCCTTCCATTTCCTTGCATTGCATAAAGGGGGGAGGGGATTGCCAGAGAAAAGTGATTACATTGTTTTGTTGAAATCCTATCAAGTGCTTTTCAGTACTGCATTTCATTCAACATTGCATCCATTTGAACTCTATAAAGCATTCTCTATCACATTATTCTTCTGTCCCTATTTACCAGCGTGCTACCTTATCCATTTCATGTCAACTCCTTAGTGATTATAAAGAAGTGTGCTAGTGCCAGATTCTCCATTGTTAATCTTTATCATATCAGATTAAGTGTGATATCCAATTATTAATTTATTATCAAAGTGTGATATATCTATACATTGTTTAATTTTGTTTCAAATAAATCTTTTAAATTTGCAAAACAAACCTACTTCTTGGCTCAGTGGGGTCAGGGGGATTCTAAGAGAGGGGTGTTATATAGGGGTAGTCATCCAGAACGCATGAACTGGACATAAAGATATATCAATAAGGGTTTCCATTCAGTATCCCAGACTAGGCATTGACTTAGCTGTAGTGTTGAATTGAATCCTCTTACATGTGGCAGCTCAGCGAGGGAGGAATGAAGTCCTGCAGCCACAGGCAGCCCCAGCGCAGTAAGGGCCAGGTATCCTTGGGCCCGACAGGTGTAGTGCCTAGCAACATGGTGGCCGTGTGCCACCCAGGAATACTTTGTGGGAGAATTCCATGTATGCCATTGCACAGCAACAGGGGGCATCATGTGAGATGATAGCTCAGGGTGTGGAAAGGGTGGCCAATTCCATTTTCCCCCCTAAAAGGAAGATGGAGCTCCAGCAGCAGGCAATGCCGTCCACATGCCGCTCGCACAGGCTGGGCATGTTTGCCGCCAACAGGGACCGACGGGATGAACTGGGGGCTCTGTGAACAGCCATGGCTGCAGAGGCACAGGCCACAGGGATGCCCTTAGGAAAGAGAACACCTCCCTCAGAACTACTCTGGCGGCACTTGAGATGGGCTGCTGTAGACGGCGGGACAGCAGATGGAGCAGCTGACACACATCTCTGCTGAACTCAATGCAACCAGGAAGGAGATCCGTGTGTCACGTGAGGCCTTACATGTGGAACTCCATGCAACCCGGGAAGAGATCCGTGCATCACGTGAGTCCTTGCAGGCGGAACTCCGTGCAACATGTGAGGTGCTGTATGGGGACCTCCATACCGTAATCATGCAGAATCAGACCTTTCAGGCCCGAATGCTTGCTGCCATTGAGGAGCATACCAGGGCTATGCGTGGTCAGCCTCCCTTGCCACGCTCATCTTCTAATGTTACACCAGAGGGTGCCGACAGCGGTGAGAGCTCTCCCACCATAGGCTAGCCATGCAGACCATGAACCCATGGAGGTTTTTTTTTTTCTCAACATCCACACGTGCACCTCCACCCTCCTGGGTGGCCCCCCGGTCCACCATGGCCTTTTTTTAATTTAATTTTTTTAAATATTTTTGTGTAACAGTGTGTTGCGTTGTGTGGCACCCATAGGTATCCACTGTGTGTTCCGGCTGCGCCATACAGGCTTGACTCGTGTTTGTGTTCAAGGCTTGGGGTCCAGACACACATGCCACTCCTGCTTCCCCTTTCCATGGGCTTGCAAGGAGAGCAGCATGTCACAGTAACTTACACAGAGGCATTGGGCTTGCATCATTCCTGTGGGCAGTCTGCATTCCGACCTATGTATACACCCCTTGTGGGGATTCATGATTGTTTGACCAGTGCATGTTTAGCATGAATTTTGCTTTGGATATTGGTAAATGTGTATTTTATGATGTTACATCTTCATGTATTACCTTGCCTGTCTCCATCATTGATACCCTCCCTGCCCCCTTTAGCTAGCAGAGACCCACTCAAGATTGAAGGGGTCCATGTGGTGGCTTTGTCACGTTGAGGCACCTGTGCTATTGTGATTGGTCACTGTCTGATATTGTCACTGTTGGGTTCTGTGTTTATGATATGTAATGCTGGTAAATGGATGTTCCTGTGTACGGTTTTATTTTGATGTGTCAGAGGGAATTGTTTCGGACATATTGCCATTTGTCAAAGTGCACTTTGTGACAGTTGTGTCTTGTGGTGTACATTCATTTTTGGCTTTTTACATTGCTGCCATGGTGTGGTGTGCTGGCCGGGTAACATGGGTTTTGGGAGGGTTTAGGTGGCATACCAGTATTTGGATGTGCTGTTTTGCATGGGGTTAGTGGCATACTGCATCTTGAATGTGTGCCTTTTGGTCACACAGGATTGTGTTGGTTTAAGTAGCTAGGGATGCACACAATGTAGCACTTCCAAGGACACATTCTCAGGGTGGTAAGGTAGTGACATTCGATTGTCCCTTTGTCATCATCGGTTGTCACCTGGAATGTGCCAGGCCTGTGTGCACTCCGCATGGGTGGGATTTTATGTGGAAAATTGTGCTGCAAGTTGGGTATGGGCAGCCTCACCACATGCCCTTTCCCCTCCTGTGCACAGCGTGCGTGCATATGGTTGGGGATGTGGGGGCACCACCATGTCCACCAGTACGCCTCGCTGTGTTGCAACATTGTGCAGGACACATGCTGCCACAATGATCCTGTACACTACTGGTGGTGCATATAATAGTTGTCCACCGGAGCGGTCAAGGGCACGGAAGCGTGACTTGAGCACTCCGAATGTGCGCTCCACTATGGCCGTGGTTGCAATATGGGCTGCGTTGTATCTTATATGGGGTGGTGTGCTGGGGTTCCGTATTGGCGTCATCATGTAGGTGCTCAGGGGTAGGCACTGTTCCCTGGGGAGGTGACAATGGTTGTCAATAGTTTGGTTTGTCTATTTGTCTGTGTGTGACATGCATGCATGTGCACAGGCATTTGTACTCACCAATGAGCCTTGTGTTGCCATGCCTCCCAGCTTCCAGGTCCCGGTTTAGGGGTAACATTCTGAATATGAAACTCTCATGGGTGGACTCTGGATAGTTGGCATAGACATAGGTAATGATTCCCTTGGCTTCGCATACAACCTGCACGTTGATGGAATGCCAGTGCTTGCGATTGTGATAGATGTGCTCAGTGGCTCTAGGTGGACGTAGGGCCACATGGGTGCAATCAATGGCAGCAAGCACTTTGGGGAAGTGTGCCACCCTGTAAAAGTCCTGGACCATAGCCTGCCTTTCTTCAGGTGTTCTGGGCATGTATATGTGCCTGTAGACTGAGGGACGTACAGTCATGATTGCAACACCTGATGTAGGCAACGTGACTGCGTGGGCTGTGAGGCGCCCCCAACTATGGCAGATGTCTGCTGAAATGACCCAGTGTACAAAAAATGCAGTACACTGAGCACCTTTTCCAAGGGGCTCAGTGCTGGGGAGTACAGGGTGGGTGATGTGAGGTCATCCTCCCACTCAGTGAACAAGTTTAGGATTCTATGAGGTGGAAACCTGTACCTGCCATATACCTGGTCATCAGGCATCCCAAAAAGGCTGGTCCTGGGTAAACAAATGTGGGGCCTGACTATCCTCCTCCGCCTCCTGCAGTATACGTGCATTTGTTGTTTGCACACACTTTTATGCATTGGCTTTGATTCATGGGGGCGCTTCCACCTTCTTTCGCGTGGCGTACATGTTTCCCGGTTTGCGCATCTTTTGCTGCACGCTGGTGAGCCCTGTTCGATTCCATGAATACGTGTTGTTAGTGCGCGTGTGGGCGTTGCAAGGATTTTACTACGGTGCTTCCCCGTAATGCCCACATTTTCGTGTGTTGTTCCCCATTTCACGTGTTCTGCCCCCTTTTTAGGTGTGTGCGCTGGACGGTGTGCGCCTTCGCTGACCATATCGCGCAAGGAGTTCATTATGTCGCAGTGACGTGTTGGACCCGCGCGGATTCAGCACAGGTCTCAGGTAAGCCACACGCAATGTGTTCCATGAATATGTATGTGTGCGAAAAAGGGCATTTGAGTGAGTTTCCGCACGCAAGCGCCCATTTTCAGCACACATTTATTCCATGAATTACCATGTCAATCTACCAACACAACGTGGGTCGTGTCTTGCATTCAGAAAGCTCCATCCCTGAGTTGCTCACTCCCCCACATGTTTGTCCTCCCTTACAATAATACAATAATACATTATTGTCAGACCTGTGTTTGCAAGACCTTGCTACTTTCCTAAATTAATTTGGAACGCTAGGATTAGGTTAACTAACTTTCTAGCAATTGACCCTTAGGCCCATCGATATTTTAGGAAAGATTTGTCCGTGCTGTGGGAATGAACATGTGTTTAGCGCGGACTTCCAGGTCTCATCCAATCATGGACCTCCGATCTTGGGTTTAATAACTGGGTTATTCGTCAAGCCTGTGCAGCCAGACATAGACCTCCTAAAGATAATTCACATTATTATGAGAGGCCTAGTTTGCTTTCTGTTCTGTTGCAGGCTTTGCTATGTAGTTAGGGAAGGCACACATAGAAAGGCTCACACCTGGAGGGTTTTTAGGAACTTTGTAATAGGATTCTGAAAAATGTTGAGAGGTTGTGGCTGTTTGAAATTGGTCTTTTGTCTAGTCTATTTGTCTTTAGTGTGTTTTTGTAGGTAATATATGTGTGAGTTTTTATTGTAGTGCATGTTCAGTGTGCTGCGAATGGGTTTTAGTTTCCGCATATAAAAATGAAAGAAAAGGGGGGGCATGGCCAGTCACTTGCTCCCGCTCCAGAATTTCTTTAATATCTTATTTTTGTAAATGGTGACTTACTTTCTGTCACAAATGCTGTGGCAAACTTGCTGAAAGATACCTGGTGGTCCGAGGGGTGTATTGTGCCCTTTGCAGCTCAGAAGCAGGGAAAACTCTGTGACGGAAGAATGAGGCCTGTGAGCCATGAAGTCCTGTGACTCGGGATCCAACGTTTCTGTCAGCTGTTCAGGGACACATTGAGCAAAGCACTTGCTAAGCTGGCGGGGTGCTGTTTCGAGGACAACACAGACCCAGCACCATTCTGAATATCATAGAATGCTAATATTTAGCATTTAAGGGTACAATTACCTATTTTTTTGCTGGAAGTGTAATGCCTCCTTTCTCTTCACAATAGAAACTAGCCGTTGTAATATTGTTAGATATATGAAGTACTGACATATATCTTTATACATCAATTTTTTTTATAACAAATTCCAATAATTGAACATCCTGTGATTACCTTACATGGAATAAAGCAATAATACACATAATTGTGTTTGCATAATAATAATACTGCTCACAGAGTGAAGTCAATCTTGGAATCTAGCAGCTAGAACTAAATGTTTGCTGTAACTCTTTTAAAGTGGTGAAGTGAATGATTTTGAACTTACCTGCAAAGAGTTAATACTCTTTAAAGAGTATGAACTGGACATAAAGATATATCAATAAGGGTTTCCATTCAGTATCCCAGACTAGGCATTGACTTAGCTGTAGTGTCAGCTAAGAGTTCCTTTAAAATCTATAAAGGTCTTCGATAACTAGCATTATCTATTTTGGTCAATACCACTAACTGCCTTTCCACATTTCATATTAGGAAACTCAATAAGTTGGTGCTGCAAACTACTACATAAGAAATAGACCCTTGGGCTGTACTTTTGTCCAAGTTTATAAACATAGAAATGACTTGCCAAGTGTCTAGTCGTACACTGTATTAATAAAAACTCAATATGACATCGAAGAATGTTCTATCTAAGGAGACACTCATTGCTACTTCCAATAAAAGGTCTAAAAGTGAATCACCAACACCGAATGAAGAAACATATAATGATACCATGCAAGCCATACTTGCGGAAGTTAAAGCACTAAAATCCTTCATGGAAGCTACAAATGTTAAACTGCAGCAAATGGATGAAAAATTGTCTAATTTCGAAACTAGAATATCTGAGGTTGAACAAAGGATTAGTAATGCTGAGGATGTGACAGACAGAGTTTCAAGGCTCAAAAACATGCTTAATACACTACAGAAGCATACTGAACATTTTGAAAATCGCAACAGAACAAACAATTTACGAATTATTGAGTTATTGGAGGGAGTCGAAGGTGATAACCCTGTCTTGTTCACAAATAATCTTCTGACCAAGCTTTCTCCATCAATCAAATTAAACATTCAAAGGGCACATTGCATTGGCCCTCACATACTGGTGCAATCCTTTAGCACTGCTACCATTAACTCATCAAGAACTATGATACTTGCATTGTTGGACTACACCCATGTACTTCTGATCCTAGAGAAACCAAAATGAAAAAACACCTACCATGGAATGGCAAAAAGATTTTTATTACCCAAGATGTTTCTAACACCACATCTACAAGAAGGAAGGAGTTCCTTGCTCTAAGATCTTCCCTCAAACAACTCAATGCAAGATACGGCATTATACATCCAGCTATCCTCAAAGTAACTCTAAATGGCCATACTTCTTCTTTTCAGGATCCCAGCGCCTTGAGACAGTTTATTCAAAATCAAAGAAAGGAAGGTATGGATATATCAAAGGCCCCTACCTGAAATACATTATCAAGATGCTTTTCTTTTTTGCTTATTACTAATCACCTGTCACCACTCTTCGTCTAGGAGCGGAATGCAAGACTGGCTGTCTTCCCTTGAGGCTCCTCCTACCCAGACTTATACTCTTCACTTGCCAGCATGGACAAGAGTGTTCATTTCCCGTTAACCACTACTGTCACTAAAGATGTTTCTATTTCTATTTTTTTCTTCAGTTTTCATGCTGGCTCTGTTTGTCCTCCCCTCTCCCTTTTGTTTCCTTCCTTCTGTGTCTTTAAGGAATGCATATATGAAAATATTATTTTATACACTATATATGATCCCTTTGAACCCTCATTAGTTATACAAGATGCATGGTTATACTCCATATTAATGGTCAAGATGGTCAATTTACACTGTTATCTTCTCTTAGAGATCTCAAATTTGACCTATTATTTTATTCCCCATACTCATGCCACTTAATATAGTTTCACGGAACATTAAAGGGTTACATAATCCAATCAAAAGACAAAGGGCCTCATTACCACCCTGGCGTTAAGGGTTTAACAGCACCGTAAAAGGTGTCGGCGCCGTTAAACCCTTAATGCCTGATTACGAGGTCCCTTTGCGGGACCCGACCTTAATGGCTGGTTTTTCCAGCCGTTAAAGTAGGGACCCGCAAAGGGACTTTGGCGCTAATAACTATACCGCAATTTGCGGTACCGTTATTAGCACCTTCCCCATTCCCATTGAGCCATATGGGGCAAAAATGTGAATGGGGAAGGGCCATGGCGGCATGGGGAATTACCGCCCCACCAACCTCGGAATGGGTTGGTAATTCCCCATTCCGCCATGGCAGACACGGGCATGGACCATGGTGCTAATAGCACCATGGTCCTCCACCTGGGTCGTAATGAGGGCCAAAAAGTTTTATCTCACCATAACAGATTCAAATCAACTATTGCCTGCATGTAAGAAACACACCTTTCTAATGAAGAAGCAGCAAAACTTAAAAGGCATTGGGTTGGTCAAGTTTTCTCCAGTGCTGCCAACAGAAAGAAAAACAGAGTTATCACACTAATTAATAAAGCTCTCAAATGTAATGTTTTATCCAATGAATCTGACAATTTGGGAAGATGGGTTTTACTTAAGTTGTTGATTGATTCCAAAGTGTACTTTATACTAAACATTTACGGCCCAACATCCCCAGACCCTAATTTTTGGCAATTACTTAGAAATCACATGTTCCAATCTGACCCCCACAATCTGATTGTCTGTGGGGACTGTAAACAAATCATAGATCCTTTTTTAGATAGAAAATCTAGTGTACGATGTATTAATAACTCTTCTCACAAACTATTTATTAATTGTATAACCGATCTAGGTCTTGCTGACACTTGGAGTTTAACTCATCCTACTGATTCTGACTTTACCTTCTACTCTACACCCCATAGTTCCTTCTTGCGACTCGATTATATTTTTATACCTAATTCTAAGGTTAGCCTTCTCCTTTCTGCTCATATACAATCCATTACAATCTCTGATCATGCCCCAATACATATCCAATTTGCATCCTCAGCTAACTCCAGAAGTTCAAATAGATTGAGATTTAATGCTAACTTACTTAATGACGAATCCTTCTCACCTTTTATAACCCATCATCATAATACCTACTTTGCTGATAATAAGAATGAAGATACATCTATTGCAAATAATTTGGACTGCTACAAAGCTGTTCTTAGAGGTCATATAATTTCATTTGTTGCTAATAAGAAAAGAAAACTTAAACAAGAGTCTGAATCCATTCTTAAGCAGCTGGAGCTTTTGGAAAACCAATTTGCTAATAGTAATTCTCCTTCCACTCTTAAGGAGATTCTTAAACTAAGATTCCAATATAATACAGTTATCACACAATACTCCTAAGCTAACATGCTTAAATATAAATCAAAGATATATCAACTTTCTAATAAGGCCAATAAATCTTAAGCAACGTACCTCAAATGCAAAAAAGAGAGGTCTAGGATAGTTGTCCTTAAGGATCATTTGGGTAACAGGAAAGTCTTGGACAAAGATATCATTAATATTTTTTCCAAGTTCTACTCTAAATTATATACTTCCGGAGCTCCTCTTAATAATGCTCAGATTGAAACATTTCTAGACAATATACCCAGGAACTCATACTCCCCATTAGATCTTCAGGCACTTAATGCTCCTATTACCCCCTCTGAAATACTATCAGCTGTTAAGCATCTTAACAACGGTAAAGTTCCACGCCCTGATGGCTTCTCTGCTTATTCTTTTGCCCACTTTTCCAACCTGTTAGTTCCTAAACTCAGTGAACTTTATTTTCACTTTATATCAAAAGGGGAGGCCCATGGCTCATTTCTATAGGCCATGCTTATTGTTTTTCCCAAAGCCAACAAAGATCCTGAACTCCCCCAAAATTATCGGCCCATCTCTCTAATTAATACCGACTGCAAGATCTCTGGAAAGATTTTGGCTAATAGACTCCTCCCTTTCTTACCTAATCTCCTAAAATAAGATCAAGTTGTATACATTAAAGGTAGAGTTTCCTCTTCAAATATTAGACTTTTCTTAGATGTCATAGATCTAATTCGCAACTCCAAAGATCCCCACGCTGCTATAGCTCTAGATGCTGAAAAGGCATTCGATAGAGTGGAATGGGATTTTTTATTTAAAACCCTTAGTTGCCATGGTTTTAGTCCCCCTTTTCTCTCTATGATTAAAATCCTCTATACTATGCCTAGGACTGCGATTTTTGTTAATGGACAGATGTCCTCCTTTTTCCCTCTTTCAAGAGGAACATGCCAAGGCTGTCCCCTTTCCCCAGTTTTGTTTATATTAGCTCTTGAACCCTTCCTTGAAACCATTAGACAAAATGAAAATATTACAGGAATACATCAAGCATCTCCATATCAAAACTGCAGCCTATGCAGACAATGTTCTCCTCTTTCCCAGAAATCCAGAACATAGCATGTACTTGTCATCATCTCAAACGTCTCCAAAGCATCTGGCTATGAGCTTAATATAGAAAAATCTGAAATTCTTCCTCTTAATGCCCATTGTACATCATGTCATACATCATCCCTTGGAATGAAATAGTGCTCCAAAGGTTTCAGATATCTAGGGGTTCATATCTCAGCATCCATTAGCGATGTTCGCAAAAACAAAACTAAGAAAAAATATTAACCAGAATTAAGGAACTAACAACCACATGGTCACCCCTCTTCCTCTCTTGGTGGGGCCACCTAGAAGCAATACAATTGTCTCTATATGCTCCCTATCTCTTTCCCTCTATCATTTTTCAAATCCATTGACTCTTGTTTAATAAAATTTCTATGCGGAAAGAAAAAGAATAGGATTGCGTTAAGTAATTAAAAAAGCCCAGCTCTTTAGGAGGTGCTAACTTCCCAGATTTTAGAAATGATCACGCAGCTTTTGTCATTAAACAAACACAGATGTGGTTCATCGAGGAAGAACTGCTGCATGTACCGAATTGTGTTTGCCTAGAGAGAGTCATGGTCCCCCCAATCTCCCTAGCAGATATTTACCTTATCAAAGGTAAAAGTAAATTGCTTAATTACTCCTGTATTCGCCAATCTATGCTATATCTAAGACATTACATGTTCCCATTCTTGACTAAAAGATCCCTTTTCATCTCTCCTTATATTTGGCTTAACCCCCTTATTAAAATGAAAGTTAAATTGGTTTTGTGGAGACCATGGCTCTCTAGGGGGTAAACGATTGTATAGTCAGTTTGTATGTGCAAAATGCTCCTGTTGCTTTTAATGATTGGGCCATCAAATATCATATGCCAGCTTCTTTTCAGAAACAATATTTGGTCATCATTGCAGCTCTTTTTGAAAACTACAAACTATTTATGCATAACTCCAATGTTCCCGATGCACAGAGACTTCTTCACATCCTGAACTCTAGCACTACAGCCTCTGCGTATTACAAAATGCTAATATCAACATTGTTTACACCAAATCTAGACCAGCTTTATGGTGATTGGAATAATGATTGCTTGGCATCGAATCTTCTACTATGCTGGCCAGTGCAGTGGAAATGTATGTCTAGAAATACCTCCTCAGCTAGCTTAACACAAACTCTCTTTTTCTTTCATCACAGAGCCTTTGCTACCCCTACTTCCCTATTCAAATATGAACATTTACCTAATGATTTGTGTTGGAGCTGTTCAATTGCTCAAGGCTCTTTTAGACATATGTTTGTAGAATGCCAATATGTTAAGCCCTTTTGGAATTCTGTATGGTATACTATTGAAGCCATTTTTAAATTTCGTCAAGATTTCTGTTTCGACTTTCTACTCTTTCGGAGTTCCATTTTACTAGGTAATCGAGCTAACAAACATATACATTTTCTTTTTGATTTATGCTTAATAGTTGCAATCCAGACCATTACGAGCAATTGGAAGAATCTAAACCATATCCATTATAAAATCTGGTGGAACAGAATTTGCAATATTCACAGATTAGAAAGTTTTATTGCATCCTCTCCAGATTTGTTATGCAAACACCAACTGAAATGGCAACCATTTGTTGACTATTTATCCAACACCGGCACCCCTTAATGTTAACATTGATATCAAATTGTGCATTATCTGACTATATTATTATGCATTCTATTATCCTCCTCCCTCCTATCCTTTCATGGATATTATGTCTTGTCCTTGTCTTGTTATTCACTCAATATTTCATTATTTGTATTGTCCTCTCCATCCCCCTATTTAAAAATGTTTACATTTTCCTGCCCAGCTCTTCTAATATACTTGGCTCCTATTTATGCCAAACATATGTTCATAAATAGACTAAGTTATGCCTGTGTCTCTAATGATTATTAATTGCCATGTATAGCTTTCCCATACAATAAAATCCTTAAACATTAAAAAATGAAAGAAAAACGTAATATTTTTCCTGTGCTCCTTTTCCTTTGTGTGTCCCCATTTAAACCTTTAAAAAGGCAAACTAGGGGTTCATGCAACTAATCCAATCCCCCAAAACACCCGCAATAAAGAAATGCATATGTTTAGCATTTCCAGGTTAACCTCTGCATGTTTGTTGTTGTTTTACCTCCCTAATTGCTGCTCTGTTTTATTGTGTAAAATTGTTTGGGTTATAATAGTATAGATGTCATTAGGGCTTGTGTACTTGCTAAATGGGGGGTGCTTTGGTTTTTGGAGCTTGTTTGGAGGTTCACACTTTTGGGTTCCTGAGTGTGCTCTCTGGTCAATTAGTGACACGTGTCATCTTTTGTTAAACTTATGAAGGGTCGGGTCACAGGGGACTAGTGTGATCTGGTGCTATACGATGTGCCTCCAAAGGAGTGGATGGAGTGGGATTTCCTGGGCTGGTCACAATGGTCATAATGGTATGTCTCCTTAGGGAATGCTGAATATCAAAGAAACCAATGGGACTACCTGTCCAAGCCACCATTTTCCCTCTCTGGAACAGCTCGCGGAGCGAAGTCGAACAAGAACTGCAAGCTCTCATAGAAATATCTAGCCCACATATCCGAGAAGAGGAAGGATTACAGATTCACTACAGAGCGTGCCTTTGGTTGTGAATGCCGTGCACATTCACCACGTTAGCATTAAAAGATAATGAGCACAGCATAGACTTTAGTGCACAAGCAGGAGATTGCAAGGTGGCGCCGATGCCACTGCATGCATTTAAAGATGTTGAGCACGTAATTGAGAGAAAACAACTTTTATCCAATTCAAAATAAATATAATAATAATAATGTTTTAAAGACATCACTAAGCGGCCCGTGGAGAATAGGCCAAACATGGGACCAGAAGTGAGCCTACTAAGGGAATGACCAATCCCGAGGCAGCTTACTGAAACACAAAGCACTGTGAATGTATAAGAAGGGTGGGTGGAACCCAGAAAATGTGCACAAACCAGAAGGAAGCAGACTTGTGACTCATTGTTCCCTGGAGATTGAGCAAGACGTTACATGGGACAAGGTAGCCTGCTTGCTGGAGACTATTCAGTACAAACTCATCCTGATGACAAGCAGGAAAAAGGCCCAATAATAAGTGATGTGAAGGCGTCTGAACCCACATTCTGGTTCTACCTTGAAATCCTGGTAGACACAGGAATGCCTGATGACTTGGCCCCTTCTAAGCAGAAACCCCTGGCAGGAGGGTACCAATATTAGCTGTGTTGCAAGGACGCAGCTGGAGGCGAAGATATACTTCTTGCCAACAGAGTGCTAACGTATGTGGATGTGGCTGGAAAAGAAACCATCTATTTAATTCAAAAGGCAGGGGAAGGAGACAGCACCCAGACATAAGTGAACACATAACAAAGAGAAATCAAGGGTCTGTGGAGACATTAAAAAATGCAGGGGACCATGAAGAGGCTTAAAGAAGAAAATACTATGGAAACATCTAGGGAAAAATAACTGTGTAGAGGTCTGAAAGAGAAAAATACTCTCTAGCGAACGAGAGACCATAAGACATTGGAAGAATGAGTACTCCCAGGAAAGCAATTGTAACATGTGCTTGTAGACTCAGGCTGGTCAATGATAGTATAGTTTCTAGACCTGTTGGCCAACTGTTTGTACATTTCCGTTTGGAAGAATTTGGCTACCTAGGAGGCTAAAATACTTATTAACAGTATGTTTGAATGTGTATGCTGTCCACCCCCTTTTGGAACTGTGTGTGAGACCAGGGTTTGCCCGAAGTCACAGAGGTTGGATATAGGACCTTTATATTTACTTGAATCAGAGTCTGGGAAGAAGCTGGAAAGCCTTGATTTTGTGTTGGACCATCCGGGATGCTGTTTTTTTTTTTCTTCAGATTTAGCCTTTATCATTTTTAGAACCCTTCCCTAGCTCTTGTAGGCATTTTCCCAACACAGTGCTTGAAATACCAATAATTAAAGAAAACACCTTAACACATTATGCTGTGTCATCACGTGTCATTTTTAAGCATGCTTACAACTCGCATCTCGGCCATGGTGCAGGGCCTGTGACACTCAGGGCAAGGGAAAGAAGGCTGCAGGGGAGGCAGATGAAGAGCAGCGTGGATCCTCCTCGCAGGAGGTGGATGATTCCCTCAGAATGGATAGAGGGTGGAAGGAGAGCATGCTGGTTTTGGGTGCCAGTTTATGGGCCATGCAGCATTGGCAGGGGAGGATGATGCATTGGGGGTCTGAGGATAACAGAGTTAAGTTTGTAAGGGCACTACACATTACATTAAATTAAGTTTTGGAATTTTAGCTACTAGAAGTCGGACGAGTAAGTGGAGTACTGGAGGGAGGCAGTTTGCCCAGCTTGGGGAGCAGCATCTGAAAGCACAGGGCATTTTCTACTAATGTGTGACGGTATAAGGATCTTAGTGTACGATTTTTGAAACCTCTATTTTAGGTCAGACAAACTCGAACAATTAATGAGGCCGAAAGATTGTGTTGAAATGCCGAAAGATTGTGTTGAAATTCCTCGATAGCTGGGCGGTCCACTCGTATGATGTTATTCAAACAGAGCTTAGAGAAGGAGGACTGTGAGACCGAAGACACAAACTGCTTGTTTGTCTGCGTAATGCCTTAGTGCTGTCCCAGTTATAGTGTTTTGCTGGTTGCTCTTTTTTTAAGCTTCCTATTATAGTATTACATTTTCTATGAATTAATAGGGATTCGGATTTTTGTCATACGTCTTGGGCATTATTGTATTTTATTCCAAGGGCCTCATTACACGGTAGGCGGTAAGGGTTTACCGGTACCAGTATTTTACCAGTACCGGTAAACCCTTACCGCCTTACTACAAGGTCCCTTTGCGGGTTGGAGAATTTAACGACTGCTTTTTGCAGGCGTTAAAAACCAACCCGCAAAGGGACCAGGGAGCTAATTACGGTACCGCAATTTGCGGCACCGTAATTAGCGCCTTCCCCATTCCCATAGAGCCCTATGGGGCAAAAATGGGAATGGGGAAGAGCAATGATGAGGGAAAGGGGAATTACCGCCCCGCCAACCTTGGAATAGGGCGGTAATTCCCCTTTCCACCAAGGCGGTGCCGGTATTTTACCGGCATGGACCAAGGTGCTAATAGCAGGAGAGAGACACGGGGCATGAGAGGGGGGTGGGGGGAACATGAGAGAGACACGGGGCATTAGCGGGGGGTGGGGGGCAGCAGCAGGGAGACACAGGGCATGAGCGGGGTGGGGGGGAACAGGGGAGACATGAGGCATGAGCGGGAATGGGGGGAACAGGAGAGAGACACGGGGCATGAGCGTGGGTGGGGGGCAACAGCAGGGAGACACGGGGCATGCTCGGGGGGTGGGGGTAACAGGAGAGAGACACGGGGCATGAGCGTGGGGTCGGGGGCAACAGGAGAGAGACACGGGGCATGAGCGTGGGGTCGGGGGCAACAGCAGGGAGACACGGAGCATGAGAGGGGGTTGGGAGGTAACAGGAGAGAGACACGGGGCATGAGGGGGGTAGGGGGCAACAGCAGAGAGACACAGGGCATGACCGGGGGTAACAGGAGAGAGACACGGGGCATGAGCGGGGGGTGGGGGGCAACAGCAGGGAGACACGGGGCATGAATGGGGGGTAGGGGGCAACAGGAGAGAGACACGGGGCATGAGAGGGTGGTGGGGGTAACAGGAGAGAGACATGGGGCATGAGAGGGGGGTGGGGAGCAACAGCAGGGAGACACGGGGCATGAGCGGGGGGTGGGGAGAACACGAGGGAGACACGGGGCATGAGAGGGGGGTGGGGGGTAACAAGAGAGAGACACGGGGCATGAGCGGGGGTGGGAGGCAACAACAGGGAGACACGGGGCATGAGCGGAGGGTGGGGGGCAACAGCAGGGAGACACGGGGCATGAGAGAGGGTGGGGGGCAACAGCAGGGAGACACGGGGCATGACCGGGGGGTGGGGGGTAACAGGAGAGAGACACGGGGCATGAGAGGGGGGTGAGGGTAACAGGAGAGAGACACGGGGCATGAGAGGAGGGTTGGAGGGGGTAACAGGAGAGAGACACGGGGCATGAGAGGAGGGTTGGAGGGGGTAACAGCAGGGAGACAGGGGTTATGAGAGGGGGGTGGGGCTAACAGGAGAGAGACACGGGGCATGAGCGTGGGGTGGGGGCAATAGGAGAGAGACACGGGGCATGAGCAGAGGGTGGGGGGCAACAGGAGAGAGACACGGGGCATGAGCGGGGGGTGGGGGTAACAGGAGAGAGATACTGGGCATGAGCGGGGGGTGGGGGGCAACAGCAGGGAGACACAGGGCATGAGCGGGGAGTGAGGGGCAACAGCAGGGAGACACAAGGCATGACCGGGGGGTGGGGGAACAGGAGAGAGACACGGGGCATGGGCAGGGGGTGGGGGGCAACAGCAGGGAGACACGGGGCATGAACGGAGGGTGGGGGCTACAGGAGAGAGACACGGGGCATGAGAGGGGGGTGGGGGTAACAGGAGAGAGACACGGGGCATGGGGGGGTGGGGGGTAACAGGAGAGAGACACAGGGCATGAGCGGGGGTGGGGGGCAACAGCAGGGAGACACAGGGCATGACCGGGGGTGGGGGCTAACAGGAGAGACATGGGGCATGAGCCGGGGTTGTGGGGCAACAGCAGGGAGACACGGGGAATGATCGGGGTGTGTGGGGCAAAAGGAGAGAGACACGGGGCATGAGAGGGGGCTGGGGGTAACAGGAGAGAGTCACGGGGCATGAACGGGGGATGGGGGGCAACAGCAGGGAGACACGGGGCATGAGCGTGGGGTGGGGGCAACAGGAGAGAGACACGGGGCATGAGCGGAGGGTGGGGGGCAACAGGAGAGTGACATGGGGCATGAGCGGGGGTGGGGGGTAACAGGAGAGAGATACTGGGCATGAGCGGGGGGTGGGGGGCAACAGCAGGGAGACACAGGGCATGAGCGGGGAGTGAGGGGCAACCGCAGGGAGACACGGGGCATGAGCAGGGGGTGGGGGGCAACAGGAGAGAGACACGGGGCATGAGCAGGGGGTGGGGGGCAACAGCAGGGAGACATGGGGCATGAACGGAGGGTGGGGGCTACAGGAGAGAGGCACGGGCATGAGAGGGGGGTGGGGGTAACAGGAGAGAGACACGGGCATAAGAGGGGGGTGGGGGGTAACAGGAGAGAGACACAGGGCATGAGCGGGGGGTGGGGGGCAACAGCAGGGAGACACAGGGCATGACCGGGGGTGGGGGGTAACAGGAGAGACACGGGGCATGAGCGGGGGTTGTGGGGCAACAGCAGGGAGACACGGGGAATGATCGGGGTGTGTGGGGCAAAAGGAGAGAGACACGGGGCATGAGAGGGGGCTGGGGGTAACAGGAGAGAGTCACGGGGCATGAACGGGGGATGGGGGGCAACAGCAGGGAGACACGGGGCATGAGCGTGGGGTGGGGGCAACAGGAGAGAGACACGGGGCATGAGCGGAGGGTGGGGGGCAACAGGAGAGTGACATGGGGCATGAGCGGGGGTGGGGGGTAACAGGAGAGAGATACTGGGCATGAGCGGGGGGTGGGGGGCAACAGCAGGGAGACACAGGGCATGAGCGGGGAGTGAGGGGCAACCGCAGGGAGACACGGGGCATGAGCAGGGGGTGGGGGGCAACAGGAGAGAGACACGGGGCATGAGCAGGGGGTGGGGGGCAACAGCAGGGAGACATGGGGCATGAACGGAGGGTGGGGGCTACAGGAGAGAGGCACGGGGCATGAGAGGGGGGTGGGGGTAACAGGAGAGAGACACGGGCATGAGAGGGGGGTGGGGGGTAACAGGAGAGAGACACAGGGCATGAGCGGGGGGTGGGGGGCAACAGCAGGGAGACACAGGGCATGACCGGGGGTGGGGGGTAACAGGAGAGACACGGGGCATGAGCGGGGGTTGGGGGGCAACAGCAGGGAGACACAGGGAATGACCGGGGTGTGTGGGGCAACAGGACAGAGACACGGGGCATGAGAGGGGGCTGGGGGTAACAGGAGAGAGTCACGGGGCATGAACGGGGATGGGGGCAACAGCAGGGAGACAGGGGGCTTGAGCGGGGGGTGGGGGGTAACAGGGGAGAGACACGGGGCATGAAAGGGGGCTGGGGCAACAGCAGGGAGACACGGGGCATGAGCGGGAGGTGGGGGTAACAGGGGAGAGACGCGGGGCATGAGCAGGGGTGGGGGGCAACAGCAGGGAGACACGGAGCATGTGCGGGGGTGGGGGGCAACACGAGGGAGACACGGGGCATGACCGGGCGGTGTGGAGCAACAGGAGAGAGACACGGGGCATGAGAGGGGGCTGGGGGTAACAGGAGAGAGACACGAGGCATGAGCAGGGGGTGGGGGGCAACAGCAGGGAGACAGGGGGCTTGAGCGGGGTGGGGGGCAACAGCAGGGAGACACGGGGCATGAGCGGGGGTGGGGGACAACACGAGGGAGACACGGGGCATGACCGAGGGGGTGGGGCAACAGGAGAGAGACACGGTGTCCTATGATGGTCCTGCCTCTGCCCTCTTTTGCCAACATCATCATCATCATTTATTTCGGCCTAAGCCATAAAAGGTACATACAATCCATAAAATATGCAATATTAAATCTTGCAGGAAAAAAAAAACCTGCAATAGAAAATCCAGCGCTTCATACATAAAAGGCCAATCAGTTTGTGGAAACTATACGAATCACAGATGGAAAGTGCAGCATGCAGGAACAGCAATTAAAATACTTCACAGTCCGTATTATTTTGAAAACACTTCCCTTGACACTTCTATATAAGGGTTCTGTATCCTTATCTATTTGCAAGCACAATGTAATAAAAACCAATACTTCATGTGTAAAATACAAGTCAAATTGGGCCTCACTACGAGTCATCCGGTCCAGAAAGAACAGTGGTGGTAAATCTGCCACCACCGTTCTTTCCGGCCCGGCTGATTAAGAGTCCTGCAGGCGGGAGGAGTCATTCCCACCAGGTCTGACCTGGCGGGTTTAACACCACCCGCCTACAGGCGTACATGGAAACATTCCCATGGAGTCCTAATGGACTCCATGGGAATGGGGATTAACAGAATTCCGCTTCCGTAATTACTGGGTCACTGGGGTTGTAATTACCGCCGGACTCGTAATGAGGCCCATGTGCAAACGATGCACACCTCAAATTAAAAGATATTACTCCATACTCATTTTAAGTATGACACAATCCATATAAAAGATTTCTTGTGATACTTATATCTGTAGATGCTAAACCCTTATCTATTTGCAAGCAGACAAAAAACACTTAGGGCCTCATTACACGGATGGCGGTGGACCAAGGTGCTATTAGCAAGGTATCCTGTTACCCCCACCCCCCTCTCATGCCCCGTGTCTCTCTCCTGTTACCCCCACCCCCCTCTCATGACCCGTGTCTCTCTCCTGTTGCCCCCCACCTCCCAGTCATGCCCCGTGTCTCCCTGCTGTTGCCCCCCACCCCCCGCTCATGCCCCGTGTACCTCCCCTGTTACCGCCCACCCCCCGCTCATGCCCCGTGTCTCCCTGCTGTTTCCCCCACCCCCGGTCATGCACCGTGTCTCCCTGCTGTTGCCCCACACCCCCTGTTCATGCCTCGTGTCTCCCTGCTGTTGCCCCCACCCCCTGCTCATGCCCCGTGCCTCTCTCCTGTTACCCCCACTCCCCTCTCATGCCCCATGTCTCCCTCGTGTTCCCCCACCCCCGCTCATGCCCCGTGTCTCCCTGCTGTTGCCCCCCACCCCCTCTCATGCCCCGTGTCTCTCTCCTGTTACCCCCCACTCATGCCCTGTGTCTCTCTCCTGCTCCCCCCACCCCCCGGTCATGCCCTGTGTTTCCCTGCTGTTGCCCCCCACCCTCCCTCATGCCCCGTGTATCTCTCCTGTTACCCCCATCCCCCGCTCATGCCCTGTGTCTCTCTCCTGTTACCCCCCACCCCCCTCTCATGCCCCGTGTCTCTCTCCCGTTGCCCCCACCCCCCGGTCATGCCCCGTGTCTCTGTGCTGTTGCCCCCCACTCCCATGCCCCGTGTCTATCTCCTGTTACCACCCACCCCCGGTCATGCCCCGTGTCTCCCTGCTGTTGCTCCCCACCCCCCGCTCATGCCCTGTGTCTCTCTCCTGTTGCCCCCCACCCCCTGCTCATGCCCCGTGTCTCCCTGTGGTTGCCCCCCACCCCCCGCTCATGCCCCGTGTCTCTCTCCTGTTACCCCCCACCACCCTCTCATGGCCCGTGTCACTCTCCTGTTGCCCCCCACCCCCGGTCATGCCCCGTGTCTCCCTGCTGTTTCCCCCCACCCCCCGCTCATGCCCCGTGTTTCCCTGCTGTTGCCCCCCAGCCCCCGGTCATACCCTGTGTCTCCCTCCTGTTGCTCCCCACCCCCCGCTCATGCCACGTGTCTCTCTCCTGTTGCCCCTCACCCCCGGTCATGCCCCGTGTTTCCCTGCTGTTGCCCCCCACTCCCATGCCCCGTGTCTATCTCCTGTTACCACCCACCCCCGCTTATGCCCCGTGTCTCTCTCCTGTTACCCCCACCCCCCTCTCATGCCCCGTGTCTCTCTCCCGTTGCCCCCAGCCCCGGTCATGCCCCGTGTCTCTGTGCTGTTGCCCCTCACTCCCATGCCCCGTGTCTATCTCCTGTTACCCCCCCCACCCCCGGTCATGCCCCGTGTCTCCCTGCTGTTGCTCCCCACCCCCCTCTCATGCCCCGTGTCTCTCTCCCGTTTCCCCCACCCCCCGGTCATGCCCCGTGTCTCCATGCTGTTGCCCCCCACTCCCCACTCCCATGCCCCGTGTCTATCTCCTGTTACCCCCACCCCCGGTCATGCCCCATGTCTCCCTGCTGTTGCTCCCCACCCACCGCTCATGCCCGTGTCTCTCTCCTGTTGCCCCCCACCCCCTGCTCATGCCCTGTGTCTCCCTGCGGTTGCCCCCCACCCCCCGCTCATGCCCCGTGTCTCTCTCCTGTTACCCCCCACCCCCGGTCATGCCCTGTGTCTCCCTGCTGTTTCCCCCCACCCCCGCTCATGCCCTGTGTTTCCCTGCTGTTGCCCCCCACCCCCCGGTCATGCCCCGTGTCTCCCTCCTGTTGCTCCCCACCCCCCGCTCATGCCCCGTGTCTCTCTCCTGTTACCACCCACCCCCGGTCATGCCCCGTGTCTCTCTCCTGTTGCCCCTCACCCCCCGGTCATGCCCCGTGTCTCCCTGCTGTTTCCCCCCACCCCCCGCTCATGCCTCGTGTCTCTCTCTCTCCTGTTCTCCCCACCCCCGCTTATGCCTCGTGTCTCTCCTGTTACCCCCACCCCCGTTCATGCCCAGTGTCTTTCTCCTGTTGCCCCCCCGCTCATGCCCCGTGTCTCCCTTCTGTTACCCCCACCCCCCCTCATGCCCCGTGTCTCCCTCATGTTCCCCCCACCCCCCGCTCATGCCCCGTGTCTAACTGCTGTTGCCCCCGCCCCTGCTCATGCCCCGTGTCTCCCTGCTGTTGCCCCCACCCCTGCTCATGCCCCGTGTCTCTCTCCTGTTACCCCCCACCCCCCTCTCATGCCCCGTGTCTCTCTCCTGTTACCTCCCACCCCCTCTCATGCCCCATGTCTCTCTCCTGTTGCCCCCCACCCCCCGATCATGCCCCGTGTCTCCCTACTGTTTCCCCCACCCCCTGCTCATGCACCGTGTCTCTCTCCTGTTACCCCCAACCCCTCTCATGCCCCGTGTCTCTCTCCTGTTACCCCCCACCCCCCTCTCATGCCCTATATCTCTCTCCTGTTGCTCCCACCCCCCGGTAATGCCCCGTGTCTCCCTTCTGTTGCCCCCCACCCCCCGGTCATGCCCGTGTCTCTCTGCTGTTGCCCCCCACGCCGGTCATGCCCCGTGTCTCTCTCCTGTTACCCCCCACCCCCCTCTCATGCCCTGTGTCTCCCTCGTGTTCCCCCCACCCCCTGCTCATGCCCCGTGTCTCCCTGCTGTTGCCCCCCACCCCCCGCTCATGCCCCGTGTCTCTCTCATGTTACCCCCCACCCCCTCTCCTACCCCGTGTCTCTCCTGTTGCCCCCCACCTCCCGGTCATGCCCCGTGTCTCTCTCCTGTTGCCCCCACCCCCGTTCATGCCCCATTTCTCCCTGTTGCCCCCCACCCCCTGGTCATGCCCCGTGTCTCCCTCCTGTTGCCCCCCACTCCACGCTCATGCCCCGTGTCTCTCTTCTGTTACCCCCCACACCCCTCTCATGCCCCGTGTCCCCCTCGTTTTTCCCCGCTTCCCGCTCATGCCCTGTGTCTCCCTGCTGTTGCCCCCCAACCCCTGCTCATGCCCAGTGTCTGTCTCCTGTTACCCCCCACTCCTCGCTCATGCCCCGTGTCTCTCTCCTGTTACCCCCCACCCCCCTCTCATGCCCCGTGTCACTCTCCTGTTGCCCCCCACCCCCTGGTCATGCCCCGTGTCCCCCTGCTGGTGCCCCCACCCCTGCTCATGCCCTGTTACTCTCTCCTGTTACCCCCCACCCCCTCTCATGCCCCGTGTCTCCCTTCTGTTGCCCCCCACTCATGCCCTGTGTCTCCCTGCTGTTGCCCCCCACCCCCGCTCATGTCCCGTGTCTCTCTCCTGTTACCCCCTACCCCTCTCTCATGCCCCGTGTCTCCCTCGTGTTCCCCCCACCCCCGCTCATGCCCCGTGTCTCCCTGCTGTTGCCCCCCACCCCCCACTCATGCTGTCATGATGCCTACCCCCGGAGCACCAGGCCAGGCCCAGCACCCCCGGGAGCAGGCATCATGCCCCCGGGTAAAAGCCCAGCGGCCCTTATAGGGGCTCTTTGGACTCTGTCGTGGCGCCTTTGGCGCCAGGCTCATGTTGGACATCAGTCCTGGCGCCATAGGCGCCAGGCTCATAAAGGAAAGTGTTTGGTGCACTTACCTGCTGCATGAAGACCCAAGCCAAATGATGCTTAGGAGGGACTATTTTAATGAAGGGACTATTTTGTTACTTGGGTGGGGCTGTGGAAGAATACTTACCTAGGACTTCTTCCAAGGCTATTTAAGCCACGCCCGGACAGCCACACGTGCTTCGTGTTGTTCTGCATCCCAGCAGCTGAACGCTCACCGTGTCTGCTCCTGCACCTGGACTCCAGCCACGCCCGTCTCGAACCTGGAACACCTGTAAGGAAAGAAGAGAAGAGAAAGGTGAAAACCAAGAACTTATTCAAACTTCTTACCTGCATCCGGAATCTTAACGCCAGCATTCTTTAAGAAAGACTTCCATTTAAAAGCATTGCGTTGCTCGCTGCAGCGCCACGCTTCACTCACCTGTCCACGAGACATCTCCCGGCTCCATCGCGGCTGTCAGCACCGGTCGCCACATCTCTGCATCTAGGGGAGAGAAGAAGAGACAAAAGGTGAGCAGAGGGAACACAGGAGGAAAGCCGAATTTTCAGCCATAATACTTACCGGCTTTTCTTGGTGAACCATTCCACATTTCGGGTCGGCGCAGCTTCGTTGGCAAGTACCGCACCCCGGCCCCTATGGGGAAAGGACAAAAGACATTACTGGGGAATTATAAAGACATTTAGAGGGGTCGCCCTCATCACTAACTCACCTGATTTTACCATCGGCAATTTAACCCCTCAACGCATCGCCTTCGTTCTGCACCTGAAATAAAGGACAGATCACAGGTTAGGAAGACAACATAAAAAGAGGCTCACACTTGAACTTTTGAATCTTCATACTTACGGCTTATCGCTCAGAAAAGTCAAGTGGATTTTGCCAGCGCCATTCTGAAAACCAGTGAAGTAACTGGACGAACGCGCGCCCCTGCACCAGAAGCAGGATGGAGAGTTCATCCTTCCAAACCATAAGGTGAGCTTAAACCGGGGGTTTTGGAGGAAGTCAGAGAAGAACGAAGGGGGAAAGGGGGGAGCAAGCACACTATTCTGCAGACAGTTAATCCCCTTTCTCATCTGCAGAAGGATATTCCTACGGGCCAGACAAGCAAGATTTGGGGGTCCTGTTCAATCGGCGGTCCGAGTTCTGCGCATCATGCTTGAAGAGGCCACAGCAACCCAGACTAGACCAGCGCCTCCGTGGGAGCCAGGTGAGCGTTACAGAACGCAAAGCCTTCCTACAAATTCCCACCCAGGCGCTATGGAAACTTCTGAGACTGACCAGTTGGCCCAACTACTGGGGGAATTACGGGCCGAAGTACACGCCGCTCGTCACGAAACTAATGCTCTCAGGAGGGAAGTGATTGTAACAAAGGAAAGAGCTGATGACCTGGTTAGACAGCTTTTGCAAGGTCAAGCTGGACAAACTCCTTTACCCGGTTCCGGGGGGAACCCCGCTCCTGTGCTTTCCAGTAACCCGGTGCAGATTAATCTACCTGGAAACATGCCACTGGCCCCACGCGAATGCTTTGCTGGGGACCCCAAACGATTCGCCGTATTCATGAATCAGTGTCGTTTGCATTTCCTATGCAGACCTGGGGCCTTCTCTAATGACCAGACCAAGGTAGCCTTTGTATTGTCATATCTCAGCGGCAGTGCTGCCGATTGGTCAGTTCCACTGGTAACTCAAGATGACCCGATTCTTCATGATTTTCAAGGATTTCAAGCAAGCATGAAAAGGTTATTTGCTCGTCACTCCCAGGGGCAGGCTCTGGATGACGAACTTCTATCTCTGCGACAGGGCAATCAAGACCTCCTATCCTACATTGCAACCTTTAATAGACTAATTGTGGAAACTGGGTGGCCAGAGGATAAAAGAATCACGTTATTTTATCGAGGTCTACGCGGAGAACTTAAAGATGTCCTGGCCCAAGTTGTAAATCCGCCCCAAGAATGCTCAGAATATATAGATTTAGTTGTTCAATTGGATCACAGACTGCAAAACAGAAAAGCAGATCGGTCCAAGTTTGAGACCCGGGTGTTGGTCAAGACCCACGCTAACCTCAAGGGGGCTGAAGCCTCTGAGTCAATGCAAATCGGAGGGGTTAAAGGACCTCTAACTCAAAAGGAACGTGAAAGAAGACGGCAGATGCAATTATGTCTTTATTGTGGGTCCTCCGGAAACTTTCTACGAGTTTGCCCGGCAAAGCCGTCCAAGAAGGTGGTAGGAGCCGCTGATAAAATCCATGAAAACTCTGTATCGGGAAACAACCACGCCCGACAAGCGTAGGGGTCCGCTTGCCGAGCTTGAAAACTAACTCTCAGACCTCGCATTTCATTGTGCCAATGGTCCTCGTATATCCCGAACAGCCTAAGCGGTTGCATGCAATAAAGGCATACATCGATAGTGGGGCTATAGGAAACTATGTGGATCGTGAATTGGTCTCCAGGATTAACCTCCCTCTGCGTCCTAAAACCAGCAAAGATGTCATCACCACAGTTGATGGAACCGAAATTGCCTCTGGACCGGTAACACATTCCACAGCTGAGGTGACACTTGTAGGTCCGGACGGCCATCGGGCGGCATTTGTGTTTGATGTAATCAAGGCTCCACAGTTTCAGGTTATTCTCGGAATCCCTTGGTTAGAGACACATAATCCTCGAATTGATTGGCGAGCGAAGAGAATTACCTTCCCGGATTGTGCACAAACCTGCTGCCCAGAAAATCTGAAGATCAGTCTAGCATCAGTAACCTCTGTCTCCATGCAACTACCTCCGGAATACCAAGACTTTCAGGACATCTTCCAAAAGGAACAGGCCAACACGTTACCTCCTCACAGATCGTACGATTGCCAAATCGATCTGGTGCCCGGTGCACAACCCCCTTGTAGCAGGATTTATGCCCTTACTGAACCGGAGAATCTGCATTTGAGACAATATTTAGATCAATACCTAGCCAATGGTTTCATTCGCCCGTCAAAGTCTCCGGCATCCTCGGCTTTGTTCTTTGTGCCAAAAAAAGAAGGCGAACTTAGAACTTGTATCGATTACTGCGCATTGAACCAGATAACTGTTAAAAATCGTTACCCTCTGCCTTTGATCCCTGAACTCCTTGACCAGGTGAAGGACGCTTGCGTATACACCAAGTTAGATCTCCGGGGGGCTTATCATCTGGTACGAGTAAAAGAAGGCGATGAATGGAAAACAGCCTTCCATACAAAATATGGACTATTCGAATACCAGGTGATGCCTTTCGGGTTGTGCAACGCGCCTGCTGCCTTCCAATTCTTCATGAACGATGTCCTTCGGGAACTCATCGATGTCTGTGTTGTCGTGTATATCGATGACATTCTGGTGTACTCCTCTTCGGAATCAGATCACAGAAAACATGTCAGGGCCGTCCTAGAGAAATTGCGCCAGCACAAACAGTTTGCAAAGCTGGAAAAATGCGTTTTCCATACCACCGAGGTTGAGTTTCGTGGATTCATCCTGACACCTAAAGGGGTCCGAATGGACTCACAGAAAGTGGAAGCCATCCTCAAATGGCCATCACCTAGTTCGGTGAAAAGTGTCCAAAGCATGCTTGGTTTTGCCAATTTTTATCGCAGGTTTATCCCGGAATTTTCACGTGTGGTGCAACCCATCACTGCACTCTTGCGGAAAAATAAACGTTTTGAATGGACCGAGGAAGCTGAACAGGCCTTTCAGGAATTGAAAGCTAAATTTACGTCTGCACCTATTTTGAAACACCCGCGTCCCGATCTCCCACATATAGTCGAAACCGACGCGTCCAGCTTAGCCATGGGAGCTGTCCTGTCTCAGAGAGACCCCGAAGCCAACCAACTGCACCCCGTAGCATTTTGGTCCAGAAAGTTCTCGCCGCCGGAGATAAATTATGCAATCACCCATAAGGAATTATTGGCCATTAAGTCCGCCTTTAAGGCTTGGCGGCATTATCTTCTTGGCGCCAGGCATACCATCACCGTGATCACTGATCACCGAAATTTACAATATTTAAAAACTGCCAAGGCTCAGTCTTCACGACAGCTCCGATGGGCTTTGTTCTTTGCTGAGTTCGATTTGGTAATCACTTACCGTCCCAGCTGTAAGAATGGCAAAGCGGACGCGCTATCTCGAATTGGAATGGGAGAAATGGACACAAACTCAGAACCTGTGCCGATAATTCCCGAACAAAGAATTTTGGGGATAACCACTTTACAAACCCTTGAAGACATTCAAGCACGGGTAAAACAATTCCTGGACTCTTCAGCCTTGCAGGATTGGATCAAAAGGGGGTCTTACTTTTCAGTCAACGATGGCTTACCTTACTTCCAAGGACGCTTATTTTTGCCAGAAAAGGAATTGCAAGAACTGGTTATTTCCCGTCATCATGATACTCTGATGGAAGGACATCCTGGCATTGCCAAAACAGAGGAAAAAATTAAACGACAATTCTGGTGGCCTTTCTGGCGAAAGGATATTAAATCTTTCGTGATGTCCTGTGGAGTTTGCGCCCAAAACAAAGGTCAAAAAACAAAACACGCCGGTCTTCTTCAACCCTTAGACATTCCACCAGCACCTTGGCACACCTTGTCACTAGATTTTATCACGGACCTTCCCTCTTGTAATGGATACAATACTATTCTGGTTGTGGTGGATTTATTTTCCAAGATGGCCCATTTTATTCCGTTGAAAGGATTACCTTCAGCTTTTGTTCTCGCCAAGGAATTCCTCGAAAATATCATCCGTTTGCATGGATTCCCGTCCATACTAGTCTCTGATCGGGGAAGCCAGTTTATTTCTCATTTTTGGAAAAAGTGTTGTCAACTGGCACAAATCGACGTAAGACTCTCAACCAGCCACCACCCACAGACCGATGGTCAGACGGAGAGAACGAACCAGACCCTTGAACAATATCTACGATGTATGTTGCACCAATCGGAGGGTAATTGGAAGGATATTTTATGGGTGGCTGAATATGCAAACAATAACTCGATACACTCTGGAACTGGTCGGAGCCCCTTTTATACCCAATATGGACATCACCCTCGTACGTCAGACTTGGACTCACCTTTGAGCCTTGAAATGCCCGCAGTGGACCATTTGCATTTTACGATTACTCAAGCCTTCAAGGATGCAACTGCACACTTACAACATGCGAAAGGGAAATACAAAAAGAATGCAGATCTGCATCGAAGAGAGGCGCCTCCATACCAAATAGGGGATCAAGTATGGTTGGCTACCAAACACTTATCGCTCAAGGGACCTCAGACTTTTAATCCAAGGTATTTAGGCCCTTACTCGATCAAAGCTATAATTAACCCAGTGACAGTCAAGCTAGATCTACCAGCTAACATGCGGATTAACCCCATTTTTCATGTGTCACTTTTGAAACCAGTGCAACCAGGAACCAGATTAATAAAGCCACCAGAACCAATCCAGATAGATGGAGAGCCTGAATTGGAGGTGAAGAACATTTTGGATTCTAAGATCTCAAAATCAAAACTTTTCTATCTAATTGATTGGAAGGGGTACGGGCCTCAGGAAAGGTCTTGGGAACCCAGCGACCACGTACATGCACCTCGGCTAGTAAAAAGGTTCCATCGGAATTTCCCAAACAAACCGAAACCTCCAGAGGGAACGACCTTGGGAGGGGCCTTGGGGGGAGTGCTGTCATGATGCCTACCCCCGGAGCACCAGGCCAGGCCCAGCACCCCCGGGAGCAGGCATCATGCCCCCGGGTAAAAGCCCAGCGGCCCCTTATAGGGGCTCTTTGGACTCTGTCCTGGCGCCTTTGGCGCCAGGCTCATGTTGGACATCAGTCCTGGCGCCATAGGCGCCAGGCTCATAAAGGAAAATGTTTGGTGCACTTACCTGATGCAGACCATGCTGCATACTCACCTGATGCAGACCATGCTGCATGAATACCCAAGCCAAATGAGGCTTAGGAGGGACTATTTTAATGAAGGGACTATTTTGTTACTTGGGTGGGGCTGTGGAAGAATACTTACCTAGGACTTCTTCCAAGGCTATTTAAGCCACGCCCGGACAGCCACACGTGCTTCGCGTTGTTCTACATCCCAGCAGCTGAACGCTCACCGTGTCTGCTCCTGCACCTGGACTCCAGCCACGCCCGTCTCGAACCTGGAACACCTGTAAGGAAAGAAGAGAAGAGAAAGGTGAAAACCAAGAACTTAATCAAACTTCTTACCTGCATCCGGAATCTTCACGCCAGCATTCTTGAAGAAAGACTTCCATTTAAAAGCATTGCGTTGCTCGCTGCAGCGCCGCGCTTCACTCACCTGTCCTCGAAACACCTCCCGGCTCCATCGCGGCAGTCAGCACCGGTCGCCACATCTCTGCACCTAGGGGAGAGAAGAAGAGACAAAAGGTGAGCAGAGGGAACACAGGAGGAAAGCCGAATTTTCAGCCATAATACTTACCGGCTTTTCTTGGTGAACTATTTCACATTTCGGGTCGGCGCCGCTTCGTTGGCAGGTACCGCACCCCGGCCCCTATGGGGAAAGGACAAAAGACATTACTGGGAAATTATAAAGACATTTAGAGGGGTCACCCTCATCACTAACTCACCTGATTTTACCATCGGCAATTTAAACCCTCAACGCATCGCCTTCGTTCTGCACCTGAAATAAAGGACAGATCACAGGTTAGGAAGACAACATAAAAAGAGGCTCACACTTGAACTTTTGAATCGTCATACTTACGGCGTATCGCTCAGAAAAGTCAAGTGGATTTTGCCAGAGCCATTCTGAAAACCAGTGAAGTTACTGGACGAACGCGCGCCCCTGCACCAGAAGCAGGATGGAGAGTTCATCTTTCCAAACCATAAGGTGAACTTAAACCGGGGGTTTTGGAGGAAGTCAGAGAAGAACGAAGGGGGAAAGGGGGGAGCAAGCACACTATTCTGCAGACAGTTAATCCCCTTTCTCATCTGCAGAAGGATATTCCTACGGGCCAGACAAGCAAGATTTGGGGGTCCTGTTCAATCGGTGGTCCGAGTTCTGCGCATCACGCTTGAAGAGGCAACAGCAACCCAGACTAGACCAGCGCCTCCGTGGGAGCCAGGTGAGCGTTACAGATGCCCTGTGTCTCTCTCATGTAGCCCCCCCACCCCCCGCTCATGCCCCGTGTCTCTCACCTGTTACCCCCCTCTCATGCCCCGTGACTCTCTCCTGTTGCCCTCACCCCCCGGTCATGCCCCGTGTCTCTCTCCTGTTGCCCCTGACCCCCCGGTCATGCCCCGTGTCTCCCTCCTTTTGCCCCCCCGCTCATGCCCTGTGTCTCTCTTCTGTTACCCCCCACCCTCCTCTCATGCCCCATGTCTCCCTCGTGTTCCCCCCACCTCCCGCTCATGCCCCGTGTCTCCCTGCTGTTGCCCCCCACTCCCGCTCATGCTCTGTGTCTCCCTGGTGTTGCCCCCCACCCCCTGCTCATGCTCTGTGTCTCTCTCCTGTTACCCCCAGCTCATGCCGCGTGTCTCCCTGCTGTTGCCCCCCACCCCCTGCTCATGCCCCATGTCTCCCTGCTGTTGCCCCCCACCCCCCGCTCATGCCCCGTGTCTCCCTCCTGTTACCCCCCACCCCCCTCATGCCCTGTGTCTCTCTCCTGTTACCCCCACCCCTGCTCATGCCCCGTGTCTCCCTCCTGGTCCCCCCTACCCATGCCCTGTTGTGTTATCTTTATACACCCTGCCTTCCCTTTCCATGGTGTCCATCTTGGTAAAAGATTTTCCTTCCTACACCGGGACGCCACAAGGGTTCCGGTTTGGGAAGTAAAATCTTTTTTTTACCACCCCGGGTTCCCACTTTGAGAACCTAGGATGCTAGGGGTCTTCATCCATTGAAAAGGACATTATGGTTACGTTGCACTAATAAAAAACTATGAAATTCAATTTAAAAAACGTTATGGTTAAGTTGCACTAATAAAAAACTGTGAAATTCAATGTAAAAACGTTGTTAAAGGGACGTTCTGGTTAAGTTGCACTAATAAAAACCTATGAAAATCAATGAAAAAACTTTGTTAAAGGGACGTTATGGTAGTTGCGCTATTAAAAACCTATGAAATTTAGTGAAAAAACATTGATAAAGGGACGTTATGGCTAAGTTGCGCTACTAAAAACCTATGAAATTCAGTGAAAAAACTTTGTTAAAGGGACGTTATGGTTAAGTTGCACTACTAAAAATCTATGAAATTCAGTGAAAAAACTTTGTTATAGGGACGTTATGGTTCCAATTAAAACCGAAAAACCCTTGAAATTTGCCAGTTATGGTAAGCTAAGCAATCATAACTCGCGCCACCACCGTTCACTGCTAAGCCTAACACCCAGGACATCAAAGATGACATCACAAATGTCATTGATGACATCACTGATGACATCACATGTGCATTTACCTTTCATGAAAAGTCTGTACAAGGGATTCTTAGTGTAATGTTAATAAAAAAAGTGTCAAGGATTATTGGAATAAATATCAAGTGCTAATCAGTGCATTAAGCTATGCATTGATATAAATAGCATTCTATTATTAACTTCAATCCAGTATACTAAGGTACTCATGTAGAAACATAGGCATTGTGTGCAGCATACATGATGGAGGTGCAATATTCATAAACTTGCCATGTTGAATAGTGAAATGATAACTGTTTTCATATTAGAGTTTTGCGTACAGTGAAACTTGTGATAAGTAGGTAATAAACCCACTTACTACATAATTGCATTATTATAGACAAATCACAAAGAGACAAAACCACATACAAATATGAATATATACAAGGGAATTGAAGTAAGAAAAAAAACAGCAATAGTAGCAGAAAGTGTTCATAACCTAACTGATTATCTTTATGCACAGAAATGATTGCTCTGTTTCAAAGCTGTTACTTACCCTATCGATATATATATCACATGATGTGTCTGGACCCTAAGGAAAATAGTGTGAGTACAACATATAAAAATATGAGCATATACAGGGAAAGTAAAGTAATAAAAAACATCAAAACTATCAGAAAGTGCTGATAACTCTACTGATAATTTTAATGCACAAAAAGGATTGCTGTCTTTCAAGGTTGTGTCTTCCCCTATGTATGTTTCATATGATATGACTGGACCATAAGGGAATTATTGTAAGAACATACTTGAAGGATAAGTCTACAAATATAGTACATTTACAATTTTTTAGTTCCTGACTGTTACTGAAGAAAATCATGTGGCCTAGATATGTCAGGAAAGGAAAAAAGGGGGCGTCAGACATGTGATGTCATCAGTGATGTCATCAATGACATGTGTGATGTCATCTCTGATGTCCTGGGTGTTAGGCTTAGCAGTGCACAGTGGTAGCATGAGTTATGGTTGCTTAGCTTACCATAACTGGCGAATTTCAAGGGTTTTTCGGTTTTACTTGGAACCATAACGTCCCTTTAACAAAGTTTTTACACTGAATTTCATAGGTTTTTAGTAGCGCAACTTAACCATTACGTCCCTTTAACAAAGTTTTTTCACTGAATATATATATATTTCAATTCTTTCTGTCTGTCCCAACCTCACTCCCATGTTGTGGTTCTTTTGTTTCTTTACAACTGGTCACAGGTAGATCTGGATAACATGGCTAAACTGGTAGCAGGTTCTCTCAGTGAATCATGCATGGGGAGTGGAGTCCCTTGCAACATGGAAAGACTGTGCATTCTTTGTTTGCTATCAGGACTGCATTTTCTTATGAAGGAACAATCTTCATGGTTATTATGATAACCTGGCAACACCAGCAGCATAACGGAATATGTAAATTAAGCTTTCTATGATGCAGCTCTAAAGAATAAACTAAATTCTGTTGTGGGGTCTCCAAGTCTATTTTTGTTACGTTGTTCTTGACCCCAAACAGATTATGCATGTTTCGGGTTATGAATATTTATTAAGGATAATGCGATGTAAACATGAATGTGCAGGTGTCCTCAACTTGTGCTTGTGCCTGGTTCCCAGAGCCCAGAACTCGAGAGGAGTTGCATTGTTTGTCCAGAGAACCATGTTCACAGCTGCACAATGAGAACCTCTTCAGATGAACACCATGAAGAATGTACAGTGTTGTAAGTGCTGCATCAAATGCAGTCATCCGTAGTCAGCCTCTGGAAGGAGTGGTAGTATCCTTTGTTTACCAAGGAACGTTTGGATTGGTGAATTGTGACTACTTAAGATAGCCAACACTAGTGAGCCACATTTCTATTCCCTTATCCTCATCTTTTTACAAACAAACATTGTGCGACCTGAGACCATAGAAAGTTTTAGCAGAAGAACCATCGTACAATGGATCCTCCCATACTAGCATACAATAGAAGAAGTAAAGGCACCACTCTTGAAATATCTACCCCAAAGTGTCATGGAGACTAACGCACCGGGGATAGCAGAATGTAGACTTGCCAGGACATCAGTGAAAGATGGAAAAATAACAAAAGTATTCCCGATCATTCACTCATCATTTCTATGGTTATGTGTGGACCTGGATGAGGACAGTGGATTAGGGCTTGTTCCAAGTGACTTTATGAGAAATGCAGTATTCTTCACAACCCCTTCTCTGCTGTCCTCCCAGTCACAAGAAGTAAACAAGGATGAGTGGGATCAGCCTCTTTGTAACATCCAGAATGGAACCTTGAGTCTTACTTCAATCTCTGCTTTCACTTACTTGCTCCATCAATGGCCCGGCTATATGACAACATAAAAGATGATATACATTCTCATATTGGGCATAAGTACAACATTAGAGGTGCCAAAAAATGACCACAAGCTGTAATTGGAAAGCCAAGAGGGGACCCAACATTGAACATAACTGAGGAGGTGGTAATCAATAAAACAATGATCGATCCCGGCGCACCTAACGCCGTTACTGAAGGTACAATGCTAAGTGATCAATTGAGCCAGTCTACTGATGTCATAGAGCAGCAAATGCCAGATGTGCCAGCTTCTTGGTCATTACTAGCGACCCAAAAGAGTCATGAAGCTCAAGGAAACTTTGTACAAAAAAGAAAGCTAAAATCAGAAAGGGTCTAACTTGAATGAGATGTTCACCTCTAGAAGATTTCTTAAAAACCTGACCATACCCAAAGCTGAAGCAATGGACATTATCGCAATCCAAAAATCAAAACCTAAAAAAAGTCTCAAGGGGAAAAGAAAGGATCAAAACACAACAACAAACAAAGAACAATTTCTGACTTCTTCCCAGGAAGTGGATATTGACTTGAGACACTTCAACACATTGCTTAAAGACTCACAGCCTATACCAGCCAGACCTGACTAACACTAACACAATCCAGTAATAAGTGATCAACTGTTACCATTGACAAAAAAAACTGTGTTTTCAATTTATATGCAAGCAAACAGATCCAAGATGCTAAAAATGTTGAATCATCTTTTCCTCAGACATTGGGCCTCATTACACGGTAGGCGGTAGCCATGGTGCTATTAGCGCCATGGCTACCCCCTTACCCCATTCCTGGTCCGTGTTCCCGGAATGGGGACTTACCAGGTCATTCCGACCCTGGCGGGACTGGTAAGTCCCCATTCCGGGAACCATTCCCCATTCCCATTTGAGCCCCTACAGGGCTCAATGGGAATGGGGAATGAGCTAATAACGGGACCGCTATTAGCATGCCCGTTATTAGCTCTGAAGTCCCTCAACGGGTCCCTTCCTTAACCAGGTAAAACCAGGTTAAGGAAGGAACCCGCTAAGGGACCTCGTAGTAGGGCGGTAAGGGATTACCGGCACCGTTGCCCTTACCGGTACCAGTAATCCATTACCGCATACCGTGTAATGAGGCCCATTGACTTTTTTAGCTGATTGACCAAGAAACATCAGTGGTGCACTTCTACTAAAAATGAGTAGCTTCTTTGGTATGGAACCACCTTGAAGATATTTGCGCCATGGGGATAGATTCTTTCATTCCACAGCAGAAAACATGCCATAAGGAAAGCAACCGACTAGAGAAATAGACCATCCATCTATCATAATCCTCTAAGTTTACTTAACATAAACATGCTCAATGTATAAACAGGACACTAGAAGAGTTCTATGTTCTAACACCAGCCAGGCAAAAGAAAGCCAGACAAATGACAGGGGATATCTGCCTGCTTCATTAAATTCTTATGAGCTGATAAACTCTAGGTCCAGTTTCAAAGGTGATTTGGAGAGGAGCCAAGTCAACTTTAGCAACAAGGTCCTAAAAATACTATTGTGGAATTGTCTGAGGCACAGACACATTATCACTAATGAAATACCTAATTTGTTTTTTGGGGATTATGGTTTGTTATTTTTGCAAGAAACCTAGCTCAATGAATCCCTACTTATGGCAGGCTCTTAAGTCTTTACACTTCCTTCCATCTCCAAAGACAAGGGGAGATCCTCAGGGGGTCTATTAATGGCCATTGATTTAGGTTGGGGAATGGAGAGAAAGCTCAGCCAAATTCTGCAAGCTTTTTACTGATCAAAAGTCATAAGTTAAGTATGAATGACTAACATACAGGGATCATCTCTTTATAAACATCTATTGGAACCCCCAGTCTGTGTCCCTGCATAAAAGTTATTAAATGAGTTGCCTGGCATTATGGGCAGTTTGTATTGGAGGGAAACAAACCTAACATTGTAATCACTGGTGATCATAACAGCTGCTGTGACAAAGAGTGGACAAAGAAGGTGATAAATAAAAATATTAAGTCAAATGCAGTAAATGACCCGAGGGTGTTTGGAGGCCAAGAATCAAATATAATGATGGCTAATTAGGGCTTATGTAAATGAAGTGCAGACGAAAGGTGGGGAGACAATGAAAAGGGTCATGTGGTGTAATGTAAAATCCTTATCACAGTTAGACTACATTATTGTCTCTGAATCAATGTGGTATCTATTCTCTACTATAATCTTTACCTCCACCAGTTTCAGCGACCATACGTACATTGTCACCAGTTTAAGGTAGTAACTCCTGACAGTCAGGTTAGAGTAGGATCAAAACATCTAGTTGTATGCAAGAAGGGGTTAAATGTCACTGGCATTTGATAAATGAACTTTCAGAAGCGTTTACCAACTTGCTTAGATTTTGCAATTAAAATTATATAAAGGCCTCATCTATTGTTAGATGGCTAATTAGGACATTTGGGGTCTTTCTAATCAATAGACCTCGGTAAGGCACCAGTCTGGGAACAGGCCATAATACCCACCTTTTTTTTTAACTCAGGGTACTTGAGAAAAAGAAAGAAAAAAAGCAAAGCTGAGGCAGAAAGCCTGCTTGTTTCCAGTTGATGCAGATTCCTATCATGTAGAAAAAAAGGAAATCCTTCAGACCTATAAACAATGGGTCACAATTAACAAATAGAGGATGAATCTAAATGACAATCAGTTAAGCTTAGATAAATTGGATGGGAGGAATTCATCGAAGTTCTGGGAACTACTGAATTGGACTCCAACAAACAGTATTGACAGGTTGTTAGTGTCCGTTATAGACGGCAAATCTTGGGTGAATCACTTCAAACAAATTTACCAGAAAAATACTTGTTCATTAAGTGGAAAGCTGGCAATTTGCGAAGATCTATCTATATGGAAAGGAGATATAGATGTAGAAGATGTCCTGACCACCATTAAATTACTGAAACATTCTCAAGCTTCCGGCCAGATTAAATAGCTCTTATTGCGATCTAACACAATCCTGAAAGATGGGCAGCAGTTCTAAAAATGTTATTTGATAACATTCTGGAAGTCCATAAAATCCCCCAGTCCTGGCAAACAGCTTTAGCATTACCCATCTTTAAAATGGGGCGACAGGTCTGAACCAAAAAATGACAGACCAATACTCTCCCTGATTGTTCAAGTAAAATCTTTGCCAAAATACTATTGAAGAAATTGAAGGTTGGGAGTGTGATCCTTCCAATCTTTTAAAATTCCAGGTAGGCTTTCCCAGAAAGCTTGTGACAACCTTACATGGTCTTGTGCTGTAATTTCTATGATTAAAGGCAATGATGAAAGAGGGGCCACAAGTGTACATGGATAGTGTCAATAGAGTCAATAGAAATCTTTTATGGTGGAAATAATACAATTTATCAGACTCTGAAGGTTTAATGAAGTTGATAATTAGCCTACATTGAGATATAAAACTGTGCATAAAGTTGAAACTTAAAGGAGGAAATTCAAACGAACACAGGTCAGAGGCAGGGGTGTGTGTTAGCACCCCTACTTTTCAAACTTTATATCAGAGACTTGCAGAACCTGTGCTCCAATATCAACTAATTCCCCATAAAACTGACACACTCAGGTCTGAACTGTCTCGCATATGCAGACAACTTGATTTTTATTACCCTGACACCAATAGGCTTGCAAAAGAAATTAACAGCTTTTTCGGATTACGTGAAAGAAACAACCTTGCAATAAACTTAAAGAAATCTAATGTTCTGATATTCTCAAAGAATAAGGTGTCCAAAAAGTCTAGCTGTCGGATAGGGAACGATCCTGTTTTCTCTTTCTGCAGTACATATTCTAGAAAGAAATGAGAAACAAGACATTGGGCCTCATTACGACTTTGGAGGTAGCCATGGCGCTATTAGCGCCATGGCTGCATCCAAAATCGTGTCCGGGTTCCCTGAATGAAGAATTACCGGGCCATTCCGAGTTTGGAGGGCCCAGTAATTCTTCCTTCAGGGAACCTGGGCCTGGTCCTTCCCCATTCCCATTCGAGCCCCCATATGGCTCAATGGGAATGGGGAGGGAGCTAACAACGGACCCGTCAATTACGGGCCCATTGTTAACTCCCTGATTCCCTCAAGGAACCCGCTATGGACGTCTGGAAAAACCAGACGTCCAGAGCGGGTCCCGCGAGGGGACCTCATAATAGGGCGGAGTGGGTTTAACAGTGCCGGCACCATTACCGGCGCTGTTAAACCCATTCCGCACTATTCGTAATGAGGCCCATAGACAGAAAAGGAAATTGTTATTAAGCCAATTAAAGCGTATCGCCTTGAAATTTTGTAATTGTGCCCTTCTTTTGCTAATCAAACACTACAGCATGAAAATAGTGCCAACATTGCTGTACGGTATGGAATGTAAAGATGAGAATGTGGGGGTGTTCCTGAAGACTTGTGATGGAAAAATGTGGAAGAAGGTATTCGGCCTCCTGATGTCATTTCAATGCATTGCTATCAGATTTGAACTCGGGCTCATCTCCATAGAAGCGATCTGGATCTAGAAACAACTTTAATTCCATTAAAAAATCTGTGATTGAGTTAAAAAGTCCCTCTATGATGATTTATTAACCATTTGGCAAAATAAGAAAAGACCGGAATTGAATAATTTCAGCAACGCTAAAAACAAATTCTTGTCCAAGCTGAATTTCGGCTTTGTGAGTTTTATCACAAATCCAACGCTCACAAAAAAGAAGCTGCACGAAAGGGAATGGATTCTTACTGTGGATGCACAGAGCAAATACTCTTTCTGTTTAAAGGACTAATGTTAACAGAACACCCACTAGAAAGGTAATGTTTATGTATCTGATCAGGTTCCCTTCTTGTACAATCCGTGCCCTATGTATGAGATTTAAATGTCATCTAGCTCCAACTCGTGAAGATTAATACATTATTCGTTTGTAATTGGACCAATCATGTGTTGGATGTAAGGTCACAAGTTCAACATTGAGCAGCAACACTTATGCTGTTGTCTTTTTTCATATGATTTTTGTCTTTATTTGGTCATACCTGTGTTGAAGCCTCCTTTAAATATACTATCTTTAATTATGAACAAAGAATTGTATATGTTGGTTTAGGCCCAGACATACTACATCATTTGGGCTAACAATGCTGCTTTTCTTCTTGTTAGTACTGTTGGGTATTTTGTATAGATTTGGGGCCTAGCGGTATTTTCTTACCGTCAAAATGAAAATAATTCAGTAATAATCACTCTTTGCATTCAGATTAGATTTGGTATATAGTACTACAGTATACATACATTATTTCAGCACACTGACACATTTAGTGGTATACATTATGTTGGTATGCGTTATTGGTAGTATTTCTGGTGAGCATAATTCCTTTGTTTTATATGTGGCCCCAATATCCAGAACCCCTTATTTTTGCTTAGTTTGTTCGTGTGATCACTAGAGAGGCCTCAGGCTTACATTTCAGGAACACCACATTTTCAATTGCAGTGCCACCATGGGCTGTCCTCGCTGTCTTATTTACGGCAGCAAGCTAACATGCGGTATTTATCACCAACTTATCTACATCGGTGAACTATGTCCAGGGCCTCTCTTTCTGCTGACTCATGTATCTCCAGCAGTAGTCTATTTCATTATATTATTATTATATTCCGCTCAGAAACATACACTTATATACTAAATGGAATCATGCACACAGCTACCGCTAAGTCTTATTTTTAGCTAGCTTAATTGCACTGTCTAAACCTCTCCCCACATCATCAGCACTGTAATGGTAAATGCACAAAGGAAAGAGAAAATAAAACACACTACCCGTCTGATTTCAGATATTTTTGTGTATTATAAAAATTGCATTTAAACACGATCTTACTTTTTTTGCAGAAATAAATGAAATAGCGCAGTCAACGTTATCTGTAACAAAATGAGAAGAGGGCGACGAGAACAGTCGCAACATTAAACCTGTTGATAAGACACTGGAATTCTTTCTTCTACACTGACTGAATAGTTTTGCATTGTTGCACACTGCCCCCGTACTTTGCAATGTATAATTACCTAATCTGTTCAGCATGTGAAATTCTTCGGCTGGTCGCCTTCTGGATGTGGAAATTCGCTCTTCAAGCACCCCCAGTGAGAACAGGCATCTGCCGTTACTCAAACCGGGGATTATTGTCCGGGATTCCCAGTCTCTGCAGCAGTGCAGCTGGGATCTGCTTTTTCAATCAGGAACTCAGCCACCAGCCAGGTCTTTCTCCCAGCTGTGTGAAAAGTCTTCTGCCTCTCTCCTTCCCCCAGATTCTGCAGGAAAACTTGGTTGCAGCCTCTAATATGATGCTTGTCCAATAAGAATCCCCTATGTCCTATCCTCCTCCTGCACACAATAGAAATCTTTTACAGTAAGCAACTGTAACAAAACTGGTTTGCTGCTATTCGAGTCTTTGCTTCCTGCAAATACTGTGGACAGATCAGCACAGAGCAGCAAAAAGAAAAAAAAATCTGGATGCGCGTTTAAAATGACTTTCAGAGCCTGTCTTTTCCATCCATTTTGCACTGGAGAACACATTATTTTATTAATGAGTTAGCATGTTAGTTTTTGTTAATGAGGTTAGTTCATTAATCCTCAAATATGTCTCCTTCAACAGAGGAATTTCAGGTAAAAAAAAAATATGCTTTTAACTGTGAAAAAAATTATTTGCATTTTATATGTAGAAATCGTTTTTGACTGCATAGCCTGTTTTCATTTACATGTCCATAGGTTGCACTGGCAACACATAGCTTGAAACAATTGCATCATAGCAATGCACCAAACCCATGCAGTGGTGCTGTATAAAAAAACATGCTATACATGGATCCTGTGCAGTGGTGCTGTGCTCTGTGTTCCCAAAACCCGCTAATTAATCTTACAGTACCCTTGCTGTTTATTTAGCTTCGGGCCCAGGACCATGTATCCCCAGTTGATGAAGATTCAGCTATGGAGTCTTTGTCTGCGGTAGTTAACTGCAGTCCTTTCATTTGTGAATGGTACCTTTAAGACTTTCCTTTTCAGTTCCAACTCATGAGATGTATGGCGGTCTATCTGGCAACCACCTGTTTCTTCACTTAAGTTCCTTCCCTGGTATTTTTATTTCTACTTTTTCCATGCATGTAGACATGGTTTGTCCATTATGTGCTACATCAAAGTTGGCCTACCAAGTTGCATGTGGGTGTGAATACCAGTAATCGATTAATAGGGTTTTATTTGCAAATTGTGATATGTCTGCTTTCAGCAGAGGCAATTCTCTTGTTGATTTCAATCACCTCTCCAAAGACCATTTGCCAAGTTGGTGGTGGTGTTTGTTGCAGCACTATTCAGTTTCAAGTGAAGAAGTACCTCTTGGTTTAGGAGCAGTCCGAGCTTGTGTGGATGACGCCTAGGGGAATCTTTGAGTATTCTCCTCTTGTAGTGTAGCTATGACCAAATTGGGTGAATTACTTACAGATAAGCAGTGTCTCCTGTAATCTGCAACACGACAATTGCATTTGTTTTCTTCTGAACGTATACTCATGAAATAGCTCCTTGATATGACATTCTTGTCTATTGAGTACTTGCTCTCACATTCCTTCATTTATGCCGACTTGCTGTCATGTTTAGTGCCTAAGCCTCCATCTTCATATTTCAGTTTAGGGCATCTCAGGAGCCTTTTCAAAATGTACATTCCAAGAATTAAATTCCATTGGGTTAAATGGGCTTTCAAATGTCACTCAGGACCTATGTCCCTGTTGGCTAGAAAGGCTTTGATATCAGTTTGTGCATTTAATGTCAGACAAAGTCCCTATGGTGTGGTCTTCTTCTGGATATCCGGATCAGAAGAAGCTGTATCTGGGGAAATGAGGACATGCATTGGAAACTTTCTATGGTTTTCAGTGTTTGTAAGAACTGGGGCTAATTCTCTAATATGCCTTTCAATTGCCGAGGCGGGTGTCAGAGTCTGGTTGAATCCCTGGCTTTAAGGGCCACTTGAGCACTTGGATATTTCCCACAGTACCCAAGACACAATTGTTAGTTTCAGAGATATTAGCTCAAGTGTTTCTGAGCAGATGTTTATCTTCTGATAGGTCAAATGGCTATCACAGCACAAATTTGTATTTGTATTTTATTGATATATATATGACAATGCATTACTTACCGTAAAAGCATTTCTGATGGTTGTATCTGCTTAGATTCACATGCTGTGCATAGGTCCGACATCCAGTGGTCACTGCGGAGTATTGCATTTTGTTTTTCGTAGTCGAAAAGGGGACGTCGACAAGGCGTGTCTGTAACACTATCCCTATAGTGACGTGCGTTGTACCCACAATCCCTCACGCGTCGAGGTCCCTCTGTTTGTATTTTTTCTGCCCTGAGGGAGCCTTCCATTCGTGAGTGAGTACAGAAAATAGAGAGAGAGATGTAGAAAGGTGTCTATGTTCCTTCCATCCGAGCGGGGAGGAAGGGTGGGCGCATGTGAATCTAAGCAGATACAACCATCAGAAATGCTTTTACGGTAAGTAATGCATTGTCTTCTTCTGATGTTTGTTAATCTGCTTAGAATCACATGCTGTGCATAGACTAGCGAGCAGTACCCGGAGTTGCCGGTGGGTTATGAGAAGGAACAGTAGAGAAAAGATGTCTTAATACTGCCTGTCCCACCTGGGAGTCAGATCTAGAGTGTGCATCTAGACAGTAGTGTTTTGTAAAGGTGTGCACAGAACTCCAGGTAGCCGCTTTGCAGATGGACTCAAGGGGAACATTTGCAATGAACGCTATGGAAGCCCCAGTGCCTCGAGTGGAATGTGCTCTTGGCTTGAAGGGTAGTTCTCTCTTAGCAAGAGTGTAACAGAGAGTGATGCATTGAACAATCCATCTAGATATAGTGGACTTTGAGACTGCATCTCCTTCTCTTCCTACTGCCACCGGACAAAGAACTGATTAGTCTTTCTCAGTGGTCTGGTTCTTTCCTTGTAGAACATGACAGCTCTGCGTACATCTAGTATATGCAGACTCTTTTCTCCCAAGCTGGAAGGGTTTTGCAAGAACGTTGGTAGTTCGATTGACTGGTTTACATGGAATTTCGAGATGAATTGTGGTGCAAACCTTGGGTGTGTGCGTAGAACCACCTTATCCTTGTGAACTGTTACGAAGGGGTCTAGAACAGAAAGAGCCTGTAGTTCACTTACTCTCCTAATGGAGGTGATAGCTATTAGGAAAGCAGTCTTAAAAGTGAGGTCTTTAAGAGTTGCCTTGTGCATGGGTTCAAACGGAGGGCCCACGAGTCTAGAAAGTACCACATTTAGGTCCCATACGGGAGCTGGGTTAGCTATCGGAGGGTGTATTCTCTTTACCCTCTCCATGAAGGCCTTGATAACTGATATCTTCCACCACGACACTTTAAGTTGGGAAGTGGTGTATGCAGAAAGTGCCACCAGGTGGACTTTAATGGAATTGAACACTAGACCTGAATCCAGTAAATGGGTCAAGTACAGAACAATGTTTGTGGGAGAGCAGTCAACCGGGTTGATGCTCTTACCTCTGCACCAGATGACAAATCTTTTCCACTTGCTAGAATTGCAGTGGCGAGTATTAGGTTTTCTGGCTTCCCTGAGGATGTCCATACATCTCTGCGGGAGTTGTAGATGTCCAAATTCTATGATCTCAGGAGCCAGGCTGCTAAGTTCATGGTCTGAGGGCATGGATGCAGTGTCCTGCCCTTGTCCTGTGACAGCATGTTGTATGGGCAGGGAAGTTTCACTGGGGGAGATAGGGACATCTCCATCAAGTGAGCGAACCATGGCTGCCGGGCCCACATTGGGGCCACTAGTATCATGGTAACCTGTTCCTGGTGCATCTTGTGCACCACCTTGTTGAGGAGGGGAGTCGGGGGAAAGGCGTAAACAAATTTCCCTGACCATTGAATCGACAGACCGTTCCCCTTGGACTGGTTCTGGGGGTACCTGGAGGCGTAACTTTGGCATTGTGAGTTCTCCAGAGTTGCGAACAGGTCTATTTCCGGAAATCCCCATTGCGTGAAGACGTCTAAGACGATGTCTTCGTGCAATTGCCATTCGTACTCTTCGGGCAGGGGGAAGTCTCTGCTGAGTTCGTCTGCTAGCAGATTGAGTACCCCTGATACGTGTTGTGACAGTAGGAACATGTTGTGTTTGAGAGCCCACTTCCATATATTCTGGGACAGTTTGGACAGTCCTGGAGAGTGGGTGCCCCCCTGCTTCTTGATGTAGTACATGGCTGTGGTGCTGTCTGTAAGGACCATCGCGGTCTTCCCTTGCAGGTGTTCCTGGAAGGCTTTTAGTGCTTTGAACACCGCCAGTAGCTCCAGTAGGTTTATGTGCTTGGATGCTACGTTCGGAGTCCACACTCCGTGAGCAGTCTGATGGGATAGGTGAGCCCCCCAACCTGTGAGGGATGCGTCTGTGGTTAGAGTGGCCTCCACCGCGGGTGTGGCAAAGGGTTTCCCTATTATCAGGTTTTCCTTTGTCCACCACCTTAGCGAGAGAACCAAGGCTTGCGAGACCACCACTAGATCGTCCCATTGTCCGCTGGCCTGACACCACTGGCCGTTGAGCCACTCTTGCATTGGGCGCATGCGCAGGCACGCGTGAGGTACCAAATAAATACACAACACCATCATTCCTAGCAATCGCATCGCTTTGCGCACCGTCACCTCTCGACCTGCCACATATTGGGGGATCTGAAACAGCATGTTTTGGACCCTCTCGTTGGAGGGGAAGACGAGGCTGTCCTTTGTTCGAATTAGAGTCCCTAGGAATTGTTTGACTTGGCTGGGGTCTAAGCTGGACTTCTTCTCGTTGATGGAGAAGCCCAGTTGGAACAAAAGGTCTACAGTCTTTTGGGTGTTTGAGAAGCATGTCTCGTAAGAATCCCCTGTTATGAGCCAGTCGTCGAGGTAAGGGTATACTGGGATGGATAACCTGCGCAGGTGGGCCGCTGCCACTGCCAGTACTTTCGTGAATACCCTTGGTGCAGATGCTATGCCGAAGGGTAGCACTCTGAACTGGTAGTGTTTGCCCTCTATCACGAACCTGAGGTATTTTCTGTGCGCTGGCAACATTAAAATATGAAAGTATGCATCTTTCATGTCCAGTGTTGTCATGTAATCTCCCTGTGATAGCAGTGGGATCACTTCCTGTAAGGTCACCATACGAAACTTCTGGGGCTTGACAAACTTGTTCGCTGGGCACAGATCTAATACAGGGCGCATGGTTAGATCCTTTTTGGGTACAAGGAAGTACACTGAATAAATACCTTCCATTACCTGAGATAGAGGCACGACCTCTATGGCTCCTTTTTCCAGCAGTTGGTCCACTTCTTGGAGAAGGATGGTGAGGTGTTCTGGTGTCATGCGGTGTCCCCTCGGGGGTCTGTATGTTGGGGAACTGTTGAACTCTATACAGTAGCCGCGGGCTACGGTGGAAAGTACCCAGCGGTCTTATGTTATTCCCTCCCATGCTGGAAGAAAGGATGTTAACCGGTCCCCGACCGGCGTTGCATGGGAGGGGACGCGAATCTTTGCGTCACTTGGTGGTGTTGTTGGCTTGGGAGCCTCTGGGGGTGGAACCCCGGCCTCTTCCCTTGCCACGACGTTGACCCCTCTGATTGTACTGGCCGCTATTACTCTGGTAGTTGCTGGCAGAGTACTGTTGTTGTTGGTTTTGTTGCTGGTGTTGTCCACGAAAAAAGCACTTATTACCAAATCCCTGCCTGTTAGGGGGTTTTGAAATTTGGTCTAAGGTCTTTATTGTATCAAATTCTTTCTTTGCGTTCTCCAGCGCGTCATCCACTGCTCTCCCAAAGAGGTTGGACTCCTCTATGGGTTTATTAATAAGGGACGCTTGTGTTTCCACCTTAAATCCGGAATTGCGAAGCCAGACGTGACGCTTCAGTAAAATTCCTTGTACCAAAGTGCGGCCAGCCGTCTCTGCTGCATCGAGGGTATTCTTGACGATGCTTTGATTGACCAGAGAGCCCTTGTTAACTGTAGCCAGTAAATGAGTCCTTAGGGGTTCGGGAGCTTCTTCGATGTCCTGTCTGAGTTTAGCCCATTGAGCATCGGCGTAGCTTGCCAATAGGGTATTATTATTGGCGATTCTGGTAGAGAATGCTGCAGAGGTGGTGATTCTCTTGGCTAGGGCATACAGCTTCTTCCCCTCTTTGTCTGGGGGTGCCTTGCTAGTAGATAGTGGGACTCCTGCCCTTTTCCTGGTGTTGGTCACAACCAGGGAGTCCGGGATTGAGTGACCCTTAATATATAATGGGTCTGATTGAGAGGGAGAGAACAGTTTCTCAATCCTTGGATTGACCCCTCTCACCAATGCCGGAGTGGAAAGAGAAGGTGTAATACGTCTCTTAACTGAGGCGAGGATGGGTATCACCTGGCTAGTGGGGGGTTTTTCTTTGATAATCCTCTCCACAAAATCGGTGTCTGGGGTGACCTCCCCAGTTTCGATCTCGAAATGTGCTGCTGCCTTCTTCAGCAGTGCATTGAAGGTAGGTTGATCATCGACAGGTGAAGGGTTCCTGACTGGTGTAGTTTCAGTAGACCTTATTATTATACTGCTACTGCCTGTGTCAGTCGACCTAGCCGGTGACCGCCAGGGATTTGGGTCACCCTCGCCTGAGTCTTCCTGGAATCCTTCCTCACATAGGTTAGTTTCCTCGTCAAAACCTTCCTCTTCTTGTTGGTCCTCAACATAGGTGAACTCATCTTACTCTTGGAAGAAGGTGTCTTCCTCAGTGGGATTGTAAGAGTTTATGTCCTCCTGTAAGGGGTTATAAAACTTCTGGTATTTAGCCCTTGGACTCTCAAGGGGTGCCTCCCTTGGTCTCTTGGGTGCCCTGTCTTCTGGGATGGACATGAACCTATCTAGTTTGTCCATACAGGTCTGGAACCTTTCAAAGATCCACTGAGGTCGGCCGGGACTGTCTTGGAAAGAAAAGGGGGTTTCTTCCTCCTGTAATTGTCTGGTTCTGTCCCATAACGTCGAAGAAAGAGAGCCTTCGCCTTCTGAGTATCCTTCTTGCTGGCTAGGGCCTTCTGTCGGCGTCGGGAACAGGCCTGATCTGTTTTCCGGCGCCTTTGGCGTATCTTTGGCCTTGTGCGCGGTTTTCGGCGTTGCACTCGCCGTACGTCTTTGGCCGTCCTTAGATGCTATGTCGGGGCCGGGACGGACGACGAGGAGCGTGGACGCTCCTTTGAGAGGTCTACAGCCTCCGTTACGGGGGCTGTGTAGTCACTGTCCTCGTCACACTCGGCGGCGGCAGAAGCGGGCGAGGAGTCAGGCCTAGACATGGCGTAGGCCGCCAACCTTTTGACCCTGCGGTCCTTTAGAGTTTTGGGCTTTAGTAATTTACAGGCCGCACAGTCGTCCTCCAGGTGATCGAGGGGTAAGCAACGGTTGCACCGTTTGTGCTTATCCTTCCAGGTATATTTACCCTTGCAAAGCGGGCAAAACCTAAATGGCGTCCTCTCCATAGCTGAGGGTAATAAGTGTGACTACGACCTCGAAAGAGAGGGAGGGGAAAGAAAAAGGCATTCTTAAGAAAAGAAAGAAAGACCACCAAACCCCACTCTCCCTACTGTGTATGGCCGGCGAGGCCAGGCCACGTGTTCGGCAGCGCCGAAGGATCTCCTCCGCTCGTCCTTCCGTCGAAGATCTTGCTCGGCGGGGAAACGGCTCTGCGTCGAGGGACGGATCTGCGTTATTGATATTAATAACAAACGACCAAAGGTCGAAGAAACTATTTGGCAATGTCTCTCGAGGAGCTCCGCATAAAGACAACCAGTAGCTGGGCGGAAAAAAACAATCTGAGGGACCTCGACGCGTGAGGGATTGTGGGTACAACACACGTCACTATAGGGATAGTGTTACAGACACGCCTTGTCGACGTCCCCTTTTCGACTACGAAAAACAAAATGCAATACTCCGCAGTGACCACTGAATGTCGGACCTATGCACAGCATGTGATTCTAAGCAGATTAACAAACATCAGAAATATATATATATATATATGTAATTCTTTTTACCAAAGCGCTTCATAAAGAGAACATCAAAAGTACATTAAAATCAGTATAATCAATTGTGTTCAAAATGAGCCAATAGGAATCAGACAGGAGACTGTAGTAGGTAACATTTTAGGGAGGAGCGAAACAGAGGGGGCCAACAGCTGAAAAGATCAAAACGAGATTGTGAACAAGGGGCACGTGGAACAGTAAGTAAGAAGAGTCCAGCAGAGCGGAGGTGACGAGGTGGAGAGTGAAATGAAAGAAGAGAAGCAAGATAATCAAGAGCAAGGCCATACAAAGATTTGACTACTAGAGAAAGGAAATAGAATTTGAACTGCCATCCAAAGGAGTCAAGAGAAGAGGTGATAGAGTCACAATAGGATAATAAGCAAAGCGAGCGGATAGAGGAATGATAAATTGATTTGAGTGGCAATAAACGAGAGCAAGGGAGGCCAAAGTAGAACAGAGCAGTAGAAAAGTCGAGAGAAAATTAGAGAAGAGACCAAGAGTTTAGTGGCATGAAACGTGGGAAAAGGACAAATTTTAAGTTAAGACACGCATTTGCTTGTTTTAGTATATCTCTGAATGGATATCTGCTTGGTACATCCTCAGAGATTAAGGACTACGAGGAGGAATATGGACAAGGAGGTAATTGCCTGATTATTTAGCAGAGGACCGTATTACTCCAAGTCCACGTTTTTCTCCTCACAGTCATTGGCATCCCACTATCCCGAGACGCATTGTGCTTTTGAATCACTTGGAACAGGAAGTCTAATTTAATCAGAGGTGGTTTTAAACCTAATTTAGAGGAGGCATTAGAAACAAAAATGGGAAGAACAACCAAAATTGTTTTTAATGGGATTGTGAGGCACCTTTCTCCCAAGTGGAGACCCAGTTTATAGAGTAAGTACTGTGACGAGGAAGAAGAGTTCACAGTAACGATGATTGCCGGTAAGTAATCGGGCCATCTCCCCTCTTCGGCCTATACTTCGTCTGCGTACCTCAATCACTCATGTGCATTTATATTTCACATGATAGGGAGCCAGTGCCTTAAGTGGCACTACAAATCGAGCCGGGGCTCATCGAGGGGGCGTGGCCTAACAGCGGGGGTCTTGATGGCCCGTTAGGCCACGCCCCCTTGACGAGCCCGGGCTCAATGGGCTACTGCCACCCCTGCCAGGCAGCCTTTCGTAGAGATTAGCACCCTCTCCCCTCTAGGGGAGAGGGTGCTCATCTCTGCATTTATTTTGTGTAGGCTTGCCTGGCAGGGGACAGTGCCTGCCTATTCAGCCTAGGGGCAGCACCACCATTAAGGCTGAAAGGGTGAGGCCACTGGAAGCAGAGGCCTTTTTCCTAAATACTGAAACTCCCGCGAATGCGCGGCAGCTCCAGTATTTAGAAAGCAAGGCCTCTGCTTTCAGCGGCCTCACGTTTTTTCCATAATGGTGGCGCCGGCCGACGGGAATCTCTTGATTAAAGGGATGCCTCGCAGGTGCAGCGCCAACATTATGGCTGAAAGGCATTTTTTTCTGTAGCCTGAAGCTCTCGCAAACGAGCGAGCGTTTCAGGCTGTAGAAAAAAATGCCATTTCGTGTAGTGGCCGGGGCTGCCAGGGGAGATTTCTGGGCCCCGGCAGGGCCCCGCCTCAAAACGAAATTTCGGAGCCTGCCGGGGCCGAGCCCCGGCAGGCCCCGGCCCACTTAAAGCCCTGTAGGGAGCACCGTTTCTTTTTAGCTGTAATGTATCTGCACAATTGTCAACCATGTGCCCGTCTGCGGTACTTGCACCAGTCGTGCCCGACTTTGCTAGCTATTATTTTCTAACATAGGTTATCGTGCAATAGAAGCCCAAAATAGATGAAACTGTTTGGACCATTTGCTGCTCTCAGACGAAAAGAATGTCAAAGTCATAAAAAGGGAACAGAAGCCAAATTTTGTGGTTTCTTTTAGCCTTTACCGGAATCATGTTTTTTTTTAATTTAATTTATTTTTGCAGGAGAAATGAAATGTAGCATGATATCCGCTTCAAATCCCTCAGTCCCGATTAAAGTTTAACCTTTTGTCACCTTTAAGTTCTGAGCTAGAGACGAGCCTTGGAAACGTGACTCCTTTGCTTAAAATGATCATTTTACATCATTTGCATCGTTCAGCACAAAAGAGCTGAGATTTAGCCTCTGCTTTTAAAGTATGAGCTGCCAAAAGCGCATTAACCGCTCAGACTTTAGACAGCCTGCAAGACTGCGGTCAGAAGAGGGGGGAGTGGGAAACATTCCTAATGAGCAAGCAATGCAATGCATACTTTGTAACTTTAAATGAAGAGGTTTTTGGTTACTGTGGCTGGGCGAATGGAAAGGACTACTGCTTGTATTGACATAAAACAGACTTCTCGCCACCCTTTAAATCCCGCTCACTCCTGCTTGGTCCCTTAGGATGTGGTTGGACAGACGGATGCACATGTACGCAGTCGGACTAGAAAATAGAAATGCGTAAACCTCTAGCCAGAAAGTAGAATGGTAGCTCTGTTTATTAATAGAACACTGCACGGATCTCTGTTTAATTTTAAGGCCATGTATTCAAATCCTGGTGGGTCTCCTGTTCCTCTTGTCCTTTTGAGGTTAAGAAAATGGTTGATGAAATGACCTCACAGCCCTCAATGATGGCGGCTAAGGAACCTGTAACCTGTCTACCATTGCTTGTGGTCTCATGCAGAATTGGTAGTTCGGGCTGGACTGCTCCTTTGGGGATGGAATGAATCCTGATTTGCATGTGGCATTCCCCCTTCTGTAATGGAGTGTCAGGCTGAGCATCAGTGTCTGGAGGGTTGCCCAGAGAAATGCCAGTGGTTATGATTGATTTACATTGGACTGTTGCGTTTTAACCTGCAGAAGAACTTGAATGTGTAAACACAATGTTTGCCAAATGAATTTTGGAAATGCATGCATTTGTACTGTTACCACATTCACAAAAGATGGATCATTTTAATGGGATAATTGTACTTTCATTGAAATCAGAGTATGAACAACAATATCAATGTTGGTTATAAAGGATATTGAGCAAACGAGCTGTGCGGGAAACCACATTTACTATTGTTTCTCGTTGCGTCCCCAAGAGAAAAAGAAGCTGGCCTCCACTACAGGACCACTTAGTGATATCCAGACAAAACAAGATATTTTCAAGTAATATCAATTGGGAAATACGGTATACAGCCGTCTTAAACAACCTTTTAAATGTTAAAAGCTGGCAACCATTCTCAAGAGTGGTTTTGTGTACCTCCATAGTTGATAAGTGCTCCCACCAAACACTGCATTCAATCCAGATGCTGTTCACAAGAGAGGATCAATCACAAGATAACTCATGTTTTCAATACATAGGCTCACATTATTACATAGGCACACATTATTACATAGGCACACATTATTACATCTTATTTGAGTAGCAAAATAGGTACACATGAAGATATTTACAACAGGAAATATGGTTGTGTTTTTGTAGAATTAAAAATGCAAAGGCAAATTAGCGTACATGGGTGTTAAGATGAATTTCTCAAATCTGGCCTGGTGGATAGATTTCAGGAGGCCACCCTAGTTATAATGAACAGGAGAAAACTGGGAGTTTAGCCAAACCCCATTAAGGTAAGCATGGAGAGAGGTCAAGGCTAAGGGCCTCATTACGACCCAGGCGGTAAGGGGTTTACGGCAGCGTAAACAGCGCCGACCCTTACCGCCTGATTCCGAGGTCCCTTAGCGTCATGGATGATTTAACACCTGCTTTTAGCCGGTGTTAAAATCCATGGCGCTAAGGGACCTTGTTGTTAATTACACCACCGTAATTTACGGTGGCGTAATTAATGCCTTCCCCACTCCCATTATGCCCTATGGGGCAAAAATGGGAATGGGGAAGGGTAAATGGGGATTGGGGACTTACCGCCCCGCCAACCTCGGAATGGGGCGGTAAGTCCGCCAACCACCATGGCGTAAACGTAGTTTACGCCATGGTGGTAAAGGTACGACCCAGGCGGTAACTTACCGCCTGGGTCGTAATGAGGTCCTAAGTCTCAGGAGAGGTGAGTGGGGTCAGGGGTCCACAAGGATTCTACTTAGATAAACAAGTAAGTCCAAGAATACTATATGCTAGGCACGGAAATACACTAAGGAAATGAATCAAGCAGTTGATATTATCAAACAACACTCTAAATATAAAGCATTCATTCAGTCACCTTAGGTTAAAAATGCATACAATTTACCTAAACACCTGTAAGGGAAGGTAAGTAGTTGTGCAGGGAGCAAACCAGTCCACAAGAATAGAAGGACATGGGACATGTTCTGAGGGTACCTGCTTGTATTTACATTTCAATTTTAAAACAAGAAGGATGTAGCTTACTTGCAAGAATATCCTTTTGTTACAACACGGCTGGACGTCTGTGGAACGGCTAAGCCAATATACGTAAATTAGTTAGGCTTTTCCCCAGTTCTTTTTTCACTTCATTGCCCAAGAGCGCATATCACTAAATTAACATTCATCTTGAATGAATCATTCATTCTGCACGCTTCCATGTTTCTGCAGGCAGCACAGAACACGTATTGGACATGGAGGCTCAACATATTTAGCATTGGATTTAGTCTGTTAGGAGCCCAATGTACGGCTTGATTGTGGAGGTGGCGTCTTCCACGACTATACCAGGTAATTCTGTGTAGCTTAATATAACAGACTAACTAGTAACTCTTAATGAGGTCAGAGTAACATTTTGATGCAACTATTCCTATCTCTTCTTATTGGTATATTTTAGGAAACAGACTTCTCGGTGCTGAGAAACACTTAACATATTTCTCAAGTGAAATCAGCACAATAAGGTAATTAATTACAAGTGGTGTACACACATATGTGGCTGTTGAATATTTATGGTTAACAATTAAGACATACAAGTTGTCTCAAAGCACAATGGCATTATATATCACTGTCAACTCACCTTTATACTGATATTGGTGAGCTATGACATGGATATCAAATGAGACTCACTGGAGCAGTATCTGTTCTTAAACCTTATTCTCAACACGTGTATTGAGCAATCCTAACTTTAATCTCACCTATGTATTGGTTGGCTTTACCTCACCCTCTACTATTATTTGCGAACTTCAAAAGTAAACATCAATCATGTCATGTTAGGTCAAAGTTCATATTGTTTCCAGTTGCTAAGTAACAATATTATGATACTATTCTTATATTGTCATTCAATAACAACATGATATTACTCCAGTATATCAACCAGTTCTTGGTGACATTACAATTGTTTGAATTATATAAGGTTATTTGGGATTTTTACCATTACTAATCTATCAACCTTGTACATTCAACTTTTGAGTCACTTTTGGGGTTTCTGAAAGACAAGTACAAATGTAACTCTACTAGATGCCAGATATTAATGCATTATATATTCTATAAATTCTTTGATAACAAATGTCGCTTGTGTCTTTCTTTTTGTCTCCCCCTCTTTCTCTTCTTTCTCTCTTTCGCTTCTCATTCATCAAATTTCTTTTTTCAAACATTTTGTTTTATGTACATGCCAATAATGACATTGTGTTTGATGTTTCTTGCAATTGGGATCTGGATGGACATGTAATGTGATTTCTTTTTGTTAACTTTATCCCTAATAATGGATTGTTGTTATCATGCACAATAGGGCTTGTGTGATATTTTTACCCATGCATCCAAGCCCTACCATAAAACTGTGCATTACTGGCATTGAAAACATCATGATGGCCAGAACTTCCCAGAGAGTGCACAGGGAAACATGAAGAATAGGCTGCCACCCATTTTTGCCTATGTTGTGAGCACAGGAGGGCACTGCCTAAAACCACCATTGGGCTACACACACAGTAGCCTGAAACCATTGGGAATGGCAATGCTGATTGCCAAAAGCAACCCAGAACTGTGGGGAATTCATTTTCTTAATGTCAAAAATGGATGCAATACTGGTGCTCACCACTATCAGAAAGCCGGCGTTTTAAAACCACCAGACTTTTGTGTAAAACTGAACAAATGAACCCAAACCAGGCCAAGGAAAGACTTGCTAAGAGGTGGATACAATGTAAAACTATATTCTGAAATGACTTGAAGGAAGTAATTATTTAATGTATATATACAAAATAGCTGGGGATGTCAGCAGCTTAAGTGAATTTGGGTTTAAAGCCACTAAAATCGAAATGTTTAGAATAAATGAGTGACCTACTTGTGAGTGTCACATAGGTTGCAATTGTTTAAATGTCATAGTTTTGAACTTAGAATCAGCATTCTAGCTGCATGTGCAAAAATTGTAAGTTGGATTTGAATGTAGAAAACTGGGAACTAAAGTGACATTTAGCTGAATTCTGCCTGACAACTAACCCCGACAGGAGTTGAACTGGCTCAACAACTCTTCCCAGGCCTGGATGCATCCTGATGCCCCCACCAAAAGGAGGTGACACCTCTCTGATTGAATTAGGGGAGTGGTACCTGCAGACTGCAGGAAGTTGAACAAAGCCCTGTCCTGGACTCAGGCAAATGTTATATTGGGTGGGGGGGTCGTAAAATGGCTTCCTCTTGGGAGAAATTGGGAGGGGCAGTGCCTTTGAGGGCAAGCTGAGCTTGGGGGAAGTGGATAAACCAGAAATTCCACCATGTGCTTTGGAAAACCACACCCCTTTGGGGTCGGAGCATGATTTTAAAAAGATGGATAATTCACAGTGCGGACTTGTCAAAATTATATAAATAACATCATCATTTTTGTGATTTTTCTGTGCACATTTTAAGAGGTGTTAGGACCCTGTGGTATGTTCTTGAGGATAGTAGCGGAAAAAAATGTTGTTACTCCAAATGTATGCATGTTAAAAATCTGACACTTTATCATCTGAAACCCATATCCCTGGTCCACATTTGTGTTAAATCTGGAAAGGTTTAGAGGTCGTTATCTGGATGAAAAGGGGAGAATTCTTTCATAAGTGGACACAACATCGTACAAAGACAGGGATCGGATTGTTTGGTGCTACAGAAAATATGTTAACTGGACCTATAATATTAGAAAAATGGTACATAGATAAATATGTATTTAGGTCAGAAATAGATTTGTGTGCAATTTGACAAGGGGAGGTTCCTCTGACCATAAAACCTACAGCATCACTCTGACACTCCATTTCTTTCCCCCAATAAAGGGAGAGAGGAAAGCTTGGCCTTGCTTTCCTTGCTGAAATTCGTGTGCAACCTGACAATCATTCATAGAGCATTGCTAAAGTGATCCTGAACTGATTCAAAGTATCTATCAACTACCCTGAACCCCCTATAGGGAATTAAAAGCCTTTTTATCATATTTCTCACTTAATTGCAACCACATCAAAGTATCTTGCCTGTGTTTAAAACTCCTACCTGTTTTCATAAGCTTGCTAGGGGGGAACAGAATTATATTTGATTGCATTCCTGAGAACTGTGTGCTTTCCTCCCATCTCTTTACCTTGCATAAAGGGGGGAGGGGTGAATTGTCAAAGAAAAGTGATTACATTGACTTTTGTTGAAGTCATATCAAGTTTATTTTCTGTACCGCATTTTCATTCATCATTGCATTGTCTTTGAAGCCATAAAAGCATTCTCAGCTACTTCATCCTCTCTATATCAACTTCTAAGCCATTAAAAAGAGTGTACCACTATAACATTATCCATTGTTGATCAACATCATATTCTCAAGTGTGATATCAAATATTAATTTACTATAAAAGTGTGATAGATATATATTGTTTAATTTTCAAATAAACCTTTTAATTTGCAAAACAAACCTACTTCTTGGTTCAGCGGGGTCGGGGGGATTCTGAGAGAGGGGTGTTATATAAGGGTTGTCATCCAGAGTAAATGAACTGGACATAAAAATACATCAATAAGGGCTTCCCTCAGCATCCCAGACTAGGCATTGACTTAGCTGTAGTGTTGAATTGAAGTCGCTTACAGAGTGGGGGCTCGTAGCCGGGATATTCTGGATTAGTTTTACCACTTGTGCAGCTTAATACAGTGTGTCAGCTGACCGGATACACATATCCGGTTAGATCACCACACTGTTTTACACTGTGAAAGCACCCCTCAAAGGAACGCTCTAAGGAAACGGTCTGTTTTGCAAAATAAAATACAAACTTCTGTAAGTCAGCAAGGAACTAAAATTCCAGAATGACGACACTGGTAGACATCAAAATATCCAGAGAGCACTTCTTACATAAACTATTTGTGAGAGGTGAATGGACTGAGCAGGGCCAGGATGCGTGGTTGCAGGCAATCACACGACAGGTCACTGCAACTGGGTTAGATATCTGAAGAGATCAGGGTCCCTTACATGTGGCCCTGAGTGAACTATACATGGCTCCTATAGCTAAAGATGAACACGACAAGATGGTTAGGATAGCGGCATATTTGTATCTATATATGGGAGCCATGCAGGACAAATGTGCTGAAGGCCAAGATCTGGCAAATAGGCAACAGATCGTGTTAGAGAAGGCCCAATCTGACCTGGTCTCTTCTGAGCAGAGGATGCATAGAAGCCAGGAGTCAGACAGTATCTCATTAAAATCAAAGAGGACATGTGTATCCTGCAACAGGAAAAGTCTGACCAGGATACCAGATTTCTGGCCTTGCAGAAGGAGTACCAAGAAGGTTTGGACTCCCTACTGCAGAGCCAGAAAAAGCTGGAGCAACAATTAGATCTCAATAGGGCATGTGCTGAGCAGGTAGTTACCCTGCAAAGCCACCTAGATAGGGAAAAGGCAGAGAGCAATAAACTGATCCTGAAAGACCTGGATACCCAGAAAGCTGGTGCCCTTCAAAGGCAAAGGGACAACCTGGCGGCACAGATGCAGACTCTTAGTCAGGAAAGGGACACCTTAGGCCAGGAAGTCTGCCATTTAAAAAGAAAAACTGAAGAAAATCACTTGGCCCTCCAGGGGCTGGGTGACCTCCAAAAAGAGCATCAGAACCTGTTAGAGCAGAACAGGAGGGTGGAAGAGGCTCTGGCAAGAAAGGAGCAGGCCAGTAGGGATGGGACTCAGGAGGTAACCCTCCTGCAGAAAAGACTGGCCCAGTACTCCAGGACCAATCAGGAGGCACAGAGAGAGAATGAGGCTCTCTGCCAGCACAATGATAGGCTCCAGCAACAGGTAGCCATGCAGGAGAGACTGATAGAGTCTAGTAAGGCCTTAACTGAGGAACTGAAAGCGCAGGCTCTTGCATTGCAACAGGGAGCAGGGGCTGATAGAGATGAGGATCGCTGGGAAAGGGAAACGCCTGAGCATAACCTCAGGAGCCCTAGTACCAGAGGCCTTCATCTCTCCCAGTCCCTGGACTCTGCCACCCCCATGTCCCCTGGCGCACATGAGCACAGGGCCATAGGGATGGCAGATTACTATCCAGCTAAAAGGATGGGGCTCATAGGCCAGTACCAACCAGGAATGGATGGGCGGGCATCCAGGTATGGGCACCTAAGTACAGTGCAATTTAGTGGGGAACCCCAGGAGAGTAGGCCCACTAAGGGCATCCTGAAAACCTCTGCCCAGTTAGGTCAGTGGGAGGGTACCCATTAAATCCTGGTAGCAAGGAGGGATCTGAAGACTCCTCTGAGCGTCACAGGACACAGGAGACCAGGTCCCCACATTCTGCCAGCTATTCCCAGGCTTGCAGAATCCAGGAAAACCTGGAAGATCAGATGGGCACCTCTGGGAGCAGTGCTTCTGAACCAGAGGATGAATGGACCCGGGTTACCCGAACCAAAAAGGCCAATAAGGTGAAAAGGGCCTTGCTTAAGGACCCCTTAAAACAGATTAAGGCAATCAGGAGTGTTATCACGCCTTATCATAAGAACGCCAAGTATTCTGTTTGGGAACACTTGGAGCTCTATGAGCAAATGATGGAGACTTTCCATTTGAAGGACAGCAGTAGCTGCATCCAGTACATCAAATGGACATTCTCCCCTGAATACTCCAGTTTCTTTGCGGGGCTGGAGGACCAAAACCATTCAAGATGGTCCACATATAGGGCGGCCATCTTGAAACATTTTTCTGTACATAAAAATCCCCAAGAGGCTCGCAAGGCAGCCTACAATTTGCAATGTGGGGAGGATCAGGCCCCACAAGAATTCGTGCAAGAATTGAAGCGTGCCTTTGCGCAGACCACCAGAAGGGTGCGCACGGACAGCAGATAATTCATCAACTCATTTTTCCATGCTCTTCCCAAGTACATAATGACCCAGCTCGTGAGAGATTTTCACGAGAAAAGATCTTTAGAGTGGGTCATTGAGCAAGCCACCCGGATCTATGAGGTGCAGAAACCCATAGAAAATAAAAGTAATGCGCAGAAAAACCCCAGAACCAACAGCACCCCTGCTGCTGCCAAGGTGGCAGAGGTAAAGGTTGCCCCCGTTTTAGATTTTGAGATGGGGGGGGCCTAAAAACCTGCCTGCACCAAATATTTCACAGCCCAGAAGGCCCTCGGGCCATTCACAGACAGGGAGTCGAGGAGGTAGTCCCACAAATGGGGTCCCCCGCTCCCCTGACTATGCAATTCCCCGCTACAAGGGAAACCGACCAATCCTGGGTTATGTGTGGACTCCTCCAGCCCAAGGGGGGGGATCCAGCCAAGCACCTGACCCAGGGAATTTCCCTCCCAACTTCCCACAGGAGGGCAGAAATTCCCCAAACACTGGGCAGAACTTTTTTCCCAGGTATCCACCCAATTTCCAACCCCAAAACCATCCATCCTTCTTTCCCCAATTCCCTGAGCCCAGACAACCTAATCCGGGAGAGGGGAGGCCAACGGTGGAGGGGTACCCAAATCTTGCCAACCCAGGGTATTACCAGAGAAGGGATAGCTACCCTTCCCGGGATCAGCCCAGGGGAGAAAACAGGACCCCGTATCAGCCTGAGCATGGGTTTCACAGTTAGAGCGCCAAGTCCAAAATATGGCACGGGATCTGGGCCACATACTGAGGGTTCAACAGAACCCTCCGATGAGCATGCCACCGCAGAATGCCCCAAACTCTGGACCTGGTGCTCCAGAACAATGATGGGGGCAGCACCCCGATAACCCACTGGTTCCCAGGGAGGAGGCACAAGGGGAAGGGGGGTGTAAAGCCTTGGAGGAAGCTTCCTTCCCAACTTGTAAACAGCCCCTGGAAAACCAGGAACCGGAAACAAAATCCCCTACCCCTGAAAGTCTGCCACCCAAGGAGCAGAGAGGAGGTAGGAGAAACAAAGGACCCAAACAGACCCACTTTGTGGAGGAGGTACAGGTCTTCCAATTTGAGGGAGAGGGATCCTCAGAGGATCCTGGGAAAATGATCTTCTCCTTCAGAGATGGGGGAACTCCTCCCAAGGAAAAATGGGTCCCAAGAGATTCCAATCCAGACTGGGTAGATGTGGGGATTGAGCTGTCGCCGCCCATCATCCTATCCCAGAACCAACAAAACCAAAAACCCCTGGTTCAAACTCATCCTGGTGACTGCCTCCCAAAAGGCAGGGGCGGCCCAGAACCGGAACCAGGGGAACCTAAAACCTTATCAAAAGACTGGGTAGATGTGGGGATTGAGCTGTCGCCGCCCATCATTCATCCCAGAACCAACAATACCAAAATCTCATGGTTCAAACCCATCCTGATGACTGCCTCCAAAAAGGGGGGGCGGCCCAGAACCCGAAACCATTTCCAGTTGCCAACTTTTTCTTTCAGATTCCCCAGGCTCGTCACAGAATTCTGCCCAAATCTCTTCTTTCTCAATGTCCAAAACCAGAAAGTTAGCCCGCCAGTTGTCCAAAAATGTGCATTATCTGTGCCCCCTTGAGGAGAAGGAGGGAAGATACTATGCCCCGGTACAAGTACAGGGGAAGGGTACAATTTTGGCACTGGTGGACACTGGATCCCAAGCTACCCTTCTGTCCAAATGGGCCTTTGATGAACTAAATGCAGGAAGGGGGGAGAATTACCGCATTCCTCTCACCTCTCTTCCTGGACAACTGCAGAACTTTGACGGGAAGGAAATTCCCGTCGAGGGGACTGCAGATTTGGACATCAAAATTGGGCGACACAAGGTGAAACACCCGGTCATAGTAGTGACTCCAGAGGGCACCCCTTGTTTACTAGGGAATGACCTCCTGAGAAGGTTGTCACCCCTAATAGATTGTGTAAACAAGGTCCTCGGGACCCAGACTAGCCGACCAATAAAATTAAAACACAGTGTCAACCCTGTTAGTTTAAACGGCACCTGCCACATGGTTGAACAAAAATCTGACCAAGTAGAATTTCACTTCCAGAACAACCAAATTCCAGACGTGACAGTAATAGCAGTAGGACAACAGACTGGTGATGGGGGGTCCTCTCTATTTCTGAAAATCAACCTTCCTTCCAGTTTAAGGTGGTATTCCACACTGGAAGGAAATACTCTGAAATTCTTTACCAATCCACAATCAGACACTCCCACTCCTATAGTCCAGAAAGAGGTGAAATCAGCTCAGAGCCTGGCTGATATTCAGCAAATTGGAGAGCAGTTGTTCATCCCGGTTCAGTTAAATGATGGGAAGGACTCTGTTCTCGCTCGAGTGTGTGTGAACAACGGTAAGAACTTTATCAGCAAAGCCATGTTCCGCCAACTCCAAAAAGATCCAGCCATTCCCACATTCAAACTGATAGACAAATGCGAAATGGATCTGGAAACACCCAATTCTAAACATTTCCTGTCAAGCAGGTGTATGCTCAAAATCTCCATTGGCAACAAGAGCATAGTCCATAATTGTTGGGTCGTGCGAGACGTCACTGCCACCTTTTACTTCGGCAGTGACATTCTCAATCGCTTCGCAAATTAGTTTGGACCTAATAAACTTCAAAGCTTGGTCCCGATTAGCGGATAATCCCATGGGCTTTGATGATCAAGAAAAAGCATTTAGGTCAGCTCAATTGCTACCTTATGCAGTTGAAATTCAGCTTAAAGAGGAAGTCACCATCCCAGAAAGGACCTGACAATTCTCCCTGGAAGTGAAAGTTAAAAGAGGACAAAAATTAAAAAAAACGTGATGCTTATATTCATCTAAATGCTTCTCTCCAACAGCAAGGGTTAGGGGCAAACCCAACACCATTAGTCAACATAGAACATGACACCATTCCAATAGAGGTGGATAACAGCGACTTACAGAGTATTACTTTAGCCGCAGGCACCATTATTAGAATGGCGGTTGATGACCGACATTTCTCCATTGATTTAGGAAAGTAACTGTTTGGACAAATCCCCAAGGACTGTTTTGACAGTGACAGTGATGACAATACAACACCAGACAGGATTTTCACCCGGCATGGGGGGAACTTCCTGGTGTACACTTCTTGCCCTTATGGTAAGGAAGATGTGACTTGTGACTTCAGGAGGGATGAGGTGATTTTCCAGGTCCATGAGGGCTGACTTTCCCACCTGAAGCCTCCAGTCCAAATCAGCACTCTGACCAGGGACTTCTCCACCCAGCTGGAGGAGGCCGCGGAGATAGCCAAACCAGAAGTCTTTCCAGGCTTCAGGCAGATGGTGGAAGAGAGAGTCAACCTAGCTGATGCCTGTGTGACTCTAGAACAGAAGCAAAAGTTGAAAGAAGTTTTCTTGGATTTCCAAGATCTCTTTGCGGTAGACTCATATGACTGTGGTCGCACCGACATCCACACCACAACAATTCCCACGGACCCTGGAATGACTCCAGTGTTTGCGAAGCAATATCGTTTGCCTCTCGCATCCATGGAGTCCCTTACTGAAATAATTAAGAACCTTGAGTCCCGGGGAATAATCCGTCCAGTACACAGCACCTTCAATAATCCGGTGCTGGGAATATTGAAGCCAAACGGCCAGTGGAGACTCTGCGCCGACCTTAGGGAGCTCAACAAATGGGTCCATACTTCCCGATGGCCTCTGCCCTACATTGACCAAGGGCTGGCCCAGATTCAGGGGTCACAGGTATTCACAGCAATAGACCTGACCAATGGATACTGGACCGTGCCTGTCAGTAGGGAGGACCAATACAAACTGGCTTTTACCTTTGGGGGGCAGCAGTACACATGGACCCGGACTCCCTTCGGATACCTCAACTCCGGCAATGAATTCAACATTTTCCTACATAAGGCCATGCCCGATCTGGGTGCGAGGGGTAACCTGGCTTATGTAGATGATGTCCTCATCAAAAGTTCATCTGTGGAGGAACACATAGCGGAGATCCATTATGTTCTGACACAGTTGAGGGCCGTCGGAGCAAAACTTTCCTTTCAGAAAGCACAGTGGTGTAGAACCCGTGTTAATTTCTTGGGGCATGAGATTACTCCTCAGGGTCTCTGTCCCCAAGAAAAGAAAGTGGAAGCACTCCAGAACTGAAGGACCCCACAACTCTGCGGGAACTAAGGAGCCTCCTTGGACTGACTAATTACAGCAAAAAGTTCATTGAGGGCTACGCAGAGATCACCAGACCCCTGATTCATCTCTTGAAGGGTGGGGTCAAGTGGGAATGGGGTCCAGAACAATCCGAGGCAGTAAGACAACTCAAGAGAAGCCTCTCACAAGTGCCTTGCCTAGCTTACCCTGTCAGAAACAAGTTCTTCCTGGAGACAGGGTTTTCTAATATGTGCTTGACGACAGTATTATACCAAAAGCATGACAAGGTCAACAAAGTAATCTCCTATTCGAGCAAAACTTTATCCTCTGTGGAGGAAAAATTCAACGATTGTGAGAAGGCACCCCTGGCAACGATGTGGGCATTGAAGAATTACCGCCCGTTTATCCAGGGGGAACACATCATAGTGGAGACTCCACACCAGCCTCTGCAATACCTCCAAAGTGACAGAATCCGGGCCGGAAATGTGAGTAATTCCCGAATTACTTCCTGGATTCTGTCAATGCAAGGCTTTCCTGTAGAGGTCAGATATGGCCAAAACAAGAAGAGTCCCCTCGCGCAAGGTCTGGCTGACTTGGATGATTGTGCCAGAGAAAACTGTTTCGAGGACAAAAGTCTAAAAATCAAGGACAACATGGAGGCATACCTTAATTCCCCACACAAAGTCTTTGAAGAAGACAAGTGTGAGGGAATGCCCACTGTCTATGTGGATGGATGCTCTTACCATGTTGACAACAACGGGGAAAAAGAACTCGTGGCCGGCGTAGGGAACGCATGGGTGAATGAGTCCCCAGAACCCTCCGCTGGATACAAAATTGGTCCCCGAAGTAGTCAGGTGGCAGAATTGATGGCTGTGCATCAAGCCATCTTCACTGCTGTCCAACATCAACTCCACGAACTGGTCATAATCACAGATTCGGATTATGTACGGAACGGGTTTGTGGAGCACCTGGTTAATTGGGAAACCAGAGGCATGTTATATGCTAATAACAAACCCTTGAAACATGGGAAGTTAATCCAAAACATTGATGATCTGGTCACATCAAATGGGATGACCATCTACTGGAAAAAGATCAAGGGTCATGTAACGCTCACCTGATTCCCACGGAGGCGCAGATCTTGACTGGGTTGTTACCGTGTCTTCAATTGTAAAGCGCAGGACTCGGCTGGTTCCCTGGGCTGGACCTCTTCTCACGGTATGCCTGACTTGAAGAGTGAGCTGTCTGCAGGCAGAAGAACAAGGGGTTACTGAACGGTGGTTGGACAGACTTCTCTTCCTCACTCTCTCTTTCCTTGAGGCCCAAAGGATAGGTGTGCTCACCTTAAGTAGGTGAATGCTGGGCTCTCCATCCTGCGACTGGTGCAGGTGCGCGGGTACCAGTTACTCCACTGGTGATATTGTAAACCTCTTACTTGCAGAGGACAACTTTGAGCGCGAGGCCGTCGTTAACTGCACGATCGGTTCCTTATATGTATCTAATGAAGTCCTTTTCTCTTACAGGCTTTGGATGTGGTAGGCGTTGTTTAATGGACACCAAAGTACGTGCAAGCGCGTAAGTAGGTGGATGGCGCGCGTGAAGGCACGTAAGTTGAATGGCTGCTGATGGTTTTAAATGCACTCTTTAATGTCTCTTTTTCTCTTGCAGGTTTTGGATGCGGTAGGCGTTGGTTCATGGACGCCAAAGTTCGTGCAAGCGCGTAAGTAGGAAGATGGCACGCGTGAAGGCAAGCAAGTAGAATGGCGGCTGATGGTTTTAAAAGCGCTCCTTACTGTCTTTCTTTATTTGCAGGTGCGGTTATGCAGCGCTTGTTGGAATCCGGAGCGTTTGTCGCACAGGTAAGCAGATCAAAATATGCAAAATGACTGATCAATGTTCTTTGCCTTTACAGGGATCGATGGAGTGCTAAGGAATGCGGCGTGAGGATTGGAAGATGCCAATGGATCGGGTTAGTAAAAATGCTGGCTTTTGGCTTTAAGTTGGCTTTTGCTAACCTGTTGTTTTTTTGTGCTGGCAGGTGTGGCTGAAGACAGGATCCCAGGAAGGTAAGAGTTTGTTCCCACATGTGCTGGAGCTGGAGTTTTTACTGGAAGACTGAAGCTGACTCGGTGAGCGTCCTGCTGCTGATGCAGAATAACGCGAAGCACGTTGCATCAATCGGGCGTGGTTTAAATAGTGTGCAGGAGTGCTTAGGCGTCTTCTTCCACTGCCTCGCCTAGGTAAGGAAAGAGTTCCAGTTTCCAGAAGAGTCCCAGTGTTCCTGATCCAAGGAGTGGAGCCTGCCCCGCCCAGGTAAGAAAGTAGTCCCTGTCAGAAGAGGATGTGGACGTCATCTTGTTGGTGAGTATGCAGCATGGTCTGCTGTAGGTAGGTCCACCCAAGCACTTTTACACATTTTATGAGCCCGACGCTTCCAGTGCCGGGACCGATGATCTTTATGAGCCTGGCGCCACCGGCGCCAGGACAAGGTCCAAAAGGTCCCAATAGGGGCCGGCTGGTGCCCGGAATGAAGGTTATGAGCCTGCTTCCAAGGATGTTGAGCAGGTCCTGCATTCTTGGAATTAGTGATCATGACAGCACCCCCCCTCAAGGCCCCTCCCAAGCTTGTCTTCTCCGGGGGTTTTGGTTTGTTGGGGAAAGTTCGATGAAACTTTTTGATCAGCCGAGGTGCGTGGACATGTTCTGAAGGTTCCCAAGACCTTTCCTGGGGACCGTAACCTTTCCAGTCTATCAGATAGTATAGCTTCGAGTTGGAAATCTTGGAGTCCAGGATATTTTTAACTTCGTATTCAAGTTCTCCATTAACTTGAATAGGTTCTGGAGATCTGGTCAGTCGGGTCTCAGGTTGCATAGGTTGTAGGAGGGATGCATGGAAAACTGGATGTATCTTCATGTGGGAAGGTAGGCCCAATTTAACTGCCACTGGATTTATTATGGCTGTGATAGGATAGGGTCCCAGGTATTTCGGGTTGAAGGTGCGTGGTCCTTTTTATAGTAAATGTTTAGTGGACAACCAGACTTGGTCTCCCACTAGATATTGGGGGGCCTCTTTTCGATGTTGGTCTGCTCCTTTTTTGTATTGCTCCCTAGCCCGTTGAAGATGAGTAGTGGCTTCCTTAAAGGCTTGAGTGATAGCAGAATGTAGATGGTCTACGGCGGGCGTTCCGAGATCCTGGGGTGGATTAAGGTTGGAGGTTCGAGGATGGATTCCATATAAGAGGAAAAAAGGGGTCTTTCCGGTTCCAGAATGGATTGAATTATTATAAGGGTACTCGGCGATCCAAAGGATGTCCTTCCAAGTGCCTTCTGACTGCTGGAGCATGCAGCGTAAATACTGTTCCAGAGTTTGGTTAGTCCTCTCGGTCTGTCCGTCGGTCTGGGGGTGGTGGCTGGTTGAAAGCCTTACGTCAATTTGAGCTAGTCGACAGCAATTTCGCCAAAAGTGGGAGATAAACTGACTTCCTCTATCAGAGACCAACACTGAGGGGAAGCCGTGCAACCGAACGATGTTTTCGAGGAATTCTCTGGCCAGAACTGAAGCTGATGGAAGACCTTTCAGTGGGATGAAGTGAGCCATCTTGGAGAATAGATCCACAACTACTAAAATTGTGTTATATCCGGAGCACGGAGGTAAGTCAGTGATAAAATCCATGGAGAGGGTATGCCAGGGACATGGTGGAATGTCTAATGGATGTAAGAGGCCTGCTGGTCTTTCCTTCAGACTCTTATTTTGGGCGCACACACCACAGGAAATTACAAAGTCTCTAATGTCCTTCCTCCAAGACGGCCACCAGAAGTGTCTTTTGATTTTCTCTGAGGTTTTGGCAATACCGGGATGCCCTTCCATTAAGGAATCATGATAACAAGAGATTACCTGTTTTTGTAACTCTGCACAAGGTAGATATAGTCGTCCTTGGAAGTACAGTAGGTTCTTATTCACCGTGAAGCTTTCTCCTTTAAGTGGCCAGTTCTGTAAATCTGCCGGAGTTACGAGTTGTTTGACTTTTGCTTCAACATCTTCAATGGATCGCGCGACGACCAGACCTAGAATTCTTTGTTCGGGAATTATAGGTACGGGTTCAGGATTGACCATGTGTTCATCAACTCCCATCCGGGAAAGGGCATCAGCTTTGCCGTTCTTGTTGCCTGGTCGATAAGTGATCACAAAGTCAAACTCAGCGAAAAATAGTGCCCAGCGGAGTTGTCTCGAGGATTGAGCTTTGGCGGTCTTTAGATACTGTAAATTGCGGTGATCTGTGATTACTGTGACTGTGTGTTTGGCTCCCAGAAGGTAATGCCACCAGGCCTTGAAGGCGGACTTAATAGCCAAAAGTTCTTTATCTGTGATGGTGTAGTTGATTTCGGGAGCCGAGAACTTGCGGGACCAAAACGCCACGGGGTGTAACTGGTTAGTTTCTGGATCTCTCTGCGATAGCACTGCCCCCATTGCAAGACTGGAGGCGTCAGTCTCAACGATGTAAGGAAGCTCCGGGCGGGGATGTTTTAAAACCGGTGCGGAGGTAAATTTGGCTTTTAGTTCCTGAAAAGCTTGCTCTGCTTCTGCAGACCACTCGAAACGTTTGTTCTTTCTTAAAAGGGCTGTAATGGGCTGGACTACTCGTGAAAAGTCTGGAATAAATCTGCGGTAGAAGTTGGCGAAACCCAACATGCTTTGGGCTACTTTTACAGAAGTTGGTGAAGGCCACTTGATGATTGCGTCAACTTTTCTTGAATCCATGTGGACTCCGTTGGGTGATAGAATAAATCCCAAAAATTCGACCTCGGTAACATGGAAAACGCACTTTTCCAGCTTGGCAAAAAGTTTATGTTGGCGAAGCCTTTCAAGAACTGCTCTGACGTGTTTCCGATGGTCTGCCTCAGAGGATGAGTATACAAGGATGTCGTCAATGTAAACAACTACACACACGTCTATAAGTTCCCTAAAGACGTCATTCATGAAGTACTGAAAGGCGGCCGGTGCGTTGCATAAACCAAAGGGCATTACTTGATATTCAAACAGCCCATACTTGGTGCGAAAGGCCGTCTTCCATTCATCGCCCTCTTTAATTCGTACCAAGTGGTAAGCTCCTCTGAGATCTAACTTTGTATAGATACAGGCGCCTTTAACTTGGTCAAGGAGTTCAGGGATCAGCGGCAGAGGATATCTGTTCTTTACGGTGATCTGGTTCAGGGCACGGTAATCTATACAGGTTCTAAGGTCCCCTTCCTTTTTCGGGACGAAAAACAGAGCTGAAGAGGCTAGGGACTTTGAAGGACGGATGAACCCGTTAGCCAGATACTGGTCCAAATACTGTCTCAGGTGAAGATTTTCTGGCTCGGTAAGGGCATAAATTCTACTGCAAGGAGGAGTGGATCCGGGTATCAGATCTATTTGACAGTCGTAAGACCTGTGAGGAGGTAGAGAGTTAGCTTGATCTTTCTGGAAGACGTCTTGGAATTCCCTGTAGTCTGGAGGTAGTTGGGGATCCTCGGAAGTAGTTGCTGCCAGCTTAATGTCGAGCCGAGGATAACAAGTGGGGACACACTCCGGAAACCGAATTGTCTTTGCTCGCCAATAAATTTGGGGATTGTGTTTCTCTAACCAAGGAATTCCCAGGATAACTTGAAACTGAGGGGTCTTGATCACATCAAACACGATCACCTCACGATGTCCATCTTGGCTTAACAACGTCACTTCCGAGGTGGTATGAGTTACTGGTCCAGAAGCTATTTCCGTGCCATCCACTGTGGTAATAACGTCTTTAATTGCCTTGGGACAAAGAGGCAAATTCATCCTGGATGCCATTTCGCGGTCCACATAATTACCGATTGCTCCGCTGTCAATGTATGCTTTAATAGCATGCAAACGATCCGGTCGCTCTGGGTTTATGAGGACCATTGACACTATGAAATGCGAGGTCAAAGAACTGGTTTTTACGCTCGGCAAGCGGACCTCTACACTTGTCGGGCGAGGTCGTTTCCCGGCTCTGGCATTTCGGTACCTTTATCGGAAGCACCCACTGTCTTCTTCGAAGGTTTCACTGGGCATTCTCGAAGGAAATGTCCTGAGTTTCCGCAATAGAGGCACAATTGCAGTTGTCTTCTTCTGTCTCGTTCCTTTTGGGTTAATGGTCCTTTTACGACCCCTATTTGCATAGGTTCTACGGTATCAACTCCTTTGGTGGAACTCTGTGGTCTTGAAAAAACTCGAGCTTCGAACCTGGAACAATCTGCTTTCCTATTCTGTAATCTGTGGTCCAGTTGAACCACCAAGTCAATATATTCAGAACAGTCTTGTGGAGGATTCACTACCTGGGCTAGAACATCTTTGAGTTCTCCACGCAAACCTCTGTAGAAAAGGGTAATCCTCTTATCCTCTTATCCTCGGGCCATCTGGTTTCAACTACTAGTCTGTTGAATGACGCAATATAAGCCAGGAGATCCTGATTACCCTGTCGTAATGAAAGGAGTTCATTATCCAGGCCTGCCCCTGTGAGCGTCTTGCAAACAATCTCTCCATACTGGTCTGGAAGGCCTGGAAATTACGGAGAATTGGGTCATCCTGTGTTACCAGAGGAATTGACCAGTCTGCAGCACTGCCACTAAGATATGAAAGCACGAAAGCTACCTTAGTCTGGTCCGTTGGAAAAGCAGCTGGTCTACACAGAAAGTGCAAGCTGATTGATGAACACTGCAAACTTTTTTGGATCACCTGAGAAGTGTTTGGGCGGAGCCAAAGGCACATTTCCGGGTAGATTAATTTGTACCGGATTAGGTGAGGTTGCTGAAGTATAACTTCCCCCCGAAGCAGGCAGGGGTGTTTGACCCGCAGCTGTCTAGCGAGATCATCTGTTCGCTCTTTGGATATAATTAACTCTCTCCTCAGAGCATTTGTTTCCTGACGGGCTGCCTGTACTTCTGCTCTTAATTCCCCTAATAACTGGGCTAGTTGGTCAGTGTCTGAGGTTTCCATTGTGCCCGGGTGGGAGAGTTGCGGTGGTGCTTCGCGTTCTGTAACGCTCACCTGATTCCCACGGAGGCGCAGATCTTGACTGGGTTGTTACCGTGTCTTCAATTGTAAAGCGCAGGACTCGGCTGGTTCCCTGGGCTGGACCTCTTCTCACGGTATGCCTGACTTGAAGAGTGAGGTGTCTGCAGGCACAAGAACAAGGGGTTAATGAACGGTGGTTGGACGGACTTCCCTTCCTCACTCTCTCTTTCCTTGAGGCCCAAAGGATAGGTGTGCTCACCTTAAGTAGGTGAATGCTGGGCTCTCCATCCTGCGACTGGTGCAGGGGCGCGGGTACCAGTTACTCCACTGGTGATATTGTAAACCTCTTACTTGCAGAGGACAACTTTGAGCGCGAGGCCGTCGTTAACTGCACGATCGGTTCCTTATATGTATCTAATGAAGTCCTTTTCTCTTACAGGCTTTGGATGTGGTAGGCGTTGTTTAATGGATGCCAAAGTACGTGCAAGTGCGTAAGTAGGTGGATGGCGCGCGTGAAGGCACGTAAGTTGAATGGCTGCTGATGGTTTTAAATGCACTCTTTAATGTCTCTTTTTCTCTTGCAGGTTTTGGATGCGGTAGGCGTTGGTTCATGGACGCCAAAGTTCGTGCAAGCGCGTAAGTAGGAAGATGGCACGCGTGAAGGCACGCAAGTAGAATGGCGGCTGATGGTTTTAAAAGCGCTCCTTACTGTCTTTCTTTATTTGCAGGTGCGGTTATGCAGCGCTTGTTGGAATCCGGAGCGTGCGTCGCACAGGTAAGCAGATCAAAATATGCAAAATGACTGATCAATGTTCTTTGCCTTTACAGGGATCGATGGACTGCCAAGGAATGCGGCGTGAGGATTGGAAGATGCCGATGGATCGGGTTAGTAAAAATGCTGGCTTTTGGCTTTAAGTTGGCTTTTGCTAACCTGTTGTTTTTTTGTGCTGGCAGGTGCGGCTGAAGACAGGATCCCAGGAAGGTAAGAGTTTGTTCCCACAGGTGCTGGAGCTGGAGTTTTCACTGGAAGATTGGAGCCCACTCGGTGAGCGTCCTGCTGCTGATGCAGAATAACGCGAAGCACGTTGCATCAATCGGGCGTAGTTTAGATAGTGTGCAGGAGTGCTTAGGCGTCTTCTTCCACTGCCTCGCCTAGGTAAGGAAAGAGTTCCAGTTTCCAGAAGAGTCCCAGTGTTCCTGATCCAAGGAGTGAAGCCTGCCCCACCCAGGCAAGAAAGTAGTCCCTGTCAGAAGAGGATGTGAACGTCATCTTGTTGGTGAGTATGCAGCATGGTCTGCAGTAGGTAGGTCCACCCAAGCACTTTTACACATCTTATGGTTCCGACGCTTCCAGTGCCGGGACCGATGATCTTTATGAGCCTGGCGCCACCGGCGCCAGGACAAGGTCCAAAAGGTCCCAATAGGGGCCGGCTGGTGCCCGGGATGAAGGTTATGAGCCTGCTTCCAAGGATGTTGGGCAGGTCCTGCATTCTTGGAAGTAGTGATCATGACAGGTCATTCCAAAGTAGAGCGACCAGACAAAACTGGAAATGACTTAGCTGATCAGCTGGCCAAAACCGGGGCCATCCAAGGGGATCTAATAGAGATTGAGTCCCTGTTGGGGGAAATCCAGGTCACTGCTATCACTAGGTCCCAGACAAATGCTCACAATGATCTTTCAACTGCACAATGGAGTAAGGAGACCCCTGATGCTGATTTGATTACAGCTCTGAAAGGGGACCCAATAATTGGTAAGTTTTACCAACACATTGAGGACCCTGAGAACTTTCCCCTGACGGATACCGATTACATTGGGAAAGAGGACCTAAGAGTGTTGATGAAATGTCCAAAGATGTTCCAAATCCAAGAAGGTTTGTTGGTAAGGAAATCCCAAGCTGGCCGTGATCAGTGGGTGGTCCCTACCTCATTCCGAAGCCTGATGTTAAGTACCGTCCATGATGCAACCACCGCCAGCCATAGGGGGTTTCACACAACACTTGAGATCTTAAGAGAGGTTGCATACTGGCCACACATGGGGCAGGACCTCGACCAATACTTGAAGGGGTGTCTGGTGTGTGCACAATTTCAGCCAACATCCCTCACACACCAGCGCCTCTCCAAAAGAGGGGGATGACACTGCCATGGTCAGATTTGCAAATCGACTTTCTAGGCCCTGTAATTCGCTCGTCTAGAGGAAACAAGTACATGTTGACCGTCACATGCTTCTTTACCAAGTGGGTGGAATGTCTCCCGGCCCCAAATTGCAAGGCAGAAACAGCAGCTGCCCTGATGATTAACCACATCTTTTCCCGTTTTGGTCTACCTCAAAGGATTGAGTCAGACAGAGGTAGGCATTTCACCAGCGAGGTAATGACAAAGATGTGGGAGATACTGGGGGTTAAAAGGAAGCTACACATTGCTTACAGGCCAGCTTCTTCTGGAGCAGTAGAGAGATACAACCAAACCATTGTGACCATCTTAAAAAAGTTTGTGGCAGATTCTGGGCCAAGTTGGGATATCCGATTACCTCTGGTCCTAATGGCCATCAGATCTACCCCTTCATCTGCAACTAAAATGTCACCATTTCAGTTGATGACCGGACGCAAGATGGTGCTTCCCCAGCATTTGTTCTACAGGACCGAATAGCAGACACTGATAAATGCCTCCACAACTCATGAGTATGTGGAGAATTTAAGGAAACACCTCCAACATGCTTTTGCCTATGCTCAGCGGAATCTAGAAAGATCAGCTGATAGCATGAAAACCCACTATGACCTGAAGACCACCAGGAAGGAATATACTGTGGGAGACCGGGTCTATCTATACAATTTCCAAAGGAACCAGGCCAAACAGCGAAAATGTTTGCCTACATGGAAGGGACCGTTTGAAATTATAGACAAAATCTCCCCTGTAGCCTATAAGATCCACATCCCTAAAGGTAGTCTGGCGGAAGGGGAAGATAAGTGGGTCCATATAAATCAGCTAAAGTGTTGCCATCCTATGCACACACTGCAACAACTGGAGGAGTCCTCTGGAATCCCAGAGGGGGCCGCCCCAGATCAATAAAAGCTCCAACCCTAAAATATTCCACATACCAAAAATATAGTAACCTAATGTCAATATTTCCTGTTATATCTTGTTTTTAAAACAAGACTGAAAAATGTAACCGGATTTATAAAATGGATGTGTTCGCCACACCATTAATAGTGGTGGAGAAATGTCTACGAATAGGTATTGCCGCTTTTGCTTTATCATCCTAGGAGAGATGAAACCACGCAGACTGACCAAGAAGGCGACCTGGGGACCGGGAGCGAAGATCCGAGGGGCCCAGGGTACCGCCCAATCCTCCCATCAGGACCAGCAAGGAGAACTGATTGATCGACTGGAGGGAGGAAAAGATGCTGAACTGTGCCATCTACGGAATTGGAAGAAGATGAGGCGAACATCCCAGATCTTGCGAGTTCCATCATGAAAGATCAGAATGGCCATCGCAAGAGGGGGGCTTGTGGGATGTTTTTACCCATGCATCCAAGCCCTACCATAAAACTGTGCATTACTGGCATTGAAAACATCATGATGGCCAGGACTCCCCAGAGAGTGCACAGGGAAACATGAAGAATAGGCTGCCACCCATTTTTGCCTATGTTGTGAGCACAGGAGGGCACTGCCTAAAACCACCATTGGGCTACACACAAAGTAGCCTGAAACCATTGGGAATGGCAATGCTGATTGCCAAAAGCAACCCAGAACTGTGGGGAATTCATTTCCTTAATGTCAAAAATGGATGCAATACTGGTGCTCACCACTATCAGAAAGCCGGCGTTTTAAAACCACCAGACTTTTGTGTAAAACTGAACAAATGAACCCAAACCAGGCCAAGGAAAGACTTGCTAAGAGGTGGATACAATGTAAAACTATATTCTGAAATGACTTGAAGGAAGTAATTATTTAATGTATATATAAAAAATAGCTGGGGATGTCAGCAGCTTAAGTGAATTTGTGTTTAAAGCCACTAAAATGGAAATGTTTAGAATAAATGAGTGACCTACTTGTGAGTGTCACATAGGTTGCAATTGTTTAAATGTCATAGTTTTGAACTTATAATCAGCATTCTAGCTGCATGTGCAAAAATTGTAAGTTGGATTTGAATGTAGAAAACTGGGAACTAAAGTGACATTTAGCTGAATTCTGCCTGACAACTACCCCCGACAGGAGTTGAACTGGCTCAAAAATTCCCAGGCCTGGCTGCATCCTGCTGCCCCCACCAAAAGGAGGTCACACCTCTCTGATTGAATTAGGGGAGTGGTACCTGCAGACTGCAGGAAGTTGAACAAAGCCCTGTCCTGGACTCAGGCAAATGTTATATTGGGGGGGTCGTAAAATGGCTTCCTCTTGGGAGAAATTGGGAGGGGCAGTGCCTTTGAGGGCAAGCTGAGCTTGGGGGAAGTGGATAAACCAGAAATTCCACCATGTGCTTTGGAAACCCACACCCCTTTGGGGCCAGAGCATGATTTTAAAAAGATAATTCACAGTGCGGACTTGTCAAAATTATATAAATAACATCATCAATTTTGTGATTTTTCTGTGCACATTTTAAGAGGTGTTACGACCCTGTGGTATGTTCTTGGGGATAGTAGCGGAAAAAAAGGCTGTTACTCCAAATCTATGCATGTTAAAAATCTGACACTTTATCATCTGAAACCCATATCCCTGGCCCGCATTTGTGTAAAATCTGGAAAGGTTTAGAGGTCGTTATCTGGATGAAAAGGAGAGAATTCTTTCATAAGTGGACACGACATCGTACAAAGACAGGGATCGGATTGTTTGGTGCTACAGAAAATATGTTAACTGGACCTATAATATTAGAAAAATGGTACATAGATAAATATGTATTTGGGTCAGAAATAGATTTGTGTGCAATTTGACAAGGGGAGGTTCCTCTGACCATAAAACCTACAGCATCACTCTGACACTCCATTTCTTTCCCCCAATAAAGGGAGAGAGGAAAGCTTGGCCAATGAGAAGTGAGAGGGGCAGGCTTAGCTAGGCCCAGGCACACACCCATTTTCAAAACACATAAAAAGAGCCACTGGAACCCAGGTAGGGACATTCACTTTCCACTTTCTTGCGGGACGCTTTGCCGGGAGACTTCAGACTTCACATCCAGAGATCCAGACTTCAAATCCATCAATCTCCAGAGACAAGAAATTAACTCCAGAATTTGTAGCAGAGAGGCCTGAATCCACAAGCTGAATCCTCTTCAGCAGGCCTCAAAAACAACCAAACTATTCAACAGCCGGAGAGCTGTTTGAATTCTTTGCCAAGAAATTTTGCAAGAACCTGTAGCAGTATCCAGAAAGCAGTGCTGTATTCGGAACCAGAGAGAACCAGAGACCAGATCGCTGTGAAGAACTGCTAGCAGAAGTCCAGCCAATCCTGACCCGATTGGTGACGAAGTCGCATTCCTGTCCAAAATCTAGTGTGAGTACCCAGCTAGCACTGTGCCAAAACCAATCTCTTAGTTTAAAATAATCTAATCCAAACTATACATCCATACTTGCTGATTCACTTTATCCATCCATACTTGCTGATTCACTTTATCAGCCGTACTGAGGTTTTTTATGTCAGATTCTGCTATTCTGCTTTCACACGCTTGGTAATGTACACCGTGAAGACAAACGGAGTTGGGTGAGGAGAGTTGAGTCTGCTGGAGTCTGCTGGAGTCTCTCTCCCCTGTCTACTACAGCATGTGGGAGGGCTTAAAAACCCTGCACCAGAGCGGAGCGGTGAGCGGAGTTGGGTGAGGAGAGTTGAGTCTGCTGGAGTCTGCTGGAGTCTCTCTCCCCTGTCTACTACAGCGTGTGGGAGGGCTTAAAAACCCTGCACCAGAGCGGAGCGGTGAGCGGAGTTGGGTGAGGAGAGTTGAGTCTGCTGGAGTCTGCTGGAGTCTCTCTCCCCTGTCTACTACAGCGTGTGGGAGGGCTTAAAAACCCTGCACCAGAGCGGAGCGGTGAGCGGAGTTGGGTGAGGAGAGTTGAGTCTGCTGGAGTCTGCTGGAGTCTCTCTCCCCTGTCTACTACAGCATGTGGGAGGGCTTAAAAACCCTGCACCAGAGCGGAGCGGTGAGCGGAGTTGGGTGAGGAGAGTTGAGTCTGCTGGAGTCTGCTGGAGTCTCTCTCCCCTGTCTACTACAGCGTGTGGGAGGGCTTAAAAACCCTGCACCAGAGCGGAGCGGTGAGCGGAGTTGGGTGAGGAGAGTTGAGTCTGCTGGAGTCTGCTGGAGTCTCTCTCCCCTGTCTACTACAGCGTGTGGGAGGGCTTAAAAACCCTGCACCAGAGCGGAGCGGTGAGCGGAGTTGGGTGAGGAGAGTTGAGTCTGCTGGAGTCCGCGGGAGCTCGCGAGGGCAGAGGCAGAGGTAGACGTAATATGGATGCATCCCAGAAATATGAGAGACCATCGTTACAGCAAGGGCGAAAAAATAGTAAAAATGAAAAACCGGACGAGGCGAGAGCGGTTTCGGACACTGACAACACTGAAAACAACAAACGGCGTCTAAGGAGTGTGAAATCGCCAGCCATGCGGCTGAAATCTAAGACGCTTCTCAGTGAAGAAACTGCCCACGAAGGAAAAAAAGAGCCACATACGCTGAGGTCTCGTTTCAACAGTACGAATAACGAGCTCAGAGAGGTGTGCGTCTTCGAACCAAAGGAGAAAGATGCACAAGTAACAACAGAACCAGTAACAACAGAACCACAAGTCCCGCAAATAAATCTAAGCGGTGAAAGTAAGCAAGACCTACCGGGATCTGAGGTGACCAGTGCCCTGCACACCGTGCCTAAGGCGAGTGGGTTTCCGGAAACGGCAGCCGGAGGGCAGCCGCTGACGGACCCTCAGCAGGAGCGCTGTGACGCCGAGGACCGGAGGAAGAAGAAATCATCGGAAAAGACAACAAACCGCGGAGCAGGACAGCCAGCCCTGCCTGCCTCACCGGACTCAGGGAGGGCTGGGAGGAGGAGCCCCACGCGGATGGGGAACACGGAGAGGAGTGGTCTAGAGAAACGCTGTGAAAAAGTTTGAGGTCAAATAGACAGCCCAAATGAAAACACCAAAGGGACGCAGATAGTGGAATTGGCCAAGAGCCAGGCTAACAAGCTGACCACCACTCAAGAAAGGGAAAGTGTGGAGGTGGACAGTTTACCACAAGAAAATGAAGAAGGAAGAAGGCTAGACTGGCCAAAAGAGAAGGTTCCCAAAACAGTCGTACAAGCAAGTGTACACAGGGAACCAGGATTTGTTGGCACTGATGAGGAACTAGGCATAAGTGAGAACGTAATAGAAGAAGAGGCAAAACAAAGGGAAGAAAATCAGACGCAAGTGCCAAGTAACAAATCCATCAGCAACGAGGGGAAAGAAAGTAGTACAGAAGAAAGTTGGAATGAAAGTGAAACGGGGACGTCAGACTCAGATTCCGAAATAGAACAAGAAAAAAAAGCCTTAGAAGTAAAACAGAAAAAAAGGATAACTACCAATAAACCAACAACGCAAAGAAAAAACCAAGAAAAGACAAACGAAATGAAAACAACAAAAAATAATAAAGAAAGAGGACGTGAACAGCTAGGAAAAACGAAAACGACATTAGAAAATATAAAAAAGAAACCGCAAAAAAAAATAAATGAGGGAATGCAAAAAGGATCATTGCCAGTATCCTTGTCAGGAACATTGAAAGCATTTTTCTTTAACCAGCAGAAACGAAAATTAGAACCGGAAAACAATCTATCTGACGCAGAACTGCTGGAAGCGGTTGAGGTAAATTACGGAGGAGACACCCAACAGACCCCCGGGGTCTCACCGGGGCCAGAAGGCTCGCCAGCTATAGGTCTGCCGCAGCTCCTGCAGGAAAAAAAGAATGCGGCGAAAGCAATCCGGCGACAAATAGAAGAAAGAGAAGAAAGACGGAAGCAAAGCACTTTAAAAGAACATCAGGAGGAGCCCCCTGAAGGAGGGGGAAATACTGCAAGACCCGAAGACGACAACCAAAGACAGGCCCTGGCCCGGGAGAGGGTGTCCCAACCAAAAGATCAACGACAAAACGTGGACGGCCCAGATGGGGCAAAAGCACACCCGAATTCAGACCAGTTACTTCGTACCCCGGAGAAAGTAAGAGAACTATATGGAGAGAACCAACAAAGAGAAACACAGAAAGAAAAACCTAAGTGCATAAGGTTGGAGGAAAAAGCACACAGACCCAGGTTAAGCGATAGCCTATTCACAGAAATAATGGCTATGCCAGGGAAAATAGCCAGTACTCCAAAATCGCCGAAAAATAGAAGGATAAGTGAATTAGGCACGCCGATACAAAAGGAGTCCCCAAGTAAAAAACCAGATCTACTAACAATCATGTCTGCAATAACGATAGCACTGGCGCCATATTGCAAATTATACGAAACAATAAAAGAAGGAATACAAGACAACACATCAATTCTGGCTTCAAGTGGTTCAAAAATCACGCATATAGAAGGATACATCACAGCTGTAGAAGAAAGAAACGACGCCTACAAGAAAGGGTGGGAAAAAGAACTGGAGGACTTAAAGAAACAAATTGAGAGCCTAAAAAGAGGGACAGAGGAGGAGAACGAGAAAACCAAAAAATCAGAGCGGGAAAGAAAAAATGCGGCAATAACAGAGAGACACAAAGGAGACCATGAGATAAAGGAAGTGATGGAGAAAAGATCCAAACCCCCACAAACATACCCAATCAAATCAGGACTCCAGAATCATCCCCAGAATAAAGCCCCAGTGATATTGAAACTAAAGAAAAATGACAAGGCTGACAAAGACCCGATGACAGAGAAGGCAGAGCAGCAGGAAGCAGAAAAACTAAAAGAAAAAAAAAAAGAAGAAGAAATCAGAGAGGAAAGTTCAGAAAAAAGCCAGAAAGAAAGTAAAAGAGACAAAATGAGAAGCCCCCCCCCTCTCGGTCGAAGATTTTATGAGCGACACAAACCTGTCCCAGCATTGGGAGACCACCTCCAACAACTCAGTGATGGAGGTGAACACAGATCAGCAAACACAAAAGCAAAAAGAACCAGAGAAAGAAATAGAAATTAGACAAAACATGAAACCCCAAACACCAAAAAGAAGCCGAGAGGCAAGTGAGATCCAAAAGGGGAGAGAAACGGAAACACAAAAAAAGAACAGAGAAGAAGAACGAAAGCCCTCAAAAGACCAAAGAATAAGTGAGCGGTCAACAACGCACCGAAAACAGGTGATAAAAAGACCAGAGAAAAACAGAAGAACTAGTATGTCGAAAGCGGAAAGACAGGAACGTATATTCAAACTTGAGCAATTAGATCTAAAAAGTGGATACATGATCCTAAATAGGAAGACGATCTTGAAATTAATGAGCAAAATGAACGCGTTGAAGATGATAAAAACAGAAGATATCACGCTAGTAGAACCTTATCATAGAGGAAAGATCGCAAAGGCATACATTCACGTGAAAGAACCAATCCGGCAAGAAACGGAAGCAAACGCAGCTACTGAAATGCTCCAAAATGGGTTTGGGCTGACAGAAATAAAAAGAGAAATACAAAAAGAAAAGAAAGACCCTAAGTACGATGAAAAAGAAAAAAGACAATACCATTTCACTTCACGGACAGAAGAGCGATATCGATCTAATAGACTAGGAAAACATAGAGAAGAAAGGGGTATCGATTGGGAAGTGATGTATGGACGAACGGAAGACAGAAAAGAGAACCGAAGACCCCATAAGGACGAAAAACAAAACACGCAATCAAGGAAGGAGCACCAGGACACGGGCGCAGAATATCAGAACCTATACCGGAGAGTGGAACCAAGACGCGTTCAGAGACATTTTAGTCCAGAGAGAACTGGCCGCCACAGTAGAAACGAGAGAGCAAAGAAATCACCTCCGAGACAAACAAAGGAGACGTCAACGAACACGGGCCCGCTAGCATGGCTAAAAGCAGCCTTAATGGGCAAAACAGAAAATTAGCAACTAACACGGTCACCGGCATCTATGTGGGATGAACAAAGAAGTGGTGACCAAAAAGAAACCAAGAAATGTTTCATCCTAGGGTCATGGAACACAAGAGGATACACGCACTTAACCAGACCGGGCGACGTGGACTTAGGCGCACTAGACATCATATGCCTACAAGAAACTTGGCTACAAGAAAAACCCGGCCTAGACGGCTATGTAGTGGAAATAGCACCTGCAAGCAAGGGCTTGTTAGGCCGACCATCCTCAGGCCTATTGACAGCAACGAAAATGGGAGTAGGCCTGGCAACACCGACAAAATTACACGAATCATATGAGATGTTAGTAATACTGACCACATGGACCAACGAAGGAAAATCAAATAGCAAGAGGATTGGAAACCAAGTCATCATAATAAACACGTATTGGAACCCCCAAAAGATGACAAACAAAACGTACTGCGCATAAATTGCAGAGGTGATAGATGAAATCAAAATAGAGCACATGAATGCGGACATCATCATATGTGGCGACTTAAACGCCGATTGCAGAGAGGGGATCAAAGAAACAAAGTCGGGAAAGTGTCAAGATTCAACCCGCGAGAGAGGTGTTGCATGGGAGACCCTGATTAAACCAAGAAATCTCCACAACATCGCAGCTCTATTTCCGAAACAAAAGAACATTCCAACTTGGGAGAGTTTGAATGCAAAAGCTACCCTAGATTACATCTTTGTGTCAACAGAATTCATACCCAGAATTGAAGAATACAAAGTCCAAAGAACCACACACAGTGATCACAATCTGCTAACATGCAAATGGACAGGATCACAAACTGAAAATCACGTGTACAAACACAATCTCAAAATAAACAACCAGCAATCTAGAGTTTGTTTAACAGAAGAAGAGGTAAAAACGATAACAGCAAGATATAGACTCTCAGAGGAAGCTCAAGAAAAAGCCCCACAAACTCGACCGAACTACATACCGTTGCTGATACCATACAAAAAACTAGCGAGGAGTCAACAGAAGAAAACATCAAACGCATTACACACATATGATAAACTGGTGGTGGAAAGAAGAAAAGTGGTGAGGAGGTTAAGAAAAATTGCAATAAAAAGAAACCAGCAGGAAGACTGGGAAAACTGGCAGATGGAGGCTAAGAAATATAATCATTGGCTAAAGCAACATAGACTATGGATGTACCAACAAGATGCCGAAAAAATGTTGAAAAGTCTTGGCTCAAAGAAAACAAGCGATTTCTGGAGAATAATCAAAGCAACAAATACATCGAAGCCACCAGAACTGATAAATCAAGTCCCTGAGTCAAATTGGAAATCATATCTAATGGCACAATTCGAGCGACCGAAAACGCAAACAATTAAAGGATTATCAGACACGACAGACATTTGGGTGAACGTGGCTAACATCACAGACATTGAAAAAACCATCAAAAACTTAAAAACATCAAGGGCCCCCGGACCGGACGGGTTGTCAAATATCGACCTAAAGCAATCTGCGAAGGGATGGGCAGTGCTAATTAGCAAAATTTTCTCACATTGTGCCCAGACAAAAATGGTGCCGGAAACATGGCTAAAGGCCATAATTGTGCCAGTGTACAAAAAAGGCGACAGAGAAGACCCGGAAAGCTACAGGCCCATAGCACTGTTAGACATTGTGGGCAAAATCTACGCAACCCAGTTGTTGACCCACTTTGGGACATGGGCAAAGACTGCACCCTGCTTCGACATTTTTCAGACAGGGTTCCAGAAGAAGGGAGGCACGACAATAAATATATTGATCATTCAGATCTTGAAAGCAAAAGTAAAAGAAGGCGCCCCAAAAATCTACCTGGCATTCGTAGATTTATCAAAAGCCTTTGATAAAATTGATCGAGAAAAACTATGGCTGAAACTGAACAAGTGGGATTGCCCAACGTCCATCATGGCACCAATAAAAGCGCTTCATGAAAACACAAAAATCAGAGTAAAACTGAATAAACAAGGCACCTTGTCGGAAGAGATTGAAATCCAGAGAGGTGTAAAGCAGGGCTGCCCACTAGCTCCAGCCCTGTTCATCGCTTTCTTGGGGGACTACCAGATCGAAGAAAAAAAAATAAGAGCTTTCCCACCAAAAATTGGAAATGAAATCATACCACGACTATGGTATGCAGACGACGCCATCATTATTGACCAAACACCAATTGGGCTGCAACGAAAACTGAACAATCTGGCAAAGTATATGTCAACAAACCATCTGGAAATCAATACAACAAAAACTAAAGTGATGGTCTTTGAAAAAACCGCAAACAAAAATACAAAGCAGTCAAATTGGCATTTGGAGAACGCCAAACTGGAAGTAGTCGACAAATTCAAATACCTAGGGGTAACCTTAGATGGATCAGCAGGTGACAACGCAATACAAGATCAGTTATGGGACAAAGTCAAAAGACTTACGGCACAAACTAGACTGGTCGACAACAAATATGGGAAATTCTCCATTATTCCGGCAATAAAATTTTACAAGGCAAAGGTTGTGCCTTCTATCACCTATGGTATGGAAGCCGCCCTCAACTTACCGAACTCAATATGGCAAAAATTGGAAGGACACGTGTGGAAGGCAGTACTAGGCCTACCGAAATCAACCTCCATGCCCGCAATTAGAAGGGAATTGGGCCTGGTCTCGTTAGCTACATCAGTGAAGCAAAGCAAGCTGAGACTTTATAGAAAAATCATAATGGCCGATTCATTGCCAATATGTGCGGTGATAGCAGAAGAATTGAAAACGGGTACGTGTAAAGCGCTCAACAATTGGGCAACAACAATACAAGAAACACTAAACGAAATATCATGCACAGAAGAAGATCTAAAAAAAAATCCAGATCGAGTAAAGATAAAAATTGAACTCATGGATTGGATCCACACTGTAGACACAGCGAGAGCAAATAAGCTACTCACCCACCTTCCACCGACGTTCAACAGGGTGAAAGAGCCACTGAACTACTGCAAAAAGTTCCCGAACAAAAAGATGAGGAGCACATTCTTGAAGGCAAGATTAAACCTGCTGATGACCCACCAAATCCTAGCCATTAGATCATCAAAAATGGATAAAAGTTGCCGCCTATGCAAAAATAAAGAAGAAGTGGAAACATTGCGACATCTAGTCCTAAGATGCCCAAAAACCAGCATAAATAGAGACAGATATATACAACCATGTCTGCAAGGGGCGACGACGCTAGATGAAGAGGCGGTCTGGAATAGGCTAATCTCCGGAGAAACAACGAGATGGACCATAGCGGCAGTAAAATTGATAGACCTTGCCTTTGAAAAGATTTCCAACACACAGGCCCATAGGAAAATAGCAGAGATGGCCGGAACAGTGAAATCGCCCATTGCAAGCCAAATCCGAGTAACAATCAAATAACAGCGAAATTCCCGAGAGAGAAGGCGGAAAGTGACTATGAACTCAGAAGCGTCATCATCATCACAAAAACGACTGTGAAAAGCGCCTTGGCGCATCTGTAGAAGAAGAAGGGTTCTTGTAAAAATCGCTAATTTCTTTTCCGATTAAAAACAAGTAAATAAATAAATAAATAAATAATCCAAACTATTTTAGCCTATTAGAACTGCCTCCTAGAATCGTGTCATTCTGTCATCTTTAAAACTGAAAACTGTCATCTGTCATTCTGAGCTTTAAAATTTCAAATCCGAAAAATTACCTTTACTAAATCGGCCGTATCTCCGGAACCGGGGCTAGGAGCGAGTTTTAACTGTCATCTTAAAGCTAAGATTCTAAGCTTTCCAACAAGCCTAGAACCGACTTCCTACTCCTTATAGTGCCTCCGTAATTGCGCTCGACGCACGCGACTAAATTTGCCGCGATTTTACATTTTGCTTAATTTCAGCCACGTGTAAAAGTATTTGTCCTTGCTTTCCTTGCTGAAATTCGTGTACAACCTGACAATCATTCATAGAGCATTGCTAAAGTGATCCTGAACTGATTCAAAGTATCTATCAACTACCCTGAACCCCCTATAGGGAATTAAAAGCCTTTTTAGCATATTTTTCACTTAATTGCAACCACATCAAAGTATCTTGCCTGTGTTTAAAACTCCTACCTGTTTTCATCTAAGCTTGCTAAGGGGGAACTGAATTATATTTGATTGCATTCCTGAGAACTGTGTGCTTTCCTCCCATCTCTTTACCTTGCATAAAGGGGGCGGGGTGAATTGTCAAAGAAAAGTGATTACATTGTCTTTTGTTGAAGTCATATCAAGTTTATTTTCTGTACCGCATTTTCATTCATCATTGCATTGTCTTTGAAGCCATAAAAGCATTCTCAGCTACTTCATCCTCTCTATATCAACTTCTAAGCCATTAAAAAGAGTGTACCACTATAACATTATCCATTGTTGATCAACATCATATTCTCAAGTGTGATATCAAATATTAATTTACTATAAAAGTGTGATAGATATATATTGTTTAATTTTCAAATAAACCTTTTAATTTGCAAAACAAACCTACTTCTTGGCTCAGCGGGGTCAGGGGGATTCTGAGAGAGGGATGTTATATAAGGGTTGTCATCCAGAGTAAATGAACTGGACATAAAAATACATCAATAAGGGCTTCCCTCAGCATCCCAGACTAGGCATTGACTTAGCTGTAGTGTTGAATTAAAGTCGCTTACAACATTTTTTATTTTTCCCTGAAGAAGACCAAATCGGTCGAAACATGTGTTGGGATGTTGGGAAGCACTGACTATAGAATATTAATATACTTGGACTCTTTGCAATGTTTCATGTGAAAGTGCATGCTATTGGAACAACACACTTTTCTTTTGTATTATTCTAGGTTGGGGTAACCTAGCAGTTCCATAACCGCAGCAGTCACCTCGTAAACATATCATTTAGTCATTCTAAGAATGTTTAAGCCTCAATGCATTTTTTCCAGGATACCCCGTTCTCTATTGTCACAAGAATTGAAGCCCTAACTTTGATTCCAATCCCCAAGTCCCTAAGTTTAATGGGCTTTGTGCCCACAAGTTCAAAAAGTTCCTTTAGGAGAAGAGACAAAGGCAGGAAGAGTTCTTGCATTGATGAGAAGAGTTCCAAAACACTTCAGAAGGAGTTTGCAGGTAAGTAAAAGACTTTGGTCCTCATTACAAGTGAGGCAGAACAGGTTACCGGAACTCGCTAAAGGAGGCGGACCCGTTAAACCCGTTCCACCTCATTGCAAGCTCCCCTTGCGGGACCCGGTAAGTAACACCTGGTCAAACCAGGCGTGCTTACCGGGTCCCGCTGAAATGGGCCACTAGGGGTCCCTCATGTCTATGGAAACAAGGCAAGTCACCACACACGATAGATACGCCAGACACAAGGTTGTATTCCCAAAGCTAGGGTTTATTGCAAAGCAAATAGTCTCAGTTGGCCAACTCGGTCTCACGCCCCAGCGACGTGTATCTCTAGACCTCGAGGGGGGACGCAAGAGGGGCGAATTACGTACATCAGTTACATATATACAAAATTCATATCATACAATCAGCTATGACATGTTTAACACCCCCCTTTATTGGGTTTCTTTTAACTCAATGTGATGATGGACACTTTCGACAATTATGACACCTTAAAATATCTATTCTAGTAACAATGTGCAATTTTGCAAGTGTGGAGGCATCTTTTAGTTGTTGAACAGAACAGAGTGCTTCTGTTCTTGGAAGCGAGCTACATACGGGGGAAGAGTCACATTCCAGACCTTGCTATCTATGAGGTACTATTTGTGTCCTGGGAGCCGACACGCTCTACAGGGCTCGGTAAAGGGGGGCCGTAAGAAGAGCATAATTCAAGCCTTTAGCTGCTTTATTCTAACATATTCTACCATATTACGAGACGGGCTGGCAGCTGTGAAATGATTAAATGCCCTGCGGCTCTGCTTCAAGGCTACATTCGGGAGGGACCCGGGCATTCCTTCCCAGCTCTGCCTACGTTGTGTTTCAACAAACTCTTATTAGCCCCGCGGCCCTGCGACCTTGTCCTTTCATGTTCAGACAACAATGTTAACAGTCGAGCAGTGTAAGAAAAAAATGTGCTGCGAAGCAATAAGAACAGAAAGCAATGAGCAATTGTTAGAAAACAAAACAGCAATCCTTGTTACATCAAAATGGCCGTTCATTGGTAAACTCGGAAACCTGTATTTCTATCGTATCGTGCATGAGACAGTTGCCCCACGGCCACCAAAATACATTTTGCCGTCAATCATGAGAGGTATCCATTTTTCTAGACTGACAAACCCTCCTTTGGCCGTATGCCAAACGTCTCATTAATTTATTGTATCCTCCTCTGATGACGATAAGTCTAAAGCACGTATGTCTGAGTTTTGCATGCTACTATAAGCATCATCATCTTTATTAATATCTATAGCCATTAATTCTTTCACTGTTTTCATTTCATTTGTGTCTCTGTCATCCCGGCTATAAGTTTGTTTTCTTCTTGTTATCATATGCATACATCCCTTCGTACATCCTTCAGTTACCTCAGTGCAAACTAACGGTAGGCTGTGTATGCAACAACAGCACCTTATGAATATTCCAAACACCACTACTAATATCGAGATCAACTTCCATCCCCAAGAATGCAGTATTCCCCAAAACCACTACTCTATTCCCCAGCCCCCTTCTCCAGTAGGGAGTTCGGAGCTTAGGACAATCATTTTCTTTATTGCTTCAAAAATCGTAGGGGAATAGTCTCTACAAATACACAGCACGCTGATCCCACAATCTTGCAAATTCCCCCACGATCAACCAGGATCACATCGAGAGCCATTCTATTTTGTAGTGTCATTACCCTAATTCCCTTTTCTTCCAACGTCATGTTGAATAGTATATCTGTTGTTGTGTTTATAGTATCTTTCAGTATTCTGGACAGCTGCCTTATGTTATAGGAGTTCACTATCTGGGACAAGAATGGAATGAATGATTTTGCTATGTCAGTCGCTATCAAAAACATTTGCTAATCCTTTTGGTTCTAGATCTGGATAGTCTGGCCATGTCTGCTGTTTAACACTCCCGGGTACAGTAGACCTAGGTAACATGCACCTCCCCAGTTTCTGGGCAACCAAGGATATGCCTTCTCTCCACATTTAAAATAAACTGGATCTCCCACATATACTGGTTCTATTTCCCATTTTAATACCACTGTATTCATGCATCCAGTAAATGTTCCGACTGAATAGGAGCCTTTCTTTTTTAGACAAAAAGGGACAGTTCTCGGGTTATAATTCACTGTGTAAGAAGGGGGAACTGCATCTTTGTTCCCATCTGTTCTTACACGAAACGTCATCACAGATGTTTTAACTGGTGGGGACAATCTATTTTGTATATTTTGTCGTGTTATTTTTTGCGTACTTTTCCCCGTAGGTTCTGGGGTCATCACTTGTGCTTTATGGAATAAGGAACAACCCACAGGCCTCATAATTATTTCCTCAAACTCATTCATGTTTGTTCTGTCTAATTGACCCGTACCACTCTTATTCCGTTTTCCATAGAACATTGCACTCAAAGATGCACTACATGCAGAACTTAATGGTAATGGCTGTACATACCAACCTATTCCTTTCCCAGCATGCTGCGGTAAATGGGCACATACCCAGCAATTTGTTTTTTTTAGAATTGCATGTGTCATATTCATAACCAATAACAGCGTATTGTTCCCATACCCTTCCCTGTGTCTTTCTTCCATTGGGGACAAGGTATAAGTAATCACCTGAACCGGGCTTTCAGTAGTGGATACATTAACTATTGGTAAAGACATTCCCAATCGGTGTATTGATTCCACATACCATATTACTAAGGCTGTCGTTATTGGTGCTACCACACTCATGAAGCACATGATTATTGTCAGTGCCAGAATACAATTCTTTTTACCATGCGTTTTCCATAAGCTTACAGTCTTTACAATCAACTTATTCTCAGCAGTGGTGCAGGAGGAGCCTGAAACCGGTCCCGACATGTTTCTCATCGCCCTTCTTCCTTATTAGAGTATTAGAGTTTGTCGTGGATATCTCTCTTCGATGCACTTGTTCTGATGTCAAGAAGTTCAACGGAATTGCCACAGTTCTGTTCTGCCAGTCCTTTATAGCCTGAATTTACTTATTTGTTTTTAGGCAAGATCACTTTTCCTTTCTCATACTGCTCAGAGGACTTTTGATCAGTTATCTATTGCCTTAGTACCATGTGCGTCCAGCTTGTCCTCTCTGGTTCCGGACACATGTACTTTTTAGGATCGCACCGAGGAGCTGCGAGCCTTGAATTGTTCGACTTGCACAATTCTCACGCTTCTCTCCTCTACACCTCTAGTTCCTTCTCCGTCCATGAGCGGAACCAGAGGTTAACATAGGCACCAAAGAACTGTGGATCACTTTGACTTTCGAGGCCGTAAATCATACCGCCTCACTCCTGGTATTGTGTGATTTGTGAACAGTGCCGGTGCACTTCCAGATCTAGGCTCAAAGTCAGCCTGGGGCGCTACTGTAGGTGCTGGTGTGTGCTGTGCCAGTGATGCAGATTCGGTCTTTGGCGTGCTGGCAAGTGCTGGTGGGCACCAAAGGGGTACACGTTTAGTGTCCGCCGGTATTTGCAATGCAGATTTTGTGTCAGCCAACAGTGATGTAGATTCTGCTCGGCAACGTTGGGGCACTTTGCCCTTCCCCCTTTTTGGCAATCGTTTCAGGCTTCGTTTCGAGTTTCACTTCTCGCTCGGGCACATTTGGTGGCAGCTTACTGGCAACAGTTTCTTTTGTTTCTGGGACCGCTGTCTCTTTCCGGTCACCTGGGTCAGGCAAGTCTTTCAGCGAAGTTGGAATCTTTTTGGCATGGGCGGCATGGATCCACGACTTCCGTCCATCCACCCGTATCGCCGTCTGCGTTGCCAAGAGTACCTGATAGGGGCCGCGCGACCTGGGTGCTAACGATGATTTTCTTTCAAAGAATTTTAGCAGCACCCAGTCGCCTGGCTCCAGCGCGTGCCCCGGACCGGTGTATCTCACTGGTAGAGCCTCCTGCTGATGAATCAAATGCAATTTCTGCATTAAAAGGCCACAATAAGTACTAAGCACAGGATGTTCTACCTCGCTAAGTCGTTTTGGCTGAGGTGCGCACCAAACATTTGCCGGCCTCCCCATTACGATTTCGTATGGGGAGAGCCCAGTTCTAGCCTGTACAGACGTACACATGCATAATAGTGCTATTGGTAATGCATCCACCCAACTCAACTTGCTTCCTGCACATATCTTGCTTAATTTTGACTTGAGGATCCCGTTGTGCCTCTCCACAAGACCGGCCGAACTTGGATGCCTTGAACTATGAAATCTCTTATCAATCTGAAGACCCGCACATATCTGTAACACCACTGCGCCCACAAAATGTGGACCATTATCTGACCATAGGACATGGGGCAAGCCAAAACGGGAAAAATATTCTTTAAGCATTACTTTTGCCGTGCTCATTGCTGTGCAGTCTTTTAAGGGATATGCCTCCACCCACTTGCTGAATGCACAGATCACCACTAAGACATATTTCAAGTTTTGGCATCCCTCCATCTCTATGAAATCAAAATGGATTACCTCAAAAGGCATAGAGGGCGGGCAAAACTGCCAATTGGAGTCACTGTTCCCTTCCCTACATTGTGTTGTAAACACGTGATACAGTTCAGCACCAACCTCTCTGCATTCTTCTTTATGTTTACATTCTGCCATACTGTAGATAGGTGCTGTATTATCTTTTTCGCACAGATGTGAGTAGGGCTGTGGGCCATTGTGACCATTGCAGTCAAATAAGAATTTGGCAACATCCAGTTTCTAGTTCCCTTGTCCACCCAACAACCCTCCAGATCTAACTCAGCAGAGCCCTTTTCCCACCCTTGTATTTCATCTGCCGTGGCTTCGGCCTGCATTTCTTTGACAGTGGCAATCCCATCTTCTATCATACAGGGTACTTCCTCGGTCTGGACTCTCATCATCTTAGATTTAAATCAGTGGCAGTTTGTTTCGCAATTCTGTCTGCAAACGTGTTTCCCTCTCCTACTTTGCATGTTACCTTTTTATGTGCCTCGCATTTCACTATTGCTAGGTGCTTTGGAAACGTGAGTGCAGATAGTAATCGTACAATCAAAGGGCCATGTTGAATTCTGGCACCTTGCGATGTCAAGAAACCTCTCTCAGCCCAGAGTCGACCAAAGTTATGAACCACCCCAAAAGCATACTGACTATCAGTATATATATTCACATTCAAATTTTCAGAAATCTCGCAGGCTCTGGTCAATGCTATTATCTCTGCGGCTTGTGCCGAGTTGTAGGGGATTCTTTTGCTTTCTACAACGCTCTCTTGGGTAGTGATAGCGTAGGCGGCAGTTGTCGTGCCGTCAGGTAATTTAAAACAAGAGCCGACACAAAATAACTCTCCATCTGACCCTTTCTGTGGGGTGTCACTTAAATCAACTCTCCCCTTCGTTTCTTCCTCAGTGACCATTAAGCAATCATGGGGGGGGTGATTTGTTGTCACCAATTTCTTTTATGGGTAGTGGCATTAGTTCTGCAGGATTCAAAGCGCCACACCTCATATTTTGGATATGGGGCGCGAACAAGATAATCTCATATCTTGTCAATCTAGCAGAGGCAAGGTTTTGCGTCTGTGTCCTATTTAATAGAACGTCTATGGCATGTGGCACCATCAGAATTAAAGTATGCCCCAATACCATTCCTTCCGTTTGTTTCACCGACGCAGCAGCCGCCGCGACAGATCGCAAACATCGTCGTAGTGCGCGCCCTAAAGGGTCCAGCGCGGAAGAGAAATAGCCGCACGGCCTATTTGTTCCACCTTGTTCCTGTGTCAAAACCACCAATGCACATCCTTCACTTTCACACACAGTCTAAAAACCTTTTCATAATTTGGTGTGCCCAAAACTGGAGCAGAACATAATGCAGTTTTCAATTGATCAAACGCTCTCTGACATTCCTCATCCCACTGTAAAGGCATACGCGCATCCTTTCTAGTCAAATTCACCATCGGTTTCACAATTAACGCAAAATTACAGATCCATTGTCGGCAATACGAAGCCATGCCTATTATGGCTCTGACTCCTTTCTGTGTCTTTGGAATAAGCATACAAGAAATACTTTCTATACGTTCTGGCTTTAGCCTTCTCCCCTCTTTCGAAAGTAGGTAGCCCAAATAAGCTACCTCCTTTCGATTATATTGAAACTTCTTCAAACTAGCTTTATGGCCATGTGCCGCTAGGTGTGACAGTAGTAATACAGTGCTTTCTTTACAAATCTCTTCTGTGTCAGCAGCTAACAACAGATCATCTATGTATTGCAAGAGTATGCAACCCACTGGTAATTCTAGCATGTCTAGCTGCTCTTTTAATGCTCTACTGTAAATACTCAGACTTTCCGTGTATCCTTGCGGAATCCGCGTAAATGTAAATGATCGTCCTCCTAATGTGAATGCGAACAAATATCTGCTGTCCTTGTCCACCGGAACGCTAACAAACGCATTTTTTAGATCAACTACACTAAAGTATTCTGCTGAGACAGGTATCATTGTCAATATTGTAGTGACATCTGGGACTAAAGGAAATTGTGGATCTACTACTTTATTAAGCGCGTGCAAATCAATTATCAAATGATATGGTACTTCATTGCCTCCTTTTTTATAAACTGGAAGAATCGGACTGTTGCATGTACTGCCTGCAATTTCTTCAATCACCCCTAATTTCACCAAATCTGTAACAATACTCTTCAATCCTTTCTCACCTTCAGCCGAAATTCTGTATTGGGGAATTCGCGGTAGTGTAACACCCTCTTTCAAAAGGATCTTTATTGGCTCTATCTTCAAGCATCCTACATCGTTGTCATGCATTGCCCATATACAGGTTGGCACTTTACTTAGTTCTCCTGGTAAAGTTTCAGACATGAATTCTGACACAGGGGCATCCTGTGGCCAAATCATCAGGAACACCCTGTCTGCCGTGCAATGTATAACGGAACCTAACTTTTTCAACAAATTTAATCCCAACAGGTTCTCCCCACAATTTTCTGTTAAAAGGAAAGGACAATGTTCAGTAGTGAATGGTCCTATGGTAACTGGGACTGGTTGGGACACTGGGTTTATGACTGGTGTACCTGCGAACCCTACAGAAACATTCTTTTGCCCTGACAGTGGTATATCCGGAGCCAAGTGATGGTCTATTGAACACTTTGCGCTCCTGTATCTACAAGGAAGCGGTGCTCCTCATTCCCGACTCTCATTTCTACATAGGGTCCTCTCTGATTCACGGGAATAGACACTGGTTCCGACCCCTGTCCTGGGCTGACCTATTGGGGAAATAACACATCGTCCGATGTGTAATCATTACTATTACTGTAATACGTATTTGGCTGTGTATCGAAAACGTTCCCACTCTTCCCTCTATTTCCCCCACTCTGGTTTCCATACTGTTGGTTTTGCTGACCCTGACTCTTGTTAGGAGCACTTTGGTTTTGGGCTTGGTTTTGATTACTTCCATTATTTTGGTGGTGTTGCATACTATTCCTATTTGGTCCATTCGCTCCTTGGTGCCCTCTGTGCTGTCTTCTCTGACCAGACCCATTTCTATTCTGCAGATGTGGACATTGTGCTCGCCAGTGTCCTTCCTCCTTACGGTACGCACACTGATTTGGTCCCAATGGCCCCCCATGCATATTCGAATTACTCCTTCCTTGTGCATTCCCTCTCCCTCTATTATGTCCTGCTACTTGCTGTAGTAGCACCCGTGTTTTCAGATTTACCCTAACCTTCTCCTCTTTTTCTTTCTCAGCAGTCACTTTGTTCCCATAATATTGGGCCATGTGTAATACTTCACCCAGCGTTTTTGCTTGCCATGCACTCTCTGATGTCATTATTAGGTTCTGGATTGGAAGTTTTAACCCCCTCACATATTTGTCAACAAATAACCTCTTTCCCGCTTCCGAACTCACATCCTGCCCACTGAAGTCTGTAAATACTTCTTCAAACCTATTAAAATAATCTGTAGCTAACTCATCTTTGCCTTGTACACATGCAGTCAATTTGTCCCATTGAATTCTTTTCTCTGGGACAATTTCTATTAATTTCTGTACTATGCGTTCTGGTAATGTTACCAGGTTCGCTCCCGGTGTTCCTCCAACCGCTTTATTCCTGTCTTCTATTACCAAATCCGCCCATGTGACGCCAAAGGTCGTTACGTCATCCACCTTTCGTATTTGCTTCCATATGTCTGTTGGCAGGATCACTGGGAATATCAGGTCTATGTCACCCATGGTAAGCACGGATGATTGCAGGCAGGACTCTACTTCCTTGTAAAACCCTGCAGGATTCTTTCTTATATCGGGAATCGTCTGCTTTATGTTGTTCACCTCCTGTCTGGAAAAGGGGACATGCACATATTGGGCGGTATAATGGGCTGGTGTTACCTGCGCCGCTACAGTGCCCGTTGCGGGAACCTCTACTTTGGGCACAAAGGTAGGTGGGACCTCTCTCATAGGAAATGCCCCACTCAGTGTCCCTCCCCCTTCTCTCATGTGCAACAATATTCCCAGATAAAGCAATAGGGCTGTTTCTCCTATCCCTCGCTCAAGTGCACTCTTAAATACTGCCATTATTTCGGGTAGGCTTTTTTATATCTTTGTCTAGTAAATATTCAGCCATCGACTGCAGTGCTTTTCTTTTCATGGGCATGGAATATTCAGCAAATATCTTATGTATCTCCATTGTGGGGATACTGGGATCCGACATCCATCTAAACGCTTCTCGTATACATACTTTCAACTTGTCGCCCCTCTGTACTGACAACATTGAATGTCGTTGTTGTATATACGGCTCTACAGCTTCCTTCCTATGTCTCCTGATATCCTTACCCCTGTACCCAGGTGCAGTAAACATTTCAGCATAATCATTATATAATTCATTTTTAAGTTCAAAAAGTCCATATACATGTTCTCTCACTTCTTCTTCCCTCTCTCTACAGCGTGCTAATGCATTCAAATCTAACAATCGCAGCGGTGGTAATTTCCCAATTAACTGTTTCCATCTCTCCACCAAAGATTCACCCATACATTCCAACACTACCTGTCTTTCGTTGCTTCTTCGGAAGTCATATATATCGAAGCCAATCTTGTCATCCCATCATTCCCGTCTCTGTACATTTCTGCCTGTTGCTGTAATTCCACCTTCCTTTCTTTGCTGATCGCACTGCGAGTTACACTTGTGCATCTACTTTGTTCTGTCCCGCCTCTCGGCCCCGTCGTTTCTATTTCACCCCCGGGAGGGAGGAACGGTACCAAGTCTGTATCTAAGGCGGGAGGTGCGGATGGGACAACAGAAGCGGGGAGTGTCTGCTGTGGGCCTGATTGGCTAAAAGGAAGTGTTACATGCGCGGTCTGTGGCTGTGGGAGGGCTTGAGCTACAGGGGGGAGAGTTTGAGCTCCGGGCGGGGTTTGGGCAATAGTTACTGACGTGTTTGGCCTCGCTTCTGATCTTGGGCCTTGTTTTGTATGGATCAATATGTTTTCTATCAATTCATCTGCTATGTGCAATTCTCGTTGTGGGTATATTTTTTCTATATTCAACTGGTCACGTCTACCTGACCTCCTTAGACTCTCAGTCCACTCCTCCTCCTCTTTTTCCTCCGCTACTTCACCTTTCGATTTATGCCTGCGCGCATGCTTCGCTCTACTTCTAAGTCAGAGCATTGCTTCCCTTCTCCAGTCCTTAACGATATCAAATGCTGCAGGACGCGCTTTCTTTCTTATCAACACCCTTTCCAAGCTATCTATTTTCGCTATCTCAGAACTACCATTAATCGGCCACTGATGGTCTTGTTGCTTTCTGGTTTGCCTATGCCAAGTCTCACAGAATATTATTGCTCCCACACCATACTTCTCATACATCTCATATGCCGACGTTCCCCCAGGTGGTGCAATTTGGCCATCTTCCAAAGATTGTCTACCGCAGCGGAAAAACCCTGCGAGGGTGGACAATACCCCAGGCATGTTTCAACCTTCCCCCTGGTTAATCAACCTTACCTACGGTGTTTGATTTTGCAAAGTCAACTCTCAACCAATATCAGGATTACTTTGAATCGGGGAATGACTCACCTGATAAATCAATTTGTCCTTCAGGACACAAGTCATCTGTATACTGACGCAACCAATGACGTTGTGTCTGCGTTTCTTGGCTTCCGCCTCGTTTCGGGACCCTCGCCTCCTTATTCTCTAGCCGGGTACGTTGATCAGTGATCAGATGTGTGCAGATCTGCAAAGGAATCTCTCATCTCTTCTACAGGGCGCCACGAACACCTCTTGATCCCGTCCTCGCCATTCTCCGCCTTTACTCAATTACAACGTATACGATGGAACAAGTGGGGGAGGGTCCCTATTCGGGTGCCATCTTGAAAGGGGCCCCTGGGGGTCCCTCACGTCTATGGAAACAAGGCAAGTCACCACACACGATAGATACGCCAGACACAAGGTTGTATTCCCAAAGCTAGGGTTTATTGCAAAGCAAAAAGTCTCTGTTGGCCAACTCGGTCTCAAGCCCCGCAACGTGTATCTCTAGACCTCGAGGGACGCAAGAGGGACGAATTACGTACATCAGTTACATATATACAAAATGCATATCATACAATCAGCTATGACATGTTTAACACCCCCCTTTATTGGGTTTCTTTGAACTCGGTGTGATGATGGACACTTTCGACAATTATGACACCTTCAAATATCTATTCTAGTAACAATATGCAATTTTGCAAGTGCGGAGGCATCTTTTAGTTGTTGAACAGAACACATTGCTTCTGTTCTTGGAAGCGAGCTACATACGGGGGAAGAGTCACATTCCAGACCTTGCTATCTATGAGGTGCTATTCGTGTCCTGGGATCCGACACGCTCTACAGGGCTCGGTAAAGGGGGGCCGTAAGAAGAGCATAATTCAAGCCTTTAGCTGCTTTATTCTAACATATTCTACCATATAACGAGACTGGCTGGCAGCTGTGAAATGATTAAATGCCCTGTGGCTCTGCCTCAAGGCTACATTCGGGAGGGAGCCGGGCATTCCTTCCCGGCTCTGCCTACGTTGTGTTTCAGCGAACTCTTATTAGCCTCGCGGCCCTGCAGCCTTGTCCTTTCACGTTCAGACAACAATGTTAACAGTCGAGCAGTGTAAGCAAAAAATGTGCTGCGAAGCAATAAGAACAGAAAGCAATGAGCAATTGTTAGAAAACAAAATGCCGATCATTGTTACATCAAAATGGCCGTTCATTGGTAAACTCGGAAACCTGTATTTCTATCGTATCGTGCATGAGACGGTTGGCCCACGGCCACCAAAATACGTTTTGCCATCAATCATGAGAGGTATCCATTTTTCTAGACTGACACCGCGAGGGGAAGAGGGAGCAAACAACAGGCCGCTCGTAATCGGCCCGTTGTTTGCTCCCCCCCCATTCCCATTCAGCCCTGTGAGGCTGAATGGGAATGGGGAAGGTCCGGGCCCGGGTTCCTGGAGGGAGGAATTACCTGGCCCTCCGAACTCAGAATGGCCCGGTAATTCCCCATTCTGGGAACCCGGACCCGATTTTGGCGGCAGCCATGCCGCCAATAGCGGCATGGCTGCTGCCAAAATCATAATGAGGCCCTTTATCTTTTAGAGCTGCTTTTCAAATAAACATTTAAAACATGAAATAAATCAAAGTTGTTCAGAAACCTTTAGAATGGAGGTGATAGGGGCACCGGTAAGTATTACGACTAATCGCTGCTTTTCCCAAAGGGGAGTCACAGGGGTAGGTTTTCCCATTATTGGCTCTATTAGAAGATGGCCAGGAGCTGCGGGTGAAAGGAAGATTCCGGCCGGGTCCAGGAGCTGAGTGCAAACCTTTCCGAAGAAGAAATGCAGCAGGCACTGATGCAAAGCTCTTCAGGACACTCTACCAGACGGGGGATGGGCAGTTCCAGTGACAATCACTGCACACAGGTGACAGCAGGCATCTCTCCAGTTGCAAACAAAGACGACTTCCAGGTCAGGATCCCTTGATGCTGGGAAGCTGAATGTTGGCAGGAATGTGACTAGTAAGGCTGGCTGACGACTACCGAATTTCCAGGCGTAAATGCGGAATGGCGATGCTTCTATAGCCCAATTCAGAGCTGGTCAGTCCACCAGTCGGTCCAGGGACACTTCTGAAGGCTCCAGGCTGCAGGAAAGCACAAAGGCATTGAGAATGGTTGGTCCCACAGTTCCAAGGGGCGAAGCACTGACCAGGGCCTTCTCAGATGAGGTAGTCCAGCACGGCTTCACTGGGACAGTTGCAGGAAAGGTTGCAGGCCTCCTCAAAAGTCATCCTCATGTCTTCAGTCAGCTGCACAGCTACACAGGATACTAGTCTTCTCTTCTGATCTGCTGGAATGACTGCAGGACTCCTCTTCTTATTTTAAATTCAGCTGAGTGATCGAACATAGCTCTCCAAGAAAAACAATTTACCCCACTCATGCACACTAGCAGTGGTCCAATCAGGGACCCCTGTGGGTCTGACTCATGCATGCACACCAGACTCACTGGCACCAGTTTGTGGATTTGGACCAGACAGTCCCAACCCACTTACCCACACACAAATGATATGCACTATCCACTGCTTTCCCGGGAAAATGCATGAACATATTTGGGATTTTGTGACTTCAGAAAGCAGGAAGAAGGCCAAAAAACAAAATGGCCAAAGAACAAGCGAAACATCTTGTGGCACAGCCATCTTTGTCCATTAGCCACTGTTAGTAGCCACATGCGGTAAATGTGCATTTGCATACAATAAATATAGCAAAAATTGTAAAACGATATCTGCTGCCACCAGCTTGTCTTTGGGCACATTAAAAAGTAACCAAAAATCCCTTTGTTATAAGTCATGGGTGATAAAAAAAAGTATTGCCATTGCACTACATTGAAAGATTATGTGTGCAATATGAAAAGGTTACCCAAAAAGGTAACAAGTAAAAAACAAAAAGAAAACATAGCTTTCCAGTACAGACAGTCTGAAGGACTAGTCAGTTTCCCTATAACAAATGAGCAAAGAGGTTTCACTTCTATGTCAGAACAGGGCCAAAAAAATATGTAAAAAGTTTGGGGGTCCATAGATTATGGAGGCAAAGTTGCCTAAAAGAGAAATCTTTCCTAACAATGGGTATTCATTAATTGTTGGCAAATGTATGTCTGTCTTGATGAAGGCCACCCCAAAGATGGAGCAATGAGTTGGCTAGCTCCCAACAGGACGAAATACAGTGTGTCAACGGCTTTTTATTTGGGCAAAAAATGATAATTCAACCGTGGATAAATGACTATGAAAGTGTCCAAATGTTGTTCCCAAATTAATTAGGGCACTATGTATGATTTGACACTAATCCTTGTATTGTTGTATATCTAATACCACGTAATTGTTTTTAATGATTTTAAAATTCAAAATGTTGTAATGCTAATAATCATTCCAGTCTAATTGTGTTAATGGCCAGACAAGAGAGAGTCCCACCAGTGGAATAAATCAGCCAATATCATGTGTACACACATCAAACCATCAACAAGTACCTAGTAGAACATTTCTAACATTCTACTAAGCAAGAGAATATGTGTATTATATCTGGATTGGTAGATTTTAACATGGTTTTTGAGTATATCTCATATCTGGCTCTTGGCGCATTCAAATAGTATTATTTACCTGTTTACTAAAACAGTATTTTGTTTATGCACGGCTCTGAACATTCTTTTTACTTAATTACAGTGTCATGGGGCCATATAAAAATAGAGGTTGGATAATTCCACGTCTAGGGAAGTTTGTTTCTCAACTATAGTGACCGCAGGGGTGTGTGGGTGTTCTTAGGCCTTGGAATCATAAAGTATATAGGCATTGATTGTGTGACTGCCAAATAATGTGAGATGCCCACATTTGATTTGGCCACTATTCTGGTGTTTTATTTAAATACAGGAACCATGGGCTTAGGCCTTTGAGCAGTCATTATACGTTGTGCTGATATCTTAAACTCTTGAATTCCATTTTATTGGGGGTCATTAGATATTTAAGTGATTTAAGATGACTATTTGTAATCAATTTTAGACAGTAATTATTTTTGGGTGTTGCTTATTTCACTGTACAAAATAGTTTGATTTATACAGATCACATGCTGTGTGACTTTAAAAAAAATATCTAAAAGCATTTTCATTAAATTAAACAATAAATTCCACTCCCCCCATACCCACCCCCTCCTGACTACAGTCCCTATGAACCCGACTTTGTGTGGGTACTCGTTCAGTCCAGCCGGGTCCTTGTCCATATTTCTGTCTTCCACAGTTCATATAATGTCCAGAATACGAATGTTTTGCGGACACCATTGTAGCATAAAAACCCCCAATCACCCCTAAATTTCTCTGCATCCCCTTAAATCCGATATGTTATCCATTCCATTGACAACATCTCACACAATGTATGTAACCATTGCTTAATAATCTGAAGGGGTCAGAGCTTTCCAGTTTTTAGCAATCACCAACCATGCCACTATTAATAGCATCAGGACAGCTTTTATCAGAGGTTTCAGGGTTTGGCGTGATTCTGGGCCCAACAAACCACATAAGCTTCCTTCCATTGAAATAGTACATATTCCTGGATACATTTGCCCTCTATGCACATTAACCTCCTCCCAAAACGCCTTAATCTTTGGACAATCCCACCAAATATGTCTCCAGTTTCCTTCCCCGTTACATCTCTTCCAGCAGTTTTGCCATACAACAGAGTAAATTCTATGCAACCTTTGAGGAGTGTAATGCAATTGTGACATAATGTTTTATCACGTCTCTTTCAACTGTATAGACGTAGTAAATTTCGGAATGTTTCTCCACAATTCTACCCAATGCTCTTGCGAGATGCTTTCCACTGTCATACTCTCCCAGGCCAACTGATAAGGACAAGTGTTTTGCGAGCTACAAGATTGTAATACCTGATATAATTGAGATACTAGTTGTTTGTCTCCAGTGTGAGTAGTTATGTATGTCTCAAACTAAGTGAATGGTCTCCTCGCTGCTTGCGTGATCTCAGGTTGCATCAGCCAGTGTCTCATCTGATCGTATTCAAATCTGTCTCTTTTAGACCTATATGTTTCTGTCGCTATGTCTCCACCCCATGACATGGCCCCTATTTTCATGCATTCTTGTTTTTTCCATTGACCAAATGCACCTTTTAACATACCTGGGGAGAACTGAGGATTCTCAAATAAGCAAGTACGTGGAGAGGGACGAGTCGATAAATGTCCCTTCTTCACACGTCTGTCTCATATGTCACTTAATTACAATGCTATATTGAGTGCTCAGAGGTCATTCCCTATTTGATAGCCATAGCAAACCTGCCAAGGATGTACCAGCTATAGCTCTACCCAAATGTACCCATATCTTCCCCTTATTATTTGTAAACCACTCGCGAATCACTCGCAGTTGGGCAGCCTCATAATACCCACTCATATTAGGTAGGCTCAAAATCCCCTTATTCCTAGGTCTAGTTAACACATCGAACAAGATCCTACGGCATTTATTTGGCCAGAAATCAGTTCATTAACCGTTCTGAAGAATAACTAAGGAATTGGGATTGGGAGGGACTGGAACAAATAGAGTAGTCTTGGTGAAGTTACAATTTTAACAGTGGAAATATGACCCAGCCACAACACCTTGAGAGGGGTCCATCTCTCAAAATCTTATCGTAGTTTCTTTATGGAATCAGGATCATTTACTGTACAGTACAGGTGGGCTTCAGCTATCTAGAGCTACAGTGTCCTCTTTTTAGGGGCTGTGTGGGTGAGGACAATTTAATACAATGTATACAAACTCTCACAGAACAGCTTCCTTCCTTCACGTCCTATGTTAGTTATCGGGCACCCGCTGACATTTTTATCTTCACCTCTTTAACATGAATTTAGGCAGATCACCATGGATTTTCCAAAAATATACATATTTTAATATTTATAAAAAACAATTAAATGCACAATACATCTGCTTAAAAAATAGCAACATATTCACTATTCATTCTTTCGAAGCTAGTATTTAGAACAAATACATGAATGAGTGAAATGTCCTATATTCACAAATGTATGACAGAGGAGAAAAAAAAAAGGTTGGTTTCTCCTTTGTCTATTTAGTGAACAACTAAATGTCTCTACTTATACCCTGAGCAGTGGAACCTCCCTGATTTAGGAGGAAAAACAGTGTGCCAACACTTAGTATGTGTTTCTAGTACCAATCCTAATTCATCACAATGCAATCAGGTTAATACAAATCGCATGCCTTATTGGTGCTGTCTTCAGGGCACTTATTTTTTTTGTCACGTATTCGTATTCAACGTGTAGCATCACAGAAAACTGTTGTGTTCCAAACAATCTACAAAAAAAACATAAATTAAAACCTAGTTATTCCCATGTTAACCCTCTGTCTACGATGTCAGGTATACATAGGAGCCCCTTTAAACTTAACATTTTAGTTATTTTGAACGGAAGGATTTCCATTATTATGTATAAAACCAATACTTGCCCCTTGTTCAATGTTGGTCGACATCAGAAAGAGAGGGAGGTTGATTAAGAACGTTAATTTACTGTTTCTGAACTGTTTTGATATACTTGTATGCCTTTGATCCCAAAATAAAGTGTTTAAAAAAACAATACTTGCCCATGGACACAGTTTCACTAGAGTTCGCCAGTATATCTTTTTTTAAACTTTTAAACAGATAGGTATGAAGTACCACTGCTATTTTGATTTTCGTGTCCACTTAATGGTGACCTCTTAACGCTGTGCACAGGTTATACCTAATGCATGTATAATTTATTTATACAATTACCCTTCAATCCTGTCATTGAAGATGGAGGGTTATTTTCTTGTAAACGTATGCTCAATCAGAGGAACCGTGTATGCGAAAGGATGGTTTGTTTTGTGGACCCACTTTTTGATGCTGAAAAAATAATACAATGGCCCAAGAGAACCCTGCATTAGAGCTCGCCTGACTTTACCTGAGGACAGCCCACCGCCATTATTTTGTTATCATACGTCGCATTTTGGCTTACCGGCTAGTATTCATCCACTATTAATCCGGCGGACTTGCGTTCTTCTTTCACACGGTCTCCATATGGTCACTTCTGGAAATGTTTCCACGTATCGATCTGTCAACAAAATACCCCAAATTATATCTCTGCTCCCTAGAGAGTATTGAACCCATGTTTTCATCTGATGTTTATCATCACGGCTCCGGCTATTTCACGCAGTACACCACTGAAAGAGATTGTCTTATCCAGAAGTCAGGCAAGACGTGGCCGTAGGAAATCGCTTCGGAAGCAGCCACAACAGCGAAGGTGAGATGGTGTGACTAGAAGGGCGAATGACACTCTAGGGAGCAGAGAAATAAATCGGGGTATTTTGTTGACAGATTGATACACAGGTCTGTGGGGAAGACGGTGTTGGCTCGGGAACTGAAACGTTTCCAGAAGTGACCATACTGAGACCGTGTGAAAGAAGAACACAAGTGCGCCGGATTAATAGTGGATGAATACTACTAGCCGCTAAGCCAAAATGCGATGTATGATAATAAAATAATGGCGGTGGGCTGTCCTCAGTTATAGTCAGGCGAGCTCTAATGCAGGATTCTCTTGGGCCGTTGGATTATGTTTTAAGCATCAAAAAGCGGGTCCACAAAACAAACCAGCCTTTCACATACAAGGTCCTCTGATTGAGCATACATTTACAAGAAAATAACCCTCCATCTTCAACGACAGGAGTGAAGGGTAATTTTATAAATAAATTATACATGCATTAGGTATAACCTGTGCACAGTGTTAAGAGGTCACCATTAAGTGGACACGAACATCAAAATAGCAGTGGTACTTCGTAGCTACCTGTTTAAAATTTGTAAAAAAGATATACTGGCGAACTCTAGTGGAACTGTGTCCATGGGCTAGTACTGGTTTTATACATAATAATGGAAATCCTTCCATTCGAAATAACTAAACTGTTAAGTTTAAAGAGGCTCCTATGTATACCTGACATGGTAGAAATAGGGTTAACATGGTAATAACTAGGTTTTAATTTATGTTTTTATTGTAGATTGTTTGGAGCACAACAGTTTTCTGTGATGCTACACGTTGAATACGAATATGTGACAAAAAGAATAAGTGCCCTGAAGACAGCACCAATAAGGGATGCGATTTGTATTAACTTGATTGCATTGTGATGAATTAGGATTGGTACTAGAAACACATACTAAGTGTTGGCACACTGTTTTTCCTCCTAAATCAGGAAGGTTCCACTGCTCATGGTATAAGTAGAGACATTTAGTTGTTCACTAAATAGACAAAGGAGAAACCAACATTTTTTTGTTTCTCCTCTGTCATACATTTGTGAATATAAGACATTTCACTCATTAATATATGTGTTCTAAATACTAGCCTCGAAAGAATGAATTGTGAATATGTTGCTGTTTTTTAAGCAGATGTATTGTGCATGTAATTGTTTTTTATAAATATTAAAATATGTATATTTTTGGAAAATCCATGGTGATCTGCCTAAATTCATGTTAAAGAGGTGTAGATAAAAATGTCAGCGGGTGCCCGATAACTAACATAGGACGTGAAGGAAGGAAGATGTTCTGTGAGAGTTTGTATACACAGTACAGGTGGGCCACATTGTTTGTCACTTATACCCCTAAATAAGTTAGATTTTTTTCTGATTTGCAAAAAGGGGAGAATTTGTTCAAGTTAGATATTTGATATTTTGAGAGACCCATATCCAATAGTTCAGATTTTTTTCACATTTATTTTAAGACCAGACATCTTTTCCTGCTTCTCTAGTAGTGATACCAATGCAGGGATCGATGTCTCGGGTTCTACCAATGTCATTAACATATCATCAGCATATGCTGCAGTCTTGTGATCTTGCCCTCCAAAAGCTATGCACTTTATTGCTGTATTTTGCCAGATTGAGACTAATAACGGTTACAGATATATTGCGTATAATAGGGGGATAGAGGACAACCTTGTCGTGCCCCTCATTGAATATGGTGTTGGATAAACAAGAGTTAATAGAAAGTTGCATTGTTGGATTTTTATAGGTTATCTGTTACATATGTATAAAATTTGGGCCGAAACCCATGTGTTTCATCGTCTCATAAAGAAACAGCCATTCAACCTTATCAAATGCCTTTTTGGCGTCTAAGGAAATCAATGTTGCTGGGACATGTTTAATTGTTACTTTTTCTATCAAATGTATCACCCGTCTAATGTTATCCCAAGTTTGTCTCCCCAAAATCAATCCTGATTGGTCCAGTCCTATCAAAGAAGGGAGAATGTGTTTTAGTCTTGCCGCTAGGATCCCTGTGTAAAGGTTAGCGTCTATGTTTAATAGCCCCATAGATCGGTAGAACCCCATTGAGTTAGGTCTTTATTTGGTTTCCCTGTCGAGATCATCTTTGCTTCTGACATGGATCATGTTATTGCCCCTCTATGCCGAAACAAATTAAATATGTTCATTAAAATAGGAGTCGATTCCTTGTTAAAAGTCTTGTAAAAGGCTGATCAAAAGCCATCTGGGCCTGGTGCCTTATTTCTAGGGAGTGACGTTATCATTATTTCTACCTCTTCTTCTTTTATGTCATCTTCTAATGCCACCCTATCCCCTGTTGTTATCTTTGGCATCTGTAGTTCATTAAGGAACCACTTTATTGCCACCAGGTTTGGGCATACTGTGGAGTATGATTGTCTGTAGAATGACGAAAATGATTGTACAATGTCATCAGTTTCTGTAACTGTAGATCCGTCAATTTGTTTCCATTTGTGTGACGATTTGCAGTTTGTCATTTCATTTGTCTTGAGAGTAATCTGTCAGCTTTATTAGCTTTAATATAATAACGTTGTTTTATATTCAGTAAGGATTTCTCCACCCTTCTCGCGCAAAGTAATTCTAACTGTCTCTGTACTTCTTTTATTTTCTTATATCCCTCCCTACTCTTATGGTTGGCCAAGTCCATTTGTGCTTCACACAATCCGTCCTCCCTCTCTTTTTCCAGGGTATCCCTTTATTTTGACCTTTGTGCTTGAAGTAGAATCAACTCACCCCTAATCACTGATTTAAAAGCATCCCATACATTATCCAAGGACATTTCCTTTGTGATATTATTCTGGAAGTATTCCTTAATTTTTCCTCACATGTTTCCAGTCAAACCGAATCGTGTAAGACCTCTAAGGTATGTGTCCATGTACATAACCAATTTCTCTGTTTCCATCCCTTTAGTGTAACCTTCATGGGGGCGTGGTCAGATGATGAAATTGGGTCTACCTCTATGTCGACCAATGCCCCGATCACTCCCGGGGTGCCCCAAGCATAGGCTAGTCTCAAGAACGTGTGGTGTACATGTGAAAAGTATCCAAGAACCTCTCTATTAATATATCTGTCGGCCCTGCCCCCTCCAAATTATATGAGCACTTCTATCTCTATTAGGGTCCAAGGCTAAATTAAAGTCTCCAGTTAGCAGTAACCCTCCTCAAACCATTCCAGCTTCTCTAACATTATGTGTAAAAACTCTGCTTGTCCGTGGTTAGGTGTGTACAAAATCCCTATTGTTATCCTCTTATTTGTTGTGATTAATCTTAGAAAGATATATCTACCATTATGATCTATCAATGTATGAAGAACCCTGACATCCAAAAGATCATTAAAACCAATCATAACCCCAACCATTTTCCCCTTTGCTCTTAGCTTGAAAGATCTGCGGAAAATTACTCACTCTGAATCTAGACTTGTCTGCTGTTACAACGCAAGTTGAGGGGTTGTAATGATGAGCCAGGAGACCAGGTTGGGTTAAGAGACTTTAGTGGGTTTGTGTTACATAAGTCACAGGTAATAAGTTACAGGCAGGATAAGTACATAAGGGAGGGAAGCATCCACCGGTCCCCCCCCTCTGTTCAGCTCATTTTCCAACTGACAGGGAGAACCTTGGCACTCACACCAAAACATTCTAGATGGAACACTATAATACAAGCATTCCTGGCACAGGCTCACATATACTTAGGAAACAGCTAATGAACCAGGATAGGTAAGACATAACATCTGCCTTTCTAATGTGGGTTTTTTGAAGTAATATTATGTCTGGCAGCCCTCTCCTTATATGCATGTCTAACTTTTTCCTCTTCATAGGGGTGTTCATCCCCCGTAAATTATGGGACAAGAGTCTCATGTCATCATAAACTTGTGAGTATATTTGCTTATTTAACCTTTGTATTCAATCAAGCTGGTAAAACCTCCTTCTACATGGCTGTGATCTCTTCCCAACTTATCCCACCCCTTCCCTGTTTCACTCATCACCCCCCAAAATAACTCACCCCCTCCTTCTCCAGATCTGGGGTCCTTTGATTCATCCCAATACTTCTTGGGAACCAGCCCATGTTCAAACCCAGAACTAACTGTGAGGGAACTAACCCCTCAAGTGATCCCAAAAATCAGTGAAACACCGACCACGTCCATACTAACCCCAGACATCTTGATTCCACCCCCGACATACCATCTTATAATGTGGTATTCTTATTCATAGTTCAAAATGAAACCTCCTTGTCCCATGATTCAACCTCCTATGGAACATCAATGTTTACCATCCCCTCATAACATGGTGGGGGTGCCTATTAGCTTGTCTCCTCTCCAGTGGACTGGACCATTCCAAAGCTCTCCTTCCTTGCTCCATAGGGCCACGTCACTCCACTCCTGTTACCACTCTTCTTCCTCCAAGCCCAATATGGATAGGCTTTCCTGACATGTGGTAGCCCTATGTTGTTTGTGGCAAAGATAAGTGGGCACCACAGACACTAAGAAAAATTGAGTCGAAAAATGAAGATAAATTGACGCTCAAATAGATGCTTACAGGAGCTGGCTGCAATAAGTCTGGAGACACCCTGACTCTTGAACCAAAAAACCAAAAAACCAAAAAACCAAAAAGGACTAGATAAAAAAATCTAGTCCAACAGCCGCTCTCTGTACAAACCCCAAATGGGTGATATAATTTAAACATGGATTCCAACAATGGAGATGTAAATTCTTTTCTTCTTATGTATGAGTTCAATAGAAAAACACTGAATTCAAAGTAGAAGTGACGGTAATATGTTTATCAAAAACATGGATTCAAATCAAGGAGGAAAATCACTAATAATGTCTTAGTGAGGATTCAGCTGTCACATCTCATATTTTAAATAGACTTCTTTTACCAATGCATTTCGGAGCTTATAGCTCCTTCATCAGGGTGAGTCTAATCTAATTACATAGAATACAAATATATAACGCAACACGTGAGAAATAACACAATATATAAGTGAGTCCTTTTACGTTATTTTCCCTTCGTTTACCTGGTCATATTATCCATGCTACTTTCAGTTATTTATTCTTTATTTTTTTCATTTTTTCATTACATATTCCATCCTGAACCCACATCGTGTCTTTGGTATGTGATTTTCAATTTTTACCTTGTCTTTTTTTATAGATTTTTTTATCTAGTCCTTTTTGGTTTTTTGGTTTTTTAGCCCTATGTTGTTTACCATCCCAGGAGAACAGAATACCAAATGGAACGGTCCATTTGTAGGGGGCCTTTGTGTCAGACAGGACCCTAGTAACCAGTCACACCACTCTCCTCTTTTGCAGCGTGGTTATGGACAAATTGACAAATCCAGGTATAACAGTATCTTTGATCCATTAACTCTAATGTCTGAATGGCTGCAGGCCGTCTTAAGTATTCATTCTTTAGTTTCATAGAGGCAAGAGCAGCCAATACATCTCGGGGTCTGTCCCACTTCCCGGTGTATATGATCTATCTGGCTATCCGGATATCTTCTGGTGCAGAGTCTGAAACAAGGTTTGCAAAGCATGGTTGTACCACAGCTTTTAAGTTGGCATCTGTGGTTGTTTCAGCTATTCCTTTTATCCTAATATTAGACCTCCAGCAGCGCTTCACCAAATCTTCAGTTTGTAGTTCGAGGTTGCGCCTAACCATTAGGATTTGTTTCAGTAGTTCTGAATTCTGCCTCACTTCGCCAGAAACCACTGCCAGGCCTTGCTCTGTGTTCTCCACTCGATTCCCCAGGGTATTTATAGCTTCTTTAATTTCCTTCAGAGAATTCTTTAGCTCTTCCTTTAGATTCGCTATCTGGTCCTGCATGGTCACTGTGATCTGTTCTGCCATTCCTCTAAGGCAAGCTGTAAGGTCTTCCTTATTGATGCGCAGCCAACAGCTATGACCACAGTTGCCACCTCATAATGGAGAGCATAAGGACTAATGGTTGAGTGACCAGCAGGAAGAATGTATATTCTTAAATAACAACACACAATACTATCTAAGGACCCCTCTTTTTCTCACAGGAAGAAAAAAAGAAGGGATTAAGTGCCTTCACTCGCCCACAGGAAGAATCAGTGAAGACGGGTGAATAGACAGACTACGCCTTATTTATATACAACTTGGTAATACAAAAAACAGAAAGGGACTATAGCAGTTGCCTCGCATTTTTTACAGATTCCTGTTAAGAATAAATGCAGCTTGAAGATACTCTCAGCACATACCAGGCACGACCAAGAGATTGGGCACAACGAGGTAAGAAGAGTCTTGCCCCGTAACAAACAAATACCAATTAAGTAGAGTTTAGAGGTACTTTGAGACTGATGATAGTCCCCTTGTCTCTCTTGTTTTTATCCTTTAGGATTCAGGGATTCATCCAAATAGCCCTGTTGGACACCGGAAGACATCCTCAAAAACATCTTCATAAAATTCATAAAATTGAAGATCATTAAAAGAATACTAGATTTAAAAGTATTCGTCCTGAAGAAAGCGGCCACTCATGAATCCCGCTGAAACCGGTTTGACTGTTTCTAAAGTAGTACTGGCTGATAACCCATACTCCGATACCCTGACATATTGAGTAGAGGGCTTGTATAAACAAACTAACTGAGTTATCATTACTCATTCTCCCTACAGTTGCATATAACATAGAGTGAATGAGCTTTTTACATAATTCTATATAGTTCCTCTGACTAATAACGTCATAAAATTATTTCTTTTTGTGTTTTTATGGATAAGACACACACTTTGGAGGCGGAAACATTAAATATAGATACCGACCCCCAATTGGTGTGCACTTACTTTTAGACATTAGGAAAGTGGTTTAGAGAGGATAGGGTTAGGATCTCGACATCCCCTTGTAGCCGGCACACCAGCACTAACTAGGGCCGGGAAAGGTTGGATACGAGATTGTTCACAGATAGGGCTAATTAAATTGTGTTAGGGACTCAGTGTTAGGAATAACTTTGTTAATAAACCTGCCTTCTGTCATTTATGTGCTAAAATACTGAGGTATAGATGGGAGGCGAGCACCTTTCGACTCCTTTTTTGTAGTTACTTCCTTATTGAGTGTCATGTCTCCAATCTCTTCGGGGTGCTCTTCCCTTCCAAAGACCGCCTCGCTCACTCGCCAGATTTTCTGCAGCGAATTGTCTCCTGCTCCTCGCCAACTGTCCCTCTTTTGCCTCCCGAACCAGACCTTTTCTCGCTGGGGCTGCCTGCCCTTTCGTTCCTGGAATTGAAGGACTTATACAGGCCCCCAATACAGTCACAGGTTTCCTGATGGGATGTTAAGCTACCAAAAAGAACAGGAGCAAGGGCCAGTTGTCTCTATGAGCCCCCAATGGATTTATAGTCTGCTCTCCTTCCTGCACGTAGGAGTGGGGGGGCACAACCTTCAGTAATGCTTTTACTCTGCGTATTGCCCTTCCAGCACTCGGAAAACATATGCTATCAGACCTCCCCCACTCTGATTGTTCACCGGCCGCTGCACACTCCCAGGTGGTCCGTGCTTATCAAGATCTATTTTCACATCTACAAATCGATAACCAGTTGTGGTTTCCCTCTCCTCCGTGAGCTAATGCTCCTTGTTATCGCTACCCATTCTCTTTGCTGTAGCCACACTGCCATATGTCCTCTGCAAGCACCCCTCCACATCGCCACAGGCCATCAGTGCAACTCCTCCTCTTCGACAAGCAGTGCCTCTCCCTTTTCCCCCTTCCGGGTCAGTCAAGATCAACTATACCTTCCCTTTGCTCATCTGCCCCAGTCCCCAGCTCCAGCACAGTGCCGCAGACACACCCCGGCAAATCTGCGAGGGCAGGCTGATGCAAGGCGCACCACCCAGTTCTCAGACACAGTTGCCGCTTTCCTCTGTATGCATAGTTAAGGAGGAGTGTTTCCAGTCTCACTGCGCCAACACATACAAATTTAAGACACTGCTTAGTTTGCAGTTTTATTAGGTGAGTATGGTACAGCCTGTACCATACTCACCTAATAAAACTGCAAACTAAGCAGTGTCTTAAATTTGTATGTGTTGGCGCAGTGAGACTGGAAACACTCCTCCTTAACTTTACCTCACAGTGGTGTATATGGGCAATATACCCACATAACCCAGTCACCTGCTGCCCTCCATCCAACACTAATCAAGACTGTAAGCGCAGTGTCCCACTTGGCTTTTTTTGCCCAACTTCCTTGTTTTCCTCTGTATGCACTCTGGGCCCATTTGACTGGTATATGCCACAGCTCCCAGCAATCTCCAGCTCTGGGCCCCTGGAACCACACTCTTCCTCTAGGGGCCTGATGATACTTCGCTGAAATATAGGACCTTGTTTTGACCCAGTCCTGTGGGGGTGTGGGTTTATTCAGTCAGATGCATTCCTGGTCTGCTTTCTCCATCTGCGACAATTGGCCCAGGTCAGAGCACGACGAAAGACGTCCTCACTCTCCAGCAGCCATTTTGGAATCTGTGAGTTTTTGATAAAGCTGTACATTTTGAAAATGTGCACGATTTACATGTATTCCCGCCTTTCACCTGCGAGTGGACTATGGCCAAATGTAAAGCAGCAAGTGATATAAAACTGAATGTGTGGGCCAAAAAAGAAGCTACTTAGGTAGCACACCTAAATGAAAGAAATGAAAAGCCTGTCAAAGGATGTGAATTGAATACATAAATAGGCTTGTTACTGTGTGAGAAATAAATAAAAGAAAGCATAGAGCATTACGCTCCGTTCCTCAAGAAGCTCAGTGCTATTTCATACGTACAAGAAAAAGAAAATGATGAAAATATGATTGAGATAAGGCAGGTTCCTAGGGATTAGTTCAAGATCATTTACAATAAAATGGGTTATCATGTCATGTTTGCACATACCTGTGCAACTAGATAATTTGGTCTTGGCAGATGTACACCAGTGGCTAAGTAGAGCAATAGTAGAAGATACCCAAAGACGATGTGTAAGGAATATAGATTGCCTGGGGTAAATAGAAGTCAGAGAGTTGATATGAAAAATAGAGCAATTAGTAGAGCTTCAACTAGCAGAACAGTAAAAAGCAGAAAGTCCCTATCCCAGGTGGATAAAAAATCATGCAGGACAATTAAACAGCTAAAACAAGGAGTAACTGATTTTAAGACTATGATCCATTCCCTATCTGGTGACATAGAAAAAGTGAGAATGCACATAAGAGAAATACATGAAAAACACCAAAATACCAACTATTTGCTGCCAGCAAAGATAATAGACTTTTTGAATGGAAAAACCAGTACTACTACACCCAAGATCTGGGGAAATTACTAAATTAGTCACAACCGCAGTGACAAAGGCAGATACAAATCATCCAAACATTATTAGCAGAGATGAGGGGGAAACTGATGAAAAGATAACTCCCATGTAATTGGTTATTGCTAATTACTCAGAATATAAAATACCAATCGAGAATGCCTGCCAAAAAGACCAGAATATAGAAAATGAAGACCGTTTCACAAGTCATACCCAGAGATACATACCAGAATAATGTACAACTGAATTGCCCTTCAAAATATGTGATCGGAACATAAGGGACCAAATTGAATATTTATCTAGTGGTAAAGAGTACACAAAAGAAGAAGCTTGATCAATGATTATCGTGAGTCCCTGAATAACACATGTATTCACTGGCTCACATATGTGCATGGCTGCAATTCCAATATTAAAGCAGATCTTGTAGAAGCAACTTGTAAACAAAGGGTATGAGAAATAGACAATATAACGACTGATAACAAATGAACTGGCTGATTGCCTCTTACCTCTTGATGGGTAATCTGCAAATAATGAATAACTCAAAATCTAATAGAGTAATTATGCTAAACTCATTTTGCCACTAGAGGAGGTAGAATGGTGACTACCGCTATGAACAACAGTCTAAGGGAGCTCAAACGTCCAGTTTGTTGTGATGAGGAGAGCTGCTCAAATCTACTCAGGCAATGTGGTTAGACTTGAAAATAAGATAGAGGACCTGGACTGGCAAGAGTGGCTTCCTAATCCTTATATAGTTTGCCTACAGAATACCTGTGTTACTTCTCACATCTCAAAACATGATATTAAAAATAATCTCAAGTGGCAAGACAAGTGAAATGGGGAACAGAGCTGGATTTCTAAATAATAATATAATATATTGAAGTTGCATCATGTAATATCCAGATACTAGAACCTCCCTTCCCTTTGGGCAGTAAAACGATTGTCTTAAATGTTTAGATGAGGCAGTGGAAGGATGATGAAGCACAAAGCATCCTGCAGGGGCTGGTGGATGAAAGAACAATAAGGGTTGAGGTTAATATGGATATAAACTAATCCTGTTGATGAGTCTGATTGAAGATCTCAACACACACAACCAATGCTTAGCTAAAGGAAGATCCCTAAATATTGATTATGCTCTTGTCAATATTGAGAACTGGTATAGAATAACATATTTGAATATTATGGTACACAAGGGGAAGGACCACAATTCCCTCTATTTATCTGTGTTATTGTTTGAGGTAGGTAATGTAAATACATTTTCCACAGAATCAAAAGTTATATACATTACAAACAGTAAAGGGTCATTAGAATTGGTGAGTTTTTATTTAAATACTCTATTTTCAAAGATTCAAGCAGTAGCCACCTCAATAATAGAAGAGACATTATATAAAGGGCAGAGGATGCCAATGATATTATTAGTATATGGCTAAATCTGATTTAGTCAGGCCACCAATAATTATAAATCCATTAAAACAGTTTCTATACCTAAGCATAATCCAAATAACTAGTACAATAAAGAGTGTAGCACTGCACAATCAAAGCTATTAGATGTCCAGAAAAATCAGGAATTCACTAATTTGACAGTGTGAATCAAGATGCACGCCAAGAGTATTTCATTTGTTTAAACCCTTTTATTTGTTTTCTGTACATATGCAAACAAAACAAGAAAGGGAAAAGCCTTGCTGATAATATGAAATGTACTCTGAAAAATAAACAAACAAAAGACAGTCCTGACAGGATGGGCTACTTCTTGCAAGTCTCTCGCCCACAAGTGGCAGATGTCGGATGCTCCGGCCATGACCTCCAAGTCATAGATCAGTGAGTGCACAAGGGGGTACTCTGGAACTTCCATACACTCTACTATTACAGGTTTGAGGGAATCACGATCCCTTTTCTCTGCCTCCTCCCTTTGAGTCCCTTTTTCATTCCTGCTTCAGTCACCAGGTCCATGGCTCTGGTGTTCTAGTTCTGGTCCTTGGGTAGCTGGGAGATTGACTCTCGCCACATCTTGTCCAGAGTTGCAAGCTCCATGGGTTCCCAAATCCTATTCTCTCATGGTCTGTAGGTACTGACTTTCCAGGGTCCTTTATCCTAGACTACAGGCATTCCAAAGGTGGCTATTGAGCCACTGTTATGGACAAGGAGATCATTCACTATGGGGCAATCTTATCCATATTCTCTTTCTAAACTGCTCTCCTTGACATCCTCTTGTGCCTCCTTCCACTGTTAGGGCCTGCTGGAACCTGCCTACTTCTGACTGGCTAGGCTCTCATGCTATTTCTGGCAGTTCCAACTAATGCTTTCCCCTCTCTGTCTTCCCACCTCCACCACATTTCTCTACTCTGATGTCTCAATGGTTTTGGTCTCATTTCCAAACTCTAGTATTGTTTCTTCCCTGCTCTATAGTCTTGATGTTCCCTACTCCTTAACTGATTGTTCAACACTCATTCCTCTTACTCACTGCTAGTCTCATTGTATTCTGCTATTGTTTCCACAGATCCTCTGTTCCTCCTCAGGATGTAAACTCTTCCTCTGCCTCCTACTGCCTCCTCAAAATATCACCTGATATATCACCTCCTCCAAATATCACCTCCTCTACCAATCGCTAACCTCTTCCACTTAGTTCAGCTCCTAAACCAATATTATTCATCCTACCACAGCTCTTCCACCTCCTATAGATGTAACCTCCTGCATGAGATGTCACCTCTTCACCTAAGTGTAATTCCTCCAACCATCTCTTACACACACCTTATCCTCCTCAACAACTAACCTTCTCTTCCAGATGCTAAGAGGCTGACCGGCCCCCGCAGGGGGCGCTAGAGGGACAGCCTACATAGCGGGCTGTCCCCTCTGGCCACCCCCTTCCGGTTGCTGGGCATGCCTCTCCTCTTCCTCCCACCTCAGCGAGGCGGAAGAGGTGTCCCCGGGGACCTGGCTTCCGGTCAGATCTCCCCGGGGACACTTATAAGGGCGGGAGCGGCAGGCCATCAGTCTTTTGCCCTGCAGCTCCCGCCTAGTGTTAATCTTCGTTGACCAGCTCCCGCCTTGTTTCGTTTTCCAGTCCTCCGCCATGGAATGAAGATCTTTTTCTGATGGCTGACGGGGTATTATCGTAGACAGTTGCGGTGCTGATGGCTGATTTATGGTATCTGGGTTTCTTGCTAAAACTGGTTCAAACGCGGTTCATGGATTTCTGTGGTCGCCTGGGCGGCTGTTTGTTTTCATCACCTCTTGGCCTTTGTTTCAAGTGAGGGATCGAGAACGCAGTTTGCCCCTGTGCATCTCAGTTGTGGTGATTTTGTAAAGGAGGGGTTATTATGCAACTTTCACAGCAACTTTCGGTCACGGGCCGTGGTGCAATATGGGCAGAATGGCACAAGTTTTGCCACTTATGTATTTTAAACTGTCTTCTGTGCAGCCGCGCCACGTGTGATACATGATGTGGCGCTGTGGCTTAGATGGTTAAGGCGCCTGTCTAGTAAACAGGAGATCCTGAGTTCGGTTCTCAGCAGTGCCCGCTTCTTTGTTAGCAAAGCCGCCAGTGGCTCAAGCGGTAAGGGCTTGGGCTTGTAATGCCGGGAGACCTGTGTTCTAATCCAATGTCCGGACCTAAGGGGCATGATAAAAAGGTCATATTTTTCATATTGTACGATAGCTGTGGGGCCGCCGCGCCAGTCGTACGCATGTTGTGCAAACCTGTCTCTTTTCATTTGCGAGATTGTAATATTCTGGCACGCATATATCTTAAAATGTTTAAGAGGCCGCCGCGCCACGTGCAAGGAAATGCTGGTTGTTGGTTGTAGTTGGTCATACGATAGTTGTGGCCGACACGCCACTTTTAATAAAATGCTGGTTGTAGTTTATATAAAATACGATAGTTGGGGCCGCCGTGCCACTGGTAATTATTGCGGTGCAAACCCGTCTGTTTTCGTTGTAGGCCGTGGAGCTTATTTGAATGTTTAGGTGCGTACATATTTCAAACTGTTGGCGCTGCCTCCGCGCCACGTGTCATGGGATGCTGGGTGTGTGTTGAATTTACGATCGTTCGTTAATGATTGCTGTACAGCCGCGGTGCAAACCGGTCCCTTTAGGGGTGGTAGGATGTGGTGCAATTTTCAATGTTTTGGCACCACGGGGCCGCCGTGCCACGTGCAATGAAATGGGGGTTATGGTTTATCTGACATTTTATCTTTTCTTGGCTGCCGCGCCACTTGTAACGCTCGCCGTGGCACATGTCGGTGGGTTTGCATGCGTTTATTATTCCGCGCCATTGTGAAGGATTAAGAGTTTTTAAAGTGGATTCATTTATTTGGCGTATGTTATTGCGGTTAACATTTGCACGCTTCCCGGCCGCCGTGCCAGATTTAATGTGACAATTAAGGGTAATTACACTCAGAATGACTTCGCCATTGTAATTCGCGGGTCGGGTGTGGAGACATGCGCTTTGTTTAAGGGGATTTCATGGCCGCCGCGCCTTTTGCATGTTTTGGGTCCGATGAGCTGCCGAGCATAAAACATAGGTTAGAAGGGTCGATGGTTCACGCTAATTGGAACATGTTGGTCTCAGATGGTGTTGAGGCCATTGTAATTTGGCAAATCCCCGAGTAAATTCCTTTTCTCACATATTCCGATGTTTAAGGGTCCTCCTATGTAGCAAGCCGGTTTCGGTGGCTCAGTAGGTGTTGACTTATACCTGAAAGGTTGGGGGTTCTGCGCCCAGCTGCCAACATAAAAAATTCTGAAGTGGGTGTGAAGTAGTTGCGTGAAGCAGTAGTAAGCGGTAGTAAGGTAATTTTGTCTGTGTGGTGCATTTAGCGTTCCTTTTGCAGCATCAGTCCGTGGGCGCATATTATGTTACTTCAGTTGCAAGGGTTATCCATTTTGCAAGCAGGATGCTATGCCTGGGTTTGCCGACCGCATGGAGAGGCTTCAATTACTTGCAGGGGGTATTTCAATTGGTGCAAGTGGTATTCGCTGGCCGCCGCGCCAATTGTAATGTCATTTAGACTGTGACCAGGCGTGGATGGCTTCAGATACGAGGGCGCCATGTGGGGCAAACGGCTGCCGTGTAATGACAAGCCTCGCTAGGCTATCATTCTCCAGGTCCATCTGTTTCGAGTGATGAAAACAGGGTGGGTGCGTAAACTGGGATTACACGATGATGCAAGCCAGAAGGGAAGCTCAGTGGGTGCAGCGCTTGCTGAGGCGACCTGTAGGTTCTATACAGGTCGCAGATTTGAAACCTGAGCAAGTCCGAGGCTGCCTTTCACCCTTACGAGGTGGATGAATAAGGACCACCTTTGGTTGGGGGATGTATAAACGAGGCCTCACGCCTCGCGTTTAGCACATGTTTGGTTATGTGTGGCTTTATATCAGTGTGCCTTATATTTCAGCCACTTTCCTTGTCTGGCCGCGATTGCGGAATGTTAACTAGTGTGTGGCGCTGCATTGCTATGCCGGTCAAGTGGCACAGCGAGTAGAGCGCTCGCTTTAACATCCGTGCAGCGCCTGCTAACGCAGGTTTGAATCCTGGCAGGGCCAAACTCAGCCTTTCATCCTTCCGAGGTCAATAAATGAGCAGCACACATCGTGGGTAATAATAAGCAGCGCTCAGATACCTGAGGGTTCGTAACGCTATATAAATGCCAAATTATTATGTATGCCCACTACCCTCTTTCAACAATGGGGTATAGTTCAACCACACCGTAAGGGTGAATGGTTGGTTTTATGCCCTCATGCTGCATCGGTCAGAGACACTGGGTTCAAATAAAAAACCGTCATTGCATGGACGATTGTGTGTTACTGCTTTGGAGTGCCATGCAAAGGTGTCATAGCCGCTCATTACAGGCACATTGTCCCGAGCACCGCAGAAGGGAGTGCAATGTCAGGTCCGGAGTTAACAAACTTTAGGCATCCCACAGGTAATTTCCCTAGGTCGCATGTTTTCCTGTGTTATGAAGGGATGGTAGATTGGGGGGACGATAGGAGTGGTGCTCCATGGGTTCTTTTCCTGTACATATGACCTATGTTTATGACCAGGTAGCTGTGTATCATTCAGAGCTCTGTTTTTTTTTTTTTTTTTTTTTTTTTTTTCAAATAAAATGGAAGTTGAATTAGGAAATGTGAAGTTGGGACAGACGGATCTCGTGGTGTTAGAAGTATGCACGATGACAGGCAACGGCATCGTTACATCCCAAGCATGTTAGACTGGTGTCCTAAGTGTGGCTTTACTTGGGCAATGTCTCATATTTCAGCGCAATTTCCTTGTCGGTTCGTGAGTACGCTGTATTGCTAACTATGCCACCCCGCCACCCAGACAATGTAATGGAATGCCTTCTGTCAGGCATAAGTTTACCATGTTGCCCCGTGGTTCCCTGCTCTCCGGGCAAGGCTGCATCGATCGGTGGGGCTCTAACTGCCATTAATGTGGGGTGGATACTGGAAAGGTTTGCCGCATGGGCATAGGTGGGGCAAGTTACCTTGTATTTCCTTCCTTCGTTTTTACTTTCCTTCGTTTTACTTTCGGCCGTAGCCTCAGCTTTCAAAAGAGATGGAAGTGGAATTTATAATGTAAGGTGGAACGGATGGATCTCAGAGCTGCCGCCATAAAGCATAAGTTTAAGGTCAAAGATTAGGAACCTTTTGTGGGATAATACGGTTTCAGGCTTCAAGGCTGAAAGACATTGGATCCCGGCAGGGACAAACTCATCCTTTTTATCCTTCCGAGGTTGATAAATGAGCACCACACACTGGGCAATAATAAGCAGCGCTCAGATACCGGAGGGTTTGTAGCGCTGTATAAATGCTAAATTAATTTATTTTGAGGGTTGCAGCCACAGTGGTTAATGGTGCGGCACAGATTTTCGGGACCATTTGGTGCAGCACCGAGGTTCACAACCTTGTGCGACAGTCACTGTTGATTTGTTTTTGTGTATGTTCATGAAGCCAAAACCATCCAAAGTCATCCCGGCAGGGAGGGTCTTTGCACGAAGGCTAGCCAGGGCAACAGCTGGTGTGGCTCAGAAGCAGCACCACATTAGATTAAGCGCTGCCCTCAAAGAGGACTTGAAGATGTGGTGCAGATTCTTAGATAGCTTCAATGGGGTTCAGTTATGGCGAACCCCATGGGAAACCAGCGCTGAGCTACAGATGTTTTCGGATGCTGCAGGAAGCGAAGGTTTCGGTGTGATCCTAGGGCCTGAGTGGTGTGCTCAGAAGTGGCCGCAGCAATGGCACAAGAAGGGCAGAACAAAAAACATAATAGTCCTAGAGATGTTCCCCATTGTATTCGCATTGTTGTTGTGGCCTAGGATTTTGGCCAACAAGAGGGTTCGTTTTTGGTCCGACAACAATGCGGTAGTCCAAGCCATTAACTTACAGTCTGCTTCTTGCCCAGCAATGTTGAGCTTGCTCAGAAAACTAGTGGAAGTATGTTTATATCATAACATTGAATTTAGGGCTCGACATGTGCCGGGCACTGCAAATGTTGTTGCTGACGCTCTTTCTCGCTTTCAGTGGTCCAAGTTCCGGAATGCCCACCCGGAGGGCAAGCTTGAGGGAGCACAGTTCAAAAAGGAATGGTGGCAGTTGGTGGTGTGGTCAGGGCACTCGCAGAGTTGAGTGAGCGCTCACTCACGCCCGGAGTAAGATGCAGATACCAGCAAGGTTATGGTAAGTTCAAGAGCGTGATTTCTTATCTACAGTGCGAAAAACAGACCGCGGAGGAACAGGTACGCACTTTTGTGGTTTGGGCGCACTCAGAAGGATTGTCAAAGAGTTGGGCGGCGTCGCACCTGGCGGCGGTTGCCTTCCACTCCAAGTTGGAGGGGAGGGGTGATCCCACAAAGGGGTTTTTGGTGCGCTCGGCATTGAAAGGCTGGGCCCGTTCGGAGCCAAGGTCTGAGGACGTGCGCAAACCAATTGACTTTGGGTTATTGGTGAGGTTGTTGGCCATATTACCTAGCATATGCTTCGGCGAATACGAAACGGCTCTATTCAGGTTGGCGTTCGCATGGGCCTTTTTTGGGGCCTTTAGGATTAGTGAGCTAGTTTCTGCATCCAAGAAAGACACATCTGGGAGGGCCATTGCTTTGGGTGATGTATCCCTGTTCCACAAAACTCAGGTGAAGGAGTCAGTATATGGTTGAGGAAAAGCAAGACGGATCAGCAGGGAAAAGGTTTTCACATATGCCTACATGGGGCCCCCCTGGCGGATTGCTGCCCTGTGCACCTTTTTAAGCGGTTTCTACAAATAAGAGCTACAAGCGCTGGCCCCCCCGCTAATCCACGCCGACACTTCCCCCCTCTCTGTATTTCAATTTCGCATGGTGCTGACAATGGCCTTGAAGGCCTTGGGAATTCAAGGGGAGGGGTGGTCTACCCATAGTTTCAGGATAGGCGCAGCTACCACTGCCTTTCAGCAGGGCATGTCTCCACGGGCAATCATGAAGGTGGGGAGATGGGAGTCAGGCCGTTATTGACTGTATGTCCGCCCCCAGCACAGTGCATTCCAAGAAGAATACTAGATACCAAGAGCACTCAAGGGCCGGGCTGGGTAGTTGGGCGGGTTGGATCCTGGGGGATCAAAAAACGTATGGTGTGGTATGTTTTTTCCCCGCAGATGACGCAGTGTGGTTGATCGGCCACTCATTTGTGACACGTGTAAAAAAAAAAAAAAAAGGCTAGGCAATGGACGATCGGCCACAACCTGGGATTCAATGGTACCGAGGGTGTGTGTGGCCGGCACTCCTGGAATGAGGTGGCATTCCTTGCTGCCTGCTATTCACTGGTGACTCCAGGGGAGGCGGGCACCAAGGCGGTTATTAAGTCATTTGGGCGGCAACAATCCGGCCAAGTTAGGTCGCGGACGTTTGCCCACACAAATACAGGTGACGTTGCGCATAGTGGCGCACGAGTTACCTGGTGTGAATCCCCACCCACCCACGCCTGATAAGTAAAGTCTTGGGGCAAACAAGTCAAAGGTCGGTAAGATTTTGAGTGTAACCAAAAGCGTTGTCAGCTTATGCCAGTGGCATATATGGGACACTGTCCTACTAGTAGTAACCAGTGTTCTCCGGGTAGTACCCAGAAGCGTTGTCAGCTTGTGCCAGTGGCATATATGGGACAGTGTCCTACTGGTAGTAACCAGTGTTCTCCTGGTAGTAGCCGCCTGGGTGAGCTAAGGAGGGCTGGTTGCAGTAAACCAATGCGAGTATGGTAACAATGTAGATGTTTAGGAAAGTTTTAAGGAGAAGTAAGGTCCTAAGGTTTGGGGGCATTGATGGCAGCGGGAGCCACCATCAAAGCGTGGCGGAGTATCGGGGCGGTCCTAGCCAATGAGGGACTTCACGCTGCAGCTGCAGCGGCTCGGGATTGGCCGGGCTCGAGCCGATCCCTCGACGGGCACTGACTCCCTTACTTAGGCCTTTAGGCCAACAATCTCCTGGTCAGTGCCCCTGAGTGTCCTGCTGGTAGTACCAGTGTAGCTGGAATAACCAGCAGTTTTTGTCAGTTTGGCCAGTGGCTAAAGAGGTGACATGGTTCACCCGTATCTGACTGTTTGGCCAGTGGCTAAAGAGGTGACATGGTTCACCCGTATCTGACTGTTTTTTGTGATGTGGCTGGGACCGTCCCAAGTTGTCTTGCTCCAAATAAACTGTGACCTTGTGTTTTCCAAAGAACTTTAAAAAAAGTTGTCTGTGTATTCATTTCAATGTACTATCATTCTGACCTAAGGAGGTGGGGGTGTCCAATGGGGATCTCCCCGCTAAGAGGCTGACCGGCCCCCGCAGGAGGCGCTAGAGGGACAGCCTACATAGCGGGCTGTCCCCTCTGGCCACCCCCTTCCGGTTGCTGGGCATGCCTCTCCTCTTCCTCCCACCTCAGCGAGGCGGAAGAGGTGTCCCCGGGGACCTGGCTTCCGGTCAGATCTCCCCGGGGACACTTATAAGGGCGGGAGCGGCAGGCCATCAGTCTTTTGCCCTGCAGCTCCCGCCTAGTGTTAATCCCCACCCACCCATGCCTGATAGTAAAGTCTTGGGGCAAACAAGTTGAAGGTCGGTAAGATTTGGAGTGTAACCAAAAGCGCTGTCAGCCTGTGCCAGTGGCATATATGGGACAGTGTCCTACTGGTAGTAATCAGTGTTCTCCTGGTAGTAACCAGAAGCGTTGTCAGCTTGTGCCAGTGGCATATATGGGACAGTGTCCTACTGGTAGTAACTGGGAGTTAATACGTGCAGACCGGTAGTAGAGTAGGATCAGGGTGAGGCTTTCGCATCATCAATAGGAGTGATAAGGTGAACAGAGTTAATTAGTGATAAGATAAGTTTAGTGTGTTGTATGAGTTGTTCCTAATTCTCTTCTCTTGTTACAGGCGGAGTATCGGGGCGGTCCTAGCCAATGAGGGACTTCACGCTGCAGCTGCAGCGGCTCGGGATTGGCCGGGCTCGAGCCGATCCCTCGACGGGCACTGACTCCCTTACTTAGGCCTTTAGGCCAACAATCCCCTGGTCAGTGCCCCTGAGTGTCCTGCTGGTAGTACCAGTGTAGCTGGAATAACCAGCAGTTTTTGTCAGTTTGGCCAGTGGCTAAAGAGGTGACATGGTTCACCCGTATCTGACTGTTTGGCCAGTGGCTAAAGAGGTGACATGGTTCACCCGTATCTGACTATTTTTTGTGATGTGGCTGGGACCGTCCCAAGTTGTCTTGCTCCAAATAAACTGTGACCTTGTGTTTTCCAAAGAACTTTAAAAAAAGTTGTCTGTGTATTCATTTCAATGTACTATTATTCTGACCTAAGGAGGTGGGGGTGTCCAATGGGGATCTCCCCGCTATGTAGTTTAGACCCAAAAAATCTATCAAAGAATACAGTAACGAGAGGCACGAGTTGCAAGGAAACCAGCTTTCATACACGCATGCAATTGTTTGGCTGGGAGAATCAGTTAGCTCTGTGGAACTGAAAAACTGAAACTCGACCCGCCCACATTGAGTTACAGAATTTAAAGGTCAAAACCACAAGATTAACATACAATGCAAAATATCAGGTGTTTTGAAATTCCTTCATAACCATTGGGTCCCACCTATATGAGTACCTAAACATGACATACATTAGAAAATTTTAATTGTTAGTGCAATCCTAGTCACATAGTGAGCGCATGGTGGCCTAACACATCTTTCTACTAGTACGATGTACAGTGGATAGTAAAAAGTTCTGGTGTCAATTTCCACCAAACATAATATGTACAGTGGGTAGTAAAAAGTTCTCGTGTCAATTTCCATCAAACATAATACAGCACGCTCCGCGCTTACATCTTAAAGATCAATTATAAACATCCAGACTTTACATGTACGTAGACCACTAGGTGTATTAGACAAGTGCACTGTATCCAAGATTGAGAGTTACATCAACCCTCTGTATATTTACTCTTTTTCACTCAAAGATGGCCCTCAGCACGGATATACATCATGTAATAGAATGTACTTGGAAAAGGGACTAAACTCCTCCTCAGTCACGTGGGCACGTCTCGCGACTTACATTGAACAGTGCAAGCACATCCGTTTGATCGCTTTCAGATCAAGCAGAACAGGGTGCATACTGACAACAAGGAGCTACGCACCGGAATACGATGAGGTAAGCGGTTAATAATTTCTCTGCTACTCATGGGAATACACAGATGTAATAGCGTCTGTGGACTCTGCAAGCTACTTTTTCTTGCATTTAGTGACATCTTGGTGTTCAATTTTTTCAATAGCTTTCTGGCGAATAATACTCGCCTATGCTGACACGTGCTGAATGCGGATGCAAAGATAACATTGGGCCTCATTCCGAGGTAGGGGGTAGTCATGGCGCTATTAGTGCCATGATTACATCCAATAGCGTTACCGAGTCTGCCCTCATTCAATGGGGATTTACCGGTCTATTCCGACCTTTGCGGGACCGGTAAGTCCCCATTGAAAAAGCCATTCCCCATTCCCATTTCAGCCCCCATAGGGCTCAATGGGAAGGGGGAAGGCGCTAATAACGGTACTGCAAATTGCGGTACCGTTATTAGCTCTGAAGTCCCTTAACGGGCCACGTCCAACCAGGCGTTAAGGAAGGGACCCGCTAAGGGACCTCGGAATAGGGCACAAAGGGATTACTGGCACCGAAGTCCTTAACGGTGCCCGGTATCCCTTTGCGGCCACCCCGTAATGAGGCCCATTGTGTACTGCGGAACACACAAGAGAACTACAAACTGTATTAATGGGTTAAGCTCTAAACAGATACCAAGAAGGAAAGTCGGGTAGCATACCTATAGACACTGTTTCACAGTGATTCATATGTGCAGAAGGAATGTACATTGTACGATAGTGCTTGACACGTTTATAGACACTGGGCCTCATTACGAGGTCAGCAGTAAGGGGTTAACGGCAACGGTAAGGGTGCCGTTGGCGTTAACCCCTTACCGTCGCATGACGAGGTCCCTTAGCGGGAGCCGCTAAGGGACCAGGGAGCTAATAACGGGCCCGCTGTTAGTGGCCCCGTTATTAGCTCCATCCCCATTCCCATTGAGCCCTATGGGGGCTCGAATGGGAATGGGGAATGGTTCTCAGAATGGGGACTTACCGGGTCCTCCAAGGTTGGAATGACCCGATAAATTGCTATTCCGAGAACCCGGAATGCAGTAAGGGGGTAGCCATGGCTACCTCCAACCTCGTAATGAGGCCCACTGTGTTTATAACAAGACCAATAGCGGTGAGTTTCCAGAGAAGTGCACGTTGTCACTGCATTCCCTACGGACACAAACTGGTGGACAGAATGCCTTTTACTTACCTAATGAGAGTTCATTATATTTACCCTGAATTAGGAGCCTTCTCCACTAAACTTGCATATTAATGTCAGTTAGTTCATTCTCCTCAGACAGTCCTTTCACATTATTTTTTACAGGTTGCAGCCTACTGATCAGGCTCTTTAACCATACTGTGTGTTCAGACCTTTGGACCTCATTCACGGTGAGTCCCCTATAAGTTAGTTAAGCACTTATAGTTGTAGACATTTTTTTGAGAATAACAGCACTAATTTGAGCTGTCTATTGCTTCTACAGTAAAGTCGAACTCAAGGATGAGCCAAGCTTTCTCTGTTTTTAACTTTGTTGTACTGCATTCAATGAGTGTGAAGACCCTATATATTATGTTGGTTCCCCTGAAGAAATTATCCAGTACAATCTATTATTTTGAGAATGAAACATGTCGGGAATGTGAAACCAATGTAAACACAAACAGTGTGTAATAATGACATATTAAATTCCCGTTAGGACCCTGCTAGGCGATCCGTTAATGGGTTATTTGTTTTGTAAGTAGGCATTTGCCACTAAATATGAAGGCATTCTACTATTGATCAACAATAATACTATACAGCACATCAGATGTGTTTTAGCTAACATTGATGAATAAGAATAAAACGTGTCATTGTTTTAAAAAAATAAGATGAAGTAAATATCCATTGAATCTGGTTTTGTTGTGACTTAAATGGCAACAATGGAAAGAATTGTTATTTATTGTATAGACTGATCGTACTGTTTGAGGTGGTGAGGAACAATACAGAGGCTGTTGGGACATTTAGTTCTATTGTTTAAAAGTCAAATTTGGGGATTGATCCTCACAGCCGTAAACTTGGTTTCCCCACGTCTTTCTTTGGTCACTATAATAGTGAGTTCACCCCCTGCAGACTCCCTAATTGCATAATCAGCAGAAAAAGTGAAACTAACCCCCTGTAGCAACAAACCTGAAACAGCAAGATTCTCTCCCAGTGGTCATGTCATCTTGGTAACGCTCTCGTTCTCAGGCCACCTTGCAGCCCCTCAAGTTGTAACAACATTTTTGCAACTCTCTTAGTGTGACATGTTGCGGTCTCAGGCACAGTCTTATAGCCAAGTCAACATATCTCTTGGGAAGCAGATGGCCTTGTGGGAAGTGTAACTGAAGCCCCGCTCTTGGAGAATGAATTCTTCATATTTATCTGTGTGTTCGAGCCACCCTACCATGTACCAGGCAGTCCTAAAACTCGATAAGGGGCAGTAGAACCATTTTCCAGGTTTAGTTTTGTGGCATCATCTCATGGTTAATTTTGCAAAAATTCCTTTTTAGTAATTGTTGCGTTTCTCTGCTCTTCACAAAGGACAAAAACTATTACTTTGTGGAATGCTCCAATGTCCTGGGAACAGCTTCATGAGAAGGAACAGTCAGAGTCTAATTCTCGAAACACCAGCTAATGAATGTCCTTGATAGTGCATTACAATTTCTATAGTTACCACATCCATCAATTCTTAATCCTCCATCCACCTATTACTCACACCTCCAGAAATAACCTTGACCACCAAATGTCACCTCCTCCATCAAGTCCTCTCTGTCAACCTCTCTCCAGGATGTTCCTCCTCCCTTCTTTCTTGTTGAGTTCTACTCGTCTTCTGCATTCCCCTGGAGTTTCCTCTCACCACAAACTTTGATGTGTCTGGCAACTGACACCACTGATGTGGGCTGGGAAGCTTTTATATCACAGGTCCTTCTCATCCCGGGTGCATTATGATTGAGGATCTCTACATGCAGAGCATGGGCTGTCTGAAGCTCCGATTTGGGAGGTTGCATAACTCCTTGCACGTGGCAATGACAGTGATCGCACTAGCCAGAGGTTATATGTTTTCCAGGTAGTGCAATCCTGCTGCTGAAGTTCATGGTGTAATTAAACTATTTTTAGAGGGTTTTGGGTTCCCCCTGAGAGGTGTTCCAGCTCTCTGTAGGCTTTCCATTCTATTCCTGTGCTTGTTGGCTCACAGTCTTCATGGGTGGGTTAATGGATGCCTTGTGGGAAGTGTAACTGAAGCCCCGCTCTTGGAGAATTAATTCTTCATATTGCTGATGTATGCACTGCGGTCACATAGCCATTCCACTCTGGGCTCCAGCAACAACCACACTATGCAGAATGGAAGTTGGCCCTGCTCACATTGTGATAGGCAGTTAAACCTACATCTACTTTTTCAGGTTTGGGCAGCATTACTTGTGTGAGGATTTATGTTTTGGCAAATGACAGAACTTTGATTCCCCGCATATGCGGGATGACTCCTAAAAGAGGAACTCAGAAGGTGGGTATACCTTTGTTGACAATCCCCTGCCAGAGGCCTGGGGAGTGATGGAGTGGTCTGGGGGATCCCTCATGTACCTCCTCCAGGCTCAGGATTGGGGGGTCGGGAGGCAGGTGGCGGCACCTGGCACCCCATAAAAGCCTGATACATCCTCTCAGAGACAAGCAGTGCCTTTCGTCACAGTACCTAAAACAGTTTTGGATGAAATATTGACTAAAAATCTACTTTTAATATGAAATAATACTGGACGTTGATATTATGAACCATATCATGTGATAGTGTGGTTTTGGGGAGCTAGGGCCTTGCAGAATTGAAAAATAGAAAATTGTATAGGACGAATACAAAATGAGATGATGTCACTATAGGAGATGCTTGTAGGGTCTGTGAATTGCATGTTTGGTTTATGTATTCTGTCCTGAGGATGATGTAAAGATCAAAGATACTCAGAAAATGCGATATGGGGATGTGGGAAACTATGGAACTGCAAAGAGGAAAACTCTGCATGGCTGACAAAAACAATTTAAAGAGCTCAATTGATGTTGTCTGATCCCTATTTCTGTTCTATAGATTTTATCCGAAATAAACTTATATCACTGACTTTTCCTTTGTGAATCAGGATGTTTTTCGGCCTCAGTTTGCAAAATAGTAAGAATCAACGTGCGCCCCATGTTCATGCAAGCGTAAGCATTTATTATGGTGGTCTCAAACACTTTATAAATCTGGCTCTTTAATTTGAAGCATGCAGTTCAAATCAAGTAGATATCAAGGCTAACTTTTTCAAAAACAGAGCCCGAATCATACATTTGCTTTCATCATGTTTAGTGTTTGAATTAGATGGTGACAGAGGTAAGGAAAGAGAGTTCTTTAAGGAATGAGGTTTGACTGTTGGCTTTTAGCACTTTCATCTGATTCCATGACACCATTACTTCATCCAAGAGAGCGGGCTAGGTCTGCTTAACCACAATGACAGTTATGGTCTATTTCTTCAAAATATACCGTCACTGCATCCAAATGTAACTTTACAGCAGTGTGAAAAATACTTATTGAAAAGCCTCCCGCATACCACAGTATATTAATAGGAGTGAGTCGTGTAGAAACACTGAGGCATGGCAAGATATTACTGCAATTTTAGCTGGTGGGGGTTGGGTTGTGGGTCTTGAATTTGCTAGTTGATACATACAATGTGTGTTCCATTGAAGTCTTAACAAAACCCTTTAATTTTGTGAATTATGTCCTTGTCGGCCCCATACAAATAGACACAGTTTAAATCAGGAGGAAGGCTTTTTGGTGTATTCATAACTTCATAGTTGGAAAGGAAGTGTTCAAAATCACTTCTGCTAAAATGACTTCTGCTAAAAAATAATCAAAACATTGTCCAGCAACCGAAATGTGACAATACGATCGTCTTGATATACAATTCTTTCCTTGGTTATCTCAAAACTCCCAAGCTGGTTAAATCAGTAGTCACTAGCAGGACTGTTTTCAGCGATGACATATGCTCGTGGTTTTGCAATGTATTCATGGGTCACTGCCATTAAAAAACAAGGTTATTGCACACATTCAATAGGTGTCAACTGTGCCCTTTAAATGAAAACGTTTAAGTTGAGATGAGTAGGTGTAAGACATAATATGTATGATTATTAATATCATTATATTAGACTGAAATGAATACTACTACTAATAATAATAATACACGCCCTTGCTTCACCCATCCAATAATCAGCGATGTGAACAATGATCTATTGCCAGTATTAGGCTGTTCTGTAACAAGGGAACTCATCTGCATGCCCCTGATTCCTTTCAAGCCTATGTGCTCTGATTTAATTTGGTGCTGACACTGTTCCCTTTTTGCGCTTGCCTACTCATGCTTGTTCTAAGTGTTGTAGGGCCCGCTGGCGGATCACTCGCAGCGGGCCCCTGAAATAAAGACACCAGTCGTCTGGGGAGTTCCTGGGAGAGTTTGACCCTATGCAGTGGCAGACCTCGCCTTTTATTTCAACTGTGACGTGGCCTTCTCCTGACATGGTGAGGTGTGCCGTAACATCCCATCCAACCATCTTGAACAACTTCAACAAACAACACAACACATTGGTAACTCAACACCACAAACACAGTACTTGTGGAAGGAGGGACTTCACTCCACGATGTAGTCCCTCAGTCTATCTGCAAGGTGCCTGCCGGTGCACTGGGAACATCTGGCTGGAGCTGTTGGTGACCCAACACTGTCCGCACGCTCCCGGTTGACACCATCCGTCGCTGAGTCCGTCTCTTCGAGGAAACCCCTGTCCTTCCTGCCTTGCGGGGTGAGACTGCCATCATGCCACCGGGTGTCCCCATCTGGAGTACCTTGAAAGTGCCAGAACCAGCTGCCGATTCGGGTGAGCAACTCCCACCCCTGGACCGCTGTGATCATCATCCCCTGAAAGTCATCCACAGTCCACGGGACTAGATCATGAGGCAGGAAAAGCTTGTGGGTGGGCTGCCTTCTTCTGGCCAGCACTTGGTGTCAACCTCCAAAAGTTGTTCCGCCTGCCCCCCCCTGGCTGAATCCCTAACATTGTCTCTCCTGAAATAGAGCAGGATCCACCACCACTGGAATCCAGGAGTCGTGCTTTAGGATGGTCAATCTCACTTTCCTGCCAAGGAAGGCTTCTGCCGGCGCTACCCCCATGGTGGATTGGGGAGTAGTGTGGTATGCCATTAGGAAATCCATGAGAGCCAGCTCCAAGGACTGCTCCCTCTCGAAGGCAATGCGCAACATCCTATTCAAGTTACGCATGAAGCATTCGACATCCCCATTAGCCCTGAGCCAGCAGGGAGTAATGTGCCAGTGCACAACCACGTAGGAGTCCAGAAATCTGACCATTTATTCACTTTGGAATACCATTTCGGGGATCTGATGTGCTGCAAACATGTCCAAAAATGTCCTTCAGAATGGGGATAATGGTATGGGCTACCGTGGAGCCCACAAACTGCAACAGAGGATACCGGGAGAACTCATCCAGCAAAACAAAGAAATGCTGGGATTTGGAGAATGGTGCCAAAGTCCAGGCTATGCTCCTTCCACAGGGCAGACACCTGATCTGGTGAGGCAATCGTAGGGCCCTTCGCCAGTGGTCTTTCTGCCTGGCACCATGTACACCTGATGATGGTGTCCTCCACCTTTGTTTCCAGATCCAGAAACCACAACTTTTCATGGAGCTGGGCCATGGTCTTGCTGCCCCTTCGTGCCACACATGTGGAAGGTGCAGCACCGGTTCCTTCAGAGCGACAGGCACCACTATCTGAATTCCGCACAGGAGGATCTGCTCTGGATCGATGGATAACTCGTTTCTCACCATCCAAAGTCCTTGAAGAACGCCTGGGCCTCTGGCGTCTTGTGCTGGGTTATGGTGAGGAGTCCCTTCCACAGACTTGCCCACAGCTGCTCCACTAGCTCTTCTCTCCCGGCTGCTTACCGCGTCGCTGCATCGATATCCACCAAAAATATAGATCGGAGCACCGCAGCCTGGGTGACCAGCACGACCAACTCCTCCGTTTCATCGACCTCTAAGCCTCTGGTCAGCTCCAGTGTCCCTTGGTTGTGCAACAGATAAGCCGCAGGGTTTTACATCCTTGCTCTGGACACAAGCGTGATTCCATATTCTTGTACCTGAAGTAGCCACCCTTTGAGCCATATTAGTGGCAGGGGGGCTGACCAGCCCATCATCGGCACCAGAGACTGTGGTCCATGACCACAGTGACCGGATGGCCATAGATGTAGATGTGAAAGTGCTTACAACCCCACAGCACCGCAAGAGCCTCACAGGGTAATTCATAGAATTTCGCAGAAAAGTGTCGCAAGCGGCTGGCGCAGAGTGTCCGCGTGCGATTGACTGCGCCAGGCACGTGCGCTAAAACCGATTTCCGCGCACAGCGTATTCATGGATTACAGGCTTCCAAACCAGCCTAGCGCAGAGAATCGCAGCGACCCTGCAGCAGCGCCAGTAACGCCCCCAAGAACGCCCTCGCGCAAGGAAAAGCCATCCAAATCGCTAAATCATCGCAAAGGGCTGCGCTAACCCTGGACCAGTTCACCGGGCTGGCAAACAGCAAACGGCAAGCGGGGAACGTGTATTGCAGGGGTGCGTGGGAAGTTCCACACGCGACTGGCCCCGTGCAAGCAGGGTACGTGAATTTCAGGGGTGCGCGGGAAGTTCCACACGCGATTACTGCAGGGTACGTGTATTTCAGGGGTGCGCGGGAAGTTACACACGCGATTGGCCCAGTGCGAGCAGGGTACGTGTATTTCAGGGGTGCGCGGGAAGTTCCACACGCGATAGTCCCAGTGCGAGCAGGGTACGTGAATTTCAGGGGTGCGCGGGAAGTTGCACACGCGATTCCAGCAGGGTACGTGTATTTCAGGGGTGCGCGGGAAGTTCCACACGCGATTCCAGCAGGGTACGTGTATTTCAGGGGTGCGCGGGAAGTTCCACACGCGATTTCAGCAGGGTACGTGTATTTCAGGGGTGCGCGGGAAGTTCCACATGCGATTTCAGCAGGGTACTGTATATCAGGGGTTCTGGGGAGTACTACACGTGAACTGGCCGTGTGGGTCCTCCCAGGTGTACGCTCCACAACCTCCACGGCCCCTGCAGGCAGCCCACACCACGGGGGACTATCCTGCACCCCTGCTCATGTCCCGCAGGCAGCCCATCCACCATGGGCAGCCCCCACCAGGCCCCCACTCATGTCCCCCTGCACCCTCACCCCCCAGCAGTGCATGGGCACCCTCCACCAGGCCCCCACTCATGTTTCCCACCACCCCACCCCCAAGCAGTGCAGGGGCACCCTCCACCAGGCCCCCACTCATGTCTCCCACCCACCCCCACCCCCCAGCCACCATGGGCAGCCCCCACCAGGCCCCCACTCATGTCTCCCACCACCCCACCCCCAAGCAGTGCAGGGGCACCCTCCACCAGGCCCCCACTCATGTCCTCCTGCACCCCCACCCCCCAGCACTGTGGGGCACCCTCCACCAGGCCCCCACTCATGTCTCCCACCACCCCCACCACCCAGCAGTGCATGGGCACCCTCCACCCAGGCCCCCACTCATGTCTCCCACCACCCAGCAGTGCATGGGCACCCTCCACCAGGCCCCCACTCATGTCTCCCACCACCCCCACCCCCCAGCACTGTGGGGCACCTGCCAGCAGGCCCCCACCCATGTCCAACTCATGTTCCCCACCACCCCCACCCCCCAGCACTGTGGGGCACCTGCCAGCAGGCCCCCACCCATGTCCAACTCATGTTCCCCACCACCCCCACCCCCCAGCACTGTGGGGCACCTGCCAGCAGGCCCCCACCCATGTCCAACTCATGTTCCCCACCACCCCCACCCCCCAGGACTGTGGGGCACCTGCCAGCAGGCCCCCACCCATGTCCAACTCATGTTCCCCACCACCCCCACCCCCCAGCACTGTGGGGCACCTGCCAGCAGGCCCCCACCCATGTCCAACTCATGTTCCCCACCACCCCCACCCCCCAGCACTGTGGGGCACCTGCCAGCAGGCCCCCACCCATGTCCAACTCATGTTCCCCACCACCCCCACCCCCCAGCACTGTGGGGCACCTGCCAGCAGGCCCCCAACCATGTCCCCCTGCCCCCAGGTCCTGACGATACACAATCATGGCAGTAATGGGCAGCATACCCAGCACAAACACCCAGCCAAGGAATGCATCCACCCACATAGCAAATGCAATTACATGATACAACCCCAATGGCAAGTATGTAAATGAACACATGTCCGTCACACACACATACACAATGGGTGCAAGTGAATGTCAAAACCCATATCATGACATGCATGAAACCAATGAGAAAATACCACAAAAGAAAGTTATAAAAACATGTATTAACGAAGAAAATGAAGTAAAATAATCAAACATACAACAATGGGGATAACAAAATAAATTGACCTTGTACGATAAGTAATGTAAAAATCAAAAAAACAAAGGAATCCAAAAACTAATGTTGTCCAAAGCAAAATCATGGTGAAAAAAAATAAGGAAAAACCATTGCCTCATGGTGAACACAAATGTAAATCAAAAAAATGTATTTTAAAAAAACCAACTATACACAAGAATATTCCAGGGTCCATGAGCCCAACACTATAAATGAAACCTACTACTACCTAATAAAAAAACTATATACAGAAAAGTGGCCATTGTCCGAGCGGTCCAAAAAAATCTCATAAAATAAAGGAAACCTAACACTAACTAACTAAAGAACTATATACAATGGCAGCGGGCAAGTCCTGCGGCTCACTCTGTGATGTTGCCGGCCAGGGCATCATCGAACTCCATGTCGATGTCCTGGAGGCGGGACTCTGTCCTGGCCCCGAGGTCTCGCAGGGATAACCCCATGTTCACCTCAAACTCCCTGCGAGCTTCCTCGAGGCACTCAGCCCGCCTCAACGCCCGACGCATGGAGAACTCCGCCCTGACCATGGTGAGCCGCTCCTCTTCCGCCCGCTGCCGCTCCGCACCTATCCGCTGGACCAACTGCTCCCACACGGAAGACACTACCATCCCAGGGTTCTCCTGCCCTCCTGCCCCTCTGATCTTGATGGCCCAGAGCCATGATGCCTCCCACGTCGAGCCTGCTGCTGCCTCCGACGCCACTGCCTCTGCCAGCACGGCGGCATCCAGGATGATGGAAACCACTGATGCCGTCGTGTACGTGCCCTGCCCGATGATGCCGTCACATCCTCCATCTGCTGGGGTCCAGTTGCTGTGTTGTCCACCCCTGCTGGACCTCTGACTCCCGACTGTGGCAGGGATGGGATCCCCACCGAGCTGGCTGCATTGGTCAGGGCAGGTCCACAGGGGGCCCTGGTGGCATCTGGGCCCGAAGACGGCAAGGAGAACGACTGGCGCATAGTCTCCACAGAGGAGGAGAGGGCCGCCAGATTGGCCGACACATGCAGGAAACCCCCGAACATGGCCGATCCCAATTGGGCCACGTCGGCACGGTGCTCTTCGTGATGACGTGCGTGCTCCTCCTGGGAAGCAGGCACGGCATCACGAATCACAGCTGTGCGCATCGCGACCCCAATCAGGACCTTCTCCACACGGCCAGGGGTCCCCTCGTCCGCAGGTGGAGGGGAGTCAGATGACATGGACATCCCCTCTACCTGCGGATGTGCCTGGTACGGGGCATCCCTGCTGGTGCAAGGTGGTGCACCCACAGGTTCAGGGACAGCGACATGCACAGGCCCCTCCACGGTGACCTGTGCTGCCTCCTGCCCCTGCCCCTGGACTGCACCACTTGCACCAGCAGGGATGCCCCCACCAGGCCCCATGTGCGCCTCAGTGGCGGCCTCCTCCTCCTCTGTGGAAACCACCAACCTGGATGGCTCCTCGCCGTCTACCGCCATAGCAGGCCCCTGTGGGGGCTCACCCACCCCTTCCGCTGCAGCCGTGGGGCATCCCCGCCGCCTTGCTCCACAGCGCCGCCTCCGCCCTCTCCTTCACTAGCCGCTGCGTAGAGGGAGACATAGAACACAAGCATCAGGGTACTGTACAATGGTCCCCTAGACAGGAAGCAATAGAAGATGAGTGCCACTGTCAAAGTACACTTCCATCATGTCACACCACAACACATGTGTCAGTCCAGGCAAAACACACACATGGACAGTCATGGTGCGTGCCATGGACATTTCAATGCATGTCCAATGGACTCTCGAATCATACAATGTAATGGGACTCCCATGCATCATGGGTCATGCCTATCACATGCACACACTTCACCTCAGTCACATCCATCTGGCCCCGTACACCCCAATCACAGTGCATACAAGGATGACTAGGCTGCATCAGTGAATCTGTACATTGTCACAGACATGTGTCATGCATCCATGGCACTCACAAGTCACAGACACGCAGGTCAGGCACACAGACATGGATACCACATATGTATCTGGCATCAGCACCCATCCCTCGCCCCCACCCATGTCCAGGAACAGAGACTGCCATGCTCTCATGTGTGCAATCTGCACAGGGCTCCCCATGTCGCATTCAAACACATGCAACAACCGTGCGGTTCACACATTACAGGTCGCACATGCATTCCCATGATGTCCCTGCACACATACATGCGTACATGGCCTATGTCACACATGCAGGCAAGTATCAGACAACCAGCACACTGCAACATGCCCTGTCTCACACAGCAATGCTTGGCCACTTACCGCTCAACTCCAGACGGGTCTCCCTCTCAAGGACCTGGGCGTGGAGCGCTGGGTGTGCGTGTTCCAGGACCCTCAACTGGATGGAACTCATGCGGCTCCGGCCCCCTTCACGAGGCGCCGGGCCTTCATGAGGGTCCTGGACCTCAAGTCTTCCCAGCGCTTCTTGACCTTCTGGATGGTGCGGGTTGCCACCCCCTCCGCGTTGATGGCAACCACACAGTCGGCCCAGATCCTGTCCCGTCCTTCCTTGTTGGCGCGGGACGATCCGAAGAGGGCATCATACTGCCCCAGGACTTGCTCCACCAGGACACCAACTTCGGTGGCAGTGAAGCTGGTGCCCCTCTGCCCCTCTGGCTGGGGGTTGCCACTGGTGCCAGATGTTGATGTGCCCGACATGGCAACCCCAGGGGCAGGAGTGGGTGGGCAACTGGGTCCTGGGGCTGGGCTGTGGAGCGATGTTATCCGAGTCGGGAGTCTTCTGTTCCAGCAGGGGTGGACACAGCAACTGGACACCTGCAGATGGCTGATGTGCAGGCACCAAATGGCAGGGCACGGTGGCAGCAGGCAGGCAGGCAGGCAGGCAGCAGCAGATGGCATGTGGGAGGCTGCTCGGGGCACTGGGGGGCAGTAATTCGGCCTTCTGGGCAGGAGCGTGGTCTTCCGTGTGTTTTCGCGTGGCCAGCTTGATACGGAGTGATTTGGCAGGTGAAAATCCTGCACGTCAGCGTGAAAATCGAGGAAAGGCCCTTAGCGCGTAAGCGCGTCAGCACGCGTACGCGATTTCATTGGACCAAAGGCCCTTACAGCGTAAGCGCGTCTGTGACGTTTTGCGCACGGGCGTTGCCCTGGCAGGGCTTGGTGATCCCGCGTGCCTTTATGTTCTGTACGTGCTTTTCGTGCGGTGCGTGTGTTTTCCATCCGTTGGGGTTCACACGCTATTACTTCACAGCGGGTGTTGGCTACGCGTTCTTCTACACGCAAGGCAGACGGTGAGTGGTACCCCGCTCCCCCAGGCCCGATCGCGTGAGAAACTTCACGCGAACCCCTGAAATACACGTAGCACACTCCCCCAGGCCCGATCGCGTGAGAAACTTCACGCGAACCCCTGTAATACACGTAGCACGTTCCCCCAGGCCCGATCGCGTGAGAAACTTCACGCGAACCCCTGTAATACACGTAGCACACTCCCCCAGGCCCGATCGCGTGAAAAACTTCACGCGAACCCCTGAAATACAAGTAGCCCGCTCCCCCAGGCCCGATCGCGTGAAAAACTTCACGCGAACCCCTGTAATACACGTAGCACGCTCCCCCAAGCCCGATCGCATGAGAAACTTCACGCGAACCCCTGAAATACACGTAGGCCGCTCCCCCAGGCCCGATCGCATGAAAAACTTCACGCGAACCCCTGTAATACACGTAGCACGCTCCCCCAGGCCCGATCGCGTGAGAAACTTCACGCAAACCCCTGAAATACACGTACCCTGATGAAATCGCGTGTGGAACTTCCCGCGCACCCCTGAAATACACGTACCCTGCTGAAATCGCGTGTGAGACTTCCCACGCACCCCGGTATACACGCACACGTATTTTTTGTCAGCGGGTGTCCGTGTTTGTGGGTACCCCTTTGCACGTCATTTGTCCTGGAGGGCCACAGTATAGGACATTCATCATGGCAGTATATAGGTGCTATTTGTTGGCGCACCTTTTGGTGCACATTTCTTACAGCCGCAGAGACGCTACCGCCTGCTTTCTTGTGGCGGTCGTGTTTGTGCCTGTGCGCTGGTTTGAGCGTGTGCTTTTTTCCCCTATTCTATTCCATGAATACGTGTTGTAGGCGAGCGTGTGGGCGTTCCGCGCACTTGTGCCCTGTACTTCCCCCGTGACGCCCACGTTTTGGCAAGTTGTTCCCCATTCCGAGTGTTACGCCCGTGTTCCGCCTACTTTTGTTGCGTGCGCCGCGCTATGTGCGAATTTCGCTGTGGCCTGTGCGATTTTCGCTGTGACCTGGCGCACGCTGTTAGATGGCCTGTGCGCCAACGTGCGCCGCGCACTTTTTTATCGCACATCCGCTGGTTTTCTCACGCACGGACTTCCATGAATCGATGTGCGCTGCTTTTCGTGCGATTTTCGCACTTGCACTGCGATTTTCGCTATTCCACTGCGATTCGCACGTTTTGGCCCACTTGCGCCGCGCTAATTATTCCATGAATCGGCCTGTCAGTGTGGTATGGTGGCCAATGGCAGGGGGGAATAATGCAATGGTGTGCTGAAGGTTTGGTAGGATTCAAACAAAATATGGTGTCCAAAGTAAACAATAGCTCCAAGGCAGTTGAGGGAAGTATGTACATGCATTGAATTGGATAGGTGAAACTCATCAACCAGTTTACATAAAGAGCTTTACATGATTCCCTCTGTGTTTCAGGTCCAGTGGATCCATCCATTTGGGAACTAACACTGGCTGTGCTAAGGTGATGAGGAGTGTAGTGCTGACACAGGGGATAGCTGTCAACATGGATCAGTGGTGGGCCTGTGGATCGAAGGCCTACGTCCAACTTCCTCCCGATTGGAGTGGGTTTTGTGCAATTGTTACACTACACAGCCCTGCCCTGGTGGTTCTCCCGAAGCAACAACACCATGGGGCTTTTGGTCAAGGAGCAATCAGTGGTACTGAAGGAAAAAGTGGTGCAGCAAGACAAGGAGCAACCAATGTGAGGTGTATTAAACAGAAAAAAGAGAGCAAATAACAATTTGTCTGAGAAGAGTGCAGAAAATCTGGCAGCAATTCCTGCTGAGTTTCAACCATTTTATAAGGCAACCACTTGTTTTATGTCTTTGCCCAGGTGTGCAAACTGCAGCTAATGCCAAGTGGCTACAACTCACCAGATCAAGTTACTGAGACTGGCCAATTCAATAGCAAAGTGCCTAAACTGTTAAAGGAAGAGCTGAGGGTGCTATGTTTATTAGTACTCCAGAATAGGTACGTGTTGGACCTTCTATAGAGGAAGGTGTTTGTGCCAAGATGGGAAGTAGCTGTTGGACAGTGTTGCCCGATGGGGAAGCCTCAAATGGAACATTGAGTGCATCTATAAATGAAATACAGACACTCCATGAGAAGGTAATTAACAAAGCTAATGGAGTATAAACGAACAATTGGATGGGCACCCTTTTTCATGGGTGCCTGCTTGGCTCTCAAGAGTCTTTCAAGTGACTGTCTCTGCGCTGTTCCTCATGCTCATCACCTTCTGCATTGGCAAAACGTGTTTGAGACTCTATACTAACAAAGGTTAGGAACATTTATGTTGCCCTGAATGTTGATGGGGTAAATGATAACAATATGCCCTTTAACAAACTAACCAAGTGTGAAAAAGTTGATCATGAAGTTGATTGGGTTACAATACCACCAAGAGATATAGAGAACTGTCTATTGGATTTCATTTGATAAGGATGGTCAAGGGTGTGTACTAATAGAGGGATCATTGGAAGACTGGGAAGAAGATGGAGGTGAAATGAGCAGAATTAAAAGAGTATGGATGCCTTAAAAGAGAGATGCAGAGTGGGGACTAGGAGAAGGAAAAGAGTTAGTTATTGATGGATCAATAATAGGGGGGGATAATGTGGTAAAAGTGCAAGTTCAGCCTGATAAAAAGGCCCAAACTTACCAGCTGCAGGAGTAGCCTGCTGATATAGGAGGAGACTTCATTGATAACCACTCAATTATATTCTATGTACTAGGCTGGAGAATGCCACAAATGATTGTGTTTCAAGGCAAATCACATGTAGGCAATAGAAATAGGCTGCAGGTAAGTATACTTGGCTTAACATTAGACCGAGGCACTGTAAACAGGCCTCAAAGCATGCCTTTGATTAGAAAAAGAATCACATTTTACTAACGTGCTTAGTAGCAGCAGAGGCTGACGGCGCATTGCAAATTACACATTCCCAGGATCATACGATGAGAAATGAATAGCTCTTGATATTTTTGCAGTCAGGGAGCTAAGCTCATAGGTGCTGAAGGCAATGGACACACAATCATTTTGTCATTCAGCAAAATAATTTATGAAACTGGTCTACTGAAGGTTTCAAAGTATCCCATAGCGGTTTCAAATTGCCCCTTGGCACATGTGAGCCTGAGAAAAGGTTTGACGAGTTCTTGAGATGCAACATTAAAATGGTAATTTGTCAGTGGTTCAATCCTCGTACAGTGTCATGATCGACTATATTCTCATGAGAAACGGATGGAAATGACCAACGGCAGATGAATAAAGATCTGCTGGTCATATCAAAATGTCTCAATGTTTTTGCACTATTCATGTGGGAATTGTGGGTTGTACTGTGACGTCACGAAGGTGGTCGAGGGTGGTGTTGTGAGATTTTCAAGACCCAACCATGGCAGGGTAATGCATGCTTTTCCATAAGGGAATGAAGTAGCTCTACCAATCAGCTCCACATGCAGGATTATCTCAATGATGCAATATGCTTTGATGCTAAATAGTTTGTATGGTTTTAAAAACATTTGTCTTAGGGGTGTATTTTGACAGCGCCTTTCATGCAGTACTGTACCACCATCTGTGTGAATTTTACTTTCCTAGCTGCTCCTGGGCCCAGAATAAATTGCGTTACTTCTTGCCTGTTGTACACTCCTTTTTTGGATTACTTTTGTAATTGTATTGGTGAGTTCTGAGGCAACCTGCAATACATTTTGGTAGCCAGTATGGGGAAAACAGCTTTCCCGTCCAGATATGGTAATTCCAGCCGTGCTCCCGAAGGATCGTGGGACAGCGTTGGCTGACCAGTCCTAGAGCACTACACAGAGAATGGCGTACAGACGTTGAGTTCACAAAGTCCTGCCTGGTTGAAACGCTCCGTACGCTCAGAAGGGAATACTGGGAAGACTCCAGGGTCGAGAAGACTCGAGAACCTCCGAAGAAGGGAAGAAGGATGCATGAGTGCACCTGTGCATGAACGCGCAGGGGGGAGGGATTATCTTTATGGTGTATGGAAGCACCCTCAAGAGGTGGAGGGCGATTGGCTGTAGTAGTCACAGATTTTAGGTCCACTTCCCGGATAGGGAGTGAATGGGCGGTGTAAAATCTGCGTTAGAGCAGACGGTTGCATAGGAAGTGGCAGACCTTGTTAGATGAGAGTTGCATATAGTGCAGACAATTGCTATAGTTGGGTCATTCTTTATTTACAGTGTAAGAAGTACTGAAGTTGTGAAGAGAAATGGAAAGGGTATTTGCATTGGTGTTCTGTTGAAACAGTAGTAGTTTGCTGTATTGAAGTGAAGTTATTGGCCCTCATTACGACCCTGGCGGAAATCGAAAAACGATGGCGGAAATGCAATACCGCCATCGAATAGCGCTCGGTGCGACTATGACCCGTCACCGCAAAGTACGATGCCATTAGCGACACCGTAGTGAACGCCAACGCTAACTGCACCAAGTACGCGCGCGCGCGCCATGCCAAACCGTAAATACCACCATGGCGCAACGGTACGCGAATTCCGACCCTAGCGGACATGTACCTAACGCCATCAAGCACGGCGGAAAGTACCATTCCGCCATGGCGAGAAGTACGGCATCGCGAATCAACCGTAAACGGCCCCACTGAGTGCCTGTACACCGCTCCCTGCCCACAAAGTACAACTCCCCGTAGGTGCAATGAAGTCACAATGCAACCAGTGAAATGTACAAGTCACCCATGCATGCCAACGAACAAAAGAATCACAAGAGGGGCCAATGGGAGCTGCAGGGCACAGATGGCACGAATACAGAAGCCATCCCAATGGACATGACCACAGTCCCCCACCAAGAAACGCACGCAAACACAGGCACCTGTGACCAGCAATATTCCGAAAATCACATCATTCCACCAGTCCACCTGGCTGACCGGCATCTGTTACACAAAACCCAATCCCCCGCCCCTGAGCATGACAACATTCAAACAGTCATATTGGCAGCCCCCATCCCTGACCTCACTGGGCTTCGTAGGCAAACGCGCCCAGCACAGTACCACGCAACTAAACTCCGAAGCTGGAACCCAATGCAGATCCCCTCACAATACATTGCTCCCCAAATAGGAATATGCCACATCACTTGCAAAGAAGAACGCTACACGGCCCATATCAGAATAGAAATTTAATGCACAACAAATTCACCAAGCCCATACAGCCATTAGGCCATGAACTCCAAAACACATTTCACCATTGTGGGCTGCATCCGCAAGAAATGACCAGCTACTACTTGTGTGACGCCCTGTTCCATCATGGTACACAGAGCCACATTCACGTACGAAAAGGCAACATGGAAGCGCACAGAACCGCAGGGCCGTCCCAATGGGGAGGCACTAGTCCAGCTGAAAGGCCGAAATGTTGCTCCGAGCCACTAGTACTGCGTAAGGGCATGTGGCCCATTGGCGATCGTCCCATAAGATCGTAATGCTGCTCCACTGATTAACACGAAGCAGCAGGTGTCGGGAGTAAAAGCCATCTGCAGGAGTGGCATACAGATGGCAGTGGCAAAAGGGGAGGAGATACCTGTCAACCAAAAGAAAAGAAAAAGAACAGAATGGCCATCAGAACTACATTCGAACAACTCACTTCAATGATCACACTAAATCCACAGCCATATGCATGCTAGCCCACTCCAAAGGATCATCACCACCCCAAAACCACTTGCGACTCATAACTATCTATATCGAGGTGTAAACACCATCACAAACGAGTGTACCTGTGCATGCGTCTGTGAAAACAGAATCCATCAGATGGGAATGTTAACGTGCATGGACACAAGTGTCTGAAGGCGCGTCGAGACAGGGAGGGCTCAACAAGGCCAGATAGACGATGGTCCCACTATGGCAGCCCTGCATTACATAGCGCAGGGGAGGCGGACAGATTCCAAGAAGCCCTGTACATGGCAAACTCTGTATCAAATCATCTGCCCATGCATCCATTCATCATTCCCTCATCCCGGTATAAAAACGCCTGAATATTTACTCACATAACATTAGAAATATCCATTGAGTCTGTGCGTTATGCAGCCTGCAAAATCCACAGTGCCCCAGCCCGGAATTCCAGTGTTGTGAAGCAACATGTATTTGGGAACGTCCGGCCTCATCGCTCACGTCGCTATTGCGCATCCCAAACTATTCATATCAATCATTGCATCCTCGCCATGGCCCCTGTCTCAAGGACATTGAACAATAGAACGTTATATTTGCAGTCAGACCTGTGGGCATCTCCTCGCCGCTAGCTGAAAACCGAAAGCGCCGCCCTTCGAATTCCTCATTTGCAACATCACGTCGAAAAGGCATCTGTGGCCGTTTGAAATCACAAATTAATCCATCTAGTGCGGCTGTGTGTGAAAATGGCAACTGCCTTCACCCACAAATGGGACGCCCCGCCCGTCGGTGCAACTCGGTACAGTGATGCATGAGGGCCCACCGTTACTCGAGTACTACGTTCCACTGACCCTTCACAAGTCTGTTCGCGACTGCAAAGATTGTATGTGAAACAATGGGACCATAGCCGAATGTACATATCAACCAATGTTACACGGCCATCGGGTACAAATACATGATTGCAATAGCAAGATGCCATTACTCGAATTGCAGCGTTGTGTGCGGGACGTGCTCGGCCAAAGGGGAGAGCAGCTTGCACAGGTGGAATGAATCACCACAGGTGGAGGCCATACAGCCTGAAAACACATAAATTGCACACCCAGTCTCCTCCCACAACCACACCCACTCCGAAATGCTACCGGCAGGACTCGCGATGTTGGCCCTGGGGGACCTGATAGCACTGCAAGTACTCCAACTCCAAGAAGAAGACGAACACCAACTACAACCGGCCGCACGGAGGAGACGCAGGAGGAGGAGGAGGGCAAGGCAGGGCCAGCAAGGGCCGCCAGCACAGCCACTACCACCACGCAGGCAGCCCGCAATCCCACGCCTCCGAGCACATCCGTTCAACCTCACTGATGAGCAGATCCACACCCTCTACCGTTTGGACCGGGACACCATAGCCGCCATTGTGGACATGACACAGGCTGACCTTGTCAGCATGATAGATAGCCCAACCGCCATCCCACCCCTACTGAAGGTGGTGTCTGTACTCCACTTCCTGGCCACAGGCACCTACCAGCACACAGTCGGACAGTTGCATGGCATTTCTCAGCCACTGTTCTCACGGACACTATTGCAAGTGCTCGATGCCCTCCTGCAGCACGCAGACGACTACATCTCTCTACCACGCTCGGAGCAGGAAATTACCAACACAAAAGTGGGATTCCATGCACTTGCCGGCATACCGGGTTGCATTGGTGCCATCGACTGCACCCATGTGGAATTGGTCGTCCCACATGCCATGGAGGCCCAGTACCGCAACCGAAAACAATTCCATTCCCTGAATGTACAAATGGTGTGTGACTCCAACAGGATCATTACACATTGTTGTGCCCGATACCCTGGATCAACCCATGATTCTATGGTCTTGAGGAACTCTACAATACCACGCTACATGGAGCGACACGCAGGGAACAGATCCTGGCTACTCGGTGAGTCTCATTTCATGCATGATGATGTGGGGTATGTGATTCGGCAATGACCTGGCAGGAAGGGGGGGGGGGTGTGCGTACGTAGCAATGGCATTCCACATCATACGGTGATCGTCCACATACAGGTGATGCTGGATATCCACTGAAGAGATGGCTCCTCACACCAGTCCGGAACCCACGGGACCAGCATGAGGAGGACTACAACCATGCCCACTCACGTACCCGTGTAGTCATTGAACAGGCATTCGGCCTACTGAAGACTCGTTTCCGCTGCCTCAGCAGGTCTGGCGGGGCACTCCTGTACCGCCATGAGAAGGTTGCAAAGATGGTCATGGCATGTGTCATGCTCCACAACATGTGCGTACGTAGAAATGTGCCCATGCCCCCTGACGCAGAACTGCAAGCACCTGAAGATGATCATGATGAGGGTGGGGATGTGGCAGCACCTCAAGGAGTCTGCGAGGCACCGGAGGGCCGTGACATTCGTCAGCATCTCATTGATGCATGCTTCTAGCACTCACGCCTGGTGGCTGATACATGGACACGGTACTCGTGGCACTGTGTGTGTCTGGTACATGCACAATATGGACTGTACGCCTATGATGGCCTAGTACACAAAGATCATTGTCCACACATCTCATTGGTTGATCGTGCATTGTTTATGGCATATGTGATATCATGTTGAACACCCTATCGACCCGCCACCCAAGTGAGCCCAAAACACCCCCTCCACCCTCCTACCTCCCCCCCGAACACCAGTGTCCAAAGATGCTCATCGTCAGTGGGCAGTCGCTATTGCAAGCCCCCTCTGCGGGTATCAGGGGCACCCCTGCCTGTGGAGCGCAGGTTCCTCCCAGATCTACGTAGGGGGCTGCCCTGGACGGAACTTGCAACGGATGATGTCTCTGCCTGCTCACGTCCATGCATGTCCCTAAGGGTTTGTGAGAGCTCAGTGAGCACACGGCGCACTGCGGCAAGTTCGGCACATACGTCTTTGGACGTCGCATGCAGTTCCCCCCTCAGGCTCTCAGTGCTTCTCTCCATTTGGACTCTCAGGCTCTCGGTGCTACTCTCCATTTGTACTCTCAGGCTCTCGGTGCTACTCTCCATTTGTACTCTCAGGCTCTCGGTGCTACTCTCCATTTGTGCCCTTAGTGTCTCTGTACTTCTCTCCATTTCTGCCCTAAGTGTCTCAGTTGATGTTTCTATGTCTGCCTTAGTGCCCCCACATTCATCGGCATGGTCCTTGAGGAGCGTGGCCAGTTGCTGCTGTTGCACGATTAACTGGTCGAGGGACTGTTGCCTCTGCTGGGCCATGGCCATTTGCGGTGGTGTCACAGAGGGGCTGGTGACCTCATGTTGCCTTGCCACAGGGCTTGTGGGGGATGGCCAGTCGTCGTCTTGTGGGTGCCCCTGCGTGGTATCCTCATGGTGTACGGGATGGGACAGACAGGGGGATTGGGACAGGTCATGGATGGATCTGACTTCGACATCCCCGTTTTCTGTGTCGGAGCATGCTGCCATCAATGGGATGTCACCTATGGTGCTGCTGCCACCAGAGGCAGTGCCTTCTGTGGCATCCATTGGGGGGACCTGTGGTGGTGGTGTTGTGGGCATGCTGGCTGCTGGGGTGCCTGTTGATGTTCCCTCCTCTGTGCTGCCACCTGATTTGTGCTGCTGCCGTGTCTTGATCCGTGCAGCTGAGGTGGAGGGTCTTTGGCCGTTGGTCTTGGCCCTCTTTGCAGGTGTGCTGGTAGGGGTGTCCTGATGCTCGTCGTTTGGATCGGACCCTGTGGTGGAGTAAAGGAGGGCGAGGGTTATTAATGGGTCTGTGGGAATTGGAATGGCATTGTATCACATGCATTGGGGTGGTACCTGAGGGTGATTTGGGTCGGGGCCTTGGAGGTGCATTCATTTGTGTGTGGAGTGAGGGTGCAGTTGTTTGGCAGCCTGCAGTTAGGGTGTGCCTGCTGCACGTGTAGTGGGTGTTTTAGGGGTTTTTAATTATTTATGTATTTATTGTGAGTTTTAAAGTGCGCTATCAGGCCAATGTGTGTGGACGTTCTCCTGGACATGTGTTTCTGTTGCACTATGGGGACACATGGTACTTCACATGATTGGAAATTGTGGATTTAGCATTGTTTTATTTGGGCCACCTACCTGATTCTTCGGATGTCTGCACTCCTTTCTCCATCCCTCCGACTCCCTCTATGCTCTCCATTCCAATGGTGGAGGCACAGATTTCTTCCCAGGGGGTCAACTTGATGGGTGATTCCGATCCTCCCCCGGTGGCTGTGGCAATGTTGCGGTTGGCAGAAAGTATGCTACGGACGCGTATCCGCAGGTCGTCCCATCGCTTTCTGCATTGCTGTGGGTTGCGGGGTGCGGTCCCCACCGCACTTACACGCTGTGCCACCAGGGCCCATATGGCCTTCTTGTTCGCAAGTGCCGTCCTGGTCATTTGCGTCGAGAAGACGACGGCAGCATTCTCCTGGAGGGTCTCTGTTAGCACGGTGAGTTCCTCACGGGAGAAGTGGACCTGCCGCTTGCGGTCGCACGCTTTCTTCGCTACTTTTCCCATTTTTCTTGGTTTCGCTAGGGTGGATGACGGGTTGGGGTGTGTCTCGGGGTAGTGTTTTTAGTGGTTGTGTGGATTTTGTGGTTTTATAGGTGTACGGCGGGATGTTTCCCGTTCCGGGCCCATGTTTTTACTTCCGTTTCCATATATTTACGGTCACCGTACTTTCCGGTTGGCGCTCACTGCGGTGTCCGCTAAGATGGGTGGCGGTATTGCACCTAGGGCGCCGTACGGCGGCGGTGTGGGCCGTTTTGGGGTCATTTCCGCCATCGCGGACTTTGCACTTCCGCCATGCCGTGGTGCTCGTGCCCGATGGGTCGGAATGGGCCGCACTTTGCTCCTTCGTGCAATGGCGGAAACGCTATTTACGCTGTGGCGGTCCGGTCAGTCACTTTCCGCCAGGGTCGTAATGAGGGCCATTGTGTTTTATGTTTATTGTGGCAATCACAGAAGGGCCAGAGCCGAAGGAGAGGAAGAGCTTCAAGCTTGCTGATGGATCTCTGGTGCAGCACTCACTCCTATTGGGCAGATTGATAGAGGTGATATATCTCCCAGAGCGAATGGCAATAGCGAAGTGCCACACAAAAGGGGAGGATCCCATCTCCAGTGGTAACCAAGAAGCAGATGCAGAAGCAAAACACACCCCCTATTTGGGGGACATTTTAGAAATGGAGGCCTTGTCCCACACGCGCGATTACGCAAGAACTATGATACTACAAGAGGGGTATAACACAATACCAGTAACACAGATTATGGAGATGCACCCAGGGAAGAAAAAAGAGCAGTGGCTAAAAAGGGGATTATAGTGTCTCTGACAGATGCCCTATGGTGGCAAAACAATACAGGTAAGGTGGTAATGCCTTTAGCATTATTGTACACAGCACTCAGCACTGACACAATTGTACTAGCCAACCCATTCAGGGAATGAGGTGCTTGCTACTCATATTGGAGAAACATGGTTCTGTCCGAACTTGGCAGAACATGTGGCCGAATTCATGACTAATTGTCTGGTGTGTAAACAATATACTGCAGGTCATACATTGAGGGCAGTGAGAGGAGCCATACCTCACCGAGTGAGTCCATTCCAACACCTGTACATCGACTATGTCGACATGATCCAAGTTTGCCAAGGGTACCTCTATATGATAGTGGTTGTGTGTCAATTTTCCCATTGGATAGAGGCTAGTCCTTGTTCCCATCCTGACGCCCTTATAGCGGCAAAATTCCTGGTCTCACAGAAATCCCTAGATGGGGCGTATGTGAGGTCCTGCGGTCTTACAACGGCCCTCACTTCACCAATGAGATGTTCTGGCACATAACAACTTTGCTAGGAGTCCAACACACATTTTCCTGTTCCAATCAACCACAAGCAAACAGGGTATGAGCTCCTCAACGGCTTGCTCAATGAGGCTATCGCCAAAATTAAAAAGACCTCAAATAAAAACTGACTCCATTGCTTTTCCTTAGCCTTGGTCACACTGCGCAATAGGCCCGGGTCCAACCACCATTTAACCCGACATGAGATGGTAACAGGAAGACGCAAGTAACTTCCCCTGGCTCCTCCCACTAGGGCAATAAAGGATGGTGAAAATGTTTCTGATGTATTGGGTCAGCAGGAATTGCAAAATCTCCTCAACCACTCGCATAGTTGAGGAGATTTTATTAGGGATGAGTAATATTTGCATGTTACTTGTCCTTGCAGGTGAGTAAGGCGATGTGAAAATGTTTGGTGAAAAGAAAAGGTGGGCATAACTAGTTGACCAATGTAGTAAATATATATGAATCGCTAATTACTGTATTTGATTTACTTAACATTTTGTAGGGCTCTGCCCTGATGAAGGAGTTGAAACTCCGAAATGCATTGGCTGTAGAGCACTAGATGAGGCAACAGCTGGCCTCCTGCACTGTTGGGCATTAAATATTGAATTTTTTGGACAGAAGAATTCTCAGAATTTTTGCTTGAAAATCATTTTCTATTCAAGCACTTACTCAAAGAACTTAACAGAGAGAATATTAACTTTGTTTATTCACTTATCATTTATTAGTAACTCCAACCGGAGGACAATTTGAGAGTGACTGCCTAGCTGTGTGATTCCCATGGAGCTTTTTTGTTTTACTATTGTTTCGATCCAGGCGTCTTTGGATCTTCTTAACTAGTCAGCGCCTGAGAATCGTCATTGATTTTACCACTAGCTATTCATATATATTTACCACTTTGGTCAACAAGTTGTGCCCGCCTTTTCTTTTCACCATTTCTACTACCTTGAGACAGACTCAGGTGGAGGCACACCAGATTTAAAATATTTATTTGACATATCACACAATGTCATTCGAAGATACAGAGGCCTTAACTATGAAACGTGCAGAAACTCTTGGATTCACAACAGAAGAGGCGGATGCCATTTTGGGCCTCATCAATGACACTTAATTCAGCAAATCCAACACCTATAATACAGATCCGGCTAAACGCATTAAGCAAATAGGATACTTGATACGTAAGGAGATCAATTGCATATTACATGCGATCACCGTAGGCATATACTATAAAAATCAAAGGATACTGAGAGGTCTAAGGATCCAGCTACGCCACCTAGTGTAAGGAAAGCAGGGAATTTGTGCGGAAATGGGAAACCATTCTCAATAAGTGATTACTAAATGTAATCCTCTTAACCATCAAGGAACTATCAGCAAACCTAATGACACTGAAAACAGAAATTGAAGAAATCGAGAAAGATCTATTGGAAACATTAGGGAAAGAAGATTTTGATGGGATTCCCACAAACAACAGACTTGATAGCTACAAGAACGAGTTGGAATCAGAAAAAGTGAGAGCATTTACGAGGGACACATTGACAAAGAAGTCTACACATGGATGGACAAGTATGGTCCACCACCAAACAAACCATGCCGTGACAATTCAAGTAATGCCTCCAGTTCTGATTCAGATTCAACTCATGGCACCACTAATAGACAAGAAACTATCCCTAAGAGTAGCGTTACCGTTAGCACACTTACAGCTACAGCTACTACCTCAGGAGTCTTTTTAGGTGCAAAACAAAAAGAATCAGAAGAAGCAAGAGGAAATCCAAAAGAGGGACCAGTCATCAGACAACGACAAAAGAAAACCTGGTCATCAATATATCAGACAGAGCATTAACCAAGGTTGAAGAAGACACTTTACAGAAAGGCTTAAGCTTTGTGCTGATTTTGGGGTTGTTTTACTGCATCTGAAATGTTCGCGACAGAAATGACCGCATGAGAAATGTACATTATACCAAATTGTTCGTACATTTCCCATTCAGACATCCATGGTAAAACAACCCCAAATCTACAGAAACACTAACCCCGCCCACACCCCCAGCCCTGCCCACACCCCCAACACACCTCCACACCCCTATTTATCTTTCCTTTCGATGTGCTGTGTCCCTGCAACACTGGTTCCCTTTTACTTTTGTGATTGGGAACCGGCCCTGCAAGGTCCTTTTCTTTTTTCTTTTTTTTGGTCAGATCAGCTGCAGGGTTGTCCCCCGCAACTCCCGCTCACTATACTCTACAGTATAGTGAGCAGGGTGTTGCACGGGACACCTCTGCAGCCCCCTCAGCCTTTTCTTTTTATTTTTTGGGGTTTTTTTTGGTCAGGTCAGCTGCCAGGGTGTCCCCCGCAACTCCTGCTCACTATACGATATAGCATAGTGAGTGGGATGTTGCGGGGACACCCCTGCAGCCCCACAGACTTTTTTTGTTTACCTACACCACTAAATTGATATTACAAAATGTCCTATGAACATTTCGTCAGTAGGACATTTAGTAGTATCTATTTCAGAACTTTTGGTGGTGTAGGTCATTTAGATTCAGTCATTTTGGCGGAAACATTTGTGCCTACTTATGGAACTTTCCTTTTTGACACCAAGGTAGAATTGTTCCGGTTTAAAAGAAAACTCAAGCTTAAGGTATTCTTTGATGAAATAAAAACAAGTGGCCAAACCCCTAAAACCATGGATGAACCAGAATTAATTGAATTCAGAGCAAAGAGCACTTTCGTACCTCTGATTGCCTTATCATTGGTTGAGATTTTCCACAGACGTGTCATGAAAGATCTGGAACAGATCAATTATAAACGTCCTAAACATTGTAACCTTAAACCACAGGAAATTACTGTGATCAAGAATCTATATGGCACCAAAGAAATTACAGTCTGCACAGCGGCTAAAGGAGGAGCTCTAGTCATCCTCAACACTAAGGACTATGATGAAGAATGTATGAGACAACTTAGAGATACTAACACCTATACACCCCTTGATGGAGATCCCACAGCTGATATTCAAAAGAACTTGGAAGAACTTCTCACCAAAGCAGAAGAACTTGTTTGGATCAATCCCCACACTCATACCATTTCTCATGAATAGCCACCCCAAGATTCCAAACTTTTACACTCTGACAAAAATTCACAAAGATCCCACCAGACCAACAGGTAGACCCATTGTAGCTGGCATGGACAGCAAATTACAGCCTTTGGGGAAGTATGTGGACTTCTTCCTCCAGGGACTCATACAACAAACACAAACATACATAAGAGATACTACTCATTTTGTAAAACTACTGAAAGCTACCAGATACGATCCCAATAATATTCTGGTCACAGTAGATGTCAAAAGTCTTTATACATCCATACTGCACAATCTGGGAAGTTATTGAGTGGTTGCTTTTGAGAGAATCAGACATAAAAGCACAGAAATAGTGTTTCCTTGCTTGACTACAATTTATTTCTGAAAATTCATATTTTCAATATAAAGATACATTTTACTCACAGGTCTCTGGAACATGCATGGTGGCGATCACGAACCCCACTTATGTAAACTGTTTTATGTTTAATTTTGAAACTGATTATGTACTATCACACCCTACTTGGAATAAAAACATCCATCTCTGGATCAGATATATAGATGACATTTTTAGCATCTGGTCCAGCACAGAATCTGCATTGAGGGATTTCTTCAGTTACCTCAATGATATAGGTTCGAGAATCCAGTTCACCCATGAGGTCTCTAACACAGAGACACATTTCGTAGACGTCAAAATCAATCAAGTACTGATAGATACAATACCGCAAAGGCACATATAGGAACAATCTCCTCCATCATCTTAGTTTCCATCAACCCAGTCTGATTCAAAATCTACCTTTTAGTCAAATGCTCTGATTAAAATGGATAGTGAGTGACTCGAAGGATTATATCAGAGAACATTCGGAGATGGGTAAGAAATTAATTGCACAAGGGTATAAAAACACAGACTTAGAAGCAGCTACCACCAGCATTTAGTCTATTGATCAGGACATCTTGCTTAATCAGAAAAAGGAAGGCATCAGCGTGCCTCCATTAGTTTACGTGTCTACATTTTCAACACAAAATAATTACATCAAGAACATTATAAAGAAGAACTGGGAAATTCTCACATGCGATGTCAGAGTGCAACATTTGTTCAAGACACCACCTGTATTTGCTTACCAGAGGAGCTGAAACCTCAGAGATGAATTAGTCTCCACCAGATCACCAACAAAAAAACCTTTGACAGAGAAACTTGGCACTTTTCCCTGCATCAACTGTTCTAATTGTGGCTTTATCATCAAAGGCAACATTATAAACCACCGACACACAGGTGAACACATTAAATTGAAAAGTTTGCAACATGTGACAGCAATAACATTGTCTATGCCATCAAATGCCCATGTGGTCAGTACTACATTGGGAAATCAAAACGCCCCACCAAAACAAGGTGGAATGAGCACAGGTTGTATAGCAGAAACTGCAACCTTAACTCGGTGGTGGCCAGACACTGGCAGGAGAAGAAGCACAATTTGTCACGGATTAGGTTCCAAATTGTTGAAGTTGTTCAGAAATTGCAACGACATGAGGATTTGAACATCAAACTTGATAGAAGAGAGACCTTTTGGTTGAACTGCTTTTCTCTCTCCCCCCCTAACGGGATGTTACATCCCTATCTGTTAATACTTCAGTCTCTTCGGATCCCGCTAATCAGCTCTCGTGGAATACCATCAAAACGAGGGAACCCGATCTGCCTTCAGCAGTCTAGTGTTTCTGCGAACACAGATCGAGCGGGAAGCCACGCCCCCGGGTTCCGGATTGTATTTCCGGATACGTGGACCTCATCTCGTCGCGTTGCTACTCTATGCAGGGTTTCGCTACGCTCCGTAAGTACGCTACCTAGTTTGTACTTTCAAAACCTCTTTAGACTTGTTCCTTGTATTACGCTGCAAGTTACCTCTCAGAGAGTTACCTTCTTAATCACTTGCTGTCTTCTATCGCCGTCTTGTTAGGAACACCATCCTTCACCCTTGGTCAATGTTACGCGTTGGAACATCTTTCGCCTGATAGCCTGTCAACAAGACTCGCTCGGTGCGTAGAATAACACGGCTGCGTAACCTTCTATTCTGCGCTCAAACTCTGTGCGCCAGTAGTTAATCCTTATTATTCTACTCCTCATTAGGCATTGCCTGCATGCTTACCTTAGGATCTTTACTCCACCCGAACTCCTCCTCTTTTCAAGGGCTGCAGAATCACGGATTGTTCGGTATGGTTACACTTACCTTATCGATTCTTAGGTTATTTCCTTATCGTATTATTGAAAAGCTTTCTTCATATTAACCACCTTTCTGTTAGTTTATCCAGACCCAAACTCTATCTCGTGGGTATTCCAACCTGGCAGGCCGAAGCTGGTATCACCTTCTTATGCCTAGGGTAAGCCTTATCTGTCACTATTCAAATTGCAACACCGTCTTCATTCTGCTTTCAACTTACCTTCATTCTGTCATTATTAGCACTCTTCTTCAGAAGACAAGCGCATGTTCTGAAAATCCTGCCCTACATAAAGAAACCACATCAGCTGCCAACAGGAGCCCACACACCCTAGCAGCACACCAAAGGGTTTTTTCGCCTTCTGGGTTTTTTCCCTGGAGGCTCCACCACATTCTAGCTTATTAGGCTGGACTGTGGAAGAGTTTCTAGGAGAACCTCACTATCCTCTAACTACAACTCACTGGGTCCTAACTGAAGACCTGAATGAAAGGTGGGTGCTATTTACGAATGCCTAATAATCGTTTGTATAAATCTTAATACACTACAGTTATAACACGGGATGAATGAAGAAATCAACTTTGCATGCTATATCTAACCTGGTCTTAAATGCTCTTAAAGACTTGTACATTCTATGTGAACTATCACACTTGCCTACTTGGATATCCTCTGATCTCAAATCTCGCATCTTTAGTACCTAGTATTTTTGTACATTTCTTTCCGATCTGCTACAGTAACTGTTATTGCCAGCAGTTCATCCGGGTTTCATATGTTTATTTAAGAACACGCTTTTTACATTTGGACTGTCCATCACCCATTATGCTCTGCCCACACATACCATGTACCTGCCATAGTTATTGTCACCCCTAGCGGTTCAGCTGGGCTGGGCACCAGTACACAGAATGTGTTCCAATACCTTGTCAATTTGATTAATTTGCTTTGCATTACTTGTTGTGTCTTATTCAATGTTACAGCTGGGATCTTACAACAAATGCCACCATTCTTCATACATCTGTTGTATAGAGTTTTCCGCATGCTTCAGCTGATGGATTTACAGCACTTACACTCCCCGTGCAGAGATTCACACACGCTGTGATCTGTGTAGAGGTGTTTTTTTTACCATTATACCTGCTTTGACATGCATACATTTTTTGGTCTCCCCGTTTTTATGGAGAGACCAGTACACGTCACATGGTGGGCGTGTTTAGGTGCCACACATGGGTCTGGCTAAAAGCCACGTACTGTCTGTATTTATCCAGCCTTACATTTATAGATATTCACTATATCTTCCGTTTTTTACCCATACATTTGAATATGGATTTGAGACTGATACGTGCCGATCCCTCCTCGGAGGGATCAGCACGCGAGATGCCTAAGTGTGGCCACTCCTCCCGGTGACTTCATGGCAAGTTAACATTAGCATGGAGGCGCTCGTGCCGCATGTCCTCCATTGTCTGTATGGAATACAACCTGCTGGTAAGCGGCAGCACCACACGCCGTCTCTTGTTGCATAAATCATTCATATGGCCATTTACACGTTATAACCACTTTTATCTGGTTTCAGCCCGTGGAACCGTGTGTCATTACACACACCTGCCTCTTTACAGAGAAAGAACCAAATTCGTTCGCACTTGTTCAACGAACTAGGTTCTTTTCATTTTTCTGACATGTCTCCAGTTTGAAGGGCTTGGTAATGAAACACATTGACATTAAATTATGTTTCTTCCCTTTTTCTCCCATTCTACATCATGTTGTGACATTTTATGTTGCATGATATACTCACAATGATGATTTCAATGCTTATTATTTCACAAAAATGGGTGCATGTTACTTATTTACTTAACATTCTGAGGGCTCTGCCATGATGAAGGAGTTGTACTCTGAAATGCATTGGCTTTAGAGCTCTACATGAGGCAACAGCTGGCCTCCTGCACTGTTGGACATTAAATATTTATTTTTTTGCACAGAAGAATTCTCAGAATTTTTGCTTGAAAATAATTTTCCATTCAAGCACTTACTCTTGAGAACTTAACAGAGAGAACATTAACTTTGTTTATTGATGTATAATTTATTAGTAACTCCAACCGGAGGACAATTTGAGAGCGACTAGCTGCTGTGTGATTCCCACGCAGTTTTTTTATGATGTGAAAACGTTTGACATTTAATGCAAAGTGTGTTTGCAGTAAATGGAAATTAAGCCTTAGCCTGCATGGCTGGCCACCTGGTGGCAGCATTGCGCCCAAAATGAAGTGCTTATGGTGACGTGCATGGAGCCGAAGTTTAGGCATCTGACATTTCAGCACTGCTTGTTCACCGCAGATGCCCTGTCCGCACCCAGCATGCAGTGACATTGTCTGTTATGTTTCAGCCTAGGTGTGAGAAGAAGGCCAGGAAGAGTTGATGGCCGGGCCTTTTAGTGACGGCCCCATCGGGGGTACATTGTAAAGGTCATATTTGGGTGTTGTTGTGCATTCGGATCCACGCCAACCTTTGCATTGCTCAGCTGCTATTGAATTAGGCTTAGGCAAACTACAAGTAAAGCACACCAAAGCAAAACAGAAAGGCACAGGTAAACTAAAAAATACATGCAGAACGGAAGACACCCAACAATAAAAACATCTAATCACAGCCCTTCTAAAATAAACGTCTTTTCAGAAAACACACACATTGGCCTCCTGCCAGCCACTACAGACCTATTCCAAGCCCGTAGGTCCTACCGAAACAAGCAGAAAGGTTAAGGATGTCGCGCAGTCAGTTCCTAGTCTGGGTTTTGACTTAGCTAAGGGACCAACTCTACTGCAAAGGAAGTATGTGATCATTACCTAATTGATATAATAAGGCAGCTTACCTTGAAAATATCATCACATTCCCAGATCGTACCCATAATTAGCACGGTCAATGCACTACACTCCTAGTATGCAGCATGCCCCATACAACGAATACTGTGACAGAAACAGCTGTGCCACTGCATCTCCACACTGACCTGACTCGCAAATCTGACCTGCCACGTATCCTACTATTCCAGTACTGTGCCTTAATCCCAGCACTGCCACTGCACCTCACCCCCTACTGTTATCTGCACACACCTCTTGATGCACCTCAACCCTGACCTTGAGCAGATTCCGCTACGCATATGTAGATCTGCCAAAGTAGATCAATCCTGACATGCAGCACTGCTGATTAGGGATGCAACGGTGTAATGATATTACATTAAAGATACTGTGAACCACTTAATTGAACAATAATAACCGTCACATTGTTTATACCGGTATACCGTTTATACCGTTAAGTGTGCTTTTCAATCTGATTTGGAAAGGCTGCAGTAAGCAAGTGCTGCACAGTCTTGGTCTTGCACTGTTGGATGTGCCTCTGCCAAGTAGTTTCAGTTGGAGCAGTTTTTAATGCCATTCCATAAACCACACATGCCTGACATAAAATCAATATGTTAGCAATAGGAAGAATAAATACAGTGCCAAGAAGGAAAAGGGTTTACTTTGGGATGGCGGCTTTGGGGTTTATATATTTCTAATGGATAATGTTTGCTAAACATATGACAATGGGAGATTTCCCTGGTTCCATCATTGAATTTACATATAATAAGTCACACTGCAAAATTCACTCAGCTCTGTGGGTAGTCCCTGCTGCCATACCAAAGGGTAACATGTCTGTGATTAGTGAACACCTTTTGGCCCGCAAGTAAACTAAAGGCTGTAACGTAAAGAGAGTGTTTGTGCGTGTATGCGCACAAGTGTATACTACCATCAGCCTCCATTGATCTGTGGCATGCAAGTTATCAAGATGGCAACATGTTCATCTTCACCAGTAGCCAGTGGGGGAGCTAAACACCTAAATGACCACTTAGGAAAAGCTATTCAGTTTGCTTTGCCAGTCGCAGCAGGCCAGCCCCCCTCCTCCTCTTCACACGTGTGTTTGGTGGAAGCAAGGGGTGGCATTTCAGTGGAAAGTATGTTGAAAAGCCCAATTCTGGCCCTGGGTGCCTGGTTTTGTTTGTGATTATAAATCTGACAATGTATGACCTTTTAGAAAATATTTGTTAAGATTAGTTAACTCCACCTGTTATACCGCGATAACCATGATATACCTTCATTTGGCAAGAAGGTTATCGTACCGTCATAAAACTAATACTGTGACACCCCTACTGCTGGTATTATTAGCACATACATGCAGCTCTTTCAATGCACATCATAACTGATCTATGCGTGCCCCTCCTATTCCAGTACAACCCACACCCACAGCTATGCCAGTGAACCTCAATCCAAACCTGCAGCATCCCCTGCAATTACAGGACTTGTACCAACACACCTCTACTGGTGCATCTCATTCCTGATCTCAGTCACATCCAATTATTCCAGCACTGCGACCCATACATAGCTTTGCCAGTGCAATTCATTTCTGAACTACAGGACCCCCTGATAAGGCCGCATGTGCATGCTGGCACTGAACTGTCATTAAACCTAAATCCTAACCTACAAAGGTCCCTGCTATTCCACTAGGTAGCCACACAGATCTCTGACAATGCAGCTCAATCCTGGAGGGCACCTTTCTTAAACACCTTCATTGAGAGTCAACTGCTCATCTCAGGGGCCCGCTACCCTCCCTACCAACCCACCAACATCCTATGGCATCCAGTGTTTGGCTCTGCCTGTACTCTCATGTGCAATAGGTTTTCCTAATAACACATACCACAGAATTCTCATTCCGAATTAGAGTTCATGCTGCAGCCTTGCTTCTTCGAAATGAAATAGTATATTACTTGAGCAGCATACATCTCTTCCAGTCACTGACCTGTAATTCTCAGCAGCCATTGCATAATGATGATCCTGCACTTGCCACAGCCTTGCTGTTGCATAGAGGCAACTTATGTGTCCACCTTTTAACCATCTCGTAGAGATGAAAGACTGAGTATTCAAGAATCAGGATTGGAATCTGCGGTTGGCAAGGGAGACCCAGGGCTCTCCAGAAGGCACTTTAGCCGACTAAGCAATCTTACCATATGGTAAGTGGGAAGGAAGCTTGAGGGAGTGGTGCAAGGTCACTGAGTATTTCTATGTTAAGACACTCAGAATAGGTGGCCAGGGATGTGTTCAACACCCAATGTGAGATGTGTTGGTGTTCTCAACACTGTATGCAGTTTGGGTCTGGTGTGAGGTGGGGAAAGGAGGTCACTGTACAGTAAATACTGCGGGGGCTGGGGAATTCATGAAGAGATTTCAGCAACTTGCTCCCCACATCTCTGGGGCTGGAGATCTTCTTTTACATGTCCAATGATTCACATATGGCAAATTCTAGATGAAGGAGGCTTGGGCTGGGAGCACAAGAGATCCACTGCAGACTATGTATTCAGGTGATCAAGTTCTGGGTGTTTCCCAGAAACCTAGTTGTGACTGGTGCACTGATGTGAGCCCCCTACCCACCACCTATGCTTTAATGGGCCATCACTGACAATTACATTTTTACCTTCTCCCATCTGTTTGGGAAGTAGAAATGCTAAAATATCAATTGAAAAGCTCCTGCAAAGCGCACATGTTTCCATTTTGGGTTATTAAGAATCTCAGACAGCTGTGCTCCTTAGCTTCTGTTGTGTTTCCAGAAGGGGTAACAGATACAGGAGAAAAGGTGCAGGAACCGCCTCAGACATTAGCACAATCCTCTGTGAAACACAAATGTACTTGCCTTTTAGGTAGTCCTTCCACCATCAAGCCTGCATGTATTTTATCTATTGCTAAAGGCTGTGTATGTACACATTTACTTTTGGGAATCACTTCACCAACAGTGTGTTTTTTCCAAGTGTGTGTGTGTGCGCTTTGTCCAAGGACAAGGTAGTAGAGGAAAGTGCTATTTGAATGTGGCCCTCTGCACCTGACAGACATGAAAATAGAGACTGTGAAAGGAAGACAGAGAGAGAGTAGGAAGAAGGGGAGAAAGTAATGGAGGGAAAAAGTAGGGGGTGAGAAAGGGACAGAGGGAGAGATAGAAAAAGAGGGATAGAGCAAAAGAGACAAGGGGAGAGAACTAGAGTGATTGAGAGTGAGAGAGTGAGGGAGGAAGAGAGATGGAGAGTAGCGAAAGACAAATATTCCTGAGCACTTTTCCCTACACCTCTTTCCCAATCAAAGTTCTGCTGCAATTAAATGTAGGCGGGCCTTCCAATAACAGGTGTGGGTTAGTGCAGGGGCGTGGGAATGAGCTTATGAAAATGTTTTGTCACCACTAACTACAGTACAAGTGCATTTCCATTAGGTCGGAAGGAACTCGACCTGCAGAACTTGCAAGGCCTGAGTCAGGAAATGTATGAGTATACAACTTCCCTGATTGCTAGTGCCTCTTTCATTTCTCACCAGCTTCAAAGACAAAAGGAATGGCCTGAAGCTGGAGAAGAGAGCGACAGCACCAAAACCAACAAGGACTTACTTAAGCAGCCACTTTTGTATCCAAGTGATACGGATCTTTTTGTAAAACTATTTATGCAAGTGGGAAGCCCCGCGGTTTACAGGCCTACATGAAGTTGAACTTGTGACTGAGAGAGCAATGAAATTAGTTGGAAAGAGCACTTGGAATTACCTCGGTGACATCAAGCCCTACAAAGCAGTGGCCACTCCCAGCACTGACATAGATAGGGCCCACTATCCACAACCGCAAGAGCAAAACAATAATCTGGAATCAGCACAGCCCAGCAGAGGACACCCAATGGTTACTCGTGCACGGGCTGAAGAGTTAGGGCAAGGACTTCCTACACATCCAGAGTGAGAGCATACTGTCTGTTTGTTATTTTTCTTTCCGCAAACATTCGTCATGTAAGTGATTCCATTCTGGAAACCTTCTAGGACAATTTGTCCAATTTGTTAGGAGCTCCAACAGAACTGAGAGACATCACTCAAATGTGTGTTTCCGTGGCTTCATAGCATATCTGGCCCAAGTTTACCCACAACTAGAAAGAGGAAACCCCTCTGTCCTTGCAGGACTCTGCAACCCTAGAATTAAAGCTGTGTGGGAACAACTATTCATTTTTGCCATTGCAGACTACATGGTCCGCAGGGCTTGAATTAATACCATACTAATACTGTAATGCTCATTTTGCACATTTAAGACGCGCAACTGATATCTTCAAACCGCACCAGGATCCAAGCATCACAGGTAATGGAGACAGTTATTAAAAAAGTGCATATCTTGCCGTGTCTCTTATTTCCAAGTGGTGTTTTTTATTTCCTTTTTTGGTGAATATCCATTGTTGCTAGTGCTACAACTGTACCCTCTACTAACATTACCCCAACTTCAGCAGGTGGAACCACCATGTCAGGTGGACAGGGGAGCACTGTAAGCACAGTAAGGAGAGGCAAGTGTAGTGTTGATATAGACATTACAGGGATGGACCTATATCTCACTGATACTGCTTGAGTATTGTGTGGGAGGAAAGGACGTGTTGACCTCCCTCCCCTTCATTCCTTTCCCCGCTCACCCTCTATGCTCACCCCGTGACAGGTCACGCACCTCTGGCCAAAGGTGCCGAACAGCCTCGGGTCGACACATACAAGCGCAGCACCTGTAAGAGGACTGAATACTGACTCCATTTTGTAACAAACCCTGACTCCATTTTATATCTGCACAAGCAGGCCTCATAGCAAAACCAACCTGCAGGCCTGCAGCTATCCCCTGGAGCCATGAAGCATTAGCTAGGTACTCTCCCACCTCCTCCCCCTCTGGTGTCCCTGCAGCTGCCCTGTTCTCACGGAAGATTGGGCTACAAACTAAACACTATCTCTCACCTTCCTCCTTACATCACTGCCCTGTGAATGACCGGGCTAGAGCCTATTCCTGGAAAAAACATTTGTCTCCACAAATCTGCCTCCACAGTCACAGACCCTGCCATTAAGACATATACGACACATACAACCCCTAACCTCGTTCCTTTTTTGATCCTTTTGGCAGATGTATGGCCCACGATTGTGTACCACCCTGTTTCACCAACAACACTAATCTCACTTGTGAACATAAATTCACCCCGTGTTAATGTATGATGAAACTGTCCCTATGAGATGCAACAGAACGATCAATAAATAATACACCAAAAAAATTGAAACGAATATGATATCTAGAGCCCACATGCTCTTGTTCTATGATGTAGGTTAATTGGTTATTTAGTACTGTGTATACTCGCAAATGTGTTAAGATGCCGGGAGACTCATGTGTGTGATGTAAAAGGTGCGGCCTATGGAGCAATTCTGTAGCACAATGACCATGCTATGCATGAAGATAGAGCCCACGATATAATCAGAAATTCCTTTTTACTTGTTATAAATGAAGTTACAGAAAACATGTTCGAACCCCGTTCCAATGGTTTACCTTCTCTCCCCTCTTCAGCAGTGCCGCGCACGACGAGCGCACAGCCCCCATCTTTTTCCCTCCTTATAATAGTGCTACTGATGCCTTAATGCAACAAATGTATCCTCTCATCCTTCCACTGGACCCGCACGGAGTGTTCACCCCCATGCCCCCTGACACAAGATGACCCCCATACCTTTCTCCCTTTTAGGGATACAAGACAAATGTATGTTTATGCAACATGTGAAATATATTGTCAGGTGTCTTGACCCACGTTTGAACTATTATGCTACAACATTTGGTGCTGTGGGCTTAGAAAATCCAAGATGGCTGAAAAGCCCACATTTGCGCCAGAATCCAGGAAAACCGCACAGTTTTACGCACACCAAAATGGTCGCCTGACCTGCCACCCACCAGTGCGAGCGTGATGGGCCAGAAGCGCCATGAGCGAAATCAGTGCAAAAGAATATGGTGCTGTTCAAAATCTGAAATGTATTAATTCAAGACAGCTCCCAAAAAGGGGTGCAGTACCGGCGCTCGACACTAACTGGTGCTAGCTGTCTAAACTCTGAAAGGAGGCCTGTCTTTCAGGAGCTGACAAGGAACCTGAGTTAGCTGGAAACTTCAAAGCCTTGCTGGTTAATGAGAATTCTTAACACCTACTGTTCACAGGCCTGCCTGCATTCTGCTGCCCCCATCAAAAGGAGATCACACCTCTCTGATTGAATCAGGGGAGGAGTACCTGGGACTGCAGGAAAACAGAACAATGAACTTTCCTTGGCTCAGGCAAATGCTAAATCAGGGGTCGTAAATGGCTTCCTCCTGGAAGGAAATGGGGGGGGCGCTGCCTCTGGGAGCCACCTGAGCTGGAGGCGGGGACAGACAGAAATTCCCCCATGTGCTTTGGAACCTGAACCACACCCATCTGGGCCAGAGCATAATTTTAAAAAGATGGATAATTCATAGTACGGAATTGTCACAATTATGTAAAAAATATCATTATTTCTGTGATTTTTCTGTGCACATTTTAAGAGGTGTTAGGACTCTGTGGTATGTTCTGGGGGTAGTAGCGGAAAATAGTGTGTTACTCCGAGTGTCTGTATGTTAAAAATCTGACACTTCATCATCTGATGCCCATATTCCTTGCGCACATTTGTGTAAATTCTGGAAAGGTTTGGAGGTTGTGTTCTTGATGAAAAGGGCAGGATTCGGTCAGAAGTGGACACAACAGCTTACAAAGACAGGGATCGGATGGTTTGGTGCTACAGAAAATATTTTAACTGGACATATAATATTAGAAAAATTGTATATAGATAAATACGCATTTGGATCAAAAATAGATTTGTGTGCAAAGTGACAAGGGGAGTGTTCTTTCTGTATGCCATAAAAATGACACCGGATGACTCACAAATCTGTTCTCCAGTGAGAGCACAGAAAATCCGCTAACCTATCAGGATCTTCAGAGGGTTGGGCATAGAAAGTCAGTCTTCCCACCCACTTTCAAAAGACATAAAAAGGACCACTGAAACCCAGGTAGGAACACTCACTTCCCACTTCAAACTGATTTCCTGCGAAGCGCTTTGCCAGAAGACTACAGAACCAGAACTTAGAATCCAGACTTCAAATCCAGAAGACTCCAGAACCAGAACTTAGAATCCAGACTTCAAATCCAGACTTCAAATCCAGAAGACTCCAGAACCAGAACTTAGAATCCAGACTTCATAACTTGTAGCAGAGAGGCCTAGTCCACAAGGTGAATCCTTCAGAGGCCTCAGAATCCAGCAACCTAACCAAACTATTCAACAGCCGGGCGAGCTGTTTGATTCTGGCCTAGAACCCTGTGCCAGAACCCAGAAAGCAGAGCTGTATCCAGACCGCCGTGCATTGCCGAGACCGGAACCAGAGATCCAGAACCGAGACCAGACCAGATCTTGACGGCCTATTTCAAATTTATAGTGTGAGTACCCAGCCAGAACTGTGCATTCTACTCCTTTTAGTTTTTCCGTAATCACGCTTGACGCATTCGGAAAAAGTGCAGCGAATTGCAACTAGCACATTTCACCACGTGTAAAAAAAAAAAACGCTGTCTTTTGCTTGCAACTGCTGAACTCCATTTTCAACCTGATAATCCCTCATGAATCACTGATAGTGTTGACCTGAACCAATCCTAAGTAGCTATCACCTACCCTGAATCTCCTCTAGGGAATTAAAATCATTTTTAGCATATTTTCACTTCTTTGCAAATCACATTTAAAGTATTTTTGCCTGTGTTTTAAAATCATCCCTGTTCCTCTAAGCTTGCTAGGGGGGAACTGAATTGGTATTGCATTTGATTGTATTCCTGAAAATTGTGTGCTCTCCTTCCATCTCCTTATATTGCATAGGGGGGAGTGAATTGTCAATAGAAAAAGTGATCATATTTTCTCTTGTGGAAACCATCTCAGTTATTTCTGTGCTGCATTCTTTTCCATCATTGCATTTCCTTGAACCCATAAAAGCATTCTCAGCTACTTTATCCTCTCTATACCAACTCTTAAGTAATTAAAAAAAGTGTGCTAGTATAATACTATCCATTGTTGATCACTGTCATATTCATAAGTGTGCTACCAAATATAAATGTATTTATAAAAGTGTGATATATATCTTGTTTAATTTGTAAAATAAATCTTTTAATTTGCAAAACAAACCTACTTCTTGGCTCAGTGAGGTCAGGGGGATTCAAAGAGAGGGGCGTTATACAAGGGTTTATCATCCAGATCTATGAACTTGTCATAAAAATATATAATTAAGGGCTTCCCTTAGGCATCCCAGACTCGGCATTGACTTAGTTGGAGTGCTGAATTGAAGTCGCTTAACAATATGATTCTCCCCCCAACTGTCATGATGTCAATGGTTATTTTATATGGGTGTCTTTTATTGCGTACGTTGAAGTGGTATTTAGATTACAGAGTTAGTATGAATCACCTTATCCTGAGCCACTTAACCTTCACCTCACACTGACCAGCCTGGCTGATGCACGTGATGTCTGCCTTCCCACCAAGCAACTATCCAATCATCTGTAGGCGGCACCTATGAAGCTATACTGGATCTGCGGCTCCTCCAATGAAATGTAACTTCTGTACCTTATACAATTTCGTCATTAATGATACTGTAACCCTTTTTAAAGTAATGTCAGAGTAATATTGGGCAGGGCGCTCTCTGAGTTTGCAGAGTCCTCTGCTTGCCCTATTTTGGTTTAGATAAACTTTACCTTTAACTTCACCCACACTTGGTCTTGGTCTCATTCCCTCCTGTGGTGTGTCCATTATTGATTCTCATTGGGGAGTTGTGACTTGTATTTTGGGGGACTGATCACGTTCATTTGGTGACCCCTGGATGTGATTGCATCCTTCCGTTCCTTCTGACACAAGACTTCCCCGGCCACAGGGAAGACCCAGGGCACGCCCCCTCAAGAGCTGCCCGCCTAGGGCAACCGGTACACCTAGACGTGCGCACGCAGTAGAGCGAGCGGGTGTACAGGTCCCAGCTTTGCAAAAACCCACCGTACCGCTCCCCGGAGCCGGACACGGCCATTGAGTGTGGGGCAGTGCCTTGACAGACCAGGTCCGGATGGTCTCGGATCAAGACAGACACGTGAGTATCAAGTGCGAGCGACATTAAAAGACAATAGGAGGAAAAGAAAAGTAGTGTAAGGAGTCAGATAAAGGGATATTGGGGATTGAACGAAGGGAAACTAGAGGGGAGAAAGTTTATATAATAGAGGGAGAATTCTTGGGTTTAATCTATTCTTTTCTTTCTGCATATGGCCATTAGGATAATTAAGGAGATTACAAGGTGAAAAGGGATACAGGAATCTAGCTCTGAAAAGGGGTGGAAGGCAACAAGAGACAGAAAAGGGGGGTGGAAAGAAGGGTTTATGATGCATACCATGGCCTGGGATTAGATGAAGTGGAAGGCCCCCACCACCCTGACCGATCTAATAAATGATATTCAGATATGAGTGCCACGGCTAAACAAGCAACTAATAAGAGTTGTTATGTTTGCTCTCTGATACCTCATGCCTCTGGCACACCAAAAGTGCTCATACCCCAAGAAACACCTTTGTCGGATGCCCAGTGTCTTGTTCATCTAACTTTATGTAGAATTCGAAGTACCTTCCAGGCACAAGATACAAATGCTGCAAAACGAGAAAACATGCACAAGCAGACCTCAAGGTGTAATATATGTGAAAGAGCCATTTTTATCATCAAAGGGACAATGTTAATGGAAAACAAATGGCACTAAGAGACAATTACATGTAAAGCGGAAGCACTGCGGGGACTGACAGAAGAGAACTTCCAATGGGTCAAACGAACATGCTCTCCGACGTGGTCTCAACACATTGCCAAATTTACGTGAGTAACAGCCCTTGAAAAACCGATCAAAATACAAAAAGAAATCCAGCACGAACTCTGTTTTCACGGCAAAGGGAAAATACCAATGGGCTCAAACAAACATTGCAACAAGACAATCATCCTTCCGGACATAAAGAAAGCCACAGCAGCATTAATGGACACGTATTGGGTATGTGGCAAACAAGCGTACCTCCACCTCCCACCATCATGGAGAGGTACCTGCGCATTGGCCACGCTGCATTCAGCCTTGATGGTAATCCCTGAGAGCTATGTCGAAGGAGGAAGGGTGCCAACTGAAATGTCCTCGGCACCCCAGCCAGCAACCGAAGAACCCTCCACATACGACATCCTGTCTGAAGATGAATTACTCGACAGAGTGTCCCGCAAACGAAGGATGTCCAACTATTTTTCCAGCAAATCCTCAGATCTCCTGGCAGAGATTCCTGATCAATACAAACTTTTCAATTCGGTAGAAACTTTCTTCACCTCTCTTTTAGTACCAGGCATCCAGGCATGGACGAATGACGAATGGCTGCAAATAGTGAGCTGGGATCTGATCCAACTGGCCAACGACACTGAAGAAGGGTTCAACGTGATCAAAGTGGAACTTCCAGCCCTGCAGTTGATGACCATGCAAAACTGGTATGTCCTGGACCTACTCATAGCAATGGATGTCAGTGTTTGCTGAAAAATCGGGAGTGCATGATGTACATTCGTACCTTCAGCAGACGCTGACAATGGGACACTATCGCACGTGATATCTGCAGTACACAACCTAGGTGAAAGGATGAAGAAAGAAGGGGGGATCGAGCCCAGCAACTGGTTCGACAACATTTTTGGCTTCCTGGTTCGGAATAATTATGAAAATGTTTGTCCCGGCGTTTTCTTTCATACATTTTTGTGTGTGCCAGGTTGGCTTTCGTTGTTGTGCAAAATCCATGCCTAATTCCGCAATGATGATTGTGACTATGGGCAAACCGACAAAGGTGCAAACTATGAAGGATGCCGAAATACAGACTGGGGAATTAGGCTCCTCCAAATGTCGCATGACTGCGGTATATCGCTATCCAGGGGACAGGGTGGACAACTTGTACCACACTACAATAAAAGAACCCAGGGAATTACAATGGTATAAGGAAGTGTGGGTGGATCTGGATGGGGATGGAGGAATATACATGACATGCACCCCTGATGAGTATGCTAAAAGGGGCCAGAATCTATGAGGAGTATGCAGGGCATGGATGCCAATAAAAGGGACACCTGCTTGGGATGAGGCAGTGTTGGCGGCGGAGTACTACAGGAATGCAAATAATAATAAAAATTAGATTTGTTACTTTAGATGTAACGAAAGGGGGAATGTAAGGAAGGAGGGGGTCGGTTGTGCCCCCCATACATTCTACGCAAAGAGTGACCACTTGCCCTTGTACTAGTGGGAAACGCCTCCATCGCCCTTCTGTCGCCATAGGGAATAAGACCCTGGTATGAGCAGAGGTGGGGCTATTGCAAGACACCCTTGGACTCAATTTTTGTGTGCCCTCAATTCCATCTTTGGATTAGGCTGCATTCTGGCATTACGAAGTCTACTCTCCCCTCAGCAGCGCTGCGCACATTGAGCACAAACAGCCCCCACCTTTTTCCTCCAGCTCCTTCGACTCCCGAGTCCCTATCTCACGGATGCTCTAAGACAACATGTAACAACTAAACAATATATTCTTTCCCACTCTTCCTCTGAGATCACTGTCCTGTGTGCAAGCTAGTCAAACCATGACTTGTAGCTCATCCATCTCAACAAACCTGCTCCTGCACCCCTCACCCCCGCTGTTGGAAAAGTACTGCTTGTTCAACCTTGTGCCCCTCCAAAGCTATTCGTTTGATATACCAGAAGTGTGACCCTTCCCTGCAGACCACCCCAGAGTGCCCTCAATAAAACCAGACCCCTGTCACTGTATACTCTGCCCTAAGCTAACGTGTCACTACACCCCCCCTCCCTGCACTGATGTGCCTTGCCTGGCAGCTATCAATCCAGACCCCCAGGTTACCTCAGAGGCTAGACCCCCACACCCTTCACCTCATGAATGACCCTAAGTGGGACAGATTTTTATTTACTGCATGTCTAGGATAAGTGTGCAGATAGTGTAGCCAGATGCAACTGCCTCTTCGGACCTGCCTTGACCTTCACCTCGCACATATCGGCCCAGCTGGAGCACGTAATGTCTAACCTCCCGCCAAGTCACCAGCTGAACCTGTGGAGCCAACCCTGTTAGAACTATATGTATACTTCCTCCCTGACTAATGAAAGTGTAACTTGTAGACTGTATACCATACGTCATCAATGACGCTGTAACCCTTTAAAACATATTGGGCCTCATTACGACCCTGGTGGAGTGGGTTTACGCCAGCGGTATTCGCGGCGGACCCTTCCGCCCTACTACGAGTTCCCGTAGCGCCATGGAGCGTTTTCCGCCTGGTTTTTCCGGGCGGAGAAATCCATGGCGCTACGGGACCTTGTTGTTAATTACGCCACCGTATTTTACGGTGGCGTAATTAACGCCTTCCCCACTCCCATTATGCCCTATGGGGCAAAAATGGGAATGGGGAAGGGTAAAATGGGGAATGGGGATTTACCGCCCCGCCAAGGTCGGAATGGGGCGGTAAATCCGCCAACCCCCATGGCGGTATCGGCAGCTTTCCGCCGTGCTCCATGGTGCATATTGCACCACGATTTCCGCCAGGGTCGTAATGAGGCCCATTGTATTGTTTGCCAGAGTGCTCTTGAGGCAGCAGAGTTCTCTAGATGCTGAATTTTATATTAAAACTTTGACGACTCGCAACCCAATCTCTTGGTCTCATTCCCTACTGGGATGTGTCCTTTATTCAGAGTTCTTCATTGAAGAAGTGGGGAGTGAGTGCCTTCACTATTTTGATCAGAAATGACTTACAATTACACATTCACAGATGGCTAAAACATTCCCTCCAACGGTGCCTGTACAATATCACAAATATGAGAAGATGTGGTGAGCCAGTTTATGAGGATGTACAAAAGTGGGACAATTACCAGGGTCAAAACAAACATAAATACATATAAATAAGAAAACAGGTGACATTAACCTAAAAGGGCAAATGCTTCATACTAAGGAGGATTGCTATATACATACCAAATTACATTATTGAATGTCACTGGAGGTAGTGCTGGTATCAGGTAGGGAGGATGGGGAGAGGGGAGAGGGAGCATAAGCTGAGCTTTTAAGAGATCCACGGATGGGATGTCTTTGATTGTGATGAGCAGTCGGTTCCAGTGGAGCGGGCGTGTAGGGAGAAGGAGCAGAAGCAAAAGGCAGGGAGGGTATGAGACAGTGAAGTTGAGTACAGAGGAGAAACAGAGGAAACAAGATGGTGAGTAAACTGATATACAATCAGGCAGGTACTGAGGAGCAAGACCATTGATAGCTTTGTAGAGTTTTGGATAGAGAGCCAATAAGCATGTTGTGGTAGGTAGAAGTGGGGGTGGTTCTGGGTAGATTCTACAGAGTGTGGGTAGCAAAGATAAGGACTTTGTCCAGAGCGAGGAAGGAACAGTAAGGAAAGCCAAGGAGTAAACTTGAGCAGTATTCAAGGTTGGTGAGTTCAAGGATGGAGATTAGAATTTTTGTAGACTAGCTTGTAAGAAAAGGGGGAATTTTCAGTTATAGACATTAAGATGTTAAGGTAATGTGTAACAAGTTATAATGAATAATTATTAAAATAAACTATTATTAAACTATTTAATTATTAAAATAAATAAATTATTGAATAAACAAAATGAAGAGGAGACAATTTAAGAGTAAAATGATACAAGATGTAATAAAAATCCAAATAAATATTAAATGCAAAAATCAAAATAAGTCAACACATAGTCAAAGAAAAAAGAAAATATAAAAAGTGGTACAAATGTTAACAATAAAAAAGTAAAAAGGGCAAAATAAAGTACAGAAGAGGGAAAAGACACAAGGAGAAATAAACACAAGCATGGGTTAACAAATGTGGGAAAAATAATGCTGCAAGTAGAGGAATAGCTATAACTGTAAAAAACATAAAAAGTTCATCTCTTTATTCTATCCATGGGATTGAAGAGGTCTCAATTTGTTGATCAAAAATGTTCTCATTCTATAAGCAGACATTATATATTGATGACGCATGAGGGCTATTATATCATGTTGCAGAATCTAAAACCATAACTGGGCTAATGAGTTTCACATATTAAGGAATTATGTGGCAAGTAGAAATTTCAATTTCCTAGATCATTTATTCAATTTATGTTCATTCAGTGAATCTTAATTTTTGTTTTAGTTTTGTAGGAGTATGGGCTCTACATTTCAAGATTTAGACTCTGCATTTCAGCATATGTACTTCCCATTTCACATCCACATTTTAGCAAGGGTTTGAACTTCAACTGGGCCCCAGCATGGGAAACTCATTGCTGGACTCAAGAGTGTGAGTCTCAGGTAGAATTAAATACATGCCAATGCACAGAGCACATGCTAGAAATGATCACTTTGCTCCTTAATTATCTTTCAATGAACTGAACTGCACTAATTATATAATAATAACCAAAATCTAACATACTAATTAACCCAACCCCATTTAACATGTACGTATCCATTTAACATGAAACTGACTCCATAATAACATTTAGTGCAAATTAGCTCACAAAATAAACTGGATGCAGATTGAGCCAATGCATAATGCTCTGGAAATGGGATAGAAAAATTGACTTTAAACGTGCAGGCTGAATCTGCACTGCGTGTTAGCAGAAAAATGTGAAGATCTGTTCTGCTAAAAACATGACTATGTTTTGGAGCAGGAATCGCAAGAGAAAAATGAAAAAATGTTCTCTTCAGCAATGAAATTAGCACAATGTGAAAGGCAGATCGTGTGATTCTTATTGGAATGAGCTGGACAAGGGGAGGTGCTCGTGATTGACAAAGGGTTTCATAAAAATTGGTTTTAGGCAGAGTAGAGAGGCATTCCTCTTTGGGCACCTACTAACGAAGGAGCAGAAGTGCTAGTGCTGGGCAGACAGAGTTCGGTACTTGCAAGCTGACTGCCTGCTGTGCTAAGGCTGAAATTGAGGCTGTCGTGCTCTTCGGTTGACAATCCTTAGAAAAACTGCATTCTTGAGAATCCTCATCTGGGTTGAACCTCTGCAAGACAGGCAGAAAGGCTGGGGATGATTTCACCACGAAGCTGAGTCAGGAATATCGACAACAGATTTAGGTAAATATGAGGTTAATTGAGGTGCTGTTGATGTGAATGATACTATGTAGAACAGGTTAAATAGTTCAGTTCATTTTAGGTCCAGCATTAGAGATTTGAATTTCAAAGTGCATGTACTAAAGTGTTCATATTTCTCAAAGTCTTTCAGTTTTTTTAAAGGGTATTTTTCTTGCGAAGTTTTAGGAAGCCAAGGTCAATTGGCAGAGCTTTGCACAGATAGCACTGAAAGCCATTGCAAGAAAAAACGTACTGTGGGCATAAGGGTCACTCTGTGAAACTCGCATAATTCTATTTTATGATAAAGAACAAAGTTATTTACTCTCAGTATATTTATTCTCTATTTAGTCCCTGTGATTTGACATGTATAGGGAGATGCAGACATGCTGCAAGAAATACCTCAAAGCAAAGTAGCCACAGTGAATTGTTTATTTAGAGAGTCTGAAAGAATGTTTTGTATTTAAATTGCATGCTTTACATTTGTTGAAAGTCAGCCAAAAGGGCAAAATCTGGTATTGTACATAAGATACCACAGGAGGGCATGAGCCATCTATTCAGACTGTATTAAGTCCAGTATTTGCTTGTTGTTAGTGACCCTGGTAAAAATAATTATCAAGCAGTATTCTGAAATCTGTCTCACCTCTATAAATAAATCCCACCGAGTTTACCACAATATATTGCCATGGACTATACAAATACCACCAAATACCACCATAACAAAATATACCACAAAGTAACAGATATAACCCCAACAAAACAGTTTAATCCACATTATCATTACAAATGAAGGATCACCTGCTGCAAATGAGTTCAACCCAGTTGCTTCTCACAAAAATGTAATATGTACAAACCCACTGGCCCACATGACAATGTTTTTACAGATCTGGCTTTGCAAGCAGGGGCATGTGCCAACATTTCTTATCAAGAAATCTTTGTTCTGTTCGGTCTGAATCTTTGGTTGTAAGTGCAAGTGGGTAAATTAGGAGAAAGAAGGAATGAGAATGAACTTGTACGTTTTCCCCATTTATCTGAAAGATCAATTTGAATGTAGAGATCTGACCTGAGAAAGTTACAAGCTTCAATGCTGGATCCTGACATTTCTGATGTACTTACAAAAGTTGTGCTCAGGTAAAATGACAGGTTTTAGCTGTTGTAAGGAAAGGCTCCATGGACAACCACATCCCCGAAACTTCAAACACATGTTATGTTGTATGTTACAAAGTTTAGTATCATAGAACCTTTGAACATGTAACAACTGACTGTATGGGTTGTGAATCAAGGGCTTTGGTCTGTTATTTTATTGTACAATGAAATAGCAAATACAGAGTTCACAATGCATTCCTCAACCACAAGGAAGTCTATTGATGGTGTAAAGATAGTTCCAGGTAAATGCAATATTTGCATTATTTGACACGAACAGTCACCTGGCGTTATCAAAGGGGGGTGGGAATCTCCCTTTTCAGAGGGATGGAAGGGTAGAGTGAAATCCAGACCCAGCCCTAGTCCTTATGGCAGGTCCAGTCATTAGGGTCTTGATTCCTGCCACCCCTCCTTGTGCCAAAGTGCTTGTTTGCAGACCAGTATGTTAAGCCTTTACGCATGCCTCAGGAACTGCCCAGTGTCTGAGAGAGAGAGAGAGAGAGAGAGAGAGAGAGAGAGAGGGAGAGAGAGAGAGAGAGAGAGAGAGAGAGAGAGAGAGAGAGAGAGAGAGAGAGAGAGAGAGAGAGAAAGAAAGAGAAAGTCCTAGGCCCCATACAGAAAATAAAAAAACCTCAACCTTTCTCTATGACTCAGTGATTTGCTGTCCCATGTGTGAAAAATAATGGTGTATAGAAAATCATTCAATTTTGTGCTATCACCTACGTAAATACTGAACACATTGTCAATATATTTACATCACCCTGGTAGCTTGTGTTAGAACTGGTTATTGTGCAGAATGGTGTGGTATTCCAGATAATAGATAACAGCATTATTCAATTCAATTATAAAGGTTAACTTGGCACAGGCATAAAAAAGTACATACAATTATATATATATAATTACATAAAAAATACAAAGATGTGTCGGTCCCATGCTCATGTAGAAACCTAGTGCCTTATGGCTGAGAAGGCTCCAAGAATAATTAACTGGTCAACGATGCCGTGTACATCCTTATGAGTGATTTCTGCAGTTTTGCCCGGCCTTCTACTCCCTCAGCCTCTATATGGTTATATTCATCCCCTTGAATTCCAAGTGAAATACAACCCTAAAAGTGCTACTAGTACACAAGGAGTAGTGCAGCCAGCCTAGCACCCTATCATCTTCTGTTACAACCTCATCAACCTCCATCTAGAAGTCATTTACCACCAGTGAGAGTAGCCACCACAACATTTCGACTGAGGACAAGAGGTACTGAATAAAGGGGTCATCTTTCCCCCATTGGAGTACATTTTTCTGTTTGACTACCATGTGGAACATTTAGATTAGGATTGGAATTCCCCATGTCAGAATGCATTAGTTCTTGTAAATCCAACATTTCAAACATTTGATTTTTGCTTTTTGATCCTGCATCCCTGACTTTTTTGTTTGTCCTCCATATTGAACACCCCTTGCTGGACTCTTTTATTTTTTTATCAGACCCCCGCTCGCTTGACCACTTGTCAATTTATAATACAGAACGATGGAACAATTTTTAATTTTGGGCATTTTTGTCGGTTTAAGAAGGAGAGTTATATGGTTGGATATATATTTTTGTGAAGTTTATGAATCACATCAATGAACATGGTTTCTCTATAACTCCTTTCCATCACCTAATCTACATTGTCCACTTGTCTATGATCACCATATCTGCCAGTCCCAAAGTCATTGTCATTCTTTCTCCACTCATAAGTTGTTAGATACCTGTCTTCTGCTTATAAGTCTTGTGGCATGATCACACATATTGCCTGATGGTGGTATTGTATTGCATACAGTGCAAACAATCCTGATCTGGATTGTAGTGTAAGGCTCCACACATCCTGTGCAGATACCAAAAATGTTTCTTTGACCCACCACATGCACAATACTTGGATTTCCAGGTACTGATATGTGCCTAGATGTACCCTTGCTAACTTTGTGTCACAAGAGGGTGTACTCATCCAGGACTTTGGAGATTATTCAGAGTTCACTGCGTGAAGGAGTGGGGCACGGGGTATGAGGAATGGTGGGTCTGGGTACTGTGAAAAAGCTAAATAAGGTCAGTTTGATTTTCACACAGAAATCTGGGTTTTAAAATGTTCCAATTTATTGGGGATCATTACGGAGAATGGGATAGCCATAAGAAATTCAGCCCACAACAGGATGAATTCTTCTTGGGTACATTAATTCCAATACCAAAGGAATCATTTCCCATTGTCATCTGGATACAAATGTGTGCTTGAACAATAAGGAATTGACTCTCACAAGCCGTGTAAAGAAGACAGTAAACAAACACAATTCTCTCTGCCTTGCTAGAAAGGCTGTGATTAGAAAGTTCCAGATTGCCTGTGATGAAGTTGAATAAACAGCCAGCTTCCCATGCTCACCAGAGAATGTTCTTGTAAAGACTGGTAGGGGGTGTCTGTACTTCCGCTCTCTATGTGGTAGAGGAGAGGCACAGAAGACCCCAGCCAAGATTCTCTATTACGGTAGAAATGGACGAGCAGTCAAGGCCTAGCTTCCCAGGAGGTGATGCAGGCTGGTTCTTAAGTACAGTGTAGTCCCCAAACCCCCACAAAGGAATGTCCACACACTGTATTACTGAAAACACAGTCTTTATATAATTAATATTCAAAGGTATGTACATGATCACAATAACGCATTTTGTACTCGGAAATCAACAATGATAAATATATACAATTCTAAAGTGGTACCACCGATGTTATCGAATCTCATTAAAGTACATCAACTGTACGGTTAAAATGTCACACAGATCAATAACGAGGACACCAGCAATAGAGATAGGAAGGAACGTAAGATGGTTGAAACAATAGGCAGAATGCTGCTCTAGTTACCTAGACACAGTTCTGTGTGGAGATCCCCCCACCTGGGCAACCTGTAAAATAGAGATATATAGCACAAGCCCAGTACATATATTGTTCAATAGCCCTATTTCCTCCTATTAAGGTTTTACCCCCCCAATGTACCTGGTGGAGTAGAGTTCTTTGAAGATGCGTTGACCGATCCTTATTGATTGACTCCCTTTAAAGCAGGAGCCACGGATCGTCGAGAGGCGTCGAGGAACTCGGCGTTCGGTGTCGGGGAATCGACAGCCCTTCTTGAGTGCCCTCCCTTTAAAGCAGGAGTCACCGGTCGTCGAACGTCCGACGGCAAACAGGTTGAACTACAGTGGTGAAGTGGCAGCTTCGTTCCTAGCGGTGCTTGTCGACTTCAGAACGTTGGCGTCCTGCAAGGAAAAGGCGTGCGGGGCACCTCGGTGACGATAGTTCTGGACCGCAAAGAGATGATGAAGAACTGTGGCCCAGCAAGGGCGTCGAGTCGTCGGCGTCTCTGTGGTCTTTAGGTGACAGGAAACCCACCGGTGGATGCTCCTCGGCGCGTCAACGGTCGGGCCTTCTCCAGCGGGATAAAGTGGGTGACGATTAAGATGAGAGCGTCCGATGATCAATTGAAGTTCTTAGGCAAACGGGAGCACAGCGGCTCCGGTCGGCGACGGCGGTCGTCGACAGTGGCGGACAAAAGTCAGAGTGCTTCTCTTTGGGATTCCGCGGCAGTCCCCGTCTGGGGTCGGCAGCCTGTCGAAGGTTTGTCTACCAGGGAGCTTTGGCAAAGATCAGCTGGTGCACGATGGTCCCTCGTAGCTTGTAACGCTCACCTGATTCCCGTAGAGGCGCCGGTCTTGACTGGGCGTATACCGTATCTTCAAAGGTGATGTGTAACACACGGCTGGCTCTTTGGGCTGGACTTCTGTGCACTGTATGTCTGACTCGAAGGGTAAGATGTCTGCAGATAGAAAATATGGGATTAAGGAACTGGGTTATTGAATGTCTCTCTCTTCTTCCCTTTCTCTTCTCCTGTAGAACCCCAAAGGTTAACGCTCTCACCTTAGGTAAGAGAACGCCGTGCTCTCCATCTGCCTCGGGGCAGGGTGCTGTAACCAGTTTCTTCACTGGATAAGGGGAGCAGGCCTCTTGACTTCAGAGGACTGCTGTCCGTCGTTTACTGCACGAACGGTAAGTTTCGAGTAATTCTAATGTCTTTAAAGTCTTTAGTAATGATGTTTCTTGTTTTGCAGGGTTCCGGCGATGGCGGATGACGGGCTGAAGTGAGTTGAAGATGGAGCCCGTGTGATGAATAGAAGCGCCTGGAAGCACGTAAGTAAGCGCTTGTTGCCTGCTTCACGATGCGCTCTAACTGTCTTTTTATTTTGCAGGTACAAGTTCGGAGCGGCTGCAGGGTGCCGGAATACCCACTGGGTTAGATGTGGAAAGGAGTAATGGCACGTGAGTATTAACGTTCCCCAATGTCTTTAAACGCACCTTGTTTTGTCTTTCAGATGCGGGATGCAGCGCCGAAGGCCTCCGGAGCGTGCAAAGAGTTGGTAAGCTTTTGTCTTTCAGATGCCGGAATGCAGTGTGAAGACCTCCGGAGCGCACGAAGAGTAGGTAAGCCTTTGTCTTTCAGATGCCGGAATGCAGCGCGAGGCGTTGGTGACAGCCGATGGACCAGGTAAGTGAAGAGCTGTCACTGAAGACCGTAATGCTAACCTGTTCTTTCTTGTCTTCATAGGTGTTGCTGAAGACTGGATTCAGGATGGTAAGCCTTTTTCCTTAGGCCCAGGATCAGATGCAGAAGACACGATGAGCGTTCTGCTGCAGAGGATGCAGAATAACGCAAAGCAAGATTCATCCATCGGGTGTGGTTTAAATAGCCTCCTGTAGTGCTTAGGTGTCTCCTTCCACAGCCACGCCTAGGTAAGAAAAGAGTTCCTGCTTTCCAGAAGAGTTCCAGTGTTCTGAATCTAGGGAGTGGCTCCTGCCCCACCCAACAGGAAAAGTAGTTCCAAACAGAAGAGGATCAGAGGCTCAACTGGCAGGCAAGTAAGCAGCATGGTCTGCTGCAGGTAAGTCCACCCAAGCATTATGAGCCCGGCGCTTCCAGCGCTGGGACTGGGCATATTTATGAGCCTGGTGCCACTGGCGCCAGGACTGGGTCCAAAAGGTCCCAATTGGGACTGGTTGGCACTCGGAACCTGGGTTATGGATCTGCTTCCAAGGGAGTTGGGAAAACCCTGACCTTTTGGAAGCAGAGATCATGACATAGCTTGAGAAGAGGGCGCCTTACCAGGTCCTCTCTGGGTCAGTCCTTGGAGGCACAGCAGCTTTCATATTGTGAAGGAGAGCAACAGCAATTCTTCTCGTGCAGCAGGGCTTCAAAGTCAAGCTTCTGTTACTCCAGTTACTCGTCGTAGTGGACTTCAGCTTCTGAACACGATTCCTAGCAGTGAGAGGTCCCCAGATATACTGTTGATCTCCCATTCATTCCGCTAGGTCACACTCAAGCATCCAATCACGACTAAGGGCATTCATGCAGGCAGGCAGCCAATCAGGCACACGAGGTATTCAGGCCATTCACTTGAATCCAGACACTCACAACAAGTTATGTGTATTGGGACAAGTACCGAGCCATTCAACACTCCAAACTGCATTCATACCAGTTTCAGGCAGGGCTGTCTCAGTCATTGTGTCAACCACCAGATACTAGACATCCACAACACAGAATGCATATTCGTCACACACTCTATTCACCCGGGTCCCACCCACAGGAGGTACCCACAACATACATCACTGGGAAGGCTCCAGCTAGTCTGGCCGGGCCTTCACAACAACACCATATATGGCATTTCCACCCAACAGCCAGTCAGGGGGAAGGGACAGAGTCAGGGCTTCCCAGGACTTTGGGAAAACAAGGTAATAGGTAATAGAAAGCAAGAGGCCACAGGGGCCATCTTGTTTTCCATCAGGAATCAACTGATCCCAATGTCAGGGCCGGGGTATCCCCAAAATGGAGGATACTCCGCGCACCTGTCAAATTCAGCATGGAGCTGCCACCAGCCCATACCCTGCTCTGAGGGCCACCCACAGGTGCCCAAAAACATACACTAGCGGCATAGGGTTGTACCCCGACCCATGGGTGCCATAAGGGTATCCCACAGGTCCGTTCACCAAACCAAAAGAGAGAGAGCTGCACCGCCAGGAGTCCCACATGAACTCCTGTGCGGAAAACCCAACAGAACACACGATAAAAAGCAGTAAAGGACAAGGAGACGGAGGCCCTGTCCCTCTGATGCATTTCCAGTATCACAGTTCTGACTCCAGATTCCCACACAGAGAGAACAGAGGGACCCAAATGTAACCATGCAATGTTAGCAGCTTTCAAGATGGGGGGAAAAATGCCACAAATGTCCACAGTCTTTCTAAACTTCAAGATGGCATCAGACCCTCATGTAACCTTAGGCCAGCCGTGTTCCAAACGATATGACCACCAGCACCCTGCCCAATAACAGAGCAGCTCAGTCCTTAGTAATTGAGTGTTCTCCGTATCCTTCAAAACATTCAAGGGGAAGAGAGACCATATCATGAAATACTGCGAGTTCCGACTGGCAGGGTGTAGAGTTCAAGTATGAAATGGAGGAAGGAATTTGGCAGAAAGTGGAAATAGAGAGACAGAGAGAGAGAGAGAGAGAGAGAGAGAGAGAGAGAGACAGGGAGAGATGAGTCCTGAAAGGAGAGGAGGAATGGAGAGTTGGAATTTGGAGGGAGAGTCTTGAGGATGTTGGAGGAAGGGGGATTATCATCTGGCAGAGCTAATTGGTGATGAAAGCAAATGTTATTTTTAGGAGGAACGGAGTTGTCACCTGGAGAGTTCTTGGGAAGAGGAGGATGTTTACCATCCGAGAAGGAGGGAGAGTTGTGAAGAGGTTGCAGATAAATTGAGTACCACGAGGCCAGGAGGACTTGAAGGAAGAGAGATTTGGTAACATCATGAGAGAAAGGGAGTGGGTCGGCTGAGGGGCAGAAACATTGGGACCAACGGGTGCAAAGAGGGAGAAGGAGGTTAGTCTTTATCATCAGTGACAAAAAAGACAGGATTTTTAGATGGGGCTATACAGCTGCTCTACCCAAGCAGGTATGACAAGAACAAGTACCCCCGCCAGGGAGAAAGATTAGTTCAGTCTAGACCAGAATCAAGAGACAAGAGGTGGAGGTACAAGAAGGTGCAAACTCACTGAGGGTTAGGGAGATTATGACAATGTTTTTGTTATGTTGTTCTGTTAGCTGCATTTATGAAGTGCTACCTTCGCCAGCTAGGGCATCATGGTGCTAACGTGTAAATAAAGCAGAGGCCAAAATAAAGTAACAGAGAAGTGACAGGCTGACAACAGAACGTTTTTCAGGGCATGTCGAAACAACAGGTGGTCAACAATCTCCCATAGAGACACTGGGGATGAGTTCCATAATAGGGCAGCTGCCACAGAGAAAGATTGACCTCCCAATTGAGAAAGTTTGCATCGGGGAACAAGGATCCGTAAAGTGGAAGAAGAGTGCAAGGAGTCGGAAGGGCCACAATGTATACATTTTGCCTACAGATATTCCGGCTCGGTTTTATAGAAGATCCAGAGAACCAGGCAGAGGGTCTTAAACTTCACCCGTTTGGCCACAGATAGCCAGTGCAAAGAACAAAGAATGGGGGGCACAGAGGCATGGCGGGAAGCACCAATGGCCGGCATGGCTGCCAAATTTTGGTGGACTTGTAACTGCTGCAGCAAAAAGTGAGGAGACTACCAAAGAGTGGTAGGCAATGTAGGGCAGGATTTTGCGCAGAATGCACAATTTAAAATGGACAGACTGGCAGATAGTGCTGACCTGGGCCTGCATGGACTTTGAAACAGAAAGCTTCACGGCCACGTTTTTTACTGCTGTAGACAGGGCATGTAGGGGGCTCAGTTCGACAGGCCAGAAAGCTGAGGACAATCCTGAGGACTCGGGAGTGGATTCTACAATCAGGACCCCTGTTTTATCCCCATTAGGGCAAATCCCGTTTTTGCCAATCGAAACATGGATTGCAGAAAGACACTTACAATACCGCTCAGCCGTGACAAGAAAGGAGAGATCAAGCGGCAACAAGATTTGAGTGTCATCCACATATGAAAAATACCGAAACCCAAATGAGTGAATCAGCTTGACCAAAGGCTGGATATAAAGATTGAAAAGAAGATGAGAAAGAGCCGAGCCCTGAGGCACAACACAAGTGAGGAACATTGAAGGTCAAAAAAAGGGCGAGAGCAAGGGAGACTGAACGATCAAGAAGGAAAGAGTCAGTACAGTGATCAGAAAGGGGGGGAGGGGGCAGTGAGCATGAATGTAGAGTATGAAGGAGGTCAATGGACAGAGATAACCCAGGGAATTATCTTTAGCGCTTGAGAGAGTTAACCAATGTGCAGAAGTTCAACTATTACCTCAGCCTCCCAAGCATCAACAGACATATTCCCAGCGTGAATCCTGTTGGTCTTGGGCTGACTAAACACTAGACTAAACTAATGAGGATTCTGCAACCCTGCACAACTGCGACACAAAGACAGGGGTCATTAATTAAACATTCCAGTGGGGCCATGAGGGCAAGCCTACCTCCTACGACTTTGTAAGAGAAACTTTCTTTTACCACAGTTTTCATTGATAGACTATTTTCAAGAAGCTAGAATATAAGTGTTACTTATGCCCCTTTCACCCCTCCAATTTTCATGGATAGAGGGCTTCCCTAATCTAGCGTGTGAAGCTGTGAACACCTGAGAGAACCTCAGAAATAAGTCTTGCTAAATAGAAGCTGACTTGTAGTTTCCTTATTGCCACCCCTATACATTTGCGTTATCCCCCACACTTGCCCCACCTGAAACACAGTCCATGTACACAGAGTATAAAATCGTGTGTTCAAAACGGTCACTTGTCTTCTGTCCCACACTTGGCACACTCTTTGACAAAAGGTTAGCACCTCACCTAAGACTCGATTCAATTTTACATGCATGTTAATAGTGAATGCATACCAGTGTCTGAAATTATTCTGATCTGACTTGCCATTTATCATTCAGGTACAAGTAGGCAGGGCTGCCAAAGCAAAAATAATAATAATATTTGAACTGTCAATAAAATCATGCTTGCCTAATTGAACCAGTACGACGACTGTGTTGTATTTGTAAAACAATGTAATGGTCTTACAAGCACAATGAAAAGGAATGCCTTACAATGAATATGTTTGTAGGACATATGTCTAAATATGTCCTCTTTTAAGTAGTTCAATGTCTGTGTCAATGTCTTTGGTGAGAGTTTATCATTTCCACTACAAATGTGTGTAGTTGACTTGCGTTATGGTTCATCTATGCGCAAAGCATGACAACACTTGATTTCGTTTTTGTTTCTTTTGTCAGTTTTCTCTTCTATTAAATGTTCTTTCTGTTTACATTTTGTTTCTCCCTCATACATTATTCACAAGAGTATGTTTAAGCATAATTAATCTGGTCTGTGTTGCAAATGGTAATATATTGAAAGACCATTTTCTTACCAGACATCAGATGTGCAAAATATACAGCTTTTAAAATGTAATTGTGCATGAATAGCATACGCAAGTCGCTTATCTCCTTTATCCTATCTGAAGAAAACAGATTGGGAATCCAGGAAAGTGAGAATATCTGCCCAAACCTGCTGATTGGAAATATTATTCATCCTTCCATTGAAAAATCAAGGTGGATTATCATCATATAATTTACTTTAACGATCCCCTTGAAACAGTTGTCAATGCTTTGTGATTACTTGTTTGATGCATTAAGTGCTGAGGTCGTATGGCAGAATACAGACAATGAGTCAACCTTTTTGACTTGAAATGAATTTGGTGTCTATGATGTAGAAGTGATAGTTCTAATGTTTTGCTGTATGACATATTCAGTGATAGAAGTGTACCAAACAAGTAGTGGAACTGTGACTCCGGCGAGGGACACGGTAGGAAGGGAAACGTTCAACATATTTTTCAAGGGTTGCAGTCATGGTGGTTGACAGCCAATTGAGTTGAAATAGATTTCAGTTTAGCTGTAACTGTTATCTGGTGGTGAAGTGAAGAAGTGTGCTTTAACTTCATAAAGAACAGATTCGGAATGGTGAAAATGCTTGCAAAAACTAGTGGAGCTGTTAACAGTAAAAAATTACCCGGTCCTACTTTTCTTCTCTGACCTTGTTCCCTATGTCTATTTATCCTTGGAAAGACTGAGCCCTCTCTCCTTCGAAGCAGCTATTTGTGCCTACCACCACTCTCCCCTTAGGATATTGAACTTGGTTCTTTAATGTTTTAAGACTCGATTTCTTCTACTAAATGGATTAGACTATATTCCTCTAGTAGGAATTGTTGTTCTTCCTGCCTGAGACTTCTAGATGTTACCATATTCAATTAAGTTAGTAAAGTTGAGCACTTCTTCACTCTGGGATTATCTCCCTCTTCAATATCACCTATGCTTATCTTGCTTTGCTTTCAATCACAAACTCAAAATATGGGTTTTCAAACAAATCTTTGGCCATTGATCCTGTGCCTGGAGCACCGAGAAATCACAATGTGGTTAAAGCGAGCTTTACAAGCTGCAACAAAAAGAACAAATAGAAATACAAATCTTTGCTGATTTTGGGCATATTTTATTGCATGCAAAACCTTTTTCAATTTGAAAAATAATACCTTTCAGACTTTGACTCAAAATAGCTGCCAACACCTCTGGGTGCACTTCAGATATTGTTCTTGTCAATAAGTCTCACAGTGAGGTTTCTATTTCCCCCTCATGGGAAATGTTTAGACCAACCACTAAAGGGTCATCCAGCCATCCAGTTAAGGGGTAAATAGCCAGCATTTGGGGATGTCATTTTGTACAAATTAAAGCTGTTCTTCTAAAATAAGTATGTATCTCTGGATCATAGTATTCAAATGTCTCAAACCACCACATCACCAAATGTATCTGCTCTTTTATATTACCTAACATGTCTTATTCCTTCAAAGCCTCACATTCAGGTTTTTTTAAATGTATTTTCAAGGTGGTACTTTAAAACTGCCATTCTTAAACATCTTGTGAAAATCACTAGGGTAAAAACACTCCAAGGTTTAACATTTTCATACGTGGTATCCAGTTAATCAACAACATGTCCTTTCATATATAAATCCATTAAACATACAACAACAAAAAAACATTTTAAACATTGTTAAGAGGAAACAGCATGAAATATACAAGATAAATCAAAAACAATGAAACGGGTGCAGGGAACTAAGTGCGAGTCGGTTGCAGGCATTACTCCTGAGCTTATCATCATGTTTCAATATAGCTGAGGACTTAACAACTTCACAAAATGTCGTAGGACCAATAAATCAAAATATCAATACATTATGAGCACTGCTATAGGAATGAGTGTAAGCATGTTTAGGAAAGGATAACAAAAATGTACAACTAAAAGGTAAGTACATTCAAACCCTCAGTGTTAAGAGTTAGAATAAAACCTAGATATAAAGTCATGAATGTAAAAGTATGTATATTATGATAACTGAATTAATTTAGATCTGATTTTAGTAGATATTTTAACATATAGGTATTTTTTTCAAAACGTGTATTGAATCATTTAGATTTTCAACATATTGCTTGCACTTTGTCTGGTGAGAAGATTCTGCATCCAGTGATCAGATGGCTTCTCTTTCATACAACTAGCTGATATTTTGTTAATAACATTTGGAGAATGACAAGAGTGTGATAAATCAGTGTGTGTCAAGCTGCCTCTACCATTTCTGAACTGGGAGCTTTGTACTGCCTTCTTGGCTCAGGACATACGTGTGTTAGCATCGCCGTGTGAATCTAGATATCTATTAGACCAAAGGTATCCACTGTAGATGTGGTCTAAGTTTCATCACTTTTTCAAAGGCAAACCAACCCAGCTCCGAATAAATTGTCTAGTTTGGGGATGAGACTGGTAACATCAACAACTTAAAAATATATATATATATATGTATATATATACTCAATGACAAAACTTTGTTAAAAGGGACGTTGTGGTTAAGTTGCGCTACTAAAAACCTATCAAATTCAGTAAAAAAAACTTTGTTAAAGGGACGTTATGGTGTCATCAATGACATTTGTGATGTCATCTTTGATGTCCTGGGTGTTAGTGTTAGCGCGGTGGCGCGAGTTATGGTTGCTTATTTTACCATAACTGCCGAATTTCAGGGGGTTTTCGGTTTTACTTTGAACCATAACGTCCCTTTAACAAAGTTTTTTTACTGAATTTGATAGGTTTTTAGTAGTGCAACTTAACCATAACGTCCCTTTTAACAAAGTTTTTTCATTGAATTTCATAGGTTTTTATTAGCGCAACTTAACCAAAATGTCCCTTTAACAAAGTTTTTTTACTGAATTTCATAGGTTTTTAGTAGCGCAACTTAACCATAATATCCCTTTAACAAAGTTTTTTTACTGAATTTCATAGGTTTTTCGTAGCGCAACTGAACCATAACGTCCCTTTAACAAAGTTTTTTTTACTGAATTTCATAGTTTTTTAGTAGCACAACTTAACAATAATAACTTTGACTTTATGTACATGTAATATGGAACATACTGAACCCTTTCTACTGAATTTGACTGTCCGCGGACATGTTCGAACAACAGTACCACCACCTAAAGTACCACCTGGGGGGTTATGTGTAATTGTTATATCATAACATAGGAACATTTAACAAATTCACAAAGCAGCACACATACAAAGTATATGTAGTAATACTTAAGAAATGTAACGCATATATGTAACACACTAACAATTCATTTAAATACAATATGTTTTAAAATGGAATATACCTGTGGGATGTATTTACCCATGCATCCTAGCCCTACCTCAAAACTGTGCAGTACTGACATGAAAACATCATGATGACCAGAGCTTCCCAGAAAATGCACCGGGAAATGCAGGAAGAATAGGCTGCCACCCATTTTTGCCGATGTTATGGGCACAGAAGGACGCTGCCTAAAACCACCATTGGACTACCCGCACAGTAGTCTGAAACCATTGTTTTGACCCATGTGGAATCATTAGACGGGGTAAATATGGGGATTAAGCTGTCGCTGCCCATCATTTTGCCCCAGAACAAAAATAAATAATTGGAGTGGGTAAAGATGGGGATGCGCTGTCGCCGCCCATCATTTCATCCCAGAATCCAGGACAGCTGCGCAGTTGTGCGCACACCAAAATGGTTACCTAACTTGCCACCCACCAGTGTAAAGAAAGGTCTTTGTTGACAAAATCCACTTTTACTGATGTCAAAAAGTTGCTGAAATCGTGACTTATTGGACGACTTTAAAGATTCAACCCTTTTTGTGGGGTTCCACATAACCATCTTACTGTAAGGAGCCCCATCAAAACAATGTTAAGCAAGGATTTACTACCATGTAAGAACCATTCCTGTTTAGAATGCATTAATCCAAGAAAATCCCAAAGTTGCATGCAGTGCCAACAAAATCCTCTAGGCGGCACTAGCGGTCTAAACTCTGACTGGAGAACTGAGTGCAGTTGCTGTACAAAGGGATTTGACTTAGCTGACTTCAAAGGCTGCATTTTAATTAAAAATTAGCCATATGCTGTTCCCAGAGGCCTGAAGCCTGGGAAACCCTATCACCTCAAGAGCTTCACACCAGGAGTTAGAATCTCACATGACCTCTTGATTGATAGAAGGCAGACTGGCTGGGAGCTTCCCAGAGACCACACAAAGGACCCTTTCCTCTGAAAGGAAGATGTTAATTTTGTCTGTTTAATGTCAACAAAGCCCTGCCTGCCCAGAGGACTGACCCACCCAAGTCTTGGAGGCGGACCTCAACACTCTGAGGATTGAATTGGAAGTAAAATATATATTTTACAAAAACACTGATAACTCTTTGTAATCAAATGACAGAAATGTATAAATTTGAGAGCTTTAATTTAAAAAATGTACCTTTAATTCAAGACTAAAATCGAATTTGTGTGATGTTCTGGGGCAAAACCCCATTGTTTATTAATATTACAGACTCCCTGTTTCAGCTAGACAAACGAAAATGCATTGGTATGTGGGTAGATATGTGAGGAACAGTTGTATAAAATTTAATGAAGATCCAATGTTGTTTAGCACATTAAAAAGTGCTAGAAGTGGCCGTTTTTGAATGCAAGCTCCTAGGAAAAGCACATTTGGACAGAGACATGGCTAAATTCAGCCACACCATGTATATGTAATTTTAAACAAATGTGTACCTGTGCAAATATGTTTTTAGGTCAGATATAGATTGTGTGTAAAGTTGACAGGGGTGGGTTCTCTGTATCATAAACAGACCTCATCATGATGACACTTCATTTCATTCCCCCAATCAAGTAAGAAATGGAAGTTTGACCAATTAGAAGCTGAGAGAGAGGTAGGGTCAGTGATGCTAGAACACACCCACATTCTAAACACATAAAAGCAGACAGACAGGACAGATAGGGACTTTTCCAAATCCATTTGCAGCGGGACGCTCTGCCGGAAAAATCCATACTTACCTCCATCAACCTCCAGAAAGCCAAACTAGAGACTTCAATCTATCCAGAACTAAGAGACCAGACCAGAGAGACCCAGACCAGCAGAGAGAGTGACCCAGATCACTGTGAAGTGCAGAGGCCAGACCAGACCAGACCAGAGCCCAGTCCAAAACCCTGACCAGATCCATGGCGAGGCCCATTTCACTCAAGAATATAGTGTGAGTACATAGCAAACTGTGTAGAACCAAGCTTTTAGTTTAAATTCATCTAATTCAATCTATTTAACCTAAGTAGAACTGCTTGATAGCTCCAAATCTGTCACCTGTCATTCTTGCTGAAAAAAAATTTGTCACTTGTCATTTTGAAAAAGTGTGCGTTTAAAATTTACAAAACCAAAAACGACCTTTACTAAATCGCTCATATCTCCGCGACCGTTTGAGCTAGAGACTTGCAATAACTTTTATTTGAAAGCTTAGAATCGTAGCTTTGAATCGCACCAAGAACCGCATTCCTACCCCTTATAGTTTTACCGCAATCGCGGAACACGCATCCGCGAATTTTACCGCGATTTGCAATTTCTTCACTTGTAAAAACTGCTGCTGTTTGCCTGATTTCATTTGCCAGAAATTCGTTTAACCTGCTAACTATCCCTGCATCATTGCTAGTGTGAGCCTGGACTAATATTAACTAGATACCACTCACCCTGAACCTCTGAAAGGGAATTAAAAGCGTTTCCAGCATATTTCTCATTCATTGCCAGCACATATCAAAGCAATTTGGGCCTGTGATTTCAAAACTCCTATCTGTTTTCGGTTGTCTAAGCTTGCTGGGATTGAACTGAATCACATTTGATTGCATTTCTGAGAACTGTGTGTTTTCCTTCCATTTCCTTGCCTTGCATAAAGGGGGGGAGGGAATAGCCAGAGAAAAGTGATTACATTGTTTTGTTGAAATCATATTGAGTATTTTCTATATTGCATTTTCATTCAACATTACATCCATTTGAACTCTATAAAGCATTTTCTACCACATTATACTTCTATACCTATTTACCAGTGTGCTACCTTATCCATTTCATCTCAACTCCTTAGTAATTATAAAGAAGTGTGCTAGTGCCAGATTCTCCGTTGTTGATCTTTATCATATCAGATTAAGTGTGCTATTCAATTATTAATTTATTATAAAGCGTGATATAATATATATTGTAAATTATCAAATAAACCTTTTAAACTTGCAAAACAGAACTACTTCTTGGCTCAGTGGGGTCAGGGGGATTCCAAGAGAGGGGTGTTATATAGGGGTAGTCATCCAGAACGCATGAACTGGACCTAAAGATATATCAATAAGGGTTTTCATTCAGTATTATAGACTAGGCGTTGACTTAGCTGTAGTGTTGAATTGAATCCTCTTACAAAGTGGGGGCTCGTATCCGGGATTCTGGGTTAGAATACCACTTGTGCAGCTTAATACAGTGTGCTAACTGACGGGATACATACATCCAGTCGGATCACCACGCTGCATTACGCTGTGAAGCATTCCTCAAAAGGGACACTCCAAGAAAAGTTCTGTTCTGCAAAACTAAAATACTAACTTCTGTAAGTCAGGACAGAGACCAATCTCTAGAATGACGACCTTGGTAGATATGAAAATAGCCAGAGAGCACTTCTTACACAAACTATTTGTGAGAGGTGAATGGACTCACCAGGACCAAACGGTCTGGTTGCAGGCCATCACGCAACAGGTCACTGAAACAGGGTCAGATATATATAGAGATCAGGGTCCATTACACGTGGCCCTGAGTGAACTATATATGGCTCCTAAGGCCAAAGATGAGCACGACAAGATTGTTAGGATAGCGGCATATTTATATTTATACATGGGAGCCATACAGAATAAATGTGCTGAAGGCCATGATCTGGCAAAAAGGCAACAGATGGCGTTAGAGAAGGCCCAATCTGATCTGGACTCGTCTGAGCAAAGGCTGCACAGAAGCCAGGAGTCAGAAAATGAGACCAGACAGTACATCACTAAAATAAAGGAGGATATGGATGTGCTGCAAAAGGAAAAGTCAGAACAGGATACCAGATTTCTGGCCTTGCAGAAGGAACACCAAGAAGGTTTGGACTCCCTACTGCAAAGCCAGAAAAAGCTGGAGCAACAGCTAGACTTCAATAGGGCATGTGCTGAGCAGGTAGTCACCCTGCAAGGCCACCTAGATAGAGTGAAGGAGGAGAGCAATAAACTGATTCTGAAAGACCTGGATACCCAGGCAGAGTTTGATCAGGAGCGCCAGAAAGCTGGTGCCTTCCAAAGGCAAAGGGACGACCTGGCGGCACAAATGCAGGCTCTTAGTCAGGAAAGAGACGCCTTAGGCCAGGAAGTCTGCCATTTAAAAAGGAAAATGGAAGAAAATCACCTGGCCCACCAGGGGCTGGGTGATCTCCAAAAAGAAAACCAGAACTTGGTAGAGCACACCAGAAGGGTGGAAGATGCTCTAGCAAGAAAGGAGCAGGCCAGTAGGGACATTGCCCAGGAGGTAAACCTCCTGCAGCAAAGACTGGCCCAGTTCTCCAGGACCAACCAGGAAGCACAGAGGGAGAATGAGGCCCTCTGTCAACACAATGATAGGCTCCAGCAACAGGTAGCGATGCAGGAGAAACTGATAGAGTCGAGTAAGGCCTTAACAGAGGAACTGAAAGCACAAATGCAGGCTCTTGCATTGCAACAGGGAGCAGGGGCGGATAGAGATGAGGTCCGCTGGGAAAGAGAGATTCCTGACCATAACCGCAGGAGCCCTAACACCAGGGGCCTTCATCTCCCCCAGTCCCTGGACTCTACCACCCCCATGTCCCCTGGCGCGCATGAGCACAGGGGTCCAGGGATGGCAGATTACTATCCAGCTAAGAGTATGGGGCTCATAGGCCAGTACCACTCAGGAATGGAGGGGTGGGCATCCGGGTATGGGCACCCAAGTACAATACAGTTCAGTGGGGAACCCCAGGAGAGTAGGCCCATTAAGGGCATCCTGAAAACCTCTGCCCAGTTAGGTCAGTGGAGGGGGTACCCATCAAATCCTGACAGCAAGGAGGAATCTGAAGACTCCTCTGAACTGCGCAGGACACAGGAGACCAGGTCCCCACATTCTGCCAGCCATTCCCAGGCTCGCAGAATCCGGGAAAACCTGGAAGAACAGACGGGAACCTCTGGGAGCAGTGCCTCTGAGTCCGACGAAGAATGGACAAGGGTTACCCGAACCAAAAAGGCCAATAAGGCAAAAAGGGCCTTGCTCAAGGACCCCTTAAAGCAGATTAAGGCGATCAGGAGCGTCATCACGCCTTACCATAAGAACGCTAAGTATTCTGTTTGGGAGCACTTAGAGTTGTTTGAACAAATGATGGAGACTTTCCATTTGAAGGACAGCCAAAGCTGCATTCAATATGTAAAGTGGACCTTCTCCCCGGAATACTCCAGTTTCTTTGCGGGGCTGGAGGACCAAAATCATTTAAGATGGTCCACCTATAAGGCGGCCATCCTGAAACATTTTTCTGTTCACAGAAATCCTCAAGAGGCTCGCAAGGCAGCCTACAATTTGCAATGTGGGGAGGATCAGGCCCCACAAGAATTTGTGCAGGAGTTAAAGCGGGCTTTTGCACAGACCACAAGAAGGGTGCGCATGGATAGCCGTGAATTTATAAACACGTTTTTCCATGCCTTGCCCAAATATATCATGACCCAGCTCGTGAGGGATTTTCACGAGAAAAGATCTTTAGACTGGGTCATTGAACAGGCTACCCGCATCTATGAGGTGCAGAAGCCCATAGAAAATAAAAGCAATGCCCAGAAAAACCCCAAAGCCAACAGCACCCCTGCTGCTGCCAAGGTGGCAGAGGTAAAGGTCACCCCCGTTTTGGATTTGGAGATGGGGGGGCCTAAAAACCTACCTGCACCTAATAATGCTAGGCCCAGAAGGTCCTCGGGCCAGTCGCAGACAGGGAGCCAGGGAGGCAGCCCCACAAATGGGGTCCCTCGCTCTCCTGACTATGTAAGTCCTCGCTACAAAGGTAACAGACCCATCCTGGGTTATGTGTGGACTCCTCCAGCCCAAGGGGGGGGATCCAGCCAAGCACCTAACCCAGGGAACTTCCCTCCAAACTTCCCACAGGAGGGCAGAAATTTACCAAACCCTGGGCAGAACTTTTTCCCCAGATATCCACCCGACTTCCAACCCCAAAATCATCCATCCTTCTTTCCTCAATTCCCTGAGCCCAGACCACTGAATCCGGGAGAGGGGAGGCCAAGGGTGGAGGGGTACCAAAATCTTCCCAACCAGGGGTACTACCAGAGGAGGGACAGCTACCCTTCCCGGGATCAGCCCAGGGGAGAAAACAGGGCCCCGTATCAGCCTGAGCGGGTTTCCCAGTTAGAGCGCCAGGTTCAAAACATGGCGCGGGATATGGGTCATATACTGAGGGCGCAGCAGAACCCTCAGATCAGCATGCCGGCGCAGAACGCACCCAACTCTGGACCTGGTGCTCCAGAACAATGACGGGGGCAGCACCCCGATAACTCACCGGTTCCCAGGGAGGAGGCACAAGGGGAAGGGGGGTGTAAAGCCTTGGAGGAAGCTTCCTTCCTCACTTGTAAACAGCCCCTGGAAACCCAGGAACCGGAAACAAAATCCCTTGCCCCTGAAAGTCTGCCTCCTAAGGAGCAGAGGGGGGGTAGGAGAAACAAAAGACCCAAACAGACTCAGTTTGAGGAGGAGGTACAGATCTTCCAATTTGAGGGAGAGGGATCCTCAGAGGATCCTGGGAAAAGGATCTTCTCCTTCAGAGAGGGGGGAACTCCTCCCAAAGAAAAATGGGTCCCTAGGGATGCAAATCCAGACTGGGGAGATGTGGAGACTGAGCTACCGCCGCCCACCATCTCATCCCAGAACCAACAGCAAGAAAATCCCATGGTTCAAACCCATCCTGGGGACTGCCTCCAAAAAGGGGGGGGCGGCCCAGAACCGGAACCAGGGGAACCCACAATGGCTCTGATCTCCAGTTGCCAACTTTTTCTTTCAGATTCCCAAGGCTCTCCACAGAATTCTGCCCAAAATTCTTTTCTCGCGATGTCCAAAACCAGAAAATTAGCCCACCAGTTGTCCAAAAATGTACATTATCTGTGCCCCCTTGAGGAGAAGGAGGGAAGATATTATGCCCCGGTACAAGTACAGGGGCAGGGTACAATCTCAGCGCTGGTGGACACTGGATCTCAAGCTACCCTTCTGTCCAGACGGGCCTTTGACGAACTGAATGCAGGAAGGGGAGAGAATTATCAAATTCCTCTCACCTCTCTTCCTGGACAACTGCAGAACTTTGACGGGAAGGAAATTCCCGTCGAGGGGACGGCAGACTTGGACATTAAGATCGGGCGACACAAGTTGAAACACCCGGTCATAGTTGTGACCCCAGAGGGCACCCCTTGTTTACTAGGGAATGACCTCCTGAGAAGGTTGTCACCCCTAATAGATTGCGTAAACAAGGTCCTCTGGACCCAGACTAGCCGACCAATAAAATTAAAACAGAGTGTCAACCATGTTAGTTTAAACGGCACATGCCACATGGTTGAACAAAAATCTGACCAAGTAGAATTTCACTTCCAGAACAACCAAATTCCAGACGTGACAGTAATAGCAGTAGGACAACAGACTGGTGATGGGGGGTCCTCTCTATTTCTGAAAATCAACCTTCCTTCCAGTCTAAAGTGGTATTCCACGCTGGAAGGAAACACTCTGAAATTCTATACCAATCCACAATCTGAAGCTCCCACTCCTATAGTCCAGAAAGATGTGAAATCAGCTCAAAGCCTGGCTGATATTCAGCAAATTGGAGAGCAGTTGTTCATCCCTGTTCAGTTAAATGATGGGAAGGACTCTGTTCTCGCTCGAGTGTGTGTGAACAACGGTAAGAGCTTCATCGGCGAAGCCATGTTCCGCCAACTCCCAAAAGATCCAGCCATTCCCACCTTCAAACTGATAGACAAGTGGGAAATGGACATGGAAGCACCTGACTCCAAACATCTCCTGCCAAGCAGGTGTATGCTCAAAATCTCCATTGGCAAAAAGAGCATAGTCCACAATTGTTGGGTCGTGCGAGACGTCCCTGCCGCCTTTTACTTAGGCAGTGACATTCTCAATCGCTTTGCCATTAGTTTGGACCTAATAAACTTCAAAGCTTGGTCCCGATTAGCGGATAATCCCATGGGCTTTGATGATCCAGAAAAAGCATTTAGGTCAGCTCAATTGCTACCTTATGCAGTTGAAATTCAGGTTAAAGAGGAAGTCACCATCCCAGAAAGGACCCGACAATTCTCCCTGGAAGTGAAAGTTAAAAGGGGACAAGAGTTGAAAAACCCTGATGCTTACATACATCTAAATGCTTCTCTCCAACAGCAAGGGTTGGGGGTAAACCCAACACCATTAGTCAACATAGAACATGACACCATTCCAATAGAGGTGGATAACAGCGACTTAAAGAGTATTACTCTAGCCGCAGGCACCATTATTGGAATGGCGGTTGATGACCGACATTTTTCCATCGACTTAGTAAATGAACTGTTAGGACCAATCCCCAAGGACTGTTTTGACAGTGACAGTGATGACAATACAACACCAGACAGGATCTTTACCCGGCATGGGGGGAACTTCCTGGTGTACACTTCCTGCCCCTATGGTAAGGAAGATGTGACTTGTGACTTCAGGAGGGATGAGGTGATTTTCCAGGTACATGAGGGCTGCCTTTCCCACCTGAAGCCTCCGGTCCAAATCAGCACTCTGACCAGGGACTTCTCCACCCAGTTGGAGGAGGCCGCTGAGATAGCCAAACCAGAAGTCTTTCCAGGCTTCAGGCAGATGGTGGAAGAGAGGGTCAACCTAGCTGATGCCTGTGTGACTCTGGAACAAAAGCAAAAGTTGAAACAAGTTTTCTTGGATTTCCAAGATCTCTTTGCGGTAGACTCATATGACTGTGGTCGCACTGACATCCACACAACAACAATCCCCACGGACCCTGGCATGACTCCTGTGTTTGTGAAGCAATATCGCTTGCCTCTCGCATCCATGGAGTCCCTTACTGAAATAATCCAGAACCTTGAGTCCCGGGGAATAATCCGTCCAGTCCACAGCACCTTCAATAATCCGGTGCTGGGAATATTGAAGCCGAACGGCCAGTGGAGACTCTGCGCCGACCTCAGGGAGCTCAACAAACGGGTCCATACTTCCCGATGGCCTCTGCCCTACATTGACCAAGGGCTGGCCCAGATCCAGGGGTCACAGGTATTCACTGCAATAGACCTGACCAATGGATACTGGACTGTGCCTGTCAGTAGGGAGGACCAATACAAACTGGCTTTTACCTTTGGGGGCCAGCAGTATACATGGACACGGACTCCCTTCGGATACCTCAACTCCGGCAATGAATTCAACATTTTTCTACACAAGGCCATGCCCGACTTGGGTGCAAGGGGTAACCTGGCTTATGTAGATGATGTCCTCATCAAAAGTTCATCTGTGGAGGAACACATAGCGGAGATCCGTTATGTTCTGACGCAGTTGAGGGCCGCCGGAGCAAAACTTTCCTTTCAGAAAGCACAGTGGTGTAGAACCCGTGTTAATTTCTTGGGGCATGAGATTACTCCTCAGGGCCTCTGTCCCCAGGAAAAGAAAGTGGAAGCACTTCAGAAACTGAAAGACCCCACAACTCTGCGGGAACTAAGGAGCCTCCTTGGACTGACTAATTACAGCAGAAAGTTCATTGAGGGCTACGCAGAGATCACCAGACCCCTGATTCATCTCCTGAAGGGGGGGGTCAAGTGGGAATGGGGTCCAGAACAAGCCGAGGCAGTAAAACAACTCAAAAGAAGCCTCTCACAAGCGCCTTGCCTAGCTTACCCTGTCAGAAACAAGGAGTTCTTCCTGGAGACAGGGTTCTCTAATACGTGCTTGACGGCAGTATTATACCAAAAGCATGACAAGGTCAATAAAGTAATCTCCTATGCGAGCAAAACTTTATCCTCTGTGGAGGAAAAATTCAACGATTGTGAGAAGGCACTCCTGGCAACGGTATGGGCATTGAAGAATTACCGCCCGTTTATCCAGGGGGAACACATCATAGTGGAGACTCCACACCAGCCTCTGCAATATCTCCAAAGTGACAGAATCCGGGCCGGAAATGTGAGTAATTCCCGAATTACTTCCTGGATTCTGTCAATGCAAGGCTTTCCTGTGGAGGTCAGATATGGCCAAAACAAGAAGAGTCCCCTCGCGCAAGGTCTGGCTGACTTGCATGATTGTGCCAGAGAAAACTGTCTCGAGGACGAAAGTCTAAAAATCAAGGACAACATGGAGGCATACCTTAATTCCCCACACAAAGTCTTTGAAGAAGACAAGTGTGAGGGAATGCCCACTGTGTATGTGGATGGATGCTCTTACCATGTTGACAACGACGGGGAGAAAGAACTGGTGGCTGGCGTAGGGAATGCATGGGTGAATGAGTCCCCAGAACCCTCCGCTGGATACAAAATTGGTCCCCGAAGTAGTCAGGTGGCAGAATTGATGGCTGTGCATCATGCCATCCTCACTGCTGTCCAGCATCAACTCCACGAACTGGTCATAATCACAGATTCGGATTATGTACGGAACGGGTTCGTGGAGCACCTGGTTAATTGGAAAACCAGAGGCATGTTATGTGCTAACAACAAACCCTTGAAACATGGGAAGTTAATCCAAAACATTGATGATCTGGTCACCTCGAATGGGATGACCATCTATTGGAAGAAGATCAAGGGTCATTCCAAAGTAGAGGGACCAGACAAAACTGGAAATGACTTAGCTGATCAGCTGGCCAAAACCGGGGCCATCCAAGGGGATCTAATTGAGATTGAGTCCCTGTTGGGGGAAATCCAGGTCACTGCCATCACTAGGTCCCAGACAAATGCTCACAACGACCTTTCAATTGCACAATGGAGTAAGGAGACCCCTGATGCTGATTTGATTACCGCTCAGAAGGGGGATCCAATTATTGGTAAATTTTACCAGCACCTTGAGGACCCTGAGAACTTTCCCCTGACGGATACCGATTACATTGGGAAAGAGGACCTAAGAGTGTTGATGAAATGTCCAAAAATGTTCCGGATCCAAGACGGTTTGCTGGTAAGGAAATCCAAAGCTGGCCACGATCAGTGGGTGGTTCCTACCTCATTCCGAAGCCTGATGTTAAGTCACGCCCATGATGCGGCCACCGCCGGTCATAGGGGGTTTCACACAACATTGGAAATCTTAAGAGAGGTTGCATACTGGCCACACATGGGCCAGGACCTCAACCAATATTTGAAGGGTTGTCTTGTGTGTGCACAATTTCAGCCATCATCCCTCACGCACCGGGCGCCTTTACAAAAGAGGGGAATGACACTGCCATGGTCAGATTTACAAATCGACTTTGTAGGCCCTGTGATTCGCTCGGCTAGGGGGAATAAGTACATGTTGACTGTGACATGCTTGTTTACCAAGTGGGTGGAATGTCTCCCAGCCCCAAACTGCAAGGCAGAAACGGCAGCTGCCTTGATGATTAACCACATCTTTTCCCGTTTTGGTCTACCTCAAAGGATTGAGTCAGACAGAGGTAGCCACTTCACCAGTGAAGTAATGACAAAGATGTGGGAGATACTGGGGGTCAAGAGAAAGCTGCATATTGCTTATAGACCAGCTTCTTCTGGGGCAGTAGAGAGATATAACCGGACAATTGTGAGCATATTAAAGAAGTTTGTGGCAGATTCTGGGCCAAGTTGGGATATCCGATTACCTCTGGTCCTAATGGCCATCAGATCTACCCCTTCATCTGCAACCAAAATGTCACCATTTGAGTTGATGACTGGGCGCAAGATGGTGCTTCCGCAGCATTTGCTCTACAGGACCCAAGAGCAGACACTGATAAATGCCTCCACTACTCATGAGTATGTAGAGAATTTAAGGAAACACCTCCAACATGCTTTTGCTTATGCTCAGCGGAATCTAGAAAGATCGACTGATAGCATGAAGACCCATTATGACCTGAAAACTTCCAGGAAGGAATATCAGGTGGGAGACCGGGTCTATCTATACAACTTCCAAAGGAACCAGGCCAAGCAGCGCAAATTTTTGCCTACATGGAAGGGACCCTTTGAGATCGTCGATAAGATCTCCCCTGTGGCCTACAAGATCCGCATCCCCAAAGGTGGTTCGGCAGAGGGGGAAGACAAGTGGGTCCACATAAACCAGTTGAAGTGTTGCCATCCCAGGCACACTCTGCAACAACTGGAGGAATCCTCTGGAATCCTAGCGGGTACTGTATCAGACTAATTCAGTTCCAATCATAAAACATACCACATCTAGTCTCTAAAATATTGTGATTTGCATGAAACTGTCTCTTAGTTATACTGTTTTCTTTATCAAAATAAGAATGTAATGTTTTGTCATGATGAAATGCATATGCTGTCCCACCATCTCAACAGTGGTGGAAAAACGTATATGAGTAGGTATTGCCGCTCTTCCTTTGTCGTCCTAGGAGAAAGAAAACCTTGAGACGGGCCAAGGAGGACGATCCGGAGACCGGGAGCTGAGACGCAACGGGCTCGGGGTACCGCCCAATATTCCCATCAGGACCGGCGAGGAGAACCGATCGATCAGTACCGGATGGAGGAAAAGATGCTGAACTATGCCATCTATTGGAAGAAGATGAGGAAACATCCCAGATCTTGCGAGTCCCATTCGTGAAATAGGATGGCCATCGCCAGAGGGGGGCTTGTGGGATGTATTTACCCATGCATCCTAGCCCTACCTCAAAACTGTGCAGTACTGACATGAAAACATCATGATGACCAGAGCTTCCCAGAAAATGCACCGGGAAATGCAGGAAGAATAGGCTGCCACCCATTTTTGCCGATGTTATGGGCACAGAAGGACGCTGCCTAAAACCACCATTGGACTACCCGCACAGTAGTCTGAAACCATTGTTTTGACCCATGTGGAATCATTAGACGGGGTAAATATGGGGATTAAGCTGTCGCTGCCCATCATTTTGCCCCAGAACAAAAATAAATAATTGGAGTGGGTAAAGATGGGGATGCGCTGTCGCCGCCCATCATTTCATCCCAGAATCCAGGACAGCTGCGCAGTTGTGCGCACACCAAAATGGTTACCTAACTTGCCACCCACCAGTGTAAAGAAAGGTCTTTGTTGACAAAATCCACTTTTACTGATGTCAAAAAGTTGCTGAAATCGTGACTTATTGGACGACTTTAAAGATTCAACCCTTTTTGTGGGGTTCCACATAACCATCTTACTGTAAGGAGCCCCATCAAAACAATGTTAAGCAAGGATTTACTACCATGTAAGAACCATTCCTGTTTAGAATGCATTAATCCAAGAAAATCCCAAAGTTGCATGCAGTGCCAACAAAATCCTCTAGGCGGCACTAGCGGTCTAAACTCTGACTGGAGAACTGAGTGCAGTTGCTGTACAAAGGGATTTGACTTAGCTGACTTCAAAGGCTGCATTTTAATTAAAAATTAGCCACATGCTGTTCCCAGAGGCCTGAAGCCTGGGAAACCCTATCACCTCAAGAGCTTCACACCAGGAGTTAGAATCTCACATGACCTCTTGATTGATAGAAGGCAGACTGGCTGGGAGCTTCCCAGAGACCACACAAAGGACCCTTTCCTCTGAAAGGAAGATGTTAATTTTGTCTGTTTAATGTCAACAAAGCCCTGCCTGCCCAGAGGACTGACCCACCCAAGTCTTGGAGGCGGACCTCAACACTCTGAGGATTGAATTGGAAGTAAAATATATATTTTACAAAAACACTGATAACTCTTTGTAATCAAATGACAGAAATGTATAAATTTGAGAGCTTTAATTTAAAAAATGTACCTTTAATTCAAGACTAAAATCGAATTTGTGTGATGTTCTGGGGCAAAACCCCATTGTTTATTAATATTACAGACTCCCTGTTTCAGCTAGACAAACGAAAATGCATTGGTATGTGGGTAGATATGTGAGGAACAGTTGTATAAAATTTAATGAAGATCCAATGTTGTTTAGCACATTAAAAAGTGCTAGAAGTGGCCGTTTTTGAATGCAAGCTCCTAGGAAAAGCACATTTGGACAGAGACATGGCTAAATTCAGCCACACCATGTATATGTAATTTTAAACAAATGTGTACCTGTGCAAATATGTTTTTAGGTCAGATATAGATTGTGTGTAAAGTTGACAGGGGTGGGTTCTCTGTATCATAAACAGACCTCATCATGATGACACTTCATTTCATTCCCCCAATCAAGTAAGAAATGGAAGTTTGACCAATTAGAAGCTGAGAGAGAGGTAGGGTCAGTGATGCTAGAACACACCCACATTCTAAACACATAAAAGCAGACAGACAGGACAGATAGGGACTTTTCCAAATCCATTTGCAGCGGGACGCTCTGCCGGAAAAATCCATACTTACCTCCATCAACCTCCAGAAAGCCAAACTAGAGACTTCAATCTATCCAGAACTAAGAGACCAGACCAGAGAGACCCAGACCAGCAGAGAGAGTGACCCAGATCACTGTGAAGTGCAGAGGCCAGACCAGACCAGACCAGAGCCCAGTCCAAAACCCTGACCAGATCCATGGCGAGGCCCATTTCACTCAAGAATATAGTGTGAGTACATAGCAAACTGTGTAGAACCAAGCTTTTAGTTTAAATTCATCTAATTCAATCTATTTAACCTAAGTAGAACTGCTTGATAGCTCCAAATCTGTCACCTGTCATTCTTGCTGAAAAAAAATTTGTCACTTGTCATTTTGAAAAAGTGTGCGTTTAAAATTTACAAAACCAAAAACGACCTTTACTAAATCGCTCATATCTCCGCGACCGTTTGAGCTAGAGACTTGCAATAACTTTTATTTGAAAGCTTAGAATCGTAGCTTTGAATCGCACCAAGAACCGCATTCCTACCCCTTATAGTTTTACCGCAATCGCGGAACACGCATCCGCGAATTTTACCGCGATTTGCAATTTCTTCACTTGTAAAAACTGCTGCTGTTTGCCTGATTTCATTTGCCAGAAATTCGTTTAACCTGCTAACTATCCCTGCATCATTGCTAGTGTGAGCCTGGACTAATATTAACTAGATACCACTCACCCTGAACCTCTGAAAGGGAATTAAAAGCGTTTCCAGCATATTTCTCATTCATTGCCAGCACATATCAAAGCAATTTGGGCCTGTGATTTCAAAACTCCTATCTGTTTTCGGTTGTCTAAGCTTGCTGGGATTGAACTGAATCACATTTGATTGCATTTCTGAGAACTGTGTGTTTTCCTTCCATTTCCTTGCCTTGCATAAAGGGGGGGAGGGAATAGCCAGAGAAAAGTGATTACATTGTTTTGTTGAAATCATATTGAGTATTTTCTATATTGCATTTTCATTCAACATTACATCCATTTGAACTCTATAAAGCATTTTCTACCACATTATACTTCTATACCTATTTACCAGTGTGCTACCTTATCCATTTCATCTCAACTCCTTAGTAATTATAAAGAAGTGTGCTAGTGCCAGATTCTCCGTTGTTGATCTTTATCATATCAGATTAAGTGTGCTATTCAATTATTAATTTATTATAAAGCGTGATATAATATATATTGTAAATTATCAAATAAACCTTTTAAACTTGCAAAACAGAACTACTTCTTGGCTCAGTGGGGTCAGGGGGATTCCAAGAGAGGGGTGTTATATAGGGGTAGTCATCCAGAACGCATGAACTGGACCTAAAGATATATCAATAAGGGTTTTCATTCAGTATTATAGACTAGGCGTTGACTTAGCTGTAGTGTTGAATTGAATCCTCTTACATACCAAAAGAAGATAAAGTGGCTTCCAACATAATTACCTCACAGACACTCCATAACTAAGAGCAAGACCAGACATACAGACTACTCATCACATACTTTCCTGAAATAGTAAGTGCACTTCATTTTACTCATATATTTATAAACTTTCTGTATTAGATTAAAAAAAAATATTACTTTTTTGTTTTCTCACAGAAATGTGCAGTACTCTGGAGTGGCTAGAGGAGCATTTCCCACAAGACGAAATGTCTGAAGATAGTGCACCTAATGGTACACACTTTACTATATAAACCAATTAATAAATATTATTTTGTATACATTTAACATATACATTTTTTACAGACCATACAAAAATTGCCACTACCACAGAAAAAGAAGTGGTGGCTAACACTCTGGAACACATTAACCAAAAAATGGACCAATTTATGGCAAATTTTAACGATTTAAAGAACTTTGTGGAAGATCACCTAAAACTACCAACAACATACCATTGTCCCACCTGTACTTGCCCCCCTCACCATATCCCACTCATTTAACCCCAAACCCTCTCCATGGAGCAAAACGTTTTGATGACATTTCCATCCCTTCTTCACCTGATCCCATTTATGTTGAAATCCGTAATTCTCCTGTTTTTGTTTCCGTTTCTGCCCCACCTTCTCAGTCATAAATTGTTTATATATGTCAAATAAAGTTACTTTTTTATATTGTGTTGTAATTACTTTCAGTTCTTTTTGTTAAAACCAATTTAGGTGTCCACGGACAGCGCGGTTGTTCGGAAATGTTCGTAAATAAACGAAAATGTAAGTGTCCTGAGGACACTATATCTGTCCGTAATGTTCTCATGCAAGTTGAAACTGTTCTAAGAACACTCGTACTGTCCTCAAATGTCCGTAAATAAACGAAAATGGAGGTGTCCTTAAGAACACTATGCCTGTTCGTAATGTTTGCTAGCAAGTTGAAACTGTTCTGAGAACACTCCTGGTGTCCTAAATTGTTCATAAATAAACGAAAATGGAGGTGTGCTGGGGACGCTATGTCTGTCCAAATTGTTCGCATGTAAGTTAAACTGTGCTAAGAACAAACGGCTGTCCGTAACTGTTCGTTTTACGTGTGACGCACTTTTAATTAGTTCAGGACCCGAACACTGTCCGTAGAACATCAACATGCATGCGCAAAACAATGTCCGTACATTGGGTGTCCTGCGGACGGCCGCTTCCTTAGCGAACATGCTCACGAAGCAATCATGTGACCGCGCCCACGCTGATTGCGTGTTCTGAATGTGGACACTGTTCATATCCCCGAACAGTTTAAAAGTACATTTCCAAGTAATCCACAATATTTCACATTAAAAACTCACCATGCCACAAATCCCACATACTAATCCTAAGTTTCCACATAGTTTTTGTGACTTTTTGAACCTTTTTTGGTGTTCGATCTGTCTTGCGGACGGCGCGCCTGTCCGCGAACCGCGTACAAGCACCCCTATAAAAGACCACGCCCTAGAGCTCATTCTCATTGTGTTTCTGGCTATTCCACAGAGCACACTGCATTTTGCTGCATACTTTGCAGATTTTGAGATTTCCATCTCCAAGACGATGACATCCATGGCTCCACTATTGCCACCTGGTGCTACATCTGCCTCAGCACCACCCACACCCCCTCCACCACCACCATCTCCCGAAGGGCCTGAAGAGTGGAACATGAGTGAGGATACAGAGGAGGAAGAAGAGGATGACGAGAATGAGGTAGAGGAAATCCCTACTACCCGCCCTCGGCGTGATTCTTGGGTGTGGCGGTTGTTTACCGTTCATGGGAATGTTCCTAAGGCTCGTGCGAACCGTGTCACCTGCAATGAGTGCAAAATGGTACTCAGTCACGGGAGGCATGGTGCGTACAGCTTTGGGACCACGACCATGAAGCGACACCTGAACTCATTCCACACTGGGACCATTCGCCAGGTTGTACCTTGCGAAGAGCGTAGTAGGTTGATTGCCTCTACTTCATCCTCCGTTTCTGATCCTGTCACCACAAGGAACACCTCTGTGGGACAGCATCTTCCTCAAGCTGCCTCACAGGCCATACAGAATGCTGATGACCCTTACCTTTCGAGGGTCACAGTTGAATGTATGTACTGTGACACAGTACTCTGCAGGGGGGAGCGACTTCGGAGTGCTTTTGAGACTATCGTCTCAGAGCACGAGAAGACCTGCTCACTACCCAAATAAAACCCACTCTACATCTTCATCTCTTAGCTCGCCCTTTCCTATCCCTGTGGTTGGTGTCCCCACTTTACCCTCCTTTCCCCTCCTCTCCTACTGTGTCGTGTATAAAAACCAAAAAAATACAAAATAACAAAAATAAAAAATAAAAATAAGGCTATTTTCAGAGCCGCTTTTCACAGTTAAAAAATAGAAGTGAAGATAAATAAAGCAGGGCCTTTGTATATCTTAAAAGTCTGCGGACAGTTCGCGAACATTAGAAAAATTGGGGTGCTACCCTATTGCAACCATTGCATTTTTCTCAGGGAGCAAGTGGTGGCTCTGAAAAGAGCCTTTGGGAGGGGTTTGTATGTCAAAAATTATAAATACTTAACACCTACTTCAAAATGGATGCTGTATTTCTAAAAAAGGTTGCAATGCATTTTGTACATTTCTCAGAAAAATCTGATTGCCAGCATAAGTAAGATGGACTCCATCTCTGCAAAAAATGTATGTACTACGAAACATAATATTTTCATTGTGAAAAGAGGACATGCCAAAATCTCTTAGGAAGGCACAAACAGCCTTATTGACATTACGCCTTGCTTTCTCCATTTGTGGACCACATGAGAAAGAACGAAGCCACATTTGTCTCTGTGCAATCCGTGAAAAAATTACTTTGGAGTTTGGAAACATGTCCATGATCTTCTGAAGTCCTTGTTTCATTGCAAATTGCAAAGAAATTCCAGACACATGTCCTAAACTGTTCCCTCCACAATGAATTACAATTATGTCTGGATGTTCCTCTATCTTCAAAGTTGCATAGAGAGGTAGCAAGTCCAACCACTTCATTTCACGCACTCCATGCCACTTCCACATGTGGGAATCCAAGATCTATAGATACTCCACAGCTTTCTGCATGCACGTTCAACCAATGTATCCACGAGTCTCCCGAAATCCACACAATCTGTTTTTTGAAACACTCAGCCATAGCTATCTGTTCTTCTCTCAGCAAAAAGAATATCTGAGAAAACCTCTCTTAGCACAACACACTCACTAAACTTTACTGGCCAATCCCTTGCTACATTCAATCTCATTTGCATGCCTCCCCACCCCAAATTCCCCGGATGTAATACGCAGTGTCCTAGAACTACCGCCATGTCCGCGAACATATCGTAACATTGACAGCCCTTCTACCATTTCCACTTCACTCTCTGTACCATTCCCATATTGGATGTAGCCAAGAAATCACATGACCATCCACCAATCAAATCCAAGACCTCTACATGTAACTGCATCATCATAGATCAGCACTGCAAATGTACGGTGAAACTCTCGGAGTACAAGTCTCATACCATTGGCAAGCACAATCTACGAGAAATACTATACAAGTCTCCAAGATTTCGACTTGCAGCTTTGTCCATATCCATATGCATGAACACAAACTACAGGTATGCATATTTTCTATACAGTACATGAACACATTTTCTAACTGACTTTTACCTTGTATAATGTGTAAAATGAATCTACGATCATTTTTTCATCCTCCTAAAATGAACTGTGACTTACAAACCTTTATACCGTTTAATTTCTTCATACACACACAGACACGCAAATAATGTTAAATCAACATTTTTGAAATAAAATATATAGACTACATATAATCAAACAAAATTACATGCACACTCTATGATCAAATCTCAAACAATAATATTTGTACAAACACATAATTGGTTTTAATTTTTTCAATTTATATAATTACTTACATTTATATAGGACAAGCAGGCTATGACATTGACTCACTATTACGTGGAAAAGCAGGTTATGACATTGACTCACTATTACGTGGAAAAGCTTAGTTACAGGAATAGTGGTATACAGTGCTACATTATGAATTTCACAAGCCATAGTAAAGATATTTTCTTTCCTACAGTTAGTCATAAGATAGTTTTAATGGTTTTGAAGAAGGCGCTGAGCATTTCAATTTAAAAAATCTATGTCTAAATTAAAAACAGTGCTATATACAAACCAAATTTCTAATTTCTTTCTTTAACAATTGCAGTGAAGACCATTCTCCAGGAAAAAAAGCAGCCAAATTTGAAGTACAAAGAACAACTAAGAAGCAAACTGCTCATTTTAGAAAAAAAGTAAGTAAAATGTTACCATAATATTTGAATTATTACTCAAACACACGTAAGGTTAATTCATGCTATTTCTGTGCCTAAAAATAGAGATTCTGCACCATTCTGACCAAAAATCCCCCGTCTTAAACAGTGATTTACTGGCAGAATGGCCCACAACTTCCTATTTTTCGACACACAAATTACCCAACTCAGCCGCTAGGATTTAGATGTTGTAGAACAAACAACTGTTTTAATTGTATAGCTTTAGATATACTATTTATACTTCTCCAAACCACTGGCTTACTTTTTTCTGACATCTGAACCCCAGTTTAGTAACACATTGGGCCTCATTACACGGTAGGCGGTGAGCCATGGTGCTATTAGCGCCATGGCTCATGCCGGTAAAATACCGGCACCGCCTTGGTGGAAAGGGGATTTACCGCCCCATTCCAAGGTTGGAGGGGCGGTAAATCCCCTTTCCGCCATTGCCCTTCCCCATTCCCATTTCTGCCCCATAGGGCTCTATGGAAATGGGGAAGGTGCTAATTACGCCACCCCAATTTTGCGGTGCCGTAATTAGCTCCGAGGTCCGTTAGCGGGTTGGATTTTAACGCCTGCAAGAAGCAGGCGTTAAATCCTCCAACCCGCAAAGGGACCTCGTAGTACGGCGGTAAGGGTTAACGGCCACCGTTGCCATTAACGGTGACCGTTAACCCTTACCGCCATCCGTGTAATGAGGCCCATTAATTCAAGAATACCCATCCCTAGTAGTTGTACTTCCCAAAGCACAATCACACACCATTACATACATCTTTATCATCTTACTCAAAAACTCATGCACACAACACACATGCATTCCAGAACACCCCAACCCATACCTTCTGTATTTTTTTCAACAGACCCTAAAGCATGCCTACCAAAAAGCAACTCCGTAGAAAGGAACGCAGAAGTAGAGCAAATGAAAAGAAAACTCTCCAACATAAACATCCATTTATAGCAGAATTTGTAAAAAAAAATGTTGAAACACAACAGCTAATACAGTCATGTAGTGAAACAGAAGAAGTTTCTAGTACAAAAACTTTGCCTCCTCTATCAAAAAGTAAAACAAACCAAAAAACAATTAACAGAAAATCAACTATCACTACAAATAAAACTTCTTCTATAAATCTTGCTGTAGTACAAAGTAAGCATACCAAGAAAAGTATTTTAGCCAAAATGTTCTGTCACAAAGTCCTTCAAAATCTTATGAAAACAGGAGAGAAACCAGGTTCAACACTTCAAACCTATCGTAGAAAAGTAATCTTAGAAGCGTTGATAGACAGTGCAATTCTTCTCAAAAGAAAGTTGTTTATTTTAGTGTTAAACAGAATAAAACCACTAGCAAAACTAATAACTAAATTAGAAAAAAGACTTCTCAATAAACAAAATGTCAACAGAAATAACTTCTTAAATATCTGCGGAGGTGAATGGAGTCACACTACAAGCACAGAACCATACTTTAATGAAGAAGCGTACAAACAAAAGCAAACAAATACAATTGCCATACATAGCAGTGGTCGAGGTTATGAACAAGTTAATAATACCATAATGGAACAAGAAGTACTCCTTACAAAAATATGCCCTGAAAACGTAGATTTACCCCTCCATTCAACTGAATCAGAACATCTAGTGTACAAATGGCCATGCACGTCAATGTGTAACATTCCCAAAAAAAATTTCAAGTATTTACGCCAATTCCTCAATCAATATGTGAAAAGCAAAAAAAAAATCAAAATTAAACTACTGCAAAATATGGATGCTTGTCCAGTACGCAAGTACACAGGACTACAAGGACATTCATTGGCCTGCATTACAGGACCTACTTGCAAAACAACCTTCCATGATATCAAAAGGATATCAACACATCATGCAAGTATAATAAATCTAGTTTATAAACTGTACTATGCTAAAAGTCCTGCTTTAGCACTAACCAATTTAAATAACATTCTTCTACATGGTACAGCAAAAGGCCTACTACAAGAAATCGACTATGTCTAGACAAAATATTTTGGAAGTGAAACCCACTTACAAGATGAATTCGCTGTAAACCAACTTCGTAGCAATTCTGCACATGGCAACCTTTCACTACACACATATAAAAAAGAAATACTAAAATTTGAAAGTACTTCAGCTGAAGTACCAAACCACGTGTGTGTATGTTGCGGCAGAACTTTTTATAAAATAACACAAAAACTGTAGACCTATCATACAAAATAGAAGACAATGAAGAATCTAAATGGTTTGAATTAGCTCTCTACCTTATAGCAGAAAACAAATACGAAATAACTGACCCCATAATACTTTGCAGTTACTGCACTACAAAACTAGACAACAACCAAACTCCTTCACATGCTATCACAAATAAATTGGAATTATATCCACTACCAAAACCCCTTCAACAACTTAATTTATATGAGAGCATCATAATTCAAAGAGTGCACCCATTTCAAGCAATAATACGCCTTCAACCAAAAACTGCAAAATTACCTCCCTCTGAATTAGTGAAAGGGATTTGTGGAAAAGTAGTGTATTTACCATTACATCTAAAAGAAAATGTGCACACTCTAGGAGTGCAACGTCCAATGCAACAATATTTAATTATCTTGGTAAATGGAGTACCTACAAAAGACAAAAACATTTGTCAACAATTGGAAGATTTAAATAACGTTAGAGAAGCCCTGCAATATCTTAAAGAGAATAATGAATATTACAATGAAATTAATATTGAAGAAAACCTGAAAGATACAACTGAAATAATTCAAGAGACGCAAGAAGCTGGTCAATTTGAGCTCCTAGATCCTGCTACAATATCAAACACTTTAGACCATTATACAATTCATCCATTGCACTCTAATGACACCATAGAAGATGCACTGTAAACGTACCAAATGCATCAAACAAAAGGATCACCAATCAGCATATGGGAAAAAAGTATAGAAGCACGTGCTTTTCCTCTACTCTTTCCGACTGGCAAAGGAGGAAGATACGATGATAGACCTATTCAAATATCAGCATCAGAATATCGCTCATTACGAATGTATTCTGAAGATCCCAGATTTCGACAAAATGTGGAATACATATTCCACCTGCTCTTTGAAAGTGAACTAGCAACTTTATGTTACGGAGTTGCACACATATTAAAATCAGGATCACACTTTCAAAATATGACAGCTACACAATTATTACAAAAAGTTCAACAAAAAGATGAGGTTTTACAAGCAAATCTTACAAATCTATTAGCAAATATGCGTGGTACTAAAGAGTACTGGTTTCAACGTCATGGAGATGTACGTTGGTTTGTTACATTAAGTTGTGCAGAATATGCATGGGAAGATTTACATGCTTTCCTACGCATATCAAACGAAAACAAAACAAACATAGATATACTAACACCTGGAGAACTTTGTTCTCAGGATCCTATTAATGTTTCAAGATATTTTCACCATTGCTTCAGTGCTATGCTACATTATATTTGTAATAAAACTGTTCCTCCCCTTGGAGAAGTGCAACACTTCTTTTGGAGAGAAGAATACCAAGCCAGAGGAGCACCACATGTCCACATGCTTTTATGGATTAAAGATGCTCCTAAATTTGGTCAAGACAGTGATGCCACTGTTTTACAGTTTATTGAAAAATATGTCACTTGTGAAATTCCATCAGAATCCACAAATAGTGATCTTCATGCAAAAATGTTACAATTCCAAAGACACAAATGTGGCAAATATTGTCGTGGCAAATACAAAAACAAATGGAAATACTACACCAAATGCCGATTTGGTTTCCCTAGACCAGTTACAAATACAGGTCAAGTGAACAATCTCATGTCTTCAGTTAGACATAGTGTTAAAGGTAAGTGACCTAAAAATACATATTGCATAAAAAGAAAAGAAGAAGAAAAATATATCAATGATTACAATGCAATCATTGCCCACTTATGGAATGCAAACATAGATGTGCAGTACATTGCAGACAATTCTACTGCAGTTGCATGATATGTCACAGCATACTTAACCAAATCAGAAAAGACAGAGCTCCAAGACCTCTGGAATGACCTGTCATCAGATAAAACAGTGTCTCAGAAATTATACAGCTTGGGCATAAAAATGCTGTCCCATAGAGAATGTGGATCCTATGAAGCAGCTAATCGATTAACTGGTACTGCATTGTATGGTAAATCTGCAAATATAGTATGGCTAAGTCTTGGTCCAACTAAATCTAGAAAAAGAGTTTTAAAATCATACGAAGATATAGAAACAATAGCCAAACATGATCCCAACAGCCAAGACATTTTAAAAAACAATTTATTGGACACATACTACCCAAACAGGAGTAACACTTTGGAAACCATGTGTCTATACCACATAGCCCAAAACTACACATACAAAAATAATATAAAACCTGATGAACAAAACCGTAAATACAAAGTGACAAACTGTGAAGGCAGCTTAGTAAAACTCACCAAACCAAATTTAATTAATCATATCAAATTGTCATTAAAGACTCCTCAACATAAAGAAGTATATTACATGTCCCTGTTACAACTCTTTAAACCATGGAGAAAAGAAGAAGAAATACTAGATAACTATGACTCATATGAAGACGCTTTCAAAGCAAATGAAAGCAGTATAACTGATGTAAACTTTGCACAGTACAAAACAATTTTGCACAATGAACAGCAACACGAAGAAGAACTCCAGGCCCAACTAGATAAGAACACTCCTGACAGTAGTCAACCTTCTGTCACAGGAAGCCAAGAACCACTGGGAGACCCACTAATAACAAATGAGGCAGAATTAGCAATGATAGAAGTAGAAAACACCATGTGTCAGTATGAAGATAAAGAAGACTTAACTAAACTACAATCAAAGCTAAACAATGAGCAACATAGCATTTTTCAAGAAGTAACAAAAGAAATTGCACATGGTGTACAACATGAAAACAAAGAATGCACCTGTCAAAATTACAAACCTATACTATTGTATGTCAATGGTGAAGCTGGTTCTGGCAAAACATTCCTAATCAAAATCATCAGTAAGTTCTTTCAACAATTGACAAACAACAAACTGTCAGCTGTTGTCACTGCCCCCACAGGTTTAGCTGCCTATAACATAGGTGGTGTCACTTTACACCGATTACTACTCCTGCCAGTAGAACACCAAAACAAATTAGATTATTACAAACTTTCTGCAGAAGCTGCAATGGAACTACGCAGAGTATTGAAACAAATGCAAATGCTACTAATAGATGAAGTGAGCATGGTGTCCAACCTAATGTTGGCTTTGATTCACCTCAGATTACAAGAAGTACTCAAAACAAACTATGAAGAGCTCTTTGCTGGAAAACACATTATTGTTTCGGAGATCTTCTTCAATTGACACAAGTAAAAGGTGAGCCTATTTTTAAAACATTGGGACACAAACTCTGCCGTAAAACTGTTGGCAGCATAGGAAATGTCAACCTTTGGCAACATTTCCAATACAGAGAATTATCAGAAAACATGCGCCAATCTGCAGATCTCACTTATGCCAACATCTTAAAAAGTATCAGAGTTGGTATACTTTCTAAAGAAGCAGAAGCAATATTGAAAACCTGACACATTCATGCACTTTATGGTGATAATGCATGTGCTACAGATGTTATGGAACAATTAGTCCACAAAAATGTCAATTGTATGGCCTTAATGCCAACTCTTGCAAGCTGGTTCAAATTCAATGAAATAATGTTAAGTAAAGAAATGCAACCAATAATGGAAATTAGCGCCACAGACAAACTAGATGTACATGGAATGACACTACCCATGTGTGACCAAGCCACAACAAGACTAAATAGTTTAGAAAAATCAATCTCAAACACAGCAGACTTGGAAAAGATATTATAATTATCCTTAAATTGCAGAGTAATGCTGAAACATAACCTTGACGTGGACCAAGGACTAGTTAATGGAGCACTGGGGACAGTTGTTGGCTTTCAAACATACCCACATGACAACAAAATTCAGTTTGTCAATATTCTCTTTGACAAACTTTCAGAAGTAAAAAGAATAGGACGCTCAACAGCTCGATTCCTTCCCTTCAAAGACATGTATGTACGCAGAGAACAATTTTCTCTAACTCTTGCATACGCAGTAACCATTCATAAATCACAAGGTCTTACCCTAGACAAAGCAATGATAGACATTGATAATCCAGTCTTTAAAGAAGGCATGAGCTACGTAGCACTATCACGCTTACGTACACTTGACGGTCTATTTCTAATCAACTTTGATGCAAGTAAAATAAATGCTGATATTCCTTGCATTTTAGAATACAATAGACATTGTTCACTATACACTCCCCATATAAACACATATTCTGTTCCACAAAAAGTAAAACATTATAAAAGAAAAATAAATCAAACAGAAAAGCAACAGGATGTCACTGCAAATCCTCCAAAGAGAGTAAAAGAAAGTAATACTTCATCAAGTGCCACAAGCAAAAAAGAATCAATTAGGGAAAGTAAACCAGGTACTTCTTCAAAGAAGGAAGACAAACTCCAATAAAAGCAGTCAGATACAGAACTACCTGGTCCATTTAAACTCTCAAATATAGTTGGTGTAAGTTGCTACGCAAATGTAGCAATTAATGTTCTATTTCAATTACCACCAATTGTTGAGAACATTTACTTACACAGTACAGACCCATTGTGTTTGCAAATGTTAGTACTTCACAGAAATGCAGCAAACAATCCTGGCAACACGTATAGTGTTTATGGAATAAGACAGCAATTGGACTACTGTGCTGGAATGGTGAAATTCACTATAATCTCACAGGAAGATCCACAAGAATTTCTAATGTACTTACTATTAGTACTGGAAAACAAAAACATACCTATAAATGAAATCTTCCAGATTTCATACATGTGGAAACATACATGCACTCTCTGCAACAATGTGACACAAGAACAAATTCCTAATGAACGCTTTGTGTATATATCAATACCTAATTGTGAATCCGTTCCATTTCAGCAACTTGTACAAAATGCAAACCATGGTAGATTATGTTCGACCTGCAATTCAGATAATCGCTCCACGTTAGTAATACAAACACATAGTAAATACGTAATACTAATGCGTCTACCTTACGATGCAGATGGTACCAAAAACAACTGCAAGCTGACTGGATTCACACATGGTCAGATATCACTTTGTAGGAAAACCTTTACAACAATAGGTATAATCTACCACGCAGGAGCCACAACCAATTCAGGGCACTAAACTGCATATATAAAAAAGAAATGTGGATGGTTTGAATGTAATGATAGTACCATTACTCTAAAGCAGAGATTACCAGCAAATCTTACAAACGCTTATTTAATGTTCTTAAAACCAAAATTTGATAACTAAACTGTACTTAAACTTTAAGTACACTTGTAGTAAAAAAATATAAACTGTCACAATATTCCAAAAGCTATCTAACTGCCCAAAGATGCTACAACAACTAATCAGATAAATTAATACCACTCAAATAGAGAAAGAAACAGACAGTTGGAATACGCCAATTGGTATCTAACTGTCCCAAAATTTAGAAATATCCAAACAGATAAATCAATACCACAAAATGATATAAAAAAATAAACAGTTAGAATACGCCTACTGGTATCTAACTGCTCCAAAATTTTACAATATCCAAACAAATACCTAATATCTTACTGCTCCCAAAAACTGGAACAATCCAATTTATAAAGCATTAGCCAGAAACAACAAGTAAACACTGAAAACAAACAAACAAATAAACTGTAGCATAACACAAAAAGGTTTTTTGTTTTTAATCCAACATGGATTTTTTTTCACCCAATGATTTTAGCAACAAACACAAAAACTGAGCAAATTGCACAGTACTCTGGTTTGTCATCTACTAAATATGAGGGTAAAAAAAAAGAAGAAAATGTTGATTGTACAATGTAATAAGTCTTTATAAAATACTAATACTAACATGCTATTTTCTTTTATTACAGAAATGAACAAGAAAAACATGGACTCCCGTTACTAAACCAAATAGTAAGTATAACATGATAAATACAACCATCGCAGCATATCACACCCATACTGGCTTATAACAATGTTCCTTATAATTTTGTTTTTGACCCAAAGTTATAAGCCACTATGAGTGTGATATGCTGCGGTGCTTGTGGCCAGGGCATAGACTCTTGGGTGCATGGCATATGAGTGTGATATGCTGCGGTGGTTGTGGCCAGGGCATAGAGTCTTGGGTGCATGGCAACATTCTATACCCTGGCCACAACCACCGCAGCATATCACACCCATAGATTCAAGCATTGCAACCATTATAATGTCCGCGGACACAAGGAAGTTCCTAGAACACATTCAACTTGCCAGAGGACGATACGGACAGCGTCCTCAGGACACCCCCATTTTCTTTATGTACGAACATTTCAGGACCCCACGAGTCTTCTTAGAACACTTTCAACTTGACACCGAATCCTGCTTATTTACGAACATTTCAGAACAGCCGTGTTGTCCACAGACAAATCGAACACAACAAAAGCGTCTACCACATAAAAAAAAATACAACATTGCACTTATCTCATACTCCTCCACCCTCCCCAAACACTCTTACACACCAACACACTCCACTAAATACAATTTTTAAACCAAGTTTCACCTCGTTGTCTGTGGTTGTCCACGAATGCAAGATGTCGGGCGCCACCAAAAATATGACACGCTCCGCGCCCCACGCCATCCAATCAGCGAACCCTTCAGATGTCCGCGGACATCGCGCATGCCGCTTGGCCAATCAGGGCACTGTCCACGGAGCGAATCGGGAAGTCCGTCCGCGAAGCGAACGGAGATATCACTAATTTTTTTGCCTTACATTTTGGTCATTTGTTTAAAAAAAACTACTGGACGGATTTACACCAAATTTGCAAAAGCACGCTTTCGGGACCAAGCCCCCACTCCTGCCACAAATTTGGTGTAAATCCGTCCAGCGGTTTGGGCTGTAGGCGTGCGCAAATTTTCTTCCCATTATGTCTATGGGAAAAAACAAAAGTTTTGGGACCCACCCTATAACTTTGCCCCCCTGGAGTAAAACTCTCCAAACTTTGCAAAATAATTCAGAGTGGGCCATATACTTTTTTTGCAAAGTTTGGTGAGGATTCGTCCAGAGGGAGCGAAGTTATAAGCCACCCAAAAAATGCTCTTCCTATGGAAACACCAACTTAACCATAACTACATGGACGCTTTATTTTCGAACATTTCAGGACACCGCGAGTGTTCTTAGAACACATTCAACTTGCCAGCGAACAATACGGACAACGTCCTCAGAACATCCCCATTTTCTTTATGTACAAAAATTTCAGGACAGTGCGAGTGTTCTTAGAACACTTTCAGCTTGACAACGAACAATACAGACAACGTCTTCAGGACACCCCCTGCGAACATTCCAGGACCCCACGAGTCTTCTTAGAACACTTTCAACTTGACACCGAATCCATTCTGTTTATTTACGAACATTTCAGAACAGCCGTGTTGTCCGCAGAAAAATCGAACACAACAAAAGTGTCTAGCACATAAAAAAAACAGAACATTGAACCTATCTCATACTCCCCCACCCTCCCCAAACACTCTTACACACCAAAACACTCCACTAAATACAATTTTTAATCCAAGTTTCACCACGCTGTCCGCGGTCGTCTGCGAATGCAAGATGGTGGGCGCCACAGAAAATCTGACGCGCTTCACGCACCACGCCGTCCAATCAGCGAACACGTCGCATGTCCGCGGACATCACGCAAGCCGCTTGGCCAATCAGGGCACTGTCCGCGGAGCGAACCGGGAAGTCCATCCACGGAGCGAACGGAGATATCACTAATTTTTTTGCCTTGCATTTTGGTCATTTTAAAAAAAACTACTGGACGGATTTACACCAAATTTGCAAAAGCACACTTTCGGGACCAAGCCCCCGCTCCTGCCGCAAATTTGGTGTAAATCCGTCCAGCGGTTTGGGCTGTAGGCTGCAAAGTTTTTTCCCATTATGTCTATGGGAAAAAACAAAAGTTTTGGGACCCCCCTATAACTTTGCCCCCCCTGGACCAAACCTATCCAAACTTTGCAAAAAAAATCAGAGTGGGCCATATACTTGCAAAGTTTGGTGAGGATTCGTCCAGAGGGAGCGAAGGTTTAAGCCACCCAAAAAATGCTCTTCCTATGGAAACACCAACTTAACCATAACTACATGGACGCTTTATTTTCGAACATTTCAGGACACCGCGGGTGTAATATATATATATATATTGTCACTGTATAAAGCTTTGGCATCCCCAAATCCCGCAAATGTGGCCCCATATAAACTGGCCTAGCACACTTTCTTGTCCTGGATATTAAGAGAGGATGACACAGCCTTGCGCCCATATATACTTGCAAAACACATTACTGCTATAAAAGGGGCCCTTCAATGATGCGTCCCTTTTTGCAAATTGTTGTGACCAGCTTCACTTTTTGTCTCCAACCAAGGTAATCAAATTAAGTAAACTCTAGATTTACTAATAACCTGCTTCTTTTTATCTTTTCTGACACACACATGAATTGCATTTGTATTATCAACTTTCAATTTTCTTAGAAGTTATTAAAAACAAGCTTAAGTGTTTTCAGACACCCTCTGGAGGTTTCGACATTAGAACTCTGCTATTAGCAAATAGCAGAAGATCTGAAGAATGACCCTTAAACCTTTGTTATTCCAGTGAGGAAGGAGAGAAGGTTGCTAATAAGGTGTTGTTTTTTTTAAATTCATTTATCAAAACAGTTGTGGAATTTTTAGAGGCAAGGGGAAAAGTGCATACATGTCATGTGGGTTGGTGAAGGGCGATGTATTTGTTGGGATCTGGTAACAAATGGGCAGGTGTCAATATATAGAAAATGCACAAGAGAGGTAGGGTTAAGGAGAAGCTGTGCTTTTCTCCTTGGCACTTTGCCTGGTGAGTCCAATCCAGAGGCATCTGGTACTCTGGTACTGAGCTTCCATTCACTGGGAGTCTGTTCACCGGCCCATATTCCCTGGCATTTGTCATTCCATATTGTAAGCATTATCCCATGCCAAGAAATGAAGGGGAATAGAATATGTTTCAATTCAGTATCAGTGATATGCGACTGTTGGAGACATGTTCGCTCTAGTTCACCGCTACTCTGATCTGGATTTATTACTATCATGAAAATGATTTTAAAAAGGAACAAATATGTAAGAGACAACACTCCTTATGAAATGGCTCAGCAAATTGCTGTTTATACCTCACTGTGAGCTACTTCCATCTCTTTGAATGCAGAATAATTATCTCACTCGCTGTCTTCCCTCTCCCAATTGAACTGTATTAACTGTTTTCCCCCGTGTTTATCCTGTATTAGATAATTTGGTGTATTTCACTGTTGATTTTCTGCCTTTTGTATTTGTATTTATATTTTATTTATTTGTATAGCGCGTCTGGCCCGGAGGCATCTGGGCCCATATCTTAGGTTACAGACAGATAATTTACAGATACTAACAAGTGAAAATACACTGTGGTATGTACAGGGATGGTATATAACGCGAAGGTACAGTAAAGGAGTGAATGGATTAAATACAGTCAGGGATATAGAATAACATACAGGTAAAATACAATGATGCAATCACTGTACATGCAGAGCAAGGGCAGCGACAGGAGCAGAGACAGGGTATCTCAGATGTTTTGAGCAGAAAGCCACAGTTTGGTTTTACTCTTGAAGGATTGAAAGGAGGGTTCTGCTCTAAGATAGTTAGACAGGGTATTCCACAATTTGGTGTCTAGGACAGGGAAGCTCATCCCACCAGCTTTCTGAAGCTTAAATCTAGGGAGGGAGAGGCTGTGGGCTTGGGCAGCTCTCAAGGGTCGGGTGGAGGGGAGAGGTGTACGATGGTTGACCAGATAGGTAGGGGCCTGGTTGGCCAAGCACTTGTGTGTGAGGCAAGACTTTTCAAGGAGATTCTTTGCGCTACTTGGAGCCAGTGTAGATTGCGTCTATGTTCAGATATATGCTGATTTCTAGGAATGTTAAGGGCCGCCCTAATAGCATTATTCAGTGTGACTTGCATTTTATTTAGATTGTGTTGGCTAGTCCCTAGATAAAGGGCCCAACAATAGTCAATAATGGACATAATAAGTGTTCTAGCCAGGGTGGTGCAGTTGGCGGTAGTCAAGAAGGGTCTGCAAGATGTGATGAGCATGTATAGGCAGATGCAGAGCTAACAGCATTGGTTTGTCTCGACACTGATAGTGTAGAGTCAAGGTAGATTCCTAAGGTTTTAGTGTCCTTGGAAACCTTGATAATGTTGCCGTCAATGGTGAACGACTTGAAGGAAGAGTCAAGTTTGTTAAGACGTTGGTGGGATCCCAAAATAAGGAGTTCAGTCTTATCATCATTGAACCAAAGTTTGTGTTGAGCCATCCATGTCAAGATGACCAAATGAACATTGTTCAGTGATTTAGTGTCCATTGAATAATCACCAGTGATAGGGATGAGTATCTGGGTGTCATCAGCATAATTGGTGTAGGTGACACCCAGATAGTCAAGGACATCAAAGAGTGGTTTGGTGAACACGTTATAAAGTGTTGGTGACACGCATGATCCTTGGGGGACGCAACAGTCAATGGGAGAGGGCTCGGCAGATGCTGATAGGGAAAATACCCGCATAGATCTGTTATCTAGGAAGGATCTAATCCCTCAGGTATCAGAGTCGGAAAAGTGGGCTGCTGATTTAAGGTGTTGACAAAGAATTTATTTGGTGGTTGACCAAACCAAAGGCTGCTGAGAGATCAAGTAGGAGTAGCAAGGCTAGTTTCCCATTGTCTTTCAGCACCTCAATCTGAGTTTTTAGGTTGATGAGGGCAGTTTCAGTCCCATGCCTCGGCCGGAAACCAGATTGCCTAAGGCCAAGTAGTTTGTTGACTTCTGGGCAATCCTGGATCTGCAGATACGCAGCTCGGTCTAGTATTTTAAGCATGAAAGGGACTGTTGTGATGGGCCTGTAGTTAGTCGGTATACTCGGATCAATAGTAGGTTTTTTAAGAAGGGGGGTGACCCAGGCGTCCTTCAGATTATCCGGGACTATGCCTGTTTTGAAGGATGAGTTTATAAAGACGGTGATGAATGGGGCTAGATCATGTGAAGCCTCCTTAATAATAGGGGCAGGACAACTATCACCTTGACAATTAGATGGTTTGAGCTTATTAATGATGTTTTCAACTTTGGTGAAGGTAAGTGGAGAGAAGCAGAATGGTTTATGGTTGAGACTGGCCCGGGTGTTTACGCTGGTGGGGCGGATCAGCTGCTGGTCTATCTGCAGGCAGTTTTGCTTAGCTTTGATTTTGGATTGGAGGGTGGTAGTTTTATCCAGAAGAGCTTTTTGTATGTTCGAGCACCATGTACTATCGTTAGTGCCAGAGTGAGGGGATTGCGGGGGATTTAAGTACTTTCAAGATCTTGAACAGTTCTTTAATATTAGAGTCCTCTTGTGTACCGCTTGTTGTAGATATGTTTTTTAGCTTGGAAGATAGCCTCTTTGTCGTTGAGGGATGGTATGATGAGGCTGTCCTTGTGGACATCAAACGGATGACTTTTCCATCGGGTTTCAGCATTGCGTTTTTCTTTTCGTAGCACTCTCAGAAGGGGCGTAAACCAGAAGTCAAGATGTGCACGTGGTTTAGATTTTCTGAGTTTGATTGGGGCAATGGAGTTCATTGTTGTGAGCATGTTATCGTTATAGGTATCAATAAGTACAGTGGGGTCAGAGTATGATTGGCGAACTTTGTTGAGAGTAGGGAGGATAAGCGGAAGTAGTCTATCGTTTGTTATGTCCCTTTTGTTTCTGGTATGCAAAGCAGGAGCAATGACCTGTTTGGTGCATTCGCTAGCTTTTATATTGAAGGTGACAGTATGATGGTCTGACCAAGCGCAAGGTGAGTTGGTCTTTAGGTTAATTCATATTGATATGATCATATTCATATGATCTGTTGCTTCTTCTGAAAAGTACTTGCTCTGATATAAAATAGTACAAGGATATGAGATAAACCAGTGATCTGTGCTCACCATAGATTTAGAAGTATCAAAATGACCTCCTATCGAAGGTTCATACAATAACACTGAAAATTGAGTATGCAATGAAATATATTGTGATACGGTCCTCTGTCTTCTCAGATATAATAGTCCAACAATAATAAAGAACAAACTGTACATCTCAAAAGGATTCATTTAATTTTCATAGCCACAGTCCAGCCGACACGTGTTTCGACCACTGGTCTTTCGGCCGAAACATGTCTGGGGATGCTTGTGGTTTTGTGCAGAAGGTATGTGACCTACCAGTTTGGGCTGGACTGACACTTTTGGGGTGGGACCAAGCCCGATTTGCATATGGTCTTTCCCCTTCTGTAATGGCTTGGCAGGCTGAAAAACGATGGTGTGAAGGGTTGCCCAGAGCTGTGCCCGTGGTTATGATTTATTCAAAACCTTCCAGTCATCGTCTTTTGGTTTTGTTTTAGTCAACCCGAGTGGGACCGGTATGCCAGACATGGGTCCCGAGCCTGATGGGCCTATTGACCTTACCATACTATTCCTAACTGATGATGCACAAGGTCAAAGCATGTCTGGGGATGTTTCTGGTCTCATGCAGAAGGGATGTGACCTAGCAGTTTTGTCTGGACTGCCCCTTTTGGGGTGGGACCAAGCCCAATTTGCATACAGTTTTTTTCCCTTCTGTAATGGCTTGGCAGCCTGAAAAACAATGCTTTGCAGGGTCGCCAAGAACTGTGTTGGTGGTTATGATTAATTCAAAACCTTCCAGCCATCAACTTTTGGTTTTGATTTAGCCAACCCGAGTGGGACGGGTATTCCCAGATGTGGGCCCTGAGCCTGCTGTGCCTATTGACCCATACTACTCCTAACTGATGCTGCCCAACAAGGCCGGAGCATGTCTGGGGATACTTCTGGTCTCGTGTAGAAGGGATGTGACCAAGCAGTTTGGGCAAGACTGTCTCTGTTGGGGTGGGACCAAGCTCAATTTGCATATGGTCTTTCCCCGTTTGTAATGGCTTGGCAGCCTGAAAAACAATGGTCTGGAGGGTTGCCAAGACCTGTGTTCCTGGTTATGATTTATTCAACTCCTTCCAGCAATCAACTTTCGGTTTTGATTTAGTCACCCCGAGTTGGACGGGTATGCCCAGACATTGGTCCTGAGCCTACTGGGCCTAGCATCCCAAGATACTCTTCACTGATGATGCCAAACAAGGCCAAAATATGCCTGGGAATGCTTGTGGTCTTGTGCAGAAGGGATGTGACCTAACATGTCAGACTGGACTGCTCCTTTCGGGGTGGGACCAAGCCTGATTTGCATATTGTCTTTCCCCTTTTGTAACAGCTTGACAGCTTGAAAAACAATGGTCTGGAGGGTTGCCAAGAGCTCTGCCTGTGGTTATGATTTATTCAAAACTTTCCGGCCATCAACTTTTCCTTTTGATTTAGTCACTCCGAGTGTGACGGGTATGCCCAAACGTGGGTCCCGAGCCTTCTAGGTCTAGCAACCCAAGCTACTCTTACTAATGATGCCCAACACAGTCAAAACATGTCTGTGGATGCTTGTGGTCTCGTGCAGAAGGGATCAGACCCAGCAGTTTGGGCTAGACTGCCCCCTTTGGGGTGTGACCAAGCCCGATTTGCATATGATCTTCCCCCTTCTGTAATGGCTTGGCAGGCTGAAAAACGATGGTCAGGAGGGTTGCCCATAGCTGTGCTCATAGTTATGATTTATTCAGTACCTTCCAGCCATCACTTTTTGTTTTTGCTTTAGTCACCCCCCGAGTGGGACAGGTACAACCAGACGTGGATCCTGAGCCTACTGTGCCAAGCAACCCAAGTTACTCCTCAATGATTATGACCGGTCAACTCCTCAGGCACCAGTGGTCCAGGGGTAAATATCAGTTTCTAAACCATCAATCAGCCCCACACCTCTAGTACACCAGAAGAGATCTGAACAGATTGGAATAACTACCATATTACAAACTCCTTGTCCAATTTTGGTAATGTGGACGGAACAAAAAGGTTATCTCTGAAAAGTTGTTGAACATTGGTTAGTTGCAATCCAGCAAAAATACAATTATCACCCAATGATAAAAGGGACTGTCAAGTTAAGGTAGTATCAAAAATATCAACTTTATTTATATCACAACAGACAGTTCTAGCAACACTACGCAATACAACCCACCCTGTAAAGGAATGCAGAGGATAAACAGTTTCAAAAAAGGAAAAGGGATGCACTGTGGATACTGACAAAAGGATAGCCAGTATGGTTAATAGCCACAATAGCTTAAGGTTACTTGGCTTCTGCACAAAGAGAGTAATGGGAAGGACCAGGGAGACAAAACCACAATGTACATTGGGCTCTAGGTGTTCTTGGTGTTCAACAGGGTTCAGTTGGCTTTAGGGCTCTTGCAGGCTTCTGTGACAGAGTTCAAGAGTCAGGTGCGGGAATCAAGCGGCAAGACGGTTCGGCAGGCAAAGCTGGACGAACGACTGCAGGGTAGCCTACACGATGGCTCGGGTTCAGGAATCATTGTCTCAGTGCTGATCAGCGGGTCTTAAGCACTAGTCAAGATATCTCAGATCTATTTAAGCAACAGCGGCTTGACAACGGTCAGTGTTTCCATCAGTTGCAGATCGAGGAACTTGACTGTGTCGAAAATGTCCTTTTGGGTGGACGTTAGTAGATGCTTGTTGAGGTACTTCTCCCACCTTCTTCAATGGGCTAGTGTCATCCTTTACATTGGATGGCCCAAAGTTGAGGAGTGTGTTGCTGGCAGCTGCCTTGTCCTTTGTTGTAGGTCCAGAGACTGTCTGGCACTTCCTACCTAGGAAGCTTGCTGCAGAGCCTAGCAGCAGACGCTGTGTGCTGGCTGGGTACTGGTTCTGGAGCGGCTACAGGGTCCCTTGGATTCAATATCTCCCTCTGTTCCATGGGAGATGTTTAGGGGAAGGATCTTGCTTCTATCTTTGGAGGTCCTGTCCATTCTTTACTGGCAGAAGATGTAAGACAGACGGTACCTTCAGGCAGGGTCCAATGATTACTTCTTCTTGCTATTCCTTGCAAGGTCTTCAGATGAGCTGCCAAAAGAGGGGCTTAGCTCTCTTTTAAAGCATTTAACTATACTGTGATACAGGCCTCTGTCTTCTCAGATATAATAGTCCAACAATAATAAAGTACAAATATTAAATCTCAAAAGAAGGAATTTAATTTTCATAGCCACACCGCGGCCGACTCGTGTTTCGACCACTGGTTTTGCGGCCCAAACAAGTCTGGGGATGCTTCTGGTCTCGTGCAGAAAGGATGTGACCTAGTAGTTCGGGTTAGACTGCACCTTTTGGGGTGGGACCAAGCCCGATTTGTACATGGTTTTTTCCCTTCTGTAATGGCTTGGCAGGCTGAAAAACGATGGTCTGGGGGTGGCCCAGAACTGTGCCCTGTTGCTATGATTCATTCAAAACCTTCCAGCCATCAACCTTTGGTTTTGCTAAAGTTATTTCAGGACCATTTTCCTCCCAAATCAACCCTTGTAATACATTGGTGTGGTAGAACATATAATTGCCCTATTAATAACTTCTGATTATGCCTGCACTCTTCAATATATTCTGTCAGGTCATTAAGTGTGGATACATTCAGATGTAAAAGATGCCTTGCATTCAAAGGCAATGCTCACATATGTCTACCTCACTTTTAATAGTTTTAAAACTACCTAATACAAACATGATCCAACTACCAAATGTCTTGTACCCCAATACCATCATTTAAACTGAGAAAGTCTGGCACAGTATGAATGACGCCTTTTGCTTGAAATAGATAACAGGTGAAAACCATACCTTTACATATTAACACTAGGTTAAGCTTCTTTTCCCTAGTGCTAATACTGTGCAAAATGTAATTTGCCCCCAGCACAAAGTCTCTGTGAACCAATCCGAAGTGTCATTGTGGGGACAATATTTAAAAACAGGATATGAGTAAATATCTAATCCTATATCTGCCAGGGAATCTCAACAGCCTATTACAAATGCCAATGCATTGGTTGCATCAGGTGCTAGAAGCATAGTCAGAGAGTCAAAGAGGATGCATATACAGAGAAGAGCTTATCTGATTGATGTATTATTTCAAGTAGCTGTCCGAGTGCTTTCAGCAATGATCGTGTATAGGACGTTTTACTAACATGATCCTTCACCTTAAAAGTGCAAATCAAGTTAGTTTGGTCCCACTTTCCGAGACGTTAGTGGGGATTATGGCCTTTCACTCTGTTCTTGTGGGAGGCTGTTTCAGATTTAGTGATCTGGGAATTATTGGGTATTACATGTCTTGCTCACACTAACGTCCAGCCTCTAGTAGTTTCCAGTAACCATTGTTTTAGGCTTCCTACTGAAGTCCAATCAACTGTTTGCCTATTGTTATTTACTTCACATTTTAAAATAAAACATATTTCTTTACATTAGTTTACAACAATACCACTATTAGGAACCACAGTAAGACCTACAGTATTTATTCGTATGTTTCAATTGATTCCCCACTTTAAAATGGAAAGTTCTTGTTCTTATTATGGGGCAATCTTGGTCTATCCTACTATTTTTTTTAACTAATTTATTCGAATTTTCCAACAAACATGTAACAATAATTTACACAAATACAACCGACATATTCTTAAATTCTTATAATGAAAAGACCCTCCCCCACAAACAATCAAACTAGAATGCAATGTCTAATCATAAAATCTGGGTGAAAAAAGTGAGAGAAAAAAAACATGGAACTCTTGGGTGGAAGAAATGTATTCGATATGCAATATTGAAAAGTTGGTTTTAACAATGCAGAAGAAAGAAGCCTATTTCAGAAAATGTGGGGGGCCTTTTTGAGCTTGGATATGGACTGAGATTTTGTCACAAAAAGAAGTTGACAGATAAGATAAGTACATTTCGGATATTATATATATTTGGTAAAAGGCATATTTATGTATATATATCATTGTGATTTAGAAGGTTGAAAGGTAATTTGTGTATGTATATATATATATATATATTTATTTTATATCCTACTATTTTTAGGGTGAACATTTGTACGTTCCTTCTGTTGGTGTGTTTTATTCCCAGCCTGACCACCAGCCACATTATTTAATGTGTGTGACAATCAGTTGTCAGGTTTTGAAGGGCATTATGATAACAATCTGATCATTCTACATGATCTACTGCAAGGCCCACAGATCAGAGCATTTTAAAAGACTGTCAGGCCAATTCATGGAATTAATGTGCGCCGAAAATTCCCGTGCAAAGGTGTCAAAACGTGCGATTCGCAGTAAAAGTGCGAAAATCGCAGTGCAACTGCGAAAATCGCAGGGAAACCAGCGCACATCGATTCATGGAAGTCTGTGCGCGCGATAAATATTGGATGTGAGCTGAAAAAGTGCGTGGCGCAGGCCGGCGCACAGGTCATCCAACGGCGTGCCCCAGGGGCAAACAAGTACGCCACAAGAAAGCAGGCGGTAGCGTCCCTGCGTCTGAAAGAAATGTGCGCCAAAATGTGCGCTAACAAAAAGCACCCATATACAGCTATGATGGATGATCCATACAGTGGTCCTCTAGGACAAATGAGGTGCAAAGGGGTACCGACAAACACGGACACCCGCTGTGTGAAAAATAGCATGTGCGTGTATTACGGGGTTCGCGGGAAGTTCCACACGCGATTGCCCTGTGTACGTGTATTTCGGGGTGCAGGGTACGTGTATTTCGGTGTGCGCGTGAAGTTCCACACGCAATTTCAGCAGGGTACGTGTACTTCGGGTAGGCGGCAAATTCCACATGCGAATCCAGCAGCCTATGTGTATTTCGGGGGTGCCAGGGAGTCCCACACGTGAATTGGCCGTGTGGGTCCTCCCAGCTGTTCCCTCTACACCCTCCACGGACCCTGCAGGCGGCCCACAACACAGGGGACTACCCTGCACCCCTGCACATGTCCCGCAGGCAGCCCATCCGCCATGGCCCCCAGCCAACCCACATGCCACCTTGCACTACTGCCCACCAACGCATGTCTCCCAGCACCCCCAACCCCCAGCATCCAGGGGCACCCTCCACCAGGCCCCCACTCATGTCCCCCTGCACCTCCACCCCCCAGCACTGTAGGGCACCCTCCACCAGGCCCCCACTCATGTCTCCCAGCACCCCCACCCCCCAGCACTGTAGGGCACCCTCCACCAGGCCCCCACTCATGTCGCCCAGCACCCCGACCCCCCTGCATCCAGGGGCACCCTCCACCAGGCCCCCAACTCCTGTCTCCCAGCACCCCCACCCCCCTGCATCCAGGGGCACCCTCCACCAGGCCCCCACTCCTGTCTCCCTGCACCCCCACCCCCCAGCACTGTAGGGCATCCTCCACCAGGCCCCCACACATGTCTCCCAGCACCCTCACCCCCCAGCATCCACGGGCACCCTCCGCAGGCCCCCACTCATGTCTCCCAGCACCCCCACCCCCCTGCATCCAGGGGAACCCTCCACCAGGCCCCCACTCCTGTCTCCCTGCATCCCCACCCCCCAGCACTGTAGGGCACCCTCCACCAGGCCCCCACACATGTCTCCCAGCACCCCAACCCCCCAGCATCCAGGGGCACCCTCCACCATGCCCCCACTCATGTCTCCCAGCACCCCCACCCCCTGCATCCAGGGGCACCCGCCACCAGGCCCCACTCCTGTCTCCCTGCACCCCCACCCCCCAGCACTGTAGGGCACCCTCTACCAGGCCCCCACTCCTGTCTCCCTGCACCCCCACCCCCCAGCACTGTAGGGCACCCTCCACAAGGCCCCCACACATGTCTCCCAGCACCCCCATCCCCCAGCATCCAGGGGCACCCTCCAACAGGCCCCCACTCCTGTCTCCCAGCACCCCCACCCCCCAGCACTGTAGGGCACCCTCCACCAGGCCCCCACTCCTGTCTCCCTGCACCCCCACCCCCCAGCACTGTGGGGCACCCTCTACCAGGCCCCCACTCATGTCCCCCTGCACCCCCACCCCCCTGCATCCAGGGGCACCCTCCACCAGGCCCCCACTCCTGTCTCCCTGCACCCCCACCCCCCAGCCGTGCGATTTGCCTGGGTATGTGTATTCCAGGGGTGCGCGGGTAGTCTCACCTGCGATTCCATCAGGGTACGTGTATTATGGGTCCGCGTGAACTTCCACACGCGATACCAGCAGGGTACGTGTATTACGGGGTTCGCGGGAAGTTCTACACGCGATTGCCCTGGGTACATGTATTTCGGGGTGCACGGGAAGTTCCACACGCGATTGCCCTGGGTACGTGTATTTCGGGGTGCGCGGGAAGTTCCACACGCGATTGCCCTGGATACGTGTATTTCGGTGTGCGCGTGAAGTTCCACACGCAATTACAGCAGGGTACGTGTACTCCGGGTGCGCGGCAAATTCCACACGCGAATCCAGCAGCCTACGTGTATTTCGGGGGTGCCAGGGAGTCCCACACGTGAATTGGCTGTGTGGGTCCTCCCAGCTGTTCCCTCTACACCCTCCACGGCCCCTGCAGGCGGCCCACACCACAGGGGATGACCCTGCACCCCTGCACATGTCCCGCAGGCAGCCCATCCACCATGGCCATGCCCCCCAGCCAACCCACATGTCACCTTGCACTACTGCCCACCAACACATGTCTCGCAGCACCCCGACCCCCCAGCATCCAGGGGCACCCTCCACCAGGCCCCCACTCATGTCCCCCTGCACCCCCACCCCCCAGCACTGTAGGGCACCCTCCACCAGGCCCCCACTCATGTCTCCCAGCACCCCCACCCCCCTGCATCCAGGGGCACCCTCCACCAGGCCCCCACTCCTGTCTCCCTGCACCCCCACCCCCAACACTGTAGGGCACCCTCCACCAGGCCCCCACTCATGTCTCCCAGCACCCCCATCCCCCTGCATCCAGGGGCACCCTCCAACAGGCCCCCACTCCTGTCTCCCAGCACCCCCACACCCCTGCGTCCAGGGGCACCCTCCACCAGGCCCCCACTTTTGTCTCCTTGCACCCCCAACCACCAGCACTGTATGGCACCCTCCACCAGGCCCCCACTCCTGTCTCCCTGCACCCCCACCCCCAGCACTGTAGGGCACCCTCCACCAGGCCCCCACAAATGTCTCCCAGCACCCTCACCCCCCAGCATCCAGGGGCACCCTCCACCAGGCCCCCACTCATGTCTCCCAGGACCCCCACCCCCATGCATCCAGGGGCACCCTCCACCAGGCCCCCACTCCTGTCTCCCTGCACCCCCACCCCCCAGCACTGTAGGGCACCCTCCACCAGGCCCCCACTTCTGTCTCCCTGCACCCCAAACCCCCCAGCACTGTAGGGCACGCTCCACCAGGCCCCCACACATGTCTCCCAGCACCCCCACCCCCCAGCATCCAGGGGCACCCTCCACCAGGCCCCCACTCCTGTCTCCCTGCACCCCCACCCCCCAGCACAGTAGGGCACCCTCCACCAGGCCCCCACTCCTGTCTCCCTGCACCCCCACCCCCCAGCACTGTGGGGCACCCTTCACCAGGCCCCCACTCATGTCCCCCTGCACCCCCACCCCCCTGCATCCAGGGGCACCCTCCACCAGGCCCCCACTCCTGTCTCCCTGCACCCCCACCCCCCAGCCGTGCGATTTGCCTCGGTACGTGTATTCCAGGCGTGCGCGGGTAGTCTCACATGCGATTCCATCAGGGTACGTGTATTATGGGTCCGCGTGAACTTCCACACGCAATACCAGCAGGGTACATGTATTACGGGGTTCGTGGGAAGTTCCACACGCGATTGCCCTGGGTACGTGTATTTCGGGGTGCGCGCGAAGTTCCACACGCGATTGCCCTGGGTATGTGTATTTCGGGGTGCGCGGGAAGTTCCACACGCGAATTTGCAGGGTACGTGTATTTCGGTGTGCGCGTGAAGTTCCGCACGCAATTTCAGCAGGGTACGTGTACTCCGGGTGTGCGGCAAATTCCACATGCGAATCCAGCAGCCTACGTGTATTGCGGGTGTGCCGGGGAGTCCCACACATGAATTGGCTGTGTGGGTCCTCCCAGCTGTTCCCTCTACACCCTCCACGGCCCCTGCAGGCGGCCCACACCACAGGGGACGACCCTGCACCCCTGCACATGTCCCACAGGCAGCCCATCCACCATGGCCATGCCCCCCAGCCAACCCACATGTCACATTGCACTACTGCCCACCAACGCATGTCGCCCAGCACCCCCACCCCCAGCATCCAGGGGCACCCTCCACCAGGCCCCCACTCATGTCCCCCTGCACCCCCACCCCCCAGCACTGTAGGGCACCCTCCACCAGGCCCCCACTCATGTCTCCCAGCACCCCCACCCCCTGCATCCAGGGGCACCCTCCACCAGGCCCCCACTCCTGTCTCCTTGCACCCCCACCCCCCAGCACTGTAGGGCCCCCTCCACCAGGCCCCCACTCATGTCTCCCAGCAACCCCACCCCCTGCATCCAGGGGCACCCTCCACCAGGCCCCCACTCCTGTCTCCCAGCACCCCCACCCCCCTGCATCCAGGGGCACCTCCACCAGGCCCCCACTCCTGTCTCCCTGCACCCCAACCCCCCAGCACTGTAGGGCACCCTCCACCAGGCCCCCACACATGTCTCCCAGCACCCCCACCCCCCAGCATCCAGGGGCACCCTCCACCAGGCCCCCACTCATGTCTCCCAGCACCCCCACCCCCCTGCATCCAGGGGCACCCTCCACCAGGCCCCCACTCATGTCTCCCAGCACCCCCACCCGCTGCATCCAGGGGCACCTTCCACCAGGCCCCCACTACTGTCTCCCTGCACCCCCACCCCCCAGCACTGTAGGGCACCCTCCACCAGGCCCCCACACATGTCTCCCAGCACCCCCACCCCCCAGCATCCAGGGGCACCCTCCACCAGGCCCCCACTCATGTCTCCCAGCACCCCCTCCGCCAGGCCCCCACTCCTGTCTCCCTGCACCCCCACCCCCCAGCACTGTAGGGTGTTAGGGAGAATTCTCTGTTTAGGCTGAATTTCCTAACCTAGTGAATCCTCCAGCAGCTTTGCTGGATTTCTGGAGTTTGTTTTGTTTCCATCCTGCCAAGAGTGAGACTCTTTTTCTCCCACTCTTGGACATGAATGTGTGTAATTCCTTTGAATGTCAATGTGTTCTATGGGCTATGGGGTCTTTTACTCCATAGGGTCTCATATGTTTTTCTATGTGTGTTACACCGCACCCTCCGTGCCGTAACACTGGGGCGTCCTAGCGGACCCCCACCATAGACTCCATACCCGGGGACTGACTACTGTCTCCCCGGGCATGTAAAGTCACCATTGGCTTTACTAGACCTAAATTTTCGAACAAGACTAGTACAAACCATCCTATTGTGGACGTACTAGTAGGGGTAATTCGATTACTCCTGGGTCTGTTGTTCGAGGGGGGCACTGTCCCGTCCCCCCTCGTCGAGCTTTGGCTGGTGGCAGTGGAAACTACTCATTATATTCGACCCCGAATATAACCCTATGGGATTCTTCCCATTGTTGGAGGTTAATACTTTTCCTCGTTAATCTCTAACATACCACCGGCTTATTTATCTTAAATAAATCTATCGGTTGGTATTTTCTGCCAGAACTCGGTTTTTAAAATGGCGTCTGTGTTCGTCTCTGTGACTCCTAAACCAAAGGTTGAGCCCTTTGTTCCACCTTTGGCGGGTTTCTGCACAGAGGCCCTCCAAAGTGGTGCCATTCTGTCTGGGTACCACAGGGGGTATGGGAGGGGGTTTAGGCACCCTGGACTGAGTTGCCTTGCCAACTCAAGTCGCACTCTGGTGTGATTGGCCCAAGTGGTGAGCCACCCCGCTCACCACTTAGCGTGTTTTGATTGACAGCTAGGCTGAATGAATGGGGGTTTTCTGCATAAAAGCAGGGCTTTTGGTACTGGATCTACAGAAGTCGCCACAGGACCTAAGAATCCGATGAGGGTAAAGCTGAGCCAACCTGCAACGACGACACCTCCGGTGGAGCCCTGCTGAACCGTCTCACCAATTCCCGACGACAGAGGAGATCTCCCGGCCGGAGAGTCTTCTTCCCCTGACTGGTGGGAACAACCAGTCCCCTTTGCTTTTTCTTCGTTCCAGGACGTAGTGGTCGAATTGCCCGTGCTGAGCACCCCGGCAACCGGATAGCCACTACCCACTGTACCGCGACCAAAAGGTGGTGCCTTGTGATGGAGCACTCCGCGGCTGGTCTCTTCCCTGGTGGTGCAACGATCTTCAACTTTCCTTCGACGACGAGATCATCTCTTCTCTTGGCAAAGCCCCGACTTGCATCCACCACCAGGAACAACTGCCCCCACCGGAGCTGTCTCTCCACATACAAGGTACCGTGTCCGCCTGGCTTCCCTTGTGTCGGTTAGCGTGAGGTGTCTTAATCCTCGCCTCTCCATTGGGTCTCCTCCAAGCCTTCTTAACTTTCTGTTCTGAACTGGTCCAATCTTTCTGTGACAATTTGCGCCAAAGACTCGAAGTGCATTTCCACTGTGATACTTTTTGGAACATTTCACCTTGCCTCTCTCCGAGTGGGCCTGGCCTCTGAACTTTGCGATCTACAGTAGACCCTGCCTTACTTGCCTTGCATTTGTTCGTAAAAGTGTTGGTATCGAGTTGATTTCATACCCTGCCTTTTCTCTCCCTTCCTAACGAATACTAGAGTGCAATCTAGGTTAAAGCATTCACCTCTGTCTGTAAATAAGTGGTGCCGTTGAACCTAGACTTGTCGAACTATTGTTAGGGGGATTGATTTACTTATAGTAATTGTGATTGAAGTTGTTTGCTGTATTAGTGCCAGTGTGTTTTCCATAGATGTGTTTTTATAAATAAATGACTATATATCTTTACACCGAAGATCTGTTCCGTGTTTGCTTGTTCTATTGTGTAAATTGCCCTATTTTGTATACTCCACATACTGCCTAACTCTTCTTGAGGGAAGTCTGACTGCTCAGCCACAGCTACCAAGTGAATCTGTGTGGTACAGACTGCTACCAAGTGGGTTTACTGCCAAACACCTGTAGTCGTAAATATTTTGCAGTTGTCCCAGAGGGAACTGCACAGGTTTCCGCCTAACACAGGGCACCCTCCACCAGGCCCCCACTCCTGTCTCCCTGCACCCCCACCCCCCAGCACTGTAGGGCACCCTCCACCAGGCCCCCACACATGTCTCCCAGCACCCCCACCCCCCAGCATCCAGGGGCACCCTCCACCAGGCCCCCACTCATGTCTCCCAGCACCCCGACCCCCCGCATTAGGGGCACCCTCCACCAGGCCCCCACTCCTGTCTCCCTGCACCACCACCCCTCAGCACTGTAGGGCACCCTCCACCAGGCCCCCACTCCTGTCTCCCTGCACCCCCACACCCCAGCACTGTAGGGCACCCTCCACCAGGCCCCCACTCCTGTCTCCCTGCACCCCCACCCTCCAGCCATGTGATTTGCCTGGGTACGTGTATTCCAGGGGTGCGCGGGTAGTCTCACACGCGATGCCATCAGGGTACGTGTATTTTGGGTCCGCGTGAACTTCCACACGCGATACCAGCAGGGTATGTGTATTTCGGGGTACGCGGGAAGTTCCACACGCAAATTTGCAGGGTATGTGTATTTCAGTGTGCGCGTGAAGTTCCACACGCGACTGGGCCTGTGAGAGTGGGGTACGTGTATTACAGGGGTGGGCGGGAATATTTACTCGCGACTGGGCCTGGCAGAGCGTGTTACGTGTATTCCGGGGGTGGGCAGGAAGATTTACACGGTCGCCTACAACGTGCCAAAAAATAAAAGGTCCAATCCTGAAACACGTACGCCAGCATGAAGCAGGCGCACGTCCCGCGCAGCATAAAAGAGTGCGCAAACAACAAACAAGCTCAGACGGCAGGATGAATATACCGTTCCTAGCAGCAGTGGCCGTGGGATACCGCAGGAGGTGGAGAAGGATAGTCAGGGCCCGAATCGTCACACCCAGAACCAGCCTATTTGGTATGCCTGATGACCAGGTGTATGGGAGGTACAGGTTTCCGCCACACATAATACTCGACCTGGTCAGTGAGTGGGAGGATGACCTCACATCACCCACCCTGTGCTCCCAAGCACTCAGCCCCCTGGAGAAGGTCCTCAATGTACTGCACTTCTTGGCTACTGGATCATTTCAGCGGACAAGTGCCATAGTGGGGGGGGGTGTCACAGGCCACGCAGTCATGGTGCCTGCACCAGGTGTTGGCCATCATCACTGCACGCCCATCAGTCCGCAGGCACATATACCTGCCCAGAACACCTGCAAAAAGGCAGGCTGTCAGCCAGGATTTCTATAGGGTGGCACAATTCCCCAAAGTGCTAGGTGCCATTGATTGCACCCATGTGGCTCTACGTCCCCCCAGGGCATCTGAGCACATCTATAGAAACCGCAAGCACTGGCATTCCATTGTCCAGGTAGTATGTGATCCCAAGGGAATCATCACCTCAGTATATGCCAACTATCCAGGGTCCACCCACGACAGCTTCATTTACAGGATGTCAACCCTAAACCGGGACATGGAATCTGGGCGGCATGGCGATGCATGGCTGCTTGGTGAGTAGAAATGCCACAGCACACGCATGCATGACAGATACAGAGTAATGCCAATACCCCACTAATGATCCCCATCACCACCTCCCCAGGAGACAGTGCCTACCCTCTGAGCACACACATGATGACGCCAATTCGGAACCCCATCACGCCTCCCGAGGTAAGATACAACACAGCCCATATTGCAACTCGGGGCATAGTGGAGCGCACAATTTCGGAGTGCTCAAGTCACGCTTTCGCTCCCTTGACCGTTCTGGTGGGCAGCTGTTATACGTTCCCCCAGTAGTGTGCAGGATCATAGTGGCAGCATGTGTCCTGCACAATGTTGCAACACGCCGGGGCCTGGCTGTGGACATGGTGGTGCCCCCACATCCCCAACCACATGCACGCCCGCTGCGCATGGGAGGGGAAAGGGCATGGGGTGAGGCAGCCCGTACGCAGCTGGTGGCTAAGTACTTCACATAGAAAGCACACCCCTGTGGAGTGCACACAGTCCTGGCACATACCATCTGACAATCAATGATGACTCAATCTGACAATTCTGATGAATTAAGGGACAGTCAACTGTCAGAACCATAGCAGCCTGAGATTGTTCATCTGGAAGTGTCACAATGTGTGCATCCCTACCTACACAAACACCACCAATGCAGTGTCATCAAAAGACACACTTCCATGCAGCAAAGATGAATACCCACTTGCAAAATACGAACATGAGAACAGTGCCATGTCACCCAACCCCTCCCCGGCACGGCCACACAACACACCATGGCATGTCATGCAATGTGAGAGCAAACAAATTAATCCCCACAACATGCCCCAAGTTTCACCAACTGCAGTGTCCCTAATGGAAACTGGCCACACAATAAATGATCACAGTAATGCAGACCCAACAACACACATTACCAAATACTTACCAATAATACCAATCACCTACACAACCTCCAACCTACCATAAACATGACAGTACGGACTTAAAAAATTGGTAGCCTCACTACCTGATAATGCCAGCACTTCGAACACTTCCAACTATACAGTGTTAGCGCCACGCAAGAGTGTAGGTGCACTGCTTACAACATGGACTCCAGTTCCAAAGTAGACCGCCTTGTGAAGACATGAGAAATGGACCTGCAAATTAGGAGGATGAGATGGATGCAGAGGCACATATCAATACACCATGCAGTGTACAATACAACAACAATATGCACTAGGAATGTATAAACAGTATTGACTACAGACTGCCCACACATCAAATGGGAATCCAACGTCACCTTGTAAGTCAATGTCACTTGGGCACACCCTTTGCAAGCCCATGGAAACGGGAAGCAGGAGAGGTGTGTGTCACACAAACCCAAGCATCTGACCCAAATTCAGGACAAGCCTGCATGTGCCCAGCCACAATACAGCGTATGCCCACGGGAGCCACACAAGGCAACACACTGTCAAAAAAATCAAGATTCAAAAATAAAAAAAAATAAAAAAATAAAAAATCAAAAATGGCCATGAATGGGCCCGGGGGGTGGGGGAGGCCACCCAGGAGGTCCGAGGACAGGGTGCACACCAAAACCCACCTGTGTGGATCTTGCGGGAAAAAAAACACCTCCATGGGCTCATGGCCTGCACGGCTACCCTATTGTCGGAGAATCGCTGCTGTCGCTCTCCTCACCCTCTGCAGCTGCATCAGGAGGTGGTGGCACTATGGGAGGCAGCCCTAGCCTGGTCCTCCATCGCAGCAAGAATGCGGGTGTGGAAGGTCTGGTTCTGGAGGATAATTGTGCGTAGGTCCCCATGCAACAACTCACGGGATGCCCGGACCTCCGCCCTAGTTGCCTGCATCTCAGCTGAGAGCGTACGTGTAAGCCGCTCCAGCTGCTGCTCTGTCCTCGTGTTAGCTGAAGCCTCAAGCTCAACCAGAGTTGCCCTGAGCTGATGGAGTTCCACCCTCAGGGCTTCCCTGTGGCCCTGGGACTCAATAGAAATGGCTTCCCGCAGAGTCTCCAGTGCCGCCCGCCTGTCCCTGTTGGACGCCAATATGTCCTCCCTGTGTGACTGGCTAATGGAGTCTGTTGCCTGCTGTAGTTGTTCAATTAGCCTTTCTTGGGGGACAATGGAAGTGGCCACCCTATCCATGGCCTGAGCCATATCTCAGTTGATGCTGCCTGTTGGTTTGCCATACGTATATGGATTGCTCCCATGCGGTATTGCCAGGTGGCGTACGGCCACCGCGTTGGCGGGCACCACACCTGTCTGGGGCAAGGCGAACTGCGCCTTGCTGTGCCGGCACTGCCTGAGGCTGCAGGACTGCATTCCCCCTCTGATCTGCTGGCCCAGGAACAGGATCAGATGTAGCGGAGTGTGACCCTGCATCCGTAACCACCAAAGGCGGACCTACCAACACTGACATCCCCATGGAGGGTTCTACCCCTGGTGCAGGTGGGTTGGACAGTACAGAATCCCTCCCAGAAACACTTACCTGCGACGGCACATAGGTCTCATCATCCGAATCGACACCTGAATAGAGCTCGGGGGAGGTGCACCCGGAGCACCCCTTGAGATGACGGCCTGTAGCAAGTGTGGGTTCTCACCCACCACCACACCACATCCCTCACTGGTGCCCGGTCGGGCCTGAGACCCCTCCTGGGTCTGCACCATCTCCACAACCCCAGCAGTATCAAGTGCGTCATCCCCTGCAAAGACATGAAAGAAAAGAAATGGGAACAGGCATTAGCAACATGGAACACAATTAGGGCTGAGAAGCAACAGAAACAGTGCTTCATTGACACATGTACCACATGACTATAACCCTCCCATGCATGCACTGTCACTGCGTATGAAGGGGAGGCAAATGGCACACATTGATGACACCAAGATGGAAGACCAACAAATTTGCTGCATGCTGCCTAGCAGTGCCATCACACATTGGCCTGTGATTGGCATGTCCAATACACATACATGACACATGCCATCACACAGATGACATGTACCCTAGCCATGTCACACATGTGACAATAGGACTGAGAAATGCCTAGTGAAAGTGGTGGAATGCAGACAATCAGCCTGAATGAACACAGAATAACATGCAACTATGTTGTGGCAAGATGACAATTCAAGGGCAACTGGAGTGAGGTTGGGCTGAATGTCTACTGTTGCCAGAAGGGATACTGCAACACCCAAATCCTGGTGCGCAGAATGTATTGAATGAAGCACATGGGTGACCCAAACCACTCAGGCACACACACCCTCACCTGGCCCTCAATCAGAAGCACTCACACACACACCATGCACATGGATGACACACACATGCATGTGCACTCACCGGACAATGCCTCGTAATCTGGCAGGTCTCCCACGCCTTGGATCTGTTCCTCCGTGACATAGGTCCCAGCAACATACTCATGTGGAGTGAGTTCTATGTCCTCTGCCGGAGACCCACCTCCAGTCACTAGAGTTGCAGCATGACTTGAGGCCAGCTTTTTCTTTGCCCTGCGCTTAAGGTCATTCCAGTGCTTGTAGCAATCATTAGCTGTGCGCCTCACGAATCCAAGGGCACTTATGAGTTCCGCAATGGTCTGCCAGTGTGCCTGACGTTGTGCAGGTGTGGTCTTGCATCCTGCAGTAATCACCATTTCGCTGTCATGTGCGGGCACATACTCCACAAGTGCATCAAGTTCGGCCTGATTGAAGCTGGGCTTCCTTGGTGGGCCGGACTGTGTAGCCGTGTCTGGGGGATCAGCCTGTACTGGACGAGCACTCTTCCTCTTCCGCTTGGAAGGTGGTGGTGATACTGAGTGTCCTACGCCGCTCTGGACACCAGGGGCAGGAGCCCCGGTGGACTATGGACTAGGAGTGTGGGAATGAACACTCACCATGGGACTTGGTGCAGGCATTAGCTGAAGTGTGATGTAGTCAGGGGGAACGTCAGCAGGATGGACTAGGACCGACACTGTCCTGGCTGGGACACTCAGAGCTGGGGTGGATGGAGCTGCAGCTGCCCCTGCAGCCTCCCCACCCTGCCTACTCGGGGCAGCAGATGACATAGCTGCCCCTGATCCACGTGGGCTGGTGACACCAACGTGCACCGCCACACTTGGCCTAGACCTGCTGACCTGGAAGTCAGCCATGGAGTCACCCAGTGCCAGGTCTGGTGCCACAATGGGCGGGTCCAACAAGGGCTGAGCAGGGATGGTGTCAGCCACGTTACCCTCAACCGGGGGGGGCATGGGTGTACCTGACTGGTCACCCACACATGGGGGGCTAGGGGCACCCTGCAAGTCCTGGCCACGTCCCCTACCATATCCACCACGGCCACCTCTTGTGGCTCGCCCACCTTTGCCACCCTTACTGCATGCTCGCCTCCCAACCATGGCACTGATGTTGTTGTGCGAATGGGAGTTGCAGTAAACTATTGTCCTGGGCAATTGGGGGTAAAAGGGGTAGGGTACTAGATGGAATTCGTACCCTAGTGCTCTAGCAAGGCTGTATGTGACCCCTGGGGGAAGATAAGGGGTCACACAATGCACAGGCACCCCGAAAAAGGGGGATAATGTGCACGCAACCCCTCCTAGACTACGTGCGTGGAAAAAAAAAACTGCACTACGCTGTGGCACCCAGAAACACAAAAATGAACGTATGCGTGTCACACGCAGCCTAGACTGACCTCTGAAGGGGTAGGCAACACACGGGGCAAGCACAGATGTCAAATACGTGCGTGACTCACCGTCTGCCAGGAAAAATCGTGTGAAAAATACGCACGTGTGCGCGTTGGCAACACCCCCGCCAAAAGAAGAATTGTACGCTGTCTGAGGAGACAGGACAACAGGAGAAGTGAACGCTGTTTGAGGAAACAGGCCCAGGAAAAAGACAAGAAGACAAAAAGCTGTCAGAGATAACAGGGAGTACGAACTTGGAACGCCGTGAAGTAAATCGCGTGTGAACCGACAAGAAGTACAGATTTCACCCACTCGTTCTCCACGAAAAGCACGTACAAGGAAATGGCGTTCTACACGTACCTTTTAAACATGCCCACACGTCCAGCGTCACTTCCGCGTGTACGCGCTAAGGCCCCATCCTCCAATTACATGAGCTGACACTCTTACGTGCAGTCATTGGACGTGTAACATGCACCCGTGTACAGGGAAACGCCCGCGCACGCACGTCACAGACGCGCATACACGCTGGTGGCCTTTGGGCCAATGAATTCGCGTACGTGTGCTGACGCGCTTACGCGCTAAGGCCCTTTCCTCGAATCACACGCAGACGTGCTGGATTTTCACGTGCCAAATCACTCCGTATCAAGCTGGCCACGCGTAAGCACACGGAAGACCACGCTCCTGCCCAGAAGGCCGAATTACTGCCCCCCAGAGCCCTGGGCACGCTCCCACCTGCCATCTACTGCTGCCTGATTGCCTGCTGCCCATGTGCCCTGCCATTTGCTGCCTGCACATCAGCCAGGGGTGCTGTTGCTGTGACCACCCCTGCTGGAACCGAAGACTCCCGACTGGGATTCCATCGCTCCACAGCCCAGCCCCAGGACCCAGTTACCCACCCACTCCTGCCTCTGGGGTTGTCATGTCGGGCACTGCAACATCTGGCACCACTGACAACCCCCGGCCAGAGAGGCAGAGGGGCACCAGCTTCACTGCCACCGAAGTTGGTGTCCTGGTGGAGCAAGTCCTGGGGCAGTATGATGCCCTCTTCGGAAGTTTGCACGCCGACAAGGAAGGACGAACTCGGATCTGGACGGACATCGTGACTGCCATCAACGCGGAGGGGGTGGCAGTCCGACTATTCCATCATGTCAAGAAGCGCTGGGAGGACTTCAGGTCCAGGACCCTCAACAAGGCCCGGCGCCTCTTGAAGGCAGCGGATGCTAAGGGGCACCGGGGCCACTTTTCGGACGATCAGATGAGGGTCCTGGAACGCATATCCCCAGCGCTCCACGTCCAGGTCCTTGAGAGGCAGACCCGTCTGGAGTCGAGTGGTAAGTGTGCATGCATCATGATTGTAAGCTGTGCGTGTGGTGATGTGCCAGTAGTGTGCAGGTTGCACATGTGTTTGTATGGGGCCAAGTATGGGTGGGGGTGTACAGGGCCGTGAGGCTAACACATGCAAGGGCTGTCATGTGTGAGACATGGATGGTGCTTGTGTGTGTAGGCTTGCATGCCAAATGCAGTTGTGTGGGCACACATGTTTGGATGAATGTGTATGTAAGTAGGCATGTTCGTGATGTCACACATGGATGTTGTTTTCAGCTGCATGGATCAGCACTGTGTACATGTGCATGTGTGTGTATTTGACAAGGGTGCAACAGTGATGCAACATGGATGCATGTGACAGCAGGATGTGGAAGCCTGATTGGCAGATGTGACATGGATGCTGATCTGAACACTGCGACAGTTGGCAGAGGTGTACACATGCATGCAAGTGTGGTGGTGTGTGTGCATGTGTAGTGCACTCCCTGTGTTGCATGTGATGTCTGGCTCACCTTTGCCTGCTCATGCTGTTGTATGTGTATGGATGGTGCTGGCTGTTGCGATATGGCTGTGGTATGGCTCATGTGTGCAAGTTGAAATGACATGTGTGTTGGCGATTGTGATGCCATGTCTGAGGTTTGCCAATGCCACTCATGTACAACTGTCATGTGTGTATGTGTCCATTGTACAGTGCCCTGATGCCTGTGTTTTATTTCTCACTGTCTGCAGCGTCAACTGATGAAGAGGGCGGAGAAGGTGCTGTGGAGCACAGCGGCGCGGATCGCACCGCCAGCCGGAGACGCAAGGCCCGGCTCCCCTCCCAGGTTGTGATCTCGTCGGGGAGTGAGGAGTCCAGTGCCGCGTCCCAGGCCGCAGCTGCCGGGGGGAGGTCCAAGAGGCAGAGGTCGGAGTTGGACTCCTCGGCAGCAGAAGGGGCAGCTGGGACCCCACAGGGCCCAACGGGGGAAGATGGCATGGAGTCATCCAGGTTGGTGGGGGGTTTGGTGGAGGAGGAGGCCATGCAAGCAACAGAGACGGGGTCTGGAGGTGGGGATTCCACTGGTGCTAGTGGTGCAGTGCAGGACCAGGGACAGGAGGCAGCACAGGCCGCCGCGGAGGTGCCTGTGTGCAATCCTGTCCCTGATCCTGTCACTGCATCATCTTGCACCAGCAGGGATGCCTACGTCCAGACCTGTTTTCAGGCAGGGGATGAGCTCACAACAACTGGCCTTCCTCTCCCTGCGGACGTGGCTATCCGGGTCCGGGTTGAGCCTGTCCTGACTGGTGTGGCGTTGCGTCAACGGGCCATACAAGGTGACCTGCAGTCTTTTCATGAGGAGACTGCACGTCATCTCGAATGGCTCGTTGACCGCGTCGGCCTACTGGGACAGGTCACCCAGGCCGGATTCCTCCGTTTGATGGGGCTTGCTCAGACCCCCTCCTCAACTGAACCCCCTATGCGCCAGTCCTCCTGCATGCCATCTTCCCACCCATTAGTCACCTGGGTGCCCTGTGGAGCTGCCTCTGACGGTGCGGCCAGGCTGGTGGAGGAGGCATCCCTGCCACAGTCGGGAGTCGGACGTCCAGCATGGGTGGCCACATCAACGACTGCACCCCAGCCGGTGGAGGATGTGCAGGCAGCAGGAGCCAGGGCATGGGCACAGGCACAGCAGCAGCAGCAGCAACGAGGTGGGAGCCATGATGGCTCTGGGCCTTCGACATCGGAGGGGCAGGCATCGGCCGGAGGGCAGGAGGACCCAGGACGGGAAGTGTCTTCTGTGTGGCAGAGGTTGGGCCACGCCATAGATGCGGAGCGGCAGCGGGCGGAAGAGGCACAGCTCACGATGGTCAGGGCGGAGAACTCCATGCGGAGGGCCCTGAGGCGGGCCGAATGCCTCGAGGCAATCCGCAGGGAGTTGGAGGTGAACATGTCGACGGCCCTGCGGACCCTCGGGGCCATGGAGGAGGACCGCCTCCGGGACATTGAGCAGGAGTTCGATGATGCCCTGGGCCGGAACATCCCGAAGTGAGCCGTCGGACTGGCCCGCTGCCCTTGTAAATAGTTCTGTAGTTAGTGTTAGGTTTCCTTTGGTTTTGCTTTTTTTTTTTTACCTTTTGGACAATGGGCCACATTTTTGTATATAGTTTTTTTTTATTAGGTAGTGTTATTAGATAGGTTTCATTTCTTCTGTTGGGATCATGGACCCTGGATTGTTTATCTGTATATAGTTGACTGTTGGATTTTCATTTTTTTTTTATAATTTACCCATGGAGCAATGGTTTTCGATTTTAATTTTCCATTGGATTTACTTTTCTGAACTGTGACTTTGAACACCTTTCCTTTGGATTATGATTTGTGGTTTTACATTATTTTACAGACATGCTGCTTTCTTTTTTTTAATTCAGATTTTCGTTTGTTTATTTTTGATTCAATTTATGTTGCTTTTAATACATATTTTTTCTTCAAACTTCAATGTGTACTATCATCTCATTGGTTTCATGCATATCATGATATGGGTTTTGACATTCACTGACACCCATTGGGCCTCATTACGACCCTGGCGGTAATCGCCCGTCATTACCGCCATGGCGTAATGAGCGTTTACGCCGTGGGACGATGGCGTAAAGAGCGCCACATCACGACCCATCGCGCACGAGCATTACGCCATGGCGGTAATGCAATTAACGCCATGGCGGAAAAGGCCCCTACCGGCATCGCTAAGCGAGCAAGGTGCCCTTCCGCCAGCGTAAGTAGCGGCCACCGTAATTTACGGCCACCGTAATTAGCGGCGGCCGTAAAAGGCCAAACCGGAAATAGCGTCATCGCGCCGGAACGGGAAGCAGCCCGTCGGCCATCTTTAAAAACACAATCCATCGCCATCCTACCAAACAACACCAGACCCAACACTGACACCTGTCCCAACCAAACACCCACCCATCCAAGTTCCCGAAAATGCCAAAATCCGTGAAAAAGGCATGTGACCGCCAGCGCCAGGAGCGATTCAGCCGGGAGGAACTCTGCATGCTAGCGGAGACCCTGCAGGACAACGCAGGTGTTGTTTTCTCCCCTGAAATGACCAGGACAGCAATCGGGAAGAAGAAGGCCATCTGGGCCCTGGTGGCTGAGCGCGTCAGCGCGGTGGGGACCGTACCCCGCACCCCACAGCAGTGCCGGAAGCGCTGGGATGACCTGCGCATACGGGTCAGAGCCGTCATCTCAGCAAACCGCAACCTTGCCCAGGGAACCGGTGGAGGGTCGGAATCCCCCCTGAAACTCCAACCGTGGGAGGAGATCTGTGCAACCACCATTGGCATGGAATCCATCGAAGGCGTTGGAGGGATGGAAAGGGGAGCCCCGACATCAGGCAATGAAGGTAGGTGCCTCATACAAGACATGCCATAGTCACAGCAGTCCAATCATCTGTAGCACAAGGTTGCCCTAGAGTGTAAATGCAACACAAATCAATACTGCCCATAGCCACATGCGAGCACCACCCTGCATACACTGCTGTCACCCGCATACCTGCATCCACATACCACACTAAAAGGAGACAACCTGCATGGCACTGCCTGAAATCTGCCTCATCCACTGGCCAAAATAATGTCAACCATTGTCATTCCAAAGTCCGTAGACCCATCAATAACGCCCTCCCACCTTTGCTCCACCACAGGCACAGAATCACACCCAGAGGACCAGGACACCCCTGCGCCGAAGAGAGCGAAGTCCAACAACAACGTCCCTGCACCCTCAACCTCAGCTGCAGTGAGGCAGACCCCACGACAAGCAGGTCCCACTGCAGGCATACCGGAGGTCCCACCGGCAAGCACCCCTGTTGGCAGCAGGCCAGCAGCAGCTGCTCCACCTCCACCGACATTGCCTGCCACAGAAGGCAGGGGGTCAGCGGCCAGCAGCAACATCGGGGAGACAGCTGCAACAGCTGCATGTTCTGACTCGGACATGGAGCAGGAGGTCAGAAGCCCCACTGACCAACTACATTCCCCCTGTTTCTCAGACGCCAGCCCCCATGAGGGTGACACACAGGGGCACACTGAGGCAGAGGAGTGGCCTTCCACCCCATGCCCTGTCCACACTCCACAGGAGGGGAGCAGCCCCTCCATCACTCCACCTGCACTGGCCATGGGCCAGCACGGCCAGCAGTCCCTCGAGGACATCACTCAACGGCAGCATCAACTGTCCACAATGCTGGATGAGCATGCCGCGGAATGTGTGGGGGCTAGGTTTAGCATTGAACAGGCCACGGAGACACTAAGGGCCGAAGTGGCGCAGAGCACTGCCACCCTGAGGGATGCCATGCAGGCCATGTCCCGGGACATCTGTGCCGAACTTGCGGGCTTGCGTCGTGCGGTCACTGACCTCACCCACACAGTACAGGAGCTGCATGCACAGGGGCAGCCAGGGACATCCTCCACTGCCAGTTCTGCGCAGAGCAGCCCCGTGCGACGTTCCGGATGCAACCTGCGCTCCACAGCCAGGGGTGCCCCGGGGGCCGGGAGAGGGGGCTTGTGACGGCCTGTGGACACTGTCACAGGCATCTGTTGACACATACATGGGGTGTGTTGGGGTGTGCAGGGGGGAGGTGGGAGGTGGGAGGGGGTGTGTTGGGGTGTGCAGGGGGGAGGTGGGAGGGGGTGTGACACGACAGTTCATAGTTCCAATACACTTTTTTCTTTCAAAAAAAGAAATGTGTGGACATTTTCATTGCGTATGTGTGCTTTATTGGTGTACAGTCCACAGTGTGCATGTCCCAGAGACACACAGTGCCCCAAGTGCAGTCTCCATGCGATAAACACCAGCCGTGTGTGCTAGAAGCAGTGGTCGATGATACTTTGGCGCATGGCACGCCCCTCCTGTGCATCGCCTCCTCCATGTGGTGGCGCCCCATCTGCACCCTCCTCATCCTCATCGTCAGGTGGTTGCAGTTCTGCGTCAGGGGGCAGGGGCACATTCCGTCTGACGCACATATTGTGCAGCATGACACATGCCATGACGATCTTTGCCACCTTCTCATGGCCATACAGGAGTGCCCCACCAGACCTGCTGAGGCTTCGGAACCGTGCCTTCAGGAGGCCGAATGTCTGCTCTATGACCACACGAGTACGTGTATGTGCACGGTTGAAGTCCTCCTCGTGCTGGTTCTGCGGGTTCCGGACTGGTGTGAGGAGCCACCTCTTCAGGGGATAGGCTGCATCACCTGTATGTAGGCGAGAATGTATGTGTCAGTCATGTTGTCTGATCAGGAACATGATGTTCCACCATGGCTGGCATGGAACTGTTACCTTGGCTCACTTCTACATGCACTAATTGATTCACACAATGCAACCAGTATATGCTCATTGCTGCCATGGCCTGTTTTGCATGCCATCACCCTATGTATGCAGAGGGGTTGTGTGCATTGTGAGTGCCCTTCCTCTGTCTCCGTTCTCTGTGTTACTCACAGCCAGGTGGAGTATGCATCACCCCCCCCCCTTTCTGCCAGGTGGAGTATGCATCATCCCCCCCCCCTTTCTGCCAGGTGGAGTATGCACTGGTACGTCATTCCCATGCCCACTTCCATGACATTGCACTCACCGAGTAGCCAGGATCTTGGGCCTGCATGTCGCTCCATGTAGCGTGGTATTGTGGAGTTCCTCAGGACCATTGAATCATGGGTTGATCCGGGGAATCGGGCACAACAATGTGTGATGATCTTGTTGGAGTCACAGACCATTTGCACGTTGATAGAGTGGAACTGTTTCCGGTTGCGGTACGGTACCTCCATGGCACGTGGAACCACCAATTCCACATGGGTGCAGTCGATGGCACCAATGCAACCGGGTATGCTGGCTAGTGCATGGAAACCCACTTTGGTGTTTGCAATCTCCTTGGCAGTCCGTGGTAATGAGATGTGGTCGTCTGTGTGCTTGAGGAGGGCATCGAGCACTTGGATGAGTGTTCGTGAGAATAATGGTTGTGAAATGCCATGCAGGTGCCCCACTGTGTGCTGGTAGGTGCCTGTGGCCAGGAAGTGGAGTACAGCCACTACCTTCAGTAGGGGGGGGATGGCGGTTGGACTTTCTATCATGCTGACGATGTCATTGTGTGTCATGTCTACGATGGCGGTGATGGTGTCCCGGTCCAAACGGTACAGGGTGTGGATCTGCTCAGCAGTGAGGTTGTTTGGATTGGCTCTGATGCGTGGGATTGGGGGCTGCCTGCGTGGTGGCACTGGCTGTGCTGGTGGGGCTTGCTGGGCCTGCCTTGCCCTCCTTCTCCTCCTGCGTCTCCTCTGTGCTGCCTGTTGTTGCTGTTGCTGTTGTAGTAGCACATGCATTGCTATCAGGTCCTCCAGCCCCAACATTGCTAGTCGTATTGGCATCATTGTGGAGTGTGACTGGGTGTGGGTAGGGGTGGGGTGTGCTCTTTTTGTACTCCCCTGAGTCTGTATTGCCTTCACCTGTGCTGTTTCTGTGCACCTGTGGCAGCTGCATTCACTTGACATGGCCCTTTACGGTTGGTTCGCGATGGCGTTATTTGCACCATGGCGGTAAGGTACTTAGCGGCCTCGGTGATGGCGTTAGGTGCATGTCCGCTTGGGTCGGCATTTGCGTACCTTTCCGCCATGGCGCTAAGTACGGTGTGGGCGGTCGCGTGCGCGCACCCTTAGCGCAGTTAGCGGCAGCGTTAACTACGATGCCGCTATTGGCATCGTAGTTTACGGTCACGAGTCATGATCGGACCTGGCGGAAAACGATGGCGGTAACCATTTACCGCCATCGTTTTTCACTTAGCGCCAGGGTCGTAATGAGGCCCATTGTGTGTATGTGAGGGACATGTGTTCATTTACAAACTTGCCATTGCGGTTGTATCATGTAATTGCCATTTCTAAGTGGGTGGATGCAATACTTGGGTGGGTGTTTGGCATTTGGAGGCTGCCCATAAGGCCCAGGGATCTAGATTGTGATGACATGTTGGCTGGGGGACATGTGTGGGGGCCTGCTGGCAGGTGCCCCTGACTGGTGGGGAGTGGGGGTGCTGGGAGACATGAGTTGGACATGAGTGGGGGCCTGGTGGAGGGTACCCCACAGTGCTGGGGGGTGGAGGTGCAGGGGGACATGAGTTGGACATGAGTGGGGGCCTGGTGGAGGGTGCCCCACAGTGCTGGGGGGTGGGGGTGCTGGGAGACATGTGTGGGGGCCTGGTGGAGGGTGCCCCACAGTGCTGGGGGGTGGGGGTGCAGGGGGACATGAGTAGGGGCCTGGTTGAGGGTGCCCCACAGTGCTGGGGGGTGGGGGTGCAGGGGGACATGAGTGGGGGCCTGGTGGAGGGTGGCCCATAGTGCTGGGGGGTGGGGGTGCTGGGAGACATGAGTTGGACATGAGTGGGGGCCTGGTGGAGGGTGCCCCACAGTGCTGGGGGGTGGGGGTGCAGGGGGACATGAGTGGGGGCCTGGTGGAGGGTGCCCCTGGATGCTGGGGGGTGGGGGTGCATGGGGACATGCATTGGTGGGCAGTAGTGCAAGGTGACATGTGGGTTGGCTGGGGGCATGGGCATGGTGGATGGGCTGCCTGCGGGACATGTGCAGGGTAGTCCCCTGTGGTGTGGGCCGTCTGCAGGGGCCGTGGAGGGTGTCGAGTGAACAGCTGGGAGGACCCACACGGCCGATTCACGTGTAGGACTGCCCAGCACCCCCGGAATACACGTAGGCTGCTGGATTCGCATGTGGAATTTCCCTTGCACCTTGGAATACACGTACCCTGCTGAAATCGAGTGTGAAACTTCACGCGCAACCCGAAATACACGCACCACGGACAATCGCGTGTGAAACTTCCCGCGCACCCCGAAATACACGTGCCCAGGGCAATCGCGTGTGGAACTTCCCGCGCACCTTGGAATACACGTAACCTGCTGAATTCGCGTGTGGAACTTCCTGCGCACCCCGAAATACACGTGCCCAGGGCAATCGCGTGTGGTACTTCCCGCGCACCTTGGAATACACGTACCCTGCTGAAATCGCGTGTGGAACTTCCCGTGCACCCCGAAATACACATACCCAGGGCAATCGCGTGTGGAACGTCCCGCGAACCCCGTAATACACGTACCCTGATGATATCGCGTGTGGAAGTTTACGCGGACCCATAATACACGTACCCTGATGAATTCGCGTGTCAGACTACACGCGCAACCCTGATATACACGTACACAGGCAAATCACACTGCTGGGGGGTGAGGGGGTGGTAGAAAAGAGTGGGGGCCTGGTGGAGGGTGCCCCACAGTGCTGGGGGGTGGGGGTGCAGGGGGACATGAGTTGGACATGTGTGGGGGCCTCCTGGCAGGTGCCCCACAGTGCTGGGGGTGAGGGTGCTGGGAGACATGCGTTGTTGATCAGTAGTGCAAGGTGACATGTGGCTTGGCTGGGGGGCATGGCCATGGTGGATAGGCTGCTTGCGGGACATGAGCAGGGGTGCAGGGTAGTCCCCTGTGGTGTGGGCTGGCTGCAGGGGCTGTGGAGGGTGTAGAGGGAACACCTGGGAGGACCCACACGGCCAATTCATGTGTAGTGCTCCCCGCGCACCCCTGAAATAAACGTGCCCTGATGGAATCGCGTGTGATACTTCCCGCGCACCCCTGAAATACACGTACCCTGATGGAATTGCATGTGATACTTCCCGCGCACCCCTGAAATACATGTACCCTGCTGATTTTGCGTGTGATACTTCCCGCGCACCCCTGGAATACACGTGCCCTGATGGAATCGCGTGTGATACTTCCCGCTCACCCCTGAAATACACGTACCCTGATGGAATCGCGTGTGATACTTCCCGCGCACCCCTGAAATACACGTACCCTGCTGATTTTGCGTGTGATACTTCCCGCGCACCCCTGGAATACACGTGCCCTGATGGAATCGCGTGTGTTACTTCACGCGCACCCCTGATGTACACGTACCCAGGACAATCGCGTGTGAAACTTCCCGCGAACCACTGAAATACACGTTCCCCGCTTGGCGTTTGCTGTTTGGCAGCCCTGTGAACTGGTCCAGGGTTAGCGCAGCCCTTTGCGATGAATTGGGAAATTTGATGGCTTTTCCTTGCGCGAGGGCGTTCTTGGGGGCGTAACTGGCGCTGCTGCAGGGTCGCTGCGCCACTCTGCGCCACGGCTGGTTTTGGAGGCTAAAATCCATGAATACGCTGTGCGATTAAATGGATTTTATTGCACGCGGCTGGCGCAGTGTATCGCACGGGGACACTGTGCGCCAGCCGCGTGCGCCACTTTTGTGCAAAATTCTATGAATTACCCTGTGTATTATCTTGAAACATTCACCACCATCACTTAAAGTACCAATCTCACATGCAGGCTCCTTAACCAACACTTTCATACTTCATAATTTCAAATGGATGTATTATCTTGAACCCGAACAAGGATGTTTATTTTCAATTTTATGGATTTTCAAAATAAAGGTCTCCATTGAAGTCTCATTGATAGCCTCTTCTCTGGCAGCCAGCAAGCCCATCTTTCGAATATGCTATACTTCATGCAAAAGTATGGACTGTTATTATTTGGGAGACATCTGCTACCGTCCTTTTCTGGATCTTGGCTTCATTTTAAGCCTGGTTCCCTCGGATCTAGGTCTTGTTTTTCTGCCTGATGAAAGGAACATCTCAATATGGGCTACATGTTTGCTCATTTGGATTTTCACCTCATATCAGTCTTGTGCAGGGTTCAATAATATACAGCGCCTCATTACAAGGGTGGCGCTCCTTCATTACGGGAGCGCCGATTACGAGGTTCCCTTTGCGGGACGAGGATCAGACGTCTGGTAAAGCCAGACGTCTTTTGCGGGTCCCGTGAGGGGAAGAGGGAGGTAATAACAGGCCATTCGTAATGTTCCCATCATTACCTCCCTCCCCATTCCCATTGAGCCCTATGAGGGCTCAAATGGGAATGGGGAATGGTTCCTTCAAGGAGGAATTACCGTGTCCTCCAAATTTGGAATGACCCGGTTATTCCTCATTGAAGGAACCCGGTAATGGAGCACGGTTTGGAGGCAGGCATGGTGCTAATAGCACCATGGCTGCCCACAAACTCGTAATGAGGCCCACAGATTCTGTGTTCATAGTCCAGGGGGTCAGAATTTGCCTATGCTCCTTCTGACATACGGGGGTCATTACGAGGTTGGAGGTAGCCATGGTGCTATTAGCACCATGGCTACCCCCTTACCGCATTCCGGGTCCGGGTTCCCGAAATAGGGACTTACCGGGTCATTTCAACCTTGGAGGACCCAGTAAGTCCCCATTCCGGGAACCATTCCCCATTCCCATTCGAGCCTCCATAGGGCTCAATGGGAATGGGGATGGAGCTAATAATGGTACCGCAATTTGCGGTACCGTTATTGGCTCTGAAGTCCATTAACGGGTCCCTTCCATAACGCCTGGTAAAACCAGGCGTTAAGGAAAGGACCTGCTAAGGGACCTCGGAATAGGGTGGTAAGGGATTACCGGCACCAGTGTCCTTACCGGTGCCAGTAATCCCTTACCTTTAACCTCATAATGACCCCCATAGTCATGTTTTAGGTAAACATTAGTATATGTCTTCCTGAATATTCTCTGGATTACTTTAGAGATATGGGACCCTGCCTGTTGATGTCTGACCCTCCTGAGTCTCAATTGCCTCCCTGAAAGACATATCTAGGGGTTATTAGAATGGTGGTGATTGAGGGACAACAATCTTATCACCTAGGTGAAACAAAGAAGACATTGCTATGCATTCCTAGAATTCCTCTTCTTTCCTTACATCTAGTGAATCTTACCAGGAAAGACTATTCAGTAGATTTGTCACATGGCAACAAAGTTGCTCCAGATCCCTGTTCAATCTGTCCAGGCTGCATGGTTCTTGGGTATGTAGTTTTCGTTTAGTTTTAGCATAGCCTTTCAATATGTTTCTATCTCTGACTCTTCATGTGGATGGTTGAAGGTCTGGATTCCAGATTATGGCCCTTTTTGCTTAGATCAGGAGAAATGTCTCTTCTCTGACTCTTTTATTCTGGTTCTTCTCTTGTTTTTAGTTTCTGGTCTTGCAGGGTTCCTTTCTGGGGTACGAAGGATGCTTTGTAAAACTATCTTTTGTAGCCTCCTTCTACATCATATGTTTACAGACCACTTTGGATTCTTTGTCCCTTGATTTCATGATTGGAACCTTGCCAAAACACTGTTTCACTAGCAGTTTGAGGTTACACCTTTGGGGTGTCAGTGACATGGATTTCCATTAAGTAATGTAACTAGAGTTCTTTTTCAATGGGATAATTTAACAAAACGACCACCCTCTAAGTGGCCAGGAGGTTTTTCCCATAGTTGTTTAATCATCTCTTTGGCCTAGGTTTATTAGAGTAGGAATACTGTGAGACTTTCTTCTCTGTGGAGATAGATGTTGGATTTTCGCTCCTGGGTCTTTACCTCGGTCCACCCACCCATCCAGTCATACATCCTTTCCTCTTTTTTATGGATTTGAGGTGGTAAATGTTCCCTTATATTTGTCCTACACCATCTTTAAGTGAAAGGGTGTCCTATCCCACTTCTCTTTGTTCCCAAGGAAATTGTGTCTACTTTACAGGGTAGTTTTTTTTTTCGTGTATGGTGAATTTCTTTTCGGTGACTCAGAGCTGCGGGTTTCTGAGACTATCTCCCCCTCCAAATGGGCAGGTGATGCAGAGTTCTTGAAAATCTTGTTGGTAAAGCAGCTGCCCGGGCACCTCTACTTAGTGTTCTTTACCTTTGCTGTCTTCACAGGATAGCACAGAAATATCGAACCCGTTTTTTGCTAACCCGGAAATTTAGGGTTTTTGTGTGTCATGTTTTGCACTTTTTCACACAAACATAGATGTTAAGTGGGTTAGGGGTATTAATTGGGAATGGGGTGCCTGGGGGGATGTGTGGAGGGACGTGCGAAAACGTGCAAAAAATCGAAAACAAAAATCGGGAATCGCAGTAAAGGATTCTCTATTTTCACATAGATCCATCTTTGCTTGTGGTTTGAAATGGTATAGGAAACATCAAAGGATTTTGTTTATCATTTGCTTTCTTCGGAAGGTCCTAAGTTACCTTGTCATGGCTGACACTGTACTCCTTTTTGATGTGTTTCCCATGTCTCTATCCAACACCCTATAATTGAATAAGGATTGGTCAGGTGGGGAGAAGAAGGGGTAATGCCTACATAACTTCAGGTAATGTCGATTAATCCAAATTCAATTGCTCCTGTTCAAAGTTCTTACTGTCTTCCCACTCTCAATTTATTCAATGGTTTGGGATGCTGGATTGGCTTGTGAACAATTGTTGGGGTCATGAAGAGAGTAAGGCTCCTTCATCTGATAAGGGAGATAGTCTGAGACGCCTTCTGCTGGGAAATAGGCAAAAGAGCGTGCTTTTTATCTTGGCATGCTCCAGAAATCCTGTTGTGAGGCGGGACTGACCTCAGTAAGAACGTACTGTGACGACTGAACTAGGACCAGGACAGGAGTAATTGAGATAACCAGAAGTAATTTAGTAATTTCCCAATAAATACAGGCTTTAACAGCACGAAAAGCACATCCTGAGCGCCAGGGAGGGGGAAAGGTAGAGATATATGTGTGTTCAGTATGAATTACAACAAATCACATCCTGACACCTCTTATAAAGAACTTATGTGCATGTTAAAAGCAAAATACATATTTTGAATACGTAGCTATGTAAATATTCTTTTAGTCACTTAGCAAACACTAATTTCAATATGTCTGCTTTCACAAATAGTTTAGGAAACCAGCCAGCTATTCAGGAAGTCTTCAAACTGAATAATTATTCTGAGGAAATGGCCAGCACTCGTTTCAATTTAAGTATGTTTTCCAGAAGGTGAAGTGAATATCTCCCATGAAGTATTGCGAAGAATGAAAACCACAAATGAGCAGTTTAGCCACCAGACATTTTGGAAGGTAAAACAATCTGAACATTCTAAAGACTTGCCAAACGCAAGTCAAATAAAATATTCCAGTGTCTTTCCAGGCATGATTTATTAGAGTAATAAAATACAGCGCAACAAAATGGTATTCTTGGAAACATTTTTAATCACTGTCAGTTTTGGCCAAGAGATTTTTTTTCTTGGAACCATTCCTCTGCACTGCTCAAGAATTGATTCCGAGTAAAAATTAAGCGTACATTATTAATATTCAGAACAGGTAGCGGTTACAATCTGGCCAGGGCCCTCAGAAAGGATGTACAAATCAAACGAGATGCAATAATGTACTTTAAGCCAACTGGACAATGGTATTGCTGTATTCACTGTTGGGTAGCCTAATAACTCGGGTGATGTGCGGGTGTAAACACGAACAGCAACAGGACAACTCACCACGTGGAATCAATAACTGTACATTATTCAAAAAGATGGAATGAATCCATTACAGTTCTTGGGTCAGAAATCTGATGATCTGCTTCTAGCAACCAATCACTGTGCTGCAATTCATATTGGAAAAATACATTGAATTTCTGTATCAATATTAAAAACACAATATAAGCAGTTATAGAAAATATTACTATAAATCTCATAATTTTGTGTCATCAGCAATACAGAACACAACCAAATCAAGCACAATAACATCAACAATCAATTATTTGTTCAAATGGAGCATCAATAAGAACACGTTCTGGGGCGTATATGGTTTTCCATTGTGGCTACTCTTGCCACTATGATGACATGGATTAACCTGGGTGTATAGATTGCATCTCGTCTTTTTTATGTTGCCACCTTGCTAAGGCTACGGCCTTAGAGTTGCTGGTCACCTCTCAAACACAACAAACTAGTTTCAACAAGTTCCACCCTTTTACTTGGGTTCGTCTTCTTCAGGACATGTTAGCTGCAAATAGACAGGATATCAAACAATATCTCGGACTCCCTAAAATGATATTATTAATAGAGAATGTTTTAGGGAAACACCTAATGAGCCTAAATGGCTAGCAACCGTATGGCTGAAAAATCCTCCAAGGTTGGTGCCCTATGGTTACCAAATGCAATTCACCAGTGCCATCAAAATCCTGTGCTACTGACGTCTGACATGCACACCCCTTGTATTTAAAAAGCCTCATCTGTATGTGTTGCATACCTCAGTATGCCAGTATTGACAAAGCTTGATGAGAGCTGGTGCAGATCGAGTGAACCTTTACGATTGCCAAGTTTAAATCATACATTACTGCTCATTATACTACTCAGCAGGTGCCCTTAACTCTACAGCACATTACTATAGCCCAATTGTGTGCAGGATAATTTAGCACTCCTACCCAGGATCAACCCTCCCACCATCATTTTATTTATTGGGTATTTATAATGCGTGTATACCTAATGTGTTTCAAGGTGCAACAAGACAAAAGGGTGGAGGAACAGGGAGGACAAAACAAAAAACGATCCTACTAGACCTTGTGACATTTGGAATGTGCAAGTGCATTGACAGAAGTGCAGGGGAAGGGGAAGGGGGAAAATGCCGTCAGGGTGGAGGGCCGTGGGGAAAACCGAGTGCAAGGGGAGGCCAGGTGACAGAGCCAGGGGAAAGCAGAGAGTGCAGAGGCCAGGAACTAATTGTGAGAAAAGGGGCTGGAAGGGCTGCAAGGGTGCAGGCCCAACCTGGTTGGGCCTGCACCCTTGCAGCCCCAACCAGGCAAGTGCAGGAGGAGAGACCTGGAAGGGCAAGTGCAGGTTGAGAGGGGGGGGTCCTGGGAGAACAAGTGCAGGGGTAGACTAGAATGGGGAAGGGCTGGAGCCCTGGAGAACTCTGAAGGAATCAGGCTGCCACTAAAAAAACTGACAGGGGCATTCGCAGGGCAGGAGGAGAGGGAAGGAAGAAAAGAAAATAAAGGTCCTTAGAAACTTCCAGAACTTAAGGAGATCCAGCTCAAGTCAGAGAGGTGCAGGGAGGCCATTCCAGAGGGAGGCACCTGAGGAGGAGAGAGATCTACCCCCCACTCTCTGCTTGGAAAAGTGTCTGATCTGCAGAGAGTTTGAGCTAGATGACCGAACAGCTATAGCAGGGAGGTATTTAGTGAGAGAGAGCTGCATGTAGAGGGGTGCCAGGCTCCAGAAAGTCTTGTGGATGATGCAGAGGGTCTTGAACTTGATCCTTGCAGCAACAGGGAGCCAGTGGAGAGATTGTAGGGCTAAAGATGCGGTCCCTGGGCTTGAGGTCAAGAATAAGTCTAGCAGTCCTATTCTGGATTAGTTGAAGGGGGCAAAGGGAGGAGTTAGGTAAATTAAGGAAGGACCTGTTGTAGTAGTCCAGACTGTAGAGGTCCAGAGCTCTGGAGACTTTGAGATACTGGGGGAAGGTGAAGAAAGGGAGAATGTCTCTGAGAAGGTGCAGCTTAAAGTGTGCCTTCTTGGCAAGGTCCGTGATGTGAGGAGAGAAGGAGAGAGAGGAGTCGAAGACGACACCAAAGTTTTTTGACTCACATGGAGGGCAGCCAGAGGGTAGCAGGGAAAGAGGGAGCAGGGGTCCCAATGAGAAGCATCTGTGTTACTGACATTAAGGCACAGATCGTAAACAGAGCACCATGCCTGAATAGCAGGCAGGTGGTCAGGAATGAGAGAGAAAGAGGAGGAGGCGGAGGAGGGAAGCTTGAAGGAGAGCTGCGTATCGTCAACATAACACTGAAAGTTAGGAGAGAAGGTGGAGATCACGTGGGCTAGAGGAGCCAGGTAGATGTTGAACAGCCAAGGCAAGAGGATAGAGCCCTGAGGAAGTCTGCAGGTGGAGAGAAAAGGGCCCAGCTGAAACTGGGAAGGTCGGTACGAGAGGAAGGAGGTCAACCAGTCCAGAGCCAGGTTTGTAACAGCAAGGGTATCACAGAGCCGATTTGTCAGGGTGGCATGATTGACCATATCAAAAGCAGAGGAAAGGTCAAGAAGGATGTGAATGGAAGGAGAACTGGAATCGAGATTAGAGAGCAGTTTTTTACGGGTGTTCAGGAGTGCAGTTCCGTGCCTCTGACAGCTTTGAAGTCAGACTGGTGGTCGTGGAGACAACCAATAGATTCAGTGTGGTGGATAAGCTGGGACATAGCCAGCTTCTCCAGGAGTTTGCCGAGGAAGGGGTAATGGAGATAGGGTGGTAGTTTGCCAGGCAGGAAGGGCCAGCAGAAGGCTTTTTGAGGAGAGGTTGCACAAGGGAATGCTTGAGGAGTGAGCGGGAATGCTTGAGGAGGATCTAGTGGGAAAGGAGTGATTTCAGAAATCCACCAAGGCTGGAGCAAGGGAGACAATGTTGTCCTTGATAGTTCTGGAGAAGCAGGGAAGCATCTTTTTGGATGAGACCTTGCTAGAGCGGACATGCCTAGAAACCTCATCAGGTTTTATGGGAGAAAAAGAGGAGAGTAGGAGGGGAGGGAAGAGGGGGGCAAAGGGAGTCCTGAGAGTGGGTGAGGGAGAAGGGTGAGGAGTAGAGGAGAGTGAGGACAAAATGTCCTGAGTTATACAAATTAAGTGGGAGGCCAGAGAAGTGCAGAGTGCCAGTGAAGGCAGAGGAGACATGGAGACTGCAGTAGGGTTGGTGAGTTCCTTACAGATTTTGAAAGGTTCAGCTGTGCTGTTAGTGGCAGCAGAGATGTGGGCTTGGCTATAGGCCCGCTTCTTCGAGTGAATGGAGAGTCTGTATTGCCTTTGGAGCAGGTGGCAGGCCAGTTTGTCAGAGGATGTGATCGAGGCCTGCCACATCCACTCGGCCGCTATGCATTTGAATTTCAGAACGGCCAGGCCAGAGTCATACCGGGAATTGCACTTGGAGGCAAGTTTCATGCAAATCCTCATGAGAGGCGCAAGGTTATCCAGAGTTTTGGAGATGGAGAGTTGATGGTCAGTAAGGGCTGTGTCAGAGTTAGAGTCAGTGGTAGGATGTAGGACGGGGAGTGAAGGTTGTGGCAAAAGCGGCATATGACACTCGCTTCATAGGTCAAATGACAGAAAAGGAGGCTGGCAGTGTGGGTGGGGCTTAGCTGGGTGACACAGGAGATCCAGGTGAGAGGAACAATGAGAGGGTTGGAAATGGGCATGTCTGAAATTATGAAAGCATCCAAGGTGTGTCTGACTGAGTATGTTTGACCGGAGGGAAGATCGAAGATGGAAAGAGAGTCACAGAGGTTGTGGAAGAGCCCAGAGGCTGCATCACGGGAGTCAAGGTGGATAGTAAAGTGTCAGAGGAGAAGCTTGCGGGAGGAAGCAAGGAGAGAAGAGGTGAGGTCAGCCCATTCAGAGAGGAAGAGGGAGACCTGGCCAAGGAGCCTGTAGATGGTGGCCAGATTCAGAGAGAGGCCAGGAGAAACATCAAGCCTGCAGACAAGACATTTGAAAGATGAGTAGGCCTGAGTGGGTATGATAATGGCAGAAACCCACTCAGGGAAGATCAGAGCAACTCTGACCCCGGCTGGTTAGACCTGGGTTTAGAGAGGATCTTGTAGCCCTCAGGGAGGAGAGTGTCAATACCTGTGGTAGAGCTGGCATTGAACCGCACCTCGTCTAGGTGGAGATCTGCAAGAAGGTGTCAGATTTCAGAGGAGAATTTGACAGCAGAGCGAGAGTTAAGAGTAGCTAAGTGGAGCAGGTTGCCACTTTTTAAGGTTTTCCGAGGACGGGTATAGGACTGGAGTACACCCGTCGGAGGTGGCAGAAGGGCAAACGCGTGGCAGAAGGAGGCAGGAGACGGGAGGAAATTGATAAAAGACAGAAGAGGCATATCAGGAAGGAGGAGGTAGGGCTGAGAGCACTGAGCCGTGACAGTGCCATTTAGGTAGACATTAATGATGACCCCAGAGGACAGGAAGGATGCCAAGAGTACCTCTCAGCAGTTGCCACTATTAATGGGAGAGGAGGAGAAAGGGGAGAGCACAGAGACCATAAGGGGGATCCATAGGTCCAATGAAGGAATGACAAAGAGGATGTCGGTGAGAGTCTGCCTGGAAGAAGCATTGACATAGTTGTCAGTGATGGGTAGGTCTGGATTGGAGACCAGGAGATCCTTCTTGAAACATCTCCTCCCAGACTTCATCAGAGGGATAGATAGGTGATAGAATAGGAATCAGAGAAGATAGGGGAGATAGAGAGCACCATTGAGGGAGAGTTTGGAAAAGGAAGAAGGGGGGATAGAGGGAGGAACTGCAGAGCACAATATCAACTACAACCATAGCAATGACACACTAGAGTTAAGTGTCAACGGAGGAAGAAGGCCTAGGTAACATCAACTACCTGAAGCACGACACCTTGAAGCGAGTTATCAGGACAGGAGGAAGGCACTAGATAGAGAGAAGTGGTATAAAGCCTAATTTATAAGCACAGCAGCAAGTGAGAGAACACACAGATTCGACTTTCCTCGAAAAGTGGGAAGAAGCGTAATTTGTTAACACTGCAGCAAAGGGAAGAACACACAGATTCGATTTTCGTAGAAAGAGGGAAAAAAACCTAAATTTTAAAAACAGCAAAAAATGCAAGAACACACAGATTTGACTTTCATGTAAAAGAGGGGAAAAGCCTAATGTTTAAACACAGCAGTAAATGCAAGAACACACACATTCGACTTTCCTAGAAAAGGGAGAGAAGAGCCCACTGGCTAATTATGAAAATTCACCAATGTCAGACAGGGCTAACATACAACTGCCAAGTGCAGCAGAGTGATTTAGATAGTAGAAGTAATAAGAGAGGAGGCACAGTTAAATAGGGAGCAGTAATGGCTGTTCCCCCTGCCTGCATCTTTCTTACCTTATCAGTCGCTGCTGATTGACAGCTGTGCTGCATGCCCAATCGGCGAGCACTGGCTAACACCCTCTGGAGCAGCGACTGAGGGAGCTGTCCTTTGCCTCAGGGGGCTGCAATGGACAGTGAGGCTGCCCTGCTAGGTGCACTTAAATAGGGCTGTATGCCAAATCAGGGGACAGGGGACAGGGGCAGGGAGGGGGAGGAAGGGAACAAGAGGAACCAGGAAACAAAGCCTCCCTCAGGCTGCAAAGCAGCTCCAGCAAAGATGTAACAAGCCAAGCACTTATCTGATTCAAAGCGGGAGCACGAGATGGTTGTTATCCTCACCGCCAACCTCCCTATATGACAGATTGCCATCTGGCAAGATTGTGGAAGCCCTGTTTTTTTCTGATTTGTATTTATTAATAGCATGATGCTGGTAATTACATCTCAGAGAGAGCAATCTGTTAATCAGATTTCCCTTTCATAAGCTCCATGCCCAAAGCATAGTGCTCACCAGTACTCTGCAGGGCACACTCTTGATATTCTCATCTCCTCTGACCTCCCCCTCTCTAACCATCTCACCAATCCTCTCGACTGGAGTGATCACTTTCTCCTTTCCTCCCATCTCTCCCTCTCTAGCCCGCAGGCCAACCCAGCTCCAGCACTGCCCCCTACCTTCTCGGTCATCTGGCCCATAAAGCCTTGTGTCGGTTGAGGCTATCGCTGCCACTTTCTCTCCCCCTCCTCCACCTCTGGCTGACTCTCATCCTGACACTGCCCTTTCCAAGCTCCACTCTGCTATCTCTGATACTCTCAATGTTCTTGCCCCTGTCATGAGGATCTGATTGAAGCCAAAGCCAAGTGCAACTCCTGGTACGACTCTGACCTTGTCACCCTTAAATGCAAGTGAAGGGTGGCTGAGAGGAAATGGGGGGCATCTGATGCATCCTCTGACAACCTGGCTTGCCGCCTACTCCAAAGACAATATCGACTCTCTGTCCTCACTAAGAAGAGAGCTCACATCCAAGCCTGCGTCTCTACAATATCTTACAACTCGGCTGAACTCTTTCAAACCTGCATGGAGCTGGCCAATCCTGCTGCAGTCTCTACTTCTCCTGTCCCCTCCCAGGCTGTCTGCATGGATCTGGCTTCTCATTTCATCTCTAAAACCCATCAAATCCTGTCCTCCCTCCGTCCTCTCCTCCTCTTCTTGCTTCACTCTGCACTACCTCTGGTCCCAGTACAGCCGCCTCTCCTCCCTCTTTCTCTTCCTTTCCTCTGTTCTCCCCTGAACAGATTTCTAGACAAGTCTGATCTATGAAAGTCTTGTCAAAACAAGTTCTTCCCTGTTTGTCCAAAACCATCAAGGACCATATTGACATTCCCTCTCCTGCCCTGGCCGACTTACGCGACCACTCCTTTGCCACTGGAGCTTTTCCCCTCCCCTCTGAAGCATTCTCTTGTGCACCCTCTTCTCAAGAAACCCACAGCCGACCCCTCCTGCCCAGCTAACTATCACCTGAAATCTTTCACTCCTTACCTGGGCAAACTCCTGGAAAAGCTGGCCATCTCCCAGCTTAATCTTCACAATGATTCTGTTGGTTGTCTTCATGACCATCATTCTGGCTTCAGAGCAGCCAGAAGCACAGAAACTGCTCTCCTGAACATCTGTGAAGACCTGCTCTCCAACCTTAATTCTAATCTCCCTTCTGTCCTCAATCCTACTCGATCTCTCTTCTGCCTTTGACATGGTCAACCACGCCATCCCGCTCAACCGCCTCCACGATAACCTGGGTATCACTGACCAGGCCCTGGCCTGGCTGACCTCCTTCCTCTCCAACCGACCCTCCCAGGTCCAACTTGGGTCCTTCCTTTCCTCTATCTCACTCTCCACTTGTGGTGTTCCCCATGTGTCTAACCTCTCTCGCTGGCTTTTCAACCATTCACCCAGGCATTGCTGCTCTTTGCTCCAACTTTCGGTGCTCTGCGGATGACACTCAGCTCGTTTTCAGGCTCCCCTATGCCACCTCTTCTCCCTCTCTAATCTCTGATTGTCTGTCTGCAATCCAGGAGTGGTGTGCCGCCAACTACCTCTGCCTTAATGCCATTAAGACAGAGATCCTCCTCATCGGCACTCCTGCACCTTCCTTTCCTGTCACTCTCTGGCCGGCCGCTCTTGGCCCTCTCCCTCAGAGTCATTTTTGATTCCACGCTTTCCTTTTCTCCACACATCTCCGACGTCTCTAAGAAGTCACACTACCAGCTGCACCTCCTCAGAGGTATTCTTCCTCTCCTCTCCTTCCCCCAGAAGCTCACCGTCTCCAGAGCCCTGGTTCTCTCTAAGCTGGACTATTGCAACAGCCTCTATCTAAACCTGCCTGCCTCTTCTCTCTGCCCTCTGCACCTTATCCAAAACAGGACTGCGAGACTTGTCCTTGGCCTCAAGCCCAGGGATTGTATCTCTCCAGGACTGAAATCTCTGCACTGGCTCCCAGTGGCTGCAAGGATTAAGTTCAAAACCCTCTGCATTATCCACAAGGCCTTCTGGGGCCTGGGGCCGCATTACCTTCAACTCTCTCTTCCTAAATACCTTCCTTCTCGGGCTCCGCTCATCTGCCTCCAACTCCCTCCGGGTCAGCCGCTTCTCCAAGCAATAAATTGGTGGTTGATCTCTCTCTTCGGCAGGGGCCTCCCTCTGGAATAGCCTTCTTGCCTCCCTGAAACTTGAGGAGAACCATCTCCGGTTCCGGAAACACCTCAAAACCTTCCTCTTTGCTTCTGCTTTCTCTGCCTCTCTCCCCTGTAGAAACCCCCGGCAGAATCTGCACTGGTTACCTGGCCACCCTTCTGACCTTGGGGCCAGGTCCCACCATTTGCACACTTGCCCTGCCTCCCTGGAAACCCCCGCACTTAGGGACTGTTTTCTGTATCCCTTCAGTCCCCCCCCACCAGCACTTGTCTGCTCTACCTTGCACTTGCCACCATCCGGCTGGTTTTACCTATCGTATTTATTCCTCTATCCCATGTACTGCACTTCCCCCTCTCCCTTCCCCCAGGCACTTTTCCCTTCTCCCTACCCTTGCACTTGCGCGCTCTGAATGACACTTGGCCTAGTAGGATCGTTTGTCTGTCTTTCCACAGTTTTTCCCTCCTCTGCCTTGTCGCGCCTTGAAACACTTGTGTATAGGTGTGTTATAAATACCATATCATATCATATACTCTGCTTAATCAGCACCCTGATTGGCAGCACCTGCTCTCCAGTGGCAGAGAGCAGACTCATGGATCGCAGGTGTCATCTTGATAGCTGCAGTGACAGCCAAGCCACTCCAGCGCAGGGGCTGCATTTAAGATATACTCCTTTGTTCCCAAATCAGATAACTATGAGTGTTACTATCCGGGTGGCAGCTGTAAACTTTAAATATAAGCCATAACTGAGTTTAAGGTATGGTGGCTAGTATCTCTCATACTTATTAAAGGCATGCCGAAGTCAGCACTGTGGGCCCACCTCAGCTCTGAAAAGGTGATGCGAATTCTGGTCAGATAGCCTGGCCCTGACAGCTTGGAGGGCAGGAGACTGAATGGCTGGGCCTTGTCTTTGATCCTTTTTGATGTCTGGTAACAAACACCTCTCTCCTGCCTTCCAGAAGGAACTGTCCTGGGAAACAGGCATCAAAGGGCATACCTATCCCAAAAGGACTAGACTCACACCAGGGTGCTGCCCATCAAAAGGACCGTTGATGATATTGACAGAGGAAGGGGACAGAGTTTGTGTAGACCAAAAGCACAGCATAGGAGGCGTATTCCACCATCTTGTTTCTTTATGTATCTCTTTCCTTCCTGGATCCTCTACTTCCTTTAGCAGAAAGCATTGCAGGACTGATGTCAGAAGGCAAAAAACATGTGTCTCAGGAACAGGGATTGGACCCCTAAAAGCAATCTTGCTGTAGTCCTATCTCCTGTGGACTTTTGCCTTTAAAAGAAGGGGTTTCCCATTCCTTCATGATTAACTCTATAACAACCACATGAGGAAGAATTCCTTTGAACCTCTTTTGGGAGAGTTTATTTTTTTACAAAGACATCGACCACTGAGATGAAAAAGGAGCAGTCCAAGGCAGAAGCAAGCTCTGCTCCCTACACACTCCCATGGCACATTGGGGGTGACTCAGGTGATGAGCAGGACCTGCAACTCTGCACCAACCCAACCTAGGATGGGAGAACAGACTGTGCACAAACTCATCCTGCCCTAAAGCTCCTGAAGTGGGTCTCACAGCATCTGAATGACCAGATCAGCCAAAGCTCAATGTTCTTCTGCTTCAAACCACGTTTACTACACTCAAGCTAGAGGCACTTTCTAGTGTGGCTTTTAGCACTCCATTGAACTCAAACTACTGCTGCATCTCACCCATCAAACCGGCTTGTGGCCTCGTGCCAAGCAAATCTTCTCACCTATTTGGCTTGAACAACCGGCTCACTGCTGCATACCAAATTCAAACCACTGCCTCTTTGAACCCTGCATTGGAGTACCAAGATCACTGCATTGAACCAACAAATCTCGACTGAAACCACTGGAGGATAGCTTCACACACTGACTGGAAGCACCTGTTACCAACATCTCGAGCCGCCTCGACTCCAGATCCAACACTGGTGAGCTAAATGCGCTGCTTTCATACCACATGGAGCTCCTGATTAGAACCAGCTAGATGCCAGCTCACTGCTTTGTAAGTCTCAAATCTGAGTTACTGCAAATAAATGAAGAACACCAGTCACGAAAACAAATATATATATATATAACAAGAGTTGTATTCTCTCTTGAAGCAGAATCAAGTTCCGCTATGTCTGTGCACAGTCATAGAGAAATTGAGCAATGTACATGGGGGGTAGGCAGCCTTAAATATAGTTAAAATCGTCTTCGACTGCTGAAATAATACATAGTTTACGTAACGTGGGCATTTTCCATGGTGACACATGGTACCTCGCTCCGCGTCATCTCTGTACAATTTTCTGTTCTAAGAGCGAGGAAGTTCACCACGTTCCCATCACAAGGAGACATTCCTTGCGCTTTGTTATCACTGTTTGTTTTACACCAAAAGGGCAATTTGCATTTCGGCTCGGTAGTCTAATTATCTTTCCTTTCCTAGAATGTGCATGGTACATCAGGTTTCCTAAACAGTTAGTCACATAATTAGATTCAGAAAATAGGAGACAGGAAGACTCATAAACAACCCTTTATCTCTGTTCGTGTCTACCCAGTCAAGGCTTGAAGCTGGTAAGTAAATTACATTAGCTAAGCATTCCTTTACAGAGATGCATTCACCAGCCTTTTGGGCTTTGTTCATTTTCTGCATGCAACATGAAAACCCGGGTTGTGAGCAAAGAAACCAAAATGGAGTTTGGAGAGCACAGTTCAATGTGTGCGCTTAGGCTAACTCAAAAACACACAAAATGGATGCATTTTCACAAACACTACTTTTAGCCTAAGCTAACACATTGAAGTCATACATCATTATCACATAAATCAATAGCCATAAATTGTCTAATCTTTACATCCTGCATGATAAAGGCATTCATCCTATTAATAGAGGAATAAGGTACAGCTTCAATTTACCCAGGGCTCTAGAGCAGCAGTTACCTAGTAAAGAACCTAGAACAAGTAGGCACTGTATGCAACACCAACAGAACAATATGACTCCAATGAAAATGGCAAGCGCAGAGAATATCTTCCAACCCCAAGTTCTAAATAGATTCCAAGCCCATCTCCCCATATTCCAATCTCCTTCATTGACATGAATTTCAGAATTTAGTGTATGTAATCTTTTGATCACTTGGAACACAGTAGGGGAGGAGTCATGTAAACGCAACATGCTGATCAGACCATTTTGCAAACTCCTCCACGCTCAGCTAACATGACATCTAAGCCCATTCTATTTTGAAGAGCGCCTAATCTAATAGCCCTTTGTTCTAATGCAATATTAAACATTATAACAGTTGTTTCATTAATAGTTTTCTCTAACACTCTGACCAACTTTCTAATATCTTGTGAGTTTAGTATTTGTCCCCAGAATGGAGTCATGGATTTTGCTACATCCCCTAATATCTGGAGATCTGTGTCATCATCAACATCTCTTCTAGTGTGATGTTTCAGTATTTCTGCTATTGATGTTATGTAAACTCCTGGCAGCAGTATCCCCAAGTAACATGTACCCTGCCAATCCTTAGGTAACCGTGGATACGCTTGTTTCCTACAGATGAAGTAAATGGGTCCCCGATGTATAAGGGTCTTGTCTCGTTTATCAAAGTTGCAATGTGCATGCATTTGTCATATGTATCCATATACTGTGAACTTTCTTTCTTTAAACAAAATGGTACTGTATCAGGATCATGGTTGATGGTGTAGGATGGTGAAGTTGCTTCCCTATTTCTGACTGGTGACATTCTAAATGAAATCATTGATTGGTGGGGTCTAGATCTCTTATCTGTATTTTTAGTAGAGGCAACATTGTTTGTGCTTTTATTAGCAAAGACAGCATCCTAGAGGCAGCAGTACTTGTCGATCAAACTCGTTGATGTTTGTCCCATCAAAGTTACTAGTGGTACTATCATTCCATTTACCAAAGAATAGACCTCTAAAAGAAGCATAATAAGCAGTTGACAATGGGAGTGGATTTATGTACCAACCTAAACTGTGGGAGGTGACAACATACCCAGCAATTTGTTCTGTTTAGGATCACATATGTATCATTCATAATATGAATGAGGTTGTTGTTGAGATACCCCTGCCTGTGTTCAAGATCAAGGGGATGAAGAGTATGTGAGTGTACATAGAGAGGAGAAAAGGTACTGGTGCTGACCGTAGGTAACAGTATGGTGAGAGGATGTGAACTTTCCAAAAACCATAATACAGGTATCAGTACGAGCATTATGGATGCTACAATAATTATGATTATGCATTTGTCCTTTGTGGACCATAGACCTTTAGACGTGCATTGTCCAGTTGCAATACTTTCCATGTCCTTGTTTATATGTGCCCCCAACAGTGACATAGTCTTTCAGTGTCCGTTAAGCGTTAAGAAGCCTCACTGAAACAGGCTCTATATGTTCATCCGTGGGTGGCAGCTGACCACGTGGCCAATCTTGCTTGTAGTCTTCTTGTAGTCAAATCAACGTTTATGCAGATTTTGAGTTAACTGTTCACAGTAATCTGACAATAGTGGATACTCAATATTTGACAATTTATTAGGCTTAGGTGCGTTCCATACATTAGCTGGTCTCCCCATCACTATTTCATAGAGAGAAAGTAGTCAGTTTTTCGCCTGGGCAGTGGTCCTCATAGATAACAGTGCTAGTGGGAGGGCATTGAGCCATTTCAGTTTGCTGTGTGCACACACCTTCACTAGCTTGTTCTTAAGTGTGCAGTTATGGCATTCAATTAAACCGGCACTGTGTGGGTGCACATCGGAATGGAAATGCTTCTTAATCTGTAGCCTCTCATATAGCTGTAGCATGACAGAGGCAATAAAATGAGGTCCATTGTTGGACCATATTAGTCTAGGTAACCCAAATCTCAGTTAGTACTCTTTTAACATTACTTTTGCAGTGGACATGGCAGTATTATTTTTCAAAGGGAAAGCCTCAACCCATTTGCTAAATGCACATATCACTACTAACACACATTTGTAATTTTTGCATAACTCCATCTCTACGAAGTCAAAATGAATCACTTCAAATGTCATGGAATGAGGTTCAAAATGACCCTTAGGTGCTGGTGTTCCCTTTCCAATGTTGTGTTGTAGACAGATCACACAGTTCTGAACTAGTCATTCTGAAATTTCAGGAATGTTGTCGTTATTCCATACTGGATCTAGATGTTTACAGATACCTTTGGCGCTAATGTGAGCTGGTCGATGTGCCATAGTAACTACAGCTGTTACATAAGCATTGGGCAGCATCCACCTCTGTTTCTCATGATCAACCCAACAACCCTTATTATCCAACGCTGCTGGAACAGAACCCCATAGTTTAATTTCCTCGGCTGTGACTTCGGCCTGCATTTCTTTCACGCTGCTGATGTCCAACACATACATTCTTGATTGCGTGTCTGTGGCAGTTTGTTTGGCTATTTTGTCTGCGAATGCAGCCCCCCTCCCAATATCATCAGTCACTCTCTGGCGTGCTGCGCATTTCATTATGGTTAGTTGTTTAGGCAGATCCAATGCTGATAATAGTTGAACAAGGACCATGCTGAATTTTAGTACCATGAGATGTTAAAAATCCTCTTTCGGCCCATAGTCTCCCAAATTTGTGAGCTACTCTAAAGGCATACTGACTGTCAGTATAAATTTTCACTCCAAGCCCCTGTGATATCTCACACGCTCTAGTCAAAGCAATTATTTCTGCTGCCTGGGCAGAGTTGTGAGGATTTCTCCTGCTTTCAATAATTGTGTCTAAGGTGGTAATTGCATAATCGGCAGTAGAAGTGCCATCTGGGAGTTTGAAACATGAACCATCACAAAATATTTCCCCATCAGGGGATGGCAAGGGTGTGTCACTCAAGTCAATTCTTCCTTTGGGGTCTTGTTCAGTGACATAAAGGCAATTGTGGGTTGTGTCATTAGTACTGTCCTCGTTTAGAGGAGGTAAAATTTCAGCCGGATTCAAAGGACAGCATCTCTTGATTTTGATGTGGGGTGCAAATAGTATTAGCTTGTGGGCTGGGAAGATGTGAGATGCTGAGTCTGCGTTCTATTCAGTAGTACATCTACCGAGTGAGGCACCATCACAGTTAAAGAGTGACCCAAAACCATGCCTTCACTCTGTTTAACTGAGGCAGCGGCAGCAGCCGCAGCCTTGAGACATTCCGGCAAAGCGCATGCAACAGGGTGTAACGCAGAGGAAAATTAGCTGCATGGCCTGTTCCTTCCTCCATGTTCCTGTGTCAAAACAGCCAAAGCACATCCATCTTTCTCATGCACAAACATCACAGACTCCTTGCTATAATTTGGTATGCCCAATACTGGTGCGGAACATAGCGCAGTTTTGAGCAGATCAAAAGCGTCCTGACAATCAGTATCCCAAGGTCGAGGTAATGGTACGTATTTCCTTGTTAATGTCAACAAAGCTTGATCAAAAGTGAAAAATGTGGAAACCATTGCCTGCAATAGGAAGCCATCCTGATAAAAGCCCTAACTTCTTTCTGTGTATTTGGTATCATCATGTCAGAGATATTTTGTATTCTTTCAGGTGCAAGGCACCTTCCCTCCTTCAACAGGAGACCTAGGGTTGACAATACTGAAAGTTCTTCAAAGATGCTTTATGACCATTATCGGCTAGATGCTTTAGTAACAAAACAGTACCCTCCTTGCAAGCGGTCTCTGTAAGTCATCAATGTATTGCACGAGTGTGCAAGTGGAGGGTAATTCTAGTGTATCCAGTTGTTCCTTGAGGGTCCTACTGTCGATGGTAGTACTCTCAGTGAATCTTTGCGGTGTTCATGTGAACGTAAAGGAACGTCCTCCAAGGGAGAACGCAAACAAGTACCTGCTATCTGGGTGAATGGGAATGCTAAAAAATGCATTTTTCAAGTCAATGGGCCTCATTACGACCCTGGCGGAAATCGAAAAACGATGGCGGAAATGCAATACCGCCATCGAATAGCGCTCGGTGCGACTATGACCCGTCACCGCAAAGTACGAAGCCATTAGCGACACCGTAGTGAACGCCAACGCTAACTGCACCAAGTACGCGCGCGCGCGCCATGCCAAACCGTAAATACCACCATGGCGCAAGGGTACGCGAATTCCGACCCTAGCGGACATGTACCTAACGCCATCAAGCATGGCGGAAAGTACCATACCGCCATGGTGAGAAGTACGGCATCGCGAATCAACCGTAAACGGCCCCACTGAGTGCCTGTACACCGCTCCCTGCCCACAAAGTACAACTCCCCGTAGGTGCAATGAAGTCACAATGCAACCAGTGAAATGTACAAGTCACCCATGCATGCCAACGAACAAAAGATCCACAAGAGGGGCCAATGGGAGCTGCAGGGCACAGATGGCACGAATACAGAAGCCATTCCAATGGACATGACCACAGTCCCCCCCCCAGAAATGCACGCAAACACAGGCACCTGTGACCAGCAATATTCCGAAAATCACATCATTCCACCAGTCCACCTGGCTGACCGGCATCTGTTACACAAAACCCAATCCCCCGCCCCTGAGCATGACAACATTCAAACCGTCATATTGGCAGCCCCCATCCCTGACCTCACTGGGCTTCGTAGGCAAACGCGCCCAGCACAGTACCACGCAACTAAACTCCGAAGCTGGAACCCAATGCAGATCTCCTCACAATACATCGCTCCCCAAATAGGAATATGCCACATCACTCGCAAAGAAGAACGCTACACGTCCCATATCAGAATAGAAATTTAATGCACAACAAAATCACCAAGCCCATACAGCCATTAGGCCATGAACTCCAAAACACATTTCACCATTGTGGGCTGCATCCGCAAGAAATGACCAGCTACTACTTATGTGACGCCCTGTTCCATCATGGTACACAGAGCCACATTCACGTACGAAAAGGCAACATGGAAGCGCACAGAACCGCAGGGCCGTCCCAATGGGGAGGCACTAGTCCAGCTGAAAGGCCGAAATGTTGCTCCGAGCCACTAGTACTGCGTAAGGGCATGTGGCCCATTGGCGATCGTCCCATAAGATCGTAATGCTGCTTCACTGATTAACACGAAGCAGCAGGTGTCGGGAGTAAAAGCCATCTGCAGGAGTGGCATACAGATGGCAGTGGCAAAAGGGGAGGAGATACCTGTCAACCAAAAGAAAAGAAAAAGAACAGAATGGCCATCAGAACTACATTCGAACAACTCACTTCAATGATCACACTAAATCCACAGCCATATGCATGCTAGCCCACTCCAAAGGATCATCACCACCCCAAATCCACTTGCGACTCATAACTATCTATATCGAGGTGTAAACACCATCACAAACGAGTGTACCTGTGCATGCGTCTGTCAACACAGAATCCATCTGATGGGATTGGTAACGTGCATAGACACAAGTGTCTGAAGGCGCGTCGAGACAGGGAGGGCTCAACAAGGCCAGATAGACGATGGTCCCACTATGGCAGCCCTGCATCACATAGCGCAGGGGAGGCGGACAGATTCCAAGAAGCCCTGTACATGGCAAACTCTGTATCAAATCATCTGCCCATGCATCCATTCATCATTCCCTCATCCCGGTATAAGAACTCCTGAATATTTACTCACATAACATGTGAAATTTCCATTGAGTCTGTGCGTTATGCAGCCTGCAAAATCCACAGTGCCCCAGCCCGTAATTCCAGTGTTGTGAAGTAACATGTATTTGGGAACGTCCGGCCTCATCGCCCACGTCTCTATTGCGCATCCCAAACTATTCATATCAATCATTGCATCCTCGCCATGGCCCCTGTCTCAAGGACATTGAACAATAGAACGTTACATTTGCAGTCAGACCTGTGGGCATCTCCTCGCCGCTAGCTGAAAACCGAAAGCGCCGCCCTTCGAATTCCTCATTTGCAACATCACGTCGAAAAGGCATCTGTGGCCGTTTGAAATCACAAATTAATCCATCTAGTGCGGCTGTGTGTGAAAATGGCAACTGCCTTCACCCACAAATGGGACGCCCCGCCCGTCGGTGCAACTCGGTACAGTGATGCATGAGGGCCCACCGTTACTCGAGTACTACGTTCCACTGACCCATCACAAGTCTGTTCGCGACTGCAAAGATTGTATGTGAAACAATGGGACCATAGCCGAATGTACATATCAACAAATGTTACACGGCCATCGGGTACAAATACATGATTGCAATAGCAAGATGCCATTCCTCGAATTGCAGCGTCGTGTGCGGGACGTGCTCGGCCAAAGGGGAGAGCAGCTTGCACAGGTGGAATGAATCACCACAGGTGGAGGCCATACAGCCTGAAAACACATAAATTGCACACCCAGTCTCCTCCCACACCCACACCCACTCCGAAATGCTACCGGCAGGACTCGCGATGTTGGCCCTGGGGGACCTGATAGCACTGCAAGTACTCCAACTCCAAGAAGAAGACGAACACCAACTACAACCGGCCGCACGGAGGGGACGCAGGAGGAGGAGGAGGCCAAGGCAGGGCCAGTTAGGGCCGCCAGCACAGCCACTACCACCACGCAGGCAGCCCGCAATCCCACGCCTCCGAGCACATCCGTTCAACCTCACTGATGAGCAGATCCACACCCTCTACCGTTTGGACCGGGACACCATAGCCGCCATTGTGGACATGACACAGGCTGACCTTGTCAGCATGATAGATAGCCCAACCGCCATCCCACCCCTACTGAAGGTGGTGTCTGTACTCCACTTCCTGGCCACAGGCACCTACCAGCACAGAGTCGGACAGTTGCATGGCATTTCTCAGCCACTGTTCTCACGGACACTATTGCAAGTGCTCGATGCCCTCCTGCAGCACGCAGACGACTACATCTCTCTACCACGCTCGGAGCAGGAAATTACCAACACAAAAGTGGGATTCCATGCACTTGCCGGCATACCGGGTTGCATTGGTGCCATCGACTGCACCCATGTGGAATTGGTCGTCCCACATGCCATGGAGGCCCAGTACCGCAACCGAAAACAATTTCATTCCCTGAATGTACAAATGGTGTGTGACTCCAACAGGATCATTACACATTGTTGTGCCCGATTCCCTGGATCAACCCATGATTCTATGGTCTTGAGGAACTCTACAATACCACGCTACATGGAGCGACACGCAGGGAACAGATCCTGGCTACTCGGTGAGTCTCATTACATGCATGATAATGTGGGGTATGTGATTCGGCAATGACCTGGCAGGAAGGGGGGGGGGTGTGCGTACGTAGCAATGGCATTGCACATCATACGTTTCTCGTCCACATACAGGTGATGCTGGGTATCCACTGAAGAGAAGGCTCCTCACACCAGTCCGGAACCCACGGGACCAGCATGAGGAGGACTACAACCATGCCCACTCACGTACCCGTGTAGTCATTGAACAGGCATTCGGCCTACTGAAGACTCGTTTCCGCTGCCTCAGCAGGTCTGGCGGGGCACTCCTGTACCGCCATGAGAAGGTTGCAAAGATGGTCATGGCATGTGTCATGCTCCACAACATGTGCGTACGTAGAAATGTGCCCATGCCCCCTGACGCAGAACTGCAAGCACCTGAAGATGGTCATGATGAGGGTGGGGATGTGGCAGCACCTCAAGGAGTCTGCGAGGCACCGGAGGGCCGTGACATTCGTCAGCATCTCATTGATGCATGCTTCTAGCACTCACGCCTGGTGGCTGATACATGGACACGGGACTCGTGGCACTGTGTGTGTCTGGTACATGCACAATATGGACTGTACGCCTATGATGGCCTAGTACACAAAGATCATTGTCCACACATCTCATTGGTTGATCGTGCACTGTTTATGGCATATGTGATATCATGTTGAACACCCTATCGACCCGCCACCCAAGTGAGCCCAACACACCCCCTCCACCCTCCTACCTCCCCCCCGAACACCAGTGTCCAAAGATGCTCATTGTCAGTGGGCTGTCGCTATTGCAAGCCCCCTCTGCGGGTATCAGGGGCACCCCTGCCTGTGGAGCGCAGGTTCCTCCCAGATCTACGTTGGGGGCTGCCCTGGACGGAACTTGCAACGGATGATGTCTCTGCCTGCTCACGTCCATGCATGTCCCTAAGGGTTTGTGAGAGCTCAGTGAGCACACGGCGCACTGCGGCAAGTTCGGCACATACGTCTTTGGACGTCGCATGCAGTTCCCCCCTCAGGCTCTCGGTGCTTCTCTCCATTTGGACTCTCAGGCTCTCGGTGCTACTCTCCATTTGGACTCTCAGGCTCTCGGTGCTACTCTCCATTTGGACTCTCAGGCTCTCGGTGCTACTCTCCATTTGGACTCTCAGGCTCTCGGTGCTACTCTCCATTTGCGCCCTTAGTGTCTCTGTACTTCTCTCCATTTCTGCCCTAAGTGTCTCAGTTGATGTTTCTATGTCTGCCTTAGTGCCCCCACATTCATCGGCATGGTCCTTGAGGAGCGTGGCCAGTTGCTGCTGTTGCACGATTAACTGGTCGAGGGACTGTTGCCTCTGCTGGGCCATGGCCATTTGCGGGGGTGTCACAGAGGGGCTGTTGACCTCATGTTGCCTTGCCACAGGGCTTGTGGGGGATGGCCAGTCGTCGTCTTGTGGGTGCCCCTTCGTGGTATCCTCATGGTGTACGGGATGGGACAGACAGGGGGATTGGGACAGGTCATGGATGGATCTGACTTCGACATCCCCGTCTTCTGTGTCGGAGCATGCTGCCATCAATGGGGTGTCACCTATGGTGCTGCTGCCACCAGAGGCAGTGCCTTCTGTGGCATCCGTTGGGGGGACCTGTGGTGGTGGTGTTGTGGGCATGCTGGCTGCTGGGGTGCCTGTTGATGTTCCCTCCTCTGTGCTGCCACCTGATTTGTGCTGCTGCCGTGTCTTGATGCGTGCAGCTGAGGTGGAGGGTCTTTGGCCGTTGGTCTTGGCCCTCTTTGCAGGTGTGCTGGTAGGGGTGTCCTGATGCTCGTCGTTTGGATCGGACCCTGTGGTGGAGTAAAGGAGGGCGAGGGTTATTAATGGGTCTGTGGGTATTGGAATGGCATTGTATCACATGCATTGGGGTGGTACCTGAGGGTGATTTGGGTCGGGGCCTTGGAGGTGCTTTCATTTGTGTGTGGAGTGAGGGTGCAGTTGTTTGGCAGCCTGCAGTTAGGGTGTGCCTGCTGCACGTGTAGTGGGTTTTTTAGGGGTTTTTAATTATTTATGTATTTATTGTGAGTTTTAAAGTGCGCTATCAGGCCGATGTGTGTGGACGTTCTCCTGGACATGTGTTTCTGTTGCACTATGTGGACACATGGTACTTCACATGATTGGACATTGTGGATTTAGCATTGTTTTATTTGGGCCACCTACCTGAATCTTCGGATGTCTGCACTCCTTTCTCCATCCCTCCGACTCCCTCTATGCTCTCCATTCCGATGGTGGAGGCACAGATTTCTTCCCAGGGGGTCAACTTGATGGGTGATTCAGGACCTCCCCCGGTGGCTGTGGCAATGTTGCGGTTGGCAGAAAGTATGCTGCGGACGCGTATCCGCAGGTCGTCCCATCGCTTTCTGCATTGCTGTGGGTTGCGGGGTGCAGTCCCCACCGCACTTACCCGCTGTGCCACCAGAGCCCATATGGCCTTCTTGTTCGCAAGTGCCGTCCTGGTCATTTGCGTGGAGAAGACGACGGCAGTATTCTTCTGGAGGGTCTCTGTTAGCACGGTGAGTTCCTCACGGGAGAAGTGGACCTGCCGCTTGCGGTCGCACGCTTTCTTCGCTACTTTTCCCATTTTTCTTGGTTTCGCTAGGGTGGATGACGGGTTGGGGTGTGTCTCAGGGTAGTGTTTTTAGTGGTTGTGTGGATTTTGTGGTTTTATAGGTGTACGGCGGGATGTTTCCCGTTCCGGGCCCATGTTTTTACTTCCGTTTCCGTATATTTACGGTCACCGTACTTTCCGGTTGGCGCTCACTGCGGTGTCCGCTGTGATGGGTAGCGGTATTGCACCTAGGGCGCCGTACGGCGGCGGTGTGGGCCGTTTGGGGGTCATTTCCGCCATCGCGGACTTTGCACTTCCGCCATGCCGTGGTGCTCGTGCCCGATGGGTCGGAATGGGCCGCACTTTGCTCCATCGTGCAATGGCGGAAACGCTATTTACGCTGTGGCGGTCCGGTCAGTCACTTTCCGCCAGGGTCGTAATGAGGGCCAATGACTGAGAAATGCATTGCCATTGTAGAAATCATAGTGAGAAATGTGGTGATGTCGGGAACAATGGGAAACTGCGGTGCGACTAACTTGTTAATCACTCGAAGATCAATAACAAAACGGTAGGGTAATGCATTGTCACCTTTTTTATAAAGAGGCAAAACAGGGATATTGCATGCGCTACCAGAGTTTTCTTCTATCACACGTTGATGTATTAATTCAGAGACAATGCTTTTAAGTGCTTGCTCACCATCAACTGAAACTTTATACTGTGGTATACGTTGCAATGCAATACCGGTTTTTAAAACAATTCGCACTGGTTCAACATCTAAAATTCCTACATCCTTGTTGTTTACTGCCCATAGATGTGTAGGTACCTGGTGCAACTCACTGGGTAAAGACAAAGCCATGAATTGGTGGAAGAGAAATGGTCAAAATGGGAGAAATGGTCAAGTATATTCCATCTGGAGAGCACTAAATCACTGCGTCAAATTTTTTCAATAAATTCAATCGCGGCAGATATTCACTGCAATAGCTTGTTAATAAAAATGAACATGAGTCAGTGAAAGGTCCTAAAGACATTGGCACCGGTTTAGAAACCGGGCTTACTACTGGGGTGCCAGAGAACTCTACTGATACATTTTGTTGCCCTGACAGGGGAATATCTGGAACCTTTGCATGGTCAATGGAGCATTTCTGACCACCAGAAAAGTGTGCGCCCTATCCCCAATTGTTATTTCTACGTAGGGTCCTTTCTGGTCTACGGGGATAGGAGTAGGTTCCAGACCGTGCTTCGGGGCTGTACTAGCGAAACAAAATGTAATTGAATGTAAAATCTTCAGTGGAATATGTGTGTGTAGCATTGTCAAAAACGTTTGCGCTTCTAGTATTTTGTGCCCATCTTGGCTCCCCGCATTGTTATCATATTGCTGTTTTTGGGAAAACGTACTTCTATTCGGTCCTTGGATGCCATTGCTACATGCTCTCAACCTTCTACTGGGCATTCCATTCGCTTTTTGCTGGAGGATCGGACCCTCCAGTGGCCCTCCTGTTTACAATATGCACATTGGTCTACATTTACAGTCCCCGTTTGTGGGGTAAACTGTCCTCTCTGTTGAGCATTTCCTCTGTGTATTCCTCTTGCAATTCGCTGCAAGAGCAACCTAGTTTTTAAGTCAACCTTTGTCTTTTCAATTCTCCTTCTCATAGTTCACCCTATTCTCATAATACTGGGTCATATGTAGAATTTTGGATTGCGACTTAGTCTGCCATGCACTTTCAGAGGCTGTGATTTGAGAATGAATGTCGGACAATAAGCCGCGTACAAATTTATCAACAAACAATCCCTTTCCTGGTTCCATGCTCAAATCCTGACCACTGAAATCCGAAAACACTTGTCCAAACCTGTTAAAATACTCTGTGGTTCCCTCTGTCTTTGCGGAGGGTTGTAGATGCACTCACGTAACCTTATGTATTGTTAATGGGATGTATAAGTGTGTTCTATATTATTTTCAGGTTCTTGGGGAGGAAACGTGACCCTGGCACAGGATCACTATTACCTATATGTAGAGAAAAGAAAGAGGATCCAAAGGTAGGAGCACTCCCGTCCCCTGCACACTATCAATATTCCATCATCTGATGGTTAAGTGAAAATCTTTTTAGAATTTAAAAATGAACACTCTTTTAATAAAGTTAATATAAGAGAAAACAATAATTTAGGCATTAAAACATAATGGTTTAATCAATACAACAAATTGTTTTGTCATTGGATTATTTGATGCAGAAAACAAATTAAATGTCAATCAGTAAATGCAGTTTAAATGAGCATCAATCATGTATATAAACAGTTCAAATAGAAAGGCTGACGCGTTTCGGGATCAACATCCCTTCTTCTTGAGCCAAAAAGTATGAACTGAAAAACAGTCAAATAAATAAAGAATATGTCAAACTACTGATAAATAGATGGACAGAGGTTTTTTGTTCAAGGACAACAAATTCAAGACAAAGGCCCTCATTACAAGTCAGGCGGTGGACCATGGTGCTATTAGCTATTAGCACCATGGTCCATGCCGGATTCCGCCATGGTGGATGGCGGAATTACCGCCCCATTCCAAGGTGAGTAGGGCGGTAATTCCCCATTCACCATTTGCCTTTCCCCATTCCCATTTTTGCCCCATAGGGCATAATGGGGATGGGGAAGGCGCTAATTACGGCACCGTAAATTACGGTGCCGTAATTAGCACCAAGGTCGCTTAGCGCCTTGGACTTTAACGCCTGCAAAAAGCAGGCATTAAAGTGTGAATCAGGCGTTAAGGGTTAACGGTGCCGACGGTGCCGTTAAACCCTTAACGCCTGACTTGTAATGAGGGCCAAAGCATTAGTACCAGACCATGGTGAATAAACTTGGTTTCAATGAATAAAATTGGTCCTTATGTGAAAACATTCAGAGGAGAGTCTCTGGTGTTTCAGAGCAACTCATTTTAGCTCAAAACATCAACAGGAAGCCGCTGTGACCATCATGTAATTTAGTACTCTATGTGCCTATAATGTACGAATACATGTCTGGTAACTATGTTTACCATATATAGACAGTGTTTGTATATATGCATTATATTAGGTGAAGATGGAAGTAAGCGTATCTTATAGGAGCTGGGTGAAGAAACCCATGCTGGAGAAAACAATATATTAGAGTATTCTGAATCCTCAGACGACTCTGGGGTAGAGCACTCTCCTGTTTTCAGGTTCAAGACCTAAATGTAGACAGAGTACATGGGTATACAATGAGGGTTCTAATTTAGACTATAGCATGATGTAAACAAGGTTTTTCAGGTGATAGTTATCAGTAGCCAATGCCATGCTAGTAATTGCCTGTTCCGATTAAAGTCAAAGCACATATAATCTAAAGAATACCAGATACCCTTCAATCCATGATTGACGTTTGATTATAAAGTAACAAATCTGATCTACCTGCTATTCTGCCAAGCATTTCTATTCTGGTATATAAACCTCCGGTTTTCTGTTCCAAAATGGTAAGAGCATGCAGAGTGATTTGAGTAAAATTATAGGCTTACTTCTTGAGGGCACTAGAGAGCCGTCCAGGATGGCGGCCTCCCTGTGAGCTCCGTGGAGCTCCCCTAACATCCTGAAAAATAGAAGCTCCTGCGGTGCACGGATAGCCTCCCGCTGTCTTCCAGCCGTCAACAGAGCGATTCCGCATCGAACGAGGTGACTTACTGGCCGATCCTTCAACGTCTCACCCTGCTGGCTCGAAGGCAAAGAACCCCGCCCGTTCCCATGTGAGCGTGGTGTGCGGGCGGCGAAGGCGCAGAGGGACTCGTGGAAAGAGAGCCGCTGACTGGGGGCGTGCCGGTGACTGAAATTAACATTAGCGCGTCCCGGCGGAGCTGCGCCGAGACCCCGGACTTCAGCAGAGTTGGCGGAGGAGTGAACGCGGTGTCATTAAAGAACTTGCAGAGCCCGGGGAGAACGAAGTAGACGGGGGAATGACGCCGGGCGCCCGGGCTGAGCACAGCAGCAGACCAGGTACGAGCGCCCCACGCGCCCCCATACACATCCGCCCGTGAGGCGAAGCCCGTCAGAACCCCCGGTCCTCCCGTGTGACACAAAACACGTAACCAACCACCAAGGCAGAGATCGCCCCCTCGGGCCCTGGGCCGCTCGCGTGGGCCGCGGCGCGGATCCGGCGTGCTGAGAGGAGCGGTTTGCGGTGTTGCGGTGGCCCGGGAGTGGGCGCACCCGGCGCGAGACCGCAGTAGAAGGGCAAACATAAAGTAGCAAGCCACAACATCCATAGCAGCGGCGTGGCTCGGCGGACACGCGTGCAACCGCCGGAATCAATCCGGACTTATTTTGGTAATTTGGCGTATCAACAGAGATATGCGACACCCCAGCAACATCCAGATCCCCGGAAGCCACACCACATGCCCTGTGCCTCCCACAGAGCCCAGCCTGAAACATACCCTGCACAACGGTCCACATACCGCTGGAGGCTCCTTCGCCTCGCCGAGAGATTAAACCGGCAAGTGTCCCAAGAGGGCGTAGACCCCATCTCAGTAGAGTTAATCAAAGGCTCCGAAACAGCAATACTCTAATCTGAGACAAACACAGTGAACACGCAGCTATACATTAAATAGCGAGCCCGGCCTCATCAAGCGCATCGCAGCGCCCAGAATCGGATAGGTGAGGCTGCCCAGTCGGCGCCCCCAGGCTTGCCCCTGTTGCACCAAGCTCCTGCAGAAGGTGGAAACGGTGACAATCATGGGAAAAACCGACATATCTCAGAGAAAGCTGAACTTTGAGGGCAACTCCACAACCAAAGCAACATTCTCTAGCAGCAGATCACAATCTCCTAACCAGACTATTGCAGAAGATGAAGAACATACCCACGACCTTGATATCAAAGAGATCCTCCTTGACCTTAAGGTGGGCATAGGAGGCCTGGGGAGTAAGCTCAGCCAAAGTTAATCAGCTCCAACACCTGCTGGATAAGCACGCTGACAGACTGGACAATGTCGAGCAGAGGGTATCTGACCTCGATGATGGCGCAGCGGCCCTGACATCCAGAGTGACCACATTGGAAGCGCAAATGAAAATAGTAAGCGCAAAGAACAAAGATTTGGAAGGCTGCTCTCGGCGCAATAACATCAGGGTAGTTGCGGTCAGAGAACAACTTGCAATAAAAATGGAAGACCACTTGGAAAAAATATCTTCAGATCTCTTTGGGCTAGAGACCCTGTCCAAGCTGTTTGTCGTTGAAAGAGCACACAGAGTGCCCAACTCGAGACCTATTCCCGGAGCTAACCCTCGCCCAATCATAGCAAAACTTCTAAACTACAAAGATCGGGACTCCATTCTTCGAGCGGCCAGAGAGAAAGGAGAGCTCCAATACAACGGCGACAAGATCCAATTCTTTCCAGACTTTTCACAGGTAGTCCAGGTGCAAAGAAGATCGTTCGCCGCTGTGAAGCGTAGATTACAAGAAAACCAGATTCAATATTCCATGATCTTCCTGGCCAAACTCTGCATTCAGCACGAGGGCAAGTCCAAGTTCTTCACCACGCCGGAGGAGAAAAGCGACTACCTAGATCGCTCTGTTTGCAAGCCAGCAACACACAATGGGAGACCACAAAGAGGTGACAGACCAAGGAGAGACCCGCCGTAAAACTTACACAGTAGACACCCAAAGCAGAGGCAGGAGTCCGAACAAAAGTTCCACAACAGCCACCACAGAGAAAGAATCACCACTGGAGAAGGGAGCCAGCCTCCTCTTGGAGGGCCACTTGCACCCCAGGCACAGCATTGTTAGCTGTATTGTTAACTTGGGACTGTTCATTGCGGGCCAGTTGGGGGTTGCCCGCACAGGGGAGGGAAGTTAGTTTTGTAAAGCCGCCACAACCCGCACACCCCTGTTCCACAATAGTAGTGTGAAGACCCACATATCCAACGACAGTCAAGCCCTCTGTACTCCACCATGAACAGCGACTCCCATCGTACCACCAAGTCCCTGCCCAGCATGGCCGGAACAAACATCCCAAACGACATTGACGACGCTTAAGATCGCCACGTGGAATATCTGTGGCGCTAACCAACCAGCAAAAATGAGAAGAGTCCTCCAATACCTCCGAAGGCACAAAATCAACATAGCCATACTGCAAGAGACTCATCTACTACCTATATCAGAACAACACTGGGCCAAAGCATGGGGATGTCACCGGTATTTCTCGTCCTATTCGTCGTACGCCAGAGGGGTTGTGATCCCGATAGACAGAAGAACCAACTTCAATTTCATTAATTCACGGAGAGACACCGAGGGGAGAGCCCTACTGGTGAAGGGCATAATAGCAGGGAAAGAGGTGGTAATAGTGAATTCGTACGCACCAAACACTGATGGCCCTGACAACTTCAACTGGGTAATGACCCACCTGGACATGACCAATTCGACAACCATTGTGTGGGGAGCGGACCTTAACACCACACTCGACCCCAGGCTCGATAAATCCCATAACACAACAGGAGGTCCTTCCAAAGCCAGTGCTCAAGTCCGAGAGATTTGCCAGACCTTTAACCTATCCGACGTATGGAGAAGACACAATCAAGACAACAGATACTATACCTTCTACTCGGCGGTACACAACACCAGCTCTCGGATCGACTACATCCTAGCTTCATCCCACAGCCCGTTCCAATGGGGAGCGTGTCAAATTTTGCCAAGATCATACTCAGACCACTCAATGGTCACACTAGAAGTCACCCTTGCGGGCTCCTCAGTCCCTGGACTCACCTGCAGGTTCAAGCCCAGCTCACTTACCGATGCTGTATTCACGACAGAACTATGCCAAGAAATAACCTCGTTTCTAGAGATCAACATGGAATCCGTCGAGTCGGCGAGTACTTTCTGGGAAACGTTCAAATGCTACGTGAGGGGAATTTGTCTAGCAAAAGAAAACAGTATGTTAAAACTGATCCGTCAAGAGCTATCCAGCAGCGAGCTCCGCCTGAAAGAACTAGACTACGAAATCTCCTCCGACCCGGATCCACGCATCCAAGCCGAGCTAAAAGAAGAACTCCTGAAGTTCAGAGATACAGCAGACAGAGAACTAAGGCTCCCTGGCCAAAGACATCAGATCAGGCAGTACGGAGAGGGGCAAAAACCTGACGCACTACTGGCCCTCCTACTTACGATAGACAAAATTCCATCCCGAGTCGAACACAGAGATGTGCAAGGCCAGCTGGTATACACAGAAGAAAAAATCTCTGATGCCTTCCGAGATTTCTATCGCACCCTGTACAGCTCCAAGGGATCCGCAGACCCCAACGCAATACAGGAGTATCTCAATGACACTGAATTGTACTGGGTGAGCTCGGACCTGCGTAAACCCCTGAACGCTCCCATAACGCTAGAAGAAATTCAGGAAGCCATTAAATCCTTGCAGAACACCAAAGCTCCCGGGCCCGATGGACTCAATGGAGAATTCTATAAAGCACAGGCTGACATTGTGGCCCCCCCTCCTACTTCATGTCTATGAAGAATCGGTGGAGCGGGGCAGCCTCCCCCCCACGATGCGTGAAGCCAATGTGATGGTGATACATAAAGTAGGTAAACCCGCAGAAGACTGTGCATCGTACAAGCCGATTTCCCTAATTAATTTAGACAACAAAATCCTAGCAACCAGGTTGCTCCCTTTATTGCCGGCCCTGGTGCTGGGTGACCAGGCCAGATTTATCCCAGGTCGCAGTACAACATATGGCATCAGGAGGCTGTGCGGCATCATTGAAGCCCTAGATCCGACGCAACAGGCAATAGCAGTGCTGCTGGACGCAGAGAAGGCATTCGATTCAGTGGAATGGCCCTTCATGTTCGCAACACTCAGGCAGATGGGTTTGGGGAATTTCTTCTTGAAGCTAGTAGCACTGTTATACAACGAGCCACGCTCTTACATCACGCTGGGGAACACAAGATCCACAGGTATCGCCCTGGAGCGGGGAACGAGGCAAGGTTGCCCTCTCTCGGCTCTTATTTTTGCCCTAGTAATGGAACCCTTGGCTTCAAGGCTACGAGCGGAGCAGCGACACAGAGGGCTGAAACTGGGCCCCCACAAGCTAATAGTCTCCCTCTACGCCGACGACGTCATTTTGTTTATCAGTGATCCCCAAACCAATCTTAACCCAGTAATGCGAGAAGTGATAAAATTTGGGCGAATGTCAGGCCTTAAAACCAACCATTCTAAATCAATAGTGTTCCCTCTGACCTCCAACACGGCATTATTTAAAGACGATCATGGGTTTAAATGGGGAACTTCGAAGGTGCGCTACCTGGGTATCTATATTTCCCGCAACCACCAAGAGATATTTAAAGACAACTATGTAACTACACTACACTCCCTGCAGGAACGAGTCCAGAGGTGGAAGTCCCTGCCATTGACACGCTGGGGCAGGGTCTCCCTGACAAAAAAGGTCATCCTCCCCAAACTTCTCTATCTCTTCACAAACATTCCATTACTTCTCCCTAAATCTTTTCTGTCAAAGATCAAGAGAGCGATCTTAGAGTTAATATGGGCGGGTAAACCTGCGCGAGTGGCCTAAAATACTCTGACGCTACCGACGTCGGGAGGCGGCCTGGCCCTCCAGACATAGAAAAATACTATTGGGCAGCTCAGGAGCAGTTCTTGAGCCATTGGTATGCCACCCACTATGTTAGACCACACGTACAGGTGGAGCGAGCCCTGGCCTCTCCAGACCTGTTAAGTGCCGTCATAATAAGTAACATCCCTGTACCGCATAAAACACTTAACACAGTCCTGTCCACTTATATGATATGGAAGAAGATCGCCAGCGAGTACGGAGTGGTCATAAGATTCTCTCCCCTGCTACCAATAAAGTTAATTCCCGGTATCCCCCTCACAAACGAAAAGATGTTCATGATTTGGGTAGATAAATTAAAGATCCAATCTCTTGGAGACCTCTTCCAAGAGGGCAGCTTCCTAACCCCTCAAATGGCCAAGGACAGAGGAGGAAATACCTCCCTAGATGTGTTCCTTTACTTCAGACTACGCCATACTCCACAGAGGATATTTCCCACATTCCCCAAACAACCCCCCACATGGGATCTGTTACACAATGTGATCCAAACTAAGGGAAAGGGTAGACTAGTCTCAATTCTCTACAAATCCATGTTAAGAGACACGAGGAAACTTAATCCTTCCGGAAGAAGACTGGGTCTATATCCTCCAACAGACACAAAAAGTTACTTTAAACATGCGCTATAAGCTAATTCACTTTAACTTTGTACACCAAACGTAATATACCCTAGTCAAGAAAATCAAACATCATCCAGATGCTCCGGCCGGTTGCGAGAGGTGTGCATGTGCAGGCGCCGACTTCCTCCACTTGGCCTGGAGTTGCCCAGCTATTCACTGCTTCTGGACCTCTGTTATACAAACAACGGCTGCTATAATTGGAGAGCAGGTGACCCCTCTGCCGTTGGGACCGCTCCTCAGTCTTACTAAATACTTACAACCGGCATCACACAGGCTCGCCGCACTTCTCATGGTATTAGCGAGGAGAAGAATAGCACTGTCATGGGGCTGCGGCCCACCTCCCAAGATTGAGGACTGGAAGAGGGATATAACGTATTGTCAAGACATGGACACTGAATTTATCCGAACATTACCTCTGCACGCGCGCCCTCCTGATATTTGGGGGTCCATATGTACAATATCTACTTAACAACACCGACCCGAAGGGCCAAGACAACACAAGCCCCTAAAGAGAAAGGACGACAATGACCATCGCAACGCAATAACAACGGTGGAGTCAACCTACCAATTGGGGTCGGAAAACAGAGGCAATGAACAATACAGTGGACACAGGGGACACATTGCAGCCGGGGGGGAGAGGGATGGGAGAGTATTTGTTTTATAAGAGCACCCTGCCGGTGCAATGTTATTTGATGAATGTAAAAGTTTCAAAATAAATATTTTTTTTAAAAATAGGCTTACTTCTTATCAGTCCCGAGGCTGGGTCCGTGGGATAAACGTGCTGCTCAGTACTGGGTGTGTGGTGATTTTGTTGCTCACTAATACCTTTCTTCAATTTAAACAAGTTTTCTGGCAATCTTTGCATAGAATCTGAGAAGCATTAAGGTACACTATCATTCGCTATTCTAATACACCATAACAAATCCACTGCCGACTCTAATCGCCGTGCAGTCATCCCACTCTGTTCTTACCTTTTAATGCTGTTAAGGATTGATCAGAAGCAACCCCGTCTTCCCTTGCATGCATGCAGTTAGTTTACCCCAAACGATTCTTTTCTAGGGCAACAAAGTCTTAAATTTGGTTACAGTGTGATTCCGTAATATCAATATGTTCTGTGGAGGTTTCTCAGCAGCCTTTTTTGACCTATCAGCTATTTCGAGTGCAGCCCATGTATCGCCCATAACAGGTACATCATCTACAGACCTAACCTGTTTCCATAAATCTGCCGGCAAGATGACATGAAATAGCAATTCTATGTCTCCTAAAGTGAAAACTGACGAGTTCAATACAGACTCTATGGGGGTAATTCATAGAATTAAGTGCACACGTGGCGCACGCGGCTGGCGCACAGTGTGCGCGTGCGATAGAGTGCGCCAGCCGCATGCGCCAAATCCATTTCGGCGCACAGCGTATTCATGGATTTTAGCCACCAAAAGCAGCCGCGGCGCAGAGTGACGCAGCGACCCTGCAGCAGCGCCAGTAACGCCCCCAAGAACGCCCCTAGCGCAAGGAAAAGCCATCAAAATCCCCAATCCAGCACAAAGGGCTGCGCTAACCCTGGACCAGTATACAGGGCCGCCACACAGCACACGGCAAGCGGGGAACGTGTATTCCTGGGGTTCGTGGGAAGTTTCACCCACGATTTCAGCAGGGTACGTGTATTCCTGGGGTGCGGGGAAGTCTAACATGCGATTTCAGCAGGGTACGTGTATTTCTCGGGTGCGGGGAAGTTTAATGCCATTTCAGCAGGGTACGTGTATTTCTGGGGTGCGCGGGAAGTTCCACACGCGATTGCAGCAGGGTACGTGTATTTCTGGGGTGCAGGCAAGTTTAACACGCGATTTCAGCAGGGTACGTGTATTCCTGGGGTGCGGGGAAGTCTAACGCGCGATTTCAGCAGGGTATGTGTATTTCTGAGGTGCGAGGAAGTTTAACATGCAACTTCAGCAGGGTACGTGTATTTCTGGAGTGCGCGGGAAGTTCCACACGCGATTGCAGCAGGGTACGTGTATTTCTGGGGTGCGGGTAAGTTTAACACGCGATTTCAGCAGGGTACGTGTATTCCTGGGGTGCGGGGAAGTATAACACACGATTTCAGCAGGGTACGTGTATTTCTGGGGTGCGGGGAAGTTTAACACACGATTTCAGCAGGGTACGTGTATTTCTGGGGTGCATGGAAGTTTAACACGCGATTTCAGCAGGGTACGTGAATTTCTGGGGTGCGGGGAAGTCTAACACGCGATTTCAGCAGGGTACGTGTATTTCTGGGGTGCGCGGGAAGTTCCACACGTGATTGCAGCAGGGTACGTGTATTTCTGGGGTGCGGGCAAGTTTAACACGCGATTTCAGCAGGGTACGTGTATTCCTGGGGTGCGGGGAAGTCTAACACGCGATTTCAGCAGGGTACGTGTATTTCTGGGGTACGCGGGAAGTTCCACACGCGATTGCAGCAGGGTACGTGTATTTCTGGGGTGCGGGCAAGTTTAACACGCGATTTCAGCAGGGTACGTGTATTCCTGGGGTGCGGGGAAGTCTAACTCGCGATTTCAGCAGGGTACATGTATTTCTGGGGTGCGGGGAAGTTTAACACGCGATTTCAGCAGGGTACGTGTATTTCTGGGGTGCGCGGGAAGTTCCACACGCGATTGCAGCAGGGTACGTGTATTTCTGGGGTGCGGGCAAGTTTAACCCGCAATTTCAGCAGGGTAGGTGTATTCCTGGGGTGCGGGGAAGTCTAACACGCGATTTCAGCAGGGTACGTGTATTTCTGGGGTGCGGGGAAGTTTAACACGCGATTTCAGCAGGGTACGTGTATTTCTGGGGCACGCAGGAAGTTCCACACGCGATTTCAGCAGGGTACGTGTATTTCTGGGGTGCGGGCAAGTTTAACACGCGATTTCAGCAGGGTTCGTGTATTTCTGGGGTGCGTGGGAAGTTCCACACGCGATTGCAGCAGGGTACGTGTATTTCTGGGGTGCCGGCAAGTTTAACACGCAATTTCAGCAGGGTACGTGTATTTCTGGGGTGCGGGGAAGTTCCACACGCGATAGGCCCTGTGCGAGTGGGGTACGTGTATTTCGGGGGTGCAGGGGATTCCTACACGTGAATTGGCAGTGTTGGTCCTCCCAGGTGTTCCCTCTACACCCTCCACGGCCCCTGCAGGCAGACCACACCACAGGGGACTACACTGCACCCCTGGGCATGTCCCGCAGGCAGCCCATCCACCATGGGCATGCCCCCCCAGCCAAGCCACATGTCACCTTGCACTAGTGATCACCAATGCATTACCCCCTTTCACCCCCACCCCCCAGCTGTGCAGGGCACCTGCCAGCAGGCCCCCACTCATGTATCATGATCTCTGCTTCCAAAAGATCAGGACTTGCCCGACTCCCTTGGAAGCAGACCCATAACCCCAGTTCCGAGTGCCAGCCAGTCCCAATTGGGACCTTTTGGACCCTGTCCTGGCGCCAGTGGCACCAGGCTCATAAAGATGCCCAGTCCCAGCGCTGGAAGCGCCGGGCTCATAATGCTTGGGTGGACTTACCTGCAGCAGACCATGCTGCTTACTTACCTGCCAGTTGAACCCCTGATCCTCTTCTGTTTGGGACTACTTTTCCTGTTGGGTGGGGCAGGAGCCACTCCCTAGGTTCAGAACACTGGAACTCTTCTGGAAAGCAGGAACTCTTTTCTTACCTAGGCGTGGCTGTGGAAGGAGACACCTAAGCACTACAGGAGGCTATTTAAACCACACCCGATGGATGAATCTTGCTTTGTGTTATTCTGCATTCTCTGCAGCAGAACGCTCATCGTGTCTTCTGCTTCTGATCCTGGGCCTAAGGGAACAAAGGCTTACCATCCTGGAATCCAGTCTTCAGCAGCACCTGTAAAGACAAAGAAAGAACAGGTTAGCACTACGGTCTTCAGTGGCAGCGCATCTCTTACCTGGTCCATCGGCTGTCACCAACGCCTCGCGCTGCATTCCGGCATCTGAAAGACAAAGGCTTACCTACTCTTCACATGCTCCGGAGGTCTTCGCACTGCATTCCGGCATCTGAAAGACAAAAGCTTACCAGCTCTTCGCACGCTCCAGAGGCCTTCGGCGCTGCATCCCGCATCTGAAAGACAAAAGAAGGTGCGTTTAAAGACATTGGGCAACTTTATTACTCACGTGCCATTACTCCTTCCCACGCCGAATCCAGTGGATTTTCCAGCACCCTTCAGCTTCTCTAAAGCTCCGAACTTGTACCTGCAAGATAAAAGGGACAGTTAGTGCGCATCGTGAAGCAGGCTACAAGCGCTTACTTACGTGCTTCCAGGCGCTTCTATTCCTCACGCGGGTTCGATCCTCAACTCTCATCAGCCCGCCATCCGCCATCGCCAGAACCCTGCAAAACAAGAGATATCATTACAAAAGACTTTTAAGACATTTGAAGTGCCCAGAACTTACCGTTCGTGCAGTTAACGACGGACAGTAGTCCTCTGAGGTCAAGAGGCCTGCACCCTTATCCAGTGAAGAAACTGGTTACAGCACCCTGCCCCGAGGCAGATGGAGAGCTTGGCGTTCACTTACCTAAGACATCTTACTCTTCGAGTCAGACATACAGTGCACAGAGGTCCAGCCCAAAGAGCCAACCGTGTGTTACACATCACCTTTGAAGATACGGCATTCACCCAGTCAAGATCGGCGCCTCTGCGGGAATCAGGTGAGCGTTACATCATGTCCCCTTGCACACCCACCCCCCAGCAGTGTGGGCACCTGCCAGCAGGCCCCCACTCATGTCCCACTCATGTCCCCCTGCACCCCCAACCCCCAGCAGTGCAGGGCACCTGCCAGCAGGCCCCCACTCATGTCCCCTTGCACACCCACCCCCCAGCAGTGTGGGGCACCTGCCAACAGGCCCCCACTCATGTCCCACTCATGTCCCCCTGCACCCCCACCCCCCAGCAGTGCAGGGCACCTGCCAGCAGGCCCCCACTCATGTCCCCTTGCACACCCACCCCCCAGCAGTGTGGGGCACCTGCCAACAGGCCCCCACTGATGTCCCCTTGTACCCCCAGCACTGAGGGGCACCTGCCAGCAGGCCCCCACTCATGTCCCCTTGCACCCCCACCCCCCAGCACTGAGAGGCACCTGCCAGCAGGCCCCCACTCATGTCCCCTTGCACCCCCAGCACTGAGGGGCACCTGCCAGCAGGCCCCCACTCATGTCCCCTTGCACCCCCACACCCCAACACTGAGGGGCACCTGCCAGCAGACCCCCACTCATGTCCCCTTGCACACCCACCCCCCAGCAGTGCGGGGCACCTGCCAGCAGGCCCCCACTCATGTCCCACTAATGTCCCCTTGCGCCCCCACCCCCCAGCAGTGCGGGGCACCTGCCAACAGGCCCCGACACATGTCCCCTGCACCCACACCACCCAGCAGTGCGGGGCACCTGCCAGCAGGTCCTGACACATGTCCCCCAGCCAACACGTCATCACAATCTCGATCCCTGGCCCTTATGGCCAGCCTCCACATGCCAAAGACCCACCCAAGTATTGCATCCACCCACATAGAAATGCCAATTACATGACACAACCCCAATGGCAAGTATGTAAATGAAGACATGTCCCTCACACACACACAATGGGTGCAAGTGAATCTCAAAACCCATATCATGACATGCATGAAACCAATGAGATAATACCACACATCGAAGTTTGAAGAAAAAAATGTATTAAAAGCAACATGAATGGAATTAAAAACAAACAAACGACAATGGAAATTAAAAAAGAAAAGCTGCATGTCTGTAAAATAATGAAAAACAAAAAATCATAATCCAAAGGAAAGGTGTCCAAAGTCACAGTTCCAAAAATGAAATCCAAGGGAAAAACAAAAGTGAAAACCATTGCTCCATGGGGAAATCCAAACAAAAAAGTAGAATCTAGCAGTTAACTATATACAGATGAACAATCCAGGGTCCATGATCCCAACTGAAGGCCCTTCTGCATGTGGCGTGGGGTGACCTTCCTCTCAGCCCAGGCACAATGTCATAGCATGACTGACGTGCATGTGTCCTCTGCCTGCATGCGGGTACTCCATGTAGGCATGCTCCCTTGCCCCTCCTCTGCCACTCTGCACCCCAGTTCCACCTTTGCACTGGTCTGCTTCAATCTTGCCATTGGGTACTTTCCTGTTCATGTGTCCTGTGTACATGCTAACTTCCAGCGGACAATCTGCCAGACATATGCTGTGTGGTACAGCCTTAGTACTTGATGCAGGGTATCTCACTTGTAGTGTGCATAGGTCAGATGCTCCGCAGGGACATGAGTGCCCATTCATGCTCCATGTGCATTGCACGCATGCCCCTATGTGTCCTTGACTGGATGATCACAGTAATACAACTCCTGGGTGACATACATTGCATGGCATCTCATCAGCCTTCCCATGTCAACTGTGGGTCAGTACTGCGTTGCACACATGTTTAGGGTCTGACAATCTTTGTGGGTCACAGGCCTCAGCCTGTTTAATGGCCAATGACTCTGTCCAACTGTTGTAGTGTCTTCTTCACACATGGGCGGCCTCCAGAGTTTTCATCATGTGTCCTGCTTACTGTCCCATCATCATTTGCAGTGTTGTCATTTGAATCACATTAAGCTCTTGATGACAGTCAACACTGCCTGTCAATACACAGGTCTATGGTCAGCCTTTTGATACCATGCTAGGCATCCCTGCTTTTGCACTTGGGTGGAGGGGTGCTTTGCTTGTAGATATGCTACCCATTGAATGCACATTGCACGTGATGCCTGAATTTGACCTTGCACTGCCTTCACATTTCCTGACACACACAATGAAGTCCTTGTACATGTAGGTAGTGAGTGACATACACATTTGCTGCACTGCATAGACCCATTTCTATGCAAACTGCCACCTTTCAACAGGTCTGATCACAGAAGCAATTCAAAGTTGACCCTGCATGCATGCCAGGTTCTATTTTGTGTGTCACATGTCTGCCTGATGTGTTTGTTGTCGTGTGTGTTGTTGTGTCTTCTTCACACATGGGCGGAATCCAGAGTTTTCATCATGTGTCCTGCTTACTGTCCCAGCATCATTTGCAGTGTTGTCACTTGAATCACATTAAGCTGTTGATGCCAGTCAACACTGCCTGTCAATACACAGGTGTATGGTCAGCCTTTTGATACCATGCTAGGCATCCCTGCTTTGCTACTGGGGTGGAGGGGTGCTTGGCTTCTTGATATGGTACACATTGAATGCACAATGCATGTGATGTCTGAATTTGACATTGCACTGCCTTCACATTTCCTGGCACACACCATGGAGTCCTTGTACATGTAGGTAGTGAGTGGCGTACACATTTTCTGCACTGCATAGACCCACTTCCATGGAAACTGCCACCTTTCAATAGGTCTGATCACAGAAGCAATTCAAAGTTGACCCAGCATGCATGCCAGGTTATATGTTGTGTGTCACATGTCTGCCTGATGCGTTTGCTGTCGGTGTGTGTGTGTGTTGTGTGCTTCTGACATGTGTAGTGACCTTTTTTCTCTCTATTTTTCAGGTGATGACGCAATGGAGGCGGAGGATGGTGTTGTCATGCCAGACACAGGGTTGTTACCACTACATCAACCCGGCACTAGTGGGGGTCGTAGGGTGGTAGGCCACGAAAACCTCCAAGTGCTACAGTCCATCTTGTCTCTGGCTGCCTATGAGTCCAGCCCTGATGACGACTCTGATGTCCATGTCGAGTTGGATGATCATCAAGTCCATGTGTCAGGGATGAGTGATTCTGATGTGGACACTCCTCTGTCCGCGACACCTGCACTGAGGGGTCAGACAGTCTTGGTACCTCCGCCCGTGGTGGATCGGGACGCAGGGTCACCCTCCACACCAGTCACTGATGTGCCTGGGACATCACGTCGATGGGGGCATGTAGTCGTGCAGCCGCGGGCGGTGCCATCACAGCAAGGACACCCGGTCCTTGGGTCCCGCAGGGGTCAAGCCCAGCAACACGGTCGCCGCGCGCAACCACAGTATACTGAGTGGGTGCAAGACATGACTGCCAATTCAGAACGGCAGGGGGCAGCAATGGAGAACATCGCTGAGAGCATGGAGCGTGTGGCCCGATCTGTGCTCCCCCCTGCTAGGCAGGTGCTTCTCCAGCAGCAGGCGGCACGGTCCACGGCCCGCTCGCTCAGGCTGGGCATGGCGGCCTCAGACAGGGCACGCCAGGCTGAAATGTCGTCTCTGCATCAAGCAATTGCTTCTCATGCAGAGGCGCACATGGATGCCCTGAGGGAGGAGTATGCTTCCCTCAAATCCACTCTGGGTGTTCTTCTGATGTCCCAGAGGCAGCGGGCAGAGGAGAGGTTTGCACAGCTTGAGCGTACCATCTCGGCTGAACTATAGGCTTGTCGGGAGGTGCAGCGGTTGTCCAGCCAGGCCTTGCAGGAGGAACTCCGTGTTACACGTGCTACCTTGCAAGAGGAAGCACGTGTATCACGTGAGGTTCTGCATGCAGACCTACGTCACATCGCCACACAGAACCAGGCTCACCCCTCCTGCAGACTTGCTGCCGTTGAGGGGCAAGCTGCGGCTAGGCGTGGCCAGGCTACTGTGCCACGTCCTCCTTTCCAGGATGAGCCAGACTCGAACGACCATCTATCTCCCACATAGGTCGGGCTGTGCAGGCGTTGAGCGCATGGAGGTTTTTTTTTGGCTCAGCATCATTGCATGTGGGTGTTGAGCAGCACCCTGTACCTCCCCCCTCCTGGGTGCCCCCCCCCAAGTCGTATGTGGCCATTTTTTATTTTTCTTTTAGTTTAGTTAGTTAAGTTTCTGTTTGATAGTTAGTTTAATTAGGTAATGTAGGTTTTTCATAGTTAGTGTAATTAGTTAATATAGTTTAAAATTGCTTGTCTATTGTGCTTTCATGTGACGGTGCGGTGCTTTGTGGCTTTTGAAAGCATCCACTGTCTGTTCCAGCTGGGCCCTTCAGGCTTGTCTTGTGTATGTGTTTGCTGCTTGGGGTCCTTGAATCACATATGCCACTCCTGCTTCCCTTATCCATGGGCTCGCAAGGATGGTTCGGTGTAACAGCCTATTACACAAGGGCTTTGGACTGTCATATCTGTGGCATGTCTGGTGCTGTGTAACTTGTGTTAACACCCCTAGTGGGGATGATTGCGGTGTTATTGACCACTGTTCTGCTTTTGCTAGATGGGGTATTTCATGATTAATGTGTACATTCATTGCTATGCATTGTGTAGTATGTTTCTTATCTTTACTGTACACGTGCGTGTTGCAATTCATGCCGTAGATAGTGTGTTTTCCTCACTTTGGATGTGAAAGACGGACTGATGGTGTGATTTCTGATGTACGTCTCTGACATGGTCCAGTAATGAGATGCCTGAAGAGACACACACAGATGACTCTAAAGCATTAATCATGTGTTTCATGCCCTTTCTGCAGGGGGATGAGCCTCCAGACCACCTTTGCCAACAGACATGGCCCATTGGACGTCTGGATTCTGGACACGTTTGTTGGTGCCCACATGCACATGTGCGCGCAAGCAGAGGCACAAGGATTGCAGACATACATCCTAGAACTGCTGACGTGTTTCAAGGAACTCCAGGCAAGGTGAGCAGCACAGGGGGGCCACAACACAGCAAAGCTTCCACCAGGCCAGTTGCACATGCAGGCTTAGTAGCAGCACTGACAGTGAGCTTGGACGAATATTGGTGTTGAAGCGCACAATTGCAGGGGCAGTGGCACATACCCTCCGGTCCACCATAGGCCATTGAGGCACTTGTATCACCCATGTAGCCTTCCGAGACATGGAAAGGAGCAGCTCACAGGGACATACAGCAAGGGACAGACTCGGGTGCAGTGCATTTCATTTCCATGTACATTTTGAAAAATGCAATGCCTATTTTTTTACGGTCATGGTGGGACACAACTTTTTCTGAAGTCATACCTTGCTATATGCGTCTGTCTGCTTACCCAGGGAACATTGCATGTTGTGTGAATCGTGACACATTGGTGTTCCATTTGCCACGCACCCACCGGCGCCTGACGTACTGCATTGACTGTGTATGAACCATCACAGGGGGAATGTTACGTATGGGTACGAAGCATCCACACCAGATTGTCTGTTTGTAGAGTAGTTTGTTGCTATGGGGCATATTTGGTGGTGTGTTTGTGTGTTATGGGCACACACAGATTATTAACTATGGCTCTCTTTACAGCATTGAAGTGCTCCTGTAACCGGACCTGAGAGTGCGCAGGCAGGAGGCCAGCACTCAAAACCAGAGCTGAGTGTCTTGTTGTTTTACTTTCAAACTGCTCTACATAGGCTTGCTGGGGGGTGCACTGTTGCATGGATGAATATGTAATTCAATTTGGTATGTTTTTTTTCTCCATAATCACCCTGAGTTCTATCCAATTATCCAATTCTAAACCCTGTACCCTCTACCCGGTGTTCCTGCTTCCCGTACCTATCCAACCAACGTTCCCTAACCCTCTTTCCCCGCTGGGGTTGCGGATGCCTGTGTAAGCCCCAAGCTTGCAGGCGCCAAAACCATAAAGGGGGTGGTTGGTTCATGCCACTCCTGCGCCTGGACTCCGGAAGGCCCTGACAATGATGTACAAGTTTGTTATGAGTTAATGCAAGTACTCTATTTTAGTGCATTCCCTACTTTCACGTGTCATTCCTACTCCCCTCTCCTGCCCCTCATTCCAGTTATCCAGTATGCCAACGGCTGTCCCGACTGCATATCCTTGACCCTCCTTCCCCACCAGGGTCTCAGAGGCCTGTGTGAGTTTGACCTTGCAGGCACCCAGGCCACGGTGGGGGTGGTTGGTTCATGCCACTCCTGCACCTGTACACGGGAGCTGTGACAGTACACATCCGTTCGTGGTGCATCATTCTATGTTATGTACCACACATGGTTCACATCCTGTTGTGACATTGTTTTACTGTGCTACCTTGGTTGTTACATTATTGTGGTAGTACTTGGACTTTGTGAGGTACTGCTACTTCAAGTCATCTACTGGAGGCTGTTCTGGTTCGTTTTTCTGCCTTGGATTTTGTGTCTTTGCAAATGAAGGTGGACTCTGAGGGTGCAGGCAACTTTTAACACACAAGGTGGGAGATGGTGACGAAGGGGAAGGGTGATCCTGTGGCCAGGTGAAATTGAGGGTTGAAGGCTCCATGACCCAGGTGCAGTTGTTCAGTGGGTCATGGTCATTTGTGAGGGAGGGGGGTGTTTTGTTGTTGATAGTTGCCTTGCCCTGCAGTGTAATGGGAACCCTGACATTGTAATTGTGGTATCCTATGTACATGATGTGTTCTGCTGATCAATGCATGTTCATGTGTTGTGTTTACCTTTCAGGTGTGAGGGGATAGTTGTGGTATGACATGATGGGGTGTACACATGGTGAATGTTAACATGTAATGTGTAGAGGACACTGATGGTCACTTGATTGCACATGCATATGTTGAGTGCATGTCCTTGCTGACCCGCACACTCACACTATGATGCACTACATGTACAACCACCCTTCGATATCCACATGTACACTCTGTTTGCCTTCTGCTGCCCACTGTGTCCCTGCAGCACATGTTATGTGACCAATTATGGATCCTGTACATGCCTATTTTGCTTTTTGATGTGGTTTGTCGCTTAGATGTGATGCTCAGGGTGTGCATCACACACTTGCTGTTCACTGTGCTGTGCGCTGAGCAGTGTGTTGCAGGAGTTGGACACAGCACACAGAAGCTGCAGTGTTGATTTTGCAATGCACAATGTGCATGTAGACAGGCATTCATTGTTATGTTGTGGCTACTACTTTTGTGATGCATTTGGGAATGACTTATTTTGGGTGGGAGGTTGGTGGTCAGTCATTTCATCTGAGTCCATGTCAGGCATCATTGTCTGATGCCAATTTACATTTTTCACATGGCAATGTGTACCTTATTGGTACTGTGTTGGTGTGTGGCTATTGCTTGCCGCGTCATGTTGTGGTTTGGGAGGGTTTGAGTGACATAACAGATGGTCATGACCTGTTTTGCAGGTGTGTGTGATTCACACCTTGCATGTCAGGGTCAGCCGCTTCTCGAAGCAACGAGCTGGGGGTAGACCTCTCTCTGCGGCAGGGGCCTCCCTCTGGAACAGCCCTCCTGCCTCCCTGAAACTTGAGGAGAACCATCTCCTGTTCAGGAAGCACCTCAACACCTTCCTCTTTGCTTCTGCTTTCTCTCTCCCTATCCCTTGCTAATTTCTTCACTGAAACTGCACTGAATCTGCAACTGGGCCACTCTCACCGACCTCGGTCCCTGGCCCAGCCACTCTCCACTTGCACTGCCTCCCTGGCAACCCCTGCACTGCGGGACTGTCTCTGTATCCCTACAGCCCCCCCTTCCCAGCACTTGTCTGCACTTCCCTTTGCACTTGCCACCAGCTGGTCTATTTATTTATTTTTTATTCTACTTACCCTGTACTGCACGCCCTCCTCCCCTTCCCCTTGCACTTTTCCCTTCCACCTACCCCTGCACTTGCGCGATCTAAATGACACCTGGCCTAGTAGGATCGTTGTCTGTCTTCCTTTGTTCCCCCCTCCCTGCCTCGTCGCGCCTTGCAACACTTGTGTATAGGCGCATTACAAATGCCATATCATATCATATACCATATGTGTGCCTTTTGGTCACACAGGATAGCCTGTGTTTAAGTAGCTAGGGATTCACACAATGTGGCACTTCCATGGCAACAATCTCAGGGTGGTAAGGTTGTGACAGTTGACTGTCTCTTTGTCATCATCTATTGTCACCTGGTATGTGCCAGGCCTGTGTGCACTCCGCAGCGGTGGGAGTTTAGGCGAAAAATGTGGCCACAAGCTGGGTCCGGGCTTCCTCGCCACGTGCCCTATCCCCTCCCATGGGCAGCGCCTGTGCCTGTGGTTGGAGATGTGGGGGCACCACCATGTCCACCGGTATGCCCTGCCGTGTTGCAACATTGTGCAGGACACATGCTGCCACAATGATCCTGCACACTACTGGGGGTGCATAGAGTAGCTGCCCGCCAGAGCGGTCAAGGGAGCGGAAGCGTGACTTGGGCACTCCGAATGTGCGCTCCACTATGGCCCTGGTTGCAATATGGGCCGCGTTGTATCTTACCTGGGGTGGTGTGGTGGGGTTCCGGATTGGCGTCATCATGTGGTTGCTCAGAGGGTAGGCACTGTCCCCTGGGGAGGTGATAATAGTTGAGATTATTAGGGTTTGGGTAGTTGTCTGTGTGTGACTTGCATGCATGTGCACAGGCATTTGTACTCACCTAGGAGCCATGTGTCACCATGCTGCCCAGCTTCCAGGGCCCGGCTCAGGGCGGACATTCTGTATATGAAACCGTCATGGATGGAGCCAGGGTAGTTTGCATAGACAGAGGTGATGATTCCCTTTGCATCGCATACCACCTGTATGTTGATGGAATGCCAGTGCTTGCAGTTTCGGTAGATGTGCTCAGTGGCCCTAGGTGGACGTAGGGCCACATGGGTGCAATCTATGACACCGAGCACTTTGGGGAAGTGTGCCACCCTGTAAAAATCCAGGACAATAGCCTGCCTTTCTGCAGGTGTTCTGGGCATGTATATGTGCCTGCGGACTGAGGGGCGCGCTGACATGATTGCCAAGACCTGATGTAGGCAGCGTGACTGCGTGGCCTGTGAGACCCCCCCCACTATGGCAGTAGTCCGCTGAAATGACCCAGTGGCCAAAAAATGCAGGACATTGAGCACCTTCTCCAAGGGGCTCAATGCTTGGGAGCAAATGGTGGGGGATGTAAGGTCATCTTCCCACTCCCTGACCAGGTCTAGGATGATATGGGGTGGAAACCTATACCTGCCGTAGACCTGGTCATCAGGCATCCCAAAAAGGCTTGTCCATGGTGAGAAAATGCGTGTCCTGGCTATTCTCCTCCTCCTGCGGTGTCCCACGATCAGTGCTGCGACAAATGGGGCATTCATCGTAGCTGTATATACGTGTTTGTTGTTTGCGCGCACTTTTATACTGTGCACAGGGACTCTTCCGCCTGCCTTCGTGTGGTGGACGCGTTGATGCCTGTGTGCGTCTTTTGCCATGCGCGGGTCTCCCGTATTCGAATCCATGAACACGGGTTGTTTGCGTGCGTGTGGGCGTTCCGTGTAGTTCCCTGCAGTACTTCCCCAGTTACGCCTTCTTTTTCACGCGTTGTTCACCATTCCGCGTGTTACGCCCACTGTTCCGCCCACTTTCGTTGTGTGCACCGCGCTATGTGCACTTTTGCTGTGCGCGTAGCACACGCCGTTTGATGACGTGTGTGCCCTTGTGCGACATGCATGGATTTGGCGCAAGACCAGTGGGAAACTAGCGCAGCGCCTTCCTTGTATTTCACGCGTGCGCGTGCGCTTGATTTCTCACGCTTGCGCCACCCTGCACCTGCTTGCGCTGGGATTTTCGGTGCACGTTTGTTCCCTGAATCGACCCCCATGTCTTTATAGAACCCTGTGGGGTTCTTCCTAATGTCAGGGATAGACTGTTTAAGAGTGTTTTCTTCCTGCCTTGTAAATGGGACACGCACAAATTGCGAGATATAGTGTGCAGGGGTAATTGTTGCAGGCGCGCCGTTAACTCCTGCTTCCTCTTTCTTGGGCACAAGAGTAGGCGGTACTTCTCTCATGGGTAGCTGTGCAGTGGGAATCTGAGAGCGTTTATTAAGGAGCAACGCTAGGTCGAGGGACAATGAGGCTAGCGAAGTGTCATTAGAAAACTAGCATGTGTATATTACCATAATATCTGCAGGACAGCATCATTTTTTTTTTAAGTCATTCTTCTTGCAAATATTCAACCATAACTGTAATACTTTCCTCTGCATGGTCAATGAATATTGACTAGAAGTGTCATAAATGTGAATAGGGGAGATAGAGGCATCTGTAATCCATCTAAGCGCATCTCTCGTGCAGATGTACATTTCTTCACTTACAGTTTTTGGTACGCTTAAAAATATTTTCTGAACGTAGGATGTCCGTTGTACATCTCTATCTCATTTTAATTGGTGCAGCTGATCTAATTCTCATTTAAAGGTAAATCATTTTGACATGTGTTCCTGTATTCTCGAGTGTATGACAAGAAATTAAAATCCTCAACTCATGTGATACGGCGGAATCTGTAAGATCACCCCAAATCTGAGGTAAGTATTGTCCCATTTGTTCTAGTAATACCTTTTGTTCAGGGATACCTCCATGATCTGTCAAAGAGCCTGAAGCGGCTGTTTCGTCGTCTTTCTGGATATATCATTCTGCCCATTTCTGTAAAGCACTTCTCCGTGCTAGCAGGACTGCACTACGTGTTACAGGTTTCTGGTCGCTAGGCACTACAAGAGGTGTGTAGTAAGTGGCAGCAGTTACTAATGGCAAAAGTAAATCCCAGGAGGTAGGGGATGGTGGCCAACTGTCAGAGTGTGTGTCTTCTGATGTAGCAGGTGGTGGAACATACGGAGGAGGTGCGGTGTTTATTGCCTTTCCATCCCTTGTTTTACTACCCAGGGTGCTGCATCATTATATCTTTGTATATGCTGTATTCTTTCGTTCAAGGGTAGGTTTTTATAGATTTTTCAATAGTTATTTGTATATTGGTGTGTTTAATTAAAGTGGATATATTTTTATGGAACCTTGATTGCACATTCCTTACTTTGCTGTTTGTGTCACTACTGTATCACCTTCACACCGCTTCTAAAAGTGTAGCCTTCCCTCGTCCCACGTTACCTCTATAGGCAAAGGAGGTACATTTCTTGGCTGTGCCTGTTTTATCTTTATGATTGGACCACTGTTGGTTTGTAGAAGTGTGGGGACTGGGTAGGCGGTTCAGCCACTGCTCATCCTGATACTCCTGCAGAGTTGAAGTCATTTGGTCACACCCTTGCTTTATCGCGCAGGGGGAATTAAGTATTGTTTTTGGGCATCTAATTGATGGCTTAGCATCTGACCTCTGGTGCTAATGCTTAAGTAATCAGTTTGTTTTTGAGTTTTATATGGTGAAGTTGTGTAATGATTACTGCCTAAATGTTGGACAGGCATTTCATTACTGTCTTATAATCGGAAGCACCCAAAGACGCTTTGGTACCCCTTTATTATGCATGATTTATCCGTGTGTTGATTGCTTGATCTTCAAATATGCATTTTTGATAAAAGCATACAGTCAATTTTATGATTGTATAAAATACAAAACAAGTAATAAACATAGTAGTTGAAAGTTACAATAAAACAATTTCTACCATAAAACAACAGAATATAAAATGACTTGACTGATGAAAGTAAATCCATAACTTCACTAAAAGACATCAGTTCATGGTTTATATTAAAAAAAGGATTCACATATTTTTCCATAATTCAGCATGTTACCAGATCCAGCATTATAAAGAAAAAATCAATGCACTAGCAAACAAATGTATTTTTAAGCAATGGTACCAATGTTGTCTACCATGTGTTCATCATCAAACATCAACACAGGCTTTATTCATCAATACAATATCATAAATGCAATAAAATACATGCATGAACGAATCTATTAAATTTAAGACATTATAATCATATTTAAAAATAATCAATAAATAGTGTCATTCACTATATAGAAATTAAGAATACAATTAGGGAGCTTTTAGGCAGAAAAGGCCATTAATTTGTACAACCACGCACAGTGGATTTACTTAACAACAGAAAGGACCAAGTTCATGTCAAATTGCTGACTAATCAGTAACATTAGACGGGTTAGAATCAAGTCTGCTACTGTGCCGGACGTGAATATTGTGACCAGTTGGGTGGTATGTCAAGAGTGAGTAAATGAAAAGTCTTGTCACTTCAGTTGGTTTAAAGGGTGCTTCTTTATTGGCATATAGTTGCCATGATCTATGAGCACATACAGTGCCCGATCACATATAAAGTGCTGACACGTGTTTCATCCTAAACGTCTTTGTCCAGGCTGTGTTTAAACAAGATTGGAATAGTGTACATTGTTGTGGTGTGGTGAGTGGCAACCGACCATGATCACCAATGAGAATTGTGATAGTGTTCATAGCCAGGTGACATGAATGCATTAGTGTATAAGATGACATAGTGTGTGAAGTGAAGCACAAGTGATGGTGAGTAAAATCATAGAAAGAACACATTAACAATGGACAATTTCAATTATAATAGTGGTTAGTGCCTATAGTGGGGGAACTGAAGTTGGTTTCAACAGGTAATAAAAAGAATGCACCAAGGGGAGAAAAAGAGAGAAAAATTGAGAGATATTGTTAGATGGGGTTGGGCAGAAAAGGAGGTTAGCGTATTAAAGTCTATGGGTTGGATCTTACCAAGTGAGAGTATTGTTTAGTCTTAAGTCTTGATAGAAGTTACCGAATGAGTTGCATGCTGGATAGCAAACTGGAGGAGAGAGGGAATGAACAATGATGTAGAGAGAAGGGGGAGTACCCAGTCTGATGGTGAGCATGTGAGTATAATGCTAAGGAGGTTTGAGGGAGTGTAACACGGGTTAGAAATGGCTGTGGTGGTGTGCAGGCTGAAGCTGTTACCTGTGTTCTAATGAGAATGATGCTGAGCAAGCTGAGTTGAGTGCTAGGGCAATGTGCACAGAGGGGGCTGATCAGCGAACAGGGTTTACCAGCAGGGTCATGGGAGGGAGAGCCCCCCTGGGCTGGTGGCACGTGGATAATGAGATCAGCTTGGAGCTTAAGTTGAAAGCTGGGTCATGGTGTGAAGCTCTGAATGGATGGCATGATTGTTGGCGTGTGAAGCAACGTATGTTAAACATTGTGGTAAGGGTGGTGTGATGGATCCTCCAGGATGCATTGGGAACCGGAGGCTGTGTGTGACATGGGCAAGGGGCCAACAGGTTGTTCTGGGCATGGAGTGAGTCTGATGGTATTTTAGGGGAATGGGGAGTGTCAGGAGCTCATTGTAAGGGGAGATGCCGGTGAGCCCCAGGTGAGAAAGGGGGAGTGGAGCATGGCGTGGTGTGGGCTGGTTGTTGTGGTCACAGGGTGGTTAAGCTGTGTGTGTTTGGATGCTGAAGAAACATGGAGTGGTTGAGGCTGCTCATTTTTAGAGCGGGACTCTGCGCTGTGTGGCGCATTGTCGGGGGGACTCTGGTGAGTCCCAGGTGGAGCATGGCATGGTGTTGTCAAGTCGGTTTGGTTACAGGGTGGTTCAGCTTTGAATGTTTGCAGGCTGAATCAGTATGGAATGGTTAGTGCTGCTCAGATATTTATTTATTTTTATTTGTATATGGTACAAAAACCTTTACTTTAGTGCTGCTCACATTTAGAGCGTATCATCATGCGGTGTGGTAGGTACCCGTGTGTGGTGGCAGGTGTAGCAGCAGTGTCTGTGTTGGTACAGATGGGTTACAATGCTGGGGTAAGGCTCAGGATTAGTTAGGCTTACCTGTCAGGCCTGCGAGGCCTCTGCAGAGAAGTTGAGCGGTCACGGTGGTCTTTCGATCCCGGCCGCCATCTTAGATGTGTATATATATATATATATATAAGATATGGATGCTGATTGGCTTGGAGTGGAAAGATAGCTATGCTCTGATAGGTGGTGGGATTGGTGTGACACCAAGGTGAGCAAGTGCAGTGCTGTACATGGAGTTGCAAGGAACCTACATGGGGCATTTGCTGGAGGTTGCGCCGGGCAAGATATTGGATGCCTTAGGGTTAAAGTGCGTATTGGATAGTTTAAAGTTAAAGTGTGTGTGGGCGCACTAGTGTGCACAACATGGTAGAGCACCATGTCAGTTCTCGTTGTGGTCATGTTGGTGTGGGGGCTAATGGTCATGGGGGAGAATGGCGATAAGGTGGTCTGCCCATTGGTAGAGCATTGTGTAAGAGTTGTAAGTGACTGCCCGTAGGTCTGCTCATTGACAGAACATATATGTACCTCTTATTAGAGACGCATATATGTGTAATGTGGTCTGCCCATTGGCATAGCGTTCTGTAGTAAATGTTGGGGAATACCCATAGGTCTGCCCATTGGCAGAAAGATAGTTAAGGCTTATTAGAGACACATATAGGTGTGTGGAGACAAATATGTTGTCAAAGTCTGTAATGAACATGGTGTGACGAGGTAGTTGGCTCCAGGTGGAGACATATATGTTGGGAAAATTGATAAGGCAGTAGTTATAACTCAAAAGAGTGACGGAGTGCTGTGGATGGTGGGTATCTCCATTGGAAGGAGGGAGAGTGTATCCAGTCACCAAGTGGCTGGATGCATATGGGCATGCTATGATAATATATGGCCACAGTTGAGGCACAGGTGTGGGGGTGATGAGGTATGCATGGAGGGGGTAGTTTTGAGTAGAGCACCAGATGGTTGCGGCTGGGGAAGACAGCATGTCCTGATGGTGATGCTGGGGCGGGCGTGGGGGAGGGCAAAAAAGGATAAAATGATATATGTATTCACAGTTTCAAGACATTCTGTTCATGGTCTCTATATACAGATGAGATTTGCCTCATGTTGTCTGAGTCTACGCTCCCTGTCACCTCCTCTGTTATCACATTTAATGAGTTCTAGTCCCACAAATCTGATGTTCTCTTTGTTTTCAAGTTGATGACTTTCTTGCCAATGTAATGCCAGTGGATATCTTGCATCTTGACAATTTAAGAGGCTCAGGTGTTCTCTTATCCTGGTTCTCAGTTCCCTGATGGTGCTCCCGATATACTACAAATTACAGGTGCAGATGATCACATAGATGACAAATTTAGACTTACAATTAATAAACTGATTGACTTTGTTACATTGTGTTTCACTGAAGTAGACAGACTTAGCATTCCAGGCATGAGGACACATGGTGCAGGTTGCGCATCTGTGTTATCCAGAGGCTTTCAGTGAGGTGAGCCAAGTTACGTTACTTGCCTCATGGGGTGCCATATATGAGGGGTTGAGCATGGTCCTAAGGGTTGGTGCTTTGGTGAAGGAGAGTTGGATATCAGTGTCAATGCTTAATAGGTGCCAATGCCTGATAAGGATTTTCTGAACCTTGTGGCTATCTTGGCTGAACTGTGTTAGTAAGGTCTTCCTACCCCTTGTGGTAGCCATTGCAATTGCTGACTCGATAAACTTCTGTTTGTATCCCGTCGGTGAATCTTTCCTTCAATAGATTGCATTTAGCTTGATACACTTGGTTGGTACTACAATTTCTCTTAGCTTCGGGATGGATTCTATCACGGATTTCTGGTGGCAGCTTGTTGCAAATTAGACCGAGTTCACCTCTGTTGGTTTCCTGTAGGTGGTAGTGGGTAGTCCAGTGTTATTGGCTGTGATTTTTAATGTCTAGGAAATCAATGATGTGGTCCCTGTGAGTACCTGTTAGTTCGATACCAAACTTGTTGTTGCTGAGTTATTCCTTGTAAGTCGCAAGTTGCTCTAAGGTACCTGAACAGGTCATCAGAACATCATTGATGAATCTGTGCCATTTGTATTTCAGTTTGTTGAAGAAGGGATTGGAAAAGCATGAACCTGTTTATAATGGTTAATTAATAACTTGGCAATAGCGGGGGCATATGTTGCGCGCATTGCAATGCCCTTAGTTTGTCTGTAGTATACCTCATTGAAGGTAAACACATCATTAGATAGGAAGAATTCTAATAGTTCTTTAGTCATTTCCAAGTCAGAATAGAAAGAAGCCGTAGCTTTGGCATATGTGTAGTCAATGGCTTTGAGAGCTAGAGCATGCTCAATGGCAGTGTACAGGGCCTTCACGTCCAGAGTCACAAGTAGGTATTCAGGTTTCCAAACGATATTCTGTAGGATCAGTAGTGTGTGCATAGTGTCCCTGAGGTAGCTCGGAATTTTGGGTACTTCAATGTCAATTACATTGTTAATATATTTAGCAATAGATTCCGTTACCCAACCAATGGTCCTCAGGTTGGGTCTTCCTTCAGGGATTTGTGTAAATGCCTTGTGTCCCATGCACTAGCTAGTAGGTTCAAGTAATTTTTTCCATGGAACATCCCATGCAGGATATTTTACAAGGATATATGCACTTTATTTTCACAAACTGTGGAATATTGTACACTATGGGCCTCATTACGACTCCGGCGGCAGAATTGTGTAAGTCCCCATTCCCATGGAGCCCCATAGGACTCCATGGGGATGGGGACAATGGAAACACTGGTTCCGCCTATGACAGAGCCGGTGTTTCCATGTCCACCTGCAGGCGGGTGGTGTTAAACCCACCAGGTGACACCTCCCGCCTAGAGGACTCTCAATCAGCCGGTCCGGAAAGAACGGTGGCAGCGGTTTTACCACCACCGTTCTTTCCGGACCAGCAGGGTCGTAATGAGGTTCTATATCTTGTTTATACTTGATTAAAAACCTTCTAATCCTTGATGCATCATAGGAGTTTTTTAATTGCACACTTTTCACTTTAAACTGCAATCAGCCACTTTACATAGCTGCACTTTACCTCGTAATGGTTTGGTGAACACTTACACACCATTGTTTAGTGTTTACATTTATTCATAAACTTGCAGTTTAAATCAATAGTTACTATTATTGATTTGTACAATCAATATTAAACTTAAAAAAATGGGGAAAAAGAAAGCTACTCAATATCCACTCTCACCAAAAGCTACTAAAAGATTGACTATTATTAGTTAGCCTATTGAGGAGCTGAATGTTCTGATAGCCGAAATAGAAGGGCTGCTTGGCTTGCTACCATCACTCCCCCCCCCAACAGCCCAAAAACACACCAGAATGGTGAAACAGCCCGGTGGAACCAGCAACAAGGGCAGTAAAAAGAGAACAAAGCAAAGGGTGTCACAACCACCTCACAATTAATCAGATAAGCAACAAAGACACAGTTGCACACGACTCAATTTGGTCATTGGCAACTATGGGCAAAACGCTAAAAATCTTTGAAATCCCCAAAAAGGACAAGCAGCTAGGTGCAAGAAATTATGCAATTCCCGTGGATTTACTTGATCGGAAAGAATAGAACTCACAGATATTACACCTGAAAAAGCTCCAAGAATTATGCATGTCATACCTACACTACACAGGTAGTAGACACAGTGGCTATGAATGAAGGGAATCACACGAGGGTAAGAGACAAGATCAAGGAGGTCCTCTTATCAATAGCGTCAGTGGTGATAGAATGAGAAGCTCCAGCCACATATCGCCTGCAGAGACCATCACCCAGCTACATGCAATGTCGCCCCAGCACACATTTCATTGATCTACCACACTGATACCCATAATTAGCAGCATGAAGGATATGCTGGAAGTATTAACAACTAATCTCTCATTTGCGTAAGGAAAATTATATTTGTACATAGCAAACCATAATGTTAATATTCCCAATATACCAAAAACAGCATAGCCTAACTCCCCTACTAGGGTGTAAAAACGAAATGTTGATATAACCAATGGGAAACAAGGGAGCGTTCCATAACTCAAACACTTAATGCACTCATACACAAAGTAGATGAGGTAATTGCCAAACACTCAGCCAAAAGATGCACACCGCAAATTGAGTGGCACTCCCTCATCCACAGTTGTCTGGAAATAGAGTGCCATGGAAATGGAATGGAGAGGCGTATATAAGTACTTTGGCTACCAGTGAAAGCACAGAATTGAATAGGGGTTGTGTTAACAAAAACCATGGCAGTAACACATTCATGGAACAAGTGGTGTACTAGTTAAATCAAACTAGATGCAAAAATTAAAGAAACAAAAGAGGCACTGATGAACACATCCATACATTGGATTAGACACAAGCAAGGCGGCAATGGAATCATAAGGGTTGACATCATAGACTGCTTGCATTCACCCACTTCTAATAACCCCGCAAAATATTACATTTGAATAGTATGGCTGATATCTTGCGGAAGGTTTGCTATCAATAGATCTTAGATCTTATCTACCCGCTAGTACCAATATTGAAATGAGAGCGTATCCCCCCTTTAACAGCACAGTAGTTCCATCAACTGCACATAACACATTGGCAATCATAGACCCAGCACAAGTACAGACTCAATTGATAAAGAATGCACAGGAAAAACTTGTCAGCAAGGATACTATAGAGCTGGATAGCGACACCGGTCTTGAATCAATTGATTGACCTAGTGTGCACCTCGATGCTAGCACCAGCAGCCCCCTTGTTCAAGTCGCTTTGGGCGATCTTGTCCCCAAGGTGGATCAGGGGTCCTGGAACATTGCAGGTCTGCTTGAAACACTGAGGCTAAAACATGGTGTAATCCTATTAGATCCCACCAGATCATATGTTTCCAGGAAACGTGGTCCATGTCCCCAGTAACCTTACAAGGGTATACAAACAATGATGTACTCGCAATGAAGGGAATGGGGTCGCAGACCAAGTGGAGGGTTAACGATGTGAATAGATACCACTATAGATATTTTACTAGAAACGATAGAAGCATTGACCTCTAGATATTCTACATCAGATTGATAGATGGTATTTGTTTCATGTTACTTAATTTGTATAACAAGGCAGAATCAGGGGGTATGGCAAGGAAAACATCTGCATATAGAACTGGAAAGGCTAACACCCACCAGCCATTCATATAGTTATAGCAGGTGACTTGAATGTTCAATTTGAACCCCTTGCCAGCACAAGGGGAGTTTTAAATGAAAAAAACATGGCCTCAGATATTCCTGATATTCCAAAAACTAAAAGACTCTATAAGAACACCCTTGACACTATGTGCCTGTAGTTCACTATGAATTTAAGAGCATGTAATGGTAGAGCGGAGGGAGACTGCCTGCCCAAGGAAATCTAGTCAGCATAGTCACATAGACCTTATCATAATTGATGTCACACTCTGGGTATGGTTGCAAGAATTTGAGGTCATCATACAACCTGAAAGTGCTCACCATCCCTTATCCCTGACATTCATTGTTTATACCTTTAACAATATGCAGGCAAGAGACATTGGATAGAATGCCCTAATTTAGGTCTCTGGCCAGAGCAAGGGCACAATTAAATAACATTGACAAAGATAGCATCATACCTAAACTCTATGCAAAAATGTGAACACAGCCAGAAGATGCCTTGATAGATCCCACTGCTTCAGATGACAAGATATTGAAATTGTATGATGTTATTGTCAACAACATCATGCCCCTCGTGTCCAAAGCAGGGGAAATTATAAAACAAATTCCATCAAGAAATCTGGGTGGTACAATATAGATTGCAGGAAAGCAAAACAAATCTTCAAACTTGCATAATGAATGTAAATAGTATTGACAGAAGCTAGGCTGCAATATAAAAGGCTAATTTCTACTAAAAAAAGAACACGTAGACACACTGTGGGAAGAAATAATGGAAGCAGCAAAGAACTGCAATAATGAGAAATTTTGGAAACTAATATGAGATGGCCAAGGGGCGACTTATAATTTAGTACATGGTGTATTACAAAATTAACATGGTATGATAACTTTAGTAAATTATATAAAGAGATGAGAATATTTGATATAGAGGGGATAGAAAAATATTCCTTGCAGAATACTGTCAATGAACCACTGAAATGTACTGTGAAGGAAATGGCCTTAGCATTAGAAGTTCAAAAAAGAAAAAAAAGCATCAGGGAATAAATATCAGGGAATAAATCACCTGCAAGATGGTTTTCATCAGGAAACAAGCACAATTAATCGGCACCTCAGATTATGCTTGTTAATTGACAAATATTTCACATTGAGGAAGATGAATTTATATATACTTTTCATCAAGCTGCAAACTGCCTTTGATTCCGTGCCCCATGCCAAGTTATGGGAAACATTACATGAATTAAATATCCTGTAATTAAATACTGGGAAACCACCCTTAACACAGGGAGTTCCTACCCCCAATACAGATGGCGCACAGCACATTGATTATTTTTGCTCAGCTACCCTTGCCTATGACTCATATAGAGCCGAATGGATACCTCCCCCTGTGCCAACAATGAACCAAGAACCAGGTCAGGTTACAGAAGAATATATATTTATCTAAGTTATGGGTTCAATCAATCTTTTCACTAAATGGTTACACATACCACCTTCTCTGTGGAACCAAAGCAAAACTTCAATACAAAACTCACTTTCTCTTTGAATTTTACTGTTGTCTCATGTCCATGGAACACAGGCTAAATACCAGTTCCACTCTCCAGTATCACCCCTTTTATGTCAAAATTAAATAAAACTGTGGCACATTACTATAGCATGAATATGACTTGATAAGGTTTAGGTTCAAAATCAAATTCACACTTGCAGTGCTTTGTACATGGAGTTTCCCTGCACACTTAAAAAGGCAAGCAGTTTTAAAAACACACAGAATTTTGAGAATAACCTTGATTGATAGAACCCGTCTTCCTTCTTCCCACCCCTGCAATACAAAGGGCCTCATTACGACCCTGGCGGTAAGGGGTTAACGCCAGCGTTAGCTGCGCCGACCCCTTACCACCAACTACGAGGTCCCTTAGCGCCATGGCGCTTTTAACACCTGCTTTTAGCAGGTGTTAAAATCCATGGCGCTAAGGGACCATGGAGTTAATTACGCCACCGTAATTTACGGTGGCGTAATTAACGCCTTCCCCACTCCCATTATGCCCTATGGGGCAAAAATGGGAATGGGGAAGGGTAAATGGGGATTGGGGACTTACCGCCCCGCCGACCTCGGAATGGGGCGGTAAGTCCGCCAACCACCATGGCGTAAACGTAGTTTACGCCATGGTGGTAAAGTCACGGCCCAGGCGGTAACTTACCGCCTGGGTCGTAATGAGGCCCAAAGTCTTTCTGCGATCAGGGTCTCTTAATCACTCTCAGGAGAGGGTGTGCATTTTTCAATGAGAATTACACTTGGTTTCACTTGGCAAAACACTTCTCTCCCCAGCAATGAAAACCCAGGCTTCTGTTATATTCAGCACCCCTCTGTTTAAAGGCAAGGTCTCGGGAGAGGTGACAACTAAGAATTAAGTTTTTGGAAAAAGGACAGCCCTTTTCTTTAGAAAAGTCTGGGATTAATATGAAAAATAGATGTACCCAATTACTTTAAATGAATATAACTTAACTTCCCACTAGGAAAGAAGGCATAGGTTTCAAACTCCCTCAAACTCCCACTGCATCAATCTATATGAGAGTTCATTAAATTAATTTTCAGTAAAATATGCTAAAGGTCTACACAGTTTGTCCCCACCCACTATTAAGGGAAAAGGATTATGGCAAGCAGATCCCCCAAACATTTAGATTTGTTTAGATTTAGCTACTTAGATTGCATTTGTTGCTCAGGAAAGTCAGTAGGGCTCCTCTTTTGAGGAAGTACAGGGGTATGGTCAGGCACTTCAGTCAAAGATAGTCACCAGCACCCATCCTGCATTTGGCTATTCTTAATCATATGGCCCAGTCAGCTTTTGCGCTTTCCCAGTAGCTGTCTCCCAGGTAAAATAGTCCTGCAGCAATTTGTAGCCCTTTCCAATCCAGGTTGTGTTAGGCATTAGTGCCAGGGTTCACCAAGGTGGCTTTAGGCAGGTCCTATCCCTGAAGATTTTTAGACAGCTTCCCCTTCTGGCTTGTGCAGCCACTTTTTAACAACTAAGCCCCACCCTCGAAATATCGAGATCAGGAGATCTTAACATATTAGCACGAATTTCCATTGGACCTTTATGGTCCTCTACAACTCCAAGGTTCAACCCCTCTCTGGTCATATGCTCAGGGAGTTCTGAAGTGGAATTGATGCAAAGGATGGATCCACCCACCAGAGTTACCATTTAAACTTTTTGGATTTTTCACCCAAAAAGTCACAACATGACAAAAATGTGCAATTTACATGTAAACATCATAATATCTATATATTTGTGTTCCCCTAATCATGACAGATTTATCAAAACGACTCTCATTTTGGCAGGATATTGCACAAATGAAAACTGTTTTTTGCCACTTACACACAATTAATACATGTTATGAATGGGAAATGTACTACCCAGATATCTAATTTAATAGGCCACCAGCTCCCCAGCTTTCGCATTCAGAACATTTTTGGGGAAGCTAGAAACACATTTTAGATTCTTACAGGGTTGCCAAAAATTGAACTTTGATACCAATGACATCAAAATAACAGGCTTGTATCAAGCTTTAAAATGACAGTGAAATGGACTTGGTGTGAATTTTTGTTGCTGAGAAAATCACCAGTTATGATAGTCCATATAAACTAATGGGGATCTTCAACATGTATGCAAATCTTCACTTTCATTTCATCATTTTCTCAAGTTTCAGTTTCCATTTACCTTCAGACCACAAGCTTTGGGAATCTGCCTCATCATTGCTGCTCCAATGTTGATTTTAGCCTGGAGTAAACATATTAGCCCTTCTTCGGCCACTTCTAATGTTAATTTTGTTGCTTTTCCCAGCAACCAGGCCCTAATAAAGTTCTTTAATCACTGCCTGAGTGTTATGCCCAGCAATTGACTCTTTCTCTGGATTCAAAACCTATGGTCTTGTCTTTCCCGGGTCCATATTTACATGTTGCATCTTAAAGAAAGAAGCCTTTTCAATCTGTGGCAGGTATTTTTCATATGAAGCCTTTTATTTGTTTTACTAACTTGCATCTCACCATCACTGTTGAATGCCCTTCTCATAATATGTTCATTTTGGCAAGAGAACATCTATCTCCATGTCTTTCTTTACATCTGCAAAATGTACACGCAAGGCTCTTTGGGATCAGTTTCTCTTGCGCACAGCATTTGTTTTTCAATGGGCCAACTGAAAGTGAAACAATGCTGTCTATCTTATCATTCACAATGTGCATTTTCAATTCCTTTCTGCAATCTAGTTTTACTTGTCTGATACTGCTTGAAAGACACACACTTAGAATTCACTAGGCACCTTGGTTGTGCTAATGTTTGAGGCTGGCTTTTCATTTTGCCAGTGTGTCTTTCTATAAGAAGAATGTACACCTCTAGATCTTTTACTTTAATAAACCTTATTGTATAATTCAGAATTTCTTTTTTTTGGTATCAAATATTTTTTATTTTTTGTATTCCTTGTATCAGTCAGTCAGTCAAGAAAAGTTCATTTGGATGCAAAGATCCATTAAACATACAGATAAAACAAAATTATAAATTCCCAAACATTTTTCCAATTTCATATTTTAAAAGATTTTCCTTAAAAGTCAAGTACAAAAATCCATAAAATACATTAGTAAATCGGTTCATAGTGAAAAAATGACATTATGAGATTATACAAAACCACTGTTCCAATGTTCCCTTCTTAAAGAGAGAAAATAATTTGTCACTAAGGAGGCTCATCCACTTCTATTCCACCATTACATTAGGAGCTCCCAACTCCCTGGAGCCTCATCAGCACCTTTCTGAAATACATTGCTCTCTTCAAAAAAGAGAGCAATGCCCAGGAAGTATAGATAGTGTCTGCACTCAAAAGAAAGATGAGTGCTGCCTTATAGTTGTGGATCTCTGCCTTCTTTAGGGCCGGTAACAATGTAGCTCTCCGTATCCCAGCATAACCAATACAAAACAATAATACATGTGCCAAATCTTCACGCTGGTGTCCACACACAGGGAAGCTAGCAGAGTCCGAAAACCCTTTCTATTTTGCTGTGTTTCCTTGTAGAAGGAAGCAGTCAAACCTTGCACTTGTAATTAGCCACCGGTCTTTTTTATGGGAGCCCCAGATTAGGTACGATTGAATCACAGAGGGCCTGCTAATCATTGTGTGTAATTGACCGGATTTAATTCCATACTCTAAGAGTATTCTTTTCCTTGTGACAGCCTCACCCAGCACCAGGTTATAACTTTTCCCCTCAGCCTTTGTTATTAATACATCAGGCGGAAAAAGAGTATTGAGGTTCGCCTCCCCAAAGGCTTTGGAAATATAATCCAGCCAAGGAATTCTTTGCCACCCCACCCTTCCCAATACAGATCGAATGATGAAGTGGCAGAGGGAGGCAAATTAATTTGCCCATAACCGGACCCAGAACAAAATTGGGGCCAGCGTCCACAGGTTTTCCCAAAACTCCATTCCCAGTTCGCTTTGAATTGCAATACTTGCCGCGGAGTTTGGGAGCCCCAACAGTCTCCTGATAAATTTGTTCTCTTTTATTTGCATTTCGTCAGCCCTCTGAAAGCCCCATAATGGGTCTCCATACATTGTAACTGCCATTGTTTGGGCACAGTAACTCTTAGATATCACTTCGAGAGGTTCTCCCTCACACCTTGACATAAAGCAATAAACGCCCCCTATTTGTTGGCTCATTTTAGTAGATTGTTTGGCTAGGTCTGCCTTTCCAGTTAGCGCTTCCAAAAAGCTTATCCCCAGATAGTCAAAAACCTTTACCCTGGGTATCACCTCTCCAACACATGACATCATCCTCATTGCCATAGGCCGCTTCCTGCCCATGGACACCATCACAGCAGATTTTTTGGTGTTAATTTTTAGCCCCAATTCGCACATGAATGTTGTATATGCATTGATCAGGGTCTGTAAAGCTCTCGGTGTTCTGGCAATCAATACTGTATCATCAGCGTACGCTAGGACACGAAAAGCCTGTGCCCCCAAGACTAAATAATCAGCCAGGATGTTGATAAGGTCCCCAGAGAGACCATTAATGTACAGACAAAAGCATATGGGGTCCAACACGCAGCCCTGCCGCACACCACATCCAACACTGAAGCATGCCGTGCAGGGACCCCCGGTCCACTGCGCACGCATGCCTCATTTTCTGTATATATATATCGATCAGCACCCTCAAGATGTCCCCCGGGCAACCCAAGGACCCGAGCACAGCCCAGAGTGCTTGTCTACCTTGTCAAAGGCTGTGCTCAGGTCCATGAACACATACACCGCTTCACCCTTACAAAAGACCCAATTGGCCACTAGGAGGTATAGATTAAGACTCTGCTACATAGTACCAACTCCTGGGCGGAACCCAAACTGAATGTCTGATAAAATGGATTGTTCCGCCAACCAGTTTTTGATACGGGCTAACAATACTCTTCCAAAAATTTTGAAGGAAGAGTCCAACAGTGAAATTGGCCTATAAGCGCAAGGGCTGCCCATATCCCCCTTTTTAAATATGGGGACGATTATGGCCCTTTTCCACGAGGGGGGATAGTTACCAGATTTCATACAAGCATTAAACACTATCGTTAAGAGTGGTGCTCACATATCCAAGGGGTCCTGAAACTTATCTGAGGGAATCATATCCAGGCCCGGTGCCCGATTAAGGGCTTGTCGATGAATGGCCTTCATGACTTCCTCCACTTCACATTTTAAGGATGATTCAGCTAAATCTACATACCACTCTGTGGTAGCAGCCCGAACAGGCTCCCAAAATATTTTATCCATGTATCAAATGTTGTCGGGATTCATGCAAGACAGCTTAAATTGAAAATTCATTTTAAAAAAATCATCATTTTTATCTCCTTTTTTGTCATAGTTTTCTGCCCACCTTAAAAGCAGTGCTATTCAAAAATAAATGTACATGTGTTTGACGTTCACAGTAAAACATTAACATATACATCGACTAAAATATAAAAAACATGCAAATACTTCATTACAAATAAATACAAAAATATGATATATATAATATATATATATTAAATTGTGAGTCCACCCAAGTTAATACATGTGAAGCTAGAGAAATCTGATAATATTTCAGGACTACGTTTTAGGTGTCTGCACTTATTTTCTCCCACCTCCTGCTGGCCTTAACTGTAATTTTGTGCTATGAACAGTAAAGGCACTTAATAAGAACTGAAGTCCCTGACTTATTCTATCCCTTTATCTTTCTCTACACCTTTTCTAGTGTGGTGACCTCATCACTTCAGAGCATGAAGGCCTACGTCTCCAGTCAATGTGTTTCTGAACAGGCGGGTGTGTATGCACACCATTAACCCATGTGGGAGAAATTATTTCCTGTATCAGGGGTCCTCCAAAGGCATGTAATCACTGGAACACTAAAGTAATCTAAAAAGAAGCGTACACCAAGCAGGAAGTAAGACAGTTTATTACAGGTCCTGATGCAGCTGTGAGAGCATAATTCAAACAGCACAGTGGAACAGAACGGAATGAAGATAGCTGTCAGTGCCGCCTACTGCAGCTAAACTCTATAGATTCTCACATTAGCATAGTCTAAGTTTGAAACAAATATTAAACAATACTACAAAGGTTATTGGTGGTACTATGTTAGTTCCTATGGCTACCTATGCATTACCCACTCATGATTGGAAAATGCCTATTGACCCGCTCTGTCGAACACCACCCACGTGACGTTACAAACCCTCCTACACCACCCCACAATTATGAGCCAAAGCATTACGTGATTGTGCTGACCCCTAGAACTTTATTCATCTGCCATTGGTCAGCTCTCATGGAACACACAAGACAACCTGAGTTTGGCTAAGGGGAGATATTCACACAGCATCCAACCAATGAGGTGCCCTGTGGACATACGCAAGGACACAAAACACTGTTGCACCTAAGGGACACAAAACCTCTCTCCCTGATTGGTCTCCTCCCAGCTCACTGCCTCACCCCAAAGCCCTCTTCCCGGGCCCATCTGCCAAGGAGTGATTTGAAACTGCTTACCCCTCCATGATTTTCCTCCAATTTGCATGTATGTATTAGTTGAATCACCTAATTTCCCAGCGATTGCCCAGGTGCCTGGCTCACTTACCTAAAAAGTATCAGCTGGACAGATTTTCCAGCGACTACAGTCTCCTGGGAAGGGTCAGCTTGTAACATTTCTCCAGCACACTGCTTTGGCAGAGCGCTTCAAGAAATTCATGTCTGCCCTGAAATACAGGGCATGTGGATGCGAAAGGCCAAGTGGTTTTACTTACCTGTGGCTTGAAATTCATTTTATACTATAGTACCACTTCTACTCTTTGCCCCTGCACCGGGTTTCCTCTCCCCCTTACCTCCCCCAATGCCCCAATCCCCACTTTCCCCCAAGGACATCTCTAGCTGCACCTGAGGACATGGCGCATAAGTTACAGGTTACAGCCATCAATGATGTCCCCCTTCCATGGATGCCACTTCCCCTTTGCCCATCATCCCTCAACTGATAGGTGCACCTCCCTTGGCCATGCTGAATCTGCACCTTTAGAGCACTATTTTGCCTCTTCATTAATCGCATAATCAATAGCATTCCATCAATTCCAACTGATGCCCCTACACTAGGCAATGACAATGACCCCATTCTGCTATTCACAGACTTCGGCCGACCTAAAAAACTATTTATGCTACTTGGTCATTTTTGCAATGATAAGGGTCAGAGGATAGATTATACAAAAACAAAAGTTATGGTGTTTACTGGTAGAAGTAAAACACATCCCACATTGGAGTTATGCTTTGAGGATAGTGATATTGAGCAAATAAAGACCTAAGATTGTTTGAGCTTGAGATTTGCTAGTACATGGAAATGGGACCAGCAGGTAGAGAAAGCTGCTCCTACACTCACTAGATATGGAGCGGCTATAGCAAAGTTGACAAAGGAATTGACCAATAGAGCCATATGCTCAACCTTGGAGCTATATAAACTACAGGTGAGGCAAGCAGCATTATATTGACTGGAACTCTGGGGTCCTCACAATACATCTGAAATATGTACGGTAGAAAATGGTTTCCCAAGGGACATTTAGTCCATACAAGAAACACATCAGCCATTCACATTATGAAGAGCTCAATATGCCTTTACATTGGTAAAGTGACATCAATCAGTCCTGTATTGCATTGGGGTAGAGTGTGGAATGCCCCAGAGCTTGGAAAATATTGAGAAGCTCTGAAAGATGTTATGTCACAAGAACGTGGTTACTCACTACCTTGGTTCAAACATAATAAACAGTCAATAAGGCTATAAAACAATGTGGCCTATGAACTAATCCTAGTGAACACGTTTATGACCAGACAATGCCTCATTACAAGTTTGGCGGTAGCCTTGCCGGTAAAACCAGCAGGCTGCCACCAAACTTGCACATTTTTACGGCCTCTGGCAATGGGGAAATACAGGGCCATTACAACCCTAGTAGACCCTGTATTTCCCCATTGCCAGGAGCCAGAAACTTTTACTCCCCATTCCCATTTGAGCCCCATAGGGCTGAAATGGGAATGGGGAGGCCAGTAGCACCGGCACCATTCAGAATGGTGCCGGTGCTACCGGCAGTGTCTGCTCGCGGGTGCCGGTACGCCGGCCAGGTCAGACCTGGCAGGCGGGAAGGCACCCGCAGCAGAACTCATAGTTTTCCGGTCTAGTAACAACGGTACCGGCAAGCTTACCGGTACAGTTGTTACCGGACCAGACAAACTTGTTATGAGGCCCAATAGTAAACCTGCTTGAAGAAAAGAAAACTGATGCTATTATGATACATTTAAATTCCATTACACTAACAGCATACTGGGAAATGAAATCAACCTCGAGACTTGAGCGCCACCTGGACACTGTGAGACATAAACTGATTCGCTCCCTCTTCACTAAATTGTGTTTTGGAGCACTACCGTTGGAGTATAATATGAACAAATGGGACAAAAAAACTTCATACAAATGTGCCTATTGTAAGTCAAGCCGCAACATGTGATGTTGTCCATTGTACCAACAATATAGAACGTTGTACTTAAATACAGGATTCTTGTGTTTTGGAATACGCACTACCACAGAAGTTGTCTTAATGTGCAAAAGGAAATTTGATGAGCAAAGTACCTTCGCTGTTGCTAAATTCATATTTACAGCTTGGAACAAGAGGAATACGTTTGTTAAAACTAGCTCATTGATTTTATTTTACATGGGAACATCCGGGATAGTTCCACAAATTAATATTATACCTATGCACTAGGATAGCCTTACCTGTCAGAGCGGATCATAGGGCCTCATTACGACCCTGGCGGTAAGTTACCGCCAGGGCCGTGACTTTACCGCCATGGCGCTAACTACGTTTACGCCATGGCGGTAAGGGGATTTACCGCCCCATTCCGACCTTGGCGGGGCGGTAAATCCCCAATCCCCATTTACCCTTTCCCATTCCCATTTTTGCCCCATAGGGCATAATGGGAGTGGGGAAGGCGCTAATTACGCCACCGTAAATTACGGTGGCGTAATTAACACCAAGTTCCCTTACCGCCATGGTTTTTTACACCCGCTAAAAGCAGGTGTAAAAACCGCCATGGCGGAAAGGGAACTCGTAATTGGCGGAAAGGGGTTGGCGCAGCTAACGCTGCCGCAAACCCCTTTCCGCCAGGGTCGTAATGAGGCCCATAGTGTTTTAAATAGCTATATCATATGGAATGTGTTATCGAATGTATGTGTTTTGTTCCTGATGATATAATATCGAATAAAGGTGAATGAAACATCAACTTAATGTGTTGTCTGTGTAATTGGTACCCTAGGGAACATTGTTTAAACAACGGCTTGCTTACCTTGGTTCACACTGGCATCCCCAACTAAGTGTGGGCCCCCTCTCTTATCGTGCTGAAAATGTGCATGCTTTTCGACATGCATGCAATTTGCATGTAGGATTACGCCTGCTTTTACAATCGTAAAAATGATGCACAATTCATAGAGATTCATCTTAATGCTGATTTCCATGCACGTACATGGTGGGCAAAGCTAACAATTGTTTTTCCAAAGGGATGTAATGCCTGGAAACCTAAGGGCACCAAGATTTCCGTGCCTTATATTCACCCTTTTGGAAACACATTTCACAGGATAAGTTTTAGGGCCAATTTCACGCACAGGCAATGTGTACCAAACTCATCCACCTTATTATGTAACATACCTACAGAACGACATGCTTCAGTTATTTTTGTATTTATTAATTTTTTATTGGACATTTGTTTGGCATCTATACACAGGTGTTTCCTTGCGTTTCCATGAGCCACAAGACAAGATGGAGGGGGCCGAGGGAACATGGGAATCCTAAAGTAGAACAACAAAAACGGTTATATTGGCCTTGTTGCAATCCTACCGTGCAAGTGCATGACAGGGTGGTAAGTGCAAGGGGGAGGGAGTAGAGGGAGAAGTCTGGAAGTGTCAGAGTAGGATACCACCAAGGGTTGGGGCGGGCAAGTGCTGGGCGGGCCAAATCAGCAAGTGCCAGGTGAAAGGGGGGAAGGAAGGATGAGTGTGGGGGACAAGGAGGACCAACTTGGGCTAGTCCGGGGAATGGAGCCTGAGGGTAAGTGTTGGAAAAGGATGCTGGGGGACTGGTAGGGAGGTGGACTTGCCCCTGTATGATTCTGAAGAGACAAGGGTCCTAATTACAACCTTGGCGGAGGACCATGGTGCTATTAGCACCATGGTCCATGCCGCTAAGGTTGCAATTCCGCCATGGTGGATGGCGGAATTACCGCCCCATTCCAAGGTGAGTGGGGCGGTAATTCCCCATTCACCAATGGCCCCTTCCCCATTCCCATTTTTGCCCCATAGGGCATAATGGGAATGGGGAAAGGCGATAATTACGGCACCGTAAATTACGGTGCCGTAATTATCGCCAAGGTCCCTTTGCGGCATGGCTTTTAACACCTGCAAAAAGCAGGCGTTAAACAGCCATCCCGCAAAGGGAACCTTGTAATCAGGCGTTAAGGGTCGGCGCCATTTACGGCACCGTAAACCCCTTAACGCCTGAGTCAGAATGAGGCCCAAGGCCCCAGTTGCATCGGCAGATGGAGAGCTAGCAAGGGAGGGGGAGAGAGAAGGAAGAGGGGAAAAGGAAAGTCTTGAGAAGTGTCTGGAACTTAAGGCGATCTGGCTCAAGTCTGAGGAGGGGGAGGGAGGCCATTCCAGGTGGGGGAGCCAGCTGAGGAAAGAGATCTACCTCCTACTCTCTGCTTGGAGAAGTGCGTGACCTGTGATGTGAGGAGCGAAGGAGAGAGAGAAGTCGAAGATGATGCCAAGGTTTTTTGCCTCACAAGTGGGTTAGGGGAGAGGTCCTAGGGAGTCTGGTCAGAGAGTGGGGGGGCAAGGGACAGGTGGCTCAATGAGAATGATCTGTGTCTTACTGGCATTAAGGCTGCAATAATTGGCAGAGCACCATGCCTGAATAGCTGTCAGCCAGTCAGGTATGAGGGAGGAGGAGGAGGAGGAAGGCAGCTTGAAAGATAGCTTTGTGACATCTGCGTAACAATGGAAATGAGGAGAGAAAGGGAGATCAGGTGGGCCAAAGGGGACAGGCATATGTTGAAGAGCCAAGGCGATAGGATAGAGCCCTGATGGACACCACAGGTAGAGAGTGAAGTGGAGTAGAGAAAAGCACCCATTTGCACTTGGGAAGGTCTGTTTGAAAGGAAGGTGGTCAGTCTGTGATGCCTAGGGTATCATGGAGACGGTTTATGAGGAAGGAGTGGTTGACTGTGTCAAAAGCAGAAGAGAAATCGAGTAGGATCAGAAGAGAGGGAGTGTTAGAGTCCAGGGTGGATAGTAGGTCTTCACGGATGTTCAGGAGAGCAGTTTTGGTGCCTCTGGCAGCCCTAAAACCAGACTGTTGGTTGTGGAGGCAGCCGGCCATTTCGGTGTGGAGGGTGAGTTGGGAGATGACCAGCTTCTCCATGAGTTTGCCCAAGAAAGGGGTGATAGAGATATGGTGATTGTTAGCCCGGCAAGAACGGTCAGCAAATGGCTTTTTAGGAGAGGGTGCACAAGAGAGTGCTTGAGTGGTTGAGGGAAGGAGCCAGTGGCAAATGAGTGGTTGCAAAGGTCAGCTATGGCCATGGCTGGAGTGAGAGAGGCGATGTTGTCCTTGAGGTTTCTGAAGGAACAGGGAGCACTTGTTTAGAGGAGACATTCTCTCGCTGACAACTCTAGAGATCTCATCTGGTGCATTGGGACAGAAAGAGGAGAGTATGGGGAAATAGGTGCCAAAGGAGGTGAGAGAACGGAGGTGTGGTAGGAACAGATGACAGAGAGGATAGGATGTCCAGAGTTTTGAAGGAGAAGTGGGTGGCCAGTGCAGAGCAGTGGGCCTGGGAGTGAGGAGGAGAGCAGGAGACTGTGGTAGGATTGACAAGTTACTTGCAGATTTTAAAGAGTTCAGCCATACTATTGGTGGCTCCAGAGATACCGGCTTGTACATGAGCCCTCTTCTTGGAGCAGATGGAGAGGCAGTATTGCCATTGGAGTAGGCAGCAGGCCAGTTTGTCAGAGCATTAACTCGATGCCTGGCACTTCCGCTCTGCAGCTTTGCACTTATGTTTCAAAGCGGCCAAGTCAGAGTCATACCAAGAGTTGCATTTGGGGGCATGCTTCATGCAGATCCTCATGATGGGGGCAAGGATATCCAGGGTGTTAAAGATAGAGAGATGGAGGTTAGCTAGTCAGAAGGAAAGTATAATGAACGGAGTGGAGGATCGATGAAGGAAGAGGCAAATGCAGCAAATGACTCATGCTTCATTGGTTGGAATGATGGAGAAGGAGACTGGCAGTGCAGGCAGAGGCGTCAGGGAACAGCTTAGGTCAAGGTGCCAAGAAAGGAGAGAGTGGTCAGACCAGAAGAGAGGGGTAGTGAGAGGTGTAGGGAGAGGGGTGTCTGTTGTTGAGATGAGAGCATCCAAGGTGTGTCCGGCAGAGTGTGTTGTGCCAGAGGGAAAGATAGAGAAGGAAAGAGTTCTGCAGAGGTCACAGAAGAGAATAGTGGCCCCATCGAGAGAGTAGAGATGGAAGTTGAAATCCCCAAGGAAGATAAGGTTGGGGGACAGGCAAGAAGAGAGGACAGGTTGGCCCATTTAGAGAGGAAGAGGGAGGACAGTCCACGGGGTCTGCAGATGGTTGCAAGAGTAAGAGAGAAGGTAGGTGAGACAGGCAGCCTGCAGACTAGGCTTTCAAAGGATGAGGAGGTTTGAGTGGGGATGATGGAGGCAGGAACCCACTCAGGAAATATCAGAGACACTCCACCAACAGTAGAATCACACCAGGTGGCCAAGTAGACAGAGATCAGTGAGCATATTGAAAATTCCCAGGTACACAGATCATTAACAAATTGGTAGAACACCTAAATTCAATTTTTGCCAAAATCACTCAAAGGCAGTATAAAATGGTGGTGGCTGCACAGTTGGAAGCACACCTAAATTCGAGTTTAGCCAAAAGCATTCAAAAGCAGTACAAAATGTTGGTGGATGCACAGTTGGAAGCACACCTAAATTCGATTTTAGGCAAAAGCACTCAAAAGAAAGTAGTACAAAATGGTGGTGGATGAACAGTTGGAAGCAAACCTAAATTTGTTTTTTAGCCAAAAGCACTTAACAGCAGTACAAAATGGTGGTGGATGCACAGTTGGAAGCACACCTAAATTCGATTTTAGCCAAAAAAACTCAAAAGCAGTACAACATGGTGGAGGATTCACAGATGGAAGCACCCCAGAGAACAGAAAGAGTTATAAGTAATGTATTTTTATTTTTTCATTGAATCAGGGCATTAAGAGGGCAGTAGTAGTCAGTATGATGCACATCACGGTGGATAGTACTATTTGTGCAGAGAGTTAGAGGTTACAGATTAGGCATGTAGGAAAAGGAGCAGGTAGCAATTGAGCAGATATAGGGGGTCATTACGAGCTGGGCAGTAAGGGGTTAATGATGCCGGTAATGGTGCCGGCGCTGTTATTCCCTTACCGCCCTATTACGAGTCTGCTCGTGTTAGGAAAGATTTCGTAATTGTAGGTAATTTTCCTTCCATGTGGCAACCCCTAAACTTTTTGCTGTTGTTTTTCACCTTGTTCTCGACTTTGCCAGAGAAGTGCAGCCTTCTGCCGCACTCCTCTGGGCTTTCGCTCCTTTCTTACGGGGAAACTGACATGCCCTTAAAACAGTCAGTACCGGGGAACGCTGTTTCCCGTAGTTTCTTTTATCATGTTGCGGCTTTCGTGCAACATGACACAAGAGGGCACTGTAAGCTAAGTTACAGCTCTCTTGGGTCTCTAGCCTTCTACAGACCCTAGATACTCGTTTAGGATTGTATCTGATCGGTGCAAGTGATTCAGGGACGGGAATGGTGGCAGCGATCGTTTCTTGTGTTTTGAGCTCCTTTTGGCGTTCTAAGCGCGTTTTCCGCGCTTGACCCAAAATGGTGGCCTGGCTCCCAAAATGGCCAGACCACGAGGCTCCTTTGTCCTGTCCGCTGACCGTCGTGCTCCCTTCACCTTCCCCAGGTCGAGCCGACCCGGGGCCTTCGTTATTTGGGCATGTACTTTCCCGCGAAACACGGATGCTTTTGTGGGCTTCTACATGTCGTAGGTGTGCCTCCAGGATGTGGGCTGGGATGTCTGGTCCCAATACACATCCTGGGTGCCAGAGAGTCTAGGGTGGTGTGAATGCCTGGGACCACCGTGGTCCGTGATTGGTCCACGAATGGTGTGAGTGTTGATGAGCGGATCTCCCATTGGGTCCCCTCCGTTTTGGCGCGAAGGGAACCGTGGATAAGAGGGGGCTGGAAACACCACTACCATGTCGATCTCCTGAGTTCTCATGAACGAAGGAATACAGGAGCCAAGTATCCTGCAACCAAGAGGCTGAACCGAGGAATCGCTGGTGACCCGCTGAAGGACTTCTCCTCTGCACTGCTGTCGTCTTGTGAAACCCTTTTCACCTTTGATCGAACCAGAAGGCCTGTACTGGTACTTCGACCCTTGGAATAGCGGGAAGAGCTATTCTCGGCATCTTCACCATCTCCTGCCAGTAAGCCTTCGGAAGCGTCTCTGGGCCATCCAGCTGACTGACCAGCTTACACGGGAGTCTTGCTCTGTAACCGCCGCCAGGTTGTGTAGTATTTCGAGTCCTTGTCACTCTCACACGCTTCGTACACTTGGCGTTCCCAGGTCTGAAGTGAGTAGTGTACATTTGGCTCAGATACACACGGCCGCTCCGTTGCCCTGCTGTGGTAACAAACTGTGCGGGTTTCTTCGATTGGGACGTCTTTTACTCAACACGACGACGAGACGTTCCCTGCTCTTCTGATCCTGCCAGCTACTGAAACTGACGCGGAGAAGCCTGGGTCTGCTTGCATCGGGGACCGGTGAGTAGCATAGCTAGGAACTGGTCGCCCTCCTGCAGGAGCCCATAGCTTTTCCCCGCTGTGTCAAAACAGCATCCTTTTCCGTACTCGCGCCCTGCTTCTGCCCACAGTAGAGGCTGCGCTTGAGTCACGGAACTTGTTCTTCTTCATTTGTGCACTAAACTGAACGGCCTGACTTCCTTCTAAGAGACTCCCCTTTTGCCCGTTGGCACCAGCGTGTGCAGGTACTTTTGAGCACAAGGCTCCACTCTTCGCAGGGCTCAGACTTCCTTTTAGTTAGGTGCGTCTGAAGGCGGACTGGGTCTAAGCATTATTTCGCACTGCCTGTTTTCCCTCCCTTTTAGGTGGACTACACATTTCGTGCATCTAACGCTTGAGACTTATTGTATTTGTATATATATTGTATTGGTATGGTATGTGTTGGTTTACTATCGTTATATTGTGATTTTCTCGCTACGGTCATTGTTTTAAAGGCCTTGGAATAAATGTGTATATATTTTTAATATAACACCTGTTTGGAGTAGTTTGTAAGTGTCCTTGCTTTGTGTGCTCATTGCGGGCTTTCAGTCACCCTCACCCCTCTTGAGACCTAGTCTTGACCGCTGCGATCGCTACCTTGATTGGTCTGGCTCGTCCAGAGGTTACCCCGTTCCAAGTAATTAGGTTGGCCTTCTGAACTTCTGCGCCACCAGGACAGAGTTCAGAAATCCGTCTTAACCGCTTGTGGGAACCGCAAAGGGTGCCGGGTAAAACCAGGTGCCCTTAGCGGGTCCCGCTAGCAGACCAGGGAGCTATTAACAGGCCCGTTGTTAGCTCCCTCCCCATTTCCATTGAGCCCTATGGGGGCTCGAATGGGAATGGGGATATACGGGGTCCGGGTTCCTCGATGAGGAATTACCAGGTCCTACAAGATTGGAATGGCCCGGTCAGTCCTCATTTGAGGAAGACCCTGTACACAGGAAGAGGTAACCATGCTGCAAATTGCGGCATGGTTACCTCCAACCTCGTAATGACCCCCATAGTGTCCAAGGTGGACCATAGAGATCTATAATTGCTCACCAGGGCAACTGAAATCAAGATCAGTTTGTGACCAGAGTGTGTGGGTCACCAAATCAGTATGAAAATCTTTGAGAGCGTTGCCGAGTAGCTGCAGGGAGCGGTGCTCCCTCAAGTGCTGGACAGGGCCAGGCAGGGTCCTTGGTGTGGGCGTTGGTCAGGGGGGCAACTTTCGCCAGCCGGCTCCCTTGATTGGCCCTGATAAGGTGAGCTGAGCCAATCACTCTATGGGCTGAGCAGGCATCATGGCACTCTGATACTCCCAAGTGCCGGCAGCCATGTTGTAGAGAGGTAAAAGTAAATGAAACACACAGCCCAACTGGACTTTGTGCAGGAAAAGGCAAGCACACAATGGAGAAACGAGTGTGCAATGCAACCCCAAGGAACATAGAGAAAGAATGGTAATTGAGGGTATCGAAGCCCTCGCCACTTCAGGATGCTGGATAAAGTATGTAATTAACCCCGATGCTCATCTGCTCTTACCGAGTGTTGATAAAATATCAGCGTCGCTCCTGATGCCTCATGGAGCTGGATTGAAGAACTGCTGGTGCTACGAGGCTGGAGAAGGAGAGAGTATTGATTTGAAGAATGCATTCTTGCCCATATCTTTGCACCCAGATTCACAGTAACTCACTGCATTCCGTATCACAGCACAAGGTTCCAACATACTCCTTTACCACAAGGGTATTGTGTGTCACCTAGCATGTTAAATAATGTAATCCAGATGGACGTAAGCAACTTGCAAATGCACAGCACAGTCATCCAGTACGTGGATGACCTCCAGGTGTGCAGCACAATGGAGGACCAGTGCAGGAAAGATTCAGTTACACTTCCGACATTGCTAGAAGAGAAGGGGTAGAAGGTAGACAGGGAGAAATTACAATACTGCCAAAAGGAGGTAGTGTACCTAGGACAGATAACATCAGTAAATGGCAGTAGAATCACTCCAAAAGAGAAGAAGTGATACACAACACAAACAAGGAGTGTCTCTTTACCGGCCTATATCGCGGATTAGAGTCTCAACCAGAGTCTTTAGCTCACCATCCTTTCACAGAAGAGAAATGTCCACAACATATCAGTCTTTGTGCTACATAGCACACCACAGCCATGCACGGTAAACCAGATGCAGCAGTTCTTAGGTATGTGGAACTATTGCAGGGCAAAGGTCTTTGATTATTCCACATTTATGAAGTTGCTCCTCTGGGAATTAAAAGAAGCACAGAAGGAAAAAGGCCCCAAAAAATGGACATCTGAAATGAATTACTCATTTGCCAAACTAAAGGAAGTGTTAGCACATGCAACAGTTTAAGCAACCCAAAGTGTAAAAAAACATTATTTTTGTTTGCGCATTCTAATGGCACAGTGATGAAAGAGTCCTCTATCAAAATAAGCCCCAAGGACACAAGCCCCTGGCCTACTACAGTGGTCTTCTAGACTCTTTATAGGTGTGGTCGCAGATCTCTATAAGTCACCCAATTATCAGCAGAGAACCGTTGGGCCCATCAAATATTCCCTGTCCCAAGAATGGAAGACTCAGCCATGGGGAAAAAGTTACTGGCCCTCATTACAAGTTATGCCGGTAGCCATGCCGCAATTTGCGGCATGGCTGCCGGCAAAACCGCATCCGTGTCCGTGTCCTCGGAATGAGGACTTACCGGACTATTCCGAGTTCGGATGGCCCGGTAATTCCTCACTCGAAGACACGGACACGGTTCATCCCCATTCCCATTTCAGCCCCCATAGGGCTGAATGGGAATGGGAGAGGGAGTAAACAATGGGCCATAACGAGATGGCCCGTTGTTTGCTCCCTCTTCCCCTCGCGGGACCCGGTATGCACGCCTGGTTTTCCCTCGTAATGTGGTGGAACGGGTTGAACGGCGCCGCAGCCTTTTACGGCGCCGTTTAACCCGTTCCGCCAGGGTCGTAATGAGGCCCACTGTCTTTTATTAGGGATCACACCAGGAAAACAAGTATCCTCTGGAGCTCTCATCTGCCAAGCATGCATCATCCAGTTTTATCCCGATGTGATGTCCCAAATCCTTGTGGTCCACCTCTGCTAGTATCAATCTACAATGTTGCAGGGTTGCAGAGAGACCATTGGCCCTTGCAACAAATTATATACCCACGTGAAAGGGGAATCTGGATTTGGCAGAATATGTCCTCCCATCCATGGGACCCTGGACAGTTACCAGGCTGAGTGAACCTTTTCAAGGCAATGGGAATGAACATGTAGGTGTGAGGGTTCCCTAAAGTGTTCATCTCTGATCACCTATGCCAGGGAGAGTGCATTCACTTAGCAGATTGTAGGCAACACTTGTAGCTCTTTTCCCCTCTGGTTCGATGCAAACAGTCCTCTTTGTCTACCTTGGTTAAATGTGCATTTTCCTGTTCTGCTGGGTCACATGTGTGAAGACCATAAAATGAAGCTGTCCTGCTTATAATTATGAGGTTTTTAGCCTGATTTTCTGCGGGTTGCTCATTGTCCTTCCAGCTGGAATTTTCCCATTTCCACTTGTCCTTGGCTTGGTGGCTTGTTTCTGCTCACCTCTGGCTGCAGCGATCATGTCAGCTTGGCCATGTACCGGAAGCCTGTCTCTCCTTTGCCACTCGTTTCAGAGACCTTTAGCTTCCATATCATTCCTTATCGCTTCTCTATGTTAATGGCAGTTGTGAGGCAGGCATGGTATCACAAGCCAGACACAGACACAACAATTCAAGTTTTAACACCTTTATTTAAGTTCTGGATGGGGGTTGGAGACTTCCTAGCTAACCTTATGTCTATAATGGAAGTAGTCGCGACCATCAAAGTAAAATAAAGGTTCAATGTCAGTTAGTGAAAATAAAGAAAAATCTATGTCAGAAACATATGCTTGCCCTCACACTTTTACAATAACTAAGTGTAGGGAAATGCATCAAAACAAAAATAGTGTATCAAAAGAAAGTCAGAATGGCAATGGAGCTGAACTACAACTCCCTTCCCCAAGTTGAATCACTGGAGTTTTCAAACATTCATGTTGGATGACCAGGTTGCACAGTTCAAAGAGTTCACACAAGACTTTCAGACTTCCCTTGTCTGATTCAGCTCAATTCAACATATCACAGTTCTTTCAGGCTCCCCTCACCTAATTTACCATCAGTTCAACATAACACAGTTTCCTTAGGCTTCTCGTACCTGCCTTTTACAGTTCACAGAGACTTTCAATAATGCGCCTTTCCTTTTCCGCAGGACCACTCTGCTACTTTGTACTTCTGAACATTTGAATTTTTCTCTCCACGCATCTGCCATCATACGAATAAAACTTGCTTGCAACATTATCATCACTCACGTCTTGACAAACCAGGCTCTCCCTGCATTCAAGAACTCACCAGCTTTGACTGTTTTCAACGCCTTTCACTGTTATCACGTACAAGGTCAGGGTCTCTCCCTTTTTCCCCTCAGACCTTGCCGGATTCTCTTGCCTCTATGGGGAAATGAGCAACCTTCAGGCACATCAAAGAAATGATTTCTCCAGCTTCTTAGCTTTCCTATCAGAACCTCTTCAGCTTTTTGGAGATGCAACTCCCTCCCTTGCTTTCTCTTCCTCTCACTCGCAGTTGGTCCGCATTTCGGCTTTCCATTCTCCTCAGCCTGGTTGCATTTGATCAGCTGTTCCTTCTCATACCCGGTCTCATTCTTCGTGTGCTTCTGGGCTCGACCTTTTATACTTTGTTGATTGTGAATGTATTTCCGGTGTGTGTGGCAGTGACTGAGTGCCTGACACCGCCTGGCCTCATAAGTGGGACAGAGCCATTGCAGATCACTAGCGGTAATCTTCCTAGTCTCAGTCCTCCTCTTTCTCATCTCAGTAGTCAGGTTGAAAAAGAAAGCAGGGGAATTATGGGAGTTGTAGTATTCCCCTAAGACTGGGTTTAAGTTGTGGAATTGATCACACTGATAACTGTAATCGGGAAATATGTCCAGTTCTCTTTTCTTTATTCCATTCCTACAATAGTGTTTAGGAGTTATGTTCAAAGGAAGGTTGGCTGTTTCCTTATTCTAGTGTTTTCCCCTCTTTCTGGTAATTAACAGGGCTTTCCGGTCTGTTGAGGTCAATGGCTGGTAGTCTTCTTTGAAGACTGAGGGGGAGTGCAGTGCGTCACTATTCAAGGATAGGGGATACCTGATTTTACATTGGTTCTTTTGGTCTCTCCTTTTTCCTTTAAGTTGGAAAGATTGCTGAACACTTCTAAGGTTAACAGGACAAGAGTAGCAGTATCTCATAAACCTCCCAGGAATGTTGGATATTCCCTGTGAGGAGAATGAGTCATACTGCATCTTGTTTGAGGACTTTTTCCCTTCCACACCCAAGGACACCATATTCAGGTGAAACGCCCTCACTTGAGTACCCCCATGATTGGGATTAAATGGGGAAAATCTCTCAGGTTTTACACACAGTCAAGCATGTGCAAGCTACATATATGAAATCTGTGCATCTTGCGGTTTCAGCTTTGGCAAAGGATATGAGTATAAAGATATGTATATGTATCCGTCCTCTACCTACATGGTTCATAAGCATGTGCTTCCTTCCTATATGCAATACACTAGTGCATGTTCGTGGATCTTCATGAATGGATGAATATGTACTTCATGTATAAAGCGGCTACCACGTGGTGTCAGTGATGACGTCATTGATTTCTGGCTTTGGAGTTTGTCGGCTTGCTCGATCTATGTCATTTCCATGTCATTCAAATCATTGATTGGGTATGGTCTGAAGGGCTGTCTGAGAGAATAACGCTTCTCACACTTGCGATACATCGATGTTTGCAGTGATGGGCCTAAAAGTGAGGCACATCTGTCATTTCTCTTCCTTCGTGCTGAGAGTCGTGTGAGGTGCATGAGGGTTAGATTTGGCCCCATGTCTACAAATCAGTAATGCATGGCCACTTCCCATGCAAACAGGCACTCATCGCAGCAACATTTGCCATAGGGAAATCAGCAACAATAACGATGGGCTGTGCAGTCACTTTCTATGTGGAACATTAATTTTTTTACGATACTAGAGAAATCAAAGTTCACGTTAACAACTCATTGAGCGTCCAGGTACAAGGTCATGTTGTCCAATCCAGCATTTGAGGTAGTAAGGTGTCAGGTTGTCAACCCAGCAACATTCATAGCACAGCCAGCAGAGGTAGGGGAGTATGTGCATGACTGTGGCTAATATATGGGCAGGATGGGGGTGACACAAAAGTACATCAAGAGCTCATTGAAGGAGGAGATATGCTTATCATTAATGGATCATCAATGAAAGATTTGGGCACAAGATGCCGCTAGTGCAGCAGTGGTTTGTTATCATGATGGAGTATTCTAGGTGTGGGCTCAGATGAGGCTGCACACTACACTACCCAGTACAGGCAGCTGAGCAGGCAGCTTTGATAATGGCCATATATATGTTGGAAGGGCCTGCTGTCAACATTTTCTCTCATTTAGCATATGTGGCATACACAGTGCATTCAGGATTGACCCTATGGGAAAAGAGGGGGTTCCAAAAGAGCGATGTTTCCAACATAAAACATTCAGAGTTATTGCCCGGGCTAATAGATGTACTGCCTCTCCCAGCAGAATTGGCCATAGTAAAATGTGCCACCCATACCAACGGCACAGATGTAATTTCACAAGGCAATGACAGGGCTGACTCCTCAGCTAAAGAAGCAGTATATTTGCAAAAACACACAACACTGTTGATGTCTTTTAAAAAGGATCAAACACCATTGATGGCATTGCTGCAATGGCAGCACCCCACACTCGCTGAACCATTTAACAATTGCGCATTGTCCAAGTGATAAAGTTACAAGGGGGTGCACCCCAACAACAACAGGAGTTATGGAAAAAGAGGGGCTGCTCACTGTCTCCCACAGACCTGGTGTGGTGACAGAACAGTACAGGGACAGCTCCAAACTGCCCTGGATCAGTTGCATTAACCACCACATGTGTCAAAAGAGCATGTTGGTGCAGAGATTAGCAAACAATGGTGTGTGCCTAACTTGCAAGAACTTGTAACAGAGTTTGCAAATAACTGTGCAACATGCCAGAAATGTACATCAGGGTGCACACTTAGAATTGATAATGCAACATTACCACACAGGGGGGCTTTTGCATATTGACTATGTTCATATGAAAGATTGATCTAGCTCTTATAGATACATGATCGGTGTAGCATGTCCTTTTTCACGTTGGATTGAGGCTGGCCTAAATGCTCATAATGATGCAAAATCTGCAGCTAAATTATTGGTACGTGAAGTATTCCCAAGGTGGGGGTATGCGATGTGTTGAGGTCCGACAACAGACAACACTTTGCCAACAATCATTTAAGGAGGTAGCCACCTTACTTGATATCAAGAAAAAATGGTGCTCTTTCTACCATCTCAAAGCCAACAGATCTGTTGAGTACACAACGGCCTGCTTAAAGAGCGCCTTGCCAAACTCTCAGTGACACTTGGCAAGAATTGGCTCTATTATCTACCACTTGCTTTATTTGCACTTCACAATTCCCCTGACGCAGCTCATCATTTAACTCCGTACAAAATTGTCACTTGCAGGAGAATACATGAGCCTCTTACTGCTGCACGGAAAATTTCAGATGATAACAGTACTACCCAACTCCTGGGAGATGAATTCAAAGTGCATTTGCGTGATTTCACAAAATCTTTCACCTACGCATCAGATTTAACCACGTCAAGGCAGGCCAGCCAACCCGACATCAAGCACAGACACTCCATCAGCACAACCTGCCGTTTATCCTGACGACAAACTGTTCATCTGCAACTTTACAAGGACTTGGAAGGTGCCGCACTTTATGTTGGCCTTCACTATGACATACTGCACTCCAACTGCAGTAAAGGTGGCCAAGAGGCTTGCATGGATTCATCTTACAGATGTCGGTCGGGACAAGACTGGCGCTCCCTTCGCTGGAGAAGAGAGGGGGGTCGACTGATGGGAAGTATACACCAGCTGGTAATTAAATCTTTCTCTTCCTTCCACCCGTATATAAAATCTGTGAGCTGACTGAAGGAGTTGCAGCAGGTAGAGTCAGCAGGAGAAGGAAAGAGACTGTATAAGCTATATTGTTATAGTCTAGTGTTTCTGTTTTTTGGTTTTATGTTTATTTGGTTTTTAGTTCAAAAGGGACAGGTTGCCTCTAGTAGGAGTGATAATGAAGGAGTATGCAACAAACAAGAAGTTTTTAATTCTGAATTGTTTGAAGATGGCATTTGGGGCAGTCATGGCACAGTGTCTGGCAACATATGGTGTGAACATATGAGATGGGTGGGTCGAGAGAGGGCCAATGGCACATGTTACATGTGCTCTCTAATTCCACCCTTTTCAGGGCACCCAAGCTATTTTTCCCTCAAGAATTATCAGTTGAAGAGGGGGAGTAGTTGATGCATTTGTCATTATCTAAAACAAGGGGTTTGTTTCAGGGACACTCTGTTGCAGTCCAATGGATAGATGAGGGGAAGGATGTATATGCTGATATTTACATAACACTTCAAAATGGCGAACAAAGAGTCCACAAAACACATCATATTGGAATACTTGAGAGAAGGGGAGCAAAGGGGGGGAACAACTGTTTACAATCCCCAGCAGATTAAAGTACTTTGGTGTCACAGGGTACAGCATTCCATGGTGCCTTAAAAGATCATTGATGCACATTGAGGGGTTGGTTTTCCATGATGGGGAATGAGAACATGGTATGCTGAAATGCACAGTGGAGGGATTGAAGACGTAGTGAGAAAAATGAATGACAGCTCAGCTGTCACATAATTTGGAATAAGAATGTTCATGCCCTAATGTGAAAAGATGAGAAAAAGCAACCTTTACACATAAGGGAACTCACATGCTTTTCTTTGTGTTTTAGATCCAACAGCTCGATCTATTTGCGGAGCAATACTGGCTGCACCAAAGTGATAATGTTTGCAGTCGCTGAGGAAGCAGGGCTGCAGCTATTATGGATACATGGTGGACATGTGGGACCCAGGCATAAGCCCAGCTTCCTCCAGACTGGGGGGCATTTGCACCCCAGTGACTCTACAAAGCCCAATCCAGGTGGTGCCCCGCTCCAAAATCATTCCGTTTACCGATCATCCTGCACTATCGAATAAAGATTTACACACTAATAAAGCATTGAGCGGGGGATACACACACGCCCAGCCCGATCCTTGCACTTGAAGAGAATTTGAAGGGACAGTAATTATTGGTCCCAGAAATCATCTGACAGACTGGCACCTATTCCACCAGAATATTGTTTATTTAGAAAGGTGTCTACCTTTTTGCATCATTATTACTTCCAGGTGTCCAGGCAGTGGGGAATGCGAAATGAGTGCAGATCACACACTACAAAGTATTTCAGTTGCCGATTTCAATGGAAAAGGGCATTGAACGCTGTGTGGGTAGAGCTATGGGAGGTAAGATTAGTTGCCCTTCAAAACGGGTGCATTTTGGATATATTAACCGCAACGGACGGCGGAGTGTGCAAGAAGATCGTAAGCAGCTGCTGCATATTTGTTCCTGCAAAAAATGCAGTCAACAGAACTTTGATGGAGGCTATTGAAGAACTGCACGCACTCCATGAGAATCTGACAAAAGAAATGAGCCCAGCAATATCTAACAACTGGCTCAATAGCATATTGGCCTGGGTCCCCATGTGGTTAGCTAAGATTTTCAAGATAGCAGTCCAATCCATGGTCTAGTTGTCATTACGTTTTGAGCATGCCAATTAGGATTACGAATTTGTAAGGGGAGCAGAGGAGGGGGACATTGATGATGCCCCTGAATGTTGATAGGGCTAGGAAAATGACACCCAGTGTACGACACAAACAAACACAAACCAAGATGCCTCAGTATGGTCTGCTGGAAATGCTTACAATGCCACCCCTGGATATAGACAAATATGAGGCCTTTTGGGAAGGCTGGTCAGCTGATAGGGAAGCTTGTATGATGAATTGCTCGCTGAAGAAGTATGAGGCTCAAGGAGAGAGTTTGCATAGGGTAACAAGGTATGGATACCAAAAGAAAAGGGCACTGAGCTGCTGGCCCAAAATATGTTGATTGATAGATCGATCGAAGGGGGAATGTCATAAAGGTCAAGGTTCAATGCTGCCATGGGGGAACATGTACCTGTTGTGCAAGTAACATGGTGACGTTGAGAGTGACATAGTGAGTAACATCGTCAGTGGGGACGTCAGCGCTGCTTGCATAAGAGGGCACAGAAGCAGGCACGGTGTGAGAAGTCCAATGGGGAACAAAAGGGAGGGTGGGTGATTTGGTGTAGCAGTGGGGTATTTCGCACAGCATGGGCATGGGGTGGGGGTGCAAGGTGCTGTAGGAGGGCATATAATAAGGGAGCTTTTTAAGCAATATATTAACAGTCAGTAAGCCATGTTTTGTGTAGGCCCATGTTAGGAAAGCATTTCTCACAGACAGCTCATAGTTAAAGGTCTGCAGATTTTTGTGACAGCAGTACATAGTTTTGAACAGTCAGGAAAAACAGTGTGCAGAAATGTGGCACAGCTGACGTTTCCCTGGGGAACCCAGCCCCATTAAAGTCACTCAAAGAGATACTTTTGAGGCCAATTAGCTAGGCACCTGGGTGTACAAGGAAAATTTCCAGAGAAATAGAAACCAAATACAGTCATCCACCTCCGACTCTCTGAGGTTCAGTCGCTTTTCCAAGCAGAGAGTTAGGGGCAGATGTTTTTCTTTGGCTGGGGCCTCCCTCTGGAACATCCTCCCTGCCTCTCTGAAACTAGAGCGGAACCATCTCTGGTTCTGGAAGCAACTCAAGACCTTCCTCTTCACTTCTGCTTTCTCTCTGCCTCTGCCCTGTTGATGACTCATCTGTTCCATGCAGTGGTCACCTGGCCACCCTCTGAACTTGGGCCCAGGTCCCTGCCTGTCCATTTGCACTTTGCACTGCCTCTTGGTGTCATGCCCGCGCCGCTGGCGCACGCATTGGCAACCATCATGGACTACTTGGTACTCATTTATCCTCCTAATACTCCTTGAACAACTCCTTTTCACGCCTTGGTCTTTTATTTCCATTTGCCAACTTTGGTTCTTTCTTATTTTATTCAATTGACTACATTTACCATAATGCTACAGTCCTCAATTCCTGGCTATTCTCATTCATCGTTATTGGGACCACAATCCCCAGAAGCCCTAGCGGCCAGTGCTGCTTCCACCTGCTCAGGACCAGAGAGGGAGGAGACAGATTGTCTTCAGGTGTGCTGCTCCAGGTGCTGTCAATTTGCCTGCCTCAGAACAGGGCAGGGCTGTATATAAGCAGCTGCCTGCAGGAGCACAGTGTCTTGCATCTTGAGATCTCCCTGCTCCTGTTTGCCTTGACCCTTCACTTTGTATGCTGTTCCTGTTGATGCATTATCCTGTTTTGATCCAGTGCCCTTTCCGGGCTCCCTGCCTTGCAGTCGATCACGCTCCGCTGCCTTCTACCTACAGCCCTTGTCCTCTGGGCTTCCTGCCTTGCAGCCCATTACAGTCCTCTGCAGCCCTCTACAATCAGCGGCCCTGCTTCTCTGGGCTCACTCCTTGCTGCCCTGCTCTTCTGCGCTCCTTGCCTTGCAGCCTGCCTCACTCCAGCTGCCTACAGTCCTTGTCCTCTGGGCTCCCTGCCCTGCAGCCTGCCTCACTCCGGCTGCCTACGGTCCTTGTCCTCTGGGCTCCCTGCCCTGCAGCCTGCCTCACTCCGGCTGCCTACGGTCCTTGTCCTCTGGGCTCCCTGCCCTGCAGCCTGCCTCACTCCGGCTGCCTACGGTCCTTGTCCTCTGGGCTCCCTGCCCTGCAGCCTGCCTCACTCCGGCTGCCTACGGTCCTTGTCCTCTGGGCTCCCTGCCCTGCAGCCTGCCTCACTCTGGCTGCCTACAGCCCTTGTCCTCTGGGCTCTCTACCTTGCAGCTTGCAACCCTCTGCTGTCTCCAAGCCCTTGTCCTCTGGGATCCCTACCTTGCAGCCTGCACCTCTTTGCTGCCTACAGCCCTTGTCCTCTGAGCTCCTTCCTTGCAGCCTGCTCCCTCCGCTGCCTACAACCCGTGTCCTCTGGGCTCCTTCCTTGCAGCATGTCTCCCTCCGCTGCCTTCAGCCCTTGTCCTCTGGGCTCCCTGCCTTGCGGCTTGCTACACTCCTCTGCCTTACAGCCTGTTTTACACTTAGCTGCCTACAGCCCTGCTCCTTTGGGCTCCCTACCTTGCGGCCCTATTCTTTTGGGCTCTCTGTCTGTCGCCTACTACTAATCTCTCTCTGTCCTGTTCTTCTGGACTCCCTGCCTTGCAGCCTACCACAGTCCTCCGCAGTCCACTACAGTTTGCCTGCACCTAGTGCCACTCTTGACTGCAGACCTGCTTCCTACTTTGCAGCCCTTCTGTTTTCCTGACTGCTGCTCCCTTGTTCTCTTCCTTAAGTCCTCTGTACACCGCCTTAGGTTATCTATTTCAGTCTAACTGCCTTTCCTTCATTTCCTTCTGCTAGATTGCTCATTGGCTTCCTTTTCGCTGGATATTTCTGTTCTTGTCTTCTCATGTGTCTTATGTAATCCCTTTGTACAGAGCTTGCCTGTTGGTTTCCGGCAGGCAACCTCTGCCCCTTCCCTTGTCCCCACTGCTGTTGTTCCCAGCCATGAGCATACAGCGTGGGCCTCTGTTATAGCAATATGTGCAGAAGACTGGAGTTTCCTAAGGTTCGTGGAACACTCTTTCCCATTTCAGCATACACCCCAAGAGGGAATCCAGTTTGTTTGTACCTTTGTATCTATTGCCCCTTTTGGCTCACAGCTACAGTTTCCTACTCTTCTTTCTTGTTGAACTTCCTGCTGTGTGTGCTTATCTGCTACCTTACTTCAGCACAGTCACCCAAAACCCTACCTGGGTACCCTGTGCCACTCTTGACAGAGTGCCATTCCTGAAAGAATGTAAGACCAAAAAGATTCTTGTTCCATAGGCAGGAAGGGCACACACAGACCAAAGATGCTTTCTTTTCGGTTCAAGAAACCTCTACAAAAATCTAAAGTTTTCCTAAGGACAGCAAACAAAAACCCTAGTTTAAAACACAGACTCGCCCTAGTAAACAAAGGTTTACAAGCACAGTACTACACTCACTGGCTCTCTGACCCTTCTATGTATAACTGCTATGACATGTGCAACTATGATCCACAGTCTCTATCTGTAGAAGAACTACAGCAAGATAACGAATTATTGCAGATTTTGTTAGCCCAACCAGTGGATAACACTCATGCGCGTTCTAGCATTACTTTTGACACTGCTTCAACCAAAGATGTTGCACTCATTGTGGCAAACTCTCAACCAGAGTACGTTATTGCCAAAGTGACATCCTCAAGATCAGCTTGGCAAGCTACACAACCTCCCCAGACTACCGATACCACTCATTTAACAGGACAAGACATTCAGTATCCTGAAGTTAGAGCAGCTGTTCCTGGGTACAAAGGACCAATACTGACCATCGGTTGTCTTAATGCTTCCCCTGTAACTACTAACCACGATAACTCTAAGGTCAGTCTTCAGATTGTAACAGCTGGCTTTTCTGCTACACCAGATTCCAAAGTTGTAGAACTGGCTAATGGAACATACCAGTTTCAAGAACAGCTCTTGCGCCTTAAAAGACAAACCCAAGACCTCTATGATGAATTTGTCTATCTGCATTATAAGAATCTAGCAAAGGGACACAATTTACCAGACCATCTGACACTATGTCCAACACCCGACATTCTGTCTTTAGAGTTTAACAGATTAAGGCCTGTACTGGTAACACAGAAGAGGATACAGACTTATACAGAGCAGTTGGAAGACCTGAACTTGGCATATACATACCAGTTAAAGCTTGACACCGCTCATTCACTTACCAGCCACAGTAACACAGGCTGTCGTTCAGATAGTGAAGAATGGACTCCTCCAGTGGGCCAGATCGCTCACACGGCCATTACACCAAAGATCAAGTGTAATCTTCTGACTGGACATTCCGCTGAGTCAAAGGATTGTTCCATTCTTGCCCTTGATGTCAGTCCTTTACTCCCACTTACAGCCTCTACTGAAGTGACCAGATCTGAGATGTTTTCTGCTTCTATGAACATTGGCACTCCTGACCATGAGTCAGATCCTGAAACATACCCAGTACCTGTCTGGAATCCAACTTTGCCTACTGTCAATACCCCAGATCCATGTATCAACTTGGGCACACAAGACTTTGCAGGCCAGCCTTCGGAAGGCTTACCCTTTCCTGGTCCTACATCCGCCATGCTACTTGTTACAAGATCTGCAAGCCCAATCTCTGCTGCTCCCCCTGCTAGTACTCCTGAATCTGCTACTGATGCCTCATCTCAAATCACTCCTACTGCAGTTGAAGCACCCCCTTCCGCTCTGCCTGCAAGGACAGTACCTGTTGCAAAGCCAGTTAAAAGTTCTCCTATAAAGGCTACAGCTCCGGTAGATCCTGTTGGTGCCTCTGCAGCACCTAAACTACCAGTCATGAAGCCATAAGTCTCAGTTTCGTCCCTGTCCGCTGGTGCTCCTGTGACACCTATACTTCCAGCTGTTACAGCATCTGAACTTCCTACTGCCATTCCTGATCTTCCTGCAACTCATGGAGTTCCTGCAACATTTGTTACTCCTGAAGTCTCTGTCGCAAATCTTCATGTTGCCATTGCTGCTTCTGACTATTTGGACGACCGTCCTAGAGCAACCAATTCAGCTGAATCTCTGGTTCCACCTTTCAGCACTGTATCGTTGCCAGTCCTAAGGAAGACCACTTCTTTCAAAGCAATATATGCCATGGAGCCTGCAGCACATCTCCACAGTTCCTCAGTTCATGAACGCACTGTTGGGTTTTTGGTCCCTAAGAGGTTGTCTTTTCTGAATTCTACCTCAAAGGTTCGAAACATTGGTAATGTCTCCTCCCTTCAAGACTCTCACCTTGCAGCATTAAACAGTTTTTGGTGCTTCATGATGTGCCTTTTTGGTATAAGACTCTCTCGCGGTGTGACAGGCCTTGGACGTGCTCTTCTTGTTGGTCAGTCTTCAGGGGGCCTGGAGAGGGGCATGGAGAGGGGCATACTGTCATGCCCGCGCCGCTGGCGCACGCATTGGCAACCATCATGGACTACTTGGTACTCATTTATCCTCCTAATACTCCTTGAACAACTCCTTTTCACGCCTTGGTCTTTTATTTCCATTTGCTCAACTTTGGTTCTTTCTTATTTTATTCAATTAACTACATTCAACATAATGCTACAGTCCTCAATTCCTGGCTATTCTCATTCATCGTTATTGGGACCACAATCCCCAGAAGCCCTAGCGGCCAGGGCTGCTTCCACCTGCTCAGGACCAGAGAGGGAGGAGGCAGATTGTCTTCAGGTGTGCTGCTCCAGGTGCTGTCAATTAGCCTGCCTCAGAACAGGGCAGGGCTGTATATAAGCAGCTGCCTGCATGAGCACAGTGTCTTGCATCTTGAGATCTCCCCGCTCCTGTTTGCCTTGACCCTTCACTTTGTATGCTGTTCCTGTTGCTGCATTATCCTGTTTTGATCCAGTGCCCTTTCTGGGTTCCCTGCCTTGCAGTCGATCACGCTCCGCTGCTTTCTACCTACAGCCCTTGTCCTCTGGGCTTCCTGCCTTGCAGCCTATTACAGTCCTCTGCAGCCCTCTACAGTCAGCGGCCCTGCTTCTCTGGGCTCACTCCTTGCTGCCCTGCTCTTCTGGGCTCCTTGCCTTGCAGCCTGCCTCACTCCGGCTGCCTACAGTCCTTGTCCTCTGGGCTCCCTGCCATGCAGCCTGCCTCACTCCGGCTGCCTACAGTCCTTGTCCTCTGGGATCCCTGCCCTGCAGCCTGCCTCACTCCGGCTGCCTACGGTCCTTGTCCTCTGGGCTCCCTGCCCTGCAGCCTGCCTCACTCCGGCTGCCTACGGTCCTTGTCCTCTGGGCTCCCTGCCCTACAGCCTGCCTCACTCCGGCTGCCTACAGTCCTTGTCCTCTGGGCTCCCTGCCCTGCAGCCTGCCTCACTCTGGCTGCCTACAGCCCTTGTCCTCTGGGCTCCCTACCTTGCAGCTTACAACCCTCTGCTGTCTCCAAGCCCTTGTCCTCTGGGCTCCCTACATTGCAGCCTGCACCTCTTCGTTGCCTACAGCCCTTGTCCTCTGGGCTCCTTCCTTGCAGCCTGCTCCCTCCGCTGCCTACAGCCTGTGTCCTCTGGGCTCCTTCCTTGCACCCTGTCTCCCTCCGCTGCCTACAGCCCTTGTCCTCTGGGCTCCCTGACTTGTAGCTTGCTACACTCCTCTGCCTTACAGCCTGTTTTACACTTAGCTGCCTACAGCCCTGCTCCTCTGGGCTCCCTACCTCGTGGCCCTATTCTTTTGGGCTCTCTGTCTGTCGCCTACTACTAATCTCTCTCTGTCCTGTTCTTCTGGACTCCCTGCCTTGCAGCCTACTACAGTCCTCCGCAGTCCACTACAGTTTGCCTGCACCTAGTGCCACTCTTGACTGCAGACCTGCTTTCTACTTTGCAGCCCTTCTGTTTTCCTGACTGCTGCTCCCTTGTTCTCTTCCTTGAGTCCTCTGTACTCCCCCTTAGGTTATCTATTTCAGTCTAACTGTCTTTCCTTCATTTCCTTCTGCTAGATTGCTCATTGGCTTCCTTTTCGCTGGATATTTCTGTTCTTGTCTTCTCATGTGTCTTATGTAATACCTTTGTACAGAGCTTGCCTGTTGGTTTCCGGCAGGCAACCTCTGCCCCTTCCCTTGTCGCGTTTTCAGTGTTACAGACACCCACTGCTGTTGTTCCCAGCCATGAGCATACAGCGTGGGCCTCTGTTATAGCAATCTGTGCAGAAGGCTGGAGTTTCCTAAGGTTCGTGGAACACTCTTTCCCATTTCAGCATACACCCCAAGAGGGAATCCAGTTTGTTTGTACCTTTGTATCTTTTGCCCCTTTTGGCTCACAGCTACAGTTTCCTACTCTTCTATCGTGTTTAACTTCATGCTGTGTGTGCTTATCTGCTACCTTTCTTCAGCACAGCCACCCAAACCCTACCTGGGTACCCTGTGCCACTCTTGACAGAGTGCGATTCCGGATACTTGGCTCCCCCAGCACTTGTGGTCTGTATCTGTAACCCTACAGTCTCCTCTCCCTGCACTTAAGAGTCACCAGTTGGCTGTACTTTAGATTACCTGAATGAAGCCATCCGCTGGTTGCAGTTTTTGATTACCTGCACTGCTCCACCCCCACCTTTTTGCAAATCTCTCCTTCCCTTTACCTGCACTTGCGTGATCTGGATGACACAACGCCTAGTAAGATCAATGTTTTGTCCTCCCTCTGTTCCCCCTTCTTGTCTTGTCACGCCTAGAAACACTTGCGTACAGGCACATTATAAATGCCCTATCATATCATATCATTCATTAAAATCTAGCCACGGGGTGGTATAATTTTGTCAGCCTACCCTTGGCAGCAAGGTGTAAGAAGGGAGACGGGGGACTAAAGCAATGGGGTAGGGGTAAGGGTTATGGAACATGCAACAGGGAGTCAATCAGGAGAGAAAGATTTTGGTGTTCCTAGGGCGCAACATTGGTCGGTCTCAGTGTGAATATCTCCCCCCTTGCCATCTTAGGATGTCATGTCCAATCAGTATGCAGCAGTTTATCCATTTATACATTGGACATTGCCAACCAATGTGAAACAACGTTTTTGACTGATCCGCACAATCACATAATTGAAGGGCGGTCTGGGAAGGTTTATGATGTCACAAGGGGTGTAAATGTGATTGTCATCCAAGAAATGATCCACCTAGTCAGGGTCACTTAACATATACATTCTTAAAGGGGACTGATGTAGTTCCACCAATCAGCTTGTGTGACCCGCCCTAAAAATGTAAAGAAACACTTCATTCAGTTCAAGTTCCACGGGATGTCTGAACCATGCTTCTGAGCTGTTCGGGGCCAATAAATGTGCGCTCCTTCTTGCTTGGTGTATGCTCTGTTTTCTTATTACTTTTTCTTACGTGGAGTTGCTTTTGGTGGCGGTTCCCTGGTACATTGGTGTAATTTTAATGCAAGTGATGAGGTCTTCTTCCAGTGTGATCATGGCGAAAATCTTGAAGGACACGTAGTGTACATTGATGGGTACAGGACCATGGTTTGGCCAGATCATTGTTAAGGGTGAATGGTATTAAATAGCAGAAAATGCTATGAATTCTAGGTCAGTATGATGCCCCTGAAGTGTTTGGGTTGATTGTCTGCGTATTTGATGAGCAAGAAGGCAATGGAAATGAGAAATACTGTACTGTTTCTTTTTTTTTGGTTGCTTGTGTACTGAAACGTGGAAGTCTCCAAGGAATTTGTTGGAGTAAATATTCACTGTGTTTGCAGTGATGAGATCTGTAATATTATTATGAAATGCAGGCAGGAGATACATGCAGTGTGCACAGTCAAATCTGAAAGAATCCGGGAGGTGACGGCCAGGTGTGTGTGTGTATGTGTGTGTAAGAACTGGGAGATGTGAGTGTGGAGTTCTTTACATGAAGGTGGCTTACCTGGGCAGAAAGGTGAAAGGAGTTTAGGTGTTTAGGCATTGGTCACTAGTCAAGCCCAAAAAGGCCTGCACAGTATTTACCACTGTCTGCCTAGCACCAAACTTCAGACACCCAGCATATATGCACATGACCAGCAGTGATTCAGTCTCCTGATCCCAAGAGAGCAGAAGCTGGACCAGGGGAGGCACATCCTTGATGGGTGATGGGGTGCTGACATGCCTGTACCCTCAAGTAAACAGGAGGGAAGGCACTATGTATTGGGAAGGTCAGGTAAAGGGCATCGAAAATGCTATTATACGAACAAGGAACTGACCTCATCCCGACAAAAATATTTTTACACACACTATTACTTCCCGTGTGGTTCTTTACAAACAGAAGGCTTAAGGCTAATTCGCCTGTATAACAATGAATGTAGAACCCAAATACTCTGGATATCTGATTAGTTTGATATCTCAGGCTACCCAGAAGCATCCAGTGTTGCTGCCTTGGAGCAAAAAACAATACATAAAGAAAACTGCTGTGATAGCTTAGTGGCTATTTATTAATTTTGCAGTTATTGTCTAACAAGTAAAAATGATCTCCAAAAAGAAGTATTTACAGAAATGACACTTTCAAAAGAATCAGTGACCATTAGTGTGCATAATAAATTGCATTAGATAGTGTAAGACATACACTCAAGCGTTGGCAAGGAATGAACATTTTTAAACAAAAAACATCCACAAAATATATAGCTGAATAAACAGTCTATCCAATAAAAAATGACACAAAGGAAGAAAAAAGAAAAACAAAACCCCAACACGTCCTGATTCTATGTGGTAGGGAAAGGCAACCAAATGCGTCCCCCACCAGAGTCTGGTGTATTTGTGGCCACGACTAGTGAACCAGGTGTCAAGTCCTATGGTTCAGGGACCAAGGTGTTCGTGATTCCAAACCAATGCCAAAGGTAAGGTCCTCCTGGTAGCTTGGAGGATCAACTGGTGGGAGTTGTATAGAGATCAATCCTAGGTCAACGTCAGTGGTTGTATTCCTGCTGATTTGAAAAATGGGCCGTATAACAATTACGTGTCCAATGAGACATTTCGGCGGGCAGTGAAGGCTACCTTCATCTGGACCTGCGGATGTCGCTCTGGAAAGAAGAGGGGGGGGTGGAAAGGATGCTCCAATGATCAATGTAACCAAGGAGAGAGTCCGTGCAGGATGTGCACGGGTACTGTGTGGAACTGTGGTAGCGTAAAACAAGTTCCTCCGAAGGGGCCCGGGACCAGTAGAGCGGGGGGTGAAATGGAACCCGATGTTTCAAAACTGGAAGGCTTCGAACAAGCTATGAGTCATGTCAGAAGCTGGCGTGAGCGTCAATCAATCAAACACAGGGGCGGGTATGAAAGCGGTGTAGACCCTGTGGGCAAGTAGATCACTCCAGGGCCAGCACCAAAATGTAGCGGAACTCCCGTCTCAAGTCGGCGTAGCGAGTGAAGAAATCACTGAGGAGGAATGTCGGCGATGAGTGCCAGTCCGCGTCCCGAGCCATCATGGTTGAGTCCCACCAGCCCAGTAAAAATACTGAGCCCTCTCTCAGCTTCTGCTTGTTGCAGCTGAGGGAGCACTTCTGGGCTGGGGTAAAATGTCAAAAGGAACGTGGTTTTCCTTTGACACCATAGTTCCCCAGCACACATGTCCAATGAACTATGAAAAATTGGGACATTTTGCTTACTCAGGCTTGCAGGACCCATTGGGGATGCAAGCTGAGTTACTGCACATTTGTTTGTGCGAAGGTGCCCTCCTGCAGCCTTGCCGCCCATGCATACGGATGGGGGTATTGAGTCAGCAAAGCTCAGGGTCCTGTCTGCATGTGCAGATACCAGGAAGCCGTCTTTGCTTCCTCATTCCTGTTCATGGTGAGTGGGAGCCAGAGGGCATTCATGGAGGCTGCAGAGCAGAGACCAGACCTGGGCTTTATGAATTATGTAATGTGTGTGCATGAGTGAGTGTATGATGTATTGGTGAATGAGTGTGTGCACGTGTGTTTTTGTTGGGGAAGGGCTGATTTTGGTTGGTGCTGGGTGCAGGGTGGGGTGTGGCAACAACATCATGATTTAGTGGGCAATTATCAGAGATGTCCAGTCAAAAATGCTGTTGATTTGTTTTTAAATTATATGTGATATTGCGTGGCTAGACTGGCATTTTGAGGCAGCCAGTCTAGCCATTTCCTACTGGTGCATGACATTTATTTTACTGGCGATTGATGAATAAGCAAACATTATAGGTGTTATTACGTGTCGAACCTGGCCTACATTGTACAGCCAGTTTGACCTGTTTTCTTATTGTTGTTTATGCAGGCAAAGTCAACAGGAGTATGTTCTCATGTGGCAATACTTTCATATATTGGCAAAGCCAGCATGGATATTTTTCTTATAGTATCATTACTAGCATTACGTGCAAAGCAAACACAAGCTCCTCCATGGGAATACTGGCACATATTGGTACAGCCGGCATGAAAATATATGGGCACAGCCAGCATAAAAATGTGTTCAAACGGCATATATTGTGTGCAATGGCATCATGAAAATTCATTGAGAAGTGCTCCTGTCCACTGTTGGTGACTTGCATATATTGCATTTTTGGATTGGAGTAACCTTACAAAACCATTTGCAAACTGTCTGGCTTATAACCCAGTTGTTCACGTGAAATGTGCTGTATAATGCACCATGTTAACTCATTTATCAAAAACCTTTTCTTGGGGAGGCGTGTTCACCTTGAACCCTCCTTGGTAGGTTTGGGCTCCCTTTCTATGCTCTGTTGCTCTGGCATATTTGTGGGAAATATTTATTAACCCCCTCGCCCCCATTGAAGAATTCACCAGCCACCACTGCACTGGACATGTTGTACTGCCTTGGTGGATGTCCTAAAATCATAACTAAGGTCACAAGATCATCTGGAGAAAGTTGGTGGCAGGTAAGAAGGGTATGAGTGGTACTAAAGTCACCTTTCATCTCTGCATGGAATGTATCCATGTCAGGACCAAGGATTCTGCTTCAACATTCTTGTGACCTCCGTTAAGAAGGAGTGCTTTGAGGTAAGCCAGATGACAAGACCAAGCAGGAGGTTGGTTGCCAAAGGCTTGAATTGTAACTGCAGGCTGGATCTAGATCACATGAAATGTATTTGGTTGGTGTTCTGTTCGTTGAAGAGAAGCTAAAGTGATGATATTGTGAAGCCTTGGTAGAGGGTCACACAATCACAGCTGGGATCATATGTTTATTTGGAAAATATTGGTTGCAGGAGAAGGGACTGAGGCCGATCTTCACAGAGCCTGTCATCTGACAGCGGGGTTGCTCTCCATTGGAATCTGTAGGTGTGCAACATATGCAATTTCCTCCATGTGCAGTGTGTTTTAGAGCATATGCATGTCATGCAGGGGATCAAACATAACGCTGCAAGCTGGATCACGCCCCTGAAGACTCTTCTTCTGACCCTTCACACACAGTGCATATTGCATAGCAATGGGTTCTGTCAGAGGAGAGCAAAGACAGCCATCCTCTTCTACAGGGCGGCCAGCTTGTGTAACACCAGTGACGGGCACTGTCCCCAGTAGCATCACTATACTGGAAACAAAACCACTGACAAAAATGGGACATTGAAACAAGGCAACAGCACAGTGATGTTTGTACTCAATGAATTGAACAGATCAGAGGGAAATGAATGCTCACATCCCCCATTAAACAGTTGATTTCTGTTAAGAAAAATCCAAATGGTATATTGTTCTACTACCAGCCCAAATGATGTGGGCACCGTACATAAACAAAGAAGGCAAATATTCTGAGCTCAACAAGATGCACAAACATGTCCTATTAAACGACTCTAATAGCTGGGGCATACTATTAGCAGCAAGCTGAGCCTGACATACAGTAATTATAAAACTACCCGATTATATTCCTTTGGAAGTCTATCATAATATCTCTGCACAGTGTAATTTGCACTCTTTGGCAAGGCTACCTTGCATGAAAAGTAAAATTGTAAACAAACCATACAATTCACTTAAAGACAGTTCCGTTTTAGGATGGTGCCAGAGAAGCCCATCATTTGTTCAAGGAGGGCAAGTAGTGTGTGATGATCTACCCTGCTGAATGCAGCTGAGAGGGTCAAGATGACCAGCAGTTACTGGCCCCCGTTATCGATAATCTGAAGGGCTTCAACCAAAACCTTCTGCTTTTTACTAGATTTCTTTATATGTAAAGCTGCATCTGTTAGTCCCATTTGATACCATTACTGTCTGCAATCAAAATTAGTCTGAGCAACAAAAATGTGTCATGCATCAAGAGAAACATTTTGCACATGAACTTCACTTTGAATCTCGTTTTGGTATTATTATTATTATTATTATAATTATTATTATGTTTTAAAGAATGAATACTTTAAAAGGAATGATACAAGAGATTGTTTATTTCAAAACCAAAATAGCTTTAAAAATTCAAAGTGCATTACAGCCGTAAACAAAATAAACTGCTGCCAAATCGTCGATTCTTTGCCCATGTTACAATGTTATAGAACCACATTTACCTAATATTTGAGAAATGAAAATCAATCACTTCCGTGTCTATGCTCGAGTGACATTCACAGAACAGGCCTTTCCAGCGCATGGAATTCTACGGAGCACATTCCCTCGACACCCGCCCACCCACCGGCTTCATAAAAGGGGTCCGCCCTCATGCTACACCCTGCCTCTGGCAGCAATTACTTTATTTCGGATTTCTGTGTCCAAGATCATCTTTGGTACCATCCACCCATTCTCGAAGTTGGCACTCCTGGATGCACCGATGCGGGCGCGTGCGCTCACACACACACGCACACACACATGCACACACACTGTGGTCATGCTTCTTTACTCAGAAAATCCACAGAGTAGCTACAGTTTGTTGAAAAGGTCTGTGAACTTGTATTAGAGGTGTCATAATTACACGGAGGGGCCCCAGAAATACCAAATCGCATTCGGACACCTAGAGGGATATTTATTCTATAGCCGCTATCGTGCAATAACCATATTCATTTATAGGAATCTTGGATGAGCAACGGGTACATCAACCAACTCGTACATTTGGTGTGGTCAAAAAATGCACCCAGTATTTCTCTTTTCTATTTTGTTCGTACTTATGCCTTTGCCAAAACCAAAAGTACATTATGTTTTCTTATGAAGAACGGCTGTGCAGTTATCATGGGCAGACCAATATCACAGCCACGAGTAATGATATGAGGTGTCAAGAACCATGTGGTAATATGATTGGCTGACAGAAACCAACAAGTCCATAAGACTTGCTGGCTTCAATCTTAGCCTCTACCTGAGGTCCAGGCAGGCCCACTGACGCCAGCCATGTCACACATGAGGACAAGCAATACGTGTCTAAGAACTGTAATGTGGGTCACGTGGGTGCTAGCCACCTGACCGGTGACCATTACATATAATGGAGAGATCCGGTCAGGTGGAGAATGTGCAGTGTGTGTAGCCAAGCGGAATTGTGCAGATCTAGCATGGCGTTGATAAGCCGTACCCTTCAAGGTCAGAGGATGTTCTGTAAGGAAGGTCATTGGTAATGCAACCACCTAAATGTTTCAAGCCTATATATGCTCCTTCGCTCAGTCAATTCATTATTATCTATTTCATCAAAGGAGGTTTTCATGATTCTGAATAATCTTAAAAACCCATGTGCCACTTTGCTTATTCTAAGCTGTTTGCCTTCATAGCCCAACAGAACCCAGTTTTATTTTAAAGATACAATTATTGAGATTTAAGTCTTGCTTCACTTCCTCAATGGATGCCTCGTATTCATTTCCAGCATTGTGTTCCTATGTTACCCTTTCCGCTTTGCTGAACAACAGATGATTTGAATTGTCTACTAACCGGTTTGATTTTCTCCCCGTTTCAATAAATGAAGTAAAAGCTATCTTTTTTTTTTTTTTTTAATTATTTGTTATAGCTGGTAAACCAACTTTTCAAATATTACATACATTTTCATAAAACATGATACATACATTCATACTCGGGCGTTGCCTAGACCTATTTATACAGAATTACAACAACAGAATATATATACACAGTTTCTCGCAACTTGAATTTCATATGTCAGTCACTTTCCACTTTTATCCAATTCATCCGGATTTGGTTTCAGGAAAAATTTAATTTAAAATTGTACAATTGCAATCTGTATAGTTATTCTTGGATTAGAGAAAAGAAGATTCCATACTTGTGTGCAGTCTGTGGTACTCTTAACAAGCAATTTTTCCCCAAAACATTTCACTCTTATATCATATAATGCAGTGCACTCAACCATAAGATGTTGTAACTTTTCTTTTTGCTCCTTAATTTGACAGTGTCGACAGAAATTCTGTTCTTTTGATATAACTTTTCTTCTATACAAGATCTCATTTGTTTCGTATTGATTTAATCTAAATCTTAGATATTTCTGTCGGCAAACATGTGATGGGAATTTCAACAGATATTCAGATATAACTCCATATCTTTTGGTACCAAATGCATCAGAGTTGAAGTCTTTGAGATTTGTACAAAGTTCCATATTCCTGATCCAGTCTGCTTGATGAATTTTATTTTTTGCACGATCAGGATTTGTCAGAAAAAGCTCAATCGATACCGAGGCATCGGATGCTTCATTTAAAGTGTGATTTCTCCACTTTGTTGATATGCCATTTTTTGCTGTTAGTACATTTTGGGCCAGTACATTTAAAAAGGTAGGTTTCTCTAACCCCTCCAGCATTTTTCGTAGAAGGGCACACTGCTTCCATAATGCATGAGCATACAGAGACACCAATCCCAGTTCAAATCTTAATATAGCCAGTGGTGTTCCAGGCAAAAGTGATAGTACTCCTTTCCAATATCTAGCTTCTACACTGTCCCAAAACTTACGGTTTTGCGGCACCAGGGCCTCAACTCCGTATAACACAATTGGTATTACCTTGGACTTATAGAAGGACACAATATGTTTCAATGTGAACTTCCCATATTTTCTTAGGAGAACTTTCGATTGAGATATCAAGGCACTCAATTTAACTCTAATTTCGATGGTCATAGTGCTTAGAGTTTTCTTGTGCTCAATATACACTCCAAGATATTTATATTTCACAACTTCAGTCAATACACAGTTTTGAAGGGACCATTTTGGATGATATTTTTTCGATATATTGGTATTACAAACTAGTATTTGGGATTTAGCTGTGTTGATCACAAGATTGTTTGCCATTGCGTATAAACCTAATTGGTTTAGCATATTTTGCAGACCAATGGGTGTACGAGACAGTAATACCAAATCGTCTGCATATAATAAGTAGGCCCCCTTTTGGGATCCTATACGGGGCGCATCTACTACACAGTTCATTAGGACAGGACCTAAATCAAGAATGAAGAAGTTAAACAGGAACGATGCAAGAGCACATCCCTGTTTAACCCCTCTATGTGTAGAGATGGCTGGTGATAATTTCCCTTCCATGTTTAGTTTGACTCGCATAGATGTGGTCGTGTGTAGTAACATCACCAGATTTACTAGTGATGTTGGGCACTGATGTTGTCTGAGTTTAGCTAGGAGCATAGCTCTATCTATATAGTCAAAGGCAGATTTGAAATCAATGAACCCCAAATATAGTGGGAGTCGACTATCAGCTTGCTCAGATTGTATCATTGTTAGGGCTAGGATGTTTGGTATCGTGCCCATGCCTTTTACAAAACCAGACTGGAAAGGGTCCCTTAGGCAGTTTTTATCCACCCACTCATTAAGCTCTTTTAATATAATTCTACTAAATATCTTGGCAGGAGCATCCAATAAAGAAATTGGGGGATAGCTCATCGGTAGTTGGCGGTCACCTTTTTTGTAAATCGGAACTGTGATTGCTTCCATCCACGTTTTGGGTAATTTCTGATGTTTATTTATAGCAGAGAATATCTTGTAGAGAATGGAACTCCAAACTTCGGGATGTTTTTTCATCACGAAATTTGAGATCCCGTCAAGGCCCACGGCACGTGAATTGCTTGCGGTCATAATTAGTTGTTTTATTTCCTTTTGATGACAACGGAGCCAGAACCTCAGCTCATCTCGAGAAATTAGTTTAGGGACCGTGCTTAAAGGTAATGCATATAATTGTTGGAAATGTTCTATCCACTGATGTACCTCAACTGCTGTTGTTTGTAGATCTAATTGGCGGACATTGTTTGCTTGGTTTAATATGGCCCACATTTTTTATATATTTTTACTGGCTAAAGTTGACAGCATAATAGCTCTATCTTTCTGGTTAAGTGAGGCTCGATGTCCTTTTAGCCAGTTGTTATAATTCAAGCGCACTTTTTTAATAAGAACCATTCTGATAGGGAGAGGATGCCTTGTTAGACTTCTCAATTCAGCATGATATGCTCTCTTCCTGATGAATATTGATCTATCAAAAATATGAATATGCCTTTCTCCTTGTGTGTTCAAAGTTTTTTGTTGACTATACATTTGAATGACATTACTATATGTTAAACCTGTATCAGATGTTTGCCAATTGTTTGAGTTGTTTGAATCATATAGAATTTGATTAAAGTGCAACAGCGCATTCTCCGTCCATCATAGGTGGTTCTTCCCACCATTTACCACAAAACATCCACCTTTCGCTGTCTTGGGTTAGTTATCAATAGCTTCTGCCATTACTTGCCACCTAGCGCACAGCATATTATGGTCACTTGCCACAGTTGGTGACACACAAAAAGAGCACATCACTGCCCATAGTGCAGGGTTTACATAAATGAAATCAATTGTAGAGACGGAATTTCCTCTCTTCCAGGTCGATGCGGGTGGAATATCTGTCTTAAACGCTCCATTCAAAACTTGCAAGTTTCTAAGGCCAACCATAGAATTCCACTGCAGTAGCCTTTCACTCTTTTGCACACCATTGGTGGCCAAGCAGTTCATATTCAAGTCTCCCGCTAAAATGAAATACACAATGCTTTCATCAGCAGAGACTATATCAAATAATTTGTTAAGATCCCTAAAGAAACACTCAGATGAGATGACTACTGGGTTCCAATATATATTCAGAATTGTGTATACATCACCATTGATCACCGCCCTAACAAGTAACATATGCGCGTTTGGCATTACCCACAAATTTGATGAAGATCCTGGTTCATCTTTCAAGGCCACCAAGAGACCCGCTGAGGGTCTACCTACTACAGGCTTCCGAGCTGGGTTCAGATGTATCTGGTATCCTGACCAGACTATAGGACTTAATGACCAGGTCCCTTGGAGTAGAATCACATCAAATTTTCCTAATCCACTCTCATCATTATTCAACAGGTGTTTAAATCCCCGTAAATTCCAACTGGCCAAGGCAAGGGGAATATAGATTGGCGAGCTAGATAGCTCGAGTTAAGCTATCTTAACCTTTCATAAACCATCTAACTGCTTTAGTGAACCCTGACCAGCTGCGGTTATTAAGAGGCATGCAGACTCCATATGCCCTGTGATTAGCAGATCACCACTTCATCTTTTAAAGATGGCATTGTCCCAGCAAGCATAGGTCAAGCATGGCTCAAGCCAATATTAGAAAAGCCTTCTTTGGATACAGATGGCTGTGCCACTAATTGGGGTGATATGCCCCAATGCGGCTGACCGACCCTTCAGGTACCGTTGATAGGATTGTCGCCAGCAGTCCCAGGTCTACACACATCGGTCCTATGTTTGTTTGTTTGTTTGTTTGTTTGTTTATTTATTTATTGTGCGTGCCGGACCCAGAGGTATCAGGGCACAGGTGAAAAGAGTACTTACAGCTTAGTTACAGATGTTACGGGGCAAAGGTAAAAACTATTTCCTCGGCGTTACAGGATGAGGGTAAGTATAGTACATGTATAGAGGGATGCATATGTAGACAACATGTCATGATTAACAAACATTTACATATTAGCAAATCTATATAAAAAATACATTGCATGCAGTCAAGAGCTAAGTTAGTGCAGTAGGAGAGTGTGGGTTACATATCTTTCTCTATGAGCCATTTAATTGTGCTCTTTCTGAATTTGATAAACGTTTGGTCAGATCTGAGTGTGTGTGGTAAGGAGTACCACAGTTGTGCTGCCCTAACTGGGAAACTGGACCCTCCAATGGTGGACAGTTTAAATCTTGGCACTTGAAGACAATTCAGATTGGCTATTCTTGGCGGTCTGATGGAGTTTTTTCTGATAAATCGTTCTGTTAGGTAATTATGGGCTTTGTTATTTAAGCATTTGTGGATGAGGGAAGCCGATTTGAGATTCATTTTTTCTTGGATGGAGAGCCATTTGTATTTCCTTCTTATTTCAGATATGTGTACTCTTCTAGGGATGCTTAAGGCAGCCCTAAGAGCATTATTTTGAAGCACTTGTAATCTGTTGATGGTTTGTTTGTTTGCCCCTATGTAGAGAGCATTACAATAATCAAGTTTTGATAGGACGAGGGCTCTAGATAGGATTGAGCAACTGTCAACTGACAGGAATTGTTTTCCGGCTCGTATTAATTTACATGTGTAGGCCGTAGAGGAAGCCAGTAAATGTACCTGTTTGGTAAAAGATAAGGTTGAGTGGGGGTAAAAACCTAAGGTTTTTACTTCTCTGGCGACTTGATAGTATTCCCATCAATAATGAACACAGAGTAATTAAGGTTGAGTTTTGAGATGCGAGCTGCAGTACCCAGGATGATGAGCTCTGTTTTGTCATCTCCACAAGTAATAGGTATCAGGTCTGCTGTGGCTGATCGGGAGAAGACCATCGTAGTCCTGTCACTAAGGAAAGACTGTATCCAGACTATAGCTTCCTTTGAGAAGTGGGCTGCTGAGTCCAAGTGACTACACAGGACTTTATGGTCCACCAGGTCAAAGGCAACTGAGAGGTCTAGTAGGAGGAGAAGTGCTAATTTTCCCTCATCTCTTAATGAATCTATTTGGGCCTTTAAATCGATAAGGGCTGTCTCTGTGCCATGTTGTGGTCGGAAACCAGATTGACGAGTGCCTAAGAGTAGGTTCATCTCAAGGAAGTCTTGAATTTGGGTATATGCTACCTTATCTAAGATTTTTAGGAGAAATGGCACCGTGGTGATGGGCCTGTAGTTGGTGGGTATGTTAGGGTCCAGTGTTTGTTTTTTCAGAAGAGGGAGTACCCAGGATTCCTTTAGATTAGGCGGGATGGTGCCAGTAGTGAAGGAGGCGTTGATGAGTTTGGTGATGAAAGGGGCTAGATCTCTAGCAGCGTCCTTGATCAGTTGTGCTGGGCATTGGTCACCTTTGCAATTGGATGGTTTAAGTGCAAGAATCGTTTTCTCTACCTCAATAACTGAGACCTTAGAGAGGTTAAATTGAATATGTTCTTTGGGTTTAGACTTCAGTGTTTTGTTCGGGGGATTTTGAGCTGATAGTAAAACTTTCTTTAGAGCTGTTTTGTTTTGGAGATTGGCCACTTTATTAGTTAGTGCAAATATAACTATGCTATAGACGTTGCGCTGATTACTCATAAAGAGTAGAATTACAAGTAAACTGTTTAGCCTGGCACACAGAGGTCTCTCGGGGTGCTCCCCCTTTATCTAAAACAGTGCTTTAACTGGTTGAATGAGTATCAGTCGCTGCATCCCCAAAGACTGACCATCCCTAATTGTAAGTATATCCATTGTTTCAAGTATTCTAGGGGTTTTGTAGAGTTCCCCTGTGTTCCTCTCGGCCAAGCTTTGGAATGCGCTCCCAGATGATCTTCACGTGACTGATAATCTGTGTCTATTACATAGACAGCTGAAAACTCACCCTTCTCCTTCCTAGTTTGCTTGAATTGATCCCCATTGCCCAACTGTTGGTTCGGTCGCACACGAAACCTTTGGCCAGTAGTGACCTTTCCACTACCCAAAATACAAATACAAACACAAATGCTGATTTTTTGCATGAACCTTATTATGTAAAACTAAATAAAAAGCCTGAGAATTCAGTGTTTGGGGGCCTCTTTTCTGGGACGTAGTTTCTCTTTCCTTGTATGTACAGTTTTATAGGCATTTGACTGCCTGGCCTCCCTTTTATTAGATGCATTGGCAGGCTTCTTGGCAGCTGCAATCAGTCAGGTCATTGCTGAGATCATTTCTTTTTTGAGTGACATGACACCTAAGAACCAACCATTTTCTTAACATCTTCTAGCAGGTGTTTTTCCTTTAATACTTCACGTATGGGGCAAGACATTGCACTTCACAAATCATACCTCCTGGAAATTGACACATTATTGATATCTTGGTGGCCCTTTTTACAAAAACAAAATATAAATAATAATTGGGGGTCAAAGAAATGCAAGTATATTTTGATAGGTTCCACAAACAGTTGGGAAACTGACATTAAAATCAAAACCCAGGGCTTGATTGGAGAATTGCAGGCTGAGCACTTTAACTAGTGCAGTAATCGTGTACTTTTGGAATTGGATCTAATGTTGTGATCTTTGTGCTGCGACTAATATTTTGAAGAGGAATAGAGCAACATCATTTGGCATCTCATCATTATGGGGATGGCAAAGACATGCCCAAGTGGAGTGGAATAGGCCCTATGCAAGAAAAAGACACATAGGGTTTCCGTTCAAAATAGTGCTAGTAGGTTCCCTGCACTCAGGGCATGGAATCCAGCCATGGCCATCGGGGACTAATGTAAGGGCACATTCAATGCTTACGTTAGTCAATAAACGAATGAAATAATGTACTAACCCCAACATGACGGCACTCTGATATGGTAAGAAAATAAACGATGTCAAAAGAAACCTTACAAATTCCCGAACAATTCACAGTATAAAAAATACTGAAATGAGCAACCAACAACACTCTGCCTAAGTCATGCACTGCTCATGATTTGCACATGATATCACAGATGGCATCATCTTCAAATGGCATAGTTAGCACTGTTCACCAATGGGTGAGCCTGAGAATTTAAACTTGCTGTGTATTAAACTGTGTACACATAGTCAGTGACTTGGGAGATTACATGATATCCCAAGAAGACCAAGGCAGCATGGTAGCAGCTAGAACTCCTCTGCAAAACCAAGCCTTGTTGCCTTGCTGCGAGTTTCAGAAGTGTTGTCCAAGCCCTGGCCATCTCCCACCTGGATGATGGTAATGCCTCACTTGCAGGAGTCCCAGATGCCACATTACTACAACTGCAAGCTGTCCAGTGCACTGCAGCATGAGAGCATTCAATCACACCAACCCCATCCTCAAAGAGCTTCACTGGTTGCCCATTCAAGTATGCGTTATATTCAGGGCAGCCTTTGTCACTGCCCATCAATCTCCGGAGGACATTCACCACCTCATGCTGCAACAGCAGCAGCCTGGAAACCAAGAACCTCACGGGGGAATATAAGAGGGACCCAGGCCTTTTCCTGCCCCTCACTCACCCTTTCTCTGAAACACGCTACAAATACTGATGACACTGTCCCCCTCCCCCCATCCCACATTTCAGGAAGCACCTTAAGACTCTACTCTTTAAAGAACATCACACAAATGGTTGATGGGTCTCCAATGAACGCTAATTCTCTAAAGCTCTCCCTCTGGATTCCAGCTTCTCCGCTGCCCTGAACCCTTACTTGACCCCACTGTGTGTGCCCTTGTACAGTGCTCCATTTATTCCCAGAAAGGTTTGCACTTTAGGAATTCCATACATACATACATACATACATGATGATAAATAGCACATTAACAGATTCAATTTATACTTCTGGTGTTTTACCTTTTTAATCAGCGTCTTTCAAAGAACAGGTAGAAAATGAAACGTAAGCTATTATTTTGGTGGTCTCATACTTTAAATACAAACAAACAAAACGAAGTACCGCAATGTCTTTTATTCACGTTTTCTCAATTAGTAAACGCATGTATTCTACTTCCTCCATATTTACATTTGCTAGAGTCTTGCCCTATTCTCATTCAAGATTATGAATTGCAATATAGGAAATGTGTACATGATGTGAGCTCTGTTAGGGGTGATCAGTTCTGGTCTCATTTGACTCTTTGTATTGTCAAACTCTGCCTATAATTTATAGAGAACGATTTTGATAAAAATTCAATTCTGAGCACATATTAGGCACTTTGAGTATTATACGATTGCACTTGGTTAATAATATAGATGTTGACACATTATCATTAATGATCATGATTTTATTATCTAGAGTGTATAACTATACATTATGCTGACTTTATTAACTAATGTCGAGATGTTCTCTTGTGAATTAAGTAACAAATTGATTTTAAAATTTTAGTTTGTTTTGAAATAATCGAATTGTCGAAATTGTTACGAGGTGTATTACATCGTTTGTGTTTAAGGTTTAATCTAATCATGTAACACCAAATAAAAAACATAACACATATTTACATTTCTAAATCACAAGTGTCACTTTTGGAAGAGTGATTATAAAATAGATCTAAAATCATAGTCTAATGGTGACATCTAGAGGCCATGTAGGAACTGCAGGTACATAAAATATCTCTTCCTTAAATACCTTGCGATCCTTTAACCCAGATGAGGCGAAGCTCAGTTTTAACAGTTCAGTATCCATTTTATCTTACCTGGCCTCATTTGGAGCAGGGGTATCCTACTGGACCGTTGAAACAGTTTACGTTGCTTTGCAGCACTGTACCCTCGCTCGGGGGCAAGTCGTGCTCTTGCCTGGCCCTGAGCACATGGCGCGTGCAGGTCTTCCTTATTGTGAAAAGTCTCGTTTTGGTCGCTGTATGTCAAAAAGCAGCCTCAAATGTCCCAACAGTGTCATCATAGGCCTAGCATGGTCGCGCTGTGATTGGTATACCGCCAAAAGTGCAACTACTGATCTCGCAAAACAGGTGCAGCTCCCAAAAGACCCAATAACAATATAAAACCTCCAAATATTTGTGTAAGTAAGGAATCTGAGTAAGTTGTAGGTCACGCAAGGGCATTTTCACAGGAAGTCTGCTGTCATTTCTTTGCCTGACAGTTTCTTAGCTACTACTTAATGAATAAACTGCTTTCCAATCTTCTTTTTAAAAAGTCAACAATGTTAGCCCAGTAAGCCAAAAAAAAAAGAAACAAAACTAAGCCAGAAAAAGAAGCAAGCCTCATGATCAATCACCATCCTGTCACCTCATATGTGCGTGTCTGTGTTTCACGATCTCGCTGTTATCCTTTTACATGTCTGTAATTTTAAAATGTGACAGCGCGCTTTATAGGAAGCAAAGGCATAATCAGGTTGCCCGAGTAGCAAACAAGAACTTGCAAAGCCAATAGTTCTGACTTTTCGGAACATAATTTGTTCTGCATGATACACGCAGATACACTTAGGCATATGGTGGGTATGGCCTGAGGAATGTGGACAAGTGGATAGAGGCTGCAGGGGTGGTGGGTGCATTAAATGTACCAGTAAGGGTATGTGCTCGAGGAATGAGCAATTTAGAATATAAATAAACAAAATTCAAGGTCATAAAATCATTTGAGAATGTGTGAACAGAAAAAGGAATAGGTCATATATGGATGAATGGATTATTGAATACCCCTATAGGAATTTTTCACATTGGAGGTGCGTTATTATTTCCCATGAATTAGTGTAAGAGACCCCAAACCAACTTCAGGGAGTTGGGAGGGGGTCAAACGGAGTACGTGTTTATGAAAGTAATGTGTTTGAGTGGTGCATTTTTCTGCATAAATAAATGGATGACAGCCCAAGGAAAGTACACAGGAACATTGTACAGCCTTTTCATGATGCCTGTGTCCACTATGTCTGTCATCACCGGTTGCTAGGGATCATAGCTGCAACCCCTGGCCTTTAACTTGCGAACCCTGGCCAATCTGTGGCAACCCCTGGACATCCCTTCCCATCCTCCAATAAAAATGCTGCTAATTGCGGGCTTGGCTAAATCCAAAAGGAGGCACGCAGGCAGCATGGACTGGCTTTCTCCATTTTGTCTTAACAGGCCTGCCAGCACCAGCCCGCGTGTGAAGAAGATGACAGTGTGAGCGCCCCAGCCCCAACAGACCGAACGTTAAAATTATGTACGCTTGAGGGCGTTGTAAGAGTGCGACTGCGACCGTGTTGGATGAGGGTTAGGGACGTTGACAGTCGACTAGGCAGAGCCAGAGGCACGACCCGTATGTCAGGCCTAGATTATTCAACACAATCACTTCATGGGACAGACAGGCTTAATTGGATGAGCCCTATTAGTTCAGTGCCAAAGTCTGGGACCCACTTACCTCCCCCCATGGTGATCAGGTAGGTCAGAGCCAACACCATCACCATTCTCAATGTGTCCTGGACACTGGGGACTTTATAACACTTGTGGCAGGACAAGCGCCCCATCCCTGGCCTCCAGCGCCTCCCTCTGAAGGCAGCAACTTGATGGGGGGCGTGTTTTTGGGCCTGCAAGTCTTTGTCCTCTTCCTCTGTTTGGGACAGTGGGGGGCAGGTTACACTTGAAAGGATTCAAACTCACATGGGGACCTCGCCCCATCACAGAGGTATGATGGCTACACATGTGTGACTGATAAATGATGCATTGCAGACGCCCCTGAGCAGCGGGCATCGTATGACTGTGACCCTGCTGCGTGGGTCGTGTTACCTCTAGGGAAGTTAACTCGTGTCAGGCCTAATATTCAACAAAATCACTTCACGAGTCCTATTAGTTCAGTGCTCGGTAGAAGCCTTAAAAATTGACCTGCCATTTCAATCCATCATTTTCAAAAACACGCATGCACGACTAGCTTGCGCGCCCTGAATGTGTTAATGAGCATTTAAGTAGGAGCAAGGATGGTTGGTGTGAGCTGTGGGAAATGGGGTTGGTTGCCATTGCCGTAATGAATTGGATTACTTAAATGTGTGGGAATGAGGGACACTGGGAGTAAATGATACAGTGGCCATACGAAGCAAACTTCCCAGATGACAAATGTAAATGATCTTTTGATGAATGAGAGCAACTGGAAACATGTGAACGTGAATTGATGTGATCATATTATTATTATAATTATTATGAGTAGTATTATTATTATTGTTGTACTTGTTGAGCGTGGACCTATCTTCAAGAACTAAACAACATATTGATCAAGGCCATCATGTCATACATATTTTTCACGTGCATAATTTGTTATTTCGAAGAATATATTTCTTTATTCATATCGTTGAGCTTTAAAAATAGAAACTATGTACATTTTGTACAGACAGCATATTAACAGTTGAGTATATTTACTGTGACACCACTCTCAGTAATGTTCACTTTTACAGACACAAAACCAACAACCTTATTCAGCCAATTACAGAACCTGGGTCCAACATACATGTGTATATTCTAAAAAGGTCCCTGATCACTCCAGGGACTTAAACAACAAAAAGTTATTTTATTCCTCGTTTATGTTAAACCTGCCCTTTCTTTGCAGCGTGGTGATTGCTTGAAAAAAAGTCAACACTGGGATGTGGCCAAACAAAGCAAACTACCCACATGACAAATGTAAATTATCTTTTGTTGAATGAGAGCAACAGGAAACATGTGAATGTGAATTGATGTGATGTGATATTATTATTATTATTATTGTATTTGTTGAGCGAGGACATAGCTTCGAGAAGAAACTGATCACTTTACGGAGGTATACAACAATACAGATGGATAACAGAGCAATCTTGGTCTGCTCCGTGATCCTGAATATTTCTAACAGAGCCATGCAGGGTAAAAGATATACAAGAGCATGATTGTGCCACATACGAGGGAGAAGGGGATGACATTCCAAAAGCAATGGAAAATGCGTTGCAGGAAGGAGAAGTGTTCTTTGTAGATGAATCAGCGTCCATTTGCCAAGGAACAGGTGAAAAACATGTTGAAGCGGCAGTAGTGAGGTTGGAAGTTGGTGAATATGAATTACTGGTTAAGAAACGACTGCCCATGACTATTCAATCCAAGCCACCGAGCTAGTGGCACTCCAAGCAGGAAAAGGGTGTGCAGTGACATTATACTTGGACTCGGCATACGTAACCACTACGGTACATACTGGACTATCTAGATGGAGAAGAAGGGGGTTCAGGAGAGCCGATGGGTTGCCAGTACAACATGCAGAACTATTTAATAAACTAATCGAGGCACTCGCAGAACCCTCTGTAGTGGCCCTATTGAAATGCCAAGCACACACACACACAATAATGATGAAATCTCCTTAGGGAACGCAGCCGCGGACGTGGCTGCCAAAGAAGCAGCATATCTGCCCATACCTATGAGCACAGAGTGCATATTGATAACCAAACAAGGAGAATCCATAACGGAAGGATATAATTCCTTACCTATTTCCCAGATCATAGAGCTACAGAAAAGAGCCCCACCCGCAGATAAGAGCTATGGACAAAACGAGGGTGCACACTGTCGCCCACTGATTTACTGTGGTGACAGGAAACGACAGGTAAAGTGGTCATGCCCATATAATTATTCAGTGGGGCATTCGAACAATTGCACTTCCCAGCACACACATCCAAGCAACACATTGCTGCAGATCTTCACGAGGTCTGGTTTATTCCAAACCTCCAGGAATACCTCAACAAAATGTTGATAGAATGTTCAACCTGCCAAGTATTCAATTCAGGTTTGACCCTTAGAACACTTAGGGGGACATTACCCCACCCTCTAGGCCGCTTCTGTGAGCTGCACATTGATTATGCAGACATGGGAGAAAGGTGAAATGGAGCACGATACTTGATTGTGGTGGTGTGTCCCTTTTTCACGATGGGTGGAGGCAGGGTCCTGCACCCACCCCGACGTGAAGCGTGCTGCAAAATTCCTTGTAAGAGAGGTGTTCCCCTGCTGGGGAATATCTGATGTCATACATTCTGACAACAGAACTCATTTCATAAATGATTTCTTCAAAGAGGTGACCTCCCTATTTGATATAAAAGACAAAATGTGCTTGATTTACCACCTACAAGCAAACGGAATTGTTGAGAAAATCAACAGCGTCCTTAAAAGTAGGTTATCTAAACTATGCCACTCCCTGAAAAGGAACTGGGGATACGGATTGCCCTTGGCCCTTTTCCAGCTGCGCACATAACCCAGCAAGGACCACCACCTGTCCCCAACGAAATAGTGACTGGTAGACGCCTGCCAACGCCTCTGCCACCAGTAAGGAGAATGTCTGATGCACACAGGATAGCAACTGGGGAGGAATTTAAAAAGAATATCTCACCCAACTGCGGGCAGTAAGATGCATTGAAAAGCAAATTGCACCACCATTCACAAAAAGACAGCAAAACTGACACAACAACTGCAGCAACAGACAGCCCCACACAACCTCTAATGCCTGGTGAATTAGTCTATGTGCAGAGTTTTGTAAGAAAATGGAACTCCCTGTGATTCCATGGACCTTATGAGGTGATCTACTGCACACCCCTGGCTGTAAAAGTGAAGGGGCTGCAGTACTGGATCCACCTCTCAGACATCAGAAAGGCACACAACAGCAGAGCACCTGAAATATTGAATAATGATCAAACAAATATTGCAGTACCATAGAGGGATGGCAGAAGAACAAAAAAACAGAGTACTACATGTAAATAATAAGTATGATAAATAGCATACAAATATTGAAGAATATTGTAAGATTTAATGCAAATATGTATCTCTGTCTCTCTATCTCCATCTCTCTCCCCCCCTTCTTGCCGTTTTTTTTATAACCTTTCTTTCATTCACAAGTTCAACTGTACCTCCGTCTTGTCCCACCTGTGACTCTATTAACACCCACCCCATTTTTATTATTTCTTTAGGTGCCATGATGATGGAATCAATGCCAAACACAAATGCGCAGTTAGATAGCAGTAGGAATAGAATAAGCACTGTACGCCCATATAGCTATGAATGTGGATTGAATTTTATTGCAATAGTGTATATATTATTCATATTAGTGTTGGGAACGTATTGGGCAGCATCTTTTATCTGGGGGCCATATAAAAAAGGGGGGGAAGGACCCTCTTAAGCACTTTTGGGGTCATGGGCACGGTCATCTTTGGGGCCCCCTCCACCAAACCAAAGGAATTAAGGGTTCAAGAATACTGGTCACGCCCCTCTGCCCCCCACCTGTTGCACTCACAACCTATAAGTTGATATGCTGTCTCGCAGTGTAATAAGCACGTTTACTCACTTTAATTCCCCTTATCAGCTTCGTTCTTGCTCTAATCAGAATGATAAATAAGTAGCATTTGAAGACCAACATTAGCAGTCTACGAAGAGGTTACTGTGCTAGTACATACAGGATACCTTTTATCAATAGCATCTAGGAAGGTATGCAACCTGTAGTAATAATGCAGTACCGTATGTAAAAGGTACATGTAACCCATAATAGACAGAGAACTGACATGAGCTGCCTCACAGAATGCAAAAGTGCTCATGCATGGATAGATCAGACGAATTGGAAGGAAAAGAAAGTTACACATATGGTAACATGGATAGTGGATGCAGATTGGAAGCTACCAGGATGGTGTCTTTATCCAGAGACAATGAGATTAGAAGGGGCTGGCAACAGTGAGAGGTTAGGCAATACAAGATTAAATGAGATGCCTAGGAACAAACATTGGTTAAGGGGCGAAGGAGTGAAGCTGGGATTTGTGCCAAATCTGCAAGTGTACACTTTCTTTTCTGGTTCTTGCCATGAACTAAAACAATCTATTTTTTAAAAACAGACTTGGAAAGTACCCAAATCACATTACCAAACATGACAACTATTAAACAAAATATTATAGAAGGGTGTTATGAAAAATGGGAAAGATTCTAGCTTCATACTCTCCATCATCAAGGGATGTATACAAGTAACAGCATACCAATCGATGTGATTTAAAACATTTAGTCTGGGTTTGTCTTTTGTATTTTAAAGCTTTAAATACTTCCAAAACAATGGCTTGAGACATTTTCATTTATAAACGTGCATACAAACCTTTGGCTTTTACCAAAAAGCAAACCGTTTTTTGTGTCAAACAAGCAGACCTTAAAATATGCTTGCCTGAGGCCTGCAACATCTGATCCACTATCTTCTGTCTACCAACCCTTCCACCCAAATGGCCTATATAAGAAGAAATATCAAGTAATTGGCTAAATGATACCAACAGCATGCAAGAAGGCAAACCTCACATAAGGTAGCACAGTAATGTAAGATATATTAGATGATTTGACCATGATCACTGTATCGTCTGCTGGCAAATCCAGGATACAAGCATGAACGCTTTTGTTCCATAGTCTTGAATTTGGATACTTATTCACGACTTGGACTAACCCACGATCATGCTATGTGGGGTACCTCAAGGATCCTGCCTCTCCCCCACTCTCTACATCTTTACTCGCCCTCTATTCCTCATGCTTTATGTGCTAGGCATCTCCTACACCAACTACGCTGACGATACCCAGATCCTCCTCACCCTCACAGGTAACTACGACACAGACTCCACCACACTTAACAACATCTACAACACCATCCAGGCATGGATGGCAGCCAACGGTCTATGCATCAACTCTGACATGACAGAACTCCTTCTGGTAGGGTCCCCTGACACACTTAAAAACCTTGACACACAGTTTGGCCATTTTACCAATGACTTTATTAAAAACCCAGTCTCTGACACAGTCAAAGCCCTCAGAGTCTACTTGGATTCTAACCTACCCATGAATAGACAAGTCAATGCAATCGCCTCCTCAGCAGCGTACCACGCTAAACTCATTAATTCAGCTACGCCTTCCTCTCCAAGGAGAACTGCACCAACATATCCAGAGCCATCACTGGCTCAAGGCTAGACCATTGTAATGTACTCTTCCTAGGGACATCCACAAAAAACCTGGAAAGATTAGAAGTCATCCAGAACAATGTGCTCCAGGCAGCTCAAGGCATCCAAAAGAGACCACATCACGGACGCCAGAAAATCAGCCCACTGGCTCACAATAAAAGAAAGGATCATATTCAAAGCAATGACACTGACCCACAAATGCATCCACCTCTCCGCACCTGACTACCTATCGCAAAGGATACACCTCTCCAGCTCCACAAGGTCAACGAGAACACCTTACGCCAACATGCTTAGCATGCCCATGATAAAGAGAGCGAGGGCAGGTGGCGCCAGGTTCCCCTACCTCGCCCCGAACACTGGAACAATCTACCTCCCACTCTCTGAGGCGAGGTACCTCTCATGGCGTTCCGCAAAGCCATGAAAACTGCGCTTTTTGCCTGATGTACACCACAATCTGCTGTTTCCCCCGATGAACACTGAAATGTATTTATAAAGCTTTCTGTACCCTAATGTATCAATGTACCACGTGTAAATGCATTTTCCAGCTATACCTACCCTGTAACTAAGCTCCCCACAAGTAGCAGCGCCTCGCTGCCTAAGGGCTGCTTTGTGCGCTATACAAATGTAATAAATAAATATATAAATAACAGTTTATGCCATCGTTGGAGGCGATTGTCTAGGTTTTACAGCACCCCATCTGAACAAACCAATTTCTAGACCTTCACCATACGGATGATAAAACAGCCCCTATCTGGTGCAGGTACATTGCTGATAATAGCAGATGTTGTTCTGCAAAACCAAGTACATATGCAGGCAGGTTTATAAATTTCAGGCATAGGAAAGGCTCAGTCAGCTTTGCTGGAATGTGATATTCTAATTTTGCATATGTACACATATCTCTGCAATGGGTGCTTCACACTCTGAGCTAACTTCTGAACCATTGTGGCACTCAATTGATCAATAATTTCACTGTTGCCTATTGCACATGATCAACATAATTCCCACAGGAAGGAAAGAATGCTACAAAGTTGTGCCGTAAGGAACACACAAACTATGTATACCACAGTGAACACAGAAAGCAATACCTGATGAATTGATCAAGGCAGAATGTACTTGTCAAAACAGACAGGGAATGGGGTTAGAGCCTCAGCAGCACCCCATAACATATCCTGACGTGTGCCATTTAAGACTGGTGAACAATGGAATCTTTCTTCTTCAGATCAGGCAGCCCTGAGGGGCCCCCTCCAAGGTGGGGGCCCTGGGCAAGTGCCCCTTTTGCAATCCCATAAAAACGTCTCTGGGGAGGGGGCAATATGGAAATGTGGCAGCAATGCGTCCCTCAATTTAACAACAATGTATAAAAATGTCACTAAACTGACCTCACAAATTGAATTTTTTCTGGACAATCAAACTGAAAGTACCTCGAAGGTTTTTAATGTCATGCTGCCAACGCCTACCATATTTACAGTTTCACAAGCTACCTCAGAACCTACCGTAATGCCTACCTCATTGCTTAGTGAAATGCATAATGTGCTCTACACCCCAGCCTCTAATACGAAATCTGTTTCATCACCTCCCCCTGTGATGTATAGACAAGACTCCACAATTACTAATATATATATAAATGATGTTATCTTCCCGATGTACAGTCAACAGCCCACAAATGCCTAAGGGTCACTATGTACTACCGATAGAATGTGTAAAATGTTTACAGGATAACATCTTCCTCTCTTGCATAGTAGAAGAAGGAAAAGACAAATACGCCAACATAGATGGATTGCCCAGGGTGACGAAGATCCTCAACTGTGTCAAACCCCGACCCATGGTAAGCAGCATAACAGCTGGCACTCTGATATTAGTGCAACCAGTAAAAGAGCAACCAATGGCAGTTGCTACGTATGTTCCTTGATACCCCATGCCTCTGGTACACCAAAGGTTTTTGCGCTACAAGAAGCTACCTTAGTAAAAGCCCAATGTCTCATCCATCTTGCACGTTGTAGAATAAAAAACACCTTCCAGGCAAGCACAGTGAAATTGAAACTTCTCCCATCAGACGAAAAGCTCTGCAAAGAAGGGTCGCAAGGTCCAAACTGTTTTCAGGAACCTGGCAATCCAGGGCACATGTTTTGCGGAAAATAAATGGCTAGAATTGACATACATGTGCAAAGCTGAAGCAATGCGTGGTCTGTCCGATCAAAGACTAGAATGGATGAACCAAACCTGTGCACAAATATGGACAGAGCATATCACAAAGCTGACATGGGTTACAGTCCTCTAAAAGCCAATCAGGGTCTGACAGGAAGAAAATTACAAACTCTATTTCTATGCTGAGGGAAAGGGGTCCATGGGTTCTAACACACACTGCAACAGAACCCTCGTCATCCCTGATCTTCGGAAAGGCTGCTTAATGGACTACTATTGGGTGTGTAGCAAACAAGCATACTTGCACCTCCTGCCATCATGGAGGAGTTATTTTTTTGCTTGCAACACTGCACTCTGCACTGCTGGTGATACCGGAAGAGCATGTAAATGGGAAGAGGTGCCTCAAGAGCGACCAAAGTCACCTCAACCAACTGAAGCGCAACTCCCCATCTTTCAAATATTTCGTGAGGAAGAGCAGCGTGGTCGCCTGTCCCGAAAGAAGCGCACATCTAACTACCTATCGAAAGAATCTCCTAACCTCCTTGCTCAAATTCCTGATGAATACAAACACTTTAGCTCAGCAGAAACTTTCTTTGCATCAATTGTGCCGAGTATCCAGACAAGAGCAAATGCAAAATGGCTCCAAATCATCCAATGGGAGCTGATCCAGCTGGCGAACGACACTGAAGAGGGGTTCAACGTCATCAAGGTGGAATTGCGTGGCATCCGACTAATGACAATTGTTAAGCGGAAAACCTGTGCAGTTCCCTCTGGGATCACTGCAAAAGATTTAGGCATACAGGTGTTGGCAGTAAACCCACTTGCTAGCTGTCTGTACCACACAGATTCACCTGGTAGCTGTGGCTGAGCAGTCAGACCTCTCTCAAGAAAAGTTAGGCAGTATGTGGAGTATACAAAATAGGGCAATTTACACAGTAGAACAAGCAAACACGGAACAGAGCTTGGGTGTAAAGATATATAGGTATTTATTTATAACAACACATCTATGAAAAACACTCTGGCACTAATACGGCAAACAACTCCAATTACAATTACTATAAGTAAATCAATCCCCCTGACAATAGTTCGACAAGTCTAGGTTCAACGGCACCACTTATTTGCAGACAGAGGTGAATGCTTAACCTAGATGGCACTCTAGTATTCGTTAGGACGGGAGAGAAAAGGCAGGGTATGAAATCAACTCGGTACCAACACTTTTACGAACAAATGCAAGGCAAGTAAGGCAGGGTCTACTGTAGATCGCAGCGTTCAGAGGCCAGGCCCACTCGGAGAGAGGCAAGGCGATATGTCCCAAAAAGTATCACAGTGGAAATGCACAGCGAGTCTTTGTCGCAAATTGTTATCGAAAGATTGGACCAGTTCAGAACAGAAAGGCAGGAAAGCTTGGAGGCGACCCAATGGAGAGGCGAGGATTAAGACACCTCACACTACCCGTCAAAAAGGGAAGCCAGGCGGACACGGTACCTTGTATGTGGAGAGACAGCTCCGGCGGGGGCAGTTGTTCCTGCTGGTGGATGCAAGTCGGGGCTTTGCCAAGAGAAGAGATGATCTCGTCGTTGAAGGAAAGTTGAAGATCGTTGCACCACCAGGGAAGAGACCAGCCGCGGAGTACTCAATCACAAGGCACCACCTTTTGGTCGCGGTATGGGCTAGTGGCTATCCGGTTACCGGGGTGCTCAGCACGGGCAATTCGACCATTACGCCCTGGAAGCGAAGAAAAAGCAAAGGGGACTGGTTGTGCCCACCAGTCAGGGGAAGAGGACTCTCCGGCGGGGAGATCTCCTCTGTCGTCGGGAAGTGGTGAGACGGTTCCGCAGGGCTCCAATGGAGGTGTCGTCGTTGCAGGTCGGCTCAGCTTTACCCTCGTTGGATTCTTAGGTCCTGTGGCGACTTCTGAAGATCCAGTCCCAAAAGCCCTGCTTTTATGCAGAAAACCCCCATTCATTCAGCCTAGCTGTCAATCAAAACACGCTAAGTGGTGAGCGGGGTGGCTCACCACTTGGGCCAATCACACCAGAGTGCGACTTGAGTTGGCAAGGCAACTCAGTCCAGGGTGCCTAAACCCCCCTCCCACACCCCCTGTGGTACCCAGACAGAATGGCACCACTTTGGAGGGCTTCTGTGCAGAAGCCCGCCACAAGTGGAACAAAGGGCTCAACCTTTGGTTTAGGAGTTACAGAGACGAACACAGACGCCATTTTAAAAACCGAGTTCTGGCAGAAAATACCAACCGATAGATTTGTTTACGACAAATAAACCGGTGGTATGTTAGAGACTAACGAGAAAAAGCATTAACCTCCAACAATGGGAAGAATCCCATAGAGTTATATTCGGGGTCGAACATAACAAGTAGTTTGCACTGCCACCAGCCAAAATTCGACGAGGGGGGACGGGACAGTGCCCCCTCGAACAACAGACCCAGGGGTAATCGAATTACCCCTACAAGTATGTCCACAATAGGATGGTTTGTACGAGTTCTGTTAGTAAATTTTTGGTCTAGTAAAGTCAATGGTGACTTTACATGCCCTGGGAGACAGTAGTCAGTCCCAGGGTATGGAGTTTATGGTGGGGGTCCTCTAGGACGCCCCAGTGTTACGGCACAGAGGGTGCGGTGTAACACCTATAGCAAAACATATGAGACCCTATGGAGTAAAAGACCCCATAGCCCATAGAACACATTGACATTCAAAGGAATTAACCACATTCATGTCCAAGAGTGGGAGAAAAGAGTCTCACTCTTGGCAGGATGGAAAAAAACAAACTCCAGAAATCCAGCAAAGCTGCTGGGGGACTCACTAGGTTAGGAAATTCAGCCTAAACAGATAATTCTCCCTAACACTCGCCCCCCCCAGACTAAGGGACAGTAAGATTTAATCCACTCCTGGATGAATCTCATACCTCTAGTCGATGACATACATCCTAGAGAGACCATCAGCATTTTGGTGGTGACACCCTGACCTGTGCTCAATGGTAAAATCAAACACTTGCAGGCAGATTGACCATCTCAGTAGTTTTGGGTTTTCCCCTTTCATTTGCATTAACCATCTCAAGGGCTGGTGGTCAGTCTGAATGACAAAAGTAGAACCATACAAGTATGGCCTAAAATTCTTCAGAGCCGACACGATAGCAAAGCACTGGCTTTCGATTGTTGCCACCTTGTTTCAGGATCCTTCAGCTTGCGGCTGATGAAGCAAACAGGGTGCTCCCTACCTTTCCCATCCAGTTGACTGAGTACGGCACCTATTCCTACATTTGAAGCATCTGTCTGCACAATGAAAGTTTGGCGGTAATCAGGAGCTCTGAGTACTGGGGCTTGGCAAAGAGCCTTTTTCAGGTTTTCAAAAGCCTGATTGCACTCCTCGTTCCATCTAACCTTTTTAGGAAATTTGGGCGAGGAGATGACATTCAGTGGAGAAGCTATGGTCCCATAGTTCTCAATGAAATTCCTGTAATACCCAGTGAGGCCTAAGAAGGCTCTCACCTGGGTCTGAGTAGTAGGTGTTGTCCAATTGTGCACAGCTTCAATCTTACTGAGCAAAGGCCTTATTTCTCCACCTCCTACCTCATGTCCAAGATAGATTAACTTACTCTGTCCAATTTGGCATTTACTCGCCTTTATGGTCAGATTGGCTCGTCCAAGAGCCTGCAAAACATCTTGTAGGTGGGTTACATGTTCTTCCCAGAAATTGCTGAACACTGCTATGTCATCCAAGTATGCCATGCAGAAGTCCTCCATCCCATTCAGAACCTTGTTTACCATCCGTTGAAATGTAGCAGGTGCATTTTTCAATCCGAATGGCATTACCTTAAACTGGTATAAGCCAACGGGGGTAGAAAATGCAGTTTTCTCCTTGGCATGGTCTGTCAGGGCTATTTGCCAATAGCCTGACATCAAGTCAAATGTGCTGAGGTACTTGGCGGCGCCAAGTTTATCCACCAACTCATCTGTTCTTGGCAAAGGGTGGGCATCAGTCTTGGTGACTGCATTAAGAGCTCTATAATCCACGCAGAATCTAAGTTCTTTAGATCTGGCCTTTGGTACTAACACAACTGGGCTAGACCATGGTCTAGTAGAGGGCTCTATTACCCCGAGATCAAGGATCTTGCTGACCTCACCTTTGATGTGGGTTCGTACGTTTTCTGACATTCGGTATCCTCTGCTTTTGACTGGCAGACAGTCACCAGTGAGTATGTCATGCTGGCCCCAGGGGGTCAAGCCTGGTGAAAGTGAGAACAGAGAGGCAAACTGATTCAACATAGATTTGCACTCTTCTTGTTGCTCAGGTGTCAGATTTGAAGAGAGATTTACTCCTTCAATTTTTTCGTCTAAAGGTAAGCCTCTGAGGAGATCCGGAAGAGCTTAACTCTCTTCTTCTTCCTCGGATGATGCTAGAAGCAACGCTCCTACATCCGGTCTTGAGACATACGCTTTGAGTCGGTTGGTGTGGAAGACTGTCGGAGCCTCCTTGGGATTGCCCAAGTCCACCAGATAATTGACCTCTCCGAGTTTACCCACAACTCTGAAGGGTCCCATCCATTTGTCTTGCAAGGCCCTCTGCCTTGTTGGGATCATAACGAGAACTAGCTGGTCTTGATTGAACTCAACCATGTTAGCCTTTTGATCATGCCAGTGCTTGACCAATGCTTGTCCAGCTTTCAAGTTATCGCTTGCTTCTGTCATCATGTGCGACATTCTCCTCCGGAGACCTATCACGTAGTCAGTCACTCTGACTAGCTTGGGGGAAGGAGCACTCTCCAACCCCTCCTTAATCAGGGCGCATGGACCTCTGACGGGATGACCATAGAGGAGCTCAAAGGGAGAATAACATACTCCCTCCTGAGGGACTTCTCTCTAAGCAAAGAGGAGGCATGGTAGTAGAAGGTCCCACTTTCGTTTAAGGGGTTCTTCTAAAGCACCTATCATGCTCTTCATGGTTCGGTTGAACCGTTCTACCAACCCATTGGTTTGTGGGTGGTAAGGTGTTGAGAACTTGTAAGTAACTCCACAGGTTTTCCACATGGCTTTCATGTAGTGGGACATAAAGTTTGACCCCCTGTCAGAGATTACTTCCTTAGGAAACCAGACCCTGGTAAAAATACTGAGGAGGGCCTTAGCCACAGCCGGAGCTGTAACAGTCCTCATAGGAATTGCCTCAGGATACCTAGTAGCATGGTCTACTACAACAAGTATAAACCTGTTGCCTGAGGAGGTTGGAGGATCAAGGGGACCAACAATTTCAATCCCTACTCTCTCAAATGGGACTCCCACAACTCGGAGAGGCACTAAAGGTGCCACATTCTTGGAGCCCACCTTACCAGAGGTCTGGCAGGTGTGGCAGCTCCTGCAGTGTTTTTCTACTTCGGCCCCCATCTTTGGCCAATAAAAGTAGAGAGAGAGCCTTTCCTTGGTCTTCTTGAAGCTCAAGTGACCAGCCAAAGGAATCTCGTGGGCTAACTGCAAGAACTGTGGTCTGTTCTCTTGGGGTACTACAAGTTGTTTGTAGTCTCCAGGTGCAGACTCAGTCGGTTCACTGTAGAAGAGGCCATCTTCCCAGTGCAACCTGTATTTCCCAGGCTCTTGCTCTTCAGCCTGAGCTTCTGCCTGGTGGCGAAGACCTTCCAGAGTTGGACATTCCCTCTGTCCCTTACTGAAGTCTGCCCTGTTGGGTCCACCTTCTGCCAGTAACGACTGCAGCTCAGGATGGTCAACAGGATCCAGATCTCCAATGAGTTCCTGGCCTTCCATTAGCTCTTCTTCAGAGTCTAATTCTACCACACAGGGTTGTACCTCCCTCTCAGCCGCAGCTGGAGGTGGAGTTACGGGTGTAACTTTGGACAACCGCGGGGAAGTCCTTGTTGGCTGCACTGAAATGCTGGCTGCTGGTTTCGGTATAGAAGTCTTAGGTTTCCCTTTTGCTTCTGATTTCTTTGAGACAGCCGCTGACAATTCCAGTGGAGCAGGAGTGATTTCTTTCTTCATCATCTCCTGGAGAGTACCTCGCATGGTTCTCTCCCTTGCAGGTCTGGTTAGCTCCTGTAACCGTTTACTAGGAGGTCTGGGGGTATGTGACAAAAGTTTTCAAATCGTTACCCAACAGAACGCGTCCTGATACCTCACTCTGTATGCTGACAGGTATCTTCACAGTCATGTCGTTACACTGGATGAGAACTGGTAATTGGGGAAGCATCTGCACAGGCCCTCCAGCTAACTTGGTGAGGCGTTTGGGTGCCTTAGCAACATCCTCAGCCTGAAAAAACGATTTATCCACCACAGTTATGCTGGCCCCAGTGTCCCTAATGGCAGGAGTCTCCTGACCATTCACCTGGACACTGTCCTTATAATACTCTTTAGTATTATCGGGGATAGAATTATAGACATCTAAATTCTGGTGTTCCCACAACCCCAGAGATACTAAAGAAACACTGGCTGAGACTCCAATGGGTTCATCAGCCAGCAGTAGAAAGTTTCCACTTGCCATTTGGACTTCCTCCTCTGGAGCGAAGGCTAAGGAGACAAGCTGGACCCCTGAAGGTTTACCCTTACATCTGGGATCTCCTTTCACATGGTCAGTCGAGCCACAAACAAAGCATTTACCGAATGCTTTCTGGAATGCTGCCTTGTTCTGGCCTCCTTCCGTTTTGGCACCAGAAGGCACACTATTCTTCTGCAGTTTTCCTTGTGGCTTACCCTTCTGGTTTTGTTTGGGGCCCTCTTTGGAATTTGAGTTATTAGAATTCTCTTTTGAGTCTTTTTTAGGCTGTTTTCCCTCATCCTTTTTCTGAGTTGCCCCAGAATCTTTATGAGTAGCCCTGTTGGCAACCCACAAGTCAGCAGCCTTAGCTAGCTCCCTGGAATCCAATTGCTTCGAATCAGCCAAGTGCTGTCTGAGCTCAGGAGAACAGGCATCATAAATAGACTCCAACATAAAAAGATTCTTCATACCCTCATAAGTGTTCACTTTGTAACACTTAATCCATCCCTCTAAGTTTTTGAACCCTTCACTCACCCAGGTAGCCCAAGGGGTACCGTCATGCTTTTTGAGGGTTCTAAACCTCATAAGATACTGGGAAGGGGTCTTCCCGAATCTAGCTATCAGAGCTAGTTTCACACTTTCGTAATCCTTCTTATCCGCCTCCCCCAACTCCATTACCACATCAGTCGCAACAGGGGGGAGCCTAGAGAACAACCAGGGAAGTAACTCATTCCCGGTGATGTCCTGGAGCCCATGATTGTACCCAAACAGTTTTAACCAATCCAAAACATCCAATCTCAGTTCATACATACCCACTAATACCTTCGGCATCCGGGGTCTTTTGGGACTGGAGCTTCTAGAGGAACCAGAGGAGAGAGAAGCATTTTCCACAGACAACTTTTTCATCTCTAACTCGTGATTAAGTTCTATTTCTCTGAGCCTTAACTCAGCTTGCTTCTGCTCAGCCTGGGCATTCATCCGTCTGAACTCTAGCTCTTGGTTACTTTTAGATTGAGCCAAAAACCGTTTGTATTCTAATTCGAGCTTCATTTTTTCAAGTTCAAAATAAGCAGGGTTACATGTGGGACCTGTTATGGGCACCGTAGGTACCGTAGGTAAGGCAGACAGAGGCTTAGCGTGGCTAACCTCGTTAGGTTCACTTTCCTCTTCTGACTCATTATCAAGACTTTGATTTAGATCAATACCATCACTGTTTTCTACATTCGCTGGAGAAGTTGGTTCCTCTGAACCGGTACCCAGACTTTGGTTTTCGAGCAATCTCGCTATCAGCTCTACTTTCTTGCCTCTTACAGAAAGATTCTCTTGTCTACAGACAGCTCTCAGACTCTCTGTATTTTCACCTCACAAGGACTCATGGCTGTAAACTTCCATAGTAGACATGTTTTTGAAAGTTGCTTTTTAGTGCTAAGCTTTGTGGTTAGTTATCCTAAAGTGTTGAAAAGCACTCTAAACTGTATACTCGATACAAATCCCACCGCTGTACACCAGTGTTAAGCGGAAAACCTGTGCAGTTCCCGCTGGGACCACTGCAAAAGATTTAGGCTTACAGGTGTTGGCAGTAAACCCACTTGGTAGCTGTCTGTACCACACAGATTCACCTGGTAGCTGTGGCTGAGCAGTCAGACTTCTCTCAAGAAAAGTTAGGAAGTATGTGGAGTATACAAAATAGGGCAATTTACACAGTAGAACAAGCAAACACGGAACAGAGCTTGGGTGTAAAGATATATAGGTATTTATTTATACCAACACATCTATGAAAAACACTCTGGCACTAATACAGCAAACAACTTCAATTACAATTACTATAAGTAAATCAATCCCCCTGACAATAGTTCGACAAGTCTAGGTTCAATGGCACCACTTATTTTCAGACAGAGGTGAATGCTTTAACCTAGATGGCACTCTAGTATTCATTAGGATGGGAGAGAAAAGGCAGGGTATGAAATCAACTCGGTACCAACATTTTACGAACAAATGCAAGGCAAGTAAGGCAGGGTCTACTGTAGATCGCAAAGTTCAGAGGCCAGGCCCACTCGGAGAGAGGCAAGGCGATATGTCCCAAAAAGTATCACAGTGGAAATGCACTTCGAGTCTTTGTCGCAAATTGTTATCGAAAGATTGGACCAGTTCAGAACAGAAAGTTAGGAAAGCTTGGAGGTGACCCAATGGAGAGGCGAGGATTAAGACACCTCACACTACCCGTCAAAAAGGGAAGCCAGGCGGACACAGTACCTTGTATGTGGAGAGACAGCTCCGGCGGGGGCAGTTGTTCCTGGTGGTGGATGCAAGTCGGGGCTTTGCCAAGAGAAGAGATGATCTCGTCGTCGAAGGAAAGTTGAAGATCGTTGCACCACCAGGGAAGAGACCAGCCGCGGATTGCTCCGTCACAAGGCACCACCTTTTGGTATGGGCTAGTGGCTATCCGGTTACCGGGGTGCTCAGCACGGGCAATTCGACCACTACGCCCTGGAAGTGAAGAAAAAGCAAAGGGGACTGGTTGTGCCCACCAGTCAGGGGAAGAAGACTCTCTGGCGGGGAGATCTCCTCTGTCGTCGGGAAGTGGTGAGACGGTTCCGCAGGGCTCCACCGGAGGTGTCGTCGTTGCAGGTCGGCTCAGCTTTACCCTCGTCGGATTCTTAGGTCCTGTGGCGACTTCTGAAGATCCAGTCCCAAAAGCCCTGCTTTTATGCAGAAAACCCCCATTCATTCAGCCTAGCTGTCAATCAAAACACGCTAAGTGGTGAGCGGGGTGGCTCACCACTTGGGCCAATCACACCAGAGTGCGACTTGAGTTGGCAAGGCAACTCAGTCCAGGGTGCATAAATCCCCTCCCACACCCCCTGTGCTACCCAGACAGAATGGCACCACTTTGGAGGGCTTCTGTGCAGAAGCCCACCACAAGTGGAAAGGGCTCAACCTTTGGTTTAGGAGTTACAGAGACGAACACAGATGCCATTTTATTTTAAAAACCGAGTTCTGGCAGAAAATACCAACCGATAGATTTGTTTAAGACAAATAAACCGGTGGTATGTTAGAGACTAACGAGAAAAAGTATTAACCTCCAACAATGGGAAGAATCCACTGCCACCAGCCAAAACTCGACGAGGGGGGAGGGGACAGTGCCCCCTCGAACAACAGACCCTGGGGTAATCGAATTACCCCTACCAGTACATCCACAATAGGATGGTTTGTACTAGTTCTGTTAGTACATTTTTGGTCTAGTAAAGTCAATGGTGAATTTAAATGCCCTGGGAGACAGTAGTCAGTCCCAGGGTATGGAGTCTATGGTGGGGGTCCTCCAAGACGCCCCGGTGTTACGGCACGGAGGGTGCGGTGTAACAACTATAGCAAAACATATGAGACCCTATGGAGTAAAAGACCCCATAGCCCATAGAACACATTGACATTCAAAGGAATTAACCACATTCATGCCCAAGAGTGGGAGAAAAGAGTCTCACTCTTGGCAGGATGGAAAAAAACAAACTCCAGAAATCCAGCAAAGCTGCTGGGGGACTCACTAGGTTAGGAAATTCAGCCTAAACAGAGAATTCTCCCTAACAACAATGCAAAACAGATATGTGTTGGACCTTCTCTCAGCCATGGAAGGTGTTGTATGCAAGAAAATCAGGAGTTCATGTTGCACTTTCTTACGTTCTTCAGATGCTCAAAATAGAACATTATCACATGTGATTGCAACTGTACATGAACTGGGCGTGGAAATGAGAAAAGAAGGAGGGATACAGAACAATGACTGGTTCAGCATGGCATTCAGCTGGGTACCATCATGGCTTGGAACAATCATAAAGATGGTGGTGCCTATCATTGTGTTCTTCCTGCTGATTTTCTGTGTGTGCCAGTTAGGACTCAGGTGCTGCACAAAAGCAGTGCCAAACAGTGTGATGATGGTGACAATCGGCAACAGAAATGCAAACAATAAGGTGCCCCATGATACTAGGGAAGCCCAAGTGCAAACTGGAGAGAATGATGAGCCCAAATACTGCATGGTGGCAATTTTCCACACAGGGGATGAGGTAGACAACTATTACCACACTACTATCAAACAGCCCCAAGATCTTGAAAATTATAAAGAGGTGTGGGTCGACGTGGATGGGGATGGGGGATGTATTTACATGACATGCACTCCTGAAGAATGTGCACGGCGTGGAGCAAGTTTGAGAAGTGTGTCCAGAGCATGTATGCCTATTAAGGGCACCCCCGCCTGGGATGAGGCAGTGAAAAGGGCTGAGGAACATAGACGTACTAGGGAAGGGTATTTGTTACTTCAGGAGTAACAAAAGGGGGGAATGCTGGGGAGGAGGTGGTCCAATTCCACCCCCTCACCATTCCGGCGGTGAACAGATCACGTGTAAACCAAGGGGGGAGAGGCCGCCACGGTACCTTGCCTTATGATATAACATAGAGACTTACCTGCGTAACATAACGCACAGCCCCGCCGATAGATGCCATTTTGTATTAGAACAGATGCCATCTTTTACTAGGACCCAAAATCATTCCTCTGCAAAACCCAGCTCTCCTATCCCCAGCGCCTTGCAACAGAGAGCACAAGACACTTCCACCTCCCTTCCATGCCATGTCCGTGCAAGCCTTTTGTCACAGAAGTCCAAACATTTATTGTTGCAATTGCCTAGCATCCCTTCCCCAGATTATGCTATCCGCAGAGCGTGAGATCGAAGCAATCCTCTGCACAAGTGCCCTTCCATCTCCATAAAACTGTCCATGCCCTTTGAACCCCCACCCCGCTAGGCCAAGGACCACCAGTCCCCAACCCTCCACTCTCTTGGATGTTGATACCCATCTAACCTACTCATACTGACCATTCCAGAACACCCACCATAGACTGAATCCTGTATAGTAGCAGATTCCCTACAATGCAAAACATGTCTATCAGTGTCATGAGAAACATAAATAGTAGATCAAACCCCCAAGGGAAGACACCTGTGGGCAGGGCCCTAGTATCAAAGAGGGTCTGAGTGCAGAATTTGGAATGCCAATGTATTAACCCATATTTCTCCAAAGTGCCCCCTTTCATGCAAGGATTTTATGGTTTCCATAATTCTCATATTATCAGTTCCTGTTGTATTAACTTAGACAGTAAGGAATGTTTCATACTTGTCCTGACCTTCACTTCGGAGATGAGCCCAGCTGACCGACGGGCCACCAGACTGACTGGGAAATAGCAGCCAATCGCAGCCTGGCATCCCCTATAGAACAAGCTGTGTCACATGGCCCCTCCAATCCGCAACCTGAATTTGTACCCTATGTGATGTTGGATTTGCTGACAATTTTTACTCTTGTAATGTGCCGCCAGTGTATTTTTTGGCAGAGCACTCTCGGGAAGCAGAGTTATTTGCTTGCTTACTTTATTTTATATACAGTTTGTTATCCTTGCAATTCAGCTCTTGATCTCATTCCCCGACGGGGTGTGTTATCAATATTTTGGTCTATTGGAAATTTGCATGTTTTGGGTGCCCACCTTCAAGAGTCCAGCCTGAGTCCAAAAAGAATCATGTCTCACACACAACTATTGTTATCCCATTGAAGTTCCCAGAAGACCTTGAGAACTGCAAGGAACTCTGGACCAAGGTATTTTTTCCCAGAGGAGCGACAGTTCAACCTATCATCTTGTAAAAGTGCCTGGCATTCCTCTCAGCTGTCTGTTATATAGAACTTAGCTGTTCATGGCTGCTCAGACCCTAGAGAGCAAGTAAAAGGGTATTTGATCTTCTTTTACCTTGGGTATGCTTTCAACACATCCAGGATCAACACCTTAGCGTTGGGGATGGCTAAAATGCCTAAGGGACCCTTAGGCAAAGACATACTCCCAACAATATTTCACAAAAAGTGGTTGACAATCGTCAGTGCATTTGGGCCAGATGAAAGGGGAACCCTTGCTTCCCAACTGCCAAAGGGGAGCTGAGAGGAGCCAAGAGTACCAGTCTGGCCCCTGCAGAAGGAAGGGGACCCCCTGGACTTTAACAAGGTGCTACAGCCCAATGTTGACTGCAGACTTACTTACTGAAAGGGAAGCCAGGGAGAGAGATTCCTGTGTAGGCTGCAGCAGAGGCAGAGGCCGGAGCAGTGCAGGATGAGATGTTGCCATCCACGCTGAGGTTCCGGAAAGCGAGGCACACCAACAAGGGTAGAGAAGAGGAGAAGGCCACCGGGACAGGAGAAGAGACACTTTTTAAATAATTATAATAGGTTATTTATAACAGGCTTAATACCGAAGAGGTTTCTAAACGCTGACCTAAACATGTGTTGCTTTGCATTGTCTTGCTTCCAAGATGAGTGCGTTGGCACTGAGCTATACTACCTGTGAGGAGGAGAAGCCATGGACATGCCGGGAGCCAGGTAGGAGCTCCTGGAGGTGGGACCACTCAATGAGACAGAATTCTCCACACTGGGCAGAGAGGACTAGTCTGGCCCCTCCCAAAAGAAGGAGAACCCCTGGACTTTGACAGGTTGCTACAGCCAAAAGTTGACTGCAGGATTCCTTACTGAAAGGGAAGCTGGGCAGAGAGATTCCCATGTAGGCTTCAGCAGAGGCAGAGGCCAGAGCAGTGCAGTTCAGGAGAAGACGCTGCCATCCACGCTGAGGCGCTGGAACACAAGGAACATTGACAACACTGGAGAAGCGGAGAAGGCCGCCGGGACAGTAGAAGAGATGCTGCGTCTGACTAGGAGAAGCATGGAGATGCTGGAAGCCACGTAAGAGCTCCTGGAGGTGGGCCCACTCAACGAGACAGCATTCACCACACCAGGTCGAGAGGGAAAGCTGGTGTGTGACCGCAGAGCCATACAGGATGCTGGAGGAATGACCGCTCACTCCTAACTGGAAGGTGGGTGGAGAAGCTACACTGCAGAAGCGTTACAAGCATCGGCGAAACTGGGAAAAGCTGGTGAGTCTGCCCAAAGCAGCTGGGGACCCGGGCGTTCCGACAAGTGCACCAACAAGTGATTTATTGGTACAAGAGTGCTAATGCAGAAAATACACAAAGATTGTTTAAATGCAGTCAAGGCAAAGTACAAATTCAACACCAAATATGAACAATGTTTGAATGCAGACATGGCAAAGGGCAAAGGCAAATTGTGTTTGAATGCAGCCACGTCAAAGTACAAAATCAAAGCTCAATAAGAAGAATGTTTGAATGCAGACAAGACACAGTACAAAGACAAATACAAGCTCAGAGGTATGAGATGCCAATGTAGGGGAGAAATTTAAGGAAATATGTTTGAGCAAACATGATCACAGATAGATATACCAATCACGTTATGGTATATGCTATTGTGGTGTATCAAGGAACTGTGAAACGCATAATAAGTCCTGGCAGGCGAGTACACCATGCAGTTGAAGTTATATCAAAGAACTCTGCAATACAATGTGACATTGGGCAAACATCCCTTGCAGGTAAGTATACCATGTGATCTACAAACCCTAAAGAGAAGTCCTGGCAGGCAAGTACATGAGGAAGCTGAAATTGAATAAATATTCCTGGCAGGGGAGTATACATGGTAATCTGCAAAGTTACAAGAACGGTTACAGAAATATTGTTACAGTACTTGCTTGAGCCAGAATTGTGTGAGTCCAATGAAGGCACAAAGGAACTGTTAGCTAAAAGAGACATTTTTTGCCATCCTGTTTAATAATCATGGGGCAGGGAACCACCCTCTGGATCCAATGGTCTTTACCTTGGAGAACATTTTTGTTGGAGTTACTCTTAAACTTTTGGTTTTGAACACTTTTACCAACATCAAGTTAAAGACATTTCCTTTCACCCTTTTGTTTGTTTATAGTATCAGGGTCAGGATAGGATGTTTTGGACACAAGGACAGCTTTTCAGTTACTGACAACCTGACACAGAAAGATCCTTAGTTTGAGTTTTCTAGGTAGGGAGATGTTTTTCCAACCCATTTTTATTTAACAAAAATGTCTGTGAGCAAGAATATGAGAACCTTGTGTCTACCTCTCATTTCTGACCCCTCACAGCACATCCTGACTGGATCATAACACAGTATAAAATCTTATTAACATTAAATAGCATGTATCATGGCAATTCAGGAGTGTGGGTAGCATCTTTTGGATGGATGGCACAGTCCAGGACATTAGCGACAGCAGCATTGCAGCTGTGCACCGAGCATAAGTGAGTCAAGGCCAAACTAAGATGGTGGGTGCTTGGTAAAACTGGGTGAATATATGCATCCAAATCCCTAAATATCTGAATTTCTGCAAAATTATGGATCCACTGCGATTTACAGATTTATAAGAGATTTGGGTTGTTGAGTTTGGATATAAAGATTTGCTTTTTTAAATAAGGTACTTGCTTCTCAAGCTTTTCAGCAGTCAATAGGAATTTTTCAGAGAGGGTGGAGGGCTATTTGTTTTGCTGTTTCTTGAGAGCAGGAACATTTTACTTCATCACAGCTTTTAGGCATGTATTTCAGTTGTAATTTTAGCCATTGCTGATCACAAAGTATAACAATTGTCAATGGGCCTCATTACACGGTAGGCGGTAAGGGTTTACCGGTACCGGTAAGGGCACCGGTACCGGTCAACCCTTACCGCCTTACTACGAGTTCCCTTTGCGGGACCCGACCTTAACGGCTGGTTTCACCAGCCGTTAAAGTAGGGTGCGCAAAGGGACCTTGGTGCTAATTACAGTACCGCAATTTGCGGTACCGTAATTAGCACCTTCCCCATTCCCATTATGCCCTATGGGGGCAAAAATGGGAATGGGGAAGTGCCTTGGTGAATGGGGAATTACCACCCCCGCTCACCTTGGAGTAGGGCGGTAATTCCGCCATCCACCAAGGCGGACACGGTAAAATACCGGCAGCAACCATTGGCGCTAATAGCGCCATGGTTACCACCTACCGTGTAATGAGGCCCACTATCTTTAAAGAGTATCTGTATTTCTTCGGGAAAGTTTGGCTATGCAAGCCTTGCTGGGTCAACTTGCTTGCACATTTGGGTGGCTTGATTAAATGTGTTTCACTCATGACAAGTTTGAGTGCAATGTCTGACAAAAGCACTTGAATTTCCCTTAACATTTTTGGCACAATTTGAGGAAAGGAGAGAATTCTTATGGGAGTGCTGGTAAAAAACAAAATATTAGCAGGGTCTTGATGACCATTCGGGTAGTGATTGACATTAAAGGCAGGGTGATTGGGTGTGTTATGCAACACACCACCTTCTTGGATGGAGAAGGAATTTGCACTGGGGTTGATTGAATGGAACCAAGGTCACACATGACTCAGTTGGGAAGAAAATCTGAAAGGAGCAATCAAACAGAATGTCAAACTTATTAGCCCACACTTTGAGGGGAGGGCACATGTTTTTGGTGAAGGCTGACTAATTGAAAACACGTTCATTCATGCCTTGGTTGAGGGCAAAATCTTACATGAGCATTTTAATGTCTTGTCACATATTTTAGCACAATTTAAGGGAAGGACAAACGTGCCTGGGGTGCACTAGATGATTGGACACGCCTTCCCACACAAAGTTGTTTAGCACTGTCGACTAGACACACAAGCACTTGACTTTCTCCACAAATGTATCAGTTCACATTTATTAAAGTGCAAATGTCTTTTGGGAATGGTGGTTGATTGTACACAACTTGGATGAATGCAGAGACTAACACACATCAGCACTTGAATTCTTTCTCACATTTATTAGCACATGGTAAGGGATGGCAAATATCTTTAGGGAAAGCTAATTGAATGAATGCGTGTTCACGCACAACTTGATTGAGTGCAGTAGCTGACACGCACAAGCACTTGAGCTTCTTGTCAAATTTATTTGCGCACTTTAAGGGAAGGTAAATTGTATGTGGAGCATGCTGGTTAATTGGACGCATGCCCTGGTATGACCTGTTTGAACATAGAAGCTGACACATACTCGTACTTTTATTTCTTGACAAATGTATTAGCACACCTTGAGGGAAAGGCAACCATGTTTGAAGCATGTTGGTATTTGAATTGACTGCTCACATGACTTGGTTGAGCACATTTGCTGACACGCTTGGAATTCCTATTACAAAAAGGCAACCCCTTCAAGCTGAAGAGATCATATGAAAATGTGTCATAAAAATAACAGAACTTTGTACTTAATTATCATGTATTTTTGTATTGTTCTACACATAAAAAAGTATATGTCCAAATTCAAATGTAAATACATATGACATATTACACATACAATGCATTTAAACAAATCCTATGGTTAAAGGATAGAAAACTGATTTAGAACATTTTCTGAAAAACGTGCATACATATCCTACAAACTAGCACATGGAAGAGTGCATAAGGACTGTCACACATTGACATTTACCATTTGTGACAAAATCCATACATGGCATATGAGGTTCAAAATACAAAACACAACCCCAACTCGGTATCAAGAGCATAAACATATACCACACATTTACTAAAAATATAAAACACACACAGAACATACAAGATGGTTCTGAACCAAATCAATGGGCCTCATTACGAGTTTGGATGCAGCCATGCCCTTAATAAGGGCATGGGCATCTCCAAACTCGGGTCCGGGTTCCCTGAATGGGGAAATACCGGGCCATTCCGACCTTGGAGGGCCCGGTATTTCCCCATTCAGGGAACCCGGACCATCCCCATTTCAGCCCCCATAGGGCTCAATGGGAATGGGGAGGGAGATAACAACGGGCCCGTTATTAGCTCCCTGGTCCCCTCGCGGGACCCGCAAAGGACGTCTGGGCGGACCAGACCTCCAGAGCGGGTCCTGCCAGGGAACCTCGTAATAGGGCAGAATGGGATTACCGGCGCCGGCACCATTACCGGTGCCGTTAAACCCATTCCGCCCGCCTCATAATGAGGCCCAATGACATTTTGCCTATATTTTCATTTGGGTTGCTGACACGCTTTGAATTCTTGTGAGATTTGTTAGCACATTTTGAGAAAAGCAGAAACATTGCTGGGAAGTCATTGTTCATAGTGTCTTGCAATGAAGGTCATTTTCTAAATAACTTTTATAGACATGCCTTGCCCTTTCCTGCAAGGCCACTGTGGTTTTATCACATTTGGATATTTTTTATTGGTACAGGTCTAGTTTATTTTTATTGAATCATCTTTTTATTTTTTCCCCTGCACCGCTGAAACGCGGTTCTCTGGATGATCAGCCACTAATTCACTGGTGAGTTCTACTCTGTAAATCCTTTGCAGTTCCTTATTCTCCCCCCTCCATTTTTCTTCACATCTTTTTACATTTCTTTTATATATTTTTGGACAAATAACAAGACAGCTATGAGTAATCTTTCTCAATTTTGGTGGTTTCATCTTTGTTTATAAAATAATTGGGTTTATCTTGTAGTTATCCTAGTTCTCCCTCTTTTTCTATTCTGGTGCATGCAATCCAGTCTGTTACAAGCATATCATTTTGAATCATGAGAATCATTTTGAACCTTAGGAATCTCCAAATGGCACTTTTGGCCCTGTAGAAAGGTTTTTATTTAGTTTTTCCCCACAGTGTTTTTAGCACTTCTTTTCTTTTTTTTAATTAAGTGCGTTTGGCTATACAATAAGCCCTTTGGCAAAATATAGATAAAATAAAAGTAATTCAGATAATCAGCACAATAATTTATCCAAAAACGAGTGTAAACGTGTATACAGTACACAATATACGGATGCCTTAAACCATAGTCACACAATCAGCAAGGCAATACAAAAAAGAGTCCTAATGAAATATTACTGATATTAAGCAAGAGAATAGTTAATTAAACATCAATACACCTCCAAACAATCCTAAAACCCATATGAACTAAAACGCTTGAGTGCCCATAACCAGATGTGAAAAGAAGCAGCCGTAATCCCAAAAGACTCTGCCATGTCCGGGCAAAATTGGTCGGAACATATGTTATCAAACAAGCTAACAATCTTATGACAACCCTTGTAATATTGTTCTTCTAGGCATGGCCAAGTTGTCAATCTATGCCTTGCAGTTTCAATCACACTGTGGCAAAAGCGGCAGAGTCTGGAATCTTGAGGAATACCCTTGCAAGCACCACAGTATTCTAGCACAGGCAGAATATTACATTTTAAATATACAATAAAACGTCTAGGGGCAGTGCTGAAGGACTGGCCAGTGTTGGCCAGGTAGAAAGCTTTTCCTGGCAAATAGTGCATGACTCTTCTTTGAGGTTAGCTTCATAGTCAATTGGGAACAATCACACACCATGGATTGTATCTTCAACCCAGAATGAAAATCAGCTCCGTCTGCCTCTATCAGAAAGCTCATATCAATAGCCTCAAAATGTTCAATTGCAGTGATCTGCAGTACTCTATATTGTTGGTTCCCAGGTCTGAGAGGTTCATTCTGGGCAGATAAACCCAGCAGATTCGATGCCTTATATTCTGGCCAGATTATTTTAGCAAATAATGTACATCTAGCAATCTTCCAGAGGGAAAAACGAGAGGGAAGCCCTAAATCGCAATGCCTCCACTGCCACCATACAGTGAACTCCTAGTACGGATCAAATCAACGTACTCAGCAGTTGGTTGAGCCACAGGACATGCTGTTCAGGTGAGGCTTCAAGTCCATATTGTCGGAATAAAAAGTATATTGTGCCTCCTATTGTAATAAATATATTAATATTGGCCTACGCCAAGCTGCTCGAAAGTCATTAGGGAGATCTGTGTTACAAGGTCCTGACCTTTAATCTATCTAGGCCGCCATTTTAGGTCAAACGGCCATTTTAGGATTTATGTGGAAAAGTCACCTGTGAGCTAAAATGGTGGACAATGTCATTGCAAAATACAACATGGCCGTCTTGACCTCTGTACATCGCTAATGTGTAATCTGCCTCCATGCTACTTGTTGAGGTCATGAACTGAGACCTTGTCCTACGTTGACCTATGTGTAAAAGGATTACTCACGCAAGTAAACCAATCCACGAGTATGTATTATGATAATGTATTTACACATTGGACAAAGAACATCTGTTTTACTATATTGTGTTAATGTTTAAGAAGACCTGCAATACGAAACTTAGAATACACAGTTAATGCATATGCTTATTGTTACATGTAATAAAGAACGAACCAGTTAGACGTGGTTATTTAAGACTCGGCAACAAACCCTAGAATTGGTGATGTATAAAGTAGAATATTAACCCGAAGAGGGGTTGGCCATAGCGCTCACAAAATTTATAAAAAGCAAATGCATTCTAATGTACAGTCTCTCACTGAACGCACTGAACACCACTGCAGTTCGTTGTGTTGTACTGAGGGCTGATAGCTATCTGACTTTGCACAGTTTTGTAATTGTATTCGATAGAGAATACAGTACTTTGTATATTCCTTTGAAACCTGTGTTTGGTGTATTTCCTTTTGGGGTACTCAGCCTCGATATTTTGTTTCTGTTTTCACATCATAACACTTAGGGCATTATGCACTTTATAGTAAATCTCCAAGAGTCCATCAACAGAAAATCCCCCTTTCCTGGCAATGACATTTTTGATCACCTGGCAGTTCTTGATGGTTTTAGGGGGCAGGGCCTCACTGCAGAAAGAAATTGACAGGAGATTTCTATCAGGAACCCCTAGCTATGTGTAAGTTTTGACAGTTTCTAGTTTTTCCAGCCCCATATGCCAAAGGAATATACTGCGCTGACAAACTTTCCTGCCAACAATCATGATTTTTGTTTTACTCTGGTTGATCTTAAGGTTAATGGCCATAGCATCAATTGAGCATTGCAGACCAACAGGAGTTTGGTCTAGGAGCACAGTATCATCGGCATATGAGAGCCATGCAATGCTCTCACTGCCTAGTTTGGGGGGAAAATTGTGACCATTACGAAGCATGTTGGCCCGGTCTGCTACATAGAGATTGCAGAGAGAAGGGGCCAATATGCACCCTTGCTTGAGTCCAGAGTTGGTTGCAAAATACTTAAATATGTCACCTTCTTGCGATAATCGTATGGTCACTGGGGTGTTTGCGGGGTCGGACTGGGACAAGAAATAGGCCCGGACACGCAAAAAAAAGTGGCCCACCGCTCACCTCAAATAAGTGGCCCACCCCTTGCCTCAAAAAAGTGGCCCACCCTTCGCCTCAAAAAAAGTGGCCCTCAAACCATCATCCGTGAATCACGTCAATCCACAACTTTACAGAAAATGCTACTTATGGAGGGTTCATGTGTCTGTTACATCACAACACAACTCATAAAATAACATAACTTTGCATACAGTTCTGTGACAGGGTCCACAGCTCTGAGGCGCAGGAGTGGCATGAACCAACCACCCCCACTGCGGTTTTGGGACCTGCTGCAAGTAGATGCCTATACAGGGCTCCACAACCCCAGCAGGGAAGGAGGGTTAGGGTGACGATGGTTGGATAGGAAGGGGGAAGTAGGGAAACTGGAAAGAGATTTAGGGAGATGTTTTGGATAGGTTGGGGATGTTAGGGTAAGGTTTTGATCACTGCGCACGCTTCAAACGAGCTGTTACACTCATAGAAATATGTTATTGTATAGCACTTACGCTTAAGCTCTTTTTTATAGAACAAATATGCATACAATATCACCCAACCTGTGTTGGTACTCATTCATCGACCTCAGAAGGATGAAAGGCTGAGATGGCCTTGCTGGGATTCGAACCTGCAGATCACATTCACATCGCAGCAGTGAGCGCTCAACCCACTGAGCTTTCATATCGGCTATAGTAAAAATTGCAATTATTCTGTAGTGGAACCATTAAACTGGTAACTGAGATTTAACAGCAGACCAGTTAAGTTCATCTGCAGGTATGGTGCAAAGTTGACCACATGTCAAACCTGCGTGCATCTTTGAGGCTTCAGAGGTTGACAAAATAGGGAAAGCAGTGCACTCACAGGACATCCCATACTCTGAGCACTCGTTACCTCATACATGCAAACAAACATCCTGAACATCATGCCAGGGAGTTGGGAAAGAGAGACACATTATAACAAAGCATTCATTGTGGCACAATGAAGTCAATGGCCACTTGATGTGCTATGGTTATTGCAGCACTTGGGGGAAGAATCTGCAACGATGCGCCATATACGAAGTGATCGCATTATGAAATGTACAAAAGGCAAACATTTACAGGAGGACTATGGATTTCACTTAGGTTTAGAATGGGGAATACTCGCTACACTAAAACATATGGACTGTGTTTTTGGCAACCATTCATCTACATAGCGCCAAAATCGGTGGAGGCACATGTGAATTAGTGTGTCATTGTCCCTCCTCAGCATGTAGCTTGATGCAGCCTCACGTTGCAATCACCAGCCATTCGCTCCTCTTAACGGCCATGCCCAGGACCATGGCCATCGACACACCCCTGCCATTACCTGCCAACACCTCTGTGCCTACACAAGCTACCCTGCGCCCACAGCAATTCACAGATTGCTACCCGACTGCTTGGGAATGGGCTTCGTGTGCAAGCAGTCCTTTGAAATAAACACAGCTTAGCCAGCACTTTAGAGTAAGCATAATGAGGTTTAACAGATAGTTGTTACGGGCCACAGCCCAGGTTCAAATCACCAGCAGGGGCAAATTATTTTAAAAAAACAAGTGGTCATTCCTACCGTCCTGGGACTGTATACCAGGTCACATACACTAAGGGAATGAAGGCAGATTTCTCTGAGAAGTAATGGAAAATCCTTTACCCTTTGCCCTCTGCTATAAGCAAACCAGATGCAAACGGGGGAAGCGTCATTTCACAAGCACAGGAATGTGTAGAAGCGAGGCTCCAGCGTTGCGTCCAAGTTGCTACACTTTTATCAGTTCCACAGTAAATGTTGTCATGCCATTTGATAATTAATTTGCCTTGCAATTGGGGTTCGTCTCATTTCTGATTTGCTTGGAGAGAAACGTATATTTAACTGTTGAGTGTGTAGCATTCCTCTATGACTGCACAACCCTGCCATCTCCCCTCCTCCCACCTTCTGTGTGGATGGCAGGTGGTCCCGGAGCCATGTGCTTGTTCTGGAGTTTTGTTGATGCAGACTTTTGCTCAATGGCCCAGGATAACAAAAGGATTTTAGCTCGGGCAAAAAAAGCATTTCTGTTGCTCAGTGTATTGAGAGATATGATGAAAAACATTAAGGGGCCAATTCATAGAATTCGGCGCACAAGTGGCGCACGCGGCTGGCGCACAGTGTGCGCGTGCGGTAGGCTGCGCCAGCCGCGTGCGCCGAAACACATTCAGGCGCACAGCGTATTCATGGATTCCAACATCCACAACCAGCCGTGGCGCAGAGTGGCGCAGCGACCCTGCAGCAGCGTCAGTTACGCCCCCAAGAACGCCCCTTGCGCAGGAAAAAGCCATCAAAATCCCCAATCCAGCGCAAAGGGCAGCAGCAAACGCAGTGCGGGGAGCGTGTATTTCAGGGGTGTGCGGGTGTCCCCACACGCGATAGGCCTGGGTACGTGTATTACAGGGGTGCGCGAGAAAATCTACACGCGATTGGCCTGGGTACGTGGATTTCAGGGGTGCGCGAGAAATTCTACATGCGATTAGCCTGGGTACGTGTATTACAGGGGTGCGCGAGAAAATCTACACGCGATTGGCCTGGGTACGTGGCTTTCAGGGGTGCGCGAGAAAATCTACACGCGATTGGCCTGGGTACGTGGATTTCAGGGGTGCGCGAGAAATTCTACACGCGATTGGCCTGGGTACGTGTATTACAGGGGTGCGCGAGAAATTCTACACGCGATTAGCCTGGGTACGTGTATTACAGGGGTGCGCGAGAAAATCTACACGCGATTGGCCTGGGTACGTGGATTTCAGGGGTGCGCGAGAAATTCTACACGCGATTAGCCTGGGTACGTGTATTACAGGGGTGCGCGAGAAAATCTACACGCGATTGGCCTGGGTACGTGGATTTCAGGGGTGCGCGAGAAATTCTACACGCGATTGGCCTGGGTACGTGTATTACAGGGGTGCGCGAGAAATTCTACACGCGATTAGCCTGGGTACGTGTATTACAGGGGTGCGCGAGAAATTCTACACGCGATTAGCCTGGGTACGTGTATTACAGGGGTGCGCGAGAAAATCTACACGCGATTGGCCTGGGTACGTGGATTTCAGGGGTGCGCGAGAAATTCTACACGCGATTGGGCCTGTGCGAGTGGGGCAGTGTATTACGTAGGTGTGCGGGAAGTTGAAGAGGTGAATTGCCAGTGTGGGTCCTCCCAGGTCCCCCCTCTACCCCCTCCACGACCTCTGCAGGCAGCCCACACCACAGGGGACTACCCTGCACCCCTGGTCATGTCCCGCAGGCAGCCCATCCACCATGGGCATGCCCCCCAGCCAAGCCACATGTCCCCTTGCACCCCCACCCCCCAGCAGGCCCCCACTCATGTCCCCCTGCACCCCCACCCCCCAGCCACCAGGGGCAGCCTCCACCAGGCCCCCACCCATGTCTCCCAGCACCCCCACCCCCCAGCCACCAGGGGCATCCTCCACCAGGCCCCCACCCATGTCTCCCAGCACCCCCACCCCCCAGCCACCAGGGGCAGCCTCCACCAGGCCCCCACACATATGTCCCCCTGCACCCCCACCCCCTAGCATCCAGGGGCACCCTCCACCTGGCACCCACCCATGTCTCCCAGCACCCCCACCCCCCAGCCACCAGGGGCAGCCTCCACCAGGCCCCCACCCATGCCCGACTCATGTCTCCCAGCACCCCCACCCCCCAGCCACCAGGGGCAGCCTCCACCAGGCCCCCACCCATGTCCGACTCATGTCTCCCAGCACCCCCACCCCCCAGCCACCAGGGCCAGCCTCCACCAGGCCCCCACACATCTCACAGCACCACCACCCCCCAGCCACCAGGGGCAGCCTCCACCAGGCCCCCACCCATGTCTGACTCATGTCTCCCACCACCCCCACCCCCCCAGCCACCAGGGGCACCCTCCACCAGGCCCCCACCCATGTCTCCCAGCACCCCCACCCCCCAGCCACCAGGGGCAGCCTCCACCAGGCCCCCACCCATGTCCGACTCATGTCTCCCACCACCCCCACCCCCCCAGCCACCAGGGGCACCCTCCACCAGGCCCCCACCCATGTCTCCCAGCACACCCACCCCCCAGCCACCAGGGGCAGCCTCCACCAGGCCCCCACCCATGTCCGACTCATGTCTCCCAGCACCCCCACCCCCCAGCCACCAGGGGCAGCCTCCACCAGGCCCCCACCCATGTCCGACTCATGTCTCCCAGCACCCCCACCCCCCAGCCACCAGGGCCAGCCTCCACCAGGCCCCCACACATCTCACAGCACCACCACCCCCCAGCCACCAGGGGCAGCCTCCACCAGGCCCCCACCCATGTCTGACTCATGTCTCCCACCACCCCCACCCCCCCAGCCACCAGGGGCACCCTCCACCAGGCCCCCACCCATGTCTCCCAGCACACCCACCCCCCAGCCACCAGGGGCAGCCTCCACCAGGCCCCCACCCATGTCCGACTCATGTCTCCCACCACCCCCACCCCCCCAGCCACCAGGGGCACCCTCCACCAGGCCCCCACCCATGTCTCCCAGCACACCCACCCCCCAGCCACCAGGGGCAGCCTCCACCAGGCCCCCACCCATGTCCGACTCATGTCTCCCAGCACCCCCACCCCCCAGCCACCAGGGGCAGCCTCCACCAGGCCCCCACCCATGTCCGACTCATGTCTCCCAGCACCCCCACCCCCCAGCCACCAGGGCCAGCCTCCACCAGGCCCCCACACATCTCACAGCACCACCACCCCCCAGCCACCAGGGGCAGCCTCCACCAGGCCCCCACCCATGTCTGACTCATGTCTCCCACCACCCCCACCCCCCCAGCCACCAGGGGCACCCTCCACCAGGCCCCCACCCATGTCTCCCAGCACACCCACCCCCCAGCCACCAGGGGCAGCCTCCACCAGGCCCCCACCCATGTCCGACTCATGTCTCCCACCACCCCCACCCCCCCAGCCACCAGGGGCACCCTCCACCAGGCCCCCACCCATGTCTCCCAGCACACCCACCCCCCAGCCACCAGGGGCATCCTCCACCAGGCCCCCACCCATGTCTCCCAGCACCCCCACCCCCCAGCCACCAGGGGCAGCCTCCACCAGGCCCCCACCCATGTCTCCCAGCACCACCACCCCCCAGCCACCAGGGGCATCCTCCACCAGGCCCCCACCCATGTCTCCCAGCACCCCCACCCCCCAGCCACCAGGGGCAGCCTCCACCAGGCCACCACACATATGTCCCCCTGCACCCCCACCCCCTAGCATCCAGGGGCACCCTCCACCTGGCACCCACCCATGTCTCCCAGCACCCCCACCCCCCAGCCACCAGGGGCAGCCTCCACCAGGCCCCCACACATATGTCCCCCTGCACCCCCACCCCCTAGCATCCAGGGGCACCCTCCACCTGGCACCCACCCATGTCTCCCAGCACCCCCACCCCCCAGCCACCAGGGGCAGCCTCCACCAGGCCCCCACCCATGTCCGACTCATGTCTCCCACCACCCCCACCCCCCCAGCCACCAGGGGCACCCTCCACCAGGCCCCCACCCATGTCTCCCAGCACACCCACCCCCCAGCCACCAGGGGCATCCTCCACCAGGCCCCCACCCATGTCTCCCAGCACCCCCACCCCCCAGCCACCAGGGGCAGCCTCCACCAGGCCCCCACCCATGTCTCCCAGCACCACCACCCCCCAGCCACCAGGGGCATCCTCCACCAGGCCCCCACCCATGTCTCCCAGCACCCCCACCCCCCAGCCACCAGGGGCAGCCTCCACCAGGCCACCACACATATGTCCCCCTGCACCCCCACCCCCTAGCATCCAGGGGCACCCTCCACCTGGCACCCACCCATGTCTCCCAGCACCCCCACCCCCCAGCCACCAGGGGCAGCCTCTACCAGGCCCCCACACATATGTCCCCCTGCACCCCCACCCCCTAGCATCCAGGGGCACCCTCCACCTGGCACCCACCCATGTCTCCCAGCACCCCCACCCCCCAGCCACCAGGGGCAGCCTCCACCAGGCCCCCACCCATGTCCAGGAACAGAGACTTCCATGCTGTCATGTGTGCAATCTGCACAGGGCTCCCCATGTCACATTCAAACACATGCAACAACCGTGCGGTTCACACATTACTGGTCGCACATGCATTACCATGATGTCCCTGCACACATACATGCGTACATGGCCTATGTCACACATACAGGCAGGTATCAGACAACCAGCACACTGCAACATGCCCTGTCTCACACAGCAATGCTTGGCCACTTACCGCTCAACTCCAGACGGGTCTCCCTCTCAAGGACCTGGGCGTGGAGCGCTGGGTGTATGCGTTCCAGGACCCTCAACTGGATGGAACTCATGCGGCCCCGGCCCCCCTCCACAAGGCGCCGGGCCTTCATGAGGGTCCTTGACCTCAAGTCCTCCCAGCGCTTCTTGACCTTCTGGATGGTGCGGGTTGCCACCCCCTCCGCGTCCTCTCCCGTCCTTCCCTCTTGGCGCCGAACGATCCGAAGAGGGCATCATACTGCCCCAGGACTTGCTCCACCAGGACACCAACTTCGGTGGCAGTGAAGCTGGTGCCCCTCTGCCCCTCTGCCCCTCTGGCCGGGGGTTGCAACTGGTGTCAGATGTGGATGTGCTCCACATGGCAACCCCAGGGGCAGGAGTGGGTGACCAACTGGGTCCTGGGGCTGGGCTGTGGAGCGATGTCATTTGAGTCGGGACTCTTCTGTACCAGCAGGGGTGGACACAGCAACTGGACCCCTGCAGATGGCTGATGTGCAGGCACCAAATGGCAGGGCACGGTGGCAGCAGGCAGGCAGGCAGGCAGCAGCAGATGGCATGTGGGAGGCTGCTTGGGGCACTGGGGGCCAGTGAAGTGTCCTTCTGGGCAGGAGCGTGGTCTTCCGTGCGTTTTCGCGTGGCCAGCTTCATACGGAGTGATTAGGCACGTGAAAAATCTGCACGCTGCGTGTAATGCGCGTAAGCGCGCGTGAAAAACTGCACGTCCGCGTGTAATAGGAGGAAAGGGCCCATGCATAAGCGTGCGCGCGTGAAAAACTGCACGTCCGCGTGTAATGCGCGTAATCAAACGTGAAAAAGTGCACGTCCGCATGTGACTTGACGCGCGCGTGCGTTTTCCCTCAGCACGGGTTAAAGGTGAGCGGGCCCAGCAGTTCGCTGTACGTGCCTATCGTGGAGACCGACGTGTGTTGCTGCTTCCAGTTGTTTCGCGCGCCATCTACTTCACAGCTCTCAAGGACGTATCTCTTCTTTTGGCGGGGGTATTGGCTACGCGTGTTTTTCTGCATCGCGCTAGTCAGACGGTGAGTCGCAAACGCTCCTTTTCCCACTGCGGGTGCCCCTGTGTATCGCACCCATTTTCGATGTCATCGTAGCCTGCGTGTCCCACGCGTACGCGTTATACGTGTTACTGGGTGCCACCGCGTACTGCGGGAGGTTTAATCCACGCACGTAGGCTGCAGGGTTGCGTGCACGGTTTTACTGCAGTTTTGGGGTGCCTGAGCGTTGCGTGACCCGTCAACACATCACCGGGGTCACATACAGCCTTGCAGGTGCAGGGGGGCTGTTAACATCTTGCTTCCCACCCCCTTCACCCCAATTGCCCAGGTCAATTGTGCTGTACACCTCCCATTGGCACCACTCCATCTGTGCCAGCACTATAACATCTGTGCCATGGTAGGGAGGCTACCAAAGGTGAGGGGCGCCTCAGCTGGGCGTCCTCCTCGTGGTGGGCGTGGTCGGGGACGTGGCCGTGGTGACCAGGGAGTAGGGGGACTCCAGGGTGTCCAGGGCAGCCACAGAGGGGGAAGAGGCAGGGGTGCGCCACTTGAGCACAATGTTGTGCCATGTGTCGGTGCAGCCATGCCACCACCCCCTGTGGTTCAGGGGGATGCAGCTCCTGCATCTGGCACTGGCACCCGTATGACCCGGCAGTCCGTTACATCGACTGCCACGGGCCCAAGGGTAGCGGTAGCTGCAGGTGCAGTTGTGGACACCGCCACCCAGGCTCAGGGTCTGCCAGCGCAGGCTGCGTTGGCACTTGAAGAGCCCTTGGTAGATCTCCAACAGGCCAGGGGGGAAACCATTGGGGCAGGCCGGGCTGCTCAGACCAAGACACGTGTCCCTGGGGCAGTCATGTCATCTGCTGCCCCGAACAGCCGGGTGTTGGCAAGTGCAGGGGCAGATGCACCCAACAGCACCCCGGTTGTGAGTCTGCCAACCAGGACCGTTGCGGTCTATGACCCTGCCACAGCTGATGTTGCTGCGCAGGGTCCATTAGTGGGCACCCAGCTGCCACTGACACAAGTCAGGCCTTTGGTCATCCCTCCACCTGCCACTCCCTCGGCTCAATCCACCCAACCCACTGGCCATACTGGTCAGGGCGGCATTAGCCAGCCAGGGTCTGCGCCACAGTCCAAGAGGAGGAAGGTTGCATCTGCAGCACAGGCTGGGACCCCACACACAGCCACGACCTCCTGCACGTCGAGGAAGAAGCCTTTCTGTAAGCAGGAACTGGACTTCCTCGTGGACTACGTGCGGGGACACAGCCGTGACATGCTAGTGGGTGCCAATAGTCAAACTACGGCTGCCCAACGTGACACCCACTGGAAGCATGTGGCGGAACATGTCAGTTCATTCGGCCATGAGGTGCGCACGGCGCAGGAGTGCAAAAAGCGCTGGAATGACATCAAGCGCAGCACTAAGGCCAAGCGTGCCTCAAATTACAACTTGACTCTGGTGACTGGCGGTGGGCCTGCACCAGAGGAGGAAGAACTCACTCCGCATGAGGCTCTCGTTGCGGAGTTCATACCACCAGAATTGGTCGAAGGTGTGGGAGAGATGCTGGACTTTGATGCCCAGTCCAGTGAGTGTTGATGCGTAGTTGTTGAGGACGTGTGTGTTTCACATGTGGGATGTGTTGTGCATGATTGCTGCTACATGTGACCTGTACATGGTTCTGATGTGTAAGTAATGCAATGCCACCGTCATGCATGTCTCCTCTGCCTGCATGCGGGACTCCATGTGGCCATGCCCCCTTGCCCCTCCTCCGCCACTCTGCACCCCAGTTCCACCTTTGCACTGGTCTGCTACATTCTTGCCAATGTGTAGTTTCATGTTCATGTGTCCTGTGTAGATGCTAACTTCCAGCTTAGAAACTGCCAGACATATGCCGTGTGGTACAGCCTTAGTACTCGATGCAGGGCATCCCACTTGTACTGTGCATGGCTCAGATGTCCCGCAGGGACATGAGTGCCCATTCATGCTCCATGTGCATTGCACACATGCCCCTATGTGTCCTTGACTGGATGATCACTGTAATATGAGTCCTTGGTTACATACATTGCCTGCCATATAATCGGCCTCCCCATGTCAACTGTGGCTCAGTCCTGCGTTGCACACATGTTTATGCTCTGACAATCTGTGTGGCTCACAGGCCTCAGCCTGTTCAATGGCCAATGACTCTGTCCAACTCCTGTCGTGTCTTCTACACACGTGGCCGGCCTCCGGATCTTCCATCATGTGTCCTGCCCACTGTCCCAGCATCATTTGCAGTGTTGTAATTGAAATCACATTAAGCTGTTGATGCCAGTCAACACTGCTTGTCAATACACAGGTGTATGCTCAGCCTTTTGATACCATGCTAGGCATCCCTGCTTTGGTACTGGGGTGGAGGGGTGCTTGCCTTCTAGACATGGTACACATTGAATACACAATGCACGTGATGTCTGATTTTGACATTGCACTGCCTTCACATTTCCTGGCACACACCATGGAGTGCTTGTACATGTAGGTAGTGAGTGGCGTACACATTTTCTGCACTGCATAGACCCACTTCCATGCAAACTGCCACCTTTCAACAGGTCTGATCACAGAAGCTATTCTAAGTAGACCCAGCATGCATGCATGGTCATATGTTGTGTGTCACATGTCTGCCAGATGCCTTTGCTGTCGGTGTGTGTGTGTGTGTTGTGTGCTTCTGACATGTGTACTGACCCTTTCCTCTCTATTTTTCAGGTGATGACGCAATGGATGCAGAGGATGGTGTTGTCATGCCAGACACAGGGTTGGTAACACCACATCAACCCGGCACTAGTGGGGGTCGTGGGGTGGTAGGCCACGAAAACCCCCAAGTGCTGCAGTCCATCCTGTCTCTGGCTGTCTATGAGTCCAGCCTTGATGACGACTCTGACGTCCATGTTGAGTTGGATGACCATCAAGTCCATGTGTCAGGGGTGAGTGATTCTGATGTGGACACTCCTCTGTCTGCGACCCCTGCACTGAGGGATCAGACAGTCTTGGTTCCTCCGCCCGTGGTGGATCGGGATGCAGGGTCACCCTCCACACCAGTCACTGATGTGCCTGGGACATCACGTCGACGGGGGCATGTAGTCGTGCAGCCGCAGGCGGTGCCAACACAGCGAGGACCCCCGGTCCTTGGGTCCCGCAGGGGTCAAGCCCGGCAACGCGGTCGCCGCGCGCAACCGCTGTATACTGAGTGGGAGCAAGACATGACTGCCAATTCAGAACGTCAGGGGGCAGCAATGGAGAACATCGCTGACAGCATGGAGCGTGTGGCCCGATCTGTGCTCCCCCCTGCTCGGCAGGTGCTACTCCAGCAGCAGGCGGCACGGTCCACGGCCCGCTCACTCAGGCTGGGCATGGCGGCCTCAGACAGGGCACGCCAGGCTGAAATGTCGTCTCTGCGTCAAGCAATTGCTGCTCACGCAGAGGCGCACATGGATGCCCTGAGGGAGGAGTATGCCTCCCTCAGATCCACTCTGGGTGTCCTTATGATGTCCCAGAGGCAGCGGGCAGAGGAGAGGTTTGCACAGCTTGAGCGCACCATCTCGGCTGAGCTACAGGCTTGCCGGGAGGTGCAGCGGTTGTCCAGCCAGGCCTTGCAGGAGGAACTCCGTGTTACACGTGCTACCTTGCAAGAGGAAGCACGTGTATCACGTGAGGTCCTGCATGCAGACCTATGTAACATCGCCACACAGAACCAGGCTCACCTGTCCGGCAGACTTGCTGCCGACGAGGGGCAAGCTGCGGCTAGGCGTGGCCAGGCTACTGTGCCACGTCCTCCTTTCCAGGATGAGCCAGACTCGGACGACCATCTATCTCCCACATAGGTCGTGCTGTGAAGGCGTTGAGCCCATGGAGGTATTTTTTTTTGGCTCAGCATCATCGCATGTGGATGTTGAGCAGCACCCTGTACCTCCCCCCTCCTGGGTGCCTCCCCTCCCCCCCGGGTCGTATGTGGCCATTTTTGATTTTTCTTTTAGTTTAGTTAGTTAAGTTTCTGTTTGATAGTTAGTTTAAATAGGTAATGTAGGTTTTCCTTAGTTAGTGTAATTAGTTAATAGTTGAGTTAGTTTAAAATTTGTAGTCTATTGTGCTTACATGTGACAGTGCGGTGCCTTGTGGTTTTTGAAGGCATCCACTGTCTGTTCCAGCTGGGCCCTTCATGGTTGTCTTGTGTATGTGTTTGCTGCTTGGGTTCCTTGACTCACATATGCCACTCCTGCCTCCCTTATCCATGGGCTCGCAAGGATGGTTCGGTGTAACAGAATTTTACACAAGGGCTTTGGACTGTCATATCTGTGGCATGTCTGGTGCTTTTTGACTTGTGTTGACACCCCTAGTGGGGATGATTTAGGTGTAATTGTCCACTGTTCAGCTTTTGCTAGATGGGGCGTGTCATGATTAATGTGGACATTGATTGCTATGCATTGTGTATTATGTTTCATATCTTTCCTGTACACGTGCTTGTTGCAAATCATGCTGTAGTTAGTGTTCCACACTTTGGAGGTGAAAGACGGACTGATGGTGTGATTTGTGATGTGACTCTCTGACATGGTCAAGTAATGAGATGCCTGATGAGACACACACAGTTCACTTTGATGCATTAATCATGTGTTTCATGCACTTTCTGCAGGGGGATGAGGCATCAGAGCACCTTTGCCAGCAGACATGGCCCATTGGACGACCTAATTCCTGACCCGTTTGTTGGTGCCCACATGCACATGTGTGCACAAGCAGAGCCACAGTGATTGCAGACCCACATCCTAGAACTGCTGACATGTTCCAAGCAACTCCAGGCAAGGTGAGCATCACAGGGGGGCCACGAGACAGCAAAGCTTGCACCAGGCGAGTTGCACGTGCAGGCTTAGTCACAGCACTGAGGGTGAGCTTAGACAAATATTGGTGTTGAAGCACAGAATGCAGCTCAGATGTGTTTGTGGACTGATGGCTGTTGATAGTAGGGTTGTCTGGGACACATGCGGGGGCAGTGGCACATACCCTGCGGTACACCAGGGTTCATTGAGGCACTTGTATCAACCATGTAGCCTTCCAAGACATGGAAAGGGGCAGCTCACAGGGACATACAGCAAGGGACATACTCGGGTGCAGTGCATGTCTATTCCACGTACTTCATGATAAATGCACTGGCAACTTTCTTTTGGTCATGGTGGTACGCAACTTGATCTGTAGTCATGGCTTGCCATATGGGTATGTCTGCTTACCCAGGGAACATTGCATGTTGTGTGAATTGTGACACATTGGTGTTCCATTTGCCACGCACACACCAGCGGCTGACTTACTGCATTGACTGTGAATGACCCGTCACAGGGTTGATATTATATATGGGTACAAAGCATGGAGCACAGATTTTCTGTTTGTAGAGGTGTATGTTGTTATGGGGCATGTTTTGTGTTGTGTTTTTGTGCTATTGGCATGTACTGGTTGCTGACTGTGTCTCTCTTTGCAGCATTGCAGTGCTCCTGTAACCGGACCTGAGAGTGCGCAGGCAGGAGGCCAGCACTCAAAACCAGAGCTAAGTGTCTTGTTGTATTTTCTTACAAACTGCCCTGCATAGGCTTGCTGGGGAGTGTACTGATGCATGGATGTATGTGTGGTCCTATTTGGTATGTTTTTTACCCTAATCACCCTTGATCCTATGCAATTTCGAAACCTGTACCCTCTACCCGGTGTTCCTGCTTCCCATGCCTATCCAAGCAATGTTCCCTGACCCTCTTTCCCCACTGGGGTTGCGGATGCCTGTGTAAGCCCCGAACTTGCAGGCGCCAAAACCCTAGAGGGGGTGGTTGGTTCGTACCACTCCTGAGCCTGGACTACAGAAGGCCATGACAATGATGTCCAAGTTTGTTTGTATTGTGCATGTGTTCATGCAGGTTGTACATTTTCGTGCATTCCCTGGTTTCATGTGTCATTCCTGCTCCCCTCACCTGCCACGCATTCCAGTCATCCAGTGTGTCTACACCTGTCCAGACTGCATATCCCTGAACCTCTTTCCCCACCAGGATCTCAGGGGCCTGTGTGAGTTTGACCTTGCAGGCACCCGGGACATGGTGTGGGTGGTTGTTTCATGAGACTCCAGCGCCTGTACAGGGGATCTGTGACAGTACACATCCATTCATGGTGCATCATCCTATGTCATGTACCACACATGTCTCACATCCAGTCGTGACATTGTTTTGCTGTGCTACCTTGGTTGTTGCATCATTGTGGTAGTACTTGGCCTTTGAGACGTACTGCTATGTCAAGTCATCTACTGGAGGGTGTTTGGGTTCCTTTTCATGCCTTGGATTATGTGAATTTGGAAATGAGTGTGGATTCTGAGGGTTCAGGCATCTCTTTACACACAAGGTGGGAGATGGACACGAAGGGTAAAGGTGATCCTGTGGCCAGGTGGGAATGAGGGTTGGAGGCTCCATGACCCAGGTGCAGTTGTTCAATGGGTCATGGTCATTTGCGAGGGGGGGGGGGTTGTTGTTGATAGTTGCGTTGCCCTGCAGTGTGATGGGAACTCTGACATTGTAATGTTGTTGTCCTATGTACATGTTGTGTTCTGCTGATCAATGCCTGTTCATGTGTTGTGTTTTCCTTTCAGGTGCGAGGGGATAGTAGTGGTTTGACATGCTGGGGTGTACACATGGTGGATGTTCACATGTGATGTGTAGGGAACACTGATGGTCACTTGAGTGCACATGCATATGTGGAGTGCATGTCCTTGCAGAACCACACACTTGCACTCGGATGCACTCCATGTACTCCCACCCTTGCATATCCACGTGTACACTGTTTGCCTTCTGGTGGCCACTGTGTCCCGCCAGCACATGTTCTGTGACCGATTATGGTTCGAGTACATGCCTAATTTGATGTTTGATGTAGTCTGTCACTTAGATGTGATGCTCAGGGTGTGCATCACACACAATGGCTGTTCACTGTGCTGTGCGCTGAGCAGTGTGATGCAGGAGTAGGACATTGCACACATGAGCTGCAGTGTTCATTTTGCAATGCATCATGTGCATATAGCCAGGCATTCATTGTGATGTTACGTCTACGACTGTTGTAATGCATTTGGAATCGACTAATTTTTGGTGGGACATTTTGTTGGTCTGTCATTTCATCGGATTCCGGGTCAGGCATCATTGTCCGATGCCACTGTACATTTAGGACATGGAAATGTGTACCTTATCGTTACTGGGTGGGTGTATGGGTATTGCTTGCCATGTCATGTTGATGTTTGGGAGGGTTTGACTGTCATGACAGTGATGGCCATGGCCTGTTTTGCAGGTGTGTGTGATGCACACCTTGCATGTCCAGGTCATCCGCTTCTCAGAGCAACTAGCTGGGGGTAGGTTTCTCTCCGCAGCAGGGCCCTCCCCCTCAAACAGACTTCCTGACTTGAACTTGAGGGGAACCATCTCCAGTTCAGGAAGCACCTCAAGACCTTCCTCTTTGCTTCTGCTTACTCTCTGCCTCTCCCTTGCAGAATTATTCACTGGAACTGCACAGGAGCTGCAACTGGGCCACTCTCACCAACCTCGGTCCCTGGGCCAGCCACTGTCCACTTGCACTGCCACCCTGGCAACCCCTGCACTGCAGTACTGTCTCTCTATCCCTACAGCCCTCCCTTCCCAGCACTCGTCTGCACTTACCTTAGCAGTTGCCACCAGGCGACCTATGTATAATTGTTTGGCCTACTTCCCCTGTACTGGACTCCCCCCCACCCTTGCACTTTTCCCTTCCCCCTACCCCTGCACTTGCACAATCACAATGACACCTGGCCTAGTAGTACCATTCTCTGTGTTCCCTTGTTCCCCCCCCCCCCTGCCTCATTGTGCCTTGTAATACTTGTGTATGGCTCATGTCATGTCACATGTCATATGTGTGCATTTTGGTTGCACAGGATAGCTTGTGTTTAAGTAGCTAGGGATGCAGACGATGTGGCACTTCCATGGCAACTATCTCAGGGTGGTAGGGTTGTGACAGTTGACTGTCACTTTGTCATCATCGATTGTCACCTGGTATGTGCCAGGCCTGTGTGCACTCCGCAGGGGTGGGAGTTTAGGTGAAAAATGTGGCCACAAGCTGGGTCCGGGCTACCTCGCCACGTGCCCTGTCCCCTCCCATGGGCAGCGCCTGTGCCTGTGGTTGGGGATGTGGGGGCACCACCATGTCCACCGGGACGCCCTGCCGTGTTGCAACATTGTGCAGGACACATGCTGCCACAATGATCCTGCACACAACTGCTGGTGCATAGAGTAGTTGCCCACCAGAGCGGTCAAGGGAGCGGAAACGTGACTTGAGCACTCCGAATGTGCGCTCCACTATGCCCCTGGTTGCAATATGGGCAGCGTTGTATCTTACCTGGGGTGGTGTGGTGGGGTTCCGGATTGGCGTCATCATGTGGTTGCTCAGAGGGTAGGCACTGTCCCCTGGGGAGGTGATAATTGTTCAGATTATTGGGTTTGGTATATTTGTCTGTGTGTGACTTGCATGCATGTGCAAGGGCATTTGTACTCACCTAGGAGCCATGTGTCGCCATGCTGCCCAGCTTCCAGGGCCCGGCTCAGGGCGGACATTCTGTATATGAAACTGTCATGGGTGGAGCCAGGGTAGTTTGCATACACAGAGGTGATGATTCCCTTTGCATCGCATACCACCTGTACATTGATGGAATGCCAGTGCTTGCGGTTTCGGTATATGTGCTCAGTGGCCCTAGGTGGACGTAGGGCCACATGGGTGCAATCTATGGCACCGAGCACTTTGGGGAAGTGTGCCACCCTGAAAAAATCCAGGACAACGGCCTGCCTTTCTGCGGGTGTTCTGGGCATGTATATGTGCCTGCGGACTGAGGGGCGCGCTGTCATGATTGCCAGTACCTGGTGTAGGCAGCGTGACTGCGTGGCCTGTGAGACCCCCCCCACTATGGCAGTGGTCCGCTGAAACGACCCAGTGGTCAAGAAATGCAAGACATTGAGCAGCTTCTCCAAGGGGCTCAATGCTTGGGAGCAAAGGGTGGGGGATGTGAGGTCATCTTCCCACTCCCTGACCAGGTCTAGGATGATATGGGGTGGAAACCTATACCTGCCGTAGACCTGGTCGTCAGGCATCCCAAAAAGGCCTGTCCGTGGTGCAAAAATGCGTGGCCTGGCTATTCTCCTCCTCCTGCGGTGTCCCACAATCACTGCAGCAACAAATGGGGCATTCATCGTCGCTGTATATACGCGTTTGTTGTTTGCGCGCACTTTTATGCTGTGCGCGGGACGCCTCCGTGTGGGCGGACTCGTTGGTTTCCCGTATTCTGGTGTCATCGCGTGTGATCGGAGGGGAGCGAGCGTACACGCGATTGGCCTGGGTACGTGTGTTTCGGGGTGCGCGGGAAGTTCCACACGCGATTGGCCTGGGTACGTGTGTTTCGGGGTGCGCGGGTATTTCCACACGCGATTGGCCTGGGTACGTGTTTCGGGGTGCGCGGGAGGTTCCACACGCGATTGGCCGGGGTACGTGTGTTTCGGGGTCCCGTGAACTTTCACACGCGATTGGTTGGGATCCACGTGTGTACTGTCATCACGTGCAATGAGGGATACTCCCTCGCACGTCATGTCACAGACGCGCTCACGCGCTGAGGGCCTTTGGTCCAATGAAAATGCGTATGCGTGCAGACGCGCTTACGCGCTAAGGGCCTTTCCTCGAATTACACGCTGACGTGCAGAATTTTCACGTGCCTAATCACTCCGTATCAAGCTGGCCACGCGTAAGCACACGGAAGACCACGCTCCTGCCCAGAAGGCCGAACTACTGCCCCCCAGAGCCCCGAGCACGCTCCCACCTGCCATCTGCTGCTGCCTGACTGCCTGCTGCCCACGTGCCCTGCCATTTGCTGCCTGCACATCAGCCAGGGGTGCTGTTGGTGTGACCACCCCTGCTGGAACCAAAGACTCCCGACTGGGATTCCATCGCTCCACAGCCCAGCCCCAGGACCCAGTTGCCCACCCACTCCTGCCTCTGGGGTTGTCATGTCGGGGCCAACTCCATCTGTGACCACTGACAACCCCCGGCCAGAGAGGCAGAGGGGCACCAGCTTCAGTGCCACCGAAGTTGGTGTCCTGGTGGAGCAAGTCCTGGGCCAGTATGATGCCCTCTTCGGAAGTTGCCGCGCCGACAAGGAAGGACGGACTCGGATCTGGACTGACATCGTGACTGCCATCAACGCGGAGGGGGTGGCAGTCCGCGACTTCCAACATGTCAAGAAGCGCTGGGAGGACTTCAGGTCCAGGACCCTGACCAAGGCCCGGCGCCTCTTGAAGGCAGCGGATGCCAAGGGGCGCCGGGGCCACTTGTCGGAAGAACAGATGAGGGTCCTGGAACACATATCCCCAGCGCTCCACGTCCAGGTCCTTGAGAGGCAGACCCGTCTGGAGTCGAGCGGTGAGTGTACATGCATCCTGATTGTGAGCAGTGCGTGTGGTGATTGTTCAGTAGTGTGCAGGTTGCACATCTGTTTGTATGGGGTCGAATATGGGTGCGGGTGTACAGGGCCGTGGGGCTGACACATGCGAGGGCTGTAATGTGTGAGACATGGATGGTGCCTGTGTGTGTGGGCTTGCATGCCAAATGCAGTTGTGTGGGCACACAAGTCTGTATGAATGTGTATGTGAGTAGACATGTCCGTGATGTCACGCATGTATGTTGTTTTCAGCTGATTGTATCAGCGCTGTGTACATGTGCATGTGTGTGTATTTGACAAGGGTGCAACAGTGATGCAACATGGATGCATGTGACAGCGGTATGTGGAAGCCTGATTGGCAGATGTGACATGGATGCCCGTCTGAACACTGCGACACTTAGCAGAGGTGTACACATGCATGCAAGTGTGGTGGTGTGTGTACATGTGTGGTGCACTTCCTGTGTTGCATGTGATGTCTGGCTCACCTTTGCCTGCTGATGCTGTTGTATGTGTATGGATGGTGTTGGCAGTTGCAACATGGCTGTGGTATGGCTCGTGTGTGCAAGTTGTAATGACATGTGTGTTGGGGATTGTGATGACATGTCAGAGGTTTGCCAATGCCACTCATGTACAACTGTCATGTGTGTATGTGTACATTGTACAGTGCCCTGATGCCTGTGTTTTGTTTCTCCCTGTCTGCAGCGTCAACTGATGAAGAGGGCGGAGAAGGTGCTGTGGAGCACAGCGGCGGGGATCCGACCGCCAGCCGGAGACGCAAGGCCCGGCTCCCCTCCCAGGTTGTCATCTCGTCGGGGAGTGAGGAGTCCGGTGCCGCGTCCCAGGCCGCAGCTGCCGGGGGGAGGTCCAAGAGGCGGAGGTTGCAGTTGGACTCCTCGGCAGCAGAAGGGGCAGCTGGGACCCCACAGGGCCCAACGGGGGAAGATGGCACAGAGTCATCCAGGTTGGTGGGGGGTTTGGTGGAGGAGGAGGCCGTGCAAGCACCGGAGACGGGGTCTGGGGGTGGGGATCCCACTGGTGCTAGTGGTGCAGTGCAGGACCAGGGACAGGAGGCAGCACAGGCCGCCGCGGAGGTGCCTGTGTGCAATCCTGTCTCTGATCCTGTCCCTGCATCATCTTGCACCAGCAGGGATGCCCATGTCCAGACCAGTTTTCAGGCAGGGGATGAGCTGACGTCAACTGGCCTTCCCCTGCCTGCGGACGTGGCTATCCAGGCCCGGGTTGAGCCTGTCCTGGCTGGAGTGGCGTTGCGTCAACGGGCCATGCGAGGCGACCTGCAGTCTTTTCATGAAGAGACTGCAGGTCATCTCGAATGGCTCGTTGACCACGTCAGCCTGCTGGGACAGGTCACCCAGGCCGGATTCCTCCGTCTGATGGGGCTTGCCACGACCCCCTCCTCAGCTGGACCCCCTACGCGCCAGTCGTCCTCTGTGCCATCTTCCCACCCATCAGTCACCTGGGTGCCCTGTGGAGCTGCCTCTGACGGTGCGGCCAGGCTGGTGGAGGAGGCATCCCTGCCACAGTCGGGAGTCGGACGTCCAGCAGGGGTGGCCACGTCAACGACTGCACCCCAGCCGGCGGAGGATGTGCAGGCAGCAGGAGGCAGTGCAGGGGCAGAGGCACAGCAGCAGCAGCTCCATGGTGGGAGCCATGAAGGCTCGGGGCCTTCGACATCGGAGGGGCAGGCATCGGCCGGAGGGCAGGAGGACCCAGGACAAAAAGTGTCTTCCGTGTGGCAGCGGTTGGGCCACGCCATAGATGCGGAGCGGCAGCGGGCGGAAGAGGCACGGCTCTCAATGGTCAGGGCGGAGAACTCCATGCAGAGGGCCCTGAGGCGGGTCGAGTGCCTCGAGGCAATCCGCAGGGCTTTGGAGGTGGACACGTCGACGGCCCTGCGGACCCTCGGGGCCATGGAGGTGGACCGCCTCCGGGACATAGAGGAGGAGTTCGATGATGCCCTGGCCCGGCACATCCAGAAGTGAGCCGTGGAACTAGCCCGCTGCCCTTGTACATAGTTATGTAGGTAGTGTTAAGTTTCATTTTTGTTTTTATTTCATTTGGACCTTTTGGACATTGGCCACATTTTTGTATATAGTTTTTTTTATTAGTTAGTGTAGTTAGTTAGGTTTCCTTTATTTTGTTGGGATGATGGACCCTGGCTTCTTGCTTTGTACATAGTTGTGGACTTGTACATATTTTTTTTTTTGATTTATCCATGGATCAATGGCTTATGTTTTTTTTTCACATTGGATTTTGTTTGGTGGACATTGACTTTGTAGTACATTACTTTGGATTTCTATATTCTTTGATTTTTTCTTTTTTTTGGACGGACATGCTTCTTTTCATTTTTTTTCCATTCACATTTCAGTTTCATCTTTTTTGTTTCTATTCATCTTTCCTTTAATACATGATTTATTTGTTGCACTTCAATGTGTGGTGTCTCATTGTTTTCATGCATTTCATGTTATGTGTTTTGAGATTCACTGACACCCATTGGGTGTATGTGAGGGACATGTGTTTGTTTTGGGACTTGCAATTGGTGTTCTGTGATGTAATTGCAGAATATGAGTGGGTGGATGCAATACTCGGGTGGGTGTTTTGCATTTGGGGGCTGACCATAGAGACCAGGGATCTGGACTGTGATGACATGTTGGGTGGGGAACATGAGTTGGACATGGGTGGGGGCCTGCTGGCAGGTGCCCCACAGTGCTGGGGGGTGGGAGACATGAGTGGGGGCCTGGTGGAGGGTGCCCCTGGATGCTGGGGGGGTGGGGGTGGTGGGAGACATGAGTGGGGGCCTGGTGGAGGGTGCCCCTGGTGGCTGGGGGGTGGGGGTGGTGGGAGACATGAGTGGGGGCCTGGTGGAGGGTGCCCCTGGATGCTAGGGGGTGGGGGTGCTGGGAGACATGTGTGGGGGCCTGGTGGAGGGTGCCCCTGGATGCTGGGGGGGTGGGGGTGGTGGGAGACATGGGTGGGGGCCTGCTGGCAGGTGCCCCTGGTGGCTGGGGGTGCAGGGGGACATGCGTTGGTGGGCAGTAGTGCTAGTTGATATGTGGGTTGGCTGGTGGGCATGGCCATGGTGGATGGGGTGCCTGCAGGACATGTGCTGGGTAGGCCCCTGTGGTGTGAGCCACCTGCAGGGGCCGTGGAGGGTGTAGAGGGTACACCTGGGAGGACCCACACGTGCAATTCACGTGTGCTGCTCCCCGCGCACCCCCGAAATACACGTACCCCGCTCAATCGCGTGTGGAACTTCCCGCGCACCCCTGAAATCCACGTACCCGGCCAAATCGCGTGTGGAACTTCCCGCGCACCCCTGATATCCACGTACCCGGCCAAATCGCGTGTGGAACTTCCCGCACACCCCCGAAATACACGTACCCCGCTCATTCGCGTGTAGAACTTCCCGCGCACCCCTGAAATCCACGTACCCGGCCAAATCGCGTGTGGAACTTCCCGCGCACCCCCGAAATCCACGTACCAGGCCGAATCGCGTGTGGAACTTCCCGCGCACCCCCGAAATACACGTACCAGGCCGAATCGCGTGTGGAACTTCCCGCGCACCCCCGAAATACACGTACCCCGCTCAATCGCGTGTGGAACTTCCCGTGCACCCCTGAAATCCACGTACCCGGCCAAATCGCGTGTGGAACTTCCCGCGCACCCCTGATATCCACGTACCAGGCCGATTCGCGTGTGGAACTTCCCGCGCACCCCCGAAATACACGTACCCCGCTCAATCGCGTGTGGAACTTCCCGCGCACCCCTGAAATCCACGTACCCGGCCAAATCGCGTGTGTCACTTCCCGCGCACCCCCGAAATACACGTACCCCGCTCAATCGCGTGTGGAACTTCCCGCGCACCCCTGAAATCCACGTACCCGGCCAAATCGCGTGTGGAACTTCCCGCGCACCCCCGAAATACACGTACCCCGCTCAATCGCGTGTGGAACTTCCTGCGCACCCATGAAATCCACGTACCCGGCCAAATCGCGTGTGGAACTTCCCGCGCACCCCTGATATCCACGTACCCGGCCAAATCGCGTGTGGAACTTCCCGCGCACCCCCGAAATCCACGTACCCGGCCAAATCGCGTGTGGAACTTCCCGCGCACCCCCGAAATCCACGTACCCGGCCAAATCGCGTGTGGAACTTCCCGCGCACCCCTGATATCCACGTACCCGGCCAAATCGCGTGTGGAACTTCCCGCACACCCCCGAAATACACGTACCCCGCTCATTCGCGTGTGGAACTTCCCGCGCACCCCTGAAATCCACGTACCCGGCCAAATCGCGTGTGGAACTTCCCGCGCACCCCCGAAATCCACGTACCAGGCCGAAACGCGTGTGGAACTTCCCGCACACCCCCGAAATACACGTACCCCGCTCAATCGCGTGTGGAACTTCCCGCGCACCCATGTAATCCACGTACCCGGCCAAATCGCGTGTGGAACTTCCCGCGCACCCCCGAAATACACGTACCCCGCTCAATCGCGTGTGTCACTTCCCGCGCACCCCCGGAATACACGTAGCCCGCTCATTCGCGTGTGTAACTTCCCGCGCACCCCCGGAATACACGTACCCCGCTCAATCGCGTATTTTACTTCCCGCGGCGCCACTTTTTTGATGCGCTGGGACTCTACCGCCTGCCTTCGTGTGGCGGACGTGTTTCAGCTTGTGCGCGGCTTTGGCTGTGCGTGGGTTTGCCCTATTCCATTCCATGAATACGTGTGGTTCGTGTGCGTGTGGGCGTTACCTCTGCTTCCGTGCAGTGCATCCCCAGTTACGCCCTTATTTTCGCGTGTTGTTCCCCATTCCGCGCGTTACGCCCCATGTCCCGCCCACTTTCTGCTGTGTGCGCTGAGGTTGTGCGCTTTCACTGTGCGCGTCGCGCACCGTCGCGCACGCCTTTCGCGATGTTGCAGTGACTTGTGCGCCATGCACGGGTTTGGCGCACATCGCGCGGTGAACACGCGCAGGGACTTCCATGAATCGCGCGCGTGCGCCTGTTTTTTTCCGCTTGCGCCTGCTTGCGCCTGCTTGCGCCTACTTGCGCGTAGATTTTCGGCGCACGTTTGTTCCATGAATCGGCCCCTTAACATTTTGTTGTTCCATAAAGAATGGGCCTCATTACACGGATGGCGGTAAGGATTTACCGGTACCGGTAAAATACCGGTACCGGTAAATCCTTACCGCCTTACTACGTGGTCCCTTTGCAGGTTGGGGGATTTAACGCCTGCTTTTTGCAGGCGTTAAAAACCAACCCGCAAAGGGACCCAGGGAGCTAATTACGGTACCGCAATTTGCGGTACCGTAATTAGGGCCTTCCCCATTCCCATTGAGCCCTATGTGCCAAAAATGGGAATGGGGAAGGGCAATGGTGGAAGGGGGAATTACCGCCCCGCCAACCTTGGAATGGGGCGGTAATTCCCCTTTCCGCCAAGGCGGTGCCGGTATTTTACCGGCATGAACCATGGCGCTAATGGCGCCATGGTTCTCTGCCATCCGTGTAATGAGGCCCTGTGCATTTGTTTCAGAATAATTAGCGTGACTGGTGGCCAGCAGAGAAAGATTAAAACATCAGATGTCTTTGTAGCAAGCAGCACCCTGGAGCTTTCCCAAGAGCCCCAAGGCCCTGCCTCCCTACCCACCTGCACAGCACACAGGCCACCCACCGTTACTCACCTCTTTCTGGCAGGAGCAGGGGGGTGTCCACAGTCAGGTGACTAGGGCTGTGTCTCCATGCACCACAGCCAGGTCCTCCACCAGCACGGCTTCTGGCAACTACTCATCAGCGACAATCTCGATCACCTGAAAGCCCAACTTCTGGTGCAGGATGCCCGTGTAGACGCCATACTGCTGGTGGGCCTTGGCCAGATCCACACCTGTGTGTCGGTGATGTGGGTGACCACAGCTCACCCACTGGTGCAGATTCCTGGCCCAGAGATTCCGGGATGGCCCACTCCTTTCTTGCAGGAAACCCCTCTTTTCTCCTTTGAACAGCGGTGGGAGCAGCAGGGCTCTGGCGCAGAGGGCACGGACATCAAAGGAAGGAAGGGGTTGCAGGGCAGCCGCTAGCCGGGGAATCCCTGGAGGAAAGGGGCTGCGGCAGGTGGAGAGAGGAGACGAAAAAGAAATGGGGCATGGGCCTGCAAAGGCAATGAATCGCAACAAAAGGAGCGGCTCCCCCAGGAGCCGCTCCTTTTGTCTTGATTCATTGCATTTGCAACAACTGCCGTATCGCCGGTGCTGGAACAGCTCAGGACCCATGGCACTGCCAGGCCAGCACGCCTACGACTAGGTGATGCATTTATCAAATAAAGGTAACACTTGCGGGTTACCTTTCTTTAATGAATGCATCCACTGTGGCGGGAGAAGGCTGCTGAGCGGGCTGCAGGCAGCCCGCAGGCAAGCCAGCCAATGCCCTGAGCCAAGGTAACCTGCACACCGTCCCACATTAGAAGACCACCCCCCAGGGCCTCGAATCGCATCGGCCATGGGCCGATTGGCCAACGGGACCAGTCCAACCCTGGGTGTTTGAATATATTTGTCTAAGAAATGACAGAAGCAGGGGTCAATTCCCCAGCTCTGCAATTTCTCCCAGAGCCTAGATCGCAAAACACAATCGAATGCAGTGGAGCAGTCAACAAAACACATGTAGAGATGGTGATCCTCCTGAAGACAGGTGTCAGAAATAAGATAATGTAAGGTAAAGATACTATGTATTGTACTCAGGGCCTTTATAAATCCCGTTTGCTGGCATTTGAGTAGTTTTGCTTATTTCATCCACTTACTTGGTTGGTCTAGCAGAAGGGAAGAGAACATGTTGCAAGCATCGCCAATAGGTGAGAATTGCTAGGCTCAGAAACTTGCCCATTTTTAAACACAGGCATTAATATTGATTCGTGCCAACTCTTAGGTATTTCACCCTCTTCCACAATATGCTTAAACAAATCATACAATAGGTGCACCAAGTACACAGGATCTGCCTTGATCACTATATTGGCAATGCCATCTGGGCCAAGGTCTCTAGCTGCTTTGAGGTGTTGAGGTGGTTAATAACTTGGCCTATGTCTTCTAATTAAAATATTAGTGTGCTCCTCACAATCTTGAGTGCATTCTGTGAGAAACCTGGGGGTGTCCTCACATCTACTTCCCTTGGATCCCTTTCTCAGGTTGAAAGGGAAAGGCCATTGCTTTGTATCCTGATCCTGGGGGTGGAGAAGCGAGGGAGGGTCACCTGGGTGGAGGGTCCCTGGGGTTTGGGGAGAGGACGGCCCAAGGAAGATGCAGTATTTCCCCTTTCCATTCCATAATGAACCCACAGTCCGAGAAGACTTTGTAGGATGTGGTTACTCCATTTCCTTTGCTTAAGGTAGCATCAGGAAGAATGATAAACCTCAGAGACACAGAAGGAGAGTGAGAAAGAGAAAGGGATCCACAGGAGAGACATGCTATCCCCCGTTTCCTATTGATGATGAAGCTAACCCTCATCCAACCTTAATGGGCAACTTCAAGCTTCTCCCCTGATTTCCCCACATTTAACATTTGAAAGTACTGGGACGAGGAAGAGAAGACTGAAAGTAATTAACACTGCACCTTCATTTTACCACTCTGGTACTGAGGTGAAGAAGATGCCTGCAAAGCATGGTGAGTGTCAAGCATGTCCCTTTAATCATAGTCAGGCAAACCTAAGTAGGGATTCACACCTGAACCTTTTAAGTGGTAGCAGGTTTATAAAAATGAGGGTAGGAGATCAGTATGAGGAGGCAGCCGTGGTGGGACTGGAGCAGGAGCCAGGATGACGGGATGTTGACAGATACCCCAGAGCGCTTGTGGGGCCCAAGACAAGTGAGCTGTACCATTGCCACAGGTGTGGGAGCCTCCAGGACAAAGAGCAAGCAGCAGGAGCGGTGGGCAAACAAGGGAGAGAGGTGACGCCATCCGCGTCCGGAGAGAAACCTCTTTCGTAGCCGGAATGCAGAGAAAAATGCCCAGCATGTGAGCATGGCTCACAACAGATGGCACGCGGGCCACGCAAGCAGAGAGGTAGCTCCGGAGGACATTGGAAGGAGACACAGAGAGCTGTTGAGTGTTAGAGAAGCACTTGGGCACTGGGGTACTCCTAACGGCATGTAGACAAGTACCGGTCTGCATAAATTAATACAACGAATGTACATTGAATACCGAACTGAACAGGAATGTGAAATTAAGCATAACTAATGTATCTTGAATCCCGAACCAAATAGAACCTTGAAAGTTAGTACAACAAATGTATATTGAAAAATAAACTGAACAGAAATATGAAAGTAAGCATAACAAATATATATTAAATAGCAAACTGAACAGAAAAGTGAAATTAGGCATAACAAATGTATCTTAAATGCTGAACTGAAGAAAAATATGAATTTGAACATAACAGATGCATATTGAATACCAAACTGAATGGAACCTTGAAGTTAGACATATTAAATACCGAATACAATCAAACGTTATGGGCAAAGGAAATATCCAAGGACAGCCAAAGTGCCCATGTGAAAGCAAACTACTGAAACAGGGGCACAAGTGTGAAGGAGTGCCATTGCAGGGTTAGGTATGAACAAAACCAGCACAAAGTTAACTTTTATGACTGATTGGAGTGTGGTAAGGCCAAATACTGGCAAGAGGTGTGTGACACTTGATGGCGGAACCAAGAGGTTGATAAGCAGAAGCCTGAGAAGTGTAAAATTGCACATAAGGCCAAGAGGTCGACAAAGAGGAAATAAATAAAGGTGACTTGGTGCACATGGGCAAGTGCTGAAGAACCTGTTTGGTCTGTAGAGCCTAGGGATCCTGGTTGTGCGACCTGTGATGGGTGGACCCTGTGGTCTGACAAATGAGCCTAGATCAGTGAGCCCTAAATAAGGAAAACCACAGACATTGTGAAACCATTCCAAGCAGAAACATTATAAGTGAGCTGGTGAAACAAACCAGAAGGAGGATCAGGTTGACCTCGAGTTATGTTATACATTTGAAAAGACTGAAACAAGTATAAGTGGTGGAGTTAAAAGTCTTGGGGAAGGGAACCCTGATATTTGAGGAATTGCATGTACTGTCTTGAGAATGGAGCCTCATGACCTCTTTGTTTTCTTTAACTGTGCTGCTTGGAACTTGGGGAACGGAACCCCAAGGATTGTTCAGAACTGTATTGCATTCAACTTGAGAATCCTAACCTTGAGACTAATGTGGAACTTTCTTGCACTTGGGGAAGGGGAGCTGAAAGAAAGCTGGGAGGTGGTAAAATCTCAGAACTTTGAGTTGAACACTGGTTTTTTTTGTTAACGAAATCTCTATACATTGGTTAGCTTTGGTTGAGAGGGCAAGAATAGGTTTAGGACACAGACAGACTTTTAAGGCGAACTCTTTGACCTAGACTTTCCTTAGTTTCATTCAGGTAGGGAAATCTCACCTTAGCATGGGGCAAGTTAGGTCTTCCATCATCCTGACATTTAAGTTAATAAATATGTTTTGTTTGAACTTTAAGTCTGTTGTATGTGTCGTACTTCATGATGCCTTCACAATTCTCAAAAAGCTCTTTAGTATCTGAAGATTGAGCACCATAGAGATTTTGTATGTGATTGCACCGAGTCTCTTCAGTAATACAGTTAATTTCAGTCAGGGTTTCGTTTGTCATAAAATTGCAATATAGATGCCAGAATATTCTTCGAATCATGTGTTTTTAGTAGCCCAAATGTCATCCTCCAGTTGGCATTATTTAGGTTGTGTTTATAGGCACGTATCCAATTCTTATAACAGGTATGTAGTGCAGCTATGCATTTTGCTTTGTTATAAGAGGAAATGCTTCCAGATTTTAAAATGTGGCGAGTAGCCAAGCAGAGTGTTTTTTTTCTCCCGATTGATGACACAATCGAATAAGGCCAGATGAGTGTTACCATTTTGAATGGCCAACATCCGATGCAAGGAGCGGGGCCACAGCTTGACTTATATGATTCTTGTATCCATTTGGCACTTAGCCAGAAATTCCCTCAGGGTATCCACATTTAACCAGAAGAGAATTAACCTTAAGGGTGTTTGACTCAGACCAGATAATTCTATTCTCCTGTAGATTAGCTGAGACTTTAGATAGGGGCCTTATACGAGTGACATTCTTATTTGTTTAAATGAATGCATTCAGTATTGTATGGTCACTAAAGCCGGTGAAATGAATATTAAAATCCAAAACACATGAACAAAGAACTTTGTTAGTAAAAATATAGTCTTAGCATGATGCACTAGTACCGTTACTCTATGTAACTGACTCAGATTTGGAATTTCTTCTACTAATTGTTATGGGTGACAGGTCAAACTCCAAAAGCATGTATTTTTTTCTAATTTCTAAAAATGTCAGGCCAATTGTCCACCCTTAAATGACATTTTGAGCCTTGTGTCATCATGCATATTTTCAGAAAACTTCTCAAAGGCACAATGAGCATTAACATACCCAGCCAATAGCATCCCACTCCACACGGTGAGTGAACTTTCCATTCTTATAAGATTTTCCTAACATGAGACATCATGTGCGCTTTAATACCAGTACCAGGAGGATGATATAGAGAAATAATCAATGTTTTAGAATGTACAAAAGGTTCATAATTCACCACAAAGCATAAAACATTAGTGTGCACTTCATCCTTGCAAGGTTCATTTAGCAACCAATGTGTCTTAACCCCAATGCAAAGGCCTCCCCTAGGTTGACCCAATCTGGAGGCAAATGCAGAGAAGCAAATCACATCATGCCCATCTAAAACTGAATTCTCTAGTAGGAGAAAGATGTCTGAGGAGGGAATCAATGCCAGGCCTTTCGGATTTTGAGAAAGAGCAGTAGCAGCACGTGTTCCAGGATACAAAATTAATCAAGGCTAGTGCGGTCTTATATCAGCATTGCTTGGCTACCATATTTGGAGGTAATCACATGCCCACAAATTCCACCGGAACATAATTTAAGATGTTAGCAGATTGAACAGAAATTCAGTTCCGCCTCTCAGTGGGACGAGGGTTGTGCTTGTTTGTCAATTGGATATCCCTTTTTTCTTCCAAAGTATATAAGGGCAAAAAGGAGGTGCAACATTGCGTTGGTAAATAGGCACATATCTCAAACCCAATGGACAATAAAGATGAGATTTGAGAACAGATCTTTTACACAATGACTAGAGATAGTACAGGTATTTTGTGTAGAATATAAAGCATGCGAGAGCGGTTTAAAAAAGGACTAGTGTCCATAGGTTGTCGCTCTGTTGTTTTAAATCCCCTTTCCAGCGATCTTATCAGCAGAACTGACTTCTTTAATGTAACTGGGATATCGCTGGTTCCATAACAAAACAAGGGCATCAGGTTGGAAGGCCACCCCCCCTAGAGATCGGTGGATGTATATTAACACCTCCTATAACAGAGAATGGGGCAGAGATATTATCACACTGCATTGCAGTACTATATTGTGTTACCGGTGCAGTTGTTACCAGTGAATCGCTTTCCTGGGCCCTTGTCCACTTACTAGACCATAACACACATTTTGTATGCCTCCATTTTTGTACCTTCTTTATAACCAATACATAAACGTCGGAGACAGTTGGTTCTTTATGTCATAAAATGGCAGCAGGTTTATCATAATCCACTGCAATCATCTAATTCAAAACTACTCCATGATGGTCATCACAGCAAACGCACACTCTGGCAAATTATTCCTCCTATGCGGCAACCAGCCGACTACATCATCAAATCCTTGCTTCCCCCTTATTTCCAACCAACTCCACTTTATTAGTTAGGCCTAAATTCTCACAACCGCAAATATCCTTAATCTGTCTGCCCTTGCAGGAGAGCCCGAGCTGGAGGAGTGCAGTTTATGAAGGGGAAGCTGAGCTCTGTTATTTTCCTCATGCGCCCTCAATGCTGGGCCTCGGAGTAAGCCTGAATCTTACCAAGCTCATTTTTTAGTCCTTACAGTGCCACTGGTTGCTTACACACCACCATGCTACCGATGGGTCGATGCCCTTCTGTGGTTACCCCAACTGCGACATCATAATTTCAATAACTTGGTGCATATGTTCCAAAAGAACAGATCCATGCCGGCCCTCGATAGATGCACGCCATCAACATCATAATACTCTTGTGACTTCAAGTTGATTGGCCTGTGTCTGATTTGAGTGAATCCTCTGCCCTTGCAAATTGTAGCCATTGACCCATTTAACGTCAACCTGGTTTTCCTCAGAATGATCTCCGACCACATAATTTCTGTGTCTCCCGGGTGAGCTTTCATATCTTGTAATGTACCCATAATAATAATAATTTAGCATTTATCTAGCGCTACGAACCCTCGGGTATCTGAGCGCTGCTTATTCTTACCCACAGTGCGTGGTGCTCATCTATCAACTTCGGAAGGATGAAAGGCTGAGTTTGGCCCTGCTGGTATTTGAACCTGCATCAGCAGGCTCTGCACAGATGTCAAAGTGAGCACTCTACTCGCTGTGCTATCGGACCATCATTTCTCACATCAACATTCTTCTACCCAAACTTGTGAGGTTGTTTCCTCCAAGGTGCACCAACAAGACTTCAGGTTTGGGATACCTGTCCAAAAGCCTTTCAACATGATCTTCCAACTTACCCCATTTCATTCTTGGAATTCCCCGCCATTCAACCCTGAAATGCCTTGTTGTCATCTGCTTTCTTTCCGGTGTCCACCTTGCCTTGGCCCTCGTCACAAATGGGTGGCCCACTACCTACACTGTTCTTCAGAACCTTCTCGATGATGCGCATTGGGGAAAGAGGAAGGAGAATAACAAAGGCTTTGTTTTATTTTTTCCTATCTCATGTACCTCCCCAACAGTTCAATTTCTGCCCCCCCCCCTATTTTCTTGATAGCTTCCGTGGTCATGCCTGCTGCCCCTGCTGCTGATGTGGCAGCTGCGAGCCTGAAAGAGTGTGTGCCGAAGACCCACTGTGGCCCCTATGAGTTTCAATGCCAAATCCATTACACTTTTAAATTGACAGAATCAAGGCCCCTATTATGCTGGAATGTCTCAAAGCTAAATATGTCGTGAGGCAGCTCACCGGGCAGCACGGGCTGCCCTTTATGCAGGACAATACAATAACTTTTTCCTGTCCATCTGGTCAGTTTTTGACTTTCTCGAGTGTAGCTGTGCAGCTTCTTCCGACACCATGATATCTTCTATATTAAGAAGCCCATTCACCCACTTCTTTGTTGTTTGGTACCAGCTCACTGATACTGAAATCCCTGGAAAACTCCAGGGAGAAGGGTGCTCTAAACATGGAGGTTTCAAAGCTGTCTCTGCAAGTTTCCCCTAGCCCTCTAATTATGTCCTGCTATTTTAAAATCTCTATGGGGTGCCTAGCACCTTCTTTCTTCTCAGTTTGTCTGGCCCATCCTTTCATTGCCATCCTGACATAATGCTCCTTAGTTGCGTCTTCCATACCTTTTAGCTTGTGATATGATATTGCTGCCAAATAGTACGCATCCCAAGCTCTGCTTTTGTTTGAGCACCAAGCACACCCGATAAAGGTGCACACAGGCACCCAACTTTGTATCTCCCTTGGTAATCTTTCTTTGAATTTAACAAATGTTCCCAGCAGGTTTTGTATCTCCTTTCTGTATTGGGGGCTAGTGCTGCACTGATGAATGCATTCAGATCCTCCCAATTATATCCCACAGCTGGCATTTGAATGGGGTCATCATCTCGCCTGGATCTGTTTTTGCCTCCTGAAATTTCCCCAACTGCAAATGAGAGAAAGAGAGTCCGCTGATATGTTCCTAACCCCAGGGATGTGTCTTGCTCACACCTCAGTGTTTAATCGGAGCAAGCTTGCTGTCAATTCCCTAAGGAGGCATTACACCCTCCTATTGCCTGTGGTTCCTTGATTTATTACCTCTACAACAGCCAGATTGTCTGACCATAATATCAACCTTTGTTTTTCAGCGAGCTCTCCCACGGGTGAAAAGCCACTAGGATGGGGAACAGTTCCAAGAGCTTGATGACTAGCCTAATGCCTTCTTTATGCCATTTTTACAGACATAGCTGTGTGCACCATTCACTCCCCAGTATTGCCCCAACGTGTGTATAGGCACGTTATAAATGCCATATCATATTATATCAAAAGCGTGCTTGCCATGTACGTCAGTGAAGAGTCTTATGCTTTTGCTGCTTGCCTACTGCTCTCTACAAAGAAGCACACTGTTAAATCTGCTCAGGAAAATGTTCCACATTCTTAAATGCGCTTTTATGTTTGACCCAAGCAGATATACTGCGCAACATGTTGAAGCCCCGCCGCTTTAATAGAAATGCTCCTTGCTAACACCCTGCCTGCAGGAATTACCCTACCAGCAAAGTTCAGTTTCCCTGACAAGGACTGCAGTTCCCTTAGTGTTGCTTTGTTCTTCCCCAGCAATGAACCAATTACCTCTTTTAGGCCTGCTACCTTGTCCCTGAAAGTCTGGTCTTCCCCACGACTGTATCTATTTCAATCCCGAGGAATGTTAACATGTTGAGAGGCCCAACTGTCTTCCCCTCCACCAAAGGTACTCCCAGCTCCTTCAATGATGCCACAAACTGCTCCATTAGCTTACTTCACTCCCATGTCCCTTAACTACCGATGAACAGAAAGTCATCTATGCAGTGAACCACTTTACCTGTGTTTGTCCTTTGTTTAAATGCCCATTCCAGGAATGTGCTAAACTTCTCAAAAATTGCACAAGATATTGAGCATTTCTTTTGCAGGCATTTATCATAGTAATACTTTCCGTCAAATTTAAAACCCAACAGATTATAAATCCCTTTGTTGATTGGCAAGAGTCTGAAGGCTGACTCTATGTCTGCTTTTCCCGGCATCGCCCCGTTGCCAGCGGCCCTTACATGCTGTGATTTAATATGATGAAAATTAAGTCTCTTTATTCCTGTTAACGTCATCTGTCACTTGACTTTATTACTTAAATGTCAGGCATCATTCCTCCTATTTATCTTCCAAATGTGCTGTATTTCAAATGTATCTTTTTGTTCCACGTGCACTACTGAGGTTTTATATCTGTCAAAGGTGCCTTTTCCCAATTTACACAAAGTCAACATCTGCAGCACCACATGTTTCTTTTTGTTTGACTCCTTTGGACACAGTTAGCAATATTACGGTTCTTAGGAACACTCTCCTTCAACTGAATGTCTTTGTATTTTAGTATTTTTGTTCATTCACTAGACCTTATGGCGAAAATCACTGTTTGTACTGGTTTTTATATTTCAGTGGAACAGTGGACCTCCACATTAGCCAGCTTCATTCTCACAATAGGGCCTAGCATGGCTTCTCCATCTCTTTCACCCCACAAGCCCCCTCCCCAGGTCTTTGACTCAGTTGACTGTATAAAAAAGAGCAAGAAAGAGTGGTGTTTTTGTTTTCTCTTTGCTTTGGCTTATTACATGAATTTCCTCATTGGAGCTTGTCTGGTCTTTTCCCGTCCTGTGGGAGTGGCACTCCACTCTTTTGGATTTTGGGTTTTGGCCCTGGAACCCCTCCCTTTTTGGAGCCTCCTACCCCCAGGGCTGTGAAGGTAAGGAGTTATCTGCAAAGACTAAAAAGAGAGGTTAAGTATTTCCCCAGCAAATATGTATACAACTTGAACAACAAAACAACATCACATAAGACATTGGGCCTCATTACGACCCTGGCGGAGGACCATGGTGCAATTTGCACCATGGTCCATGGCGCAGAGCTGCCAACTCCGAAATGGGGGTTGGCGGACTCACCGCCCCATTCCGACCTTGGCGGGGCGGTTAGTCCCCAATCCCCATTTACCCTTCCCCATTCCCATTTTTGCCCCATAGGGTATAATGGGAGTGGGGAAGGCGTTAATTACGCCACCGTAGATTACGGTGGCGTAATTAACAAGAGGTCCCGTAGCGCCATGGATTTTTCCGCCCGGAAAATCCGGGCGTAAAAATCACCATGGCGCTACCGAAAGTCGTAATCTGGCGGAGAGGTACGCCATGCATTACGCTGGCGTAAACCCCTCTCCGCCAGGGTCGTAATGAGGGCCATTTAAATTTATTTTCCTTACATGAACATTTCTACACGTATTATTTATATTTTTTGTTTCTGATATTTATACATACTTTGTGAGTAAATGTAAATGTGTAAATATGCGATATTCTCCATCTGAGTTTCCGTCCTTTGCTTTCATTCTTCAGATGGTTCCTGGATCTACCCTCAATGGGCTCTTCAATCAGTCATAAAGTCTGCCTGTATTGATAGCTCTTCAAATGATTGATATGGACCAATTCTTCTTCCGTATGTTCTCCTTTAGGGATGCAGATCTTATAGGCGACAGGTGAGATTTTATTGACAATTTCAAAGGCACTGCTCCAAGAGGGGAGGAACTTCTGCTTCTTGGTTTGGTTCCTTTGGTAATTGTACAGGTAAAACTTGTCTCCTACTTCGTACTCCTTCTTGGTCGTTTTTAAGTCATAGTAGGCTTTCATTCCTTCTGCTGACTTTTCTAAATTTCACTGAACGTAAGCAAAAGCGTGCTGAAGGTGTTTCCTTAAATTCTCAATGTAGTCATGGGTAGTGGACAAATTGATCAGGGTCTGCTCTTGGGTTCTGTAGGGCAGATGCTGAGGTAGCACAATTTTTCATCTTCATGAGCTCAAATGGAGATATTTTGGTTGCAGAAGATGGTGTGGACCTAATGCCCATTAGAACAAGTGGTAATTGGCTGTCCCAATTAGATCCAGAGTCTGCCACAAACTTCTCCAAGATGCCCACAATTGTATTACTGTACCTCTCAACTCCCCCGCTCGAGGCTAGGCAGTAGGCAATGTGGAGTTTTCTTTTAACTCCGAGTTCCCACCTTCTGGTCATTACCTGGCTGGTAAAATGACTTCCTTGATCCAACTCAATCCTTTGGGGAAGGCTGAAGCAAGAGAAGATGTGGTTGATCATTCGTGCGGCAGCTGTCTGCGCCTTACAAATCAGGCCGGAAGACATTCTACCCACTTGGTAAACAGGCATGTCACGGTACACATGTACTTTTTTCCTCTAGAGGAGTGAATCACTGGCCTGATGAAATTGACTTGCAAATCTGACCAAGGCAGTGTCATTACCCTTTTCTGTAGGGGTGCTCTGTGTGAGAGAACTTGTCTGAAACTCAGCACACACAAGACACCCCTTTAAGTAGATGTCAAGGTCCTGCCCCCATTTTTGCCCAATATGCATCCTTTCGCAAGATTTCTAATGTTTTATGAAATCCCCTATGACCGGCAGTGGCCACGTCATGGGAGTGACTTAACATCAGGCTTCGGAGTGAGGTAGAGACTACCCACTGGTCACATCCAGATATGGATCTCCGTACCAACAAACCTTCTTGGATTCTGAATATTTTGGAAAACTTCATCACCACCTGGAGATCCTCCTTCCTGATATAATTGGATTCTGTGAGAGGAAAATTCACGGGGTCTTCAATATGTTGATAACATTTCCCAATAACTGGGTCCTCTTTTTGTGCAGTAATCAAATCTGCATCACGTGTATTGCTTCCCCCAAAGGGAATGGCAAGCTTGTACTCGTCTTCCCTACTCACTGGTACTGTCCAGTAACCGTTAGTAAGGTCAATGGTGGTATACACCTTTGACCCTCGGATCTGGGCCAGTCTCTAATCAAAGTAGGGAAGGGGCCATCTTGACATGTGGACCCATTTATTTAACTCCCTTAGGTCTGCACAAAGTCCCAATTGGCCATTGGTTTTGAGTATCCCCAGTACTGGGTTGTTAAAGGTACTGTGGATAGGACGAATTATCCCACAGGATTCAACATTTTTAATAATCTCAGTGAGTGACTCCATAGACGCGAGAGGTAACTAGTATTGCTTCAGAAATACTGGAGTCATCCCGGGGTCTGTGGGTATGGTGGTTGAATGTATCTCTGTGCCTCCACAGTCATATGTATCCTTGCCAAAGATATCCTGAAAATCCAGAAACACCTGTTTCAGCTTCTGTTTTTGCTCCTCGGCCTCACGGGGATCAGCAAGATTGATTCCTTCTTCGACCATCTGCTTAAAGCCTGGTAAGACCTTGAGCTTTGCAATTTCGGTGGTATCCTCCAGTTAGGCGGAGAGATCTCGTGTTATGGTTTTGTCCTGGATGTGAGGTTCCAAGGATGGGAGGTAGTCACTGTTGACTAAGAATACCACCTCATCCTTCCTGATGTCACAGGTCACCTCTTTCAGACCATAAGGGCAGGAAGTACACCAAGAGATTTCCCCCTTGCCTGGTGAAAATCCTTCCCAGAGGGATACCGTTGTCGATATGTAAGCAGTCATTTGGAATTGGTCTAATGCTCTCATTACCTAAATCAATAGAATAATGTTGGGCTTCAATCGCCATTCCAATAAAGGTGTCTGCACCCAAAGTTAGACTTCAAGGGTCGCTGTTATCCACCAATATTCGAATGGTGTTGTGTTCTAGGTCAACTAGGGGTGTCAGATGTAAATACAAACCTTGCTGTTAGAGATGATAATTCAAATGTATATAGGCGTTCTGGTTTTTGAGGTACTGCCCTCGCTTAATTTTTAGGGGAATTGTAAATTGTCGCACATGTCTTGGGATGGTAACCTCTTCTCTCACTTGAACTTCACTTCAACTGCACACAGCAGTAATTGAGCTGACCAGAATGCTTTCTCAGTGTTGTCAAAGCCCATGGAGTTACCCCCAAGTCGGGACCAGGCTTTATTATTAATTATGTCAAAATTAATTTCAAATCGATTGAGAATCTCACTGCCTAAGTAAAAGGCAGAGGGGACATCTCTCACAACCCAACAATTATGTTCTATGCCTTTGTCGCTAATGTAAACATTTAGCATACACCTGCTAGGCAGGAGATATTCAGAATTCAGAGCTTCCAGACCCATTTCTCACTTATCCTGCCCCCATTTTTGGCCAATATGCATCCTTGCGCAAGATTTCTAATGTTTTATGAAATCCCCTATGACCGGCAGTGGCCACGTCATGGGAGTGACTTAATATCAGGCTTCGGAGTGAGGTAGAGACTACCCACTGGTCACATCCAGATATGGATCTCCGTACCAACAAACCTTCTTGGATTCTGAATATTTTGGAAAACTTCATCACCACCTGGAGATCCTCCTTCCTGATATAATTGGATTCTGTGAGAGGAAAATTCACGGGGTCAACAATATGTTGATAACATTTCCCAATAATTGGGTCCTCTTTTTGTGCAGTAATCAAATCTGCATCACGTGTATTGCTTCCCCCAAAGGGAATGGCAAGCTTGTACTCGTCTTCCCTACTCACTGGTACTGTCCAGTAACCGTTAGTAAGGTCAATGGTGGTACACACCTTTGACCCTTGGATCTGGGCCAGTCTCTAATCGAAGTAGGGAAGGGGCCATCTTGACATGTGGACCCATTTATTTAACTCCCTTAGGTCTGCACAAAGTCTCAATTGGCCATTGGTTTTGAGTATCCCCAGTACTGGGTTGTTAAAGGTACTGTGGATAGGACGAATTATCCCACAGGATTCAACATTTTTAATAATCTCAGTGAGTGACTCCATAGACGCGAGAGGTAACTGGTATTGCTTCAGAAATACTGGAGTCATCCTGGGGTCTGTGGGTATGGTGGTTGAATGTATCTCTGTGCCTCCACAGTCATATGTATCCTTGCCAAAGATATCCTGAAAATCCAGAAACACCTGTTTCAGCTTCTGTTTTTGCTCCTCGGCCTCACAGGGATCAGCAAGATTGATTCCTTCTTCGACCATCTGCTTAAAGCCTGGTAAGACCTTGAGCTTTGCAATTTCGGTGGTATCCTCCAGTTAGGCGGAGAGATCTCTTGTTATGGTTTTGTCCTGGATGTGAGGTTCCAAGGATGGGAGGTAGTCACTGTTGACTAAGAATACCACCTCATCCTTTCTGATGTCACAGGTCACCTCTTTTAGACCATAAGGGCAGGAAGTACACCAAGAGATTTCCCCCTTGCCTGGTAAAAATCCTTCCCAGAGGGATACCGTTGTCGATATGTAAGCAGTCATTTGGAATTGGTCTAATGCTCTCATTACCTAAATCAATAGAATAATGTTGGGCTTCAATCGCCATTCCAATAAAGGTGTCTGCACCCAAAGTTAGACTTCAAGGGTCGCTGTTATCCACCAATATTCGAATGGTGTTGTGTTCTAGGTCAACTAGGGGTGTCAGATGTAAATACAAACCTTGCTGTTAGAGATGATAATTCAAATGTATATAGGCATCCTGGTTTTTGAGGTACTGCCCTCGCTTAATTTTTAGGGGAATTGTAAATTGTCGCACATGTCTTGGGATGGTAACCTCTTCTCTCACTTGAACTTCACTTCAACTGCACACAGCAGTAATTGAGCTGACCAGAATGCTTTCTCAGTGTTGTCAAAGCCCATGGAGTTACCCCCAAGTCGGGACCAGGCTTTATTATTAATTAGGTCAAAATTAATTGCAAATCGATTGAGAATCTCACTGCCTAAGTAAAAGGCAGAGAGGACATCTCTCACAACCCAACAATTATGTTCTATGCCTTTGTCGCTAATGTAAACATTTAGCATACACCTGCTAGGCAGGAGATATTCAGAATTCAGAGCTTCCAGACCCATTTCTCACTTATCAGTTTAAATGTGGGAATGGTCTGATCTTTTGGGGGTTTCCTGACTAATGCTTCACTGATGAAACTTCTTCTGTTATTCAGGCATACTCTGGTGAGAACAGGCTCCTCCTGCTCATTTACCTGAATGGGGAAAAACAGCTGTTCACCCTTTATCTGAATGTTGGTCAAACTTTGAGATGGCTTTTCATCATCTCTTGTCATGGGATTTGGGTTTTCCTCTGATTGTGGATTGGTATAAAACTCCAGAGTATTTCCCTCCAGTGTGAAATGCCACTCAAAACCTGGAGGGAGTTTGATTTTCAAGAATGGAGAAGGGTTCCCATCACCAGTTTGTTCTCCTACAGAGATGACGCTGATGTCTGGGACTTGATTGTTCCTAACATGGAATTCTATTTTGTTGGACTGTTGTTCAATCATGTGACATGTGCCATTCAAACTCACATAATTTGTGCTTTGTTTTAATTTAATTGGCTGGTTAGTCTGAGTCCAGAGGACCTTGTTCACGCAGTCAATCAGCGTTGACAACCTCCAAAGGATGTCATTCCCCAAGAGACAAGGTGTGCCCTCCGGAGTCACGACTATCAACAGGTGTTTCACCCTATGGCGCCCATTTTTATTTCCAGATCTGCAGTATATCATTCCCATCAAAGTTTTGGAGTTGTCCAGGAAGAGGTTTGAGGGGAATTTGGTGACTCTCCCCCTTCCTGAATTTAGTTGGTCGAAGGCGGTTTCGGACAGAAGGGTGGCTTGTGGGTCAGTATCGACCAGCGCTGATAATGCATACTGACCCTGTACCTTGACAGAAGCATACAATCTTTTTTCTCTGTCCTCAAGGGGGCAAAGAAAATGTGCATTATGTGCCAGCTTGGTGGTTAACTTTTTTATATTGAACTCTGACATTTTTTTTGTGTCAGAGTCCGTGAATCTGTAAAAACAGATTTTGCACCCAGAAATAGGTGGGATTGGGAAGTCCACTTTTCCCCACAATTGTTTGCTATCCCCCTTTTCCTGGAGACAGTTACCCGAACCTGTTTGGGGGAGGATAATCTGGGATTTCTGGGTGACATTATTTGGGTTGAAGACCTTCTTGCTCTGGGTCGGTTTACATACTCGTCAAAATCAGGGTCTCTTGGGATCAATTTCTCCTTGGGAGGGATCCCTCCATCTCTGAAAGAGAAGATTTTATTTCTGTCTTTGGCTTTTGATTTCTCCTACTTAGCCTCTGTTCTTTGGATTCCAGCTTTTCAGGGGCAGAAGATTCATGTTCAGGCTCAGAGGTTTCAAGGTGTTTTGTTATGGTGGGAAAGGAAATTCCTATAGGGCTTTGCATCTCCCTTCCAACCGGGCCCCTTCCTCTGGAACCAATGGGTTGTCAGAGTTTTTTCCCATCATTGCCCCCCCAGGGCATTAGACCCAGGTGTTAAATTATTCGGACAGCAGTTTCCAGTTGAGGGTTTTGCAGAGCCCTCAACATGTGCCCCAGGTCAGGGGTTAATTGAGCTTGTCTCCCCAGTTGTGACATTTTTTATGGTTGGTAGGGAGGTCTAGATTCATACCTTTGCTGCTCCCAGAAAGGGTAGCTGTCCCTTCTCCTGGAGTAACGTGGGTATTGGAAGTTTCCCTGATAACCTTCCATTCTAGGTCTCCCTTCTCCCAGAATCAGGAACCTATTGTCATGAATAGCGGGGAGAGAGGGGAGGATTATTCTAGAAATTAGGGTTTGAAGGATATCTGGGAAAGAAGCTTAGGTTGGGGGGTGGAGTATTTCTTCCCTCCTGAGGGAAGTTTTGAGGAAAATGTCCTGGGGCAGTATCTACCTGGTTGGGCCCCACTTTCTGCACTGAGGGAGTGTAGACATACCCAAGGAAAGGTCTGTTACCCTTGTCTCTTGGACTGATGTAGGTGGCAGGGTCAGATGGAGTGCTGGTCTGGTATCCTGCCTGGCTACCACCCGAATCAGTTGGATCCAAGGGTCTCCTCTGTCTCTTGTTTTGCTGATTGGTGGGAGGAGTATTTTTGAGCGCCCCACCTCCAAGTCCAATTGGGGGATATTTTTCACCTCCACTACCTTTACAGCGGCAAGTGTGTTTTATGTTTTTTTGCTTTTTTATTACTCTTACTTTCATGGGGCTTTTGGACCTCATAGATCCTGGTGGCTTGTTCTATCACCCAATACAGGGTCCTACGCTCATGAAAATCCCTTACTAATTAGGTCATTATGTATTTTGGGAGCACATGAAAATAGGTGTTGATGAACTCCCGGCTGTTGGTGTTCACCCGCTTAGACGTCTGTGCAAATGCTCATTTCAGCTCCTGCACAATCTCTCTTGGTGCTTGGTCTTCTCCACACTGCAGGTTTTATGCGTATTGCGGGCCTTCTGCAGATTCCTATGTATTGAGAAGTGTTTCAGAATGGCTGCCTTATAGGTGGACCATTTTTGGTGCTCTTGGTCCTCGAACCCTGCAAAGAAGCTGGAGTATTCAGGTGAGAATGTCCATACAATTCTCATCATTTTTAATACCAAATGATGTCATCATTTGGTCATAAAGCTGTAGATGCCCCCATACAGAGTATTTTGCATTCTTATGGTAGGGAGTAATGAAGCTTTTTATGGCCTTTATCTGCCAAACTGGGTCTTTCACCGGACCTTTCTTCTGTTTGGCAGCCTTCCTTTTCTGCTGCACCAGAGTCCACTCATTCTCTGACTCAGAGCTGCTACTGCTGGTGGTTCATTCCCTGTGCTCTAGGCACTCCCTACCTCTATGAGACTGGGAATACCTCCTAGAATTGCAGGGTCTGGACTCTTCTCTCTTGTTGTGCTGTGGGCTCTCGGGGTCATTTCCCTTATGCACCCTGGAGAGTACTCAGCCTCCTCCCTAAATGTGTGGAGGCTTTTAAGATGCTCTTTTGATGCCTAAATTCTGGTTCCTCTCTTTCTGTAAAGCAGACCAGGTGGTCCCTTTGTAAATTCATTTTCTGCCATTGCAGCTCCCTGATCTTTTCCTCATAGGAGCCCTCCTGGCCAGAAGTACATGCAAGGGTATTTTTAAATTCCCAGACACCACTGGTCCGGCCATCTTCCCTTCTACTTGGTAACCCTGAACCCTCATCGATGTCGGATAAGGACTGGCCTTCTGGAGCAGTTGGACTAGGCCTGGCTGAGTCCATCTGCCTCATGCTTCCCTGTTCTTGAGAAGTGGTATGCATGAAATCAGCTGCACTATGCACATAGGAGGTGGTCAGTTGGCCTGAGGTGCCTGCTAATGAGGTCATCACTCTGTAATCGGAGTGTGCCTTCCCATACCCTGACTGAACAGGGTGCCTCAAAGCCTGTTTATATTTGGCTATTTCACTTTCCAATCTCACACATTTGTTTTTCTCTATCCCTATCTCCTAGTGATATGCAGAGGCATGTGTTTTCAATTCTGACACCAGTACTTGAGTGGCTTCTAGCACTTTATTTTGTGTCATTAATCGGTCTCTTAGTCCCTTGTTCTCTTCACGATGCAACTCATTTTCCATCTGTGAGGCTTGCATCGTCTGCACATTTTCAGAGTGTTTCTTTTTCAGGAGACTAATCACCTCCCCTTGCACAATTTTGGCCTGTGTTGCCTGCTCTAGGTCAATCTCTACTCACCCCACATGTTCTGTTAATTGTGCATTCTGTAACCTACTGTCAGTCAGTTCCTGAGAACATGACTCAGTTTTCTACATGTCCATTCTTGACTGATGCACTTCCTGAAACAGGGCACTATTCTCTTGACTTAATGTGTTATTTTCTTCCCTTAACTGCTCTCGCTGTTGTTTAGAGGTGTTCCGATCTTGGTGCATCTGATCGACCTCACCTTCAGAAAAAAAAACTTAAAAAGTGATTGGCTGTTTTCAGCTTTCAGTTGTTTTGCCTGCAGATAAAATGTGAAAATGGACTCTAAGCAGGCTCTATTATGAACAGCCTGATCATTTAATTTGTGTTGACTTGTGCTCAGATTTTCAACACATTCTTTGTACTCCCCTTGCAGTGGTGAAAATGTAGTTTTTCTCTCTCAATTTTCTTGCTGTTGTGTTTTAAACTCATCCTTTAGCTGTTCAATAAGATTTTATAAGCTTTGGCTCTGTTGTGCTTTCGCTTATAATTGCTTCATCTCTTTCTGGGCTTCATTCAAAAGCTCAGGCTGGTTTTGTACAGAGGCTACACTATTCTGGTGTCTTTCTTTCATGATCAGCATATGGAAATACATATGTGCTGTGAGCCGAGCCATTTTAATTTGCTCATCTTTGCTGGTCTGTGTCATGTAAAGGTTTGTCAGGGCCTGATGTAACAGCCCATGATCCCGCCACATGTCAACATTTGCAGAGGTAACCTCCTTTATCATTCTGGCTTGCCATATTTCATGTTCCTGTTCTACCCATTCACCTTTAATAAACAATTTGGATAGGAGGTGCTTCCTGGCCATAATGATTTCTACGGTGCTCATTCTGAAATGTGTTCTGCACCTTAAGTACGCAAGGGCAAAAATATTAACCCTGTTCCTGCTCAGTTTCCACTCACAATGACAACTCAAAATCTGCACTGTTTTATCTATACACCACTCTGAAACCCAGGGTACAGGTCGAAATGCAGGGCCTTAGGAAAATCATTTTTGGATGCAAGTAAATAAAGGGGAAATGTTGTTACTTATTTTGGGTTTATGGACCCCCCTTCGGTACAGAAGACAGGGGTTTCAGAAAGATAGAGTCACCCAAGTAATATAATTTGTATTCCGGCTCTAACACACAGGGGATCAACTTTTTTAGTTTTGAACTCTAGCTTTACTCATCACGTTATTGTCTATATGGGAATGAATTGATTTAACTTCAATTAAATGCACTAATGATCTACACAGCTTGCGTCCTCCCCACAATTTAATTGAAAGGATTAAGGCAGGAAGTTCCCAACCCAATTCAATTTAAATGGAGAGGGTGATTTTCTATAGTGGAATTAATCCAAGAGCTCAAATTCAGCAAAAGTAGCAACCTCAAACTGCAGAGTCCAACTGCCAACTGGGCTTAGAATACCGTGGCAAATTCTGAGTATGGCGGTGTGGTAAAAAAAGTGGCTGTAAAGGAATCATCACCACTTTTCCTGTCCCACCACACTATGGGCCTCATTACACGGAAGGCGGTGAGCCATGGCGCTATTAGCGCCATGGCTCATGCCGGTAAAATACCGGCACCGCCTTGGCGGAAAGGGGATTTACCGCCCCATTCCAAGGTTGGAGGGGCGGTAAATCCCCCTTCCGCCATTGCCCTTCCCCATTCCCATTTCTGCCCCATAGGGCTCTATGGGAATGGGGAAGGCGCTAATTACGGCACCGCAATTTTGCGGTGCCGTAATTAGCTCCGAGGTCCCTTAGCGGGTTCGTTTTTAACGCCTGCAAAAAGCAGGCGTTAAAGCACCAACCCGCTAAGAGACCTCGTAGTAAGGCGGTAATGGTTAACGGTCACCGTTACCATTAACGGTGGCCGTTAACCATTACCGCCTTCCGTGTAATGAGGCCCTATGAGTTTGGCCCTGGAGCAAGGGATTTACATGCATCATTATGCTTTCCTCTGCAAAAATCAGCAAAATCGGTGGAATTATGGCAGCGGTTATTCCACTGTTGGTCATTCTGCCAAAATCCTGCATGGAGTCCAAATTAATGGGGACTAACACCACCGCCACGACCACTTGTAATCCGGTTGTAAATTTGCCAGACCAAGTGGCAGTAACAGTAATTCCATTGGGCGGTATTCTGGCAGATTTACCACTGGAACACTGCCCAACTCATAATGAGGCCCACTAAGTATTTTTTACTACTTTTCAGCCATCTTCTTTGTTGATCTTCCTTCAAGGTCTGGGTGTACATTATTGATACCCATGGGTGCTATGCATTTAGTAAATTAATTGCTGTGAAATGTCCTCCGTTTTGGGATAAGTGACAGATTTATTTATATCTAACTCATTATTTTACAACTTCTAGTATGTGGCTAAATCTATCTTGTATTTCTTTTTCTCTGTTTGTCTACAGGCTGTTTTTCTTGTCCATCGCAATACGTTGCTTTACCCCTGAAAAAAGGTCCAGCATCACATTTTTGGGACTCAAACATGTATGGCTTTCTGTACAGCACTATATTGACACATTTGTGTGCTTGTTTTCACCAATGATGCAGTCTTGTGTTATGTGGTGTTTTTTTCTTGTTTGTTCACCTTTTTCAAGTGGATTATTTTAAATGTAGTAGCAATTAATTAATTTAATGTGTTTTTAGTATAAAACCTTACACATTTAAAACAAAACAACTAACTCATTCATAATTCATATACATTCATCCAATTACTATCAACAAATTCGCATTTGTTTTATTTTGTTACAATTTATCTGCAGTGAATTATCTTCAGCATATATCCACAGAGCTTTAGCCACTCGACTTATGCCAGAGAATGTATGATCTAAAATAAGTAAATCGTCGGCATCAACCATGGTCCATATTAATTTTAGGCAACACACTCTAAAATTTAGATAAATGATCCCGTAAATCCGCCAGATATAGATTAAATATGAATGGGGCCAGAACAAATCCCTGTTTCCCCACCCGACCTATTGAGACAGATGTCAACAAAGCTCCCAAACCATCCAACCGTACCCTAACTAAGCTCTTGGTGTGGAGTACCTTTATGATGTGGAGTAACTGTTGCTTAATTGTTGGCTGGTATTTCATTTGTGTTTAGAGCAAGAATAAATAGCATAGCACTACTACATTTTAAAATATCCATTTAGGAATGTCAGACTAGTGTGTGGCTAAAATCAACTACAAATTAGATGTTCCCAAGGCTAGCATCCAAATATTGGAGGGGGTGAGGAAGGCATGGAAATGTTGCAGTGTTTCAACAGAAACTGATTCTAAAATTGTTGGGGATGCATGAGTCAGGGGTTGTAGTATGGTGCAGCAATTGGTAGAAACAGAAATAGCACATCAACCATGGCTACATGCACTCCGAGCATCAAAAGGTCAATTGCGGTGACTACTAGTGTTTTTGATGTCCTCATTGTCTTGCCTGTGTATGGCACTTCACTACTGGTAGCCAAAGTCCATCATCTGTAACATCTGAGTATGGCACAAGTGGGAATGCATCCCAACCTACTGTGTTGCATGAGATCAGAGTCCCCCAATCTAAATCGGAAAACCCAGAAAATCTAGGGGAAAATGTGTATTATTGCTTCATACCAAATGGGGAAATAAACTGATTCCTTATCAAAAAGGAAGACTTAAATTGAATCTCATTCCTCGCCATGGTTTGTAACACTAAAGTCATAGTCCTCAAATAATGGACCCTCACTACGATGGTTTCATTTGTATCAAATATGTATCTTTATTATACACACTTAAATCACCATAAAAAAGTGCATAGTATATTAAAAAAAGCATTAATACAATACATAAACATCACAGAACATTATTGCACATAGTGCATGGCACATAGTGTATATCACACACGTATATAATCCATTCTAAAATTCATTCTAGTATCCAAAATCAAAATGATTCTACCTTGAGTGTGGCACATTCAGAATACATTACATTGCCATAATCATTTCCAAAATTCGTTATTATGCCCAAGATATTGTTCTTGGACTTTGAGTGGGGCAAAGTCAAAATACACTTGTCAACACTCCTTTCATTGCCCTACATGCCCATGTTTCTGTCCATACAGCATCTCTCTCACAGACATTCTTCAGGGGCCACAATTCTCTATAAACATGCAGAAACTTTACACTTCTTTAGAAATTTCACCATGTGGTCAGGAAGAACAATTCTTCTAAAATAATACCAGGAACTACCTAAGGGGATGGAGCAACTATGCTTTTTCAGAATCAGGCCTATTCAATGACCATCAAGTAACTAACACTTCTCACGTGATTAAAATTACATTGAAAGAAAAAGAGATAAAAAGGATGTTTTTCAATATCATCTGTATACCTGTGGTCCATGTGCCTCTTCTGTCTCGACCGCTTTAGTGGTACTCTCCTCTGACATAACATATTCAACAAAAATAGGATAATAGTTAAACAATGTAATTTTAAATTCTTTGATAATTAAGATTATATGTTCAGAATTTAATTTTTATGATTGTCGACTTTCCCACATAAATTATTAATAGAACACAGAGACGGTAAATCTCATTTTAGTACAAACAAATTAAAATGTTTTTTTAAGAAGAGAAAGTTGAACAATGTAAATCCGTCAAAATAAAATATTAGAAATTGTACCTGTTCAACTTCAAAAAGGTCACAGGGAACGGGTATGAGAGTAAACACTAGACTGGCATCCTGCAAAACAAAGTTAATACATGCTTGCCATCAAACTATGCTGTATTATATATAATTAAGGCTTCCAGTTTTCTGTTTTTACTGATTTTTACACATAAATACAGATGGAAATCAATCTGCTTTTTGTCTGTATTTATTTATAAAAATTGAGAAAAAAAACAGAAAAACAGGCCTTTCCATCTGTTTCTCGAGGATGTCACACATACATCACAGTCCAATCGAATTGCAGATTGGCATCATGGAGAGTGTAAAAGTTGTATAAAATAGCATGAAATGCCTTCAAATTGCTGACAGCAAGTAACTTAAGGCAGCAGGAGTCACAGGAACAAACGTTTGTTGTTATGGAAAACATTGAGCTAGCATTTCTTTCCTATATGGCTGCATTCCGGGGGAGCGTGTGAAGTTTTACACGCTATTGGCCTAGCGCGAGCGCGGTACGTGTATTCCGAAGGGTGCGCGGGGAGTTTTACATGCGATAGGGCTGGCGCGAGCGGGGTACGTGTATTCCGAGGGGTGAGCGGGGAGTTTTACATGCGATGGGGTTGGCGCGAGCGGGGTACGTGTATTCCCAGGGGTGCACAGAGAGTTTTACACGCAATGGGGCTAGCGCAAGTGGCGGACGTGTATTCCAAGGGGTGCGCTGGGAGTTTTACACGCGATGGGGCTGGCGCGAGCGATGTATGTGTATTCTGAGGGGTGCACGGGGAGTTTTACACATGATAGGCCTGGCCGAGCGGGGTACGTGTATTCTGGGGGTGCACGTGAAGTATCACACGTGATTTGGCAGTGTGTTCCCTCCCAGTGTGCCCACCTCCCCCATGCCCCTCAGGCAGCCAACACCACAGGGGACCACCCAACACCCCTGGGCATGCCCCGCAGGCAGCCCATCACCCCTGGCCATGCCCCGCAGGCAGCCCTGCACCCCAATCCATAACCCGCAGGAAGCCATCCACCCTGGGCATGCCCCAGAGGCAGGCCACATGGCACCATGCTCTTGTCCTGCCCCCAGTGACGGGCACCTGCCAGCAGGCCCCGATTTATGTCCCCCCCCCAGTGACGGGCACCTGCCAGCAGGCCCCGACTTATGTCCCCCACCGAACACGTCATCACAATCCAGATCCATGGCCCTTATGGACACCCAAATCCCACGCCACGCCACCCCAGTCCAAACACCCAATCAAGCATTCCATCCATTCCAAATTGAAATCCCCATGTCATGATAGATATCAAATAACCAGTATGCGCATGAGTACAAGCCCGTCAGACCCACACAATGGCAACACATGATTGAGAAAACCCACATTGTGACATGCACGAAACCAATGAGAGAAGACCACACAAATGAATTTAATTTTTTTAAAATTATATATAAAAAAGAATGAATGAAACAAATTTACACAAGTATAAAATGATAAATAAAAGGATGTCCGAAATCAAGGAAAAATTATTAATGGTGAATAGAACAAAATGCAAAGAAAAATGCCTCCAAAGTGTCCGTCCATAGCACCAAATCCAAAGTAAAAAAGATACAAAACCATGCCTCCATGGTAACAAAAATATGTGAAATCAGGTCCATAACTATATACAATGTGAAAATCAAGGGTCCATGTGCCCAACAATCCAAAGGAAACCTAAGAAAAAACCAACCTAATGAATAACTATTAACAAAAAGGTGGGGCATAGTCCATGCGCCCCAATGGAAAAAAATAATAAAGGAAACCTACAACTACATAACTATTTACAAAGGCGGCAGGCTAGTACCACTGCTCACTGTTCGATGTTCCGAGCCAGGGCATCATCGAACTCCATGTCGATGTTCCGGAGGCGGGCCTGTTCCCTGGACTCGACGTCTCGCAGGGATGCAGCCATGGAATCCCTCAAATCCCTGCGAGTTTCCGCGAGGCCCTCCGCCCACCTCAAAGCCTGGTGCATGGAGTTCTCCGCCCTGACCATCCCGAGCCGTGCCCTCTCTGCCCGCCACCTCTACACATCTATTTGCCGGCCCAACCGCTGCCACACGAAAGACACTCCCAGTCCAGGGTCCTCATGCCCCTCGGCCGATGACTGCCCCCAGGGTGTTGATGGCCCCGAGCCATGATGCCTCCCACGCTGAGCCTGCTGCTGCCTCCGACGCAACTGCCTCTGCCACCATGACGCCATCCGGGCTGATGGAATCCCCCGGCGCCGTCGTGCACGTGCCCGATGATGCCGGCACATCTTCCATCCGCAGGGGTCCAGTTGGTGGGGGGGCCACCCCTGCTGGACCTCCGACTCCCGACTGCGGCAGGGATGGGATCTCCACCTGGCTGGCTGCGTTGGTTGGGGCAGATACACAGAGGGCCCTGGTGGCATCTGGGCCGGAAGACGGCACGGAGAACGACTGGCATATAGTGTGCATAGAGGAGGAGAGGGTCGCAAGACTGGCCGACACATGGAGGAAACCCCCGTCCATGGCCCCTCCAACTGGGTCATGTTGGCACAAAGCTCTTTGTGATGACATGCGTGGTCCTCCCAAGAACCACGCACATCATCATGAATGTCACGTGTGCGCAACGCGACGCCAATCACGACGGACTTCATCCGGTCACGGGACCCCCGTCTGCAGGTAGAGGAGTGCCAGATGACGTGGACCTCCCCCCAACCTGCGGACAGGCCTGGGACAGGGCATCCCTGCTGGTGCATGGTGATGCAGTCACAGTGTCAAGGACAGAGACATGCACAGGCACCTCCGCAGCGACCTGTGCTGCCTCCTGCCACTGCCCCTGGACTGCACCACTTGCACCAGTGGTACCACCCCCACCAGGCCCCATTTGCGGCTCTGTAGTGGCCTCCTCCTCCTCTATACACACCACCAACCTAGATAGCTCCACACCATCTTCCGCTGTAGCAAGACCCTGTGGGGGCTCATCTGCCCCTTCCGCTGCAGCCGTAGTGGCAGACGCAGCACCAGTCCCCTCGCTCCCAGATGATGGAACTTCCTGGGAGGGTGACTGGGCCTTGCGTCGCCGGCCGGTGGAGGCATCCTTACCGCTTTCCTCCACAGCGCCGTCTCCGCCCTCTTCTTCACTCGCCGCTGTGTAAAGGCAGACATTGAACACAAGCATCAGGGTACTGTACAATAGTCCCCTAGACAGAAAGCAATAGCACATGAGTGGCACTGTCAAACGTCACTTCCATCATGTCTCCCAACAACACATGGGTCAGTGCAGGCAACACACATGCAGGAACCGGCATGGCACATGCAACAAAAACTTGAATCCATATCCACCACACTGTAGATACATCCAATGGTGGGCTGAAACTCACATGCATCATGGGACATGCTGATCACATGCACACGCATCACCGGAGGGTCATGCATCTGGCCCTGTATGCCAGGATGAGAAGGCTGTATCAGTGATTCAACACATCGTGACAGACATGTGTCATGCATCCATGGCGCACACACTACTCTGACACATGGACATGTACATTATGCATGTCCATGACAGCAGCACACATCTATCACACCACAAACATGTCAAGGTAGAGACACAGGCATGCATACATGTGTGCATTCCGCATGCTGCTCAGCATCATGCATTGTAACACATATACCATCCATGTGGGACACGCCTGACTAGACTCACATGCAGCACCGTCATTTCTCTGCACACACACATCCATACATGACCCATGTCACACATGCAGCCGAGTAGCTAACTACCACCACGCTTCAACATGCACTGTTTCAAACATGAATGCATGGGCACTTACCACTTGACTCCAGACGGGCCTGCATCCTGAGGATCTGGTGGTGAAGCACTGGGCGAATGCGCTCCAGGACCCTCATCTGCTGGGTGGTAAGATGGGCCCGGTGCCCCACTGCATCTGCTGCCTCCAAGACACCGGGCGTTCTTGAGGGTCCTGGATTTGTAGTCCTCCCATCGCTTCCCGACGTGTTTGATGTCGTGGGGTGCCACCCCCTTCGCGTTGATGGCACCCACTATGTCCTCCCAGATCCTCTCCCGTCCTTCCTTGTTGGCGCGCGATGGTGTGAAGAGGGCATCATAATGCCCCAGAACTTGCTCCACCAGGATACCAACTTCCTTGTCACCGAAGCTGGTAGCCCTCTGCCTCTCTGGCTGTGGGTTGCCAGTGGTCTCTGATGGTGTCTGCCCCGACATGGCCCGAGGCAGGTGTGGGTGGGCAACTGGGTCCTGGGGCTGGGCTGTGGAGTGATGGAACACCAGTCGGGAGTCTTCTGTTCCAGCAGGGGTGGTCACAGCAACTGGACCCCTGCAGATGGCAGATGTGCAGGCACCAAATGGCAGGGCACGGTGGCAGCAGGCAGGCAGCAGCAGTTGGCTCATGGGAGGCTGCTCGGGTCTCTGGGGGGCAGTGATTTGGCTTTCTGAGCAGGAGCGTGGTCTTCCGTGTGTTGTCGCGTGGCCAGCTTGATATGGAGTGATTTGGCATGTGAAAAAACTGCACGTCAGTGTGTAATTCGAGGAAAGGCCCTTAGTGCGTAAGTGCGTATGTGACGTAACACGCGCAAGCGTTTCCCTGCATGTACGTGCTTTTCATGGAAAGTGTTGCATGTGTTTTCCAGGCATTGGGGTTCACACGCGATTACTTCACAGCGGGTGGGTGTTATTCTTCTACACGCAAGGCAGACGGTGAGTCGCATATGCTATTTTTCTCACTGCAGGTGTCCCTGTTTGTCACGTACCCCTTTTTTTCTGCCCATACTAGCCTGCGTGTTGATCACGTACGTTCCTGGCTGCCACAGCATAGTGCGTGTGTTTTTACACGCACGTGGGCTACAAGGATCGCTTATCTCTTTTTCTTGCTTTTATGGGATGCCTGTGCGTTGCGTGACACGTCATTTCTCCTAGGGGGCCACAGAATGGGACATTCATTGTAGCTGTATATACGCGTTTGTTGTTTGCGCACAAAACACACTTTTATAATGCGCAGGGACGCTACCGCCTGCCTTCATGTGGCGGACGTGTTTAGGCCTGTGCTTGTCTTTGGTCGTGCGCAGGTTTCCCCTATACGATTCCATGAATACGTATGATTCGCATGCGTATTGGCGTTCTGTGTACTTCCCAGCAGTACATCCCCAGTTACGCCCTTATTTTCATGTGTTGTTCCCCATTCCCCCGTTCCGCCCCGTGTTCCGCCCCCTTTTTGGTGTGTGCGCTAACGTTGTTCGATTTCGCTGTGCGCGTTGCACACGGCGTTCTGGATGTTGCAATGACGTGTGCGCCTGTGTGCGCCAGGCACGGATTTGGCGCACAGCACGAGGAAAACATGCGCAGGAACTTCCATGAATCGCACGCGTGCGCTTACTTTTTCACGCTTGCGCCCCATTGCGCCACGATTTTCAGCGCACATTTGTTCCATGAATCAGCCCCTAAATGTTTGTTGTTATAATAATAGTGATGTAAGAGAAAAATAGCCAAACAAAATTGAAAAAGACAATGGATACTGTAATAAGATACAACATGCCAATGTATAGCAATAACACATATAATCAATAACAATGATCAGTATGTTTAAAGTTTGACCTTATACATCGAGTGTATAGTGGCATCTAAATGTATAGTATAAACAGATATTACCTGGAAAGGGGGAGTGAGGTTGATGGTGACTCCTAAATACTTCTCAAAGTTGAATCTTCTTTCTTTTTCAATATATATATATATATTCATCACAGTATTCAATAGAAAAAATACATTAGTAATAAAAATTAAACAATTTCATACATTGTAAATAGGTTTACATGAATGTCAGTTGGGCTCACCATTTGTATATTTGTGGTGTCTGTTATTTTCGTCGTCGTAATGATCTAGACTTCCATCAGTGTGGTCTACGTAAAGACTGAGGCACATCCAAAGTGTTTTCTAGCTTGCATATCTTTTTTACTGAATGCCTCTGAAATATTTGTGTTTTTACAGAACAGCCACTTTTATTCAGTTCTGTGAATTTTCAAAAAAGATGTAGTTGAAATAGTAGAGAGAGATTATTGTGTTTATTTTACAATCCTGTCCTTCTGCCAGGAAAATATTTTATGAATGATAAGTGATAGTGAATAAGAAACTGAGTCACAGGGTGACAGTTACAAAGAGTCCTAGATGTCCCAGTCTTGATATAACAATAGGTCTTTTATTCTAATGTTTTGCTTGAGGTTCATGCTCATTTTACATTATTAACTTTAATGATCATTACTTGTAGGAGTAGGGGCTGCTAATTTTAGTGATGAGATAGGTTCATCATTTTAGCATGCATATGTTAGCATGGGTGTGAACTGCAATAGGGGCTCGGGGGGTGAAGCTCAGTTCCGGACTCAAGCGTGTGAGTCTCAGGCAGAATTAAATAGATGCCTGTCATGCATTCCACACGACATGCCAACTCCATTATACATCATGACACCTACAGTGCAAGTCAGGAACATGCTAACACACAACTCACACCCTGCATTCATGGTCATCACTCCATGCAACAACGTGGGGGCCAAGTTGCACAATGCCGCCATCATAGTTCGACTACGAAGCCTGCTTCAATATGACCACAGTATTTGTGGCGGCTTCGGCCACGTTGGCAGTTGCCTTGGAAACTAGGCAACGTTCATGCTGCATGACTACGCGATCACGTGTGATGGATCAAGTCATGATTTCAGGCTGTACGGTTCCTCAATCACGTGCGACGCACCAAGGCATGTGATCGTGTTACCTTGGTAACGGTATAAAGGAACGCTAGAAATCACAACCAACGCTTCTCAGCTGCGTTCTCACTCAGCTTACAGTGTTTCCCAAGTTACCGTGAACTTCTGCTTTCTTGGCTATTGGCCACGGCTCTGATTCACTGACTCCTCTTTGACAGCTCCACGGCTATGACAACCTTATCCGGATCGAATCCTTTGAACTGCTACGACCTTGGAATGGCATTACGGACTGCCTCTTGTGCTCACATCCTCTGTATTGGCGTTTTGAACTAGAGAACTGAATCTTGGATCCCGTTCTGTGTTCCTTTGGACTGCTTTTGGACGTTTCTTTATTTACACTACGCACGCTCATACTTAGAGCAAACTATCAGAGTTTCTGCTTTGTTTTATGTCAAGTATCATCAAGCATTAAGTGTTTCATCCGCTGGACCTTCAATTATATACCATCTTGTACCGCCCAAGTGGGGAATACTCAGGTATCCCTTCTGCCTCCCTCCACTTACATAAGTTCCTCAGCATACCGACTGGTAGGTGTCAGCTTTCTGTCTTCTTGTGATCATATTTTGGACACATACTGTACATGTGATTGTTATATTAAACTCCCTGTTTCCATTGCAGCTACCTGCGGACCCAGTGTTTTGTTCCAGCCAGCTGTGGCCTCAATAACTTGTCTGTGAGTTAGTTCTATCCCTCTAACTAGTACTTGGGGACAGAGGTATAAATAGTCTACGCAATAATCAGTGTTGACAACGCCAATGCACAGAGCACATGATTGAAATTGCATGTTGCTTCAAGATGATATTTCGATGGATTGAGCAGCACGAAACATAATACTAATATAAATGAACATACTGACCCATCCTCAATTAACATGTAACTGAATCCCTTAATAGCATTTAGTGCAAATGAGTCCATTATGAAATAGGCTGAAGTCCGATTGGAAAATGCATGATGCTCTTTAAATGGAAAATTAAACGTGCAGGCTGAATTTGCACCGGGTGATAAAAAATGTGAAGATCAGTTCTACTGAAAACAGGGCATTGTGTTGAGAAGGAAGCTAAAGGAGAGATGTATCTTTTGTCGCCAGCAATGAAATCATGTGCTGTTACAGTGGAATGATTTGTTCAAGGGGAAGTATAAAAAGGGTTTTGAGAGGGTGAAGTTTTCAGACATCTTTGGGAACTGTGAGACAAAGTAACAGAGGCTGACTAGGCAGACGAAATTCAGTGCTGGCAGGCTGTCTGATGCTGGAGCAGTCCTTATCTGAGTGACCCTGAGCGAGGCAGGCGGAAAGATTGGGAAAGATCTCCATGCCAAACTGAATCAGAAATATCATCAATATATCTAGGTAAATATGGGTTTAAGTGAGGGTCTTCTGTTTTGAATGAGTAAGGTAGTCAAGGTGAAGTCGGTCACTTCATATTAGGTGCTGTCTATTTTTAAACGTGCATGTAACGCTGCATTTATGTTTGGAAATGTTCCACTTTGTTTTTTTTCTTTCTTGCCAAGGACAGTTGTCAGGACTTGACAAAGACAAAACGCATAGCTATTGAATTCTGTTCAGAGTGTGAATTATAATGTGGGAATAATTGATATTCTGTGTAATTTGCATTTTTCTATTTCACGATAAAAAAACAGATCTCAGAGTAACCTTCTATTTGATATGCATAAAAAGACAGAAATGTGATAAGCGATATCTCGAAACCAGGTGGCTGCCGTGAGCTGTTTAGCTACAGAGAGATTGAATGAATGTCCTTTATTTTTATTGCATGCTTCACAATTGTTGAAATTCAGCCAAAAGGGTGTAGTGTGGTATTGTACATAAGGTACCACAAGGGGGCATGAACCATTCATCCAGAGTGTATCAAGTCCAGTATTTTGCTTGTTGTTAGTGACCCTGGTAAACAATTATTAGGCAATATTCTGAATTTGGTCTCACCACTATAAATTTACCCCAAAGGGTTACCTCAATATATTGCCAAGCATTATAAAATACCAAAACGGAGGAGGGTCTGGGAAACTCTCTACCAGCACGAACACAGCCCATTGACTTGTTCTTAGGTGGATGGCCCCTGGGAGAGTCTCAACCAAGTCTTTAGCTCACTGTTCTTTTCACAGAGAAGAAATGTCCCCACATATCAGTCTTTGTCC